>NC_050099.1:167426963-169926963 GCF_902167145.1 Zea mays | reverse complement strand
AGAAGAGCCCTACAAAGGACACACACAAAAAAAATAGACGGCGGATCGGTAGGCGCTGCCGAGCAGGTGAACAATCGGTGAGCAGATCGGAGCAGAGAAACTATACGTTGGCTAGAGGTTGCTCGGCGATGGATTCCAGAGGGAACAGGAGCCCCTCGCAGCTAGGCCCTATAGAACCGAGAGAGGGGAAATGAAATCCGCTGTCGAAGGCCAGATATAGGTGGTTGGCGGTACCTACACGATGACCTGGAACAGCAGCAGCAGGACGACGGCGCTGTGCGAGTGCTCAACGGTGAGAAGACCGGTCGCAGATTTTTTGGAGAGGGAAGAGGAGGGGATTCCACATGGCCGGAGGCGGAGGGAGCAGATGGGTGAGGGGCGAGACGTAGGCGTACCCGTGGAGCCAAATCCGACTGCAGGCACGACGAGTTTGGCGACCGCCGCAGCATGACAGATGCGACGGCTCAACGGCGAGTGCTCTGCTCAACGGCCAAAAACCGCTTGGAACAGCAGCTCGGACTCGGACTCGGACACCGTGTGGAACAGGAGCTCGGACACGGACACTCTGAACGATCTAATCCCGTTTGCCTTGGTAATATATATTTCTCCTGCAATCCCGTTCGGTTCGCCAGTCTCTTTATAAATTTCACGGTTCCATCTCTCGTGCTCAATAGCAGTCTCTAGCAGTCTCTCTACAATTTTACTAGATTTCTTTGTTACATCAAGATGTTGGAATACCAAAACGTCGTTGGAGGGCGGCTGCAGCTGAAGGGTAAAGCGCTGGACGTGAAAGATGGTGGAGTAAAGAAAAAGAAGAAGAAGTACCAACGTGAGGAGTCGTCTCAGACTGAATCTGATAAGAATGGAGACGAAAAGAACCCACATTCTGACTATGACCATCTCACACGAGCAGAGCGCCGCTACATAGATCAGAAGCAGAAGATCGACATGAAGAAGATGGCCAAAGTCGCAAACAAGTCGTACAAGGACCGCATGCAGGACTTCAACCAATACCTGGCTAACCTCAGCGAGCACTATGACATCCCCAAAGTTGGTCCTGGCTAACCTGGCTGTGTTACGCACAAACAATTGTATGTTGTGTGGGTCTATCTACTTTTCTGTTAGCATATTATGTATCGTTTTACATATATTGTAAAACGATTTGTTGCCACCAGTAGATAATATTTATTGTCAAAAGCTTGTTCCATGTATTCTGATCACGTGTTTAAGCCTTTTTTTTGTTGCCCCTTTTAGTTGCATTCATTTTATTCAAAATGTGATCCGCTTTTGATATTTCTAGGTTACTTATTTTCTTTCAATACAGTGGCAGAGCTTAACAACAGATTATGCCCAAATTTTTCCAAGTCAACATGGCCTTCAATTTAGGAAGTGGGAAATAAGGGTGGGATCATTTGATTCCATGTTTGGATAATTGAATTTAAGATAGAGATAGATAAATAAAGACTACACCCATCTCATGCCCCCTCCTTTTGTCTCAACCCATTTTTATTTCCCTATCCAATCCACATCCAAACGTTCACATACAAATTACCCATTAGGCTAGAGTACTTAAAAAGTAGAAAGTACAACTTCTGATGCAACAAGAAGTTGGCTGAATCGAGGCCCACCTGAAGCATTCAGAACCAAATCGAATTGATTGATGTTTGATGCAAAGAACTATTATTGAGTATATATTATTTCCATTTTCTCTGAATCGGAACAAGCGCTCATAGACTTGAGAACCAGTTGGAAATCCTTGCCCACCTAGCCTAACTTGGCTAAACTGTCGAGCCGACTTCGCTAATTGGGCGTGATAAGCAGCAATACATCATAATTTGGCGATGTCAGTGCTGATGTCCTCATGCAGAACAAGCAACAAATCGACACAAAATCCTTTCGTCGCCTGGCATTATCTCCTATGGAATGGCCCGTGCCTCTCTTTCGAGCAAGTGCATAGAGAAACACAATACTAATAACATGTTAAAGCATGAAATATAAATAGAATATTAGAAAAGAACTTGTGTTTTTTTATTAATCTAGAGACGTAACACATAAACAAGGTAAAACGATGTAGTAAAATGATGCCTTGTCATGACAACCATTCACACTCTTTATGCCAAAGTGTATGCCCAGTTCGTGGTCATGTATGATAGTTACTAATTCCTACTCTAATCTTGATGAGATCACTCCTTAAAAGATATCTATTCGAAGAGGTATTCTAAAAGAAATGTCTATTTCAAAAACAGTGATGTCGGTGTTCTCTATTGGAGCTTCTTCCTCTAGATACATATTCGTGATAAAAAAATCCTCCTACCTCCCATGATCTCCTTTACCAAACTAGCAAGGGGCTCTTCTTCCTGATCAAATCATAAGGAGTTGGGTTGATCAAGTTGAAAAGTGGTATGCAGGTAAAAGTGGAATAATAAAGAGAGGTGAAGGTATCATGGTGATGAAGATTTCACTACGACCATGCACTCCCAGTTGCTTGAGATCACTTGGCAATCGATCACCAGTAGCTTGGCATCCCTTCTTAAACACTAAATCTCAGTTCAAGCATAATTAAGAAAAAAAATGTGAACCTATAGGATAGGCACCTTTTTTTAATGATGGCCACAATTTAAGTATGATATGAATAAAGATGAACTAGAATGTGCACAGGAAGCAATCATAGAACTTATAAGACCATAGATGGGTGTATTGTTAGGGGTGATAATGTGCTCCAAATTTTACACTATAAAATTTAATGATCGGATCGGATTAGGATCAAGTCCTATTTCTATTCATTTTTGAACTAAAATTTATTTAGGGCCCTACTATTTTATAAAGAAGCATTTGGTTCACGATCCATTACCACCCCTATGTATTGTTGGTCACTCGTTTTGATTCTTGAAAGACATCAAAGCGAGACAACACAATTAAAAACAAGGACCTTCTCCCCTTCAATGTATCTTCTGGTTTGAACATAAATTGATGAGAAGGTTATTAAGATTGAAATTTGGTTTAAGCCTTAATTTGAATCCACAAGTCTGTAACAACCGCTAATTTTGATCAAAAATGAAAAACTTCTATGCAACGTAGTAGACGTGGCCAAAAACATGTCTCGACAATGGATTCAACTGAAACATATATGATAATGATATTTGTCTGGTCGACTAATACCTGTGTATCTAGATGTGAAGCCCTTGGAGGCTTGAAATATAAACTTTTGCTTTCTTCTATATTTTCTAGAAAAATAAAGTGAATGATATGACATAGGTCACATATCTCTCTATATTATTATTACTAGAACAGGAGGCGCGCTTTGTGCGCCCTCCTATTCAGGAACCTCTTGCGACACACGCGCAACGGTGTTATGTTTGTCTATTCTCACAAACACGGAACACAACCGATATCATACATATTTGCATATACCAAAGTAGGACCACAACATATGTTCCATACAAGGTTCAACAATTCGGTCCATCCATATGTTACACCACACGGTCATGTTTCACGTCTACCAGCCATCATAGCTGGTTGTCGATATGTCCGAATTTTTTGAATTTTAGCCCCTTATACGAAAAAATCACGTTTAGACCTCTAAAAGACATTCTCGTTTTTGGACCCTATGCTCGGCGCTATGACCTACGGCGTCGAGGTAACACTGATCGGTGCCATAGAACATGGCGCCGAGGTATCAATCTCGTTGGCATCTGGTTGTTGTGTTGGCCCTTACGTGGCGTGACCTTGGCGCCATAGATCATGGCGCCGAGGTATCAACCTCGCTCGCATAGCTGTCCGTTCATGTTCAGCTGCATGGGAAAGCAACAATAATGATCGGCTTTCGCTGTTTGTGACATTTACATAGGCGATAGCGTGCAACAGCAGCCCCTAGACAATGAACAACAACATGACGTCTTCTAGACGTGCGACGCGAGGCAGAGGGCAGATTGCGTTAATTTGCATGGCTCCAAGCACGCATACACAAACACACAAGTACACACATCATTTTCTCTGCAATTCCTCTGCCTCACTCTTTCAGCTCTCTGAAAGTTGCCTAGAGGGGGTGAATAGGCAAGTTAAAACTTTTTCAACAAAAACTAGAAGCAAACTGGGTAAAACTGAATTGATCTTGAAATTCACCCAGTTAACTTTGGAAATAAGATGTTCTAAATAATCCACAGGGTTCAAAGTAGTAGATCTGAGAAGGGCACTTCTCAAAATCCACACACCAAAAAGATATGAACAAATCTTCCACGGAATGGTGAGAGAACGAAGAACATGTATAAGCACAATGAACAAGAACACAAGAGACACAAGATTTATCCCGAGGTTCGGTCACACCACCAAGGTGCCCTACTTCCTCGTTGAGGCGCCCACAAAGAGTCGGGTCTCTTTCAACCCTAATCCTCCCTTTGCCGACCACAAAGGTCAAGCCCACACAATAATCTTTGCTCAAACGAGCGGGTAATACAAACTTTCTTGTGGTCTTCCACAAGATTTGGAGACTCACAAGCGACACCTAGTCGTCTAGGAGCTAGAAGCTCCAAGAGTAATGAATCCACAAAGAACTCGATGTAGTACCAAAGCTCGAATGAAGAAGAGCAAGAGGTATTTAGAGATGAAGCACCAAAATCGCAGCTCTTCAATCTCACTCAAAGATTTCTCTCCAAAGATTTGAAATGGGAGAGGCAAGAGGTGTGTGAGAGAGAGTGGGAGGTGTTTCTCAGGTTAGAAATGGAGTCCAAGTCGTGCTCTTCTGTGGAGGAGAGAGGTGGGAGTGAGTATATATAGGTGGGGCTCCAAAACTAGCCGTTTTTTACTTTTCTGCCCAAAAACCGGTTGAACCGGTCCCAAAACCGGTTGAACCGGTTTTTCAAAAAAAGCTACGCACAGCTTTTTGGCTGACACAACAGACTGGCAGAAAAAAGTGAACAGTGCAAAAACCGGTTGAACCTGTTTCCACCAGACAAAAACCGGTTGAGTGTCCGGCTGAACCAGTATTTTCAAAAAGGTGAACAGTGCAAAAACCGGTTGAACCTGTTTTAAAACCGTTTGAACCTGTTTTTCCAAAAATCAATTTTGACCAAGATAGACTTAAAAAGGTTGTACTACATACTTTTACTAAGGATTAACAAGGGTAAAATGGAAGTTTTAGATCAAGGATTTTGAGCTTTAGTACCAACACCAACCTTCTTTTTGGATCCCCCTTGATAGTACGACGATTCCTATACTCAAGTTAAATAAAATATAATTAAGTAAACTCCTTGAGTCATTGGTGTCTCAAGTGTGATTTCTCCATGATGTTACTTCATAAGGATCACAAACATCTTTGTCTCACCTTTTGAAGCAAACACAAATCGAGTCTGTGACTTGTGCCATTTCACCATATATGAGTTCAAATCATGGCTTCAAGTCACCTTACTGATGCATCAACATGTTGTAACTCTTCATAGCTGATTAGTTCATCGACTTAGTGCAAGTACTCTCTTCTTCAACTTAGCCATGGTACCTCGGTCTACAAGTCGTCGCTTGGCCTTCACCTTCGCTTAGTTCCTCGAAGCCCTTTCCTTGCTATCTTCACCCTTTCAAGCCATTCTTGAGTCACATCCTATTGAGCATCCATTAAGAGAATCATTTCTTCAATATTGTGAACCTTGCTTGAATGACATCTAGATATAACTGCTAAGATCAATCAAGCTCTAGTTTGATTCTCATATATTCATATATGGACTAATAGTAATATGGTCAAGCCAATTCACTTCCTCATATCTTATTCACTTTGGCTTGACCAATCCTCTTAATCACTTCACCCTCTATTATGATCATATTTATGCATAGTGATTTCTCAGGACTTGTCCATATATTCAAACCAATATAGAGACCATATTATATCCATTTGCATTGTCTCACTGGTTATTTGACCTTGTGTTGAACCTTGTTCACTGATCATTATACACTATTCAAGTATGTTCATCATACTGAATTTCCTGTTCAACACTTAGCAAACTTGTTAGACCTTTAAATGTGTTGTTATCCAAATCACCAAAACTCACAAAAGGGATGAATGCACTTTCAATCTCCCACTTTTTGGTGATTGATGACAACACATTTAAAGCTTACATAAGATTTGATAAATAAGATTTTGAATCCTATGATATAGTTTCCTCCCCCTAAATATGTGCATTTCAGAAAATACCAATTTTGTACTCAAATGCCAAAACCACATATTTGGGTCAAAGTATGGAGACAACTTATATCATACTATTCATAGGGTGCAGTGTGTCATAAAATAAACGTGATGCTCATGACATAGTATGCACTCATCAACTTTCCACATCTTATTTTTCTTATGACTTCCTTTTTTTAATTATTTCTCCCCTTTTTAAAGTCTTCTAACACTTAGTTACATAAGACTAAAGGTAAGCTTTAATGCAAAATTTCTCCCCCTTTGTCATAAATCTCCAAAAAGGATACAAAGAATATAAAGGGTAGAAATTATGATTAATCAAGATTTGAACACACTATCATAAAAAGGGTCCTTATATGGCACAAAGGTAATGGAGAAGTGTCATAAGTGATGTACCTTTGTGTTTTACCTTTTCAAAGGGGTGTTCCACACTTGTGTTGTATTTAGAGTTCATTTTGCAATCTCTTGTTGGCATAATTGTGACATAGGTCCAAGATATCAAATGAATATTGTCATACTAATTGAAATATAAATCTTGATACCTGGAGTCTAGATGTCACCTAGCATTTTCTTATCATAACAAGAGGCAGCATGAAAATTGCACAAGTATGAATTATACAACTAGTGATCATGTACGAAAAATATCAATTGAAAACCACCAATTGATACAATTTGATAGATAAGCAGATCACTAATAGCATATTACACTAAGTTCTCCTCAAGTTTTAGTGCACACATATATATGAATTCAATTGATACCTGTTTAGAGTACTTATTTGCAACTTAAAGTACCATTGGCATACAAGGAGTATCAATTGAACATAATCATGCAACATAAGGAACATGTGCACTATTTAATCAATTAAGTTCTAGACAAGATAATTTATAAGCTATGCTACTTCAGACATTTGCAATCCAAAAGGATGTGATACATATTTACCAATTTTAGATGACGTTGGAGTAGCATATACAAGAGAAACTCATTCTCTTATGAAATGTATAGAAGATACATTTATTGGAGCAAAGAATCTTTGATATCAAATTTGCAGTGGAAGCGATTGTCTTTGCCCGAAGGTTCCTTTCTAATTTGAGACTACACACATAATAGACTTGAAAATGAAGTTAGTCTCAAAGATTCAAATTATAGACCATTCTCCCCCTAAATGTATGCATACAAGTGATGAATACTTATTTAGCTTATGCACTTGGACTTGTGAGGTCAGGGGATTAAGTTCTACAATTTGAACCTTGGTACAAATAAAGTATGAAAATATGAAATTGCACCAATTTAAGGAATTACTCATAATCAAACGGTATACTAATAGACATGATATGAAATATTTTTAAGCCAAGATTCAAGTGCAACCTTATGATGTGACTTAAGATATTGCATATACATGCATACACTAACTTGTAAAAGCCTAGATACACAAATCTAATACAATAGTTCATGGAGTGACACACCTTTGTTCCATGCCATATGGTCTTCATTATAATCATGAATTTCTATCTTAGCTTTTGATAGGCTTGACATTTCAAAGAGAAACTTATCCTCTTTAAACGATCAAGAGAAACTCATTCTCTTCAAAGAACTACACAAATTCACTAAAAGAAAATGTTAGTCTTTAAGGACACAAGATATAGAATGAGCTCCCCCTAAATGTATGCATCAAGTACTTGAATTACTTGTAACATGCAATTGATTCAATTAAGATTCTTAGAGGAGTTCATCATATATCTTGGTCAAGGCATAATATATTTGAAACAATTGAATTTATGCTAGAGAACACATATCGTTCCCCAATAGAACTAATCCATGGGGTGACATATGGTAAATATTTGATCATTTCCTTAGAACCACTCATCCTCATTTGATGTTCTCCAAGGTGTGAGAGTACAAAACATGAACTTGAAGAAATCATTAGCCTCACAAGATATAGGCTAAACTCTTCCTCAATTTGTGCATGCAAGAGTACACAAAGTACACTTATGCACATCAACAATACAAGGTTAAAGGAGATGTTTGCACTATATCTTGGTTTAACATAACATGATTTACATAGATGATGAAAATTAAACCAATTGAAAGTTTATGAACTGAAAGTATATCAATTGAAATTCTGAAGGGTAAAGCATGCTAATATGAACCTCAAACCTCATAATGAAGGATATCATATAAATATGTCACTACATCTTCATTATTTGGTTGACAAAAAGTGTAACTCCCTTCTTGAATCACTGTGATTTCTTTTCTCTTTATGATTTCATCCAACCAGGCGATCTTGAACTTCATTCATCTTGGCTTGGTTCAATCATACTTGATATGAGACCCATTGAAACTCAATGATTGAAACAACCAAGACTCTTATATCCGTAGATTTTGAATCCATCTTGAAAGCACTTGGAAAGACCTTATTGAAACACTTAGAAAAGAGAGCATTAGAAACACAAGGGAGGGTTTCACAAATGATAATCCTTATATGTGGATGGAGAATGAATCATCATTCTTGAAACCCAAAAGGATAGATTAAATTCCTTTAAATTAGTGCAAACATATAGTTGATGTCAAAGTTATATGCACTATTGAACGTTTTATATTACAAGGAAATTAACCTATACTATGGTACATCCCACTAAGGATAGAATACTAAAACAACTAAAGGAGAGGAAGTTTTCATACCTTGGCCTCTTATCAACTTCATCTTACTTTAGTTGAATAGTATCCTTTAAGCTTGTGATTTATCCAATTTAAAACAAGCACCATCTCTTAACATAGATTTTCTAGGGATAAACTCGACACAAGAGATGGCATTAGTAGCACAAGCACTAGTTTCTTATTTAGCAACCCTTTATATATGGAAGACAAGCGTGTTGCTAAAATAGAGAAACATCATAATATGGACTAAATTTCCTTGAACCCTCATGCACAATATATTTTGAATGACATGGATAATATGCATGGTTATTCAATGAAGTCTAAAGGGATGACTTAATCCATATTATGGTGAGTGTCTAATACAGAAGAATCAAATCCAAATTAACTAGATAGAGAATACATCACATAATTTTGGATTGTTCACCATAAGATAATATTCATTCAACTTCCAATTAGACCTTTATTTCATAATCAACAACTGATGTATATCCTCAAGTGCTTCTTTTTCCTTAGTGGCTACACTAGTCACAAAAAGATAAGATTTGAAAATAATATGCACTTGAGATTCAGTTGTTACCACCCTAGCTACTATCTCCAAAGATGATTTATACATTCATTATCGAGCACCCAACTTGATCCATTGAAGGAGTGATCCTGCAAAACAAGTTTAAGCTTCATATCTTGGTACCCAATTTGAATTGGGTCCTTTGAGATCAGTAGTAAGAGCCTTGAGTACCCACACAATCCTTATTGTGGCATTTCTCTTTGTGTAGGCACCCACATATACTTGACAACCATCTTACATGGTTTCAAGTCAATATTTAATCACATAGATAAAAACTAGAGTTAAGAATAGGAGTCTTTTCTCCTTTTATTAATACATCATTGTGTTGCCTTCTTGATGATGAACCTACCTTGACTTTGGGTGCACCTAACTTATCAAGGTTAGTCGCACAAACATTCATATCATAAAGACAAGTTATGCATGGAATTTACAACTTAGTGATCCAATTCAATGTGATTGAAATAGATTTCTAAGATATCAAAATATGGGTTTCCAAAATTTAGAGAGTATGGATCACTAATTGTACCTTTTACAGTTTAAAAATCATATCCATGTTAGTGCATATGTATGTGATGAATATCAACAAAAAGATTCCTATGCACTTTTAGAATTAACGATAAGAGAATTTTAAACTGCATCAAGAGTATCTATTTAGAAAACAAAGATTACAATCCATATGAATGAGATACAAATTTACCATTTTGGATTGTCTTAGTATAGCTTACTCAAGTGAAACTTATTCTCTATGACACAAGATATATAATGTTCTCCCACTAGATATGTGAATCAATTATTTGAATGACTTGCCACATGCACTTTTAATTCAGTTAAGAGTCTCATGAGGAGTATATTACATATCATGGTCAAGGCATGACAAATTTGCAATGAATTAACTTATGCCTAAGAATACTTACCACCATATAGAATGTACCTTTTGTTATACCAATTTGACAGATCTTACTATCTGTGGTGGTGTCACCTTAGTATTCTTCTTTTCATCATTTGTGGAGACTTCCTTCTTTGTTATCTCTTTTCCTTTTAAAACTAGACGATAAAACACTTTGAAAAGAGATATTAGTAGTACAAGGAAGTGTTTAATAAATGATGATATATATATATATGAATGGCAAACAAATCATCATTTATGTGGCGTAAAGGCATAAATTAAATTCCTTTTAAGTTAATGCACATGGAGCAGTGAATTCACAATTTGCACTAATTTATAAATTTAAGACAAAAGGAATTTAACCTTCATATTGACATTCCTTTCCATAGAATATATTATTACCAATTGAAAGAATGCCACTTGGAAGGAACTACTATTGATCAACTACCAATTGAAGCAATTTGTTCCATACCTTTGCCTTGAGCATTCCTAATCTTTCTTTTAGGTGAAGATTAACCTTTAAAGCTTGTGATTTTACCAATTGAAAGAGCACAATCTCTACTTATGAATTTCCATGAAATATCTTAAAAGAGATTGTATTAGTAACACAAGCGATAGTTTCCTATTTAGCAACCTCTAGTATATGAATGACAAGAAGGTTACTAAAACATGCAAGGAAACCTCATGATATGAACTAAATTACCCTTACAAGCATCATGCATAACATCAATTGTAAAAAATATGAAAGTAGCATGATTATTTAATTAAGTTCACATGGCAAGTTTAATTCATAGCATGGTGAGTGATTAATGTAGAAGACTCAAAACCAATTTAAACAAGAATGAATACATCACATAGTATTGGTTCGATCTTCTTTGAATGTTGAATGGCACACTCCATTTGGGAAACACATTTTCATGTTGTGAGACTACATAAACACTTAGATAGAAACATTAGTCTCACAACTCTAGTCATATAGAGAATTCCCCATTTGGTAAGTGCTATAAGAATTTGAATTTCTTACTTAGCACTCTATTCATTTAAGAACATGGGATAATACTCTTTATGTCTAGGTCATGGCAATAATATGATGATTAACTTGAAATATGCCACAAGATACATACAATCAATTTAAAGCATGTAGATTGTCACAATATAAAAATATGAACTTGCAATCTACCATATAATTAGATCCTTTCCAAAGCAAGGTAAATTTTTTTTAAGTTCATTCTCAAGTGCTTCATTTTTCCTATGTGGCTACAAAAGACGCAAAGGAATATTCCAATTAAAAGCAATGAGCACTTAAGAATTAATTGTTACCATCCTTTGGATATCACTTGGTTGTAGGCCTTTTGCTTGATTCGCACAAAGGTTAATCCTTATTCCGTACAACACAAGTTCTTGCTAGAGATGAATATGAAGTTAGTGATATAACAACTCAATTCATCTTTGGGTCAATCTTAAAGGATAGACAATGTAAGATTGATAGCTTGAGATAAGAATTGAGTTGAACCGCTCAAGCACCCCAAAGCTTCATATCATCTCTGGGTACCTGCAAAACTTATTAAGTACATTTTGGTACCCATCTCATGATAGGTCCATCAAGGTTAGCCAATAAGGACTTAGGCACCCAAATAGCCTTGGCCCTAGAATATGGTGAACTCATCACCTTTCTAGCACAAGAGTCAAATTTGGGTCTCCTAAGCATATTTGAATGTATTGACAAGTTAGGCTTAGGAGTTTTACCCTTTGGACAAACCTTGAATAGATGACCTTTTTCACGACAATTGTAGCAAATGTGATGCTTGTCCTTGCAATGCATTTGCCTTTTGCTTTCATCCTTTTTGATGGTCATCTTTCTTGATCGTTCAAGGTCTTGATTCTTCATGTGGGGGCATGAATCAATTTCATGACCCTTCTCCTTGCATCCATATCACCTTCTATCGCTTCTCTTTAATCTTTCTTTGTTGAAGCACATAGGTACATTGTTAGAGCAAATAGTATGAGCATTAATTTTCTTACCATGAATTTTGCTCATGCCCTTCTTGGAAAGCTTGGTATTCTTTTGAAGGGGTTTTGTGCATGCTACGGTTGTCCCCTTCTCAAGCTTTTTCACCATATTATCACGGTTATCTTGAGAAGGTTGAGCATGACACTTTCCCTTTAAAAGAGTTAAGCTCCTTCTTAGACTTCCAACTTCTTCCTTGAGTTATTTATTTTCTTGTGTCATAGAAATATCACTAATTCCTGAAATTTCTAGCTCAATGGAAGATTGGCTTTCTTGAGAGCAACATTTGTTAGCACATGATAATATAGTTTCTACTTGAGTACATGTGCATATGTGAGGTTGGTATGATTTCAAATTAGTTAACACAACCTCATGAGCCATTTCTAACATGATATGTGAATCCATAAATTTATTATGAGAGCACACAAGCATATCATGTTTTTCTTGCAAAGCAAGATTTTCAATATTTAGCCTTTCTATCGTGTTCTTGAACATAGCATTTTTATTTTCTAATTGAGCAATATATGATGAATGATTAACAACTTTAATTTGCTCAATTGAAATGTCTTCATACCTTTGGACCAAATCATCATGAGAGCACTTTAGCTTCTCATGCTCTTTGGTCAACTTCTCTAAGTCTTCAATTTTTCTGATGAGGAAGTCTTCTTGCTTATGAAGCATTTCTTTTTGTCCTTCCGCTCTTTTCATGAGTTTGAGCAAGCTCATCCGATGTTTCTTGCTTAGCTGAGCGAAGAATTGTTGAAGATCATCCTCATCTTCACTATCACTTTCTTGCTCCTCCTCATCCTCACTTTCGCTTTCACTGTCACTCCCATTAGCAATAAAGCACATATGAGAAGTGGATTTGAAAGACGAACCTTGTGAAGAGGTGGATTCGTCGTTTGGTCTCCATCGATCATTTTCTTCTTCAATTTTGTTCTTCGCATCATCTTCCTTCATTTTGAGGAACATCCTTTCGGCGATTCTCATGGCAAGATCTATTGCCCTAGGATCAACATCTGCAACAAAAGATGAAGTCGAGGCAACCTCAACTTTTTCAAGCTTAGAAGCACTTTCATTTCTTAGTCCCCCCGACATGATCTTTTCCTCACGCGGTTAAGCGTTAGAACGAGGATTAGGCTCCGATACCAATTGAAAGTTGCCTAGAGGGGGGGTGAATAGGCAAGTTAAAACTTTTTCAACAAAAACTAGAAGCAAACTGGGTAAAACTGAATTGATCTTGAAATTCACCCAGTTAACTTTGGAAATGAGATGTTCTAAATAATCCACAGGGTTCAAAGTAGTAGATCTGAGAAGGGCACTTCTCAAAATCCACACACCAAAAAGATATGAACAAATCTTCCACGGAATGGTGAGAGAACGAAGAACATGTATAAGCACAATGAACAAGAACACAAGAGACACAAGATTTATCCCGAGGTTCGGTCACACCACCAAGGTGCCCTACTTCCTCGTTGAGGCGCCCACAAAGAGCCGGGTCTCTTTCAACCCTAATCCTCCCTTTGCCGACCACAAAGGTCAAGCCCACACAATAATCTTTGCTCAAACGAGCGGGTAATACAAACTTTCTTGTGGTCTTCCACAAGATTTGGAGACTCACAAGCGACACCTAGTCGTCTAGGAGCTAGAAGCTCCAAGAGTAATGAATCCACAAAGAACTCGATGTAGTACCAAAGCTCGAATGAAGAAGAGCAAGAGGGATTTAGAGATGAAGCACCAAAATCGCAGCTCTTCAATCTCACTCAAAGATTTCTCTCCAAAGATTTGAAATGGGAGAGGCAAGAGGTGTGTGAGAGAGAGTGGGAGGTGTTTCTCAGGTTAGAAATGGAGTCCAAGTCGTGCTCTTCTGTGGAGGAGAGAGGTGGGAGTGAGTATATATAGGTGGGGCTCCAAAACTAGCCGTTTTTTACTTTTCTGCCCAAAAACCGGTTGAACCGGTCCCAAAACCGGTTGAACCGGTTTTTCAAAAAAAGCTGCGCACAGCTTTTTGGCTGACACAGCAGACTGGCAGAAAAAAGTGAACAGTGCAAAAACCGGTTGAACCTGTTTTAAAACCGGTTGAACCTGTTTCCACCAGACAAAAACCGGTTGAGTGTCCGGTTGAGTGTCCGGCTGAACCAGTATTTTCAAAAAGGTGAACAGTGCAAAAACCGGTTGAACCTGTTTTAAAACCGGTTGAACCTGTTTTTCCAAAAATCAATTTTGACCAAGATAGACTTAAAAAGGTTGTACTACATACTTTTACTAAGGATTAACAAGGGTAAAATGGAAGTTTTAGATCAAGGATTTTGAGCTTTAGTACCAACACCAACCTTCTTTTTGGATCCCCCTTGATAGTACGACGATTCCTATACTCAAGTTAAATAAAATATAATTAAGTAAACTCCTTGAGTCATTGGTGTCTCAAGTGTGATTTCTCCATGATGTTACTTCATAAGGATCACAAACATCTTTGTCTCACCTTTTGAAGCAAACACAAATCGAGTCTGTGACTTGTGCCATTTCACCATATATGAGTTCAAATCATGGCTTCAAGTCACCTTACTGATGCATCAACATGTTGTAACTCTTCATAGCTGATTAGTTCATCGACTTAGTGCAAGTACTCTCTTCTTCACCTTAGCCATGGTACCTCGGTCTACAAGCCGTCGCTTGGCCTTCACCTTCGCTTAGTTCCTCGAAGCCCTTTCCTTGCTATCTTCACCCTATCAAGCCATTCTTGAGTCACATCCTATTGATCATCCATTAAGAGAATCATTTCTTCAATATTGTGAACCTTGCTTGAATGACATCTAGATATAACTGCTAAGATCAATCAAGCTCTAGTTTGATTCTCATATATTCATATATGGACTAATAGTAATATGGTCAAGCCAATTCACTTCCTCATATCTTATTCACTTTGGCTTGACCAATCCTCTTAATCACTTCACCCTCTATTATGATCATATTTATGCATAGTGATTTCTCAGGACTTGTCCATATATTCAAACCAATATAGAGACCATATTATATCCATTTGCATTGTCTCACTGGTTATTTGACCTTGTGTTGAACCTTGTTCACTGATCATTATACACTATTCAAGTATGTTCATCATACTGAATTTCCTGTTCAACACTTAGCAAACTTGTTAGACCTTTAAATGTGTTGTTATCCAAATCACCAAAACTCACAAAAGGGATGAATGCACTTTCACTCTCTGAGCTTTTTTGAAGGAAATACATGCTTATGTATTAGCTACTCAAGTATGTTCATCGAGTAGCTAGCTCTAGGTCCTGTAAGGGCTACACACTACCATCTACGTTGGGTGCTACAATACTACTATAGGGCTCTTTTTAAAGTTATTTGAATACTCTTGACGTCCTAAAATAAATAGTTCTATTATTTCTAAAAAATCACATAAATACTTTTCCGATCCATAAAATAAATACTTGACGGTAGAAAGCGAATCGACACAAAAACAAATAAATACTTTTAATGCGCTTTTCTGATTTAGACGATCAAATAAATACTTCTCTTATTGCCTCGCGTTGCACGTCCAGAAGACGTCATGATGTTGTCCATTGCCTAGGAGGCTGCTGATGCAGCGAAAGCCGGCTATCATTGCTGCTTTCCTATGCAGCTGAGCACGAATGGACAGCTATACGAGCGAGGTTGATGGCGCCATGATCTATGATGCCGAGGTCACGCCACGTAAGCGCCAGCGCAGCATCCAGATGCCAATGAAGTTGATACCTCAACGCCATGGTCTATGGCGCCGATTAGTGTTACATCGGCGCCGTAGGTAATGGCGCTGAGCAAAGGGTCCAAAAAACGAGAATATTGTTAGAGGTCTAAACATGATTTTTATACAAGGGTTTAAAATGCAAAAAAATCGGTCGATATGTTAGGGTCCTGATACTATCACTGAAGGCCCAAAGTCAAGGGGGTCAACAAGATGCTCCAGGTACACAAGACAAGCATAACTACAGAGGATAAGGTAGAAGTAGACCAACATGTCCTCTACAATGTTTTAACAGACACAAAAACACAAAGTTTCATCAACTAGGATGGAAGGTAGAAGTTGATAAAAAAGTATCAACTGCATAATTTCTAGGAGCACAAAAGCAAAAGATCCTTTATCTTTTGTCTAGATGGCATCTTCATCGGATCTGCAGAAGGGAAAAAAGTTCTTTATGTCAGATACACAAAAATAAACATTTTTGCTATTGGTTGATTCCTGGAAAATAAACTGGCAAGTAACTCGAAGCAGGCATTTCAATAAGAGATGCACAACGAAGAGCTGAAGACTGCACATGAACCTATAATGTTTACATATGTGAGCTTCTGAGCACCAAGAAAACTTTATGTATGACATACTATTATAGCATGAAGCATAGATCCCTAGGTCGATAACACTATGCAAACAATAAGACAAACGAAGTTGAAAAAAGGGCATCACAGTTTATGATTCAGAAGAAGCCCAAACAGTTTCTGCAACTGGAGAATGTTTTGACGATTTTGAAGATCCTAGAAGTTGAAGGCACGCTGATAGCGTACTTGTCATGTATTTTAGAGACTGTATAGGGTGTTCTATATCTACATATTTGAACTGGCCATTTAGCCCATCACTCACCTTAGGACCATATTTATCTGTGGCAAATGACTTAGTTGTTCATGGGAAACTAGATCAGCTAATTATAAATGCCGTTCGAACATTTTGTCATTTGTCTGGTATGGCTTACCTATTCACAATATCACTGACAGAACTGTTGTTTTGCCCATGCTCATTTGCAAATCAGACTACATACCAAAAGGAATTGCATAGCCGTGCAAATCAGACTGTGTACCCTAACAATAAGCATTTTTACTATGATTTGGTCGCTACTTTAGCTGTGCTACCATGGTCAGTTCTCTTGTTGTTAAAAATATAGGTGTGTCATGCAGCTATATATGCTTTGAAATAAAAGGGGAAACTGCCTTATGTGTTGGTTCATTGCCTATCATTGGTGATGCGCAGGTGCAGTTTTTCTAAACAGCTTAATATGTCCCCACCAGTGATACCTACCTTCTCTTTTCAACTTTTGTTCCCAAGCTGAACCAACTACACTTCCACTAAAATCTTCGAGGATCATTGGTGATGCGCAGGTGCAGTTTTTTTAAAACAGATTTAACAGCGCAGGTGCAGTTTTTTTAAAACAGATTTAACATGTCCCCACCAGTGATACCTACCTTCTCTTTTCAACTTTTGTTCCCAAGCTGAACCAACTACACTTCCACTAAAATCTTCTAGGAAACCAACAATTTAGAGGTAACATTACGAGTGTTTTAGAGCACGATGAGAATATTTTTTTGTTCAGATGAGTAGCGATGGTGTCATGATTCTCTAGGACACTTCAAGAGTCTTTGGAGGTAGGGTTAACGAAAGCAACAACAGTGAGGAGCCTGATCCCATGCGCGACTGTGGAGGTGGAAGACCTAAACCAGGGCAATGAGCACACTACGAATAAAACAACATGTTCTCATTCTAATGCATCATACGTTGTGTTGATACTATTGTTACTTTCTATAAAGGAGTAACACATGATTTAACCGAAGAAAATTGTTGTACGCATTCATGTTTAGGAGTATAGACAACTATTCAGTATTCTTCAATATCAAAAGAATTCATAGTTTTGAACTAGCTGATTCTACCTTAAAAATTATATTGTAAGAAGAACATTCAAACCCGGTGACCCTAAGGAAGTGAGCAGCAAAACAACGCTTCTACATGGATAAACATGATTCTAGGTAGCTATGGTGTACTGTAGAAGGGTTCACCTGCCAGTAGGTATCACCGGTATGTACACAGTGAACATATGAGAGAGTAAAGCCTAATTAATTAACTGGATATGCAAGTGTAGGCATCTGCTATTGGCAACATAACTCTCCCAATGTTTCCAACTTCACTGTTTTCTAAGAATCTGCACATAACCCTATGATTGTAGCATATTGCATATGAACGGAAAATGGTCTTAGTTCAGGAGGAAGCCATCATAATGATGGTTGTTTAAGTGGTTAGTTTTAATCTTTAGTTTTACCCTTTCAAAGCGTGGTGTTCTAATTCATTTGTTCACACATCGATCCGCGGTACAAACCAGTGCTAGAAAACAACCAGCTAAAAATAGCTATATCATCTCTAAAGGGCTGGGAAGTAAGTGGAGTTACCAAGGTATATCAGGACCATCTGTGTTGGCATCAGCACCATCCTCTTCATCGTATCCACCTACGGAAAGCTTTCTAGTAGTTTCCTTCGGGGGATTGGCGAGTCCTGCACATAAGTTGTTTCCATGCCTTATATTTAGTACCTCACACAATATGGGACTAAGAGAAATATATAAGTTTATCGATATCGACCGAACCTCTTGCCTGCAACCTTTTTGAGAGGCTTGGTCGTCGATCCATGGGCACATCAGCCTCATTTCTCTAAGAAGGTGCAAACTTTAGGGAAGATACAAAAATATCAAAAGACATTATATTGCAAAACTACAGATTAGATAGATAACATATCATGGATAAGCATGATGCAATGAGAAATTTTATGCAAAACGAAATGAGGCTGGCATCATGCTTAACAGAGAAGAAGAATTACTACTGAAGAATTAGATTGGCGGAATTTTATGCGTAACAGGTTGGCGGCCCTACTCAGAGAAGAAGAATTAAAATGGTATCAAAGAGCGAAAACGAAAGGTTTGTTGGAGGGTGATGCAAACACCAAGTTTTTCCATTTAGTGGCAAATGGAAAACATAGGAAAACAAGGATCTTCATATTACATGACGGGGATAAGGAAATTTTGGGTGATGTTGCGCTTAAGCAGCATATTACCTCATATTATAAATCCTTGTTTGGCAGCACCGAAGATCCAACGATCACTTTGGACAGTTTCAGAGTAGAAGATATTCCTCAAATCTCCTCGGAGGAAAACGACTTGCTGACGGCAGAATTTACTATGGAGGAGGTTAAGGCGGCTATCTTCCAAATGGAACAAAACAAGGCGCCTGGGCCGGATGGGTTTCCGGCTGAATTTTATCAATTTTTTGGGAAGAAATTAAGGACGATTTGATGGCTTTATTCAGAGAATTTGGTCTAGGTTGCCTTCCGATGCATAGCTTGAATTTTGGCACGATTATTCTGTTGCCAAAGTCAAATGATGCGTCCCGGATAGAGCAATATAGACCAATTTGTCTGCTGAATGTTAGCTTTAAAATTTTTACCAAGACGGTTATGAATAGGCTAATGACAGTGGCCCACAAGGTTATTAGCCCTACCCAGACTGCTTTTCTTCCCGGTCGTAATATCATGGAAGGTGTTGTGATTCTTCATGAGACCTTACACGAATTACATCGTAAGAAGCAAAATGGGGTAGTGTTTAAGATTGATTTTGAGAAAGCTTACGACAAAGTACGGTGGTCTTTTGTTAGACAAACTTTGCTGATGAAAGGTTTCTCGAACAAGTGGTGTGATTGGATTGAGGCCTTCACCCAAAGAGGTCACGTGAACATAAAGATTAATGACCAGCTCACCAATAACTTTCAAACAAAGAAAGGTCTAAGACAAGGTGACCCATTATCTCCAGTCCTGTTTAATGTCATTGTTGACATGTTGGTTACTCTTATCAACCGTGCCAAGAGAGAGGGGCATATTGAGGGAGTTATCCCTCACCTGCTGGACGATGGTCTTTCCATCCTCCAATACGCAGACGATACAATACTCTTTATGGATCATGATCTTGACAAAGCTCGAAATCTCAAACTCATTTTATGTGCGTTTGAGCAACTGTCCGGTCTCAAGATAAACTTTCATAAGAGCGAGATCTTCTGTTTCGGGGATGCCAAAGAACATGAGCAGGCCTATTCAGACCTTTTCGGGTGTAAAGCGGGGGCGTACCCCTTCAGATATTTGGGGATTCCTATGCACTTCAGAAAACTTAGGAATGCAGAGTGGAATAGTGTTATAGAGAGAATAGAAAAGAAACTGAGTAGCTGGAAAGGAAAGCATCTCTCGGTGGGAGGACACTTAGTCCTTATTAACTCGGTTCTTTCTAGTCTCCCGGTATACATGTTATCTTTCTTTGAAATACCCCGTAAGGTTCTGGAAAAGATTGACTTTCTTAGATCTCGTTTTTACTGGCAATCAGAGGATGAAAAGAAAAAATATAGGTTGGCAAAGTGGGGCGTCCTCTGCCAACCAAAAGAGGTAGGGGGGATCGGGATTAAGAATATTGATTCCCAGAATAAGTGTTTGTTAGTTAAGTGGTTGTTCAAGCTAGCCAACGAAGAGGGAATGTGGCAACAAATCTTAAAGAGAAAATACTTTCGTAACAAGACTATTGGAGAGGTGCAGGTGAAACCTGGAGACTCTCATTTTTTGTCGGGTCTTATGAAAATAAAAGAGTTTTTTCTCTCACATGGGCGGTTTGTGACCAATAGAGGGATAAACGTTAGATTCTGGGAAGATAAGTGGCTAGGGGATTTTTCACTAGAGCACAGATTCCCTTCCCTTTACTACATTACTAGGCGAAAGCATGCTACAGTGGCCAATGTTCTCAGCTCTACTCCCTTTAATGTCTCTTTTCTTAGAGGTCTACAAGGTGATACGTTGAGGCAGTGGAACTCACTAGTGGCCTTGGTACTTGATGTGTCCCTCAACCCTGCGAAAGATCACTTCCGTTGTAATCTGACCCAGAACGGAGAGTACACAGTGCAATCGTTATACTCTATAATGATTTGTAGTGGACAAGGCCGGCAGGACCAGACAATTTGGAAGATGAAAATATCGTTGAAAATTAAGATTTTCGCGTGGTATTTGAGAAGGGGTGTCACTCTCACGAGAGACAACTTGGCTAAGCGTAATTGGAACGGTCCTAAAAATTGTGTTTTCTGTTATTACAATGAATCCATACAACATCTGTTCTTTGAGTGTCATTTTGCCAAATTCATGTGGCGGGCGGTGAGTCTCACCTTTGGGTTAAGGACACCTTATAGCGTTTATGATCTTTTTAATCTTTGGGCCCGGGGATTCTCCCCCATGGATAGACTAAAGATTCTAGTAGGGGCTATAGCCATATGCTGGGCAATTTGGCTAAGTAGGAATGATGTGGTTTTTAATAAAAGTCTGATCAAAACTTACATGCAGGTACTTTACAGAGGAACCTACTGGTGTCGTTTCTGGGCGCAACTTCAAAGGCATGAGGAAGACGCCAAGGTCATCAGGGAGGCCTGCAGGAAGCTTGAGACGACGGTGATGCAGATCTTCGCTTTTCATGGGTGGCAGTTTAGTAATAGGATCGCTCTGTGAGCGTTGTTTTTACTTTTTGCTGTCCACCCAACTGTGTTTGGGGTTTGTATCGCCGCTTGTGGCTCTTTGAGTTGGATCTGTTGGTCTTGTGTTCGCGTGACAGGCCGTCATCTTCGTGATGTAGGCTGGGAACACTCTATCCCATTATCTAAAAAAACAAGCAAGGGAACAATATGTGTTGATGTGGTATATCTATCAAGAGCTAAAGTCACAAACACTATCCATAACCAAAAAAACAAGGCATTTTCTCATGGCATAATGTAGCAGCGCTCTGAACACTGGCCAATGCAGTTCGCTGCAGCATTCATATACAAAGGAAAACATAATAAACAAATACACTAAATGCAGCATATCCAGAATTCCAGTTGATGCCACCAAGCAGAACATGGCCAACGAACTGGCCATGACGATGAGAGGTCATGGTTGTTATTGAGTACTTGGAGGCAAAAAAACACAATGAGCTCGGAGAAAGCATCAGCACACTAACCCCCAATCATCAAGAGAAATAATCTACATCATAAGTAAGGCAAGCAGCTGTGGTTGTGCCCAGCAACCACTTTGTCCATGCATCGCTATATGTTCAGAGCCCCAGAACCATTTCATAATACTGTTCCCTTTGAGACAGTTTTAGAGTCCTAATACTCTACATAACAATACAAAGCACGGGCTAAAAATGATAGAATTCTGACTTTGCTTCCTCTCCAAATTCAACATCTATCTACCATGAGAAACTATACACAACCAAAAAAGGAGGCACTTTGCGAAACAGTTTAGCATTGATTCGAACACCATTCATAGTTAAAAAAAAGAAGGCACTCTGTCATGGCACAATCTGGCAGTGATGTGGACACTGGGCAACGGACCTTGTTGCAACATTCATATACAAAGAAAAATAAAATGAGTAAATAAACTAAACGCAGCATATCCAGAATCCCAATGAATGTCACCAAGTAAAACATGCACAACGAATTGGCCATGATCATGAGAGTTCAGTGCTATTGACTGAGTCCTTGAAATTCCCCCAAAAACGCAAAGAACTGGAAGAAAGCATCAGCACACTAACCCCCAATCATCAGGGGAAATACTTTACATCATACGTAAGGCAAGAAGATGTGGTTGTGCCCAACAACCATTCAACAGTCCATGCATGGATATATGTCCTGGACTCAGAACCATTTCATACGATTGTTCCCTTTGAGACAATTTCATAGTCCCAATACTACATAACAATACAAAGGATTGGCCAAAAAATGATTGAATTCAGACTTTGCTCCCTTTCCAAATGCAACATCCATCTACCTAGAGAAACTATCCAAAACCAAAAAAAGAGGCATTTTGTGGCATAGTTTAGCATCGATCCGAACACCATCCATAACCAAAAAAAGAAGGCACTTTGTCATGGCATAATGTAACAATGATATGGACACTGCCCAAAGTAAGGCAAGCAGACATGGCTGTGCCTAGCAACCATGCAGTCCATGCATGGATATATGTTCTGGACCCATAACAATTGCATAGAATTGCTCGCCGGCTAGAGTATCCACGTCGCTATCCTGTATATCCTCTCGGCAACTCCGCACGTCGACGTCGCGATGCTTCCAGAGGCCGAGCGTGTTTGGATCTTTTTCCTGGCCGCACGATCACGTTCCAATGGCCAAAGATGCTTCACATTTTCTTTCCTATAACAGGAATGGACGACTCGGTCCTATATGTTACTATATTATTCTAGAACCTAGGCATCGCCTTCTCCACGTTGAGAAAAAGCAACCACCTTCTCAGCGTTCGACAAAGTGACATGGTACATGGTGAAGGAAGCGGCGACAATGACACTGCCGCCACTCATCCCATTGTGTCTCTCCTCGCTTCTTCGATAATAACTCGTTATATTCTGCAGCCAGGGTTCGTGGCGCGCGCAGCTCGGCTCTCCAGCTTCAGCACCGCTTCGTCGGCCTCTTTGGACTGCCGCCGTCGGTGCCCACCGCCAACTGCGCCGAGTGTAGGCATCTGGTATTGGCAACATAACTCTTCCAATATTTCCATCTTCACTGTTTTCTAAGAATCTGTACATAACCTAATTAGAGATTCACGGATGCAAACCAGACCATTTTTTCAGCACGGGCAAAGATGAGTGAAAGCGCCAGTAAACCAATGAATTTATCGAAACCACATAGAAGACACCGAGGCCAAAAATGACAACCATATAGAAACAAAGACGGGAAAACCCAAAAGCATGGTTCGTGACTTTCATAGGCGACAACCAGAGCACGGAGCGGAGCATTGACGACATGGAACACCCAGAACCACGACGCTCGAACGGGCAGCTCACCTACGAAAGTTGCACACCAAAAAAGCAACACAGGTTCCAGACTACCGCGCTTTGGCCGGATCCGCAGCAGAAGAGCCCTACAAAGGACCAAAAAAAAAGACGGCGGATCGGTAGGCGCTGCCGAGCAGATCGGAGCAGAGAAACTATACGGCTAGAGGTTGTTCGGAGATGGATTCCAGAGGGAACAGGAGCCCCTCGCAGCTAGGCCCTGTAGAACCAAGAGAGGGGAAATGAAATCCGCTGTCGAAGGCCAGATATAGGTGGTTGGCGCCTTGGCGGTACCTGCACGATGACCTGGAACAGCAGCAGCAGGACGACGGCGCTGTGCGAGTGCTCAACGGTGAGAAGACCGGTCGCAGATTTTTTGGAGAGGGAAGACGTAGGCACGACGAGTTTGGCGACCACCGCAGCACGACTGCACGGCTGCGCCGACGTCAGCGCACAGCACCGCAGCCCGCAGGAGAGAACCTGCCCTTGCACGGGAGCACCACAAGACTGAACTGCACAACGCGCCAGGACCCAGCGGCGAGTGCTCAACGGCCAAAAACCGCTTGGAACAGGAGCTCGGACTCGGACACGAACACGGACACCGCGTGGAACAGGAGCTCGGACACGGACACCGCGTGGAACAGGAGCTCGGACACGGACTCTGGACGCTTCAATCCCGTGTGACTAGGTAATATATATTTATCGTGCAATCACTTGGGTTCACAGTCTCTCTACGATACAACGTCCGCAGTTCCGACTCTCGTGCTCAACGGCAGTCTCTCTACAACTTTACTCGATTTCTTTGTTACAGCAAGATGTTGGGATACCAAAACGTCGTTGGGGGACGGCTGAAGCTGAAGGGTAAAGCGCTAGACGTGAAAGATGGTGGAGTAAAGAAAAAGAAGAAGAAGTACCAGCGTGAGGAGTCGTCTCAGACTGAATCTGATAAGAATACTGAATCTGATAAGAATGTAGATGAAGGGAACGCACATCCTGACTATGAACATCTCACACCAGCAGAGCGCCGCTACATGGAACAGAAGCAGAAGATCGACATGCAGAAGATGGCCAAAGTCGCAAACAAGTCGTACAAGGACCGCATGCAGGACTTCAACCAGTACTTGGCTAACCTGAGCGAGCACTATGACATCCCCAAAGTTGGTCCTGGCTAACCTGGCTGTGTTACGCACAAACAATTATATGCTGTGTGGGTCTATCTACTTTTCTGTTAGCATATTATGTATCGTTTTACATATATTGTAAAACGACTTGTTGCCACCAGTAGATAATTTTTATTGTCAAAAGCTTGTTCCATGTATTCTGATCACGTGTTTAAGCCTTTTTTGTTGCCCCTTTAAGTTGCATTCATTTTATTCAAAATGTGATCCGCTTTTGATATTTCTAGGGAACTTATTTTCTTTCAATACAGTGGCAGAGCTTAACAACAGATTATGCCCAAATTTTTGAAAGTCAACATGGCCTTCAATTTAGGACGTGGGAAATAAGGGTGGGATCATTTGATTCCATGTTTGGATAATTGAATTGAAGATAGGGATAGATAAATAAAGACTACATCCATCTCATGCCCCCTCCTTTTGTCTCAACCCATTTTTATTTCCCTATCCAATCCCCATCCAAACGTTCACATACAAATTATCCACTAGGCTAGAGTACTTAAAAAGTAGAAAGTACAACTTCTGATGCAACAAGAAGTTGGCTGAATCGAGGCCCACCTGAAGCATTTAGAACCAAATTGAATTGATTGATGTATGATGCAAAGAACTATTATTGAGTTTGTATATATTATTTTTATTTTCTCTGAATCGGAACAAGCGCTCATGGACTTGAGAACCAGTTAAAAATCCTTGCCCACCTAGCCTAACTTGGCTAAACTGTCGAGCCGACTTCGCTAATTGGGCGTGATAAGCAGCAATACATCATAATTTGGCGATGTCAGTGCTGATGTCCTCATGCAGAACAAGCAACAAATCGACACAAAATCCTTTCGTCGCCTGGCATTATCTCCTATGGAATGGCCCGTGCCTCTCTTTCGAGCAAGTGCATAGAGAAACACAGTACTAATAACATGTTAAAGCATAAATATAAATAGAATATTAGAAAAGAACTAGTGTTTTTTATTAATCTAGAGACGTAACACATACACAAGGTAAATCGATGTAGTAAAACGATGCCTTGTCATGACAACCATTCACACTCTTTATGCCAAAGCGTATGCCAAGTTCGTGGTCATGTATGACAGTTACTAATGCCTACTCTAATCTTGATGAGATCACTCCTTAAAAGATATCTATTCGAAGAGGTATTCTAAAAGAAATGTCTATTTCAAAAACAGTGACGTCAGTGTTCTCTATTGGAGCTTCTTCCTCTAGATACATATTCGTGATAAAAAAAATTCTCCTACCTCCCATGATCTCCTTTACCAAACTGGCAAGGGGCTCTTCTTCCTGATCAAATCATAAGGAGTTGGGTTGATCAAAGTTGAAAAGTGGTGAGCAGGTAAAAGTGGAATAATAAAGAGAGGTGAAGGTATCGTGGTGATGAAGATTTCACTACGACCATGCACTCCCAGTTGCTTGAGATCACTTGGCAGTCGATCACTAGTAGCTTGGCATCTCTTCTTAAACACTAAAACTCAGTTCAAGCATAATTAATAAAAAAAATCGTGAACCTTTAGGATAGGCGCCTTTTTTTAATGATGGCCACAATTTAAGTGTGGTCTCAATAAAGATGATCTAGAATGTGTACAAGAAGCAATCATAGAACTTTTAAGACCATGGATGGGTGTATTGTTGGTCACTCGTTTTGATTCTTGAAAGACATCAAAGCGAGACAACAATTAAAAACAAGGGACCTTCTCCCCTTCAATTTATCTTCAGCTTTGAACATAAATTGTTGAGAAGGTTATTGAGATTGAAATCATAATGAAATAAAGAACACATAAATACACAAAAGAAATCTTCATAGCTGTGCTCTTTGTATTATCTTCTTATTGTAAATGAATACAATTATATCTTCATAAGTATAGACAACAACCAGCAAGGTAAACTTAGCTTCGTAGGTGGAGCTAGGCGGCATGCCGTGAAATCATGTTCGGTCTGTGCATGAGCACTGTTCACCTATTTATATGGACAACTCAATATACAACTCAATGTAAAATTACTATCATAGTCTCAAAACCTATACATACATCTATAAGAATTGTTGGGGACATAATTGTCATTTCTTCTGAAGCAGCAGCAAACATGTTGGTCTTCATTTTTGGACAAACATATGTTAATTACTCGTGAGACAAATTATGAAAAACTGTCAGTATTAATTAATTTTGAGGACCTTCGGCAGAGACATTTCCCCCAATATGTATCAACATCATACTAGCATACTTCAAAACATATATGACCTCCTTTTGCTTTGTGACAAAAAACTTCATTGCTATTAGTTAAGACATATTTTAAAGCTATAGCTTCAGGCAGAAAAGAAACTGAACATAACTGAGAGTCATTTTAGATAAGAAGATGTAGGTAAAGGAAGCAATCATAGAACTTTGAAGACCATGAATCACTACAGTAAAACAATGCACATCCGACGCCCACTTAACCTTCGACAGCTATCTACGAGACATAAGCTTATATCCGACGGTCTCTGCTGGCCCTCGGAAATAACGTCTTATGTTCGATGGCTGTCAGAGAAGCCGTCGGACAAAAGCTTACGTCCGACGGCCGAACTGATAGCCGTCGGACATAAGATATTTTAACGCGGGCCAGGCACCGCGCGTCGTTTCATTTCCGCATCTGGTCCTCTCTCTGCCGCGCTGCCGCCGTCGCCAGCTTAAGCCGCCGCCACCGCCCATGCCCACCGCCACCGCCCGTGCCCGTGCCCGCCGCCCAGGCGCCCACCACCGCCGGCGGTCACCGCCGCCGCCCCGGCACCTGTCCGGACGCCGGCTGCCCCGACTCATCCTCGGCCCCGCCCACGCCGACCACCGTCCCGCCATCAAACCGATAAGTGAGTATTTTTAATTTTGTCAATGTATATATTATTTTCTAGTTGTCTTTTTTCAGTATTAAATTTTTTGTATATTTAATATTGTTTAGCTTGTTATGTCCGACGGCCGGAATTTGATTATGTAATAAATTTAATTTGTTTTAGTTTACTTAGTGGTGTTTAGATAATTTAAACTTTTAATTTCCGAAGGTTTTTATTATGCCCTCGGAAATAAGGTTATTTTATATAATTTGGCACTCGTGACAATGTTATTTCGTATATATTATATGTTATTTCGTATATATTATTGTGGTAGTTTATTAGTTGAACTCGTGACATTGTTTTAGTTTACTTAGTGGTAGTTTATTAGTTGAACTACATAATTTACTTATTCTTTCCTGTAGATATAGGGGTGATTTACTTAAATAATCAAGTAAACGTAATCAAGTTATCTGGCGAGAAAGAAGAAAGGTACTTGGCGTCCATTGAATCGACGAAAGCAACTAGACCCTGATTTTGATTACGATTACAATTGACGAGTATGGATCATGATTTTATTGAATATTATATATATATATATTTCATTTGTTTCATTATTTTATTGTCGATTTGTGTACTAACTTGTTTTTGTTGAAATAGGATGTCAAAGAAAATGAGGTATATTGCTCGTAGTTTGCTTGGGACGAGGAGTAGCTCGAGGAGCAGCTCGAGGGGTGAGGATTCAATTTTTCAGGGCACATGTTCTACCATGAGCAGACGCAGAGCGCTGGCAGAACATTTGCCTCCACATGATGTAAGTTAGTTGTTAATTTACATTATTTGAGTTACTTAATATTGTATGATGTAAGTTACTTGTTTCATAGGATGCTGAAATCGAGGAACCAGTGGTAGATGATCATGCGAGAGATGATGATGAAGATGATGTGGGAGATGATGCTGGAGACGATGCTGGTGGGTATTCTGCAGGCATGGATTCTGGGGCTGGTGGTGATTCCGCGGCTGGGTCTGGAACTTCTCGAGTTAGAAGAACGAGGAAGCTACATTTTGTTGGACCACCTCCAGAGCTTCCACTCGAATCTCAGGTTTTGATAAAGCCTAGTGGAAAGTGAGTGACATATCTTTGCTTAATTGTTATTGAAATTATGTTTTCATTTCTACATTGTTTTCTATTTGTAGGACTTGGATCGACGACTCGTACACAGGCACAGGACACTACAGGCAGGTGAACATGGTCCTTGGTAATCTTGTTCGTCTGCACTGGCCTGGTCTTGTGACTTTGCCTAGTGGCGAGTCTGTCCCTGCCACCACTTGGGAGCATTATCGCTATGGTGTCTGTAGAATGTTTGGCAACACACAGGCACTAGTTTGAGATGCATTTTGGGTATGGATTGTTTATACTAATTTAGTTATCCCATATATGGTTGATTTTATGTTAACACTAATTTTTTGCAGAAACGGTACAAGTTGCCGGACGATGGATCATATGATATGAACGCTCGTTACGTGTTTGAGTATAACGCGAACGATGTCGTTGCAGATGCAATGTACTATGCACGAATTCAGGATATAAAGGCATGGTACAGAGCAAGTGCTGATGATCGACCGATGCCAAATACCAAGGCCGAGTGGTCATCAATTTACCTTACGGAGGAGCAATACCTTGAGGTAAACAAGTTGTTGCATCTCATATCGCACGAATCCATGTATTTGCTTTATTGAAAAAAATTCATGTAGGTTTCGGTGCCGTGGATGGCCACCCAATCAGAGGGTTATCGGGCCTTGTGCAGATGGTGGGCTTCCCCTGAGTTTCGTGCCATTTCCGAAAGGAACAGGGGAAACCGTGGACTGAGTCGTTCCACAACTACGGCGGCGATGGACATGTGCGCTTGGCTAAGACGACACATCACATTCTTAGGTGAACAACCTTTTCAACACGCAGAGTCCAGCCGGAGGAAGTGGCTATAACTCGAACCAACCAGGCGATGGATATGAGTGATAGTTCATCAAATGTGTTTAAATTGGAACTATTACTATTCATGTGAAAGACTATCCGTCGAACAATGTCAGTTTTGATTTTGGACCTATATGTTGATGTAAAACACTTGTTGCAACCATTTGGAACTATATGTCGTTATGTTAAATTTGTGAATGTGAATACTTATGTGAGTATATTTTTGATTGTGAATGTGTATATCTGCATGAAATCTGTTTTGTTTTTGTAAATGTCAGTTTTTTTTTTAAAAAAAACTAAATTTTGTGTAATTTCTAAAATTTGTTATGTCCGATGGCCTGGCGTCAGCCGTTGGACATAAGGGCTACTTATGTCCGACGGTTTATATTTAAGCCGTCGGACATAAGATACCGTTATGTCCGACGGCTGACGCCAGGCCGTCGGACATAACAGTTGTGGGTCCCACCAGTCGACCTGTTAAACGATTGACAGTCACTATCTCCGACGGGTGGTTGCGGCCGTCGGAGATAAGCTATGTCCGACGGCTGCCGTCGGACATAACACTATTTCCGACGCCTCATGTCCGACGGCTAGAGACCATCAGAGATAACCCAAAGCCGTCGGACATAAGCTACGTCCGACGGTTTACAACTTATGTCTGACGGCTTTGGCTGTCAGAAGTTGTTTCGTTTACTGTAGTGAATGTATGTATCAACATCAGATGATATCTTCAGATTACAAGACCTCTTCATGCTGTTTCTCAGCGCCTAAATACTACAGTTCAAACTCAAGCATAAGTGGTACCAGTATTCAAATGCCATAGTTAAAGAAAATAGAATACTGCTGCACTAGACAAACATCATTTGAATACCATAGGTACAAGGTACATAAATAAAGCAATCACATAACTTTGAAGACCATCTGTTAATTATCAACAACACAGTAAAAGATGGTATAGATTCCTCATTTACTTTGCAGTCGCTACATGTTGATTTAATTCACATGAAAGGGTGTGGGCCAAGAAAAGATTGAACATGAAGCAATCAGAGAACTTTGAAGACTATATTTGTTTTCTCCACATAAAAACATTCAGATGTTTCAGTCTCCTCATTTCGCTTCTAAAAATATTTTAGAACACGATTATACTCGATAGATACTGAGCGAGTAATAAATCGAAGAAAACAGAAGCAAGATCATGATGTGGGCAGAAAATATGACTGAGGACAATCACTGCTTCCACAGAGGTATAGAGCCCCAGCCTGGTCCATTACTCTTGCACCCACAGATAACTTTTCTCGCATGCATTTTCCCTGCGTCCAACCTCACAGAGCAGGGGGCTAATGGTGCCACTTAACCAAAACATAAGTCATCGATGCAACAAAAGCGTGTACTCATGTCTACGAAAATCAAGCCAAAGACTGTTGTTCTTGATTTTCAAAAAGTACTAGCAGGAAAGTGTAATACCCACATATTGGGAGGAATAGAATGTACAGGAATTGAGAAAATATAAAAGGTTTATTTGACTACTTATGCTAATTTTCTCATTTTTGCATCAATTATGTTAAATAAAGAAAATAGTGCATCATATTGGAATTTAATTGTTTGTGCATTTAATAATAATAATAATATTATGGAAAAAATGAAAGTACAATTAAGATTGGAATTTTGGAAATTCAAGTCAGGAATTTAAATTTGAATTGAAGTTTTCAATTTGGAAAAAGAAAACGGGAATGAAGAGAAACACCACGCTCATGGGCTAAATTCTCGTTCTCGACCCACTTAGTGCTCAAACCACCAGCCCACACTACCCACCTGCGCCGACCAACCGGGCCCATGTGCCAGTGTCACCTGGGCGGGCTCTATATCGTTTGCTCACTGCCACATGGGTCCCACGGGTCGGGCCACCATCCACCTCTGGTCGCAGCTGATGCCGAAACCACCGGGCGAAGCCGCCGCTGCCGCTTGGGTTGTTACGCGCGCCTGGCACTGGGTGGCAGTCCACGCCTGTATATATGAGACCCAAGCCGTGATTCATCTCGGCCGATGATCAGCAGGTGTGCGGACGAAAGTAAGGCAAGCTTGTGGATCGTTGGATCGGAATCCTGCTCTCGCGTGTTCGTACCAGTTCGCGGTGTGATCTGGGCCGTTGAGGGTGGATCGGTCGGATCCGTGTGGATCGCGCGTACTTCACCATGTACTTTTTACATAAGGGACCCCGGAAAATATGATAACTAACCCGCCGTCCATCCAGGTTAGGGAGTATCTGAGTTTAAACCCTTAGATTTACAAATTTAACTCGGAGCTTTCTGGTAATTATGTGCGCAACCCAGAAACAGATAAGCTGATGGCAATAATGTAGAAAATGAATTTTTGTATAAAAAAATAATTTCAATAACTTGATAAATTCATAAGTAATATATTTTAATTCCTTTTTAATCCATTCTAGTTGTAATAATTTTGTATTAATATTGTTTATCAACTGGTAACTCTGTTTATCCATGAAACATGGACTAAAATTATTCATTTGCCTCAATCTGTATCACCCACTTAATAACTTCATAAAATCATAACTCGACAATCGTAACACCGAATTCAGTGATTCTTGTTCCTACGATCTCGTTACGATGCGTAGAATATTATTATGCAGTATGATCTCATGTTTGGTGTGATGTTAATTTCTCCTGTACCATGTTTGTTCATATTGTTGCGAGTAGACGAGCAAGCCACTGAGAACCCTGGTGTTCAACAGGTGGATAATTCTAAGGAGGAGCTCGTTGAAGGCAAGTTGTGCCCTTGACCACTTTTATTTACCCAATAATGTTCTCTATAATCACTATGGCATGATTAGGCTTAATTTTGATGGGACTCAATAGGTCACCCTAGGCTTAACCACTATGGCCTTGATCAGCACTGAACTTTTTGGGTAGTCTTGCTATTGCTATATATGGTTTTGGATGTTGAGATAAATTTGACACATGATCATTCTTTATTATTACTGATGATTATTTATTGTTCATGATAAGATTTTTGTGTTAATTGGAACATGGAGAACCACCCGGGGAAACAGTGCTACCACAAGGGTGGAATGGGACACCCTTGGCCAAGTAATTAGGAAAGCTTGGGAGAGATTACCTTACCTGAAAGGGGCAAGTGAAAGGGAAATAGGGTTAACCTTTTCCTACAATTAATTTTGGTGGTTGAATGTCCAACACAAACATATGGACTAACTAGTTTGCTCTAGAACTCATGTATTACAGGTGCATAATTAAGGTTCAACACAAACCAATAAAAGATTCAAGTTAGGGACTAAAATTGAACCGGAGAAAAGAACCTAAGTGTGCTGTGGACTGGCGCACCGGACTGTCCGGTGTGCCACCGGACAGTGTCTGGTGCACCATGCCTGTACAATTCCGAAGCAGCCACTCTCGGGAAAACACAGGCCCGCTCCGCTATAATTCACCGGACTGTCCGGTGTGCTAGCGGAGCAACGGCTAACTCGCGCAACGGTCGACTCTGACAGGAGCTACAGTGAGCAACAGTGCCGCGCAGAAGTCAGAGCTGCGAAGTCAGAGGGCACCGGACTGTCCGGTGCCGCAAGAGGACAAAGTTCCAACGGTCGCCCGAGCTCCGAACCCTAACGGTTGGGTGACGTGGCGGCGCACCGGATAGCACACGGTACCTGTCCGGTGGCGCACCGGACTGTCCAGTGCGCCCATCGTCAGCAGCTTCCCCAACGGCTACCTTTGTGGTTGGGGGCTATAAATACCCCCCAACCACCACAACTTCAAGCATCCAAGTTTTCTGAAGATCACATTAAATACAAGAGCTCTAGCATTCACTCCAAGACACAATACAAAAGATCAAATCCTCTCCGAGTCCCAAATTCACTCCAAACACTTAGTGGCTTGTGAGAGAGAGATTTTTGTGTTCATTTGAGTTCTTGTCACTTGGATTGCCTTTCTTCTTTTCACATTCTTATTCTCAAGTGCTTTGTAAGCAAGGCAAGAGACACCAAGTGTGTGGTGGTCCTTGCCGGGTCTTAGTGACCCGTGAGATTAAGGAAGAAGGGTCACTCGGTCTAACTGACCGTTTGAGAGAGGGAAAGGGTTGGAATAGACCCGGTCTTTGTGACCTCCTCAACGGGGGACTAGGTTATTTGGAACCGAACCTCGGTAAAACAAATCACCGTGTTCACTCGCCTTATTTCTTGGTTGATTTGCTTTCCCTCTCTTTCCGACTTGAATTTAACTCTAACGCTAACCCCCGACCTTAGTGCGTGTTTAAAGTTGTAAATTTCAGGTTTCGCCTATTCACCCCCCTCTAGGCGACTTTCAATTGGTATCAAAGCCCGGTGCTTCATTAGAGTCTAACAACTCAAAGTGATGTTGGGAGATCACGCCAAGAGGGAAATTATGATCGGCGACAAGTCCGCAAGCTCGGGGAGGACTCTCCCACGAGAGTCCGACAACAAACACAAGGAGGAATCCTCTTCCTCCATCAAGTCGCATCGGAAAGGTGACAAGAAGAAGAAGATGAAAAAGGTGGTCTACTACGAGACCGACTCTTCGTCACCCTCCACATCAAGCTCTGAGTCATCCGTCGCTTCAAAGCGCCATGAGCGCAAGAAGTATAGTAAGGTGCCTCTTCGCTATCCCCGTATTTCAAAGCGCGCTCCATTACTGAAAGAGAAATGTGCCCTTGGGCCATTTCTAGTATATTTTGGTGATTAAGTGCCCAACACATATTGAGTGAGTAATTATATGCCAAATGACCGATGAAGTGCAAATCGACAAGAAGGTATGATTCTAGACTTAGTACATTGGTTTTTGTGTACTAATATATTTGTCTAAGTGCTAGAATCAGGAAAAGAAAAGGATTGGAAAAGAGTTGGCTGTGTACAGCCAACTGCTGCTCAGTCTGGGTGCACCGGACAGTCCGGTGCGCCAGGCTAGGCTCTGGCGAACTGGCCACTCTCGGAAATTCGTTGGCGGCGTACGGCTATAATTCACCGGACTGTCCGGTGGTACACCGGACTGTCCGGTGAGCCAATGGTCGCCAAATACGCGGGCGATGCGTGGCCCGCTCCAACGGTCGGCAGGGGGCACCGGACTGTCCGGTGTGCACCGGACAATGTCCGGTGCGCCAACGGCTACAATTCTGCAACAATCGGCTGTGCTATTTTAGGAAGGAGATCCGCACCGGACCATGAACAGTGGATCCGGTGGTGCACCGGACTGTCCGGTGCGCCACCCGACAGAAGGCAAGAATTGCCTTCCCAGATTGCCTCCAACGGCTCCTAGCTGCCTTGGGGCTATAAAAGAGGCCCCTAGGCGCATGGAGGAGACACCCAAGCATTCCTTGATCATTCCTAAGCACCAAGACATTGTTCTCGCGCATTCGATTCTTTGAGATAGTGACTTGAGCTCCATTTGAGTAGAGAACTCCTTGAGTTGTGTTGTGAGCTCAAGTTGTGGCTTGTGTGCGTGATTGTGCTCGTGCTTTGAGTCTTGTGTGTGTTGCTCTTCCCAACCTTACTTCCGTGCTTCTTTGTGATCATCGGTTGTAAGGGTGAGAGGCTCCATGTTGTGGAGATTCCTCGCAAACGGGAAAGAGTATAAGAAAGAAAAACACCGTGGTATTCAAGTCGATCATTGGATCACTTGAGAGGGGTTGAGTGCAACCCTCGTCCATTGGGACGCCACAACGTGGAGTAGGCAAGTGTTGTACTTGGCCGAACCACGGTATAAATCACCGTGTCTCTTGTGCTTGTTTTCCTTGTGACCATTGTGTTCCACAAGAGCTTGGTCCTTAGCCACTTGATTTCATTGTGCTAACACTTAACCAAGTTTTGTGGCTACAAGTTTTAGATTTTAACGGATCACCTATTCACCCCCTCTAGGTTCTCTCAATTGGTATCAGAGCAGTTCTCTTCACGCAAGGGACTAATCGCCCGAAGAGATGGATCCTAAGGGAAAGGGGATGGTGATCAACGACAAGACAAAGGAGTCCATCGTCAACGAGCCAAGAGATGATAAGCCTTCGGACTCTGGCTCGAGTCATAAGAAAAGAGACAGGAAGAAGAAGAGGCGCATCAAGAAGATCGTCTACTACGACAGCGACGAGTCCTCTTCTTCCCCAAGAGACGACGACGACGAGAAAAAGAAACCGGTTAATTCAAACTTTTCTTTTGATTATTCTCGTATTCCGGTTAACTCCAATGCTCATTTACTTTCAATTCCACTTGGGAAACCTCCGCACTTTGATGGAGAAGACTACTCATTTTGGAGTCACAAAATGTGTAGTCACCTATTCTCTCTCCATCCAAGTATTTGGGAGATTGTTGAAAACAGAATGCTTTTTGATAGTACTGACAACCCCGTTTTCATCAATGAGCAAATCCATAAAAATGCACAAGCTACCACTGTTTTGCTAGCATCCTTGTGCAGGGACGAGTACCACAAGGTGAGCGGCTTGGATAACGCCAAGCAAATTTGGGACCCTCAAGATTTCTCATGAGGGGAACGATGCCACCATGATCACCAAGATGGAGTTAGTGGAAGGCGAACTGGGAAGGTTCGCAATGATCAGGGGATAGGAGCCAATGCAAACGTACAACAGGCTCAAGACCCTGGTCAACAAAATCAGGAGCTACGGAAGCACTAGATGGACGGACCACGACGTCGTCCGACTTATGCTCAGGTCCTTCACTGTTCTTGATCCTCATCTTGTGAACTCAATCCGTGAGAATCCTAGGTACACAAAGATGACGCCCGAGGAAATACTCGGAAAGTTTGTAAGCGGGCGTATGATGATCAAGGAAGCAAGATACGTTAATGAGGCATTAAATGGCCCAATGCCCATCTATGAGCCTCAAACCGTTGCTCTCAAAGCAACAAGCAACAGGGAGGCGCTACCTAACAAGGTAGCACAAGTTGAGGCGGCCGGGCTAAACGAAGATGAGATGGCCCTAATCATAAAGCGCTTCAAGACCGCATTGAAAGGACGCAAGGAGTACTCAAAAAAGAACAAGGCAAAGAGAAAGCGCTCATGCTTCAAGTGCGGTAAGACTGGTCATTTTATAGCAAATTGTCCCGATAACTCTAGTGACCAGGAACAAGGAAAGGGCGGGAAGAAAGAGAAGCAAAAGAGCTATAGGAAGGCAAAGGGCGAGGCACACATCGGAAAGGAATGGGACTCGGACTGCTCATCTTCTGATTCCGACGATGAAGGACTCGCTGCCTCAGCCTTCAACAAGTCCTTTCTCTTCCCCAACGAATGCCACACCTGCCTCATGGCCAAGGAAAAGAAGGTGAGTGTTCGAGGTTTCCCCAAGTACTCTACTTCTAGTGATGAGGACTCTAGTGATGATGAAGTAGATTACACTAGCTTGTTCAAAGGATTAGATAGAGCTAAAGTAGAAAAGATTAATGAGTTGATTGATGCCTTGCATGAAAAAGATAGACTGCTAGAGAGACAAGAGGACATTTTATATGAGGAACATGACAAATTTATTAGTGTTTGTCGGGGACCATAATTAGGGGTACCCCCAAGACTCCTAATCTCAGCTGGTAACCCCCATCAGCACAAAGCTGCAAAGGCCTGATGGGTGCGATTAAGTCAAGGCTCGGTCCACTCAAGGGACATGATCTCGCCTCGCCCGAGCCCAGCCTCGGGCAAGGGCAGCCGACCCCGGAGGATTTACGTCTCGCCCGAGGACCCCCTCCAGCAACGGACACACTTTCGGTTCGCCCGAGGCCCAGTCTTCACCAAGAAGCAACCTTGACCAAGTCGCCACGCCGACCGACCGTATCGCAGGAGCATTTAATGCAAAGGTGGCTTGACACCTTATCCTGACGCGCGCCCTTCAGTCGACAGAGCCGAAGTGACCGCAGTCACTTCGCCGCTCCACTGACCGGCCTGACAAGAGGACAGCGCCGCCTGCGCCGCTCCGACTGCTGTGCCACTCGACAGAGTGAGGCTGACAGCAGCCAAGTCCGGCCTCGGGCGCCATAGGAAACTCCGCATCACCCGACCCTAGGGCTCGAACTCGGGCTCAGCCCCAGAAGACGACGAACTCCGCATCGCCCGACCCTAGGGCTCGGACTCGGGCTCAGCCCCGGAAGACGACGAACTCCGCATCGCCCGACCCCAGGGATCGGACTCGGGCTCAGCCCCGGAAGACGACAAACTCCGCATCGCCCGACCCCAGGGCTCGGACTTAGGCTCGGCCCCGGAAGACGACGAACTCCGCCTCGCCCGACCCTAGGGCTCGGACTCGTGCTCGGCCCCGAAAGACGACGAACTTCGCCTCGCCCGACCCCAGGGCTCGAACTCAGCCCTAGCCTCAGCCGACGGTCTCCGCCTCGCCCGACCCAGGGGCTCGGACTCGACCTCGGCCTCGGAAGACAGACTCGACCTCGACCTCGGAGGAGCCTCCACCTCGCCCAACCTAGGGCTCGGACCGACCACGTCACAGGAGGCGCCATCATTACCCTACCCCAAGCTAACTCAGGCTACGGAACAAGACCGGCGTCCCATCTGGCTCGCCCCGGTAAACAAGTAATGATGGCGCCCCGCATGCTCCATGACGACGGCGGCTCTCAGCCCCCTTACGGAAGCAAGGAGACGTCAGTAAGGACTCGACAGCCCCGACAGTTGTCCTTCCGCCAGGCTCCAGCGCTCCTCCGACGGCCACGACACCACACGGACTGGGTGCCAAAACCTCTCCGGCTGCCACGACGGCATGTACTTAAGGCACTAGCTCTTCTCTGCTAGACACGTTAGCACACTGCTACATCTCCCATTGTACACCTGGACCCTCTCCTTACGCCTATAAAAGGAAGGTCCAGGGCCCTCCTATAGAGGGTTGGCCGCACGGGGAAGGACGGGACGACGCTCGCGTAAGCCTCTCGCTCCCTCCCGCGTGGACGCTTGTAACCCCCTACTGCAAGCGCACCCGACCTGGGCGCGGGACAAACACGAAGGCCGTGGGTTTCCCCTTTCACGCCTGTCTCCCCCTTTGCGCTCCGTCTCGCACCGACCCATCTAGGCTGGGGCACGTGGCGACAATTTACTCGTCGGTCCAGGGACCCCTGGGGTCGAAACGCCGACAGTTGGCACGCCAGGTAGGGGCCTGCTGCGTGTTGACGAACAACTTCCCGTCAAGCTCCAGATGGGTAGTCTCCAACAACCTTTCTAGCCCGGGACGGTGCTCCGTTTCGGGAGTCTTGAGTTCATGTCCCTCGACGACAGCTACGACATGATACTCCTTCCCCCGCCGCGTGACAGCGACAATGGCGGCCGACAACCCGCCCACCGGCGGCGGAATCGACGACGTCTTCCCCACGTGGCGGCGGAATCGACGACGTCTTCCCCACGTGGCGGAAGAACAACATTCGGGTTTGTCCCGTCGCCTCCCCCGCCAACGGAGGAGGAGGTAGGGCAACCAAGGCAAAGCAGAAGGCGGCACCTTGTCGGCTGTCGAGCGAGTCGACGGCGCCGGCGCCCCAACGGGGGACACGTCGGGCATCGACTTCGCGTCTGAGACGAAGACGAGCGCCGTCTCCCCGCAACACGCCAACTCCAAGCAGACGAACGACGCCAGCACACTCGCAAGGGACTTGCTGGTCGTCACCCTCGTACCTAAGACGACGGTGCAGTCTGCCCCTGACGTGACTTCGTCACCGCCCGTCGACCAAGAGGTACCGACCGATTCCCATCTCGTGCCTTTTGGATTCAGCCTCGACCCACCAAGCGACTTCGCTTCGGTGGACGCTTTCATAGAGGCGAGTCCAAACCCCCTAGGGTATCGTATGCGGTCACCCTGGGACCGGCTGACAGCCGTCTCGACCTACGGGCCCTCGGGTTCCAAGGAAGATGACGAGCCTGACTTTTGTTGGGATTTCTCCGAACTTGGCGACCCCGGTGCCATGCGGGACTTCATGACCGCATGCGACTACTGCCTTTCCGACTGTTCCGACGGTAGCCGCAGCCTCGGTGACGAGGACTGCGGCCCAAGTCGTGAATGTTTCCACGTCGATCTAGGGGGTCCCGGCGAAGGCAACCATCTTGGTATACCGGAGAATGGTGATCCCCCTAGGCCTGCGCCTCGTGTTGACATCCTACGGGAGCTAGCTGTGGTCCCAGTCCCTGCGGGGGGTCAGGACTCACAGCTTGAGCAAATCCGCGAGATGCAGGCCAGGCTCGATGAGGGAGCAGGAACACTTGAGCCGTTCCGCCGGGACATCGGGCAGGAATGGGCAGGCCAACCTCCGGCCGGAGAAGCGCGTCATCTACCCTAGGGCATCCAGCACCGCATCGCCGACGATGTCAGGGCAAGGCCGCCACCAGCCTCCAGTGGGGTCGGCCAGAACCTAGCTACAGCGGCAATACTTCTTCGCGCGATGCCGGGGCCATCAACCACCGAGGGGCGACGTATCCAGGGAGAGCTCAAGAATCTCTTGGAGGATGCCGCGGTCCGACGGGCCGAAAGCTCTGCCTCCCGAAGGCAGGGGTACCCCTCGGAACATCGCGCCGCGACTTCCCAATTCATGCGGGAAGCCTCGGTCCACACCGGGCGCACGGGCAACACAGCGCCTGCGGCCCCGGGTCGCCTCGGCAACGAACACCCTCACCGCAACCGTCGAACCCACCTCGATGAGAGGGTGCGCCGAGGCTACCACCCCAGGCGTGGGGGACGGTACGACAGCGGGGAGGATCAGAGTCCCTCGCCCGAACCACCCGGTTCGCAGGCTTTCAGCCGGGCCATACGGCGGGCGCTGTTCCCGACCCAGTTCTGAACCCCGACTACTATCACAAAGTACTCGGGGGAGACGAGGCCGAAACTGTGGCTCGCGGACTACCGGCTGGCCTGCCACCTGGGTGGAACGGACGATGACAACCGCATCATCCGCAACCTCCCCTTGTTCCTCTCCGATACCGCTCGAGCCTGGCTAGAGCATTTGCCTCCGGGGCAGATCTTCAACTGGGACGACCTGGTCCAAGCCTTCGCCGGCAACTTCCAGGGCACGTACGTGCGCCTTGGGAACTCCTGGGATCTCCGAAGCTGCCGCTAGCAGCCGGGAGAGTCTCTTCGGGACTACATCCGGCGATTCTCGAAGCAGCGCACCGAGCTGCCCAACGTCACCGACTCGGATGTCATCGGCGCGTTCCTCGCCGGCACCACCTGCCGCGACCTGGTGAGCAAGCTGGGTCGCAAGACCCCCACCAAGGCGAGCGAGCTGATGGACATCGCCACCAAGTTCGCCTCCGGCCAGGAGGCGGTTGAGGCCATCTTCCGGAAGGATAAGCAGCCCTAGGGCCGCCAGCCGGAGGATGGCCCCGAGGCGTCCACTCAGCGCGGCACCAAGAAGAAAGGCAAGAAGAAGTCGCAAGCGAAACGCGACGCCGCCGACGCGGACCTTGTCGCCGCCGCCGAGTACAAGAACCCTCGGAAACCTCCCGGAGGTGCCAACCTCTTCGACAAAATGCTCAAGGAGTCGTGCCCCTATCATCAGGGCCCGTCAAGCACACCCTTGAGGAGTGCGCCATGCTTCGGCGCCACTTTCACAAGGCCGGGCCACCTGCGGAAGGTGGCAGGGCCCGCGACGACGATAAGAAGGAGGATCACAAGGCAGGAGAGTTCCCCGAGGTCCACGACTGCTTCATGATCTACGGTGGGCAAGTGGCGAACGCCTCGGCTCGGCACCGCAAGCAAGAGCGTCGGGAGGTCTGCTCGGTAAAGGTGGCGGCGCCAGTCTACCTAGACTGGTCCGACAAGCCCATCACCTTCGACCAGGGCGACCATCCCGACCGCGTGCTGAGCCCGGGGAAATACCCGCTCGTTGTCAACCCCATCATCGGCAACGTCAGGCTCACCAAGGTCCTCATGGACGGAGGCAGCAGCCTCAACATCATCTACGCCGAGACCCTCGGGCTCCTGCGGATCGATCTGTCCTTGGTCCGGGCAGGCGCTGCGCCTTTTCACGGGATCATCCCCGGGAAGCGCGTCCAACCCCTCGGACAACTCGATCTACCTGTCTGCTTTGGGACACCCTCCAACTTCCGAAGGGAGACCCTCACGTTCGAGGTGGTCGGGTTTCGAGGAACCTACCACGCAATGCTGGGGAGGCCATGCTACGCCAAGTTCATGGTCGTCCCCAACTACACCTACCTCAAGCTCAAGATGTCGGGCCCCAACGGGGTCATCACCGTCGGCCCCACGTACCGACACGCGTACGAATGCGACGTGGAGTGCGTGGAGTACGCCGAGGCCCTCGCCGAATCCGAGGCCCTCGTCGCCGACCTGGAGAGCCTCTCTAAGGAGGCGCCAGACGTGAAGCGCCACGCCGGCAACTTCGAGCCAGCGGAGACGGTTAAGTCCGTCCCTCTCGACCCCAGCAATGATGCCTCCAAGCAGATCCGGATCGGCTCCGAGCTCGACCCCAAGTAGGAAGCAGTGCTCGTCGACTTTCTCCGCGCAAACGCCGACGTTTTCGCGTGGAGTCCCTCGGACTTGCCCGGCATACCGAGGGATGTCGCCGAGCACTCGCTGGATATCCGAGCTAGGGCCCGACCCGTGAAGCAGCCTCTGCGCCGATTCGACGAGGAAAAGCGCAGAGCCATAGGCGAGGAAATCCACAAGCTGATGGCGGCAGGGTTCATCAAAGAGGTATTCCATCCCGAATGGCTTGCCAACCCTGTGCTTGTGAGAAAGAAAAGAGGGAAATGGTGGATGTGTGTAGACTACACTGGTCTAAACAAAGCATGTCCAAAAGTTCCCTACCCTCTGCCTCGCATCGATCAAATCGTGGATTCCACTGCTGGGTGCGAAACCCTGTCTTTCCTCGATGCCTACTCAGGGTATCACCAAATCAGGATGAAAGAGTCCGACTAGCTCGCGACTTCTTTCATCACACCTTTCGGCATGTACTGCTATGTTACCATGCCGTTTGGTTTGAGGAATGCGGGTGCGACATACCAAAGGTGCATGAACCACGTGTTCGGCGAACACATTGGTCGAACGGTCGAGGCTTACGTCGATGACATCGTAGTCAAGACGAGGAAAGCCTCCGACCTCCTTTCTGACCTTGAAACGACATTCTGATGTCTCAAGGCGAAAGGCGTAAAGCTCAATCCTGAGAAGTGTGTCTTCGGGGTCCCCCGAGGCATGCTCTTGGGGTTCATCGTCTCTGAGCGGGGCATCGAGGCCAACCCGGAGAAAATCGCGGCCATCACCAACATGGGGCCCATCAAGGACTTGAAAGGCGTACAGAGGGTCACGGGATGCCTTGCGGCTTTGAGCCGTTTCATCTCACGCCTCGGCGAAAGAGGCCTGCCTCTGTACCGTCGCTTAAGGAAGGCCGAGTGCTTCACTTGGACCCCTGAGGCCGAGGAAGCCCTCGGGAACCTGAAGGCGCTCCTCACGAACGCGCCCATCTTGGTGCCCCCCGCGGCCGGAGAAGCCCTCTTGATCTACGTCGCCGCTACCACTCAGGTGGTTAGCGCCGCGATCGTGGTTGAGAGACGAGAAGAGGGGCATGCATTGCCCGTCCAGAGGCCAGTCTACTTCATCAGTGAGGTACTGTCCGAGACCAAGATCCGCTACCCACAAAATTCAGAAGCTGCTGTACGCGGTGATCCTGACGCGGCGGAAGTTGCGACACTACTTCGAGTCTCATCCGGTAACTGTGGTGTCATCCTTCCCCCTGGGGGAGATCATCCAGTGCCGAGAGGCCTCAGGTAGGATTGCAAAGTGGGCGGTGGAAATCATGGGCGAGACAATCTCGTTCGCCCCTTGGAAGGCCATCAAGTCCCAAGTCTTGGCGGACTTTGTGGCTGAATGGGTCGACACCCAGCTCCCAACAGCTCTGATCCAACCGGAACTCTGGACCATGTTTTTCGACGGGTCGCTGATGAAGACAGGGGCAGGCGCGGGCCTGCTCTTCATCTCACCCCTCGGGAAGCACCTACGCTACGTGCTACGCCTCCACTTCCCGGCGTCCAACAATGTGGCTGAGTACGAGGCTCTGGTCAACGGGTTGCGCATCGCCATCGAGCTAGGGCTCCGACGCCTCGACGCTCGCGGTGACTCGCAGCTCGTCATTGACCAAGTCATGAAGAACTCCCACTGCCGCGACCCAAAGATGGAAGCCTACTGCGATGAGATTCGGCGCCTGGAGGACAAGTTCTACGGGCTCGAGCTCAACCACATCGCCCGACGCTACAACGAGACTGCGGACGAGCTGGCTAAGATAGCCTCGGGGCGAACAACGGTTCCCCCGGACGTCTTCTCCCGAGACCTGCATCAACCCTCCGTCAAGAACGACGACACGCCCGAGCCCGAGAGGGCCTCGGCCCAGCCCGAGGCACCCTCGGCCCAGCCCGAGGCACCCTCGGCCCCTGAAGGTGAGGCACTGCGCGTTGAGGAGGAGCGGAGCGGGGTCACGCCTAATCGAAACTGGCAGACCCCGTACCTGCAATATCTCCACCGAGGAGAGCTACCCCTCGACCGAGCCGAAGCTCGGCGGTTGACGCGACGCGCCAAGTCGTTCGTCTTGCTAGGGGACGGGAAGGAGCTCTACCACCACAGCCCCTCAGGCATCCTCCAGCGATGCATATCCATCGCCGAAGGCCAGGAGCTCTTACAAGAAATACACTCGGGGGCTTGCGGGCATCACGCGGCGCCCCGAGCCCTTGTTGGAAACGCCTTCCGACAAGGTTTCTACTGGCCGACTGCGGTGGCCGACGCCACTAGAATTGTCCACACCTGCCAGGGGTGTCAATTCTACGCAAGGCAGACCCACCTGCCCGCTCAGGCTCTGTAGACCATACCCATCACCTGGTCGTTTGCTGTGTGGGGTCTGGACCTCGTCGGCCCCTTGCAGAAGGCACCCAGGGGCTACACGCACCTGCTGGTCGCCATCAACAAATTCTCCAAGTGGATCGAGGTCCGACCCCTGAACGGCATCAGGTCCGAACAGGCGGTGGTGTTCTTCACCAACATCATCCATCGCTTTGGGGTCCCGAACTCCATCATCACCGACAACGGCACCCAGTTCACCGGCAAAAAGTTCCTGGACTTCTGCGAGGATCATCACATCCGGGTGGACTATGCCGCCGTGGCTCACCCCATGACGAATGGGCAAGTAGAGCGTGCCAACGGCATGATCCTGCAAGGACTCAAGCCGCGGATCTACAACGACCTCAACAAGTTCGGCAAGCGATGGATGAAGGAACTCCCCTCGGTGGTCTAGAGTCTGAGGACAACGCCGAGCCGAGCCACGGGCTTCACACCGTTCTTTCTAGTCTATGGGGCCGAGGCCATCTTGCCCACAGACTTAGAATACGGTTCCTCGAGGACGAGGGCCTACGACGACCAAAGCAATCGAGCTAACCGAGAAGACTCACTGGACCAGCTGGAAGAGGCTCGGGACATGGTCTTGCTACACTCGGTGCGGTATCAGCAGTCCCTGCGACGCTACCACGCCCGAGGGGTTCGGTCCCGAGACCTCCAGGTGGGCGACCTGGTGCTTCGGCTGCGATAAGACGCCCGAGGGCGGCACAAGCTCACGCCTCCCTGGGAAGGGTCGTTCGTCATCGCCAAAGTTCTGAAGCCCGGGACGTACAAGCTGGCCAACAGTCAAGGCGAGGTCTACAACAACGCTTGGAACATCCGACAGCTATGTCGCTTCTACCCTTAAGATGCTTTCAAGTCGTTCGTACACCTCCTTCACACATGAAGTCTAACCATCAAGGACGGGTCAGCCTTGCCTCGGCAAAGCCCGACCCTCCCTCGGGGGCTAGAAGGGGGGAACCCCCTCTGCGTCAAAATTTTCCTCGAAAAAAGTCTTCCATCAAAAAGGCTTCTGCGTTCCTCGGCTATATCAAGAGCAGGACCCCAAGAAGCGAATGAGGGCGCATGTAAGTGGCAAGGCCGACCGAGCCGAGGGACTCCTACACCTCTGGGATACAGATACCTCACTCGTCACCTAACTCGAAAAATGACTCTTACTTGGGCAAGCCACCCTGCTACTGACGAACGGGGCCGGATACGCAAAACGGAAGGAAAAGGAGCACAACCTTATACTACGATAATAAAGTGTTCGGGCCTCAGCGGCCGCAAAAGACACATATGCATTCAAAGAAAACTGCTCCGGCAGAGTCATGCGTCGCCCGGAGAAGGAGCCGCGCCCTCGGCTTCGTCCCCACCCTCGGCAAGGTCCGCCCCGACCTCGGACGTCGGCGCAAGCGGGAGGATCTCTGCCTCGAAGGTGGTTGCCAGCACCGTGCTCGGGCCCGCGGCGGCCACGTCGAGCCTCTGGACTTCGGCCAGGGCGGCTTCATCTTCGTCGGGGAGGCAATACCCCTCGCTGACCCGCTCCAGATCCAGGACATAGTGGGAAGCAAGCACGGCGAAGGCCCACCTGACGCCGTGATGTAGCGCCTCGCGGAGTCTGCCACGCGCATGGTCACCCAAGGCCTGCAGTCGACTTTGAGGGGAGCTTCCCGAGGGGACGTCGTCAAAGCCGAAGACCCGGCAGAAAGCCGAGATGGCCTCGGACATGGCCGCGTGGTCGGCCTCCCTCTGCTCGGCCGCCCTGAGCAAGCACCTTGGTGGACTTATCAAGGGCAGACTCGAGCTCTGCGAACAGCCAAAGCGCAAGACCTCAAACACAAGTTGAGGAACCAAGCTAAAACAAAAACTTAAAACAGCCAAGACATACCTCCGGCTCGGGCACGCTGCTCCGAGGATGCGGCTTGGGCCACGGCTAGGTCTGCTGCAAGGGCTCCGGCCCGACTTTCGGCCTCGGCGGCCCGGCCCCGAGATTGGTCCCGCTCGCCGGTGACCTGGTCAAGCTCCGACTACCGCCGCTGCACCTCTGCGCGTGTCGCTGCTGCCTCTGCTCCCAGATCGGCACAGAGCAACCGAAGGTCCGCCACCTCGGCGCTCTGCTGGGAGAGGCGCGCGGTAGCCCTGACAAGCGTGGTCCTCAGGGACCGCAGTGAACCCCAGACATCGACCTCGCGGCAGATGAACGACGACTTGGCGGCGCTCAGATCCGTCAGATCCTGAGGGAAGGAAGCAGGGCGTTACAAAGAACGCCTTGATCACGAGAAAGGTATGCCTGAAATCATTACCTGGAGGATCTTGGGAACGTCCCTGCAAAAGTCCTCCAAGGATGACCGGAGCGACCCCACCGTTGCCTCGGCACACTCACGGAGCTCGTCCCAAGACTGCTCCTCCCTCTCATCGTCAAGAACGAAGAGGGGATCCGAGGCCCCACGGGTCCGAAACCGAAGCAACTGGCGCTGCCCCTCGGAACTACGCCGCGCGGGGACAAGGATGCCGCTCGACGGGACGGGTCGCGGTCCCGCGCCCCCCTCCTTCGAGGCACCAAGTAGCGACGCCTCGGCCATCTCAGCGTTGGCGGCGACGGGTCGCTCCACGGCCAGGACGGCAACGGCCTCGGCAGCAGCTGGCGCCGGCGCCGGCAGCATGTCTGGTGGGCCCGAGGCCACGGCCGCGCCAGCAGCCTCCCCCAGCGCGACGTCCGCCTCGATAGAAGAGCCAGCCTCGGGAGCTCGCTCCACGGCAACCGGTGCCGCCTGAGCCCCCCGCTGTGGGGCGTCTTGCGAGGAGGTCAGCTGGCCGGCGAGGCCCGGCGCGGCACCAGCTGCGGAAGCCGACGCCGTCTTGAGGACCTTCCGGGGAGCCAGATCGGTCGGACCATGACTCTGCTTGCTAAGGAAAAAAGGAAAGTCAGGGTCGGGACATACAAAGGAGCCGGGACGAAGACATCCTATGATACTTACCCACTCCGGGCCATGATCAACCGTGCCTGTGGGGAGGTCTCTCGAACCTCGACCCCCGAAGGTACCGCCGAGGTCTGCCTCGCTGCCAGCTTCGGTACCATCCTCGCCTTGGGCGCCCTAGACGCCCGAGAGATGGACTGCCCAGGCGCAGCCACGACGACCTGAGGATCGCCCTCCTGCGCAGCCGGCATGGGCGACGGTTCTCGGGGAACAGGCAGCTCGGCCTAACTCCCCGGGATCACCTCAACTTCCCCAGCCGAGGGGTCAAGTACCCCCTCGGTCTGCCCCCGCTCTTCGGACCGGGACCCCGACGTCCCGGCCCCGGAAACCGACGGCGCCAGCCCGCTCGGGGGCAGGCTCGACGACTCCTGGCCCAGCCTCAGATCCGGGCTGAGGCCAAGGCGGGCAGCCATATCGTCGTCTTCGTCATCATCTTCATCATCATCGTCGTCGTCAGGCGTTTCCGGCGACGGCTCCCTCGGGAGCCCATCCCTCTCCTGCCGACGACGGAGCCTCTCCAAGGCGTTTCGAGCCCGCATCCGCTCGCGGGCCCGAGCCTTCTTCGCGTCCTTTTTCTCCTTCCTCTTCTCCGCGGCAACCCTCCGCGCAGCTCGGTCCACCGCGTCCTCCGGGACCGGTGGCCAGGAAGGCTTGTGACACCCTACCTCCTGGAGACAGACGGAAAGTATCGGCTGTGAGAACCAAGGGCAATCCGACGCAAGGAGAAAGAAGGAGCGGACACTCACCAGGGACACACACCCACGGTCGGGACGCATCAAGGGCTGGGAAAGGGCGCCGGCGTCCGGTTTCCCCAACGTGACGGCTACCCGCCTGTGGAGGTCGTCGACGGGAAGGGGATCCGAGGACATCCGCAAACCCTCCAAGTCGGCCTCCAGCGTCATCTCCCAAAGCGGCAACCGCCGCTCAGTCAGGGGAAGCACCCTTCGGCGATGAATGGCAGCAACCACTCCCGCTGCGGTGAGCCCTCCTTTCCGCAACTCCTCCAGGGCCTTAAGAAGGGGCTGGAGATTCTTCTGTTTGTCGTGCGGGGTCCCGTAGCGCCAAGCATCAGCGGCGGCGGTCACCACTCGCTGAGAAAACGACGGGAGCCTCCCGTCGTCATTTCGGAGATAGAACCACCGGCGCTGCCACCCTTTGTTCGAGGACGCAAGGATGGCGGGAATATACTATGGCGCCCGTGCCTGCCTCAGCTAGAGGATGCAGCCACCGGCCCACACTGCCGCGTGGACCCTTCTCTCTCCCGTCGGCGAAGCAAAAAGCTCCGCGGAGAAGAAATGAGTCCACAAGTCCCAGTGAGGGTCAATCCCCAAGTATCCTTCGCAAACCGCCGCGAAGATGGCGGCTTGCGAGATGGAGTTGGGGCTGAGGTTGTGCAACTCCACCCCGTAGACATGCAGAATCGCCCGCATAAAACGGCTTGCCGGCACTCTGAACCCCCGCTCGTGAAAGGAGACGAAGCTCACGACATACCCTGGCGGCGGGGACGGGGCGGCTCCGCTCGGGGGGGGGGGGCATCCACTCCGGCTGCCTCTCATCGGAGAGAGGGCGAAGTAAACCCTCAGCAACGAGGGCCTCCAGGTCATCCGCTGTGACGGTGGAGAAAGGCCACGGGTCGCACGGAGGAACAATGGTCACTTGGTCGGCCATCACCAAGCAGAGGAGGTGGCGGTGGAAAGGACCGGGTGGGCGGTTTCCTTTTCTCTGGCTATTCCCTCGGGTTGCGAAAACCTAAGAAGGAGGCAAGTAGCAGAGCAAAGAACCGTCACAGGTCCCTCTCCCGCATATATAAAGACCCAGGCGAGACCCGTTCAACACGTCGCCCGAACCCACCGCGGGATTCAAAACTCAAAGCGAAACGCCCGTTCCTCGAACGGCTCGCGCACGCACAACGGCTGCCCCGCGAACCACTCGTCCCGTCGCATTAACTCTGCGGCGGGACAGGCGGCACCTTTGGCAGGAGAAGCGGGCGACATTTCGCCTTCGCCATAATGACCGCGTCAAAAAAGGTGCGCCACGTCATTCGATTTCGTATCCTTTTCCTCTTTCTCTCTCTTACAGCAGGGACCGGGAAAGGGGATACCCCGAAAGGGATCCTTCTCCGCGAAGGAAACGGGCCCCGAGCCCCCCTACTGATCAGAGGTTTGAAGGCTGGCCCCTTGGAGGGGTTCAACAGCCGCCTCAGAGCGCTCGGGCTCCACGCCCACTACTGGTCAGAGGTTCAAAGGCTGGCCCCTCGGAAGGGTTCAACGGCCGCCTCAGGCCACTCGGGCTCCGCGCCCACTATTGATCAGGGGTTCGTAGGCTGGCCCTCGAAGGGTTCACAGCCGCCTCAGACGCAGAGCGAGGGATGACCCTGGGTACGTTCAATACATAACCAAGGCTCGGGCTACGCTCCCGAGGTACCCTAGGACATTTCCGAGACCAGCGGGAACGATCTTGTAACGGAATCCCATCAGAGGGAGGCATCGAGCCCTCGGACCTCGTAAAAAGGGGACCGGGTCCGGCAAATCACCCGCAGGTACTTTTGGAGCGCGCCTCCGGGCCTCTAGCCGACCCCTAACAAATGGGGCACGGGCGTCCACTCGGATTACCCGTTAGCAGCTCACTGGAGACACCATGTTCGGCGCCCTCCAAGGGCAACATGGCGCTTTTCCCCCCTCCTCCTTGCGAAAAGGCGACGCAGGGGCGTATGTAAAAAAGTCGAGTCTGTCCTTGACCGTCCCCTCGCTCTGTGTGGAGGCTCGGGAGCTGCTCTCGCAAACCCGGCTCCGGCCAAACCGTTGACAGCGTCAACATACCAGCCCGAGAACTTTGGACCCGACCGTGCACCCGGGCTACGGCCAGCTCGCATAAGGGAACAACCAGACCGACCGAAGCATCGCGAAACGCATTAAGACCTCGAAGGAGTCAAACCACTCCTCCGAGGCCTCGGGGGCTACACCTTGCGGGTGCGCTCGCGCGCACCCACCGGAACAAAATGCAACCGAGAAAGGCTGGTCCCCTTGCAAAAAAGTGCGACAAAAGCCTCCAAGCGAGTATTAACACTCCCTTCGAGGCTCGGGGGCTACTGTCGGGGACCATAATTAGGGGTACCCCCAAAACTCCTAATCTCAGCTGGTAACCCCCATCAACACAAAGCTGCAAAGGCCTGATGGGTGCGATTAAGTCAAGGCTCGGTCCACTCAAGGGACACGATCTCGCCTCGCCGGAGCCCAGCCTCGGGCAAGGGCAGCCGACTCCGGAGGATTTACGTCTCGCCCGAGGACCCCCTCCAGCAACGGACACACTTTCGGTTCGCTCGAGGCCCACTCTTCGCCAAGAAGCAACCTTGGCCAAGTCGCCACGCCGACCGACCGTATCGCAGGAGCATTTAATGCAAAGGTGGCCTGACACCTTATCCTGACGCGCGCCCTTCAGTCGACAGAGCCGAAGTGACCGCAGTCACTTCGCCGCTCCATTGACCGGCCTGACAAGAGGACAGCGCCGCCTGCGCCGCTCCGACTGTTGTGCCACTCGACAGAGTGAGGCTGACAGCAGCCAAGTCCTGCCTCGGGCGCCATAGGAAACTCCGCATCGCCCGACCCCAGGGCTCGGACTCGGGCTCAGCCCCGGAAGACGACGAACTCCGCATCGCCCGACCCCAGGGCTCGGACTCGGGCTCAGCCCCAGAAGACGACGAACTCCGCATCGCCCGACCCCAGGGCTCGGACTCGGGCTCAGCCTCGGAAGACGACGAACTCCGCATCGCCCGACCCCAGGGCTCGGACTCGGGCTCGGCCCCGGAAGACGACGAACTCCGCCTCGCCCGACCCCAGGGCTCGGACTCGGGCTCGGACCCGGAAGACGACGAACTCCGCCTCGCCCGACCCCAGGGCTCGGACTCAGCCCTAGCCTCAGCCGACGGTCTCCGCCTCGCCCGACCCAGGGGCTCGGACTCGACCTCGGCCTCGGAAGACAGACTCGACCTCGGAGGAGCCTCCACCTCGCCCAACCCAGGGCTCGGACCGACCATGTCACAGGAGGCGCCATCATTACCCTACCCCAAGCTAACTCAGGCTACGGAACAAGACCGGCGTCCCATCTGGCTCGCCCCGGTAAACAAGTAATGATGGCGCCCCGCATGCTCCATGACGACGGCGGCTCTCAGCCCCCTTACGGAAGCAAGGAGACGTCAGCAAGGACTCGACAGCCCCGACAGCTGTCCTTCCGCCAGGCTCCAACGCTCCTCCAACGACCACGACACCACACGAACTGGGTGCCAAAACCTCTCCGGCTGCCACGACGGCATGTACTTAGGGCACTAGCTCTTCTTTGCTAGACACGTTAGCACACTGCTACATCTCCCATTGTACAGCTGGACCCTCTCCTTACGCCTATAAAAGGAAGGTCCAGGGCCCTCTTACAGAGGGTTGGCCGCGCGGGGAAGGACGGGACGGCGCGCGCGTAAGCCTCTCGCTCCCTCCCGCGTGGACGCTTGTAACCCCTACTGCAAGCGCACTCGACCTGGGCGCGGGACAAACACGAAGGTCGTGGGTTTCCCCTTTCACGCCTGTCTCCCCCTTCGCGCTCCGTCTCGCGCCGACCCATTTGGGCTGGGGCACACGGCGACAATTTACTCGTCGGTCCAGGGACCCCCCGGGGTCGAAACGCCGACAATGTTCAAAAGTCTCTTGCCTTAGAAATTAAGAGAAATGAATTACTATCTTCTGAGTTATCTACTTGCAATGAAACTGTGGCTAGCTTGAAGAGTATTAATGATGATTTAAATGCCAAGCTAGAAGTAGTTAACAAATCCAGTTCTTGTGTAGAGAATGTTGTAATTTGCAATAGATGCAAGGATTTTAATGTTGATGCTTGTGATGAACATTTAATTTCCATTTCCAAATTAAATGATGAAGTAGCAAGTCTTAATGCTCAACTTAAGACTTGCAAAAGTGATTTTTATAAATTAAAATTTGCTAGGGATGCCTACACTATTGGTAGACACCCCTCAATTAAGGATGGGCTTGGCTTCAAGAAGGAATCCAAGAACTTAACTAGCCAAAGGGCTCCCATTTTCAACAAGGAAAAAGGAAAGGCCCCTATGGCTAGGTGCATTCAAAAGAATCATGTGTTCATTTATGATAGAAAAGTTTCTAGGAATACTCATTATAACAGAAGTTATGGTGCTTATGATTCACATGCTATGATTGCTTCAAGTTCTACTTTTGTGCACGATAGAAGTAGGCCTAAGAAGGGAAATATTATGCATCATGTGCCTAAGAAAATGCCTAATGAATCTGCTACTGTTTTTCATGCCTGCAACACTAATTTTGTACTTTCATGTAAAAATAAGAAATTGGTTGCTAGGAAATTGGGAGCCAAATGCAAGGGAGATAAGACTTGCATTTGGGTCCCAAAGGATATTGTAACTAACCTTGTAGGACCCAACAAGAGTTGGGTACCTAAGACCCAAGCATAATTTGCCTTGCAGGTTTATGCATTGGGGGGCTCAAGCTGGATTATCGACAGGGGATGCACAAACCACATGACAGGGGAGAAGAAGATGTTCTCCTCCTACGTCAAGAGCAAAGATTCCCAGGATTCGATCATCTTTGGAGATGGGAACCAAGGCAAGGTTAAAGGTCTAGGAAAGATAGCTATTTCTTCCGAGCATTCCATATCTAATGTGTTCTTAGTTGAATCGCTCGGGTATAACTTGTTGTCCGTTAGTCAACTATGTAATATGGGTTACAATTGCTTATTTACCAATGTAGATATGTCTGTCTTTAGAAGGATTGATGGTTCACTAGCTTTTAAGGGTGTACTAGACGACAAACTCTATTTAGTTGATTTTTCGAAGGAGGAGGCCGATCTAGATGCATGCTTAATTGCTAAGACTAGCATGGGTTGGCTATGGCATCACCGTCTAACACATGTTGGAATGAAGAACCTTCATAAACTTCTAAAGGGAGAACATGTGTTAGGTCTAACCAATGTTTCTTTCAAAAAAGATAGACCTTGTGCAGCTTGTCAAGCAGGTAAACAAGTGGGAAGTACTCATCACAGCAAGAACGTGATGACCACAACAAGACCTCTAGAGCTACTTCATATGGACCTCTTCGGACCCGTCGCCTACCTTAGCATCGGGGGAAGTAAGTATGGTCTTGTTGTTCTTGATGATTTTTCCCGCTTCACTTGGGTATTCTTTTTGCAGGATAAAATAGAAACCCAAGGGACCCTAAAGCGCTTTTTAAGGAGAGCCCAAAATGAATTTGAGCTCAAGGTGAAGAAGATAAGGAGCGACAACGGGTCCGAGTTCAAGAATCTTCAAGTGGAGGAGTACCTTGAGGAGGAAGGAATCAAGCACGAGTTCTCCGCTCCCTACACACCACAGCAAAACGGTGTGGTAGAGAGGAAGAACAGGACGCTTATAGACATGGCGAGGACGATGCTTGGAGAATTCAAGACGCCCGAGCGGTTTTGGTCGGAAGCTGTGAACACAGTTTGCCACGCCATAAACCGGGTCTACCTTCATCGCCTCCTCAAGAAGACCTCGTATGAGCTTCTAACTGAGTTTAGCAGGGTGATCACATAGAAATTCGAGATGTCTATGATGGGCGAGCTGAACTACTTCCTTGGGTTCCAAGTGAAGCAACTCAAGGACGGCACCTTCATCTCTCAAACAAAGTACACACAAGATTTGCTCAAGCGGTTCGGGATGAAGGACTCCAAGCCCGCAAAGACTCCAATGGGAACCGACGGACATGTCGACCTCAACAAAGGAGGTAAGTCCGTTGATCAAAAGGCATACCGGTCTATGATAGGATCCTTGCTTTATTTATGTGCTAGTAGACCGGATGTTATGCTTAGCGTATGCATGTGTGCTAGATTTCAATCCGACCCAAGGAAGTGTCACCTCGTGGCCGTTAAGCGAATGCTTAGATATTTAGTCGCTACGCCTTGCTTCGGGATCTGGTATCCAAAGGGGTCAACCTTTGACTTGATTGGATACTCAGACTCCGATTATGCTGGATGCAAGGTTGATAGGAAGAGTACATCAGGGACGTGCCAATTCCTAGGAAGGTCTCTGGTGTCTTGGAGTTCGAAGAAACAAACTTTCGTTGCCCTATCCACCGCTGAGGCCGAGTATGTTGCCGCAGGACAGTGTTGCGCGCAACTACTTTGGATGAGGCAAACCCTCTGGGACTTTGGCTACAATCTGAGCAAAGTCCCACTCCTATGTGATAATGAGAGTGCAATCCGCATGGCGGATAATTCTGTTGAACACAGCCGCACTAAGCACATAGACATCCGGCATCACTTTTTGAGAGACCACCAGCAAAAGGGAGATATTGAAGTGTTTTATGTTAGCATCGAGAACCATCTAGCCGATATCTTTACCAAGCCTTTAGATGAGAAGACCTTTTGCAGGCTGCGTAGTGAGCTAAATGTCTTAGATTCGCATAACTTGGATTGATCTATAGCATACATGTGTTTTATGTCCTTGATCATGTTCCTTTATGCATATTATTGTTTATTTATGGTGCTCAAGTTGTGCAAGCAATCCCCGGACCTCAAAAGTCCATGTGTGAGTGATGCACACATTTGGGGGGAGATGTGCTACAACTTGACCCTTTGAAACTAACCGTGTGCTTGAGTTTACTCAATCTAGTCTCAAAGGTGGATTGAAAGGGAAAGGTGAACTTGGACCATGCAAGACCTCCATTGCACTCCGATGAGAGGGTAATTTACTCCAAGTTCATCTCCTTGCTCTTATTGCCTTTTTTACTAGTAATTGACGATTTTGGTGAGGCAATGGGGTTTAAGGGCCAAGATTGATCCCGTTTTGGTGCTTAATGCCAAAGGGGGGAGAAAATAAGGCCAAAGCAAATGGATCAGCTACCACTTGTGAAAAAGAGTAGAGTAGAACTTTTGATTTGGCAAAATAACTCTTACTATCAAAATTTGGTCTATTGTGGGGAGAATGTTTGATTATGGGAAAAAGGGGGAGTTTTTGGCTCTTGATCATTTTTACTCTTGGATTATCTCTCTTTGAGTCTAAACATGTGTGTTTAACTTAGAGATAGGAAAATGACTTTGATTTGCAAAAGCAAACCAAGTGGTGGCAAAGAACGATCCAAATATGTCAAATCTTGTCAAAGACTATTTTTGTTCTCAATTGCATTGATGTTGCACTTCCATTTGTTGCTTTTTGATGTGTTGGCATAAATCACCAAAAAGGGGGAGATTGAAAGGGAAATGTGCCCTTGGGCCATTTCTAGTATATTTTGGTGATTAAGTGACCAACACATATTGAGTGAGTAATTATATGCCAAATGATGGATGAAGTGCAAATCGACAAGAAGGTATGATTCTAGACTTAGTACATTGGTTTTTGTGTACTAATATATTTGTCTAAGTGCTAGAATCAGGAAAAGAAAAGGATTGGAAAAGAGTTGGCTGTGTACAGCCAACTGCTGCTCAGTTTGGGTGCACCGGACTGTCCGGTGGTGCACCGGACAGTGTCCGGTGCGCCAGGCTGGGCTCTGGCGAACTGGCCACTCTCGGGAATTCGTCGGCGGCGTACAGCTATAATTCACCGGACTGTCCGGTGGTACACCGGACTGTCCGGTGAGCCAACGGCCGCCAGCGCAACGGTCGGCCACCAAATCCGCGGGCGACGCGTGGCCGGCTCCAACAGTTGGCAGGGGGCACCGGACTGTCCAGTGTGCATCAGACAATGTCCGGTGCGCCAACGGCTACAATTCTGCAACGGTCGGTTGTGCTATTTTAGGAAGGAGATCCGCACCGGACCATGAACAGTGGATGTCCGGTGGTGCACCGGACTGTCCGGTGCGCCACCAGACAGAAGGCAAGAATTGCCTTCCCAGATTGCCTCCAACGGCTCCTAGCTGCCTTGGGGCTATAAAAGAGGCCCCTAGGCGCATGGAGGAGACACCCAAGCATTCCTTGATCATTCCTAAGCACCAAGACTTCGTTCTCGCGCATTCGATTCTTTGAGATAGTGACTTGAGCTCCATTTGAGTAGAGAACTCCTTGAGTTGTGTTGTGAGCTCCAGTTGTGGCTTGTGTGCGTGATTGTGCTCGTGCTTTGATTCTTGTGTGTGTTGCTCTTCCCAACCTTACTTCTGTGCTTCTTTGTGATCATCAGTTCTAAGGGCGAGAGGCTCCAAGCTGTGGAGATTCCTCGCAAACGGGAAAGAGTATAAGAAAGAAAAACACCGTGGTATTCAAGTCGATCATTGGATCACTTGAGAGGGGTTGAGTGCAACCCTCGTCCATTGGGACGCCACAACGTGGAGTAGGCAAGTGTTATACTTGGCCGAACCACGGGATAAATCACCGTGTCTCTTGTGCTTGTTTTCCTTGTGACCATTGTGTTCCACAAGAGCTTGGTCCTTAGCCACTTGATTTCATTGTGCTAACACTTAACCAAGTTTTGTGGCTACAAGTTTTAGATTTTACAGGATCACCTATTCACCCCCTCTAGGTTCTCTCAATTACTTTCTGTACCACTAGGCAAACCACCATATTTTGATGGTGAGGATTATTGTATGTGGAGTGATAAAATGAGGCACCATCTAACCTCACTCCACGAAAGTATTTGGGATATTGTTGAGTATGGAGCACAGGTACCTCAAGTCGGGGACAAAGACTATGACTCAGACAAGTCTGCCCAAATTAGGCACTTTAACTCCCAAGCCATGTCTATACTCCTCGCCTCCTTGTGTCGAGAGGAGTATAACAAGGTGCAAGGGTTAAAGAGCGCCAAAGAAATTTGGGACGTCCACAAAACCGTGCACGAAGGGGATGAGGTGACCAATATCACCAAGCAGGAGACGATCGAGGGGGAGCTCGGTCGTTTCGTCCTCAACAAAGGAGAAGAGCCGCAAGCAATGTACAACCGGCTAAAAACCATGGTGAACCAAGTGTGCAACCTCGGGAGCACCAAGTGGGATGACCATGAGATGGTCAAGGTTATTCTTAGATCCCTCGTATTTCATAATCCTACTCAAGTTCAATTAATACGTGGGGATCCTAGATATAAACTAATGTCTCCTGAGGAAGTGATTGTCAAGTTTGTAAGCTTTGAGCTAATGATCAAAGACTCCAAACACATCGTCAACTTGGAGCAAGGCGCCACCTCCACACTCGAGGTGCAACCCGTCGCATTCAAAGCGATAGAAGAGAAGGAGTCTACACCAAGTAGGCTTCCAATCGACGCCTCCAAGCTTGACAACGAGGAGATGGCGCTCATCATCAAGAGCTTCCACCAAATCCTCAAGCAAAGGAGGGGAAAGAACTACAAATCCCACTCCAAGAAGGTGTGCTACTGGTGTGGTAAGTCTGGTTACTTTATTGCTAAATGTCCTCTCTCTAGTGAAAGTGACAGGGACGACGACAAGAAGGGGAAGAAGGAGAAGAAGAGGTACTACAAGAAGAAGGGCGGCGATGCCCACATATGTCGGGAATGAGACTCCGATGAGAGCTCCACCGACTCCTCCTCCGAAGAGGACGCCACCAACATCACCGTCAACAAGGGCCTCCTCTTCCCCAACGTCGGCCACAAGTGTCTCATGGCTAAGGACGGCAAAAATAAGAAGGTACAATCTAGAGCCACCCCTAAATACACAACATCTAGTGATGAGGGTAGCTCTAGTGATAGTGAAGATAATCTAATGTCTCTCTTTGCCAACCTTAGCATGGACCAAAAGAAAAAAATAAATGAATTAATTGAAGCAATTAATGAGAAGGATGAACTCTTGGACAACCAAGAGGACTTCCTAATTAAAGAAAACAAAAAAATTAAATTGAAAAATGCTTATACTCAGGAAGTAGAAAAATGTGAAAACTTATCAAAGGAGCTTAGCATTTGTCATGATTCAATTTCTAGCCTTAGAAGTGAAAATGCTAGCTTAGTTTCTAAGGTCACAAAGGACATGCCTTCATCATTTCAATAAATAAATGTAAATGAAGGCACATTGTCGGTACCCTTAATTAGGGGTACCCTCTTCTACAGCATGAAGACGATGTACACGTACGACGCCTCCAGACCACACGGAGAACGGCACCCGACCCCACCACATGGGCAGGTCTAAGGGTGTAACACCCCAGGTGTTACTCAGGGTGTCCACCCCAGGGTTACCCCTTTTTTACCCATTATCACATGAAGATTGAATTGGGCAAAGTATACCAAACTTGGAATTCTAGGTCCTAAGCAAGTGTAACCCACCTTGGATGTCATGCCCTAGCTTGTCATGCACATCTAAGTGGGGATTTCCCAAAACCCTAAAGCAAACCCCCCCCATGGGCAATGGGAACCCTAATTGAAGCCATGATCAAAAGATCATGTAAACCTTATGATCATGGTTTGGGTCAAATATAAAAGTTGTAATATACTTAATAACCTACAATTAATAGTAAGGATGTACCCCCAAAAAGTTTTCAGAAAAGCCCTAAAAAGTTCACCTAAGATTCAGCACAAGGGAGAATTCAGTTTTTGCCTAAGTACAAAAACTAACCCTTGCACAAAGACTCCACATGTTCACCTTAATCCCCTTTTCAAAACCCTTCGACCCAATTGACAAAATGGCGCCAAATTAACCCTAGAACACCCTGGAAAGAGATGACACCTACCCTAGGGCGCTAGACACGACTTGACACCCCTTTTGTCTCGGTTCGGGCTTAGCTGACACAGCAAACTTCTCCCCTCTCTATCTCCCTACCCCGACCATATCTCGACTTGGAACTCACAGCGAAAAGATAGGATTTGGAGCAGAGAAGCGACCGTACACAGTGACTTTGCCAAGATACGCACGCCATGGCGCTCTAATCCGCCGTTGAACCATGGCAGAAGCAAGCTTCCACGTGTTCGACGCGAGCTGACATCCGGGGGCGCGCTGAGCACGCCCGTGCGCGAACCCCCGCGCGCCCGCGGCCGCCCGTGACCACGCCCGCGCCACGGCTATAAAGCCCGCCCCAGTGCTTGGCTGCCTTCCCCGTTACCTCCTTCGTACCTCGCCTGACTTGCCCGAGCCAGCCATTAGCTCCGGCGACCTCCCCGCGACCCGCCAGTGCCGCCCAAGAGCAACCACCGTGGCCAGCCCCTCTCCCGTCCTCCTCCGTTCGATCCAAGCCCTCAGATAGCTTCCTGGTGAGGCCGTGAGACTTGCTCAAGCTTGACCCGGGGGCCCTCGTCACCGGAATAGCCCAATCGTGCTCACCGGAGTTCAAGAACCCGCCGGCGCACGTGGACCGGGTAAGCCCCTGCACCGTTTTCCAATTCGTTGCGCGCATGGCCTCTGTGTCACCCCGTGAAGCTCCTCGTGCACCCTAATTGAACTATACCGCCGTGGTTTGGCCGGAGCAGGAGCCGCCGACGACCCCCGCCGCCTGTGCTCGTGGCCAGGGTAGCTCCGACCACCTCCGACACCGACCCGCACACCGACGTGACCGTCGCGACCTCCCGGACGTCACTGACCACCCCGCCGGAGCTCTACTGCCGCCGGTAAGCCCCACCGCCGTAATCTATGCCGCGGGTACTGTTTAAGCCGGACAGGGAGCGCGGGTTAGATTTCAGTTAAGTCCAGGGGGCTTTGCGCAATGTCAGTGACCCAAGCCAATAGTGAACCAAGGGCCGTTCTGTGAGAAAAGAAAAGGATAAACCCCAGGGGCCTCAGCGTAAACCTGTTTTCTTTTCCATTTTCGAATTTCTTTTCTTTTGTTATAACAGATAGCTAAATAAATGCATAACTTGAAGAATAATCCTCCAAAAATGTTCAAACCAATTTTGCTAGATTCTGGAATTTATGAACTATCAGATAAAAATAATAGAACCCATGGCTTCTGTATTTCTTTCTGAAGTTTTGAATTAAATAAGAAAACTACTCAAAACTCAATATTAGAAGGAAAAATAGGAATATTGTTTGACCAGGGTTAGAAAAATTTTGAGAAGTTTGTATCTACCTACTAGACCAAGTAAAAATGTTAAACCCCTCTGTCTACTCCATTTAAATTAGTTTTACCCCTTATTCTATGATATGCTTAAGGATAAGGAAAATAGAAAATGTAATTTAATTAATGAACCAGAGAGTACCTCTATTTTTGTTAGGTTACTTATTCAATATAGATCACTGGAAAAATATATCATACCCTGTTTTAGTATAAAATAAGTAGGATCCCTTTTGTTTTAATAAAACAAGTGAAACTTAGAAAAACCCTACAAAAATGACCCCAAGGTAAAAACACCCCCACCCTTGGGATAACTAATATTTTATTAAGGAGAACTTAGGAAAAATAGGAGATCTGCTGTTTGACATTTTTCAAATAATAATGTAGTAGAAAGAGCCTTTTTGACATTAAACTTAAGAAAATCATAACTAAATAACCACCCCTTAGTTTTCTGTGATTTTTAGCACAGAGGCTTATTATTACTATAGGATGCCAACAAAAATAACCTTTAGGACAGAACCTACCCCTAACTAAGAGGTGTAGTGTAAAGTGGCCCATTTTGCCTAACTATTGTTATTTTTGTTTAAAGCCTAGCCTTTGTACTTAAAGCCTCAACTTCTTAAAACAAGTTAGAATAGCAAATGGCAACCCACTGTAATTTTTACAGAATTTTTGGAAATTATTAAAACCCTGTTGTAGTTCAAACCTACCCTAAAAACCCTAAATGGAAATTAAGGAAAGGAAAATGAATAATGTAAATTAATGTTAGCCTAAAACCTTTGTAATCTGTCCACTAAAATGTATCAAGGCAATACCAATCCACTATGTTATCCTAAAAGAAAACCTAAGCTTAAAAGGGGTAATAAGTCTATGTCTATGTATACCACTAGAAGCCCCACAGAACCAGGAAACCCTAAGTTAATTCTTAACTTAGTTTCTTTAGTAATGTTCTTAAATCTTGCATAACCATGACATACATGTTCATTGCATTTCGATAGACTGTAATCTTGCTGACGGAGAGTACATCCTCGTGCCGGAGCAAGGAGCTGCTCAGGAGGTAGCCCCAGATCCAGCACCCGAGCCTGCACCAGAGGACCTGTCTGCCACTGCTTTGGAAGGCAAGCCCCGGTTTTATGCATAACCTATTATTTATGCTATTTTACTTCACTTAATGATTGTAGGATTGATTGTGCACTTAGGTGTAGGAATTGTTTGAAACCCTAGTTGCATGATCTCAGGAATCCTTTTGAAATGAATACTAGTATGACAGGTCGAGTAGTTGCTTTATTTAATTAGGATCTCGGTAGAAGACGAGTGATTTTTCTAGCACTCGCGCGAGATCAGGAAATTGATTGTACCCACTTTCACATTGTCATGATACTAGTTGGTGGACAACAATCCATGGGGATTGGTTGTTTACAAGGTAAAAATGGGAATAAGGATTAAGGTGTGGTACCGTGTGTCAAGCGTTTGAATGTACTAAACACATACCGAGAAATATGGTAAATCGGTAAGCCTAGTACCTGATTGAACCTGGTAGTAGACTTTGCCCCTCACGCGACCTGAGACGAGGTCTCCCATTCCGGTTATGGTGGGTACAAGTGCGGTCACTGCACGACGGCCAGTCGGGGTCAGTGAGGCATTGTACGCCAAGGCGGTGAGCCCTGTTCTGCTGACGGGGAATCGATGGGGACAGTTGATATGTGTGGGGACGGAGTGCCCCTGCATGTCGTGTGTTTAGGTTTACCTTGCAAGGTTTAAAAACTCGATTCGAATCGTCTGCTTCTCGCAGCTAATGAGACTGCTTGATCCATGCTGCTACATTGAGTAACAAGTGGAATGATGCGGAGATGATACAAGATATTGATTGCTAAAATGTTTGCTACTTTGTATGAATAGATAGTTCATTTTTAGCCTTAAGAGAGTCACACTTAACTTTGACTAAGTTAAAACCTTGATTTAGAAACTCAGCTAGTGCTTTTGGCAACCAAACCCCACAGCCAAACAGCTGCATGTCTAGAGGTAGAGGAGTAGACTCCTCACACCGGGTAAGTCTAGCTGAGTATTAGTATACTCAGCCTTGCTTGTGGCATAATTTTTTACAGGTTCTCTGGAGGAGATGGTTGCTGGGATAACTTGGCCGTCCACCTTGCCACCGGGTTGGACTGTTGAGTGGGACCCTGCCTCGACTGAGGAGGAGCATGAGGAGTGATGGGACAGGCTTCCCCATCTCTCTGTTTAATTACCGTTAGTTTTATTCCGCTGCACTTCGAACAATGATGGTTACTTTTGCAAAAACTCCGATGATGATGATGGTGATGTAATAATTTAACATTCTGACATGTATGGTTTTATGCTTTATTGTATTTGCTCTGTGACTCACCTTCGAGTGAGATTGTGGTACTTGATCCTGTCAGTGGCCGTGTCGGACTAGATCCGAGGGATTGACGGGTTATTTCCCATTTAAGTGTGGTCTAGCCTCTAAGGCGGGGCTTGGGCACTTAAGTTGGAATAATTCGGGCAGTTCCGCCACAGCTGGTATCGGAGCTTGTACCACCACAGAGGAATCAATAAAATGTAAATACCATCAATTTTCCAAGTAAAATTTGATAGAAACAATGTTGGATAGATAGTAGGGCGAGCAGGATAGACCTAGGACGTGAAGCCTTAGGATAATAGAAGGGTAGCTAGGTGGCTAAGAAACTAGGCCCTACAGGCCACTTTTACAGGATGGGAGTTCCTCCCTATTCCTTTTATCTTGTTGTGAGGTCATTCAGGACGAGCATGCATGCATTCATAATTAAGCGATGGATAACTGAGTAAAGGACTTAAAAACAAGATAACAACCAACTAGGTCCCTAGTGCCTTTTTACTTAACTAGAGAAAGGCTGAGTTTTACTTTTCCTTGTTCTTTTTATAATTCTTTTTCTTTTACTTACACTTAACCGTACACAGATGACTTCCCACGGATCCTCCGATGACGGAAATGCACTGACCCACACTGACGGACTTGCACGAGAGGGCTTTCCCCGCATTTTGTGGGAGGTACTTCAGGGGGCTGGATACACGACACCCCCTCAGTACGCGGTGCAGCAGTTCGAGAAGCACCGAGTGCCTCGCTGTCGGGTGACGATGACCTTGGAGCCTCATCCCTTGCAGCTAGGATGGCGCTCTTTGGACTCCGAGTCTTTCGGATACCGAGCAGAGGACACGATCGAGGCATTCGCTCTGCATGGATTGACTACTTTCTGCGGATTCCATCTCTTGGAGCTAGCTACCCACCCCATTGGCTTGTTCCCCGCTGAGAAGGAGTACGACCCAATGTGGAAGGATCGGGTGGAGCATGCCAAGGACATCTGGGCCATCTACCCAGGTCAGACTGCGCACTTGACAGTACGGTGCATGAATGCTCTGTACCGTCTGCAGGTGATGCGCGGTGAGGCAATGTCCCATCTGATGGCACTGCTGGAGGCAACAAAGATCACGTTGGATAACAGAGAGGAACTAGTGGTTGATTTATCTCAAGAAATGGTGGAGAAGGATTTGCAGGTGGAGCAGCTATCCACTGATATTCAGGAGTTGGAGGAGCTGGTAGGCACCAGGGAGAACACCATTGAGGTTCTCGAGGATCAGCTCATTAACACTCAGCAGCAGCTTGCTGAGGCTAACGAGCACCTGGACATGCACCACCAGGAGATCCAGGACCAGGAGGCCAACGAGGACGTCGACATTGAGGGAGGAGATGAGCCTGCCTCCAGTGTAGACACTGCTGGCTCGGGAAGACCACCTTCCCCCCGAGTCGAGTGTTGCTTCGTTCGCTCACTAGGTGTTCAGGATAGGCTTAGAAGTTGGATAGTCGGACTCCTCGCAGCTAGCTTAGCTTTTGCACCCTTGGGGTACTAGGCTAGATAGAGTTGAGTCATTTTGGAACAATTCGATGTAATCGTGTTAAACTCTCTTGGGAGCTTGTTTGATGGATGCTATTATCAGTTTAAATTTGGAAGGAAGAATTTATGCCTCTTAAAATCCCTTTTGTTGAAGACGGAGTCTATCATGCTGTTTTAACTTTTTCCCCGTGATAAAATCTTGAAATTGGAACTGTGGTGTTAAGTAAGTATGTGGTTTTTCAGATGGCCGGGAGGCAGCGTCGTGGCCAGAACGAGCGCGTTCCTCCACCGCCGCCACCACCTCCCACTCTGCAGGAGCTCATGGCTCAGCAGAATGAGATCCTGAGGCAGCTGGCTCAACGTCAGCCACCACCTCAGCATTATGGTGGTGGAGACCATCAGCGTCACCCTACGGCGGCGACATACTAGGAATTTCTTAGCACCCAGCCTCCATTGTTCACAAGGGCGGAGGACCCACTTGATGCAGATGTATGGCTGCGAGTGGTGGAATCCAAATTCCCACTGCTCCATGGAGCTTGCTCAGAGGTCACCAAAGTCAGGTTCGCCACCCAGCAGCTTCGCGGACCTGCAAGGACTTGGTGGGATCATTTTCTTGCTATGCAGCCAGAGGACCGAGAGGTGGAGTGGAGGGAGTTCAAGGCAGCTTTCAGAGGACACCATATACCAGCCGGGATTATGGACAGGAAGCTCAATGAGTTTTTGGCACTCACTCAGGGCAACAGGACAGTGTTGCAGTATGCCCAGGCTTTTAATGATTTGTGCCAGTATGCGGGATATCATGCAGATACAGATGAGAAGAAGAGGGATAGGTTCAGGAGGGGGCTCAGCACTAAGCTCCGGGATCGTCTCAACACCGTCAGGGCCAATAGCTACAATGAGTTGGTCAACATGGCTATCTCCCAAGAGGACTGCATTACAGCTAGACAGGCAGAGAAGAAGAGGAAGACCCCTGTGGCAGGACCCTCAGCTCAGCCCCAGCGCTTCAGGATTGTGTCCGACACCCAGGGCAGGGGATCCCAGCAGCAAGGGCGATGGGTAATCCGACCTCAGCAGCAGCAGCAGCAGGCACCCAACCGCAACCAGTTTCCAGCTCAGAGGAATAATCAGCAGCAGCAGTACCGCCAGGCAAATGACAACAGGTGCTTCACTTGTGGCAACACCCGGCATTACGCCAAGAATTGCCCCAGGAACCAGCAGAGGCAGGGGCAGAATGTTAATCAGAACCAAGGGAAGAGGCAGAAGGTGCAAGTGAGGCAGGGCAGGCTGAACTTCACCACCATGGCTGATATCCCAGAGGGAGCACCTGTCTTGACTGGTATCTTTACAGTTTTGAATTATCCTGCTATTGTTCTTTTTGATTCTGGTGCATCACACAGTTTTATCAGTACCAAATTTAGTGCCAAGTGCCAATTGCCTTTTCACCACACCAATGGGGGTATTACAATCTCAACACCAGGAGGCAGGGTTGCCTCCTATCAGATCAGTAGGCACGTACCAATTAGGCTGGGTAGTCTCATTTTCAAAACTACCCTATTGATAATGGGATTGGATAGTGTGGATATCATCTTAGGGACTGATTGGTTGTCACGACACCACGCGGTGATTGATGTCGCAGCCAGAGCCATAGAAATCCGCTCCCCTTTGGATGGTGAGATTACCTTATATCTACCCGATCAGGGATGCACCCGTTCTTGTGCCTTTGTTATGATAGAATCCCCAGTGGAAAGGATCCCAGTAGTCCGTGATTACCCGGACGTGTTTCCGGAGGAATTGCCAGGGATGCCACCTGACCGAGATATTGAGTTCGCCATCGAATTGCAACCCGGGACTGCTCCTATCTCCAAGAGACCTTATAGGATGCCTCCCGCGGAATTGGCAGAATTGAAGAAGCAATTGCAAGAGTTGTTGGACAAGGGGTTTATTCGCCCAAGCACTTCACCATGGGGATGTCCAGCTTTATTTGTGAAGAAAAAGGATGAGAGTTTGAGGATGTGTGTTGACTACCGCCCTCTCAATGCGGTGACTATTAAGAACAAATACCCGCTGCCCCGCATTGATGTTCTGTTTGATCAGTTGGTAGGAGCCAAGGTATTCTCCAAGATAGACCTTCGCTCAGGTTACCATCAGATCAAGATCCGTGCCAGCGATATTCCCAAGACGGCTTTCTCAACCCGATATGGACTGTATGAGTTTCTGGTGATGTCTTTTGGGCTGACCAATGCCCCGGCTTATTTCATGTACCTGATGAACTCAGTGTTTATGCCAGAATTGGACAAGTTCGTGGTCGTTTTCATTGATGATATTCTGGTCTATTCCAAGAATGAGGACGAACATACTGAGCACCTGCACATTGTGCTTCAGCGACTGCGCGATCATCATCTTTATGCTAAGTTATCTAAATGTGAGTTCTGGCTGAAGGAGATTAAATTCTTGGGTCACACAATTTCTCAGGATGGGATATCAGTTGATCCTGAGAAGGTGCAAGAGGTAATGGACTGGAAACCCCTGACTACAGTGAAGCAAATTCGGAGTTTTCTGGGATTGGCAGGGTATTATCGACGATTTATTCCGGATTTCTCCAGAATTGCCAATCCAATGACTGAACTGTTGAAGAAGGGAGTCAAATTTGAGTCGAGCCAAAAGTGTGAGGATGCCTTTCATACCTTGAGGCAGCATCTAACAACAGCCCCAGTGCTGGCCCAACCTGATAACACCAAGCCATTTGAAGTTTATTGTGATGCTTCTGGTACCGGATTGGGATGTGTTTTGATGCAAGAGAACAGAGTGATTGCTTATGCTTCCCGGGCACTCAGGCCCCATGAGCAGAACTACCCCACTCATGATCTGGAATTGGCAGCTGTGGTTCATGCTCTTAAGATATGGAGACACTACTTGATGGGAGCTCACTGTAACATCTACACTGATCACAAGAGTCTCAAATACATCTTCACTCAGGCAGATCTGAACATGAGGCAAAGGAGATGGTTAGAGTTGATCAAGGACTATGATTTGGAGGTGCATTACCACCCAGGGAAGGCCAATGTTGTGGCAGATGCCTTGAGCAGAAAGGCCCAGTGTAATTGTATGAGCATGGATGTGGGAGTGACCACCCTGTGTGATGAGTTGTGCAAGCTGAACCTGGAAGTTGTTTCTTCGGGTAACCTAAGCTATATCTCGGTGGAGCCCACATTGCAAGAACAGATAGTCAGGGCACAGGTTGAGGATAAGGGTGTTCAGGTTATTAAGGATATGATCAAGCAAAAAGCAGAGAGATACAAGTGTTTCCGACAGGACAGCAAGGGAATTCTATGGTTTGGAGATCGATTGGTTGTTCCCAAGGACCCTGAGCTCAGAAAGAAGATACTGGATGAAGCTCACCTTTCCAAATTCTCCATGCACCCTGGTAGCAACAAGATGTACCATGATCTCAGATCTCTATATTGGTGGACTAGAATGAAAAGGGAAATTGCCAAGTACATATCCGAATGTGACACCTGCCAGAGAATTAAAGCTAGTCACTTGAAGGCAGCAGGCCCTTTGCAACCCCTTCCCATACCATCTTGGAAATGGGAGGACATTTGCATGGACTTCATAGTGGGATTACCCAATACCTCCAGACACCATGATTCAATTTGGGTTATCGTGGACAGGTTGACCAAGACTGCTCATTTCTTGCCAGTGCATACCACCCACAGGGCAGAGAAGTACGCTGAAATTTATGTTGATCAGATAGTAAGGTTGCATGGTATTCCCAAGACCATTATATCTGACAGAGGAGCACCATTTGTGGCACGATTTTGGGAGCAATTGCAAGAGTCACTTGGGACCCAGGTCATCCGAAGCTCAGCATATCACCCTCAAACAGATGGCCAAACAGAAAGGGTGAATCAGATTTTGGAAGACATGTTGCGAGCATGTGCACTACACTACGGGAAGGATTGGGACAAGTGTCTGTCTTTGGCGGAGTTTTCTTACAATAACAGTTATCAATCCAGTCTGAAGATGGCACCTTTTGAGGCATTATATGGGAGAAGGTGTAGGACCCCACTAAATTGGTCTCAAGCAGGAGAAAGGGAAATTTTTGGGCCAGACTTGGTACTCGAGGCAGAGGCAAAAGTCAGAGTTATTACCAAGAACTTGGAAGCTGCTCAGGCCAGGCAAAAGAGCTATCATGACAAGAGGCGGAAACCTCTGCAGTTTGAGGTGGGAGATCATGTTTATCTTAAGGTATCACCCACCAAGGGTGTTTAGAGATTCGGGATCAAGGGCAAGTTAGCTCCTCGCTATATTGGACCCTACGAGATCAAGGAGGCTTGTGGACCCGTAGCCTATCAAGTGGAATTGCCACCTCACATGTCAGCAGTTCACAATGTGTTCCATGTATCTCAGCTGCGAAAATGTGTTCGTCTACCCACTGAAGTACTACCGGAACCAGACATTGAGATAGAACCAGACTTGTCCTACCAAGAGTACCCCGTCAAGGTGCTAGATCAAAAAGAGAGATCAACTCGGGCAAGGTCGATCAGAATGTACAAGGTTCAGTGGAGTCACCATTCAGCGGAAGAAGCTACATGGGAAACTGAGGATTTTCTACGCTCTCGCTTCCCCGACTTTCTGCCCAAAGGAGTCGGTATGTAACCCCCAAACCCCCCCCCACCTGCCCTTTGAATCCAATTATAAGAAAAACTTAGATAACAAGGATAGTCTAAGTTGTGGATTTAACTTAAGAAGGGCTTCCTTCTGAAGTTGCAAAGAGGATGACATTCGAAGAGCAGTAAATAAGAGAAACTTAAGTATAAAGGGGAAAACAACACCAGCACACCTTCAAGCATCCCTTCAAGGGGCTCTACCTGAAATCTCGGGGCGAGATTCCTTAAGGGGGGAGGGCTGTAACACCCCAGGTGTTACTCAGGGTGTCCACCCCAGGGTTACCCCTTTTTTACCCATTATCACATGAAGATTGAATTGGGCAAAGTATACCAAACTTGGAATTCTAGGTCCTAAGCAAGTGTAACCCACCTTGGATGTCATGCCCTAGCTTGTCATGCACATCTAAGTGGGGATTTCCCAAAACCCTAAAGCAAACCCCCCCCATGGGCAATGGGAACCCTAATTGAAGCCATGATCAAAAGATCATGTAAACCTTATGATCATGGTTTGGGTCAAATATAAAAGTTGTAATATACTTAATAACCTACAATTAATAGTAAGGATGTACCCCCAAAAAGTTTTCAGAAAAGCCCTAAAAAGTTCACCTAAGATTCAGCACAAGGGAGAATTCAGTTTTTGCCTAAGTACAAAAACTAACCCTTGCACAAAGACTCCACATGTTCACCTTAATCCCCTTTTCAAAACCCTTCGACCCAATTGACAAAATGGCGCCAAATTAACCCTAGAACACCCTGGAAAGAGATGACACCTACCCTAGGGCGCTAGACATGACTTGACACCCCTTTTGTCTCGGTTCGGGCTTAGCTGACACAACAAACTTCTCCCCTCTCTATCTCCCTACCCCGACCATATCTCGACTTGGAACTCACAGCGAAAAGATAGGATTTGGAGCAGAGAAGCGACCGTACACAGTGACTTTGCCAAGATACGCACGCCATGGCGCTCTAATCCGCCGTTGAACCATGGCAGAAGCAAGCTTCCACGTGTTCGACGCGAGCTGACATCCGGGGGCGCGCTCAGAGCACGCCCGTGCGCGAACCCCCGCGCGCCCGCGGCCGCCCGTGACCACGCCCGCGCCACGGCTATAAAGCCCGCCTCAGTGCTTGGCTGCCTTCCCCGTTACCTCCTCCGTACCTCGCCTGACTTGCCCGAGCCAGCCATTAGCTCCGGCGACCTCCCCGCGACCCGCCAGTGCCGCCCGAGAGCAACCACCGTGGCCAGCCCCTCTCCCGTCCTCCTCCGTTCGATCCAAGCCCTCAGATAGCTTCCTGGTGAGGCCGTGAGACTTGCTCAAGCTTGACCCGGGGGCCCTCGTCACCGGAATAGCCCAATCGTGCTCACCGGAGTTCAAGAACCCGCCGGCGCACGTGGACCGGGTAATCCCCTGCACCGTTTTCCAATTCGTTGCGCGCATGGCCTCTGTGTCACCCCGTGAAGCTCCTCGTGCACCCTAATTGAACTATACCGCCGTGGTTTGGCCGGAGCAGGAGCCGCCGACGACCCCCGCCGCCTGTGCTCGTGGCCAGGGTAGCTCCGACCACCTCCGACACCGACCCGCACACCGACGTGACCGTCGCGACCTCCCGGACGTCACTGACCACCCCGCCGGAGCTCTACTGCCGCCGGTAAGCCCCACCGCCGTAATCTATGCCGCGGGTACTGTTTAAGCCGGTCAGGGAGCGCGGGTTAGATTTCAGTTAAGTCCAGGGGGCTTTGCGCAATGTCAGTGACCCAAGCCAATAGTGAACCAAGGGCCGTTCTGTGAGAAAAGAAAAGGATAAACCCCAGGGGCCTCAGCGTAAACCTGTTTTCTTTTCCATTTTCGAATTTCTTTTCTTTTGTTATAACAGATAGCTAAATAAATGCATAACTTGAAGAATAATCCTCCAAAAATGTTCAAACCAATTTTGCTAGATTCTGGAATTTATGAACTATCAGATAAAAATAATAGAACCCATGGCTTCTGTATTTCTTTCTGAAGTTTTGAATTAAATAAGAAAACTACTCAAAACTCAATATTAGAAGGAAAAATAGGAATATTGTTTGACCAGGGTTAGAAAAATTTTGAGAAGTTTGTATCTACCTACTAGACCAAGTAAAAATGTTAAACCCCTCTGTCTACTCCATTTAAATTAGTTTTACCCCTTATTCTATGATATGCTTAAGGATAAGGAAAATAGAAAATGTAATTTAATTAATGAACCAGAGAGTACCTCTATTTTTGTTAGGTTACTTATTCAATATAGATCACTGGAAAAATATATCATACCCTGTTTTAGTATAAAATAAGTAGGATCCCTTTTGTTTTAATAAAACAAGTGAAACTTAGAAAAACCCTACAAAAATGACCCCAAGGTAAAAACACCCCCACCCTTGGGATAACTAATATTTTATTAAGGAGAACTTAGGAAAAATAGGAGATCTGCTGTTTGACATTTTTCAAATAATAATGTAGTAGAAAGAGCCTTTTTGACATTAAACTTAAGAAAATCATAACTAAATAACCACCCCTTAGTTTTCTGTGATTTTTAGCACAGAGGCTTATTATTACTATAGGATGCCAACAAAAATAACCTTTAGGACAGAACCTACCCCTAACTAAGAGGTGTAGTGTAAAGTGGCCCATTTTGCCTAACTATTGTTATTTTTGTTTAAAGCCTAGCCTTTGTACTTAAAGCCTCAACTTCTTAAAACAAGTTAGAATAGCAAATGGCAACCCACTGTAATTTTTACAGAATTTTTGGAAATTATTAAAACCCTGTTGTAGTTCAAACCTACCCTAGAAACCCTAAATGGAAACTAAGGAAAGGAAAATGAATAATGTAAATTAATGTTATCCTAAAACCTTTGTAATCTGTCCACTAAAATGTATCAAGGCAATACCAATCCACTATGTTATCCTAAAAGAAAACCTAAGCTTAAAAGGGGTAATAAGTCTATGTCTATGTATACCACTAGAAGCCCCACAGAACCAGGAAACCCTAAGTTAATTCTTAACTTAGTTTCTTTAGTAATGTTCTTAAATATTGCATAACCATGACATACATGTTCATTGCATTTCGATAGACTGTAATCTTGCTAATGGAGAGTACATCCTCGTGCCGGAGCAAGGAGCTGCTCAGGAGGTAGCCCCAGATCCAGCACCCGAGCCTGCACCAGAGGACCTGCCTGCCACTGCTTTGGAAGGCAAGCCCCGGTTTTATGCATAACCTGTTATTTATGCTATTTTACTTCACTTAATGATTGTAGGATTGATTGTGCACTTAGGTGTAGGAATTGTTTGAAACCCTAGTTGCATGATCTCAGGAATCCTTTTGAAATGAATACTAGTATGACAGGTCGAGTAGTTGCTTTATTTAATTAGGATCTCGGTAGAAGACAAGTGATTTTTCTAGCACTCGCGCGAGATCAGGAAATTGATTGTACCCACTTTCACATTGTCATGATACTAGTTGGTGGACAACAATCCATGGGGATTGGTTGTTTACAAGGTAAAAATGGGAATAAGGATTAAGGTGTGGTACCGTGTGTCAAGCGTTTGAACGTACTAAACACATACCGAGAAATATGGTAAATCGGTAAGCCTAGTACCTGATTGAACCTGGCAGTAGACTTTGCCCCTCACGCGACCTGAGACGAGGTCTCCCATTCCGGTTATGGTGGCTACAAGTGCGGTCACTGCACGACGGCCAGTCGGGGTCAGTGAGGCATTGTACGCCAAGGCGGTGAGCCCTGTTCTGCTGACGGGGAATCGATGGGGACGGTTGATATGTGTGGGGACGGAGTGCCCCTGCATGTCGTGTGTTTAGGTTTACCTTGCAAGGTTTAAAAACTCGATTCGAATCGTCTGCTTCTCGCAGCTAATGAGACTGCTTGATCCATGCTGCTACATTGAGTAACAAGTGGAATGATGCGGAGATGATACAAGATATTGATTGCTAAAATGTTTGCTACTTTGTATGAATAGATAGTTCATTTTTAGCCTTAAGAGAGTCACACTTAACTTTGACTAAGTTAAAACCTTGATTTAGAAACTCAGCTAGTGCTTTTGGCAACCAAACCCCACAGCCAAACAGCTGCATGTCTAGAGGTAGAGGAGTAGACTCCTCACACCGGGTAAGTCTAGCTGAGTATTAGTATACTCAGCCTTGCTTGTGGCATAATTTTTTACAGGTTCTCTGGAAGAGATGGTTGCTGGGATAACTTGGCCGTCCACCTTGCCACCGGGTTGGACTGTTGAGTGGGACCCTGCCTCGGCTGAGGAGGAGCATGAGGAGTGATGGGACAGGCTTCCCCATCTCTCTGTTTAATTACCGTTAGTTTTATTCCGCTGCACTTCGAACAATGATGGTTACTTTTGCAAAAACTCCGATGATGATGATGGTGATGTAATAATTTAACATTCTGACATGTATGGTTTTATGCTTTATTGTATTTGCTCTGTGACTCACCTTCGAGTGAGATTGTGGTACTTGATCCTGTCAGTGGCCGTGTCGGACTAGATCCGAGGGATTGACGGGTTATTTCCCATTTAAGTGTGGTCTAGCCTCTAAGGCGGGGCTTGGGCACTTATGTTGGAATAATTCGGGCAGTTCCGCCACAAAGGGCACCATGTGGCAAGGAAAGATAATACATCCCAGGATGCATCATTGGGTCCGGACCTCCATAGAGGGACACCAGACCCCTATACGTACAAGTCCGGAGCTCCCAAGAAGGCATGCCGGGTCCCTCGGGTAGGCCCTGGGTCCCTCCGAGTAAGGTCCAGGCCTCGGCAAGGTCCCGGGACGGGGAGGACCCCGACATGAGTAAGGGTCCGGTTCTGGCACGTGTCCAGGCCTTGCCCTACACTCCCCACTCAGGTGGAGACCCGCTGCTGCCACGTGGCTTGTGGCCCGTGACATAAGCCAACGGGCCGAGCCTGACGAAAGGCCCCTAAGGCCGCGCAGCCTCTGCATTTATTGGGGAGAGGACGCGCCGCCTGTCACCACGCTGACGGACGACGTGCCCTCTCTGCATTTAATGTGTCCTGTCCAATCCGCTGGCAGACGGCATCAGGGTCATCCAGCAGACGGCGCGCCTGACAAGTCTGTTGACAAACAGTGCGCCCGTGCCGTGCGGCGTACTGTGCTCACCACCCCTTCTACAAGAAGCTTCCCCTGCACGCCGAGGATATGCAGATCTCGGATGTCAGGGCACAAGAAGATTGCCCCAGCAGCGAACATTTGTAGCTCCAAGTGCTATATTCATTATGTCTCTGGGCCCACATATCGGGGTTCAGTATCTTTGTGCATGCCCCTTCAGCTATAAAAGGGGAGGCATACGGCGTTACAAGACAGATCCAATCTTAGGCTCACTCAGACGCTCACAAGTTCATACAAGCTCTCACGCAATACATCACATAGTGGAGTTGGGTGTTACGCTCCGGCGGCCCGAACCACTCTAAATCCTTGTGTGTTCTTGTGTTTCCTCCCAGTTTCCAACTAACAAGCAAAACGCTTAGGCCCCTCCTCATCTTAGGATTTAGGGCGGGTGCACTCCGCCACCCGGCCGGAGATTTCCTCTCCGACATTTGGCGCGCCAGGTAGGGGCCTAGGCATTAGGTTTTTGCTTGTTTCTTTGCTCAAGCATGATGGTGCAAATTGTTGAGCACCGTGCCGAGACTTCGGTAGATTTCATGGTGGAAGGAGAAGCTGCTTCTTCCATGCCACAAGTTCCCAACCGCCCTGTGCCAGGCACTGCTGCTGTGCACGCCGCACGGCAGCACACGGCTGCACAGACGTCCCAGACTCCATCGAGGGCGACTCCAGGAGCATTGTCAGCAGCCAGGGAGTTGTTGTGACACCCTCCAAGCTCCACGGCCTCACCAGGGGCCATGAAGCAATGGCGGGACGACGTCGACCGACTACTCGGCATGGCGCATTCTACCTCGACCAGGTCAAGGCCACTGTCATCTCAGTGCCAACATGAGGCGTCGGCGTCTGTGCGCTCACCCTCAGTAAGGGGCGCTCAGACCAACGACCTCCAGGCAAAACTCGACCGCAGGTGTGCGGGAGAGGATGCCCGGGCCTCCTTGGAAAGGGCGCGCGAGCGCCGCCAAAACATCGGTGGTCGCAACCTCGATCGAGACTTCGCTGCGGTTGCACCGCAGACACCAATGGGTACCCGGTCTCAAATGGGTGTCCCCTTAGCCGGTGTGGGCTGCGCCGCTCTCGCAGATCATCTCCGTGTGGCGTCATGGCCACCCAAGTTCCGGTCGCACCTGCCAGAAAAGTACGATGGAACATCGAACCCGTTGGAGTTCCTGCAGGTGTACGTCACCGCCATCACGGCAGCAGGTGGAAACACCGCTGTGATGGCAACGTATTTTCATGTTGCCTTGTTTGGACCTGCCCGGACCTGGCTCATGAACCTCACCCCGGGGTCAGTCTACTCCTGGGAAGAGCTCTGCGCGCGGTTCGTTGCGAACTTCACCAGTGCTTACCAGCAACACGGTGTGGAGGCCCACCTCGTTGCGATGAGGCAGGAGCCCGGGGAGGCTCTTCGGAAATTCATCTCCCGCTTCACCAAGGTGCGAGGTACCATACCTCGCATTTCTGATGCTTCCATCATCATGGCCTTCCGACAGGGTGTACGTAATGAGAAAATGCTGGAGAAGTTGGTCACACATGACGTGGAAACTGTCCCCACACTCTTCGCTCTGGCCGATAAGTGCGCCAGAGCCGTCGAGGGCCGTGCATGGCACTCGGCCCCACAAACCGGAGCTGCCCAGTCGGGTGGCTCGGGTGCCGTCCCCTGGGACGGAAAGAAGAAAAAGAAGAAGGACTGTGAATACCAGAAGCCGCGGTCCACCGCTCTGGTTGTCGCAGCCACGACCGGAGGCCAGGGCGACCGCAACAAACGTCCACGGCCGCAGAGGGGTAACAGCGGCTCATGCCCTGTACACCCCAACGGTCGCCACAACGCCGTGGAGTGTCGCGAGATCATTGACCTCACAAAGCGTGTCAGTGAGCGGCGCGAGCAGTCTTCCAAAGACGGCTCCCCACCTCGTCGCCGACCTGGCAAAGAAAAGGTGGACGACGGCGAGGTGGCCGCGACTGAACGGGACCTCGGGTATCAGTCACCCGAAGGGGACCTGAAGGATGTCTTCGCTGGAGGCTCCTACTCTGGTGGAGACAACTAGACGGACCCTAGAGGGACCCCGTGTTCCCCGGTCTACGGAGCTGAAGCTTGCCTTCCTCCGGAAACCCTTCCGAATTCCCCATGGGTCCAGGCTTCTGACAGGTACATACAGGAACGGCCACAACCAAAGGCGAGGGCTCCCGTGTCAAATGCAGATGGGGACCCAGGGTCGGGACCTAGCCCTACGACAAGTACCAAACCAAGAAGGGCTCCGCAACTCTCCCCCAGCTCGGAAGGACCCTTCAAGGTAACGGGAATGCACCGACCCGAGGGCAACCATCTAGCTACGACTGAAGGAGTCCCTCACCCCTATGCTGAAACATCTCTATAAGTTCTATCCATAGAGCAAGTCTGAGGGGTCGATTTAGTTTCCCTTTTGTAACCAGGTAGCGCATACGTGTACGCCAACCTGGTGGGGTCCGTCCCCATAAACCCAGCCTGTTGGTCTGCACCCACGCATGATGAGTTATAAAGAAAAACTACACCTCAGTTGAGCTCCTATGATAGTTCCGTCTCGCTGCTCCATGGTCTTACCTTGCAGTTTTTCAGATAATACTTTTTATCTAACCCACCCGTATGGTTCCCATCTGTACTGACATGACAACATCCGAATTGAGCAACCAGGCTTGCAGTTTAGGGCCCCCGATACAAAAGTTGGGAGGTCAGGAAGGCGAACCGCCACAAAAGAAGCGTACAACCGCCCCGTAGTTGTGCGCCCCCTCAGCTTCGCTGCAACTGGCGGTCCGGCATGGGGGCCCAGGCCCACATGTCGTGCAGCCGGCGCACCGGTTACCGGGCGCAGAAAAATCGCACCGCCACTCGCGCCAATGCCACGTCTTCTCGGGGCCGACACGGAAGACTGAAAAGATAAGTTTCCAGAACCAGTGCAGCGACTCGAGGCATCCCGCGCATGGCCCAACAGTGACATTAAGTACGAAGGTCATGGGGCAGTCCGCTGTGGGAATAGGCTGTCACACCCGGTTTTAGAAGGCAAACCGAATGCGAACTATGTACGCGCCAGGATCAGAACTCACGTACACAGCGATTACATAAATGAACATCATCACACAATGCTCGAATAATAACATAAAAGAGTACTTATTACATCATAGAGTCATAGACATCCACATAGTCATTGTCTTAACAGGTGAATCAAAGTGCTAAGCGAAACGCAGTAAAGATAGGGCCTTCACAGGCAGCTGACTGGGGGTTGCCGCCAACCCACACCTAGAATTCATCGTAGTCTTGGAACTCCTGGAAGTCTCCTTCCACGGCTTCACCTTCTCCGGAGCAGTGGTTACAATGCGGACAACCTGGTGTTTTGTGGTAAAGCAAGGATGAGTACACATCAACGTACTCAGCAAATGTCCCGTTTGGCTGAAGTGGACTAGCTTTATGTGGGGTTAGGCTCAAGCAGTTGCTTTTAGTTGGTCAAGTATTTATCATTAGTAGAAGCCAGGTTTTAGCATTAACCAACCCGTAAACCATTTCCTCATCGAGGAACATCATCATCATAGTCGAACCAAAACCATATCATAATCATTGTATCTCGAACCATCTGTATCTCTAATCAAAGAGGATCCCAAGGCTGCTCTTAACCGTGAGCGCGGCTGATATACCAGTTTCACTACCCTCTGCAGAGGTTGCACACTTTACCCATGAGCCATGATTCCCTTTCTACCCGGGGAGAGCTACTCCCCATTGACCACTACCTAGGTGGTCCGGCAGGGTATCACTACGTAGCTTTTACAAAGATTCCCTAGAGATCGTAGCTGCCCGTTAGGTTTCTCCAGTTTGATAAACACAGTACCCCTCCCCGCAGGAGAGTGGCTAACAAAGAGCAAAACGAAAGAACCTCGGCACTCAGCCTCGGCAGAGCAAGCACTGTGCCTGGACCCCATTGACGGCACGACGGCTAAGCAACTACACCTCTAGTTCATCTAATTAATCAGCTAAGGGCATCCCATTTCACCCTCATGGTTGCACTGTTATCCCGGGTGGTCTCTCAACGAACAGGTCCTTACGGAGAGGTACTCAGGAAACAGCCTGAGCCCCCTAGAGTATCACAAGATCAACATCATCAGGATAACAGTATCATAAATAGTCACATCATGTTCATTGATTATGTTAAAGCAATAGCAAAGTGCTAACCATAGTAGCCCATAAGGTCATCAAGGATAAAGTAAAGTGCAAAGCTAGTCAGTCCTTAGGTTTCAAGTAAGTAATGCAGGGTAGTAAGTTATAAATGAATAGGACATAATGGGACAGAGGACACTTGCCTTCACCAAACTGCTGATCAGGGACTTCCTCTGCAACTGCCTCGGGAAACACAGACTGCTCGGTGTCTACGCAAAGCAATCATTCACACTATGCACTTGGGAAAATAACAAACAAAAACAATATACCAAACATATGCAGCAGAGAGGGGTCACAAGTTCATAACAGAAAAGGGATAGGCACTCTAAAGTTCCCTAGGTCTGGGGGTAGAGGGTTACACAAAGTGATTCACTAACCACTAATCAGGCCTAAGTTGGTGGTGGGATTAAATAATTAACTGGTTTGAGTCTCTAAACTTAAGTGTTTAAGTCTACAAACATAAGTAATCCAACTATTATTAAAGACTACTCATTTCCAATTATCTTAAATAAGGTTTCAATAGTCTTAATCCTATCCTAGTGATTAGCTATTAATTAATACATGGAAACAGCAGGGAAACATTGCATAAACAGATAGATAATAATATTATGAACATTTTGCAATTTGAAGCACCTAATTTGGAGTTCATATGACAAAGTTATGAATTTTACAAGTTTAGGGGTTAAAATTATACCCTAAGGACTTATTTTTAATTAAATAAAAGGGCCAGGGACTTAACTGCGAGAAACCAGGGACGGCGGGCGCAATTTCCAGAAAACAGGGGGGCTCTTTAAGAAAACGCGCGGGCGAAGGGGTATCGGGTTCTTACGGCCGTCAGATCTAAAGCGAACGGCCAGGATTAGATCCTGCGGGCGGGCGCGCGAGCGCGCGGCGGCGGGAGCGGCTGACAGGCGGGGCCGGGCGGGCAGCGCGGGCGCGCGGGCGACTGACAAGCGGGGCCGGGCGGGCAGAGCGCGCGGGCGGACTGACGGGCGGGGCCGGGCGGACAGAGCGAGCGCGCGGGCGGGCTGACAGGCTGGGCCCAAACGGCAGAGAGACGGGGTGAGGGGGAAGCGGGCCTGGGCCGCTGGATCTCCGGCGGACGGCCAGGATTGGGCTTGGCCAAATTAAAACGAGGCCGCCCGATCTGGGATGGACGGTGGGGATCGGGTGGCCGGCCTGGGCTTCCCCTACGGCTAGCTGGGGCGGCGGCGCTCGTCCCCGCGGCGGAGGGCTCGCCGGAGACGAGGGGCACGGGCGACTGGCGGGGCTCTGGGGCCATCCAAGTGGCCGGGGAGGTCGGGGAGGGCGCGGGGAGTTCTCCGGTAGGGTTTGGGTCGGGGCAGAGGCACCGGAGGGGGGCGGTTCACGGCGGGGCGGCTCGGCGGCGGGGCTATTCTACTCCGGCGAGCAATCAAGCGCAACAGAGGGCAAAACAAGGGGCGATAGGGGCGGGAGAGGTCCGTTACCTCAAGGCGGGCTCCGGGGACTCCTCGGCGGCGACGGGGACGCGACGGAGACTCGGGTCGACGGTGGCGGCTGCACGGCGAACGACGGGTGAGCGCGGGCAGAGAGAAATAGGGAGGGGGAGAGGGAATTGGGGCGCGTTCCGGGTTGCGGACGCCAGAGCGGAGCTCACCGGGGCTAAGGGCGCGGCGGAGCTCCACCGGCGACGAGGAAACGGCTCGGGCGGCGATGGTTAGTGGCGGCGGCGCTCTGCGTGCGCGCAGCGAGGGGGAGAGAGAGTCTGCTGGGGCGCAAATGGGGGAGGGGGGTGAGGGCGAGTGGGGTTCGGGGCTCAAGTGGCCAGGGGCGAGGTGGGGCGAGTTCCACGCGCGACGTGGGCGCGGGGAAGGTGGGCGCGAGCAGCTCGGGCGGCGGTTACGCGAGGAAGACGGGGCTGACAGCCCGGGCCCGCGAGCAGAGAGAGAGCGAGGGAGCGAGCGCGCGCAGGGAAAGCGGGCGCCGACAGGTGGGGCCCGCTGCACAGAGAGAGGAGGGGAGGGAGGCGCGCGCGAGAGAGATGGGCCGGCTGGGCCGAAAGGCCGAGGGGGTGGCTGGGTTGGGCTGCTTTACCTTTTTCTTTTATTCTGAATTGTTTCTCCCTTTTCTTTTATTTATTCTATTTGATTCAAACTCAAATGAGCCCCAAATTCAAATTAAACCTTTTGAGAATTATGCACCAAACAAAAGTGAAATCTAGGGTTCAACATGATGCAACAATTCATACTCCACTAGGGTTTAACATAATAGACTATAATTACAAGTAAAATAAGTACTTAGCTCCTATAGAAATGAGAAAGAAAAGAATTAGGAAGGATGAGAAAAGGAAGTAACACCTGAATTTGTGAATATGAGCAAAGAAATTTTATACCCCCAAATTCAGGGTGTTACAAACCTATCCCCCTTAAAAGAATCTCGCCCCGAGATTCAAGGTTGGTCAGCAAAGAGTTCAGGGTATTTGGCTTTTAGATCATCTTCTCGTTCCCAGGTTGCTTCTTCCTCAGAGTGGTGACCCCATCTGACTTTGCACATTCTGATGGTATTCCTCCGGGTGACTCTGTCTGCAAACTCCAGGATCTGCGTTGGCTTCTCTATGTATGTCAGATCCTCCTGGACTTCCAAGCCCTCCACTGGCAACTGTTCTTCTGGTACTCGCAAACATTTCTTCAATTGCGACACATGGAACACATTGTGCACTGCTGACAAGCTCTCTGGTAGGTCAAGCTGGTAGGCCACTTCTCCACGCTTGGCTTGAATCTGATATGGTCCGACGTACCGGGGTGCTAACTTGCCTTTAACTCCGAACCTTCTGACTCCCCTGATAGGTGACACCTTCAGATAGACGTAGTCTCCCACTTCAAAACTCAGTTCTCTTCTCCTTCTGTCCGCATAGCTTCGCTGTCTTGACTGGGCTGTCTTCAGGTTCTCCCGAACCATTTTGATATTCTCTTCGGCTTCAAGCAAGATGTCGGGGCCAAACACCTGTCTCTCTCCAGGCTGGTCCCAGTGCAGCGGAGTCCTACAACTCCGTCCGTAGAGTGCCTGAAACGGTGACATCTTCAAGCTGGCCTGGTAGCTATTGTTGTAGGAGAATTCTGCATAAGGTAACCTTTTGTCCCATCCTGACTTGTCTTGCAACGCACAGGCTCTCAACATATCTTCTAGGATCTGATTAGTTCTTTCAGTCTGACCGTCTGTCTGCGGGTGATAAGCTGAGCTGAAGTTCAAATGTGTGCCCAAAGCTTCTTGTAGCTGCTGCCAAAAATGAGAGGTGAACTGCGTTCCTCGATCTGACACTATCTTCTTCGGCACACCATGGAGGCAGACTATCCGTGACATGTACAACTCAGCTAACGTTGCTCCGGTGTATGTCGTCTTCACAGGTATGAAATGGGCCACCTTTGTTAAGCGGTCCACGACCACCCAGATGGAATCATAACCGACCCGGGTACGAGGTAGGCCAACTATGAAATCCATCCCGATCTCATCCCACTTCCACTGAGGAATCCGCAATGGCTGCAACAGTCCGGCAGGCCTCTGATGCTCTGCTTTGGTTCTCTGACAGCTATCACAGATGGCGACATATTCTGCGATCTCCCTTTTCATACCATACCACCAAAACCTCCTTTTTAAATCCTGGTACATCTTCTCACTTCCCGGGTGTATGGAGTAGGCTGTCTCATGAGCTTCCTTGAGGATCAGTTCCCGAATAGGTTTGAGGTCGGGAACACACAATCGGTCCTTGAACCAGATTACCCCTTCTTCATCCTCTCGAAAGTCTTTGCCTCTTCCTTCTAAAATCAGCTGCCGGATCTTGTTGATGTTTTCATCGTCCTTCTGCCCTTCTTTGATCTCCCGCTCTAGGGTGGGCTCTAATTCCACTGTTACTCCTTGCGTACTGTTCAGGAAACCAAGACTCAGTCTGTCAAATTCCTTGGCTAACTCATATGGCATTGGGTACGAGGCCAACATATTGACTTGACTCTTCCTGCTCAGAGCATCTGCAACAACATTGGCTTTGCCCGGATGGTAATGTATCTCCAACTCATAGTCTTTGATCAGTTCCAACCATCTTCGCTGCCTCATGTTTAACTCTGACTGGGTGAATATGTACTTCAGACTCTTATGATCTGTGTAGATGTCGCACTTCTGCCCATACAGGTAATGTCTCCAGGTCTTCAAAGCATGAACCACTGCTGCCAATTCCAGGTCATGTGTGGGGTAATTCTTCTCATGGATCTTCAGCTGTCGAGATGAGTATGCTACAACTCTCCCTTCTTGCATCAGCACACATCCCAATCCGGTGTACGAAGCGTCGCAATACACTGAGAATGACTTGTGAACATCAGGCAGGACTAACACAGGAGCTGTAGTCAATCTATTCTTCAGTTCCTCAAATGCTTCCTGACACTTTTGAGTCCACTTAAACTCAACTTTCTTCGCTAGCAACGCTGTCATTGGTCTAGCAATCTTTGAAAAGCCTTCAATGAAACGCCTATAGTAACCAGCCATTCCAATGAAGCTCTTGATCCCACGAACATCCTTCGGTGCTTTCCAGTTCAGGATATCTGCTACTTTCTTTGGATCCACTGCCAACCCATCTTGGTTTATGATGTGACCCAGAAACAAGACTTCATGAATCCAGAACTCGCATTTGCCCAGCTTGGCATACAACTGATGCTCTCGAAGCCTTTGCAATACCATCTTCAAATGCTCTACATGATCTTCCTCACTTTGAGAGTATATGAGAATGTCGTCGATGAACAGTACCACAAACTTGTCTAGATAATCCATGAACACACTGTTCATCAGGTACATAAAGAAGGCTGGCGCATTTGTCAAACCAAAGGACATAACTGTGAACTCATATAACCCGTACTTGGTGATGAATGCCGTCTTCGGTATATCTGAGGGTCGGATTCTGAGTTGATGGTAGCCTGACCTCAGATCTATCTTCGAGAATACGCTGGCACCTCTGAGCTGGTCGAACAAATCTTCTATCCTTGGAAGGGGATACTTGTTCTTGACAGTGACTTCATTCAAGGCTCTGTAGTCTATGCACATCCTTTTGGTACCATCTTTCTTCTCTACAAACAACACTGGAGCAGCCCAAGGCGAGGTACTTGGCCTGATGTAACCCTTCTCTAACATCTCATCTATCTGCTTCTTGAGTTCCACCAATTCTGGTCCAGACACTCGATAGGCTCTCTTTGAAATGGGGGCGGTACCAGGGATAAGCTCTATGGCAAACTCGACTTTCCTTTCGGGTGGCATGCCCGTTAGCTCCTCGGGAAACACATCCGGAAAGTCCGACACAACCTTGATAGCCTCGAGCGGGTTGGGCTCCTTACTATCAACTGAAATCTGATGACAGACTCCTTCTTCTGACTTAGGCATCCTTAGCTCGGCCACTACCTCTTCTCCTGACGGGGACTTCAATGTTATGGTCCTTTTGTCACAACTAACATTTGCTTCATACTTCATCAACCAGTTCATCCCTAGAATGACATCTATCCCAGGGGTGCCTATTACTATTAAGTCACTGGGGAATCCTATCCCCCTTATTTCCACCCTTATGTTTGAACATATTTTATCTGTTTGCACCTTGCCACCAACCAAATTAATCCTCATGGGTGGCACCATTGCCTCTACTGAGATGTTATGCAATTCTACCCATGTTGCAGTGACAAAAGAATGAGTTGCACCAGTATCAAATAGCACTTTCGCGGGATGAGATTCGACTGAGAACATACCTACTGCCACATCTGGTGCATCCTGGATCGCTTCGGCCTCCAAGTGGTTCACCTTTCCACGGTTGTACGCTTGGTTACGATTGCCTGCTGCCGGCTGCAGTACACCTTGCCTTGCGGGAGCATTGGGGTTGGTCTGCTGCTGAGCCATCTTCTTTGGGCACTGCATCGCCCAGTGGCCTTGATCTCCACAGTGGAAACATCCTCGGCCTCCTCCTTGTGCTGGGGCTGCTTGGTTGCTCTGATTCGCTGCTGGGGCAGGAAGGCGAGGTGCCTGGTTATTCTGCTTCTGATACTGATTACCTCCTTGCTGGCTGTGCTGACGATACTGCTGCTGCTGCTGCGGGTACTGCCTCTGAAACTGCTGCTGATGCGGACGCTGATTCTGATTCTGATATCCCTGTGGGTGACCAGGTCTGCCTTGCTGAGATGAACTGCCTGAGAAACGTGGACGGCCGATGCCTCCGGACTGGGGTCCACTCATCTTGCGCTTCCGATCTTCCATATCCTTACGCTTCTTCTCAGTCATGACTGCCCTATCGATCAGGTGCTGGAAGGTGGGGAAGGTGTGATTCATCAACTGGTAATGTAGGGGATCCACCAAACCTCTCATGAACCTGTACTGCCTCTTGGCATCAGTGTTGACATCCTCGGGTGCATAACGAGACAGCTGCAGAAACTTGTCTCTGTACTCACTAACAGACATGGGTCCCTGCTTCAGAGCCAGAAACTCCTCCTTCTTCACGATCATCAGTCCCTCCGGCACATGGTACCGACGGAAACTCTCGCTGAATTCCTCCCAAGTGATGGCTTCGGGGTCAGCACGGGTGGCGAGGTAGGACTCCCACCAGGACTGGGCTGCTCCCCTCAGCTGGCGGGGACCATACAGAACCTTCTCTCTGTCGTCGCACTGGGCGGTGCGCAGTTCCCTCTCCACTGCGCGCAACCAGTCTTCTGCATCCATGGGGTCAGCAGAATGGGCGAAGGTAGGAGGGTGCCCTCTCATGAACTCACCACGCTTATCTCGTGGCATCTGGGGCATCTGCACTTGCAACTGGGGTTGGGGCTGCTGTTGAGCCTGCTGCATGGCTGCCAGAGTCTGTCCAATGGCCTGCACTGCCTGGGTTTGCATCAAGAACATCTGCTCCACTGACATCGGGGGTGGCGGGGGAGGCTGCCTCTGATTTTCCTCCTGCTGGTCATGCTGCTCCTGCTGAGCACGCCTGTTGCAGCGGCACTGTTGTCAGACATCTGTGGAAGACATTCATACATCAGCATTGATCTTACAATCTTTCAGCATAAGAAAAGAGAATACAGAATTCTTCATGACACTGAGCGAACAAAAGAGCCTCACTGATCCTCATTCATGATTCAACACAGCTTCTCAGATATGAAAGGAAAGTAAGAGTAAATGGCTTCCCAACTAAACAACTGACTTCATTAATATTACTAGCTAAGCCAAACTGCAGGGGAAACCCACATGTTGGCTACAGTCATTACAAAGATCCAAATCCAACACAAGTTCATCATAACAAGCATGCAAGCGACTGACAAGCAAACTAAACTAAATGGAAGCAACTGATAAGCAAACTAAACTGACTACCTAAGACTGAGACACCTGACTTAGAATTATTACAAACTCCGACGCTAACGACCTAAGGATCCAAATCTATCCTGGTCTTACAGACAGGGGAACCATAAGTGTGGTGACCACGTGGCGGTGAGCGGTATGGGTGCTGAGTCCCAACAGGAGCGGGAGAACCACCCTCCTGGTGATGGCGCTCTGCCAACTCAGCACGCAACTCCGCAATCTCCGTTCGAGCCCTGCTTAGCTCGTCCAGAGAGTGATCCAGCTCCGTGTTAAGCACTGCGACTAGGTTGACTGTGCTGCTCAACCTAGGGTTAGCCTCACCAACAGGTGAAACAACCACACTCTCTGTGCTGCCAGTAGGGCGGCGGGGGTAGTACCGAAGGTTAAGACCGTCGGCCACGCCACCGAACAAAGAACAGTACTGAGAGAGTGCACGTCGTGCTGCATCCTGCATAGCCGCCTCTGCAGTGTCCCTCTCGGAGATGGAATAGTGCTCCGAAACGGCCTCCGCAGCCCGGAGGTCATCCTCCGGACGGCGAACTAGGCAGGTAGCCTCCCAGCGGTCCGGGTACCTCCCGCGACTGTGCTGGTAGACTACACAACGATACTCGATCGACCAGGTGTGCCGGTCGAAAGCCTGGCGCAGCAAGGTGTCGAGCGCGTCGTGGAAGTGACAACCGCGAGCGGCGTCACGGGTGATGGGTCGGGCGACCCATCCTTCCGTCTCCTGCGGCTCAGAGGACTCCGTGCTGTGGGCTGAGTCGTCGTCGTCGGGGTCTCCTCCAGTAGCTCCTCCAACAGCTCCTCCAACAGCTCCTCCAACAGCCGGGACGTCCCGCGGTGGAACAAGGGGCGCCTCCAGCTGGGCAACAGAGGAACGGGGCCTCACGGTCTCCACCTCCTGCTGGGGTGAGGAGGAAGAGCCCTGCTGCTCTCCGTGCTGGCGCCGGCGTTCCTGCTCCTCACGCAGGCGGTGGTGCAGCCTCTCCAGGTGACTCGACTGTCCGGACACGGTGCGGTGCAGAGGACGCTCCGCAAGTCGAGACGGCAGGAAAGGAATCACCGACTTACGTGCAGTGTGTCTAAGACGAGCCATCTACAAAAGACACCGTAAGCAAAAGAGTAAGAGCAGAACTAATATGACAAGTGAATAAACCAAAGACAGAATAAGATAAAAATTTTAACAAGGTATAGTATATATAGATAGTAAAATATAGGGTTGGTCGAGGTGACCGACCTTTTGAAGTAACATCAGATGTCAAGGTGAGGGGAAGGGTCAATAGTCCTTAGTACGACCAGTGCTACTCTAGGTCAGCGGTCCTACAGTCAGCATGGGCTTTGATACCACTTATGTCACACCCGGTTTTAGAAGGCAAACCGAATGCGAACTATGTACGCGCCAGGATCAGAACTCACGTACACAGCGATTACATAAATGAACATCATCACACAATGCTCGAATAATAACATAAAAGAGTACTTATTACATCATAGAGTCATAGACATCCACATAGTCATTGTCTTAACAGGTGAATCAAAGTGCTAAGCGAAACGCAGTAAAGATAGGGCCTTCACAGGCAGCTGACTGGGGGTTGCCGCCAACCCACACCTAGAATTCATCGTAGTCTTGGAACTCCTGGAAGTCTCCTTCCACGGCTTCACCTTCTCCGGAGCAGTGGTTACAATGCGGACAACCTGGTGTTTTGTGGTAAAGCAAGGATGAGTACACATCAACGTACTCAGCAAATGTTCCGTTTGGCTGAAGTGGACTAGCTTTATGTGGGGTTAGGCTCAAGCAGTTGCTTTTAGTTGGTCAAGTATTTATCATTAGTAGAAGCCAGGTTTTAGCATTAACCAACCCGTAAACCATTTCCTCATCGAGGAACATCATCATCATAGTCGAACCAAAACCATATCATAATCATTGTATCTCGAACCATCTGTATCTCTAATCAAAGAGGATCCCAAGGCTGCTCTTAACCGTGAGCGCGGCTGATATACCAGTTTCACTACCCTCTGCAGAGGTTGCACACTTTACCCATGAGCCATGATTCCCTTTCTACCCGGGGAGAGCTACTCCCCATTGACCACTACCTAGGTGGTCCGGCAGGGTATCACTACGTAGCTTTTACAAAGATTCCCTAGAGATCGTAGCTGCCCGTTAGGTTTCTCCAGTTTGATAAACACAGTACCCCTCCCCGCAGGAGAGTGGCTAACAAAGAGCAAAACGAAAGAACCTCGGCACTCAGCCTCGGCAGAGCAAGCACTGTGCCTGGACCCCATTGACGGCACGACGGCTAAGCAACTACACCTCTAGTTCATCTAATTAATCAGCTAAGGGCATCCCATTTCACCCTCATGGTTGCACTGTTATCCCGGGTGGTCTCTCAACGAACAGGTCCTTACGGAGAGGTACTCAGGAAACAGCCTGAGCCCCCTAGAGTATCACAAGATCAACATCATCAGGATAACAGTATCATAAATAGTCACATCATGTTCATTGATTATGTTAAAGCAATAGCAAAGTGCTAACCATAGTAGCCCATAAGGTCATCAAGGATAAAGTAAAGTGCAAAGCTAGTCAGTCCTTAGGTTTCAAGTAAGTAATGCGGGGTAGTAAGTTATAAATGAATAGGACATAATGGGACAGAGGACACTTGCCTTCACCAAACTGCTGATCAGGGACTTCCTCTGCAACTGCCTCGGGAAACACAGACTGCTCGGTGTCTACGCAAAGCAATCATTCACACTATGCACTTGGGAAAATAACAAACAAAAACAATATACCAAACATATGCAGCAGAGAGGGGTCACAAGTTCATAACAGAAAAGGGATAGGCACTCTAAAGTTCCCTAGGTCTGGGGGTAGAGGGTTACACAAAGTGATTCACTAACCACTAATCAGGCCTAAGTTGGTGGTGGGATTAAATAATTAACTGGTTTGAGTCTCTAAACTTAAGTGTTTAAGTCTACAAACATAAGTAATCCAACTATTATTAAAGACTACTCATTTCCAATTATCTTAAATAAGGTTTCAATAGTCTTAATCCTATCCTAGTGATTAGCTATTAACTAATACATGGAAACAGCAGGGAAACATTGCATAAACAGATAGATAATAATATTATGAACATTTTGCAATTTGAAGCACCTAATTTGGAGTTCATATGACAAAGTTATGAATTTTACAAGTTTAGGGGTTAAAATTATACCCTAAGGACTTATTTTTAATTAAATAAAAGGGCCAGGGACTTAACTGCGAGAAACCAGGGACGGCGGGCGCAATTTCCAGAAAACAGGGGGGCTCTTTAAGAAAACGCGCGGGCGAAGGGGTATCGGGTTCTTACGGCCGTCAGATCTAAAGCGAACGGCCAGGATTAGATCCTGCGGGCGGGCGCGCGAGCGCGCGGCGGCGGGAGCGGCTGACAGGCGGGGCCGGGCGGGCAGCGCGGGCGCGCGGGCGACTGACAAGCGGGGCCGGGCGGGCAGAGCGCGCGGGCGGACTGACGGGCGGGGCCGGGCGGACAGAGCGAGCGCGCGGGCGGGCTGACAGGCTGGGCCCAAACGGCAGAGAGACGGGGTGAGGGGGAAGCGGGCCTGGGCCGCTGGATCTCCGGCGGACGGCCAGGATTGGGCTTGGCCAAATTAAAACGAGGCCGCCCGATCTGGGATGGACGGTGGGGATCGGGTGGCCGGCCTGGGCTTCCCCTACGGCTAGCTGGGGCGGCGGCGCTCGTCCCCGCGGCGGAGGGCTCGCCGGAGACGAGGGGCACGGGCGACTGGCGGGGCTCTGGGGCCATCCGAGTGGCCGGGGAGGTCGGGGAGGGCGCGGGGAGTTCTCCGGTAGGGTTTGGGTCGGGGCAGAGGCACCGGAGGGGGGCGGTTCACGGCGGGGCGGCTCGGCGGCGGGGCTATTCTACTCCGGCGAGCAATCAAGCGCAACAGAGGGCAAAACAAGGGGCGATAGGGGCGGGAGAGGTCCGTTACCTCAAGGCGGGCTCCGGGGACTCCTCGGCGGCGACGGGGACGCGACGGAGACTCGGGTCGACGGTGGCGGCTGCACGGCGAACGACGGGTGAGCGCGGGCAGAGAGAAATAGGGAGGGGGAGAGGGAATTGGGGCGCGTTCCGGGTTGCGGACGCCAGAGCGGAGCTCACCGGGGCTAAGGGCGCGGCGGAGCTCCACCGGCGACGAGGAAACGGCTCGGGCGGCGATGGTTAGTGGCGGCGGCGCTCTGCGTGCGCGCAGCGAGGGGGAGAGAGAGTCTGCTGGGGCGCAAATGGGGGAGGGGGGTGAGGGCGAGTGGGGTTCGGGGCTCAAGTGGCCAGGGGCGAGGTGGGGCGAGTTCCACGCGCGACGTGGGCGCGGGGAAGGTGGGCGCGAGCAGCTCGGGCGGCGGTTACGCGAGGAAGACGGGGCTGACAGCCCGGGCCCGCGAGCAGAGAGAGAGCGAGGGAGCGAGCGCGCGTGGGGAAAGCGGGCGCCGACAGGTGGGGCCCGCTGCGCAGAGAGAGGAGGGGAGGGAGGCGCGCGCGCGAGAGATGGGCCGGCTGGGCCGAAAGGCCGAGGGGGCGGCTGGGTTGGGCTGCTTTACCTTTTTCTTTTATTCTGAATTGTTTCTCCCTTTTCTTTTATTTATTCTATTTGATTCAAACTCAAATGAGCCCCAAATTCAAATTAAACCTTTTGAGAATTATGCACCAAACAAAAGTGAAATCTAGGGTTCAACATGATGCAACAATTCATACTCCACTAGGGTTTAACATAATAGACTATAATTACAAGTAAAATAAGTACTTAGCTCCTATAGAAATGAGAAAGAAAAGAATTAGGAAGGATGAGAAAAGGAAGTAACACCTGAATTTGTGAATATGAGCAAAGAAATTTTATACCCCCAAATTCAGGGTGTTACATAGGCGTAGCAGTCGGCATGACCATAGGCGGGCCGACAGTAATTGCGTCAACAGGCGCGCAGGAGCAGCAGGCCAACCGCTAATCAGACTCTGGCCCCACCTGCAGGCTCGCATCCTCCCCTGAGGCGGGCCCGAGGGCCACTGTCGGTACCCTGAATTAGGGGTACCCTCTTCTACAGCATGAAGACGCTGTACACGTACGTCGCCTCCAAACCACACGGAGAACGGCACCCGACCCCACCACATGGGCAGGTCTAAGGGCACCATGTGGCAAGGAAAGATAATACATCCCAGGATGCATCATTGGGTTCGGACCTCCATAGAGGGACACCAGACCCCTGTACGTACAAGTCCGGAGCTCCCAAGAAGGCATGCCGGGTCCCTCGGGTAGGCCCCAGATCCCTCCGAGTAAGGTCCGGGCCTTGGCAAGGTCCCGGGACGGGGAGGACCCCGACATGAGTAAGGGTCCGGTTCTGGCACGTGTCCAGGCCTTGCCCTACACTCCCCACTCAGGCGGAGACCCGCTGCTGCCGCGTGGTTTGTGGCCCATGACATAAGCCAACGGGCCGAGCCTGACAAAAGGCCCCTAAGGCCGCGCATCCTCTGCATTTATTGCGGAGAGGACGCGCCGCCTGCCACCACGCTGACGGACGACGTGCCCTCTCAGCATTTAATGCGTCCTGTCCAATGCGCTGGCAGACGGCGTCAGGGTCATCCACCAGACGGCGCGCCTGACCAGTCTGTTGACAAACAGTGCGCCCGCCGTGCGGTGTACTGTGCTCACCACCCCTTCTACAAGAAGCTTCCCTTGCACGCCGAGGATAAGCAGATCTCGGATGTCAGGGCACGAGAAGATTGCCCCAGCAGCGAACATTTGTAGCTCCAAGCTCTATATTCATTATGTCTCTGGGCCCACATATCGGGGTTCAGTACCTTTGTGCATGCCCCCCTTCAGATATAAATGGGGAGGCATGCAGCGTTACAAGACAGATCCAATCTTAGGCTCACTTAGACGCTCACAAGTTCATACAAGCTCTCAAGCAATACATAACACAGTAGAGTAGGGTGTTACGCTCCGGCGGCCCGAACCACTCTTAATCCTTGTGTGTTCTTGTGTTTCCTCCCAGTTTCCAACTAACAAGCAAAACAGTTAGGCCCCTCCTCATCTTAGGATTTAGGGCGGATGCACTCCGCCACCCGGCCGGAGATTTCCTCTCCGACACACATGTAACACATAAGAATGTAAATAATGATGATAAATCGATAAATTGTTTACATTCTCATTTCATAACCATGAATAAATACTCATAATATTCATATTTTATTGATACCTTCGGCTTGTCGGAAGGCGTGAACGTGAGAGTGATGCGAGAGCTATTACAGTTTCGCCTGAACAGTATAGTGTTACTGTTCATCTATTTATAGGCACGAGACGCAGTCCAAACAAGATTACATTCATGCCCCCGGCTTTTACTGCTAACAATAAGACAAGCTGTCAAGGGTTAAGTAGTCTTTTATCCTTTAGGTCGGTTCCATCTTCCACCTTCGTCGTTGTGCTAAGCCGATGCTTTTTCGGCCACAGCTTCGACGCCCGTTCATCCTGTTCCATATCACACATGCTTTAATCCCGAAGTCGAAGCCTCCTGTATCAGTCTGTGTTACACTGAAAAACATATTAGTCACGCTTTTAGGACCTTCGGAAGAGGAAGGCCCCCAATAATTGCCGAAGAAGGACACGACGAAGACCTATCACCTGGAGGCGACATAAGTAGTATACTGCTAGATACATATAGGGAGAGAGCACGCAAGCGAGAAAGAAGCCCAACCGAAGCAGCTCCAAACCGAGAGGCACCCGCACCAGGCGTCAGTCCAAGAAGGACGAGAGAATGCAAGTGCCTTCCTAGCCCTGGACTCGCCGAGGCGACACAACAACACCAGCAACTTCGTAGCATATGCCGACTGCTGCCGCACTATGGGCCTTGGTTGTCCAATATCTCAGACCTGGACTCCTCATCGCCAAGATAACCAAAGCATGGCAGGTGCCACCGTGTCCTCCTCGGCGGCACACATGGAGAAAGGCTAAGAGCAAGACCGACTCGCCTCGTACCCACGTCGACGAGCGTCGGTCGGCTCGTGGCTACGACCGTGGGCGGACGCAGCAGGTTAGGGAGGAAGAACAGGGCGAAGGCCGAGAAGGCGAACAAGACGTCTGATGACGACGAAAACGATGGTGCGCGCATGCTGTGATACGTCCTCGTGGACGTACAATAGCCACTGCGCGGGTCGGTGTCGGGACTGGTGTCGGACGAATACGGGGAGGAGGCACATGCTCCCACGCCCTCTGCTGAGAATAGGGTGGCGCGGAGGCGGAGGCATGAGGGAAGAGAAAAAAGAAGCAGGATGGCGAATGAGGTGGCGACAATTGAGTCAAGGACCATCATTATGATGTGGAGGTATAGATGACCAAATGAACCATGTTTGGTGGGCCGGCCCGAGGCGCGACCCATTTAGTAGTGTCTGGGCCAGCCCGGCACGAGCGCCATGCCGTGTTTGGGTCGTAGCCTTGACCCATAGTGCTTGCCCGGCCCGGCACAATTATATATTTTTTATTTTACAAATAATCGTATATACATATATATATATATATATTCAATATTAAAAACATCTGAGCATGATATTCTACTGGTTAGATGGCTTCACCTAGTGTCTTTCGCCCTTCTTATATCAAGCTGTGGGTTCAAACCCCACCTCTTGAACCACTTTTTAACATTTTACGCTGATTTAACCAAATGACCCGGCAGAGTTAGTGGGCCAACGTGGAGGTTGGTTGCGGGTTAATTCGAAATAGATGTGAGGGGTTATTTGTAAAAAGATGACCACCGTTGAAATTAATGTTTTAACATAGTAGAGATAGAAATTTTATATAAAAATTTTCTATATCTTTTTATTGTCTAACAGATTTTCTATATCTCATTTGTATTTTATAGAGTCGTTCTTGTTTTTTATCTTTGGGTAACAAAAAAATATAAATAAAAATAACTATATTTAGACAAACAATTAAAGAAGTTGTAGAAAGATAATTTTTCATCAAAATCTCTACAGTTAGAACTTATTTGGATGCAAGACGATTGAAGGTTTCCCCATTTAATCCCTATGTATCCAAACAAGCATTTGACAATTAAGAAAGATATGTTTACAATCACTCTCACCCACTGAAAAAATAAATTTTTATGCTCTCCTAAAAATTTGAAAACATCTAATTTACCTCTTAAGCAGTTTTAGCTAACATGAGTACGTCACACTACATCAGTTGTTCTACGTGACACCACGTTAGGAAGATCTAGAATAGCTATAGTGAGTAAATAGCTTATTAAAATTCTTCCAATGACACTTGCTAGCAAAAAATACAAATATAGATCAAAGACAGGACAAAAAAAATTACGAAAAACGACGCAGACCAACCGAAACATTCACTGAACGAGAAAAAATTATAGAACACAAGAACTGCGGTGACCGTTTTTTTGCAATTTAGCATTTTTAGAGAAAAAAAATCATATTTAGCTCTCTAGACGATATAATAACGTTTTTAAACCCTTTGCTCAGTGACATAGACCACGACGCCGAGATAATATGTCTCGGTGCCTTGACTTATGCGTGGAGGCCAGAGCAGCCGCACATGAGTTTGAAACTTTGAATTCTAAAGTGTTTTTTTCTTCTAAAAGCTGTAGTTCTGTGCTTATATATTTGGTTTGCCCCAAGCGCTATTGTAAGCATAGCAGTAATTTCAGCTAGAGAAAAAGGAGTCGCGTTTGTTTAGTTAAGTTTGTTGTGCAGAGAAAATGACTTTGTTCGAGGACTCCATGTAGTTTTATTCTAACCTTCAACTTCAAGTTTTTGTTTCGATATAATCTCTCAGTTGCATGCATAACTGGGTACGGGGATTACCGCGGGGAGAAAATCCCCCGCTCGGGGACGGGGATGGGGGAAAATCCTCTCCGTTACACTTCACGGGGATGGGAACGAGGATTCTTCTCCCTCGCAGGGACGGGTATGGGGGCTCAACCCTCGACGGAGAATTCTCCATTGTCATCTCTAGTCTCATGACTAGCAGCGTGTCGCACGCTACATTACATACATGTGCGCGCAGAACGAAACAAACCCGTGCTCACACACTTGGCACCAAGATCTATGATACTAGAGTTTTAATATATTTTGACATAAATATAATCAAGTCATGCTGAGATATAAAGATCACGTCTCCAGCCACGAACCGAGTGGGTAGCCCCATGTATGCGCCCCTGAGTGGCCAGAGCACAACAAACTTTCCACATGAAACACACAGAAACACACATGAAACACACAAACTTTCGTAGGACTTTCGTAAGCGAAAAACCTGCGTGGCCAGAGCACTGAGCAGAGCATTGACGACATGGAACACACAGAACTACGACGCTCGAACGGGCAGCTCACCTACGAACGTTGCACACGAAAAGAGCAACGCTAGTTCCAGACTACCGCGCTTTGGCCGGATCCGCAGCAGAAGAGCCCTACAAACGACAAAAAAAAAAAAGACGGCGGATCGGTAGCCGCTGCCGAGCAGGTGAACAATCGGTGAGCAGATCGGAGCAGAGAAACTATACGTTGGCTAGAGGTTGCTCGGCGATGGATTCCAGAGGGAACAGGAGCCCCTCGCAGCTAGGCCATATAGAACCGAGAGAGGGGAAATGAAATCTGCTGTCGAAGGCCAGATATAGGTGGTTGGCGGTACCTACACGATGACCTGGAACAGCAGCAGCAGGACGACGGCGCTGTGCGAGTGCTCAACGGTGAGAAGACCGGTCGCAGATTTTTTGGAGAGGGAAGAGGAGGGGATTCCACATGGCCGGAGGCGGAGGGAGCAGATGGGTGAGGGGCGAGACGTAGGCGTACGCGTACCCGTGGAGCCAAATCCGACTGCAGGCACGACGAGTTTGGCGACCGCCGCAGCATGACAGATGCGACGGATCAACGGCGAGTGCTCTGCTCAACGGCCAAAAACCGCTTGGAACAGGAGCTCGGACTCGGACACGAACACGGACACCGCGTGGAACAGGAGCTCGGACTCGGACTCGGACACGGACACTCTGAACGATGTAATCCCGTTTGCCTTGGTAATATATATTTCTCCTGCAATCCCGTTTGTCTTGGTAATATATATTTCTCCTGCAATCCCGTTCGATTTGGCAGTCTCTTTATAAATTTCGCGGTTCCATCTCTCGTGCTCAACAGCAGTCTCTAGCGGTCTCTCTACAATTTTACTAGATTTCTTTGTTACATCAAGATGTTGGAATACCAAAACATCGTTGGAGGACGGCTGCAGCTGAAGGGTAAAGCGCTAGACGTGAAAGATGGTGGAGTAAAGAAAAAGAAGAAGTACCAACGTGAGGAGTCGTCTCAGACTGAATCTGATAAGAATGGAGACGAAAAGAACCCACATTCTGACTATGACCATCTCACACGAGCAGAGCGCCGCTACATGGAACAGAAGCAGAAGATCCACTACAGTAAACGAAGAAAGTTCCGACGGTCACGCTATCTCCGACGGCTTCCTACGAGGCCGTCGGATATTATCTTATGTCCGACGGCCAACAGGGGCTCTCGGACATAAAGACTTATGTCCGACGGCTAGTCACGAGGCCGTCGGACATAAGCTTATATCCGACGGCCGCGTGACTAGCCGTCGGACATAAGGTTTTTTAACACACGGACCGTCCCGGCGCGGTTCATTTTCACGCGCGCGCGCTCGCTTCTCGCTTCTCTCTCTCTGCCCGCTCACCGCCGCCGCCGTCGACGCTCGCCGCCGCCGCCGTCGAGGCCCGCCGCCCCGCCGCCCGGCCACCTGCCGCCCCGCCGCCGCCGTCGACGCTCGCCGCCGCCGCCGTCGAGGCCCGCCGCCCCGCCGCCCGGCCACCCGCCGCCCCGCCGCGGCCGTCCGCCGCCCCGCCGCGGCCGTCCGCCGCCCCGCCGCGGCCGCCCGCCGCCCGCCGCCCCGCCGTCGGCCGCCACGCACAGCCCGCCGTCGACGCCCGCCCCGCCCGCCCGCCGTAAGGTATTAATGTATTATTAATATTTTGTATATATTAATATTGTTTTGTAGTTTATTTTATTATATCCGAGGGCCTAAATTTAATTAGTGGTGCTTAGATAATTTTAATTTTTAATTTCCGACGGTAATTATTATGCCCTCGGAATTAAGGTCAGTTTATATGATTTGTCACCCGTAATAATGTTATGTAGTGGTGTCTATATAATTTAAACTCTTAATTTCCGAGGGTAATTATTAAGCCCTCGGAAATAAGGTTGTTTTATTTGATTTAGGTTCCCGTGAAATGATTTTTTGTAGTGCTATTGTATTAGTTTGGTTAATTAGTGGCTATTGTATTAGTGTGGTTAATTAGTAATCATAACTAATTAAGTTAACGAAACCTAGACGTCACCCGTTTCGGCCCAACACACCTTACATGCGACGCATGTGAGGTATGTTGGGCCGGAATTGTCCCTTTATTGGACAGCCTCGGGGTGACCGACAGAGTCCGTGTTTATGACAAAGGCATGTGCTCCTGCTTAGTTTCGGCAGCATAACCCCTGTGTTCTCCAATTGCACCATTTTTAGGCGTGCGATTGGAGAACAGCGGGGTTATGCTGCCGAAATTTCGCACGACCACATGTCTTGTCATAAATACGGGCTCGTCGGTCACGCTTGGGTGGGTTTAGGACCTATCCTTTCCTACAGATGTAGGGGCGTGATTTCTTCGTAAAAACGGATTGTCCGTGCATTACTTATCTAATTAAGTTAACGTCTCGTATCTAGTATGGAGGAGAATCGTCGATGGATGTATGAAGGTTGGAAGAAAAGAGGTGCTCTATCAAGTGAGTGGGTTGCCAAGACTGATGCTTTTCTCGACCATGCTTTTGCTCGGTCAGAGACTGGAACCGATGTTAGGTGCCCTTGTAGCAAGTGTCGGAACATTAATTTCCTTGACAGGAGGACTATGTCTATACATATTTGCAAGAACGGTTATATGCCAGGCTATGAGGTGTGGGTGCACCACGGTGAGGACCCACCTCCTCGTACTGTATCGGAAGTTCAGTCACATGAAGAGGAGGACTACGATAGGATGGAAGAGATGCTTGACGATGTACGCCATGAGCTTCTAATCGTCGATTCGGAGAACCCCGGTCAACCCACCGAGTTTGAGGATCCAGCTACACCTGAGGTTCAGAAGTTCTTCGAGCTCCTTAAAGCTGCCGAAGAGCCATTGCATGAGCACACAAAAGTGACCGTCCTTGTATTTGTGACTCGACTTATGGCTATTAAGTCTAAGTTTGCATTCTCAAACAACTGTTACAAGGAACTTTTGAACTTGATCAGTGATGTACTTCCGGAGAATCACAAGATGCCAAAGGACATGTATCAGTCTAAAAAGCTGTTATCTGGCCTCGGTATGGACTACGAAAAAATCGATGTCTGTGAAAATAATTGTATGCTTTTCTGGAAGGAGACCGCAGGTGAGAAGGAGTGTACTGTATGTGGTGAGCGTAGATTCGTTGAGGTTGAAAACGACGATGGTTTGACCGTGACTACGAAGATTGCACGTAAGCAGCTTCGTTACATGCCTCTTATACCTCGGTTGAAACGTTTGTTCATCTCCAAGAATACAGCCAGACACATGAGGTGGCACAAAGAAGGGGTACGTGAGAATCGAAATGTCATGGTGCACCCAGCTGATACAGATGCATGGAAGGCACTAGATGCTTTTGATTCCAGCTTTGCTGATGAAGTGAGGAATGTTCGCTTCGGTTTGGCAACAGATGGTTTCTCGCCATTCAATCTAACTGCAACGTCGTACTCATGTTGGCCCGTCTTTGCTGTTCCATACAACCTTCCACCAGCTCTTTGCATGAAATATGAATTTATTTTCTTGTGTCTTGTAATACCTGGTCCGGATCATCCTGGAACAAAGATCGATGTGATGATGAGGCCCCTGATTGAAGAATTGAAAATTTTGTGGGCAGGAGTCGAGGCGTACGATTGTTACAAGAAACAGAAGTTCAACCTGAGAGCCGCGTTTTTATGGTCTATTCATGATTTTATGGCTTATGGTATCTTTGCTGGATGGAGTTGTCATGGGATTTTGACATGTCCGATATGCGTTGAAGACACTTCATGCTTTCGACTAAAGTTTGGTGGAAAGATATGTTACTTCGATTGCCATAGATGTTTTTTGCCAGAGGATCACCCGTTCAGGTTCGATAGGAACGCTTTTAAAAAGGACACGATTGTGACGAGGGGACCACCCAAGCGTCTAAGTGGTCCAGAGATTCTCGCGAGACTTAATGATTTGAAACTAAACGAACATGGAAATCGTTTTGAAGGTTATGGAACCGAGCATAATTGGACTCACAAATGTGGTCTATGGGAACTCCCTTATATGAAAGCCTTGATTCTAATGCATAACATTGATGTCATGCACCAGGAACGAAATATGGGTGAAAGCATTATCAGCACTTGCATGAATATCACTGACAAAACAAAAGACAACCCTAAGGCAAGGAAAGACTTGGCCTTAATCTGTAGAAGACCAACTATGGAGATAGGAGAGAATCAGAAGAAGCCACGTGCTCCTTTCAGTATTAAACCTAAAAGGAAGAAACAATTGATGAAATGGTTGAAAAACTTAAAGTTCCCAGATGGTTACGCCGCGGGCTTTAGAAGGTCTGTGAATTTGAAGACGGGCAAGTTTTCTGGGTTGAAGAGTCATGACTACCACATAATAATGGAAAGACTCCTTCCTGTTATGTTTCGTGGTTTTGTAAAAAATGATGTATGGAAAGCATTAGCGGAGCTAAGCTACTTTTATAGACATCTTTGTGCCAAAGAAATAAAGAAAGAGATGATGGAGAAGCTTGAGCAACAAATACCGATTTTGGTATGCAAACTTGAAAAACTATTTCCACCAGGTTTCTTCAATCCGATGCAACATCTACTTGTTCACCTACCATACGAAGCTAAGGTAGGAGGTCCTGTGCAATATAGATGGATGTATCACATCGAAAGGACACTAAAGAAGCTACGTGCAATGGTTGGTAATAAGAGACGAGTTGAAGGGTGCATCGCTGAAGAATTCAAATATAAAGAGATAGCATCGTTCACGGGCCTGTACTTTGCAGAGGAACACAATGTCAATGCCCATACGTTGCGGTATCATGTCGACGAGCCCCCTATCAGTGATATTGAAATTTTTCAATGGAGGGGCAAAACTGTAGGACCCAGCACAACATACTGTTTCACCAACGACGAATGGAAGACTGCTTTACTCTACATGTATAACAACATGGAAGAGATGAGTCAGTTTCTCCTGTAAGTGTAAACTTTATTTTAGTCATTGCCGCTAGAATTTTTGTTGTGAGACTAAAATGTTTGTTTCCTTGTACTAACAGGGAATTTGATTCTGAAAATTGCATCTCTGGCTGTGAACGTGACCAGATTCGTCGAGAGGGAAAAGATGGGGGACTTAATTTCTTGTGTTGGTTTCGAGATTATGTAGATAAAAACGACAATATACACCCGGACCTTCGACAATTATCCCTAGGAGCAGTAACTGGCAGATGTTATGGTCGGTATGATGTCAATGGTTTTAGATTCCGTTCCACAAGGTTCGAAGATGATCATCCTCTAGCAGCCACGACAAATTCCGGAGTTGTAACTAGAGCTGTCGATGATGAAGGGAAGGTGACTAATTATTATGGAGTCATTAATGATATAATCGAGTACAAGTTTTTTGGAGATAAACAACTCAAAGTGGTGTTCTTTGATTGTGATTGGTTTTCTCCAAACTCAACGCGAGAAAATCAATATGGCATGGTGGAAGTCAAACACAACGACAGATTAAAAGGCCACGACACTATAATCCTTGCCCACCAATGCGAGCAGGTGTATTATATGACATATCCATCTAAGAAAAAGGGTTTGGTTGATTGGAGGGTAGTGTACAAAGTTAATCCTCGTGAACGACTATATGCTCCTGGTGATGCTGGTTATGTTGAAAGTCAAATCGAGCACGAAGTGGGGGCTGCTGAGATTTTCCAAGACGAAGAACTTACAAGCACGTTTAATGTACAAACTGAAATGTTGGAAGAATCTTTATTAGGTGATCAAAATGATGTAGAGGTTCCTCCAAAACGAAAACGAGTGACGAGAAAGAAGAAAGCTACTTGGCGTCCATTAAATCGACGAAAGCAACTAGATCCTGATTTTGATTACGATTACGATTGACGAGTATGGAACATGATTTTATTGCATATTTTATTATTTTATTGCATATTTTATGATTTTGTTGCATATTTTATTGTCGATTTATGTACTAACTTGTTGTTGTTAAAATAGGATGTCAAAGAAAATGAAGTCTTTTGCTCGTAGTTTGCTTGGGACGAGGAGTAGCTCGAGGAGCAGCTCGAGGGGTGAGGATTCAGTTTTTCAGGGCTCAGGTTCTACCATGAGCAGACGGAGAGCGCTGGCAGAACATTTGCCTCCACAAGATGTAAGTTAGTTGTTAAATTACATTATTTGAGTTACTTAATATTGTATGATGTACGGTATTTGTTTCATAGGATGCTGAAATTGAGGAACCAGTGGTAGAGGATCATGCAAGAGATGATGTTGAAGATGATGGTGGAGATGATGGTGGAGATGATGCTGGAGACGATGCTGGGGATTCTGGGGCTGGTGGAGATTCCGCAGCTGGGTCTGGAACTTCTCGAGTTAGGAGAATGAGGAAGCTGCATTTTGTTGGACCACCTCCAGAGCTTCCACCCGAATCTCGGGTTTTGATAAAGCCTAGTGGAAAGTGAGTGACATGTCTTTGCTTAAATGTTATTGAAAGTTATGTTTTAATTTCCACATTGTGTATACTATTTCCAGGTCTTGGATCGACGACTCGTTCACAGGCACAGGACACTACAGGCAGGTGAACATGGTGCTTGGTAATCTTGTTCGTCTGCACTGGCCTGGTGTTGTGACTTTGCCTACTGGCGAGTCTGTCCCCGCCACCACTTGGGAGCATTATCGCTATGGTGTCTGTAGAACGTTTGGCAACACACAGGCACTAGTTTGGGATGCATTCTGGGTATGAATTATTTATACTATTTTAGTTATTCCATACATGTTTGCTTTTATGATAACACTAATTTTTTTTGCAGAAACGGTACAAGTTGCCGGACGATGGATCATATGATATGAACGCTCGTTACGTGTTTGAGTATAACGCGAACGATGTCGTTGCAGATGCAATGTACTATGCACGAATTCAGGCTATAAAGGCATGGTACAGAGCAAATGCTGATGATCGACCGATGCCAAATACCAAGGCCGAGTGGTCATCAATTTACTTGACGGAGGAGCAATACCTAGAGGTAAACAGGTTCTTGCCTCTCAAATCGCACGAAGCCATGTATTTGCTTGCTTTATTTAAAAAATTTCATGTAGGTGTCGGTGCCGTGGATGGCCACCCGATCGGAGGGTTATCGGGCATTGTGCAGATGGTGGGCTTCCCCTGAGTTTCGTGCCATTTCCGAAAGGAACAGGGGAAACCGTGGGACCGAGTCGTTCCACAACTACGGTGGTGATGGTCATGTGCGCTTGGCTAAGCGAATGGTAAGTCACAGTTTGTTGTAACTTTTGAATTACATAGAAATGTGTCATTGTAACTTTTATGTACAGGAAGTCAAATTCGGTCGTACGCCCACGGATGTGGAGGTGTATATGCAAGGGCATAGGGGTTCTGATCCTCAGAATCCTGATGTGTTATGCACTCAGACGGCCACCGACCGTCTAGTGAGTTTTTGATACTCTATTATGTGTTTGATATTGTTTGCAATGGCATATATAGGGGTTATGCACTTATATTTGATATTGTTTGCCTCCAGGCTTCGTATGGGGAGGAGATGGTTCAACGCCATGGGCAGGAGTACGATTGGAGGAGCCAGCCAATCGACCCTCAGGCAGCATATGCTAGCGGAGGAGGACAAGCCCACGGACGGTGAGATTATTTAATTTGGATTACAAAATTGGCATCATATGCTTGCGATTCAACTGAGGCATGAGTTACTATACTAAGTGCATGGTTCACTCTTGTAGGTTGGGTATTTTTGATTCTACGATTGATTCCAGAGAGCTAAGACGCCGTGGACGACAGTCCACATCGTCGTCTTCACAGTCGTCCCGTTCACGATCATCCGCCCACGACATGGAGATGGCAGTGTTGCGTCAACAGGCAGAGTACCATCAATCAGTCTTGAGGGAACAATTGGAGTACCAGAGGCAACAATCTGAGTACCAGAGGCAACAAGCCGAGTACCAGAAGAAGAGGGACGAGTATTATGCAAACCTCCAGGCCCAAAATCAAGCTCTTCTCTCGGTAAGCTGAAGTAACATTTTGTAGCTTATTTTGCAAAACACTTGATGTGTATCTTATTAGCTCAACAATGACTTGTATATAATTTGTAGCAACTAGCCCAACAAGCGGGCGTCCCGATGCCGACATATGGGATGCCGCCTCCGGAGTTTGCACTGCCAATGCCAATGTTGGCGCCTCCACCACCGCCTCCGCCTCCGTCACAATTCCCTATGGTATGTACACATATGCGTGTGTGACATGTTCATAGATGTCTTATGTGTTTAAATGAACAACTGAGTGGTTACTATTTCATGTGCTTGTGTTATAGGGATTTCAGACACCACCCGCTTCAGTTGCCGCACCTGGAGATGGGTCTGGTCAGGACGACCCAACACATTCGTGGGTGAACAATCTTTTCAGCACGCATAGTCCAGCCGGAGGAGGTGGCGATGGATATGAGTGATACTGATGTAAAACACTTGTTGAAACCTTTCATGTGAAAGCCTACCCGTCGAATAATGTTCATTTTGGAGTTTGGACAACTATGTTTATGTAAACACTTATTGCAACCATTTGGAACTATGTTGTTATGTTAAATTTTGTGAATGTGAATGCTTATGTGATTATATTTGTGAATGTGTATACTTATGTGAGTATATTTGTTAATGTGAATGTGTATATGTGTATGAATTCTGTTTTGTATTTGCAAATGTCAGATTTTTTAAAATTCAGATTTTTCTGCAAATTCTGAAAAACGTTATGTCCGACGGCTTTCGTGTAAACCGTCGGACATATGCTGTAAGTTATGTCCGACGGCTTAAAGCCGTCGGACATAGGCTCTACGTTATGTCCGACGGCTTTAAGCCGTCGGACATAGCAGTTGTGGGCCCAGGCAGCGGTTAAAACCGTTACTCCGCCTTATCACCGACGGTCGGATGGGGCCGTCGGACATAAACTATGTCCGACGGCAGCCGTCGGACATAATGTTATTTCCGACGCTTTAACGCCGACCGCTTAAAACCGTCGGAGATAAGACACTGCCGTCGGACATAGCTTATGTCCGACGGTTTAGCTCTTATGTCCGACGGCTTTAGCCGTCGGAAATTTTGTCGTTTACTGTAGTGATCGACATGAAAAAGATGGCCAAAGTCGCAAACAAGTCGTACAAGGACTGCATGCAGGACTTCAACCAATACCTGGCTAACCTCAGCGAGCACTATGACATCCCCAAAGTTGGTCCTGGCTAACCTGGCTGTGTTACGCACAAACAATTGTATGTTGTGTGGGTCTATCTACTTTTCTGTTAGCATATTATGTATCGTTTTACATATATTTTAAAACGACTTGTTGCCACCAGTAGATAATATTTATTATCAAAAGCTTGTTCCATGTATTCTGATCACGTGTTTAAGCCTTTTTTTGTTGCCCCTTTTAGTTGCATTCATTTTATTCAAAATGTGATCCGCTTTTGATATTTCTAGGGAACTTATTTTCTTTCAATACAGTGGCAGAGCTTAACAACAGATTATGTCCAAATTTTTCCAAGTCAACATGGCCTTCAATTTAGGAAGTGGGAAATAAGGGTGGGATCATTTGATTCCATGTTTGGATAATTGAATTGAAGATAGGGATAGATAAATAAAGACTACACCCATCTCATGCCCCCTCCTTTTGTCTCAACCCATTTTTATTTCCCTATCCAATCCCCATCCAAACGTTCACATACAAATTATCCACTAGGCTAGATTACTTAAAAAGTAGAAAGTACAACTTCAGATGCAACAAGAAGTTGGCTGAATTGAGGCCCACCTGAAGCATTCAGAACCAAATCGAATTGATTGATGTTTGATGCAAAGAACTATTATTGAGTCTGTATATATTATTTCCATTTTCTCTGAATCGGAACAAGCGCTCATGGACTTGAGAACCAGTTGGAAATCCTTGCCCACCTAGCCTAACTTGGCTAAACTGTCGAGCCGACTTCGCTAATTGGGCGTGATAAGCAGTAATACATCATAATTTGGCGATGTCAGTGTTGATGTCCTCATGCAGAACTGAAAGGGAAATGTGCCCTTGGGCCATTTCTAAGTATTTTGGTGATTGAGTGCAAACACAAGGGCCTAAATGTGAAAATATGCTCATGGATGAACAAAGTGTAAATCACAAGTAAAGGTATGTTTCTAAGCCTTAGTACATTAGTTTTGTGTACTAACATCTTGTCTAAGTGTTAGAAACAGGAGAAAGAAGAAAAGAAAAGAAGTGGAGAGTGGCTGTGTACAGCCAAAGGCTGCTTCGGGCTGGGGCACCGGACTGTCCGGTGTGCACCGGACAGTGTCCGGTGCGCCAGATCAGCGCAGCGCAAACCAGCCGCTCTCGGGTTTTTCCCCGGCGACTTCGGCTAAAATTCACCGGACTGTCCGGTGTGCACCGGACTGTCCGGTGAGCCAACGGTCGGCCGGGCCAACGGTCGGCCGCGCGATCGGCGCGCGACACGTGGCCGAGCCAACGGTCGGAAGGGAGCACCGGACTGTCCGGTGTGCACCGGACTGTCCGGTGCGCCAGATCTGCAACGGTCGGCAACGGTCGGCTTCGCTTTTTATGGAAACAAATCGGGCACCGGACAGTGTCCGGTGTGCACCGGACTGTCCGGTGCGCCACGAGACAGAAGGCAAAGATGGCCTTCTGTTGGAGACTTGTTCTCAAATTCTAAGAGTTAAGAACAAGGCAACATAAAAAGTGTTAAGTGTTAGGACCCTTCGTCCTTCGAAGCATTATATCCCTTCGGGAAATAATGAGTCTCGGACGAAGGTCATGAGAGACATACCTTCGTAAACATAACAAGTAATGACGAAGGACTCACATAAAGCATGAAATATGATATAAGCATCACCAAAGAATCATTTCTATTTTATTAACATGGAAAAACAGAAATGATCCCAAATTACAAATGTACCTTCGATCCTGAGAGAAGGTGGAAATTACGAGCGTGACTCCAAAAGCAAAAATGACCAGTCAGCGTGAACAGTACGGGAGTACTGTTCATCTATTTATAGACGCGGGACGCAGCCCACGTAAAATTACATCCATGTCCATTACATTTGTTAACGGTTTATGGAAATCTATTGAGGACCCCGAAGTCTTTTCATCTTAAGGTCGGTTCCCCCTTGTGCCATCGCGCCGAAGCTTCCCTGCGTACAGCTTCGGCTGCCCCCGACCTTTGTCTGGCTCAGCCTTCGTCCTGGTCGTGCTCCATATCCATAATTCTGAATCCGAAAATACCTGTTCATATAATTCACTTGGAAAACATTGTCAAATCATGTTTTTGAGGACCTTCGGAGGACGAAGGCCCCCAACAGTAGCCCCTCGCAATATTAATTTGTAAATAATAAATTCAGATTGCGATATGGACGAAGGCCTTGAGCCGAAGGTCCGAAAAAACACCTTCCCTTTGCTAGAATAGCAACATTCACTGACAAGCGGGGCCTTTTAACTTTTAACGCCCTAGGCGTATAAATAAGAACACATCGTGAATTCATTTGGTACACACGCCTGCCTTTTGCTTCGGCCCACTAAAAATTTTTAGCTCTTGCTCATTGAGATTTGCTGGTCTTTTTGATTTCGAAGCTTCGGCCTCGGGAACAAATTTTTAGTGTTTCCGAAGATGTCTGAAGACAAGAAGATCCCTGCTGAGACGAAGCTGAGTCTCGAGGAGGAGAAGAATCTGGGGTTCCTGATAGCGATGGCAGAGACTAATACAGAGAAAATCACGAAGGAGATTCTCGAAGGTTTGTCCGAAGATACTGATGACAGCGACAGCTATGATGTGGAAAGTGATGGGGAAGAGGCCGAAGATCGACCGTGGCGACCAAGTCACTCAGTTTTTGGGAAAACAACCATCAAGCAGAGTCACATTGATAATATGAGGGGGCGATACTTCCGAGACATATCTATTGTGAGAGCTGATGCCGGGGAAAAGACTTCTCCCACCCCTGAAGAAGATGAAGTTGTGATTTTCCGAAGCCTCCTCAAGGCTGGGCTTCGATTCCCCCTGAGCAATTTTGTTGTTGAGGTACTGAAAACATTCCAAATCTACCTTCATCAACTCACTCCCGAAGCTATTATAAGAATGGGGATTTTTGTCTGGGCTGCGAGAAGCCAAGGTTTGGAACCAAACGCTAAAAGCTTCTGCAACAAACACGAGTTATTGTACGAGACGAAGCCCTGGGGAAAGGAGCAATACCACAACAACTTTGGGTGCTACAGCTTCGGCGCCCGCTCCGGGTCAAGCTACCCTGTGCCAACCTTTCGGAAGAGGTGGCCCGGAGCCTGGATGTCTGAATGGTTTTATGTGAAAAATGATCTAACAGCGCAAAATAATGTCAAAAGTATCATTATGTACCCAATTTGGCAACGCTTCGGGCTTCGAAGGCCGAAGGTTGAAATGGATGAGGCAGCCGAAGAATGCCAAAGAGCCTTCGGCGCAGTCTGCTCCTTCATTGGGTCAAGGGACTTGGTCCAGGAGCACATTGCCTTCAGGGTATGGCCACTTGCAGAAAAGTGGGAAATGCCGAAAGAAACCATCAAAGAGTCCGACGAAGGCGGACTAATCAGATTAAAATACACATTCAAATATGCAGATAAATTTATTGAACCTGATGATGACTGGCTGAAAAGCATTGAAACATTAAGTGATGAATTACTTGGGGCATTCTCGAAGGCTGAAAATACTGCACTATCAGCAGCCTTCGGAGGCCGAAAAAAGAAGAGACTGAACCGAGTGTTTGATGCAATCGGGTTCTTCTACCCTGATTATTGTTATCCCATCCGAAGGCAAAAAAGGAAAAACATAACCTCTGAAAAAGAAGAAGCTGGAACCGCTCCTAGCGAGCCAGAACCAAAAGGAAAAAGGTTGAAGGTCTTCACACACCGACCACGCCATATTGAACCAGCTTCGGTGCCTGAGTATACTGGAGGAACTCCTTCGGCCGCGGAAGCTGAACGGCCACTCTTATTGCCAGAAATTGCAGAGATGGCCGAAGCACCATCGACAGAAAAAATGGAAGAAGCGAAAAATGTGACTAAGGAAAAAACCTCAGAAATTTTAAGTCCTGCAATAAATATTGAAGCAGCAAAAATCCAAAAGGCTCCAATGGTGACCCCAAAAAGGAAAAGAATGGTAAATGTACTAGATGTCTTGGAGACAATTAAGTCTTCAAGCACAACTCCAAAAAAGAGTGTTGAAATTGCTGAAGCTTCCTCTGAAGCTCCGACACAACAAACCGAAGCTGAAGCTGGGCCTTCAGAGCCCTTGAAGGAAGAAACTTTGGAAGCCGAAGCGATAAAAATACCAGAACCAATTTTAGTTGAAGAGACTGACACTGCCATCCCCGAAGCGCCTGCCAGCATGTGTGATTACATCATACGACATGCTCTGGGAAAAAAGCTATCTGATGGAGAAATTCATGAAGCTAATCATTATGCAAAGGAGCTGAAATATCCGAAGGGGGCAGTAATATTCAATGGGACAAATGAAGATGACTTCTTATACTGCCTGCCTGATAACAAAGAGCTATCCGTCTGCCGAGAGATGGCTAGAAGCCTAGGCTTTCCGAAGCTTGAAGCTGGGTTAAGCGCCATGACTAAAGAGGATCTCGCAGACAGCCTCGCGTACAACAGCCTGAAGGTATAGGAATTAAACACTTGAAAAATCCCCTTATTTTTACTCCACTCATTCCTTTTTTCTTATATGAATTCTTTTTCGTATAGGGCCTGATCCTAAGCAACGCACTAAGAGCCCAAAAGAGCGCCGAAGATGAAAGCTATGAAATTGCGTTTAATAATTTACGCTCCGAAGTTATCAAACTGAGAAACGAAGCTTCGGAAAAAGATAAAATTCTACTTACACTGGTAGATAAAGTGAAAAAAGACGAAGCTGCTTCAAAGGCCCAGGCCGAAGCTCAAAAACGCGAGATTAAAGATCTTCAGAAACAGCTGGCTAGAGCTAAAGAGGAGCGCGCGCTTGAGGAAACGAAACGAGAACTTAGTGATTTTATGGTCAACAAATTGGAATCAAAAGTTAAGGAGCTTCGCACATCTCAGGGGAAATGCTATGTCAAATCTGTAGAATGTGTGAATAAAATTAAATCCAGCTTCGCCAGCGTAGGCGCCTTTTCCAGCGAAGAGAATTTCTCTCGAGGCAATCCCGAAGGTCCGCTGGAATGGATTAGCCACGAAGCAGAGGCCTTCGAAGAGATTCTGAACAGTCGTGGTGACATATGTGCTTTTTCGGGTGCCAGAGGAATTGCTTCCGTCTTAGAGAAGAAAGGTTGCGAACATGTAAAATTTTTAGCTCAATCCGAAGCTACCTTGTCTTCCGAAGACATCAAAGACCCCTCGGCCGAAGCGAGCGTAGTTGGAGGCAAATTTTTTACTGATATCTGGAACGACGGCGGCCGAGGAATGACGCGAGAGATCATTGAAAGAAGCGAAAAAGGCATACACGATGCTAGAAGAGTAGCAGATGCTGCCGAAAAGAGTAGGGAGCCCGAAAGACAGTTAGGTACCAACTAGTCGTTCTTGTTGCGTTGTAATTTTCATTTTAAACTTTGCTTGCGATTTGTAAAAGTACTGAAGAAGTGTTCTCTTCGCTCAGAAACTGTTGGACGATCTGCCGTCCCCCACACAAAAGGGGATGAAGAAATTAATCAAATGGCCAAAACTATCATGGACAAGGTTGTTGACCAACTTCTGAATGCGGCCGCCGAAGCAGTATTGAGGGAGGATTAGGTGCTATTTGGAAAAAACATCTAAAGTGTAATCTATGTAACACTTTGTGCATTTGAATGTAATATACAAGTCTCTTTTTATTACTGAATTCTTTACGATGCATGAAATTTTAAATACATACCACTTTTGAGCCTTCGGCGAAAAAACACCTTCCCTTCTTTTCATGCGTCGTAAAGAAGATAGCCTTTGTCAAAATTATTCTGATGAATGACATCGATGCCTCGTGAAAACATTTTCCGAAGCTATTTTCCGAAGCTATGCAACTTTGATATTGATCTGATAAAGTCCGCCCATGTATTCCGAAGCCATACAATTTCAATGTCACTTTTTCAAAGCATCCCTTCGAAGGTTGAGAGTGTCCCCTTCTCTTGCCGAATGCGATATGATGTATGATGCTTATGCTATGCAAAATGATGTGATGATGTTATGTTATGCATGTGACATTTGTTCCGAAGATACACATAAAATATATTCGTAAGCTCTGCATTCCCTTAGGAACGTCTTTGGAGCTTCTTCGTCTTTTACTTAGACGGCATCAGCGTTGACTTTTCGCTGTAAGCCTCCCTTAGGAGCTTCTTCGTCTTTTACTTAGACGGTATCAGCGTTGACTTTTCGCTGTAGGCTCTGCATTCCTTTAGGAACGACTTCTGAGCAGAAAACTTACGCTGCGCTCCCTTTGGAACGACTTTTTGTGACTTTATAAACTTACTCTGCGTTCCTTAGAACGACTTTTTGTTACTCCGAAGGATTTTTAGTCCGAAGGTCCTTCTTGGTAACGGAAGAAATTTTAGGCTTCGGCAACTTAGGCCTGTGAATCAAATAAATTTTGCTCGTGGAAACAACGAAATTATTACATGGAAACTATCAATGTTTTTTGCTTCACAGAAAATAAAACTGAATAGAAAAGACTGCTATCAAAGGTAGGATATGTCAATAAATGTGCTTCGACTCTGGCACAGTGCTGTTGACTGTGCGAGCTTCGGACTGTTCTCTGAAGTCCCTCTGCTGTGGAGCGTATTGACTCCCTTCTGGCTGTTGACCTTGCTGCAATGGAGGTGGAGGCGGAGGCTGCTGCCAGGAAGCTTGAGGTTGACTTGCCGAAGCTACAGAAGCCGCAGGGTGGTTGTCTATGTATTGTGGGACATAAGGCGGATGAAACGAAGCAGTATGCAAAACCTGCTTCGACTGAGCTTGTTGAGATGCAGCTTCGGCTAGTTCTTTTTGCTTCTGGATTGTAACATGGCACGTCCTAGTGGTGTGGCCCTTGCCCTCTCCACAGAATAAGCAAAACAGTCTCCTTGGCTGATCTCCGAATCTTCCGCCGAAGCCCCTGGCGCCTCTGCCTCTTGGAGCTGGTGGCCGAAAGGAAGTTTGTTGTTGCCCCGAAGCCTGTGAGGAGCACTGCGGCCTGTTTTGCTGACTCCCCTTATCATCATTCTGAGTGCTGTGAATGGAACGGACATGCCTCGGGTAGTATCTTCCTCCGAAGCCCCTGGTCATCTCAGAAAATCTGAAGGCCTCCTCCCTTCTTTGGCGAAAGTCATTGTCGGCACGAATGTACTCATCCATCTTTTGGAGCAATTTCTCCAAGGTCTGAGGAGGCTTCCGAGCAAAGTATTGAGCTGCAGGTCCAGGACGAAGCCCCTTGATCATGGCTTCGACAACGATTTCATTGGGCACCGTTGGTGCCTGCGCCCTCAATCGTAAGAACCTTCGGACATAAGCCTGAAGGTATTCTTCGTGATCCTGAATACACTGGAAGAGGGCTTGAGCTGTAACCGGCTTCGTTTGAAATCCTTGAAAGCTGGTCAGTAACATATCCTTCAGCTTCTGCCATGAAGTGATTGTTCCTGGCCGAAGGGAGGAATACCAGGTCTGAGCAACATTCCTGACGGCCATGACGAAAGACTTCGCCATGACTGCAGCGTTGCCCCCGTACGAAGACACTGTTGCTTCGTAGCTCATCAAGAATTGCTTCGGATCGGAGTGGCCGTCAAACATGGGGAGCTGGGGTGGCTTATACGATGGAGGCCAAGGAGTAGCCTGCAGCTCAGCAGACAGAGGAGAAGCATCATCAAAAACAAAATTTCCCTGATGGAAATTATCATACCAGTCGTCTTCGTTGACGAAGCCCTCCTGATGAAGGTCTTTCTGATGAGGCCTTCTGTTCTGCTCATCGTGAGTGAGATGGCGAACTTCCTCAGAAGCTTCGTCAATTTGCCTTTGCAACTCAGCTAGGCGGGCCATCTTCTCCTTCTTCCTCTGCACTTGTTGATGTAGCATCTCCATCTCTCTGATTTCTTGGTCCAGCTCTTCTTCCTCAAGCGTCGGGCTAACAGCTTTTCTCTTCTGGCTTCTGGCCTCCCGAAGAGAGACGGTCTCCTGGTTGTGGTCCAGCGGTTGTAGTGCTGCAGCCCCAGCCGCTGAAGCTTTCTTCGGCGCCATAGCGAAGGTCTGTAGCTTCCGAAGGTGTTCACGAAGACTCGAAGTGGAACTGAGTTCACCGGAGGTGGGCGCCAATGTTGGAGACTTGTTCTCAAATTCTAAGAGTTAAGAACAAGGCAACATAAAAAGTGTTAAGTGTTAGGACCCTTCGTCCTTCGAAGCATTATATCCCTTCGGGAAATAATGAGTCTCGGACGAAGGTCATGAGAGACATACCTTCGTAAACATAACAAGTAATGACGAAGGACTCACATAAAGCATGAAATATGATATAAGCATCACCAAAGAATCATTTCTATTTTATTAACATGGAAAAACAGAAATGATCCCAAATTACAAATGTACCTTCGATCCTGAGAGAAGGTGGAAATTACGAGCGTGACTCCAAAAGCAAAAATGACCAGTCAGCGTGAACAGTACGGGAGTACTGTTCATCTATTTATAGACGCGGGACGCAGCCCACGTAAAATTACATCCATGTCCATTACATTTGTTAACGGTTTATGGAAATCTATTGAGGACCCCGAAGTCTTTTCATCTTAAGGTCGGTTCCCCCTTGTGCCATCGCGCCGAAGCTTCCCTGCGTACAGCTTCGGCTGCCCCCGACCTTTGTCTGGCTCAGCCTTCGTCCTGGTCGTGCTCCATATCCATAATTCTGAATCCGAAAATACCTGTTCATATAATTCACTTGGAAAACATTGTCAAATCATGTTTTTGAGGACCTTCGGAGGACGAAGGCCCCCAACACCTTCCAGATTTGTTCCCAACGGCTCCTAGCTGCCTTGGGGCTATAAAAGGGACCCCTTGGCGCATGGAGGAGTACACCAAGCATTCCTTGAGCACTCTTGATCACTCACACATCAATCTCGCGCACTTGTTCGACATTCTAGTGATTTGAGCTCCGTTCTAGTGTGCTAGTCTTTTGAGCTCAAGTCTGGGTCTTGTGTGTGCGTATTCGCTGTGATCTTTGTGTCGTGTGTGAGTTGCTAATCCCTCCTTTGCTCTGTGATTCTCTGTGAACATCTTTTGTAAGGGCGAGAGGCTCCAAGTTGTGGAGATTCCTCGCAAACGGGATTGAGAAAAGAAAAGCAAGAACACCGTGGTATTCAAGTTGATCATTGGATCACTTGAGAGGAGTTGAGTGCAACTCTCGTCCGTTGGGACGCCACAACGTGGAGTAGGCAAGTTTTGTACTTGGCCGAACCACGGGATAACCACTGTGTCATCTCTGTGATTGGATTCTTGTGGTTATTGTGTTTTGACTCCTCTCTAGCCACTTGGCATAAACTGTGCTAACACCTAATCAAGTTTTGTGGCTATAAGTTTAAGTTTTTACAGGATCACCTATTCACCCCCCCCCTCTAGGTGCTCTCAATTGGTATCGGAGCCGTTCTCTTCAAGAAAGGGACTAACCGCCCGAAGAGATGGATCCTAAGGGGAAGGGAATTGTGATCAACGACAAGGAGAAGGAGTCCTTCGTCAACGAGCCAAGGGATGACAAGTCCAATGACTCGGGCTCGGACCACAAGCGAAGAGATGGGAAGAAGAAGAAGACAAGACGCATCAAGGAGATCGTCTACTACGACAGCGATGAGTCCTCTTCTTCCCAAAAGGACGACGACTACGACAAACAAAGGAAACCGGTTAATTCTAACTTTTCTTTTGACTACTCTCGTATTCCGCATAGTTCAAATTCACATTTGCTTTCCATTCCACTCGGCAAGCCCCCACACTTTGATGGGGAGGACTACGGATTTTGGAGCCACAAAATGCGTAGTCACCTATTCTCTCTCCATCCTAGCATATGGGAGATTGTAGATAGTGGAATGCACTTTAATAGTTCGGATAGTCCTATATTCATTAATGAGCAAATCCATAAGAATGCACAAGCCACTACTGTTCTTCTAGCCTCATTGTGCAGGGATGAATATAATAAAGTGAGTGGCTTGGATAACGCCAAGCAAATCTGGGATACCCTCAAGATCTCTCATGAGGGAAATGACGCTACCTTGCTCACCAAAATGGAGTTGGTGGAGGGCGAGCTTGGACGGTTCGCGATGATAAGGGGCGAGGAGCCAACTCAAACATACAACCGGCTCAAGACCCTTGTCAACAAAATAAGGAGCTACGGAAGCACGCGATGGACGGACCACGACGTCGTCCGACTAATGCTCAGGTCCTTTACCGTTCTTGATCCTCATTTGGTGAATAATATTCGTGAGAATCCCAGGTACACCAAAATGTCGCCCGAAGAAGTACTAGGAAAATTCGTCAGCGGGCGAATGATGATCAAGGAGGCAAGGTATGTGGACGACGCCTTGAATGGACCGATCAACGAGCCGCAACCTTTTGCTCTCAAAGCCACAGGGAACAAGGAGGCGCTACCCAGCAAGGTGGCGCAAATTGAGGCGGCCGGTCTTAATGAAGAAGAAATGGCCCTCATTATCAAGAGATTCAAGACGGTGCTAAAGGGTCGCAATGGACAGCCGAGCAAGACTAAGACCAAGGGGAAGCGATCATGCTTCAAATGCGGTAAGCTTGGTCATTTTATTTCTAACTGTCCTGATAATGATAGTGACCAGGAAAAGGGGAACAAGAGGGAAAAGAAGAAGCATTACAAGAAGGCAAAGGGCGAGGCGCATCTAGGCAAGGAGTGGGACTCGGATTGCTCCTCGTCCGACTCCGACAATGAAGGACTCGCCGCCACCGCCTTCAACAAATCAACCCTCTTCCCCAACGAGCGTCACACATGCCTTATGGCAAGAGAGAAGAAGGTATGTACTCGCAACTCTACCTATGCTTCTTCAAGTGAGGACGAATCTAGTGATGAGGATGAAGTAGATTATTCATGTTTGTTCAAGGGCTTAGATAGATCTAAGATAGACAAAATTAATGAATTAATTGATGCCTTGAATGAAAAGAATATACTTTTAGAAAAGCAAGAGGATTTGTTGTATGAAGAGCATGATAAATTTGTTGAGGCACAAAAATCCTATGCTTTAGAAGTTAAGAGAAATGAAATGCTTTCTTTTGAACTATCTACTTGTCATGAAACCATTTCTACTTCGAAAGGTGTCAACAATGATTTAAATGCTAAATTAGAAGTAGCAAACAAATCCAATTCTTGTGTAGAACATGTTGAAATTTGTACTAGGTGTAAAGACTTTGACATTAATGCTTGTAGTGAACACCTAGTTTCAATTTCCAAGCTTAATGATGAACTGGCTAGTCTTAATGCTCAACTTAAGACTAGCAAGAATGATTTCGATAAGCTAAAATTTGCAAGGGATGCCTACACAATTTGTAGACACCCCTCAATTAAGGATGGACTTGGCTTCAAGAGAGAAGCTAAGAACTTAACAAGCCATAAGGCTCCCATTCCCGCCAAGGAGAAAGGGAAGGCCCCTATGGCTACTAGTGCTAAGAGGAACCATGCATTTTTGTATCATGATAGAAGACAAACTAGAAATGTAAGTCATGATTCATATGTTTATGATTCTCATACCATGTTTGCTCCTAGTTCCTCTTATGTGTATGATAGAAATGTTACTAGGAGAAATGTTGTTCCTAAAAGAAATGCTATTCATCATGTGCCTAGAAGGAATGTTATTCATGCTCCTAGGAAAATAGCAAATGAACCTTCCACAATTTATTATGCTTTAAATGCTTCCTTTGCTATTTGTAGAAAGGATAAGAAAATTGTTGCTAGGAAGTTAGGGGCAAAATGCAAGGGAGACAAAACTTGCATTTGGGTCCCTAAGGATATTTGCACTAACCTTGTAGGACCCAACATGAGTTGGGTACCTAAGACCCAAGCCTAAATTTGCCTTGCAGGTTTATGCATCCGGGGGTTCAAGCTGGATTATTGATAGCGGATGCACAAACCATATGACGGGGGAGAAGAAGATGTTCACCTCCTACGTCAAGAATAAGGATTCCCAAGATTCAATCATATTCGGTGATGGGAATCAAGGCAAGGTAAAAGGGTTAGGTAAAATTGCAATTTCTAATGAGCACTCTATCTCTAATGTGTTTTTAGTAGAGTCACTAGGATATAATTTACTATCTGTTAGTCAATTGTGCAATATGGGATATAACTGTCTATTTACAAATATAGATGTGTCTGTCTTTAGAAGAAGTGATGGTTCACTAGCTTTTAAGGGTGTATTAGACGGCAAACTTTATTTAGTTGATTTTGCAAAAGAAGAGGCCGGTCTAGATGCATGCTTAATGGCTAAGACTTGCATGGGCTGGCTGTGGCATCGCCGCTTAGCACATGTGGGGATGAAGAACCTTCACAAGCTTCTAAAGGGAGAACACGTGATAGGTCTAACCAATGTTCAATTCGAAAAAGATAGACCTTGTGCAGCTTGTCAAGCAGGGAAACAGGTGGGAGGAGCGCATCACAGCAAGAATGTGATGACCACTTCAAGACCCCTGGAGCTGCTGCATATGGACCTCTTCGGACCCGTCGCCTATCTAAGCATAGGGGGAAGTAAGTATGGTTTAGTTATTGTTGATGATTTTTCCCGCTTCACTTGGGTGTTCTTTTTGCAGGATAAGTCTGAAACCCAAGGGACCCTCAAACGCTTCCTCAGGAGAGCTCAAAATGAGTTTGAGCTCAAAGTGAAAAAGATAAGAAGCGACAACGGGTCCGAGTTCAAGAACCTTCAAGTGGAGGAGTTCCTTGAAGAGGAAGGGATCAAGCACGAGTTCTCCGCTCCCTACACACCACAGCAAAATGGTGTGGTAGAGAGGAAGAACAGGACGCTCATCGACATGGCGAGGACGATGCTAGGAGAGTTCAAGACCCCCGAGTGCTTTTGGACGGAAGCCGTGAACACGGCGTGCCACGCCATCAACAGGGTCTACCTTCATCGCCTCCTCAAGAAGACGTCGTATGAGCTACTAACCGGTAACAAACCCAATGTATCGTACTTTCGTGTATTTGGGAGTAAATGCTACATTCTAGTAAAGAAGGGTAGAAATTCTAAGTTTGCTCCCAAAGCTGTAGAAGGGTTTTTATTAGGTTATGACTCAAATACAAAGGCGTATAGAGTCTTCAACAAATCATCGGGTTTGGTTGAAGTCTCTAGCGACGTTGTATTTGATGAGACTAATGGCTCTCCAATAGAGCAAGTTGTTGATTGTGATGATGTAGATGAAGAAGATGTTCCGACGGCCGCTATACGGACCATGGCGATTGGAGAAGTACGGCCACAGGAACAAGATGAACGAGATCAACCTTCTTCCTCAACTATGGTGCAACCCCCAACCGAAGATGACGAACAGGTACCTCAAGTGGAGGCGCTTGATCAAGGGGGAGCACAAGATGATCAAGTGATAGAGGAAGAAGCGCAACCGGCACCTCCAACTCAAGTTCGAGCGATGATTCAAAGGGATCATCCCGTCGACCAAATTCTGGGTGACATTAGCAAGGGAGTAACTACTCGATCTCGATTAGTTAATTTTTGTGAGCATTACTCCTTTGTCTCTTCTATTGAGCCTTTCAGGGTAGAAGAGGCCTTGCTAGATCCGGACTGGGTGTTGGCCATGCAAGAGGAGTTAAACAACTTCAAGCGCAATGAAGTTTGGACACTGGTGCCTCGTCCGAAGCAAAATGTTGTGGGAACCAAGTGGGTGTTCCGCAACAAACAGGACGAGCACGGGGTGGTGACGAGGAACAAGGCTCGACTTGTGGCAAAAGGTTATGCCCAAGTCGCAGGTTTGGATTTCAAGGAGACTTTTGCTCCTGTGGCTAGGCTAGAATCAATTCGTATCTTGCTAGCATATGCCGCTCACCATTCTTTCAGGTTGTTTCAAATGGATGTGAAGAGCGCCTTCCTCAACGGGCCAATCAAGGAGGAGGTGTACGTGGAGCAACCCCCTGGCTTCGAGGATGAACGGTACCCCGACCATGTGTGTAAGCTCTCTAAGGCGCTCTATGGACTTAAGCAAGCCCCAAGAGCATGGTATGAATGCCTTAGAGATTTCTTAATTGCTAATGCTTTCAAGGTTGGGAAAGCCGATCCAACTCTTTTTACTAAGACTTGTAATGGTGATTTGTTTGTGTGCCAAATTTATGTCGATGACATAATATTTGGTTCTACTAACCAAAAGTCTTGTGAAGAGTTTAGCAGGGTGATGACGCAGAAATTCGAGATGTCGATGATGGGCGAGTTGAACTACTTCCTTGGGTTCCAAGTGAAGCAACTCAAGGACGGCACCTTCATCTCCCAAACGAAGTACACGCAAGATCTGCTAAAGCGGTTTGGGATGAAGGACGCCAAGCCCGCAAAGACTCCGATAGGGACCGACGGACACACCGACCTCAACAAAGGAGGTAAGTCCGTTGATCAAAAAGCATACCGGTCAATGATAGGTTCTTTGCTTTACTTATGTGCTAGTAGACCGGATATTATGCTTAGCGTATGCATGTGTGCTAGATTTCAATCCGATCCTAAGGAGTGTCACTTAGTGGCGGTGAAGCGAATTCTTAGATATTTGGTTGCTACGCCTTGCTTCGGGCTCTGGTATCCAAAGGGGTCTACCTTTGACTTAGTTGGATACTCAGACTCTGACTATGCTGGATGTAAGGTCGATAGGAAGAGTACATCGGGGACGTGCCAATTCTTAGGAAGGTCCCTGGTGTCATGGAACTCTAAGAAACAAACTTCCGTTGCCCTATCCACCGCTGAGGCCGAGTATGTTGCCGCAGGACAGTGTTGCGCGCAACTACTTTGGATGAGGCAAACCCTCAGGGACTTTGGCTACAATCTGAGCAAAGTCCCACTCCTATGTGATAATGAGAGTGCTATCCGCATGGCGGAAAATCCTGTTGAACACAGCCGCACAAAGCACATAGACATCCGGCATCACTTTTTGAGAGACCACCAGCAAAAGGGAGATATCGAAGTGTTTCATGTTAGCACCGAGAACCAGCTAGCCGATATCTTCACTAAGCCTCTAGATGAGAAGACCTTTTGCAGGTTGCGTAGTGAGCTAAATGTCTTAGATTCGCGGAACCTGGATTGAATTGTAGCATACATGTAGTTATGCTTTTGATCATGTTCCTTTTTGCATTATGTTGCTTATTATGGTGCTCAAGTTGTACAAACACTCCCTGGACCTCACAAGTCCGTTGCAAAGTGATGCACATGTGTAGGGGGAGATGTGCTACAACTTGACCCTTTGAGACTAACCATGTGCTTGAGTTTGATAATTTAGTCTCGAAGGAGGATTGAAAGGGAAAAGGTGGACTTGGACCATGAAAGACTTCCACTGCACTCCGATGAGAGGGTAACTAATTCCAAGTTCATCTCATGAAATCTTATTGCCATTTGCTCTTAATTGAAGACTTTGGTGAGGCAATAGGGTTAACGGGCCAAGATTGATCCCGTTTTGGTGCTTGATGCCAAAGGGGGAGAAAATAAAGGCCAAAGTGATAAATGGATCAGCTACCACTTGAGAGATTTTGAAAATAGTAGAATAGAGTTTTTGTTTTGTCAAAAGCTTTTATTGTCTCTTATTGTCTCTATTTTCAAAAGTTGGCTTCTTGTGGGGAGAAGTGTTGATTATGGGAAAAAGGGGGAGTTTTTGAAATCTTTGATCAATCTCTTTTGGAATGACTCTCTTTATACTTCAACATGTGTGTTTGACTTAGAGATAGAGATTTGAGTTTGATTTGCAAAAACAAACCAAGTGGTGGCAAAGGATGATCCATATATGCCAAAATTGAATAAAACCAATTTGAGTTTTTATTTAAAGTGATTTTGCACTTGTTCTAGTTGCTTTATATTGTGTTGGCATAAATCACCAAAAAGGGGGAGATTGAAAGGGAAATGTGCCCTTGGGCCATTTCTAAGTATTTTGGTGATTGAGTGCAAACACAAGGGCCTAAATGTGAAAATATGCTCATGGATGAACAAAGTGTAAATCACAAGTAAAGGTATGTTTCTAAGCCTTAGTACATTAGTTTTGTGTACTAACATCTTGTCTAAGTGTTAGAAACAGGAGAAAGAAGAAAAGAAAAGAAGTGGAGAGTGGCTGTGTACAGCCAAAGGCTGCTTCGGGCTGGGGCACCGGACTGTCCGGTGTGCACCGGACAGTGTCCGGTGCGCCAGATCAGCGCAGCGCAAACCAGCCGCTCTCGGGTTTTTCCCCGGCGACTTCGGCTAAAATTCACCGGACTGTCCGGTGTGCACCGGACTGTCCGGTGAGCCAACGGTCGGCCGGGCCAACGGTTGGCCGCGCGATCGGCGCGCGACACGTGGCCGAGCCAACGGTCGGAAGGGAGCACCGGACTGTCCGGTGTGCACCGGACTGTCCGGTGCGCCAGATCTGCAACGGTCGGCAACGGTCGGCTTCGCTTTTTATGGAAACAAATCGGGCACCGGACAGTGTCCGGTGTGCACCGGACTGTCCGGTGCGCCACGAGACAGAAGGCAAAGATGGCCTTCCAGATTTGTTCCCAACGGCTCCTAGCTGCCTTGGGGCTATAAAAGGGACCCCTTGGCGCATGGAGGAGTACACCAAGCATTCCTTGAGCACTCTTGATCACTCACACATCAATCTCGCGCACTTGTTCGACATTCTAGTGATTTGAGCTCCGTTCTAGTGTGCTAGTCTTTTGAGCTCAAGTCTGGGTCTTGTGTGTGCGTATTCGCTGTGATCTTTGTGTCGTGTGTGAGTTGCTAATCCCTCCTTTGCTCTGTGATTCTCTGTGAACATCTTTTGTAAGGGCGAGAGGCTCCAAGTTGTGGAGATTCCTCGCAAACGGGATTGAGAAAAGAAAAGCAAGAACACCGTGGTATTCAAGTTGATCATTGGATCACTTGAGAGGAGTTGAGTGCAACTCTCGTCCGTTGGGACGCCACAACGTGGAGTAGGCAAGTTTTGTACTTGGCCGAACCACGGGATAACCACTGTGTCATCTCTGTGATTGGATTCTTGTGGTTATTGTGTTTTGACTCCTCTCTAGCCACTTGGCATAAACTGTGCTAACACCTAATCAAGTTTTGTGGCTATAAGTTTAAGTTTTTACAGGATCACCTATTCACCCCCCCCTCTAGGTGCTCTCAAGAACAAGCAACAAATCGACACAAAATCCTTTCGTCGCCGGGCATTATCTCCTATGGAATGGCCCGTGCCTCTTTTTTGAGCAAGTGCATAGAGAAACACAATACTAATAACATGTTAAAGCATGAAATATAAATAGAATATTAGAAAAGAACTAGTGTTTTTTTATTAATCTAGAGACGTAACTGAGAGCACCTAGAGGGGGGGTGAATAGGTGATCCTGTAAAACTTGAAACTTAATGCCACAAAACTTGATTAGGAGTTAGCACAAGAATGCCAAGTGGCTAGAGAAGAGTCTTTGCAAGACACGATAACCACAAGAAGATCAATCACAGATAAACACAGTGGTTTATCCCGTGGTTCGGCCAAGTTCAACACTTGCCTAGTCCACGTTGTGGCGTCCCAACGGACGAGGGTTGCAATCAATCCCTCTCAAGCGGTCCAAAGACCCACTTGAATACCACGGTGTTTTGCTTTGTTTTGCGAGGAATCTCCACAACTTGGAGCCTCTCGCCCTTACACTTTGATGTTCACAAAGAAGCACGGAGTAAGGAAGGGATGAGCAACGCACACAAGACACGAAATCACAGTACCAACACGCACACAAGTCACAACAAGAGCTCACAACACAACCCGGCGAGTTCACAACTCAAATGGAGCTCTAGTTGCTATCACAAAGAATCAAATGCGCGGAATCGAAGTCTTGGTGCTTAGGAATGCTTAGAGAATGCTTGGTGTCCTCCTCCATGCGCCTAGGGGTCCCTTTTATAGCCTCAAGGCAGCTAGGAGCCGTTGAGAGCATTCCAGGAAGGCAATTCTTGCCTTCTGTCGCCTGGCGCACCGGACAGTCCGGTGCACCACCGGACACAGTCCGGTGCGGATTTCTTTCCTTCTTCGGCGAAGCCGACCGTTGGCGCTTTGGAGCCGCTGGCGCACCGGACAGTCCGGTGCCCCCTTCCGACCGTTGGCTCGGCCACGTGTCTCGCGCGGATCGCGCGGCCGACCGTTGGCCCGGCCGACCGTTGGCTCACCGGACAGTCCGGTGAATTATAGCCGTACGCCGTTAATCACTTCCCGAGAGCAGCAAGTTCGCCTGAGTCAGCCTGGCGCACCGGACACTGTCCGGTGCACCACCGGACAGTCCGGTGCACCCAGACAGAGCTGACTTTGGCTGGACAAAGCCATCTTTAATTTCAACTTCATTTTTCCTGTTTCCAGCACTTAGACACAATACATTAGTCTCTAAAACAATGTACTAAGTCTGAGAAACATACCTTTATACTTGATTTGTACTTTGTCCACCATTTAACACTTAGGCACTTGTGTTGGACACTAAATCACCAAAATACTTAGAAATGGCCCAAGGGCACATTTCCCTTTCAATCTCCCCCTTTTTGGTGATTTATGCCAACACAACATAAAGCAAGTAGAACAAGTGCAAAATCACTTCAAATAAGAACTCAAAATTGTTTTGATTCAAATTTGACATATATGGATCATTCTTTGCCACCACTTGGTTTGTTTTTGCAAATCAAACTCAATTTCCTATCTCTAAGTCAAACACACATGTTGAAACATAAAGAGAGATATTTCACGAGAAATTGATCAAGGATTCAAAAACTCCCCCTTTTTCCCATAATTAAGCCTTCTCCCCACAAGAGACCAACTTTTGACAATAAGAGGCAAACAAGAGTATTTTGACAAACAAAAACTCTAACTCTACTATTTTCAAAATTCACCAGAATTCACAAGTGGTAGCTGATCCATTTATTGCTTTGGCCTTATTTTCTCCCCCTTTGGCATCAAGCACCAAAACAGGATCAATTTTGGCCCCTTTAACCATATTGCCTCACCAAAATCTTCAACTAAGAGTAAAAAGGCAATAAGAGTACAAAGATGAACTTGGAATAAGTTACTCTTTCATCGGAGTGCAGTGGAAGTCTTGCATGGTCCAAGTCCACCTTTTCCCTTTCAAACCTCCTTTGAGACTAAATTAAGCAAACTCAAGCACACAGTTAGTCTCAAAGGGTCAAGTTGTAGCACATCTCCCCCTAAATATGTGCATCACTTGCAAATGGACTTGTGAGGTCCGGGGAGTGCTTGTACAACTTGAGCACCATAAATAAACAACAAAATGCATTAAGGAGTATGATCAAAGGCATAAACACATGTATGCTATAAATCAATCCAAGTTCCGCGAATCTAAGACATTTAGCTCACTACGCAACTTGCAAAAGGTCTGCTCATCTAAAGGCTTGGTAAAGATATCGGCTAGCTGGTTCTCGGAGCTAACATGAAACACTTCGATATCTCCCTTTTGCTGGTGGTCTCTCAAAAAGTGATGTCGGATGTCTATGTGCTTTGTGCGGCTGTGTTCAACAGGATTATCCGCCATGCAGATGGCACTCTCATTATCACATAGGAGTGGGACTTTGCTCAAATTGTACCCAAAGTCCCTGAGGGTTTGCCTCATCCAAAGTAGTTGCGCGCAACACTGTCCTGCGGCAACGTACTCGGCCTCAGCGGTGGATAGGGCAACGGAAGTTTGTTTCTTGGAACTCCATGACACCAGGGACCTTCCTAAGAATTGGCACGTCCCCGATGTACTCTTCCTATCGACCTTACATCCAGCATAGTCGGAGTCTGAATATCCAATTAAGTCAAAGGTAGACCCCTTTGGATACCAGATCCCTAAGCAAGGCGTAACGACTAAATATCTAAGAATTCGCTTCACAGCCACTAAGTGACACTCCCTTGGATCGGATTGAAATCTAGCACACATGCATACGCTAAGCATAATATCCGGTCTACTAGCACATAAATAAAGTAAAGACCCTATCATAGACCGGTATGCTTTTTGATCAACGGACTTACCTCCTTTGTTGAGGTCGGTGTATCCGTCGGTTCCCATTGGAGTCTTTGCGGGCTTGGCGTCCTTCATCCCAACCCGCTTGATCAAGTCTTGCGTGTACTTTGTTTGGGAGATGAAGGTTCCATCCTTGAGTTGCCTCACTTGGAACCCAAGGAAATAGCTTAACTCACCCATCATCGACATCTCAAACTTTTGAGTCATCACCCTGCTAAACTCTTCACAAGACTTTTGGTTAGTAGAACCAAATATTATGTCATCGACATAAATTTGGCACACAAAAAGATCACCATCACATGTCTTAGTGAAAAGAGTTGGATCGGATTTCCCAACCTTGAAAGCATTAGCAATTAAAAAGTCTCTAAGGCATTCATACCATGCTCTTGGGGCTTGCTTAAGTCCATAGAGCGCCTTAGAGAGCTTACACACGTGGTCGGGGTGCCGTTCATCCTCGAAGCCAGGGGGTTGCTCCACGTACACCTCTTCCTTGATTGGCCCGTTGAGGAAGGCGCTCTTCACATCCATTTGGAACAACCTGAAAGAATGGTGAGCGGCATAGGCTAACAATATGCGAATTGACTCTAGCCTAGCCACAGGAGCAAAAGTCTCCTCAAAGTCCAAACCTGCGACTTGGGCATAACCTTTTGCCACAAGTCTAGCCTTGTTCCATGTCACCACCCCGTGCTCGTCTTGTTTGTTGCGGAACACCCACTTGGTTCCCACAACATTTTGCTTGGGACGAGGCACCAGTGTCCAAACTTCATTTCTTTTGAAGTTGTTGAGCTCCTCCTGCATGGCCAACACCCAGTCTGGATCTAGCAAGGCCTCCTCTACCCTGAAAGGCTCAATAGAAGAGACAAAAGAGTAATGCTCACAAAAATTAACTAATCGAGACCGAGTAGTTACTCCCTTGCTAATATCACCCAAAATCTGGTCGACGGGATGATCCCTTTGAATCATCGCTCGAACTTGGGTTGGAGGTGTCGGTTGCGCTTCTTCCTCCATTACATGATCATCTTGTGCTCCCCCTTGATCACACGCCTCCTCTTGATGAACCTGTTCATCGTCTTGAGTTGGGGGATGCACCATTGTTGAGGAAGAAGGTTGATCTCGCTCATTTTGTTCCTGTGGCCGCACATCTCCAATCGCCATGGTGCATATTACGGTCGTTAGAACGTCTTCTTCATCTACATCATCAAGATCAACAACTTGCTCTCTTGGAGAGCCATTAGTCTCATCAAATACAACGTCGCTAGAGACTTCAACCAAACCTGATGATTTGTTGAAGACCCTAGACGCCTTTGTATTTGAGTCATAACCTAATAAAAACCCTTCTACGGCTTTGGGAGCAAATTTGGAATTCCTACCCTTCTTCACTAGAATGTAGCATTTACTCCCAAAAACTCGGAAATACGAAACATTGGGTTTGTTACCGGTTAGTAGCTCATACGAAGTCTTCTTGAGGAGGCGATGAAGGTAGACCCGGTTGATGGCGTGGCAAGCCGTGTTCACGGCTTCCGACCAAAAGCGCTCGGGGGTCTTGAACTCTCCAAGCATCGTCCTCGCCATGTCTATAAGCGTCCTGTTCTTCCTCTCTACCACACCATTTTGTTGTGGTGTGTAGGGAGCGGAGAACTCGTGCTTGATTCCTTCCTCCTCAAGATACTCCTCCACTTGAAGGTTCTTGAATTCGGACCCGTTGTCGCTCCTTATTTTCTTCACCTTAAGCTCAAACTCATTTTGAGCTCTCCTTAGGAAGCGCTTGAGGGTCCCTTGGGTTTCAGACTTATCCTACAAAAAGAATACCCAAGTGAAGCGGGAAAAATCATCAACTATAACAAGACCATACTTACTTCCTCCTATACTTAGATAGGCGACGGGTCCGAAGAGGTCCATATGAAGTAACTCCAGGGGTCTTGATGTTGTCATCACATTTTTGGCATGATGAGAGCTTCCCACCTGTTTACCTGCTTGACAAGCTGCACAAGGTCTATCTTTTTTGAAAGTTACATTAGTTAGACCTATCACGTGTTCTCCCTTTAGAAGCTTGTGAAGGTTCTTCATCCCCACATGTGCTAAACGGCGATGCCACAGCCAGCCCATGCTAGTCTTAGCAATTAAGCATGCATCTAGACCGGCCTCCTCTTTTGCAAAATCGACTAAATACAGTTTGCCGTCTAGTACACCCTTAAAAGCTAATGAACCATCACTTCTTCTAAAGACAGACACATCTACATTTGTGAATAAACAGTTATATCCCATATTACACAGTTGACTCACAGACAACAAGTTATATCCAAGCGATTCAACTAAGAACACATTAGAAATAGAGTTCTCGGATGAGATAGCAATTTTACCTAACCCTTTCACCTTGCCTTGGTTCCCATCACCGAATATGATTGAATCTTGGGGATCCTTGTTCTTGACGTAGGAAGAGAACATCCTCTTCTCCCCCGTCATGTGGTTTGTGCATCCACTGTCGATAATCCAGCTTGAGCCCCCGGATGCATAAACCTGTAAGGCAATTTAGGCTTGGGTCTTAGGTACCCAACTCTTGTTGGGTCCTACAAGGTTAGTACAAATAGCCTTAGGGACCCAAATGCAAGTTTTATCTCCCTTGCATTTTGCCCCTAACTTTCTAGCAACTACCTTCTTATTCTTTCTATAAATAGCAAAGGAAGCATTTAAAGCATGATAAATTGTAGAAGGTTCATTCATTACTTTCCTAGGAACATGAACAATATTTCTTCTAGGCACATGATGAACAACATTTTTCCTAGCCACATTTCTATCATGCATAATAGAAGAACTAGAAGCAATCATGGCATGAGAATCAAGAGCATCATAACTTCTATCAACATTCCTAGAATGTCTCCTATCATGATACATGAAAGCATGGTTCTTTTGAACACTACTAGCCATAGGAGCCTTCCCTTTCTCCTTGGCGGAGATGGAAGCCTTATGGCTCGTTAAGTTCTTGACTTCCCTCTTGAAGCCAAGACCATCCTTAATTGAGGGGTGTCTACCAACCGTGTAGGCATCCCTTGCAAATTTTAGTTTATCAAAATCATTTTTACTAGTCTTAAGTTGAGCATTAAGACTAGCTACTTCATCATTTAGTTTAGAAATGCAAACTAGGTGTTCATTACAAGCATCAACATTAAAATCTTTACACCTAGTGCAAACTACAACATGTTCTACACAAGATTTATTAGCTATTTCTAACTTAGTACTCAAATCATCATTTATGCTCTTTAAGCTAGAAATAGAGTCATGACATGTATATAATTCACAAGAAAGCATTTCATTCCTTTTTATTTCTAGAGCAAGTGATTTTTGTGCCTCTACAAACTTATCATTTCTTCATACAAAAGATCCTCTTGCTTTTCTAACAACCTATTTTATCATTCAAGGCATCAATTAATTCATTAATCTTATCTACCTTAGTTCTATCTAGGCCCTTGAATAAACATGAATAGTCTATTTCATCATTGCTAGATTCTTCATCACTTGAGGAAGCGTAAGTACTAGTATCACGAGTGCTTACCTTCTTTTCCCTTGCCATGAGTCAGGTGTGATGCTCGTTGGGGAAGAGGGCTGACTTGTTGAAGGCGGTGGCGGCGAGTCCTTCATTGTCGGAGTCGGACGACGAACAATCCGAGTCCCACTCCTTTCCAAGGTGTGCCTCGCCCTTAGCCTTCTTGTACGCCTTCTTCTTTTCCCTCTTGTTCCCTTGTTCCTGGTCACTATCATTATCGGGACAATTAGCGATAAAATGACCAATCTTACCACATTTGAAGCATGAGCGCTTCCCCTTTGTATTGGTCTTGTTGGGATGCTCCTTGCGACCCCTTAGCGCCGTCTTGAAGCGCTTGATGATGAGGGCCATCTCTTCATCATTAAGTCCGACCGCCTCAACTTGTGCCACCTTGCTAGGTAGCGCTTTCTTGCTCCTCGTTGCTTTGAGAGCAATGGTTTGAGGCTCGTGGATTGGACCATTCAACGCATCGTCAACGTATCTTGCCTCCTTGATCATCATCCGCCCGCTTACAAACTTTCCAAGTATCTCCTCGGGCGTCATCTTGGTGTACCTAGGATTCTTACGAATATTGTTCACAAGATGTGGATCAAGGACAGTAAAAGACCTTAGCATTAGGCGGACGACGTCGTGGTCCGTCCATCGCGTGCTTCCATAGCTCCTTATTTTGTTGATGAGGGTCTTTAGCCGGTTGTATGTTTGGGTTGGCTCCTCGCCCCTAATCATTGTGAATCTCCCAAGTTCGCCCTCCACCAACTCCATCTTGGTGAGCATGGTGACGTCGTTCCCCTCATGTGAGATCTTGAGGGTGTCCCAAATCGTCTTGGCGTTATCCAAGCCGCTCACCTTATGATATTCATCCCTGCACAAAGATGCTAGAAGAACAGTAGTAGCTTGTGCATTTTTGTGAATTTGCTCATTGATAAATGTGGGACTATCAGTACTATCAAATTGCATTCCACTCTCTACTATCTCCCATATGCTTGGATGGAGAGAGAACAAGTGACTACGCATTTTGTGACTCCAAAATCCGTAGTCCTCTCCATCAAAGTGAGGAGGTTTACCAAGTGGAATGGAGAGTAAATGAGCATTTGTATTTTGCAGAATACGAGAATAATCAAAAGAAAAGTTTGAATTGACCTTTTCTTTTTCTCGTAGTTGTCGTCGTCCTTTTGGGAAGAAGTGGACTCGTCGCTGTCGTCGTAGTAGACGATCTCCTTGATGCGCCTTGTTTTCTTCTTCTTCCCGTCTTTTCTTTTGTGGCTTGAGCCCGAGTCAGTAGGCTTGTCATCTTTTGGATCATTGACGAAGGACTCCTTCTCCTTATCATTGACCACCATCCCCTTGCCCCTAGGATCCATCTCTTCGGGCAATTAGTCCCTTTCTTGAAGAGAACGGCTCTGATACCAATTGAGAGCACCTAGAGGGGGGGTGAATAGGTGATCCTGTAAAACTTGAAACTTAATGCCACAAAACTTGATTAGGAGTTAGCACAAGAATGCCAAGTGGCTAGAGAAGAGTCTTTGCAAGACACGATAACCACAAGAAGATCAATCACAGATAGACACAGTGGTTTATCCTGTGGTTCGGCCAAGTTCAACACTTGCCTATTCCACGTTGTGGCGTCCCAACGGACGAGGGTTGCAATCAACCCCTCTCAAGCGGTGCAAAGACCCACTTGAATACCACGGTGTTTTGCTTTGTTTTACTATATCCCGTTTGCGAGGAATCTCCACAACTTGGAGCCTCTCGCCCTTACACTTTGATGTTCACAAATAAGCACGGAGTAAGGGAGGGATGAGCAATGCACACAAGACACGAAATCACAGTACCAACACGCACACAAGTCACAACAAGAGCTCACAACACAACCCGACGAGTTCACAACTCAAATGGAGCTCTAGTTGCTATCACAAAGAATCAAATGCGCGGAATCAAAGTCTTGGTGCTTAGGAATGCTTAGAGAATGCTTGGTGTCCTCCTCCATGCGCCTAGGGGTCCCTTTTATAGCCCCAAGGCAGCTAGGAGCCGTTGAGAGCATTCCAGGAAGGAAATTCTTGCCTTCTGTCGCCTGGCGCACCAGACAGTCCGGTGCACCACCGGACACTGTCCGGTGCGGATTTCTTTCCTTCTTTGGCGAAGCCGACCGTTGGCGCTTTGGAGCCGTTGGCGCACCGGACATTGTCCGGTGCCCCCTTCCGACCGTTGGCTTGGCCACGTGTCTCGCACGGCCGACCGTTAGCCCGGCCGACCGTTGGCTCACCGGACAGTCCGGTGAATTATAGCCGTACGCCGTTAATCTCTTCCCGAGAGCAGCAAGTTCGCCTGAGTCAGCCTGGCGCACCGGACACTGTTCGGTGCACCACCGGACACTGTCCGGTGCACCACCGGACAGTCCGGTGCACCCAGACAGAGCTGACTTTGGCTGAACAAAGCCATCTTTAATTTCAACTTGATTTTTCCTGTTTCCAGCACATAGACACAATACATTAGTCTCTAAAACAATGTACTAAGTCTGAGAAACATACCTTTATACTTGATTTGTACTTTGTCCACTATTTAACACTTAGGCACTTGTGATGGACACTAAATCACCAAAATACTTAGAAATGGCCCAAGGGCACATTTCCCTTTCAGTAACACATACACAAGGTAAAACGATGTAGTAAAATGATGCCTTGTGAAAGGGAATTAGGCTTACACCTATTTCCTAATTGATTTTGGTGGTTGAATTGCCCAACACAAATAATTGGACTAACTAGTTTGCTCTAGTCTATAAGTTCTACATGTGCCAAAGGTTCACAATAAGCCAATAAAAAGACCAAGAAAGGGTTCAAACAAAGAGAGCAAAAGACATCCTAGAAGGCACCCTAGTCTGGCGCACCGGACAGTGTCCGGTGCACCAGGGTACTCGACGCTGAACTCCTCACCTTCGGAAAATCAGAGGGCGCTCCGCTATAATTCACCGGACTGTCCGTGTCACACCGGACTGTCCGGTGCGACAGCGGAGCAACGGCTACTTCGCGCGCAACGGTCGTCTGCAACCGCATTCAATGCGCTACAATGTGCGCCAGAGTCAGAGCACGCGCAGTTGGCGCACCGGACTGTCTACAGGACCTGTCCGGTGCACCACCGGACAGCCCAGAGGCTCCACAAGTCAGAGCTCCAACGGTCGAACCCTAATGGCTGGCTGACGTGGCTGGCGCACCAGACAGTGTCCGGTGGCACAGCGGACTATCCGGTGCGCCATGCGACAGCAGTCTTCCAACGACCATTTTTGGTGGTTGGGGCTATAAATACCCCACCCACCCCACATTCAATGGCATCCAAGTTTCTACACTTCTACACCTTACAAGAGCTATAGCATTCAATACAAGACACACCAAAGAGATCAAATCCTCTCCCAACTCCACACAAAGCTTTAGTGATTAAAGAGAGAGATTTGTTGTGTTCATTTGAGCTCTTGCGCTTGGATTGCTTCTTTTCTTTCTCATTCTTTTGTAATCAAACTCAATTGTAACCGAGGCAAGAGACACCAATCGTGTGGTGGTCCTTGCAGGGACTTTGTGTCCCGTTTGATTAAGAAGAGAAGCTCACTCGGTCAAGGTGACCGTTTGAGAGAGGGAAAGGGTTGAAAGAGACCCGGTCTTAGTGACCACCTCAACGGGGAGTAGGTTTGCAAGAACCGAACCTCGGTAAAACAAATCATCGTGTCTCGCTCTTTGTTTGCTCACGATTTGTTTTGCGCCCTCTCTCTCGGACTCGTTTATATTTCTAACGCTAACCCGGCTTGTAGTTGTCCCTAAGTTTATAAATTTCAGATTCGCCCTATTCACCCCCCTCTAGGCGACTTTCAATTGGTATCGAAGCTCGGTGCTTCATTAGATCCTAACCGCTCGAAGTGATGTCGGGAGCATCCGCCAAGAGGGATCTCGGGACCGGCGACAAGTCTGCAAGCTCGGGAAAAACACACTCAAGGGAGTCCGCCCACAAGCATAAGGAGGAATCCTCGTCCTCCATCAAGTCCCATCGGATGGGTGACAAGAAGAAGAAGATGAGGAAAGTGGTCTACTACGAGACCGACTCTTCGTCACCCTCCACCTCCGGCTCAGAATCGGCCTCCACTACTTCAAAGCGCCATGAGCGCAAGAAGTATAGTAAGATGCCCCTTCGCTATCCTCGCATTTCTAGACGTACTCCTTTACTCTCCGTTCCATTAGGCAAACCACCTATGTTTGAAGGTGAAGATTATTCTATGTGGAGTGATAAAATGAGGCATCACCTAACCTCACTCCACAAAAGCATATGGGATATTGTTGAGTATGGAGTGCAGGTACCAAAGAAGGGAGACAAGGATTACGACTCGGAGAGGGTCGAACAAATCCAACACTTCAACTCCCAAGCCACAACTATACTCCTCGCCTCTCTAAGTCGAGAGGAGTAAAATAAGGTGCAAGGGTTGAAAAGCGCAAAGGAGATTTGGGACGTGCTAAAGACCGCGCACGAAGGAGACGAGGTGACCAAGATCACCAAGCGGGAGACTATCGAGGGGGAGCTCGGTCGCTTCCGGCTTCGCCAAGGGGAGGAGCCACAAGACATGTACAACCGGCTCAAAACCTTGGTGAACCAAGTGCGCAACCTCGGGAGCAAAAAATGGGATGACCACGAAATGGTTAAGGTTATTCTTAGATCACTTGTTTTCCTTAACCCTACTCAAGTTCAATTAATTCGTGGTAATCCTAGATATACACTAATGACTCTCGAGGAAGTAATAGGGAATTTTGTGAGCTTTGAATTGATGATCAAAGGCTCAAAAAAATCGTCGAGCTAGATGGCCCCTCCACGTCCGAAGCACAACCGGTCGCATCCAAGGCGACAGAGGAGAAGAAGGAGGAATCTACATCAAGTAGAACACCCATCGACGCCTCTAAACTCGACAATGAGGAAATGGCGCTCATCATCAAAAGCTTCCGCCAAATCCTCAAACAAAGGAGGGGGAAAGATTACAAGCCCCGCTCCAAGAAAGTTTGCTACAAGTGTGGTAAGCCCGGTCATTTCATTGCTAAATGTCCATTATCTAGTGATAGTGATAGGGGCGACGACAAGAAGGGAAAGAGGAGACAAAGAAGAGATACTACAAGAAGAAGGGAGGCGATGCCCATGTGTGTCGCGAGTGGGACTTCGAAGAGAGCTCCTCCGACTCCTCCTCCGACGAGGACGCCGCCAACATCGTCGTCACCAAGGGCCTCCTCTTCCCCAACGTCGGCCACAAGTGCCTCATGGCAAAGGACGGCAAAAGGAAGAAGGTAAAATCAAAATCCTCCACTAAATATGAAACCTCTAGTGATGAAGATAATTGTAGTGATGAGGAGGATAACTTGCGCTCCCTTTTTGCCAACCTAAACATGCAACAAAAAGAAAAAATAAATGAATTAATTAGTGCTATTCATGAGAAGGATGATCTCTTGGACTCCCAAGAGGACTTCCTTATTAAAGAAAACAAGAAGCATGTTAAGGTTAAGAATGCTTATGCTCTAGAAGTAGAAAAATGTGAAAAATTATCTAGTGAGCTAAGCACTTGCCATGATACTATTGTCAACCTTAGAAATGAAAATGCTAAACTTATTGCTAAGGTTGATTCTAATGTTTGTGATGATTCGATTTCCAATCTTAGAAATGATAATGCTAATTTGCTTGCTAAGATTGAAAAATTGAATGATTCTCTTGCTAGCCTTAAGATTGAAAATGAAAAATTGATTGCTAAGGCTAAAGAATTAGATGTTTGCAATGCTTCCATTTCCGATCTTAGAGATAACAATGATATTTTACGTGCTAAGATTGTTGAACTAAATTCTTGCAAACCCTCTACATCTACCATTGAGCATGTCACTATTTGCACTAGATGTAGAGATATTAACATTGATGCTATTCATGATCATATGGCTTTAATTAAACAACAAAATGATCATATAGCAAAATTAGATGCTAAAATTGCCGAGCATGACTTAGAAAATGAAAAATTTAAATTTGCTAGAAGCATGCTCTATAGTGGGAACGCCCTGACATCAAGGATGGCATTGGTTTCCAAAAGGGGGACAATGTCAAACTTAATGCCCCTCCTAAAAGATTGTCCAACTTTGTTAAGGGCAAGGCTCCCATGCCTCAGGATAACGAGGGATACATTTTGTACCCTGCCGGTTATCCCGAGAGCAAAATTAGGAGAATTCATTCTAGGAAGTCTCACTCTGGCCCTAATCACGCTTTTATGTATAAGGGTGAGACATCTAATTCTAGGCAATCAACCCATGCAAAATTGCCTAAGAAGAAAACTCCTAAGGCATCAAATGATTCTAACATTTCATTTAAAACCTTTGATGCTTCTTATGTTTTAACTAACAAATCCGGCAAGGTAGTTGCCAAATATGTTGGGGGCAAACACAAGGAATCAAAAACTTGTGTTTGGGTACCCAAAGTTCTTGTATCTAATGTCAAAGGACCCAAAACCATTTGGGTACCTAAAGTCAAGAACTAAATTTGTTTTGTAGGTTTATGCATCCGGGGGCTCAAGCTGGATCATCGACAGTGGGTGCACAAACCACATGACAGGGGAGAAAAACATGTTCTCCTCCTATGAGAAAAACCAAGATCCCCAACGAGCGATCACATTCGGGGATGGAAATCAAGGTTTGGTCAAAGGATTGGGTAAAATTGCTATATCACTTGACCACTCCATTTCCAATGTTTTTCTTGTAGATTCCTTAGATTACAACTTGCTTTCAGTTTCACAATTATGTAAAATGGGTTACAACTGTATTTTTACAGATACAGGTGTTACTGTCTTTAGAAGAAGTGATGATTCAGCAGCATTTAAGGGAGTGTTAGAGGGTCAGCTATACTTAGTAGATTTTGATAGAGCTGAACTTGACACTTGCTTAATTGCTAAGACTAACATGGGCTGGGTCGGCGTTTCGACCCCGGGGGGTCCCTGGACCGACGAGTAAATTGTCGCCGCGTGCCCCAGCCCAGATGGGTCGGCGCGAGACGGAGCGCGAAGGGGGGAAAACCGGAGGGAGACAGGCGCAAAAGGGGAAACCCACGACCTTCGTGTTTGTCCCGCGCCCAGGTCGGGTGCGCTTGCAGTAGGGGGTTACAAGCGTCCGCGCGGGAGGGAGCGAGAGGCCTATGCGCGCGCCATCCCGTCCTTCCCCGCGCGGCCAACCCTCTGTAAGAGGGCCCTGAACCTTCCTTTTATAGGCGTAAGGAGAGGGTCCAGGTGTACAATGGGAGATGTAGCAGTGTGCTAACGTGTCTAGCAGAGAAGAGCTAGTGCCCTAAGTACATGCCGTCGTGGCAGCCGGAGAGGTTTTGGCACCCTGTTCGTGTGATGTCGTGGCCGTCGGAGGAGCGCTGGAGCCTTGCGGAAGGACAGCTGTCGGGGCTATCGAGTCCTTGCTGGCGTCTCCTTGCTTCCGTAAGGGGTCTGGGAGCCGCCATCGTCATGGAGCACGCGGGGCGCCATCGTTATTTGTTTTACCGGGGCAAGCCAGATGGGACGCCGGTCTTGTTCCCCGTAGCCAGAGCTAGCTAGGGATAGGGTAATGATGGCCCCTCTTGTGACGTGGTCGGTCCGAGACCTGGGTAGGGCGAGGCGGAGGCTCCTCCGAGGTCGAGGTCGAGTCTGTCTTCCGAGGTCGAGGTCGAGTCCAAGCCCTTGGGTCGGGCGAGGCGGAGACCGTCGGCTGAGGCCAGGGCTGAGTCCGAGCCCTGGGGTCGGGCGAGGCGGAGTTCGTCGTCTTCCGGGGCCGAGGCCGAGTCCGAGCCCTGGGGTCGGGCGAGGCGGAGTTCGTCGTCTTCCGGGGCCGAGGCCGAGTCCGAGCCCTGGGGTCGGGCGAGGTGGAGTTCGTCATCTTCCGGGGCCGAGGCCGAGTCCGAGACCTGGGGTTGGGCGAGGCAGAGCTTCCTATGGCGCCCGAGGCCGGACTTGGCTGCTGTCAGCCTCACTCTGTCGAGTCGGAGCGGCGCAGGCGGCGCTGTCCTCTTGTCAGGCCGGTCAGTGGAGCGGCGAAGTGACTGCGGTCACTTCGGCTCTGTCGACTGAAGGGCGCGCGTCAGGATAAGGTGTCAGGCCATCCTTGCATTAAATGCTCCTGCGATACGGTCGGTCGTCGTGGCGATTTGGCCATGGTTGCTTCTTGGCGAAGACTGGGCCTCGGGCGAGCCGAAGGTGTGTCCGTTGCTTGAGGGGGCCCTCGGGCGAGACGTAAATCCTCCGGGGTCGGCTGCCCTTGCCCGAGGCTGGGCTCGGGCGAGGCGAGATCGTGTCCCTTGAGTGGATCGAGCCTATACTTAATCGCACCCATCAGGCCTTTGCAGCTTTGTGCTGATGGGGGTTACCAGCTGAGATTAGGAGTCTTGGGGGTTTAGGGTTTAGGGTTTAGGAGGCCTCAGAGGAGTGGTTTGACTCCTTCGAGGTCTTAATGCGTTTCGTATTGCTTCGGCCGGTTTGGTTGTTCCTTCATGCGAACTGGCCGTAGCCCGGGTGCACGGTCGGGTCCCAAGTTCTCGGGCTGGTATGTTGACGCTGTCAACGGTTTGGCCGGAGCCGGGTTTGCGAGAGCAGCCCCCGAGCCTCCGCACAGAGTGAGAGGACGGTCAAGGACAGACTCGACTTTTTTACATACGCCCCTGCGTCGCCTTTCAGCAAGGAGGAGGGGGGGGAAAGCGCCATGTTGCCCTTGGAGGGCGCCGAACATGGTGTCTCCAGTGAGCTGCTAATGGGTAATCCGAGTGGACGCCCGTGCCCCATTTGTTAGGGGTCGGCTAGTGGCCCGGAGGCGCGCTCCAAAAGTACCTGCGGGTGATTTGCCGGACCCGGTCCCCTTTTGACGGGGTCCGAGGGCTCGATGCCTCCCTCTGATGGGATTCTGTTACAAAATCGTTCCCGTTGGTCTCAGAAATGTCCTAGGGTACCTCGGGACCGTAGCCCGAGCCTTGGTTATGTATCGAACGTACCCAGGGTCATCCCTCGCTCTACGTCTGAGGCGACTGTCGAACCCTTCGAGGGCCAGCCTACGAACCCCTGATCAGTAGTGGGCGCGGAGCCCGAGTGGCCTGAGGCGGCCGTTGAACCCTTCCGAGGGGCCGGCCTTCGAACTTCTGACCAGTAGTGGGCGTGGAGCCCGAGCGCTCTGAGGCGGCTGTTGAACCCCTCCGAGGGGCCAGCCTTCGAACCTCTGATCAGTAGGGGGGCTCGGGGCCCGTTTCCTTCGCGGAGAAGGATCCCTTTCGGGGTATCCCCTTTCCCGGTCCCTGTTGTAAGAGAGAGAAAGAGGAAGGGTAAAAGGATACGAAATCGAATGACGTGGCGCACCTTTTTTTGACGCGGTTATTATGGCGGGAGCGAAGCGTCGCCTGCTTCTCCTGCCAAAGGTGACGCTTGTCCTGCCGCAGAGTTAATGCGACAGGACGAGTGGTTCGCGGGGCAGCCGTTGCGCGTGCGTGAGCCATTCAAAGAACGGAACACGGGCGCGCCGTCTTCACGCCGTGGGAGAGGGTTCTCTCGCTGTCCCAGGAGGGGACGTGAGCTTGGCTGACGACGTGACCGCTGCTTCCGCCCGCCTGCCACTGCCATTACTGTCAGCCCATTTCTGGCTGTATCGACCGTCGCGCCTTCTCCCGCGGCTGACTGACCCGTGACCGATGTGCCTGGTTGGCACTGTTGGGTCATGCGCAGGGTTGCCTCGATTCGCGGTACTGGTTCCGCAGTCGAGGAGGCACGGTAGTGGCGCGAGTGGCGGTGCAGTTTCTTGCACGTAGCAACCGGCGCGCCGGTTACATGACGTGTGGGCCTGGGCCTCCATGCTGGACACATCGAAGTCGAAAGGGTGCGCCCCCTTGGTGCAGTTGCATGCCGCCTGCATGGCGGTCCGCCCTTTCACCCGCTGGTCTGGGCGAAAGTGGAGGAATGCTCGTAACCGCTGGGCAGTTGCGCGTACCGCGCGTGGCGGTTTGGCTTCTTCTGCCCTGGGCTAGCTTGCATGATGCATGGGACCCAGCCCCCGTGTCGTAGGGGGAGGACCTTGGAGCGTGCTGGAGAAGACTCAGCCCACGATGGCTGAGGACGCAAGTGGGGAGAGTTGCCTTTAAAAGGAGGGTGACCCCCCTTGAAAGGCAACCATGTCTTCGCGCTCCCCTTATGCATCACGTCTTTCCACCTTCCGAGCCCCCGGATGGGGAACACTCGCAATCCTTCCGCCTTGTCGTTGGAGGAACGCAACTTCGCGGAAGTTAGTACCTTTCAGCCATCGTTCGGCTTCAAGGATTTTCAATAGGCAGCCCGACCGCATCCCCTCGCCGGTGGTCACCCAAGACGGTGACCACCAGCTCCTGGGTGGGGAGAAGCAAGCCGGGCTGCGGCCTCTGCCCCTCCCTCAGCTTCAAGGATGTTCATCATCAGTGCTGGGGAGGGGAGTGTTGTAGAGTCCAAAAATTTGCGTCGGAGAAAAAACATGAAATAAATAAACTTAAGCAATACTAAAATTTTACTAACCAAATATGAATCCTAAAATATTAGAATGGAATAGTCCTCTCATGAACTATAATATTCGAGATACCTTCCACTATTTATAAATAAATTCTTCAAAGAGAATATGTGTTACTTCTCTAAAAAAACAACATAGGTTCATTGTTATTGATTTTTAATTCGATCACACATCCACAAATGATATTCTCCTAAAATGAATTCTTCTTTATGGCATGACTATAGGCATTTACTTAAAGGTATAAAATAATAAGATAATAATAAAACGATACTTGTCTACGCATCCATTATGATTTTTTGGGTTGTGCATACTTGAAGTGGAAACCACAACTCAAATTCGAGTTTGAAATTTCAGATTTGAAATGAAAACAAGAAATAGAAATGAACAAAAGAAAAAAAAAGAAAAAAAAGAGAACTCACCTGAACTGACCTGGGTCGAATCACCTTCCTGCACAGGCCCACTACCGAAATCCCTTCTTGGCCCGCTCTCCCTTTTTTTTCTCTTCCTTTTCCGCGCCAGCCCATTAGGACGTATGCCTTGGCTTCACTGGGTGGTGGGACCAAGCAGCCAGCCGCTGCTTGACTCGTGCCAGCCACCTCCAAGTGGGCCCGTCCGGTCAGTAGTTTCTTCCTCGTGTAAACAGCTGAAGATTGCCGCAATGGACCCCGCTGAAATTGCGCTCAGCACAACAAATCCCGCCCTGGCTCTCAGCGTCTACCACTGCCCGGGGACCCTCTTTGTCAGCCGTCTTCCACCCCGCACCTGGGCGCTCGCATGTTGCAATAAATCGCTGGATCCGCGGAGTTTGTTGGGAGAGAAATGTGCGCGCTCGGCCAAATTCGTGGGCCGTTGTAACCGCCCGGGATCTATGCCCCTTGGTCGGACTCCCACTCGGGGTATAAATCATTGTCGTGGCCGCCGTGTTGGAGCCGTGCGAGGTGGAGAGGGGGCCCCTGCAGCCGGGGTGCTCGTAGATGCCGTCGTCGCTGGGCTCTGGGTGGGGCAATCGAGAGTGATTGTCGAGCTTCATGAGGTTTGGGCGCATTGTCAGGGCGTGTTGAAGCTGCGGATACCAGCGAGTCGGCGTGGTTGGCTACTGAACCTTGGCGATTTCTCGCCGGTCGCCATGGAGCTGCCGTGTCACATGGGCGGCATTGCGGTCACCACGATACGTGGTATGATGCCTTATCTGAGGTTTGCGCTTGAATGAATCACGTTTTGCTCGGTTCCTAGTCATGATTACCTCACCAATGCGGCTCTCAAAAGTTTTCCGGTGGTCCTCCGCCGCATGCTGGGGTGGCGCCACCGTCGTTGTTCGTGGTCGGGATGAGAGAGAGAATGTTGACCGTTGGATCATAATCAACCGTTGCGATGAATACTCGAGATAACGCTTTAAACCATTGAATCTGGGGCGCTCGGTAATGATCGGACGGTTTTGGGGCCACGTGATGCTCTGACCGTGGATCCCAGATCCGAGGGCTAATAGTGCATACCGGTTCAATGATGGTGGCATCTAATCTGGACGGTTGTTTTATTATCGGACGGCTCAGGATGCTAGATACCCCTTCGTCATGTTCATTTTACTAAAGAGACCCTGGACATTTTAATAATAAACCCGCCATCCTGCGCGGGGTGATTATGAGTCTTAGAAACTTTTGTGGGAGAGCCCCTGGTCTTTTAGTTATTAATGCGCCCAGTTCCGGGGAGATAAAAATAGAGAAATAATTAGGGAAATTGATTTTTAGTACAAAAATAAATTATAAACTTGTTTAATTCATATTTAATTCATTCTAACTCCGAATTAACCCATTCCAGTTTATATAATTTTATAATATTATTGTTTATCATTTATTGCCACTATTTTGACATAAAAGCCACATTAAAATTATTACCTTAAGTAATCTTGTACAAAGCACATAAAATCTTAAGAAAGACATAACTTAAAATCCGTAACTCCAAAATTAATTATTCCTGTTCCTAGAATCTTATTTTGATGTGTAGATTATTATTATGTATTTTGTTTACATGTTTGGTGTGATGTTAATTTTGCCTATACACTGCTTGTTTGTATTGCTACGACTAGCGTGAGGTCACGAGTCACCTGAAGATCATCCTGGTACCTAGAATCTCAAGTCCCAGGCAAGTTGTGCCCTTGATCACTTCTTTTACCCACTCATGTTCTAATTAATCATAATGATCTGCATAGGTTAATTTTGATGGGACCTAATAGGTTACCCTAGTTTGTCTATCTTTATGCCTTGTTTACCACTGAACTTTTTGGGTAGTACTTGCTAGTGCTATATGTGGTTTTGGGCATTGAGATACACATTATTCATGATTATACTTTTGTTATCCGTTGTTATTTACTGTTCATGATAAGATTATTATGTTAATTGGAACATGGAGCGACCACCCGGGAAAACAGTGCTACCACAAGGGTTTATGGACGCCCTTGGCTGATTAATTAGGAAAGCTAGTGGAGGACTACCTTACCCGAAAGGGGCAAGGGCAGTAGGGGAGTGGTCAGTGTAGGGAGGTCCTTGGTTGATTTTGCTGCGATGGCGGTCAGGCAAGAACCCTGCATTGGAGCTTCCTATAAACTGTAGCGGGTTTTCTGAAGCTAGTGGAACTTTGTAAAGGCCTCGTAGTGTTACCCTGCCTCGCCTCCTCGGTAGAGGTGTATGGGAAGTCGCGATCCCTTGGCAGATGGATAACATGACTTGTGGGTAAAGATGCGCAACCTCTGCAGAGTGTAAAACTGGTATACTAGCCGTGCTCACGGTCATGAGCAGCTCGGACCCTCACATGATTAATTTATGGAACTAAATTCAAATTGTCATATGCATTGCATCACAGGTGATGTTGTTACTTTTGTTTTACTTTTCTTAATTGGGTTGGTATTTACTTATACTTAGTAATTGCTAATAAAATTTTGACCAACTTTAAAAGCAATGCTCAGCTCTAACCATCCTCTTTGGTAAGCCTTACACTTCACATGAACTCCCACCTTTGGCGAGTTCATTCACATTATTCCCCACAACTTGTTGAGCGATGAACGAATGTGAGCTCACTCTTGCTGTCTCACACCCCCCCCCCCCACATGTCAAGAACAGGTACCGCAGGATGAGGCGCAAGGAGGATGCTGCGATGAGTTCGTGAGAGATCTAGGCTGTCGTCTCTCAGTCAACTTTGGGTTGCTGGACCGTTGTCTCCTTATATGTAATTATTTATTTTGTATAGAACTCCTATTATATAGTAAAGTTGTGACATTCGATCATGTGCCATGATTCATCATATGTGTGAGGCTTGGTCCCAGCACACCTGGTGATTATGTTCGCGCCCGGGCTTTGGACCCCTAAAACCCGGGTGTGACAGAAGTGGTATCAGAGGAATGTTGACTGTAGAACGAAACCTAGATAGAACTGGACAACCATTATCTACTCTGATTCTTTCTAAACTTTTCTTAATCTTTTCTCATCTATTTCCGCTTTACTCTGATTATTCTTACCTTATCATCCTAAAGACAAAATATGGATTTCACACTTTGAAATCCTGTGCTTAAAGTGACTTTAGGAGTAGGAGACCTACTCTTAGGAACAAAAACAAAACTATTTTTATATAGATATATATGAACTTGAATGTTTGTTCTTATGATACTTGTTTGATTTGGATCTTTGATTGAGTGTGATGAGTTGTGGAGTAGTGTCCACAATTACATCTGCATATACATCTAGCTAGGCATAAAGGATAGTATTCATAAAATGACTAGACAATCTAGAATATCCCATTAAAAAGGTAACTAGTATTCTGTATCTATCTCATCTGAAAAGATTCTATCCTACACACATAGATCCATCTTATCTTAAATAATACTCTATTACCTTAGTAAGTTCGTCTTATGTTATCCTAATAGATCTAACTAACCCCAAAAGATCCTACCTTATCCTTATGGATCCATCTTGCCATAATTAGCATATTTATCCCGCTCTAGAATATCAACAATGAGCTAATCCAAAATTTATTTAGATCTTATCTAGTCTAAAATAATCATATCAATTTATTCTAGATCTGATCCAATCTGTTGTGGTCTACTTAAAACAGATTAGTGACACTGGTAGAAGAGATTAAACCCTACTAGCCAAGTGTTAACTTAACTCAGCACATTAGACTAACTCAACCATGAGCAGAAGACCTAACCCAACCAGTAGAGTCATGATGGATTGCATAATCTGTCTACCCTCACCTGACATCAAACAAGATTTTGATCTACATCATGTAGTCTATCTCATCCATGTCTATCTTAACCATCTTCCTCGACCCCGATCATATACACTAACCTCGAATCAATGAGACCAAGATCGAAAAAGGAAAAGAGCAACCTCGTCAAGGAAGAAGATGGGTCAAATTCAACTTTGAAAGGAATCAAGATCCACAGTTTTGGATGAAGCCTTTCTTTATTATACTCTTCCTTGCCACAACCTATACTTTCCATATCCGTACCTCATCTGACATAATAGATGGCTAAACATACAATATCCATATTTTCCAAATCATCTACTAATTGGTATGTAAAAAAAAATTTGAAACAAAACTTTGGATTTCTAAACCAAATGAGAAACTAAAATTCTAAACCAAACATATGGCATCCCTTTTCTTACAAATCTCGAGGACGAGATTTCTGTTAAGGGGGGTAGGATTTGTAGAGTCCAAAAATTGCGTCAGAGAAAAAAACATGAAATAAATAAACTTAAGCAATACTAAAATTTTACTAACCAAATATGAATCCTAAAATATTAGAATGGAATAGTCCTCTCATGAACTATAATATTCGGGATACCTTCCACTATTTATAAATAAATTCTTCAAAGAGAATATGTGTTACTTCTCTAAAAAAACAACATAGGTTCATTGTTATTGATTTTTAATTCGATCACACATCCACAAATGATATTCTCCTAAAATGAATTCTTCTTTATGGCATGACTATAGGCATTTACTTAAAGGTATAAAATAATAAGATAATAATAAAACGATACTTGTCTATGCATCCATTATGATTTTTTGGGTTGTGCATACTTGAAGTGGAAACCACAACTCAAATTCGAGTATGAAATTTCAGATTTGAAATGAAAACAAGAAATAGAAATGAACAAAAGAAAACAAAAAGGAAAAAAAAGAGAACTCACCTGAACTGACCTGGGTCGAATCACCTTCCTGCACAGGCCCACTACCGAAATCCCTTCTCGGCCCGCTCTCCCTTTTTTTCTCTTCCTTTTTCGCGCCAGCCCATTAGGACGTATGCCTCGCTTGGCTTCACTGGGTGGTGGGACCAAGCAGCCAGCCGCTGCTTGACTCGCGCCAGCCACCTCCAAGTGGGCTCGTCCGGTCAGTAGTTTCTTCCTCGTGTAAACAGCTGAAGATTGCCGCAATGGACCCCGCTGAAATTGCGCTCAGCACAGCAAATCCCGCCCTAGCTCTCAGCGTCTGCCACTGCCCGGGGACCCTCTTTGTCAGCCGTCTTCCACCCCGCACCTGGGCGCTCGCAGGTTGCAATAAATCGCTGGATCCGCGGAGTTTGTTGGGAGAGAAATGTGCGCGCTCGCCCAAATTCGTGGGCCGTTGTAACCGCCCGGGATCTATGCCCCTTGGTCGGACTCCCACTCGGGGTATAAATCATTGTCGTGGCCACCGTGTTGGAGCCGTGCGAGGTGGAGAGGGGGCCCCTGCAGCCGGGGTGCTCGTAGATGCCGTCGTCGCTGGGCTCTGGGTGGGGCAATCGAGAGTGATTGTCGAGCTTCATGAGGTTTGGACGCATTGTCAGGGCGTGTTGAAGCTGCGGCTACCAGCGAGTCGGCGTGGTTGGCTACTGAACCTTGGCGATTGCTCACCGGTCGCCATGGAGCCGCCGTGTCACATGGGCGGCATTGCGGTCACCCCGATACGTGGTATGATGCCTTCTCTGAGGTTTGCGCTTGAATGAATCACGTTTTGCTCGGTTCCTAGTCATGATTACCTCACCAATGCGGCTCTCAAAAGTTTTCCGGTGGTCCTCCGCCGCATGCTGGGGTGGCGCCACCGTCGTGTTCGTGGTCGGGATGAGAGAGAGAATGTTGACCGTTGGATCATAATCAACGGTTGCGATGAATACTCGAGATAACGCTTTAAACCATTGAATCTGGGGCGCTCGGTAATGATCGGACGGTTTTGGGGCCACGTGATGCTCTGACCGTGGATCCCAGATCCAAGGGCTAATAGTGCATACCGGTTCAATGATGGTGGCATCTAATCTGGACGGCTGTTTTATTATCGGACGGCTCAGGATGCTAGATACCCCTTCGTCATGTTCATTTTACTAAAGAGACCCTGGACATTTTAATAATAAACCCGCCATCCTGCGCGGGGTGATTATGAGTCTTAGAAACTTTTGTGGGAGAGCCCCTGGTATTTTAGTTATTAATGCGCCCAGTTCCGGGGTGATAAAAATAGAGAAATAATTAGGGAAATTGATTTTTAGTACAAAAATAAATTCATAAACTTGTTTAATTCATATTTAATTCATTCTAACTCCAAATTAACCCATTCCAGTTTCTATAATTTTATAATATTATTGTTTATCATTTATTGCCACTGTTTTGACATAAAAGCCACATTAAAATTATTACCTTAAGTAATCTTGTACAAAGCACATAAAATCTTAAGAAAGACATAACTTAAAATCCGTAACTCCAAAATTAATTATTCCTGTCCCTAGAATCTTATTTTAATGTGTAGATTATTATTATGTATTTTGTTTACATGTTTGGTGTGATGTTAATTTTGCCTATACACTGCTTTTTTGTATTGCTACGACTAGCGTGAGGTCACGAGTCACCTGAAGATCATCCTGGTACCTGGAATCTCAAGTCCCAGGCAAGTTGTGCCCTTGATCACTTCTTTTACCCACTCATGTTCTAATTAATCATAATGATCTGCATAGGTTAATTTTGATGGGACCTAATAGGTTACCCTAGTTTGTCTATCTTTATGCCTTGTTTACCACTGAACTTTTTGGGTAGTACTTGCTAGTGCTATATGTGGTTTTGGGCATTGAGATACACATTATTCATGATTATACTTTTGTTATCCGTTGTTATTTACTGTTCATGATAAGATTATTATGTTAATTGGAACATGGAGCGACCACCCGGGAAAACAGTGCTACCACAAGGGTTTATGGACGCCCTTGGCTGATTAATTAGTAAAGCTAGTGGAGGACTACCTTACCCGAAAGGGGCAAGGGTAGTAGGGGAGTGGTCAGTGTAGGGAGGTCCTTGGTTGATTTTGCTGCGATGGCGGTCAGGCAAGAACCCTGCATTGGAGCTTCCTATAAACTGTAGCGGGTTTTCTGAAGCTAGTGGAACTTTGTAAAGGCCTCGTAGTGTTACCCTGCCTCGCCTCCTCGGTAGAGGTGTATGGGAAGTCGCGATCCCTTGGCAGATGGGTAACATGACTTGTGGGTAAAGATGCGCAACCTCTGCAGAGTGTAAAACTGGTATACTAGTCGTGCTCACGGGCATGAGCAGCTCGGACCCTCACATGATTAATTTATGGAACTAAATTCAAATTGTCATATGCATTGCATCACAGGTGATGTTGTTACTTTTGTTTTACTTTTCTTAATTGGGTTGGTATTTACTTATAATTAGTAATTGCTAATAAAATTTTGACCAACTTTAAAAGCAATGCTCAGCTCTAACCATCCTCTTTGGTAAGCCTTACACTTCACATGAACTCCCACCTTTGGCGAGTTCATTCACATTATTCCCCACAACTTGTTGAGCGATGAACGAATGTGAGCTCACTCTTGCTGTCTCACACCCCCCCACAGGTCAAGAACAGGTACCGCAGGATGAGGCGCAAGGAGGATGCTGCGATGAGTTCGTGAGAGATCTAGGCTGTCGTCTCTCAGTCAACTTTGGGTTGCTGGACCGTTGTCTCCTTATATGTAATTATTTATTTTGTATAGAACTCCTATTATATAGTAAAGTTGTGACATTCGATCATGTGCCATGATTCATCATATGTGTGAGGCTTGGTCCCAGCACACCTGGTGATTATGTTCGCGCCCGGGCTTTGGACCCCTAAAACCCGGGTGTGAAAAGGGCAGCGGCCCGCTCCTTCCCTCAGCGATCGGGGGAAGGGCATTCGCCGTTCGTGGCGTTGGCAGCTGCCGCGTGTCCGGCTCTCCGGTCCGAGCGGCTTCGGCGCTGCTTCCGGTGCCACCTTCCACCGCGGCAGCCGGAAGAGGTTTCTCCGCCGACGAGATAGTCGGTGCCGCCCGCAGACTGACCTCCAACTCTACGGCCTTCTGCTCGTCCTCGCCCCTCGAGTGGGGACATGGGCGAGGGCCTTATGGCAGCAGCATCCACCCTGAGGTCATCGCTGCCGCTGTTCGGCCGCTCGGAGCAGAAGTCGTCGTCGCTGCTGCTGGAGCGGGCGGCGGCGAGCCATCCGTCGGCCTTTTGTTGCTCCGCAGGCCCTCCAATCGTGGGGGGTTGTTTGTACCCGCGGAGGCGGAACCGGAGTTCCGTTTGTAATGGCACCTTGAGTGCCGGTGTCTGTTCATTGTGGCTGTCTGGGCCTGAACATGTATGTATTTTTGGCACGGAGCCGTGTTTTTTCCTCATTTCGAGCACTAGGACTTCGCCTGTCGGCTAACTGAACCGCTTAACCAAGTGTGAGTTGCCTCGTGCGAAGGTGACGAGTGAGGTATCCGTATCCCGGAGGCGTAGGAGTTCCTCGGCTCGGTCGGCCTTGCCGCCCGAGGCTTCTCTTGCTCAGTTAAAGGAAACCCTCGGCCGCTCTTCGATGAGCCGAAGCCAAAGGCAGCGGTGTCAGTATGGACAGAGGCGGAGTTGGCTCGAAAAGAAGACTTCATCGGCCGAAGCCTGGCCGGGCCGTCCACTAGCGGGACCGACGCCAGAGTCGAGTTGTCGAGGCCACGAGCCGGGCTAATGTCCTCGGGGGACAGCTGGCTGAGGCTTCGGGGTGGCCGGCCGAGCTGTCTGCTCGGGCCGGATTCCTGGAGAAGACCCTGGCGGCGATGGCCCGGGCGCGGTGCTGATGTCGTCCTTCGGAGTAGAGATCCTCCGACCGCGTTGTCGTCCGAGGCTCGGTCGGACTTTGCCGAAGGTGTAGTTGACGCCGAGGGTGCTGCTGCTCCCCCTCCGTCAAGGTCCGAGCCTGCAGGATCGGTTTATCTTGTAGTGTGCGTATGTTTTCTGCGGCCGCCGAGGCCCAAACATACTGTCGTCGTGTTGTAAAGCTGTGTTTCTTTTCCTCTTGTTTCGAGTATCTGGACTTATTTGTCGGTAACAGAGTTGTTTGTCCGAGCAAGAGTTACTTTTCACGGAAGGTGATGAGTGAGGTATCCGTATCTCGGAGGCGTAGGAGTCCCTCGGCTCGGTCGGCCTTGCCGCTTACGTGTACTCTTACTCGTCCGTAGGATTCTGCTATCGATATAGTCGATAAGGCCCGAAAAATCGTTTCGGCAGAAGAGTTTTCAAGCGTGAAGGCTTTTTCGGTCCGCGGAATCACCTATCCGGGCGTGAGTTACTTATCGCAGAAGGTGATGAGTGAGGTATTCGTATCCCGGAGGCGTAGGAGTCCCTCGGCTCGGTCAGCCTTGGCTGCTTACGTGTATTCCATCGTTTTCAGGATCCCAGTTTCGAAGTAGTCGAAAAGCACGAAAGACGTTCTGGCAGAAAAGATCTTTTCCGAGGAAAATTTTGACGCGGAGGGGGTTCCCCCTTTCTAGCCCCCGAGGGAGGGTCGGGCTTTGCCGAGGCAAGGCTGACCCTTCCTTGATGGTTAGACTTTGTGTGTGAATGAGGTTTACGAACGACTTGAAAGCATCTTAAGGGTAGAAGCGACGCAGCTGTCGGATGTTCCAAGCGTTGCTGTAGACCTCGCCTTGACTGTTGGCCAGCTTGTACGTCCCGGGCTTCAGAACCTTGGCGATGACGAACGACCCTTCCCAGGGAGGCGTGAGCTTGTGCCGCCCTCGGGCGTCTTGTTGCAGCCGAAGCACCAAGTCGCCCACCTGGAGGTCTCGGGACCGAACCCCTCGGGCGTGGTAGCATCGCAGGGACTGCAAATACCGCGCCGAGTGTAATAAGGCCATGTCCCGAGCCTCTTCCAGCTGGTCCAGTGAGTCTTCTCGGTCAGCTTGATTGCTTTGGTCGTTGTAGGCCCTCGTCCTCGAGGAACCGTATTCTAAGTCTGTGGGCAAGATGGCCTCAGCCCCATAGACTAGAAAGAACGGTGTGAAGCCCGTGGCTCGGCTCGGCGTTGTCCTCAGACTCCAGACCACCGAGGGGAGCTCCTTCATCCATCGCTTGCCAAACTTGTTGAGGTCATTGTAGATCTGCGGCTTGAGTCCTTGCAGGATCATGCCATTGGCACGCTCTACTTGCCCATTCGTCATGGGGTGAGCCACGGCGGCCCAGTCCACCCGGATGCGGTGATCCTCGCAGAAGTCCAGGAACTTTCTGCCGGTGAACTGGGTGTCGTTGTCGGTGATGATGGAGTTCGGGACCCCAAAGTGATGGATGATGTTGGTGAAGAACGCCACCGCCTGTTAGGATCTGATGCTGTTTAGGGGTCAGACCTCGATCCACTTGGAGAATTTGTCGATGGCGACCAGCAGGTGCGTGTAGCCCCCGGGTGCCTTCTGCAAGGGGTCGACGAGGTCCAGACCCCACACAGCAAACGACCAGGTGATGGGTATTGTCTGCAGAGCCTGAGCGGGCAGGTGGGTCTGCCTTGCGTAGAATTGACACCCTTGGCAGGTGCGAACAATTCTAGTGGCGTCGGCCACTGCGGTCGGCCAGTAGAAACCTTGTCGGAAGGCGTTTCCAACAAGGGCTCGGGGCGCCGCGTGATGACCGCAAGCCCCCGAGTGTATTTCTTGTAAGAGCTCCTGGCCTTCGGCAATGGATATGCATCGCTGGAGGATGCCTGAGGGGCTGCGGTGGTAGAGCTCCTTCCCGTCCCCCAGCAGGACGAACGACTTGGCGCGCCGCGCCAACCGCCGAGCTTCGGCTCGGTCGAGGGGTAGCTCTCCTCGGTGGAGATATTGCAGGTACAGGGTCTGCCAGTTTCGATTAGGCGTGACCCCGCTCCGCTCCTCCTCGACGTGCAGTGCCTCACCCTCGGGGGCCGAGGGTGCCTCGGGCGGAGCCAAGGGTGCCTCGGGCTGGGCCGAGGGTGCCTCGGGCTGGGCCGAGGCCTTCTCGGGCTCGGGCGCGTCGTCGGTCTTAACGGAGGGTTGATGTAGGTCTCAGGAGAAGACGTCCGGGGGGACCGTTGTCCGCCCCTAGGCTATCTTAGCCAGCTCATCCGCAGTCTCGTTGTATCGTCGGGCGACGTGGTTGAGCTCGAGCCCGTAGAACTTGTCCTCCAGGCGCCGAACCTCATCGCAGTAGGCTTCTATCTTCGGGTCGCAGCAGTGGGAGTTCTTCATGACTTGGTCAATGACGAGCTGCGAGTCACCACGAGCGTCGAGGCATCGGACCCCTAGCTCGATGGCGATGCGCAACCCGTTGACCAGGGCCTCGTACTCGGCCACATTGTTGGACGCCGGGAAGTGGAGGCGTAGCACGTAGCGTAGGTGCTTCCCAAGGGGCGAGATGAAGAGCAGGCCTGCGCCCGCCCCTGTCTTCATCAGCGACCCGTCGAAAAACATGGTCCAGAGTTCCGGTTGGATCGGAGCTGTTGGGAGGTGGGTGTCGACCCATTCAGCCACAAAGTCCGCCAAGACTTGGGACTTGATGGCCTTCCGAGGGGCGAATGAGATTGTCTCGCCCATGATTTCCACCGCCCACTTTGCAATCCTACCCGAGGCCTCTCGGCACTGGATGATCTCCCCCAAGGGGAAGGATGACACCATAGTCACCGGATGAGACTCGAAGTAGTGTCGCAACTTTCGTCGCGTCAGGATCACCGCGTACAGCAGCTTCTGAATTTGTTGGTAGCGGATCTTGGTCTCAGATGACACCACAGTTTACTGACCAGGTGTGTGAGCTTTGTCTTTGCTCGACCTCGAATTATTGGCCTGTTCTCCATGACCTTGCTCCTACCCCATGTCTGACATCACTAAAATTTCGTCATGCCGATGTTCATCTTGGTAGGGGAGCAGAGATCTGTATGCCAAGGTAGGGGACCAGATGTATCTGGGTGCCAAGAGGTGCAAGGCGGAGGGAGGCGAGGGGAACCTAAACCGAAAACCCACACTATAGCAGGCCGACAGCGATATCTTCGACGAGAACGACGGGCAGAACCAGAAGCCACCGGGCAAGGGGAAGAATATGACACCGGCGGAGACCCCCCAAGGACTATGCCATGTCCATGACAGGAGAGGGCAGGCTACTGACAGCACAAATCACTTCTATGTTATGCTCTGCACCCACTTAGCCTCTCCGTGTGTTGCTCAACTGTGTCATGTGTAGGGATGACAATGGGTACGGGTATGGGTAAATGACCGCGGATAATTATCTATTGGATATGGGTATGGTGGAATTTGGTATCCGCGAGTACGGTTATGGATATAATAAGGTATCCACGGATAATTTTTTCGTGTGTATGGATATCCAGTATCCATACCCGTTACCCAATGGATATCTGACATGTGGGCCATTCGGATTTAATATATTATCATTAATTCTCGTTTTTCAATTTTTATCCATGACATATTGTTTGGTGCTGAAATTATCATTTGATGCTGCTGGAATGATAATTATTTTGAAATGTGATAAAATTGTTGTTTAGTGTTGAATGCTAAAATTGTAGTGGGCGGGCGGGTAACGGGTATCCACCGAATAGCGGATACCCGGTGGGTACGGGTATGGATACGGATCCTTCTGTCTCCCTCGTGGGCCTAGATGGACAGCGTGGTACTCTCGTGGCTCAACGACACCATCACCGTCGAGATACAGGACATCGTCCGCGACCAGGTGGACACCGCTCGCAAGGCGTGGGGCTCGGGCGCTCCACCTCGATGCTTAGTTCCACCTGTTCGCTTAGGGGCATCTCTCGTGGGAGAGTAGTGTTGCTAGATGAAGGGCATGGCAGACTCTCTCCTTGACCTCGACAAGCCCGTCGCCAACCATACCTTGGTCTTCAACGTCTCCATGTGGCTAGGTCAAGCCTCGAGTGCCTCCCTTCCTCCGGTGTCGGTCCTCCTGACTGCGCTTCCCTTCGGTGTACCACTGACAACTCTGGCCACGCCACATCTCCCGCCCCGGGGACCACCACCTCGACGCCTTAGTCTCCGCTGGCTGGAGGATGGGACCCCGCCTCCCTCGCCGCTAATTTCAGCACCATGGCGATGACCCCACCCCCTCCGACTGGGTGGTCAACTCCGGTGCCTCCTACCACACAACCCCCACTGCAGGCACACTATCTCGCTCCCACCCCCCTCCTACCTCCCATCCCACCTCAATCGTCATTGGAAACGGTTCCACTATGTGGGTCACCTGGGTCGTTCTATCTCAACGACGTTCTCATAGCCCCACACATCACCTATAATCTCCTTTTTGTTCGTTGGTTCACCACCGACAATTCTTGTTCCATTGAGTTTGACCCCTCTGGTTTTTCTGTGAAGGATCTGGCCACCAGGAACCCTCTCGCGAGCTGTGACAGCACTGAGCCCCTCTACACGTTCCGGCCTTCCACCACCGGCGCGTCTCCACCTCCCGCCTTGGTCTCCACCACCTCCTCCATCACTTGGCATCGTCGTCTTGGCCACCCAGGACCTGACACCATGATCAAGCTTAACAGTAGTTTAGATCCTTCAAATAGTAGGGGACATTTTGAGGGCCTTTGTCATGCTTGTCACTTAGGTCGACATACTCGTCTCCCATTTACTACTTCTCGGGCTAAGCAGGCTTTTGACCTGGTTCATTGTGATCTCTGGACCAGGCTTTCTGGTTATTAATACTATTTGGTGATTTTGGATGATTTTTTCCATTTTTTGTGGGTTTTTCCTCTTCGGTTGAAGTTCGACACGTTCACCACCCTCACACACTTCTTCGCCTGGGTATCCACCCATTTCCATCGCTCGGTCCGTGCCCTGAAGTGTGACAATGGCTGCGAGTTCGACAATCATGCCTCTCGTTCTTTCTTTGTCACCAACGGTGTCCAGGTGCGTATCTCGGACCCCTACACCTATGCCTAGAACGGTTGGGCCGAACGCATGATTCACACCACCACCAATATGATCTGCTAACTTCTCTTCCATGTGTCTCTCCCTGCCAGCTACTAGGTAGAGGCCCTACACACCGCCACACACCTCCTCAACTGTCTCCCCTCGAAGGCGGTGAGCCACCCTACTCCCCACTTCGCCCTGTATGGCACAACCCCTCCTACGACCACCTTCGCGTGTTCAGTTGTGCCTGCTATCCTAACAATTCCGCCATCGCTACTTGTAAGCTATCTCCTCGCTCCACTCGATGCCTCTTCCTTGGCTACTTCCCAGACCACAAGGGGTATCGTTGTCTTGACCATGCCTCACACCGCATCATCATCTCTTGTCACGTCGTCTTCGATGAAGATGTGTTTCCCCTTGCTGGCTCCTCCCCACCTACCGATCTTGACTCCCTTCTCGAGTCTGATCCGATTACCCCTCCACCCCAGGCGCCAACCTTGCGTCGTTGCCTGCACCACGTGCAGCCTCGATGCCTCTGCTCGCGCCTCTTCCCATCCCACATGCGGCCCCATTGACCCTGCCTGCGCCACACGTGGCCTCGTCGACCATACCAGCACCACGTGCAACCCCGTCGACACTACCTGCTCCACGCGCGGCCCTGTCGACTCCTCCCGCGCAATGCGCGGTCCCGTCGATTCCTCTCGCGCCATGTGCAGCCCCGTCGACCACGCCTACGCCACGCGCGATCTCGTCGACACCTCCCAGGCAATGCGCGGCCCGCCGACGAGCTTGGCTCGCTTCGCCGACCCCGCTCTCGTCTACCACCGCCGCGGGCGTTCCACTCCCTCAAAACCCACTGACTCGGGCAAGTCGACGAGCGCGGCTCACTTTGCCGAACCCGTCGTCTATCACTGCCACAGGCCGGCCACACCCACGGACCTCGACGTCCCGGCGGCCCGCTCTAAAACGCCTGTGTACCACCCAGTCGTCATCCACCGCGACCACAGGCACATCCAACTGCAAATAATCGACCAAAGGATGAAGGTTCTTCAATACCCGATGCCAGGATGCCGATGGTCTGGTTTCTGAATGAGGAAGCATGAAAATTAAGAAGCGGTAGAAGTTGATCAATCCCTTGACTTGCCAGTTCAGGTGATCAACAAGGCACTAATGCGCTACGTGCAATCTGTCGGCGTTTCGAGACAGGGGGGTCCCTAAGCCGACGAGTGAGTGTGCTGCGTGCCCCAGCCCAGATGGGTCGAGCGCGTGGGCGAGCGCGAAGGGGGGAGAGGCGAGGTGGCCGGAGCCGAGCGTGAGAGAGGTGGAAGTCCCGCGGCCTTCGTGTTCGTCCCGCGCCCAGGTCGGGTGCGCTTGCAGTAGGGGGGTTACAAGCGTCCACGCGGGTGAGGGAAGCGAGCGGCCCCAAGAGAGCGCCTGTCCCGTCCTCGGTCCCGCGCGGCCAACCTTCTCTGAGAAGGCCCTGGTCCTTCCTTTTATAGTCGTAAGGAGAGGATCCAGGTGTACAATGGGGATGTAGCAGAGTGCTACATGTCTAGCGGAGGGGGAGCTAGCGCCCTAGGTACATGCCAATGTGGCAGCCGGAGAGATCTGGGCACCCTGCTGGCGTGATGTCGTGGCTGTCGGAGGTGCGGCGGAGCCTGATGGAGGGACAGCTGTTGGAGCGGTCGAGTCCCTGCTGACGTTGTCCTGCTTCCGTAAGAGAGCTGGGGGCCGCCGTCGTCATAGAGCTTGTGGAGCGCCATCATTGCCCCTCTGGCGGAGCTGGCCGGATGAGACGCCGGTCTTGTTCTCCATGACCTGAGTCGATTCGGGGTGGGATGATGATGGCGCCTCCTGTTGACGTGGCGGTCTGTGCCCTAGGCAGGGCGACGTGGGGGTTCCTCCGAAGCCGAGGTTGAGTCTGCCTTCTGTTGCCGTGGCCGAGCCCGAGCCAAGGGGTCGGGCGAGGCGGAAGTCGTTCAGCCGAGGCCAGGGCGGAGTCCGAGCCCTGGGGTCGGGCGAGGCGGAGTTTCGTCGTCTTCCGGGTCTTAGCCCGAGTCCGAGCCCTGGGGTCGGGCGGAGCGGAGTTCGCCGTCTTCCGGGTCTTAGCCCGAGTCCGAGCCCTGGGGTCGGGCGGAGCGGAGTTCGCCGTGGCGCCTTTGGCAAGGCCTGATTGCCTGTCAGACTCACTCTGTCGAGTGGCACTGCAGTCGGAGTGGCGCAGGCGGCGCTGTCCTTCTGTCAGACTGGCCAGTGGAGCGGTGGAGTGACGGCGGTCACTTCGGCTCTGCCGGGGGCGCGTGTCAGGATAGAGGTGTCAGGCCACCTTTGCGTTAAATGCCCCTGCGATTTGGTCAGTCGGTGTGGTGATTTAGTCAAGGTTGCTTCTGAGCGAAGCCAAGGCCTTGGGCGAGCCGGTGATGTGTCCGCCATAAAAAGGGGGCCTCGGGCGAGACGGAAGTCTCTCGAGGTTGGCTGCCTTTGGCCGAGGCTAGGCTCGGGTGAAGCGTGATCGAGTCACTCGTGTGGACTGATCCCTGACTTAATCGTACCCATCAGGCCTTTGCAGCTTTATGCTGATGGGGGTTACCAGCTGAGAATTAGGCGTCTTGAGGGTACCCCTAATTATGGTCCCCGACAGTAGCCCACGAGCCTCGAAGGGAGTGTTAGCACTCGCTTGGAGGCTTTTGTCGCACTTTTTTGCAAGGGGACCAGCCTTTCTCGGTTGCATTTCGTTCCGGCGGGTGCGAGCGAGCGCACCCGCCGGGTGTAGCCCCCGAGGCCTCGGAGGAGTGGTTACACTCCTTCGAGGTCTTAATACTTCGCTTAATGCTTCGGCTGGTCTGGTCGTTCCCTCATGCGAACTGGCCGTAGCCCGGGTGCACGGTCGGGGCCCAAGCTCTCGGGCTGGTATGTTGACGCTGTCAACGATTTGGCCAGAGCCGGTTTTTGCGAGAGCAGCCCCCGAGCCTCTGCACAGGGCGAGAGAACGATCAGGGACAGACTCGACTTTTTACATACGCCCCTACGTCGCCTTTCCGCAAGGAGGAGGGGGGGAGTGCGCCATGTTACCCTCGATGGGCACCGAACATGGTGTCTCCGGTGAGCTGCAAGCGGGTAATCCGAGTGGACGTCCGTGCCCCGTTCGTTGGGGGTCGGCTAGGGGCCCAGAGGCACGCCCAAAAGTACCTGCGGGTGATTTGCCGGACCCGGTCCCCTGGCGACGGGGTCCGAGGGCTCGATGCCTCCCTCCGATGGGATTCCGTTACAAGATCGTTCCCGCTGGTCTCGGAAATGTCCTAGGGTACCTCGGGAGCGCAGCCCGAGCCTCGGTTATGTATCGAACGTACCCCTGGTCATCCCTTGCTCGGTGTCTGAGGCGACTGTGAACCCTTCGGGGGCCAGCCTTCGAACCCCTGATCAGTAATGGGCGCGGAGCCCGAGTAGCCTGAGGCGGCCATGGAGCCCTTCGGGGGGCTGGCCTTCGAACCCCTGACCAGTAGTGGGTGTCGGGCCCACGCGATCTGAGGCGACTGTTGAACCCTCGGGGGGCCAGCCTTCGAACCCCTGATCAGTAATGGGGGGCTCGGAGCCCGGTTCCTTCGCGGAGAAGGATCCCTTTCGGGGTATCCCCCTTTCCCGGTCCCTGTTGCAAGAGATAGAGAAAGAGGAAAACGGAAAAGGATATGAAATCGGACGACGTGGCGTACCTTTTCTGAAGCGGTTATTACGGCGAAGGTGAAGCGTCGCGCGCTCCTCCTGCCAGAAGCGCCGCGTGTCCTGCCGCGGAGTTAATGCGACGGGGCGAGTGGTTGGCGGGGCGGCCGTTGCGCGCGTGCGATCCGTTCGAGGAACGGGTCACGGGTGCACCGTCTTCACGCCGTGAGAGGGGGCTCTCTTGCTGTCTCAGGATGGGACGTGAGCCTGGCTGACGACGTGACCGCTGCGCCCGCCCGCCTGCCACCGCTATTACCGCCGGCCCACTTTCGGTCGCTTTGACCGACGCGCCAGTCTGGCGCTGTTGGGTCGCCTCGAGTCGTGGCATAGGCTTCGCAACCGAAGAGGCGCGATGGTGGCACAAGTGGCGGTGCGGTTGCTTGCATGCAGCAACTGGCGCGCCGGTTGCTCGACGCGTGGGCCTGGGTTCCAAGCTGGCGTGTCAGAAGTCGGAGAAGCGCGTCCATCTGGCGCGGTTGCATGCCGCCTGCATGGCTGCCCGCCCCTTCTGCCCGTTGGTCTGGGCGAAAATGGGGGGTCGCCTGTAACCGCTGGACGGTCGTGCGCACCATGCGCGGCGGTTTGGCTTCTTCTGCCCTGAGTCGGCTTGCATGACATACGGGACCCAGCCCCCGAGTCGCAGGGGAGGGCCTTGGAGCGTGTTGGAGAAGACTCAGCCCGCGGCCCCTGGGGGCGCACGTAGGGAGAGTCGCCTTTAAAAGGAGGGAGGCTCCTTTCGTAAGGCAACCATGTCTTCTTCCTCCCTTAAGCGTCGGGTCTTCCCATCTTCCAAGCCCCCGGATGGGGGGTATCCGCCGCCTTTCCGCCTCCTCGTTGGAGGAACGCAACTCCATGGGAGTTGGTACCTCTCAGCCATCGTTCGGCTTCAAGGATTTTCATCACGCAGCCTGGCCACACCCCGCCACCGGCGGTCACCCAAGATGGTGACCTCCAGTTCGACGGTGGGGAAAACGGGCCAGGCCGCAGCCTCTACTCCTCCCTCGGCCTCAAGGATTTTCGTCATCCAGGCCAAGATGGAAGATGAGGCGAGTCGGGGGGCCGCCTCCGCGTGGGTCGGCTGCCCCTTTCTTCCCCCTGCGCCCGGGGGTGAAGGGCGTCCTTGAGCCCCACGGAGACTTCCTCCAGCCATGCCAGGATATGCGGGGCACTAGGGGCCCTGGGTCCCCGTCTCCCTGCCTGAATGGCTGGTTCTCGTCCTCAGCGGGGGGGAGCCCTTCTGCCGTGACACCTCCCCCAAAGCTGCTGCTTAAGCTGCTTCGCTGTCTGGGGCAGGGGTGGTGGCCGTCGCGGTTGGAACGGGCGGCAGCGAGCCGCCCATCGTTCTTCAGTTACTCCGCAGGCCTTCCCCTTCGGAGGGGGGTTGTTCGTACCTGCGGAGGAGGGAACCGGAGTTTCGTTGGTTGTGGCATCTCGTATGCCAGTGAGTTCGTTCATTGTGGCTGTCGAGGCCTGAACGTGTATGTAATTTTGGCACGGAGCCGTGTTTTTTCCTCATTTTCGAGCACTAAGTCTCGCCTGTTTGATTATCTGAACCGCTTTACCAAGCATGAGTTGCCCCTTGTCAAGGTGACGGGTGAGGTATCCGTATCCCGGAGGCGTAGGAATCCCTCGGCCCGTTCGGCCTTGTTATGTGAGGCTCCTCTAGCTTAGTTGAAGAGACCCCTCGGCTGCCCTTCGGTGGATCGAGGCCGGGGTAGCGATATCAGTATGAACAGAGGCGGGGTTGGCTCGAGAATGGGGAACCTGGTTGGCCGGAGCCTAGCCGTGTTGTCTGTCAGCGGAGCCGACGCCAAAGTCGGTCAGTCGAGGCCTCGGATCGGGCTGGCGCCCTTGGAAGCCGGTTGACCGAGGCCCCAGGGGTAACCGGTTGAGCCGCCTGCTCGGGCCGGATTCCCGGAGGAGCCCCTGGACCGCGGCGCCGCCCGAGGCTGGGTCGGGCTTTGCTGAAGACGTCGTCGATGCCGAGGGTGCTACGGCTCCCTTCGGCGTGAAGACCCGAGCCTGCAGGATCAGATCATCCTGTAGCGTGTGCTTTCTGCGGCCGCCGAGGCCAGAAGAACACGCCCTCGCCGCGCTTGCGAAGCTGCGTCTTTTTTCCTCCTGTTTCGAGCATCTGGACTCTGTCGGTAACAGGGATGTTTGTGTGAGCAAGAGTTGCTTTTCGCGGAAGGGACGAGTGAGGTATCCGTATCCCAGAGGCGTGGGAATCCCTCGGCTCGGTCGGCCTTGCCGCTTACGCGTACTTTCACCCGTCCGTGAGGCCCTGTCCCCGACTTAGTCGAGAAAGCTTGAAGGACTGCTTCGGCAGGAGAGCTTCCGAACGTGATGACTCGTTCGGTCCACGGAGTCGCTTTACCCGAGCGCAAGTTACTTATCGCAGAAAGGGACGAGTGAGGTATCCGTATCCCGGAGGCGTAGGAGTCCCTCGGCTCGGTCAGCCTTGGCTGCTTACGTGTACCTCGTCGTTTCCAGGATCCGCTTTCCGAAGTAGTCAAGAAGCACGAAAGAAATCCTGCTAAAAAGAGATCCTTTTTCGAGGAAAAATTCGACGCAGAGGGGGTCTCCCCCCTTTTAGCCCCCGAGGGAGGGTCGGGCTTTGCCGAGGCTAGGCCGACCCTTCCTTGACAACTAAACTTTGCGTAGGTGCGAGGTATATGAACAACTTGAAAACATCTTAAGGGTAGAAGCGACGTAGCTGTTTGATGTTCCAAGCGTTGCCGTAGATCTCGCCTTGATTGTTGGCCAGCTTGTATGTTCCGGGCTTCAGAACTTTGGCGATGACGAATGGCCCTTCCCAGGGGGGCGTGAGCTTGTGCCTCCCTCGGGCGTCTTGTCGCGGCCGAAGCACCAGGTCGCCCACCTGGAGTTCTCGGGACCGGACTCCTCGGGCGCGGTAGCGTCGCAGGGACTGTTGGTACCGCGCCGAGTGTAGCAAGGCCCTGTCCCGAGCTTCCTCCAGCTGGTCCAGCGATTCCTCTCGGCTAGCTTGGTTGCTTTGTTCGGTGTAGGCCCTCGCCCTCGGGGAGCCGTATTCCAGGTCAGTGGGCAAGATAGCTTCAGCCCCGTAGACCAGAAAAAACGGCGTGAAGCCCGTGGCACGACTCGGCGTCGTCCTTAGGCTCCAGACCACCGAGGGGAGTTCCTTCATCCATCGCCTGCCGAACTTGTTGAGGTCGTTGTGGATCCGAGGCTTGAGCCCCTGTAGAATCATGCCGTTGGCACGCTCTACCTGCCCATTCGACATGGGATGAGCCACGGCGGCCCAGTCCACCCGGATATGGTGATCTTCGCAAAAATCCAAGAATTTTTTGTCGGTGAACTGGGTGCCGTTGTCGGTGATGATGGAGTTCGGGACCCCGAAGCGATGGATGATGTTGGTGAAGAACGTCACCGCCTGCTCGGACCTGATGCTGTTCAGAGGTCGGACCTCGATCCACTTGGAGAATTTGTCGATGGCGACCAGCAGGTGCGTGTAGCCCCCGGGCGCCTTCTGCAAGGGACCGACGAGGTCCAGACCCCATACAGCGAAGGGCCAGGTGATGGGTATTGTCTGCAGAGCCTGAGCGGGCAGGTGTGTCCGCTTCGCATAGAATTGGCACCCTTCGCAGGTGCGAACAATTCTAGTGGCGTCAGCCACCGCCGTTGGCCAGTAGAAGCCTTGCCGGAAAGCATTTCCAACAAGGGCTCGGGGTGCTGCGTGGTGGCCGCAAGCCCCCGAGTGTACTTCTTGCAGCAGTTCCCGACCTTCGGCGATGGAGATGCATCGCTGGAGGATGCCCGAGGGGCTGCGATGGTAGAGCTCCTCTTCGTCGCCCAGCAAGACGAATGACTTGGCGCGTCGCGCTACCCGCCGAGCCTCGACTTGGTCGAGGGGTAGCTCTCCTCGACGGAGATATTGCAGGTACGGGGCCTGCCAATCTTGGTCTGGCGTGGCCCCGCTCTGCCCTTCCTCGACGTTCAATGCCCCGCCCTCGGGGGCCGAGGGTGCCTCGGGCTGAACCGAGGGTACCTCGGGCTCGGGCGCGTCGTCGAGCTTGACGGAGGGTTGATGCAGATCCCGGGAGAAGACGTCCGGGGGGACTGTCGTTCGCCCCGAGGCTATCTTAGCCAGCTCGTCTGCGGTTTCGTTGTAGCGCCGAGCGATGTGGTTGAGCTCGAGCCCGAAGAACTTGTCTTCCAGGCGCCGAACCTCGTCGCAGTAGGCCTCCATCTTCGGGTCGCGGCAGTGGGAGTTCTTCATGACTTGGTCGATGACGAGCTGCGAATCACCGCGGGCGTCGAGGCGTTTGACCCCTAGCTCGATGGCGATCCGCAATCCGTTGACCAGAGCTTCGTACTCGGCCACATTGTTGGACGCCGGGAAGTGGAGGCGCAGCACGTAGCGCAAGTGCTTTCCGAGGGGCGAGATGAAGAGCGGGCCCGCGCCGGCCCCTGTCTTCATCAGCGACCCGTCGAAAAACATGGTCCAGAGCTCCGGTTGGATCGGAGTCGTTGGCAGTTGGGTGTCGACCCATTCGGCCACGAAATCCGCCAACACTTGGGACTTGATGGCCTTCCGAGGGGCGAACGAGATCGTTTCGCCCATGATTTCCACCGCCCACTTCGCGATCCTGCCCGAGGCCTCTCGGCACTGGATGATCTCCCCCAGGGGGAAGGATGACACCACAGTTACCGGATGGGACTCGAAGTAGTGTCGCAGCTTCCGCCTTGTCAGGATCACAGCGTACAGCAGCTTTTGAACTTGTGGGTAGCGGATCTTAGTCTCGGACAGCACTTCGCTGATGAAGTAGACCGGCCTCTGAACGGGCAATGTATGCCCTTCCTCCTGCCTTTCGACCACAATCGCGACGCTAACCACCTGAGTGGTCGCGGCGACGTAGACCAAGAGGGTTTCTCCGTCCACCGGCGGCACCAAGACTGGCGCCTTTGTAAGGAGCGCCTTCAGGTTGCCGAGGGCTTCCTCGGCCTCAGGGGTCCAAGCGAAACATTCGGCCTTCCTTAAGAGGCGGTACAGAGGCAGACCTCTTTCGCCGAGGCGTGAGATGAAGCGGCTCAGGGCCGCGAGGCATCCCATGACCCTCTGTACCCCTTTTAAGTCCTTGATGGGTCCCATGCTGGTGATGGCCGCAATCTTCTCCGGGTTGGCTTCGATGCCTCGCTCAGAGACGATGAACCCTAGGAGCATGCCTCGGGGTACCCCGAAGACACACTTCTCAGGATTAAGCTTGACTTCTTTCGCCTTGAGACACCGGAATGTCACTTCAAGGTCGGAGAGGAGGTCGGAAGCCTTCCGTGTCTTGACTACGATGTCATCGACGTAGGCCTCGACTGTGCGACCGATGTGTTGGCCGAACACATGGTTCATGCACCGCTGGTACGTCGCGCCTGCATTCCTCAAGCCGAACGGCATGGTGACATAGCAGTGCATGCCGAACGGCGTGATGAAAGAAGTCGCGAGCTGGTCGGACTCTTTCATCCGGATCTGGTGATACCCCGAGTAGGCATCGAGGAAGGACAGGGTTTCGCACCCAGCAGTGGAATCGACGATTTGGTCGATGCGAGGCAGAGGGTAGGGAACCTTCGGACATGCTTTGTTGAGACCAGTGTAGTCTACACACATCCGCCATTTCCCCCCTTTCTTCCTCACAAGCACAGGGTTGGCAAGCCATTCGGGATGGAATACCTCTTTGATGAACCCTGCCGCCATTAGCTTGTGGATCTCTTCGCCAATCGCTCTGCGCTTCTCCTCGTCGAATCGGCGCAGAGGCTGCCTGACGGGTCGGGCTCCGGCCCGAATATCCAGCGAGTGCTCGACGACATCCCTCGGTATGCCGGGCATGTCCGAGGGACTCCACGCAAAGACGTCGGCGTTTGCGCGGAGAAAGTCGACGAGCACTGCTTCCTATTTGGGGTCGAGCCCGGAACCGATCCGGATCTGCTTGGCGGTGTCGCCACTAGGGTCGAGGGGGACGGCCTTGACCGTCTCCGCTGGCTCGAAGTTGCCGGCATGGCGCTTCACGTCTGGGACCTCCTTGGAGAGGTTCTCCAGGTCGGCGATGAGGGCCTCGGACTCGGCGAGGGCCTCGGCGTACTCCACGCACTCCACGTCGCATTCGAACGCGTGTTTGTACGTGGGGCCGACGGTGATGACCCCGTTGGGGCCCGGCATCTTGAGCTTCAGGTAGGTGTAGTTGGGGACGGCCATGAACTTCGCGTAGCATGGCCTCCCTAGCACGGCGTGGTAGGTTCCTCGGAACCCGACCACTTCGAACGTCAGGGTCTCCCTTCGGAAGTTGGAGGGTGTCCCGAAGCAGACTGGTAGGTCGAGTCGCCCGAGGGGCTGGACGCGCTTCCCAGGGATGATCCCGTGGAAGGGCGCAGCGCCTGCTCGGACGGAGGACGGATCGACGCGCAGAAGCTTGAGGGTCTCGGCGTAGATGATGTTGAGGCAGCTGCCCCCGTCCATCAGGACCTTGGTGAGCCTGACATCGCCGACAACGGGGTCGACGACGAGCGGGTATTTCCCCGGGCTCGGCACATGGTCGGGGTGGTCGGCCCGGTCGAAAGTGATGGGCTTGTCGGACCAGTCTAGGTAGACTGGCGCCGCCACCTTCACCGAGCAGACCTCCCGGCGCTCTTGCTTGCGGTGCCGAGCCGAGGTATTCGCCGCATGCCCTCCATAGATCATGAAGCAGTCGCGGACCTCGGGGAACCCCCCTGCTGGGTGATCTTCGTTCTTGTCGTCGTCGTGGGCCCTGCCACCCTCGGCGGGTGGCCCGGCCCTGTGGAAATGACGCCGAAGCATAACGCACTCCTCGAGGGTGTGCTTGACGGGCCCCTGATGGTAGGGGCACGGCTCCTTGAGCATCTTGTCGAAGAGGTTTGCACCTCCGGGGGGCTTCCGAGGGTTCTTATACTCGGCGGCGGCGACAAGGTCCGCGTCGGCGGCGTCGCGTTTCGATTGCGACTTCTTCTTGCCTTTCTTCTTGGCGCCGCGCGGAGCAGACGCCTCGGGGGCCTCTTCCAATGGGCGGCCCTGGGGCTGCTTGTCCTTTCGGAAGATAGCCTCGACCGCCTCCTGGCCAGAGGCGAACTTGGTGGCGATGTCCATCAGCTCGCTCGCCCTGGTGGGGGTTTTGCGACCCAGCTTGCTCACCAGGTCGCGGCAAGTTGTGCCGGCGAGGAACGCGCCGATGACATCCGAGTCGGTGATGTTGGGCAGCTCGGTGCACTGCTTCGAGAATCGCCGGATGTAGTCCCGGAGCGACTCCCCCGGCTGTTGCCGGCAGCTTCGAAGGTCCCAGGAATTCCCGGGGCGCACGTATGTGCCCTGGAAATTGCCAGCGAAGGCTTGGACCAAGTCATCCCAGTTGGAAATCTGCCCCGGAGGCAGGTGCTCCAACCAGGCGCGAGCAGTGTCGGAGAGGAACAGGGGGAGGTTGCGGATGATGAGGTTGTCGTCGTCCGTTCCACCCAGTTGGCAGGCAAGGCGGTAGTCCGCGAGCCACAGTTCCGGTCTCGTTTCCCCCGAGTACTTTGTGATAGTAGTCGGGGGTCGGAACCGGGTCGGGAATGGCGCCCGTCGGATGGCCCGACTGAAGGCCTGCGGACCGGGTGGTTCGGGCGAGGGACTCCGATCCTCCCCGCTGTCGTAGCGCCCCCCACGCCTGGGGTGGTAGCCTCGGCGCACCCTTTCGTCGAGGTGAGCCCGACGGTCGCGTCGATGGTGCTCGTTGCCGAGGTGGCCCGGGGCCGCAGGCGCGGTGTTGCGCGTGCGCCCGGTGTAGACCGAGGCTTCCCGCATGAATCGGGAAGTCGCGGCATGAGGTTCCGAGGGATATCCTTGCCTCCGGGATGCAGTGCTCTCGGCCCGCCGGGCTGCAGCGCCTTCCAGGAGATTCTTGAGTTCTCCCTGGATTCGCCGACCCTCGGTGGTTGATGGCTCCGGCATCGCGCGGATGAGCATCGCTGCGGTTGCCAGGTTCTGACCGACCCCGCTGGATGCGGGCGGCGGCCTGATCCTGACATCGTTGGCGACGCGGTGCTGGAGACCTTGGGGCAGATGACGTATTTCTCCGTCCAGGGGTTGGCCCACCCATGCCTGTCCGACGTCCCGACGGATCGGCTCAAGCGCTCCTGTTCCCTCGTTGAGCCTGGCCTGCGCCTCGCGGACTTGCTCGAGTTGTGGGTCGTAACCCCCCGCCGGAGCGGGGACCACAGCTAGCTCCCGTGGGATGTCGGCGCGAGGCACCGGCCTAGGGAGATCACCATCCTCCGGCATGCCAAGATGGTTGCCTTCGGTGGGATCCCCTAGCTCGATGTGGAAACATTCGCGGCTTGGGCCGCAGCTCTCATCGCCAAGGCTGCGGCTTCCATCGGAACAGTCGGATAGACAGTAGTCACATGCGGTCATGAAGTCCCGCACGGCACTGGGGTTGCCAAGTCCGGAGAAATCCCAAACGATGCTGGGATCGTCATCTTCCTCGGACCCAGAGGGCCCGTAGGTCGAGACGTCCGTCAGTCGGTCCCAAGGCGACCGCATACAGAACCTCAGTGGGGTTGCACTCGCCTCAATGAGAGCGCCCGCCAAAACGAGGTCGTTTGGCGGGTTGAGGCCGAGTCGAAATGACGCAAGATGGGAGTTAGTCGTTACCTTTTGGTCGACGAGGAGCGACGTAGTCACATCGGGGACTGGTTGCGCCGTCATCTCTGGTTCGAGGGCGACGTCCTGCAGGCTTTCCGCGAGCGCGCCGGCGTCGTCTTCTTGCTCAAGGTCAGCGTGCCGCGGGGGGACGGCGCTCGCCTCCGTCTCGAACGCGAGGTCGACGTCCGGCGTGCCTTCCGTTGGGGCGTCGGGGGCGTCGATTCGCTCGACGGCCGACGAAGCGCGGCCTCCCGTCTGGCCTTGACGGCTCCGCCTCCTCCTCCGTTGGCGGGGGAGAGAACGGAGCGAGCCCGAATATTGCTCTTCCACCACGCGGGGAAGACGTCGTCGATTCCGCCGCCGGCGGGCGGGTTGTCGGCCGCCATTGTCGTAGTCGCGCGGCGGTGGAAGAAGTGTCATGTCGTAGCTGCCGTCGAAAGACATGAACTCGAGAGTCCCGAAACGAAGCACCGTCCCAGGGCGGAGAGGTTGCTGGAGACTGCCCATCTGGAGCTTGACGGGGAGCTGTTCGTCAGCACGCAGCAGGCCCCTACCTGGCGCGCCAACTGTCGGCGTTTCGAGACAGGGGGGTCCCTAAGCCGACGAGTGAGTGTGCTGCGTGCCCCAGCCCAGATGGGTCGAGCGCGTGGGCGAGCGCGAAGGGGGGAGAGGCGAGGTGGCCGGAGCCGAGCGTGAGAGAGGTGGAAGTCCCGCGGCCTTCGTGTTCGTCCCGCGCCCAGGTCGGGTGCGCTTGCAGTAGGGGGGTTACAAGCGTCCACGCGGGTGAGGGAAGCGAGCGGCCCCAAGAGAGCGCCTGTCCCGTCCTCGGTCCCGCGCGGCCAACCTTCTCTGAGAAGGCCCTGGTCCTTCCTTTTATAGTCGTAAGGAGAGGATCCAGGTGTACAATGGGGATGTAGCAGAGTGCTACGTGTCTAGCGGAGGGGGAGCTAGCGCCCTAGGTACATGCCAATGTGGCAGCCGGAGAGATCTGGGCACCCTGCTGGCGTGATGTCGTGGCTGTCGGAGGTGCGGCGGAGCCTGATGGAGGGACAGCTGTTGGAGCGGTCGAGTCCCTGCTGACGTTGTCCTGCTTCCGTAAGAGAGCTGGGGGCCGCCGTCGTCATAGAGCTTGTGGAGCGCCATCATTGCCCCTCTGGCGGAGCTGGCCGGATGAGACGCCGGTCTTGTTCTCCGTGACCCGAGTCGATTCGGGGTGGGATGATGATGGCGCCTCCTGTTGACGTGGCGGTCTGTGCCCTAGGCAGGGCGACGTGGGGGTTCCTCCGAAGCCGAGGTTGAGTCTGCCTTCTGTTGCCGTGGCCGAGCCCGAGCCAAGGGGTCGGGCGAGGCGGAAGTCGTTCAGCCGAGGCCAGGGCGGAGTCCGAGCCCTGGGGTCGGGCGAGGCGGAGTTTCGTCGTCTTCCGGGTCTTAGCCCGAGTCCGAGCCCTGGGGTCGGGCGGAGCGGAGTTCGCCGTCTTCCGGGTCTTAGCCCGAGTCCGAGCCCTGGGGTCGGGCGGAGCGGAGTTCGCCGTGGCGCCTTTGGCAAGGCCTGATTGCCTGTCAGACTCACTCTGTCGAGTGGCACTGCAGTCGGAGTGGCGCAGGCGGCGCTGTCCTTCTGTCAGACTGGCCAGTGGAGCGGTGGAGTGACGGCGGTCACTTCGGCTCTGCCGGGGGCGCGTGTCAGGATAGAGGTGTCAGGCCACCTTTGCGTTAAATGCCCCTGCGATTTGGTCAGTCGGTGTGGTGATTTAGTCAAGGTTGCTTCTGAGCGAAGCCAAGGCCTTGGGCGAGCCGGTGATGTGTCCGCCATAAAAAGGGGGCCTCGGGCGAGACGGAAGTCTCTCGAGGTCGGCTGCCTTTGGCCGAGGCTAGGCTCGGGTGAAGCGTGATCGAGTCACTCGTGTGGACTGATCCCTGACTTAATCGTACCCATCAGGCCTTTGCAGCTTTATGCTGATGGGGGTTACCAGCTGAGAATTAGGCGTCTTGAGGGTACCCCTAATTATGGTCCCCGACACAATCACTGTAGCAGCTGTTTGAGGTTTGCAGAGTTCGTTTGAAGCTAATCATGTGCCGTGGGATTCATCCACCTACCAAAAGTCCTACGAATTTCACTCTTTTTTGGCCTCACGTCCTCCTTATCAAGCCTGCGACCATGAGCTCGCTCGACTTAGCAACCTACAAGAAGTTGTAAGTCTAAACTTTCCCTTTCTGAGCATGTCCTATAATGGATCAGTTCAGTCCACTAGATTAGTAGCTGCTTACACGTACACACGGTGCCCCGCAAAAATTCACATGTATTGAATATTGAATAAATATTCGTGCAACCACATGGTGCCCGCAAAAATTCACACGTGTTGATTAATTGATTAAACACCCGCGTAATGCGCGAGCAAAAGTAACAGTACATAGGATGGAGGAAAAGATAGAAATTAAGCTTTGTTTCCTTTCAAAATCAATCATCGATCTACGAGAAGAAACCATTCATAACCCCCAAAAAATAGGTATTTTGTGGCAAAATCCAACAGTGCTCCGAATACTATCCAGAACACAAAAGAAAACAAGGATTTTTGCTTGGCATAATGTAGCAGTCATCTCAACACTGGCCGATGCAACTTCCTGAAACATTTATATACAAAGGAAAACAAAATGAACACTAAAAATAAAAGCAGCATATCCAGATTTCCAGTTGATTCACAGATGCAAACCAGACCATTTTTGAGCACGGGCAAAGGTGAGTGAAAGCGCCGGTAAACCAATGAATTAAACGAAACCACGTACAAGACACTAAGGCTAAATATGATAACCATATAGAAACAAAGACAGGAAAGCCCATAAGCATGGTTCGTAACTTTCGTAAGCGAAAAACCTGCATGGCCAGAGCACTGAGCAGAGCATTGACGACATGGAACACACAGAACTACGACGCTCGAACGGGCAGCTCACCTACGAACGTTGCACACGAAAAAAGCAACACAGGTTCCAGACTACCGCATCCGCAGCAGAAGAGCCCTACAAAGGACACACACAAAAAAGACGGCGGATCGGTAGGCGCTGCAGAGCAGGCGAACAATCGGTGAGCAGATCGGAGCAGAGAAACTATACGTTGGCTAGCCCTATACACTGGAGGGGCTCGCCTATGGATTCCAGAGGGAGCAGGAGCCCCTCGCAGCAGCAGGACGACGGCGCTATGAGCCTCAGGCACGACGACCGAGCACTGTGAGAAGACCGGTCGCAGATTTTTTGGAGAGGGAAGAGGAAGGGATTCCACATGGCCGGAGGGAGCAGATGGGTGAGGGGCGAGACGTAGGCACGACGAGTTTGGCGACCGCCGCAGCATGACTGCACGGCTGCGCCGACGTCAGCGCACAGCACCGCAGCCAGCAGGAGAGAACCTGCCCTTGCACGGCAGCACCGCGCGAGGATGGGCCGCGCCACGACCCAGCGGTGAGTGCTCTGCTCAACGGCCAAAAACCGCTTGGAACAGGAGCTCGGACTCGGACACGAACACGGACACCGCGTGGAACAGGAGCTCGGACTCGGACACGGACACTCTGAACGATGCAATCCCGTTTGCCTTGGTAATATATATTTCTTGCGCAATGCCGTTCGGTTCGGCAGTCTCTTTACAAATTTCGCGGTTCTATCTCTCGTGCTCAACAGTATTCTATAGCAGTCTCTCTACAATTTTATTAGATTTCTTTTTTACATCAAGATGTTGGAATACCAAAACGTCGTTGGGGGACGGCTGAAGCTGAAGGGTAAAGCGCTGGACGTGAAGGATGGTGGTGTAATAAAAAAGAAGAAGTACCAGCGTGAGAAGTCGTCTCAAACTGAATCTGATAAGAATGGAGACGAAAGGAACCCACATTCTGACTATGACTATCTCACGCCAACAGAGCGCCGCTACATGGAACAGAAGCAGAAGATCGACATGAAGAAGATGGCCAAAGTCGTAAACAAGTCGTACAAGGACCGCATGCAGGACTTCAACCAGTACCTGGCTAACCTCAGCGAGCACTATAACATCCCCAAAGTTGGTCCTGGCTAACCTGGCTGTGTTACACACAAACAATTGTATGTTGTGTGGGTCTATCTACTTTTCTGTTAGCATATTATGTATCGTTTTACATATATTGTAAAACGACTTGTTGCCACCAGTAGATAATATTTATTGTCAAAAGCTTGTTCCATGTATTCTAATCACGTGTTTAAGCCTTTTTTGTTGCCCCTTTTAGTTGCATTCATTTTATTCAAAATGTTATCCGCTTTTGATATTTCTAGGGAACTTATTTTCTTTCAATACAGTGGCAGAGCTTAACAACAGATTATGCCCAAATTTTTCCAAGTCAACATGGCCTTCAATTTAGGAAGTGGGAAATAAGGGTGGGATCATTTGATTCCATGTTTGGATAATTGAATTGAAGATAGAGATATATAAATAAAGACTACATCCATCTCATGCCCCCTCCTTTTGTCTCAACCCATTTTTATTTCCCTATCCAATCCCCATCCAAACGTTCACATACAAATTATCCACTAGGCTAGAGTACTTAAAAAGTAGAAAGTACAACTTCTGATGCAACAAGAAGTTGGCTGAATCGAGGCCCACCTGAAGCATTCAGAACCAAATCGAATTGATTGATGTTTGATGCAAAGAACTATTATTGAGTTTGTATATATTATTTTCATTTTCTCTGAATCGGAACAAGCGCTCATGGACTTGAGAACCAGTTAGAAATCCTTGCCCACCTAGCCTAACTTGGCTAAACTGTCAAGCCGACTTCGCTAATTGGGCGTGATAAGCAGCAATACATCATAATTTGGCGATGTCAGTGTTGATGTCCTCATGCAGAACAAGCAACAAATCGACACAAAATCCTTTCGTCGTCTGGCATTATCTCCTATGGAATGGCTCGTGCCTCTCTTTCGAGCAAGTGCATAGAGAAACACAGTACTAATAACATGTTAAAGCATGAAATATAAATAGAATATTAGATGAGAACTAGTGTGTTTTTATTAATCTAGAGACATAACACATACACAAGGTAAAACGATGTAGTAAAATGATGCCTTGTCATGACAACCATTCACACTCTTTATGCCAAAGCGTATGCCCAGTTCGTGGTCATGTATGACAGTTACTAATGCCTACTCTAATCTTGATGAGATCACTCCTTAAAAGATATCTATTCGAAGAGGTATTCTAAAAGAAATGTCTATTTCAAAAACAGTGACGTCGGTGTTCTCTATTGGAGCTTCTTCCTCTAGATACATATTCGTGATAAAAAAAATCCTCCTACCTCCCATGATCTCCTTTACCAAACTGGCAAGGGGCTCTTCTTCCTGATCAAATCATAAGGAGTTGGGTTGATCATAGTTGAAAAGTAGTGAGCAGGTAAAAGTGGAATAATAAAGAGAGGTGAAGGTATCGTGGTGATGAAGATTTCACTACGACCATGCACTCCCAGTTGCTTGAGGTCACTTGGCAGTCGATCACTAGTAGCTTGGCATCTCTTCTTAAACACTAAAATTCAGTTCAAGCATAATTAATAAAAAAATCGTGAACCTATAGGATTGGCGCCTTTTTTAATGATGGCCACAATTTAAGTGTGGTCTCAATAAAGATGATCTAGAATGTGTATAGGAAGCAATCATAGAACTTTTAAGACCATGGATGGGTGTATTGTTGGTCACTCGTTTTGATTCTTGAAAGACATCAAAGCGAGACAACAATTAAAAACAAGGGACCTTGTCCCCTTCAATTTATCTTCAGCTTTGAACATAAATTGTTGAGAAGGTTATTGAGATTGAAATCATAATGAAATAAAGAACACATAAATACACAAAAGAAATCTTCATAGCTGTGCTCTTTGCATTATCTTCTTATTGTAAATGAATACAATTATATCTTCATAAGTATAGACAACAACCAGCAAGGTAAACTTAGCTTCGTAGGTGGAGCTAGGTGGCATGCCGTGAAATCATGTTTGGTCTGTGCATGAGCACTGTTCACCTATTTATATGGACAACTCAATATACAACTCAATGTAAAATTACTATCATAGTCTCAAAACCTATACATACATCTATAAGAATTGTTGGGGACATAATTGTCATTTCTTCTGAAGCAGCAGCAAACATGTTGGTCTTCATTTTTGGACAAACATATGTTAATTACTCGTGAGACTAATTATGAAAAACTGTCAGTATTAATTAATTTTGAGGACCTTCGGTAGAGACATTCCCCCCAATATGTATCAACATCATACTAGCATACTTCAAAACATATATGACCTCCTTTTGCTTCGTGACAAAAACTTCATTGCTATTAGTTAAGACATATTTAAAAGCTATAGCTTCAGGCAGAAAAGAAACTGAACATAACTCAGAATCATTTTAGATAAGAAGATGTAGGTAAAGGAAGCAATCAGAGAACTTTGAAGACCATGAATCACTACAGTAAAACGACGCACATCCGACGGCCACTTAACCTCCGACGGCTATCTTCGAGACCGTCGGACATAAGCTTATGTCCGACGGTCTCTGCTGGCCCTCGGAAATAGCGTCTTATGTCCGACGGCTGTCAGAGAAGCCGTCGGACATAAGCTTACGTCCGACGGCCGAACTGATAGCCGTCGGACATAAGATATTTTAATGCGGGCCAGGCACCGCGCGATGTTTCATTTCCGCATCCGGTCCTCTCTATGCCGCGCTGCCGCCGTCGCCTGCTTAAGCCGCCGCCACCGCCCATGCCTGCCGCCGTCGTCGCCCGTGCCCGCCGCCCCGGCGCCCACCACCGCCGGCGGTCTCCGCCGCCGCCCCGGCACCTGTCCCGACGCCGGCTGCCCCGACTCATCCTCCGTCCCGCCCATGCCGACCACCGTCCCGCCATCAAGCCGATAAGTGAGTATTTTTAATTTTGTCAATGTATATATTATTTTCTAGTTGTCTTTTTTCAGTATTAAATTTTTTGTATGTTTAATATTGTTTAGCTTGTTATGTCCGACGGCCGGAATTTGACTATGTAATAAATTTAATTTGTTTTAGTTTACTTAGTGGTGTTTAGATAATTTAAACTTTTAATTTCCGAGGGTTTTTATTATGCCCTCGGAAATAAGGTTATTTTATATAATTTGGCACTCGTGACAATGTTATTTCATATATATTATATGTTATTTCGTATATATTATTGTGGTAGTTTATTAGTTGAACTCGTGACATTGTTTTAGTTTACTTAGTGGTAGTTTATTAGTTGAACTACGTAATTTACTTATTCTTTCCTGTAGATATAGGGATGATTTACTTAAATAATCAAGTAAACGTAATCAAGTTACCTGGCGAGAAAGAAGAAAGCTACTTGGCGTCCATTGAATCGACGAAAGCAACTAGACCCTGATTTTGATTACGATTATAATTGACGAGTATGGATCATGATTTTATTGAATATTATATATATATATTTCATTTGTTTCATTATTTTATTGTCGATTTGTGTACTAACTTGTTTTTGTTAAAATAGGATGTCAAAGAAAATGAGGTCTATTGCCCGTAGCTTGCTTGGGACGAGGAGTAGCTCGAGGAGCAGCTCGAGTGGTGAGGATTCAGTTTTTCAGGGCACATGTTCTACCATGAGCAGACGCAGAGCGCTGGCAGAACATTTGCCTCTACATGATGTAAGTTAGTTGTTAATTTACATTATTTGAGTTACTTAATATTGTATGATGTAAGTTACTTGTTTCATAGGATGCTGAAATCGAGGAACCAGTGGTAGATGATCATGCGAGAGATGATGATGAAGATGATGTGGGAGATGATGATGGAGACGATGCTGGTGGGTATTCTGCAGGCATGGATTCTGGGGCTGGTGGTGATTCCGTAGCTGGGTCTAGAACTTCTCGAGTTAGGAGAACGAGGAAGCTGCATTTTGTTGGACCACCTCCAGAGCTTTCACTCGAATCTCAGGTTTTGATTAAGCCTAGTGGAAAGTGAGTGACATATCTTTGCTTAATTGTTATTGAAATTTATGTTTTCATTTCTACATTGTTTTCTGTTTGCAGGACTTGGATCGACGACTCGTTCACAGGCACAGGACACTACATGCAGGTGAACATGGTCCTTGGTAATCTTGTTCGTCTGCACTAGCCTGGTCTTGTGACTTTGCCTAGTGGCGAGTCTGTCCCCGCCACCACTTGGGAGCATTATCGCTATGGTGTCTGTAGAATGTTTGGCAACACACAGGCACTAGTTTGGGATGCATTCTGGGTATGAATTGTTTATACTAATTTAGTTATCCCATATATGGTTGCTTTTATGATAACACTAATTTTTTGTAGAAACAGCACAAGTTGCCGGACGATGGATCATATGATACGAACGCTGGTTACGTGTTTGAGTATAACGCGAACGATGTCGTTGCAGATGCAATGTACTATGCACGAATTCAGTCTATAAAGGCATGGTACAGAGCAAGTGCTGATGATCGACCGATGCCAAATACCAAGGCCGAGTGGTCATCAATTTACCTTACGGAGGAGCAATACCTTGAGGTAAACAAGTGGTTGCATCTCATATCGCACGAATCCATGTATTTGCTTTATTGAAAAAAATTCATGTAGGTGTCGGTGCCGTGGATGGCCACCCGATCAGAGGGTTATCGGGCCTTGTGCAGATGGTGGGCTTCCCCTGAGTTTCATGCCATTTCCGAAAGAAATAGGGGAAACCGTGGACTGAGTTGTTCCACAACTACGACGGCGATGGACATGTGCGCTTGGCTAAGACGACGCATCACATTCTTTGGTGAACAACCTTTTCAACACGCAGAGTCTAGCCGGAGGAAGTGGTTATAACTCGGACCAACCAGGCGATGGATATGAGTGATAGTTCATCAAATGTGTTTAAATTGGAACTATTACTATTCATGTGAAAGACTATCCTTCGAATAATGTCAGTTTTAATTTTGGACCTATATGTTGATGTAAAACACTTGTTGCAACAATTTGGAACTATATGTCGTTATGTTAAATTTGTGAATGTGAATACTTATGTGAGTATATTTGTGATTGTGAATACTTATGTGAGTATATTTGTAATTGTGAATGTGTATATCTGCATGAAATCTGTTTTGTTTTTGTAAATGTCAGATTTTAAAAAAACTGAATTTTGTGTAATTTCTAAAATTTGTTATGTCCGATGGCCTGGCGTCATCCGTCGGACATAAGGGCTGCTTATGTCCGACAGTTTATATTTAAGCCGTCGGACATAAGATACCGTTATGTCCGACGGCTGACGCCAGGCCGTCGGACATAACAGTTGTGGGTCCCACTAGTCGACCGGTAAAACGATTGACAGTCACTATCTCCGACGGGTGGTTGCGGTCGTCGGAGATAAGTTATGTCCGATGGCTGCTGTCGGACATAACACTATTTCCGACGCCTTATGTCCGACGGCTAGAGACCGTCGGAGATAACCCAAAGCCGTCGGACATAAGCTACGTCCGACGGTTTACAGCTTATGTCCGACGACTTTGGCCGTCGGAAGTTGTTTCGTTTACTGTAGTGAATGTATGTATCAACATCAGATGATATCTTCAGATTACAAGACCTCTTCATGCTGTTTCTCAGCGACTAAATACTACAGTTCAAACTCAAGCATAAGTGGTACTAGTATTCAAATGCCATAGTTAAAGAAAATAGAATACTGCTGCACTAGACAAACATCATTTGAATACCATAGGTACAAGGTACATAAATAAAGCAATCACAGAACTTTGAAGACCATCCGTTAATTATCAACAGCACAGTAAAAGATGGTATAGACTCCTCATTTACTTTGCAGTCGCTACATGTTGATTTAATTCACATGAAAGGGTGTGGGCCAAGAAAAGATTGAACATGAAGAAATCAGAGAACTTTGAAGACTACACGTGTTTTCACCACATAAAAACATTCAGATGTTTCAGTCTCCTCATTTCGCTTCTAAAAATATTTTAGAACACGATTATACTCGATAGATACTGAGCGAGTAATAAATCGAAGAAAAAAGAAGCAAGATCATGATGTGGGCAGAAAATATGACTGAGGACAATCACTGCTTCCACAGAGGTATAGAGCCCCAGCCTGGTCCATTACTCTTGCACCCATAGATAACTTTTTCTCGCATGCATTTTCCCTGCGTCCAACCTCATAGAGCAGGGGGCTAATGGTGCCACTTAACCAAAACATAAGTCATCGATGCAACAAAAGCGTGTACTCATGTCTACGCAAATCAAGCCAAAGACTGTTGTTCTTGATTTTCAAAAAGTACTAGCAGGAAAGTGTAATACCCAAATATTGGGAGGAATAGAATGTACAGGAATTGAGAAAATATAAAAGGTTTATTTGACTACTTATGCTAATTTTCTCATTTTTGCATCAATTATGTTAAATAAAAAAAATAGTGCATCATATTGGAATTTAATTGTTTGTGCATTTAGTAATAATAATAATGACAATAATAATGATAATGAATAATAAGATTATGGATAAAATGAAAGTACAATTAAGATTGGAATTTTGGAAATTCAAGACATGAATTTAAATTTGAATTGAAGTTTTCAATTTGGAAAAAGAAAACGGGAATGAAGAGAAACACCACGCTCATGGGCTGAATTCTCGTTCTTGGCCCACTTAGTGCTCAAACCACCAGCCCACACTACCCACCTGAGCCGACCAACCGGGCCCATGTGCCAGTGTCACCTGGGCGGGCTCTATCTCGTTTGCTCACCGCCACATGGGTCCCACGGGTCGGGCCACCATCCACCTCTGGTCGCAGCTGATGCCGAAACCACCGGGCGAAGCCGCCGCTGCCGCTTGGGTTGTTACGCGTGCCTGGCACTAGGTGGCAGTCCACGCCTGTATATATGAGACCCAAGCCGTGATTCATCTCGGCCGGTGATCAGCAGGTGTGCGGACGAGAGTAAGGCAAGCTTGTGGATTGTTGGATCGGAATCCTGCTCTCGCGTGTTCGTACCGGTTCGCGGTGTGATCTGGTCCGTTGAGGGTGGATCGGTCGGATCCGGGTGGATCGTGTGTACTTCACCGTGTACTTTTTACATAAGGGACCCCGGAAAATATGATAACTAACCCGCCGTCCATCCAGGTTAGGGAGTATCTGAGTTTAAACCCTTAGATTTACAAATTTAACCCGGAGCTTTCTGGTAATTATGTGTGCAACCCAGAAACAGATAAGCTGATGGCAATAATGTAGAAAATGAATTTTTGTATAAAAAATAATTTCAATAACTTGCTAAATTCATAAGTAATATATTTCAATTCCTTTTTAATCCATTCTAGTTGCAATAATTTTGTATTAATATTGCTTATCAACCGGTAACTCTGTTTATCCATGAAACATAGACTAAAATTATTCATTTGCCTTAATCTGTATCACCCACTTAATAACTTCATAAAATCATAACTCGACAATCGTAACACCCAATTCAGTGATTCTTGTTCCTACGATCTCGTTACGATGCGTAGAATATTATTATGCAGTATGATCTCATGTTTGGTGTGATGTTAATTTCTCATGTACCATGTTTGTTCGTATTGTTGCGAGTAGACGAGCAAGCCATTGAGGACCCTGGTGTTCAACAGGTGGATAATTCTGAGGAGGAGCTCGTTGAAGGCAAGTTGTGCCCTTGACCACTTTTATTTACCCAATAATGTTCTCAATAATCACTATGGCATGATTAGGCTTAATTTTGATGGGACCCAATAGGTCACCCTAGGCTTAACCACTATGGCCTTGATCAACACTGAACTTTTTGGGTAGTCTTGCTATTGCTATATGTTGGGGGCCTTCAGCTTCCGAAGGTCCTCAAAAACAAGATTTAACAGTGTTTCTGGAGTATAATGTGTGAACAGGTATCTTCGGACTCGAGTCGATATCACAGTAGGAGAAGCCCAAATAATACGAAGGTTGATACAGCACCGAAGATGTGAGCAGGAAAGCTTCGGCGTGGTAGCAGAAAAGGAAACCGGCTTAAAGATGAAAAGGCTATTCAGACCTCGGTGGATTACTATAGAATTACTACCAAATGTAAAGGGCATGGATGTAATTTTATATGAGTTGTGTCCCGTGCCTATAAATAGGTGAACAGTACCCCGTACTGTTCACGCGGACTTGGCATTTTGCTTTTGCGTCACGCTTGTACTTTCGCCTTTCTTTCAAGCCGAAGGTACATTTGTAATTTGATATTATTTCTACTTTTATATAATAATAATACAGAAATGAGTTGATAATAATGCATAATAGTTTACGCTACCTTTTGTGTCTCATATGATTCTTTCTTCATTATTATATGTTGGATTTATGAAGGTATGTCCTTCATAACCTTCGTCCGAAAGTCATTATATCCTAAGGGAAATAATGCTTCGAAGGACGAAGGACTTTATCGTTTAACATCTTCTGTGTTGCCTTGTTCTTAACTCATAGCATTTGAGAACAAGTCCCCAACATTGGCGCCCACCTCCGGTGAACTCATTTCCACTCTTTGAGTTTTTGAACACCTTCGGCGATCATAAACCTTCGCTATGGCGCCGAAGAAAGCTTCAACAACTGGGGCTGCAGCTCTGCAACCGCTGGACCCCAATCAGGAGATTGTCTCCCTTCGGGAGGCCCGAAGCCAGAAAAGGAAGGTTGTCAGCCCGACATCGCCAGAGGATGAGATAGACCAAGAAATCATAGACATGGAGATGCTTCATCAACAGGTGCAGAGGAAGAAGGAAAAGATGGCCAGGCTAGCTGAACTGCAAAGGCAGATAGACGAAGCCTCTGAAGAAGTTCGTCATCTTACTCAGGATGAGCAAAACCGAAGGCCTCAGCACCAAGACCTTCATCAGGAGGGTTTCCTCAACGAAGATGACTGGTATGACAATTTCCATCATGGAAATTTTGCTTTTGATGATACTTCTCCTCTGTCCGCTGAGCTGCAGGCTACACCTTGGCCTCCGTCCTACAAGCCGCCTCAGCTTCCCATATTCGACGGCCATTCAGACCCGAAGCAGTTTTTGATGAGCTACGAAGCAACAGTATCTTCGTATGGTGGCAATACTGCAGTCATGGCAAAATCTTTTGTCATGGCTGTCAGGAGTGTTGCTCAAACCTGGTATTCCTCCCTTCGACCAGGAACGATCACTTCATGGCAAAAGCTGAAGGACTTGTTGTTAACCAGCTTCCAAGGGTTTCAGACGAAGCCGGTCACTGCTCAAGCTCTATTCCAGTGCACCCAGGATCACGAAGAATACCTTCAGGCGTATGTCCGGAGGTTCTTGCGTTTGAGGGCACAGGCACCAACAGTGCCCAACGAAATTGTCATTGAGGCCATGATCAAGGGGCTTCGGCCAGGACCTTCAGCTCAGTACTTCGCTAGGAAGCCTCCTCAAACTTTGGAGAAGCTGCTCCAGAAGATGGACGAGTATATTCGGGCCGATAATGATTTTCGTCAAAGAAGGGAGGAGGCTTTCAGGTTTTCTGAAATGACCAGGGGCTTCGGAGGAAGATTCTATTCGAGGCACGTTAGGTCAATTCACAACTCTACTCAAAATGATGATAGGGGGAGCCAGCAGCAAAGGCCACAGTGCTCCTCACAGGCTTCGGGGCAACAGCAAAGCTCCTTCCGACCGCCAGCTCCAAGAGGCAGAGGCGCCAGGGGCTTCGACGGAAGATTTGGAGATCAACCAAGAAGAATTTTTTGCTTGTTCTGTGGTGAGAACAAGGGCCATACCACCAGGATGTGCCATGTTACCATCTAGAAGCAAAAGGAAATAGCCGAAGCTGCAGCACAACAGGCTCAGCCGAAGCAGATCATGCACACTGCTTCATATCATTCGCCTTACATCCCAGAATATGTAGGCAACCACCCTGCAGTTTCTGTTGCTTCGGCAAGTCAACCTCAAGCTTCCTGGCAACAGCCTCCGCCTCCACCACCGCTGCAACAAGGCCAACAGCCAGAAGGGAGCCAATATGCTCCACACCAAAGGGACTTCAGAGAACAATCTGAAGCTCGCACAGTCAATAGCACTGTGCCGGAGTCGAAGCACATCTATTGACAAATATCCTATTTTGATAGCAGTTTTCTTCATTTCAGTTTTATTTTCTGTATAATAAAGGACACTTTTTAAATTTCAAGTAATAGTTTTGTTGTCTGCCATAAGGAAAATATATCTTCTCCACAGGTTTAAGTTGTCGGAGCTTGAAGATTTGCAATAGCAAGGAGGACCTTCGAATTATCAAAAAATTATTTTAAAAAGACACGGTATGAATTCTTCGAAGCAACAAAAAGTCGTTCTAGGGAACGCAGAGTAAGTTTGCTGAAGCTACAAAAAGCCGTTCCAAAGGGAGCGCAGTGTAAGTTTTCTGCTCCAAAGTCGTTCCAAAGGGAATGTAGAGCTTACAGCGAAAAATAAACGCTGATACCGCCTAAGTAAAAGGCGAAGCGCGAAAAGTCAACGCGAATACCGCTGAAAGTAAAAGGCGAAGAAGCTCCTAAGGGAGGCTTACAGCGAAAAATAAACGCTGATTCCGCTGAAGTAAAAGGCGAAGAAGCTCCTAAGGGAGGCTTACAGCGAAAAGTCAACGCTGATATAAAAAGATTATGTGTTTTATTACAGGGATGTGCGTGTATCTTCGAAATAAATACCATCTCACATAGCATAACATCATCACATCATTTCGCATGGCATAAGCATCATACATCATGCTGCATATGACACAAGAAGGGGACACAATATCGATCTTCAGAAGAATGTTTTGAAAAAGGGGAAAATCATCGGAAAGTGAATACCCTTTTCGCATAAGTCACAAGGAGATACACTATTGATCTCCGGAAGTGCAGCTTCGGAAAATATCTTCACGAAGCTTGGATATTCTTCAGAACACTACGGATATTGTTTGTGATAAATGAAAACTCTTCTTCACGAAGCATGAAAAGAAGGGAAGGTGTTTTTTTCGTCAAAGACTCAAAAACGGTACGTATGTAAAATTTCATGCATCGTAAAGAATTGAACCATAAAAGCAAGTGTATTACATTCAGGGTTACAAGATGTTACACATATTACATTTCAGAAGTTTTTACAATAGCACTTAATCTTCTCTAAGTACAACTTCCGCAGCTTCGTTCAGGAGCCGATTAACAACTTCATCCATGATAGCTTCAGCCATCTTTTTAATTTCGTCGTCTCCTTTCGGGTGAGGGCCCGGAGACGCTTTAGTAGGATCTGAAGGAGAATAGGATACAACTACATTGCTATTACAAATTGCGAACGAAGTTTAAAACCAAAAATTACAACACAATAAAAACCATTAGTTAATACCTATTTGCCCTTCGGGCTCTGCGCTTTTCTCAGCAGCCTCTGCTACTTTTCTAGCATCGTGAATACCCTTTTCGCTTTTTTGAATAATTTCTCGGGCCATTTCTCGACCACCATTATCCTAGACATCGGTGAAAAATTTTCCACCAACCATGCTAGCTTCGGCTGAAGGATCTTTTGCATCTTCGAAGGGCAACGTAGCTTCGGATTGCGCTAAAATCTTTACATGCTCGCAGCCCTTTTTCTCTAAAATGGTGGCAATCCCCCTGGCACCCGAGAAAGCACATATGTCTCCGCGGCTATTTAAAATTTCCTTGAAGGCCTCAGCTTCGTGATTAATCCATTCGATGGGACCTTCGGGGTTGCCTCTTATAAAGTTTTCTTCGCTCGAGAATGCGCCGACGCTGGCGAAGCTAGCTTTCATCTTCTTAACACACTCCATAGATTTATCATAGCATCTTTTCTTGGACAAACGAAGCTCTTCAACAGTTCCTTCTAAATGATTTGCCCATTGGTCGCTAAGTTCTCGCTTCGTTTCTTCAAGTATGCGTTCCTCTTTAGCTCTAGCCAGTTGTTTTCGAAGATCTTCAATTTCACGCTTCTGAGCCTCAGCTTGACCTTTAAAAGTAGCTTCGTCCTCTTTTATTCTATTTATCAATGAATGTAATATTTTATCTTTTTCGAGACCTTCGTTCCTCAGTTTAATTACTTCGGAACGAAGGTTGCTCAGGGCTATAGCGCATCCTTCGTCTTCGGCATCTTTTTGGGCCCTGAGGGCATTGCTAAGTATAAGACCCTGCAAAGAAAAATGTGTGTGCGTCAATAAATTTAAGTAAACGAAAAATTTTGGTCTCAAGAAAAAATACAAAGATCTCATTTTTTGCACCTTTAAGCTATTGTATGCCAGGCTGTCGGCCAGTTCGTTTTTCGACAGCACCGAGAGCCCGTCTTCTAGTGTTGGGAATCCGAAGCTCTTGCTCATCTCCCGACAGACAGAAATCTCCTTGTTGTCAGGGAGACAATACAAAAAGTCTTCTTCTCCACTGCCGTTGAATATTAACGCCCCCTTTGGATACTTCAGTTTTTGGGCGTAAAGCTGGGCCTCTTGCTTTTCTTTTTCTGATAATTTTTTCCCCGAAGCATGTCGAACAATATAATCAAGGACTTTGGGGGATGCTTCGGGGGCAACAGCACTGATTTCTTCAACAAGAATTGGCTCCGTCATTTTTTCTTCCTCGGTTTCCAAGGATTTTACCTTCGTGGGCTCTGAGGGCCCAGCTTCAGCTTCAGTTTCTTGCTCTGGAGCCTTAGTATCAAAAATCTCAGTTTTCGCTTCGGAAGTTTCAACAGTCTTCTTCGGAGTTGTGCTTGAGGATTTAATTGTTTCCAGAACATCTAGCACGTTGACCATTCTTTTTCTTTTTGGAGTCACCGTTGGCCCCTTTTGGATTTTTGTTGTCTCAACATTTGCTGAAGGACTTAAAACTTCTGATATTTTTTATCCCTCAGCTGATCCTTTTGCTTCTTCCATTTTTTCTGTCGATGGTGCTTCGGCCATCTCTTTGGTTTCTGATAACAAAATCTTTGGTTCTTCCAATTCTGTTCTTGTTGGCGCTTCGCCCATTTCTGCGATTTTTGGCAGCAAGGTTAGCTGTTCAGCCTCGGTGGCCGAAGAGGTATCTCCGGTGAACTCAGGCACCGAGGCTGGTTCAATATAGCGTGGCCGATGTGTGAGGACCTTTATCCTTTTTCTTTTCGGTGCTGGCGCACTAGGAGCAGCTGCAGCTTCTTCTTTCGCAGAGGTCGTGCCTTTTCTTTTCTGCCCTCGAATGGGATAACGATAGTCAGGGTAGACAAACCCGATTGCGTCAAACACTCGGTTCAGTCTTTTCTTTTTCCGGCCTCCGAAGGCTGCTGACAATGCAGTATCTTCGGCCTTCGAGTAAGCCCCAAGTAGTTCATCACTTAAATTTTCAATGCTTTTTAGCCAGTCGTCATCTGGCTCAACGAATTTATCTCCGAACTTGAAAGTATACTTCAGCCTGATAAGTCCACCTTCGTCAGCCTCCTTTATGGTCTCTTGCGGCGTTTCCCATTTTTCCGCGAGCGGCCATACTCTGAAGGCAATATGTTCTTGGACCAAATCCCTCGTTCCAATAGAAGAACAAATAACTCCGAAGGCTCTCTGGCATTCTTCGGCAGCTTCATTCATTTCAACCTTCGGCCTCCGCAGGCCGAAGCTTTGCCAAATATGGCGCATAACTATACCTTTAATATCTTCCCGTGTTTTCAGGTCATTCTTCACATAAAACCATTCTGACATCCAGTCGCCGGGCCATCTCTTCTGAAAGGTTGGCACGGGACAGCTTGACCCAGACCGAGAAACGAAACTGTAGCAGCCAAAATTATTGTGATACTGTTCCTTACCGTAGGGTTTTGTCTCGTATGATAATTCGTGTATGTTGCAGAAACTTTTCGCATCAGGTTCCAGACCTTGGCTTCTCACGGCCCACACGAAGATATTCAGCCTTATGATTGCTTCGGGGGTAAGTTGATGAAGATAGACTTCAAACATTTTCAGCACCTCTACGACAAAGCTGCTCAGGGGAAATCGTAGTCCAGCTTTCAAAAAGCTTCGGAAGACCACGACTTCATTTTCCTCGGGGGTCGGGCAAGTTTTCTCTCCTTCGTCGACCCTCACAATGGATAAGTCCCGGAAGTATCTTCCCCTCATGTTGGCAAGATGATTTTCTTTGATACCTGATTTGCCAAAAACCGAATGGCTTGGTCGCTAGGGGCGATCTTCGGAATCTTCACCACCACTATCCACATCATAACTGTCACTGTCATCAGTATCTTCAGACAAACCTTCTAAAATCTCTTTGGTGATTTTTTCTGTATTGGTCTTCGACATTGCTATAAGAAACCCCAGGTTCTTCTCTTCAGAAAGACTCAGCTTCATCTCGGGAGCAGCCTTCTTATCTTCAGACATCTTCGGAAACACTAAAAAACTGTTTTCAACGCCGAAGCTTAAAAACTTAAAAAGCTAAGCGAATCTTGGTGCGCAAGAGCTAAAAATTGAGTAAGCGAGAGCAGATGGCAAGAGAGCGTACCAAATGAGCTCGCGGTATGCTCTTATTTATACGCCCAGTGCGTTAAAAATTGAAAGACCCCGCTTGTCAGTGAATGTTGTTATTCTAGCAAAGGGAAGGTGTTTTTTCGGACCTTCGGCTTAAGGCCTTCGTTCATGTCGCAATCTAAATTTATTATTATTCTAACAAATTAATATTGCGAGGGGCTACTGTTGGGGGCCTTCGGCTTCCGAAGGTCCTCAAAAACAAGATTTAACAGTGTTTCTGGAGTATAATGTGTGAACAGGTATCTTCGGACTCGAGTCGATATCACAGTAGGAGAAGCCCAAATAATACGAAGGTTGATACAACACCGAAGATGTGGGCAGGAAAGCTTCGGCGTGGTAGCAGAAAAGGAAACCGACTTAAAGATGAAAAGGCTATTCAGACCTCGGTGGATTACTATAGAATTACTACCAAATGTAAAGGGCATGGATGTAATTTTATATGAGTTGTGTCCCGTGCCTATAAATAGGTGAACAGTACCCCCGTACTGTTCACGCGGACTTGGCATTTTGCTTTTGCGTCACGCTTGTACTTTCGCCTTTCTTTCAAGCCGAAGGTACATTTGTAATTTGATATTATTTCTACTTTTATATAATAATAATATAGAAATGAGTTGATAATAATGCATAATAGTTTACGCTACCTTTTGTGTCTCATATGATTCTTTCTTCATTATTATATGTTGGATTTATGAAGGTATGTCCTTCATAACCTTCGTCCGAAAGTCATTATATCCTAAGGGAAATAATGCTTCGAAGGACGAAGGACTTTATCGTTTAACATCTTCTGTGTTGCCTTGTTCTTAACTCATAGCATTTGAGAACAAGTCCCCAACACTATATATGTTTTTGGATGTTGAGATAAATTTGACACATGATCATTCTTTATTATTACTGATGATTATTTATTGTTCATGATAAGATTTTTGTGTTAATTGGAACATGGAGAACCACCTGGGAAAACAGTGCTACCACAAGGGTGAAATGGGACACCCTTGGCCAAGTAATTAGGAAAGCTAGGGAGAGATTACCTTACCTGAAAGGGGCAAGTGAAAGGGAAATAGGGTTAACCTTTTCCTACAATTAATTTTGGTGGTTGAATGTCCAACACAAACATATGGACTAACTAGTTTGCTCTAGAACTCATGTATTACAGGTGCATAATTAAGGTTCAACACAAACCAATAAAAGATTCAAGTTAGGGACTAAAATTGAACCGGAGCAAAGAACCTGAGTGTGCTGTGGACTAGCGCACCGGACTGTCCGGTGTGCCACCGGACAGTGTCCGATGCACCATGCCCGTACAATTCCGAAGCAGCCACTCTCGGGAAAATGCAGGCCCGCTCCGCTATAATTCACCAGACTGTCCGGTGTGCTAGCGGAGCAACGGCTAACTCGCGCAACGGTCGGCTCTCACAGGAGCTACAGTGAGCAATAGTGCCGCGCAGAAGTCAGAGCTGCGAAGTCAGAGGGCACCGGACTGTCCGGTGCCGCAAGAGGACAAAGTTCCAACGGTCACCCGAGCTCCGAACCCTAACAGTTGGGTGACGTGGCGGCGCACCGGACATCACACAGTACATGCCGGTGCGCCCATCGTCAGCAGCTTCCCCAACGGCTACCTTGGTGGTTGGGGGCTATAAATACCCCCCAACCACCACAACTTCAAGCATCCAAGTTTTCTGAAGATCACATTCAATACAAGAGCTCTAGCATTCACTCCAAGACACAATACAAAAGATCAAATCCTCTCTGAGTCCCAAATTCACTCCAAACACTTAGTGGCTTGTGAGAGAGAGATTTTTGTGTTCATTTGAGTTCTTGTCGCTTGGATTGCCTTTCTTCTTTTCACATTCTTATTCTCGAGTGCTTTGTAAGCAAGGCAAGAGACACCAAGTGTGTGGTGGTCCTTGCCGGGTCTTAGTGACCCGTGAGATTAAGGAAGAAGGGTCACTCTGTCTAACTGACCGTTTGAGAGAGGGAAAGGGTTGGAATAGACCCGGTCTTTGTGACCTCCTCAACAGGGGACTAGGTTATTTGGAATCGAACCTCGGTAAAACAAATCACCGTGTTCACCCGCCTTATTTCTTGGTTGATTTTTTCCCTCTCTTTCTGACTTGAATTTAACTCTAACGCTAACCCCCGACCTTAGTGCGTGTTTAAAGTTGTAAATTTTAGGTTTCGCTTATTCACCCCCCTCTAGGCGACTTTCAATTGGTATCAGAGCCTGGTGCTTCATTAGAGTCTAACAACTCGAAGTGATGTCGGGAGATCACACCAAGAGGGAAATTATGACCGACGACAAGTCCGCAAGCTCGGGGAGGACTCTCCCACAGGAGTCCGACAACAAACACAAGGAAGAATCCTCTTCCTCCATCAAGTCACATCGGAAAGGTGACAAGAAGAAGATGAAAAAGGTGGTCTACTACGAGATCGACTCTTCGTGACCCTCCACATCAAGCTCCGAGTCATCCGTCGCTTCAAAGCGCCATGAGCGCAAGAAGTATAGTAACATGCCTCTTCGCTATCCCCGTATTTCAAAGCGCGCTCCATTACTTTCTATACCCCTAGGCAAACCACCATATTTTGATGGTGAGGATTATTGTATGTGGAGTGATAAAATGAGGCACCATCTAACCTCACTCCACGAAAGTATTTGGGATATTGTTGAGTATGGAGCGCAGGTACCTCAAGTCGGGGACAAAGACTATGACTCGAACGAGGCCGCCCAAATTAGGCACTTTAACTCCCAAGCCACGTCTATACTCCTCGCCTCCTTGTGTCGAGAGGAGTATAACAAGGTGCAAGGGTTAAAGAGCGCCAAAAAAATTTGGGACATCCTCAAAACCGCACACGAAGGGGATGAGGTCACCAAGATCACCAAGCAGGAGACGGTCGAGGGGGAGCTCAGACGTTTCGTCCTCAACAAAGGAGAAGAGCCGCAAGCAATGTACAACCGGCTAAAAACCATGGTGAACCAAGTGCGCAACCTCGGGAGCACCAAGTGGGATGACCATGAGATGGTCAAGGTTATTCTTAGATCCCTCGTATTTCATAATCCTACTCAAGTTCAATTAATATGTGGGGATCCTAGATATAAACTAATGTCTCCTGAGGAAGTTATTGGCAAGTTTGTGAGCTTTGAGCTAATGATCAAAGACTCCAAACACATCGTCAACTTGGAGCAAGGCGCCACCTCCACACTCGAGGTGCAACCCGTCGCATTCAAAGCGATGGAAGAGAAGGAGTCTACACCAAGTAGGCTTCCAATCGACGCCTCCAAGCTTGACAACGAGGAGATGGCGCTCATCATCAAGAGCTTCCACCAAATCCTCAAGCAAAGGAGGGGAAAGAACTACAAATCCCACTCCAAGAAAGTGTGCTACCGGTGTGGTAAGTCCAGTCACTTTATTGCTAAATGTCCTATCTCTAGTGAAAGTGATAGGGACGACGACAAGAAGGGGAAGAAGAAGGAGAAGAAGAGGTACTACAAGAAGAAGGGCGGCGATGCCCACATATGTCGGGAATGAGACTCCGATGAGAGCTCCACCGACTCCTCCTCCGAAGAGGACGCCACCAACATCGCCGTAAACAAGGGCCTCCTCTTCCCCAACGTCGGCCACAAGTGTCTCATGGCTAAGGACGGCAAAAAGAAGAAGGTACAATCTAGAGCCACCCCTAAATACACAACATCTAGTGATAGTGAAGATAATCTAATGTCTCTCTTTGCCAACCTTAGCATGGACCAAAACAAAAAATTAAATGAATTAATTGAAGCAATTAATGAGAAGGATGAACTCTTGGACAGCCAAGAGGACTTCCTAATTAAAGAAAACAAAAAAAATTTAAATTGAAAAATGCTTATGCTCAGGAAGTAGAAAAATGTGAAAACTTATCAAAGGAGCTTAGCATTTGTCATGATTCCATTTCTAGCCTTGGAAGTGAAAATGCTAGCTTAGTTTCTAAGGTCATGAAGGACATGCCTTCATCATTTCAATAAATAAATCTAAATGAAGGCACATTGTCGGTACCCTGAATCAGGGGTACCCTCTTCTACAGCATGAAGACGCTGTACACGTACGACGCCTCCAGACCACACGGAGAATGGCACCCGACCCCACCACATGGGCAGGTCTAAGGGCACCACGTGGCAAGGAAAGATAATACATCCAAGGATGCATCATTGGGTCCAGACCTCCATAGAGGGACACCAGACCCCTGTACGTACAAGTCCGAAGCTCCCAAGAAGGCATGTCGGGTCCCTTGGGTAGGCCCCGAGTCCCTCTAGGTAAGGTTCGGGCCTTGGCAAGGTCCCGGGACGGGGAGGACCCCAGCATGAGTAAGGGTCCAGTTCTGGCACGTGTCCAGGCCTTGCCCTACACTCCCCACTCAGGCGGAGACCCGCTGCTGCCGCGTGGCTTGTGGCCCGTGACATAAGCCAACGGGCCGAGCCTAACGAAAGGCCCCTAAGGCCGCGCAACCTCTGCATTTATTGCGGAGAGGACGCGCCGCCTGCCACCACACTGACGGACGACGTGCCCTCTCAGCATTTAATGCGTCCTGTCCAATCCGCTGGCAGACGGCGTCAGGGTCATCCAGTAAACGGCGCACCTGACCAGTCTGTTGACAAATAGTGCGCCCGTGTCGTGCGGCATACTGTGCTCACCAACCCTTCTACAAGAAGCTTCCCCTGCACGCCGAGGATATGCAGATCTCGGATGTCAGGGCACAAGAAGATTGCCCCAGTAGCGAACATTTGTAGCTCCAAGTTCTATATTCATTATGTCTCTGGGCCCACATATCGGGGTTCAGTACCTTTGTGCATGCCCCCCTTCAGCTATAAAAGGGGAGGCATGCGGCGTTACAAGACAGATCCAATCTTAGGCTCACTCAGACGCTCACAAGTTCATACAAGCTTTCAAGCAATACATCACACAGTGGAGTAGGGTGTTACGCTCCGGCGGCCCGAACCACTCTAAATCCTTGTGTGTTCTTGTGTTTCATCCCAGTTTCCAACTAACAAGCAAAACGCTTAGGCCCCTCCTCATCTTAGGATTTAGGGCGGGTGCACTCTACCACCCGGCCGGAGATTTCCTCTCCGACATTTGGCGCGCCAGGTAGGGGCCTAGGCATTAGGTTTTTGCTTGTTTCCTTGCTCAAGCATGATGGTGCAAATTGTTGAGCACCGTGCCGAGACTTTGGTAGATTTCGCGGTGGAAGGAGAAGTTGCTTCTTCCATGCCACAAGTTCCCAACCGCCCCGTGCCAGGCACTGCTGCTGTGCATGCCGCACAGCAGCACATGGCTGCACAGACGTCCCGGACTCCATTGAGAGCGACTCCAGGAGCATTGTTAGTAGCCAAGGAGTTGTTGCGACACCCTCCAAGCTCCACGGACTCACCAGGGGCCATGAAGTAATGGCGGGACGACGTCGACCGATGTAACATCCCAAAAATCCCAACCCGAGGTTTGAAACCCTAACCCCCCCTAATTCCGCCCCTCATTTGATCCTTCTCCCTTAACTCTACCCCTAGGTCACCTAATCATATGCATACACTTAAAATAATTTGGAGCACCTCACATAGACCATATTTATCACCTAAGTTCATTTAGAGAATTTTTGTTGCAAGGGAAAAAGAAACAAAAAGACACAAAAGTAGAAAAGGGAAAAGAAAAGAATTAGAATAAGAAAAGAAAAAGGAAAACTCTCTCCCCTCCCTCGGCTGGGCCGATTTCCAGCCCAGCTCGCGCGCGCCCGCATCCCCCCCTCTCTTCCCGGCCCAGGCGGCCCAATCCGCGCGCCGCTCCCCTCCGCTGACACTCGGGCCCCGCCCGTCAACGCCTCACCCCCCTCCCTCTCGCATAGACTCCTCTCGCTGGCAGCCAGGGCCCACTCGTCAGCGCCATCTCCCTCACCCATCCCTCACCGGCGCGTCCGCCACCGAGCGCCCCCTCGCCTCGTCGCCTCGCCATTAATGCTCGCCAGCCTCCACGACAACCCCGCCACTGTGCTTGAGCCGACCTCTCACCCCCTCAGCCTGCCCGAGCCGTCCCAATCGGCGTTAGCGCCATTTCCGCCATGATGGCGAGCTCGCCGGTGCTCGCCGTCTCCCCCATCCCCCTCCCTTCCCCGAGCGCCTATAAAAGGACCCGCCCGAGCCCTGTCTTCGCCACACAACTCCAGCCACCCCCACTGCCCTCCTCCTCGAGCCATTCAAGCAAGCGCCGCCGTGCTCCCTTCACCGCTCCGGTGAGCTCCCCTCTCCCTCTCTGGCAATCTTCCGTTCAATTAAGTCGTGCCAAGAGCTCCGCCACACTTCCACGTTCACGACACGCCACTTCCCCCACTCAATTATGGCCGGAAAACTCACCGGCGGCTTCGCCGCCGCGGGCCCCCGCAGGCGAAATTCGCCCCGCCCCTGTGATCCCCACCTACCACTCATGCTCCGCCACCACTACCCCGTCGCAAAACCGGACCGGCGGCGGAGAACCGCCGCGGAGCTCGCCGTCGACCGGCCCTGATCGAGCCTCTCCCCCCCCCCCCCTCCGTTGCCGTCAACGCTGTCAGCCCCCCCCCCTCTCCCTGGCTGGTGGGCCCGCGCTACGGCGCTGCCCCCCGCCGTCGCTCCCTCGCAGCTGGGCCAGCTGGGTGTAACACCCTGAATTTGGGGTATAAAAATTTCTTTTCTAATATCCACCGAATTCAGGTGCCACTCTCTCATTTCTTTGCTTTCCTTCTCTTTTTCCTAAAAATGGAGAATTATTTTGTTTTATGTTGGCATAAAACTAGTGGAATAAAATCTTAGAGGAACTTTGATTATTGCATTCATGCCGATGCATAGTGTTTATGAGTGCATAATGTTTCGTAACAGATTAAAATATCTCGATGATGTTTCCAAGAGTTTTTAGAATCTTTGGAACGTTTTTCGAGTATTAAATATGAATTTTAGTTTTTCTAATATTAATTAAATACCTAAAATTTAGTATTTGCAAAAACTATAAAATTCTGGAAACTCGATAATATATGTATATATATTTTCCTCTCGTCGAGTCTATTCCAGATCTCGTGTCCTTTTCGCGGGATCGTTAAAATGTCTTTCCTCGCAAACGTCATGCTGCTCGTGTCTACCCTCGTCGTGCTCGCAACCGTCTCTCTCGCTCGGTCGCGACGTGATTCCGCGACGAATTTGGCAACCACCTCCCACGCTATCTCCTTTCTATATACACACAGCACCCCATCGTCGCATAACCCCTCGTCTCCCTCCCCAGATCTAAATCGCGCAGGACCAGGCATCCCATCCAGACGGTTATTGGTCTTCTTGCGTGCGCAGGTGAGCCCTCTCCCTCTCTCCCCTCCTCTGCGTGCTCCCTCCTTTTTTCCGATCAAGCGGCTGTGCCGTGGCCATGTCCCATGCGGCAGGGCGTCTTCAATCCATGGCTGCCTCCCCTGCGTGCTCCCTCTGTTTTCCTCGGCCGGCGGCGCGGTGTGGCCAGGCTCGACGTCCCCGGGCGCGGCGTCTCGGCGCGGGTGCGCGCGAGCTTGGCGCAGCCGGCGCGGCGGCTAGCCAACGCGGCAGCCAGCCAGCGCGGCGGCCAGCGCGCACGGCAGCACAGCTTGCCCAGCGTGACGCGGTAGACAGCCGGCAGCCGCGCGGCGGCTCGCCCGTGTGCCCAGGCGTCGGGGCCCCTGCTCCCTCGCGCGGCTGAGCGCAGCCCCCACCGCCTGCTCCTGTGTCGCTCGGCCGGATGTCTCCCCAGCCCTGCCCCCACCGACCCTGGTCCTCCGGCAAGCCGCCCCAGCTAGGCTCCTGCTCGCGAGTCGCCGTGGAGGAGCCGCGACCAGCAGCAGCTCCTAGGTGTTCTCTGTTCTCCCTGCGTGAGCCGTTCACCTCCCATGCCTCAACAAAATCCCCTGTAGCCTGGGCGCGGCTAGCCGCCTCTCCTTCTCCCCCATGGCCGATCCCCTCTCCTTCTTCCCCCATGCCGTCCTCTGCTTTTTCTCAAGGAAGAAGAAAAGCACTGATGCAGTTGTTCGTTCGTGCAACCAGGGAAAAGAAAACAGCCCTTGGGGCCCACCTTGCATGCGATTTCCACTGCCCCACGTTTTCTCCTTGCCGTGCGTTTGGAAAAAAAGACCAACTAGGCTCCCACCGCATGCACTGTATGCTAGGACCAAAGCTGTTGCATGCAGCACGATTTTACCATCCCAGGGATCCTCGGCGTCCATGCTCATATGGTCCTCTGTGTGGCCATCTTTTGACCAATCAGATTACGCCACATTCTAGTAAATCTGCAAGATATAAAATATTCAAAATATTTTAAGTCTCAAATCTGTTTCGACTTGTTTTAGTCATGTTAATTTCGTAACCTCGTTGTTTACGTATTAGTAACATTATTTCATTGTGATACATGTTTTAGTTAATTAATCAATTATTTATTTATTTATTAGATAGTTAGTAAAGTAGCAATCTACTTGAACCAATTTACAATTTTAGTTGCACTTTATAAATACATGTTAATATGATTATGCCTACTCGAATATTTTTAATTAATAATTGTTTATTATAAAGGCGATATTGATTAGTGATCCTGGCGCGCCGTTCGCGTGCTGTCTGCGCGCTATTCGTGCGCGCCGTCGTTAGCACGTGTTGTCATGCGCGTTGTTTCGCGTGTTTGGCCGTGCCTTATTTCGCGTATTGTCACGCGTCGTCACGCGTCATTCGCACGCATTGCCTTTTTTTGTGTATCGGGTGTTGTCCACGCGCGATATTAAATCGGTCGCTTATAATCACTCATGTCATTTAATTAAATATTCGTTTAATCATCCACTATTAAAATAGTAAGTTAGTCAAAACTAAATAGTATTTATAATTTATATTTGATAGTGTTGAATTAAATGTTATAGTTAATCATGTTTGGCGTAAACACGATATCTGATAGCGATTCTCGCGTGTTGCTGCGCGCTGAATCGCGTGCCTTTCGCGTGTCGCGCTGTTTCGCGTGTTGTCGTGCGTGTCGTCGCGCGTGCTATTCGCACGCGTTGCCGCGTGCCGTTTTCGCACATTGTCGCTTGTCGCGCGCTGTCCGCGCGCAATATTAAATCAACGGCTCAGTAAATACACATTAACTTTTATGGTCGTCTGATTTACTCTATTCTAATTGTTTTACCTTCACAATAATATTGTATACACGTTAAAAATATTATTTTGTCGTACCTCATGCTTTAGTTAATTAATTAATTAATTGTTGGCCATGCTTTATTATAAACCGATAAATGTAGTGATTCTCGTGTCATTGTGCTGTCCGTGGGCGTCGTCGCACCATCTATGCGCTGTTCGCGCGTGATGTTCTTGTGGCGCGCGTGTTGTTCGCGCAAGTCGTTGCGCGTCGTTTACGTGCTGGTTCACGCGTCTTTCGCGCTGGTCGCGCGCACTGTCTCATGCGTTGTGCACATGCTACGTCGCGCGTGCCCGCACGTCGTCTGCACGCTGTCGTATTGTTTCATACGTCGTAAATTCGCTTCGCTTAGAATCTCTCGTGCTAATTATATTAGTTATTTGTTTGATAGCTATTAGTGTGGTAGATTTAATCAAAACTACATAATGGTTATAAGTTATATTTTACAATATCAAATTAAATGTCCTAGCTACTACTTGCGTAGCGTAAACGTTATAACTCCTCGATCGAAGCTTCGACTGTCGGGTTCCTTTTCCCTCGCGTGACCGTAGTAACACACTCTATTTCGTTCTGCATATTTTATTATGTTTTATTTGAATGATGTAATGTTCTTATGCATATACATATGTATGTTTGTTTGTGCCTGTTGGTATTCGCTGTGTGACGCGAATAGATTGCGATCTATTCCTGAGCTTCAAGGAATCGACGGTCAAGCTTCGGCGATCAAGTGATATTCTTCGAGTTCTGCAAAGTTGAGGACCCTGAGCATCTGTTTGGTGAAGGCAAGTGTCCTCTGACCTATTATGTCCCATTCACTTATAATTCATTGTCCCGCATTACTCAATTGAAACCTAAGGATTGACTAGCTTTCTATTTACCTTATCCTTGTTTACCTTTTGGGTTATCATGGTTAGCATTATGCTATTGCTTTACTTTAATCAATGAACATGATGTGAATATTATGATACGATGATGTTATCCCGATGATGTTCTTGTGATACTTTAGGGGGCTCAGGCTGTTTCCTGAGTACCTCTCCATAAGGACCTGTTCGTTGAGAGACCACCCGGGATAACAGTGCAACCATGATGGTGAAATGGGACGCCCTTAGCTAATTGATTAGAGGAACTAGAGGTGTAGTTGCTTCGCCGTCGTGCCGTCAATGGGGTCCAGGCACAGTGCTTGCTCTGCCGAGGCTGGGTGCCGAGGTTCTTTCGTTTTGCTTTTGTTAGTTACCCTCCTGCGGGGAGAAGTACTGTGTTTATCAAACTGGAGAAACCTAACGAGCGGCTATGACCTCTAGGGAATCTTTGTAAAAGCTACGTAGTGATACCCTGCCGGACCACCTAGGAAGTGATCAATGGGGAGTCATGATCCCCGGGCAAAATGGGAATCACGGCTCGTGGGTAAAGTGTGCGACCTCTGCAGAGGGTAATGAAACTGATATATCAGTCGTGCTCACGGTTATGAGCGACCTTGGGATCCTCTTTGATTAGAGATACATATGATATGAGATACAATGGTTCTATTGATGGTTTTGGCTCGATGATGATAATGATGTTTTCTCGATGAGGAAATGGTTCATGGGTTGGCTATTACTAAAACTTGGCTTCCACTAATAATAAATACTTGACCAACTAAAAGCAACTGCTAGAGCTTAACCCCACATAAAGCTAGTCCACCTCAGCCAAACAGGACATTTGCTGAGTACGTTGATGTGTACTCACCCTTGCTTTCACAAAACACCAGGTTGCCTTTGGTGCAATCTATGCTCAGGTAAGAAGAAGGCGTCAAGGCGGATCTCTAGGAGTTCCACGACTTCGGCGAGTTCGAGGATTAGGCTAGCGACCTCCCCCAGTCAGCTGCCTGTGGTGGGTTTATTTACGTTGGCTACGTTTCGATTCTGTGTACTTTGATTTATATTATGTAAATGGCTCTAGTCTTTAACATTATTACTTACTCTTTATTGTAATTCGAAGCATTGTGCTATGATGAGTCATTTATGTAATCGCTGTGTACGTGAATTACTGATCCTGGCACGTACATGGTTTGCATTCGGTTTACCTTCAAAACCGGGTGTGACACTGGGCCGCAAGCGCGCCCGCGCCCGCGCGCCCGTGCTGAGCGGGCCGAAATCCCCTCCCCTGGCCCAGTCAGCTGGAGAATTCCTTCTCTTTTTCTTTTCCTATTTCTTTTTCTCATTTTCACATATATATTTAGATGCTAATATTTTATGCACCAAAAATTGTCTAAATAAATTATTAGGGCACATAAATAATAAAGTATAAAAATTTGCACACCCCACAAAGGTCACTATGTTTGATGTACTGTTTTTATCTGTGTTTAATTAGCGGAAGAGGGATCCGATCCTCCGGAACTCTTAGCTCCGGAAGAAGGGCAAGAACCCGACCCCTCCGAGATTAACCTCTTGTGCCACGAAAGCTTCGACGAAGGCAAGTCCATCCTTCCCTTGATGCATTATTTACCTACTTCTCTCTACCACTGCCTAAGCCTGGATTATGGGATGGGAATCGAATTGCATGGTGAGCACGAGAGAGCCCGCATTAACTATTACTGTCGGGGACCATAATTAGGGGTACCCTCAAGGCTCCTAATTCTCAGCTGGTAACCCCCATCAGCATAAAGCTGCAAAGGCCTGATGGGTGCGATTAAGTCAGGGATCGGTCCATTCGAGGGACTCGATCACGCCTCACCCGAGCCTAGCCTCGGACAAGGGCAGCCGACCCCAGAGGATCTCCGCCTCGCCCGAGGCCCCCCTCTAGCGGCGAACATATTTCCGGCTCGCCCGAGGCCCTGTCTTCGCCAAGAAGCAACCTTGACCAAATCGCCGCGCCGATCGACCAAATCGCCGGAGCATTTAATGCAAAGGTGGCCTGACACCTTTATCCTGACGCACGCCCTTTAGTCGACAGAGCCGAAGTGACCGCCGTCACTTCGCCGCTCCACTGACCGGCCTGACAGAAAGACAGCGCCGCCTGCGCCGCTCCGACTGCGGTGGCACTTGACAGAGTGAGGCTGACAGGCAGTCAGGCTCGGCCGCAGGCACCATAGGAAGCTCCGCTTCGCCCGACCCAGGGCTCGGACTCGGGCTAAGCCCCGGAAGACGGCGAACTCCACTCCGCCTGACCTAGGGCTCGGACTCGGGCTAAGCCCCGGAAGACGGCGAACTCCGCTCCGCCCGACCCAGGGCTCGGACTCGGGCTAAGCCCCGGAAGACGGCGAACTCCGCTCCGCCCAACCCAGGGCTCGGACTTGGGCTCAGCCCCAGAAGACGACGAACTCCGCTCCGCCTGACCTAGGGCTCGGACTTGGGCTCAGCCCCAGAAGACGACGAACTCTGCTTCGCCCGACCCCAGGGCTCGGACTCTGCCCTGGCCTCAGCCGACGGTCTCCGCCTCGCCCGACAGGGGCTCGGACTCAACCTCGGCCACGGAAGACAGACTCGACCTCGGCTTCGGAGGAGCCTCCACATCGCCCAACCTAGGGCGCAGACCAGCCACGTCAACAGGAGGCGCCATCATCACCCTACCCCAAGCTGACTCGGGCCACGGGGAACAAGACCGGTGTCCCATCTGGCTCGCTCCGCCAGATAGGCAATGATGGCGCCCCGCATACTCTGTGACGACGGCGGCTCTCAGCCCCCTTACGGAAGCAAGAGGACGTCAGCAAGTACTCGACAGCTCCGACAGCTGTCCCTCCGCCAGGCTCCAGCGCTCCTCCGACGGCCACGACATCACACAAACCGGGCACCAAAATCTCTCCGGCCGCCACGATGGCGTGTACTTAGGGCGCTAGCTCTCCTCCGCTAGACACGTAGCACTCTGCTACACCCCCCATTGTACACCTGGATCCTCTCCTTATGCCTATAAAAGGAAGGACCAGGGCCCTCTTAGAGGGGGTTGGCCGTGCGGGGACGAGGACGAGACAGGTGCTCGAGTGAGGCCGCTCGCTCCCTCTCCTGTGTGGACGCTTGTAACCCCCTACTGCAAGCGCACCCGACCTGGGCGCGGGACGAACACGAAGGCCGCGGGATTTCCACCTCTCTCACGCCCATCTCCGGCCACCTCACTTCCCCCCTTCGCGCTCGGCCTCGCGCCGACCCATCTGGGCTGGGGCACGCGGCGACATTTCACTCGTCGGCTTAGGGACCCCCCGGTCTCGAAACGCCGACAGTTGGCGCGCCAGGTAGGGGCCTGCTGCGTGTTGACGAACAACTACCCGTCAAGCTCCAGATGGGCAGTCTCCGGCAACCTCTCCGACCCGGGACGGTGCTCCGTTTCGGGAGCCTTGAGTTCATGTCCCTCGACGGCAGCTACGACATGATACTCCTTCCACCGCCGGGCGACAGCGACAATGGCGGCCGACAGCCCGCCCGCCGGCGGCGGAATCGATGACGTCTTCCCCGCGTGGTGGAAGAACAACCTTCGAGCTCACCCCGTCCTCTCCCCCGCCGACGGAGGAGGAGGCGGGGCAACCAAGGCCAAGCAGGAGGCAGCGCCTCGTCGGCTGTCGAGCGAGTCGACAGCGCCAGTGCCCCAACGGGGGGCACGCCGGGCATCGACCTCGCGCTTGAGACGAAGACGAGCGCTGTCTCCCCGTGACACGCCAATCCCGAGCAAACGGACGACGCCAGCACGCTCGCGGAAGGCTTGCTGGGTGTCACCCTCGTACCTGAGACGACGGTGCAGTCAGTCCCCGACGTGACTTCATCACCGCCCGTCGACCAAGAGGTACTGACCGATCCCCATCCCATGCCTTTCGGATTCAGCCTCGACCCGCCTAGCGGCTTCGCTTTGGCGGACGCTCTCGTAGAGGCGAGTCCGGACCCTCTGGGGTTTCGTATGCGGTCACCTTGGGACCGGCTGACGGACGTCTCGACCTACGGGCCCTCTGGGTCCGAGGAAGACGACGAGCCCAGCTTCTGTTGGGATTTCTCTGGACTTGGCAACCCCAGTGCCATGCGGGACTTCATGACCGCATGCGACTACTGCCTTTCCGACTGTTCCGACGGTAGCCGTAGCCTCGACGACGAGGACTGCGGCCCAAGCCGCGAATGTTTCCACGTCGATCTAGGGGGTCCCTCCGAAGGCAACCATCTCGGCATGCCGGAGGACGGTGATCTCCCTAGGCCGGTGCCTCGCGTTGACATCCCACGGGAGCTAGCTGTGGTCCCCGTTCAGGCGGGGGGCCATGACCCATAGCTCGAGCAAATCCGCGGGGTGCAGGCCAGGCTCGACGAGGGAGCAGGAGCGCTTGAGCCGATCCAGCGGGACGTCGGGCAGGCATGGGCGGGCCAACCTCCGGCCGGAGAAATGCGTCATCTACCCCAGGGCTTCCAGCACCGCATCGCCGACGATGTTAGGGTCAGGCCGCCACCCGCATCCAGTGGGGTCGGCCAGAACCTGGCTACAGCAGCAATGCTCCTCCACGCGATGCCGGAGCCATCAACCACCAAGGGGCGGTGAATCCAGGGAGAGCTCAAGAATCTCCTGGAAGGCGCCGCGGTCCGACAGGCCGAGAGCTCCACCTCCCGAAGGCAGGGGTACCCCTCGGAACATCATGCCGCGACTTCCCGATTCATGCGGGAAGCCTCGGTTTACACCGGGCGCACGCGCAACACAACGCATGCGGCCCCGGGTCTCCTCGGCAACGAGCACCATCACCGCGACCGTCGGGCCCACCTCGACGAGAGGGTGCGCCGAGGCTACCACCCCAGGCGTGGGGGACGCTACGACAGCGGGGAGGATCGGAGTCCCTCGCCCGAACCACCCGGTCCGCAGGCCTTCAGCCGGGCCATACGACGGGCGTCGTTCCCGACCCGGTTCCGACCCCCGACTACTATCACAAAGTACTCGGGGGAGACAAGACCGGAACTGTGGCTCGCGGACTACCGTCTGGCCTACCAACTGGGTGGAACGGACGATGACAACCTCATCATCCGCAACCTCCCCCTGTTCCTCTCTGACACCGCTCGCGCCTGGTTGGAGCACCTGCCTCCGGGGCAGATCTCCAACTGGGACGACATAGTCCAAGCTTTCGCCGACAATTTCCAGGGCACGTACGTGCACCCCGAGAATTCCTGGGACCTTCGAAGCTGCCGACAGCAGCCGGGAGAGTCTCTCCGGGACTACATCCGGCGATTCTCGAAGCAGCGCACCGAGCTACCCAACATCACCGACTCGGATGTCATCGGCGCGTTCCTCGCCGGCACCACCTGCCGCGGCCTGGTGAGCAAGCTAGGTCGCAAGACCCCCACCAGGGCGAGCGAGCTGATGGACATCGCCACCAAGTTCGCCTCCGGCCAGGAGGCGGTCGAGGCTATCTTCCAGAAGGACAAGCAGCCCCAGGGCCGCCCATCAGAAGATGCCCCCGAGGCGTCAACTCAGCGCGGCGCCAAGAAGAAGGGCAAGAAGAAGTCGCAAGCGAAACGCGATGCCGCCGACGCGGACCTTGTCACCGCCGCCGAGTACAAGAACCCTCGGAAACCCCCCGGAGGTGCCAACCTTTTCGACAATATGCTTAAGGAGTCGTGCCCCTACCACCAGGGGCCCGTCAAGCACACCCTTGAGGAGTGCGTCATGCTTCGGCGCCACTTCCACAGGGCCGGGCCACCCGCGGAGGGTGGCAGGGCCCGCGACGACGACAAGAAGGAAGATCACCAGGCCGGAGAGTTCCCCGAGGTCCACGACTGCTTCATGATCTACGGTGGGCAAGCGGCGAATGCCTCGGCTCGGCACCGCAAGCAAGAGCACCGGGAGGTCTGTTCGGTGAAGGTGGCGGCGCCAGTCTACCTAGACTGGTCCGACAAGCCCATCACCTTCGACCAAGCCGACCACCCCGACCATGTGCCGAGCCCGGAGAAATACCCGCTCGTCGTCGACCCCGTCATCGGCGACGTCAGGCTCACCAAGGTCCTCATGGACAAAGGCAGCAGCCTCAACATCATATACGCCGAGACCCTCGGGCTCCAGCGTGTCGATCTGTCCTCGGTCCGGGCAAGCGCTGCGCCTTTCCACGGGATCATCCCCGGGAAGCGCGTCCAGCCCCTCGGACAACTTGACCTTCCCGTCTGCTTCGGAACACCCTCCAACTTCCGAAGGGAGACCCTGACGTTCGAGGTGGTCGGGTTCCGAGGAACCTACCACGCGGTACTGGGAAGGCCATGTTACGCGAAGTTCATGGCCGTCCCCAACTACACCTACCTCAAGCTCAAGATGCCGGGCCCCAACGGGGTCATCACCGTCGGCCCCACGTACAAACACGCGTTCGAATGCGACGTGGAGTGCGTGGAGTACACCGAGGCCCTCGCCGAGTCCGAGGCCCTCATCGCCGACCTGGAGAGCCTCTCTAAGGAGGTGCTAGACGTGAAGCGTCATGCCGGCAACTTCGAGCCAGCGGAGACGGTTAAGTCCGTCCCCCTCGACCCCAGCAGCGACGCCTCCAAGCAGATCCGGATCGGCTCCAAGCTCGATCCCAAATAGGAAGCAGTGCTCGTCGACTTTCTCCACGCGAACGCCGATGTCTTCGCGTGGAGTCCCTCGGACATGCCCGGCATACCGAGGGATGTCGCCGAGCACTCGCTGGATATCCGAGCTGGAGCCCGACCCGTCAAGCAGCCTCTGCGCCGATTCGACGAAGAAAAGCGCAGAGCCATAGGCGAGGAGATCCACAAGCTAATGGAGGCAGGGTTCATCAAAGAGGTATTCCATCCCGAATGGCTTGCCAACCCTGTGCTTGTGAGAAAGAAAGGAGGGAAATGGCGGATGTGTGTAGACTACACTGGTCTAAACAAAGCATGTCCGAAGGTTCCCTACCCTCTGCATCGCATCGATCAAATCGTGGATTCCACTGCTGGGTGTGAAACCCTGTCTTTCCTCGATGCCTACTCAGGGTATCACCAAATCAGGATGAAAGAGTCCGACCAGCTCGCGACTTCTTTCATCACACCCTTCGACATGTATTGCTATGTCACCATGCCGTTCGGCTTGAGGAATGCGGGCGCGACATACCAGCGGTGCATGAACCATGTGTTCGGCGAACAGATTGGCCGGACGGTCGAGGCCTACATCGATGACATCGTAGTCAAGACGAGGGGAGCCTCCGACCTCCTTTTCGACCTTGAAGTGACATTCCGATGTCTCAAGGCGAAAGGCGTGAAGCTCAATCCCGAAAAGTGTGTCTTCGGGGTACCCCGAGGCATGCTCTTGGGGTTCATCGTCTCCAAGCGGGGCATCGAAGCCAACCCGGAGAAGATCACAGCCATCACCAGCATGGGGCCCATCAAGGACTTGAAAGGCGTACAGAGAGTCATGGGATGTCTTGCGGCCCTGAGCCTCTTCATCCCGCACCTCGGCAAAAGGGGCCTGCCTCTGTACCGCCTCGGGGCGAATAACGTTTCCCCCGGAAGCCTGCTCCTGAGACCTGCATCAACCCTCCGTCAAAATCGATGACACGCCCGAGCCCGAGGAACCCTCGGCCCAGCCCGAGGTACCCTCGGCTCAGTCCGAGGCATCCTTGGCACGGCCAGAGGCACCCTCAGCTCGGCCCGAGGCACCCTCAGCACCCGAGGGCGAGGCACTGCGCGTCGAGGAGGAGCGAAGCGGGGTCACGCCTAATTGAAGCTGGCAGACCCCGTACCTGCAATATCTCCACCGAGGAGAGCTACCCCTCGACCGAGCCAAAGCTCGGCGGTTGGCGCGGCACGCCAAGTCATTCGTCTTGCTGGGGGATGGGGAGGAGCTCCACCACCGCACCCCGAGCCCTTGTTGGAGACACCCGGGGGCTACACGCACCCCTGGGAAGGGCCGCTTGTCATCGCCAAAGTTCTGAAGCCCAGAACAAACGAACTGGCCGACAGTCAAGGCGAGGTCTGCACCAACACTTCGAACGTCTAACAGCTACGTCGCATCTACCCTTAAGATGCTTTCAAGTTGTTCGCTTACCTTGCCCCCACGCAAGTTTTAGTCATCAAGGGAGGGTCAGCCTTGCCTCGGCAGAACCTGACCCTCCCTCGGGGGCTAAAAAGGGGGGAACCCCTCTGCGTCAAAATTTTCAATCGAAAAGGCTTTTGCGTTCCCCCGGCTATGTCGGAAGCAGGACCCCAAGGAGCGAACACGGGTGCATGTAAGTGGCAAGGCTGACTGAGCCGAGGGACTCCTACGCCTCTAGGTTACGGACACCTCACTCGTCACCCGCCACGAAAAGTGACCCCTACTTGGGGAAGCCACCCTGCTACTGACAGGCGGGGCCAGACACGCAAAATGAAAGGGAAAGGAGCACGACTTTATGCAACGGTAATAAAGTGTTCAGGCCTCAGCGGCCGCAGAAAGACACACGTGCATCCAACAGAAACAGCTCCGACAGAGTTAGGCGTCGCCTCGGGTAGGAGCCGCGCCTTCGGCTTCGTCCCCGCCCTCGGCAAAGTCCATCCCGGCTTCGGACGACGGCGCAGGCGGGAGGATCTCTGCCTCGAAGGTGGTCGCCAGCACTGCGCTCGAACCCGCGGTGGCCGCATCGAGCCTCTGGACTTCTGCTAGGGCGGCTTCATCTTCGTCAGGAAGGCAATACCCCTCGCTGACCCGCTCCAGGTCCACAACGTAGTGGGAAGCGAGCACGGCGAAGGCCCGCCTGACGCCGTGGTGTAGCGCCTCGCGGAGTCTGCCGCGCACATGATCGCCCAAGGCCTACAGGCGACTTTGAGGGGAGCTTCCTGAGGGGACGTCGCCGGAGCCAAGGACCCGGCAGAAGTCCGAGACGGCCTCGGACATGGCCGCGTGGTCGGCCTCCCTCTGCTCGGCCGCCCCGGCAAGCGCCTCGGAAAGCGCCTTGGCGGACTCATCAAGGGCGGACTCGAGCTCTGCGAATAGCCAGAACGAAAGATCTCAAACACAAGCGGAGGAAACAAGCTGAAACGAAAACCGGAAATGGCCAAGGCGTACCTCCGGCTCAGGCACGCTGCTCCGAGGCTGCAACCTGGGCTACGGCTAGGTCGGCTGCAAGGGCTCCAGCCCGGCTTTCGGCCTCGACAGCCCGACCCCGAGATTGGTCCCGCTCATTGACGATCCGGTCGAACTTCGACTGCTGTCGTTGCACTTCTGCGTGCGCCGCTGCCGCCTCCGCGCGTGCCGCTGCCGCCTCGGCTCTCAGATCGGTGCAGAGCAACCGAAGGTCCGCCGCCTCGGCGCCCTGCTGAGAGAGGCGCGTAGTAGCCCCGGCGAGCGAGGTCCTCAGGGATCGCAGCGAGCCCCAGACGTCGACCTCGTGGCGGATGAACGACGACTTGGCGGCGCTCAGATCCGTCAGATCCTGAGGGAAGGAAGCGGGGCGTCACGAAAGACGCCTTGGTCACAAAAAAGAAAAGGTATGCCTGAAACCGTTACCTGGAGGATTTTGGGGACGTCCCTGCAGAAAACCTCCAGTGACGACCGAAGCGACCCCACCGTTGCTTCGGCACACTCGCGGAGCTCGTCCCAGGACTGCTCCTCCCGCTCATCGTTGAGAACGAAGAAGGGATCCGAGGCCTCACGGGTCCGGAACCGGAGCAACTGGCGCCGACCCTCGGAGCTCCGCCGCACAGCGACAAGGCTGCCGCTCGGCGGGACGGATCGTGTCTCCACGCCCCCCTCCTCCGAGGCACCAAGCGTCGATGCCTCGGCCGTCTCAGCGTCGGCAGCGACAGGTCGCTCCCCGACTGGGACGGCAGCGGCTTCAGTAGCAACAGGTGCCAGCACCGCCGGCACGTCCGGTGGGGCCGGGGCCACGTCCGCGTCAGCCGCCTCCCCTAGCACGATGGCCTCCTCGGCAGAAGAGCCGGCCTCGGGAACTCGCTCCACGGCGACTGGTGCCGCCTGAGCCCCCTGCTGTGGAGCGCCTTGCGAGAAGGTCAGCTGAACGGCAAGGCCCGGAGCGGCGCCGGCTGCGGAAGCCGACGCCGTATTAAGGGCCTTTCGGGGAGCCAGATCGGTCAGGCCATGGCTTCGCTTGCTGAGGAGGAAAGAAAAATCACGGTCAGGACATACAAATGAAAAGCCAGGACGAAGATGTTCCAAGATACTTACCCGCTCCGGGCCATGATCAACCGTGCCTGAGGGGAGGTCTCTCGGATCTCGACCCCCGAAGGCGCCGTCGAGGTCCGCTTCGCCGGCAGCTTCGGCACCACCCTTGCTTTGGGCGCTTTGGATGCCCGGGAGGCGGACTGCTCAGGCACTACCACGGCGACCTGAGGGTCGCTCTCCTGCGCTGCCGGCGTGGGCGACGGCTCTCGGGGAACAGACGTCTCAGCCTGGCTCCCCGGGGTCGCCTCAACTCCCCCAGCCGAGGGGTCAAGTACCCTCTCGGTCTGCCCCCGCTCTTCGGGCCGGGACCTCGGCGTCCCGACTCCGGGGACTGACGGCATCAGCCCACTCGGGGGCTGGCTTGACGGCTCCTGGCCTAACCTCAAGCCAGGGCTCAAGCCGAGGCGGGCAGCCATGTCGTCTTCCTCGTCATCATCTTCATCATTGTCGTCGTCATCAGGCGTTTCCGGCGACGGCTCCCTCGGGAGCCCCTCCCTCTCCTGCCGACGATGGAGCTTTTCCAAGGCGTCTCGAGCCCGCATCCGCTCGCGGGCCCGGGCCTTCTCCGCGTCTTTCTTTTTCTTCTTCTCCTCCGCGGCAACCCGCCGCGCTGCTCGGTCCACCGCATCCTGTGGGACCCGTGGCAGGGAAGGCTTGTGCCACCCTACCTCCTGAAGACGGATGGAAATCCCGACCGTAAGAACCAGGGGCAACCCGATGCAAGAGGAAGGAAGGAGCGGACACTCACCAGAGTCACGCACCCTTGGTCAGGGCGCATCAAAGGCTGGGAGAAGGCGCTGGGGTCCAGTTTCCCCAACGCGACGGCCACCCGCCCGTGGAGAACGTCGAAGGGAAGAGGATCCGAGGACATCCGCGAGCCCTCCAAGTCAGCCTCCGGTGTCATCTCCCAAAGCGGCAACCGTCGCTCCGGCGAGGGAAGCACCCTCCGGCGGTGGATGGCGGCAATCACTCCCGCGGCGGTGAGTCCCCCTTTCCGCAACGCCTCCAAGGCCTTGAGAAGGGGTTCGAGGTTCTTCTGTCTTTCGTGCGGGGTCCCGTGGCGCCAAGCATCGGCGGCGACGGTGACTACTCGCTGGGAAAACGGCGGGAGCAACTCGCCGTCATTCCGGAGGTAGAACCACCGGCGCTGCCACCCTTTGTTCGAGGACGCAAGGATGGCGGGAATATACAGCGACGCCCGCGACTGCCTCAGCTGAAGGATGCAGCCGCCGGCCCGCACTGCCGCGCGGACCTTTCTTTCCCCCGTCGGCGAAGCAAAAAGCTCCGCGAAAAAGAGATGAGTCCACAAGTCCCAGTGGGGGGCGATCCCCAAGTACCCCTCGCACACCGCTACGAAGATGGCGGCCTGCGAGATGGAGTTGGGGCTGAGGTTGTGCAACTCCACCCCGTAGTGGTGCAGGATCGCCCGCATAAAGCGGCTCGCCGGCACACCAAATCCCCGCTCGTGGAAGGAGACGAAGCTCACGATGTACCCCGGCGGTGGGGACAGAGCGGCTCCGCTCACGGGGGGAATCCATTCCGGCCGCCTCTCATCAGAGAGAGGGCGAAGTAAACCCTCAGCAACAAGATCCTCCAGATCACCCGTCGTCACTGTGGATAAAGGCCATGGGTCACGCGGCAAGATGATGGTCACCCGGTCGGCCATCACCGAGCAGAAGGGGTGGCGGTGCAAAGGACAGGGTGGGCGGTTTCCTTTTCTCTGGCTAAGTCTCTCAGGTTGCGAAAACCTAAGAGGGAGGCAGGAAGCGGAGCAAAGAACCATCGCCAGACCCTCCCCCGAGTATATAAAGACCAAGGCGAGACCCGTTCAACGTTCCGCCCGGACCGGCCGCGGGATTCAAAAACACGAAGCGAAACAGCCGTTCCTCGAACGGCTCGCGCACGCGCAACGGCCGCACCGCGAACCGCACGCCCCGTCACATTAACTCCACGGCGGGAAAGGCGGCGCCTCTGGCAGGGGAAGCGAGCGACGCCTCGCCTTCGCAATAATGACCGCGTCAAAAAAAGGTACGCCACGTCATTTCATTTTTAAATCCTTTTCCTTTTTTCCCCTTTCTCTCTCTTACAACAGGGACCGGGAAAGGGGGATACCCCGAAAAGGATCCTTCTCCGTGAAGGAACCAGGCTCCGAGCCTCCCTACTGATCAGAGGTTCAAAGGCTGGCCCCTTAGAAGGGTTCGACAGCCGCCCCAGATCGCGTGGGCTCTACTCCCACTACTGGTCAGAGGTTCGAAGGCCGGCCCCTCGGAAGGGTTCAATGACCGCCTCAGGCTACTCGGGCTCCGCGCCCACTACTGATCAGGGGTTCGAAGGCTGGCCCCCGAAGGGTTCACAGCCGCCTCAGACACAGAGCGAGGGATGACCATGGGTACGTTCGATACATAACCAAGGCTCGGGCTGCGCTCCCGAGGTACCCTAGGACATTTCCGAGACCAGCGGGAACGATCTTGTAACGGAATCCCATCAGAGGGAGGCATCGAGCCCTCGGACCCCGTCGACAGGGGACCGGGTCCGGCAGATCACCCGCAGGTACTTTTAGGCGTGCCTTTGGGCCTCTAGCCGACCCCTAGCGAATGGGGCACGGACGTCTGCTCGAATTACTCGCCTGCAGCTCCTCCTTGCGGAAAGGCGACGTAGGGGCGTATGTAAAAAAGTCGAGTCTGTCCCTGATCGCCCTCTCGCCCTGTGCAGAGGCTCGGGGGCTGCTCTCGCAAACCTGGCTCCGGCCAAACCGTTGACAGCGTCAACATACCAGCCCGAGAACTTGGGACCCGACCGTACACCCGGGCTACGACCAGCTCGCATGAGGGAACGACCAGACCAGCCGAAGCATTACGCGAGGCATTAAGACCTCGGAGGAGTCAAACCACTCCTTCGAGGCCTCGGGGGCTACACCCGGCGGGTGCGCTCGCGCGCACCCACCGGAACAAAACGCAACCGAGAAAGGCTGGTCCCCTTGCAAAAAAGTGCGACGAAAGCCTCCAAGCGAGTGCTAACACTCCCTTCGAGGCTCGGGGGCTACTGTCGGGGACCATAATTAGGGGTACCCTCAAGGCTCCTAATTCTCAGCTGGTAACCCCCATCAGCATAAAGTTGCAAAGGCCTGATGGGTGCGATTAAGTCAGGGATCGGTCCATTCGAGGGACTCGATCACGCCTCGCCCGAGCCTAGCCTCGGACAAGGGCAGCCGACCCCGGAGGATCTCCGCCTCGCCCGAGGCCCCCCTCTAGCGGCGAACATATTTCCGGCTCGCCCGAGGCCCTGTCTTCGCCAAGAAGCAACCCTGACCAAATCGCCGCGCCGACCGACCAAATCGCAGGAGCATTTAATGCAAAGGTGGCCTGACACCTTTATCCTGACGCACGCCCTTCAGTCGACAGAGCCGAAGTGACCGCCGTCACTTCGCTGCTCCACTGACCGGCCTGACAGAAAGACAGCGCCGCCTGCGCCGCTCCGACTGCGGTGGCACTTGACAGAGTGAGGCTGACAGGCAGTCAGGCCCGGCCGCAGGCACCATAGGAAGCTCCACTTCGCCCGATCCAGGGCTCGGACTCGGGCTAAGCCCCGGAAGACGGCGAACTCCACTCCGCCCGACCCAGGGCTCGGACTCGGGCTAATCCCCGGAAGACGACGAACTCCGCTCCGCCCGACCTAGGGCTCGGACTCGGGCTAAGCCCCGGAAGACGGCGAACTCCGCTCCGCCCAACCCAGGGCTCGGACTTGGGCTCAGCCCCAGAAGACGACGAACTCTGCTCCGCCCGACCCAGGGCTCGGACTTGGGCTCAGCCCCAGAAGACGACGAACTCCGCTTCGCCCGACCCCAGGGCTCGGACTCCGCCCTGGCCTCAGCCGACGGTCTCCGCCTCGCCCGACCCAGGGGCTCGGACTCGACCTCGGCCACGGAAGACAGACTCGACCTCGGCTTCGGAGGAGCATCCACATCGCCCAACCTAGGGCGCAGACCAGCCACGTCAACAGGAGGCGCCATCATCACCCTAACCCAAGCTGACTCGGGCCACGGGGAACAAGACCGGCGTCCCATCTGGCTCGCTCCGCCAGATAGGCAATGATGGCGCCCCGCATACTCTGTGACGACGGCGGCTCTCAGCCCCCTTACGGAAGCAAGAGGACGTCAGCAAGGACTCGACAGCTCCGATAGTTGTCCCTCTGCCAGGCTCCAGCGCTCCTCCGACGGCCACGACATCACACAAACCGGGCACCAAAATCTCTCCGGCCGCCACGATGGCGTGTACTTAGGGCGCTAGCTCTCCTCCGCTATACACGTAGCACTCTGCTACACCCCCCATTGTACACCTGGATCCTCTCCTTACTCCTATAAAAGGAAGGACTAGGGCCCTCTTAGAGGGGGTTGGCCGCGCGGGGACGAGGACGAGACAGGCGCTCGCGTGAGGCCGCTCGCTCCCTCTCCCGTGTGGACGCTTGTAACCCCCTACTGCAAGGGCACCCGACCTGGGCGCGGGACGAACACGAAGGCCGCGGGATTTCCACCTCTCTCACGCCCATCTCCAGCCACCTCACTTCCCCCCTTCGCGCTCGGCCTCGCGCCGACCCATCTAGGCTGGGGCACGCGGCGACATTTCACTCGTCGGCTTAGGGACCCCCCGGTCTCGAAACGCAGACAATTACTTTGATTAAAAGATATGAGGCAAGTAAAAAGGGTACAAGTGGAATGTTTTCCAAAGGTGTGCGATGAAGGGTACTCACCCTCATCACCTGGTGAGTAGGATGATCAGGGACTCCCTGGTTTAGGGGAGGGCCTAAGGTGTTGGCTCAGCTGGTTTAGGCATGAGCAGAAGGATCGTCCTCTCGTATAAGGACCAGTTTGTCATCTTTCATTACCTGTACTCTCAAAAAGTACAACCATTTGAGGCTGTGTGGGCAGCCACTCGATCTAAACTCGTACGGTCCAACCCCAGGGTTATGAAGGCTGGGGTAGCACCGGGAGGATAAGGAGGGGGAATGTTTTGTCCGGTTTGGACATGGTGGTGGCCTGACTCCTTCCGGTATAACCGTAAAGGTTCGGACGTACAAGGAAGGAAAGAGTTTCGGATTCGGGTCTCATTGGCCATGAGATCGCAGAGCCGGACTAGTGGGTAAAGTGTACCCCTCTGCGCAGAGTCTAAACCTATTCGAATAGTCCATGTCCACTGGTATGGACGAGTCTGGTATGGTATGACAATTAGTGTTTCTACTACAACCGGGAACAGGGAAATGTGTGGGTATTCTCTGAAAAGAAAGTGGTACCACGGGAGCAGGAAGCTCAGTGGTGGTCAAGCAAGTGTTACTTCTATTGTCTTGGGAAAACCATAAATAATGAATACTGCCTTTCTCTGAAAAAGTATGAGTGACTTCAACTCCACCATATAAAGCATGTACCATATAGGTCACTTTCTCTTTACGGGAGCCGGGTGGGCTTGCGGAATACCTAGTGTATTCACTCAGATTTATTTATGTTTTTCAGCAGCTGAAGACTTCTTTTCTGCTATGCTTGATTGATGGGGCTGTGTCTTCACCTAGTTCTGCCTGTGGCTTGGGCTATTTTATCTTCCATTGCGCCTTATGTTTTTCGGCTCACTTCCGAGCTTGTATCCCCCGGTATTGTAATATCATTATTCAGACTCTGTAACTATTTGAAGTAATGAATGTGATTACTAGCCTCCTGGGACTAGTAATTGTATCACATTTGAGTCCCAAAGGATCGGGACGCTTCTGGTGGTATCAGAGCCTATAGGACTGACCGTAGACCACAGCCCTGACCTTAAAAGTTGCCTTAACAAGAAAACACCTCTTACCCCCCAAGAAACACTCTTCCCCTTCCCCGATATTAATAGACCTTTCTTTTCGTCTACCAGATAGGAAACCCCTGGGTGATTAGGACATCCTATTGCTCAGAGGAGGAAGGCTTTCCTCACCTTCTTCGGAGCTGCATGCTACACTTGGGGATCCGCAAGAAGCCCGAATATGTCTGGAAGGAGTATCGTGAAAATGGAATAGAAAAGTGATCTATGGCGGTCTACTTGGCAGAAAGCCGAAACTACCCAAACCACCATCCCTTCCAAGTTACCTTCATCGGGCACCGCTTCCCAGACACTTGCCAGAGCGTCGCTCGAAAAGCCCTCAAACAACTGTGCCAAAACTATAGCCGAGAGGTCTCCGAAACCCCCTCCGATATTTCCCACCCAGCAACAAAAACACCCCCACCTGGAGGAAAAGACTCCAGGCTCTGTCAGGAGGAAACCCCACAGAAGATGACCCCACTATCGTCTACATGGCCGGATACCTCCACACCCTCGACAACCACTACGACGAGCTCTCCTCCCACTGCACCCACCTAAACTCCCGAGTGGAAAGCCTAGAGCAGCAAGTCAAAGAACTTAAGCAAGAGAAGGCATCCCTCCAGGAAAGTCTCAACATAGCAGAAGGCGAGGAAGCCAACACCCGTGAAGACTATCGGACTTTGAAGATGGATTATGACAAGAAGCTAAAGAAACTCGCCCCCAAGAAGAAAATCCAGAAAAAGACCACCAACCAAGGATGCCAGACAGAGAAGAAGAAGAAGAAGGCCCCTCTAGCCCTACCTCCCCCCAGAATAGATGATTGGTCCGACGACGAGGATGTATCCCTAGCAAGCCTCGATGATCTTCTCAAGGCATTTGGGGACACCTTAGATAAGGAATTCGCTAGTACCTCGGGGAACGCTCTCGTGTAGTTCCACCTGTAGTAATCTTATGCTTGTAATGTGATGGTGTAATGAATAAAATAACTTGGTTAAAAACAATTTGCATGTGCATAATAGTGACTCTCTTCCCTGGCAGATGGCTTCGGATAAAACCACGCCTACCGCCTCCGGGATTGGAGCAGGGTTTCCCCTGAGAGCTGAAGGGGAAGTCGTTAGAGAAGAAAGTGAAACCCACCTCCCTGCACCTCCACCATTACCCTTAAACCTAGCCCAAGTTCTAGCCAATCAAACCCGACTCATCGAGGTCCTCACTCGAAATCTGGAAAATCAACGGCCGAATGGTGGAAGACCACAAGACAGAATGGGGGATTTCCTGAGACTCAAACCACCCACGTTCGCCGGATCAAGCAACCCCCTTGATGCAGACGATTGGATGCGCACGATCAAAAGAAAACTGGAAGCCATTGGTTGCCCAGAAAATCAGCGTGTTCAACTGGCTGCCCACCAACTTTCTGGGACGGCCTTAGCCTGGTGGGACACCTTCAACGTCACCATCAGAGATGCTACCTGGGCGGAATTCGAAGCAGCTTTCCGGGAGCACCATGTGCCCCAAGGACTGGTACAGCTTAAGGAGGACGAGTTCCGAGAATTGACTCAAGACGGAAGATCTGTCAGCGAGTATGTGCACAAGTTCACAGAGTTAGCCCGCTATGCGCCAGATGATGTCAGTACCGAGAGCAAGAAGATGGCCCGTTTTCTGAAGGGACTCAGGCCAGAACTCAAGACAATTCTAGCTAGCCAAGACTTCCTCAACTTCTCTCACCTTTCCAACAAGGCCATGCAAGTTGAAAGGGCAAAGGAGGAAGAAAAAGGGCATCTTAAAAGGAAGTTCCAGGTTCTCCGGGCACAGCAGCAGGACCGGCACCAGAAGACTCGATCATTTGGGTTTCCACCCAAGGGGCCAAACTTCAGTAGACCAGCTGTGTAACACCCCAGGTGTTGCCATGGCTGGAACACACCTTGGCACTCAAGACTATGATCACATGTGGAAAAACTTAAGGAGCAAAAGTATAAGGGGCTTTGGAAACTAAGTTTTTACCAAGAGTTGGGAATGACCAAAGGCTTTACCCTAATTGTGTGCAACTATCACCTTGGGAGAGGGAGAAAGAACCCTAGGCCTCTCTTAAACCCTATCTCCCAAAACCATGGATAAGAGGGGAAAGAGAGTGAGCAAATGTGCAAAACATGGGTAATCTTTACCCAAACCCTAAGCAACATTTTTAACCATCAATTAGGGAGGGGAAATATTACAAAAAGGCCCCTAGGGAAACCCCATTTCAAATCTCCAAGTGGAGAGAGAGCTAGAACTCTCTAATTCACTCTAAGTCCCATTTTAGCCCTAAATCAAAGATCAACCGTGTTCACTTCAAAAATGGCGCCAAAACCACTTGGGTTCTATACCAAAAATGTGCAATACCACTTAGGGCACCCACTGGAAAAAGTTGAGCTCGAGACGCGGACGTTTGACATGCCATGGCATGGCTTTTGTCGTGTTATGCCCAGTATGACACACCTGTTTTGGCACTCGAAGATCTTCCTCCCTAGGCCGTATCTGCCCCGGCGTCTCACAGTCGAGTGACAGCCCTAGGTGCCAGGAAGAGGTCTGCGGCGGACTTTTGCAAAGATTCGCACGTATGCGACCTCTGGCGACATTTGAACACTGGAAGAAACAAACCGCCACGTGTTCGACGCCGTCTGCCGCGCCAGAGCACGCCCGCGCCCGCGCCGCGCCCAAGCCGAGCCAGCGCCCTGGTCCGCGTCCGCGGCTATAAAACGCCCAGGAGCCTCGGCCGTACCCCTCCGCACGCACTCAAGCCTCACCGGAGCTCAGTTCGCCGCCGGTTGCCCATACGCGACGCGCCCGCGGCCACCCGAGCCCCTGCCGCCGTAGACCGGCCAGCCCAGCCATTCCCAATCCCGTCCAGCCCTCGGAGAAGACTGTGCACGTCTCCGTGAAGCTCCCCGAGCGAGGAATCGGGCTCTGCTTCACCGGAGAGGCCGGCCCAAGGTCACCGGACTTCAACCGACCGCCGGCAACCGTGGACCGAGGTACACCGTGCACCTCTCTTCGATTCCTTGCACGGTTAGACTCCTTAGACCTCCACGAAGCTCCCTATGCCCTTGGATTGAACTATGCCGCCGTGGATAGGCCGGAGCACACGCCGCCGACGAGCTCGCCCGCCTGCTCACGTGGACCGGGCGATTCCGGCCATCTCCGACGACGAGCCGTACCTCGGCATGATCGCCAGACCCTCCCCGAGCCAACCCTACCCTTCGCCGGACCTCCCTCGCCGCCGGTAAGCCGCGCCACCCTTTTCTTTCCCGCGGCCACTGTTTCAGTTGAGGGAGGGACTGCGGGTGAGAGGGAGAGAAACCCAGGGGGTTAAGTGGAAGGTCAGAGACTCAAGTGAATAGTGCCTTAAGGGTAGATCTGCGAGGTTTGAATTGTTTTAAACCCAAGGGCCTCGGCGCAAACCGTTTTCCAGGAAAACTTAATTAAAACCTAATTTAAATTCAAACAGAAACTTTAAAAAACCCATAACTTCTGTTTGGTTTATCCAATTTTGGTCAAACCAATTTTGCCAGACTCTAAATCATGTAACCTATTTAGGAAAAATATAAAACCCCTTGGTGCTGTGGAAAACTTAAAAGTTCTGATTTAATGTTAACTTTAGCCAAAAGCTAAATAATAGTAAGAAAAATAGTTAGGCTATTTGACTAAGGTTAGGAAAATTTGGAGAAGTTTATATTCACCTACTAACCTGTTTAAAAATGTTAAACCCCTCTGTCCATTACATTAAGTTAGTTTTAACCCCTTATTCCAAATATGCTTAAGTTTAAGAAAAATAGGAAAAGTGACACAAAATTTTGAACCAGAGGGCACCCCTATTTTTGTTGAGATACTTAGTCAATATAGTTCACTGGAAAAATGTATCATACCCTGTTGTAGTGTAAAATAAGAAAGCTACCTTTTAAATTAATAAAACAAGGATAACTTAGAAAAACTCCACAAAAATAACCCCAAGGTGAAAACACCCTCACCCTTGGGATAACTATTGTTTTATTAGAAAGAACCTAAGAAAAATATGAAATCTGCTGTTTGACATTTTTCAAATAATAATGTAGTGGAAAGTGCCTTTTTGACATTAAACTTGGGAAAATCATAGCTAATTAACCACCCCTTAGTTCCCTGTGATTTTTAGCACAAAGACCTATCATTACCAGAGGATGCCAACAAAAATAACCTTTAGGACAGAGCCTACCCCTAACTAGGAGGTGTAGTGTAAAGTGCCCCTTTTTGCCTAACTTTTGTTATTTTTGTTTAAGGCCTAACTTTTATACCTTAAGCCTCAAATTCTTAAAACAAGCTAAAATAGCCAGTGGCAGCCCACTGTAATTTTTACAGAATTTTTGGAAATTATTAAAACCCTGTTGTAGTTCAAATCTACCCTAGAAAACCTAAATGAAAATTAAGGGAAGAGAAATAAAAGATATGAATAAAGGTTGTCCCTAAAAAAACTTTATTTGCTGTCCACAAAAATATATCAAAGCAATACCAAACCAATATGTTGTCCTAAAGGAAAACCTAAGTCCAAAGAGTAATAAGTCTATCTATGTACCACTAGAAGCCCCGCATAACTGAGAAAACCTTAAGTTCATTCTTAACTTAGTTTCTTTAACTTAATGTTCTTAAATCATGCATAATCATGACATACATGTTCATTGCATTTCGATAGACTGTAATCTTGCTGACGGAGAGTACATCCTCGTGCCGGAGCAAGGAGCTGCTCAGGAGGTAGCCCCAGATCCAGCCCCAGAGCCAGCACCAGAGGACCTGCCTGCCACTGCTTTGGAAGGCAAGCCCCGGTTTTATGTATAACCTATTATTTATGCTATTTTACTTCACTTAATGATTGTAGGATTGATTGTGCACTTAAGTGTAGGAATTTCTTGAAACCCTAGTTGCATGATCTCAGGAATCCTATTGAGATGAATACTAGTATGCTAAGTCGAGTAGCTGCTTTATAAAGTAGGATCTCGGTAGAAGTCGAGTGATTTTTCTAGCACTCGCGCGAGGTCAGGACATTGATTGTACCCACTTTCATATCATACTGATGCTGGTTTGTGGGCAACAATCCATGGGGATTGATTGTCCACGGGATAAAAATTTGAATAAGGATTATGGTGTGGTACCGTGAGTCAAGCGTTTGAACGTACTAAACACATACCGAGAAATATGGTAAATCGGTAAGCCTAGTACCTGAGTGAACCTGCCCGCAGACATATCCCCTCACGCGACCTGAGACGAGGTCTCCCATTCCGGTTATGGTGGGTACAAGTGCGGCCACTGCACGACGGCCAGTCGGGGTCAGTGGGGCATTGTACGCCAAGGCGGTGAGCCCTGATCTGTTGCCAGGGAATCGATGGGGACGGTTGATATGTGCGGGGACGGAGTGCCCCTGCATGTCGTGTGTTTAGGTTTACCTTGCAAGGATAAAAACTCGATTCGAATCGTCTGCTTCTCGCAGTTAATGAGACTGCTTGATCCATGCTGCTACATTGAGTAATAAGTGGAAGTATGATGAGTTGAGATAAGATGTTGATTGTTAATAATGCTTGCTACCATGTATGAGTAGATAGTTCACTTTTAGCCTTAAGAGAGTCACACTTAACTTTGACTAAGTTAAAATCTTGATTTAGAAACTCAGCTAGTGCTTTTGGCAACCAAACCCCACAGCCAAACAGCTGCATGTCTAGAGGTAGAGGAGTAGACTCCTCACACCGGGTAAGTCTAGCTGAGTATTAGTATACTCAGCCTTGCTTGTGGCATAATTTTTACAGGTTCTCTGGAGGAGATGGTTGCTGGGATAACTTGGCCGACCACCCTGCCACCGGGTTGGACTGTCGAGTGGGACCCTGCCTCGGCTGAGGAGGAGCATGAGGAGTGATGGGACAGGCTTCCCCATCTCTCTGATTTATTTACCGTTAGTTTTATTCCGCTGCACTTCGAACAATGATGGATACTTTTGCAAAAACTCCGATGATGATGATGGTGATGTAATAATTTAACATTATGGCATGTATGGTTTTATGCTTTATTGTATTTGCTCTGTGACTCACCTTCGAGTGAGATTGTGGTACTTGATCCTGTCAGTGGCCGTGTCGGACTAGATCCGAGGGATTGACGGGTTATTCCCATTTAAGTGTGGTCTAGCCTCTAAGGCGGGACTTGGACACTTAAGTTGGAATAATTCGGGCAGTTCCGCCACAGCTGGTATCGGAGCTTGTACCACCACAGAGGAATCAATAAAATGTAAATACCATCAATTTTCCTAAATAAAATTGGATAGAAACAAGGTTGGATAGATAGTAGGACGAGCAGGATAGACCTAGGACGCGAAGCCTTAGGTTAATAGAAGGGTAGCTAGGTGGCTAAGTAACTAGGCCCTACAGGCCACTTTTACAGGATGGGAGTTCCTCCCTATTCCTTCTATCTTGTTGTGAGGTCGTTCAGGACGAGCATGCATGCATTCATAATTAAGCAATGGATAACTAAGTAAGGACTTAAAAGCAAGATAACAACCAACTAGGTCCTTAGCGCCTTTTTACTTAACTAGAGGAAGGCTGAGTTTTATTTTCTTGTTCTTTTTATAATTCTTTTCTTTTACTTACGCTTAACCGTACACAGATGACTTCCCATGGATCCTCCGATGACGGAAATGCACTGACCCACACAGACGGACTTGCACGAGAGGGTTTTCCCCGCATTTTGTGGGAGGTGCTTCAGGGGGCTGGATACATGACACCCCCTCAGTACGCGGTGCAGCAGTTCGAGAAGCACCGAGTGCCCCGCTGTAGGGTGAGGATGACCTTGGAGCCTCATCCCCTGCAGCCAGGCTGGCGCTCCTTGGACTCAGAGTCTTTCGGGTACCGAGCAGAGGACACGATCGAGGCGATCGCACTGCACGGATTGACTACTTTCTGCGGATTTCATCCCTTGGAGCTGGCTACCCACCCCATTGGCTTGTTCCCCGCTGAGAAGGAGGACGACCCAATGTGGAAGGATCGGGTGGAGCATGCTAAGGATATTTGGGCCATCTACCCAGGTCAGACTGCACACTTGACAGTACGGTGCATGAATGCTCTGTACCGTCTGCAGGTGATGCGCGGTGAGGCCATGTCCCATCTGATGGCACTGCTGGAGGCCACCAAGATCACGTTGGATAATCGAGAGGAGCTTGTGGTCGACTTGTCTCAAGAAATGGTAGAGAAAGATTTGCAAGTGGAGCAGCTGTCTGGTGAGATTCATGAGTTGGAGGAGCTAGTGGGCACCCGGGAGAACACCATTGAGGTCCTAGAGGATCAGCTCCTCAACACTCAGCAGCAGCTGGCAGAAGCAAATGAGCACCTGGACATGCACCACCAGGAGATCCAGGACCAGGAGGACGACGAGGACGTCGACATTGAGGGAGGAGATGAGCCTGCCTCCAGTGTGGACACTGCTGGCTCGGGAAGACCACCTTCCCCCGAGTCAAGTGTTGCTTCGTTCGCTCACTAGGTGTCTAGGGTAGGTTTAGAAGTTGGGCAGTCGGACTCCTCGCCGCTAGCTTAGCTTTTGCACCCTTAGGGTACTAGGCTAGGTAGAGTTGAGTCATTTTGGAACAATTTGATGTAATCGTATTAAACTCTCTTGGGAGCTTGATGGATGGATGCTATTATTAGCTTAATCTTGGAAGGAAGAATTTATGCCTCTTAAGGAATCCCTTTTGTTGACGTTAGATCTTTCATGCTGTTTTTAACTTTTCCCCGTGTTGAAATCTTGAAATTGGAACTGTGGTGTTAAGTAAGTATGTGATTTTTCAGATGGCCGGGAGGCAGCGTCGTGGCCAGAACGAGCACGTTCCACCACCACCCCCACCTCCCACTCTGCAGGAGCTCATGGCTCAGCAGAATGAGATTCTGAGGCAGCTGGCTCAACGTCAGCCACCACCCCAGCATTATGGTGGTGGAGACCACCAGCGTCACCCCGCGGCGGCCACCTATCAGGAATTCCTCAGCACCCAGCCTCCACTGTTCACAAGGGCGGAGGACCCACTTGACGCAGATGTATGGCTGCGAGTGGTGGAGTCCAAATTTCCACTGCTCCATGGAGTTTGCTCAGAGGTCACCAAAGTCAGGTTCGCCACCCAGCAGCTTCGCGGACCTGCAAGGACTTGGTGGGATCACTTTCTTGCTATGCAGCCAGAGGACCGAGAGGTGGAGTGGAGGGAGTTTAAGGCAGCTTTTAGAGGGCATCATATACCAGCTGGGATCATGGACAGGAAGCTCAATGAGTTCTTGGCACTCACTCAGGGCAACAGGACAGTGTTGCAGTATGCCCAGGCCTTTAATGACTTGTGCCAGTATGCGGGATATCATGCGGATACAGATGAGAAGAAGAGGGACAGATTCAGAAGGGGGCTCAGCACTAAGCTCCGGGATCGTCTCAACACCGTCAGGGCCAACAGCTACAATGAGTTGGTAAACATGGCCATCTCCCAAGAGGACTGCATTACCGCCAGGCAGGCAGAGAAAAAGAGGAAGACCCCTGTGGCAGGACCCTCAGCTCAGCCACAGCGTTTCCGGATTGTGTCCGACACCCAGGGCAGGGGACCCCAGCAGCAGCAAGGGCGATGGGTAATTCGACCTCAGCAGCAGCAGCAGCAGCAGCAGGCACCCAACCGCAACCAGTTTCCAGCACAGCGGAATAATCAGCAGCAGCAGTACCGCCAGGCCAATGACAACAGATGTTTCACTTGTGGCAACACTGGGCATTATGCCAAGAATTGCCCCAGGAACCAGCAGAGGCAGGGGCAGAATGTCAATCAGAACCAAGGCAAGAGACAGAAGGTGCAAGTGAGGCAGGGCAGGCTGAACTTCACCACCATGGCAGACATTCCAGAGGGAGCACCCGTCATGACTGGTATCTTTACAGTATTAAATTTCCCTGCTATTATTTTATTTGATTCGGGTGCATCGCATAGTTTTATCAGTGCCAAGTTTAGTGCCAAATGCCAATTGCCTTTTCACCACACCAATGGAGGTATTACAATTTCAACCCCAGGAGGCAGGGTTGCCACCTATCAAGTTAACAAGAATGTGCCTATAAGGTTTGGTAGTCTGATAATTAAGACCAACCTTCTCATTTTGGGTTTGGAGAGTGTGGATATTATATTGGGAACTGACTGGTTAACCAGAAACCAGGCTGTGATGGACATTGCAGCTAGAGCCATTGAGGTGCACTCACCAACTTGTGGTGGAACCACACTATATTTGCCTAATCAGGGTTGTACCCGATCCTGTGCCTTTGTTATGTTAGACTCCCCGGTGGAAAAGATCCCAGTAGTCTGTGACTACCCGGATGTGTTTCCGGAAGAATTACCAGGGATGCCACCTGACCGAGACATTGAGTTCGCAATTGAGTTGCAACCCGGGACTGCTCCGATCTCCAAGAGACCCTATCGGATGCCTCCCGCGGAATTGGCAGAATTGAAGAAGCAACTGCAAGAGTTGTTGGACAAGGGATTTATTCGTCCAAGCACTTCACCATGGGGATGTCCAGCATTATTTGTGAAGAAGAAGGATGAGAGTTTGAGGATGTGTGTTGACTACCGCCCTCTCAATGCGGTGACCATAAAGAACAAATACCCGTTGCCTCGCATTGATGTTCTGTTTGATCAGTTGGTTGGAGCCAAGGTATTCTCCAAGATAGACCTTCGCTCTGGATACCATCAAATCAAGATCCGTGCCAGCGATATTCCCAAGACGGCTTTCTCTACCAGATATGGACTATATGAGTTTCTGGTGATGTCTTTTGGGCTGACCAATGCCCCGGCTTATTTTATGTACTTGATGAACTCAGTATTCATGCCAGAGTTAGACAAGTTTGTGGTCGTTTTCATTGATGATATACTGATTTATTCCACGAACGAAGCCGAGCACACCAAACACTTGCATACTGTACTTCAGAGACTGCGTGATCATCAGTTGTATGCTAAGCTGAGTAAGTGTGAGTTCTGGTTGAAGGAGATCAAATTCTTGGGTCATACCATTTCTCAGGATGGGGTATCAGTTGATCCTGAGAAGGTGCAAGAAGTGATGGATTGGAAACCCCCGACCACAGTAAAGCAAATTCGGAGTTTTCTGGGATTGGCAGGGTATTATCGACGGTTTATTCCGGATTTCTCCAGAATTGCCAAACCAATGACTGAACTGTTGAAGAAGGGAGTCAAATTTGAGTGGAGCCAAAAGTGTGAAGATGCCTTTCATACCTTGAGACAGCATTTGACAACAGCCCCAGTGCTAGCTCAACCTGACAACACCAAGCCATTTGAAGTTTATTGTGATGCTTCTGGTACTGGTTTGGGATGTGTCTTGATGCAAGAGAACAGAGTGATTGCTTATGCTTCCCGGGCACTCAGGCCCCATGAGCAGAACTACCCTACACATGATCTAGAGTTGGCAGCTGTAGTTCATGCTCTTAAGATTTGGAGGCACTACCTGATGGGAGCTCACTGTAACATCTACACTGATCACAAGAGCCTCAAATACATCTTCACTCAGGCAGATCTGAACATGAGGCAAAGGAGATGGTTAGAGTTGATCAAGGACTATGATCTGGAGGTGCATTACCACCCTGGTAAGGCCAATGTTGTGGCAGATGCCTTAAGCAGAAAGGCCCAGTGCTATTGCATGAGCATGGATGTGGGAGTGACCACCCTGTGTGATGAATTGTGCAAACTGAACCTGGAAGTTGTTTCTTCGGGTGACCTAAGTTATATCTCGGTAGAACCCACGTTGCAGGAGCAGATCATAAGGGCTCAGGTTGAGGATAAGGGTGTTCAGGTTATCAAGGATATGATCAAGCAAAAGGTAGAGAAATACAAGTGTTTCCGGCAGGACAGCAAGGGAATCCTATGGTTTGGAGATCGATTGGTTGTTCCTAAGGACCCTGAGCTTAGAAAGAAGATACTGGACGAAGCTCACCTTTCCAAATTCTCCATGCACCCTGGTAGCAACAAGATGTACCATGATCTCAGATCTCTATATTGGTGGACAAGAATGAAAAGGGAAATTGCCAAGTACATATCCGAGTGTGATACTTGCCAGAGGATAAAGGCTAGTCACTTGAAGGCAGCAGGCCCTTTGCAACCCCTTCCCATACCATCTTGGAAATGGGAGGACATTTGCATGGACTTTATAGTGGGATTACCCAATACCTCCAGGCACCATGATTCTATTTGGGTTATCGTGGACAGGTTGACCAAGACTGCTCATTTCTTGCCAGTGCATACCACCCACAGGGCAGAGAAGTACGCTGAAATTTATATTGATCAGATAGTAAGGTTGCATGGTATTCCCAAGACCATTGTATCTGACAGAGGAGCACCTTTTGTGGCACGATTTTGGGAGCAATTGCAAGAGTCACTTGGGACCCATGTCATCCGAAGCTCAGCATACCACCCACAAACCGATGGGCAGACAGAAAGGGTGAATCAGATTTTGGAAGATATGTTGCGAGCCTGTGCACTACATTATGGAAAGGATTGGGATAAGTGTATGTCTTTGGCAGAGTTCTCTTACAACAATAGCTATCAATCCAGTCTGAAGATGGCACCTTTTGAGGCATTATATGGGAGAAGGTGTAGGACCCCACTAAATTGGTCTCAAGAAGGAGAAAGGGAAATTATTGGGCCAGACTTAGTACTCGAAGCAGAGGCAAAGGTCAGGATCATTACCAAAAACTTGGAAGCTGCTCAGGCTAGGCAAAGGAGCTATCACGATAAGAGGCGGAAGCCTCTACAGTTTGAGGTGGGAGATCATGTCTATCTTAAGGTATCACCCACCAAGGGTGTTCAGAGATTCGGGATCAAGGGCAAGTTAGCTCCTCGCTATATTGGACCCTACGAGATCAAGGAGGCTTGTGGACCCGTAGCCTATCAAGTGGAATTGCCACCTCACATGTCGGCAGTTCATAATGTGTTCCATGTATCTCAGCTGCGGAAATGCGTTCGTCTACCCACTGAAGTACTCCCGGAACCAGACATTGAGATAGAACCAGACTTGTCCTATCAAGAGTACCCCGTCAAGGTGTTAGATCAAAAAGAGAGATCAACTCGGGCAAGGTCGGTCAGAATGTATAAGGTTCAGTGGAGTCACCATTCAGCAGAAGAAGCTACATGGGAGACTGAGGATTTTCTACGCTCTCGCTTCCCCGACTTTCTACCCAAAGGAGTCGATATGTAACCCCAGAAACCCCCCCCCACCTGCCCTTTGAATCCAATAATAAGAAAAACTTAGATAATAAGGATAGTCTAAGTAGTGGATTTAACTTAAGAAGGGCTTCCTTCTGAAGTTGCAAAGAGAATGACATTCGAAGAGCAGTTAACAAGAGAAACTTGAGTATAAAGAAAGAGTAGCACCAACACACCTTCCAGCACCCTCCAAGGGACTCTACCTAAAATCTCGGGACGAGATTCCTTTAAGGGGGGAGGGCTGTAACACCCCAGGTGTTGCCATGGCTGGAACACACCTTGGCACTCAAGACTATGATCACATGTGGAAAAACTTAAGGAGCAAAAGTATAAGGGGCTTTGGAAACTAAGTTTTTACCAAGAGTTGGGAATGACCAAAGGCTTTACCCTAATTGTGTGCAACTATCACCTTGGGAGAGGGAGAAAGAACCCTAGGCCTCTCTTAAACCCTATCTCCCAAAACCATGGATAAGAGGGGAAAGAGAGTGAGCAAATGTGCAAAACATGGGTAATCTTTACCCAAACCCTAAGCAACATTTTTAACCATCAATTAGGGAGGGGAAATATTACAAAAAGGCCCCTAGGGAAACCCCATTTCAAATCTCCAAGTGGAGAGAGAGCTAGAACTCTCTAATTCACTCTAAGTCCCATTTTAGCCCTAAATCAAAGATCAACCGTGTTCACTTCAAAAATGGCGCCAAAACCACTTGGGTTCTATACCAAAAATGTGCAATACCACTTAGGGCACCCACTGGAAAAAGTTGAGCTCGAGACGCGGACGTTTGACATGCCATGGCATGGCTTTTGTCGTGTTATGCCCAGTATGACACACCTGTTTTGGCACTCGAAGATCTTCCTCCCTAGGCCGTATCTGCCCCGGCGTCTCACAGTCGAGTGACAGCCCTAGGTGCCAGGAAGAGGTCTGCGGCGGACTTTTGCAAAGATTCGCACGTATGCGACCTCTGGCGACATTTGAACACTGGAAGAAACAAACCGCCACGTGTTCGACGCCGTCTGCCGCGCCAGAGCACGCCCGCGCCCGCGCCGCGCCCAAGCCGAGCCAGCGCCCTGGTCCGCGTCCGCGGCTATAAAACGCCCAGGAGCCTCGGCCGTACCCCTCCGCACGCACTCAAGCCTCACCGGAGCTCAGTTCGCCGCCGGTTGCCCATACGCGACGCGCCCGCGGCCACCCGAGCCCCTGCCGCCGTAGACCGGCCAGCCCAGCCATTCCCAATCCCGTCCAGCCCTCGGAGAAGACTGTGCACGTCTCCGTGAAGCTCCCCGAGCGAGGAATCGGGCTCTGCTTCACCGGAAAGGCCGGCCCAAGGTCACCGGACTTCAACCGACCGCCGGCAACCGTGGACCGAGGTACACCGTGCACCTCTCTTCGATTCCTTGCACGGTTAGACTCCTTAGACCTCCACGAAGCTCCCTATGCCCTTGGATTGAACTATGCCGCCGTGGATAGGCCGGAGCACACGCCGCCGACGAGCTCGCCCGCCTGCTCACGTGGACCGGGCGATTCCGGCCATCTCCGACGACGAGCCGTACCTCGGCGTGATCGCCAGACCCTCCCCGAGCCAACCCTACCCTTCGCCGGACCTCCCTCGCCGCCGGTAAGCCGCGCCACCCTTTTCTTTCCCACGGCCACTGTTTCAGTTGAGGGAGGGACTGCGGGTGAGAGGGAGAGAAACCCAGGGGGTTAAGTGGAAGGTCAGAGACTCAAGTGAATAGTGCCTTAAGGGTAGATCTGCGAGGTTTGAATTGTTTTAAACCCAAGGGCCTCGGCGCAAACCGTTTTTCCAGGAAAACTTAATTAAAACCTAATTTAAATTCAAACAGAAACTTTAAAAAACCCATAACTTCTGTTTGGTTTATCCAATTTTGGTCAAACCAATTTTGCCAGACTCTAAATCATGTAACCTATTTAGGAAAAATATAAAACCCCTTGGTGCTGTGGAAAACTTAAAAGTTCTGATTTAATGTTAACTTTAGCCAAAAGCTAAATAATAGTAAGAAAAATAGTTAGGCTATTTGACTAAGGTTAGGAAAATTTGGAGAAGTTTATATTCACCTACTAACCTGTTTAAAAATGTTAAACTCCTCTGTCCATTACATTAAGTTAGTTTTAACCCCTTATTCCAAATATGCTTAAGTTTAAAAAAAATAGGAAAAGTGACACAAAATTTTGAACCAGAGGGCACCCCTATTTTTGTTGAGATACTTAGTCAATATAGTTCACTGGAAAAATGTATCATACCCTGTTGTAGTGTAAAATAAGAAAGCTACCTTTTAAATTAATAAAACAAGGATAACTTAGAAAAACTCCACAAAAATAACCCCAAGGTGAAAACACCCTCACCCTTGGGATAACTATTGTTTTATTAGAAAGAACCTAAGAAAAATATGAAATCTGCTGTTTGACATTTTTCAAATAATAATGTAGTGGAAAGTGCCTTTTTGACATTAAACTTGGGAAAATCATAGCTAATTAACCACCCCTTAGTTCCCTGTGATTTTTAGCACAAAGACCTATCATTACCAGAGGATGCCAACAAAAATAACCTTTAGGACAGAGCCTACCCCTAACTAGGAGGTGTAGTGTAAAGTGCCCCTTTTTGCCTAACTTTTGTTATTTTTGTTTAAGGCCTAACTTTTATACCTTAAGCCTCAAATTCTTAAAACAAGCTAAAATAGCCAGTGGTAGCCCACTGTAATTTTTACAGAATTTTTGGAAATTATTAAAACCCTGTTGTAGTTCAAATCTACCCTAGAAAACCTAAATGAAAATTAAGGGAAGAGAAATAAAAGATATGAATAAAGGTTGTCCCTAAAAAAACTTTATTTGCTGTCCACAAAAATATATCAAAGCAATACCAAACCAATATGTTGTCCTAAAGGAAAACCTAAGTCCAAAGAGTAATAAGTCTATCTATGTACCACTAGAAGCCCCGCATAACTGAGAAAACCTTAAGTTCATTCTTAACTTAGTTTCTTTAACTTAATGTTCTTAAATCATGCATAATCATGACATACATGTTCATTGCATTTCGATAGACTGTAATCTTGCTGACGGAGAGTACATCCTCGTGCCGGAGCAAGGAGCTGCTCAGGAGGTAGCCCCAGATCCAGCCCCAGAGCCAGCACCAGAGGACCTGCCTGCCACTGCTTTGGAAGGCAAGCCCCGGTTTTATGCATAACCTGTTATTTATGCTATTTTACTTCACTTAATGATTGTAGGATTGATTGTGCACTTAAGTGTAGGAATTTCTTGAAACCCTAGTTGCATGATATCAGGAATCCTATTGAGATGAATACTAGTATGCTAAGTCGAGTAGCTGCTTTATAAAGTAGGATCTCGGTAGAAGTCGAGTGATTTTTCTAGCACTCGCGCGAGGTCAGGACATTGATTGTACCCACTTTCATATCATACTGATGCTGGTTTGTGGGCAACAATCCATGGGGATTGATTGTCCACGGGATAAAAATTTGAATAAGGATTATGGTGTGGTACCGTGAGTCAAGCGTTTGAACGTACTAAACACATACCGAGAAATATGGTAAATCGGTAAGCCTAGTACCTGAGTGAACCTGCCCGCAGACATATCCCCTCACGCGACCTGAGACGAGGTCTCCCATTCCGGTTATGGTGGGTACAAGTGCGGCCACTGCACGACGGCCAGTCGGGGTCAGTGGGGCATTGTACGCCAAGGCGGTGAGCCCTGATCTGTTGCCAGGGAATCGATGGGGACGGTTGATATGTGCGGGGACGGAGTGCCCCTGCATGTCGTGTGTTTAGGTTTACCTTGCAAGGATAAAAACTCGATTCGAATCGTCTGCTTCTCGCAGTTAATGAGACTGCTTGATCCATGCTGCTACATTGAGTAATAAGTGGAAGTATGATGAGTTGAGATAAGATGTTGATTGTTAATAATGCTTGCTACCATGTATGAGTAGATAGTTCACTTTTAGCCTTAAGAGAGTCACACTTAACTTTGACTAAGTTAAAATCTTGATTTAGAAACTCAGCTAGTGCTTTTGGCAACCAAACCCCACAGCCAAACAGCTGCATGTCTAGAGGTAGAGGAGTAGACTCCTCACACCGGGTAAGTCTAGCTGAGTATTAGTATACTCAGCCTTGCTTGTGGCATAATTTTTACAGGTTCTCTGGAGGAGATGGTTGCTGGGATAACTTGGCCGACCACCCTGCCACCGGGTTGGACTGTCGAGTGGGACCCTGCCTCGGCTGAGGAGGAGCATGAGGAGTGATGGGACAGGCTTCCCCATCTCTCTGATTTATTTACCGTTAGTTTTATTCCGCTGCACTTCGAACAATGATGGATACTTTTGCAAAAACTCCGATGATGATGATGGTGATGTAATAATTTAACATTATGGCATGTATGGTTTTATGCTTTATTGTATTTGCTCTGTGACTCACCTTCGAGTGAGATTGTGGTACTTGATCCTGTCAGTGGCCGTGTCGGACTAGATCCGAGGGATTGACGGGTTATTCCCATTTAAGTGTGGTCTAGCCTCTAAGGTGGGACTTGGACACTTAAGTTGGAATAATTCGGGCAGTTCCGCCACAAGCTGGACCCACTCCGTCGCGATTCAACCAGCAGAGTCAGAGCTCTTTCCATTCCCCCTCAGTGGCAAGCAACCAACCCCCGGCAAATGCATGTTGGCACTGTGGTGATCCCAGTCACTTCAAGAACAACTGTCCGCAGCTGAAGCCACCAGTACCCGCCTACTCCAACTCGGTGAATGGCCCCAAGAATACCTCGGCATCCGCCCCCAAGGCGCCCTCCGCCGTCAGCCAGCAGAACAAGGCTCCGTACCAAGGAAGGGCACATGTAATTCACGTCGATGCCCAGGAAGCTCAGCAGGCTCCAGGAGTAGTACTCGGTGAGTTCCTTGTTGAATATACTCCCGCTACCGTACTTTTCGATTCTGGAGCATCCCACTCCTTCATAGCCACTAGTTTTGTGGAAAAGTATGGCATTCCCTCTACTCCTCTAGAGATTCCCTTGGTCACCCGAACCCCAGGGTCCGACCTTCTATGCCAGCTAAAATGCTCCCAAGTCAGAATCCTTTTAAGTGGGGTAGTATTCCTGGCAGACTTAACCGTCTTGCCATCCAAAGGAATTGATGTGATCCTAGGGATGGACTGGCTAACTAAACACAAAGGCATCATCAGTTGCGCAGACAAGACAGTCCTCCTCACCGACCGGCAGGGAAAGTCAGTCTCTTGTCAGGCACAGCCACCCGCCAGTGACCCAATGATGTTCAATCTAGCAACGAAAAGTATATCAGTAGTAGAAGAATTCATGGATGTATTTCCAGAAGAATTACCAGGAATGCCACCAGAAAGAGAAGTGGAATTCTACATAGATCTGATCCCTGGAACGGCACCTATCGCAAAGAGACCATACCGCATGGCTCCAACCGAGTTAGCAGAACTGAAGCTTCAAATCACAGATCTTCAGCAAAAGGGGTACATTCGTCCCAGCTCATCGCCTTGGGGAGCACCAGTCTTGTTCGTCTCTAAGAAGGATGGAAGCATGAGAATGTGTATTGATTACCGCTCGTTAAATGAAGTTACCATCAAGAACAAGTATCCACTCCCTCGGATTGACGACCTCTTCGATCAGCTTCAAGGAGCCAAGTATTTCTCCAAGATAGACCTAAGGTCCGGTTACCTCCAATTGAGGATCAAGGAAGTAGACATCCAAAAGACTGCATTTGTCACCCGATACGGGCAATATGAATTCACAGTGATGTCGTTCGGACTGACAAACGCACCCGCCTTTTTCATGAACCTCATGAATAAAGTGCTAGATAAGTTTGTCGTAGTCTTCATCGACGACATCCTTATCTACTCCAAGAACCGCGAAGACCATAAGCGTCACCTTCGGATCGTCCTTGGAAAACTCAAAGCACACCAACTTTATGCGAAACTCAGTAAATGTGAATTCTGGTTGGAAAAGATAGCCTTCCTTGGGCATATCTTAACCGCAGAAGGGATAGAAGTGGACCCTTCCAAGGTGGAAGCAGTATCAAAATGGAGGCAACCAACCAACGTCAGTGAAGTTCGAAGCTTCCTAGGAATGGCAGGGTGTTACCGCCGCTTCATCAAAGGATTCTCCAGCATAGCAAGACCAATGACAGAACTTCTCAAGAAAGACCATAAATTTGTGTGGACCCCAAAATGTGAAGGAAGTTTCCAAATCATAAAGGAGAAACTTACAACGGCACCCGTTCTATCACTGCCAGATATTCATCAAGATTTTGTCGTCTTCTGCGATGCCTCAAGGCAAGGCTTAGGGTGTGTGCTAATGCAAAACGAGAAAGTCATTGCTTACGCATCATGCCTACTCAAGCCGCACGAACAGAATTACCCCACCCATGATTTGGAATTAGCAGCCATAGTGCATGCCTTGAAGATATGGAGGCATTACCTAATCGGAAACAAATGCCACATTTTCACCGATCATAAGAGTCTGAGGTATATATTCACTCAACCAGATCTCAACCTCCATCAGCGAAGATGGTTAGAGCTGATCAAGGATTACGACCTAGAAATTCACTATCACCCCGGGAAGGCCAACGTGGTAGCCGACGCCCTCAGTCGAAAACCATTCGGAATAAAAGGAACCAACTTTCTAGAAGACTGGAAGAAAGAATCAGCACAACTAAATGCATGTCTGGGAAACAACGACAGTCTTGAAGTCAAACCAATGCTAGAGGACCTCATCTGCAAAGCTCAACGTCTAGACTCAGAGACAGCAAGGCTTGTGGAGAAAGCCCGCAAGGAACAACTCCCGGACCTCAGGACAGATGACCAAGGAGTCCTATGGTTCAAACACCGTCTGTGTGTACCAAAAGGGGAGGTCCGAGAAGTCCTACTCAAGGAAGCTCACGACTCGGCCTACTCCATCCACCCAGGAACCACCAAGATGTATCTGGACCTTAAAACCAGATACTGGTGGAAAGGGATGAAGAAAGAAATAGCTCAGTATGTGGCCCGATGTGACATCTGCCAAAGGACGAAGGCCGAACACCAAAAACCTGCAGGCCTATTACAACCCCATCCGATACCTGAATGGAAGTGGGAAGAAATAGGCATGGACTTCGTAACCGGACTGCCCCGGACGCAAAAAGGGAATGACTCCATCTGGGTAATAATAGATCGCCTCACCAAGGTAGCCCATTTCATCCCAGTGAAAACTACCTTTGGAGGAGCCACCCTTGCCCGGATTTATCTCAAGGAGATAGTCAGACTCCATGGCATCCCAAGGAAGATAGTGTCAGACAGGGGAACCCAGTTCACATCCAAATTTTGGACAAGCCTTCAGAAAGCTATGGGAACCAAGCTAGATTTCAGTACCGCTTATCACCCTCAGACAGATGGGCAGACATAAAGAGTCAACAAAGTCCTTGAAGACCTGTTAAGAGCATGTGTGTTAGCTTTTGATAGAAGTTGGGAATCCAGTCTACCCTACGCAGAGTTCTCATACAACAATAGCTATCAGGCCAGCATCAAGATGTCGCCATTCGAAGCACTGTATGGACGGAAATGCCAGACCCCTCTCATGTGGTCCAACGTGGGGGAAAAGCACTAGAAGGACCTGCCTTTGTCAAAGAGGCAGAAGAGAAAGTTGCACTGATCCGCAGAAGGTTACTCGAAGCTCAGAGTCGACAGAAGAGTTATGCAGACAACAGGCGGAGGGAACTCCGATTCGAGGAGGGAGACTTCGTCTACCTCAAGGTTTCTCCAATGCGTGGTATCAGGAGGTTCCAAGTCAAAGGGAAGCTAGCCCCACGTTTTGTAGGTCCCTATCCCATCATTGGCAGGGTAGGACCCGCAGCATACCGTCTGGAGTTACCGGAATCCATGTCCGACATCCACAATGTGTTTCACGTATCCCAGCTCCGCAAATGCCTGCAAGCACCAGAAAGACACCTCGAAGAAAAGACAGTACAGATTCAGAAAGACCTTCAGTACCGTGAAAAACCAGTGAAGATTCTTGATTCAGCAGTCAGAAAAACCCGCACCTCAAAAGTAAAGCTCTGTAAAGTTCAGTGGAGCAGGGAAGGAGAAGAGGAAGCTACCTGGGAGAGTGAGGACTTCTTGAGGAGGGAATACCCTTATCTTTTCCCAAATCCTGTCTAAATCTCGAGGGCGAGATTCTTTTAAGTGGGGTAGGTTTGTAACATCCCAAAAATCACAACCCGAGGTTTGAAACCCTAACCCCCCCTAATTCCCCCCCCCCTCATTTGATCCTTCTCCCTTAACTCTACCCCTAGGTCACCTAATCATATGCATACACTTAAAATAATTTGGAGCACCTCACATAGACCATATTTATCACCTAAGTTCATTTAGAGAATTTTTGTTGCAAGGGAAAAAGAAACAAAAAGACACAAAAGTAGAAAAGGGAAAAGAAAAGAATTAGAATAAGAAAAGAAAAAGGAAAACTCTCTCCCCTCCCTCGGCTGGGCCGATTTCCAGCCCAGCTCGCGCGCGCCCGCATCCCCCCTCTCTTCCCGGCCTAGGCGGCCCAATCCGCGCGCCGCTCCCCTCCGCTGACACTCGGGCCCCGCCCGTCAACGCCTCACCCCCTCCCTCTCGCGTAGACTCCTCTCGCTGGCAGCCAGGGCCCACTCGTCAGCTCCATCTCCCTCGCCCATCCCTCACCAGCGCATCCGCCGCCGAGCGCCCCCTCGCCTCGTCGCCTCGCCATTAATGCTCGCCAGCCTCCACGACAACCCCGCCACTGTGCTTGAGCCGACCTCTCACCCCCTCAGCCTGCCCGAGCCGTCCCAATCGGCGTTAGCGCCATTTCTGCCATGATGGCGAGCTCGCCGGTGCTCGCCATCTCCCCCATCCCCCTCCCTTCCCCGAGCGCCTATAAAAGGACCCGCTCGAGCCCCTTCTTCGCCACACAACTCCAGCCACCCCCACTGCCCTCCTCCCTGAGCCATTCAAGCAAGCACCGCCGTGCTCCCTTCACCGCTCCGGTGAGCTCCCCTCTCCCTCTCTGGAAATCTTCCGTTCAATTAAGTCGTGCCAAGAGCTCCGCCACACTTCCACGTTCACGACACGCCACTTCCCCCACTCAATTATGTCCGGAAAACTCACCGGCGGCTTCGCCGCCGCGGGCACCCACCACCGTGCCGCGGACCGGCCGCCTTAGGCCCCCGCAGGCGAAATTCGCCCCGCCCCTGTGATCCCCACCTACCACTCATGCTCCGCCACCACTACCCCCTCGCAAAACCGGACCGGCGGCGGAGAACCGTCGCGAAGCTCGCCGTCGACCGGCCCCGGTCGAGCCTCTTTCCCCCCCCCCCCTCCGTTGCCGTCAACGCCGTCAGCCCCCCCTCTCTTCCTGGCTGGTGGGCCCGCGCTACAGCGCCGCCCCCCGCCGTCGCTCCCTCGCAGCTGGGCCAGCTGGGCCACAAGCGCGCCCGCGCGCCCGTGCTGAGTGGGCCAAAATCCCCTCCCCTGGCCCAGTCAGCTGGAGAATTCCTTCTCCTTTTCTTTTCTTATTTCTTTTTCTCTTTTTCACATATATATTTAGATGCTAATATTTTATGCACCAAAAATTGTCTAAATAAATTATTAGGGCACATAAATAATAAAGTATAAAAATTTGCACACCCCACAAAGGTCACTATGTTTGATGTACTGATTTTATCTGTGTTTAATTAGCGGAAGAGGGATCCGATCCTCCGGAACTCTTAGCTCCGGAAGAAGGGCAAGAACCCGACCCCTCCGAGATTAACCTCTTGTGCCAGGAAAGCTTCGACGAAGGCAAGTCCATCCTTCCCTTGATGCATTATTTACCTACTTCTCTCTACCACTGCCTAAGCCTGGATTATGGGATGGGAATCGAATTGCATGGTGAGCACGAGAGAGCCCGCATTAACTATTACTGTAGGGGACCATAATTAGGGGTACCCTCAAGGCTCCTAATTCTCAGCTGGTAACCCCCATCAACATAAAGCTGCAAAGGCCTGATGGGTGCGATTAAGTCAGGGATCGGTCCATTCGAGGGACTCGATCACGCCTCGCCCGAGCCTAGCCTCGGACAAGGGCAGCCGACCCCGGAGGATCTCTGCCTCGCCCGAGGCCCCCTCTAGCGGTGAACATATTTCCGGCTCGCCCGAGGCCCTGTCTTCGCCAAGAAGCAACCCTGACCAAATCGCCGCGCCGACCGACCAAATCGCAGGAGCATTTAATGCAAAGGTGGCCTGACACCTTTATCCTGACGCACGCCCTTCAGTCGACAGAGCCGAAGTGACCGCCGTCACTTCGCCGCTCCACTGACCGGCCTGACAGAAAGACAGCGCCGCCTGCGCCGCTCCGACTGCGGTGCCACTTGACAGAGTGAGGCTGACAGGCAGTCAGGCCCGGCCGCAGGCACCATAGGAAGCTCCGCTTCGCCCGACCCAGGGCTCGGACTCGGGCTAAGCCCCGGAAGACGGCGAACTCTGCTCCGCCCAACCCAGGGCTCGGACTCGGGCTAAGCCCCGGAAGACGGTGAACTCCGCTCCGCCCGACCCAGGGCTCGGACTCGAGCTAAGCCCCGGAAGACGGCGAACTCCGCTCCGCCCAACCCAGGGCTCGGACTTGGGCTCAGCCCCAGAAGACGACGAACTCCGCTCCTCCCGACCCAGGGCTCGGACTTGGGCTCAGCCCTAGAAGACGATGAACTCCGCTTCGCCCGACCCCAGGGCTCGGACTCCGCCCTGGCCTCAGCCGATGGTCTCCGCCTCGCCCGACCCAGGGGCTCGGACTCGACCTCGGCCACGGAAGATGGACTCGACCTTGGCTTCGGAGGAGCCTCCACATCGCCCAACCTAGGGCGCAGACTAGCCACGTCAACAGGAGGCGCCATCATCACCCTACCCCAAGCTGACTCGGGCCACGGGGAACAAGACCGGTGTCCCATCTGGCTCGCTCCGCCAGATAGGCAATGATGGCGCCCCGCATACTCTGTGACGACGGCGGCTCTCAGCCCCCTTACGGAAGCAATATGACGTCAGCAAGGACTTGACAGCTCCGACAGCTGTCCCTCCGCCAGGCTTCAGCGCTCCTCCGACGACCACGACATCACACAAACCGGGCACCAAAATCTCTCCGGCCGCCACGATGGCGTGTACTTAGGGCGCTAGCTCTCCTCCGCTAGACACGTAGCACTCTGCTACACCCCCCATTGTACACCTGGATCCTCTCCTTACGCCTATAAAAGGAAGGACCAGGGCCCTCTTAGAGGGGGTTGGCCGCGCGGGGACGAGGACGAGACAGGCGCTAGCGTGAGGCCGCTCGCTCCCTCTCTCGTGTGGACGCTTGTAACCCCTTACTGCAAGCGCACCCGACCTGGGCGCGGGACGAACACGAAGGCCGCGGGATTTCCACCTCTCTCACGCACATCTCCGGCCACCTCACTTCCCCCCTTCGCGCTCGGCCTCGCGCCGACCCATCTAGGCTGGGGCACACGACGACATTTCACTCGTCGGCTTAGGGACCCCCCGGTCTCGAAACGCCGACAGTTGGCGCGCTAGGTAGGGGCCTGTTGCGTGTTGACGAACAGCTTCCCGTCATGCTCCAGATGGGCAGTCTCCGGCAACCTCTCCGACCCGGGACGGTGCTCCGTTTCGGGAGCCTTGAGTTCATGTCCCTTGACGGCAGCTACGACATGATACTCCTTCCACCGCCGGGCGACAGCGACAATGGCGGCCGACAGCCCGCCCGCCGGCGGCGGAATCGACGACGTCTTCCCCGTGTGGTGGAAGAACAAGCTATGAGCTCACCCCGTCCTCTCCCCCGCCGACGGAGGAGGAGGCGGGGCAACCAAGGCCAAGCAGGAGGCAGCGCCTCATCGGCTGTCGAGCGAGTCGACAGCGCCAGCGCCCCAACGGGGGGCGCGCCGGGCATCGACCTCGCGCTTGAGACGAAGACGAGCGCTGTCTCCCCGCGACACGCCAATCCCGAGCAAACGGACGATGCCAGCACGCTCGCGGAAGGCTTGCTGGGTGTCACCCTCGTACTTGAGACGACGATGTAGTCAGTCCCCGACGTGACTTCATCACCGCCCGTCGACCAAGAGGTACCGACCGATCCCCATCCCACGCCTTTCGGATTCAGCCTCGACCCGCCTAGCGGCTTCGCTTTGGCGGACGCTCACGTAGAGGCGAGTCCGAACCCTCTGGGGTTTCGTATGCGGTCACCTTGGGACCGGCTGACGGACGTCTTGACCTACGGGCCCTCTGGGTCCGAGGAAGACGACGAGCCCAGCTTCTGTTGGGATTTCTCCGGACTTGGCAACCCCAGTGCCATGCGGGACTTCCTGACCGCATGCGACTACTGCCTTTCCGACTGTTCCGACGGTAGCCGTAGCCTCGGCGACGAGGACTGCGGCCCAAGCCGCGAATGTTTCCACGTCGATCTAGGGGGTCCCTCCGAAGGCAACCATCTCAGCATGCCGGAGGACGGTGATCTCCCTAGGCCGGTGCCTCGCGTTGACATCCCACGGGAGCTAGCTGTGGTCCCCGTTCAGGCGGGGGGCCATGACCCACAACTCGAGCAAATCCGCAGGGTGCAGGCCAGGCTCGACGAGGGAGCAGGAGCGCTTGAGCCGATCCGCCGGGACGTCGGGCAGGCATGGGTGGGCCAACCTCCGGCCGGAGAAATGTGTCATCTACCCCAGGGCTTCCAGCACCGCATCGCCGACGATGTCAGGGTCAGGCCGCCACCCGCATCCAGTGGGGTCGGCCAGAACCTGGCTGCAGCAGCAATGCTCCTCCGCGCGATGCCGGAGCCATCAACCACCGAGGGGCGGCGAATCCAGGGAGAGCTCAAGAATCTCCTGGAAGGCGCCGCGGTCCGGCGGGCCGAGAGCTCCGCCTCCCGAAGGCAGGGGTACCCCTCGGAACATCATGCCGCGACTTCCCGATTCATGCGGGAAGCCTCGGTTTACACTGGGCGCACGCGCAACACAGCGCCTGCGGCCCCGGGTCGCCTCGGCAAAGAGCACCATCACCGCGACCGTCGGGCCCACCTCGACGAGAGGGTGCGTCGAGGCTACCACCCCAGGCGTGGTGGACGCTACGACAGCGAGGAGGATCGGAGTCCCTCGCCCGAACCACCCGGTCCGCAGGCCTTCAGCCGGGCCATACGACGGGCACCGTTCCCGACCCGGTTCCGACCCCCGACTACTATCACAAAGTACTCGGGGGAGACGAGACCGGAACTGTGGCTCGCGGACTACCGTCTGGCCTGCCAACTGGGTGGAATGGACGATGACAACCTCATCATCCGCAACCTCCCCCTGTTCCTCTCCGACACCGCTCGCGCCTGGTTGGAGCACCTGCCTCCGGGGCAGATCTCCAACTGGGACGACCTAGTCCAAATTTTCGCCGGCAATTTCTAGGGCACGTACGTGCGCCCCGAGAATTCTTGGGACCTCCGAAGATGTCGACAGCAGCCGGGAGAGTCTCTCCGGGACTACATCCGGCGATTCTCGAAGCAGCGCACCGAGCTGCCCAACATCACCGACTCGGATGTCATCGGCGCGTTCCTCGCGGGCACCACCTGCCGCGACCTGGTGAGCAAGCTGGGTCGCAAGACCCCCACCAGGGCGAGTGAGCTGATGGACATCGCCACCAAGTTTGCCTCCGGCCAGGAGGCGGTCGAGGCTATCTTCTAGAAGGACAAGCAGCCCCAGGGCCGCCCATCGGAAGATGCCCCCGAGGCGTCAACTCAGCGCGGCGCCAAGAAGAAGGGCAAGAAGAAGTCGCAAGCAAAACGCGACGCCGCCGACGCGGACCTTGTCGCCGCCGCCGAGAACAAGAACCCTCGGAAACCCCCGGAGGTGCCAACCTCTTCGACAAGATGATCAAGGAGCCGTGCCCCTACCACCAGGGGCCCGTCAAGCACACCCTTGAGGAGTGCGTCATGCTTCGGCGCCACTTGCACAGGGCCGGGCCACCCACGGAGGGTGGCAGGTCCAGCGACGACGACAAGAAGGAAGATCACCAGGCAGGAGAGTTCCCTGAGGTCCGCGACTGCTTCATGATCTACGGTGGGCAAGCGGCGAACGCCTCGGCTCGACACCGCAAGCAAGAGCACCGGGAGGTCTGTTCGGTGAAGGTGGCGGCACCAGTCTACCTAGACTGGTCCGACAAGCCCATCACCTTCGACCAAGCCAACCACCCCGACCATGTGCCGAGCCCGGGGAAATACCCGCTCGTCGTCGACCCCGTCATCGGCGACGTCAGGCTCACCAAGGTCCTCATGGACGGAGGCAGCAACCTCAACATCATATACGCCGAGACCCTCGGGCTCCTGCGTGTCGATCTGTCCTCGGTCCGGGCAGGCGTAGCGCCTTTCCACGGGATCATCCCCGGGAAGCGCGTCCAGCCCCTCGGTCAACTCGACCTTCCCGTCTGCTTCGGAACACCCTCCAACTTCCGAAGGGAGACCTTGACGTTCGAGGTGGTCGGGTTCCGAGGAACCTACCACGCGGTACTGGGAAGGCCATGTTATGCGAAGTTCATGGCCATCCCCAACTACACCTACCTCAAGCTCAAGATGCCGGGCCCCAACGGGGTAATCACCGTCGGCCCCACGTACAAACACGCGTTCGAATGCGACGTGGAGTGCGTGGAGTACGCCGAGGCCCTCGCCGAGTTCGAGGCCCTCATCGCCGACCTGGAGAGCCTCTCTAAGGAGGTGCTAGACGTGAAGCGTCATGCCGGCAACTTCGAGCCAGCGGAGACGGTTAAGTCCGTCCCCCTCGACCCCAGCAGCGACGCCTCCAAGCAGATCCGGATCGGCTCCGAGCTCGATCCCAAATAGGAAGCAGTGCTCGTCGACTTTCTCCGCGCGAACGCCGACGTCTTCGCGTGGAGTCCCTCGGACATGCCCAGCATACCGAGGGATGTCGCCGAGCACTCGCTGGATATCCGAGCCGGAGCCCGACCCGTCAAGCAGCCTCTGCGCCGATTCGACGAAGAAAAGCGCAGAACCATAGGCGAGGAGATCCACAAGCTAATGGAGGCAGGGTTCATCAAAGAGGTATTCCATCCCGAATGGCTTGCCAACCCTGTTGTCGGGGACCATAATTAGGGGTACCCTCAAGACGCCTAATTCTCAGCTGGTAACCCCCATCAGCATAAAGCTGCAAAGGCCTGATGGGTACGATTAAGTCAGGGATCAGTCCACACGAGTGACTCGATCACGCTTCACCCGAGCCTAGCCTCGGTCAAGGGCAGCCGACCTCGAGAGACTTCCGTCTCGCCCGAGGCCCCCCTTTTTTACGGCGGACACATCACCGGCTCGCCCAAGGCCTTGGCTTCGCTCAGAAGCAACCTTGACTAAATCGCCACACCGACTGACCAAATTGCAGGAGCATTTAACGCAAAGGTGGCCTGACACCTTTATCCTGACACGCGCCCCCGGCAGAGCCGAAGTGACCGCCGTCACTCCACCGCTCCACTGGCCAGTCTGACAGAAGGACAGCGCCGCCTGCGCCACTCCGACTGCAGTGCCACTCGACAGAGTGAGTCTGACAGGCAGTCAGGCCTTGCCAAAAGCGCCACGGCGAACTCCGCTCCGCCCGACCCCAGGGCTCGGACTCGGGCTAAGACCCGGAAGACGGCGAACTCCGCTCCGCCCGACCCCAGGGCTCGGACTCGGGCTAAGACCCGGAAGACGGCGAACTCCGCTCCACCTGACCCCAGGGCTCGGACTCGGGCTAAGACCTGGAAGACGACGAAACTCCGCCTCGCCCGACCCCAGGGCTCGGACTCGGGCTAAGACCCGGAAGACGACGAAACTCCGCCTCGCCCGACCCCAGGGCTCGGACTCCGCCCTGGCCTCGGCTGAACGACTTCCGCCTCGCCCGACCCCGTGGCTCGGGCTCGGCCTCGGCAACAGAGGACAGACTCAACCTCGGCTTCGGAGGAGCCCCCACGTCACCCTGCCTAGGGCACAGACCCGCCACGCCAACAGGAAGCGCCATCATCATCCTACCCCGAATCGACTCGGGTCACGAAGAACAAGACCGGCGTCCCATCCGGCCAGCTCCGCCGGAGGGGCAATGATGGCGCTCCACCAGCTCTGTGACGACGGCGGCCCCCAGCTCTCTTACGGAAGCAGGACGACGTCAGCAGGGACTCGACCGCTCCGACAGCTGTCCCTCCGCCAGGCTCCGCCGCACCTCCGACAGCCACGACATCACGCCAGCAGGGTGCCAAGATCTCTCCGGCTGCCACATTGGCATGTACCTAGGGCGCTAGCTCTCCCTCCGCTAGACACGTAGCACTCTGCTACACCCCCCATTGTACACCTGGATCCTCTCCTTACGACTATAAAAGGGAGGACCAGGGCCTTCTTAGAGAAGGTTGGCCGCGCGGGACCGAGGACGGGACAGGCGCTCTCTTGGGGCCGCTCGCTTCCCTCACCCGCGTGGACGCTTGTAACCCCCCTACTGCAAGCGCACCTGACCTGGGCGCGGGACGAACACGAAGGCCGCGGGACTTCCACCTCTCTCACGCTCGACTCCGGCCACCTCGCCTCTCCCCCCTTCGCGCTCGCCCACGCGCTCGACACATCTGGGCTGGGGCACGCAGCACACTCACTCGTCGGCTTAGGGACCCCCCTGTCTCGAAATGCCGACAGTTGGCGCGCCAGGTAGGGGCCTGCTGCGTGCTGACGAACAGCTCCCCGTCAAGCTCTAGATGGGCAGTTTTCAGCAACCTCTCCGGCCCGGGACGGTGCTTCGTTTCGGGACTCTGGAGTTCATGTCCTTCGACGGCAGCTACGACATGATACTTCTTCCACCGCCGCGCGACTACGACAATGGCAGCCGACAACTCGCCCGCCGGCGGCGGAATCGACGACATCTTCCCCGCGTGGTGGAAGAGCGACATTCGGGCTCGCTCTGTTCTCTCCCCCGCCAACGGAGGAGGAGGCGGGGCCGTCAAGGCCAGGCGGGAGGCCGCGCTTCGTCGGCCGTCGAGCGAATCGACGCCCCCGACGCCCCGACGGAAGGCACGCCGGACGTCGACCTCGCGTTCAAGACGGAGGCAAGCGCCGTCCCCCGCGACACGCTGACTCCGAGCAAGAAGACGACGCCGGCGCGCTCGCGGAAAGCCTGCAGGACGTCGCCCTCGTACCTGAGATGACGGTGCAACCAGTCCCCGATGTGACTACGTCGCTCCTCGTCGACCAAAAGGTACCGACTAACTCCCATCTTGCGTCATTTCGACTCGACCTCAACCCGCCAAACGACCTCGTTTTGGCGGGCGCTCTCATTGAGGCGAGTGCAACCCAACTGGGGTTTCGTATGCGGTCGCCTTGGGACCGACTGACGGACGTCTCGACCTACGGGCCCTCTGGGTCCGAGGAAGATGACAATCCCAGCATCTGTTGGGATTTCTCCGGACTTGGCAACCCCAGTGCCATGCGGGACTTCATGACCGCATGTGACTACTGCCTATCCGACTGTTCCGACGGAAGCCGCAGCCTTGGCGACGAGAGCTGCGGCCCAAGCCGCGAATGTTTCCACATCGAGCTAGGGGATCCCTCCGAAGGCAACCATCTTGGCATGCCGGAGGACGGTGATCTCCCTAGGCCGGTGCCTCGCGCCGACATCCCACGGGAGCTAGCTGTGGTCCTGTAACACCCTGAATTTGGGGGTATAAAATTTCTTTGCTCATATTCACAAATTCAGGTGTTACTTCCTTTTCTCATCCTTCCTCATTCTTTTCTCTCTCATTTCTATAGGAGCTAAGTGCTTATTTTTGTAACTATAGTTTATTATGTTAAACCCTAAGGGAGTATGAATTGTTGCATCATGTTGAACCCTAGATTTCACTTTTGCTTGGTGCATAATCCTTGGAAGGTTTGGTTTGGAATTTGAGGCTTGTTTGAATTTGAATCAAATAGGGAAAGTAAAAAGAAAAGGGAAAAACAATTCAGAATAAAAGAAAAAGGCAAAGCAGCCCACTTCCCCGCCCCCCTCGGCCTTCCGGCCCAGTCGGCCCACCTCGCGCGCGCGCCTCTCCCCCCCTCCTCTCTCTGCGCAGCGGGCCCGGCCTGTCGGCGCGGCCGCCTTCCGCGCACCCGCCTCCCTCTCTCTCTGCTCGCCCGGCCCCACCTGTCGGCGCTGCCGTTTCCCCGCCCGCACCCGCTTTCTTCTCTCTCTCTGCGTCGCGGGCCCGGGCTGTCAGCCCCGTCGTCCCCGCGTAACCGCCGCCGAGCTGCGCGCGTCCGCCTTCCCCGCGCCCACGTCGCGCGTGGAGCTCGGAACTGACCCGCCCCTGGCCACTTGTGCCCCGAGCCCCACTCGCCCTCACCCTCTCCCCCATTTGCGCTCCAGTAGACCCTCTTTCCCCCTCGCTGCGCGCACGCAGAGCGCCGCCGCCATAACCCCCGCCGTCCCGAGCTCGGTTCCCCGTCGCCGTTGGAGCTCCGCTGCGCCCTTAGCCCCGGTGAGCTCCGCCCCGACGTCCGCAACCCGGAACGCGCCCCAATTCCCTCTCCCCCTCCCTATTTCTCTCTGCCCACGCTCACCCACCATTCCCCGTGCAGCCGCGGAGGTCCGCCACTGTCGACCCGGGCCACCGTCGCGTCTCCGTCGCCGCCGAGGAGTCCCCGGAGCCCGCCTTGAGGTAAAGGACCTCTCCCGCCCCTATTGCCCTTTGTTTTGCTCTCTGCCGCGTGTAATTCCTCGCCGGAGTAGAGTAACCCCGCCGCCGAGCCGCTCCGCCGTGAACCGCCCCCCTCCGGTGCCTCTGCCCCGACCCAGCCCCCACCAGAGGACTCTCCGTGCCCTCCCCAACCTACCCGGCCACTCGGATCGCCCCAAGGACCCGCAGGGCCCCCGCGCCCCTCGTCTCCGGCGAGCTCCTCCGCCGCGGGGACGAGCGCCGCCGCCCCAGCCAGCCGAAGGAGACGGGAGCCAGCCACCCCATCCCCGCCGTCTATATTAGATCGGACGGCATGGATTCAAATAACCCGAACCCAACCTCAACCGTCCGCCCAGGATCCAACGGCCCAGAGCCGTTCCCCCCGCGTCCCGCCTCCCTGCCAGCTGGGCCCCGCCTGCCAGTCGCCCGCGCCCGCGCTGCCCGCCCGACCCCGCCTGTCAGCCCCGCGCCCGCGCTGCCCGCCCGGCCCCGCCTGTCAGCCGCTTACCGCCGCCGCGCGCCCGCGCGCCCGCCGCGGGATCTAATCCTGGCCGTCGATCTGAGATCCAACGGCTGTAGGCGCCCGATACCCCTTCGCCCGCGCATTTTCTTAAAGAACCCCCCTGTTTTCTGGAAATTGCGCCCGCCGTCCCTGGTTTCTCGCAGTTGGGTCCTCGGACCTTTTATTTAATTCAAAATAAGTCCTTAGGGTATAATCTTAACCCCTAAACTTGTAAAATTCATAACTTTGTCATATGAACTCCAAATTAGGTGCTTCAAGTTGCAAAATGTTCATAATATTATTATCTATCTGTTTATGCAATGTTTCCCTGCTGTTTCCATGTCCCAATTAATGGTTAATCATTAGGATAAAGTTAATGTTATGGGAACCCCATTTGAGATAAATAAAAGATAGTAGACTCTAATAAAAGTTGGAGCACTTAAGTTTATGGACTCAAACACTTAAGTTTAGGAACTTAAACCAGATAATTATTTAATCCCACCACTGACTTGAACCTGATTAGTGGATAATGAATCACTTTGTGTAGTCCTCTACCCCAGACCTAGGGAACACCAGAGTGCCTATCCCTTTTCAACTATGAACTTGTGATCTCTCTTTGCTGCATATGTTTGGTATATTGTTTTTGTTTGTTATTTTCCCAAGTGCATAGTGTGAATGATTGCTTTGCGTAGACAACGAGCAGTCTGTGTTTCCCGAGGCAGTTGCAGAGGAAGTCCCTGATCAGCAGTTTGGTGAAGGCAAGTGTCCTCTGTCCCATTATGTCCTATTCATTTATAACTTACTACCCCGCATTACTTACTTGAAACCTAAGGATTGACTAGCTTTATACTTTACCTTATCCTTGATGACCTTTTGGGTTATTATTATGGTTAGCATTTTGCTATTGCCTTAACCTAATCAATGAACATGATGTGATTATTTATGATACGATACTGTTATCCTGATGATATTGATGATCTTGTGATACTCTAGGGGGCTCAGGCTGTTTCCTGAGTACCTCTCCGTAAGGACCTGTTCGTTGAGAGACCACACGGGATAACAGTGCAACCATGAGGGTGAAATGGGATGCCCTTAGCTGATTAATTAGATGAACTAGAGGTGTAGTTGCTTAGCCGTCGTGCCGTCAATGGGGTCCAGGCACAGTGCTTGCTCTGCCGAGGCTGAGTGCCGAGGTTCTTTCGTTTTGCTCTTTGTTAGTCACTCTCCTGCGGGGAGGGGTACTGTGTTTATCAAACTGGAGAAACCTAACGGGCAGCTGTGATCTCTAGGGAATCTTTGTAAAAGCTACGTAGTGATGCCCTGCCGGACCACCTAGGTAGTGGTCAATGGGGATTAGCTCTCCCCGGGTAGAAAGGGAATCATGACTCATGGGTAAAGTGTGCAACCTCTGCAGAGGGTAGTGGAACTGGTATATCAGCCGTGCTCACGGTTAAGAGCAGCCTTGGGATCCTCTTTGATTAGAGATACAGATGGTTCGAGATACAATGACTATGATATGGTTTCGGTTCGACTATGATGATGATGTTCCTCGATGAGGAAATGGTTACGGGTTGGTTAATGCTAAAATCTGGCTTCTACTAATGATAAATACCTGACCAACTAAAAGCAACTGCTTGAGCCTAACCCCACATAAAGCTAGTCCACTTCAGCCAAACGGGACAATTGCTGAGTACGTTGATGTGTACTCATCCTTGCTTTACCACAAAACACCAGGTTGTCCGCATTGTAATCACTGCTCAGGAGAAGGCGAAGCCGTGGAAGGAGACTTCCAGGAGTTCCAAGACTACGATGAATTCTAGGTGTGGGTTGGCGGCAACCCCCAGTCAGCTGCCTGTGAAGGCCTTATCTTTACTGCGTTTCGCTAGTACTTTGATTTACTTGTTAAGGCAATGACTATGTGGATGTCTATGACTCTATGATGTAATAAGTACTCTTTTATGTTATTATTCGAGCATTGTGTGATGATGTTCATTTATGTAATCGCTGTGTACGTGAGTTCTGATCCTGGCACGTACATGGTTCGCATTCGGTTTACCTTCAAAACCGGGTGTGACATAAGTGGTATCAAAGCCCATGCTGACTGTAGGACCGCTGACCTAGAGTAGCCCTGGTCGTACTAAGGACTATTGACCTTCCCTCTCACCTTGACCTCTGTTGTTACTTCAAAAGTCGGTCACTTCGACCAACCCTATGTTTTACTATCTATCTATACTATACCTTGTTAAAAATTTTATCTTATTCTATCTATGGTTTATTCACTTGTCATATTAGTTCTGCTCTTACTCTTGTGCTTACGGTGTCTTTTGTAGATGGCTCGTCTTAGACACACTGCACGTAAGTCAGTGATTCCTTTCCTGCCGTCTCGACTTGCGGAGCGTCCTCTGCACCGCACCGTGTCCGGACAGTCGAGTCACCTGGAGAGGCTGCACCACCGCCTGCGTGAGGAGCAGGAACGCCGGCGCCAGCACAGAGAGCAGCAGGGCTCTTCCTCCTCACCCCAGCAGGAGGTGGAGACCGTGAGGCCCCGTTCCTCTGTTGCCCAGCTGGAGGCACCCCTTGTACCGCCGCGGGACGTCCCGGCTGTTGGAGGAGCTACTGGTGGAGATCCTGGAGGAGACCCCGACGACGACGACTCAGACCACAGCACGGAGTCTTCTGAGCCGCAGGAGGCGGAAGGATGGGTCGCCCGACCCATCACCCGTGACGCCGCTCGCGGTTGTCACTTCCACGACGCACTCGACACCTTGCTGCGCCAGGCTTTCGACCGGCACACCTGGTCGATCGAGTATCGTTGTGTAGTCTACCAGCACAGTCGCGGGAGGTACCCGGACCGCTGGGAGGCTACCTGCCTAGTTCGCCGTCCGCAGGATGACCTCCGGGGTGCGGAGGCCGTTTCGGAGCACTATTCCATCTCCGAGAGGGACACTGCAGAAGCGGCTATGCAGGATGCAGCACGACGTGCACTCTCTCAGTACTGTTCTTTGTTCGGTGGCGTGGCCGATGGTCTTAACCTTCGGTACTACCCCCGCCGCCCTACTGGCAGCACAGAGAGTGTGGTTGTCTCGCCTGTTGGTGAGGCTAACCCTAGGTTGAGCAGCACAGTCAACCTAGTCGCAGTGCTTAACACTGAGCTGGACCACTCTCTGGACGAGCTAAGCAGGGCTCGAACGGAGATCGCGGAGTTGCGTGCTGAGTTGGCAGAGCGCCATCACCAGGAGGGTGGTTCCCCCGCCCCTGTTGGGACTCAGCACCCATACCGCTCACCGCCACGTGGTCACCACACTTATGGTTCCCCTGTCTGTAAGACCAGGATAGATTTGGATCCTTAGATCGTTAGCGTCGAAGTTTGTAATAATTCTTAAGTCAGGTGTCTCAGTCTTAGGTAGTCAGTTTAGTTTGCTTATCAGTTGCTTCCATTTAATTTAGTTTGCTTATCAGTTGCTTTCATGCTTGTTATGATGAACTTGTACTGGATTTGAATCTTTGTAATGACTGTTGCCAACCTGCGGGGTTCCCCTGCAGTTTGGCTTAGCTAGCAATATTAATGAAGTCAGTTGTTTAGTTGGGAAGCCATTTACTCTTACTTTCCTTTCTTATCTGAGAAGCTGTGTTGAATCATGAATGAGGATCAGTGAGGCTCTTTGTTCACTCAGTGCCATGAAGAATTCTGTATTCTCTTTTCTTATGTTGAAAGATTGTAAGATCAATGCTGATGTATGAATGTCTTCCACAGATGTCTGACAACAGGCGCCGATGCAACAGGCGTGCTCAGCTAGAGCAGCATGACCAGCAGGAGGAAAATCAGAGGCAGCCTCCCCCACCACCCCTGATGTCAGTGGAGCAGATGTTCTTGATGCAGACCCAGGCAGTGCAGGCCATTGGGCAGACTCTGGCAGCCATGCAGCAGGCTCAACAGCAACCCCAACCCCAATTGCAAGTGCAGATGCCCCAGATGCCACGAGATAAGCGTGGTGAGTTCATGAGAGGGCACCCTCCTACCTTCGCCCATTCTGCTGACCCCATGGATGCAGAAGACTGGCTGCGCGCAGTGGAGAGGGAGCTGCGCACCGCCCAATGTGATGATAGGGAGAAGGTTCTGTATGGTCCCCGCCAGCTGAGGGGAGCAGCCCAGTCCTGGTGGGAGTCCTACCTCGCCACCCATGCTGACCCTGAAGCTATCACTTGGGAGGAATTCAGCGAGAGTTTCCGTCGGTACCATGTGCCAGAGGGACTGATGATCGTGAAGAAGGAGGAGTTTCTGGCTCTGAAGCAGGGACCCCTGTCTGTGAGTGAGTACAGAGACAAGTTTCTGTAGCTGTCTCGTTATGAACCCGAGGATGTCAACACTGATGCTAAGAGGCAGTACAGGTTCATGAGAGGTTTGGTGGATCCCCTGCATTACCAGCTGATGAATCACACCTTCCCCACCTTCCAGCACCTGATCGATAGGGCAATTATGACTGAGAAGAAGCGTAAGGATATGGAAGATCGGAAGCGCAAGATGAGTGGACCCCAGTCCGGAGGCATCAGCCGTCCACGTTTCTCAGGCAGTTCATCTCAGCAAGGCAGGCCTGGTCACCCACAGGGATATCAGAATCAGAATCAGCGTCCGCATCAGCAGCAGTTTCAGAGGCAGTACCCGCAGCAGCAGCAGCAGTATCGTCAGCACAGCCAGCAGGGAAGTAATCAGTATCAGAAGCAGAACAACCAGGCACCTCGCCTTCCTGCCCCAGCAGCGAATCAGAGCAACCAAGCAGCCCCAGCACAAGGAGGAGGCAGAGGATGTTTCCACTGTGGAGATCAAGGCCACTGGGCGATGCAGTGCCCAAAGAAGATGGCTCAGCAGCAGACCAACCCCAATGCTCCAGCAAGGCAAGGTGTACTGCAGCCGGCAGCAGGCAATCGTAACCAAGCGTACAACCGCGGAAAGGTGAACCACTTGGAGGCCGAAGCGATCCAGGATGCACCAGATGTGGCAGTAGGTATGTTCTCAGTCGAATCTCATCCCGCGAAAGTGCTATTTGATACTGGTGCAACTCAATCATTTGTCACTGCAACATGGGTAGAATTGCATAACATCTCAGTAGAGGCAATGATGCCACCCATGAGGATTAATTTGGTTGGTGGCAAGGTGCAAACAGATAAAATATGTTCAAACATAATGGTGGAAATAAGGGGGATAGGATTCCCCAGTGACTTAATAGTAATAGACATCCCTGGGATAGATGTTATTCTAGGGATGAACTGGTTAATGAAGTATGAAGCAAATGTTAGTTGTGACAAGAGGACCGTAACATTGAAGTCCCCGTCAGGAGAAGAGGTAGTGGCCGAGCTAAGGATGCCTAAATCAGAAGAGGGAGTCTGCCATCAGATTTCAGTTGACAGTAAGGAGCCCAACCCGCTCGAGGCTATCAAGGTTGTGTCGGACTTTCCGGATGTGTTTCCCGAGGAGCTAACGGGCATGCCACCTGAGAGAAAAGTCGAATTTGCCATAGAGATTATCCCTGGTACCGCCCCCATCTCCAAGAGAGCCTATCGAGTGTCTGGACCAGAATTGGTGGAACTCAAGAAGCAGATAGATGAGATGTTAGAGAAGGGTTACATTAGGCCAAGTACCTCGCCTTGGGTCGCTCCAGTGTTGTTTGTAGAGAAGAAAGATGGTACCAAAAGGATGTGCATAGACTACAGAGCCTTGAATGAAGTCACTGTCAAGAACAAGTACCCCCTGCCAAGGATAGAAGATTTGTTCGACCAGCTCAGAGGTGCCAGCGTATTCTCGAAGATAGATCTGAGATCAGGTTACCATCAGCTCAGAATCCGACCCTCGGATATACCGAAGACGGCATTCATCACCAAGTACGGGTTATATGAGTTCACGGTTATGTCCTTTGGTTTGACAAATGTGCCAGCCTTCTTTATGTACCTGATGAACAGTGTGTTCATGGACTATCTAGACAAGTTTGTGGTAGTGTTCATCGATGATATCCTCATATACTCTCAAAGTGAGGAAGATCATGTAGAGCATTTGAAGATGGTATTGCAAAGACTTCGAGAGCATCAGTTGTATGCCAAGCTGGGCAAATGCGAGTTCTGGATTCATGAAGTCTTATTTCTGGGTCACATCATAAATCAAGATGGGTTGGCAGTGGATCCAAAGAAAGTGGCAGATATCCTGAACTGGAAAGCACCAAAGGATGTTCGTGGGATCAAGAGCTTCATTGGAATGGCTGGGTATTATAGGCGTTTCATTGAAGGCTTCTCAAAGATTGCTAGGCCAATGACAGCGTTGCTAGCGAAGAAAGTTGAGTTTAAGTGGACCCAAAAGTGTCAGGAAGCATTTGAAGAATTGAAGAATAGATTGACTACAGCTCCTGTGTTAGTCCTGCCTGATGTCCACAAGTCATTCTCAGTGTATTGCGATGCTTCGTACACCGGATTGGGATGTGTGCTAATGCAAGAAGGAAGAGTGGTAGCATACTCATCTCGACAGCTGAAGATCCATGAGAAGAATTACCCCACACATGACCTGGAATTGGCAGCAGTGGTTCATGCCTTAAAGACCTGGAGACATTACCTGTATGGGCAGAAGTGTGACATCTACACAGATCATAAGAGTCTGAAGTACATATTCACCCAGTCAGAGTTAAACATGAGGCAGCGAAGATGGTTGGAATTGATCAAAGATTATGAGTTGGAGATACATTACCATCCAGGCAAAGCCAATGTTGTCGCAGATGCTCTGAGCAGGAAGAGTCAAGTTAATATGTTGGCCTCGTACCCGATGTCGTACGAGTTAGCCAAAGAGTTCGACAGACTGAGCCTCGGTTTCCTGAACAGTACGCAAGGAGTAACAGTGGAATTAGAGCCCACCCTAGAGCGGGAGATCAAAGAAGGGCAGAAGAACGATGAGAACATCAACAAGATCCGGCAGCTGATCCTAGAAGAAAGAGGCAAAGACTTTCGAGAGGATGAAGAGGGGGTAATCTGGTTCAAGGATCGATTGTGTGTTCCCGACCTCAAACCTATTCGGGAACTGATCCTCAAGGAAGCTCATGAGACAGCCTACTCCATACACCCAGGGAGTGAGAAGATGTACCAGGATTTAAAAAGGAGGTTTTGGTGGTATGGCATGAAAAGAGAGATCGCAGAATATGTCGCCATCTGTGATAGCTGTCAGAGAACCAAAGCAGAGCATCAGAGGCCTGCCGGATTGTTGCAGCCATTGCGGATTCCTCAGTGGAAGTGGGATGAGATCGGGATGGATTTCATAGTTGGCCTACCTCGTACCCGGGCCGGTTACGATTCCATCTGGGTGGTTGTGGACCGCTTAACAAAGGTGGCCCATTTCATACCTGTGAAGACGACATACACCGGAGCAACGTTAGCTGAGTTATACATGTCACGGATAGTCTGCCTTCATGGTGTGCCGAAGAAGATAGTGTCAGATCGAGGAACACAGTTCACCTCTCATTTTTGGTAGCAGCTACAAGAAGCTTTGGGCACACATTTGAACTTCAGCTCAGCTTATCACCCGCAGACGGACGGTCAGACTGAAAGAACTAATCAGATCCTAGAAGATATGTTGAGAGCCTGTGCGTTGCAAGACAAGTCAGGATGGGACAAAAGGTTACCTTATGCAGAATTCTCCTACAACAATAGTTATCAGGCCAGCTTGAAGATGTCGTCGTTTCAGGCACTCTATGGACGGAGTTGTAGGACTCCGCTGCATTGGGACCAGCCTGGAGAGAGACAGGTGTTTGGCCCCGACATTTTGCTTGAAGCCGAAGAGAATATCAAAATGGTTCGGGAGAACCTGAAGACAGCCCAGTCAAGACAGCGAAGCTATGCGGACCGAAGGAGAAGAGAACTGAGTTTTGAAGTGGGAGACTACGTCTATCTGAAGGTGTCACCTATCAGGGGAGTCAGAAGGTTCGGAGTCAAAGGCAAGCTAGCACCCCGGTACGTTGGACCGTATCAGATTCAAGCAAAGCGTGGAGAAGTGGCCTACCAGCTTGACCTACCAGAAAGCTTGTCAGCAGTGCACAATGTGTTCCATGTGTCGCAATTGAAGAAATGTTTGCGAGTACCAGAAGAACAGTTGCCAGTGGAGGGCTTGGAAGTCCAGGAGGATCTGACATACATAGAGAAGCCAACGCAGATTCTGGAGTTTGCAGACAGAGTCACCCGGAGGAATACCATCAGAATGTGCAAAGTCAGATGGGGTCACCACTCGGAGGAAGAAGCAACCTGGGAACGAGAAGATGACCTGAAGGCCAAATACCCTGAACTCTTTGCTGACCAACCTTGAATCTCGGGGCGAGATTCTTTTAAGGGGGATAGGTTTGTAACACCCTGAATTTGGGGGTATAAAATTTCTTTGCTCATATTCACAAATTCAGGTGTTACTTCCTTTTCTCATCCTTCCTCATTCTTTTCTCTCTCATTTCTATAGGAGCTAAGTGCTTATTTTTGTAACTATAGTTTATTATGTTAAACCCTAAGGGAGTATGAATTGTTGCATCATGTTGAACCCTAGATTTCACTTTTGCTTGGTGCATAATCCTTGGAAGGTTTGGTTTGGAATTTGAGGCTTGTTTGAATTTGAATCAAATAGGGAAAGTAAAAAGAAAAGGGAAAAACAATTCAGAATAAAAGAAAAAGGCAAAGCAGCCCACTTCCCCGCCCCCCTCGGCCTTCCGGCCCAGTCGGCCCACCTCGCGCGCGCGCCTCTCCCCCCCTCCTCTCTCTGCGCAGCGGGCCCGGCCTGTCGGCGCGGCCGCCTTCCGCGCACCCGCCTCCCTCTCTCTCTGCTCGCCCGGCCCCACCTGTCGGCGCTGCCGTTTCCCCGCCCGCACCCGCTTTCTTCTCTCTCTCTGCGTCGCGGGCCCGGGCTGTCAGCCCCGTCGTCCCCGCGTAACCGCCGCCGAGCTGCGCGCGTCCGCCTTCCCCGCGCCCACGTCGCGCGTGGAGCTCGGAACTGACCCGCCCCTGGCCACTTGTGCCCCGAGCCCCACTCGCCCTCACCCTCTCCCCCATTTGCGCTCCAGTAGACCCTCTTTCCCCCTCGCTGCGCGCACGCAGAGCGCCGCCGCCATAACCCCCGCCGTCCCGAGCTCGGTTCCCCGTCGCCGTTGGAGCTCCGCCGCGCCCTTAGCCCCCGGTGAGCTCCGCCCCGACGTCCGCAACCCGGAACGCGCCCCAATTCCCTCTCCCCCTCCCTATTTCTCTCTGCCCGCGCTCACCCACCGTTCCCCGTGCAACCGCGGAGGTCCGCCACCGTCGACCCGGGCCACCGTCGCGTCTCCGTCGCCGCCGAGGAGTCCCCGGAGCCCGCCTTGAGGTAAAGGACCTCTCCCGCCCCTATTGCCCTTTGTTTTGCTCTCTGCCGCGTGTAATTCCTCGCCGGAGTAGAGTAACCCCGCCGCCGAGCCGCTCCGCCGTGAACCGCCCCCCTCCGGTGCCTCTGCCCCGACCCAGCCCCCACCAGAGGACTCTCCGTGCCCTCCCCAACCTACCCGGCCACTCGGATCGCCCCAAGGACCCGCAGGGCCCCCGCGCCCCTCGTCTCCGGCGAGCTCCTCCGCCGTGGGGACGAGCGCCGCCGCCCCAGCCAGCCGAAGGAGACGGGAGCCAGCCACCCATCCCCGCCGTCTATATTAGATCGGACGGCATGGATTCAAATAACCCGAACCCAACCTCAACCGTCCGCCCAGGATCCAACGGCCCAGAGCCGTTCCCCCCGCGTCCCGCCTCCCTGCCAGCTGGGCCCCGCCTGCCAGTCGCCCGCGCCCGCGCTGCCCGCCCGACCCCGCCTGTCAGCCCCGCGCCCGCGCTGCCCGCCCGGCCCCGCCTGTCAGCCGCTTACCGCCGCCGCGCGCCCGCGCGCCCGCCGCGGGATCTAATCCTGGCCGTCGATCTGAGATCCAACGGCTGTAGGCGCCCGATACCCCTTCGCCCGCGCATTTTCTTAAAGAACCCCCCTGTTTTCTGGAAATTGCGCCCGCCGTCCCTGGTTTCTCGCAGTTGGGTCCTCGGACCTTTTATTTAATTCAAAATAAGTCCTTAGGGTATAATCTTAACCCCTAAACTTGTAAAATTCATAACTTTGTCATATGAACTCCAAATTAGGTGCTTCAAGTTGCAAAATGTTCATAATATTATTATCTATCTGTTTATGCAATGTTTCCCTGCTGTTTCCATGTCCCAATTAATGGTTAATCATTAGGATAAAGTTAATGTTATGGGAACCCCATTTGAGATAAATAAAAGATAGTAGACTCTAATAAAAGTTGGAGCACTTAAGTTTATGGACTCAAACACTTAAGTTTAGGAACTTAAACCAGATAATTATTTAATCCCACCACTGACTTGAACCTGATTAGTGGATAATGAATCACTTTGTGTAGTCCTCTACCCCAGACCTAGGGAACACCAGAGTGCCTATCCCTTTTCAACTATGAACTTGTGATCTCTCTTTGCTGCATATGTTTGGTATATTGTTTTTGTTTGTTATTTTCCCAAGTGCATAGTGTGAATGATTGCTTTGCGTAGACAACGAGCAGTCTGTGTTTCCCGAGGCAGTTGCAGAGGAAGTCCCTGATCAGCAGTTTGGTGAAGGCAAGTGTCCTCTGTCCCATTATGTCCTATTCATTTATAACTTACTACCCCGCATTACTTACTTGAAACCTAAGGATTGACTAGCTTTATACTTTACCTTATCCTTGATGACCTTTTGGGTTATTATTATGGTTAGCATTTTGCTATTGCCTTAACCTAATCAATGAACATGATGTGATTATTTATGATACGATACTGTTATCCTGATGATATTGATGATCTTGTGATACTCTAGGGGGCTCAGGCTGTTTCCTGAGTACCTCTCCGTAAGGACCTGTTCGTTGAGAGACCACCCGGGATAACAGTGCAACCATGAGGGTGAAATGGGATGCCCTTAGCTGATTAATTAGATGAACTAGAGGTGTAGTTGCTTAGCCGTCGTGCCGTCAATGGGGTCCAGGCACAGTGCTTGCTCTGCCGAGGCTGAGTGCCGAGGTTCTTTCGTTTTGCTCTTTGTTAGTCACTCTCCTGCGGGGAGGGGTACTGTGTTTATCAAACTGGAGAAACCTAACGGGCAGCTGTGATCTCTAGGGAATCTTTGTAAAAGCTACGTAGTGATGCCCTGCCGGACCACCTAGGTAGTGGTCAATGGGGATTAGCTCTCCCCGGGTAGAAAGGGAATCATGACTCATGGGTAAAGTGTGCAACCTCTGCAGAGGGTAGTGGAACTGGTATATCAGCCGTGCTCACGGTTAAGAGCAGCCTTGGGATCCTCTTTGATTAGAGATACAGATGGTTCGAGATACAATGACTATGATATGGTTTCGGTTCGACTATGATGATGATGTTCCTCGATGAGGAAATGGTTACGGGTTGGTTAATGCTAAAATCTGGCTTCTACTAATGATAAATACCTGACCAACTAAAAGCAACTGCTTGAGCCTAACCCCACATAAAGCTAGTCCACTTCAGCCAAACGGGACAATTGCTGAGTACGTTGATGTGTACTCATCCTTGCTTTACCACAAAACACCAGGTTGTCCGCATTGTAATCACTGCTCAGGAGAAGGCGAAGCCGTGGAAGGAGACTTCCAGGAGTTCCAAGACTACGATGAATTCTAGGTGTGGGTTGGCGGCAACCCCCAGTCAGCTACCTGTGAAGGCCTTATCTTTACTGCGTTTCGCTAGTACTTTGATTTACTTGTTAAGGCAATGAATATGTGGATGTCTATGACTCTATGATGTAATAAGTACTCTTTTATGTTATTATTCGAGCATTGTGTGATGATGTTCATTTATGTAATCGCTGTGTACGTGAGTTTTGATCCTGGCACGTACATGGTTCGCATTCGGTTTACCTTCAAAACCGGGTGTGACAGGTCCCCGCTCCGGCGGGGGGTTACGACCCACAACTCGAGCAAGTCCGCGAGGCGCAGGCCAGGCTCAACGAGGGAACAGGAGCGCTTGAGCCGATCCGTCGGGACGTCGGACAGGCATGGGTGGGCCAACCCCTGGCCGGAGAAATACGTCACCTGCCCCAAGGTCTCCAGCACCGCGTCGCCAACGATGTCAGGATCAGGCCGCCGCCCACATCCAGCGGGGTTGGTCAGAACCTGGCAGCCGCAGCGATACTCATCCGCGCGATGCCGGAGCCATCAACCACCGAGGGTCGGCGAATCCAGGGAGAGCTCAAGAATCTCCTGGAAGGCGCTACGGCCCGACGGGCCGAGAGCACTGCCTCCCGAAGGCAAGGATATCCCTCGGAACCTCACGCCGCGACTTCCCGATTCATGCGGGAAGCCTCGGTCTACACCGGGCGCACGCGCAACACCGCGCCTGCGGCCCCGGGCCACCTCGGCAACGAGCACCATCGGCGCGACCGTCGGGCCCACCTCGACGAAAGGGTGCGCCGAGGCTACCACCCCAGGCGTGGGGGGCGCTACGACAGCGGGGAGGATCAGAGTCCCTCGCCCGAACCACCCGGTCCGCAGGCCTTCAGTCGGGCCATCCGACGGGCGCCATTCCCGACCCGGTTCCGACCCCCGACTACTATCACGAAGTACTCGGGGGAAACGAGACCAGAACTGTGGCTCGCGGACTACCGCCTTGCCTGCCAACTGGGTGGGACGGACGACGACAACCTCATCATCCGTAACCTCCCCCTGTTCCTCTCCGACACTGCTCGCGCCTGGTTGGAGCACCTGCCTCCGGGGCAGATCTCCAACTGGGACGATTTGGTCCAAGCCTTCGCTGGCAATTTCCAGGGCACATACGTGCGCCCCGGGAATTCCTGGGACCTTCGAAGCTGCCGGCAACAGCCGGGGGAGTCGCTACGGGACTTCATCCGGCGATTCTCGAAGCAGCACACCGAGCTGCCCAACATCACCGACTCGGATGTCATCGGCGCGTTCCTCGCCGGCACCACTTGCCGCGACCTGGTGAGCAAGCTGGGTCGCAAGACCCCCACCAGGGCGAGCGAGCTGATGGACATCGCCACCAAGTTCGCCTCTGGCCAGGAGGCGGTCGAGGCTATCTTCCGAAAGGACAAGCAGCCCCAGGGCCGCCCATCGGAAGAGGCTCCCGAGGCGTCTGCTCCGCGCGGCGCCAAGAAGAAAGGCAAGAAGAAGTCGCAATCGAAACGCGACGCCGCTGACGCGGACCTTGTCGCCGCCGCCGAGTACAAGAACCCTCGGAAGCCCCCCGGAGGTGCAAACCTTTTCGACAAGATGCTCAAGGAGCCGTGCCCCTACCATCAGGGGCCCGTCAAGCACACCCTCGAGGAGTGCGTTATGCTTCGGCGTCACTTCCACAAGGCCGGGCCACCCACCGAGGGTGGCAGGGCCCGCGACGACGACAAGAACGAAGATCACCCAGCAGGAGAGTTCCCCGAGGTCCGCGACTGCTTCATGATCTATGGAGGGCATACGGCGAATGCCTCGGCTCGGCATCGCAAGCAAGAGCGCCGGGAGGTCTGCTCGGTGAAGGTGGCGGCGCCAGTCTACCTAGACTGGTCCGACAAGCCCATCACCTTCGACCAGGCCGACCACCCCGACCATGTGCCGAGCCCGGGGAAATACCCGCTCGTCGTCGACCCCGTTGTCGGCAATGTCAGGCTCACCAAGGTCCTGATGGATGGGGGCAGCTGCCTCAACATCATCTACGCCTAGACCCTCAAGCTCCTGCGCATCGATCTGTCCTCCGTCCGAGCAGGCGCTGCGCCCTTCCACGGGATCATCCCTGGGAAGCGCGTCCAGCCCCTCGGGCGACTCGACCTCCCCGTCTGCTTCGGGACGCCCTCCAACTTCCGAAGGGAGACCCTGACGTTCGAGGTGGTCGGGTTCCGAAGAACCTACCACGCCGTACTAGGGAGGCCATGCTACGTGAAGTTCATGGCCGTCCCCAACTACACCTACCTGAAGCTCAAGATGCCGGGCCCCAATGGGGTCATCACCGTCGGCCCCACGTACAAACACGCGTTCGAATGCGACATGGAGTGCGTGGAGTACGCCCAGGCCCTCGCCGAGTTCGAGGCCCTCATTGCCGACCTGGAGAACCTCTCCAAGGAGGTGCCAGACGTGAAGCGCCATGCCGGCAACTTCGAGCCAGCGGAGACGGTCAATGCCGTCCCTCTCGACCCCAGTGGCGACACCACCAAGCAGGTCCGGATCGGTTCCGGGCTCGACCCCAAATAGGAAGCAGTGCTCGTCGACTTTCTCCGCGCAAACGCCGACGTCTTTGCGTGGAGTCCCTCGGACATGCCCGGCATACCGAGGGATGTCGCCGAGCACTCGCTGGATATTCGGGCCGGAGCCCGACCCGTCAGGCAGCCTCTGCGCCGATTCGACGAGGAGAAGCGCAGAGTGATTGGCGAAGAGATCCACAAGCTAATGGCAGCAGGGTTCATCAAAGAGGGTATCACCAGATCCGGATGAAAGAGTCCGACCAGCTCGCGACTTCTTTCATCACGCCGTTCGGCATGTACTGCTACGTCACCATGCCGTTCGGTTTGAGGAATAAGGGCGCGACGTACCAGCGGTGCATGAACCATGTGTTCGGCGAACACATCGGTCGCACAGTCGAGGCCTACGTCGATGACATCGTAGTCAAGACAAGAAAGGCTCCCGACCTCCTCTCCGACCTTGAAGTGACATTCCGGTGTCTCAAGGCGAAAGGAGTCAAGCTCAATCCTGAGAAGTGTGTCTTCGGGGTGCCCCGAGGCATGCTCCTAGGGTTCATTGTCTCCGAGCGAGGCATCGAAGCCAACCCGGAGAAGATCGCGGCCATCACCAGCATGGGACCCATCAAGGACTTAAAAGGTGTACAGAGGGTCATGGGATGCCTCGCGGCCCTGAGCCGCTTCATCTCACGCCTCGGCGAAAGAGGTCTGCCTCTGTACCGCCTCTTAAGGAAGGCCGAGTGTTTCGCTTGGACCCTTGAGGCCGAGGAAGCCCTCGGCAACCTGAAGGCACTCCTTACAAAGGCGCCTGTCTTGGTGCCCCCGGCGGATGGAGAAGCCCTCTTGGTCTACGTCGCCGCGACCACTCAGGTGGTTAGCGCCGCGATCGTGGTCGAGAGGCGAGAGGAAGGGCATGCATTGCCCGTTCAGAGGCCGGTCTACTTCGTCAGCGAAGTGCTGTCCGAGACCAAGATCCGCTACCCACAAATTCAAAGGCTGCTGTATGCTGTGATCCTGACAAGGCGGAAGCTGCGACACTACTTCGAGTCTCATCCGGTAACTGTGGTGTCATCCTTCCCCCTGGGGGAGATCATCCAGTGCCGAGAGGCCTCGGGCAGGATCGCAAAGTGGGCGGTGGAAATCATGGGTGAAACGATCTCGTTCGCCCCTCGGAAGGCCATCAAGTCCCAGGTGTTGGTGGATTTCGTGGCCGAATGGGTCGACACCCAGTTGCCGACGGCTCCGATCCAACCGGAGCTCTGGACCATGTTTTTCGACGGGTCACTGATGAAGACAGGAGCCGGTGCGGGCCTGCTCTTCATCTCGCCCCTCGGAAAGCACTTGCGCTACGTGTTGCGCCTCCATTTCCCGGCGTCCAACAATGTGGCCGAGTACGAAGCTCTGGTCAACGGGTTGCGGATCGCCATCGAGCTAGGGGTCAGACGCCTCGACGCCCGCGGTGATTCGCAACTCGTCATCGACCAAGTCATGAAGAACTCCCACTGCCGCGACCCGAAGATGGAGGCCTACTGCGACGAGGTTCGGCGCCTGGAAGACAAGTTCTTCGGGCTCGAGCTCAACCACATCGCTCGGCTCTACAACGAAACTGCAGACGAGCTGGCTAAAATAGCCTCGGGGCGAACGACGGTCCCCCCAAACGTCTTCTCCCGGGATCTGCATCAACCCTCCGTCAAGCTCGACGACGCGCCCGAGCCCGAGGTACCCTCGGCTCAGCCCGAGGTACCCTCGGCACAGCCCGAGGTACCCTCGGCCCCCGAGGGCGAGGCTTTGGACATCGAGGAAGAGCAGAGCGGGGCCACGCCAGATCAAGATTGGTAGGCCCCGTACCTGCAATATCTCCGTCGAGGAGAGCTACCCCTCGATCAAGTCGAGGCTCGGCGGGTAGCGCGACGCGCCAAGTCATTCGTCTTGCTGGGCGACGAAGAGGAGCTCTACCATCGCAGCCCCTCGAGCATCCTCCAGCGATGCATCTCCATCGCCGAAGGTCGGGAACTGCTGCAAGAAATGCACTCGGGGGCTTGCGGCCACCACGCAGCGCCCCGAGCCCTTGTTGGGAATGCTTTCCGACAAGGCTTCTACTGGCCAACGGCGGTGGCTGACGCCACTAGAATTGTCCGCACCTGCGAAGGGTGCCAATTCTATGCGAAGCAGACTCACCTGCCCGCTCAGGCTCTGCAGACGATACCCATAACCTGGCCCTTCGCTGTATGGGGTCTGGACCTCGTCGGTCCCTTGCAGAAGGCGCCCGGGGGCTACACGCACCTGCTGGTCGCCATCGACAAATTCTCCAAGTGGATCGAGGTCCGACCTCTGAACAGCATCAGGTCCGAGCAGGCGGTGGCGTTCTTCACCAACATCATCCATCGCTTCGGGGTCCCGAACTCCATCATCACCGACAACGGCACCCAGTTCACCGGCAAAAAATTCCTGAATTTTTGCGAGGATCACCATATCCGGGTGGACTGGGCCGCCGTGGCTCATCCCATGTCGAATGGGCAAGTAGAGCGTGCCAACGGCATGATTCTACAAGGGCTCAAGCCTCGGATCTACAACGACCTCAACAAGTTCGGCAAGCGATGGATGAAGGAACTCCCCTCGGTGGTCTGGAGCCTAAGGACGACGCCGAGTCGTGCCACGGGTTTCACGCCCTTTTTCCTGGTCTACGGGGCTGAAGCTATCTTGCCCACTGACCTGGAATACGGCTCCCCGAGGACGAGGGCCTACACCGATCAAAGCAACCAAGCTAGCCGAGAGGAATCGCTGGACCAGCTGGAGGAGGCTCGGGACAGGGCCTTACTACACTCGGCGCGGTACCAGCAGTCCCTGCGACGCTACCACGCCCGAGGGGTCCGGTCCCGAGACCTCCAGGTGGGCGATCTGGTACTTCGGCTGCGGCAAGACGCCCGAGGGAGGCACAAGCTCACGCCCCCCTGGGAAGGGCCATTCGTCATCGCCAAAGTTCTGAAGCCCGGAACATACAAGCTGGCCAACAATCAAGGCGAGATCTACGGCAACGCTTGGAACATCAAACAGCTACGTCGCTTCTACCCTTAAGATGTTTTCAAGTTGTTCATATACCTCGCACCTACGCAAAGTTTAGTCATCAAGGAAGGGTCGGCCTAGCCTCGGCAAAGCCCGACCCTCCCTCGGGGGCTAAAAGGGGGGAGACCCCCTCTGCGTCGAATTTTTCCTCGAAAAAGGGTCTCTTTTTAGCAGGATTGCTTTCGTGCTTCTTGACTACTTCGGAAAGCGGATCCTGGAAACGGCGGAGTACACGTAAGCAGCCAAGGCTGACCGAGCCGAGGGACTCCCACGCCTCCGGGATACGGATACCTCACTCATCACCTTCTGCGAGAAGTAACTCGCGCTCAGATAAAGCGACTCCGTGGACCGAACAAGTCTTCATGTTCGGAAGCTCTCCTGCCGAAGCAGTCCTTCAAGCTTTCTCGACTAAGTCGGGGACAAGGCCTCATGGACGGGTGAAAATACGCGTAAGCGGCAAGGCCGACCGAGCCGAGGGATTCCCACGCCTCTGGGATACAGATACCTCACTCGTCCCTTCCGCGAGAAGCAACTCTCGCTCACACAAACATCCCTGTTACCGACAGAGTCCAGATGCTCGAAACAAGAGGAAAAAAGACGCAGCTTCGCAAGCGCGGCGAGGGTGTGTTTTCTGGCCTCGGCGGCCGCAGAAGGCACACGCTACAAGACGGTCTGATCCTGCAGGCTCGGGTCTTCACGCTGAAGGGAGCCGTAGCACCCTCGGCATCGACGACGTCTTCAGCAAAATCCGACCCAGCCTCGGACGGCGACGCGGTCCAGGGACTCCTCCGGGAATCCGGCCCGAGCAGGCAGCTCGGCCGGTTACCCCTGGGGCCTCGGCCAACCGGCTTCCAAGGGCGCCAGCCCGACCCGAGGCCTCGGCTGATCGACTTTGGCATCGGCTCCGCTGACGGACCACACGGCTAGGCTCCGGCCAACCAGGTTCCCATTCTCGAGCCAACTCCGCCTCTGTTCATACTGATATCGCTACCCCTGGCCTCAGTCCATCGAAGGGCGGCCGAGGGGTCTCTTTAACTAAGCTAGAGGAGCCCCAAACAACAAGGCCGAACGGGCCGAGGGATTCCTACGCCTCCGGGATACGGATACCTCGCCTGTCACCTTGACACGGGGCGACTCATGCTTGGTAAAGCGGTTCAGATAATCAACAGGCGAGACTTAGTACTCGAAAATGAGGAAAAAACACGGCTCCGTGCCGAAATTACATACATGTTCAGGCCCCGACAGCCGCAATGAACAAAAAACACTGGCATTCGAAGTGCCATTACAAACGGAACTCCGGTTCCCCCTCCGCAGGCACGAACAACCCCACTCCGAGGGGGAAGGCCTGCGGAGCAACGGAAGGCCGACGAACGGCGCGCCGTCACCTGCTCCAGCAGCGGCGACGACGACGACTTCTGCTCCGGGGGACCGAACAGCGGCAGCGCTGACCTCAGGGTGGATGCCGCTGCCAGGAGGCCCCCGCCCATGCCAAAACTTGTGAGGCAAGGACGGGCAGAAGGCCGAGAAGTTGGAGGTCAGCCCGTGGCCGCCCCCGGCCACCGCCCACGCAGGGGCCGACCCCAACTCGGCACTCTCCCCTCCCCAGCCTTGGTGATGAAAATCCTTGAGGCCGAGGGAGGGGAAGAGGCCGCAGCCCGGCTCGCTTTCCCCCACCATCAAGCCGGAGGTCGCCATCTCAGGTGACCGCCGGTGGGGGGGTGCGACCGGGCTGCGTGATGAAAATCCTTGAAGCCGAACGATGGCTGAGAGGTACCAACTCCCATGGAGTTGCGTTCCTCCAACGAGGAGGCGGAAAGGCGGCGGATACCCCCCATCCGGGGGCTTGGAAGATGGAAAGACACGACGCATAAGGGAGGAAGAAGACATGGTTGCCTTCCGAAAGGAGTCTCCCTCCTTTTAAAGGCAACTCTCCCTACGTGCGCCCCCAGACGCCGCGGGCTGAGTCTTCTCCAACACGCTCCAAGGCCCTCCCCTGCGACTCGGGGGCTGGGTCCCGCATGTCATGCAAACCAGCTCAGGGCAGAAGAAGCCAAACCGCCGCGCGTGGTGCGCACGACCGTCCAGCGGTTACAAGCGACTCCCCACTTTTGCCCAGACCAACGGGCGGAAGGGGCAGGCAGCCATGCAGGTGGCATGCAACCGCGCCAGGTGGACGCGCTTCTCCGACTTCTGACACGCCAGCTTGGGAACCCAGGCCCACGCGTCAAGCAACCGGCGCGCCAGTTGCTGCATGCAAGCAACCGCACCGCCACTTGTGCCACCATCGCGCCTCTTCGGTTGCGGAGCCTATGCCGCGACTCGAGGCGACCCAACAGTGCCAGCCTGGCGCGTCGGTCAAAGCAACCGAAAGTGGGCCAGTAGTAATGGTGGTGGCAGGCGGGCGGGCGCAGCGGTCACGTCGTCAGCCAGGCTCACGTCCCATCCTGGGACAGCAAGAGAGCCTCCTCTCACGGCGTGAAGACGGTGCACCCGTGACCCGTTCCTCGAACGGATCGCGCACGCGCAACGGCCGCCCCGCCAACCACTCGCCCCATCGCATTAACTCCGCGGCGGGACAGGCGGCGCCTCTGACGGGGGGAGCGCGCGACGCTTCACCTTCGCCGTAATAACCGCGTCAGAAAAGGTACGCCACGTCGTTCGATTTCGTATCCTTTTCCATTTTCCTCTTTCTCTATCTCTTGCAACAGGGACCGGGATAGGGGGATACCCCGAAAGGGATCCTTCTCCGCGAAGGAACCGGGCTCCGAGCCCCCCCTACTGATCAGGGGTTCGAAGGCTGGCCCTCCGAAGGGTTCAACAGTCGCCTCAGATCGCGTGGGCCCGACACCCACTACTGGTCAGGGGTTCGAAGGCCAGCCCCCCGAAGGGTTCCATGGCCGCCTCAGGCTACTCGGGCTCCGCGCCCATTACTGATCAGGGGTTCGAAGGCTGGCCCCCGAAGGGTTCACAGTCGCCTCAGACACCGAGCGAGGGATGACCAGGGGTACGTTCGATACATAACCGAGGCTCGGGCTGCGCTCCCGAGGTACCCTAGGACATTTCCGAGACCAGCGGGAACGATCTTGTAACGGAATCCCATCGGAGGGAGGCATCGAGCCCTCGGACCCCGTCGCCAGGGGACCGGGTCCGGCAAATCACCCGCAGGTACTTTTGGGCGTGCCTCTGGGCCCCTAGCCGACCCCAACGAACGGGGCACGGACGTCCACTCGGATTACCCGCTTGCAGCTCACCGGAGACACCATGTTCGATGCCCATCGAGGGTAACATGGCGCACTCCCCCCCCCTCCTCCTTGCGGAAAGGCGACGTAGGGGCGTATGTAAAAAGTCGAGTCTGTCCCTGATCGTCCTCTCGCCCTGTGCAGAGGCTCGGGGGCTGCTCTCGCAAAAACCGGCTCCGGCCAAACCGTTGACAGCGTCAACATACCAGCCCGAGAGCTTGGGCCCCGACCGTGCACCCGGGCTACGGCCAGTTCGCATGAGGGAACGACCAGACCAGCCGAAGCGTTACGCGAGGTATTAAGACCTCGAAGGAGTGTAACCACTCCTCCGAGGCCTCGGGGGCTACACCCGGCGGGTGCGCTCGCGCGCACCCACCGGAACAAAATGCAACCGAGAAAGGCTGGTCCCCTTGCAAAAAAGTGCGACGAAAGCCTCCAAGCGAGTGCTAACACTCCCTTCGAGGCTCGGGGGCTACTGTCGGGGACCATAATTAGGGGTACCCTCAAGACGCCTAATTCTCAGCTGGTAACCCCCATCAGCATAAAGCTGCAAAGGCCAGATGGGTACGATTAAGTCAGGGATCAGTCCACACGAGTGACTCGATCACGCTTCACCCGAGCCTAGCCTCGGTCAAGGGCATCCGACCTCGAGAGACTTCCGTCTCGCCCGAGGCCCCCCTTTTTTACGGCGGACACATCACCGGCTCGCCCAAGGCCTTGGCTTCGCTCAGAAGCAACCTTGACTAAATCGCCACACCGACTGACCAAATTGCAGGAGCATTTAACGCAAAGGTGGCCTGACACCTTTATCCTGACACGCGCCCCCGGCAGAGCCGAAGTGACCGCCGTCACTCCACCGCTCCACTGGCCAGTCTGACAGAAGGACAGTGCCGCCTGCGCCACTCCGACTGCAGTGCCACTCGACAGAGTGAGTCTGACAGGCAGTCAGGCCTTGCCAAAAGCGCCACGGCGAACTCCGCTCCGCCCGACCCCAGGGCTCGGACTCGGGCTAAGACCCGGAAGACGGCGAACTCCGCTCCGCCCGACCCCAGGGCTCGGACTCGGGCTAAGACCTGGAAGACGGCGAACTCCGCTCCACCCGACCCCAGGGCTCGGACTCGGGCTAAGACCCGGAAGACGACGAAACTCCGCTTCGCCCGACCCCAGGGCTCGGACTCGGGCTAAGACCCGGAAGACGACGAAACTCCGCCTCGCCCGACCCCAGGGCTCGGACTCCGCCGTGGCCTCGGCTGAACGACTTCCGCCTCGCCCGACCCCGTGGCTCGGGCTCGGCCTCGGCAACAGAGGACAGACTCAACCTCGGCTTCGGAGGAGCCCCCACGTCACCCTGCCTAGGGCACAGACCCGCCACGCCAACAGGAAGCGCCATCATCATCCTACCCCGAATCGACTCGGATCACGAAGAACAAGACCGGCGTCCCATCCAGCCAGCTCCGCCGGAGGGGCAATGATGGCGCTCCACCAGCTCTGTGACGACGGTGGCCCCCAGCTCTCTTACGGAAGCAGGACGACGTCAGCAGGGACTCGACCGCTCCGACAGCTGTCCCTCCGCCAGGCTCCGCCGCACCTCCGACAGCCACGACATCACGCCAGCAGGGTGCCAAGATCTCTCCGGCTGCCACATTGGCATGTACCTAGGGCGCTAGCTCTCCCTCCGCTAGACACGTAGCACTCTGCTACACCCCCCATTGTACACCTGGATCCTCTCCTTACGACTATAAAAGGGAGGACCAGGGCCTTCTTAGAGAAGGTTGGCCGCGCGGGACCGAGGACGGGACAGGCGCTCTCTTGGGGCCGCTCGCTTCCCTCACCCGCGTGGACGCTTGTAACCCCCCTACTGCAAGCGCACCTGACCTGGGCGTGGGACGAACACGAAGGCCGCGGGACTTCCACCTCTCTCACGCTCGACTCCGGCCACCTCGCCTCTCCCCCCTTCGCGCTCGCCCACGCGCTCGACCGATCTGGGCTGGGGCACGCAGCACACTCACTCGTCGGCTTAGGGACCCCCCTGTCTCGAAACGCCGACACCTGTGCTTGTGAGAAAGAAAGGAGGGAAATGGCGGATGTGTGTAGACTACACTGGTCTAAACAATGCATGTCCGAAGGTTCCCTACCCTCTGCCTCGCATCGATCAAATTGTGGATTCCACTGCTGGGTGCGAAACCCTGTCTTTCCTCGATGCCTACTCAGGGTATCACCAAATCAGGATGAAAGAGTCCGACCAGCTCGCGACTTCTTTCATCACACCCTTCGGCATGTATTGCTATGTCACCATGCCGTTCGGCTTGAGGAATGCGGGCGCGACGTACCAGCGGTGCATGAACCATGTGTTCAGCGAACAGATTGCCCGGACGGTCGAGGCCTACGTCGATGACATCATAGTCAAGACGAGGGGAGCCTCCGACCTCCTTTCCGACCTTGAAGTGACATTCCGATGTCTCAAGGCGAAAGGCGTGAAGCTCAATCCCGAAAAGTGTGTCTTCGGGGTACCCCGAGGCATGCTCTTGGGGTTCATCGTCTCCAAGCGGGGCATCGAAGCCAATCCGGAGAAGATCGCAGCCATCACCAGCATGGGGCCCATCAAGGACTTGAAAGGCATACAGAGAGTCATGGGATGTCTTGCGGCCCTGAGCCTCTTCATCCCGCACCTCGGCAAAAGGGGCCTGCCTCTGTACCGCCTCGGGGCGAATAACGTTTCCCCCGGAAGCCTGCTCCCGAGACCTGCATCAACCCTCCGTCAAAATCGACGACACGCCCGAGCCCGAGGAACCCTCGGCCCAGCCCGAGGTACCCTCGGCTCAGTCCGAGGCATCCTCGGCACGGCCAGAGGCACCCTCAGCTCGGCCCGAGGCACCTTCGGCACCCGAGGGCGAGGCACTGCGCGTCGAGGAGGAGCGAAGCGGGGTCACGCCTAATCGAAGCTGGCAGACCCCGTACCTGCAATATCTCCACCGAGGAGAGCTACCCCTCGACCGAGCCAAAGCTCGGCGGTTGGCGCGGCGCGCCAAGTCGTTCGTCTTGCTAGGGGATGGGGAGGAGCTCCACCACCGCACCCCGAGCCCTTGTTGGAGACACCCGGGGGCTACACGCACCCCTGGGAAGGGCCGCTTGTCATCGCCAAAGTTCTGAAGCCCGGGACAAACGAACTGGCCGACAGTCAAGGCGAGGTCTGCACCAACACTTCGAATGTCTAACAGCTACGTCGCCTCTACCCTTAAGATGCTTTCAAGTTGTTCGCTTACCTTGCCCCCACGCAAGTTTTAGTCATCAAGGGAGGGTCAGCCTTGCCTCGGTAGAACCCGACCCTCCCTCGGGGGCTAAAAAGGGGGGAACCCCTCTGCGTCAAAATTTTCAATCGAAAAGGCTTTTGCGTTCCCCCGGCTATGTCGGAAGAAGGACCCCAAGGAGCGAACGCGGGTGCATGTAAGTGGCAAGGCTGACTGAGCCGAGGGACTCCTACGCCTCTGGGTTACGGACACCTCACTCGTCACCCGCCACGAAAAGTGACCCCTACTTGGGGAAGCCACCCTGCTACTGACAAGCGGGGCCGGACACGCAAAATGAAAGGGAAAGGAGCACGACTTTATGCAACAGTAATAAAGTGTTCAGGCCTCAGCGGCCGCAGAAAGACACACGTGCATTCAACAGAAACTGCTCCGACAGAGTTAGGCGTCGCCCCAGGAAGGAGCCGCGCCTTCGGCTTTGTCCCCGCCCTCGGCAAATTCCATCCCGGCTTTGGACGACGGCGCAGGCGGGAGGATCTCTGCCTCGAAGGTGGTCGCCAGCACTGCGCTCTGACCCGCGGCGGCCGCATCGAGCCTCTGGACTTCTGCTAGGGCGGCTTCATCTTCGTCAGGAAGGCAATACCCCTCGCTGACCCGCTCCAGGTCCACAACGTAGTGGGAAGCGAGCACGGCGAAGGCCCGCCTGACGTCGTGGTGTAGCGCCTCGCGGAGTCTGCCGCGCACATGATCTCCCAAGGCCTGCAGGCGACTTTGAGGGGAGCTTCCTGAGGGGACGTCGCCGGAGCCAAGGACCTGGCAGAAGTCCGAGACGGCCTCGGACATGGCCGCGTGGTCGGCCTCCCTCTGCTCGGCCGCCCCGGCAAGCGCCTTGGCGGACTCATCATGGGCGGACTCGAGCTCTGCGAACAGCCAGAACGAAAGATCTCAAACAGAAGCGGAGGAAACAAGCTGAAACGAAAACCGGAAATGGCCAAGGCATACCTCCGGCTCGGGCACGCTGCTCCGAGGCTGCAACCTGGGCTACGGCTAGATCGGCTGCAAGGGCTCCAGCCCGGCTTTCGGCCTCGACAGCCCGGCCCCGAGATTGGTCCCGCTCATTGATGATCCGGTCGAACTCCGACTGCTGTCGTTGCACTTCTGCGCGCGCCGCTGCTGCCTCCGCGCGTGCCGTTGCCGCCTCGGCTCTCATATCGGTGCAGAGCAACCGAAGGTCCGCCGCCTCGGCGCCCTGCTGAGAGAGGCGCGCAGTAGCCCCGGCGAGCGAGGTCCTCAGGGATCGCAGCGAGCCCCAGACGTTGACCTCGTGGCGGATGAACGACGACTTGGCGGCGCTCAGATCCGTCAGATCCTGAGGGAAGGAAGCGGGGCGTCACGAAAGACGCCTTGGTCACAAAAAAGAAAAGGTATGCCTAAAACCGTTACCTAGAGGATTTTGGGGACGTCCCTGCAGAAAACCTCCAGTGACGACCGGAGCGACCCCACCGTTGCTTCGGCACACTCGTGGAGCTCGTCCCAGGACTGCTCCTCCCGCTCATCGTCGAGAACGAAGAAGGGATCCGAGGCCTCATGGGCCCGGAACCGGAGCAACTGGCGCCGACCCTCGGAGCTCCGCCGCACAGCGACAAGGCTGCCGCTCGGCGGGACCGATCGCGTCTCCACGCCCCCCTCCTCCGAGGCACCAAGCGCCGACGCCTCGGCCGTCTCAGCGTCGGCAGCGACAGGTCGCTCCCCGACTGGGACGACAGCGGCTTCAGTAGCAACAGGTGCCAGCACCGCCGGCACGTCCGGTGGGGCCGGGGCCACGTCTGCGTCAGCCGCCTCCCCTAGCACGATGGCCGCCTCGGCAGAAGAGCCAGCCTCGGGAACTCGCTCCATGGCGACTGGTGTCGCCTGAGCCCCCTGCTGTGGAGCGCCTTGCGAGAAGGTCAGCTGAACGGCAAGGCCCGGAGCGACGCCGGCTGCGGAAGCCGACGCCGTCTTAAGGGCCTTTCGGGGAGCCAGATCGGTCAGGCCATGGCTTCGCTTGCTGAGGAGGAAAGAAAAATCACAGTCGGGACATACAAATGAAAAGCCAGGACGAAGACGTTCCAAGATACTTACCCGCTCCGGGCCATGATCAACCGTGCCTGAGGGGAGGTCTCTCGGATCTCGACCCCCGAAGGCGCCGCCGAGGTCCGCTTCGCCGGCAGCTTCGGCACCACCCTTGCTTTGGGCGCTTTGGACGCCCGGGAGGCGGACTGCCCAGGCACTGCCACGGCGACCTGAGGGTCGCTCTCCTGCGTTGCCGGCGTGGGCGACGGCTCTCGGGGAACAGACGCCTCGGCCTGGCTCCCCGGGGTCGCCTCAACTCCCCCAGCCGAAGGGTCAAGTACCCTCTCGGTCTGCCCCCGCTCTTCAGGTCGGGACCTCGGCATCCCGACTCCGGGGACTGACGGCATCAGCCCACTCGGGGGCTGGCTTAACGGCTCCTGGCCTAACCTCAAGCCAGGGCTGAAGCCGAGGCGGGCAGCCATGTCGTCTTCCTCGTCATCATCTTCATCATCATCGTCGTCATCAGGCGTTTCCGGCGACGGATCCCTCGGGAGCCCCTCCCTCTCCTGCCGACGATGGAGCTTTTCCAAGGCATCTCGAGCCTGCATCCGCTCACGGGCCCGGGCCTTCTCCGCGTCCTTCTTTTTCTTCTTCTCCTCCGCGGCAACCCGCCGCGCTGCTTAGTCCACCGCATCTTGCGGGACCCGTGGCAGGGAAGGCTTGTGCCACCCTACCTCCTGAAGACGGATGGAAATCCCGACCGTAAGAACCAGGGGCAACCCGATGCAAGAGGAAGGAAGGAGCAGACACTCACCAGAGTCACGCACCCTTGGTCAGGGCGCATCAAAGGCTGGGAGAAGGCGCTGGGGTCCGGTTTCCCCAACGCGACGGCCACCCGCCCGTGGAGAACGTCGAAGGGAAGAGGATTCGAGGACATCCACGAGCCCTCCAAGTCAGCCTTCGGTGTCATCTCCCAAAGCGGCAACCGTCGCTCCGCCAAGAGAAGCACCCTCCGACGGTGAATGGCGGCAATCACTCCCGCGGTGGTGAGTCCCCCTTTCTGCAACGCCTCCAAGGCCTTGAGAAGGGGTTCGAGGTTCTTCTGTCTTTCGTGCGGGGTCCCGTGGCGCCAAGCATCGGCAGCGACGGTGACTACTCGCTGGGAAAACGGCGGGAGCAGCTCACCGTCATTCCGGAGGTAGAACCACCGGCGTTGCCACCCTTTGTTCGAGGACGCAAGGATGGCGGGAATATACAGCGACGCCCGCGACTGCCTCAGCTGAAGGATGCATCCGCCGGCCCGCACTGCCGCGCGGACCTTTCTCTCCCCCGTCAGCGAAGCGAAAAGCTCCGCGAAAAAGAGATGAGTCCACAAGTCCCAGTGGGGGGCGATCCCCAAGTACCCCTCGCACACCGCTACGAAGATGGCGGCCTGCGAGATGGAGTTAGGGCTGAGGTTGTGCAACTCCACCCCGTAGTGGTGCAGGATCGCCCGCATAAAGCGGCTCGCCGGCACACCAAATCCCCGCTCGTGGAAGGAGACGAAGCTCACGATGTACCCCGGCGGTGGGGGCGGAGTGGCTCCGCTCACGGGGGGAATCCATTCCGGCCGCCTCTCATCAGAGAGAGGGCGAAGTAAACCCTCAGCAACAAGATCCTCCAGATCACCCGCCGTCACTGTGGAGAAAGGCCATGGGTCGCGCGGCAAGATGATGGTCACCCGGTCGGCCATCACCGAGCAGAAGGGGTGGCGGCGCAAAGGACAGGGTGGGCGGTTTCCTTTTCTCTGGCTAAGTCTCTCGGGTTGCGAAAACCTAAGAGGGAGGCTGGAAGCGGAGCAAAGAACCATCGCCAGACCCTCCCCCGAGTATATAAAGACCAAGGCGAGACCCGTTCAACGTTCCGCCCGGACCGGCCGCGGGATTCAAAAACACGAAGCGAAACAGCCGTTCCTCGAACGGCTCGTGCACGCGCAACGGCCGCCCCGCGAACCGCACGCCCCGTCGCATTAACTCCACGGCGGGAAAGGCGGCGCCTCTGGCAGGGGAAGCGAGCGACGCTTCGCCTTCGCAATAATGACCGCGTCAAAAAAAAGGTACGCCACATCATTTCATTTTTAAATCCTTTTCCTTTTTTCCTCTTTCTCTCTCTTATAACAGGGACCGGGAAAGAGGGATACCCTGAAAAGGATCCTTCTCCATGAAGGAACCAGGCTCCGAGCCTTCCTACTGATCAGAGGTTCGAAGGCAGGCCCCTCGGAAGGGTTCGACAGCCGCCCCAGATCGCGTGGGCTCTACTCCCACTACTGGTCAGAGGTTCGAAGGCCGGCCCCTCGGAAGGGTTCAACGACCGCCTCAGGCTACTCGGGCTCCGCGCCCACTACTGATCAGGGGTTCGAAGGCTGGCCCCCGAAGGGTTCACAGCCGCCTCAGACACAGAGCGAGGGATGACCATGGGTACGTTCGATACATAACCAAGGCTCGGGCTGCGCTCCCGAGGTACCCTAGGACATTTCCGAGACCAGCGGGAACGATCTTGTAACGGAATCCCATCAGAGGGAGGCATCGAGCCCTCGGACCCCGTCGACAGGGGACCGGGTCCAGCAGATCACCCGCAGGTACTTTTGGGCGCGCCTCTGGGCCTCTAGCCGACCCCTAGCAAATGGGGCACGGACGCCCGCTCGGATTACCCGCCTGCAGCTCACCGGAGACACCATGTTCGGCGCCCACCGAGGGCAACATGGCGCTTCCCCCCCTCCTCCTTGCGGAAAGGCGACGCAGGGGCGTATGTAAAAAAGTCGAGTCTGTCCCTGATCGCCCTCTCGCCCTGTGCAGAGGCTCGGGGGCTGCTCTCGCAAACCCGGCTCCGGCCAAACCGTTGACAGCGTCAACATACCAGCCCGAGAACTTAGGACCCGACCGTACACCCGGGCTACGGCCAGCTCGCATGAGGGAACGACCAGACCAGCCGAAGCATTACGCGAGGCATTAAGACCTCGGAGGAGTCAAACCACTCCTCCGAGGCCTCGGGGGCTACACCCGGCGGGTGCGCTCGCGCGCACCCACTGGAACAAAACGCAACCGAGAAAGGCTGGTCCCCTTGCAAAAAAGTGCGACGAAAGCCTCCAAGCGAGTGCTAACACTCCCTTCGAGGCTCGGGGGCTACTGTCGGGGACCATAATTAGGGGTACCCTCAAGGCTCCTAATTCTCAGCTGGTAACCCCCATCAGCATAAAGCTGCAAAGGCCTGATGGGTGCGATTAAGTCAGGGATCGGTCCATTTGAGGGACTCGATCACGCCTCGCCCGAGCCTAGCCTCGGACAAGGGCAGCCGACCCCGGAGGATCTCCGCCTCGCCCGAGGCCCCCCTCTAGCGGCGAACATATTTCCGGCTCGCCCGAGGCCCTGTCTTCGCCAAGAAACAACCCTGACCAAATCGCCGCGCCGACCGACCAAATCGCAGGAGCATTTAATGCAAAGGTGGCCTGACACCTTTATCCTGACGCACGCCCTTCAGTCGACAGAGCCGAAGTGACCGTCGTCACTTCGCCGCTCCACTGACCGGCCTGATAGAAAGACAGCGCCGCCTGCGCCGCTCCGACTGCGGTGCCACTTGACAGAGTGAGGCTGACAGGCAGTCATGCCCGGCCGCAGGCACCATAGGAAGCTCCGCTTCGCTCGACCCAGGGCTCGGACTCGGGCTAAGCCCCGGAAGATGGCGAACTCCGCTCCGCCCGACCCAGGGCTCGGACTCGGGCTAAGCCCCGGAAGACGGCGAACTCCGCTCCGCCCGACCCAGGGCTCGGACTCGGGCTAAGCCCCGGAAGACGGCGAACTCCGCTCCGCCCAACCCAGGGCTCAGACCCAGAAGACGACAAACTCCGCTCCGCCCGACCCAGGGCTCGGACTTGGGCTCAGCCCCAGAAGACGATGAACTCCGCTTCACCCGACCCCAGGGCTCGGACTCCGCCCTGGCCTCAGCCGACGGTCTCCGCCTCGCCCGACCCAGGGGCTCAGACTCGACCTCGGCCACGGAAGACAGACTCGACCTCGGCTTCGGAGGAGCCTCCACATCGCCCAACCTAGGGCACAGACCAGCCACGTCAACAGGAGGCGCCATCATCACCCTACCCCAAGCTGACTCGGGCCACGGGGAACAAGACCGGCATCCCATCTGGCTCGCTCCGCCAGATAGGCAATGATGGCGCCCCGCATACTCTGTGACGACGGCTCTCAGCCCCCTTACGGAAGCAAGAGGACGTCAGCAAGGACTCGACAGCTCAGACAGCTGTCCCTCCACCAGGCTCCAGCGCTCCTCCGACAGCCATGACACCACACAAACCGGGCACCAAAATCTCTCCGGCCGCCACGATGGCGTGTACTTAGGGCGCTAGCTCTCCTCCGCTAGACACGTAGCACTCTGCTACACCCCCCATTGTACACCTGGATCCTCTCCTTACGCCTATAAAAGGAAGGACCAGGGCCCTCTTAGAGGGGGTTGGCCGCGCGGGGACGAGGACGAGACAGGCGCTCGCGTGAGGCCGCTCGCTCCCTCTCCCGTGTGGACGCTTGTAACCCCCTACTGCAAGCGCCGCGTGACGAACACGAAGGCCGCGGGATTTCCACCTCTCTCACGCCCATCTCCGGCCACCTCACTTCCCCCCTTCACGCTCGGCCTCGCGCCGACCCATCTGGGCTGGGGCACGCGGCGACATTTCACTCGTCGGCTTAGGGACCCCCCGGTCTCGAAACGCCGACAATTACTTTGATTAAAAGATATGAGGCAAGTAAAAAGGGTACAAGTGGAATGTTTTCCAAAGGTGTGCGATGAAGGGTACTCACCCTCATCACCTGGTGAGTAGGATGATCAGGGACTCCCTGGTTTAGGGGAGGGCCTAAGGTGTTGGCTCAGCTGGTTTAGGCGTGAGCAGAAGGATCGTCCTGTCGTATAAGGACCGGTTTGTCATCTTTCATTACCTGTACTCTCAAAAAGTACAACCACTTGAGGCTGTGTGGGCAGCCACTCGATCTAAACTCGTACGGTCCAACCCCAGGGTTATGAAGGCTGGGGTAGCACCGGGAGGATAAGGAGGGGGAATGTTTTGTCCGGTTTGGACATGGCGGTGGCCTGACTCCTTCCGGTATAACCGTAAAGGTTCGGACGTACAAGGAAGGAAAGAGTTTCGGATTCGGGTCTCATTGGCCATGAGATCGCAGAGCCGGACTAGTGGGTAAAGTGTACCCCTCTGCGCAGAGTCTAAACCTATTCGAATAGTCCGTGTCCACTGGTATGGACGAGTCTGGTATGGTATGACAATTAGTGTTTCTACTACAACCGGGAACAGGGAAATGTGTGGGTATTCTCTGAAAAGAAAGTGGTACCACAGGAGCAGGAAGCTCAGTGGTGGTCAAGCAAGTGTTACTTCTATTGTCTTGGGAAAACCATAAATAATGAATACTGCCTTTCTCTGAAAAAGTATGAGTGACTTCAACTCCACCATATAAAGCATGTACCATATAGGTCACTTTCTCTTTACGGGAGCCGGGTGGGCTTGCGGAATACCTAGTGTATTCACCCAGATTTATTTATGTTTTTCAGCAGCTAAAGACTTCTTTTCTGCTATGCTTGATTGATGGGGCTGTGTCTTCACCCAGTTCTGCCTATGGCTTCGGCTATTTTATCTTCCACTGCGCCTTATGTTTTTCGGCTCACTTCCGAGCTTGTATCCCCTGGTATTGTAATATCATTATTCAGATTCTGTAACTATTTGAAGTAATGAATGTGATTACTAGCCTCCTGGGACTAGTAATTGTATCACATTTGAGTCCCAAAGGATCGGGACGCTTCAACCGACTACTTGGCATGGCGCATTCTACCTCGATCAGGTCAAGGCCATGGTCATCTCGGTGCCAACATGAGGCATCAGCGTTTGTGCGCTCACCCTCAGTAAGGGGCGCTCAGACCAACGACCTCCGGGCAAAACTCGACTGCAGGCGTGCGGGAGAGGATGCCCGGGCCTCCTTGGAAAGGGCGCGCGAGCACCGCCAAAACTTCGGTGGTCGCAACCTCGATCGAGACTTCACTACGGTTGCACCGCAGACACCAATGGGTAACCGGTCTCAAACGGGTGTCCCCTTGGCCGGTGTGGGCTGCGCCGCTCTCGCAGATCATCTCCGCGCGGCGTCATGGCCACCCAAGTTCTGGCCGCACCTGCCGGAAAAGTACGATGGAACATCGAACCCGTCGAAGTTCCTGCAGGTATACGTCACCGCCATCACGGCAGCAGGTGGAAACACCGCTGTGATGGCAACATATTTTCATGTTGCCTTGTCTGGACCTGCCCGGACCTGGCTCATGAACCTCGCCCCGGGGTCAGTCTACTCCTGGGAAGAGCTCTACGTGTGGTCCGTTGTGAACTTCGCCAGTGCTTACCAGCAGCACGGTGTGGAGGCCCACCTCCATGCAGGAGCCCGGGGAGACTCCCCGGAAATTCATCTCCCGCTTCACCAAGGTGCGAGGTACCATACCTCGCATTTCTGATGCTTCCACCATCACGGCCTTCCGACTGGGAGTACGTGATGAGAAAATGCTGGAGAAGTTGGCCACACATGAAGTGGAAACTGTCCCCACACTCTTCGCTCTGGCTAATAAGTGCGCCAGAGCCGCCGAGGGCCATGCATGGCACTCGGCCCCACAAACCGGAGCTGTCCAGTCGGGTGGCTCGGGTGCCGTCCCCCGGGACGGAAAGAAGAAAAAGAAGAAGGACCGCGAATACCAGAAGCTGCGGTACACCGCTCTGGTTGTCGCAGCCATGATCGGAGGCCAGGGTGACCGCAACAAACGTCCAAGACCGCAGAGGGGTAACAGCGGCTCATGCCCTGTACACCCCAACGGTCGCCACAGCGCCGCGGAGTGTCGCAAGATCATTGACCTCGCAAAGCGTGTCAGTGAGCGGCGCGAGCAGTCTTCCAAAGATGGCTCCCCACCTCGTCACCGACCTGGCAAAGAAAAGGTGGACGACGGCGAGGTGGCCGCGACTGAACGGGACCTCGGGTATCAGTCACTCGAAGGGGATCTGAAGGATGTCTTCGCTGGAGGCTCCTACTCCGGTGGAGACAACTAGACGGACCCCAGAGGGACCCCGTGTTCCCCGGTCTACGGAGCTGAAGCTTGCCTTCCTCTGGAAACCCTTCCGGATTCCCCACGGGTCCAGGCTTCTGACAGGTACATACAGGAACGACCACAACCAAAGGTGAGGGCTCCCTTGTCAAATGCAGATGGTGACCTAGGGTCGGGACCTAGCCCTACGGCAAGTACCAAACCAAGAAAGGCTCTGCAACTCTCCCCCAGCTGGGAAGGACCCTTCAAGGTAACTGGAATGCACCGACCCGAGGGCAACCATCTAGCTACGAGTGAAGGAGTCCCTCACCCCGATGTTGAAACATCTCTGTAAGTTCTATCCATAGAGCAAGTCTGAGGGGTTGATTTAGTTTCCCTTTTGTAACCAGGTAGCACATACGTGTACGCCAACCTGGTGGGGTCCGTCCCCATAAACCCAGCATGTTGGTTTGCACCCACGCATGATGAGTTATAAAGAAAAACTACCCCCTCAGTTGAGCTCCTATGATAGTTTCGTCTCGCTGCTCCATGGTCTTACCTTGCAGTTTTTCAGATAATACTTATTATCTAACCCACCCGTATGGTTCCCATCTGTACTGACATGACGACATCCGAATTGAGCAGCCAGGCTTACAGTTTAGGGCCCCCGATACGAAAGTTGGGAGGTCCGACAGCCTGGGAGCCAGCTCCAGAGAACAGGACCCCGTTCCATGGGTGGTCCAGAGCCTGTGTGGCCGCTTAGCCTGGTTCCATACCCGAAAGCTTGCACACTCCACCACTCCATGACAGGTACCTAGTATTTGGGGCTATAAGTCCTGTGGGTCCGACAACCTCGGGACCGGAACTAGAGAATGGACATTAGTCTCCTGGGGTGGTCCGGAGCCCATGTAGCCGCTCAGCCTGGTCCCGTACCGTGGGCCTGCACGCTCCATCGCCCTGCGACAAGTGTCCTAGTATCTAGAATCGCGACCCAAGGGGGTCCGGACACGCAACTTGGCCACCCGGGCTGAAACCTGCGAGTCCCAAGCATGTATCAAAGGATGGCTAATGTCAGACAGGGGACCCTATGGGTGTACTACTAACGCTCCTTAGCTGAAGCTGTGTACAGATCCAGACCTCGGCGAGGCTGCCTCCCGAGAATTATTGACAACCTTTTTAGATACACTGGTAGCCAGCCTCAACAAATCAAGCCTGCATCCCAGGCGGGGTCCAGGTACCAGGGAGGAGTCAACAATATCGCACACAGCAGAAACAAGTTGAAAATAGATAAGTGCTAATATTGCTTAACAAATAGTACTCTTGAGTACCTTACAAAAAGCGAAAGTATTACATCTGTTTTTCAAGTGGAGCCCTAGTTCCATCTCTACTCTGCAGGTATGAACTACCTCCACACCGTAGGGCCGCGGGATAGCTAGCTCCGAGCGGCTCGCCAGCGGAGGCGACCACCTCAGCACTGACGGCGGCAGCCACCTCTGCAACGACGACTCGCCAGCAATGGCGATCACCTCAACACGTGCGCCATTGCGAAAAGGTCCTCGCCCCCGTCTTCCTACGGGGGGCGACAACGAGGCCATTAAAGCCAAAGAGTCGAAAGGCTCGGCGACAGGTGGCACTGATGGTCTCGCCAGCGGAGGCAACCACCTCTGCAATGGGCAGCCTCACCAGCGGTGGCGACCACCTCAGCACCGACGACAGCGGCCACCTCTACACCGGTGGGCGGTGGCTGCCTCAACACACGCGAAGAGGTCCTCGCTCCCGTCCTCACTGCGGGAGTGAGGACAAGACCATCCAAGAACGCGGCCGCTGCCCCCGCGGCGTACGACGTCTTGTACGGCCCCCCTGTGCGGCCGCCGGCGCGGGAGAAGCCGTGGATGCGGCGGACCTGCGCACGACGCGACCGTCGCCCGTGCGGTGGACGGGCAGCCACGCCCCAACCAAACGGCAGGAGGCAGCGTCGGAGGCGGCGCCGAGGCCATCCAAGTCGGGGAACCAGGCACGCGGCAGCCGGCGGAGCCTGCAGTCGGCCGGTCCCGTGTACCCGAAGTTCGCCTCCTCCACAAGGCTGGTGAACGCCCTTCTCCCCCGAATGCTGGAGGAAGAAGCGGGCCACCAGTCCATGCGGAAGGTGGGACCCCAACTCGGCTCGCCCTCCTCCCCAACGCGGATGATGAACATCCTTGAAGTTGAGGGCAGGGGGGAGGCCGCAGCCCGGCTCGCTTCTCTCCACCACAAGGCTGGTGGTCATCCCTCTAGATGACCACTAGCGGGAGATTGCTGCCGGGCTGCATGATGAAAATCCTTGAAGCCGAGCGATGGCGGAAGAGCGCCAACGCCCACGGGGTTGCGCTCCTCTAACAGTAGCAAGAAGAAGACAAGATCGGCAGCACCACCATGAGCGCGAGCTCTCCGGTGATGAGATCGCCGGAGGGGGCGGCCCTGACACGGATCCCTCCAGAGAACACCGGCGCACCCCATCTGGAGGCCTGGAAGGCGAAAGGGCGCGATGAATGCAAGAAGAGCGAGGCATGGCTACTGGCTGGGAGATCGATCCCTTTTTAAAGGCAGATCTCCCCACTCACGCCCCGAAGCATCTGTGGCGGAACTGCCCGAATTATTCCAACTTAAGTGTCCAAGTCCCGCCTTAGAGGCTAGACCACACTTAAATGGGAATAACCCGTCAATCCCTCGGATCTAGTCCGACACGGCCACTGACAGGATCAAGTACCACAATCTCACTCGAAGGTGAGTCACAGAGCAAATACAATAAAGCATAGAACCATACATGTCATAAGGTTAAATTATTACATCACCATCATCATCATCGGAGTTTTTGAAAAAGGATCCATCATTGTTCGAAGTGCAGCGGAATAAAACTAACGGTAAATAACACAGAGAGATGGGGAAGCCTGTCCCATCACTCCTCATGCTCCTCCTCAGCCGAGGCAGGGTCCCACTCAACAGTCCAACCCGGTGGCAGGGTGGTCGGCCAAGTTATCCCAGCAACCATCTCCTCCAGAGAACCTGTAAAAAATTATGCCACAAGCAAGGCTGAGTATACTAATACTCAGCTAGACTTACCCGGTGTGAGGAGTCTACTCCTCTACCTCTAGACATGCAGCTGTTTGGCTGTGGGGTTTGGTTGCCAAAAGCACTAGCTGAGTTTCTAAATCAAGATTTTAACTTAATCAAAGTTAAGTGTGACTCTCTTAAGGCTAAAAGTGAACTATCTACTCATACATGGTAGCAAGCATTATTAACAATCAACATCTTATCTCAACTCATCATATTTCCACTTATTACTCAATGCAGTACAATGGATCAAGCAGTCTCATTAGCTGCGAGAAGCAGACGATTCGAATCGAGTTTTTATCCTTGCAAGGTAAACCTAAACACACGACATGCAGGGGCACTCCGTCCCCACACATACCAACCGTCCCCATCGATTCCCCATCAGCAGATCAGGGCTCACCGCCTTGGCGTACAATGCCTCACTGACCCCGACTGGCCGTCGTGCAGTGACCGCACTTGTACCCACCATAACCGGAATGGGAGACCTCGTCTCAGGACGCGTGAGGGGATATGTCCACTGCCGGGTTCACTCAGGTACTAGGCTTACCGATTTACCATATTTCTCGGCATGTGCTCAGTACGTTCAAACGCTTGACACAGGTATCCGCACGTTAATCCTTATTCCATTTTTTCCATCTCGTAAACAACCAATCCCCATGGATTGTTGTCCACCAACTAGTATCATGACAGTGCGAAAGTGGGTACAATCAATTTCCTGATCTCGCGCGAGTGCTAGAAAAATCACTCGTCTTCTACCGAGATCCTACTTAAATAAGGCAACTACTCGACCTGTCATACTAGTATTCATTTCAAAAGGATTCCTGAGATCATGCAACTAGGGTTTTCAAACAATTCCTACACCTAAGTGCACAATCAATCCTACAATCATTAAGTGAAGTAAAATAGCATAAATAACAGGTTATGCATAAAACCGGGGCTTGCCTTCCAAAGCAGTGGCAGGCAGGTCCTCTGGTGCTGGCTCTGGTGCTGGATCTGGGGCTACCTCCTGAGCAGCTCCTTGCTCCGGCACGAGGATGTACTCTCCGTCAGCAAGATTACAGTCTATCGAAATGCAATGAATATGTATGCCATGAGTATGCAAGATTTAAGAACATTAAGTTAAAGAAACTAAGTTAAGAATTAACTTAGGGTTTTCTTAGTTATGCGGGGCTTTTAGTGGTACATAGATAGACTTATTACTCTTTGGACTTAGGTTTTCCTTTAGGATAACATAGTGGATTGGTATTGCCTTGATACATCTTAGTGGACAGATTACAAAGGTTTTTAGGGATAACCTTTATTCATATCTTTTATTTCTCTTCCCTTAATTTCCATTTAGGTTTTCTAGGGTAGGTTTGAACTACAACAGGGTTTTAATAATTTCCAAAAATTCTGTAAAAATTACAGTGGGTTGTCACTGGCTATTTTAGCTTGTTTTTAAGAATTTGAGGCTTAAGGTATAAAAGTTAAACCTTGAACAAAAATAACAAAAGTTGGGCAAAAAGGGGCACTTTACACTACACCTCCTAGTTAGGGGTAGGCTCTGTCCTAAAGGTTATTTTTGTTGGCATCCTATGGTAATAATAGGCCTCTGGGCAAAAAATCACAGAAAGCTAAGGGGTGGTTATTTAGTTATGCTTTTCTTAAGTTTCATGTCAAAAAGGCTCTTTCTACTACATTACTATTTGAAAAATGTCAAACAGCAGATTTCATATTTTTCCTAAGTTCTTTCTAATAAAACAATAGTTATCCCAAGGGTGGGGGTGTTTTCACCTTGGGGTTATTTTTGTGGAGTTTTTCTAAGTTATCCTTGTTTTATTAATTTAAAAGAGATCTTAATTCTTTTACACTAAAACAGGGTATGATATATTTTTCTAGTGAACTACATTAACTAAGTATCTTAACAAAAATAGGGGTGCCCTCTGGTTCAATATTTGTGTCACTTTTCCTATTTTTCTTAAACTTAAGCATATTTGGAATAAGGGGTTAAAACTAACTTAATGTAATGGACAGAGGGGTTTAACATTTTTAAACAGGTTAGTAGGTGAAAATAAACTTCTCCAAATTTTCCTAACCTTAGTCAAATAGCCTAACTATTTTTCTTACTATTATTTAGCTTTTGGCCAAAGTTAACATTAAATCAGAACTTTTAAGTTTTCCACAGCACCAAGGGGTTTTATATTTTTCCTAAATAGGTGACATGATTTAGAGTCTGGCAAAATTGGTTTGACCAAAATTTGATAAACCAAACAGAAGTTATGGGTTTTCAAAGTTTCTGGTTGAATTTAAATTAGGTTTTAATTAAGTTTTCCTGGAAAAACAGTTTGCGCCGAGGCCCCTGGGTTTAAAACAATTCAAACCTCGCAGATCTACCCTTAAGGCACTATTCACTTGAGTCTCTGACCTTTCACTTAACCCCCTGGGTTTCTCTCCCTCTCACCCGCAGTCCCTCCCTCAACTGAAACAGTAGCCGCGGAAAAAGAAAGGGCGGCGCGGCTTACCGGCGGCGAGGGAGTTCCGGCGAAGTGTAGGGTTGGCTCGGGGAGGGTCTGGCGATCACGTCGAGGTACGGCTCGTCGTCGGGGATGGCCGGAATCGCCCGGTCCACGTGAGCAGGCGGGCGAGCTCGTCGGCGGCGTGTGCTCCGGCCTATCCACGGCGGCATAGTTCAATCCAAGGGCATAGGGAGCTTCGTGGAGGTCTAAGGAGTCTAACCGTGCAAGGAATCGAAGAGAGGTGCACGGTGTACCTCGGTCCACGGTTGCCGGCGGTCGGTTGAAGTCCGGTGATCTTGGGCCGGCCTCTCCGGTGAAGCAGAGCCCGATTCCTCGCTCGGGGAGCTTCACGGAGACGTGCACAGTCTTCTCCGAGGGCTGGACGGGGTTGGGAATGGTTGGGCTGGCCGGTCTACGGCGGCAGGGGCTCGGGTGGTCGCGGGCGCGTCGCGTATGGGCAAACGGCGGCGAACTGAGCTCCGGTGAGGCTTGAGCGCGTGCGGAGGGGTACGGCCAAGGCTCCTGGGCGTTTTATAGTCGCGGACGCGGACCAGGGCGCTGGCTCGGCTTGGGCGCGGCGCGGGCGCGCGCGCGCGGGCGTGCTCTGGCGCGGCAGACGGCGTCGAACACGTGGCGGTTTGTTTCTTCCAGTGTTCAAATGTCGCCAGAGGTCGCATACGTGCGAATCTTTGCAAAAGTCCGCCACAGACCTCTTCCTGGCACCTAGGGCTGTCACTCAACTGTGAGACGCCGGGTCAGATACGGCCTAGGGAGGAAGATCTTCGGGTGCCAAAACCGGTGTGTCATACTGAGCATAACACGACAAAAGCCATGCCATGGCATGTCAAACGTCCGCGTCTCGAGCTCAACTTTTTCCAGTGGGTGCCCTAAGTGGTATTGCACATTTTTGGTATAGAACCCAAGTGGTTTTGGCGCCATTTTTGAAGTGAACACGGTTGATCTTTGATTTAGGGCTAAAATGGGACTTAGAGGGAATTAGAGAGCTCTAGCTCTCTCTCCACTTGGAGATTTGAAATGGGGTTTCCCTAGGGGCCTTTTTGTAACATTTCCCTCCCCTAATTGATGGTTATAATGTTGCTTAGGGTTTGGGTAAAGATTACCCATGTTTTGCACATTTGCTCACTCTCTTTCCCTTCTTATCCATGGTTTTGGGAGATAGGGTTTAAGGGAGGCCTAGGGTTCTTCCCCCTTCTCCCAAGGTGATAGTTGCACACAATTAGGGTAATGCCTTTGGTCATTCCCAACTCTTGGTAAAAACTTAGTTTCCAAAGCCCCTTATACTTTTGCTCTTTAAGTTCTTCCACATGTGATCATAGTCTTGAGTGCCAAGGTGTGCTCCAGCCATGGCAACACCTGGGGTGTTACAGCCCTCCCCCCTTAAAGGAATCTCGTCCCGAGATTTTAGGTAGAGTCCCTTGGAGGGTGCTGGAAGGTGTGTTGGTGCTACTCTTTCTTTATACTCAAGTTTCTCTTGTTAACTGCTCTTCGAATGTCATTCTCTTTGCAACTTCAGAAGGAAGCCCTTCTTAAGTTAAATCCACAACTTAGACTACCCTTGTTATCTAAGTTTTTCTTATAATTGGATTCAAAGGGCAGGTGGGGGTGGGGTTCTGGGGTTACATACCGACTCCTTTGGGTAGAAAGTCGGGGAAGCGAGAGCGTAGAAAATCCTCAGTCTCCCATGTAGCTTCTTCTGCTGAATGGTGACTCCACTGAACCTTATACATTCTGACCGACCTTGCCCGAGTTGATCTCTCCCTTTGATCTAACACCTTGACGGGGTACTCTTGATAGGACAAGTCTGGTTCTATCTCAATGTCTGGTTCCGGGAGTACTTCAGTGGGTAGACGAACGCATTTCCGCAGTTGAGATACATGGAACACATTATGAACTGCTGACATGTGAGGTGGCAATTCCACTTGATAGGCCACGGGTCCACAACTTGCCTTGATCTCATAGGGTCCAATGTAGCGAGGAGCTAACTTGCCCTTGATCCCGAATCTCTGAACACCCTTGGTGGGTGATACCTTCAGATAGACATGATCTCCCACCTCAAACTGTAGAGGCTTCCGCCTCTTATCATGATAGCTCCTTTGCCTAGCCTGAGCAGCTTCCAAGTTCTTGGTAATGACCCTGACCTTTGCCTCTGCTTCGAGTACTAAGTCTGGCCCAAAAATTTCCCTTTCTCCTGCTTGAGACCAGTTCAGTGGGGACCTACACCTTCTCCCATATAATGCCTCAAAAGGTGCCATCTTTAAACTGGACTGATAGCTATTGTTGTAAGAGAACTCTGCCAAGGACAGACACTTGTCCCAATCCTTTCCATAATGTAGTGCACAGGCTCGCAACATATCTTCCAAAATTTGATTCACCCTTTCTGTCTGGACATCGGTTTGTGGGTGGTATGCTGAGCTTCGGATGACATGGGTCCCAAGTGATTCTTGTAGTTTCTCCCAAAAGCGTGCCACAAACAGTGCTCCTCTGTCAGATATAATGGTCTTGGGAATACCATGCAATCTCACTATCTGATCAACATAAATTTCAGCATACTTCTCGGTCTTGTGGGTGGTGTGCACTGGCAAGAAATGAGCCGTCTTGGTCAATCTGTCCACGATAACCCAAATAGAATCATGGTGTCTGGAGGTATTGGGTAATCCCACTATAAAGTCCATGCAAATGTCCTCCCATTTCCAAGATGGTATGGGAAGGGGTTGCAGAGGCCCTGCTGCCTTCAAGTGACTAGCCTTTATCCTCTGACAAGTATCACACTCGGATATGTACTTGGCAATTTCCCTTTTTATTCTAGTCCACCAATATAAAGATCTGAGATCATGATACATCTTGTTGCTACCAGGGTGCATGGAGAATTTGGAAAGGTGAGCTTCGTCCAGTATCTTCTTTCTAAGCTCAGGGTCCTTGGGGACAACCAATCGATCTCCAAACCATAGGATTCCCTTGCTGTCCTGTCGGAAACATTTGTATTTTTCTGCCTTTTGCTTGATCATATCCTTGATAACCTGAACACCCTTATCCTCAACCTGAGCCCTTACTATCTGTTCTTGCAATGTGGGCTCCACCGAAATATAGCTTAGGTTACCCGAAGAAACAACTTCCAGGTTCAGTTTGCACAATTCATCACACAGGCTGGTCACTCCCACATCCATGCTCATGCAATAGCACTGGGCCTTTCTGCTTAAGGCATCTGCCACAACATTGGCCTTACCAGGGTGGTAATGCACCTCCAGATCATAGTCCTTAATCAACTCTAACCATCTCCTTTGCCTCATGTTCAGATCTGCCTGAGTGAAGATGTATTTGAGACTCTTGTGATCAGTGTAGATGTTACAGTGAGCTCCCATCAGGTAGTGCCTCCAAATCTTTAGAGCATGGACTACAGCTGCCAACTCTAGATCATGGGTAGGGTAGTTCTGCTCATGGGGCCTGAGTGCCCGGGAAGCATAAGCAATCACTCTGCTCTCTTGCATCAAGACACATCCCAAACCAGTACCAGAAGCATCACAATAAACTTCAAATGGCTTGGAGTTGTCAGGTTGAGCTAACACTGGGGCTGTTGTCAAATGCTGTCTCAAGGTGTGAAAGGCATCTTCACACTTTTGGCTCCACTCAAATTTGACTCCCTTCTTCAACAGTTCAGTCATTGGTTTGGCAATTCTGGAGAAATCCGGAATAAATCGTCGATAATACCCTGCCAATCCCAGAAAACTCCGAATTTGCTTTACTGTGGTCGGGGGTTTCCAATCCATCACTTCTTGCACCTTCTCAGGATCAACTGATACCCCATCTTGAGAAATTGTGTGACCCAAGAATTTGATCTCCTTCAGCCAGAACTCACACTTAGACAACTTAGCATAAAGATGATGATCGCGCAGCCGTTGAAGCACGATGTGCAGGTGCTCAGTATGTTCGTCTTCATTCTTGGAATAGACCAGAATATCATCAATGAAGACAACCACGAACTTATCCAATTCTGGCATAAACACTGAGTTCATCAAGTACATAAAATAAGCCGGGGCATTGGTCAACCCAAAAGACATCACCAGAAACTCGTACAGTCCATATCTGGTAGAGAAAGCTGTCTTGGGAATATCGCTAGCGCGGATCTTGATCTGATGGTATCCTGAGCGAAGGTCTATCTTGGAGAATACCTTGGCTCCAACCAATTGATCAAACAGAACATCAATGCGGGGCAGCGGGTATTTGTTCTTTATAGTTACCGCATTGAGAGGGCGGTAGTCAACACACATCCTCAAACTCTCATCCTTTTTCTTCACAAATAATGCTGGACATCCCCATGGTGAAGTGCTTGGACGAATAAACCCTTTGTCCAACAACTCTTGCAATTGTTTCTTCAACTCTGCCAATTCCGCGGGAGGCATCCTATAGGGTCTCTTGGAGATCGGAGCAGTCCCGGGTTGCAACTCAATTGCGAACTCAATGTCTCGGTCAGGTGGCATTCCTGGCAATTCATCCGGAAAAACATCTGGGTAGTCACGGACCACTGGGATCTTTTCCACTGGAGATTCTATCATAACAAAGGCACAAGATCGGGTACAACCCTGGTCAGGCAAATATAATGTAGTCTCACCACAAGTGGGTGAGTGCACCTCAATGGCCCTAGCTGCAATATCCATCACAGCCTGGTTCCTGGTTAACCAGTCAGTTCCCAATATAATATCCACACTCTCCAAACCCAAAATGAGGAGGTTGGCTTTAATTATCAGACTACCAAACTTTATAGGCACATTCTTGTTAATTTGGTAAGTGGCAACCCTGCCTCCTGGGGTTGAAATTGTGATACCTCCATTGGTGTGGTGAAAAGGCAATTGGCACTTGGCACTAAATTTTGCACTGATAAAACTATGCGATGCACCCGAATCAAAAAGAATAATAGCAGGAAAATTTAATAATGTAAAGATACCAGTCATGACGGGTGCTCCCTCTGGAATATCTGCCATGGTGGTGAAGTTCAGCCTGCCCTGCCTCACTTGCACCTTCTGTCTCTTGCCTTGGTTCTGATTTGCATTCTGCCCCTGCCTCTGCTGGTTCCTGGGGCAATTCTTGGCATAATGCCCAGTGTTGCCGCAAGTGAAGCACCTGTTGTCATTGGCTTGACGGTACTGCTGCTGCTGATTATTCCTCTGAGCTGGGAACTGGTTACGGTTGGGTGCCTGCTGCTGCTGCTGCTGCTGCTGAGGTCGGATTACCCATCGCCCTTGCTGCTGCTGGGGTCCCCTGCCCTGGGTGTCGGACACAATTCTGAAACGCTGTGGCTGAGCTGAGGGTCCTGCCACGGGGGTCTTCCTTTTCTTCTCTGCTTGCCTAGCTGTAATGCAGTCCTCTTGGGAGATAGCCATGTTGACCAACTCATTGTAGCTGTTGGCCCTGACGGTGTTGAGACGATCCCGGAGCTTAGTGCTGAGCCCCCTTCTGAATCTGTCCCTCTTCTTCTCATCTGTATCCGCATGATATCCCGCATACTGGCACAAATCATTAAAGGCCTGGGCATACTGCAACACTGTCCTGTTGCCCTGAGTGAGTGCCAAGAACTCATTGAGTTTCCTGTCCATGATCCCGGCTGGTATATGGTGTCCTCTAAAAGCTGCCTTAAACTCCCTCCACTCCACCTCTCGGTCCTCTGGCTGCATAGCAAGAAAGTGATCCCACCAAGTCCTTGCAGGTCCGCGAAGCTGCTGGGTGGCGAACCTGACTTTGGTGACCTCTGAGCAAACTCCATGGAGCAGTGGGAATTTGGATTCCACCACTCGCAGCCACACATCTGCGTCAAGTGGGTCCTCCGCCCTTGTGAATAGTGGAGGCTGGGTGCTGAGGAATTCCTGATAGGTGGCCGCCGCGGGGTGACGTTGGTGGTCTCCACCACCATAATGCTGGGGTGGTGGCTGACGTTGAGCCAGCTGCCTCAGGATCTCATTCTGCTGAGCCATGAGCTCCTGCAGAGTGGGAGGTGGGGGTGGTGGTGGAACGTGCTCGTTCTGGCCACGACGCTGCCTCCCAGCCATCTGAAAAACCACATACTTACTTAACACCACAGTTCCAATTTCAAGATTTCAACACGGGGAAAAAGTTAAAAACAGCATGAAAGAGCTAACTTCAACAAAAGGGATTCTTTAAGAGGCATAAATTCTTCCTTCCAATTCAAACTGACAATAGCACCCATCAAACAAGCTCCCAAGATAGTTTAACACGGTTACATCAATTTGTTCCAAAATGACTCAACTCTATCTAGCTTAGTACCCCAAGGGTGCAAAAGCTAAGCTAGTTGCGAGGAGTCCGACTTCTAAGCCTACCCTGGACACCTAGTGAGCGAACGAAGCAACACTGGACTCGGGGGAAGGTGGTCTTCCCGAGCCAGCAGTGTCCACACTGGAGGCAGGCTCATCTCCTCCCTCAATGTCGACGTCCTCGTCGTCCTCCTGGTCCTGGATCTCTTGGTGATGCATGTCTAGGTGCTCATTTGCTTCTGCCAGCTGCTGCTGAGTGTTGAGGAGCTGATCCTCTAGGACCTCAATGGTGTTCTCCCGGGTACCCACTAGCTCCTCCAACTCATGAATCTCACCAGACAGCTGCTCCACTTGCAAATCTTTCTCTACCATTTCTTGAGACAAGTCGACCACAAGCTCCTCTCGGTTATCCAACGTGATCTTGGTGGCCTCCAGCAGTGCCATCAGATGGGACATGGCCTCACCGCGCATCACCTGCAGACGGTACAGAGCATTCATGCACCGTACTGTCAAGTGCGCAGTCTGTCCTGGGTAGATGGCCCAGATGTCCTTGGCATGTTCCACCCGATCCTTCCACATTGGGTCGTCCTCCTTTTCAGCGGGGAACAAGCCAATGGGATGGGTAGCCAGCTCCAAGGGATGGAACCCGCAGAAGGTAGTCAATCCATGCAGAGCGATCGCCTCGATCGTGTCCTCTGCCCGGTACCCGAAAGACTCTGAGTCCAAGGAGCGCCAGCCTGGCTGCAGGGGATGAGGCTCCAGAGTCATCCTCACCCTACAGCGGGGCACTCGGTGCTTCTCGAACTGCTGCACCGCGTACTGAGGGGGTGTCATGTATCCAGCCCCCTGAAGTACCTCCCACAAAATGCGGGGAAAACCCTCTCGTGCAAGCCCGTCCGTGTGGGTCAGTGCATTCCCGTCATCGGAGGATCCGTGGGAAGTCATCTGTGTACGGTTAAGCGTAAGTAAAAGAAAAGAATTATAAAAAGAACAAGAAAAATAAAACTCAGCCTTTCTCTAGTTAGTAAAAAGGCACTAAGGACCTAGCTGGTTGTTATCTTGTTTTTAAGTCCTTACTTAGTTATCCATTGCTTAATTATGAATGCATGCATGCTCGTCCTGAACGACCTCACAACAAGATAGAAGGAATAGGGAGGAACTCCCATCCTGTAAAAGTGGCCTGTAGGGCCTAGTTACTTAGCCACCTAGCTACCCTTCTATTAACCTAAGGCTTCGCGTCCTGGGTCTATCCTGCTCGTCCTACTATCTATCCAACTTGTTTCTATCAAGTTTTATTTAGAAAATTGATGGTATTTACATTTTATTGATTCCTCTGTGGTGGTACAAGCTCCGATACCAGCTGTGGCGGAACTGCCCGAATTATTCCAACTTAAGTGTCCAAGTCCCGCCTTAGAGGCTAGACCACACTTAAATGGGAATAACCCGTCAATCCCTCGGATCTAGTCCGACACGGCCACTGACAGGATCAAGTACCACAATCTCACTCGAAGGTGAGTCACAGAGCAAATACAATAAAGCATAGAACCATACATGTCATAAGGTTAAATTATTACATCACCATCATCATCATCGGAGTTTTTGAAAAAGGATCCATCATTGTTCGAAGTGCAGCGGAATAAAACTAACGGTAAATAACACAGAGAGATGGGGAAGCCTGTCCCATCACTCCTCATGCTCCTCCTCAGCCGAGGCAGGGTCCCACTCAACAGTCCAACCCGGTGGCAGGGTGGTCGGCCAAGTTATCCCAGCAACCATCTCCTCCAGAGAACCTGTAAAAAATTATGCCACAAGCAAGGCTGAGTATACTAATACTCAGCTAGACTTACCCGGTGTGAGGAGTCTACTCCTCTACCTCTAGACATGCAGCTGTTTGGCTGTGGGGTTTGGTTGCCAAAAGCACTAGCTGAGTTTCTAAATCAAGATTTTAACTTAATCAAAGTTAAGTGTGACTCTCTTAAGGCTAAAAGTGAACTATCTACTCATACATGGTAGCAAGCATTATTAACAATCAACATCTTATCTCAACTCATCATATTTCCACTTATTACTCAATGCAGTACAATGGATCAAGCAGTCTCATTAGCTGCGAGAAGCAGACGATTCGAATCGAGTTTTTATCCTTGCAAGGTAAACCTAAACACACGACATGCAGGGGCACTCCGTCCCCACACATACCAACCGTCCCCATCGATTCCCCGTCAGCAGATCAGGGCTCACCGCCTTGGCGTACAATGCCTCACTGACCCCGACTGGCCGTCGTGCAGTGACCGCACTTGTACCCACCATAACCGGAATGGGAGACCTCGTCTCAGGACGCGTGAGGGGATATGTCCACTGCCGGGTTCACTCAGGTACTAGGCTTACCGATTTACCATATTTCTCGGCATGTGCTCAGTACGTTCAAACGCTTGACACAGGTATCCGCACGTTAATCCTTATTCCATTTTTTTCCATCTCGTAAACAACCAATCCCCATGGATTGTTGTCCACCAACTAGTATCATGACAGTGCGAAAGTGGGTACAATCAATTTCCTGATCTCGCGCGAGTGGTAGAAAAATCACTCGTCTTCTACCGAGATCCTACTTAAATAAGGCAACTACTCGACCTGTCATACTAGTATTCATTTCAAAAGGATTCCTGAGATCATGCAACTAGGGTTTTCAAACAATTCCTACACCTAAGTGCACAATCAATCCTACAATCATTAAGTGAAGTAAAATAGCATAAATAACAGGTTATGCATAAAACCGGGGCTTGCCTTCCAAAGCAGTGGCAGGCAGGTCCTCTGGTGCTGGCTCTGGTGCTGGATCTGGGGCTACCTCCTGAGCAGCTCCTTGCTCCGGCACGAGGATGTACTCTCCGTCAGCAAGATTACAGTCTATCGAAATGCAATGAATATGTATGCCATGAGTATGCAAGATTTAAGAACATTAAGTTAAAGAAACTAAGTTAAGAATTAACTTAGGGTTTTCTTAGTTATGCGGGGCTTTTAGTGGTACATAGATAGACTTATTACTCTTTGGACTTAGGTTTTCCTTTAGGATAACATAGTGGATTGGTATTGCCTTGATACATCTTAGTGGATAGATTACAAAGGTTTTTAGGGATAACCTTTATTCATATCTTTTATTTCTCTTCCCTTAATTTCCATTTTGGTTTTCTAGGGTAGGTTTGAACTACAACAGGGTTTTAATAATTTCCAAAAATTCTGTAAAAATTACAGTGGGTTGTCACTGGCTATTTTAGCTTGTTTTTAAGAATTTGAGGCTTAAGGTATAAAAGTTAAACCTTGAACAAAAATAACAAAAGTTGGGCAAAAAGGGGCACTTTACACTACACCTCCTAGTTAGGGGTAGGCTCTGTCCTAAAGGTTATTTTTGTTGGCATCCTATGGTAATAATAGGCCTCTGGGCAAAAAATCACAGAAAGCTAAGGGGTGGTTATTTAGTTATGCTTTTCTTAAGTTTCATGTCAAAAAGGCTCTTTCTACTACATTACTATTTGAAAAATGTCAAACAGCAGATTTCATATTTTTCCTAAGTTCTTTCTAATAAAACAATAGTTATCCCAAGGGTGGGGGTGTTTTCACCTTGGGGTTATTTTTGTGGAGTTTTTCTAAGTTATCCTTGTTTTATTAATTTAAAAGAGATCTTAATTCTTTTACACTAAAACAGGGTATGATATATTTTTCTAGTGAACTACATTAACTAAGTATCTTAACAAAAATAGGGGTGCCCTCTGGTTCAATATTTGTGTCACTTTTCCTATTTTTCTTAAACTTAAGCATATTTGGAATAAGGGGTTAAAACTAACTTAATGTAATGGACAGAGGGGTTTAACATTTTTAAACAGGTTAGTAGGTGAAAATAAACTTCTCCAAATTTTCCTAACCTTAGTCAAATAGCCTAACTATTTTTCTTACTATTATTTAGCTTTTGGCCAAAGTTAACATTAAATCAGAACTTTTAAGTTTTCCACAGCACCAAGGGGTTTTATATTTTTCCTAAATAGGTGACATGATTTAGAGTCTGGCAAAATTGGTTTGACCAAAATTTGATAAACCAAACAGAAGTTATGGGTTTTCAAAGTTTCTGGTTGAATTTAAATTAGGTTTTAATTAAGTTTTCCTGGAAAAACAGTTTGCGCCGAGGCCCCTGGGTTTAAAACAATTCAAACCTCGCAGATCTACCCTTAAGGCACTATTCACTTGAGTCTCTGACCTTTCACTTAACCCCCTGGGTTTCTCTCCCTCTCACCCGCAGTCCCTCCCTCAACTGAAATAGTAGCCGCGGAAAAAGAAAGGGCGGCGCGGCTTACCGGCGGCGAGGGAGTTCCGGCGAAGTGTAGGGTTGGCTCGGGGAGGGTCTGGCGATCACGTCGAGGTACGGCTCGTCGTCGGGGATGGCCGGAATCGCCCGGTCCACGTGAGCAGGCGGGCGAGCTCATCGGCGGCGTGTGCTCCGGCCTATCCACGGCGGCATAGTTCAATCCAAGGGCATAGGGAGCTTCGTGGAGGTCTAAGGAGTCTAACCGTGCAAGGAATCGAAGAGAGGTGCACGGTGTACCTCGGTCCACGGTTGCCGGCGGTCGGTTGAAGTCCGGTGATCTTGGGCCGGCCTCTCCGGTGAAGCAGAGCCCGATTCCTCGCTCGGGGAGCTTCACGGAGACGTGCACAGTCTTCTCCGAGGGCTGGACGGGGTTGGGAATGGCTGGGCTGGCCGGTCTACGGCGGCAGGGGCTCGGGTGGCCGCGGGCGCGTCGCGTATGGGCAAACGGCGGCGAACTGAGCTCCGGTGAGGCTTGAGCGCGTGCGGAGGGGTATGGCCAAGGCTCCTGGGCGTTTTATAGTCGCGGACGCGGACCAGGGCGCTGGCTCGGCTTGGGCGCGGCGCGGGCGCGCGCGCGGGCGTGCTCTGGCGCGGCAGACGGCGTCGAACACGTGGCGGTTTGTTTCTTCCAGTGTTCAAATGTCGCCAGAGGTCGCATACGTGCGAATCTTTGCAAAAGTCCGCCGCAGACCTCTTCCTGGCACCTAGGGCTGTCACTCAACTGTGAGACGCCGGGGCAGATACGGCCTAGGGAGGAAGATCTTCGGGTGCCAAAACCGGTGTGTCATACTGAGCATAACACGACAAAAGCCATGCCATGGCATGTCAAACGTCCGCGTCTCGAGCTCAACTTTTTCCAGTGGGTGCCCTAAGTGGTATTGCACATTTTTGGTATAGAACCCAAGTGATTTTGGCGCCATTTTTGAAGTGAACACGGTTGATCTTTGATTTAGGGCTAAAATGGGACTTAGAGGGAATTAGAGAGCTCTAGCTCTCTCTCCACTTGGAGATTTGAAATGGGGTTTCCCTAGGGGCCTTTTTGTAACATTTCCCTCCCCTAATTGATGGTTATAATGTTGCTTAGGGTTTGGGTAAAGATTACCCATGTTTTGCACATTTGCTCACTCTCTTTCCCTTCTTATCCATGGTTTTGGGAGATAGGGTTTAAGGGAGGCCTAGGGTTCTTCCCCCTTCTCCCAAGGTGATAGTTGCACACAATTAGGGTAATGCCTTTGGTCATTCCCAACTCTTGGTAAAAACTTAGTTTCCAAAGCCCCTTATACTTTTGCTCTTTAAGTTCTTCCACATGTGATCATAGTCTTGAGTGCCAAGGTGTGCTCCAGCCATGGCAACACCTGGGGTGTTACAGCATCACGGGCAAGGTCTCCCTCGACGTGCACCAGGGTTCCCACCCTATGACACGGGGGCTAGGCCCCACATGTCATACTAACTGACCCGAAGAATGAAGAAGGCGAACCACCACACAAGGAGCGTACAACTGCCCCGTGGTTATGCGCCCCTTCATTTTCGGAGCAACCAGCGGTCAGGAAGGCGAACCGCTGCACAAGGAGCATGCAACCGCCCAGCGGTTATGCGCCCCTTTGTTTTCGCCGAAACAAGCGGTCAGGAAGGCGAACCGCTACACAAGAAGCGTATAGCCGCCCCATAGTTGTGCGCCCCCTCAGCTTCGCTGCAACTGGCGGTCTGGCATGGGGGCCCAGGCCCACATGTCATGCAGCCGACGCGCCGGTTACCGGGTGCGAAAAAATCGCACCGCCACTCGCGCCAATGCCACGTCTTCTCGGGGCCGACGCGGAAGACTGAAAAGATAAGTTTCCAGAACCAGTGCAGCGACTCAAGGCATCCCGCGCATGACCCAACAGTGACATTAAGTACGAAGGTCACGGGCCAATCAGCCGTGGGAATAGGCGTAGCAGTCGGCATGACCATAGGCGGGCCGACAGTAATTGCATCAACAGGCGCGCAGGAGCAGCAGGCCAACCGCTAATCAGACTCTGGCCCCACCTGCAAGCTCGCATCCTCCCCTGAGGCGGGCCCGGGGGCCACTGTCGGTACCCTGAATAAGGGGTATCCTCTTCTACAACATGAAGACACTGTACGCGTACGACGCCTCCAGTCCACACGGAGAACGGCACCCGACCCCACCACATGGGCAGGTCTAAGGGCACCATGTGGCAAGGAAAGATAATACATCCTAGGATGCATCATTGGGTCCGGACCTCCATAGAGGGACACCGGACCCCTGTACGTACAAGTTCGGAGCTCCCAAGAAGGCATGCCGGGTCCCTCGGGTAGGCCCCGGGTCCCTCCGAGTAAGGTCCGGGCCTTGGCAAGGTCCCAGGACGGGGAGGACCCTAGCATGAGTAAGGGTCTAATTCTGGCACGTGTCCAGGCCTTGCCCTACACTCCCGACTCAGGCGGAGACCCGCTGCTGCCACGTGGTTTGTGGCCCATGACATAAGCCAACGGATCGAGCCTGACGAAAGGCCCCTAAGGCCGCGTAGCCTCTGCATTTATTGCGGAGAGGACGTGCCGCCTGCCACCACGCTGACAGATGACGTGCTCTCTCAGCATTTAATGCGTCTTGTCCAATCCGCTGGCAGACGGTGTCAGGGTCATCCAGCAGACGGCGCGCCTGACCAGTCTGTTGACAAATAGTGCGCCCGTGCCGTGCGGCGTACTGTGCTCACCACCCCTTCTACAAGAAGCTTCCCCTGCACGCTGAGGATATGCAGATCTCGAATGTCAGGGCACAAGAAGATTGCCCCAGCAGCGAACATTTGTAGCTCCAAGCGCTATATTCATTATGTCTCTGGGCCCACATATCGGGGTTCAATAGCTTTGTGCATGCCCCCCTTCAGCTATAAAAGGGGAGGCATGCGGCGTTACAAGACAGATCCAATCTTAGGCTCACTCAGACGCTCACAAGTTCATACAAGCTCTCAAGCAATACATCACACAGTGGAGTAGGGTGTTACGCTCCGGCGGCCCGAACCACTCTAAATCCTTGTGTGTTCTTGTGTTTCCTCCCAGTTTCCAACTAACAAACAAAACGCTTAGGCCCCTCCTCATCTTAGGATTTAGGGCGGGTGCACTCCGCCACCCGGCCGGAGATTTCCTCTCCGACACACATGTAACACAAAAGAATGTAAATAATGATGATAAATCGATAAATTGTTTACATTCTCATTTCATAACCATGAATAAATACTCATAATATTCATATTTTATTGATACCTTCGGCTTGTCGGAAGGTGTGAACGTGAGAGTGATGCGAGAGCTATTACAGTGTAGCATGAACAGTATAATGTTACTGTTCATCTATTTATTGGCACGAGACGCAGTCCGGACAAGATTACATTCATGCCCCCGACTTTTACTGCTAACAATAAGACAAGCTGTCAAGGGTTAAGTAGTCTTTTATCCTTTAGGTCGGTTCCATCTTCCACCTTCGTCGTTGTGCTAAGCCGATGCTTTTTCGGCCACAGCTTCGGCGCCCGTTCATCCTGTTCCATATCACGCATGATTTCATCCCGAAGTCAAAGCCTCCTGTATCAGTCTGTGTTACACTGAAAAACATATTAGTCACGTTTTTAGGACCTTTGGAAGAGGAAGGCCCCCAATAATTGCCGAAGAAGGACACGACGAAGACCTATCACCTGGAGGCGACATAAGTAGTATACTGCTAGATACATATAGGGAGAGAGCACGCAAGCGAGAAAGAAGCCCAACCGAAGAAGCTCCAAACCGAGAGGCACCCGCACTAGGCGTCAGTCCAAGAAGGGTGAGAGAATGCGAGTGCCTTCCTAGCCCTGGACTCGCCGAGGCGACACAACAACACCACCAACTTCGTAGCATATGCCGACTGCTGTCGCACTATGGGCCTTGGTTGTCCAATATCTCAGACCTGGACTCCTCATCGCCAAGATAACCAAAGCGTGGCAGGTGCCACCGTGTCCTCCTCGGCGGCACACATTGAGAAAGGCTAAGAGCAAGACCGACTCGCCTCGTACCCACGTCGACGAGCGTCGGTCGGCTCGTGGCTACGACCGTGGGCAAACGCAGCAGGTTAGGGAGGAAGAACAGGGCGAAGGCTGGGAAGACGAACGAGACGTCCGACGACGACGAAAACAATGGTGTGCGCATGCTGTGAAATGTCCTCGTGGACGTACAATAGCCACTGCGTGGGTCGGTGTCGGGACTGGTGTCGGACGAATACGGGGAGGAGGCACATGCTCCCACGCCCTCTACCGAGAATAGGGTGGCGCGGAGGCGGAGGCATGAGGGAAGAGAAAAAAGAAGCAGGATGGCGAATGAGGTGGCGACAATTGAGTCAAGGACCATCATTATGATGTGGAGGTATAGATGACCAAATGAACCGTGTTTGGTGGGCCGGCCCGAGGCACGGCCCATTTAGTAGTGTCTGGGCCAGCCCCGCACGAGCGCCATGCCGTGTTTGGGTCGTAGCCTTGACCCATAGTGCTTGCCCGGCCCGGCACAATTATATTTTTTTATTTTACAAATAATCGTATATACATATATATATATATATATTCAATATTAAAAACATCTGAGTATGATGTTCTACTGGTTAGATGGCTTCACCCAGTGTCTTTCGCCCTTCTTCTATCAGGCTGTGGGTTCAAACCCCACCTCTTGAACCACTTTTTAACATTTTACGCTGATTTAACCAAATGACCCGGCCGAGTCAGTGGGCCGGCGTGGAGGTTGGTTGCGGGTTAATTCGAAATAGATGTGAGAGGTTATTTGTAAAAAGATGACCACCGTTGAAATTAATGTTTTAATATAGTAGAGATAGAAATTTTATATAAAAATTTTCTATATCTTTTTATTGTCTAACAGATTTTCTATATCTCATTTGTATTTTATAGAGTCGTTCTTGTTTTTTATCTTTGGCTAACAAAAAATTATAAATAAAAATAACTATATTTAGACAAACAATTAAAGAAGTTGTAGAAAGATAATTTTTCATCAAAATCTCTACAGTTAGAACTTATTTGGATGCATGACGATTGAAGGTTTCCCCATTTAATCCCTATGTATCCAAACAAGCATTTGACAATTAGGAAAGATATGTTTACAATCACTCTCACCCACTGAAAAAAAATTATGCTGTCCTAAAAATTTGAAAACATCTAATTTACCTCTTAATCAGTTTTAGCTAACATGAGTACGTCACACTACATCAGTTGTTCTAGGTGACACAACGTTAGAAAGATCTAGAATAGCTATAGTGAGTAAATAGCTTATTAAAATTCTTCCGATGACACTTGCTAGCAAAAAATACAAATATAGATCAAAGACAGGACAAAAAAATTTCATGAAAAAAAATTACGAAAAACGACGGGGACCAACCGAAACATTCACTGAACAAGAAAAAATTATAGAACACAAGAAATGCGGTGACCGTTTTTTTTTGCAATTTAGCATTTTTAGAGAAAAAAAATCATATTTAGCTCTCTAGACGATATAATTACGTTTTTAAACCCTTTGCTCAGTGACATAGACCACGACGCCGAGATAATATGTCTCGGTGCCTTGACTTATGCGTGGAGGCCAGAGCAGCCGCACGTGAGTTTGAAACTTTGAACTCTAAAGTGTTTTTTTCTTCTAAAAGCTATAGTTCTGTGCTTATATATTTGGTTTGCCCCAAGCGCTATTGTAAGCATAGCAGTAATTTCAGCTAGAGAAAAAAGAGTCACGTTTGTTTAGTTAAGTATGTTGTGCAGAGAAAATGACTTTGTTCGAGGACTGCATGTAGTTTTATTCTAACCTTCAACTTCAAGTTTTTGTTTCGATATAATCTCTCAGTTGCATGCATAACTGGGTACGGGGATTCTCGCAGGGAGAAAATCCCCCGCTCGGGGACGGGGATGGGGGGAATCCTCTCCGTTACACTTCGCGGGGATGGGAACGAGGATTCTTCTCCCTCGCAGGGACAGGTATGGGGGCTCAACCCTCGACGGAGAATTCTCCATTGTCATCTCTAGTCTCATGGCTAGCAGCGTGCCACACGCTACATTACTTACATGTGCGCGCAGAACGAAACAAACCCGTGCTCACACACTTGGCACCAAGATCTATGATGCTGAGATATATCACGTTAGTCGCTAGTGTGTCCCGTAAACGTTTGTATGGTTGAGATCTCGGTGCCAGGGGCGGATCCAGGATCTGATCATGCCCCAGGCCAGTCTATTTAATCTACTAGAGTTTTAATATATTTTGACCTAAATGTAATCAAGTCATGCAGAGATATACAGATCACGTCTCGAGCCACGAACCGAGTGGGTAGCCCCCTGTATGCGCCCCTGCTCAGCGCCATGGCATATGGTGTCGAGCAAAGGGTCCAAAAATACTATTAAGTTGTCCAAAAGGCTAAACATGATTTTTTTTAAAAGAAGCGGTAGAAGTTGATCAATCCCTTGACTAGCCACAAGGATTACTGAATCCTTCTGCCAAAATGTTGCCAGTTCAGGTGATCAACAAGGCACTAATGCTCTACGTGCAATCAATGTAACAACAGTTTGAGGTAAGTAGCATAGTTCGTTTGAAGCTAATGATGTGCCGTGGGATTCATCCACCTACCGAAAGTCCTACGAATTTCACTCTTTTTTGGCCTTAGGTCCTCTTTATTAAGCCTGCAACCATGAGCTCACTCGACTTAGCAACCTACCTACCCTCGTGCAAAAAGTTGTAAGTCTAAACTTTCCCTTTCTGAGCATGTCCTATAATGGATCAGTTCAGTTCACCAGATTAGTAGCTGCTTACACATACACACGGTGCCCCGCAAAAATTCACATGTATTGAATATTTAATAAACATTCGTGCAACCACACGGTGCTCGCAAAAATTCACACGTATTGATTAATTAATTAAACGCTCGCGTAATGCGCGAGCAAAAGTAACAGTACATAGGATGGGGAAAAGATAGAAATGAGGCTCCATTTTTTTTCAAAATCAATCATCTATCTACCAGAAGAAACCATCCATAACCCGCTCCACACACACACAAAAGAGGCATTTTGTGGCAAAATCCAAAAGTGCTCCGAATACTATCCAGAACACAAAAGAAAACAGGGACTTTTGCTTGGCATAATGTAGCAGCCATCTAAACACTGGCCGATGCAACTTTCTGAAACATTTATATACAAAGGAAAACAAAATGAACACTAAAAATAAAACCAGCATATTCAGATTTCCAGCCGATTCACCAAGTCGAACATGACCAACGAAGATGGTTGCGAGTAATACAGTCGGCACAATATAAGTATTCCTACCTGATTAGAGATTCACGAAGGTAAACCAGACCATTTTTTCAGCACGGGCAAAGGCGAGTGAAAGTGCCAGTAAACCATTAAAAAAACAAAGACGGAAAACCCATAAGACTGGTTCGTAACTTTCGTAAACGACAAATCTACGACGCTCGAACGTTTGCACACGAAAAGAGCAACACTGGTTCCAGACTACCGCGCTTTGGCCGGATCCGCAGCAGAAGAGCCCTACAAAGGACAAAAAAAAAAAATACGGCGGATCGGTAGGCGCTGCCGAGCAGGTGAACAATCGGTGAGCAGATCGGAGCAGAGAAACTGTACGTTGGCTAGAGGTTGCTCGGCGATGGATTCCAGAGGGAACAGGAGCCCCTCGCAGCTAGGCCCTATAGAACCGAGAGAGGGGAAATGAAATTCGCTGTCGAAGGCCAGATATAGGTGGTTGGCGGTACCTACACGATGACCTGGAACAGCAGCAGCAGGACGACGGCGCTGTGCGAGTGCTCAACGGTGAGAAGACCGGTCGCAGAGGGAAGAGGAGGGGATTCCACATGGCCGGAGGCGGAGGGAGCAGATGGGTGAGGGGCGAGACGTAGTTGTACCCGTGGAGCCAAATCCGACTGCAGGCACGACGAGTTTGGCGACCGCCGCAGCATGACAGATGCGACGGCTCAACGGCGAGTGCTCTGCTCAACGGCCAAAAACCGCTTGGAACAGGAGCTCGGACTCGGACACGAACACGGACACCGCGTGGAACAGGAGCTCGAACTCGGACACGGACACTCTGAACGATGTAATCCCGTTTTCCTTGGTAATATATATTTCTCCTGCAATCCTGTTCGGTTCGGCAGTCTCTTTATAAATTTCGCGGTTCCATCTCTCGTGCTCAACAGCAGTCTTTAGCAGTCTCTTTACAATTTTATTAGATTTCTTTGTTACATCAAGATGTTGGAATACCAAAACGTCGTTGGAGGACGGCTGCAGCTGAAGGGTAAAGCGCTGGACGTGAAGGATGGTGGAGTAAAGAAAAAGAAGAAGAAGTACCAGCGTGAGGAGTCGTCTCAGACTGAATCTGATAAGAATGGAGACCAAAAGAACCCACATTCTGACTATGATCATCTCACACGATCAGAGCGCCGCTACATGGAACAGAAGCAGAAGATCGACATGAAGAAGATGGCCAAAGTCGCAAACAAGTCGTACAAGGACCGCATGCAGGACTTCAACCAATACCTGGCTAACCTCAGCGAGCACTATGATATCCCCAAAGTTGGTCCTGGCTAACCTGGCTGTGTTACGCACAAACAATTGTATGCTGTGTGGGTCTATCTACTTTTCTGTTAGCATATTATGTATCGTTTTACATATATTGTAAAACGACTTGTTGCTACCAGTAGATAATATTTATTATCAAAAGCTTGTTCCATGTATTCTGATCACGTGTTTAAGCCTTTTTTTGTTGCCCCATTTAGTTGCATTCATTTTATTCAAAATGTGATCAGCTTTTGATATTTCTAGGGAACTTATTTTCTTTCAATACAGTGGCAGAGCTTAACAACAGATTATGCCCAAATTTTTCCAAGTCAACATGGCCTTCAATTTAGGAAGTGGGAAATAAGGGTGGGATCATTTGATTCCATGTTTCGATAATTGAATTGAAGATAGGGATAGATAAATAAAGACTACACCCATCTCATGCCCCCTCCTTTTGTCTCAACCCATTTTTATTTCTCTATCCAATCCCCATCCAAACGTTCACATACAAATTATCCACTAGGCTAGAGTACTTAAAAAGTAGAAAGTACAACTTATGATGCAACAAGAAGTTGGCTGAATCGAGGCCCACCTGAAGCTTTCAGAACCAAATCGAATTGATTGATGTTTGATGCAAAGAACTATTATTGAGTTTGTATATATTATTTCCATTTTCTCTGAATCGGAACAAGCGCTCATGGACTTGAGAACCAGTTGGAAATCCTTGCCCACCTAGCCTAACTTGGCTAAACTGTCGAGCCGACTTCGCTAATTGGGCGTGATAAGCAGCAATACATCATAATTTGGCGATGTCAGTGCTGATGTCCTCATGCAGAACAAGCAACAAATCGACACAAAATCCTTTCGTCGCCTGGCATTATCTCCTATGGAATGGCCCGTGCCTCTCTTTCGAGCAAGTGCATAGAGAAACACAATACTAATAACATGTTAAAGCATGAAATATAAATAGAATATTAGAAAAGAACTAGTGTTTTTTTATTAATCTAGAGACGTAACACATACACAAGGTAAAACGATGTAGTAAAATGATGCCTTGTCATGACAACCATTCACACTCTTTATGCCAAAGTGTATGCCCAGTTCGTGGTCATGTATGATAGTTACTAATTCCTACTCTAATCTTGATGAGATCACTCCTTAAAAGATATCTATTCAAAGAGGTATTCTAAAAGAAATGTCTATTTCAAAAACAGTGATGTCGGTGTTCTCTATTGGAGCTTCTTCCTCTAGATACATATTCGTGATAAAAAAATCCTCCTACCTCCCATGATCTCCTTTACCAAACTAGCAAGGGGCTCTTCTTCCTGATCAAATCATAAGGAGTTGGGTTGATCATAGTTGAAAAGTGGTGAGCAGGTAAAAGTGGAATAATAAAGTGAAAGTCGCCTAGAGGGGGGGTGGATAGGCGAAACCTGAAAATTAAAACTTTAACTAGATCCCTTGATTAGTGGTTAGAACAAGATATATAATTATCGGAGTATAAAAACCAAGTCCTTGCTTTGTAAAGAGTATTGCTTTCAAATAATGCGGAATTGACAAATCAATATTACTAATAAGTCTATGAGAATAAAGCAAGAGGGCTTAGTCAAGAAGAGCAATAACACACGTTCTCTCTTGCAATGTGTTGCTTCACTAAATGAGAGTTTAACTTAAAGCAACACCAAATAGAATTAGCAAAGAGTAGTGCAAGATAAACTTAGAAAGGGAAAGGACAAACAAATCACAAGCAATAAGCACACGAGACACGGGTGATTTGTTTTACCGAGGTTCGGCCCTCGAAGGCCTAGTCCCCGTTGAGGAGTCCACAAAGGACGGGTCTTTTTCAACCCTTTCCCTCTCTCCACCGATCACTCAAGATCGACAAGCTCTTCTTCTTCTCAAGGATCACTTAAGACCCCGCAAGGACCACCACACTCTTTGGTGTCTCTTGCTAGCTTTTACAAGGCCTCCAAAACTTTGGAGGAAGTTCAATGGGAGTCAATACTCCACGCACAAATGAACACAAAGATGTAGCACACACTATCTCTCAATGAATCTCACAAGGCACTAGTACTAAACTCAAATGAGTAGCTCTCTTTTGCTTGCTCTCTCTTTTGTGGCACTTGTGTTGGTTGTAGTGGTCTAAATCTTGTGTATAGGATGGATCAATGAATATATGTGGTTGGGAGGGCTTGTGTATGTCAACTAGATGACTTGGAATGTTGCTTGGGCTCCCACACCTTGAAGTGGCCGGTTGGGGTGGTATTTATATCCACCAACCAAAATCTAGCCGTTGGTGAAGTGTGCTGGCGAAGGGCGCACCGGACAGTCCGGTGCGCCGCCACGTCATCCTGCCGTTAGGGCTTGGAGCTGGTCGACCGTTGGAGGCTTTGTCCTCTTGTGGCACCGAACAGTCCGGTGGCACACCGGACAGTCCGGTGCCCCTCTGACTCGCTGCTCTGACTCGCTGCTCTGACATCTGAATTCCACTGTTCACTTTGCAGAGTCGACCGTTGCGCGCAGATAGCCGTTGCTCTGCTGGTGCACCGGACACTGTCCGGTGAATTATAGCGGAGCTGCGCCTGGGAAACCCGAAGGTGAAGAGTTCGAGCTGAAGCACCCTGGTGCACCGGACACTGTCCGGTGGCACACCGGACTGTCCGGTGCGCCAGACCAGGGCAGCCTTTGGTTCCCTTTTTGCTCCTTTCTTTTGAGACCTAACTTGTTCTTTTGATTGGTTTGCGTTGAACCTTTGGCACCTGTAAAATATATAATCTTGAACAAACTAGTTAGTCCAATTATTTGTGTTGGGCAATTCAACCACCAAAATCAATTAGGAAAAAGTTTGACCCTATTTCCCTTTCAATCTTCCCCTTTTTGGTGATTGATGCCAACACAAACCAAAGCAAATATATAAGTGCATAATTGAACTAGTTTGCATAATATATGTGCAAAGGTTGCTTGGGATTAAACCAATCTATATTTCATAAGATATGCATGGATGCTTTCTTTATATTTAATGTTTTAGACCATGCTTGCACCAATTGTTTTGTTTTTGCAAACTCTTTTGGAAATTCTTTTCAAAGGGTTTTGCAAAATAGTCAAAGGATAAATAAATAAGATTTTGAGAAGCATTTTCAAGATTTGAAATTTTCTCCCCCTATTTCAAATGCTTTTCCTTTGACTAAACAAAACTCCCCCTCAATAAATTTCTCCTCTTAGTATTCAAGAGGTTTTTAGGATACCAATTTTTGAAGGTGCTATTTTCTCCCCCTTTTTAAACATAATAAGATATCAACTTGAAAAACTCTTTTTAAAACAAGGTGCAAGGTGGTGGTGCGGTCCTTTGCTTTGGGCTAATACTTTCTCCCCCTTTGGCATGAATCGCCAAAAACGGATACTTGAGTGAAATATAAGCCCTTTTACTTTCTCTCCCCTTTGGCAAATAATATATGAGTGAAGATTGTACCAAATTTGGAGAGACGGCGGAATACCGGTAAAGAGTGGATAATACCAATGGAGTTGAGTGGAAGCGATGTCTTTGCCGAATATTCCATTTCCCTTTCAATCTAAGACTTAATACATGAGATGCTCATGAAAACATATTAGTCTTAGCCTTGGCATAAATAGAGAGAAGAAATATGCAAATGTACCAAGGGAAAGAGACATGATTAAAAGGGTATGTCAATTAAGCTTAAACAATTCTATATAATATAGATTGCTCCCCCTAAATTTGTGCTTTGAGAGGAATACAAATTTTTTGGTCTTAAATGCCAAGTGCACATAATTAGGTTAATGGGATTACGTCTATATCATAGAGAATGTGAAGTGCATTGTGTCATAGTATAAGTGTGATGCTCATGACAGTTTAAGCACTTATGAAAGCATGTTATAAATATCTCAAGCATTTACCCTTAAGGATTTCAAAGAGACTTAAGGACCATCCACCTTTGGAACAAAGGCAGCTTATCCTCGTTACAAGGTTAAGCTTTAAGCTCTTTGACAATAAAATTACTTCACCCAGTTTAAACAAAAATGTAAGAATTAATGTTTGAGAAGTTAAACTAGGTATGAAGCAGGGTTAATGTATGAACATGCTTTCTCTTCCTTTTATACAAGATATGCAAGGAATGTAGGAAGATTTAGGTACATGTATGAATGAGATTGAGGAGTTTTACCCTTTTGTACCTTTACATAGTGATGCTCTTTTCATTGTGCTTTGTCCTTAGTCTTATTGAATTTACCTAAGACATGTACTCAAGACAATGTATGGAAATATTTTGCACAAGAGAGAGTTCTACAACCAGTGGTCCTTTTCTAAGTCATTGTTTTTAGATATCAAGTAGATCACAAATTGCATAAATATATCATGAATTCTCCTTTTAACTTAGTGCATATCAAGATAGATGTCGATTGAAATTACCAATTTAAATTACATGAGGCACTAAGAAGCATAAGTGATAATTGAAGTTATTCAATGATCAAACAACAGATGCGATCAAAAGAACAACATAGGCATTAGATTTTCAAACAAGCTCATAAATAGGAGAAATCAATAAATATGCTACTTTAACATTTGTCGGCGTTTCGAGACCGGGGGGTCCCTGGGCCGACGAGTGAAATGTTGTTGCGTGCCTCAGCCCAGATGGGTCGGCGCGAGGCCGAGCGCGAAGGGGGGAGAAAGGTGGCCGGAGACGGGCGTGAGAGAGGTGGAAATCCCGCAGCTTTGTGTTCGTCCCGCGCCCAGGTCGGGTGCGCTTGCAGTAGGGGGTTACAAGCGTCCATGCGGGTGAGGGAGCGAGCGGCCTCACACGAGCGTCTGTCTCGTCCTCGTCCCCGCGCGGCCAACCCTCTGTAAGAGGGCCCTGGTCCTTCCTTTTATAGGCGTAAGGAGAGGATCCAGGTGTACAATGGGGGGTGTAGCAGAGTGCTACGTGTCTAGCGGAGGAGAGCTAGCGCCCTAAGTACACGCCATCGTGGCGGCCGGAGAGGTTTTGGCACCCGGTTCGTGTGGCGTCGTGGTCGTCGGAGGAGCGCCGGAGCCTGGAGGAAGGACAGCTGTCGGAGCTGTCAAGTCCTTGCTGACGTCCTCTTGCTTCCGTAAGGGGGCTGAGAGCCGCCGTCGTCACAAAGTGTGCGGGGCGCCATCATTGCCTATCTGGTGGAGCGAGCCAGATGGGACGCCGGTCTTGTTCCCTGTGGCCTGAGTCAGCTTGGGGTAGGGTGATAATGGCGCCTCCTGTTGACGTGGCTGGTCTGCGCCCTAGGTTGGGCGATGTGGAGGTTCCTCCGAGGTTGAGGTCGAGTCTGTCTTCTGTGGCCGAGGTCGAGTCCGAGCCCCTGGGTCGGGCGAGGCGGAGATCGTCAGCTGAGGCCAGGGCTGAGTCCGAGCCCTGGGGTCGGGCGGAGCGGTGTTCACCGTCTTCCGGGGCTTAGCCCGAGTCCGAGCCCTGGGTCGGGCGGAGCGGAGTTCGCCGTCTTCCGGGGCTTAGCCCGAGTCCGAGCCCTGGGTCGGGTGGAGCGGAGTTCGCCGTCTTCCGGGGCTTAGCCCGAGTCCGAGCCCTGGGTCGGGCGGAGCGGAGTTCGCCGTCTTCTGGGGCTCAACCCGAGTCCGAGCCCTGGGTCGGGCGGAGCAGAGTTCACCGTCTTCCGGGGCTTAGCCCGAGTCCGAGCCCTGGGTCGGGCGGAGCGGAGTTCGCCGTCTTCCGGGGCTTAGCCCGAGTCTGAGCCCTAGGTCGGGCGGAGCGGAGTTCGCCGTCTTCCGGGGCTTAGCCCGAGTCCGAGCCCTGGGTCAGGCGAAGCGGAGCTTCCTATGGTGCCTGAGGCCGGGCCTGACTGCCTGTCAGCCTCACTCTGTCAAGTGGCACTGCAGTCGGTACGGCGCAGGCGGCGCTGTCCTTGTGTCAGGCTGGTCAGTGGAGCGGCGAAGTGACTGCGGTCACTTCGGCTCTGTCGACTGAAGGGCGCGCGTCAGGATAAAGGTGTCAGGCCACCTTTGCATTAAATGCTCCTGCGATTTGGTCGTTGGCGCGGCGATTTGGTCAGGGTTGCTTCTTGGCGAAGACAGGGCCTCGGGCGAGCCGGAAGTATGTTCGTCGCTGGAGGGGGACCTCGGGCGAGGCGGAGATCCTCCGGGGTCGGCTGCCCTTGCCCGAGGCTAGGCTCGGGCGAGGCGTGATCGAGTCCCTCGAATGGACCGATCCCTGACTTAATCGCACCCATCAGGCCTTTGTAGCTTTGTGCTGATGGGGGTTACCAGCTGAGAATTAGGAGTCTTGAGGGTACCCCTAATTATGGTCCCCGACAGTAGCCCCCGAGCCTCGAAGGGAGTGTTAACACTCGCTTGGAGGCTTTGTCGCACTTTTTTGCAAGGGGACCAGCCTTTCTCGGTTGCGTTTTGTTCCGGTGGGTGCGCGCGAGCGCACCCGCCGGGTGTAACCCCCGAGGCCTCGGAGGAGTGGTTTGACTCCTCCGAGGTCTTAATGCCTCGCGCAATGCTTTGGCTGGTCTGGTCGTTCCCTCATGCGAGCTGGCTGTAGCCCGGGTGCACGGTCGGGTCCCAAGTTCTCGGGCTGGTATGTTGACGCTGTCAACGGTTTGGCCGGAGCCGGGTTTGCGAGAGCAGCCCCCGAGCCTCTGCCCAGGGCGAGAGGACGGTCAGGGATAGACTCGACTTTTTTACATACGCCCCTGCGTCGCCTTTTCGCAAGGAGGAGGGGGGGAAGCGCCATGTTGCCCTCGGAGGGCGCCGAACATGGTGTTTTCGGTGAGCTGCTGGCGGGTAATCTGAGTGGACGTCCGTGCCCCATTCGCTAGGGGTCGGCTAGAGGCCCAGAGGCGCGCCCAAAAGTACCTGCGGGTGATCTGCCGGACCCGGTCCCCTGTCGACGGGGTCCGAGGGCTCGATGCCTCCCTCTGATGGGATTCCGTTACAAGATCGTTCCCGCTGGTCTCGAAAATGTCCTAGGGTACCTCGGGAGCGCAGCACGAGCCTTGGTTATGTATCGAACGTACCCATGGTCATCCCTCGCTCTGTGTCTGAGGCGGTTGTGAACCCTTCGAGGGCCAGCCTTCGAACCCCTGATCAGTAGTGGGCGCGGAGCCCGAGTAGCCTGAGGCGGTCGTTGAACCCTTCCGAGGGGCCGGCCTTCGAACCTCTGACCAGTAGTGGGTGTGGAGCCCACGCGCTCTGAGGCGGTTGTCGAACCCTTCGAGGGGCCAGCCTTCGAACCTCTGATCAGTAGGGAGGCTCGGAGCCTGGTTCCTTCACAAAGAAGGATCCTTTTTGGGGTATCCCCTTTCCCGATCCCTGTTGCAAGAGAGAGAAAGAGGAAAAAGGAAAAGGATACGAAATCGAATGACGTGGCGTACCTCTTTTGACGCGGTCATTATGGTGAAGGTGAAGCGTCGCTTGCTTCTCCTGCCAGAGGCGCCGCCTGTCCCGCCGCGGAGTTAATGCGACGAGGCGAGCGGTTCGCGGGGCGGCCGTTGCGCGTGCGCGAGCCGTGCGAGGAACGGAACACGGGCGCGTTGTCTTCACGCCGTGAGGGAGGGTTCTCTTGCTGCCCCCGGATGGGACGTAAGCTTGGCTGACGACGTGACCGCTTCTCCTGCCCGCCTACCACCGCCATTACTGCCGGCCCATTTTTGGCCGTATTGACCATCGCGCCAGGTTGGCGCTGCTGGGTCGTGCGTAGGGTTGCCTCGAGTCGCGGTACTGGTTCCGCAGTCGAGGAGGCGTGGCAGTGGCACGAGTGGCGGTGCAGTTGCTCGCACGTAGCATCCGGTGCACCGGTTGCATGACGCTTGGGCCTGGGCTTCCATGCTGGGCGCGCTGGAAGTCGGAGAGGTGCGCCCACTTGGCGCGGTTGCATGCCGCCTGCATGGCTGCCCGCCCTTTCACCCGCTGGTCTGGGCGAAAGTGGAGGGACATTTGCAACCGCTGGACGGTTGCATGCACCGCGCGCGGCGGTTTGGCTTCTTCCGCCCTGGGCCGGCTTGCATGACGCGTGGGGCCCAGCCCCCGTGCCGTAGGGGGAGGACCTTGGAGCGTGCTAGAGAAGACTCAGCCCGTGACGGCTGGGGACGCAAGTAGGGAGAGTCGCCTTTAAAAGGAGGGTGACCCCCTTGAAAGGCGACCATGTCTTCGCGCTCCCTCATGCATCGTGTCTTTCCACCTTCCAAGCCCCCGGATGGGGGATGCCCGCAGTCCTTCCGCCTTGTCGTTGGAGGAACGCAACTCCGTGGGAGTTGGTACCTTTCAGCCATCGTTCGGCTTCAAGGATTTTCATCAGTCAGCCCGGCTGCACCGCTCCGCCGGCGGTAACCCGAGACAGTGACCACCAGCCCCTGGGTGGGGAGGAGCGAGCCGGGCTGCGATCTTGGTCCCACCCTCAGCTTCAAGGATGTTCATCATCCTCGCTGGGGTGGAGACCGGGCTGAGTTGGAGCTCTACCTCCCGCGTGGGTTCGTGGGTCAGCCTCTGTCGGTGTTTTGGGACCGACCGCACACCCAGGGTTCCCCCTCAAGGTGTTTTTAGGAGTAGGACGGTGTCGACGACTGTAGCAAAATGGTTCGTGCCAGTCGCACGAGGGATAGTGGACAAGGTTTACAGGTTCGGGCCGCTTAGAGACGCGTAACACCCTACGTCCTGGTGAGTATGCTTGGTGAATGAGGTTACAAGAGAGCTCTCTGAATTGAGAATGCAGAGAGTTGGAGTGGGTGGCTAAGTAGTAGGGTCGATCGTTCTGAAGGGGTGCCCCCTAGGCCTTATATACTCGACCGTGGGGCAATACACGTGGATATGATAACAATGTGTAGCTAAAAGATAGTGAACTGTTCGAGTTTATCTCCTTGTGGTTCTGCCGACTTATCCTCGCATGGCTCTGTTGCATGGGGGCTCCAGCGCGGGAAAGTCGGATCTCTGTTGTGGTCGCTCGCTCGACGTTGTGGGCCGTCCGGGTTTGCACCAATCCGGCCCCATGTCGATCTGCTTTGCTGGTTGTCCCTCCCCAGGCCCACGAAAGAATGACCTTACGATTTATTGGGCCCTTGGGCCTTTCGTGAGGTCTTTTACACTTTTAGTGGACCCGGGGGATATCTATCCCCCACAAGCCCCTGATCTTTGGGTTAATTTAGAGGTAATCAGCCCAAAGATCCCAGGTCCAGCTTGCAGGCGATTTGAAGAAAACGACTTCTTACTGTCTCCTCCTGCTTTGATCACTCGTAAACCGAAGCTTTGTTTTGTGTTTGTGCCTTAGAGGTCGGCATTTCATTTTTGTAGGAACCTGAACTTCATTGGGTGCACCGGAGGTGCACCCAATGGGTGTAGCCCCCGAGCTTCGAGTAGATTTTCAGAAAATAATCTACTCGAAGGTCTTCACCAGAAATTATTTCCATTTTTACTCCTGCGTTTTGGTTGAGGGCCGGCCTTGTCTTTAATCCTTCCCCATGCCTTAGAAGTCGGCACTATCTTGTCTTGGAATGATGATCCATGGGGTGCACCGAAGGTGTAACACCCTGAATTTGGGGGTATAAAATTTCTTTGCTCATATTCACAAATTCAGGTGTTACTTCCTTTTCTCATCCTTCCTAATTCTTTTCTCTCTCATTTCTATAGGAGCTAAGTGCTTATTTTACTTGTAATTATAGTCTATTATGTTAAACCCTAAGGGAGTATGAATTGTTGCATCATGCTGAACCCTAGATTTCACTTTTGTTTGGTGCATAATTCTCAAAAGGTCTAATTTGAATTTGGGGCTCATTTGAATTTGAATCAAATAGAATAGGTAAAAAGAAAAGGGAAAAACAATTCAGAATAAAAGAAAAAAGGCAAAGAGGCCCAACCCAGCCGCCCCCTCGGCCTTTCGGCCCAGCCGGCCCATTCCCGCGCGCGCGCCTCTCTCCCCTCCTCTCTCTGCGCAGCGGGCCCGGCCTGTCGGCGCGGTCGCCTTCCGCGCACCCGCCTCCCTCTCTCACTGCTCGCCCGGCCCCACCTGTCGGCGCTGCCGCTTTCCCCGCGCGCGCTCGCTCCCTCGCTCTCTCTCTCTGCTCGCGGGCCCGGGCTGTCAGCCCCGTCTTCCTCGCGTAACCGCCGCCCGAGCTGCTCGCGCCCGCCTTCCCCGCGCCCACGTCGCGCGTGGAACTCGCCCCACCTCGCCCCTGGCCACTTGAGCCCCGAACCCCACTCGCCCTCACCCCCTCCCCCATTTGCGCCCCAGTAGACCCTCTCTCCCCCTCGCTGCGCGCACGCAGAGCGCCGCCGCCATAACCCCGCCGTCCCGAGCTCGGTTCCTCGTCGCCGTTGGAGCTCCGCCGCGCCCTTAGCCCCGGTGAGCTCCGCCCCGACGTCCGCAACCCGGAACGCGCCCCAATTCCCTCTCCCCCTCCCTATTTCTCTCTGCCCGCACTCACCCGTCGTCCGCCGTGCAGCCGCCACCGTCGACCCGGGTTCCCGTCGCGTCCCCGTCGCCGCCGAGGAGTCCCCGGAGCCCGCCTTGAGGTAACGGACCTCTCCAGCCCCTATCGCCCTTTGTTTTGCTCTCTGTTGCGTTTGATTGCTCGCCGGAGTAGAGTAACCCCGCCGCCGAGCCGCCCCGCCGTGAACCGCCCCCCTCCGGCGCCTCTGCCCCGACCCAGACCCCACCAATGGAGTCCCCGTGCCCTCCCCGACCTCCCCGACCACTCGGATTGCCCCAGAGCCCTGCCAGTCGCCCGTGCCCCTCGTCTCCGGCGAGCCCTCCGCCGCGGGGACGAGCGCCGCCGCCCCAGCTAGCCGTAGGAGAAGCCCAGGCCGGCCACCCGATCCCCACCGTCCGTCCCAGATCGGGCGGCCCCGTTTTAATCAGGCCAAACCTAATCCTGGCCGCCTACCAGAGATCCAACGGCCCAGGGCCGCTTCCCTCACACCCCGCGCCCGCGCTGCCCGCCGGCCCCGCCTGTCAGCCTGCCCGCGCGCGCTCTGCCCGCCGGCCCCGCTTGTCAGCCTGCCCGCGCCCCGCGCTGCCCGCCTGGTCCCGCCTGTCAGTCGCCCAGGCCGCCGCGCGCTCGCGCGCCCGCCCGCAGGATCTAATCCTGGCCGTTCGCTTTAGATCTGACGGCCGTAGTAGCCCGATACCCCTTCGCCCGCGCGTTTTCTTAAAGAGCCCCCCTGTTTTCTGGAAATTGCGCCGCCGTCCCTGGTTTCTCGCAGTTAAGTCCCTGGCCCTTTTATTTAATTAAAAATAAGTCCTTAGGGTATAATCTTAACCCCTAAACTTGTAAAATTCATAACTTTGTCATATGAACTCCAAATTAGGTGCTTCAAATTGCAAAATGTTCATAATATTATTATCTATCTGTTTATGCAATGTTTCCCTGCTGTTTCCATGTATTAATTAATAGCTAATCACTAGGATAGGATTAAGACTATTGAAACCTTATTTAAGATAATTGGAAATGAGTAGACTTTAATAAAAGTTGGATTACTTAAGTTTGTGGACTTAAACACTTAAGTTTAGGAACTTAAACCAGATAATTATTTAATCCCACCACCAACTTAGACCTGATTAGTGGATAGTGAATCACTTTGTGTAATCTTCTACCCCCAGACCTAGGGAACTTTAGAGTGCCTATCCCTTTTCTGTTATGAACTTGTGACCCCTCTCTGCTGCATATGTTTGGTATATTGTTTTTGTCTGTTATTTTCCCAAGTGCATAGTGTGAATGATTGCTTTGCATAGACAACGAGCAGTCTGTGTTTCCCGAGGCAGTTGCAGAGGAAGTCCCTGATCAGCAGTTTGGTGAAGGCAAGTGTCCTCTGTCCCATTATGTCCTATTCATTTACAACTTACTACCCCGCATTACTTACTTGAAACCTAAGGATTGACTAGCTTTATACTTTATCTTATCCTTGATGACCTTTTGGGTTATTATGGTTAGCATCTTGCTATTGCCTTAACATAATCAATGAACATGATGTGACTATTTATGATACTGTTATCCTGTTGATGTTGATGATCTTGTGATACTCTAGGGGGCTCAGGCTGTTTCCTGAGTACCTCTCCGTAAGGACTGGTTCGTTGAGAGACCACCCGGGATAACAGTGCAACCATGAGGGTGAAATGGGATGCCCTTAGCTGATTAATTAGATGAACTAGAGGTGTAGTTGCTTAGCCGTCGTGCCGTCAATGGGGTCCAGGCACAGTGCTTGCTCTGCCGAGGCTGAGTGCCGAGGTTCTTTCATTTTGCTCTTTGTTAGTCACTCTCCTGCGGGGAGGGGTACTGTGTTTATCAAACTGGAGAAACCTAACGGGCAGCTACGATCTCTAGGGAATCTTTGTAAAGGCTACGTAGTGACACCCTGCCGGACCACCTAGGTAGTGGTCAATGGGGATTAGCTCTCCCCGGGTAGAAAGGGAATCATGACTCATGGGTAAAGTGTGCGACCTCTGCAGAGGGTAGTGAAACTGGTATATCAGCCGTGCTCACGGTTAAGAGCAGCCTTGGGATCCTCTTTGATTAGAGATACAGATGGTTCGAGATACAAGGATTATGTTATGGTTTTGGTTCGACTATGATGATGATGTTCCTCGATGAGGAAATGGTTTACGGGATTGGTTAATGCTAAAATCTGGCTTCTACTAATGATAAATACTTGACCAACTAAAAGCAACTGCTTGAGCCTAACCCCACATAAAGCTAGTCCACCTCAGCCAAACGGGACATTTGCTGAGTACGTTGATGTGTACTCATCCTTGCTTTACCACAAAACACCAGGTTGTCCGCATTGTAATCACTGCTCAGGAGAAGGCGAAGCCGTGGAAGGAGACTTCCAGGAGTTTCAAGACTACGATGAATTCTAGGTGTGGGTTGGCGGCAACCCCCAGTCAGCTGCCTGTGAAGGCCTTACCTTTACTACGTTTCGTCTAGCACTTTGATTTACTTGTTAAGACAATGACTATGTGGATGTCTACGACTCTATGATGTAATAAGTACTCTTTTATGTTATTATTCGAGCATTGTGTGATGATGTTCATTTATGTAATTCTGTGTACGTGAGTTCTGATCCTGGCACGTACATAGTTCGCATTCGGTTTGCCTTCTAAAACCGAGTGTGACATAAGTGGTATCAAAGCCCATGCTGACTGTAGGACCGCTGACCTAGAGTAGCACTGGTCGTACTAAGGACTATTGACCCTTCCCCTCACCTTGACATCTGATGTTACTTCAAAAAGTCGGTCACCTCGACCAACCCTATATTTTACTATCTATCTATACAATACCTTGTTAAAATTTTTATCTTATTCCGTCTTTGGTTTATTCACTTGTCATATTAGTTCTGCTCTTACTCTTATGCTTACGGTGTCTTTTGTAGATGGCTCGTCTTAGACACACTGCACGTAAGTCGGTGATTCCTTTCCTGCCGTCTCGACTTGCGGAGCGTCCTCTGCACCGCACCGTGTCCGGACAGTCGAGTCACCTGGAGAGGCTGCACCACCGCCTGCGTGAGGAGCAGGAACGCCGGCGCCAGCACGGAGAGCAGCAGGGCTCTTCCTCCTCACCCCAGCAGGAGGTGGAGACCGTGAGGCCCCGTTCCTCTGTTGCCCAGCTGGAGGCGCCCCTTGTTCCACCGCGGGACGTCCCGGCTGTTGGAGGAGCTGTTGGAGGAGCTACTGGAGGAGACCCCGACGACGACGACTCAGACCACAGCACGGAGTCTTCTGAGCCGCAGGAGGCGGAAGGATGGGTCGCCCGACCCATCACCCGTGACGCCGCTCGCGGTTGTCACTTCCACGACGCACTCGACACCTTGCTGCGCCAGGCTTTCGACCGGCACACCTGGTCGATCGAGTATCGCTGTGTGGTCTACCAGCACAGTCGCGGGAGGTACCCGGACCGCTGGGAGGCTACCTGCCTAGTTCGCCGTCCGGAGGATGACCTCCGGGGTGCGGAGGCCGTTTTGGAGCACTATTCCATCTCCGAGAGGGACACTGCAGAGGCGGCTATGCAGGATGCAGCACGGCGTGCACTCTCCCAGTACTGTTCTTTGTTCGGTGGCGTGGCCGACGGTCTTAACCTTCGGTACTACCCCCGCCGCCCTACTGGCAGCACAGAGAGTGTGGTTGTTTCACCTGTTGGTGAGGCTAACCCTAGGTTGAGCAGCACAGTCAACCTAGTCGCAGTGCTTAACACGGAGCTGGATCACTCTCTAGACGAGCTAAGCAGGGCTCGAATGGAGATTGCGGAGTTGCGTGCTGAGTTGGCAGAGCGCCATCACCAGGAGGGTGGTTCCCCCGCTCCTGTCGGGACTCAGCACCCATACCGCTCACCGCCACGTGGTCACCACACTTATGGTTCCCCTGTCTGTAAGACCAGGATAGATTTGGATCCTTAGGTCGTTAGCGTCGAAGTTTGTAATAATTCTTAAGTCAGATGTCTCAGTCTTAGGTAGTCAGTTTAGTTTGCTTATCAGTTGCTTCCATTTAGTTTAGTTTGCTTATCAGTTGTTTGCATGCTTGTTATGATGAACCTGTGTTGGATTTGGATCTTTGTAATGACTGTAGCCAACATGTGGGTTTCCCCTGCAGTTTGGCTTAGCTAGTAATATTAATGAAGTCAGTTGTTTAGTTGGGAAGCCATTTACTCTTACTTTCCTTTCTTATCTGAGAAGCTGTATTGAATCATGAATGAGGATCAGTGAAGCTCTTTGTTCACTCAGTGTCATGAAGAATTCTGTATTCTCTTTTCTTATGCTGAAGGGTTGTAAGATCAATGCTGATGTATGAATGTCTTCCACAGATGTCTGACAACAGGCGCCGATGCAACAGGCGTGCTCAGCAGGAGCAGCATGACCAGCAGGAGGAAAATCAGAGGCAGCCTCCCCCACCACCCCCGATGTCAGTGGAGCAGATGTTCTTGATGCAGACCCAGGCAGTGCAGGCCATCGGGCAGACTCTAGCAGCCATGCAGCAGGCTCAACAACAACCCCAACCCCAATTGCAAGTGCAGATGCCCCAGATGCCACGAGATAAGCGTGGTGAGTTCATGAGAGGGCACCCTCCTACCTTCGCCCATTCTGCTGACCCCATGGATGCAGAAGACTGGTTGCGCGCAGTGGAGAGGGAGCTGCGCACCGCCCAATGCGACGACAGGGAGAAGGTTCTGTATGGTCCCCGCCAGCTGAGGGGAGCAGCCCAGTCCTGGTGGGAGTCCTACCTCGCCACCCATGCTGACCCCGAAGCCATCACCTGGGAAGAGTTCAGCGAGAGTTTCCGTCGGTACCATGTGCCAGAGGGACTAATGATCGTGAAGAAGGAGGAGTTTCTGGCTCTGAAGCAGGGACCCATGTCTGTTAGTGAGTACAGAGACAAGTTTCTGCAGCTGTCTCATTATGCACCTGAAGACGTCAACACTGATGCCAAGAGGCAGTACAGGTTCATGAGAGGTTTGGTGGATCCCCTGCATTACCAGTTGATGAATCACACCTTCCCCACCTTCCAACACCTGATCGATAGGGCAGTCATGACTGAGAAGAAGCGTAAGGATATGGAAGATCGGAAGCGCAAGATGAGTGGACCCCAGTCCGGAGGCATCAGCCGTCCACGTTTCTCAGGCAGTTCATCTCAGCAAGGCAGACCTGGTCACCCACAGGGATATCAGAATCAGAATCAGCGTCCGCATCAGCAGCAGTTTCAGAGACAGTACCCGCAGCAGCAGCAGCAGTATCGTCAGCACAGCCAGCAGGGAGGTAATCAGTATCAGAAGCAGAACAACCAGGCACCTCGCCTTCCTGCCCCAGCAGCGAATCAGAACAATCAAGCAGCCCCAGCACAAGGAGGAGGCAGAGGATGTTTCCACTGTGGAGATCAAGGCCACTGGGCGATGCAGTGCCCAAAGAAGACGGCTCAGCAGTAGACCAACCCCAATGCTCCAGCAAGGCAAGGTGTACTGCAGCCGGCAGCAGGCAATTGTAACCAAGCGTACAACCGTGGAAAGGTGAACCACTTGGAGGCCGAAGCGATCCAGGATGCACCAGATGTGGCAGTAGGTATGTTCTCAGTCGAATCTCATCCCACGAAAGTGCTATTTGATACTGGTGCAACTCATTCTTTTGTCACTGCAACATGGGTAGAATTGCATAACATCTCAGTAGAGGCAATGATGCCACCCATGAGGATTAATTCGGTTGGTGGCAAGGTGCAAACAGATAAAATATGTTCAAACATAATGGTGGAAATAAGGGGGATAGGATTCCCCAGTGACTTAATAGTAATAGGCACCCCTAGGATAGATGTCATTCTAGGGATGAACTGGTTGATGAAGTATGAAGCAAATGTTAGTTGTGACAAGAGGACCATAACATTGAAGTCCCCGTCAGGAGAAGAGGTAGTGGCCGAGCTAAGGATGCCTAAGTCAGAAGAGGGAGTCTGTCACCAGATTTCAGTTGATAGTAAGGAGCCCAACCCGCTCGAGGCTATCAAGGTTGTGTCGGACTTTCCGGATGTGTTCCCCGAGGAGCTAACGGGCATGCCACCCGAAAGAAAGGTTGAATTTGCCATAGAGCTTATCCCTGGTACCGCCCCCATTTCCAAAAGAGCCTATCGGGTGTCTGGACCAGAATTGGTGGAACTCAAGAAGCAGATAGATGAGATGTTAGAGAAGGGTTACATCAGACCAAGCACCTCGCCTTGGGCCGCTCCAGTGTTGTTTGTAGAGAAGAAAGATGGTACCAAAAGGATGTGCATAGACTACAGAGCCCTGAATGAAGTCACTGTCAAGAACAAGTACCCCCTGCCAAGGATAGAAGATCTGTTTGACCAGCTCAGAGGTGCCAGCGTATTCTCGAAGATAGATCTGAGGTCAGGTTACCATCAACTCAGAATCCGACCCTCGGATATACCGAAGACGGCATTCATCACCAAGTATGGGTTATATGAGTTCACAGTTATGTCCTTTGGTTTGACAAATGCGCCAGCCTTCTTCATGTACCTGATGAACAGTGTGTTCATGGACTATCTAGACAAGTTTGTGGTAGTGTTCATCGATGATATCCTCATATACTCTCAAAGTGAGGAAGATCATGTAGAGCATTTGAAGATGGTATTGCAAAGACTTCGAGAGCATCAGTTGTATGCCAAGTTGGGCAAATGCGAGTTCTGGATTCATGAAGTCTTGTTTCTGGGTCACATCATAAACCAAGATGGGTTAGCAGTGGATCCAAAGAAAGTAGCAGATATCCTAAACTGGAAAGCACCGAAGGATGTTCGTGGGATCAAGAGTTTCATTGGAATGGCTGGGTATTACAGGCGTTTCATTGAAGGCTTTTCAAAGATTGCTAGATCGATGACAGCGTTGCTAGCGAAGAAAGTTGAGTTTAAGTGGACTCAAAAGTGTCAGGAAGCATTTGAAGAACTGAAGAATAGATTGACTACAGCTCCTGTGTTAGTCCTGCCTGATGTTCACAAGTCATTCTCAGTGTATTGCGACGCTTCGTACACCGGATTGGGATGTGTGCTGATGCAAGAAGGGAGAGTTGTAGCGTACTCGTCTCGACAGCTGAAGATCCATGAGAAGAATTACCCCACACATGACCTGGAATTGGCAGCAGTGGTTCATGCTTTGAAGACCTGGAGACATTACCTGTATGGGCAGAAGTGCGACATCTACACAGATCATAAAAGTCTGAAGTACATATTCACCCAGTCAGAGTTAAACATGAGGCAGCGAAGATGGTTGGAACTGATCAAAGACTATGAGTTGGAGATACATTACCATCCGGGCAAAGCCAATGTTGTTGCAGATGCTCTGAGCAGGAAAAGTCAAGTCAATATGTTGGCCTCGCACCCAATGTCGTATGAGTTAGCCAAGGAGTTTGACAGACTGAGCCTCGGTTTCCTGAATAGTACGCAAGGAGTGACAGTGGAATTAGAGCCCACCCTAGAGCGGGAGATCAAAGAAGGGCAGAAGGATGATGAAAACATCAACAAGATCCGGCAGCTGATCCTAGAAGGAAGAGGCAAAGACTTTCGAGAGGATGAAGAAGGGGTAATCTGGTTCAAGGACCGACTGTGTGTTCCCAACCTCAAACCTATTCGGGAACTGATCCTCAAGGAAGCTCATGAGACAGCCTACTCCATACACCCAGGGAGTGAGAAGATGTACCAGGATTTAAAAAGGAGGTTTTGGTGGTATGGTATGAAAAGGGAGATCGCAGAATATGTCGCCATCTGTGATAGCTGTCAGAGAACCAAAGCAGAGCACCAGAGGCCTGCCGGATTGTTGCAGCCATTGCGGATTCCTCAGTGGAAGTGGGATGAGATCGGGATGGATTTCATAGTTGGCCTACCTCGTACCCGGGCCGGCTACGATTCCATCTGGGTGGTTGTGGACCGCTTAACAAAGGTGGCCCACTTCATACCTGTGAAGACGACATACACCGGAGCAACGTTAGCCGAGTTATACATGTCACGGATAGTCTGCCTTCATGGTGTGCCGAAGAAGATAGTGTCAGATCGAGGAACGCAGTTCACCTCTCATTTTTGGCACCAGCTACAAGAAGCTTTGGGCACCCATTTGAACTTCAGCTCAGCTTATCACCCGCAGACAGACGGTCAGACTGAAAGAACTAACCAGATCCTAGAAGATATGTTGAGAGCCTGTGCGTTGCAAGACAAGTCAGGATGGGACAAAAGGTTACCTTATGCAGAATTCTCCTATAACAATAGTTACCAGGCCAGCTTGAAGATGTCACCGTTTCAGGCGCTCTACGGACGGAGTTGTAGGACTCCGCTGCACTGGGACCAGCCTGGAGAGAGACAGGTGTTTGGCCCCGACATCTTGCTTGAAGCCGAAGAGAATATCAAAATGGTTCGGGAGAACCTGAAGACAGCCCAGTCAAGGCAGCGAAGCTATGCGGACCGAAGGAGAAGAGAACTGAGTTTTGAAGTGGGAGACTACGTCTATCTGAAGGTGTCACCTATCAGGGGAGTCAGAAGGTTCGGAGTCAAAGGCAAGCTAGCACCCCGGTACGTCGGACCATACCAGATTCAAGCCAAGCGTGGAGAAGTGGCCTACCAGCTCGACCTACCAGAGAGTTTGTCAGCAGTGCACAATGTGTTCCATGTATCGCAATTGAAGAAGTGTCTGCGAGTACCAGAAGAACAGTTGCCAGTTGAGGGTTTGGAAGTCCAAGAAGATCTGACATACATAGAGAAGCCAACGCAGATTCTGGAGTTTGCAGACAGAGTCACCCGGAGGAACACCATCAGAATGTGCAAAGTCAGATGGGGTCACCACTCGGAGGATGAAGCAACCTGGGAACGAGAAGATGACCTGAAGGCCAAATACCCTGAACTCTTTGCTGACCAACCTTGAATCTCGGGGCGAGATTCTTTTAAGGGGGATAGGTTTGTAACACCCTGAATTTGGGGGTATAAAATTTCTTTGCTCATATTCACAAATTCAGGTGTTACTTCCTTTTCTCATCCTTCCTAATTCTTTTCTCTCTCATTTCTATAGGAGCTAAGTGCTTATTTTACTTGTAATTATAGTCTATTATGTTAAACCCTAAGGGAGTATGAATTGTTGCATCATGCTGAACCCTAGATTTCACTTTTGTTTGGTGCATAATTCTCAAAAGGTCTAATTTGAATTTGGGGCTCATTTGAATTTGAATCAAATAGAATAGGTAAAAAGAAAAGGGAAAAACAATTCAGAATAAAAGAAAAAAGGCAAAGAGGCCCAACCCAGCCGCCCCCTCGGCCTTTCGGCCTAGCCGGCCCATTCCCGCGCGCGCGCCTCTCTCCCCTCCTCTCTCTGCGCAGCGGGCCCGGCCTGTCGGCGCGGTCGCCTTCCGCGCACCCGCCTCCCTCTCTCACTGCTCGCCCGGCCCCACCTGTCGGCGCTGCCGCTTTCCCCGCGCGCGCTCGCTCCCTCGCTCTCTCTCTGCTCGCGGGCCCGGGCTGTCAGCCCCGTCTTCCTCGCGTAACCGCCGCCCGAGCTGCTCGCGCCCGCCTTCCCCGCGCCCACGTCGCGCGTGGAACTCGCCCCACCTCGCCCCTGGCCACTTGAGCCCCGAACCCCACTCGCCCTCACCCCCTCCCCCATTTGCGCCCCAGTAGACCCTCTCTCCCCCTCGCTACGCGCACGCAGAGCGCCGCCGCCATAACCCCGCCGTCCCGAGCTCGGTTCCTCGTCGCCGTTGGAGCTCCGCCGCGCCCTTAGCCCCGGTGAGCTCCGCCCCGACGTCCGCAACCCGGAACGCGCCCCAATTCCCTCTCCCCCTCCCTATTTCTCTCTGCCCGCGCTCACCCGTCGTCCGCCGTGCAGCCGCCACCGTCGACCCGAGTTCCCGTCGCGTCCCCGTCGCCGCCGAGGAGTCCCCGGAGCCCGCCTTGAGGTAACGGACCTCTCCAGCCCCTATCGCCCTTTGTTTTGCTCTCTGTTGCGTTTGATTGCTCGCCGGAGTAGAGTAACCCCGCCGCCGAGCCGCCCCGCCGTGAACCGCCCCCCTCCGGCGCCTCTGCCCCGACCCAGACCCCACCAATGGAGTCCCCGTGCCCTCCCCGACCTCCCCGACCACTCGGATTGCCCCAGAGCCCCGCCAGTCGCCCGTGCCCCTCGTCTCCGGCGAGCCCTCCGCCGCGGGGACGAGCGCCGCCGCCCCAGCTAGCCGTAGGAGAAGCCCAGGCCGGCCACCCGATCCCCACCGTCCGTCCCAGATCGGGCGGCCCCGTTTTAATCAGGCCAAACCTAATCCTGGCCGCCTACCAGAGATCCAACGGCCCAGGGCCGCTTCCCTCACACCCCGCGCCCGCGCTGCCCGCCGGCCCCGCCTGTCAGCCTGCCCGCGCGCGCTCTGCCCGCCGGCCCCGCCTGTCAGCCTGCCCGCGCCCCGCGCTGCCCGCCTGGTCCCGCCTGTCAGTCGCCCAGGCCGCCGCGCGCTCGCGCGCCCGCCCGCAGGATCTAATCCTGGCCGTTCGCTTTAGATCTGACGGCCGTAGTAGCCCGATACCCCTTCGCCCGCACGTTTTCTTAAAGAGCCCCCCTGTTTTCTGGAAATTGCGCCGCCGTCCCTGGTTTCTCGCAGTTAAGTCCCTGGCCCTTTTATTTAATTAAAAATAAGTCCTTAGGGTATAATCTTAACCCCTAAACTTGTAAAATTCATAACTTTGTCATATGAACTCCAAATTAGGTGCTTCAAATTGCAAAATGTTCATAATATTATTATCTATCTGTTTATGCAATGTTTCCCTGCTGTTTCCATGTATTAATTAATAGCTAATCACTAGGATAGGATTAAGACTATTGAAACCTTATTTAAGATAATTGGAAATGAGTAGACTTTAATAAAAGTTGGATTACTTAAGTTTGTGGACTTAAACACTTAAGTTTAGGAACTTAAACCAGATAATTATTTAATCCCACCACCAACTTAGACCTGATTAGTGGATAGTGAATCACTTTGTGTAATCTTCTACCCCCAGACCTAGGGAACTTTAGAGTGCCTATCCCTTTTCTGTTATGAACTTGTGACCCCTCTCTGCTGCATATGTTTGGTATATTGTTTTTGTCTGTTATTTTCCCAAGTGCATAGTGTGAATGATTGCTTTGCGTAGACAACGAGCAGTCTGTGTTTCCCGAGGCAGTTGCAGAGGAAGTCCCTGATCAGCAGTTTGGTGAAGGCAAGTGTCCTCTGTCCCATTATGTCCTATTCATTTACAACTTACTACCCCGCATTACTTACTTGAAACCTAAGGATTGACTAGCTTTATACTTTATCTTATCCTTGATGACCTTTTGGGTTATTATGGTTAGCATCTTGCTATTGCCTTAACATAATCAATGAACATGATGTGACTATTTATGATACTGTTATCCTGTTGATGTTGATGATCTTGTGATACTCTAGGGGGCTCAGGCTGTTTCCTGAGTACCTCTCCGTAAGGACTGGTTCGTTGAGAGACCACCCGGGATAACAGTGCAACCATGAGGGTGAAATGGGATGCCCTTAGCTGATTAATTAGATGAACTAGAGGTGTAGTTGCTTAGCCGTCGTGCCGTCAATGGGGTCCAGGCACAGTGCTTGCTCTGCCGAGGCTGAGTGCCGAGGTTCTTTCATTTTGCTCTTTGTTAGTCACTCTCCTGCGGGGAGGGGTACTGTGTTTATCAAACTGGAGAAACCTAACGGGCAGCTACGATCTCTAGGGAATCTTTGTAAAGGCTACGTAGTGACACCCTGCCGGACCACCTAGGTAGTGGTCAATGGGGATTAGCTCTCCCCGGGTAGAAAGGGAATCATGACTCATGGGTAAAGTGTGCGACCTCTGCAGAGGGTAGTGAAACTGGTATATCAGCCGTGCTCACGGTTAAGAGCAGCCTTGGGATCCTCTTTGATTAGAGATACAGATGGTTCGAGATACAAGGATTATGTTATGGTTTTGGTTCGACTATGATGATGATGTTCCTCGATGAGGAAATGGTTTACGGGATTGGTTAATGCTAAAATCTGGCTTCTACTAATGATAAATACTTGACCAACTAAAAGCAACTGCTTGAGCCTAACCCCACATAAAGCTAGTCCACCTCAGCCAAACGGGACATTTGCTGAGTACGTTGATGTGTACTCATCCTTGCTTTACCACAAAACACCAGGTTGTCCGCATTGTAATCACTGCTCAGGAGAAGGCGAAGCCGTGGAAGGAGACTTCCAGGAGTTTCAAGACTACGATGAATTCTAGGTGTGGGTTGGCGGCAACCCCCAGTCAGCTGCCTGTGAAGGCCTTACCTTTACTGCGTTTCGTCTAGCACTTTGATTTACTTGTTAAGACAATGACTATGTGGATGTCTACGACTCTATGATGTAATAAGTACTCTTTTATGTTATTATTCGAGCATTGTGTGATGATGTTCATTTATGTAATCGCTGTGTACGTGAGTTCTGATCCTGGCACGTACATAGTTCGCATTCGGTTTGCCTTCTAAAACCGGGTGTGACAGAAGGTGCACCCAATGGGTGTAGCCCCCGACCTTCGAGTGGATTTTTGAGGATAATCCATTCGAAGGTCTCCCTTTTGTGTCTTTTTGCTGAAGATTATCCTTTCTGATTGTAAAAAATCTGCATGATGCCATCTGCATTATGCTTTGGAGGTCAGCATTATGTCATCAATATTATGCTTCAGAGGTCAGCATGTATTTTGTCTTTTGCAGCCAAGTTCGCAATCCATCCATATCTTGCTAGGTAGTGTAATTTATTTGCTCTGTGGCTGATTGGACATTTGATGGACGTTCTCTGTCTAGTCTTCACGTCGCTTCTATTGGCCATATTTTGTACTTCGCTGGCTATATTTGGCTTTCCTCTGATCCTTACTGATATCTCATTTTTGTCTTGAGGTATTCACTGCGTGCCCTGCACAGATGTGACCATTTTGAAAAATATACTGATAATTCCTAGGCGTCCCCCCAATGGGTGTGGGCAACGGACGGCTTGGTACGCTGAGTGTTTTAGCCGGCTGCTTCTGAGTAGTAATGTGATGTGACGGCGAGTGTAATCATATCCTCCGCGCTGTTGACTGGAGTCCCAATGGGTGTTGTGTTGCGTGAAACGGCGTCGGCCGCCTGACGTGTCTTCAGACGGGTTGGAGTGCTTATTGAATGCTTTGCGACTGTTCAGTGACCGCGGTTGGAGGTGAGCGGTTGTCTTCTCCTTCTATAAATAACGCCATTGTCTCTCCGGCTTTTTCACATCTCTCGCTGTTCTCTGTTGCTTCCCTTTCTTCTCTCCCTTTTGCTTCCACCATGGGCAAGAACAACAAGCGCAAGCGTGAGCCAACTCCTCCATCGGAGGAGTTTGGTGACTCGGAGTACTCAGAGGAGGAGTTCTCCTCTGAGTCTGAGGGTTCTCCGGCTCCCGTCCCCCTGCGTGAGTCGTCTGACGATTCAGACGACTCCCAGGGACTCGCGGCGGAGGTCTGGACGTACATCCGGGCCGTCGAGTGCTCCGGGCTCGAGGGCTCGGATGAGTCGGAGTACTCCTCGGATGAGGAGAACTCGGACGGCGGCGGCGAGGACGAGGACGACGACGACGACGACGACGAAGGCGGTGGCGGCGGTGACGGTGACGGCAGCGGCAGGGGCGGCGGCAGCGGCAGCAAGGACGGTGACGGCGGCGGCAGCAGGGGCGGCTGCGGCGGTGGCGGCAGCAGCGGAGGCAGCACCAGGGGCGGCAGCGGCGGCGGCAGCAACAGGGCCAGTGGCTAGATGCCACTGGTCTTTTAGATAGTAGTATAGTATAGTTAGAATAATGTAGTAGTAATTACTAGTGTAAAGTAGTATAGTGTAGTGTAGTAGTAGTAGCAGTAATGTAATGTAATGTAGTAGTAGTAATAGGGAAGTATCAACTCATAAAGAGTTGATTTGTAAGCATGATATCTTCCCCTTAATGAAGTAATGGTGTTGGTTTCTCTGTGGTGATTATCCTGCTCATTTTTTGAAGCTGATTTCCTTGGAGTTTGCACAGAAATAACTCTGGCATCGTTTCGACGCTTTTAGAGGTAGCTGCCGAGCGACTGAACACGATGTCGGAGTTTTAGAGTCAACTGCCGAGCAACTTGAGGGCGATGTCAGCATTTTAGAGGTAATGTCGAGCGACTTGTAGATGATGTCGGAGTTATAGAGGTGACTGTCGAGCGACTGAACACGATGTCGGAGTTTCAGAGTCAACTGCCGAGCGACTTGAGGGCGACGTCAGCATTTTAGAGGTAATGCCGAACGACTTGACACGATGTCGGAGTTTTTAGAGTCAACTGCCGAGCGACTTGAGTGCGACGTCAGCATTTTATAGGTAATGTCGAGCGACTGAACACGATATCAGCGTTTTAGAGGTAATGCCGAGTGACTGGAGGGCGACGTCAGCGTTTTGGAGGTAACGCCGAGCGACTGAACACGATGTCAGCGTTTCAGAGGTAACGCCGAGCGACTTGAGTGCGACGTCAGCATTTTAGAGGTAATGCCGAGCGACTGAACACGATATCAGCGTTTCAGAGGTAATGCCGAGTGATAGCAGGCTGCGTGGGCCACTTTGAGGATGATAGCCGAGTGATGAGGTGGCGCACCGGTGTTCTAGAAATAACTGCCGGGTGATCACGTGGCACACCGGTGTTTTGGAAATAACCGCCGGGTGCTGACTGGGCACTTTTTGAAACGGTATCTGGCTCGAGAATATCCCATAAGTGCTGCGCTTTTAGCCGCCTCTGCTTTCCGTGCCCTAGTTCTTGCTTTCTCGCTTCCGAATCCTCTCTGCAATTCGCCTCCCACTCTGCTCGCCGGTAGAATCGAGATGGCGCCCAAGAGGAAGACCTCGAGTTCATCTGCCGTGGTGATTCCTCCAATCGACCCCAACAGACAGTTGCCTTTCGCAGGTAACCACATGTCCGTCATCTCTGAGCCCGAAATTCTCCACCTCGTGTCCATCGGGGTTCTTCCTCCGCGGGAACTCTGTTCTTGGCGGATTTGCCATGGGGTTACTATCCCAACTGAGGATACCCATGAGTCCGTTGTTTATGCTCCTTTCCTTCTCCGCGGCCTTGGTCTTCCCATTTCTCCCTTTTTCCGCGGCCTCCTTGATTTCTACCATCTTAACTTGACCCATCTGAATCCCAATTCTATCCTGCAAATCTCCATTTTTGTTCATTTATGTGAAGCCTTTCTTGGCGTGCTGCCACATTTCGGTCTGTGGAAGTACTTGTATCACTGTCGCCCTGGGATGGTCGGGGGACAACATCAATTGGTTGGGGGTGACAGCTTGGAGATGCGCCGCGGGAGGAAGACTGAGTATCTCGATATCCCTCTCAAAGACAGTATCAAGGGATGGCGCTTGGAGTGGTTCATAGTTGAGAATTACGGAAATTCTCTCCCCCCGGTCGGGAAGACAGCCGGATGTTCGCACCCCGAGCTGGACCGAGTCTCCCACAGATCAGGAGGTAGCTGAGGCAGGTGTGTTGCTAGCTGAGGTTGGATTGCTGAAAGAGAGGGGTCTGACTGCTGAAACTGTGGTTGCTGATTTTGTCTTCAAAAATATTCAGCCGTTAAAAGACAGGGCATACCCAGCTTATCTGTATCGAGGTCTAGCCGACTCAACTCGGGTTACCAACAGAAGAATTCCCTCTACAGACTTGGTGAGCCGACTTGAGATGATCCTTAGAGGCAAAGTGTCAAATGTTGGTGCTCCAGTGGCATACTTGGCCTGGAACCTACCTCCTCCCAAAGCCTTCACCCTTTTTGTGTCGAATTCGCCTGTCACCGATGGCAGCTTGGGCCTTAGAGTGCGACCCTCTGCTGAAGAAGTTAGTGCCTTGGTTGCCTCGCTTGGGGAGATTCCTGATGATGAACGACAGGTCCATTTTGAGGTGCCCCTGAACCCTAGTGATGCAGAGATAAGCGCTATGCTTGACTTGCTGGCTGAGGATTCTTCCGACGCTGCTCCTGCTGGGGCGTTGGTAGTGGCGCCCCTCCCAGAGGCTGATACAACTTTGGATACTCAGAAACCTGCTAGTACTCGTTCGAGGCGCCCTTGCCGAGCCAATCAGCCTGATCCTTCTGCTGATGAGCAGAAAAAGAAAAGAAGACGCTTCCGGCGAGTATCCAGTTTGGATCGGGATGCTGGTACTTCGATTCCTGCTGCTGAAGAAATGCCTGTGACTGAATTTGTTGATGCTGACCCCAATGGGTGTACCCAATCCGCTGCTGATCCCAATGTGGGTGCTCCATCTGTTGCTGATCCCAATGGGGGTGCTGCTTGTGTTGCCAATGTGGACGACGAGGAGGAGGAAGACGAAGTTCCTTTGACTCGGAAAAACAGTCGGCAGTTCATCGCCAGCGGTGAAAGTAGTGGAGTTCCCTCTCCTGCTTTGTCTGCTCTCATTGGTCTGCAAGAACTGTCCCTGGCCAACTTTGATCAGAATCTTGAGGATATGGTTCTAGAGGACTTGTTATCGGAGCCAGTGGATGATGGTGTGATGGATGTTTGCGCTGATGTGCTTGATGCTGGGTTGAGGTCGTCCCGTACCTCGTCGACCTTAGAGCGCAATCTTGAGGGTCGAGAGACTGACTTGGATCGTCCTGGTCCTATGGAAGTAGCTGAGGGCCCGTCAACCTTAGAGGTGGCTACTGCAGAGAACTTGGACCCCAAGGATGGTGTTGACACATGCCCAGCCCCCGAGGATGTCGCCGGGGATGACTTGGCTCGGGTGGGAAGTGTAAGCCACTGCCCAGCCCCCGAGGGTGCCGCCGGGGGTGATCCGGCTCAAGTGGGCAGTGCAAACTATGACCTAGCCCCCGAGGGTGTCCGAGCGAGGTCTCCCTCCTGTACTTCCATGGACGTTCATGCGGGATCGCCTCCACACTCTGGCTGTATGGTGGTAGCTCAAACCTTGGACTAGGGAGTCGCCTTAGAGGGCAGCGTCCCCGCTGACCGAGTGTTGGGCTCTGTTGAAGGCACCGAGCTGATTCCTGCTGGTTCGTTGCAAGCTGCTTCGGGTGGTGGCCTTACGCCTGGTTATCAATTGATCTCTTCTGATTTGGGGATCCCTTCGTTCTTTTCCAACCTCCAGGTAATGTGATGTATTTTAGCTTGATTTTTACATTGCACGAACTGCTGTCATTACACTCATCTATTCTCCTCATCAGGCTTTGGTGGACGGAATGGCTAGCCAACTGCGGTTACAGGGTGCTTCTGTCCCAGAAGTAGCTTCATCTCTTGCATGTTGGAATCCAGTGTCACTTCAACGTCATGTCTCTGAATTGGAGGCGACCAACGCTGGTTAGTGCTTTTTTGCTTCTCTTTGTCTTCACTGTGGACTGCTTTACATTCTGACCCTTTTTGTTTGATTGTCTCCTGCTAGGAATGACTCGGCAGATTTCCACTCTTGAGGAAAAACATTCCCGAGATCAGGCTGAATTGGTCCAGCGGTGCACTGACTTTGAGGAGAAGTACTCTCAGAGCCAGACTGAACTGGGTCAGGTCTCCGCTGCTTTGGATGACGCCAATGCACTGAGTTCTTCTCTTCACGCTCAGCTCAATTCTGAAAAGGTGATTTATGAACTGTACTTTGCCTTGTTATGCTCCTATTACTTGCTTGGTTTTTGAGGGAGTTGACTTTTGTTTGCAGGAAGAAAAACGTATCCTTGCTGCTTCTCGCGACAGTCTTGACAGATTGTATCGTGATTCTAGCAACTCGCTGACCATCCTGGAGAGGAGTCATCGCTTCACCATGGAAGAGTTGGACAACCAACGCTGTAAGCTGCAGGAATCTTCGGATGAGGTGACTTGGCTCAAGCAGCTGATATCAGCGAAGGATGCTACCATCAAAGAACTTCGAGCTTCCAAGAAATCCATTGCCCAGGAGTTAGAAACTGCTCGACTGGCTGCCAAGGTCGCCGAAGAAACTTCTGTTACTCTCAGAGCCCAGCGCGACAGAGCCATGTACAAGGCTATTCGGGCGGGGCGAATCTTGATGAGGAGACCCGGCGTGGTTGTTCCCGAAGATATAAGGGCTGATGTGAATGCTGCCCCTGATTCCTCAAGTCGCCCTTCTTCGTCGGTTGCTCCTGAGAAAGATATTGCGAAATAGAGAAACATTTTGCGTGCTTTGAGCGCGCGGTTAGCATGATCGAATATTTGTTAGAGGACATCGGTTCAGCATTCGAATGATATTGTTACTCTCTTATTGTTTCAGAATTCATCAGTTCATAAATTTGCAGTAGTGAAATGATGCACGATGGTTATGAAATTTGCTTGTGGGATATAGAAGTCATCCTTATATGAGTAATTGTAATCACGTCAGATCGCCTTAAGTCGCTGCTGACTTAAGTCGATTGCCTTTGTTAGTAGGGCGTAGTGGTCACCCTGAATTGCGTAGGCGTGAGCATGTTGTACCGCCTTAAGTCGTTGCCGACTTGAGCCGATTGCTCTGTTAGCAGGGCATAGTGGTCACCCCGAGTTAAGTAAGCGTGAGCATGTTGCAACGCCTTAAGTCGTTGCCGACTTAAGCCGATTGCTCCGTTAGCAGGGCATAGTGGTCACCCCGAGTTAAGTAAGCGTGAGCATGTTGCACCGCCTTAAGTCGTTGCCGACTTAAGCCGATTGCTCCGTTAGCAGGGCATAGTGGTCACCCCGGGTTAAGTAAGCGTGAGCATGTTGCACCACCTTAAGTCGTTGCCAACTTAAGCCGATTGCTCCGTTAGCAGGGCATAGTGGTCACCCCGGGTTAAGTAAGCGTGAGCATGTTGCACCGCCTTAAGTCGTTGCCGACTTAAGCCGATTGCTCCGTTAGCAGGGCATAGTGGTCACCCTGGGTTAAGTAAGAATGCAAGTCAATCGTGAACAAACTGAGTATCTTTGAAACCCCCTTTTTTATTGATGACATATTTCCACTTTACAGAGTACATCGTCGTCCCGATAGCTTTTTGAAATACAGCTAGGGATAAAACTTCCTGAGGTGTTCTATGTTCCAGGGGTTCCCGACTTCTTTGCCATCCATCTGAGTGAGACGATATGATCCGGGCCGAGTGACTTCTGCTACTATGAAGGGTCCCTCCCATAAGGGCGATAACTTGTGTCGTCCCTCCCCCGTTAGAATTCGGCGGAGGACGAGATCTCCTACTGAGAAAGATTGCTGTCGCATAGCCTTGTCGTGATAGCGCCTTAGAGTCTGCTGGTACCGTGCCGATTGAATTACCGCATTCAGCCGTTCTTCTTCAAGTGTATCAATGTCCTCCAGCCTGGTGGCCTCGACTTCTGCTATGTTTTCGAAGATCAACCTTGGCGCCCCAAACTTGAGATCAGCGGGTAGCACTGCCTCCGACCCATAGACCATGAAGAAAGGAGTGTTTCCATGCAGAGCTCGGCTAGGTTGGGTTCTTAGGCTCCAAACGACATAGGGCAACTCCCTTATCCACTTTCCTGCGAATTTTTCATTCTTTTCGAAGACCTTTTTCCTGAGTGCCTCTAGTATCATCCCGTTAGCTCGCTCAACCTGCCCGTTGGCTCTTGGATGTGCTACAGATGCATACTTGATCTGAATGCTTTTTTGCTCGCAGAAGTCAAAGAACTCTGAACTTGTGAAGTTGGATCCTAGGTCAGTTATGATGTTGTTTGGTATCCCGAATCTGAATATTATGTCTTGTATGAATTCCACGGCCTTAGCAGAGGTTAAAGAAGCGATGGGCTTGAACTCTATCCATTTAGTGAATTTGTCGATTGCTACCAATACATGAGTGTATCCTCCTTGAGCTTTCTTGAAAGGTCCAATCATATCCAGTCCCCAGCATGCGAAAGGCCAAGTTACTGGTATGGTCTGCAGTTGCTGTGCTGGCAGATGTTGTTGTTTTGACAAGTATTGGCAAGCTTCGCACCTCTGAACTAACTCGGCTGCATCATTCTTCGCTGTTGGCCAACAGAATCCTGACCTGAAGACCTTCCCGACTAGTGTTCTGGATGATGCATGTATTCCACATTGCCCAGCATGGACCTCCTCCAGAAGTTGCTTCCCAGTAGATGAGAGAATGCATTTCATGAGGACACCTGATGCACCTCTTCTGTACAATGTCTCCCCAATGAGTGTGTAGTGAGCCGACTGTCTGGCAATGCGCTCGGCCGAATTCTTGTCATCTGGTTCCTCCTCATTCTTTATATACTTGATGATTGGCCTTCTCCAGTCATCAGAGTCTGATTCGGGTTGATCTATAATATTACATTCTTCTGTTTGATCCATTGAGATGCTCGGCTGTAGTACTTCTTGCACAAAGACTCCAGGTGGGACCTGAGTTCGACTGGATCTTAGCTTGGACAACACGTCGGCGGCTGTGTTCCGATCCCTTTCTACATGATGAAATTCCAGACCCTCAAACTTATCTTCCAGTTTTCGGACGGCAGTACAGTATTTTCCCATTGAATCGCTTGAACAATCCCACTCTTTGTTTATCTGGCTAATGACTACCAGAGAGTCTCCGTACACCATCAATCTCTTGATGCCCAATGATATGGCGATGTTCAATCCATGGATTAGAGCTTCATACTCGGCTGTATTGTTGGAGGCCGGAAACAGCAACTGGAGGGCATATTTGAGGTGCTCGCCCCCAGGTGCGGTGAAGAGAATTCCTGCTCCTGCTCCCTGCAATTTCAGCGAGCCATCGAAATACATTCGCCATACTTCTGCAGTTTCTGGGTTATCTGGTACTTGCTGTTCAGTCCACTCTGATACGAAATCAACCAGTGCTTGAGTTTTGATGGCGGTACGAGGTCGGAATTCGATGTCATGAGATCCCAGCTCACAAGCCCACTTGGCTATTTGGCCAATGGCTTCCTTGTTGTGAAGAATATCCCCTATTGGAAAACCAGTGACTACTATGACTTTGTGGTCATCAAAGTAGTGGCGTAGCTTGCGGGCAGTTAGAAGTACTGCATATAATAGCTTCTGAACTTGAGGATACTTTTTCTTTGAGGGGCCTAGAACTTCACTGATGAAGTAAACAGGATGTTGCACGGGGTAGGCATGTCCTTCTTCTGCTCGCTCGACTACCAACGCGGTGCTTACCACGTGAGTCGTGCAAGAGATATACAGTAGCAGATCTTCAGCTGGTTGAGTTGACGTAGCTCGTCGGGGCGGCTTCAGTACTGGTGGCGTGGTCAAGAATTTCTTCAGTGCATCTAGAGCTTCCTGTGCCTCTGAAGTCCACTGAAACTTATCCACCTTCTTGAGTAGCTTGTAAAATGGTAAACCTTTCTCCCCCAGCCTGGATATAAATCTGCTCAGAGCTGCCATACATCCAGTGAGTCGCTGAACCTTCTTTTGTGATCGAGGTGCTTCCATCTTCATGATAGCTTCAATTTTATCCGGATTAGCCTCAATTCCCCGGTGGCTGACAATAAACCCGAGTAACTTCCCTGCTGGTACCCCGAAAACACATTTTTCGGGATTAAGCTTCCACCTATACCGTCTCAAACTGTTGAAAACCAGCTGTAAGTCTTCGATGAAGTTTTCCGAATTCTCTGTTTTGATTACCACATCATCTACGTAGGCCTCCACACGCTTGCCCCAGTGATCGGCTAAGCACGTTTGAATGGCTCTCTGATAAGTCGCTCCAGCGTTTTTGAGGCCGAACGGCATGGAGGTATAACAGAAAGCACCAAACGGAGTGATGAACGCTATTTTTTCCTCGTCTTCTTTTGCCAAACTAATCTGATGGTATCCGGAATAGCAATCCAAGAAAGACAGCACAGAACATCCAGCGGTGGAGTCCACCACCTAATCTATCCTTGGGAGCCCGAAGGGATCCTTCGGACAGTGTTTGTTGAGATCAGTATAGTCGACGCACATGCGCCAATCCACATTATTCTTTTTTAGTACAAGAACAGGGTTGGCTAACCACTCGGGGTGTAGCACTTCTCTAATAAATCCAGCCACGACCAAGCGAGCTAACTCGGCGCGAATGGCCTCTCTCTTGTCGGGCGTGAAACGACGTAGCTTTTGCCGAATCGGCCTTGCCTGGGGATAGACCTTCAGTTTGTGCTCGGCCAGTTCTCTTGGGACTCCCGGCATATCCGCAGGTTGCCATGCGAATACATCCCGGTTATCTTGCAGAAACTGGACCAGCGCGCTTTCCTATTTGTCGTCCAGGCTGGAGCTGATGATGGCAGTCTTGCGTTCATCAGCGAACCCCAGGTTGATCCTCTTGGTTTCTTCAGTCGGCTGCATAGAGGTCGCGGCCTGAGCTTCGTTTGCCGGTACAGCAAGGTCCTCCTCAGGCTTAGAGTTCACCTGTGTTGAAGAAACCGTCAACGGCTTGGTGGTGAGGGCTGCTTGGATGGCCACTCGGAAACACTCTGCGGCGCCTTGGAAGTCGGCGCGCACAGTTATGATTCCTTGCGGTCCTGGCATCTTCAGTATCATGTATGTGTAATGTGGAATGGCCATGAATTTGGCCAATCCCGGCCTCCCGATGATGGCGTTGTACCCGCAGTCGAAGTTCGCCACTTCGAACCTCAGGAACTCGGTTCTGTAGTTCTCCGGAGTTCCGAAGGTGACAGGCATGTAGATGTGGCCCAGCGGGTATTCCCCTTCCGTCGGCACGATGCCGAAGAAAGGAGTGTCTGACTCGTGGAGCTCTTTGAGGTGAACTCCCAAGCCTTGGAGTGTCCGAGGGAAGGTGACGTTGATGCTGCTCCCCCCGTCCACTAGCACCTTCTTCACCCGGCTCTCTCGGATCACCGGATCGACGAGGAGCGGGTATTTTCCTGGATGGTCGAAGTTGAGCCATTGATCTTCCCGAGTGAAGGTGATCGGGTGCTCCGACCACCGGTATGGGGCGGGAGGACCGGTGGTCGCCACCAGTATCTGGCGGTCGTTGAGCTTTTGTTGCCTTTTGTTCTCCTGCGACCCGTGTCCACCGAAAATGACGTTGACCTCCCTGTCAACGCGCGGGAAAGCTCCTCCTGCTCCCTCCTCCTGCTGATGGGGTTGTCGTGGTTCATCTGGTCCTCCTCTCGGCGGCGGAGGAGGTAGAGGTTGGAAGGGTCGACCGTGCCCGACGGAGTGCTTGAAGTCCCGGCAGTTACGAAGAGTGTGGCGCATGTCCTTGTGGTACGGGCACTGGGCGTCGAGGATGTCATCCAGCGTGCGCTCGCCTCCGCGGGGTCCTCCTCGGGCGCGAGAGGCAGGTGGTCCGGCGGCGTGCACTTCTTCGCGAGGCCTCTTCTCCCAGCGTTTGTCGGGTTGCTGGTTCGCGTCGCGTCGTGGTGCTGCCGGTGCGGGCTTTGCTCCTCCGATGAGGTCCTGAGCCCGCTCGTCGGCGGTGATGTAGAGGTCGGCTTCCCGGAACAGCTCCTCGGAAGTAGTCGGCGCCTTCTGTAATATGGCTCGGACGAAAGCCGAGTCATTGGATCCTCGGTAGAAGTCCTCGATCACGGCCGCCTCCGTGACCTCGGGGATACGGTTTCTCATGGTCTGGAACCTTTTGAGGTACGACCGAAGAGTTTCATCCCCCCGACGCTTGATGGATTTGAGATCCCACGGTTGCGCCGGTTTGTCGGAGAGGGACTGGAAATTGGCGGTGAAGCGTCGACTGAAGTCGCCCCAGTCGTCGATGCAGTGTCGGGGTAGATGTCGCAGCCATTGCAGCGCGTCTTGCCCAAGGACAATGGGTAAGTACGCGGTCATCACTTCCTCGGACGCCCCGGCAGCTCGAGCAGCGGTGGTGTAGACGGCTAGCCAGCCCCCTGGATCTTGCTTAGGTTCATATTTGACGACATTGGATACCTTGAAGTTGGGAGGCCATTGGATGGCCCTGAGACGCGGAGTAAGAGCAGACACTCCGCATGTGTCCTCCTGTCGTCGAGGATGATGCCTGTCCCGGGGAGGGGAGTAGTTGTTGTGGTTCCTCGACCGTCCCCGGGTAGTACCGCCAGTTGAGGCCGTTGCTGTAACACCCTGAATTTGGGGGTACAAAATTTCTTTTCAAATATCTACCAAATTCAGGTGTTACCCTCTTTCTTCCATCCTTTTTTTCTTTTCTCTAAATGGTGGAGAGTTATTTTGTTATATATAGGTGTGAGCCTAGTAAAATAAAACCCTAGAGGAGTTTCTATGTTGCATCATACCATAGCATACATCTATTTATTCTTGTTTGTTGGGTGATTTTGTGGAGCACTCATTTAATTAGGAAGTCAAATGAAAAAAGAAAAGAAGAAGAAACCTCTCTCTCTCGCCCCTTCGGCCCAGCCGCGCCCTCCCTGGCAGGCTGCGCGCGGCCCATCTTCCCCTGGCCCATCCGCGCAACCGCAGCAGCGCAGCCCACCACGCCGCGCACCCCTTTCGGCCTGCTTCCGCGGCCCAGCCGTGCGCAGCCCACCAGCGCGCCCAAACCCTAGCCGCCAGGCCAGCGCGCGCTCCAGCCGCCGCCTGCGCGTACGCCCAGCCGCCTGCGCGCTTGCCCAGCTGCCGCCGCCGCCGCTGTGTCGCCGGGCCCACCCGTCATCCCTCCCAAACCGCCCCTCCGCCAACCACGCGCACGTCGCGGACAAGGCATCCCCCTCCACGTCTAGCCATTTTGAAGCCCCGTATTCTACTCTCTCCTTCTCGGGCTCGTGGACGGTGCCCTCGCTCAACCGCCCTTCGTCGTGACGCCGTCGTGGTGAGCTTGCGTCTACCCCTCCCATTTCTTCTCCCTCCTTCGTCTTAGAGTTCGTTTGATTCCTATCCGTGACCATATGCTCGAGCGCGTTCCCCTAGTCGAGATGGCCAGGTCAGTGAGGGGCCGAGCCCCTTCCCCTCGCGCCCATCTTCGCCAGAACCCCCCCCCCCCCCCAAAAGCATGCTCATCTCGTCCGTTCTCGCCCAACTCCGGCGTCTCGGTGTCGCGTGCCAGCCGCGGATGAGGCTCGCCCCGTGGTGCGGCGCCTCTGCTCCGGTGTGCCCCCCTGCCGGTACAGCCAACGGCCCTGCCCAGCGTGACATGCGCATATGCGCGCTCCCCACTGCACTGTGCGCAGAAGCCCGCCGCCGCGCCGTTTCCCTCGGCCCTCCCCGCCTCGTTCCCGTCGAACTCGTCCTGCCAAAGCATCGTCAACCCCGCCGAGCTTGTTGTCGCGCTGGCCTCGCCATCGTCGAGTCGTCCCTATGTTGAGCCTCGTCGTCGCCGCCTGGAGCTCGCCATCGCCATTGTCTGAGCACTCGTCCTCGCTGTGCGATGCCCCGTGGTGAGCATGGAGACTCGTCTACCCCTCGTGCTAGTCTACCCCTAGACAATGTTGTCTACCCCCCCCCTCTTTTGCGTGTGCATAGCCTCGTCGTTGCGTTCTCGCGCATCGTCGTCGCGCAGTGCGCGCATTGTTTTGCTCGTCGCTCGCTTCACCGCACAACTCCAATTTGCTTCACCTAGTATCGCTCGTGTTAATTAGACCATGCATTTAATGATGATCGTTCACATAACAAAATAGTCGGAACTAAATAACTAAGATTTGTTGTTTAGTTGTCGGTTATTAAAATAGAAATTCAATCGAATTTAATTTACAGTTCTACTTACGCGTGTGTGAGTACCTGTTATCGTGATTATGCCAACTTAAATGTTGTATTCAATTATTTGGTTAATATAAAACGACACAATTTAGTAGCATTCGGATGTCGTGTCGTTCATCAGCCACGAATCGTTAGTTATTCAATATATTTTGTGTCATTTTTTTTAGCTGTTTCAGTTGTCTTAACTTTATAATAATGTCGTCTACGCGTTAGAAACATACTGTGTCATGACGCATGTTTCACTAATGTATTAAAAGATTATGTTTATCTGATTGTAATTTAAATAGCAATTTAATTAGAACTAATTTACAGTGTTAGGTTGTGTTTTTATATACACGTTAACATGATTAATCACATACTTAAATATTTTGAATTAATACTGGTTTAGTATAATCACGACATCTGTTAGTGATGCTCGTGTGTCACACGCGCTGTTTACGAGTGATTCGCGCGTGTTGCGCTCGTCGTCGTCGTGCTGTTCGCATGTATTGCACACGCCGTTTTCGCGTGTCGCGCATAATGCCGTGTGTCATCCGCGTGCATCGCACGCCGTCCGCGCATATTAATTAATCGTTTCATTTTAATCGTTCACTTTTAATCACTCTAGTCAGTTAATTAATTATTAGTTTAATTGTCCACCATTAAAAAAACAGTAATTTAGTCAAAACTAAATTGTGGTTGTCAATTTACATTTGATAAATGTCAATCAATATAATTATGCCGAACTAATGTTCTAACAATACTTGTTTAGTGTAATCGCGTTATCTGTTAGCGAGTATCGCGCGTTGTCGCGCACATTATTTCATGTATCAGTCGTGCGCCGTGTGCGCATCATCGTGCTGTTCGTGCCGTAGTGGTGTCGCGCGTGCTGTTCCGTGTGGCGCTTGTTGTTGTCGTATTATTCACGTATCTGGTTTGTGCGTCATTCGCGTGCCGCATTGCTGTTTCGCGCGCCTTGCCGCGTGCCGTTCACGCGCATCGCGCGTTATCCACACGCGAGATTATCTGTTCGCTTATAATCACCCATGTCAGTTAATTAGTTATTTATTTAATCATCCACAATTAAATCAGTAAGTTAGTCAAAGCTAAGTAGTAGTTTTAATTTATTTTTGATATGGTAATGTCAATTCACGTAATTATAATTACGTCGAACTAATATTCTAATTAAGACCTGTTTAGTATAAACACGTTACCGATTTAGCTTTCTCGCCTACGTCGCGCGTGTTATTCAGCACGCGGTTGGCGTGCTGTTTCGCGCATCGTTCGTGCTGGTCGCTCGCGCTGTCTTGTGCGTCGTTCGTGTGCTGTGTCGCGTGTGTCTCTGCATCGTTCGCGCGCTGTCGTGTTATTTCGTGTATCGTAAGTTCGCCTCGCGTAGAATCTCTCGTGTTAATTAAAGTACTTATTTGACTGACATTCGTTAGCATAGCGGATTAATCGAACTAAATTATAGATATTACTTATAGTTTACAATGTCAAATTAGATATTATAATTAACACTCGTTTAGTGTGGACGCGATAACCTCTGGACCGTACACTAGTAGAAAAGAGCTCAAAGCCTGCGGCACCCATAAATTATCACTGGCGGTTTCAGTTATCACGCGCCAGTAAAAAAAACAAGGTGGACCCGACTTAGGAACCGCCAGTGGAAACGCATTTTCACTGGCGGTTCTGTTACACCAACCGCCAGTGGAAATAGGGTATTTCCACTGGCGGTTGGTGTAACAGAACCGCCAGTGGAAACCTATTTCCACTGGCGGTTGGTGTAACAGAACCGCCAGTGTAAAGACCCTATTTACACTGGCGGTTGTGTTAAGATAACCGCCAGTGGAAATAGGTTTCCACTGGCGGTTTTTTAAACCAACCGCCAGTGAACTGTCTGTTATAAAATACCCATCTTCCCCGTGACAGTGAACTGTATGCTCGCAGCCAGCTTCCATTGGAGGCGATTTTGGAGGTCCAGATTTCACAAAAATATAAGGGGGGAGGTTTTGGTCTTCATTTCTTGGAAGAAGGTGGATAAGAAAGGTTGGTTTATGTTTCTTTGTCAATTTTTGTTCATTCTTGCTCAATTTTAGCCACATTTTGGATCTAGGGTTTCACATGTGAGAGAGAAGAGTATAGATAGGTAATTTTCTCTATTTTCTCAAATGAGGTTGCATAAGATGGTTAGTTTTTGTCTATTCCCTCTCTTTTTCATGTTTAGTTGCTTAATGAATGGTGAATGTGTTGTATGGAAGATTAGTTTAATTATGTTTCAATTGTTAGTTATTGTTTATTTTTGCTCAATTTTAACTACATTTTGAAACTAGGCTTTCACCATATGTTAAAGATAGGTTTGGGTATTAATTTTTTTTTGTTTATTAGTTGCTAGGAAAGTTTGGCTTATGTTTCTTTTGCCAAATTTTGTTTATTTTTCCTCCATTTTAGCCACATTTTGGATATAGGGTTTCACCATGTGTTAGAGATAAAGTAGTTTAACTACTTTTATTGGAAGAGATAAAGTAGTCTAACTACATTTGTATATATACCGATCAATATTTACTGTATATATACATGCATGGTAATGTGACTTGCCATGAAAACTTCGGACTGGAAGGGTAGGCAGCAGATGTCGCACTCCAACGCGTCCTTCTCCATGGATAGTGTCACAGTCGCCTCTTCCTCATCCTCCAACCCCGACTCTTCCTCATCCTCCATGTGCAGCATGTAATTTTACACGACTTTCTAGAGAGGAGAGGGAGAGGGAGAGAGAGCTATTGTTGCCAATGCGCTCGGAGCAGGTGCAGCACTTACCGTCCGTGCGGATGCAGCACTTTGCACATCCAGAATGCCCGTTCTTGCACTGATTTTACACAGGGCAGAACATCATGCTGGAGTCTACCGATCAATATGTACTGTATATATACATGCATGGTAATCTGACTTTTTAGCAGATGTCGCACTCCAACGCGTCCTTCACATTTTAGCCACATTTTTGGATATAGGGTTTCACCATGTGTTTTATGTTACTTTTTTACAGGTGGTGATGGAGAGGACATCCTGGATGTATAACTTATCAAGGCTAGATCCATCATACATATCCGAGGTCCATAGGTTTATTGATGTCGCTACGAACCATGCTTGGAGAACAAAGACAAAACACATATATTGTCCATGCATGGACTGCAAAAATGCTGCTGTATTTAATGACACAGAACAAATCATATCTCATCTGGTATGCCGAGGATTTATGAAGGATTACACAATTTGGACAAAGCATGGAGAGGGTAGCTCTTCGCCTTATACGACTGGAAACCCTGAGAACATCGACGACAGATTTCAGTTCGTTCACGAGACACACCAACCTCTTCCACAGAGCGAACATGTAGTGCAAAATGTTACTGATCATGGTTACGCTGGAGGAAATGAACATGATAGACCTCATGTTCTGCCAAGTGTTATGGATGAGGAAGATGCAGAGTTGCTAGAGGCAATGTTGCGTCGTCATACAGATCAATCGATGTTCTTAATGAAAGGTATGGAGTCCCTAAAGAAGGCAGCAGAAGAGCCTTTGTACGACGAGTCTAAGGGTTGTACCAAAGAGTTCACGACGCTCCGGTCTGTGCTAAAGCTGTTGATGTTAAAAGCTAAATATGGTGTGTCTGATGCTGGCTTCGATGCGTTCTTGAGTATTATCGCAGACATGCTTCCAAAGGAGAACAATGTGCCTGCTAACACGTACTATGCAAAGAAACTAATCAGTCCGCTCACTATGGGTGTGGAGAAGATCCACGCGTGTAGAAATCACTGTATCCTTTATCGAGGTGATGATTATAAAGACTTGGAGAGCTGCCCAAAGTGCGGTGCAAGTAGGTACAAGACGAATAAAGACTATCGAGAGGACGAAGAGTGTGTTGCATCCGTGTCTAAAGGGAAGAAGCGAAAGAAAGCCCAAAAAAAGACTTCAAAATCCACGAGCAAAGAAAAAGAAGAAGTAGACTATTATGCGCTCAAAAAGATTCCTGCTTTGGTGATGTGGTACCTCCCCGTCGTCGATCGATTGAGGTGTTTGTTCGCTAATCCTGAGGATGCCAGACTTATGAGCTGGCATGCTTCTGATGAGCACAAAAACGATGGGAAGCTTCGACATCCAGCCGATGGGAAGCAGTGGCAAGATTTCAATGACAACCACCGAGACTTTGCCGATGAACCGAGAAATGTTAGGTTCGCACTGAGTACTGATGGAATGAACCCATTTGCTGAGAGGAGCAGCAAGCATAGCACATGGCCGGTGATCCTCACCATATACAACCTTCCTCCATGGTTGATGCAGAAACGGAAGTACATTTTGCTAACCATCCTTATTTCTGGACCTACACAACCTGGAGTTGACATGGATGTATTTTTGGAGCCCTTAATGGAGGATATGAAAATATTGTGGGAAACGGGTGTTCAAATGTTGGATGAGTATCGTAAAGGTTCATTCACGCTGAGAGCAATTCTTTTTGTTACGATCAACGATTACCCTGCTCTCTTCACATTATCAGGCCAGTTTAAGGGAAAGGTTGGTTGCACAGTATGCATTGATGGAACTGCTTACGTATCCCTTGCTGCATCTAGGAAGATAGTTTACATGAGGCACAGACGCTTTTTATTGGAAGGACACAGGTACCGCATGCGAAAGATGGATAAGTACTTCGACAATAATGGTGAACTACATTCTACTGCTCCATCGGGTAACAATAGAGGTCATAGAGTTTTTGAAATAGTCAGGAATATCAAGTTTGTTTTCGGGAAGAAGACAAAAGACGGAAAAACAAGGAAGGATGTCAAACCAGCTTCGGGGGCTATATTCAAGAAGAAGTCTATTTTCTTCGAGTACTTGCCTTACTGGAAAGAGTTAGATGTGCGGCATGCGATCGATGGTATGCACGTTCAGAAGAACGTGTTTGAAAGCATAATGGGCACCTTGCTAGACATAAAGGGCAAAACAAAAGAAGGGCTCAATTCACGCATGGACTTGGTAGATTTAGGCATAAAAAAGGAACTACATCCCGTTCTTCAAGAAAATGGGAAGTACCATCTCCCAGCAGCAAGCTACAATCTCAATGTAGATGAGAAACATGCGATGTGTGTTTGGCTCAAGAATTTGAAAGTCCCATCCGGATTCTGCTCTAGCATACGGAGTATTGTGTCAATGAAAGACCTGACAATCACCAACTACAACTCACATGATTGCCATGTCATGCTGACTACATTCCTACCTATTGCCATCAGGGCTATAAATCCTTTGTTTTTAAAGATGGCAATCACACGGTTGTGCTACTTTTTCAACAGGATTTCACAAAAGGTAATTGGCCGTGATGAGTTGGCATCTCTTCAGGAATTCGCAGTGGAGACAATATCACAGTTTGAGATGTGTTTCCCTCCATCGTTCTTTGATATTATGGTGCACCTTGTGGTGCACTTGGTGCCACAAATAGAGGCATTGGGTCCTATGTACTTGCATGAAATGTGGACGTATGAACGTTTCATGTCAATACTGAATGGCTATGTATCAACCCGTGCTCGTCCCGAGGCATCCATGATAGAGGGGTACTGTACCGAAGAGGCCATTGAGTCCGGAGCTCCATTCTGCAATAGTATCCTAAAAGACCAGGTTGCAATAGGTCTGCCTCCGTCACGACACGAGGGTAGACTGTATGGAAGCGGGAGGATGGGACGGAAATCTTTCATCCCACCGGATTACGATATAGTACTTGAGGCACATCAGAGCATCCTACATCAGCTAACAATAATGGAGCCATTTATCCAACAACACATCAATGAGCTTCGCGAGCAAAATCCTGGGCATACGGATGATTGGGTAATGAAGCAACATAAGCAGGGGTTCAACACATGGCTAATGGTGAAGGACATTCCACGTGGAGAAACAATAGAAGAACAAACCATCAAGGGCTTGGCATCTGGACCATCACGCCAGGTCACAACATGGCAAACCTATGACATTAGTGGATTCACATTTTGTACCAAGTCCAAGGACAAAAAGAGCATGTCACAAAACAGTGGTGTTCGATGCGAAGCCATAGATGATGAAACTGGTGAGATTATTACATATTTTGGCTTTATTGAGGACATATGGGAACTAGACTATGGTACATTTCAGATCTCGGTTTTCCGATGTCAATGGGTTGAAGACAAACATGTCACGGTAGACAACTATGGGGTCAGAGTTCTTGATCTAAGTAAGGTAGGTTACAAAGATGACCCATGGATCCTTGCTAATCGTGCTGCACAGGTCTTCTATGCTGAACATATCATTTCTAACAATGAGAAGAAAAGCACCGACAAACCGAAGCATGTAGTTTTTCCTGGAAAACAACAAGCTATAGGAGTTGATGGTGTATCTGATTTAGAGGATTTTAACCAGTTCAATGACATGTCTCTTTTCATAGACCATCCAACCAAGATAAGGAACGTTGAGCGAAGCATCCCACGCAATTCGATGCCCTGGGTACGCCACGATGGACAAGGCAGAACAATAGCTCCCTAGATTATATAGTTGTCATGTAATTGATTATTGTTAGGACATGTCATGTAATTGATTATTGTTAGCGACAAACCGAAGCATGTAATTTTACACGACTTTCTAGAGAGGAGAGAGAGAGGATAGAGAGAGAGAGGAGAGAGAGAGGATAGAGAGAGAGGAGAGAGAGGAGAGAGAGAGGAGAGAGAGAGGAGAGAGAGAGGAGAGAGAGAGGATAGAGAGGAGAGAGAGAGGATAGAGAGAGAGGATAGAGAGGAGAGAGAGAGGAGAGAGAGAGGAGAGAGAGAGAGGAGAGAGAGGACAGAGAGAGGAGAGAGAGAGGAGAGAGAGAGGAGAGAGAGAGGATAGAGAGGAGAGAGAGAGGATAGAGAGAGAGAGGATAGAGAGGAGAGAGAGAGGAGAGAGAGAGGATAGAGAGAGAGAGGAGCTAGAGAGAGGAGCTAGAGAGAGGAGCTAGAGAGAGGATAGAGAGAGAGGAGAGAGAGAGGAGAGAGAGAGGAGAGAGAGAGGAGAGAGAGAGGATAGAGAAGAGAGAGAGAGGATAGAGAGAGAGAGGATAGAGAGGAGAGAGAGAGGAGAGAGAGAGGAGAGAGAGAGGAGAGAGAGAGAGGAGAGAGAGGACAGAGAGAGGAGAGAGAGAGGAGAGAGAGAGGAGAGAGAGAGGAGAGAGAGAGGATAGAGAGGAGAGAGAGAGGATAGAGAGAGAGGATAGAGAGGAGAGAGAGAGGAGAGAGAGAGGATAGAGAGAGAGAGGAGCTAGAGAGAGGAGCTAGAGAGAGGAGCTAGAGAGAGGATAGAGAGAGAGGATAGAGAGAGGATAGAGAGAGAGAGGAGAGAGAGGAGAGAGAGAGGATAGAGAGAGGATAGAGGAGAGAGAGGAGCTAGGGAGAGGAGAGAGAGGAGAGAGAGGATAGAGAGAGAGGAGCTAGGGAGAGGAGAGAGAGGAGAGAGAGAGGGAGAGGGGAGAGAGAGGGAAGAGAGAGGAGGGAGAGGGAAGAGAGAGGAGAGAGAGGAGAGAGAGGGGAGAGAGAGAGAAGTAATATATAAATATATATTATGTATACTAAATATATATATTTATATATTTAATATGTACAAAAATTTATATACTTAATGTATGAATATACAATAAAAAATAATATACTAAAAACATTTCTACTGGCGGTTGACAATGAAAACCGCCAGTAGAAATCATTTCTACTGGCGGTTGTCATAGAGAACCGCCAGTAGAAATGGCCTCCACAGTCTGTGGATGGCATTTCTACTGGCGGTTCTCTATGACAACCGCCAGTAGAAATGATTTCTACTGGCGGTTTTCATTGTCAACCGCCAGTAGAAATATCTCCTATATAAAGGAGCGCGCGCGGGGCCGAAATTTCGCTAAGTCTTTTGGCGCCCTGTCTTTTACACTCCCGCCGTCAGGCTGCCGAATTTTCGCCCCGGCGATCTTCCTCCGTGCGCCGCCGTCGTCCACGCCGTCGTCCACGCCGTCGTCCCCGCGCCGTAGGTGAGTTCTTCTCTCTCTCTCTCCCTTTCTTCGTTCGCTCGGGCTCGGTCTAGGAGTGAGAGGGAAGAGAGAGGAGGGCGCGCGCCGCCGCCGCCGCCGCGCGCACGCGGGCGCCGCCGCCGTCTCTGCATAGAGTGAGAGAGAGGAGGGGCGCGCCGCCGCCGCCGAGAGGGAGGAAGAGAGAGGAAGGAGAGGGAGAGGGAAGAGAGAGGAGGGAGAGAGATAGAGGGAGGGAGAGGAGGGTGAGAGAGAGAGAGGAGGGAGAGGAGAGAGATAGAGAGAGGGAGAGAGATAGAGGGAGAGGAGAGAGATAGAGGGAGGGAGAGGAGGGTGAGAGAGAGAGAGGAGGGAGAGGAGAGAGATAGAGAGAGGGAGAGAGATAGAGGGAGGGAGAGGAGGGTGAGAGAGAGAGGAGGGAGAGGAGAGAGATAGAGAGAGGGAGAGAGATAGAGGGAGAGGAGATAGATAGAGGGAGGGAGAGGAGGGTGAGAGAGAGAGAGAGGAGGGAGAGGAGAGAGATAGTTAGAGGAGGGAGAGGAGAGAGAGGAGGGAGACATATGTGTGTTCATATGTGTTCAATATATATATGTGTTCATATGTGTTCAAATGTATGTGTTCAATATATATGTGTGTTCATATGTGTTCAAATGTATGTGTTCAATATATATGTGTGTTCATATGTGTTCAAATGTATGTTTAATATATACATTGTAATTTTATCCGTCACAACTCGATAATATACATATCCGATCCGATCCGAATTCGATCTAAACTCGATAATTTCCGTACGACTCTCCCTCTCTCCCTCTCTATACGTCCTATGCGACTCTCCCTCTCTCCCTCTCCTCGTCCTATACGACTCTCCCTCTCTCCTTCTCTATACGTAACTCGATAATATCCTATGCGACTCTCCCTCTCTCCCTCTCTATACGTCCTATGCGACTCTCCCTCTCTCCCTCTCCTCGTCCTATACGACTCTCCCTCTCTCCTTCTCTATACGTAACTCGATAATATCCATACGATTCTCCCTCTCTCCCTCTTTATGGTTAGGGTTTAGGGTTAGGGTTAAGGGTTTAGTGCCTGAGGATGTATTTAATTATACTATTTGTTAATATGAATTTAATTATTGCTTACGTTAATATGTGTTAATATGTATTTAATTATTGCTTATGTATTTGTATATATATAGCTCAATGAGTTCTCCGATCAAGGACAAGAGTGTTGCTCAAGAAAAATCCAGCAGTGAAGGATATGAAACGCCTAGCGACCCTTTTCCTACCACTAGCATAGATAGGGCCGCTCTCCGTGAGTTGCAACGTGACCCTACTTATGATCCACGAGAAGCTGAGGTAAAAGTACGCATCTTTAGCTTCGTATGTGTACCCTACTGATTTCACATGCATGATCTCTTGTGCATTTTATTACATGAATAGGAGGTCATGTCTGAATTCCGTGCGATACTCGAAGAAGCCGTGGCACGAAACGAAGACGTACCGGAGCCGACCCAAGACGCACCGGAACAGACCAAGACAACAACTGAGACGTCAAGGAAAAGGAAGCAGAGCGATCGAAAAAGAGGTGACAGGGGGCTGAACAAGTTTCCCGACAAAACATACAAAATCTCAGACGTGAGCCCGAAAGGTCAGCCCCTTGCTCCAGAAGAGGCACTACCTAAGTTCCGGAATGCACTTGGGTTTTTAGTTAGAGATAATCTTGACATAACAATACGACAGTGGAGAGATGTGTCAGATGATGTCAAGAATCAAATATGGAATAAGCTATTAATGAGGTTCGTTCTGCCTCGGGGTTCAGAAGAACTCGTGAAGGAATACACGATGAAGCAGCTTGCGATAAATTTCCGAAACTGGAGGTCTGAGATGAACACAAAGTTTGCAAAGAAAGGTCTGGACCCGACCAAAAAATATAAAATCTCAGCAGGTCAGTGGGCAGTATTTTTAGAGCAGAGGAGCAGCCCTGATTTCATATCTCTAAGTGAGGCAAATTCTGAACTATCAAAGAAGAACAAGTACCGCCACCACCTAGGCACAGGTGGTTACAAGCGTCAGGTTCCTAAATGGAGACAAGAAGACGCCGAGAAGAAGGCCGCAGGGTTGCCGACGCTGTCCGAGCAACTTGGTGAAAGGGCGGCAAATTGGCTCCGTGCTAGAAAACCAAGGGAAACCGAGACCGGTGTATCTTTTGATGATCCCATTGTCGAAGAAGCGGCAAAAAACATATATACAATGGCAGCTAAGCAGAGCGAAGGAACTTTTAAGCCACAAAGGGAAAGAGACATCCTAACGGCTGGTCTCGGTAACCCTGAGCATCCTGGCCGTGTACGAGGAATCTCGTCTAAGGAAGGATGGAAGGAAGGATTCGGACAACAGTGGGAAGGTCTGTACAGGAAACGTGATCGATACAAGGAAGAGATGGCGGATTATTTTAAGTTGGAGGCCAAGAAAGAGTTCAAAGCCATGATGTCTCAAATGCTATCGAATCCTCCTCCAGAATTGATGCAACAGTTGGCGAGTGCGATGTCTGTTCAACAGATGACCACTCCACAAATACAAATAATTGCAGCAGCTCAACCGCCGGCTTCCACAGATTGTACGACATTACCAAGCTCTGTTGCTTCAACGGGAAATAAGGACCGTTATCCAGTTGATGACATCACAAGGCCTGTGGCGTGCGCACTGGTTATAAGATATGGTATTAACAATAAACGTACAAAGAAAGTAGCCACAGGCCTTGCGATCCCAGGACGCAAGTTCCATGGAAACGATATTCCAGATGATTATTGCAAAGTAGAAGTGACGACGGTCGTCCAAGGATCCGAGGACGACATGCTAGACATCCCTGGGCCCGAAGGTATCGAGAAACTTGGACAAGCTATCAAGAATTTTATCCTTTGGCCTCGAAGGGATGTCGATTTGCTTGATTTGTCGAATTCGCCGCAGGCGTCGCAGGCCCAACCGTCTCCGCCTTCTCAAATTTTTGCTCCTATTGTACATCCATCATCCTCACCTCCTCAAACTTCACATGCTGCTCCTCATCCTTTTTCTGACCCACCGTCTCCGCCACAAGCATCACCATTCAGGGCTCCACCACCTTCTCCTCCCCATCCTCTTGGTGACCCACTGTGTACGCCACCATCAAGGGATCCACCTTCTCCACAGCCATCAAACGATCCAAGGCCATCAAAGAAATCTAAACTTCCTATTCCAAAATTGGTGTCCCCGTATCAGAAAAAGAAGAGTAAAGCTACTACTGCTGGCACAGTTCGGTTTTTGAAAGGGATTGGACGGAGCCTCACGTCACAAACTGTTGATTTGGCCGAGCACGAGGAGTCTGCAAAAAAGGCTGAGGCAATGGCCGCAAAGATAAAGAAGCCAACTAAGGCAGATTACAAAAACGTGCCTAAAAAATATGTGCCGGGCAGACCTCTGCTACCTCTTGAGAAACTAAGAAAGGTCCCGGCTGGTGTTAAAAGGTTGCATGACTGGTACATGCGGGCATCATCGGTTGGCATCGACACCATCAGTGTGCATATACCAGACCATGCTTTTATTGGTTCGAACCAAAAGGCCGTTGTTACATTCGAGGACATGTGGTTAATGATGAACCTTCAGAGACTCGACGTGCAACTTGTAACGATGTTTGCATTGTAAGTGTCGCTCATACTTCCACATATGTGTGTTATTATTAGTGAGTTGTATAAAATTTCAATATCTGACATGCACGTGTGACTTGCAGAATGCAACATGATCAGCAGGAGATTCTTTACGGTACCAAGCCCAATGCTAGTGCCAGTAAAAGGGTTGGGTATCTCAACCCAATACTTATATCCGAGGAAAGCCACACTTTTAGAATCGGGAAAGACAACGATGAAATAAGGGGAAAGACGTACGAAGAAGTTGAGAAGCGTATAAAGGAAATGAAGAAGGATTTTGAAGCTCGATACGCCACATACATAGGACATGCAATGCTTCAATTTCAAGACAGGGAAGCCATAATGGCCCCGTACAACTTTAAGTAAGTGTGATTTTGCATAAATAAAATTAATAATTTCAATACACATGCATCACAAATTTGATTCGTACAGGGACCACTGGATATGCTTCCTCATTTATCCTAAGGTTGGAAAGGTGCTGGTGCTCGACTCCTTGAACTTCGACCCTTCGACATATGCAACATTCCTCAGCATCTTAGAGCTGTAAGCCTTTTCTATGCATGCATACTTTTATCGATTAAAATTTGAGAATAACATGGTGATTCTATTTGAGATCACAGTGCTTATAGATTCTATAAGATGAAAGGTGGAAAGTACGACCTGTCGAAAAAACTCGTGCCACTAGACATCCATCATCACTGGCCGGTAAGTATGTGATTTTATGAATACATATCATACACAATGTTGCAACTAAATAACCAATCTCCCGTTATGTAGTGCCACAAGCAACCACAAGGATCAGTCCTATGTGGATTCTATGCGTGCGAGTTCATGAGAGTGAACGGACGATACGTCACGAACCCTGACAAGGTATTATTAGTAATAGTCAAGTATGTATTTATGTCATTAAAGATGCAAATGTGTATAAATAGATGATGTTTATAAAATTCCTTTACAGCAATTTCAACGAGGAAACCCGGAGAACTTGACCGAAGCTGCATTGTATGGCATAGTGGAGGACCTCTGCACATTCATATTGAAAGAGGTCATTCCCGCAGAAGGAAAATATCACGATGCTTCCGGGACATTAGCTTTGCCAGAGTTCAGAATACTAACAGAAATTAGTAGATTATCTCTTAGCCGAGATAGTTATTAGAACTTAGGTGAAAACTTTTGATGTATAGAATGCATGAAGCATATATGGTTGTAAACAGAATACTTTGATGTATATAAATGTATGATAGAATTTAATTCCATGTTGCTTTCAATATCAATATAGATATATATATATATGTGTTTGTGTGTGTGTAAATAAATATATCTATAATTCAGTATTGTTTGAAATTTTGAAAAAAGGCGGGGAAACATTTTCACTGGCGGTTCCTTAAGAAAACCGCCAGTGAAAAGGGCATTTTCACTGGCGGTTCCTTAAGAAAACCGCCAGTGAAAAGGGCATTTTCACTGGCGGTTCCTTAAGAAAACCGCCAGTGAAAATGCCCTTTTCACTAGCGGTTCCAAAATAACCGCCAGTGGAAATGTTGATTTCCACTGGCCCCTAGCACTGGCGGAACTGAGAAACGCCACTATAAATACGTTTTCAACCGCCACTACAGAGCTTCTGTGTACTAGTGGTAGCCTCGACCGTCGCGTTTCTTTGTCCTCGTGTGACCGTAGTAACACGCTCTTTTTTATTTTGCGTAATTTATTATGTTTTACTGGAATGGTGTAATGTTCTTATGCATATATATGGTTGTTTGTTTGTGCCTGTTTGTATTCGCTGTGCGACGCGAATAGATTGCGATCTGTTCCTGAGCTTCGAGGAATCGACGGTCAAGCTTCGGCGACCAAGTGATCTAGCTCTTCGAGTTCCACGAAGTTGAAGACCCTGAGCATCTGTTTGGTGAAGGCAAGTGTCCTCTGACCCATTATGTCCTATTTACTTTATAATTCACTGTCCCGCATACTATGAACAACCTAAGGATTGACTAGCTTTCTATTTACCTGGTCCTTGATTACCTTTTGGGCTACTATGGTTAGCTACATGCTAGCGCTTTACTTTAATCAATGAACATGATGAGATACAATGATGATACTATGATTTTATTCTGGATATGATGATATACTTGTGGCATTTAGGGGACTCGAGCGGTTTCTCGAGTGCCTCTCCGTAAGGACCTGTTCGTTGAGAGACCACCCGGGATAACAGTGCAACCATGAGGGTGAAATGGGATGCCCTTAGCTAATTAATTAGAGGAACTAGAGGTGTAGTTGCTTCGCCGTCGTGCCGTCAATGGGGTCCAGGCACAGTGCTTGCTCTGCCGAGGCTGAGTGCCGAGGTTCTTTTGTTTTGCTTTTGTTAGTCACCCTCCTGCGGGGAGAGGTACTGTGTTTATCAAACTGGAGAAACCTAACGGGTGGCTATGACCTCTAGGGAATTTTTGTAAAAGCTACGTAGTGATACCCTGCCGGACCACCTAGGAAGTGATCAATGGGGAGTCATGATCCCCGGGCAAAACGGGAATCACGGCTCATGGGTAAAGTGTGCGACCTCTGCAGAGGGTAATGAAACTGATATATCAGCCGTGCTCACGGTTATGAGCGGCCTTGGGATCCTCTTTGATTAGAGATACAGATGGTTCGAGATACAATGATTTTATTTATGGTTTTGGCTCGACGATGATAATGTTTTTCCTCGATGAGGAAATGATTCACGGGTTGGTTATTACTAAAACTTGGCTTCCACTAATAATAAATACTTGACCAACTAAAAGCAATTGCTTTGACCTTAACCCCACATAAAGCTAGTCCACCTCAGCCAAACGGGACATTTGCTGAGTACGTTGATGTGTACTCACCCTTGCTTTCACAAAACACCAGGTTGCCTTTGGTGCAATCTATGCTCAGGTAAAGAAGAAGGCGTCGAGGCGGATCTCCAGGAGTTCCAAGACTTCGACGAGTTCGAGGATTAGGCTAGCGACCTCCCCCAGTCAGCTGCCTGTGGTGGGTTGTTTACGTTGGCTACGTTTCGATTCTGTGTACTTTGATTTATATTATGTAAATGACTCTAGTCTGTAATATTATTACTTACTCTTTATTGTAATTCGAAGCATTGTGCTATGATGAGTCATTTATGTAATCGCTGTGTACGTGAATTACTGATCCTGGCACGTACATGGTTCGCATTCGGTTTACCTTCAAAATCGGGTGTGACATAAGTGGTATCAAAGCCTTGCTGACTGTAGGACCGCTGACCTAGAGTAGCATTGGCCGTTTAAGGACTTATTGATTATTACTTCACCTCATCCTTGATGTTGCTTCAAAATATTAGTCACCTCGACTAATTCTATGTTATGCTTCTATATATCACCTTGCCAAATGTACTTTGTTCTAATATTGTCTATGCTTCGCCTATTCATTCTATTAGATCTGATCTCACTCTTGTGCTTGCGACATCTTTGTAAATGCCCCCTAATCATAACCTTCTTGTCTTTTGGGATTCTTTTTGTCTTCCATTATTAAATTGCTACCATTTGACCATATCTATTCCATTGGTATTGACTTGCTGCATCTTTTGGATTCTTCCAAACCCTTATCCCTTAATTCAAATACTTAACCCTGAAAAACTCTGTTGCCCATTTAAACATTCTAGCTTATATTTTCATGTCCTCCCTGTCTTTTGAGACCCTTTCCTATTCTATTGATAAGTCGCTATCTTTTTGGCAATTTGTACTTTCTTGGTTTTGGTATGCTCGTACCATTGGAATCTTGCATACTCTTATTTTTATGCTTACCTTTATGTCCCAATATCTGTTTGAAATATTTCAGTTAACATGCCCTTGACCACCCTTGTTTCCTAATGATCCATGAGTGATCATTTTATTTTGTGCACCTGTGGTAATCTCGTTGTTTCCTTGTAACCTCCTTCGGTAATGAATTTTTACTTCAACTCTTCTGTCGGAACCTCACTTATCTTATCCTTGATTGTTTTCTCCACCTTGCCATTTGGCGAGTCTTGCCTTGACTCTGTCCATGGATTATGCTTTTCATCATTATCACATTTACCCTTATCACCTCTATATCTTACCTTGATGTTTATCTTATACTGGCCCTTTAAAATCTCCTCTTTTCCATCTCAATCTGAGCATTGTACTTTACCTACTGTTCCCTTGGTCGTATCCTCTTCCTCATCGCTTGTAAATCTTCAACTCCATCCTATGTCGTGTCTCTGTTTAGCGTTGCCTTGACCTTTCCCATCTCTCGACCATACCTTGGTGATGACATTATGTCTGTTATCTAAAATCTCCAACTTGTCATCTCATTTCGGGAGTGGTATTCTACTTATCCCGCCTTTTGGTCGTAATCTCATATTTGCCACGCGCCAGCCTGGCCTTAGCTTCATTCTTTGTTGTACTTGTACCCTTGGTTCCCTTAACTTCAATCTTTATTGTACTCGTACCCTTGGTTCCCCTGCACTTTCACCTCTTCCCTTACGCCCTTGTCTGTTATCGCCTTTAACCCTTGTAATATATGTATCTTCACCTAAATGCTTACCTTGAAATTATCCTTTAAGAGCCTCCCCTTCCTTTCAACCTAGTTTGAGAGTTGCGAGTTACCCATCTCTCCCTTGATTTCTTTTCACTTCTTGTCGCCTTACAAGTTTTGTGTTAATTCCATCTCTTGTTATGTTTTTATTTGCTATCACCCTCACCTTGTCGTCCATCGATCTTGCCTGGATACTCATCTTTATTCCTACTTCTTAAAAACCCCCTCTCTTCCACCTCAATTTCAGAGTGATAGTTTACCTATCGGGCCCTTGGATGTATCCTCTTCTTTTCCACTTGCAGATCTTGTCTGAACTTCATCCTTCGTGGTACTTATATCCTTGGTTCTTATGCACATTTACTTCCTCTCTTACATTCTTGTTCGGTATCACCTTTAGCCCTTGTAATATTCATACCCTTACCTTCATGCTTACTTTGAACCTCCCTTTAAAAGCCTTCTCTTTTCCATCCTTGTTCGAGGATAATGTCTTACCTATTTCGCCATTGACTGCTCCCCCTTCTTTGACGCCTTGCAAGTCTTGTCTAAAATACATCCTTTATTGTGTGTTTGTCCATTATCACCTTAACACTTGTCATCCCTCGATTTTTACCTTGATGCTTATACTATACCTGCATTTTAAAGCTGCCTCTCCCATTTCATTTCAAGAGTGATGTCTTACCCATCCCGCTCTTGTTCGTTCCCTATTTCTCTATCTCGTTGCAAGTCTTGTCTTAACTCGATCTTTTGGTGTGCCTTTATCTGTTACCTCATTTACCTTTGTCATCACTTGATCTTTCCATGATGCTTATCCTATGCCTACCTTTTGAAATATCATCTTTTCCATCTCGATTTGAGAATGGTGTTTTACCTATCCTGACCTTGGTTGCATTCCCTCCCTTGTCGGTTACAATCATTGCTTTAGCTCCATCCTTTATTATGCTCATGCCCCTAGCCTCCATATCTTATTATTCCCCTTGCCTTTTGTTGGCCTTAGAGTAGTTTCCCTTTTTTAAGGGAAGACCACTATTTAATTAAAAGTTACGTATCGCAACGAGATGTTTGTTGTTGTATGCTTGTGCTGTTTGACTTTGTGTGATGACTGATTTGCTTCTTTGTGATGAGTGTTGATGCGTTGTGGCCCTTGGTCCGCAATGACATCCGTTTACTAGCTGAGTGCCGTAGAGTTAAGTAGCTGGGTGCTCTCCCTATTCTCTCGTTAATCCATCTATTCTTGCCTTTTCTATCTACACCCTTTCCTCTTGCACCTATGCAGTTGGCAACCTCCAACCTCTCTTAATCAGTCAAGATCAGGATCATCGACATCTTCACCAAGTGCATATCAATGCTCCTGTTAAGGGGGTTAGTCGCTAACCCCAATGAAGACAATGCGATCAACATCGACCAACAAGATTGAAGTGGCGCAGCGGAAGCGTGTGTGGGTCCTAACCCACAGGTCTAAGAGATCCTCAAGAATTGTATCAATTCGTCGCGAACATCTGAAGGTCAAAGAAGCCAGCTCGCAAGTAAGCTTGCAGAGTCAAAGTCAACTCAAAAGGCCGCGGACAACCTATGAACCAACCTAGTCGTTCTTGCTAGCCTCTTCTTGAATCTCGAGGACGAGATTCCTGTTAAGGGGGTTAGGTTTGTAACACCCTGAATTTGGGGGTACAAAATTTCTTTTCAAATATCTACCAAATTCAGGTGTTACCCTCTTTCTTCCATCCTTTTTTTTTCTTTTCTCTAAATGGTGGAGAGTTATTTTGTTATATATAGGTGTGAGCCTAGTAAAATAAAACCCTAGAGGAGTTTCTATGTTGCATCATACCATAGCATACATCTATTTATTCTTGTTTGTTGGGTGATTTTGTGGAGCATTCATTTAATTAGGAAGTCAAATGAAAAAAGAAAAGAAGAAGAAACCTCTCTCTCTCGCCCCTTCGGCCCAGCCGCGCCCTCCCTGGCAGGCTGCGCGCGGCCCATCTTCCCCTGGCCCATCCGCGCAACCGCAGCAGCGCAGCCCACCACGCCGCGCACCCCTTTCGGCCTGCTTCCGCGGCCCAGCCGTGCGCAGCCCACCAGCGCGCCCAAACCCTAGCCGCCAGGCCAGCGCGCGCTCCAGCCGCCGCCTGCGCGTACGCCCAGCCGCCTGCGCGCTTGCCCAGCTGCCGCCGCCGCCGCTGTGTCGCCGGGCCCACCCGTCATCCCTCCCAAACCGCCCCTCCGCCAACCACGCGCACGTCGCGGACAAGGCATCCCCCTCCACGTCTAGCCATTTTGAAGCCCCGTATTCTACTCTCTCCTTCTCGGGCTCGTGGACGGTGCCCTCGCTCAACCGCCCTTCGTCGTGACGCCGTCGTGGTGAGCTTGCGTCTACCCCTCCCATTTCTTCTCCCTCCTTCGTCTTAGAGTTCGTTTGATTCCTATCCGCGACCATATGCTCGAGCGCGTTCCCCTAGTCGAGATGGCCAGGTCAGTGAGGGGCCGAGCCCCTTCCCCTCGCGCCCATCTTCGCTAGAACCCCCCCCCCAAAGCATGCTCATCTCGTCCGTTCTCGCCCAACTCCGGCGTCTCGGTGTCGCGTGCCAGCCGCGGATGAGGCTCGCCCCGTGGTGCGGCGCCTCTGCTCCGGTGTGCCCCCCTGCCGGTACAGCCAACGGCCCTGCCCAGCGTGACATGCGCATATGCGCGCTCCCCACTGCACTGTGCGCAGAAGCCCGCCGCCGCGCCGTTTCCCTCGGCCCTCCCCGCCTCGTTCCCGTCGAACTCGTCCTGCCAAAGCATCGTCAACCCCGCCGAGCTTGTTGTCGCGCTGGCCTCGCCATCGTCGAGTCGTCCCTATGTTGAGCCTCGTCGTCGCCGCCTGGAGCTCGCCATCGCCATTGTCTGAGCACTCGTCCTCGCTGTGCGATGCCCCGTGGTGAGCATGGAGACTCGTCTACCCCTCGTGCTAGTCTACCCCTAGACAATGTTGTCTACCCCCCCCTCTTTTGCGTGTGCATAGCCTCGTCGTTGCGTTCTCGCGCATCGTCGTCGCGTAGTGCGCGCATTGTTTTGCTCGTCGCTCGCTTCACCGCACAACTCCAATTTGCTTCACCTAGTATCGCTCGTGTTAATTAGACCATGCATTTAATGATGATCGTTCACATAACAAAATAGTCGGAACTAAATAACTAAGATTTGTTGTTTAGTTGTCGGTTATTAAAATAGAAATTCAATCGAATTTAATTTACAGTTCTACTTACGCGTGTGTGAGTACCTGTTATCGTGATTATGCCAACTTAAATGTTGTATTCAATTATTTGGTTAATATAAAACGACACAATTTAGTAGCATTCGGATGTCGTGTCGTTCATCAGCCACGAATCGTTAGTTATTCAATATATTTTGTGTCATTTTTTTTAGCTGTTTCAGTTGTCTTAACTTTATAATAATGTCGTCTACGCGTTAGAAACATACTATGTCATGACGCATGTTTCACTAATGTATTAAAAGATTATGTTTATCTGATTGTAATTTAAATAGCAATTTAATTAGAACTAATTTACAGTGTTAGGTTGTGTTTTTATATACACGTTAACATGATTAATCACATACTTAAATATTTTGAATTAATACTGGTTTAGTATAATCACGACATCTGTTAGTGATGCTCGTGTGTCACACGCGCTGTTTACGAGTGATTCGCGCGTGTTGCGCTCGTCGTCGTCGTGCTGTTCGCATGTATTGCACACGCCGTTTTCGCGTGTCGCGCATAATGCCGTGTGTCATCCGCGTGCATCGCACGCCGTCCGCGCATATTAATTAATCGTTTCATTTTAATCGTTCACTTTTAATCACTCTAGTCAGTTAATTAATTATTAGTTTAATTGTCCACCATTAAAAAAACAGTAATTTAGTCAAAACTAAATTGTGGTTGTCAATTTACATTTGATAAATGTCAATCAATATAATTATGCCGAACTAATGTTCTAACAATACTTGTTTAGTGTAATCGCGTTATCTGTTAGCGAGTATCGCGCGTTGTCGCGCACATTATTTCATGTATCAGTCGTGCGCCGTGTGCGCATCATCGTGCTGTTCGTGCCGTAGTGGTGTCGCGCGTGCTGTTCCGTGTGGCGCTTGTTGTTGTCGTATTATTCACGTATCTGGTTTGTGCGTCATTCGCGTGCCGCATTGCTGTTTCGCGCGCCTTGCCGCGTGCCGTTCACGCGCATCGCGCGTTATCCACACGCGAGATTATCTGTTCGCTTATAATCACCCATGTCAGTTAATTAGTTATTTATTTAATCATCCACAATTAAATCAGTAAGTTAGTCAAAGCTAAGTAGTAGTTTTAATTTATTTTTGATATGGTAATGTCAATTCACGTAATTATAATTACGTCGAACTAATATTCTAATTAAGACCTGTTTAGTATAAACACGTTACCGATTTAGCTTTCTCGCCTACGTCGCGCGTGTTATTCAGCACGCGGTTGGCGTGCTGTTTCGCGCATCGTTCGTGCTGGTCGCTCGCGCTGTCTTGTGCGTCGTTCGTGTGCTGTGTCGCGTGTGTCTCTGCATCGTTCGCGCGCTGTCGTGTTATTTCGTGTATCGTAAGTTCGCCTCGCGTAGAATCTCTCGTGTTAATTAAAGTACTTATTTGACTGACATTCGTTAGCATAGCGGATTAATCGAACTAAATTATAGATATTACTTATAGTTTACAATGTCAAATTAGATATTATAATTAACACTCGTTTAGTGTGGACGCGATAACCTCTGGACCGTAGCCTCGACCGTCGCGTTTCTTTGTCCTCGTGTGACCGTAGTAACACGCTCTTTTTTATTTTGCGTAATTTATTATGTTTTACTGGAATGGTGTAATGTTCTTATGCATATATATGGTTGTTTGTTTGTGCCTGTTTGTATTCGCTGTGCGACGCGAATAGATTGCGATCTGTTCCTGAGCTTCGAGGAATCGACGGTCAAGCTTCGGCGACCAAGTGATCTAGCTCTTCGAGTTCCACGAAGTTGAAGACCCTGAGCATCTGTTTGGTGAAGGCAAGTGTCCTCTGACCCATTATGTCCTATTTACTTTATAATTCACTGTCCCGCATACTATGAACAACCTAAGGATTGACTAGCTTTCTATTTACCTGGTCCTTGATTACCTTTTGGGCTACTATGGTTAGCTACATGCTAGCGCTTTACTTTAATCAATGAACATGATGAGATACAATGATGATACTATGATTTTATTCTGGATATGATGATATACTTGTGGCATTTAGGGGACTCGAGCGGTTTCTCGAGTGCCTCTCCGTAAGGACCTGTTCGTTGAGAGACCACCCGGGATAACAGTGCAACCATGAGGGTGAAATGGGATGCCCTTAGCTAATTAATTAGAGGAACTAGAGGTGTAGTTGCTTCGCCGTCGTGCCGTCAATGGGGTCCAGGCACAGTGCTTGCTCTGCCGAGGCTGAGTGCCGAGGTTCTTTTGTTTTGCTTTTGTTAGTCACCCTCCTGCGGGGAGAGGTACTGTGTTTATCAAACTGGAGAAACCTAACGGGTGGCTATGACCTCTAGGGAATTTTTGTAAAAGCTACGTAGTGATACCCTGCCGGACCACCTAGGAAGTGATCAATGGGGAGTCATGATCCCCGGGCAAAACGGGAATCACGGCTCATGGGTAAAGTGTGCGACCTCTGCAGAGGGTAATGAAACTGATATATCAGCCGTGCTCACGGTTATGAGCGGCCTTGGGATCCTCTTTGATTAGAGATACAGATGGTTCGAGATACAATGATTTTATTTATGGTTTTGGCTCGACGATGATAATGTTTTTCCTCGATGAGGAAATGATTCACGGGTTGGTTATTACTAAAACTTGGCTTCCACTAATAATAAATACTTGACCAACTAAAAGCAATTGCTTTGACCTTAACCCCACATAAAGCTAGTCCACCTCAGCCAAACGGGACATTTGCTGAGTACGTTGATGTGTACTCACCCTTGCTTTCACAAAACACCAGGTTGCCTTTGGTGCAATCTATGCTCAGGTAAAGAAGAAGGCGTCGAGGCGGATCTCCAGGAGTTCCAAGACTTCGACGAGTTCGAGGATTAGGCTAGCGACCTCCCCCAGTCAGCTGCCTGTGGTGGGTTGTTTACGTTGGCTACGTTTCGATTCTGTGTACTTTGATTTATATTATGTAAATGACTCTAGTCTGTAATATTATTACTTACTCTTTATTGTAATTCGAAGCATTGTGCTATGATGAGTCATTTATGTAATCGCTGTGTACGTGAATTACTGATCCTGGCACGTACATGGTTCGCATTCGGTTTACCTTCAAAATCGGGTGTGACAGTTGCCGACTCAGTTCTGGTGGCCTGGCTCCGAGCTGGGATGCCATGATCCCTGTCGTACTCCTCTCGGCGGCGGATCTCGTTCTCATGCCGCCGTTCACGCGAAGCATTGATGGAGCTTCGCGCGTCTCGGCGACAGTTGATGGCGTGTCGTAGATCGTTCGGCGGGTGAGCGAGCGGTAGAAGATGGTTGGCCGCCTGTGTGAACAGTCGTCGGTAGCCCTCAGCGTTGGGAGTCCGAGGGAGTCCATCAGCTATCCGAGCTAGTACTCCTCCGACTTCGCTCGGCGTGTTCATGGCTCGGGCGAAGTCGGGGTTCAGGTTGCGCCCGATGTGTGGATTCTCCCGGCGTTGCCTTGCGTCTTGCTCGGCTTGTTCCTGAGCCCGGCGGCGATCACGTCGTCGGGAGTTCCTTCGTTCTCTGAAGACGCGTTCCTCCGGAGTTTCTCCTATCTCCGAGACCTCGTCTCGCGAGACAGGTTGCTCCGGATCCCGTTCTCCGGCCGCGTGATGTCGTCGAATGTTCCTGCGTCGGTTCCTCCGTCGGCGGGATTCTCGTTGAGGCGGTTCTTCTCCGGGTGCGGTCGGCTCGTCGTCGGAGACGGTAGGCGACTCCACTCTCCCGATGAAGAGGACGTCGGGGTAGAATGGTGCTGCTGTCGTGGCGACCTTCTTTCCGTTCTCCTTTGAGGGCGGAGGAACGGAAAGAACAACTTGCTTCCCCTTGGTCTCCTTCTTCCTCGCGATCTGTGTCCATTCTTTTGTCGGGGAAGTAGACAGTGGAGTTCTCCGGGTCAGCGGGCCCTCGGCCCCTGACTTTTCGAAGACGATCTTTTTCCGGTGAGCTGGAGGTTGCGCTTCTCCGATATTTTCGGAGTCTGTTGGAGGAGACTTCTTTTCCGGCAGATCCGCAATGCGGTGTAGAGTTCCCTCTTCATCTGCTACGGATGAGATTGTTCCAAAGCAGAATACGGATCCGGGACAGAGGATGATCTTGTTGTGGAAGGTGACGGCCATTGAGCTAGCTTGGATCGTCGACACACCCCCTACCTGGCGCGCCAGCTGTCGGTGTTTTGGGTCCAACCGCACACCCGGGGTTGCCCCTCAAGGTGTTTTTAGGAGTAGGACGGTGTCGACGACTGTAGCAAAATGGTTCGTGCCAGTCGCACGAGGGACAGTGGACAAGGTTTACAGGTTCGGGCCGCTTAGAGACGCGTAACACCCTACGTCCTGGTGAGTATGCTTGGTGAATGAGGTTACAAGAGAGCTCTTTGAATTGAGAATGCAGAGAGTTGGAGTGGGTGGCTAAGTAGTAGGGTCGATCGTTCTGAAGGGGTGCCCCCTAGGCCTTATATACTCGACCGTGGGGCAATACACGTGGATATGATAACAATGTGTAGCTAAAAGATAGTTAACTGTTCGAGTTTATCTCCTTGTGGTTCTGCCGACTTATCCTCGCATGGCTCCGTTGCATGGGGGCTCCAGCGCGGGAAAGTCGGATCTCTGTTGTGGTCGCTCGCTCGACGTTGTGGGCCGTCCGGGTTTGCACCAATCCGGCCCCATGTCGATCTGCTTTGCTGGTTGTCCCTCCCCAGGCCCACGAAAGAATGACCTTACGATTTATTGGGCCCTTGGGCCTTTTGTGAGGTCTTTTACTATTTTTGTGGACCCGGGGGATATCTATCCCCCACAGCCTCTCCTTCGGCGTTCGAGGGAGAGGGCGCTCACTGAATCTGCGGGCGGGTCGGACTTCGACAACGCGGGGCTGGTCGACGGCGGGCGTCGTCAGCCTCAGCGTGTCGGGCTCGTCGGCTTGGCTCCCGGTGCCCCTTCCTGCCGGAAGGCGGTTGCCGCGCCGCGTGCACAGGAGGACCGCCCAAGATATCGTGCGCTGCCAGGGCGGCGTTCGTGTTCTGGGGCGGTCCTGCCTTTGCACCGGTACGCGCCTCCACGCGGAGGTCGGTGCCCCACTCGTCCGGGAGGATCTGAGTGGGGATCTGCCGGAGGGCTGACGGCCCCTGTCGTCGGTGCCGAGGTGGAGGCGGCTCGAGAAGTCCCCGTTGCCGATGGGATCACCGCCACCATCCGCGCTTCGGGCCTCCGGCTCTTTGTACTTGTCCTCGCCCCTCGAGCGTCGGCGTGGGCGAGGGCAAGGTTGCAGCAGCGTCCGCCCTTGAGGGCATCGCTGCTGCGGTTCGGCGTGCCGTTCGTCGGTCTTCTGTCGCTCCGCAGGCCCCCCGATCGAGTGGGGTTGTTCGTACCTGCGGAGGTGGAACCGGAGTTCCGTTTGTAATGGCACCTTGAGTGCCGATCTTTTGTTCAATGTGGCTGTCGAGGCCTGAACATGTATGTATTTTTGGCGCGGAGCCGTGTTTTTTCCTCATTTTCGAGCACTAAGACTCGCCTATTGGTTGTCTGAACCGCTTCACCAAGCATGAGTCGCCCCGTGCAAAGGTGGCGAGTGAGGTATCCATATCCCGGAGGCGTAGGAATCCCTCGGCTCGGTCGGCCTTGCTGTCCGAGGCTTCTCTCGCTTAGTTAAAGAGACCCCTCGGCCGCTCTTCGATGAGCCGAGGCCAGGGGTAGCGGTGTCAGCACGGACAGAGGCAGAGTTGGCTCGAAAAAGAAGACTTGGTCGGCCGGAGCCTGGCCGGGTCGTCCATTAGCGGGACCGACGCCGGAATTGATCTGCCGAGGCCTTGGACCGGGCTGATGTCCTCGGAGGACAGCTGGCCTAGGCCTCGGGGTGCCCAGCCGAGCCGCCTGCTCGGGCCGGATTCTCGGAGAAGACCCTGGCGGCGATGGCCCGGGCGTGGTGATGATGTCGTCCTTCAGAGTGGAGATCCTCGGACCGGGTCGCCGTCCGAGGCTAGGTCGGACCTCGCCGAAGGTGTAGTCGACGCCGAGGGTGCTGCTGCTCCCTTCAGCCGTCAAGATCCGAGCCTGCAGGATCGGATTGTCTTGTAGCGTGTGTTTTCTGCGGCCGCCGAGGCCCAAACACGCCCTCGCCGTGTTGTAAAGCTGCGCTTCTTTTCCTCTTGTTTCGAGTATCTGGACTTTTTCGTCGGTAACAGAATTGTCTGTGCGAGCGAGAGTTGCTTTTCACGGAAGGTGATGAGTGAGGTATCCGTATCCCGGAGGCGTAGGAATCCCTTGGCTCGGTCGGCCTTGCCGCTTACGCGCGCTCTTGCCTGTCCATGGGGTTCTGTCACCGACGCAGTCGAGAAGGCCCGAAGAACCGCTTCGGCAGAGGAGCTTTCGAGCGTGAAGACTTGTTCGGTCCGCGGAATCACTTATCCGAGCGTGAGTTACTTATCGCAGAAGGTGATGAGTGAGGTATCTGTATCTCGAAGGCGTAGGAGTCCCTCGGCTCGGTCAGCCTTGGCTGCTTACGTGTACTCCGTCGTTTTCAGGATCCACTTCCGAAGTGGTCGAAAAGCACGAAAGACATTCTGGCAGAAAGGATCTTTTTTGAGGAAAAAATTCAACGCAGAGAGGGTTCCCCCCTTTTAGCCCCCGAGGGAGGGTCGGGCTTTGCCGAGGCAAGGCTGACCCTTCTTTGATGACTAAACTTTGCATGGGAGCGAGGTATATGAACAACTTGAAAACATCTTAAGGGTAGAAGCGACGTAGTTGTTGGATGATCCAAGCGTTGCTGTAGACCTCGCCTTGGCTGTTGGCCAGCTTGTATGTTCTGGGCTTCAGAACTTTGGCAATGACGAACGGCCCTTCCTAGGGAGGCGTGAGCTTGTGTCGCCCTCGGGCGTCTTGTCGCAGCCGAAGCACCAGGTCACCCGCCTAGAGGTCTCGGGACCGGACCCCTCGGGCGTGGTAGCGTCGCAGAGACTTCTGGTACCGCGCCGAGTGTAGCAAGGCCATGTCCCGAGCCTCTTCCAGTAGGTCCAGCGAGTCTTCTCGATTTGCCTGGTTGCTTTGGTCAGCATAGGCCCTCGTCCTTGGGGAACCGTATTCTAAGTCTGTGGGCAGGATGGCCTCGGCCCCATAGACTAGAAAGAACGGCGTGAAGCCCGTGGCCCAGCTCGGCGTTGTCCTCAGGCTCCAGACCACCGAGGGGAGTTCCTTCATCCATCGCTTGCCAAACTTGTTGAGGTCGTTGTAGATCCGAGGCTTGAGTCCTTGTAGAATCATGCCGTTGGCACGCTCTACTTGCCCATTCGTCATGGGGTGAGCCACGGCGGCCCAGTCCACTCGGATGTGGTGATCCTCGCAGAAGTCCAGGAACTTTCTGCCGGTGAACTGGGTGCCGTTGTCGGTGATGATGGAGTTCGGGACCCCAAAACGGTGGATGATGTTGGTGAAGAATGCCACTGCCTGTTCGGACCTGATGCTGTTTAGGGGTCGGACCTCGATCCACTTGGAGAATTTGTCGATGGCGACCAACAGGTGCGTGTAGCCCATGGGTGCCTTCTGCAAGGGGCCGACGAGGTCCAGACCCACACAGCAAAAGGCCAAGTGATGGGTATCGTCTGTAGAGCCTGAGCAGGCAGGTGGGTCTACCTTGCGTAGAACTGACACCCTTCACAGGTGCGGACAATTCTAGTGGCGTCGGCCACCGCCGTCGGCCAGTAGAAACCTTGCCGGAAGGCGTTTCCGACAAGGGCCTGAGGTGCCGCGTGATGGCCACAAGCCCCCGAGTGTATCTCTCGTAGGAGTTCTTGACCTTCGGTGATGGAAATGCATCGCTGTAGGATACCTGAGGGGCTACGGTGGTAGAGCTCCTTCCCATCTCCCAGCAAGACGAACGACTTGGCGCGTCGCGCCAACCGTCGAGCTTCGGCTCGGTCGAGGGGCAGCTCTCCTCGGTGGTGATATTGCGGGTACGGGGTCTGCCAGTTTTGATTAGGCGTGACCCCGCTTCGCTCCTCCTCGACGCGCAGTGCCTCACCCTCGGGGGCCGAGGCTCGAGCCGAGCCGAGGGTGCCTCGGGCTGAGCCGAGGGTGCCTACCTCGGGCTGAACCGAGGATGCCTCGGGCCGAGCCAAGGGTACCTCGGGCTGGGCCGAGGGTGCCCCGGGCTCGGGCGTGTCGTCGATCTTGACAGAGGGTTGATGCAGGTCTCGGGAGAAGACGTCCGGGGGAACCGTTGTTCGCCCCGAGGCTATTTTAGCCAGCTCGTCCGCAGTCTCGTTGTAGCGCCGGGCGATGTGGTTGAGCTCGAGCCCATAGAACTTGTCTTCCAGGCGCCAAACCTCATCACAGTAGGCCTCCATCTTCGGGTCGCGGCAGTGGGAGTTCTTCATGACTTGGTCGATGACGAGCTGCGAGTCACCGGGAGCGTCGAGGCGTCGGACCCCTAGCTCGATGGCGATCCGCAACCCGTTGATCAGAGCCTCATACTCGGCCACATTGTTGGACGCCAGGAAATGGAGGCGTAGCACGTAGCGTAGGTGCTTCCCGAGGGGCGAGATGAAGGGTAGGCCTGCGCCGGCTCCTGTCTTCATCAGCGACCCGTCGAAGAACATGGTCCAGAGTTCCGGCTGGATCGGAGCTGTTGGGAGCTGGGTGTCGACCCATTCAGCCACGAAGTCCGCCAAGACCTGGGACTTGATGGCCTTCCGAGGGGCGAACGAGATTGTTTCGCCCATGATTTCCACTGCCCACTTTGCGATTCTACCCGAGGCTTCTCGGCACTAGATGATCTCCCCCAGGGGGAAGGATGACACCACAGTTACCGGATGAGACTCGAAGTAGTGTCGCAACTTCCACCGCGTCAGGATCACCGCGTACAGCAGCTTCTGAACTTGTGGGTAGCGGGTTTTGGTCTCGGACAGTACCTCGCTGATGAAGTAGACTGGCCTCTGGACGGGCAATGCATGCCCCTCTTCTCGTCTCTCAACCACAATCGCGGCGCTAACCACCTGAGTGGTCACGGCGATGTAGATCAAGAGGGCTTCTCCGGCAGCTGGGGGCACCAAGATAGGCGCATTCGTGAGGAGCGCCTTCAGGTTCCCGAGGGCTTCCTCGGCCTCAGGGGTCCAAGTGAAGCACTCGGCCTTCCTTAAGAGGCGGTACAGAGGCAGACCTCTTTCGCCGAGGCGTGAGATGAAGCGGCTCAGAGCCGCAAGACATCCCATGACCCTCTGTACGCCCTTCAAGTCCTTGATGGGCCCCATGCTGGTGATGGCTGCGATCTTCTCCGGGTTGGCTTCGATGCCCCGATCGGAGACGATGAACCCCAAGAGCATGCCTCGGGGTACCCCGAAGACACACTTTTCGGGATTGAGCTTCACGCCTTTCGCCTTGAGACATCGGAATGTCACTTCAAGGTCGGAAAGGAGGTCGGAGGCTTTCCTCGTCTTGACTACGATGTCATCGACGTAGGCCTCGACCGTTCGGCCAATGTGTTCGCCGAACACATGGTTCATGCACCGCTGGTACGTCGCGCCGGCATTCCTCAAGCCGAACGGCATGGTGACATAGCAGTACATGCCGAAGGGCGTGATGAAAGAAGTCGCGAGCTGGTCGGACTCCTTCATCCTGATTTGGTGATACCCCGAGTAGGCATCGAGGAAAGACAGGGTTTCGCACCCAGCAGTGGAATCCACGATTTGATCGATGCGAGGCAGAGGGTAGGGAACCTTCGGACATGCTTTGTTTAGACCAGTGTAGTCTACACACATCCGCCATTTCCCTCCTTTCTTTCTCACAAGCACAGGGTTGGCAAGCCATTCGGGATGGGATACCTCTTTGATGAACCCTGCCGCCATTAGCTTGTGGATCTCCTCGCCTATGGCTCTGCGCTTTTCTTCGTCGAGTCGGCGCAGAGCCTGCTTGACGGGTTGGGCTCCGGCTCGGATATCCAGCGAGTGCTCGGCGACATCCCTCGGTATGTCGGGCATGTCCGAGGGACTCCACGCGAAGACGTCGGCGTTCGCACGGAGAAAGTCGACGAGCACTGCTTCCTATTTGGGATCGAGCTCGGAGCCGATCCGGACTTGCTTGGAGGCGTCGCCGCTGGGGTCGAGGGGGACGGACTTAACCGTCTCCGCTGGCTCGAAGTTGCCGGCGTGATGCTTCACGTCCGGCACCTCTTTAGAGAGGCTCTCCAGGTCGGCGATGAGGGCCTAGGATTTGGCGAGGGCCTCGGCGTACTCCACGCACTCGACGTCGCATTCGAACGCGTGTCGGTACGTGGGGCCGACGGTGATGACCCCGTTGGGGCCCGACATCTTGAGCTTGAGGTAGGTGTAGTTGGGGACGGCCATGAACTTCGTGTAGCATGGCCTCCCCAGTACCGCGTGGTAGGTTCCTCGGAACCCGACCACCTCGAACGTGAGGGTCTCCCTTCGGAAGTTGGAGGGTGCTCCGAAGCAGACGGGAAGGTCGAGTTGTCCGAGGGGCTGGACGCGCTTCCCGGGAATGATCCCGTGGAAAGGCGCAGCGCCTGCCCGGACCGAGGACAGATCAACACGCAGAAGCCTGAGGGTCTCGGCGTAGATGATGTTGAGGCTGCTGCCTCCGTCCATGAGGACCTTGGTGAGCCTGACGTCGCCGATGACGGGGTCGACGACGAGCGGGTATTTCCCCGGGCTCGGCACGTGGTCGGGGTGGTCGGCTTGGTCGAAGGTGATGGGCTTGTCAGACCAGTCTAGGTAGACTAGCGCCACCACCTTCACCGAACAGACCTCCCGACGCTCTTGCTTGCGGTGCCGAGCCGAGGCGTTCGCCGCTTGCCCACCATAGATCATGAAGCAGTCGCGGACCTCGGGGAACTCTCCTGCCTGGTGATCTTCCTTTTTGTCGTCATCACGGGCCCTGCCACCCTCCGCGGGTGGCCTGGCCATGTGGAAGTGGCGTCGAAGCATGACGCACTCCTCAAGGGTGTGCTTGACGGGCCCCTGGTGATAGGGGCACGGCTCCTTGAGCATCTTGTCGAAGAGGTTGGCACCTCCGGGGGATTTCCGAGGGTTCTTGTCCGCGTCGGCGGCGTCGCGTTTCGCTTGCGACTTCTTCTTGCCCTTCTTCTTGGCGCCGCGCTGAGTTGACGCCTCGGGGGCATCTTCCGGTGGGCGGCCCTGGGGTTGCTTGTCCTTCCGGAAGATAGCCTCAACCGCCTCCTGGCCAGAGGCGAACTTGGTGGCGATGTCCATCAGCTCTCTCGCCCTGGTGGGGGTCTTGCGACCCAGCTTGCTCACCAGGTCGCGGCAGGTGGTGCCGGCGAGGAACGCGCCGATGACATCCGAATCGATGATGTTGGGCAGCTCGGTGCGCTGCTTCGAGAATCGTCGGATATAGTCCCGGAGAGACTCTCCCGGCTGCTGCCGGCAGCTTCGGAGGTCCCAGGAGTTTCCAGGGCGCACGTACGTGCCCTGGAAATTGCCGGCGAAGGCCTGGACCAGGTCGTCCCAGTTGGAGATCTGCCCCGGAGGCAGGTGCTCCAACTAGGCGCGAGCGGTGTCGGAGAGGAACAAGGGGAGGTTGCGGATGATGAGGTTCTCATCGTCCGTTCCACCCAGTTGGCAGGCCAGCCGGTAGTCCGCGAGCCACAGTTCTGGTCTCATCTCCCCCGAGTACCTTGTGATAGTAGTCGGGGGTCGGAACCGGGTCGGGAACGGCGCCCGTCGTATGGCCCGGCTGAAGGCCTGCAGACCGGGTGGTTCGGGCGAGGGACTCCGATCTTCCCCGCTGTCGTAGCGCCCCCCACGCCTGGGGTGGTAGCCTCGACGCACCCTCTCGTCGAGGTGGGCCCGACGGTCACGGTGACGGTGCTCGCTGCCAAGGCGACCCGGGGCCGCAGGCGCTGTGTTGCGCGTGTGCCCGGTGTGGACCGAGGCTTCCCGCATGAATCGGGAAGTCGCGGCGCGATGTTCCGAGGGGTACCCCTGCCTTCGGGATGCGGAGCTTTCGGCCCGTCGGACCGCGGCGCCCTCCAGGAGATTCTTGAGCTCTCCCTAGATTCGCCGCCCCTCGGTGGTTGATGGCTCCGGCATCGCGCGGAGAAGCATTGCTGCTGCAGCCAGGTTCTGGCCGACTCCACTGGAAGCGGGTGGCGGCCTCATCCTGGCATCGTCGGCGATGCGGTGCTGGAAGCCCTGGGGTAGATGACGCATTTCCCCGGCCGGAGGTTGGTCCGCCCATTCCTGCCCGACGTCTCGGCGGATTGGCTCAAGTGCTCCTGCTCCCTCGTCGAGCCTGGCCGGCACCCCGCGGATTTGCTCGAGCTGTGGGTCATGACCCCCCGCCTGAACGGGGACCACAGCTAGCTCCCGTAGGATGTCAACGCGAGGCACATGCCTAGGGAGATCAGCGTTCTCCGGCATACCAAGATGGTTGCCTTCGGAGGGACCCCCTAGATCGACGTGGAAACATTCGCGGCTTGGGCCGTTGTCCTCGTCGCCGAGGCTGCGGCTACCGTCGGAACAGTCGGAAAGGCAGTAGTCGCACGCGGTCATGAAGTCCTGCATGGCACTGGGGTTGCCAAGTCCGGAGAAATCCCAAAAGAAGTCAGGCACGTCGTCTTCCTCGGACCCAGAGGGCCCGTAGGTCGAGACGTCCGTCAGCCTGTCCCAAGGTGACCGCATACGAAACCCCAGAGGGTTTGGACTCGCCTCTACGAGGGTGCCCGCCAAAGCGAAGTCGCTTGGCGGGTCAAGGCTGAATCCAGGGGGCGTGAGATGAGAATCGGTCGGTACCTCATGGTCGACGGGCGGTGATGAAGTCACGTCGGGGACTGACTGCACCGTCGTCTCTGGTACGAGGGTGACGCCTAGCAAGCCTTTCGCGAGCGTGCCGACGTCGTCCGTTTGCTTTGAATCGGCGCGTTGCGGGGAGACGGCACTCATCTTCATCTCGAATGCGAGGTCGATGCCCGGCGCACCCCCCGTTGAGGTGCCGGCGCTGTCGACTCGCTCGACGGCCGACGAGGCGCTGCCTCCTGCTTGGCCTTGGTTGCCCCGCCTCCTCCTCCGTCGGCGGGGGAGAGGACGGGGTGAGCTTGAATGTTGTTCTTCCACCACGAGGGGAAGATGTCGTCGATTCCGCCGCCGGCGGGCGGGCTGTCGGCCGCCATTGCTGCTGTCGCACGGCGGGGGAAGGAGTATCATGTCGTAGCTGCCGTCGAGGGACATGAACTCAAGACTCCCGAAACGGAGCACCGTCCCGGGTTGGAGAGGTCGCTGGAGACTGCCCATCTGGAGCTTGACGGGAAGCTGTTCGTCAACACGCAGCAGACCCCTACCTGGCGCGCCAACTGTCGGCGTTTCGAGACCGGGGGGTCCCTGGGCCGACGAGTGAAATGTCGTTGCGTGCCCCAGCCCAGATGGGTCGGCGCGAGGCCGAGCGCGAAGGGGGAGAAAGGTGGCCGGAGACGGGCGTGAGAGAGGTGGAAATCCCGCGGCCTTCGTGTTCGTCCCGTGCCCAGGTCGGGTGCGCTTGCAGTAGGGGGTTACAAGCGTCCACGCGGGTGAGGGAGCGAGCGGCCTCACACGAGCGCCTGTCTCGTCCTCGTCCCCGCGCGGCCAACCCTCTGTAAGAGGGCCCTGGTCCTTCCTTTTATAGGCGTAAGGAGAGGATCCAGGTGTACAATGGGGGGGTGTAGCAGAGTGCTACGTGTCTAGCGGAGGAGAGCTAGCGCCCTAAGTACACACCATCGTGGCAGCCGAAGAGGTTTTTGCACCCGGTTCGTGTGGCGTCGTGGTCGTCGGAGGAGCGCCGGAGCCTGGAGGAAGGACAGCTGTCGGAGCTGTCGAGTCCTTGCTGACGTCCTCTTGCTTCCGTAAGGGGGCTGAGAGCCGCCGTCGTCACAGAGTGTGTGGGGCGCCATCATTGCCTATCTGGTGGAGCGAGCCAGATGGGACGCCGGTCTTTTTCCCTGTGGCCTGAGTCAGCTTGGGGTAGGGTGATGATGGCGCCTCCTGTTGACGTGGCTGGTCTGCGCCCTAGGTTGGGCGATGTGGAGGTTCCTCCGAGGTCGAGGTCGAGTCTGTCTTCTATGGCCGAGGTCGAGTCCGAGCCCCTGGGTCGAGCGAGGCGGAGATCGTCAGCTGAGGCCAGGGCTGAGTCCGAGCCCTGGGGTCAGGCGGAGCGGTGTTCACCGTCTTCCGGGGCTTAGCCCGAGTCCGAGCCCTGGGTCGGGCGGAGCGGAGTTCGCCGTCTTCCGGGGCTTAGCTCGAGTCCGAGCCCTGGGTCGGGCGGAGCGGAGTTCGCCGTCTTCTGGGGCTTAGCCTGAGTCCGAGCCCTGGGTCGAGCGGAGCGGAGTTCGCCGTCTTCCGGGGCTTAGCCCGAGTCCGAGCCCTGGGTCAGGCGGAGCGGAGTTCACCGTCTTTCGGGGCTTAGCCCGAGTCCGAGCCCTGGGTCGGGCGGAGCGGAGCTTCCTATGGTGCCTGAGGCCGGGCCTGACTGCCTGTCAGCCTCACTCTGTCAAGTGGCAGTGCAGTCGGTACGGCGCAGGCGGCGCTGTCCTTCTGTCAGGCCGGTCAGTGGAGCGGCGAAGTGACTGCGGTCACTTCGGCTCTGTCGACTGAAGGGCGCGCGTCAGGATAAAGGTGTCAGGCCACCTTTGCATTAAATGCTCCTGCGATTTGGTCGGTTGGCGCGACGATTTGGTCAGGGTTGCTTCTTGGCGAAGACAGGGCCTCGGGCGAGCCGGAAGTATGTTCGTCGCTGGAGGGGGACCTCGGGCGAGGCGGAGATCCTCCGGGGTCGGCTGCCCTTGCCCGAGGCTAGGCTCGGGCGAGGCGTGATCGAGTCCCTCGAATGGACCGATCCCTGACTTAATCGCACCCATCAGGCCTTTGCAGCTTTGTGCTGATGGGGGTTACTAGCTGAGAATTAGGAGTCTTGAGGGTACCCCTAATTATGGTCCCCGACAACATTGAAAGCTACAATCCTTGATAAAGGTGTCATTATTTTACCAAGTTGGATTGAAATGTAGTAGCATGCCTTATGAGAAACTTGTTCTCATACATGAGACTATATGAGATTACTAAGATAACGTGCTAGTCTCAATATAATCAAGATATAGAAATAGGCTCCCCCTAAAGATGTGCATCAAGAATGAAAGAAATGGGTGAATGCCCTCATTTTTAAAGGCAAATAGGGAGAAGCATTATTTATCCTTGATCAAGGCTAAAAAGATTTGCAATACACAACTTATGCCTGGTATTCTCACAATGAAAAAGATTTAGAATGCTCACAACCACACCATTGATGTTTTGAAGATCTCATTATCCAGGTAGGTGTTGTTGCTCTTGATGTCTTTCTCTTTCATGTGAGTGTCCTCCCTTTGTAGTTGTTTCTTTTTCCTTCCAAACTTATTGAAAATACTCAAGAAAGATGTTAATAGCACAAGGGAGCATATGATGAATGATGATTTCTTTTAGATAGAAAATAAAAACAATTCATCATCCATAAGTCATTTAGACATGAAGTGAATTTCTTAACATTAGTGCACATCTTTAAAGAGGAATATGCACTTTTTAAATATTTTGATCAATCATAGGAAATTTACTTCTTCATATTGAATTCATTAATCATTTCTTAGAAGTGAGTCAATATGAGAATATATATAGCAAAGGCATGAAATAGATTCTAATGGACAAGTGTATTTTGTGAGAATGAGATTGAATGCACATCTATCCGACTTTGGTCCAATAAAGAATCTATTCTTCTCATAGGTATAATTAGAGTAAACAATCATTGATGGGAACTATATTTGATTAAGAAGATGAGTTCCCATACCTTTGCTTTTACCTTTCTTCCTTTGGGTGAAGATCAACCCTTTGAGGCTTGTGGCATTAAACTTGCACTTACTTTCTTGTAGATTTTCATAAGTAAGCTCAAGAGAAATGTTAATAGCAACACAAGCACTAGTTTCCCTTTTTATAATCATTTTGATAAGGAATAAAAAGAGGATTACTAAAGCATGGAAACTCTATAATATGAACTAGATTATTCCTTGAAGTATGCTCAGTTTTATCTTATGGAACAAGCATAGTTAGTTCTTTTAAGATTATGGGAATAAATCTAATTCATAACATGGAGAGCGATAGATGTAGAAGAATCAAATCCAATTTAAGCAAGAGGCAATAAATCATTGGATCGACTTTTCTTTTCATGTTAGATTACGCATCTCCAAAAACATATTCTCTACTAGTGAGACTACATGGGTTACTTAGATAAAAGCATTAGTCTCACTATTCTAGTTATAGAGAGAATTTTTCCTTTTAAAGGTGTCCTAAGGATTTGAATTTCTTACATGACACCCTATTCTTTTAGGAACTTGGAATATCTCTCTATATCTAGAATCATGGCAATAATAGGATAATAAGTGTAAAACATGCCATGAGTTGCTCAATAATTTAAAACATGTAGATTGCCATAGTATAGAAATGATGAATATACAATCTACCATATGAGAGGAATTTCTTCAAAGAATGGTGTCAAGATTTTAAAAACATTTGAAGTGCTTTCTTTTTCTATGTGACTACACAAGACACATGATATTCTAAGATTCTTGCACTAAAAGACATAAATGTTACCAACCTTTGGCTTTCCTCCATGTTGTAGGTCTTGATTTTTCCGCACAGGATAATCTTTATTTCCTACAACATCAATATCTTCCCCGAGATGAAATGAGTTTTAGATATATCAATTCAAAATAACTTTGGGTCAATCTTGGATATAGATTATTGAAGATTGATAGCTTGAGTTAACAAGAATTGAATTGACTCTCTCAAGCACCCCAAAGCTTCATATCATCTCTTTCTCCTGCAAAGCTTGTCAAGCATATTTTGGTACCCATCTCTTGATGGGTCCATCAAGGTTAGTCAACAAAGATCTAGGAACCCAAACGTCCTTTGTGCTAGCACTAGGTAAATTCATTACCTTTCTAGCACAAGTTGGAATTTTGGGTTGCCTAGTTACATGAGAATTAATTGACAAGCTAGGAGTGGGATTGTTACCAATGGGACAATCCTTGCATTGATGTCCCTTCTTTCGGCATATGTAGCATAGGCGATCCTTAGGTTTTGAAGATTTCTTCTTTCCTTGTTTTTCTCTTGCTACATGGTTAGTGAATATTTTCTTTTCTAACATTATGCCTTTTTGTTTCAAATGGGGACAAGTTTTAATAAAGTGTCCCTTCTTTGAACATTTAAAACAAAGTTTATCATCCTTGTTAATAATCAAACCATTTTTAATATAGGGACATGATCTAATCAAGTGCCCCTTTTCAATGCATTCACTACACTTCTTATTTCCATTTGTATGAAGTGTGACTTGATTATTACCTTGGATGTTACCTTTTATGGAGGCATGGTTGAGGCTTTTGGAAGAGGTATTGATTTTCTACTTTTGCTTCCTCCTCTTGGCAATCCTCAAGTCCTTGACATTTTCTTCAAGGGATTTAGTGCATGCCATGGTTGTTCCCGTCTCAAGCTTCTTCACCATGTGATCACGGTTATCTTGAGAAGGTTGAGCAATGCATTTCCCTTTTAGTTGTGTCAAGCTCCTTATTAGCCTCTCATTTTCTTCTTTGAACTTTTGTTATGAATCATCGTTTGTTCCTGCAAATTCTAGCTCAAAGGAAGATTTGCTTGTCGATGGACAACAAGCATTAGCACATGGTAATGTGGTTTCTATTTGAATACATGTGCATGAGTGAGGTTGTTGTGATTTCAAGTTTTCTATCACAACCTTATGAGCAATATTTAATATGACATGATTATCCATAAGATTTTCATGAGAGCATAGAAGCACATCATATTTTTCTTGAAAAGCTAGATTTTCATTCTTTAGCTTTTCTACTTGGTCCTTAAGCAAGGTATTCCTATTTACTAATTGAGAGATACAATTTAAAGCGTTATCTTGCTCAATTGAAATAGTTTCATACCTTTGGACCAAATCAACATGAGAGCGTTTTAGCTCCTCATGTTCTTTAGTCAACTCGTCAAAGCATTGCATTTTTATGGAGAGAACATCCTCTAGTCTTTGACGAGCTTCGCTTTGCTCTCTCGCTCTTTCTAGAAGTTTGAGCATGACCGCTGTTGGGGGCCTTCGGCTTCCGAAGGTCCTCAAAAACATGATTTAACAATGTTTCTGGAGTATAATGTGTGAACAGGTATCTTCGGACTTGAATCAGAAAGGGAGAAGCTCAAAAGATACGAAGGTTGACACAGTGCCGAAGCTGTGAAGCAGGAAAGCTTCGGCATGTTCGCAGAAAGGGGAACCGACTTAAAGATGAAAAGGCCATTTAGACCTCGATAGAATGCTATAGAATTATCACCAAATGTAAAGGGCATGTATGTAATTTTGTATGGGTTGTACCCCGTGCCTATAAATAGGTGAACAGTACCCCCGTACTGTTCACGCTGACTTAGCATTTGCTTTTGCGTCACACTTGTATTTTCATTTCCTTCCAAGCCGAAGGTACATTTATAATTCAATATTGTTTCTATTCCTTTATGATGAGTTAATAAAGTTAAATGAATAATGTTCGATTATCCACGCTATCTTTTATGTTTCATATGCTTCGTCTTTTACTAATGTATATTATAGTGATGAAAGTTAATCCTTCATGACCTTCGTCCGGGGATCGTTATATCCTAAGGGAAATAATGCTTCGAAGGACGAAGGATCTTAATGTTTAACATTTTCTGTGTTGCCTTGTTCTTAACTCATAGCATTTGAGAACAAGTCCCCAACATTGGCGCCCACCTCCGGTGAACTCACTTCCACTTCGAGTCTTCGTGAACACCTTCGGAAGCTATAGACCTTCGCTATGGCGCCGAAGAAAGCTTCAGCGGCTGGGGCTGCAGCACTACAACCGCTGGACCACAACCAGGAGACCGTCTCTCTTCGGGAGGCCAGAAGCCAGAAGAGAAAAGCTGTTAGCCCGACGCTTGAGGAAGAAGAGCTAGACCAAGAAATCAGAGAGATGGAGATGCTACATCAACAAGTGCAGAGGAAGAAGGAGAAGATGGCCCGCCTAGCTGAGTTGCAAAGGCAAATTGACGAAGCTTCTGAGGAAGTTCGCCATCTCACTCACGATGAGCAGAACAGAAGGCCTCATCAGAAAGACCTTCATCAGGAGGGCTTCGTCAACGAAGACGACTGGTATGATAATTTCCATCAGGGAAATTTTGTTTTTGATGATGCTTCTCCTCTGTCTGCTGAGCTGCAGGCTACTCCTTGGCCTCCATCCTATAAGCCACCCCAGCTCCCCATGTTTGACGGCCACTCCGACCCGAAGCAATTCTTGATGAGCTACGAAGCAACAGTGTCTTCGTACGGGGGCAACGCTGCAGTCATGGCGAAGTCTTTCGTCATGGCCGTCAGGAATGTTGCTCAGACCTGGTATTCCTCCCTTCGGCCAGGAACAATCACTTCATGGCAGAAGCTGAAGGATATGTTACTGACCAGCTTTCAAGGATTTCAAACGAAGCCGGTTACAGCTCAAGCCCTCTTCCAGTGTATTCAGGATCACGAAGAATACCTTCAGGCGTATGTCCGAAGGTTCTTACGATTGAGGGCGCAGGCACCAACGGTGCCCAATGAAATCGTTATCGAAGCCATGATCAAGGGGCTTCGTCCTGGACCTGCAGCTCAATACTTTGCTCGGAAGCCTCCTCAGACCTTGGAGAAATTGCTCCAAAAGATGGATGAGTACATTCGTGCCGACAATGACTTTCGCCAGAGAAGGGAGGAGGCCTTCAGATTTTCTGAGATGACCAGGGGCTTCGGAGGGAGATACTACCCGAGGCATGTCCGTTCCATTCACAGCACTCAGAATGATGATAAGGGGAGTCAGCAAAACAGGCCGCAGTGCTCCTCACAGGCTTCGGGGCAACAACAAACTTCCTTTCGGCCACCAGCTCCAAGAGGCAGAGGCGCCAGGGGCTTCGGCGGAAGATTCGGAGATCAGCCAAGGAGACTGTTTTGCCTATTCTGTGGAGAGGGCAAGGGCCACACCACTAGGACGTGCCATGTTACAATCCAGAAGCAAAAGGAACTAGCCGAAGCTGCATCTCAACAAGCTCAGTCGAAGCAGGTTATGCATACTGCTTCGTTTCATCCGCCTTATGTCCCACAATACATAGACAACCACCCTGCGGCTTCTGTAGCTTCGGCAAGTCAACCTCAAGCTTCCTGGCAGCAGCTTCCGCCTCCACCTCCATTGCAGCAAGGTCAACAGCCAGAAGGGAGTCAATACGCTCCACAGCAGAGGGACTTCAGAGAACAGTCCGAAGCTCGCACAGTCAACAGCACTGTGCCAGAGTCGAAGCACATTTATTGACATATCCTACCTTTGATAGCAGTCTTTTCTATTCAGTTTTGTTTTCTGTGAAGCAAAAAACATTGATAGTTTCCATGTAATAATTTCGTTGTTTCCACGAGAAAAATTTATTTGATTCACAGGCCTAAGTTGCCGAAGCCTAAAATTTCTTCCGTTACCAAGAAGGACCTTCGGACTAAAAATCCTTCGGAGTAACAAAAAGTCGTTCTAAGGAACGCAGAGTAAGTTTATAAAGTCACAAAAAGTCGTTCCAAAGGGAGCGCAGCGTAAGTTTTCTGCTCAGAAGTCGTTCCTAAAGGAATGCAGAGCCTACAGCGAAAAGTCAACGCTGATACCGTCTAAGTAAAAGACGAAGAAGCTCCTAAGGGAGGCTTACAGCGAAAAGTCAACGCTGATGCCGTCTAAGTAAAAGACGAAGAAGCTCCAAAGACGTTCCTAAGGGAATGCAGAGCTTACGAATATATTTTATGTGTATCTTCGGAACAAATGTCACATGCATAACATAACATCATCACATCATTTTGCATAGCATAAGCATCATACATCATATCGCATTTGGCAAGAGAAGGGGACACTCTCAACCTTCGAAGGGATGCTTTGAAAAAGTGACATTGAAATTGTATAGCTTCGGAATACAGTTTCGGGGAATATTTTCACGAAACATGGGCGAACTTTATCAGATCAATATCAAAGTTGCATAGCTTCGGAAAATAGCTTCGGAAAATGTTTTCACGAGGCATCGATGTCATTCATCAGAATAATTTTGACGAAGGCTATCTTCTTCACGACGCATGAAAAGAAGGGAAGGTGTTTTTTCGCCGAAGGCTCAAAAGTGGTATGTATTTAAAGTTTCATGCATCGTAAAGAATTCAATAATGAAAAGAGACTTGTATATTACATTCAAATGTACAAAGTGTTGCATAGATTACACTTTAAATGTTTTTTCCAAATAGCACCTAATCTTCCCTCAATACTGCTTCGGCGGCTTCATTCAGAAGTTGGTCAACAACCTTGTCCATGATAGTTTCGGCCATTTGATTAATTTCTTCATCCCCTTTTGTGTGGGGGTCGGCAGATCGTCCAACAGTTTCTGAGCGAAGAGAACACTTCTTCAGTACTTTTACAAATCGTGAGCAAAGTTTAAAATGAAAATTACAACGCAACAAGAACGACTAGTTGGTACCTAACTGTCCTTCGGGCTCCCTACTCCTTTCGGCAGCGTCTGCTACTCTCCTAGCATCGTGAATGCCTTTTTCGCTTCTTTCAATGATCTCTCGCGCCATTCCTCGGCCGCCGTCGTTCCAGATATCAGTAAAAAATTTGCCACCAACCACGCTCGCTTCGGCCGAGGGGTCCTTGATGTCTTCGGTAGATAAGGTAGCTTCGGATTGAGCTAAAAATTTTACATGTTCGCAACCTTTCTTCTCTAAGACGGAAGCAATTCCTCTGGCGCCCGAAAAAGCACATATGTCGCCACGACTGTTCAGAATCTCTTCGAAGGCCTCTGCTTCGTGGCTAATCCATTCCAGCGGACCTTCGGGATTGCCTCGAGAGAAATTCTCTTCGCTGGAAAAGGCGCCTACGCTGGCGAAGCTGGATTTAATTTTATTCACACATTCTACAGATTTGACATAGCATTTCCCCTGAGATGTGCGAAGCTCCTTAACTTTTGATTCCAATTTGTTGACCATAAAATCACTAAGTTCTCGTTTCGTTTCCTCAAGCGCGCGCTCCTCTTTAGTTCTAGCCAGCTGTTTCTGAAGATCTTTAATCTCGCGTTTTTGAGCTTCGGCCTGGGCCTTTGAAGCAGCTTCGTCTTTTTTCACTTTATCTACCAGTGTAAGTAGAATTTTATCTTTTTCCAAAGCTTCGTTTCTCAGTTTGATAACTTCGGAGCGTAAATTATTAAACGCAATTTCATAACTTTCATCTTCGGCGCTCTTTTGCGCTCTTAACGCGTTGCTTAGGATCAGGCCCTATATGAAAAAAGAATTCATATAAGAAAAAAGGAATGAGTTGCGTAAAAAAAAGATAGGGGGTTTTTTCTCAAGTGTTTAATTCCCGTACCTTCAGGCTGTTGTACGCGAGGCTGTCTGCGAGATCCTCTTTCGTCATGGCACTTAACCCAGCTTCAAGCTTCGGAAAGCCTATGCTTCTCGCCATCTCTCGGCAGACGGATAGCTCTTTGTTATCAGGCAGGCAGTATAAGAAGTCATCTTCATTTGTTCCATTGAATATTACTGCCCCCTTCGGATATTTCAGCTCCTTTGCATAATGGTTGGCCTCATGAGTTTCTTCCTCAGATAGCTTTTTCCCCGAAGCATGTCGTATGATGTAATCATGCATGCCGGCAGGTGCTTCGGGGATGACGGTGTCCGTTTCTTCAACTAATATTGGTTCCGGAATTTTTACTGCTTCGGCTTCAAAAGGATGTTCTTTGAAGGGCTCTGAAGGCCCAGCTTCAGCTTCAGCTTGTTGAGCCGAAGCTTCAGTAGAAGCTTCAGCAACTTCAACACTCTTTTTTGGAATTGTGCTTGAAGACTTAATTGTCTCCAAGACGTCTAGTACATTTACCATTCTTTTCCTTTTTGGGGTCACTGATGGCCCCTTTTGGTTTTTTGCTGTCCCAATGATTGCTGTAGGACTCAAAACTTCTGATGTTTTGGAGCCCTCAGTTGCTTCTCTTACCTCCTCAATTTTTTCTGTGAGCGGCGCTTCGGTTTTCTCTTTTGTTTCTGACAACAAAATGTTTGATTGTTCTGATTCTATCTTTGGTGGCACTTCGGCCGTTTCTGCGATCTCTGGCAACAAGGCTGGCTCGATTAGTTTTTCAGCTTCGGTGGCTGAAGAAGTCTTCCCGGTAAACTCCGGCACCGAAGCTGGTTCAATATAACGAGGCCGTTGCGTAAGAACCTTTATCTTTTTCCTTTTGGGTTCTGGCTCGCTAGGAGCAGCTGCAGCTTCTTCTTTTGCAGAGATTGTGTTTTTTCTCTTCTGCCTTCGAATGGGATAGCAGTAATCAGGGTAGACAAACCCAATGGCATCAAATACCCGATTCAGTCTCTTCTTTTTTCGGCCTCCGAAGGCTGCTGACATTGCATTATCTTCAGCCTTCGAGTAGGTCCCGAGTAGCTCATCACTTAAATTGTCAATGCTTTTCAACCACTCATCATCTGGCTCAATAAATTTATCTCCAAATTTGAACGTGTACTTCAGTCTCACAAGCTCACCTTCGTCGGCCTCTTTTATGGTTTCTTGTGGCATTTCCCATTTCTCAGCAAGCGGCCACACCCTGAAGGCGATATGTTCTTGTACTAAGTCCCTTGTTCCTATAAAAGAGCAGACAACGCCGAAGGCTCTTTGGCACTCTTCGGCGGCTTCGTTCATTTCAACCTTCGGCCTCCGAAGGCCGAAGCTTTGCCAAATAGGACGCATAATTATACCTTTGATGTCTTCTCGTGCTGATAAGTCATTCTTCACATAAAACCATTCTGTCATCCAATCCCCGGGCCATCTCTTCCGAAAGGTTGGTACGGGACAGCTTGCCCCGGACCGAGAAACGAAGCTGTAGCAGCCAAAGTTGTTATGGTACTGTTCTTTGCCCCAAGGCTTTGTTTCATATAATAATTCATGAACATTACAAAAGCTTCTTGCGTCAGGCTTCAGACCTTGACTCCTCGCGGCCCACACGAAGATATTTAGCCTTATAATTGCCTCGGGAGTAAGTTGATGAAGATAGACTTCGAAGATTTTCAACACCTCCACGACGAAGCTGCTCAAGGGGAATCGCAATCCAGCTTTCAAAAAGCTTCGGTACACCACAACTTCATTTTCTTCAGGGTGTGGACAAGTTTTTTCCCCTTCGTCCGCCCTCACAATAGACAGATCCCGGAAATACCTTCCTCTCATATTAACAAGATGATTCTCTTTGATAGTTGACTTACCATAAACTGAATGGCTTGGTCGCCAGGGGCGATCTTCGGAGTCTTCGCCACCGCTGTCCATATCATAACTTTCACTGTCACCAGTATCTTCAGACAGCCCCTCCAGAATTTCCTTGGTAATCTTTTCTGTGTTGGACTTCGACATCGCTATAAGAAACCCTAGGTTCTTCTCTTCATCAAGACTCAGCTTCATCTCAGCAGCAGCCTTCTTAGCAGCTTCAGACATCTTCGGAAGCGCTAAAAAACTGTTTCTAAAAGCCGAAGCTTCAAAGCTAAAAACTTAGCAGATCACAGTGCACAAGAGCTAAAAAATGAGTGAGCAGGAGTGGTTGGCCAGAAAGCGTGCAAAATAAGTTTGCGGTATGGCCGTATTTATAGGCTTGATGCGTTGAAAGTTGAAAGACCCCACTTGTCATTGAATGTTGCTATTCTAGCAAAGGGAAGGTGTTTTTTCGGACCTTCGGCATAAAGCCTTCGTTCATATCGCAATCTGAATTTATTATTTCAAACAAATTAATATTGCGAGGGGCTACTGTTGGGGGCCTTCGGCTTCCGAAGGTCCTCAAAAACATGATTTAACAATGTTTCTGGAGTATAATGTGTGAACAGGTATCTTCGGACTTGAATCAGAAAGGGAGAAGCTCAAAAGATACGAAGGTTGACACAGTGCCGAAGCTGTGAAGCAGGAAAGCTTCGGCATGTTCGCAGAAAGGGGAACCGACTTAAAGATGAAAAGGCCATTTAGACCTCGATAGAATGCTATAGAATTATCACCAAATGTAAAGGGCATGTATGTAATTTTGTATGGGTTGTACCCCGTGCCTATAAATAGGTGAACAGTACCCCCGTACTGTTCACGCTGACTTAGCATTTGCTTTTGCGTCACACTTGTATTTTCATTTCCTTCCAAGCCGAAGGTACATTTATAATTCAATATTGTTTCTATTCCTTTATGATGAGTTAATAAAGTTAAATGAATAATGTTCGATTATCCACGCTATCTTTTATGTTTCATATGCTTCGTCTTTTACTAATGTATATTATAGTGATGAAAGTTAATCCTTCATGACCTTCGTCCGGGGATCGTTATATCCTAAGGGAAATAATGCTTCGAAGGACGAAGGATCTTAATGTTTAACATTTTCTGTGTTGCCTTGTTCTTAACTCATAGCATTTGAGAACAAGTCCCCAACAACCGCCTTATCTTCTTGGCTTAGGCGAGCGTAGAGTTGCACGGAGCTTCTTTCTTTCTCCTCATCTTCGTTTGTGCTTCCACTATCATTTTCATTAGCCACACAACACATGTGGGAATCGAAATGGGAAGACAAACCTCTTGGAGAGGTGGATTCATCATTTGGTCTCCATCGGTCATTTTCTTCTTCTTCCTTGCAAGGGTTAGTATCACAAATACCAAAGGAAGTAGAAGCACAAAAGGAACTATTATGTTTGGACTCGTCAAATTTGATTTTAATTCTAGTCCAAATATCATGCGCATCATGAATAGATTCATTATAATTGGATATGAAGGCACGATAATCTTCATTGCTAAGAGAATTACTTAAGATGTCAAAAGCTAGGTAGTTTAAGCGAAAACATCTTTGATCCTCCTCGGAAATGATTTCTCTATTATAACTAGAGGTGAAGATACTCTTGTCTATAATTTGTTCTAATTGTGGATCTACGGTTCTAAAAGCATTTATCACTCTAGTAGACCATGAATCGTAATTAGAACAATCGGAAAGTAATATCTCAAGAGTTACCTCATTGTTTTCCTTCGGAGGTGTCTTCTTGTTCTTTTGGGATCTTTTACGAGCCATCACTTCGAGTTGTTAGACTCAAGATGAAGTGCCTAGCTCTGATACCAATTGAAAGTCGCCTAGAGGGGGGTGGATAGGCGAAACCTGAAAATTAAAACTTTATCCCCCAACTAGATCCCTTGATTAGTGGTAAGAACAAGATATATAATTATCGGAGTATAAAAACCAAGTCCTTGCTTTGTAAAGAGTATTGCTTTCAAATAATGCAGAATTGACAAATCAATATTACTAATAAGTCTATGAGAATAAAGCAAGAGGGCTTAGGCAAGAAGAGAAATAACACACGTTCTCTCTTGCAATGTGTTGCTTCACTAAATGAGAGTTTAACTTAAAGCAACACCAAATAGAATTAGCAAAGAGTAGTGCAAGATAAACTTAGAAAGGGAAAGGACAAACAAATCACAAGCAATAAGCACACGAGACACGGGTGATTTGTTTTACCGAGGTTCAGCCCTCGAAGGCCTAGTCCCCGTTGAGGAGTCCACAAAGGACGGGTCTTTTTCAACCCTTTCCCTCTCTCCACCGATCACTCAAGATCGGCGAGCTCTTCTTCTTCTCAAGGATCACTTAAGACCCCGCAAGGACCACCACACTCTTTGGTGTCTCTTGCTAGCTTTTACAAGGCCTCCAAAACTTTGGAGGAAGTTCAATGGGAGTCAATACTCCACGCACAAATGAACACAAAAATGTAGCACACATTATCTCTCAATGAATCTCACAAGGCACTAGTACTAAACTCAAATGAGTAGCTCTCTTTTGCTTGCTCTCTCTTTTGTGGCACTTGTGTTGGTTGTAGTGGTCTAAATCTTGTGTATAGGATGGATCAATGAATATATGTGGTTGGGAGGGCTTGTGTATGTCAACTAGATGACTTGGAATGTTGCTTGGGCTCCCACACCTTGAAGTGGTCGGTTGGGGTGGTATTTATAGCCACCAACCAAAATCTAGCCGTTGGTGAAGTGTGCTGGCGAAGGGCGCACCGAACAGTCCGGTGCGCCGCCACGTCATCCTGCCGTTAGGGCTTGGAGCTGGTCGACCGTTGGAGGCTTTGTCCTCTTGTGGCACCGAACAGTCCGGTGGCACACCGGACAGTCGGTGCCCCTCTGACTCGCTGCTCTGACTCGCTGCTCTAACATCTGAATTCCACTGTTCACTTTGCAGAGTCGACCGTTGCGCGCAGATAGTCGTTGCTCTGCTGGTGCACCGGACAGTCCGGTGGTGCACCGGACACTGTCCGGTGAATTATAGCGGAGCTGCGCCTGGGAAACCCGAAGGTGAAGAGTTCGAGCTGAAGCACCCTGGTGCACCGGACACTGTCCGGTGGCACACCGGACTGTCCGGTGCGCCAGACCAGGGCAGCCTTCGGTTCCCTTTTTGCTCCTTTCTTTTGAGACCTAACTTGTTCTTTTGATTGGTTTGCGGTGAACCTTTGGCACCTGTAGAATATATAATCTTGAACAAACTAGTTAGTCCAATTATTTGTGTTGGGCAATTCAACCACCAAAATCAATTAGGAAAAGGTTTGACCCTATTTCCCTTTCAATCTTCCCCTTTTTGGTGATTGATGCCAACACAAACCAAAGCAAATATATAAGTGCATAATTGAACTAGTTTGCATAATATATGTGCAAAGGTTGCTTGGAATTAAACCAATCTATATTTCATAAGATATGCATGGATGCTTTCTTTATATTTAATGTTTTAGACCATGCTTGCACCAATTGTTTTGTTTTTGCAAACTCTTTTGGAAATTCTTTTCAAAGGGTTTTGCAAAATAGTCAAAGGATAAATAAATAAGATTTTGAGAAGCATTTTCAAGATTTGAAATTTTCTCCCCCTGTTTCAAATGCTTTTCCTTTGATTAAACAAAACTCCCCCTCAATAAATTTCTCCTCTTAGTATTCAAGAGGTTTTTAGGATACCAATTTTTGAAGGTGCTATTTTCTCCCCCTTTTTAAACATAATAAGATATCAACTTGAAAAACACTTTTTAAAACAAGGTGCAAGGTGGTGGTGCGGTCCTTTTGCTTTGGGCTAATACTTTCTCCCCCTTTGGCATGAATCGCCAAAAACGGATACTTGAGTGAAATATAAGCCCTTTTACTTTCTCTCCCCCTTTGGCAAATAATATATGAGTGAAGATTGTACCAAATTTGGAGAGACGGCGGAATACCAGTAAAGAGTGGATAATACCAATGGAGTTGAGTGGAAGCGATGTCTTTGCCGAATATTCCATTTCCCTTTCAATCTAAGACTTAATACATGAGATGCTCATGAAAACATATTAGTCTTAGCCTTGGCATAAATAGAGAGAAGAAATATGCAAATGTACCAAGGGAAAGAGACATGATTAAAAGGGTATGTCAATTAAGCTTAAACAATTCTATATAATATAGATTGCTCCCCCTAAATATGTACTTTGAGAGGAATACAATTTTTTTGGTCTTAAATGCCAAGTGCACATAATTAGGTTAATGGGATTACGTCTATATCATAGAGAATGTGAAGTGCATTGTGTCATAGTATAAGTGTGATGCTCATGACAGTTTAAGCACTTATGAAAGCATGTTATAAATATCTCAAGCATTTACCCTTAAGGATTTCAAAGAGACTTAAGGACCATTCACCTTTGGAACAAAGGCAGCTTATCCTCGTTACAAGGTTAAGCTTTAAGCTCTTTGACAATAAAATTACTTCACCCAGTTTAAACAAAGATGTAAGAATTAATGTTTGAGAAGTTAAACTAGGTATGAAGCAGGGTTAATGTATGAACATGCTTTCTCTTCCTTTTATACAAGATATGCAAGGAATGTAGGAAGATTTAGGTGCATGTATGAATGAGATTGAGGAGTTTTACCCTTTTGTACCTTTACATAGTGATGCTCTTTTCATTGTGCTTTGTCCTTAGTCTTATTGAATTTACCTAAGACCTGTACTCAAGACAATGTATGAAAATATTTTGCACAAGAGAGAGTTCTACAACCAGTGGTCCTTTTCTAAGTCATTGTTTTTAGATATCAAGTAGATCACAAATTGCATAAATATATCATGAATTCTCCTTTTAACTTAGTGCATATCAAGATAGATGTCGATTGAAATTACCAATTGAAATTACATGAGGCACTAAGAAGCATAAGTGATAATTGAAGTTATTCAATAATCAAACAACAGATGCGATCAAAAGAACAACATAGGCATTAGATTTTCAAACAAGCTCATAAATAGGAGAAATCAATAAATATGCTACTTTAACATTTGTCGGCGTTTCGAGACCGGGGGGTCCCTGGGCCGACGAGTGAAATGTCGCTGCGTGCCCCAGCCCAGATGGGTCGGCGCGAGGCCGAGCGCGAAGGGGGGAGAAAGGTGGCCGGAGACGGGCGTGAGAGAGGTGGAAATCCCGCAGCCTTCGTGTTCGTCCCGCGCCCAGGTCGGGTGCGCTTGCAGTAGGGGGTTACAAGCGTCCACGCGGGTGAGGGAGCGAGCGGCCTCACACGAGCGCTTGTCTCGTCCTCGTCCCCGCGCGGCCAACCCTCTATAAGAGGGCCCTGGTCCTTCCTTTTATAGGTGCAAGGAGAGGATCCAGGTGTACAATGGGGGTGTAGCAGAGTGCTACGTGTCTAGCGAAGGAGAGCTAGCGCCCTAAGTACACGCCATCGTGGCGGCCGGAGAGGTTTTGGCACCCGGTTCGTGTGGCGTCGTGGTCGTCGGAGGAGCGCCGGAGCCTGGAGGAAGGACAGCTGTCGGAGCTGTTGAGTCCTTGCTGACGTCCTCTTGCTTCCGTAAGGGGGCTGAGAGCCGCCGTCGTCATAGAGTGTGCGGGGCGCCATCATTGCCTATCTGGTGGAGCGAGCCAGATGGGACGCCGGTCTTGTTCCCTGTGGCCTGAGTCAGCTTGGGGTAGCGTGACGATGGCGCCTCCTGTTGACGTGGCTGGTCTGCGCCCTAGGTTGGGCGATGTGGAGGTTCCTCCGAGGTCGACGTCGAGTCTGTCTTCTGTGGCCGAGGTCGAGTCCGAGCCCCTGGGTCGGGCGAGGCGGAGATCGTCAGCTAAGGCCAGGGCTGAGTCCGAGCCCTGGGGTCGGGCGGAGCGGTGTTCACCGTCTTCCGGGGCTTAGCCCGAGTCCGAGCCCTGGGTCGGGCGGAGCGGAGTTCGCCGTCTTCCGGGGCTTAGCCCGAGTCCGAGCCCTGGGTCGGGCGGAGCGAAGTTCGCCGTCTTCCGGGGCTTAGCCCGAGTCCGAGCCCTGGGTCGGGCGGAGCGGAGTTCGCCGTTTTCCGAGGCTTAGCCCGAGTCCGAGCCCTGGGTCGGGCGGAGCGGAGTTCGCTGTCTTCCGGGGCTTAGCCCGAGTCCGAGCCCTGGGTCGGGCGGAGCGGAGTTCGCCGTCTTCCGGGGCATAGCCCGAGTCCGAGCCCTGGGTCGGGCGGAGCGGAGTTCGCCGTCTTCCGGGGCTTAGCCCGAGTCCGAGCCCTAGGTCGGGCGGAGCTGAGCTTCCTATGGTGCCTGAGGCCGGGCCTGACTGCCTGTCAGCCTCACTCTGTCAAGTGGCACTGCAGTCGGTACGGCGCAGGCGGCGCTGTCCTTCTGTCAGGCTGGTCAGTGGAGCGGCAAAGTGACTGCGGTCACTTCGGCACTGTCGACTGAAGGGCGCGCGTCAGGATAAAGGTGTCAGGCCACCTTTGCATTAAATGCTCCTGCGATTTGGTCGGTTGGCGCGGCGATTTGGTCAGGGTTGCTTCTTGGCGAAGACAGGGCCTCGGGCGAGCCGGAAGTATGTTCGTCGCTGGAGGGGGACCTCGGGCGAGGCGGAGATCCTCCGGGGTCGGCTGCCCTTGCCCGAGGCTAGGCTCGGGCGAGGCGTGATCGAGTCCCTCGAATGGACCGATCCCTGACTTAATCGCACCCATCAGGCCTTTGCAGCTTTGTGCTGATGGGGGTTACCAGCTGAGAATTAGAAGTCTTGAGGGTACCCCTAATTATGGTCCCCGACAGTAGCCCCCGAGCCTCGATGGGAGTGTTAACACTCGCTTGGAGGCTTTTGTCGCACTTTTTTGCAAGGGGACCAGCCTTTCTCGGTTGCGTTTTGTTCCAGTGGGTGCGCGCGAGCGCACCCGCCGGGTGTAGCCCCCGAGGCCTCGAAGGAGTGGTTTGACTCCTCCGAGGTCTTAATGCCTCGCGCAATGCTTTGGCTGGTCTGGTCGTTCCCTCATGCGAGCTGGCCGTAGCCCGGGTGCACGGTCGGGTCCCAAGTTCTCAGGCTGGTATGTTGACGCTGTCAACGGTTTGGCCGGAGCCGGGTTTGCGAGAGCAACCCCCGAGCCTCTACACAGGGCGAGAGGACGGTCAGGGACAGACTCGACTTTTTCACATACGCCCCTGCGTCGCCTTTCCGCAAGGAGGAGGGGGGAAAGCGCCATGTTGCCCTCGGAGGGCGCCGAACATGGTGTTTCCGGTGAGCTGCTGGCGGGTAATCTGAGTGGACGTTTGTGCCCCATTCGCTAGGGGTCGGCTAGAGGCCCAGAGGCGCGCCCAAAAGTACCTGCGGGTGATCTGCCGGACCTGGTCCCCTGTCGACGGGGTCCGAGGGCTCGATGCCTCCCTCTGATGGGATTCCGTTACAAGATCGTTCCCGCTGGTCTCAGAAATGTCCTAGGGTACCTCGGGAGCGCAGCCCGAGCCTTGGTTATGTATCGAACGTACCCATGGTCATCCCTCGCTCTGTGTCTGAGGCGGCTGTGAACCCTTCGAGGGCCAGCCTTCGAACCCCTGATCAGTAGTGGGCGCGGAGCCCGAGTAGCCTGAGGCGGTCGTTGAACCCTTCCGAGGGGCCGGCCTTCGAACCTCTGACCAGTAGTGGGTGTGGAGCCCACACGCTCTGAGGCGGCTGTCGAACCCTTCGAGGGGCCAGCCTTCGAACCTCTGAACAGTAGGGAGGCTCGGAGCCTGGTTCCTTCACAGAGAAGGATCCTTTTCGGGGTATCCCCCTTTCCCGGTCCCTGTTGCAAGAGAGAGAAAGAGGAAAAAGGAAAAGGATACGAAATCGAATGACGTGGCGTACCTCTTTTGACGCGGTCATTATGGTGAAGGTGAAGCGTCGCTTGCTTCTCCTGCCAGAGGCGTCGCCTGTCCCGCCGCGGAGTTAATGCGACGAGGCGAGCGGTTCGCGGGGCGGCCGTTGCGCGTGCGCGAGCCGTGCGAGGAACGGAACACGGGCGCGTTGTCTTCACGCTGTGAGGGAGGGTTCTCTTGCTGCCCCAGGATGGGACGTAAGCTTGGCTGACGACGTGACCGCTGCTCCTGCCCGCCTGCCACCGCCATTACTGCCGGCCCATTTTTGGCCGTATTGACCATCGCGCCAGGCTGGCGCTGCTGGGTCGTGCGTAGGGTTGCCTCGAGTCGCGGTACTGGTTCCGCAGTCGAGGAGGCGTGGCAGTGGCACGAGTGGCGGTGCAGTTGCTCGCACGTAGCATCTGGCGCACCGGTTGCATGACGCGTGGGCCTGGGCTTCCATGCTGGGCGCGCTGGAAGTAGGAGAGGTGCGCCCACTTGGCGCGGTTGCATGCCGCCTGCATGGCTGCCCGCCCTTTCACCCGCTGGTCTGGGCGACAGTGGAGGGACGTTTGCAACCGCTGGACGGTTGCATGCACCGCGCGCGGCGGTTTGGCTTCTTCCGCCCTGGGCCGGCTTGCATGACGCGTGGGGCCCAGCCCCCGCGCCATAGGGGGAGGACCTTGGAGCGTGCTGGAGAAGACTCAGCCCGTGACGGCTGGGGATGCAAGTAGGGAGAGTCGCCTTTAAAAGGAGGGTGACCCCCTTGAAAGGCGACCATGTCTTCACGCTCCCTCATGCATCGTGTCTTTCCACCTTCCGAGCCCCCGGATGGGGGATGCCCGCAGTCCTTCCGCCTTGTCGTTGGAGGAACGCAACTCTGTGGGAGTTGGTACCTTTCAGCCATCGTTCGGCTTCAAGGATTTTCATCAGTCAGCCCAGCTGCACCCCTCCGCCGGCGGTCACCCGAGACGGTGACCACCAGCCCCTGGGTGGGGAGGAGCGAGCCGGGCTGCGATCTTGGTCCCACCCTCAGCTTCAAGGATGTTCATCATCCTTGCTGGGGTGGAGACCGGGCTGAGCCGGAGCTCTACCTCCCGCGCGGGTTCGTGGGTCGGCCTCTCCTTCGGCGTTCGAGGGAGAGGGCGCTCACTGGCCCTGCGAGCGGGTCGGACTTCGACAACGTGGGGCTGGTCGACGGCGGGCGTCGTCAGCCTCAGCGTGTCGGGCTCGTCGGCTTGGCTCCCGGTGCCCCTTCCTGCCGGAAGGCGGTTGCCGCGCCGCATGCACAGGAGGACCGCCCAAGATATCGCGTGCTGCCAGGGCGGCGTTCGTGTTCTGGGGCGGTCCTGCCTTTGCACCGGTATGGCGCCTCCACGCGGAGGTCGGTGCCCCACTCGTCCGGGAGGATCTGAGTGGGGATCTGCCGGAGGGCTGACGGCCCCTGTCGTTGGTGCCGAGGTGGAGGCGGCTCGAGAAGTCCCCGTTGCCGACGGGATCACCACCACCATCCGCGCTTCGGGCCTCCGGCTCTTTGTACTTGTCCTCGCCCCTCGAGCGTCGGCGTGGGCGAGGGCAAGGTTGCAGCAGCGTCCGCCCTGAGGCCATCGCTGTTGCGGTTCGGCCACCCGGAGCGGGGGTCGTCGTCGTCGCCGCTGCTGGAGCGGGCGACGGCATGCCGTTCGTCGGTCTTCTGTCGCTCCGCAGGCCCCCCGACCGAGTGGGGTTGTTCGTACCTACGGAGGTGGAACCGGAGTTCCGTTTGTAATGGCACCTTGAGTGCCGATCTTTTGTTCATTATGGCTGTCAGGGCCTGAACATGTATGTATTTTTGGCGCGGAGCCGTGTTTTTTCCTCATTTTCGAGCACTAAGACTCGCCTGTTGGACCGGGCTGATGTCCTCGGAGGACAGCTGGCCTAGGCCTCGGGGTGCCCAGCCGAGCCGCCTGCTCGGGCCGGATTCTCGGAGAAGACCCTGGCGGCGATGGCCCGGGCGTGGTGATGACGTCGTCCTTCAGAGTGGAGATCCTCGGACCGGGTCGCCGTCCGAGGCTAGGTCGGACCTCGCCGAAGGTGTAGTCGACGCCGAGGGTGCTGCTGCTCCCTTCAGCCGTCAAGATCCGAGCCTGCAGGATCGGATTGTCTTGTAGCGTGTGTTTTCTGCGGCCGCCGAGGCACAAACACGCCCTCGCCGTGTTGTAAAGTTGCACTTCTTTTCCTCTTGTTTCGAGTATCTGGACTTTTTCGTCGGTAACAGAATTGTCTGTGCGAGCGAGAGTTGCTTTTCACGGAAGGTGATGAGTGAGGTATCCGTATCCCGGAGGCGTAGGAATCCCTCGACTCGGTCGGCCTTGCCGCTTACGCGCGCTCTTGCCTGTCCATGGGGTTCTGTCACCGACGCAGTCGAGAAGGCCCGAAGAACCGCTTCGGCAGAGGAGCTTTCGAGCGTGAAGACTTGTTCGGTCCGCAGAATCACTTATCCGAGCGTGAGTTACTTATCGCAGAAGGTGATGAGTGAGGTATCCGTATCCCGGAGGCGTAGGAGTCCCTCGGCTCGGTCAGCCTTGGCTGCTTACGTGTACTCCGTCGTTTTCAGGATCCACTTCCAAAGTGGTCGAAAAGCACAAAAGACATTCTGGCAGAAAGGATCTTTTTTCGAGGAAAAAATTCAACGCAGAGGGGGTTCCCCCCCTTTTAGCCCCCGAGGGAGGGTCGGGCTTTGCCGAGGCAAGGCTGACCCTTCCTTGATGACTAAACTTTGCATGGGAGCGAGGTATATGAACAACTTGAAAACATCTTAAGGGTAGAAGTGACGTAGCTGCTGGATGATCCAAGCGTTGTTGTAGACCTCGCCTTGGCTGTTGGCCAGCTTGTATGTTCCGGGCTTCAGAACTTTGGCGATGACGAACGGCCCTTCCTAGGGAGGCGTGAGCTTGTGTTGCCCTCGGGCGTCTTGTCGCAGCCGAAGCACCAGGTCGCCCGCCTGGAGGTCTCGGGACCGGACCCCTCGGGCGTGGTAGCGTCGCAGGGACTGCTGGTACCGCGCCGAGTGTAGCAAGGCCATGTCCCGAGCCTCTTCCAGTAGGTCCAGCGAGTCTTCTCGATTTGCCTGGTTGCTTTGGTCAGCATAGGCCCTCGTCCTTGGGGAACCGTATTCAAAGTCTGTGGGCAGGATGGCCTCGGCCCCATAGACTAGAAAGAACAGCGTGAAGCCCGTGGCCCGGCTCGGCGTTGTCCTCAGGCTCCAGACCACCGAGGGGAGTTCCTTCATCCATCGCTTGCCGAACTTGTTGAGGTCGTTATAGATCCGAGGCTTGAGTCCTTGTAGAATCATGTCGTTGGCACGCTCTACTTGCCGATTCGTCATGGGGTGAGCCACGGCGGCCCAGTCCTCTCGGATGTGGTGATCCTCGCAGAAGTCCAGGAACTTTCTGCCGGTGAACTGGGTGCCGTTGTCGGTGATGATGGAGTTCGGGACCCCAAAACGGTGGATGATGTTGGTGAAGAATGCCACCGCCTATTCGGACCTGATGCTGTTTAGGGGTCGGACCTCGATCCACTTGGAGAATTTGTCGATGGCGACCAACAGGTGCGTGTAGCCCCCGGGTTCCTTCTGCAAGGGGCCGACGAGGTCCAGACCCCACACAGCAAAAGGCCAAGTGATGGGTATCGTCTGCAGAGCCTGAGCAGGCAGGTGGGTCTGCCTTGCGTAGAACTGACACCCTTCGCAGGTGCGGACAATTCTAGTGGCGTCGGCCACCGCCGTCGGCCAGTAGAAACCTTGCCGGAAGGCGTTTCCGACAAGGGCTCGAGGTGCCGCATGATGGCCGCAAGCCCCCGAGTGTATCTCTCGTAGGAGTTCCTGACCTTCGGTGATGGAAATGCATCGCTGGAGGATACCTGAGGGGCTGCGGTGGTAGAGCTCCTTCCCATCTCCCAGCAAGACGAACGACTTGGCGCGTCGCGCCAACCGCCGAGCTTCGGCTCGGTCGAGGGGCAGCTCTCCTCGGTGGAGATATTGCAGGTACGGGGTCTACCAGTTTTGATTAGGCGTGACCCCGCTTCGCTCCTCCTCGACGCGCAGTGCCTCACCCTCGGGGGCCGAGGGTACCTCGGGCTGAACCGAGGATGCCTCGGGCCGAGCTGAGAGTGCCTCGGGCCGAGCCGAGGGTGCCTCGGGCTGAGCCGAGGGTGCCTCTGACTGAGCCGAGGGTACCTCGGGCTGGGCCGAGGGTGCCCCGGGCTCGGGCGTGTCGTCGATCTTGACGGAGGGTTGATGCAGGTCTCGGGAGAAGACGTCCGGGCGAACCGTTGTTCGCCCCGAGGCTATTTTAGCCAGCTCGTCCGCAGTCTCGTTGTAGCGCCGGGCGATGTGGTTGAGCTCGAGCCCGTAGAACTTGTCTTCCAGGCGCCGAACCTCATCGCAGTAGGCCTCCATCTTCGGGTCGCGGCAGTGGGAGTTCTTCATGACTTGGTAGATGACGAGCTGCGAGTCACCGCGAGCGTCGAGGCGTCGGACCCCTAGCTCGATGGCGATCCGCAACCCGTTGATCAGAGCCTCATACTCGGCCACATTGTTGGACGCCGGGAAATGGAGGCGTAGCACGTAGCGTAGGTGCTTCCCGAGGGGCGAGATGAAGAGTAGGCCTGTGCCGGCTCCTGTCTTCATCAGCGACCCGTCGAAGAACATGGTCCAGAGTTCCGGCTGGATCGGAACTGTTGGGAGCTGGGTGTCGACCCATTCAGCCACGAAGTCCGCCAAGACCTGGGACTTGATGGCCTTCCGAGGGGCGAACGAGATTGTTTCGCCCATGATTTCCACCGCCCACTTTGCGATTCTACCCGAGGCTTCTCGGCACTGGATGATCTCCCCCAGGGGAAGGATGACACCACAGTTACCGGATGAGACTCGAAGTAGTGTCGCAACTTCCGCCGCGTCAGGATCACCGCGTACAGCAGCTTCTGAACTTGTGGGTAGCGGGTTTTGGTCTCGGACAGTACCTCGTTGATGAAGTAGACTGGCCTCTGGACGGGCAATGCATGCCCCTCTTCTCGTCTCTCAACCACAATCACGGCGCTAACCACCTGAGTGGTCACGACGATGTAGATCAAGAGGGCTTCTCCGGTAGCTGGGGGCACCAAGATAGGCGCATTCGTGAGGAGCGCCTTCAGGTTCCCGAGGGCTTCCTCGGCCTCAGGGGTCCAAGTGAAGCACTCGGCCTTCCTTAAGAGGCGGTACAGAGGCAGACCTCTTTCGCCGAGGCGTGAGATGAAGCGGCTCAGAGCCGCAAGACATCCCATGACCCTCTGTACGCCCTTCAAGTCCTTGATGGGCCCCATGCTGGTGATGGCTGCGATCTTCTCCGGGTTGGCTTCGATGCCCCGCTCGGAGACGTTGAACCCCAAGAGCATGCCTCGGGGTACCCCGAAGACACACTTTTCGGGATTGAGCTTCACGCCTTTCGCCTTGAGACATCGGAATGTCACTTAAAGGTCGGAAAGGAGGTCGGAGGCTTTCATCGTCTTGACTACGATGTCATCGACGTAGGCCTCGACCGTCCGGCCAATGTGTTCGCCGAACACATGGTTCATGCACCGCTGGTACGTCTTGCCGGCATTCCTCAAGCCGAACGACATGGTGACATAGCAGTACATGCCGAAGGGCGTGATGAAAGAAGTCGCGAGCTGGTCGGACTCCTTCATCCTGATTTGGTGATACCCCGAGTAGGCATCGAGGAAAGACAGGGTTTCGCACCCAGCAGTGGAATCCACGATTTGATCGATGCGAGGCAGAGGGTAGGGAACCTTCGGACATGCTTTGTTTAGACCAGTGTAGTCTACACACATCCGCCATTTCCCTCCTTTCTTTCTCACAAGCACAGGGTTGGCAAGCCATTCGGGGTGGAATACCTCTTTGATGAACCCTGCCGCCATTAGCTTGTGGATCTCCTCGCCTATGGCTCTGCGCTTTTCTTCGTCGAGTCGGCGCAGAGGCTGCTTGGCGGGTCGGGCTCCGGCTCGGATATCCAGCGAGTGCTCGGCGACATCCCTCGGTATGTCGGGCATGTCCGAGGGACTCCACGCAAAGACGTCGGCGTTCGCGCGGAGAAAGTCGATGAGCACTGCTTCCTATTTGGGATCGAGCTCGGAGCCGATCCGGACTTGCTTGGAGGCGTCGCCGCTGGGGTCGAGGGGGACGGACTTAACCGTCTCCGCTGGCTCGAAGTTGCCGGCGTGACGCTTCACGTCCGGCACCTCCTTAGAGAGGCTCTCCAGGTCGGCGATGAGGGCCTCGGATTTGGCGAGGGCCTCGGCGTACTCCACGCACTCGACGTCGCTGTTGGGGACCTTCGGTTTCCGAAGGTCCTCAAAAACAGGATTTAACAGTATTTCTGGAGTATAATGTGTGAACAGGTATCTTCGGACTCAAGTCGGCATCACAGTGGACCAGAATAATACGAAGGTTGGTACAGCGCCGAAGGTGTGAGCAGGAAAGCTTCGGCGTGGCAGCAAAAAGTGAAACCGACTTAAAGATGAAAAGGCTATTTAGACCTCGACAGATTACTATAGAATTATTATCAAGTGTAAAGGGCATGAATGTAATTCTGTATGGGTTGTGTCCCGTGCCTATAAATAGGTGAACAGTACCCCCGTACTGGACACGTTGACTTGGCATTCGCTTTTTGCGTCACGCTTGTACTATCATCTCCTTCCAGTTGGAGGTACACTTGTAACTCAACGATATTTCTGTTTATGTCTAATAGTAATATATAATTGTTTATGTTGTCTTTTATATTCCTTACATTTTATCCTTCGTCACTGTATAATGAATTTATGAAGGTACGCCCTTCATAACCTTCGTCCGAAAATCATTATATCCTAAGGGAAATAATGCTTCGAAGGACGAAGGACTTTAACAATTAACATTTTCTATGTTGCCTTGTTCTTAACTCCTAGCATTTGAGAACAAGTCCCCAACATTGGCGCCCACCTCCGGTGAACTCACTTCCACTCTGAGTTTTTTGAACACCTTCGGCGATCATAAACCTTCGTTATGGCGCCGAAGAAAGCTTCAGCGACTGGGGCTGCAGCTCTGCAACCACTAGACCACAATCAGGAGACAGTCTCCCTGCGGGAGGCCCGAAGCCAGAAAAGGAAGGCTGTCAGCCCGACACCACCAGAGGACGAGATAGATCAAGAAATCAGAGATATGGAGATGCTTCATCAACAAGTACAGAGGAAGAAAGAAAAGATGGCCAGGCTAGCTGAACTGCAGAGGCAGATAGACGAAGCCTCTGAAGAAGTTCGTCATCTTGCCCAGGATGAGCAACACCGAAGGCCTCAGCACCAAGACCTTCATCAGGAGGGTTTTCCCAACGAAGATGACTGGTATGACAATTTCCATCATGGGAATTTTGTTTTTGATGATGCTTCTCCTCTGTCCGCTGAGCTGCAGGCTACACCTTGGCCTCCGTCCTACAAGCCGCCTCAGCTTCCCGTATTCGATGGCCACTCAGACCCGAAGCAGTTTTTGATGAGCTACGAAGCAACAGTATCTTCGTATGGTGGCAATGCTGCAGTCATGGCCAAATCTTTCGTTATGGCTGTCAGGAGTGTTGCTCAAACCTGGTATTCCTCCCTTCGACCAGGAACGATCACTTCATGGCAGAAGCTGAAGGACTTGTTGTTAACTAGCTTCCAAGGGTTTCAGACGAAGCCGGTCACTGCTCAAGCTCTGTTCCAGTGCACCCAGGATCACGAAGAATACCTTCAGGCGTATGTCCGAAGGTTCTTGCGTTTGAGGGCACAGGCACCAACGGTGCCCAATGAAATTGTCATTGAGGCCATGATCAAGGGGCTTCGGCCAGGACCGTCAGCTCAGTACTTCGCTAGGAAGCCCCCTCAAACTTTGGAGAAGCTGCTCCAGAAGATGGACGAGTACATTCGGGCCGATAATGATTTTCGCCAAAGAAGGGAGGAGGCTTTCAGGTTTTCTGAAATGACCAGGGGCTTCGGAGGGAGGTTCTACCCGAGGCACGTTAGATCAATTCACAACTCTACACAAAATGATGATAGAGGGAGCCAACAACAAAGGCCACTATGTTCCTCACAGGCTTCGGGGCAACAGCAAGGCTCCTTCCGACCACCAGCTCCAAGAGGCAGAGGCGCCAGGGGCTTCGGAGGAAGATTTGGCGATCAACCGAGAAGAATCTTCTGCTTATTCTGTGTTGAGAACAAAGGTCATACCACCAGAATGTGTCATGTTACCATCCAGAAGCAAAAAGAAATAGCCGAAGCGGCAGCGCAACAGGCTCAGCCGAAGCAGGTCATGCACACTGCTTCGTATCATTCGCCTTACATCCCAGAGTATGTAGGCAATCACCCTGCAGTTTCTGTTGCTTCGGCGAGTCAACCTCAGGCTTCCTGGCAACAACCTCCGCCTCCACCACCGCTGCAACAAGGCCAGCAGCCAGAAGGGAGCCAATATGCTCCACACCAAAGGGACTTCAGGGAGCAATCCGAAGCTCGCACAGTCAACAGCACTGTGCCAGAGTCAAAGCACATCTATTGACAAATATCCTACCTTAATAGCAATCTTTTTCATTCAGTTTTATTTTCTGTAATAAAGGACATTATTCAGGTTTCATGTAAATAGTTTCGTTGATTCCCACAAGGAAAATATATTTTCCTCACAGGTTTAAATTGTTGAAAGACTTGTGACAACAAAGAGGACCTTCGAACATCGAAAATTCTTCGAAGTAACAGAAAGTCGTTCTAAGGAACGCAGAGTAAGTTTGCCGAAGTCACAAAAAGCCGCTCCAGAGGGAGCGCAGTGTAAGTTTTCTGCTCCAAAGTCGTTCCAAAGGGAATGCAGAGCATACAGCGAAAAGTCAACGCTGATACCGCCTAAGTAAAAGGCGAAGCGCGAAAAGTCAACGCGAATACCGCTGAAAGTAAAAGGCGAAGAAGCTCCTAAGGGAGGCTTACAGCGAAAAATAAACGCTGATTCCGCTGAAGTAAAAGGCGAAGAAGCTCCTAAGGGAGGCTTGTAAAAGATTATATGTTTTATTGCAGGGATGCGTGTGCATCTTCGGAATAAGCATCGCCTCACATAACATAACATCATCGCATCATTTCGCATAGCATAAGCATCATACATCATGTTGCATATGGCACAAGAGGTGGACACAATATTAATCTACAGAAGAACGCTTTGAAAAAAGGGAAAAATCATAATGTCACAAGGAGATACATTATTGATCTTCGGAAGTGTAGCTTCGGAAAATATTTTCACGAAGCCTGGATATTATTCATCAGAACACTGGATATTGTTGAAAAATTCTTCTTCACGAAGCATGAAAAGAAGGGAAGGTGTTTTTTCGTCAAAGACTCAAAAGAGGTACGTGTAAAGTTTCATGCATCGTAAAGAATTAGGCAAGAAAAACAGGTATATTACATTCAGGGTTACAAAATGTTACAATATATTACATTTCAGAAGTTTTTACAATAATACTTAATCCTCTCTCAAAATGACTTCTGCAGCCTCGTTTAGGAGCCGATTGACGACTTCGTCCATAATAGCTTCAGCCATCTTTTTTATTTCGTCGTCTCCTTTCGGCTGGGGGTCCGAAGGGGCTTTAGCAGAATCTGAAGTAGAACAGAATACAGCTACATTGCTATGACAAATTGCAAACGAATCTTAAAATCTAAAATTACAACACAATAAAAACTATTAGATAATACCTAATTGACCTTCGGGCTCTGCGCTCTTCTTAGCAGCCTCGGCTACTTCTCTAGCATCGTGAATGCCCTTTTCGCTTCTTTGAATAATCTCTCGGGCCATCTCTCGGCCACCATTATCCCAGATATCGGTGAAAAATTTTCCACCAACCATGCTAGCTTCGGCCGATGGATCCCTTGCATCTTCGAAGGACAAAGCACCTTCGGATTGCGCTAGAATCTTTACATGTTCACAGCCTTTTTTCTCTAAAATGGTGGCAATCCCTCTGGCACCCGAGAAGGCGCATATATCTCCACGGCTATTTAAAATTTCTTCGAACGCTTCAGCTTCGTGGTCGATCCATTCGATGGGACCTTCGGGATTGCCTCTCGTAAAGTTTTCCTCACTTGAGAATGCGCGACCCTGGCGAAGCTAGCCTTTAACTTCTTAACACATTCTATAGATTTGTTATAGCATCTCTTCTTGGACGACCGAAGCTCTTCAACGGTTCCTTCTAAGTGATCTGCCCATTGGTCACTGAGTTCTCGCTTTGTTTCTTCAAGTATACGTTCTTCCTTGGCTCTGGCCAGTTGTTTCCGAAGATCTTCAAGTTCGTGTTTATGAGCTTCAGCTTGACCTTTGAAGGCAGCTTTGTCTTCCTTTATTTTATTTATCAATGAGTGTAATATTTTATCTTTCTCGAGACCTTCGTTCCTCAGTTCAATTACTTCGGAACGAAGGTTGCTCAGGGCTATAGTACACCCTTCGTCTTCAGCATCTTTCTGTGCCCTGAGGGCATTGCTAAGTATCAGGCCCTGCAAAGAGAAATATGTGTGTGTCAATAGGTTTAAACAAACGAAAAATTTTGGTCTTAACAAAAAAATGCAAAGATCCCATTTGTTGCACCTTCAAGCTATTATATGCCAGGCTGTCGGCCAAATCATTTTTCAATAGCACTGAGAGCCCGTCTTCCAGTGTTGGGAATCCGAAGCTCTTGCTCATCTCCCGACAGACAGAAATCTCTTTGCTGTCAGGGAGACAATACAAAAAGTCTTCTTCTCCACTGCCATTGAATATTAATGCCCCCTTTGGATACTTCAGTTTTTGGGCGTAAAGTTGGGCCTCTTGTTTTTCTTTTTCTGATAGTTGTTTCCCCGAAGCATGGCGAATAATATAATCAAGGATTTTGGGGGATGCTTCGGGTGCAGCAGCACTGATTTCTTCAACAAAAGTTGGCTCTGAAATTTTTTCTTCCTCGAATTCCAGCGATTTTATTTTCGTAGGTTCTGAGGACCCAGCTTCGGCTTCAGTTTCTTGTTCTGGAGCTTTAGTATCAGAGACTTCAGTTTTTTCTTCGGGGATAACAACAGTCTCCTTCGGAGGTGTGCTTGAAGATTTAATTGTCTCCAGAACATCTAGCACATTGACCATTCTCTTCCTTTTTGGAGTTACTGCTGGCACCTTTTGGTTTTTTACTGACTCAATATTTGTTGCAGGACTTAAAACTTCTAATGTTTTTGGTCCCTCAGTTGCTCTTTTTACTTCTTCCATTTTTTCTGTGGACGGCGCTTCGGCCTTTTCTTTCGTTTCTGATAACAAAATCTTTGATTGTTCCAATTCTATCTTTGTTGGCACTTCGGCCGTTTCTGCGACTTCTGGCAGCAAGGTTGGCTCGGTTGGTTTTTCAGCTTCGGTGGCCGAAGGGGTTTCTCCGGTAAACTCAGGCACCGAAGCTGGTTCAATATAGCGCGGCCGATGTGTGAGGACCTTTATCTTCTTTCTTTTCGGTTCTGGCTCGCTAGGAGCAGTTGCAGCTTCTTCTTTTGCAGAGGTTGTGTTTTTTCTCTTCTGCCTTCGAATGGGATAGCAATAGTCAGGGTAGACAAACCCGATTGCATCAAATACCCGATTCAGCCTCTTCTTTTTCGGCCTCCGAAGGCTGCTGACATTGCAGTGTCTTCGGCCTTCGAATAGGTCCCAAGCAGCTCATCACTTAAATTTTCAATGCTTTTTAACCAGTCATCATCTGGCTCAACGAATTTATCTCCAAACTTAAAAGTGTACTTCAACCTGATAAGTCCACCTTCGTCGGCCTCTTTTATGGTTTCTTGTGGCATTTCCCATTTCTCCGCGAGCGGCCATACCCTGAAGGCAATATGCTCTTGTACTAAGTCTCTCGTTCCAATAAAAGAACAGATAACGCCGAAGGCCCTCTGGCATTCTTCGGCAGCTTCATTCATTTCAACCTTCGGCCTCCGAAGGCCGAAGCTTTGCCAAATAGGGCGCATAATTATACCCTTGATATCTTCTCGTACTGTCAGATCATTCTTCACATAAAACCATTCTGTCATCCAGTCGCCGGGCCATCTCTTCCGAAAGGTTGGCATGGGGCAGCTTGACCTGGACCGAGAAACGAAACTGTAGCAGCCAAAATTATTGTGATACTGTTCCTTACCCCAAGGTTTTGTTTCGTATGATAATTCGTGTATATTGCAGAAGCTTTTTGCATCAGGCTTCAGACCTTGGCTTCTCACGGCCCACACGAAGATATTCAGCCTTATAATTGCCTCGGGGGTAAGTTGATGGAGATAGACTTCGAATATTTTCAGCACCTCTACAACGAAGCTGCTCAAGGGAAATCGCAGTCCAGCTTTCAAAAAGCTTCGGTACACTACGACTTCATTCTCTTCAGGGTGTGGGCAAGTTTTTTCCCCTTCATCGGCCCTCACAATGGACAAATCCCGGAAATACCTTCCTCTCATGTTGACAAGATGATTCTCTTTGATAGTTGATTTACCATAAACTGAATGGCTTGGTCGCCAGGGACGATCTTCGGAGTCTTCACCACCACTGTCCACATCATAGCTGTCACTGTCACCAGTATCTTCAGACAAACCTTCCAGAATCTCCTTGGTGATTTTTTCTGTATTGGTCTTTGACATCGCTATAAGAAACCCCAAATTTTTCTCTTCGTCAAGGCTCAGCTTCATCTCAGCAGCAGTCTTCTTATCTTCGGACATCTTCGGAGACACTAAAAAACTATTTTCAAAGCCGAAGCTTCAAAACTAAAAGTTTAGCAAATCGTAGTACACAAGAGCTAAAAATTGAGTGAGCGAGAGCAGATGGCCAGAGAGCGTGTCAAATGAGCTTGCGGTATGACCGTATTTATACGCCAAGAGCGTTGAAAATTGAAAGACCCCGCTTGTCAGTGAATGTTGCTATTCTAGCAAAGGGAAGGTGTTTTTTCGGACCTTCGGCGAAAAGCCTTCGTCCATGTCGCAATCTAAATTTATTATTTTAAACAAAATTAATATTGCGAGGGGCTACTGTTGGGGACCTTCGGTTTCCGAAGGTCCACAAAAACAGGATTTAACAGTATTTCTGGAGTATAATGTGTGAACAGGTATCTTCGGACTCAAGTCGGCATCACAGTGGACCAGAATAATACGAAGGTTGGTACAGCGTCGAAGGTGTGAGCAGGAAAGCTTCGGCGTGGCAGCAAAAAGTGAAACCGACTTAAAGATGAAAAGGCTATTTAGACCTCGACAGATTACTATAGAATTATTATCAAGTGTAAAGGGCATGAATGTAATTCTGTATGGGTTGTGTCCCGTGCCTATAAATAGGTGAACAGTACCCCCGTACTAGACACGCTGACTTGGCATTCGCTTTTTGCGTCACGCTTGTACTATCATCTCCTTCCAGTTGGAGGTACACTTGTAACTCAACGATATTTCTGTTTATGTCTAATAGTAATATATAATTGTTTATGTTGTCTTTTATATTCCTTACATTTTATCCTTCGTCACTGTATAATGAATTTATGAAGGTACGCCCTTCATAACCTTCGTCCGAAAATCATTATATCCTAAGGGAAATAATGCTTCGAAGGACGAAGGACTTTAACAATTAACATTTTCTATGTTGCCTTGTTCTTAACTCCTAGCATTTGAGAACAAGTCCCCAACAGTCGCATTCCAACGCGTGTCGGTACGTGGGGCCGACGGTGATGACCCCGTTGGGGCCCGGCATCTTGAGCTTGAGGTAGGTGTAGTTGGGGACGGCCATGAACTTCGCGTAGCATGGCCTCCCCAGTACCGCGTGGTAGGTTCCTCGGAACCCGACCACCTCGAACGTGAGGGTCTCCCTTCGAAAGTTGGAGGGTGCTCCGAAGCAGACGGGAAGGTCGAGTTGTCCGAGGGGCTGGACGCGCTTCCCGGGAATGATCCCGTGGAAAGACGCAGCGCCTGCCCGGACCGAGGACAGATCAACACGCAGAAGCCCGAGGGTCTCGGTGTAGATGATGTTGAGGTTGCTGCCTCCGTCCATGAGGACCTTGGTGAGCCTGACGTCGCCGATGACGGGGTCGACGACGAGCGGGTATTTCCCCGGGCTCGGCACGTGGTCAGGGTGGTCGGCTTGGTCGAAGGTGATGGGCTTGTCGGACCAGTCTAGGTAGATTGGCGCCGCCACCTTCACCGAACAGACCTCCCGACGCTCTTGCTTGCGGTGCCGAGCCGAGGCATTCGCCGCTTGCCCACCGTAGATCATGAAGCAGTCGCGGACCTCGGGGAACTCTCCTGCCTGATGATCTTCCTTTTTGTCGTCATCGCGGGCCCTGCCACCCTCCGCGGGTGGCCCAGCCCTGTGGAAGTGGCGTCGAAGCATGACGCACTCCTCAAGGGTGTGCTTGACGGGCCCCTGGTGAGAGGGGCACGGCTCCTTGAGCATCTTGTCGAAGAGGTTGGCACCTCCGGGGGGTTTCCGAGGGTTCTTGTACTCGGCGGCGGCGACAAGGTCCGCATCGGCGGCGTCGCGTTTCGCTTGTGACTTCTTCTTGCCCTTCTTCTTGGCGCCGCGCTGAGTTGACGCCTCGGGGGCATCTTCCGGTGGGCGGCCCTGGGGCTGCTTGTCCTTCCGGAAGATAGCCTCAACCGCCTCCTGGCCAGAGGCGAACTTGGTGGCGATGTCCATCAGCTCTCTCGCCCTGGTGGGGGTCTTGCGACCCAGCTTGCTCACCAGGTCGTGGCAGGTGGTGCCGGCGAGGAACGCGCCGATGACATCCGAATCGGTGATGTTGGGCAGCTCGGTGCGCTGCTTCGAGAATCGCTGGATATAGTCCCGGAGAGACTCTCCCGGCTGCTGCCGGCAGCTTCGAAGGTCCCAGGAGTTTCAGGGCGCACGTACGTGCCCTGGAAATTGCCGGCGAAGGCCTGGACCAGGTCGTCCCAGTTGGAGATCTGCCCCGGAGGCAGGTGCTCCAACCAGGCGCGAGCGGTGTCGGAGAGGAACAGGGGGAGGTTGCGGATGATGAGGTTCTCATCGTCTGTTCCACCCAGTTGGCAGGCCAGTCGGTAGTCCGCGAGCCACAGTTCCGGTCTTGTCTCCCCCGAGTACCTTGTGATAGTAGTCGGGGGTTGGAACCGGGTCGGGAACGGCGCCCGTCGTATGGCCCGGCTGAAGGCCTGCGGACCGGGTGGTTCGGGCGAGGGACTCCGATCTTCCCCGCTGTCGTAGCGCCCCCCACGCCTGGGGTGGTAGCCTCGGCGCACCCTCTCGTCGAGGTGGGCCCGACGGTCACGGTGACGGTGCTCGCTGCTAAGGCGACCCGGGGCCGCAGGCGCTGTGTTGCGCGTGCGCCCGGTGTGGACCGAGGCTTCTCGCATGAATCGGGAAGTCGCGGCGTGATGTTCCGAGGGGTACCCCTGCTTCGGGAGGCGGAGCTTTCGGCCCGTCGGACCGCGGCGCCCTCTAGGAGATTCTTGAGCTCTCCCTGGATTCGCCGCCCCTCGGTGGTTGATAGCTCCGGCATCGCGCGGAGAAGCATTGCTGCTGCAGCCAGGTTCTGGCCGACTCCACTGGAAGCGGGCGGCGGCCTCATCCTGGCATCGTCGGCGATGCGGTGCTGGAAGCCCTAGGGTAGATGACGCATTTCCCCGGCCGGAGGTTGGTCCGCCCATTCCTGCCCGACGTCCCAGCGGATCGGCTCAAGTGCTCCTGCTCCCTCGTCGAGCCTGGCCGGCACCCCGCGGATTTGCTCAAGCTGTGGGTCATGACCCCCCGCCTGAACAGGGACCACAACTAGCTCCCGTAGGATGTCAACGTGACGCACAGGCCTAGGGAGATCACCATTCTCCGGCATACCAAGATGGTTGCCTTCGGAGGGACCCCCTAGATCGACGTGGAAACATTCACGGCTTGGGCCGCAGTCCTCGTCGCCGAGGCTACGGCTACCGTCGGAACAGTCGGAAAGGCAGTAGTCGCACGCGGTCATGAAGTCCCGCATGGCACTGGGGTTGCCAAGTCCGGAGAAATCCCAAAACAAGTCAGGCACGTCGTCTTCCTCGGACCCAGAGGGCCCGTAGGTCGAGACGTCCGTCAGCCGGTCCCAAGGTGACCGCATACGAAACCCCAGAGGGTTTGGACTCACCTCTACGAGGGTGCCCGCCAAAGCGAAGTCGCTTGGCGGGTCGAGGCTGAATCCAGGGGGCGTGAGATGAGAATCGGTCGGTACCTCTTGGTCGACGGGCGGTGATGAAGTCACGTCGGGGACTGACTGCACCGTCGTCTCTGGTACGAGGGTGACGCCTAGCAAGCCTTTCGCGAGCGTGCCGGCGTCGTCCGTTTGCTTGGAATCGGCGTGTTGCGGGGAGACGGCGCTCGTCTTCGTCTCGAACGCGAGGTCGATGCCCGGCGCACCCCCCGTTGAGGTGCCAGCGCTGTCGACTCGCTCGACGGCCGACGAGGCGCTGCCTCCTGCTTGGCCTTGGTTGCCCCGCCTCCTCCTCCGTCGGCGGGGGAGAGGACGGGGTGAGCTCGAATGTTGTTCTTCCACCACGCGGGGAAGATGTCGTCGATTCCGCCGCCGGCGGGCGGGCCGTCGGCCGCCATTGCTGTTGTCGCACGGCGGGGGAAGGAGTATCATGTCGTAGCTGCCGTCGAGGGACATGAACTCAAGACTCCCGAAATGGAGCACTGTCCCGGGTTGGAGAGGTCGCTGGAGACTGCCCATCTGGAGCTTGACGGGAAGCTGTTCGTCAACACGCAGCAGGCCCCTACCTGGCACGCCAACTGTCGGCGTTTCGAGACCGGGGGGTCCCTAGGCCGATGAGTGAAATGTCGCTGCGTGCCCCAGCCCAGATGGGTCGGCGCGAGGCCGAGCGCGAAGGGGGGAGAAAGGTGGCCGGAGACGGGCGTGAGAGAGGTGGAAATCCCGCGGCCTTCGTGTTCGTCCCGCGCCCAGGTTGGGTGCGCTTGCAGTAGGGGGTTACAAGCATCCACGCGGGTGAGGGAGCGAGCGGCCTCACACGAGCGCCTGTCTCGTCCTCGTCCCCGCGCGGCCAACCCTCTGTAAGAGGGCCCTGGTCCTTCCTTTTATAGGCGTAAGGAGAGGATCCAGGTGTACAATGGGGGGGTGTAGCAGAGTGCTACGTGTCTAGCGGAGGAGAGCTAGCGCCCTAAGTACACACCATCGTGGCGGCCGGAGAGGTTTTGGCACCCGGTTCGTGTGGCGCCGTGGTCGTCGGAGGAGCGCCGGAGCCTGGAGGAAGGACAGCTGTCGGAGCTGTCGAGTCCTTGCTGACGTCCTCTTGCTTCCATAAGGGGGCTGAGAGCCGCCGTCGTCACAGAGTGTGCGGGGCGCCATCATTGCCTATCTGGTGGAGCGAGCCAGATGGGACGACGGTCTTGTTCCCTGTGGCCTGAGTCAGCTTGGGGTAGGGTGATGATGGCGCCTTTTGTTGACGTGGCTGGTCTGCGCCCTAGGTTGGGCGATGTGGAGGTTCCTCCGAGGTCGAGGTCGAGTCTATCTTCTGTGGCCGAGGTCGAGTCCGAGCCCCTGGGTCGAGCGAGGCGGAGATCGTCAGCTGAGGCCAGGGCTGAGTCCGAGCCCTGGGGTCAGGCGGAGTGGTGTTCACCGTCTTTCGGGGCTTAGCCCGAGTCCGAGCCCTGGGTCGGGCGGAGCGGAGTTCGCCGTCTTCCGGGGCTTAGCCCGAGTCCGAGCCCTGGGTCGGGCGGAGCGGAATTCACCGTCTTCCAGGGCTTAGCCCGAATCCGAGCCCTGGGTCGGGCGGAGCGGAGTTCGCCGTCTTCCGGGGCTTAGCCCGAGTCCGAGCCCTGGGTCGGGCGGAGCGGAGTTCGCCGTCTTCCGGGGCTTAGCCCGAGTCCGAGCCCTGGGTCGGGCGGAGCGGAGCTTCCTATGGTGCCTGAGGCCGGGCCTGACTGCCTGTCAGCCTCACTCTGTCAAGTGGCACTGCAGTCGGTACGGCGCAGGCGGCGCTGTCCTTCTGTCAGGTCGGTCAGTGGAGCGGCGAAGTGACTGCGGTCACTTCGGCTCTGTCGACTGAAGGGCGCGCGTCAGGATAAAGGTGTCATGCCACCTTTGCATTAAATGCTCCTGCGATTTGGTCGGTTGGCGCGGCGATTTGGTCAGGGTTGCTTCTTGGCGAAGACAGGGCCTCGGGCGAGCCGGAAGTATGTTCGTCGCTGGAGGGGGACCTCGGGCGAGGCGGAGATCCTCCGGGGTCGGCTGCCCTTGCCCGAGGCTAGGCTCAGGCGAGGCGTGATCGAGTCCCTCGAATGGACCGATCCCTGACTTAATCGCACCCATCAGGCCTTTGCAGCTTTGTGCTGATGGGGGTTACCAGCTGAGAATTAGGAGTCTTGAGGGTACCCCTAATTATGGTCCCCGACAACATTGAAAGCTACAATCCTTGATAAAGGTGTCATTATTTTACCAAGTTGGATTGAAATGTAGTAGCATGCCTTATGAGAAACTTGTTCTCATACATGAGACTATATGAAATTACTAAGATAACGTGCTAGTCTCAATATAATCAAGATATAGAAATAGGCTCCCCCTAAAGATGTGCATCAAGAATGAAATAAATGGGTGAATGCCCTCATTTTTAAAGGCAAATAGGGAGAAGCATTATTTATCTTTGATCAAGGCTAAAAAGATTTGCAATACACAACTTATGCCTGGTATTCTCACAATGAAAAAGATTTAGAATGCTCACAACCACACCATTGATGTTTTGAAGATCTCATTATCCAGGTAGGTGTTGTTGCTCTTGATGTCTTTCTCTTTCATGTGAGTGTCCTCCCTTTGTAGTTGTTTCTTTTTCCTTCCAAACTTATTGAAAATACTCAAGAAAGATGTTAATAGCACAAGGGAGCATATGATGAATGATGATTTCTTTTAGATAGAAAATAAAAACAATTCATCATTCATAAGTCATTTAGACATGAAGTGAATTTCTTAACATTAGTGCACATCTTTAAAGAGGAATATGCACTTTTTAAATATTTTGATCAATCATAGGAAATTTACTTCTTCATATTGAATTCATTAATCATTTCTTAGAAGTGAGTCAATATGAGAATATATATAGCAAAGGCATGAAATAGATTCTAATGGACAAGTGCTCAAAGGCATGAAATAGATTCTAATGGACAAGGCTTGGGTGAGTCAATATGTGGAAATTTACCTTTCTTCCTTTGGGTGAAGATCAACCCTTTGAGGCTTGTGGCATTAAACTTGCACTTACTTTCTTGTAGATCTTCATAAGTAAGCTCAAGAGAAATGTTAATAGCAACACAAGCACTAGTTTCCCTTTTTGTAATCATTTTGATAAGGAATAAAAAGAGGATTACTAAAGCATGGAATCTCTATAATATGAACTAGATTATTCCTTGAAGTATGCTCAGTTTTATCTTATGGAACAAGCATAGTTAGTTCTTTTAAGATTATGGGAATAAATCTAATTCATAACATGGAGAGCGATAGATGTAGAAGAAACAAATCCAATTTAAGCAAGAGGCAATAAATCATTGGATCGACTTTTCTTTTCATGTTAGATTACGCATCTCCAAAAACATATTCTCTACTAGTGAGACTACATGGGTCACTTAGAAAAAAGCATTAGTCTCACTATTCTAGTTATAGAGAGAATTTTTCCTTTTAAAGGTGTCCTAAGGATTTGAATTTCTTACATGACACCCTATTCTTTTAGGAACTTGGAATATCTCTCTATATCTAGAATCATGGCAATAATAGGATAATAAGTGTAAAACATGCCATGAGTTGCTCAATAATTTAAAACATGTAGATTGCCATAGTATAGAAATGATGAATATACAATCTACCATATGAGAGGAATTTCTTCAAAGAATGGTGTCAAGATTTTAAAAACATTTGAAGTGCTTTCTTTTTCTATGTGACTACACAAGACACATGATATTCTAAGATTCTTGCACTAAAAGACATAAATGTTACCAACCTTTGGCTTTCCTCCATGTTGTAGGTCTTGATTTTTCCGCACAGGATAATCTTTATTTCCTACAACATCAATATCTTCCCCGAGATGAAATGAGTTTTAGATATATCAATTCGAAATAACTTTGGGTCAATCTTGGATATAGATTATTGAAGATTGATAGCTTGAGTTAACAAGAATTGAATTGACTCTCTCAAGCACCCCAAAGCTTCATATCATCTCTTTCTCCTGCAAAGCTTGTCAAGCATATTTTGGTACCCATCTCTTGATGGGTCCATCAAGGTTAGTCAACAAAGATCTAGGAACCCAAACGTCCTTTGTGCTAGCACTAGGTAAATTCATTACCTTTCTAGCACAAGTTGGAATTTTGGGTTGCCTAGTTACATGAGAATTAATTGACAAGCTAGGAGTGGGATTGTTACCAATGGGACAATCCTTGCATTGATGTCCCTTCTTTCGGCATATGTAGCATAGGCGATCCTTAGGTTTTGAAGATTTCTTCTTTCCTTGTTTTTCTCTTGCTACATGGTTAGTGAATATTTTCTTTTCTAACATTATGCCTTTTTGTTTCAAATGGGGACAAGTTTTAATAAAGTGTCCCTTCTTTGAACATTTAAAACAAAGTTTATCATCCTTGTTAATAATCAAACCATTTTTAATATAGGGACATGATCTAATCAAGTGCCCCTTTTCAATGCATTCACTACACTTCTTATTTCCATTTGTATGAAGTGTGACTTGATTATTACCTTGGATGTTACCTTTTATGGAGGCATGGTTGAGGCTTTTGGAAGAGGTATTGATTTTCTTCTTTTGCTTCCTCCTCTTGGCAATCCTCAAGTCCTTGACATTTTCTTCAAGGGATTTAGTGCATGCCATGGTTGTTCCCGTCTCAAGCTTCTTCACCATGTGATCACGGTTATCTTGAGAAGGTTGAGCAATGCATTTCCCTTTTAGTTGTGTCAAGCTCCTTATTAGCCTCTCATTTTCTTCTTTGAACTTTTGATATGAATCATCGTTTGTTCCTGCAAATTCTAGCTCAAAGGAAGATTTGCTTGTCGATGGACAACAAGCATTAGCACATGGTAATGTGGTTTCTATTTGAATACATATGCATGAGTGAGGTTGTTGTGATTTCAAGTTTTCTATCACAACCTTATGAGCAATATTTAATATGACATGATTATCCATAAGATTTTCATGAGAGCATAGAAGCACATCATATTTTTCTTGAAAAGCTAGATTTTCATTCTTTATCTTTTCTACTTGGTCCTTAAGCAAGGTATTCCTATTTACTAATTGAGAGATACAATTTAAAGCGTTATCTTGCTCAATTGAAATAGTTTCATACCTTTGGACCAAATCAACATGAGAGCGTTTTAGCTCCTCATGTTCTTTAGTCAACTCGTCAAAGCATTGCATTTTTATGGAGAGAACATTCTCTAGTCTTTGACGAGCTTCGCTTTGCTCTCTCGCTCTTTCTAGAAGTTTGAGCATGACCGCCTTATCTTCTTGGCTTAGGCGAGCGTAGAGTTGCACGGAGCTTCTTTCTTTCTCCTCATCTTCGTTTGTGCTTCCACTATCATTTTCATTAGCCACACAACACATGTGGGAATCGAAATGGGAAGACAAACCTCTTGGAGAGGTGGATTCATCGTTTGGTCTCCATCGGTCATTTTCTTCTTCTTCCTTGCAAGGGTTAGTATCACAAATACCAAAGGAAGTAGAAGCACAAAAGGAACTATTATGTTTGGACTCATCAAATTTGATTTTAATTCTAGTCCAAATATCATGCGCATTATGAATAGATTCATTATAATTGGATATGAAGGCACGATAATCTTCATTGCTAAGAGAATTACTTAAGATGTCAAAAGCTAGGTAGTTTAAGCGAAAACATCTTTGATCCTCCTCGGAAATGATTTCTCTATTATAACTAGAGGTGAAGATACTCTTGTCTATAATTTGTTCTAATTGTGGATCTACGGTTCTAAAAGCATTTATCACTCTAGTAGACCATGAATCGTAATTAGAACAATCGGAAAGTAATATCTCAAGAGTTACCTCATTGTTTTCCTTCGGAGGTGTCTTCTTGTTCTTTTGGGATCTTTTACGAGCCATCACTTCGAGTTGTTAGACTCAAGATGAAGTGCCTAGCTCTGATACCAATTGAAAGTCGCCTAGAGGGGGGTGGATAGGCGAAACCTGAAAATTAAAACTTTATCCCCCAACTAGATCCCTTGATTAGTGGTTAGAACAAGATATATAATTATCGGAGTGTAAAAACCAAGTCCTTGCTTTGTAAAGAGTATTGCTTTCAAATAATGCGGAATTGACAAATCAATATTACTAATAAGTCTATGAGAATAAAGCAAGAGGGCTTAGGCAAGAAGAGAAATAACACACGTTCTCTCTTGCAATGTGTTGCTTCACTAAATGAGAGTTTAACTTAAAGCAACACCAAATAGAATTAGCAAAGAGTAGTGCAAGATAAACTTAGAAAGGGAAAGGACAAACAAATCACAAGCAATAAGCACACGAGACACGGGTGATTTGTTTTACCGAGGTTCGGCCCTCGAAGGCCTAGTCCCCGTTGAGGAGTCACAAAGGACAGGTCTTTTTCAACCCTTTCCCTCTCTCCACCGATCACTCAAGATCGGCGAGCTCTTCTTCTTCTCAAGGATCACTTAAGACCCCGCAAGGACCACCACACTCTTTGGTGTCTCTTGCTAGCTTTTACAAGGCCTCCAAAACTTTGGAGGAAGTTCAATGGGAGTCAATACTCCACGCACAAATGAACACAAAGATGTAGCACACACTATCTCTCAATGAATCTCACAAGGCACTAGTACTAAACTCAAATGAGTAGCTCTCTTTTGCTTGCTCTCTCTTTTGTGGCACTTGTGTTGGTTGTAGTGGTCTAAATCTTGTGTATAGGATGGATCAATGAATATATGTGGTTGGGAGGGCTTGTGTATGTCAACTAGATGACTTGGAATGTTGCTTGGGCTCCCACACCTTGAAGTGGCCGGTTGGGGTGGTATTTATAGCCACCAACCAAAATCTAGCCGTTGGTGAAGTGTGCTGGCGAAGGGCGCACCGGACAGTCCGGTGCGCCGCCACGTCATCCTATCGTTAGGGCTTGGAGCTGGTCGACCGTTGGAGGCTTTGTCCTCTTGTGGCACCAGACAGTCCGGTGGCACACCGGACAGTCCGGTGCCCCTCTGACTCGCTGCTCTGACATCTGAATTCCACTGTTCACTTTGCAGAGTCGACCGTTGCGCGCAGATAGCCGTTGCTCCGCTGGTGCACCGGACAGTCCGGTGAATTATAGCGGAGCTGCGCCTGGGAAACCCGAAGGTGAAGAGTTCGAGCTGAAGCACCCTGGTGCACCGGACACTGTCCGGTGCGCCAGACCAGGGCAGCCTTCGGTTCCCATTTTGCTCCTTTCTTTTGAGACCTAACTTGTTCTTTTGATTGGTTTGTGTTGAACCTTTGGCACCTGTAGAATATATAATCTTGAACAAACTAGTTAGTCCAATTATTTGTGTTCGGCAATTCAACCACCAAAATCAATTAGGAAAAGGTTTGACCCTATTTCCCTTTCATAAAGAGAGGTGAAGGTATCGTGGTGATGAAGATTTCACTACGACCATGCACTCCCAGTTGCTTGAGATCACTTGGCAATCGATCACCAGTAGCTTGGCATCCCTTCTTAAACACTAAATCTCAATTCAAGCATAATTAAGAAAAAATGTGAACCTATAGGATAGGCACCTTTTTTTAATGATGGCCACAATTTAAGTATGATCTGAATAAAGATGATCTAGAATGTGCACAGGAAGCAATCATAGAACTTTTAAGACCATAGATGGGTGTATTGTTAGGGGTGATAATGTGCTCCAAATTTTACACTATAAAATTTAATGATCGGATCGGATTAGGATCAAGTCCTATTTCTATTCATTTTTGAACTAAAATTTATTTAGGGCCCTACTATTTTATAAAGAAGCATTTGGTTCACGATCCATTACCACCCCTATGTATTGTTGGTCACTCGTTTTGATTCTTGAAAGACATCAAAGCGAGACAACACAATTAAAAACAAGGACCTTCTCCCCTTCAATGTATCTTCTGGTTTGAACATAAATTGATGAGAAGGTTATTAAGATTGAAATTTGGTTTAAGCCTTAATTTGGATCCACAAGTCTGTAACAACCGCTAATTTTGATCAAAAATGAAAAACTTCTATGCAACGTAGTAGACGTGGCCAAAAAATGTCTCGACAATGGATTCAACTGAAATATATATGATAATGATATTTGTCTGGTCGACTAATACCTGTGTATCTAGATGTGAAGCCCTTGGAGGCTTGAAATATAAACTTTTGCTTTCTTGTATATTTTCTAGAAAAATAAAGTGAATGATATGACATAGGTCACATATCTCTCTATATTATTATTACTAGAACAGGAGGCGCGCTTTGTGTGCCCTCCTATTCAGGAACCTCTTGCGAACACGCGCAACGGTGTTATGTTTGTCTATTCTCACAAACACGGAACACAACCGATATCATACATATTTGCATATACCAAAGTAGGACCACAACATATGTTCCATACAAGGTTCAACAATTCGGTCCATCCATATGTTACACCACACGGTCATGTTTCACGTCTACCATCCATCATAGTTGGTTGTCGATATGTCCGAATTTTTTGAATTTTAGCCCCTTATACGAAAAAATCATGTAGACCTCTAAAAGACATTCTCGTTTTTGGACCCTTTGCTCGGTGCCACGACCTACGGCGCCGAGGTAACACTGATCGGTGCCATAAAACATGGCGCCGAGGTATCAATCTCGTTGGCATCTGGTTGTTGTGTTGGCCCTTATGTGGCGTGACCTCGGCGCCATAGATCATGGCGCCGAGGTATCAACCTTGCTCGCATAGTTGTCCGTTCATGTTCAGCTGCATGGGAAAGCAGCAATAATGATCGGCTTTCGCTGTTTGTGACATTTACATAGGCGATGGCGTGCAACAGCAGCCCCTAGACAATGGACAACAACATGACGTCTTCTAGACGTGCGACGCGAGGCAGAGGGCAGATTGCGTTAATTTGCATGGCTCCAAGCAAGCATACACAAACGCACAAGTACACACATCATGTTCTCTGCAATTCCTCTGCCTCACTCTTTCAGTTCTCTGAGCTTTTTTAAAGGAAATACATGCTTATGTATTAGCTACTCACTTTAAATCGAGTAGCTAGCTCTAGATCCTGTAAGGGCTACACACTACCATCTACATTGGGTGCTACAATACTACTATAGGGCTCTTTTTAAAGTTATTTGAATACTCTTGACGTCCTAAAATAAATAGTTCTATTATTTCTAAAAAATCACATAAATACTTTTCCGATCCAGAAAATAAATACTTGACGGTAGAAAGCGAATCGACACAAAAACAAATAAATACTTTTAATGCGCTTTTCTGATTTAGACGATCAAATAAATACTTCTCTTATTGCCTCACGTTGCACGTCCAGAAGACGTCATGATGTTGTCCATTGCCTAGGAGGCTGCTGATGCAGCGAAAGCCGGGCTATCATTGCTGCTTTCCTATGCAGCTGAGCACGAATGGACAGCTATACGAGCGAGGTTGATACCTCGACGCCATGATCTATGATGCCAAGGTCACGCCACATAAGCGACAGCGCAGCATCCAGATGCCAATGAAGTTGATACCTCAGCGCCATGGTCTATGGCGCCGATTAGTGTTACATCCGCGCCGTAGGTAATGGCGCTGAGCAAAGAGTCCAAAAAACGAGAATATTGTTAGAGGCCTAAACGTGATTTTTTGTACAAGGGTTTAAAATGCAAAAAAATCGGTAAATGCAAAAAAATCGGTCGATATGTTAGGGTCCTGATACTATCACTGAAGGCCCAAAGTCAAGGGGGTCAACAAGATGCTCCAGGTACACAAGACAAGCATAACTACAGAGGATAAGGTAGAAGTAGACCAACATGTCCTCTACAATGTTTTAACAGACGCAAAAACACAAAGTTTCATCAACCAGGATGGAAGGTAGAAGTTGATAAAAAAGTATCAACTGCATAATTTCTAGGAGCACAAAAGCAAAAGATCCTTTATCTTTTGTCTAGATGGCATCTTCATCGGATCTGCAGAAGGGAAAAAAGTTCTTTATGTCAGATACACAAAAATAAACATTTTTGCTATTGGTTGATTCCTGGAAAATAAACTGGCAAGTAACTCGAAGCAGGCATTTCAATAAGAGATGCACAACGAAGAGCTGAAGACTGCACATGAACCTATAATGTTTACATATGTGAGCTTCTGAGCACCAAGAAAACTTTATGTATGACATACTATTATAGCATGAAGCATAGATCCCTAGGTCGATAACACTATGCAAACAATAAGACAAACGAAGTTGAAAAAAGGGCATCACAGTTTATGATTCAGAAGAAGCCCAAACAGTTTCTGCAACTGGAGAATGTTTTGACGATTTTGAAGATCCTAGAAGTTGAAGGCACGCTGATAGCGTACTTGTCATGTATTTTAGAGACTGTATAGGGTGTTCTATATCTACATATTTGAACTGGCCATTTAGCCCATCACTCACCTTAGGACCATATTTATCTGTGGCAAATGACTTAGTTCTTCATGGGAAACTAGATCAGCTAATTATAAATGCCGTTCGAACATTTTGTCATTTGTCTGGTATGGCTTACCTATTCACAATATCACTGACAGAACTGTTGTTTTGCCCATGCTCATTTGCAAATCAGACTACATACCAAAAGGAATTGCATAGCCGTGCAAATCAGACTGTGTACCCTAACAATAAGCATTTTTACTATGATTTGGTCGCTACTTTAGCTGTGCTACCATGGTCAGTTCTCTTGTTGTTAAAAATATAGGTGTGTCATGCAGCTATATATGCTTTGAAATAAAAGGGGAAACTGCCTTATGTGTTGGTTCATTGCCTATCATTGGTGATGCGCAGGTGCAGTTTTTCTAAACAGCTTAACATGTCCCCACCAGTGATACCTACCTTCTCTTTTCAACTTTTGTTCCCAAGCTGAACCAACTACACTTCCACTAAAATCTTCGAGGATCATTGGTGATGCGCAGGTGCAGTTTTTTAAAACAGATTTAACATGTCCCCACCAGTGATACCTACCTTCTCTTTTCAACTTTTGTTCCCAAGCTGAACCAACTACACTTCCACTAAAATCTTCTAGGAAACCAACAATTTAGAGGTAACATTACGAGTGTTTTAGAGCATGATGAGAATATTTTTTGTTCAGATGAGTAGCGATGGTGTCATGATTCTCTAGGACACTTCAAGAGTCTTTGGAGGTAGGGTTAACGAAAGCAACAACAGTGAGGAGCCTGATCCCATGCGCGACTGTGGAGGTGGAAGACCTAAACCAGGGCAATGAGCACACTACGAATAAAACAACATGTTCTCATTCTAATGCATCATACGTTGTGTTGATACTATTGTTACTTTCTATAAAGGAGTAACACATGATTTAACCGAAGAAAATTGTTGTACGCATTCATGTTTAGGAGCATAGACAACTATTCAGTATTCTTCAATATCAAAAGAATTCATAGTTTTGAACTAGCTGATTCTACCTTAAAAATTATATTGTAAGAAGAACATTCAAACCCGGTGACCCTAAGGAAGTGAGCAGCAAAACAACGCTTCTACATGGATAAACATGATTCTAGGTAGCTATGGTGTACTGTAGAAGGGTTCACCTGCCAGTAGGTATCACTGGTATGTACACAGTGAACCTATGAGAGAGTAAAACCTAATTAATTAACTGGATATGCAAGTGTAGGCATCTGCTATTGGCAACATAACGCTCCCAATGTTTCCAACTTCACTGTTTTCTAAGAATCTGCACATAACCCTATGATTGTAGCATATTGCATATGAACGGAAAATGGTCTTAGTTCAGGAGGAAGCCATCATAATGATGGTTGTTTAAGTGGTTAGTTTTAATCTTTAGTTTTACCCTTTCAAAGCGCGGTGTTCTAATTCATTTGTTCACACATCGATCCGCGGTACAGACCAGTGCTAGAAAACAACCGGCTAAAAATAGCTATATCATCTCTAAAGGGCTGGGAAGTAAGTGGAGTTACCAAGGTATATCAGGACCATCTGTGTAGGCATCAGCACCATCCTCTTCATCGTATCCACCTACGGAAAGCTTTCTAGTAGTTTGCTTCGGGGGATTGGCGAGTCCTGCACATGTAATACCCACTTTGTAAGAAAGATCTAAAAGAGAAATTATATCCCTCTATCTCTATATGTACTACCAATGTGTATCATTTCATGTGGACACATTACTTATACAAATAAATAGGTAACAAAAGACACTCAATTAAATCATGCATCATGCTGGATTTTGTTTTGTGTGCATTTTGTGACAACATAAAATAATCTAAAGAAGAAATATATTGAATTCCCAAAATAGAATTTAGAAGATAAAAGGGGGTTTTAGAATTTAGAAAGGAGAAGAAAGAAATGAGAGAAATACTACATATCTTTCAAACTGGTGATTTCAAAATTCTCATTTAACTGAGCACAAAATTCACTACAAGAATTTGATTTCAGATTTGAGTTTCAAAAGAAAAAAAAAGAGAATAGAAACAGAAAATAATAAAAGAAAAATGGGGTATGGGCCCAGTTCTCCATTTTCGGCCCATTTCCCTGATTCCACTGCGCAGCCCATGTGACTCACCACGCCCTCATACGCAGACAGGTGGGGCCCGGGCTGCGTCCACTTCGCCCTACGTGGTCCGCGCACGCACTCCGCGCCGTGTGTCTGGCATGGGGGGGCCGCCCGGTCAGACTCTAGGATCCGCGCGCGCGCGTGCTAGTTCGCTGACTAGTGGGCCATCCGACGATGTGGATCTTCCCCGATGCGTGCGGGCGGCTGAAGCTAAAGACCCGGCGCCGTTCTCCATGGTTGTTACAACAGCCCGGGCGCTGTCTCCACCTTGGCGCACGATCTGGGCGAACCATAACCACATTCGCGCGATCTTCACGGGCGCCTAGATATAAACGCGGTCGCCGCTCCTTCCAGTCCGTGCGATTCATGAGATTGACGTCGCGCTGCTGCAACCAGTCAAGAGAGAGAGAGAGAGAAAAGGGAGGGGCTTGAGGATTGGTGCGGCCGTCGAAGCGTGGAGTGCACGGGGAAACCGTGGGCGGAAGACTGGCAGGGGCGCTCCGCGGTGACCCCCCCTTCGACGGTGGTCGTCTGAGCGCCAGTGCGTCGGGGAGCAGACACACCGCCGGGGCGCTCCATCGCGCTGATCTTCCGTGGGGGACTCGGCCTACGCTACTGTCAGCGGTATGATTATTGGAGTTCGCCGTCTTTCCTATGATGCGTAGATTCGGGTCGTGCTCCAGGCGATAGGCTAGATTCCCGCCCGATCGCTGCTCGCCGGTCCTGACCGGATTTCGACCGTGGCGCGAGCTCGGGGAAGAAGAAGATGGCGCATCCGTTGATCTTCGCGCGTACGGGCGAGATTGGAAGTAGAGTAGCGATTCACCCAGTTAAATCCCTGCCGTCCGATGGTGGATGGACATATGTGATGGGATCGCGTAGTATTAAACTCGTGGCCGTTAGATCTGGATCCTAAGGTCTAGATCGCGTACCGGTTTGGCTGATTGCGGATCTAATCCTAGCGGCTGGATGTTGATCGGGTGGCCAGAAACTGACGATACCCCTTCGCGAATGAAATTTGCTAAAGAAACCCCGGGGAAAGCAGTAATAAACCCGCAGTCCCCCGTGAATGTTTTCTTAGTCTGTGGAATTCTTACCCCGTGGCCCCTGCCTTTCCCTGTAATTGAGGCCCAGTCCTGATAGTTGATAAAACCAGGAAAATCCTTTAGAAAATGGTTTTTAGTACAAATTTAATTGCAGAAACTTGTTTAATTCATAGAAAATGCATATGAACTCCAAATTGGACCATTCCAGTTCCTAAAATTTTGTAATTTTATTCTCTATCATTTAGTGTTTCTGTTTTGACATGAAAGCAATAATAAAATTAATTTATCATCTAATCCTATTTTAATCACATTAAACCTTAGGAAATTCATAACTTGAAATCTATAACTCCAAATTTAATGATTCCAGTTCCTATGATCCCATTTTAATGTATAGATTTTTACTGTATATTTTATTTGCATGTTTGATGTGATGTTAATTTATGCTACACTATGTATGTATTGTGTTGATGCGAGTAGACGAGCAAGCCACTGTGGATTCTGAGGTTCAGCTGGTAGAGACTGCTGAGCAGGAGCTCGTTGAAGGCAAGTTGTGCCCTTGATCACTTCTTTTACCCATTCATGTTCTTATTAATCACAATGATCTGCATAGCTTAATTTTGCTGGGACCCAATAGGTTACCCTAGATTTGACTATCTTTATACCTTGTTTCACCACTGGTTTTACTACTAAATTTTTGGGTAGTACATGCTATTGCTTTATGTGGATTTGGGTATAAAGGTATTTATGACTCATGATTACATTTTCTATTATCTGTTCATTATTTTATGTTCATGATAAGATCATTATGTTAATGGGAACATGGAGAACCACACGGGAAAACAGTGCTACCATAAGGGTTTAATGGGACGCCCTTGGCTGATTAACTAGGAAAGCTAGTGGACGGCTACCTTACCCGAAAGGGGCAAGGGCAGTAGGAGAGTGGTCAGTGTAGGGAGGTTCTTGGTTGATTTTGCTGCGATGGCGGTCAGGCAAGAACCCTACACTGGAGCTTCCTATAAACTGTAGCGGGTAGTCTGAAGCTAGTGGAACTTTGTAAAGGCCTCGTAGTGGTACCCTGCCTCGCTTCCTTGGTAGAGGTGTATGAGGTCTGATCAACTCCGTGGCAAATGGGTAACACGACTTGTGGGTAAAGATGCGCAACCTCTGCAGAGTGTAAAACTGGTATACTAGCCGTGCTCACGGTCATGAGCGGCTCGGACACTCACATGATTAATTTATGGAACTTAAACTTAATCTGTCATATCATTGCATTTGGATTATTTTATTATTACTTTTACTTATTATTACTATGGTTTGGTATTCACTTACACTTAGTAACTGCTAATAAAATTTTGACCAACTTCTAAAAGCAATGCTCAGCTTCAGCCTTTATTTCATTGATCAGCCTTACACTACATGAACTCCCACCTTTGGTGAGTTCATGTCACATTATTCCCCACAACTTGTTGAGCGATGAACGTATGTGAGCTCACTCTTGCTGTCTCACACCCCCCCACAGGAGAAGAGCAGGTGGTTCAGGAGGAGCCACAAGGCGAGGAGTATGATCTGATCTAGGTGGCGTTTCTCAGTTGACATTTGCGCCGACGATCCTTAGTTCGTTTTATATTTATTCTTTTATTTTGTAATAAGTCTTCCGCTATGTAATAAATACTCTGATGTTTTATGACATTTATCTCTATACACTCTGTTATTATATATGTTGTCTTCTTGGCGCATGTATGAGATGCACCTGGCTTTGTTCCTTAAAGCCGGGTGTGACATAAGTGGTATCAGAGGAAATGTTGACTGTAGGACGAAACCTAGATAGAAATGGACAAAACCCTTCACTACTTACCTTACTCTGATTCATTCTATACTTATCTCATCTTGATCTTGTCTCACCTTCTACTTTTCTACTCTGATCACTCTTATATTTTCTACTCTGAGACAAGATGGATTTCACACCTTGGAATCCTACAATTATGACCTTTTTAAGAGATAGGAGACCTAAGACAAAAATTAAAACTATTTTCTCTATTAAAAATGTTGGTTGATTGTTCTGATGATCAATGCCTGATTTGCTTCTTTGATTGATTGAAATAGTATAGTTGGGCATCTTAGCATGTTCCACCATAAGGTAATGTATTAGCTTTAGTGGATAACACACTAATCTACTTAACTAATAAATCCCCCGCAGTAACATTTCTCGTAATTACTCGCCTTGTCTACAATTCTTCCTTTCTTACCCTGTATTTCTAACCTAGATGGGCTACCCCTATAGTGTTAGAAGAGAGCACTATAGACGTGATCCTTGGTATGTCATGGTTAAAGAAAGGCAAAGACAGTATATACACCATGCTAAGGGAACCATAGAACTCACCAGTTCCAAAGGACAAAGATTTGAAGTTTAAGTTGCAGTAACTACCACCATCAAACTAGCAGCATTCTTAGTAGATGAGAAGTTTGTGGGTGACAACATCCGTGCAGTTAGGGATTTTCCGGATGTCTTTCCAAAGGAGTTACCAGGGATGCCACCAGATACGGAAGTTGAGTTTGTCATAGATCTCTTACCTGGAACTGCTCCTATTTCTAAATGGACATATAGGATGTCTGTAGAAGAGTTAAAAGAACTCAAGAAGCATTTAACGGAGTTGCAAGAGGCTAGGTACATTTGTCCGAGTCTTCACCTTGGAGAGCACTGGTTCTGTTTGTACAGAAGAAGGATAGATCACAACGGATGTGTGGACTATAGATCACTTAATGATGTTACTGTGAAGAACAAGTACCTGTTACCCCGCATTGAGGACTTATTTGATCAGATGAGAGGTGCAAGGGTATTCTCGAAGATTGATCTCCGATCTGGTTATCACCAAATGAAGATTAGGCCATCGGATATTCCCAAGACAACTTTCTTGACCCAATATGGTTTATATGAGTTCACTGTTATGTCATTTGGACTAACTAATGCACCAACCTATTTTATGGATTTGAAGAATAAGGTGTTCATGATCTGGACAGATTCGTCGTGGTTTTCATCGATGATATTTTTATTTATTCCAAGAGTGATAGTGATCATGAGGAACATCTGAGATTGGTGCTATAGAAGCTACGAGATAATCAACTCTACGCCAAGTACAATAAATGCGAGTTCTGGATTGACGAGGTGTCATTCCTTGGACATATCATTTCTAATGGAGGGATATCAGTGGATCCTGCTAAAGTCAAGGAGATAATGGAGTGGAGAGTGCCCACTACAGTTACTGAGATTCGGAGTTTCTTGGGGCTAGCAGGATATTATCGGAGATTTATTGAGGGATTCTCTAAGATTGCCAAGCCTATGACCTCGCTTCTGGAGAAAGGAAGAGAATTTAAGTGGGATGAGAAATGTCAAGACAGCTTTGATCAATTAAAGAAGAGATTGATGTTACCTCCAGTGTTGGTTATGCCAAATTTACAGAAAGGATTTGATGTTTATTGTGATGCATGTGGCCAAGGATTGGGATGTGTTCTTATGCAAGAAGGTCATGTGATCGCCTATGCATCTCGTCAGTTGCGGAAACATGAATTGAACTACCCCACTCATGACTTGGAACTGGCTGCCGTTGTACATGCACTTAAGATTTGGAGACATTACATTATGGGAACTAAGTGCCAAGTATATACGGATCATAAGAGTTTGAAGTATATATTCACTCAGAAGGATCTCAACCTTAGGCAACGTCGTTGGTTGGAGCTCATTAAGGATTATGATTTGGAGATTCACTATCATCCAGGCAAGGCGAATTTGGTTGCAGATGCCTTGAGTCGGAAGGAGCATGTTCACTCCGCTTTTGTTGTCCAGCTACCTGATGAATTAGCAAAAGACTTTGAGAGACTCAACTTGGGAATTGTTACACACACTGAAGGAGTCGCCATCGAGTTGGAACCTACCTTGGAGCAAGAGATTCGTAAAGGTCAGGTTGGTGATGCTAAGATTCGAGAGATTAAGGATCTGATTACGGAAGGTCGAGTTCCGGAATTCACGGAGGATGAACAAGGTACTATATGGTTCAAAGATCGGATATGTGTTCCAGAGATTGATAGCCTTCGTGAGACTATTTTAAAAGAAGCCCATGATTCTGATTACTCAATCCACCCTGGTAGCACTAAGATGTATCAAGATTTGAAGCAAAAGTATTGGTGGTATGGACTGAAAAGAGATGTGGCTGCTCATGTGGCTAAGTGTGATGTGTGTCAAAGAGTTAAGGCCGAACATCAAAGACCAGCTGGATTATTGCACCCATTGAAGATACCCGAGTGGAAATGGGAAGAAATTGGTATGGATTTCATTGTTGGACTACCCCGCACCCCTGCTGGGTATGACTCTATTTGGGTAACTGTGGACAGATTGACGAAAGTGGCTCATTTCATACCTGTGAGGACTAATTACACGTGAGCCAAGCTAGCAGAATTGTATATGACTCGGATAGTTTGTCTACATGGAGTGCCTAAGAAGATCGTGTCTGATCGAGGATCGCAGTTTACTTCTCGATTTTGGAAGAAGTTGCATGAGAGCTTGGATACAAAGTTGAATTTTAGCTCAGCCTACCATCCCCAGACTGATGGACAGACAGAGAGGACTAATCAAGTGCTGGAAGATATGTTAAGAGCTTGTGCTCTCAAGCATGGTGGCAGTTGGGAGAAGAGTTTACCATATGCTGAGTTTTCTTATAATAATAGCTACCAGGCCAGTTTGAAGATGTCACCGTTTGAGGCTCTATATGGCAGAAAATGCAGGACACCACTGTATTGGGATCAAACTGGTGAAAGACAGTTCTTTGGGCCTGAACTTATACAAGAGGCAGAAGAACAAGTTCGAATGATAAGAGAAAATTTGAGAATTGCACAATCCAGGCAAAAGAGCTATGCTGACAATAGGAGAAGACTACTGGAGTTTAGGGAGGGTGATCATGTCTATTTGAAGGCGTCACCACTCCGGGGTATGAGAAGATTTAAAGTTAAAGTAAAGTTGTCCCCTCGCTTTATTGGACCCTTCTTAATCTTAAAGCGAGTGGGAGAGGTTGCATATCAATTGGAGTTACCGGATCATCTTGCGGATGTCCATGATGTCTTTCATGTATCTCAGCTGAAGAAATGTCTCAGGGTGCCTGAAGAACAGTTGCCAATGCAAGACCTTAGTGTTCAAGATGATCTGACTTATGCAGAGTATCCCATCAAGATTTTGGACACTTTGGCTCGAGTTACAAGAAATAAGGTGATAAAGATGTGCAAAGTACAATGGAGTCACCACGGAGAGGATGAAGCTACTTGGGAAAGAGAAGAAGAGCTTCGCATAGACTTTCCCCACCTTTTCCCTAGATCTTCCTAAATCTCGAGGACGAGATTATTTTTAAGGGGGGTAGGATTTGTAATACCCACTTTGTAAGAAAGATCTAAAAGAGAAATTATATCCCTCTATCTCTATATGTACTACCAATGTGTATCATTTCATGTGGACACATTACTTATACAAATAAATAGGTAACAAAAGACACTCAATTAAATCATGCATCATGCTGGATTTTGTTTTGTGTGCATTTTGTGACAACATAAAATAATCTGAAGAAGAAATATATTGAATTCCCAAAATAGAATTTAGAAGATAAAAGGGGGTTTTAGAATTTAGAAAGGAGAAGAAAGAAATGAGAGAAATACTACATATCTTTCAAACTGGTGATTTCAAAATTCTCATTTAACTGAGCACAAAATTCACTACAAGAATTTGATTTCAGATTTGAGTTTCAAAAGAAAAAAAAAAGAGAATAGAAACAGAAAATAATAAAAGAAAAATGGGGTATGGGCTCAGTTCTCCATTTTCGGCCCATTTCCCTGATTCCACTGCGCAGCCCATGTGACTCACCACGCCCTCATACGCAGACAGGTGGGGCCCGGGCTGCGTCCACTTCGCCCTGCGCGGTCCGCGCACGCACTCTGCGCCGTGTGTCTGGCATGGGGGGGCCGCCCGGTCAGACTCTAGGATCCGTGCACGCGCGTGCTAGTTCGCTGACTAGTGGGCCATCCGACGATGTGGATCTTCCCCGATGCGTGCGGGTGGCTGAAGCTAAAGACCCGGCGCCGTTCTCCGTGGTTGTTACAACAGCCCGGGCGCTGGCTCCACCTTGGCGCACGATCTGGGCGAACCATAACCACATCCGCGCGATCTTCCAGTTCGTGCGATTCATGAGATTGACGTCGCGCTGCTGCAACCAGTCAAGAGAGAGAGAGAGAGAAAAGGGAGGGGCTTGAGGATTGGTGCGGCCGTCGAAGCGTGGAGTGCACGGGGAAACCGTGGGCGGAAGACTGGCAGGGGCGCTCCGCGGTGACCCCCCCCCCCTTCGACGGTGGTCGTCTGAGCGCCAGTGCGTCGGGGAGCAGACACACCGCCGGGGCGCTCCATCGCGCTGATCTTCCGTGGGGGACTCGGCCTACGCTACTGTCAGCGGTATGATTATTGGAGTTCGCCGTCTTTCCTATGATGCGTAGATTCGGGTCGTGCTCCAGGCGATAGGCTAGATTCCCGCCCGATCGCTGCTCGCCGGTCCTGACCGGATTTCGACCGTGGCGCGAGCTCGGGGAAGAAGAAGATGGCGCATCCGTTGATCTTCGCGCGTACGGGCGAGATTGGAAGTAGAGTAGCGATTCACCCAGTTAAATCCCTGCCGTCCGATGGTGGATGGACATATGTGATGGGATCGCGTAGTATTAAACTCGTGGCCGTTAGATCTGGATCCTAAGGTCTAGATCGCGTACCGGTTTGGCTGATTGCGGATCTAATCCTAGCGGCTGGATGTTGATCGGGTGGCCAGAAACTGACGATACCCCTTCGCGAATGAAATTTGCTAAAGAAACCCCGGGGAAAGCAGTAATAAACCCGCAGTCCCCCGTGAATGTTTTCTTAGTCTGTGGAATTCTTACCCCGTGGCCCCTGCCTTTCCCTGTAATTGAGGCCCAGTCCTGATAGTTGATAAAACCAGGAAAATCCTTTAGAAAATGGTTTTTAGTACAAATTTAATTGCAGAAACTTGTTTAATTCATAGAAAATGCATATGAACTCCAAATTGGACCATTCCAGTTCCTAAAATTTTGTAATTTTATTCTCTATCATTTAGTGTTTCTGTTTTGACATGAAAGCAATAATAAAATTAATTTATCATCTAATCCTATTTTAATCACATTAAACCTTAGGAAATTCATAACTTGAAATCTATAACTCCAAATTTAATGATTCCAGTTCCTATGATCCCATTTTAATGTATAGATTTTTACTGTATATTTTATTTGCATGTTTGATGTGATGTTAATTTATGCTACACTATGTATGTATTGTGTTGATGCGAGTAGACGAGCAAGCCACTGTGGATTCTGAGGTTCAGCTGGTAGAGACTGCTGAGCAGGAGCTCGTTGAAGGCAAGTTGTGCCCTTGATCACTTCTTTTACCCATTCATGTTCTTATTAATCACAATGATCTGCATAGGTTAAATTTGCTGGGACCCAATAGGTTACCCTAGATTTGACTATCTTTATACCTTGTTTCACCACTGGTTTTACTACTAAATTTTTGGGTAGTACATGCTATTGCTTTATGTGGATTTGGGTATAAAGATATTTATGACTCATGATTACACTTTCTATTATCTGTTCATTATTTTATGTTCATGATAAGATCATTATGTTAATGGGAACATGGAGAACCACCCGGGAAAACAGTGCTACCACAAGGGTTTAATGGGATGCCCTTGGCTGATTAACTAGGAAAGCTAGTGGACGGCTACCTTACCCGAAAGGGGCAAGGGCAGTAGGGGAGTGGTCAGTGTAGGGAGGTTCTTGGTTGATTTTGCTGCGATGGCGGTCAGGCAAGAACCCTGCACTGGAGCTTCCTATAAACTGTAGCGGGTAGTCTGAAGCTAGTGGAACTTTGTAAAGGCCTCGTTGTGGTACCCTGCCTCGCTTCCTTGGTAGAGGTGTATGGGGTCTGATCAACTCCGTGGCAAATGGGTAACACGACTTGTGGGTAAAGATGTGCAACCTCTGCAGAGTGTAAAACTGGTATACTAGCCGTGCTCACGGTCATGAGCGGCTCGGACACTCACATGATTAATTTATGGAACTTAAACTTAATCTGTCATATCATTGCATTTGGATTATTTTATTATTACTTTTACTTATTATTACTATGGTTTGGTATTCACTTACACTTAGTAACTGCTAATAAAATTTTGACCAACTTCTAAAAGCAATGCTCAGCTTCAGCCTTTATTTCATTGATCAGCCTTACACTACATGAACTCCCACCTTTGGTGAGTTCATGTCACATTATTCCCCACAACTTGTTGAGCGATGAACGTATGTGAGCTCACTCTTGCTGTCTCACCCCCCCCCCCACAGTAGAAGAGCAGGTGGTTCAGGAGGAGCCACAAGGCGAGGAGTATGATCTGATCTAGGTGGCGTTTCTCAGTTGACATTTGCGCCGACGATCCTTAGTTCGTTTTATATTTATTCTTTTATTTTGTAATAAGTCTTCCGCTATGTAATAAATACTCTGATGTTTTATGACATTTATCTCTATACACTCTGTTATTATATATGTTGTCTTCTTGGCGCATGTATGAGATGCACCTGGCTTTGTTCCTTAAAGCCGGGTGTGACAGCACATAAGTTGTTTCCATGCCTTATATTTAGTACCTCACACAATATGGGACTAAGAGAAATAGATAAGTTTGTCGATATCGACCGAAGCTCTTGCCTGCAACCTTTTTGAGAGGCTTGGTCGTCGATCCATGGGCACATCAGCCTCATTTCTCTAAAAAGGTGCAAACTTTAGGGAAGATACAAAAATATCAAAAGACATTATATTGCAAAACTACATATTAGATAGATAACATATCATGGATAAGCATGATGCAATAAGAAGGCTCTAAACAAGCAAGGGAACAATATGTGTTGATGTGGTATATCTATCAAGAGCTAAAGTCACAAACACTATCCATAACCAAAAAAACAAGGCATTTTCTCATGGCATAATGTAGCAGTGCTCTGAACACTGGCCAATGCAGTTCGATGCAGCATTCATATACAAAGGAAAACATAATAAACAAATACACTAAATGCAGCATATCCAGAATTCCAGTTGATGCCACCAAGCAGAACATGGCCAACGAACTGGCCATGACGATGAGAGGTCATGGTTGTTATTGAGTACTTGGAGGCAAAAAAACACAATGAGCTCGGAGAAAGCATCAGCACACTAACCCCCAATCATCAAGAGAAATAATCTACATCATAAGTAAGGCAAGCAGCTGTGGTTGTGCCCAGCAACCACTTTGTCCATGCATCGCTATATGTTCAGAGCCTCAGAACCATTTCATAATACTGTTCCCTTTGAGACAGTTTTAGAGTCCTAATACTACATAACAATACAAAGCACGGGCTAAAAATGATAGAATTCTGACTTTGCTTCCTCTCCAAATTCAACATCTATCTACCATGAGAAACTATACATAACCAAAAAAGGAGGCACTTTGTGAAACAATTTAGCATTGATTCGAAACCACATAGAAGACACCGAGGCCAAAAATGACAACCATATAGAAACAAAGACGGGAAAACCCAAAAGCATGGTTCGTGACTTTCATAGGCGACAAACCTGCATTGCCAGAGCACGGAGCAGAGCATTGACGACATGGAACACCCAGAACCACGACGCTCGAACCGGCAGCTCACCTACGAAAAAAGCAACACAGGTTCCAGACTACCGCGCTTTGGCCGGATCCGCAGCAGAAGAGCCCTACAAAGGACACACAAAAAAAATTAAAAAATAGACGGCGGATCGGTAGGCGCTGCCGAGCAGGTGAACAATCGGTGAGCAGATCGGAGCAGAGAAACTATACGTTGGCTAGAGGTTGCTCGGCGATGGATTCCAGAGGGAACAGGAGCCCCTCGCAGCTAGGCCCTATAGAACCGAGAGAGGGGAAATGAAATCCGCTGTCGAAGGCCAGATATAGGTGGTTGGCGGTACCTACACGATGACCTGGAACAGCAGCAGCAGGACGACGGCGCTGTGCGAGTGCTCAACGGTGAGAAGACCGGTCGCAGATTTTTTGGAGAGGGAAGAGGAGGGGATTCCACATGGCCGGAGGCGGAGGGAGCAGATGGGTGAGGGGCGAGACGTAGGCGTACCCGTGGAGCCAAATCCGACTGCAGGCCCGACGAGTTTGGCGACCGCCGCAGCATGACAGATGCGACGGCTCAACAGCGAGTGCTCTGCTCAACGGCCAAAAACCGCTTGGAACAGGAGCTCGGACTCGGACACGGACACCGCGTGGAACAGGAGCTCGGACACGGACACTCTGAACGATGTAATCCCGTCTGCCTTGGTAATATATATTTCTCCTGCAATCCCGTTCGGTTCGGGAGCCTCTTTACAAATTTCGCGTTTCCATCTCTCGTGCTCAACAGCAGTCTCTCTACAATTTTACTAGATTTCTTTGTTACATCAAGATGTTGGAATACCAAAATGTCATTGGAGGACGGCTGCAGCTGAAGGGTAAAGCGTTGAATGTGAAGGATGGTGGAGTAAAGAAAAAGAAGAAGTACCAGCGTGAGGAGTCGTCTCAGACTGAATTTGATAAGAATGGAGACGAAAGGAACCCACATTCTGACTATGACCATCTCACACCAGCAGAGCGCCGCTACATGGAACAGAAGCAGAAGATCGACATGAAGAAGATGGCCAAAGTCGCAAACAAGTCGTACAAGGACCGCATGCAGGACTTCAACCAGTACCTGGCTAACCTCAGCGAGCACTATGACATCCCCAAAGTTGGTCCTGGCTAACCTGGCTGTGTTAGCACAAACAATTGTATGTTGTGTGGGTCTATCTACTTTTTGTTAGCATATTATGTATCGTTTTACATATATTGTAAAACGACTTGTTGCCACCGGTAGATAATATTTATTGTCAAAAGCTTGTTCCATGTATTCTGATCACGTGTTTAAGCCTTTTTTGTTGCCCCTTTTGGTTGCATTCATTTTATTCAAAATGTGATCCGCTTTTGATATTTCTAGGGAACTTATTTTCTTTCAATACAGTGGCAGAGCTTAACAACAGATTATGCCCAAATTGTTCCAAGTCAACATGGCCTTCAATTTAGGAAGTGGGAAATAAGGGTGGGATCATTTGATTCCATGTTTGGATAATTGAATTGAAGATAGGGATAGATAAATAAAGACTACATCCATCTCATGGCCCCTCCTTTTGTCTCAACCCATTTTTATTTCCCTATCCAATCCCCATCTAAACGTTCACATACAAATTATCCACTAGGCTAGAGTACTTAAAAAGTAGAAAGTACAACTTCTGATGCAACAAGTTGGCTGAATCGAGGCCCACCTGAAGCATTCAGAACCAAATCGAATTGATTGATGTTTGATGCAAAGAACTATTATTGAGTTTGTATATATTATTTTCATTTTCTCTGAATCGGAACAAGCGCTCATGGACTTGAGAACCAGTTGGAAATCCTTGCACACCTAGCCTAACTTGGCTAAACTGTCGAGCCAACTTCGCTAATTGGGCGTGATAAGCAACAATACATCATAATTTGGCGATGTCAGTGCTGATGTCCTCATGCAGAACAAGCAACAAATCAACACAAAATCCTTTCGTCGCCTGGCATTATCTCCTATGGAATGGCTTGTGCCTCTCTTTCGAGCAAGTGCATAGAGAAACACAGTACTAATAACATGTTAAAGCATGAAATATAAATAGAATATTAGAAAAGAACTAGTGTTTTTTTATTAATCTAGAGACGTAACACATACACAAGGTAAAACGATGTAGTAAAATGATGCCTTGTCATGACAACCATTCACACTCTTTATGCCAAAGCGTATGCCCAGTTCGTGGTCATGTATGACAGTTACTAATGCCTACTCTAATCTTGATGAGATCACTCCTTAAAAGATATCTATTCGAAGAGGTATTCTAAAAGAAATGTCTATTTCAAAAACAGTGACGTCGGTGTTCTCTATTGGAGCTTCTTCCTCTAGATACATATTCGTGATAAAAAAATCCTCCTACCTCCCATGATCTCCTTTACCAAACTGGCAAGGGGCTCTTCTTCCTAATAAAATCATAAGGAGTTGGGTTGATCAGAGTTGAAAAGTGGTGAGTAGGTAAAAGTGGAATAATAAAGAGAGGTGAAGGTATCGTGGTGATGAAGATTTCACTACGACCATGCACTCCCAGTTGCTTGAGATCACTTGGCAGTCGATCACTAGTAGCTTGGCATCTCTTCTTAAACACTAAAACTCAGTTCAAGCATAATTAATAAAAAATCGTGAACCTATAGGATAGGCGCCTTTTTTTAATGATGGCCACAATTTAAGTGTGGTCTCAATAAAGATGATCTAGAATGTGTACAGGAAGCAATCATAGAACTTTTAAGACCATGGATGGGTGTATTGTTGGTCACTCGTTTTGATTCTTGAAAGACATCAAAGCGAGACAACAATTAAAAACAAGGGACCTTCTCCCCTTCAATTTATCTTCAGCTTTGAACATAAATTGTTGAGAAGGTTATTGAGATTGAAATCATAATGAAATAAAGAACACATAAATACAAAAAAGAAATCTTCATAGTTGTGCTCTTTGTATTATCTTCTTATTGTAAATGAATACAATTATATCTTCATAAGTATAGAGAACAACCAGCAAGGTAAACTTAGCTTCGTAGGTGGAGCTAGGCGGCATGCCGTGAAATCATGTTCGGTCTGTGCATGAGCACTGTTCACCTAATTATATGGACAACGCAATATACAACTCAATGTAAAATTACTATCCTAGTCTCAAAACCTATACATACATCTATAAGAATTGTTGGGGACATAATTGTCATTTCTTCTGAAGCAGCATCAAACATGTTGGTCTTCATTTTTGGACAAACATATGTTAATTACTCGTGAGACAAATTATGAAAAACTGTCAGTATTAATTAATTTTGAGGACCTTCGGCAGAGACATTCCCCCCAATATGTATCAACATCATACTAGCATACTTCAAAACATATATGACCTCCTTTTGCTTCGTGACAAAAAAACTTCATTGCTATTAGTTAAGACATATTTTAAAGCTATAGCTTCAGGCAGAAAAGAAACTGAACATAACTCAGAATCATTTTAGATAAGAAGATGTAGGTAAAGGAAGCAATCAGAGAACTTTGAAGACCATGAATCACTACAGTAAAACGACGCACATCCGACGGCCACTTAACCTCCGACGACAATCTACGAGACCGTCAGACATAAGCTTATGTCCGACGGTCTCTGCTGGCCCTCGGAAATAGCGTCCTATGTCCGACGGCTGTCAGAGAAGCCGTCAGACATAAGCTTACGTCCGACGGCCGAACTGATAGCCGTCGGACATAAGATATTTTAACGTGGGCCAGGCACCGCACGCCGTTTCATTTCCGCATCCGGTCCTCTCTCTGCCGCGCTTAGCCATCGTTGTCGCGCTGCCGCCGTCGCCTGCTTAAACCGCCGCCACCACCCATGCCCGCCGCCGCCCGTGCCCGCCGCCCAGGCGCCCACCACCGTCGGCGTTCACCGCCACCGCCCCGGCACCTGTCCCGACGCCGGCTGCCCCGACTCATCCTCCGTCCCGCCCACGCCGACCATCGTCCCGCCGTCAAGCCGATAAGTGAGTATTTTTAATTTTGTCAATGTATATATTATTTTCTAGTTGTCTTTTTTCAGTATTAAATTTTTTGTATTAATATTGTTTAGCTTGTTATGTCCGACGACCGGAATTTGATTATGTAATAAATTTAATTTGTTTTAGTTTACTTAGTGGTGTTTAGATAATTTAAACTTTTAATTTTCGAGGGTTTTTATTATGCCCTCGGAAATAAGGTTATTTTATATAATTTGGCACTCGTGACAATGTTATTTCATATATATTATATGTTATTTCGTATATATTATTGTGGTAGTTTATTAGTTGAACTCGTGACATTGTTTTAGTTTACTTAGTGGTAGTTTATTAGTTGAACTACATAATTTACTTATTCTTTCCTGTAGATATAGGGGTGATTTACTTAAATAATCAAGTAAACGTAATCAAGTTACGTGGCGAGAAAGAAGAAAGCTACTTGGCGTCCATTGAATCGACGAAAGCAACTAGACCCTGATTTTGATTACGATTACAATTGACGAGTATGGATCATGATTTTATTGAATATTATATATATTTTTCATTTGTTTCATTATTTTATTGTCGATTTGTGTACTAACTTGTTTTTGTTAAAATAGGATGTCAAAGAAAATGAGGTCTATTGCTCGTAGTTTGCTTGGGACGAGGAGTAGCTCGAGGAGCAGCTCGAGGGGTGAGGATTTAGTTTTTCAGGGCACAGGTTCTACCATGAGCAAATGTAGAGCGCTGGTAGAACATTTGCCTCCACATGATGTAAGTTAGTTGTTAATTTACATTATTTGAGTTACTTAATATTGTATGATGTAAGTTACTTGTTTCATAGGATGCTAAAATCGAGGAACCGGTGGTAGATGATCATGCGAGAGATGATGATGAAGATGATGTGGGAGATGATGCTGGAGACGATGCTGGTGGGTATTCTGCAGGCATGGATTCTGGGGCTGGTGGTGATTCCGCAGCTGGGTCTGGAACTCCTCAAGTTAGGAGAACGAGGAAGCTGCATTTTGTTGGACCACCTCCAGAGCTTCCACTCGAATCTCAGGTTTTGATAAAGCCTAGTGTAAAGTGAGTGACATATCTTTGCTTAATTGTTATTGAAATTTATGTTTTCATTTCTACATTGTTTTCTGTTTGCAGGACTTGGATCGACGACTCGTTCACAGGCACGGGACACTACAAGCAGGTGAACATGGTCCTTGGTAATCTTGTTCGCTGCACTGGCCTGGTCTTGTGACTTTGCCTAGTGTCGAGTCTGTCCCCGCCACCACTTGGGAGCATTATCGCTATGGTGTCTGTAGAATGTTTGGCAACACACAGGCACTAGTTTGGGATGCATTCTGGGTATGAATTTTTTATACTAATTTAGTTATCCCATATATGGTTGCTTTTATGATAACACTAATTTTTTGTAGAAACGGTACAAGTTGGCGGACGATGGATTATATGATATGAACGCTCGTTACATGTTTGAGTATAACGCGAATGATGTCGTTGCAGATGCAATGTACTATGCACGAATTCATGCTATAAAGGCATGGTACAGAGCAAGTGCTGATGATCGACCGATGCCAAATACCAAGGCCGAGTGGTCATCAATTTACCTTACGGAGGAGCAATACCTTGAGGTAAACAAGTTGTTGCAACTCATATCGCACGAATCCATGTATTTGCTTTATTGAAAAAATTCATGTAGGTGTCGGTGCCGTGGATGGCCACCCGATCAGAGGGTTATCGGGCCTTGTGCAGATGGTGGGCTTCCCCTGAGTTTCGTGCCATTTCCGAAAGGAACATGGGAAACCATGGACTGAGTCGTTCCACAACTACGGCGGCGATGGACATGTGCACCTGGCTAAGACGATGCATCGCATTCTTGGGTGAACAACCTTTTCAACACGCAGAGGGCGTGTTTGGTTCGGCTTTTTTCTGGCCAGCTTATCTGAAAAGCTGGCTGTGGGGAAAAGCTGGCTGTTAGGAAAAGCTGGTGGTTAGAATTTAGGTGTTTGGTTCGCCAGCTGTGCAAAAAAGCTGTTCGTCAGAATCTACGTGTTTGGATACAAATTCTCAAATTGCAGATTCTGTTCGAACAAACGATAAAATGAAACCCATAACGCAGATAAAGTTCATTACAAACTAATTAGTGGAGTTGATTACATCATAAGTACCGTTACAATTGCACTAAGTTAACTACGACACTAATGCATTTGCAATTGCATCTCGAAAATCACTCATGTCTAACTCATCAGATGTGCTAGTACTACTCTCACCTGCAGGTAGATCATGACTTAGGCTATTAGGTCCTACTTCATCAAAATCTCTATCGTGTAGAGCACTATCTCTAATGAAGTTATGCAGTGTCATACATGCAATAATTATCTTCGATTGTTTCTCAAGCGAAAATGAAGGGAGACTTAATAGAATTCTCCACTTCATTTTTAGCACCCCAAATGATCGCTCAATAACATTTCGTAGGGATGAGTGCGCATAGTTGAAAACTTCTTTACTCCCAATAGGTTGCCTCGCATTTTGCCATTCCGTAATGTGGTACTTCTGACCCTTATAAGGTGCAAGGTACCCCTTTCTATTTGGATAACCCGAATCGGCAAGATAGTATTTACCTGCACAAACTCAAAATACAAATGTTACGTACATATGACATAAAATAGTACTGTATTATACTAATGAACAAAATATTTATATACCTTCCGGTGGATGGGGGAACCTGTCCGCATAAGTTATTAAAGTATCCTGTAGTACTCTTGTGTCATGTACGGAACCTGGCCATCCTGTCACCACAAATGTGAACCTCATATCGAAGTCACATACGGCCATTACATTCTGCGACGTGTAACCGTGTCGGCCAATATATTTCGCTTGTTCCGAAGCCGGGACTGCCGCTGGGAAGTGACTACCATCTATTGCGCCTATGCAATCCTTGAAGTGTGGCCAAAACCTCGCCTCTCGCAAACGATGATGAATCTCGACAAAATGTGGGTCTTTTGGCTTGATTGTGTCAGATGACATCTTATAAAGTGCATTAAGGACATCACTATACTTGCGGCTAATTGTTTCCAATGAGTGACCAAATTTATTTCTGATCTGCCTAAACGATTGTGGACCCCCGCATGCCCACAAGAATATGCCAAGAGCTTCCATAGTACTGACACCCCTGCTTGGAAGCAGCCCATAATTTTGTACCAACGTGTCATGCAATCGTCGAAAAACAGTTCTTCGCATCCGAAACATGTCAAAACAGTCGTTACTAATCTCCAACGTTCTTTGAACCCATTGAATACCAGATTCGACCAATGTTCTTCTAGGAGCCCGACTGAAATGCCTGCCCCAAATGTCAACAGCATAAAGAGCAACAAGCATTTCTCCATCTGTTTCGTCATTAGATGTGTGTGCATCCATTTCATCATCAGATGTGTGTGCATCCATTTCATCATCATATGTGTGTTCATAAGGGTCACACATCTGCATGGAGACAACCAAGAGCCACAATTTCATATGCAACCACAGTTTATAAAACACATATTAAAGAAGCCGAACAGTTTACAGGCATATTGTCACACCCGGTTTTAGAAGGCAAACCGAATGCGAACCATGTACGTGCCAGGATCAGTTATTCACGTACACAGCAGTTACATAACATGGACATCATCACATAGTGCTCAAAATAGTATTAAGAAGGGAAATAGTTGATTACATCATACGTCTGAGACGTCCATATAGTTCTTACAATAAATCAAAGTGCGGAAAAGAAACGTAGATAACCGCGGCCTTCACAGGCAGCCGACTGGGGGTTTGCCGCTAACCCACACCTAGAACTCGTCGTAGTCTTGGAACTCCTGGAAGTCTCCTTCCACAGCTTCATCTTCGCCTGAGCAGTGGTTGCAATACTGACAACCTGGGGATGGGGGGGGGGTTTGGTGTGTAGAGCAAGGGTGAGTACACATCAACATACTCAGCAAGTATCCTGTTTGGCTGTAGTGGACTAGCTGTATGTGGGGATAAGTCAAGCAGTTGCTTTTAGTTGGTCAGATTATTACTTACTAGTAGAAAGCCAAGTTTTAGCATTAACCCAAGTTATTAACCCAAACGTACTCCTTTCCAAACGGAAAGAGTACCACTTACCAGCACCATAGTCATAACCGAAACCATCAAGCTCATAACCACCTGTACCAAAGTACCTCTGATCAAGTACCACTAATCACTGGAGCTCCCTTGGCCGCTCATAACCGTGAGCACGGCTGATATATCAGTTTTCAAACACTCTGCAGAGGTTGTGCACTTTACCCACAAGTCGTGATTCCCTTTCTGCCCGGAGAGAGCTACTCCCCATTGACCACTACCTAGGTGGCCTAGCAGGGCATCACTACGTAGCCTTTACAAAGATTCCCCGGGGCTGTAGCCACCCGTTAGGTTTCCTAAATGCACCGCACTCCTCCCCAAGGGGCGAACCCAAACTTGGCAGAGCGAGCCGCATACACCGAGCCCCATTGACGGCACGACGGCTAAGTGAACTACACCCCGGATCCTCTAATTATTCAGCTAAGGGCATCCCATTCCACCCTCATGGTTGCACTGTTTTCCCGGGCGGTCATCCATAGAACAGGTCCTTACGGAGAGGCACTCGAGAAACCGCTCGAGCCCCCTTGAAGACCACAAGTATAACATCATCATAAGAAAGGGGAAAACAGCGTATCATAGGTAATCTCATCATGTCCATTGATTATAGTTGAGCAATAGCATAAAGCTAAACAGTAATAATCCAACCCAAATAGGTGAACAAGGACATGGATCACAAAAGCTAGTCAATCCTTAGGCATAAATGTGTAAAGCGGGAGGTGAATTAAATAATGAATAGGACATAGATAGGTCAAGGGACACTTGCCTCCACCAACCGACTGCTGCTCAGGGGCTTCTCCTGCGGGTTCCTCGGGCTCTTCAACCGGATCGTTCTCTAAGCGGGTGCAAACATACATACATCCATTCATTGAAATTAGGAAACCAACAGTACACCATACAAGAGAACAAGTAAAGAAAATATGCATAGAATACCACATACGATAATGGATTTACCTTGGTTAGAAAGAAACGAGGGAAGGTCTCGCAGGGGTTGAGGCTTATGCTCGAGGGGCACTACGGGTTGGTGAATAACTAGACGTCACGTGTTCTAGTTCCAATTGGTTCTAACAAAAGAATTAGCTACAGGCACTAATGTAAACGTGACCACTTTTAGTAGATTAACATTGAATGCAATAGACGATTGGCTACACAAATTAACTAACGTAACCAATTTCCAAATTGAGACTCCTACCTTATTAATATAAACGACGTGATTAGCGCATATAGGAGACGGGGGGGGGGGGTAGACGGGAGTTAGGGGGTAGACGAGGCACGACGAGTCGTGCCAAGGCACGCGCACTACGCGGGCACGCACGCGAGGTCGCATGCACACGCCACGAACTAACCGTACGCACGTCGGGGCCGTGCGCTAGCCGAGCTCAAAGCCGCGCGCTTTAGGCACGCTAGGCCGAACTCAAGGCTACGCCGGGGCCGACACGACGCGAGCAAGGCACGGCGGGGCGGGCGGGCAAGCACGCCGGGGCAAGCGAGCGCGAGCGAGCGAGGACGAGGCCGGACGAGGCCGAGCGCGGGGACGGGCGGCCGAGCCGGGGGCACGGGGCGGTTGAACCGGGGGGGAGGCGGCCGAGCTCGCCGGGGGGGGGAGGCGGGCGGCCGTGCCGGGGGTGGGCGAGGGCGGCTCGCCGGAGCGGGCGCGAGGGCGGGGCCGAGCGGGCGCGGCCGGGCTCGCCGGGGGCGGGGCCGAGCCGGACACGGGAGGGGGAGGGGCGGCTCGCCGGAGCGGGCGCGGGGGCGGGGCCGAGCGGAACGCCGGAGGCGGGCGGTCGAGCCGGGCGGCGCGAGGGCGCGAGCGGCCGGGGCGGGGGTGGGGCACGGGCGGCCGAGCCGAGCGGGCGCGGGCAGGGCGCGGGCGGGGGCTCGCCGGAGCGAGGGCGGCCAAGCTCGCCGGGCGCGGGCAGGGCGCGGGCGGCCGAGCTCGCCGGGCGCGGGGAAGGGCGGGGCGCGGCCGGGCGGGACGCCGGGGGGCGGGCGGCCGGGCGGGACGTCAGGGGGCGCGAGCGGCCGGGCCGGGGCCGAGCGGGGTCGGGGACGGGCGGCGCCCATGGCGCGGGGGAGAGGGCGCCGGGGGGAAAGGGGAGGAGAGGGAGGGAGGAGAAGGGGTCTCAACGGGGGGGGCGGCGGCGGCGCCGGGGGGGGGGGGGGCGGCGGCGGCTAGGGTTAGGGTTGGGGTGAGAGAGAGAGAGAGAGAGAGAGAGATGACGGGCGGGGCCCGCGGGGGGGGGGATTTTTGGAAAAAGGAAAAGGGTGGGGGCGGCTGGGCCGGATGGGCCCAAAGTGGGGGGAAGGGGGGGCGCGCGGCTGGGCCGGCCGGGGGGCCCACGCGGGAGGGGAGGGGGAGGCGCGGCTGGGCCGCCAGCTGTGCCGGCGCGCAAGGGGGGGCGGCTGGGCCGAAATGGGAAAGGGAGGGAGGGAGAGAAAAAGAAAGCGTTTTCCTTTTTCTAAAATCTAATTTTCTCGGGGTGAATGCTTTTACATTTTAAACAACCAAAAGTATGCATGGTTCAGCATGGTGCATCACACGAAATAAAGTGTTTTAAGGTTTTGCTTTACACGAAGTCTAAAGCCAAAACCCGCTGCGACTTTGGAGAAGATCAAGGCTTAGCGAGAAGAAAAGGGAAAAGGAAAGAGTAACGCCTGAATTTGGTGAGAGAAAAGAAGAAAAAAAATTCTACCCCCAAATTCAGGGCGTTACAAACCTATCCCCCTTAAAAGAATCTCGCCCTCGAGATTCAGGGTTGGCTAGCAAAGAACTCAGGGTATTTGGCCATCAGATCATCTTCACGCTCCCAGGTTGCTTCTTCCTCTGAGTGATGATCCCATCTGACTTTGCACATTCTGATGGTCTTCCTTCGGGTGACTCTGTCTGCAACCTCAAGGACCTGCACTGGCTTCTCAACGTAGGTCAAGTCCTCCTGGACTTCAAGACCTTCCACTGGCAACTGCTCTTCTGGCACGCGCAAGCACTTCTTCAACTGAGACACATGAAAGACATCATGCACAGCAGACAAATTCTCGGGCAAACTGAGCTGATAGGCCACTTCTCCACGTCTTGCAAGAATCTGATACGGACCAATGTAGCGGGGTGCTAGCTTGCCTTTCACTCCGAATCTTCTGACTCCTCTGATCGGTGACACTTTCAGATAGACAAAGTCTCCGACCTCGAAACTCAGCTCTCTTCTTCTTGTGTCTGCATAGCTTCGCTGCCTCGATTGCGCTATCTTTAGATTCTCTCGGACCATCTTGATGTTCTCTTCGGCTTCAAGCAAAATGTCTGGCCCAAACACTTGCTTTTCTCCAGGCTAATCCCATTGCAACGGAGTTCTACAACTCCTTCCATAAAGCGCCTGAAATGGTGACATCTTCAAACTGGCCTAATAACTGTTGTTATAGGAAAACTCTGCATAAGGCAATCTCTTATCCCATCCGGACTGATCTTGCAACGCACAGGCTCTCAACATATCTTCAAGAATTTGATTGGTCCTTTCGGTCTAGCCATCTGTCTGCGGATGATAAGCTGAACTGAAATTCAGATGCGTGCCCAAAGCTTCATGCAACTGCTGCCAGAAATGAGAGGTGAACTGCGTTCCTCTGTCTGACACTATCTTCTTTGGCACACCATGAAGACAAACGATCCGAGACATATACAATTCTGCCAATACGGCACTGCTATAGTTGGTCTTGACAGGTATGAAGTGGGCTGACTTGGTCAAACGGTCCACTACTACCCAGATGGAATCGTAGCCGGCTCGAGTGCGAGGCAATCCGACTATGAAATCCATACCAATCTCATCCCATTTCCACTGAGGGATCTGCAACGGTTGCAACAATCCAGCAGGTCTCTGGTGTTCTGCCTTAATTCTTCGACAACTATCGCACATAGCTACATGCTCTGCGATTTCCCTCTTCATTCCGTACCACCAGAATTTCTTCTTCAGATCCTGGTACATCTTCTCACTGCCAGGGTGAATCGAATAGGCTGTCTCATGAGCTTCCTTAAGAATCAACTCCCGAATGGACTGGACATTGGGAACACACAAGCGGTCTTTGAACCATATCACGCCTTCTGCATCTTCTCGAAAATCTTTGCCTTTGCCATCTAGAATCAGTCGCCGGATCTCACTGATTTTCTCATCATTCTTCTGCGCTTCTTTGATTTCGCGCTCCAAGGTAGGTTCCAACTCGACTGTGACTCCTCGCGAATTGTTCAGAAATCCGAGGCTCAACCTGTCAAACTCCTTGGCCAACTCATAAGGCATCGGACGAGCGACCATCAGATTGACTTGACTCTTTCTGCTCAAAGCATCTGCCACTACATTTGCTTTGCCTGGATGGTAATGAATCTCCAACTCATAATCTTTGATCAACTCTAACCATCTTCGTTGCCTCATGTTCAACTCTGACTGAGTGAATATGTACTTCAGACTCTTGTGGTCTGTGTAAACATCGCATTTCTGTCCATACAGATAGTGCCTCCATGTCTTCAGTGCGTGAACCACTGCTGCCAACTCTAGATCATGGATTGGGTAGTTCTTCTCATGAACCTTCAGCTGTCGGGACGAGTAAGCCACAACTCTTCCCTCTTGCATTAACACACATCCCAAACCTGTGTAACAAGCATCACAATACACCGAGAAGGGCTTGTGCACATCAGGCAAAACTAGGACAGGCGCTGTAGTCAACTTCTCTTTCAGCGCTTCAAAGGCCTCTTGGCATTTCTGGGTCCACTTGAACTCAACTTTGTTGCCTAGCAACGCTGTCATAGGTTTCGCAATCTTCGAAAATCTTTCAATGAATCGTCGATAATATCCGGCCATTCCAATGAAGCTCTTGATTCCTCTAGCATCTGTTGGCGCTTTCCAGTTCAAAATGTCTGCCACTTTCTTCGGATCCACAGCCAATCCTTCTTTGTTGATTATATGACCCAAGAACAGGACTTCACTGATCCAGAACTCACACTTGCTCAACTTTGCATACAACTGGTGCTCTCGCAATCTTTGCAATACCATCTTCAAATGATCTGCATGCTCTTCTTCGCTATGAGAATAAATCAGGATGTCATCAATGAATACCACCACAAACTTATCAAGGTAATCCATGAATACACTGTTCATCAAGTTCATAAAGAACGCTGGCGCATTGGTCAAACCAAAAGACATCACTGTGAACTCATACAAACCATACTTGGAAATGAATGCCGTCTTCGGAATGTCCGAAGGTCGGATCCTGAGCTGATGATAACCTGACCTCAGATCAATCTTGGAGAACACACTGGCTCCTCTCAACTGGTCGAACAGATCTTCTATTCTGGGCAAGGGATACTTGTTCTTGATCGTGACCTCATTCAAAGCTCGGTAATCGATACACATCCTTTTGGTGCCATCTTTCTTCTCCACAAATAGGACAGGGGCGGCCCAAGGCGAGGTGCTTGGCCGGATGTAACCTTTCTCTGACAACTCATCAATCTGCTCCTTAAGCTCAACCAACTCTGGTCCAGATATTCTGTAAGCTCTCTTGAAGATAGGGGCGGTTCCGGGAAGAAGCTCTATGGCAAATTCAACTTTCCGCTCTGGTGGCATACCCGGTAAGTCCTTTGGAAACACATCTGGGAACTCGGACACAACCTTGATCCTCTCAATCAGGTCTGCTTCACTGCTATCGACATCCATCTGGTAACAACTTCCTTTCTTTGGCTTAGGCGGGACTAACTCGGTCACCACTTCCTCTCCTAGTGGGGACACCAACTTGATTGTCCTTTTATCACAACGGATAACTGCCTGATACTTATCTAGCCAATTCATCCCTAGGATGACATCTATTCCCTGAGTACCCATTACTATAAGGTTGGCGGGAAACGCTATCCCCCTTATTTCCACACTTATATTCAAACAAATGCTATCGGCTCGAATTCTACCACCGGCTGAGTCAATTTGAATGGGGGTTGACATGGTAGTAATTGGAAGATTATGTGCTTCTACCCATGATGCAGTAATGAAAGAATGCGTTGCTCCAGTATCAAATAACACTTCTGCAATATGGGAGTCGACTGGGAACATACCTACTATCATGCCGGGGGTCTCCTGAACTGCTTCAGCTTCCAAGTGGTTCAGCCTTCCATGATTGTAGCGCGGCTGAGAGCGATTGCCTGTTCCGGGCTGAGGCACATTCTGCTTTGCTGGGGCATTGGGGCCTGACTGCTGCTGGGCTGCCTTCTTCGGACATTGCATCACCCAATGGCCTTGCTCTCCACAGTGGAAACATGCTCTGTTTCCAACCTGAGCTGGTGCTGCCTGATTGTTCTGCTGGTTTGCGGGGGCAGGAAGGCGAGGTGCCTGCTGATTCTGCCTCTGAAACTGACCTCCTCCTGACTGATTGCTCTGACGGTTCTGGTACTGATGCTGAGGATACTGTCTTTGAAACTGCTAATGCTGCTGAGGTGGACGTTGGTTCTGCCTGAACTGCTGAGGTTGATTGCCTGAGAAACGAGGACGGTTGCTGCTTCTAGGCTGGGGTCCACTGATCTTGCGCTTACGATCTTCCATCTCCTTACGCTTCCTCTCTGTCATGATTGCTCTATCAATCAGGTGCTGAAATGTCGGGAAGGTGTGATTCATCAGTTGGTACTGCAGAGGGTCAACCAAGCCTCTCAGGAAACGGTAATGTCGCTTGGCGTCGGTGTTGACATCTTCAGGAGCATAGCGAGACAATTGCAGAAACCTGTCCCGGTACTCACTGACAGACAATGGCCCTTGCTTGAGAGCCAGGAACTCCTCCTTCTTCACAGTCATCAGACCTGCGGGAACATGGTACTGACGAAAGCTTCCTCTGAACTCTTCCCAGGTGATGGCGTCAGGGTGGGCATGGGTGGCGAGGTAAGACTCCCACCATGATTGGGCTGCTCCTCTCAACAGACGGGGACCATACAGGACTTTCTCCCTGTCATCGCACTGAGCGGTATGCAACTCACGCTCCACAGTGCGCAACCAGTCTTCAGCATCCATGGGGTCAGAAGAATGAGCGAACGTTGGTGGATGACCTCTCATGAATTCAGCACGCTTGTCTCTAGGCATCTGAGGCATCTGAGGCTGAGGTGGGGCATGCTGCTGCTGCTGCTGCTGAATGGCGGCCAAAGTCTGACCGATGGCTTGAACTGCCTGAGTCTGCATCAGAAACATCTGCTCGATCGACATCGGGGGCGGGGGCGGCAGGTGCTGCTGCTGGGGCACCTCCTCCTGTTGAGCGGCTCGCTCCTGCTGAGCACGCCTTCCTCCTCTGCGCCTGTTCTCTGACATCTGCAGAATGCAACCACACATCAGAACTGATCTGGCAAATCTTGCAGCATAAGGAAAGAGAATAGAATTCTTCAACAGCACTGAACAGATGAACATCTTCACTGATCTCCAACACAGACCACACAGCTTCTCAGATGAAGAGGAGAGTGGAATAAAAGGTTTCCCAACTATATAGCTAACTCCATTAACATAATAGGTAAACCAAAATGCAGGGGATACCCACACTCTGGTAACAGTCATTACAAAGATCCAAACCAAACATAGTTCATCATGACAAACATAGATGCACAGGATATAGCAAACTACCCTGTCTAACTAAGACTAACTAAGACCGAGACTAACGCTAAGACTGAAGCTTCTACGTATATATTTCGTATTAATTACAAGATCCAACTCTAACGAGCTATGGTTCTAGAGTTATCTTGGTCTTGCAGTCGGGATTGCCATAAGACTGGTGTCCACGCTGAGGTGAGCGGTATGGGTGCTGAGTCCCGATGGGAGCGGGGAAACCACCATCCAAGTGACGACGTTCCGCGCGCTCAGCCCGCAGCAGGGCGATCTCAGCACGAGCCCTACTCAGCTCGTTTAATGCATGGTCCAGCTCCGTGTTTAGCACGGCGGCTAGGTTGACTGTGCTGCTCAACCTAGGATTGCCCTCACCGACAGGTGAGACAATCACGCCTCCTGTGCTGCCAGATGGACGGCGGGGGTAATACTTCAGGTCAAGACCGTCAGCTGCCCCACCGAAAACCGAGCAGTAGTGCGAAAGCGCACACCGTGCAGCATCTTGCATGGCTGCCTCAGCTGAGTCCCGCTCGGAGATAGAATAGTGCTCTGAGCAGGCCTCCGCACCCTGGAGACTGTTCTCCGGACAGCGCACCAAGCAGGTTGCCTCCCAGCGGTCCGGGTAGATCCCGCGACTATGCTGGTAGACCACACAGCGATACTCGACGAACCAAGTATGCCGGTTAAATGCCCGACGTAGCAGGGTGTCGAGCGCATCGTGGAAGTGACACCCGCGAGCAGCGTCGCGAGTGATGGGTCGAGCAACCCATCCTTCCGGCTCAGGGTTAGCAGAGAAGTCGGTGTCGTGGCTCGAGCTGTCGTCGCCACCTCCGTCGTCTGGGTCTCCTCCAGCAGCTACTCCAGAAGCTGGGGCGCCCAGTGGTGGTGCAGGGGGCGCCTCCAGAGGAAGCACAGGGGAGCAGCTCCTCACAGACTCTATCTCCTGGTGGAGCGAGAAGGAAGAGCTCTGATGCTCCTGTCGTCGACGTTCCTGCTCCTCACGCAGGCGGTGGTGTAGTCTCTCCAAGTGGCTGGACTGTCCGGCCACGGGACGGCGAAGCGGACGCTCAGCAAGGCGGGAGGGTAAGAAGGGGATGACTGACTTTCGTGCAGTGTGTCTAAGTCGAGCCATCTACAAAAGACATCGCAAGCAAGAGGGTGAGAACAGAGTCAATATGACCAGCAAATAATGAATCATAAGTAAATGAAGGATTAGAATAAAACATGATTTTCATCAAGGTATATTATATAGTAGAACATAGGTTTGGTCGGTATGACCAACTTTTGAAGAGATATCAAAGTCAAGGCAGAGACAGAGGTCTATAGTCCTTAGAACGACCATTCTACTCTAGGTTAGCGGTCCTACAGTCAGCCTGGCTTTGATACCACTTATGTCACACCCGGTTTTAGAAGGCAAACCGAATGCGAACCATGTACGTGCCAGGATCAGTTATTCACGTACACAGCAGTTACATAACATGGACATCATCACACAGTGCTCAAAATAGTATTAAGAAGGGAAATAGTTGATTACATCATACGTCTGAGACGTCCATATAGTTCTTACAATAAATCAAAGTGCGGAAAAGAAACGTAGATAACCGCGGCCTTCACAGGCAGCCGACTGGGGGTTTGCCGCTAACCCACACCTAGAACTCGTCGTAGTCTTGGAACTCCTGGAAGTCTCCTTCCACAGCTTCATCTTCGCCTGAGCAGTGGTTGCAATACTGACAACCTAGGGATGGGGGGGGTTTGGTGTGTAGAGCAAGGGTGAGTACACATCAACATACTCAGCAAGTATCCTGTTTGGCTGTAGTGGACTAGCTGTATGTGGGGATAAGTCAAGCAGTTGCTTTTAGTTGGTCAGATTATTACTTACTAGTAGAAAGCCAAGTTTTAGCATTAACCCAAGTTATTAACCCAAACGTACTCCTTTCCAAACGGAAAGAGTACCACTTACCAGCACCATAGTCATAACCGAAACCATCAAGCTCATAACCACCTGTACCAAAGTACCTCTGATCAAGTACCACTAATCACTGGAGCTCCCTTGGCCGCTCATAACCGTGAGCACGGCTGATATATCAGTTTTCAAACACTCTGCAGAGGTTGTGCACTTTACCCACAAGCCGTGATTCCCTTTCTGCCCGGAGAGAGCTACTCCCCATTGACCACTACCTAGGTGGCCTAGCAGGGCATCACTACGTAGCCTTTACAAAGATTCCCCGGGGCTGTAGCCACCCGTTAGGTTTCCTAAATGCATCGCACTCCTCCCCAAGGGGCGAACCCAAACTTGGCAGAGCGAGCCGCATACACCGAGCCCCATTGACGGCACGACGGCTAAGTGAACTACACCCCGGATCCTCTAATTATTCAGCTAAGGGCATCCCATTCCACCCTCATGGTTGCACTGTTTTCCCGGGCGGTCATCCATAGAACAGGTCCTTACAGAGAGGCACTCGAGAAACCGCTCGAGCCCCCTTGAAGACCACAAGTATAACATCATCATAAGAAAGGGGAAAACAGCGTATCATAGGTAATCTCATCATGTTCATTGATTATAGTTGAGCAATAGCATAAAGCTAAACAGTAATAATCCAACCCAAATAGGTGAACAAGGACATGGATCACAAAAGCTAGTCAATCCTTAGGCATAAATGTGTAAAGCGGGAGGTGAATTAAATAATGAATAGGACATAGATAGGTCAAGGGACACTTGCCTCCACCAACCGACTGCTGCTCAGGGGCTTCTCCTGCGGGTTCCTCGGGCTCTTCAACCGGATCGTTCTCTAAGCGGGTGCAAACATACATACATCCATTCATTGAAATTAGGAAACCAACAGTACACCATACAAGAGAACAAGTAAAGAAAATATGCATAGAATACCACATACGATAATGGATTTACCTTGGTTAGAAAGAAACGAGGGAAGGTCTCGCAGGGGTTGAGGCTTATGCTCGAGGGGCACTACGGGTTGGTGAATAACTAGACGTCACGTGTTCTAGTTCCAATTGGTTCTAACAAAAGAATTAGATACATGCACTAATGTAAACGTGACCACTTTTAGTAGATTAACATTGAATGCAATAGACGATTGGCTACACAAATTAACTAACGTAACCAATTTCCAAATTGAGACTCCTACCTTATTAATATAAACGACGTGATTAGCGCATATAGGAGACGGGGGGGGGGGGGGTAGACGGGAGTTAGGGGGTAGACGAGGCACGACGAGTCGTGCCAAGGCACGCGCACTACGCGGGCACGCACGCGAGGTCGCATGCACACGCCACGAACTAACCGTACGCACGTCGGGGCCGTGCGCTAGCCGAGCTCAAAGCCGCGCGCTTTAGGCACGCTGGGCCGAACTCAAGGCTACGCCGGGGCCGACACGACGCGAGCAAGGCACGGCGGGGCGGGCGGGCAAGCACGCCGGGGCAAGCGAACGCGAGCGAGCGAGGACGCGGCCGGACGAGGCCGAGCGCGGGGACGGGCGGCCGAGCCGGGGGCACGGGGCGGTTGAACCGGGGGGGGAGGCGGCCGAGCTCGCTGGGGGGGGGGGGGGGGGGGCGGGCGGCCGAGCCGGGGGTGGGCGAGGGCGGCTCGCCGGAGCGGGCGCGAGGGCGGGGCCGAGCGGGCGCGGCCGGGCTCGCCGGGGGCGGGGCCGAGCCGGACACGGGAGGGGGAGGGGCGGCTCGCCGGAGCGGGCGCGGGGGCGGGGCCGAGCGGGACGCCGGAGGCGGGCGGCCGAGCCGGGCGGCGCGGGGGCGGGGCACGGGCGGCCGAGCCGAGCGGGCGCGGGCAGGGCGCGGGCGGGGGCTCGCCTGAGCGCGGGCGGCCGAGCTCGCCGGGCGCGGGCAGGGCGCGGGCGGCCGAGCTCGCCGGGCGCGGGGAAGGGCGGGGCGCGGCCGGGAGGGACGCCGGGGGCGCGGGCGCGGCCGGGCGGGACGTCGGGGGGCGCGAGCGGCCGGGCCGGGGCCGAGCGGGGTCGGGGACGGGCGGCGCCCATGGCGCGGGGGAGAGGGCGCCGGGGGGAAAGGGGAGGAGAGGGAGGGAGGAGAAGGGGTCTCACCGGGGGGGGCGGCAGCGGCTAGGGTTAGGGTTGGGGTGAGAGAGAGAGAGAGATGACGGGCGGGGCCCGCGGGGGGGGGGGATTTTTGGAAAAAGGAAAAGGGTGGGGGGCGGCTGGGCCGCATGGGCCCAAAGTGGGGGGAAGGGGGGGCGCGCGGCTGGGCCGGCCGGGGGGGCCACGCGGGAGGGGAGGGGGAGGCGCGGCTGGGCCGCCAGCTGGGCCGGCGCGCAAGGGGGGGGGCGGCTGGGCCGAAATGGGAAAGGGAGGGAGGGAGAGAAAAAGAAAGAGTTTTCCTTTTTCTAAAATCTAATTTTCTCGGGGTGAATGCTTTTACATTTTAAACAACCAAAAGTATGCATGGTTCGGCATGGTGCATCACACGAAATAAAGTGTTTTAAGGTTTTGCTTTACACGAAGTCTAAAGCCAAAACCCGCTGCGACTTTGGAGAAGATCAAGGCTTAGCGAGAAGAAAAGGGAAAAGGAAAGAGTAACGCCTGAATTTGGTGAGAGAAAAGAAGAAAAAAAATTCTACCCCCAAATTCAGGGCGTTACACATATGAAAAGTTCACAGATTCACATAGCTCACAAAGTTACAACTCTGATTATTCTGATACATGTTCAACTCGAATTTGTGGAAAATTGTTTGAAAGCGAAAATGATACTAACGAAAACTGACACGACATGACTCATTAAGCAGACACAACTAACATACTGAACATATAAGCCTCAGTTGTCCGACCAGCAGCATGTAGGTGGACTTTTTTAACATGTAATGAAACGACATGCCTGATGAAAAACACAACCAACAATAATAGTAAACATGTACGACTCTGTTGTCGGACGTCCACCAGCTAAGTGCTCTTTTTAGTTTCTAACTCGTAAGCATTGCGAAGCCAAGCGATTCTTCCTTCTTTTGTCTCCAAGTTTGCAAAAACATTTCTATACTTCTTATGAATCAGAAGATGCGTCGCAAACAAATGTAGTTCGCTCCCTTCAGGTGATCCATCTTCCTTGACTTGTAGCAACTGCTTTTTAATCTCTAATCGAACCGGGTCATTGTCAGAAGAGGTAATGGACTTGTTTGTGGTCAATGAGCGGGACTCAAAAGCCTCCACAAGTCTTTTCATGTACTCTTCCCTCGAATCTTTTTTCTTCTTTGGTTTTGGGGAATCATGGCGCATCTTACGCTTCCCAGTAGCATTTGTGCAGGGGTCAGGTGTGCTGTTTTCACCCCCACCTAAAGTGTATTCCAAATGATCATCAGAAGATGAATTAGCATCCTCCACGCCAGGAACCAGGGTTCTTTCATTTGTGCAGACAATGGGTCCAAACATAACCTTTAGCTCGTCCTCATTCTCTAGGGGGGCTGTTTTGAACATAATACAACCTGGCATTGCCTGCACCAATTCGTAGTTCCTACTTTTAGATGGCCAATACTAATGTTAGTCTACGAAACAAAATATGAACTTACTTCATTTTGCTTGGCCCACCACTCATCTGGCGCACTGATTGAACCAGTATGAGGGTCTCGACCAAGACCTGTAGCCCTCTCATTAAGAGTTTTCCACTGGGTGAACATTCTCTTCAACGAATCCCACCTATTCTTCATTTGATCCCTGGTGTAAGTGCGACCAGTGCGTTCCTTAAACTTCCTTATGAGGTTAGCATACCCTTCTGCATTTAGAAATTGTTGTGGCCTGTTCCGAGCATTGACCTCTTCTACACAAATTTCTGTGTAAATTTTTGTTGCTCTACTATCCCACTTTGCAATCACTTTGCCGGACTTCTCCATCTAGTGCATAACAAGTATATAGTTTTCAACATACGTAGTAGTGGTATCGGATTAAAAACAACAAATAAGATGAAGAATATACTGGCCATATTATGTTCACATAATACCATAAATACTAATGTTATGTTAAGATAATACCATAAGTACTAAGATTCCAATTTGCTTAATTACACAACGACAACCTTAAATAAACTGGTACTGGACACAAAATGACAGGGAACACATTTACAGCATCCCATTAACCAAAACAAGAAACTGATTCCCTGTTTCCCTACGCCCTTAGTACACAAAAGCACAGGGACTTCATCCCTGTTATTCAAACACCTAACTCCAAGGTTCACTCCCTTCTACCTTAAACATCATTGTCACTAAACGAAGGCATCTGATCGGAGTCATATTCAACACCCCAAAAGTTTTGGAAATGCTCCGCAAAGTCCCAATGTGGAGTAAGGTCGTCGTCAGATGGGGGTGGTGACGACAAGGTAGAAGGTTCATAGCTGCTGTCAACCGGGATGTTTACGTTGTTCACGATGTCCAAATGCTCTTGCAACACCAGAGAGTCTTGCTCCAGCATGCAAGCTATCTCCTCCAAAGCTACACGAAGTTTGGTAGCATCAAATGAGGTCAACCCGCGTCCAGGACGGATTGTTTCCCTCGCTACGGAAAATATCTTGTCCGAAATCTCTTGCATCCTTCCAATTGCCTTGTCGGCTATGGAGTCTGTTGAATCCATCTGATGTGGATTTATTAGGTCGTTAGTATACCAGACATGGGGAGTATCTACAAAAATTTGGCGTGGTCACATGTCATGTGCCTTGGCTGCTAACAAAGTAGGGGACAAGTACCACAATTTAATAGGCACGTGTGTAGTAATAAGAGTACTAACACACTGTATGGATTACCCAATAACGTGAACGTAATCCTTAATCAGTACATGGACAAGCGTTCAAAGAAAGCATGACCAAATACACTGATGCTATAACACATATATGGTATCCCGTTCACCCAGAACAAGAATTGTGAGATTCACATTACCTTGCCTGAAGTTGATCTTGGATCCTCAGACGAATAACCCGAGTTGATGGGGAAATCTGAAGAACAAAAACGTTAGTACGTCGATGGTAATCCGTTCTGATGTACAAAAAAAACTTGACATGGTGTGAATGAACTAGAATGCACTTATTGAAATGTATTATTGGGTCGGCTGCTAACAAACAAAAATAGGGTTCAAGTACCACATAAACAAATTATAAGGGAACACAGAGTTCAATGTTTTCCCCTAAACCGTAACCAACAATCGTTGAACACCATCTGTTCATCACGTTGCTACGAGTCAATACAGGGGCCGTAATCAGTACATACGAGAGATATCCAAACGAGGAGAGGGGCGGGATGGAGGAGACGAACATACCTGGGAAGACGAAAGATGAGATGGCGGGACGAGTCGCGACTTCAAGATGCCTGTGGGATATGTCGAAGAGGTTGCGGAGCCGCGGTCACACCCCTAGAGAACGGAAGGGTCACGAATGCATCGAATCACCGACACGGCGGAGGAGCTACAAGTCAAGTTCGCCATGGATGAGAGGAAGAAAGCTTGCCTCTGCGAAGACGACGAGCGCGGCGGCGGGAGATGCGATGGGGGACACGAACGCCGCCGCGGGCGTCGCGAATGAGGGCGGTTGCGGGAGATGCGATGGGGAGGAGAGCTGCGGCGGCGAGTTGGGACGGGGACGCGTGACGGGCGCGCTTGCGAAACCCTAGCGAAATGAGGTTGGCTTTCCGCGGAAGCGATCTGAGCCCCGCTTCTGGCGTCGCGTAGGCGGGCGACTTCTCATCCAAGCGCGGCGCGGAGAAGCGGCAGGAGAAGCTGCACGTTTGGTAGCCGCTTCAGCTTCTGGCGGCCAGAATCCCCCCAGAAGCTGAACCAAACGGCGCCAGAGTCCAGCCGGAGGAAGTGGCTATAACTCGAACCAACCAGGCGATGGATATGAGTGATAGTTCATCAAATGTGTTTAAATTGGAACTATTACTATTCATGTGAAAGACTATCCGTCGAATAATGTCAGTTTTGATTTTGGACCTATATGTTGATGTAAAACACTTGTTGCAACCATTTGGAACTATACGTCGTTATGTTAAATTTGTGAATGTGAATACTTATGTGAGTATATTTGTGATTGTGAATACTTATGTGAGTATATTTGTGATTGTGTATATATGCATGAAATCTGTTTTGTTTTTGTAAATGTCAGATTTTTAAAAAACTGAATTTTGTGTAATTTCTAAAATTTGTTATGTCCGATGGCCTGGCGTCAGCCGTCGGACATAAGGGCTGCTTATGTCCGACGGTTTATATTTAAGCCGTCGGACATAAGATACTGTTATGTCCGACGGCTGACGCCAGGCCGTCGAACATAACAGTTGTGGGTCCCACTAGTCGACCGGTAAAACGATTGACAGTCACTATCTCCGACGGGTGGTTGCGGCCGTCGGAGATAAGTTATGTCCGACGGCTGCCGTCGAACATAACACTATTTCCGACGCCTTATGTCCGACGGCTAGAGAATACTGCTGCACTAGACAAACATCATTTGAATACCATAGGTACAAGGTACATAAATAAAGCAATCACAGAACTTTGAAGACCATCCGTTAATTATCAACATCATAGTAAAAGATGGTATAGATTCCTCATTTACTTTGCAGTCGCTACATGTTGATTTAATTCACATGAAAGGGTGTGGGCCAAGAAAAGATTGAACATGAAGCAATCAGAGAACTTTGAAGACTATACATGTTTTCTCCACATAAAAACATTCAGATGTTTCAGTCTCCTCATTTCGCGTCTAAAAATATTTTAGAACACGATTATACTCGATAGATACTGAGCGAGTAATAAATCGAAGAAAACAGAAGCAAGATCATGATGTGGGCAGAAAATATGACTGAGGACAATCACTGCTTCCACAGAGGTATAAAGCCCCAGTCTGGTCCATTACTCTTGCACCCATAGATAACTTTTTCTCGCATGCATTTTCCCTGCGTCCAACCTCACAGAGCAGGGGGCTAATGGTGCCACTTAACCAAAACATAAGTCATCGATGCAACAAAAGTGTGTACTCATGTCCACGCAAATCAAGCCAAAGACTGTTGTTCTTGATTTTCAAAAAAGTACTAGCAGGAAAGTGTAATACCCAAATATTGGGAGGAATAGAATGTACATGAATTGAGAAAATATAAAAGGTTTATTTGACTACTTATGCTAATTTTCTCATTTTTGCATCAATTATGTTAAATAAAGAAAATAGTGCATCATATTGGAATTTAATTGTTTGTGTATTTAATAATAATAATAATGACAATAATAATGATAATGAATAATAATATTATGGATAAAATGAAAGTACAATTAAGATTGGAATTTTGGAAATTCAAGACAAGAATTTAAATTTGAATTGAAGTTTTCAATTTGGAAAAAGAAAACGGGAATGAAGAGAAACACCACGCTCATGGGCTGAATTCTCGTTCTCGACCCACTTAGTGCTCAAACCACCAGCCCACACTACCCACCTGCGCCGACCAACTGGGCCCATGTGCCAGTGTCACCTGGGCGGGCTCTATCTCGTTTGCTCACCGCCACATGGGTCCGACGGGTCGGGCCACCATCCACCTCTGGTCGCAGCTGATGCCGAAACCACCGGGCGAAGCCGCCGCTGCCGCTTGGGTTGTTACGCATGCCTGGCACTGGGTGGCAGTCCACGCCTGTATATATGAGACCCAAGCCGTGATTCATCTCGGCCGGTGATCAGCAGGTGTGCGGACGGGAGTAAGGCAAGCTTGTGGATCGTTGGATCGGAATCCTGCTCTCGCGTGTTCGTACTGGTTCGCGATGTGATCTGGGCCGTTGAGGGTGGATCGGTTGGATCCGCGTGGATCGCGCGTACTTCACCATGTACTTTTTACATAAGGGACCCCAGAAAATATGATAACTAATCCGCCGTCCATCCAGGTTAGGGAGTATCTGAGTTTAAACCCTTAGATTTACAAATTTAACCCCGAGCTTTCTGGTAATTATGTGCGCAACCCAGAAACAGATAAGCTGATGGCAATAATGTAGAAAATGAATTTTTGTATAAAAAAATAATTTCAATAACTTGCTAAATTCATAAGTAATATATTTTAATTCCTTTTTAATCCATTCTAGTTGCAATAATTTTGTATTAATATTGTTTATCAACTGGTAACTATGTTTATCCATGAAACATAGACTACAATTATTCATTTGCCTTAATCTGTATCACCCGCTTAATAACTTCATAAAATCATAACTCGACAATCGTAACACCGAATTCAGTGATTCTTGTTCCTACGATCTCGTTACGATGCGTAGAATATTATTATGCAGCATGATCTCATGTTTGGTGTGATGTTAATTTCTCTTGTACCATGTTTGTTCGTATTGTTGCGAGTAGACGAGCAAGCCACTGAGGACCCTGGTGTTCAACAGGTGGATAATTCTGAGGAGGAGCTCGTTGAAGGCAAGTTGTGCCCTTGACCACTTTTATTTACCCAATAATGTTCTCTATAATCACTATGGCATGATTAGGGTTAATTTTGATGGGACCCAATAGGTCACCCTAGGCTTAACCACTATGGCCTTGATCAGCACTGAACTTTTTGGGTAGTCTTGCTATTGCTATATATGGTTTTGGATGTTGAGATAAATTTGACACATGGTCATTCTTTATTATTACTGATGATTATTTATTGTTCATGATAAGATTTTTGTGTTAATTGGAACAAGGAGAACCACTTGGGAAAACAGTGCTACCACAAGGGTGGAATGGGACACCCTTGGCCAAGTAATTAGGAAAGCTAGGGAGAGATTACCTTACCTGAAAGGGGCAAGTGAAAGGGAAATAGGGTTAACCTTTTCCTACAATTAATTTTGGTGGTTGAATGTCCAACACAAACATATGGACTAACTAGTTTGCTCTAGAACTCATGTATTACAGGTGCATAATTAAGGTTCAACACAAACCAATAAAAGATTCAAGTTAGGGACTAAAATTGAACCGGAGCAAAGAACCTGAGTGTGCTGTGGACTAGCGCGCCGGACTGTCCGGTGTGCCACCGGACAGTGTCCGGTGCGCCACCGGACAGTGTCCGGTGCACCATGCCTGTACAATTCCAAAGCAGCCACTCTCGGGAAAACGCAGGCCCGCTCAGCTATAATTCACTGGACTGTCCGGTGTGCTAGCGGAGCAACGGCTAACTCACGCAATGGTCGACTCTAACAGGAGCTAAAGTGAGCAACAGTGCCGCGCAGAAGTCAGAGTTGCGAAGTCAGAGGGCACCGGACTGTCCGATGCCGCAAGAGGACAAAGTTCCAATGGTCGCCCGAGCTCCGAACCCTAACGGTTGGGTGACGTGGCGGCGCACCGGACAGCACACAATACCTGTCCGGTGGCGCACCGGACTGTCCGGTGCGCCCATCGTCAGCAGCTTCCCCAACGGCTACCTTGGTGGTTGGGGGCTATAAATACCCTCCAACCACCACAACTTCAAGCATCCCAGTTTTCTGAAGATCACATTCAATACAAGAGCTCTAGCATTCACTCCAAGACACAATACAAAAGATCAAATCCTCTCCGAGTCCCAAATTCACTCCAAACACTTAGTGGCTTGTGAGAGAGAGATTTTTGTGTTCATTTGAGTTCTTGTCGCTTGGATTGCCTTTCTTCTTTTCACATTCTTATTCTCAAGTGCTTTGTAAGCAAGGCAAGAGACACCAAGTGTGTGGTGGTCCTTGCCGGGTCTTAGTGATCCGTGAGATTAAGGAAGAGGGTCACTCGGTCTAACTAACCGTTTGAGAGAGGGAAAGGGTTGGAATAGACCCGGTCTTTGTGACCTCCTCAACGGGGGACTAGGTTATTTGGAACCAAACCTCGGTAAAAAAATCACCGTGTTCACTCGCCTTATTTCTTGGTTGATTTGTTTTCCCTCTCTTTCCGACTTGAATTTAACTCTAACGCTAACCCCCAACCTTAGTGCATGTTTAAAGTTGTAAATTTCAGGTTTCGCCTATTCACCCCCCCTCTAGGCGACTTTCAATTGGTATCAGAGCCCGGTGCTTCATTAGAGTCTAACAAATCAAAGTGATGTCGGGAGATCACGCCAAGAGGGAAATTATGACCGGCGACAAGTCCGCAAGCTCGGGGAGAACTCTCCCACGGGAGTCCGACAACAAACACAAGGAGGAATCCTCTTCCTCCATCAAGTCGCATCGGAAAGGTGACAAGAAGAAGAAGATGAAAAAGGTGGTCTACTACGAGACCGACTCTTCGTCACCCTCCACATCAAGCTCCGAGTCATCCGTCGCTTCAAAGCGCCATGAGCGCAAGAAGTATAGTAAGATGCCTCTTCGCTATCCCCGTATTTCAAAGCGCGCTCCATTACTTTTCGTACCCCTAGGCAAACCACCATATTTTGATGGTGAGGATTATTGTATGTGGAGTGATAAAATGAGGCACCTTTTAACCTCACTCCACGAAAGTATTTGGGATATTGTTGAGTATGGAGCGTAGGTACCTCAAGTCGGGGACAAAGACTATGACTCGGACGAGGCCGCCCAAATTAGGCACTTTAACTCCCAAGCCACGTCTATACTCCTCGCCTCCTTGTGTCGAGAGGAGTATAACAAGGTGCAAGGGTTAAAGAGCGCCAAAGAAATTTGGGACGTCCTCAAAACCGCGCACGAAGGGGACGAGGTGACCAAGATCACCAAGCAGGAGACGATCAAGGGGGAGCTCGGTCGTTTCATCCTCAACAAAGGAGAAGAGCCACAAGCAATGTACAACCGGCTGGTGAACCAAGTGCGCAACCTCGGGAGCACCAAGTGGGATGACCATGAGATGGTCAAGGTTATTCTTAGATCCCTCGTATTTCATAATCCTACTCAAGTTCAATTAATACGTGGGGATCCTAGATATAAACTAATGTCTCTTGAGGAAGTGATTGGCAAGTTTGTGAGCTTTGAGCTAATGATCAAAGACTCTAAACACATCGTCAACTTGGAGCAAGGCGCCACCTCCACACTCGAGGTGCAACCCGTCGCATTCAAAGCGATGGAAGAGAAGGAGTCTACACCAAGTAGGCTTCCAATCGACGCCTCCAAGCTTGACAACGAGGAGATGGCGCTCATCATCAAGAGCTTTCACCAAATCCTCAAGCAAAGGAGGGGAAAGAACTACAAATCCCACTCCAAGAAGGTGTGCTACCGGTGTGGTAAGTTCGATCACTTTATTGCTAAATGTCATATCTCTAGTGGAAGTGACAGGGACGACGACAAGAAGGGGAAGAAGAAGGAGAAGAAGAGGTACTACAAGAAGAAGGGCGGCGATGCCCACATATGTCAGGAATGAGACTCCGATGAGAGCTCCACCGACTCCTCCTCCGAAGAGGCGCCACTAACATCGCCGTCAACAAGGGCCTCCTCTTCCCCAACGTCGGCCATAAGTGTCTCATGGCTAAGGACAGCAAAAAGAAGAAGGTACAATCTAGAGCCACCCCTAAATACACAACATCTAGTGATGAGGGTAGCTCTAGTGATAGTGAAGATAATCTAATGTCTCTCTTTGCCAACCTTAGCATGGACCAAAAGAAAAAATTAAATGAATTAATTGAAGTAATTAATGAGAAGGATGAACTCTTGGACAACCAAGAGGACTTCCTAATTAAAGAAAACAAAAAAAATTAAATTGAAAAATGCTTATGCTCAGGAAGTAGAAAAATGTGAAAACTTATCAAAGGAGCTTAGCATTTGTCATGATTCAATTTCTAGCCTTAGAAGTGAAAATGCTAGCTTAGTTTCTAAGGTCACAAAGGACATGCCTTCATCATTTCAATAAATAAATGTAAATGAAGGCACATTGTCGGTACCCTGAATCAGGGGTACCCTCTTCTACAGCATGAAGACGATGTACACGTACGACGCCTCCAGACCACACGAAGAACGGCACCCGACCCCACCACATGGGCAGCTCTAAGGGCACCACGTGGCAAGGAAAGATAATACATCCCAGGATGCATCATTGGGTCCGGACCTACATAGAGGGACACCAGACCCCTGTACGTACAAGTCCGGAGCTCCCAAGAAGGCATGCCGGGTCCCTCGGGTAGGCCCCGGGTCCCTCCGAGTAAGGTCCGGGCCTTGGCAAGGTCCCAGGATGGGGAGGACCCCGACATGAGTAAGGGTCTGGTTCTGGCACGTGTCCAGGCCTGGCCCTACACTCCCCACTCAGGCGGAGACCTGCTGCTGCCGCGTGGCTTGTGGCCCGTGACATAAGCCAACGGGCCGAGCCTGACGAAAGGCCCCTAAGGCCGCGCAGCCTCTACATTTATTGCGGAGAGGACGCGCCGCCTGCCACCACGCTGACGGATGACGTGCCCTCTCAGCATTTAATGTGTCCTATCCAATCCATGGCAGATGGCGTCAGGGTCATCTAGCAGACGACGCGCCTGACCAGTCTGTTGACAAATAGTGCGCTCGTGCCGTGCGGCGTACTGTGCTCACCACCCCTTCTACAAGAAGCTTCCCCTGCACGCCGAGGATATGCAGATCTCGGATGTCAGGGCACAAGAAGATTGCCCCAGCAGCGAACATTTGTAGCTCCAAGCGCTATATTCATTATGTCTCTGGGCCCACATATCGGGGTTCAGTACCTTTGTGCATGCCCCCCTTCAGCTATAAAAGGGGAGGCATGCGGCGTTACAAGACAGATCCAATCTTATGCTCACTCAGACGCTCACAAGTTCATACAAGCTCTCAAGCAATACATCACACTGTGGAGTAGGGTGTTACGCTCCGGTGGCCCGAACCACTCTAAATCCTTGTGTGTTCTTGTGTTTCCTCCCAGTTTCCAACTAACAAGCAAAACGCTTAGGCCGCTCCTCATCTTAGGATTTAGGGCGGGTGCACTCCGCCACTCGGCCAGAGATTTCCTCTCCGACACACATGTAACACATAAGAATGTAAATAATGATGATAAATCGATAAATTGTTTACATTCTCATTTCATAACCATGAATAAATACTCATAATATTCATATTTTATTGATACCTTCGGCTTGTCGGAAGGCGTGAACGTGAGAGTGATGCGAGAGCTATTACAGTGTAGCCTGAACAGTATAGTGTTACTATTCATCTATTTATAGGCACGGGACGCAGTCCAGACAAGATTACATTCATGCCCCCGACTTTTACTGCTAACAATAAGACAAGCTGTCAAGGGTTAAGTAGTCTTTTATCCTTTAGGTCGGTTCCATCTTCCACCTTCGTCGTTGTGCTAAGCCGATGCTTTTTCGACCATAGCTTCGACGCCCGTTCATCCTGTTCCATATCACGCATGCTTTCATCCCGAAGTCGAAGCCTCATGTATCAGTCTGTGTTACACTGAAAAACATATTAGTCACGTTTTTTAGGACCTTCGGAAGAGGAAGGCCCCCAATAATTGTCGAAGAAGGACACGACGAAGACCTGTCACCTAGAGGCGACATAAGTAGTATACTGCTAGATACATATAGGGAGAGAGCACGCAAGCGAGAAAGAAGCCCAACCGAAGCAGCTCCAAACCGAGAGGCACCCGCACCAGGCGTCAGTCCAAGAAGGGCGAGAGAATGCGAGTGCCTTCCTAGCCCTGGACTCGCCGAGGCGACACAACAACACCACCAACTTTGTAGCATATGCCGACTGCTGCAGCACTATGGGCCTTGGTTGTCCAATATCTCAGACCTCGACTCCTCATCGCCAAGATAACTAAAGCGTGGCAGGTGCCACCATGTCCTCCTCGGCGGCACACATGGAGAAAGGCTAAGAGCAAGACCGACTCGCCCTGTACCCACGTCGACGAGCGTCGGTCGGCTCGTGGCTACAACCATGGGCAGACACAACAGGTTAGGGAGGAAGAACAGGGTGAAGGCCGAGAAGGCGAACGAGACGTCCGACGACGACGAAAACGATGGTGCGCGCATGCTGTGAAACGTCCTCGTGGACGTACAATAGCCACTACGTGGGTCGGTGTCGGGACTGGTGTCAGACGAATATGGGGAGGAGGCACATGCTCCCACGCCCTCTGGCGAGAATAGGGTGGCGCGGAGGCGGAGGCATGAGGGAAGAGTGTAGGAAACGGGTAAGAGGGGGGGGGGTGAATTAGGACTTCTAAAACTTTCACTAAACTACAGCCACCATTAAATCCCTAGAGCAAAACCTATGCAAATAATCAAACTAGAATTGCAAACTAGGTTTTGTCTGAGTGTTGCTATCTCTACCGCAATGGCTAAGTTTCAATCTACACTATATAAGTATGAATACAAGATTGAAACTTAAATGCTTAATATAAATGCGGAATCTTAAAGAGCAAGGTAGAGATGCAAACTCTCGTGGATGATGCCGGTATTTTTACCGATGTATCCGGAACCACGCAAGGTCCCGACTAATCCTCGTTGGTGCCCCTATGCAAAGGGAAGCCCACGCGAGGGCCAAGCACCTCGGTCGAGTAACTCCGTAGAGAGCTGCGGGCCTTCTCCACGCGCAAGTGGTGCTCCGCTTCTGGCTCCTCTCGAACGCTCCCCGCCGTCTCCACTATCGAGCTTCCAGCCGAAACGCCGCGGGCCTCGTTCCCTCCGTATACGGTGGCGGCCGTGACACAAACACGGTTGTCACGGCCTTGCAAGACTCTCGCCCCACTCGGTACAATTACAATGGCCCACACAAGAGCCAAGGGGTTGTGAGGTTTATCTAAACTCACTCAACAATCTAGGGTTCACCTAGAGCAAGCGCTAAAGCGGTCTAACTAACCTAAGCACTTCACAAAGCACCTACACTAATCACCGAGTGATTCTATTAAGCACTTGGGTGTAAGAGCACTTGGGAATGTCTACTATATGCCTTAGTATGTCTCTTGGGCTCCCACACCTTCAAATGGCCGGTTGGGTGAAGTATATATAGGCCCCAACTCCAAAATAGCCGTTGGAGAAAAGCTGCTGTTCTCTGCGGCACACCGGACAGTCCGGTGGTGTACCGGACAGCGCACTGTAGCTTGTCCGGTGCGCCTAGCCGTTGCCCTGTCAGAGCATGTGACCGTTGGCGCCGCAGGCTTTCCACACCGGACAGTCCGGTGGTCTTTTCTCCGAGTGCCACCTGGAACTAGCCGTTGGGCTGGAGTTCCCTGGTGCACCGGACAGTCCGGTGTGTGGGCACCGGACAGTCCGGTGTGCCACCGGACAGTCCGGTGCGCCTCGCACAGACAGTCCGCAGCTGCACACTTGGACTTTTCTTGGATCTTCTTAATGTCTTCTTTTGAGGTATTGCTTTCCTCAATTCCTTAGTCCAAGTAAATCTTGCATCCTGTGAACTACAAACACAAACACTAGAAAACTTATTAGTTCACGGATTGTGTTGTTCATCAAACACCAAAACTCAATTAGCCAAATGGCCCGGGATCCATTTTCCTTACAATCTCCCCCTTTTTGGTGATTGATGACAACACAACCAAAGCAAGCAAATACTATAAGTATTTTGAATGAAAATATGCAATCTACTTGCTAGGATGCATGTTTGTCCCCATAATGTGATATTATGGACTTAAGCCTCCCCCTAACTCCATAATTCACTTACTTCCTATTTTAGGACCAAATAACCAAAACCACTTGAAATACCATTTGGAGATAAAATTTTAAATTAGTGGTGTTTGGTGTTTGGTGTTTGATATAGTTTTCATTCCTTTGGTCCCTAAACTTCTCCCCCTTTGGCATCAACCACTGAAAAGGAAGACGTTAAAAGCATGTAGGAAGTAAATTAAAGCTTGTCCTCAAAAGATTACTCCCCCTAAATGAGTGTTCTCCTTTAGAAAGACTTTTCTCCCCCTTTAGAGATGAAGAAAAGCTCCCCCTGACAGAGATCTTAGGAAAAAGCATGTGAAAATTAGAGGTGCAAGACATGATTTGAAAAGACTAACTTCCCTTATGCATAGGTAACAGAATATGAGTTAATCACTTATGCATTTTTAGCAACATGAAAGTATATGATATGAAATATAGTCTAATCAAATATTGGAGAAGACATGGAACTGATACTAGATGTAGTCTCAAAAGATACCGATTGAAATTCAATGGCGAGCTTGAGAGACATGAGAGTTCTTGGAGATTTTGCAGTGGAAGATTGTTGTCTTTCTCCGGGGACCTCATTTTCCTTACAATGAGACTATCACATGAAATATACTTGAAAAGGTGTTAGTCTCAAAGTATTAGATTATAGAGTAACCTCCCCCTAAAGGTGTGCATACAAGTTTTGAATACTTGTAGGAGACATGCACTTTGATTTGATATCAAGAGGGGTAGATTATTTGTAATCCGAACTTTGGCACATATAAGTTAAATGATACAACTTGTAGAATTCAAAGTTATCAATTGATGTATCATTTACTATGGAGTGATAAAGAAGCTATGTGTCGTGCTTAAATAAACGTTTTAAAACATGTAGGTTTGCTTAAGTATTTGAATTAAAGACAAGCAGTCCTACCATGTGATTTACCTAGTATGTATGCATCTAAACATGTAATTATTGATTGTAACATTAGGCATGAAAGATAAACTAGATACAAAGTAAATAGATACGCATATCTAAAGATAAGAAATACAATAAATCTAGTTACCTTAGTCATGGGTGGGAAATTTGGGTCCAAAATTTGCACTAACCTACTTGGCAATTAAAATTGATTCAATATGATGTATCCCATGATATACATCCCAACATTGCCAAGTCACAAAATTTCCCGTCTGACCTTCGGTCCACTCACTTCCCTTTCGGGATCCAAACCTTCTTGGTGCTTTTCATGGTTGAAATTATTTCCTTTGGCACCCAGATGCGTTTGGCCCCCTTTCCTTTGTTGGCTTACTTGTTGGCCTTGATTGCTATCACCTTTCCATTCTTTTTCTTCTTGATCAAATATGGTGTAGCAGCCTTTTTGTCCACCTTTTTGATGTAGGTGTTGGAGATTTTGCTTGATGGCTTTTGCTTGAGCTTTTGCCTTTGCTTATCCCCGGTCATCGCCTTGCATTGGAAAGACTTATGGCCTTCCATGTAGCATAGCCTACAAATCACAGTTTCTCCCTCCATAGACTTGTTCACTCCCGCAGTGGTGTTATCGTGTGCAGGTCGGATTTGTTTGGCTTTGCCTTTCTTGTCGTACAAAGCCTTGCCAAGGCGAGCCACTTCTTGCCTTAATTGTTCATTTTCCTTTGCAACCTCATCCGAACATGTTTCTACAACAATATTCTCAACAAGAACTTGGTTGTAGGGGTTAGAATCATCAATTAAATCAAAGCAAGAAGTAGAAGCATCTTTCTTACTAATTTTAGGTATTTCAACTAAAGATGCTGCTGGGGTGCTACCGATGTTCTCTAGCTTAGTAGTTAGCTCATTATTGTGTATGCTAAGAATTTCCATTTTATTTAGTAAATTTTCAATAGCTTCTTGGGAGCTAGCTAACTTAGCCTTAAGTTTTTCATTCTTTTTAATAAGGTCATCATTAGTAGCAGTGGATGGAGCACTTGACTCTAATAGCTCAATTTTAGTTGACAGCTCACAATTTAGATTTGCAAAAGTTTCGAATTTTTCTAGCAATCCTTTGTAATCATTCTGGGATCTAATCAACTTATTTTTCAAAGTTTTAAGTTGAGCTTTTTGTTTAGTGCAAACATCCTGAAAAAATTTAACGGCTTCCGCAAGTTCATCTACGGAGGGCTTTCCCTCACCATCATCATCACTACTACTATCATCACTAGAGGATGGAATGCTCATTTTACCTCTTGCCACAAGGCATTTGTGTGATGAACGTGATGAGCGTGATGAGGACCGGTGGCTGCGCGTCTTTGGAGGTTCATCTTCACTTGAAGAGTCATCCCAAGTTCTAACACTTGTTAGAGCCTTGCCTTTGCTCCTCTCCTTTTTGGGTTTGGCCATAGTTGGACAGCTGTCCCTGAAGTGGCCCTTCTCCCCACATGCGAAGCATCCTCTTTTTCTTTGCTTTTTCCTGTCAATGTTAAAGAGAATATCTTCGACCTGCAGAGGCACACCCATTAGATTAATCTTGCGGATCATCCCCATTACCTTTCCGACGCGTCGAATTGTTTCTTCGTCCTCGGAGGATGATGTGCATGGTTGATTATCTTCATCATCATCACTTTCTTCTTCTTCCTCTTCTTCACTTGAGGAACTTGGAGTGGAAGCCTTCTTTTTGCCCTTCCTTTCATCACATGCAAAAGCATATGGCCTTGAGGACGTTGGCTCCTCTCCCCGACACATTTTTCGTGACATCTCAAAAGCCGCAATTTTCCCAATCACAATGGTCGGGGTCATGTTACTCAAGTCCTCCATGTTGTGATGGATGGTGATGATGCTCCCATATCTTCGTTGTGGTAGCAAGGAGATAATCTTTCTTACAATGTCCGCATCACCTAGCTTATTTATGCCAATAGAGTTGAGCTCATTGATGATTAGATTTAAACGAGAATACATGTCTCTAACAAGCTCATCATCTCTCATAGCAAAAGAAATATACTCATTTAAGACTAGACAATGTTTTTGCTCACGGACATTTGATGTGCCGTCATGGAGCTCATGCAACACTACTACAGGGATCCTCTGTACAGGCGGTCCGGTTAGCCTCTACACAGGCGGTTCCAGGAACCGCTTGTGGTGCACCGCCTGTGATGTAAAACAACATCACAGGCCGTCATGGAGCTCATGAAAAATTGTATGAATCAAATTGTATTTGTTATCATGTATGATCGACTATGAATTGTGGTTGCCAATTAATTTAAAATCTCTCTAGTTATCTATGTGTGCTATTATAATTCATTTAAATTGTATTTGCATATTATTGTTAAAAATTAAATATTAATTCATTTAAATTGTATTTGCATATTTCTGTTAAAAATTAAAATTATTTTCATATTTAAATTGTATTTTCATATTTTTACAATCACAGGCGGTTTTTGTCTTAGGGTCCGCTTGTGAAAATGATAGAGCACCACGGGCGGTCCTAAACAAAAACCTCTTGTGATACTATTACATCACAGGCGTACTGAACCGCCTGGGACATCACAGGCGGTTTTCTAACCGAACCGCCTGTGATGTAAAAATCCTACCGCTTGTATAGAGCCAAATTGTACTAGTGCAATTTTAGCCAAATCTCATTAGCAGTTTTCAAGGTAAATACTTGATTAAAAATATCCATGCTAAGAGATTCATACAAGCAATTTTTGGCTCTAGCATTTAAATGAATTTCTTTTTCCTCACTTGTGGTGGGTTTCTCGGGATTCTTGGGGGTTTCATCCCGTCACGAGTGACTCGCCAAACACCTAGATCAACGGCCTCTAGGTAACAAGCCATTCTAGCACTATAATAAGGGAAGTTAGTGCCGTCGAAGTGTGGTGGCCTATGGGTATCCATCCCTTCCTCTAAAAAGCGTCGGCTCTTTTAGCGGTGAAGCTAAAGCGTTTCAAATGAGCCAAACCAGCTCTGATACCACTTGTAGGAAATGGGTGACGCCTAAGAGGGGGGTGAATTAGGATTTCTAAAACTTTCACTAAACTACAGCCACCATTAAATCCCTAGAGCAAAACCTATGCAAATAATCAAACTAGAATTGCAAACTAGGTTTTGTCTAAGTGTTGCTATCTCTACCGCAATGGCTAAGTTTCAATCTACACTATATAAGTATGAATACAAGATTGAAACTTAAATGCTTAATATAAATGCGGAATCTTAAAGAGCAAGGTAGAGATGCAAACTCTCGTGGATGACGCCGGTATTTTTACCGAGGTATCCGGAACCACGCAAGGTCCCGACTAATCCTCTTTGGTGCCCCTACGCAAAGGGAAGCCCACGCGAGGGCCAAGCACCTCGGTCGAGTAACTCCGTAGAGAGCCGCGGGCCTTCTCCACGCGCAAGTGGTGCTCCGCTTCCGGCTCCTCTTGGACGCTCCCCGCCGTCTCCACTATTGAGCTTCCGGCCGAAACGCCGCGGGCCTCGTTCCCTCCGTATGCGGTGGCGGCCGTGACACAAACACGGTTGTCACGGTCTCGCAAGACTCTCGCCCCACTCGGTACAATTACAACGGCCCGTGCAAGAGCCGAGGGGTTGTGAGGTTTATCTAAACTCACTCAACAATCTAGGGTTCACCTAGAGCAAGCGCTAAAGCGGTCTAACTAACCTAAGCACTTCGCAAAGCACCTACGCTAATCACCGAGTGATTCTATTAAGCACTTGGGTGTAAGAGCACTTGGGAATGTCTACTATATGCCTTAGTATGTCTCTTGGGCTCCCACACCTTCAAATGGCCGGTTGGGTGAAGTATATATAGGCCCCAACTCCAAAATAGCCGTTGGAGAAAAGCTGATGTTCTCTGCGGCACACCGGACAGTCCGGTGGTGCACCGGACAACGCATTGTAGCCTGTCCGGTGCGCCTAGCCGTTGCCCTGTCAGAGCAGGTGACCGCTGGCGCCGCAGGCTTTCCACTCCGGACAGTCCGGTGCTCACACCGGACAGTCCGGTGGTCTTTTCTCCGAGTACCACCTGGAACTAGCCGTTGGGCTGGAGTTCCCTGGTGCACCGGACAATCCGGTGTGTGGGCACCGAACAGTCCGGTGTGCCACCGGACAGTCCGCAGCAGCACACTTGGACTTTTCTTGGATCTTCTTAATGTCTTCTTTTAAGGTGTTGCTTTCCTCAATTCCTTAGTCCAAGTAAATCTTGCATCCTGTGAACTACAAACACAAACACTAGAAAACTTATTAGTTCACGGATTGTGTTGTTCATCAAACACCAAAACTCAATTAGCCAAATGGCCCGGGGTCCATTTTCCTTACAAAGAGAAAAAAGAAGCAGGATGGCGAATGAGGTGGCGACAATTGAGTCAAGGACCATCATTATGATGTGGAGGTATAGATGACCAAATGAACCGTGTTTGGTGGGCCGGCCCGAGGCACGACCCATTTAGTAGTGTCTGGGCCAGCTCGGCACGAGCGCCATGCCGTGTTTGGGTCGTAGCCTTGACCCATAGTGCTTGCCCGGCCCGGCACAATTATATTTTTTTATTTTACAAATAATCGTATATACATATATATTCAATATTAAAAACATTTGAGCATGATGTTCTACTGGTTAGATGGCTTCACCCAGTGTCTTTCGTCCTTCTTCTATCAGGCTCTGGGTTCAAACCCCACATTTTGAACCACTTTTTAACATTTTACGCTGATTTAACCAAATGACCTGGCAGAGTCAGTGGGTCGGTGTGGAGGTTGGTTGCGGGTTAATTCGAAATAGATGTGAGGGGTTATTTGTAAAAAGATGACCACCGTTGAAATTAATGTTTTAATATAGTAGAGATAGAAATTTTATATAAAAATTTTCTATATCTTTTTATTGTCTAACAGATTTTCTATATCTCATTTGTATTTTATAGAGTCGTTCTTGTTTTTTATCTTTGGCTAACAAAAAATTATAAATAAAAATAACTATATTTAGATAAACAATTAAAGAAGTTGTAGAAAGATAAATTTTCATCAAAATCTCTACAGTTAGAACTTATTTGGATGCATGACGATTGAAGGTTTCCCCATTTAATCCCTATCTATATCCAAACAAGCATTTGACAATTAGGAAAGATATGTTTACAATCACTCTCACCCACTGAAACAATAGATTTTTATGCTCTCCTAAAAATTTGAAAACATCTAATTTACCTCTTAAGCAGTTTTAGCTAACATGAGTACGTCACACTACATCAGTTGTTCTACATGACACCACGTTAGAAAGATCTAGAATAGCTATAGTGAGTAAATAGCTTATTAAAATTCTTCTGATGACACTTGCTAGCAAAAAATACAAATATAGATCAAAGACAGGACAAAAAAATTTCATGAAAAAAAATTACGAAAAACGACGGGGACCAACCGAAACATTCACTGAACGAGAAAAAATTATAGAACACAAGAAATGCGGTGACCGTTTTTTTTGCAATTTAGCATTTTTAGAGGAAAAAAAATCATATTTAGCTCTCTAGACGATATAATAACGTTTTAAACCCTTTGTTCAGTGACATAGACCACGACGTCGAGATAATATGTCTCGGTTCCTTGACTTATGCGTGGAGGCCAGAGCAGCCGCACGTGAGTTTGAAACTTTGAATTCTAAAGTGTTTTTTCTTCTAAAAGCTGTAGTTCTGTGCTTATATATTTGGTTTGCCCCAAGCGCTATTGTAAGCATAGCAGTAATTTCAGCTAGAGAAAAAGGAGTTGTGTTTGTTTAGTTAAGTTTGTTGTGCAGAGAAAATGACTTTGTTCGAGGACTGCATGTAGTTTTATTCTAACCTTCAACTTCAAGTTTTTGTTTCGATATAATCTCTCATTTGCATGCATAACTGGGTACGGGGATTCCCGCGGGGAGAAAATCCCCCGCTCGGGGATGGGGATGGGGGAAAATCCTCTCCGTTACACTTCGCGGGGATGGGAACGAGGATTCTTCTCCCTCGCAGGGATGGGTATGGGGGCTCAACCCTCGACAGAGAATTCTCCATTGTCATCTCTAGTCTCATGGCTAGCAGCGTGCCGCACGCTACATTACATACATGTGCGCGCAGAACGAAACAAACCCGTGCTCACACACTTGGCACCAAGATCTGTGATGCTAAGATATATCATGTTAGTCGCTAGTGTGTCCCGTAAACGTTAGTATGGTCGAGATCTCGGTGCCAGGGGCGGATCCAGGATCTGATCATGCCCCAGGCCAATCTATTTAATCTACTAGAGTTTTAATATATTTTGACCTAAATGTAATCAAGTCATGCAGAGATATACAGATCACGTCTCGAGCCACGAACCGAGTGGGTAGCCCCCTGTATGCGCCCCTGCTCAGCGCCATGGGCATATGGTGTCGAGCAAAGGGTCCAAAAATACTATTAAGTTGTCCAAAAGGCTAAACATGATTTTTTTAAAAGAAGCGGTAGAAGTTGATCAATCCCTTGACTAGCCACAAGGATTATTGAATCCTTCTGCCAAAATGTTGCCAGTTCAGGTGATCAACAAGGCACTAATGCTCTACGTGCAATCAATGTAACAACAGTTTGAGGTAAGTAGCAGAGTTCGTTTGAAGCTAATGATGTGCCGTGGGATTCATCCACCTACCGAAAGTCCTACAAATTTCACTCTTTTTTTGCCTTAGGTCCTCTTTATCAAGCCTGCGACCATGAGCTCGCTCGACTTAATAACCTACCTACCCTCGTGCAAAAAGTTGTAAGTCTAAACTTTCCCTTTCTAAGCATGTCCTATAATGGATCAGTTCAGTCCACCAGATTAGTAGCTGCTTACACATACACACGGTGCCCCGCAAAAATTCACATGTATTGAATATTTAATAAACATTCGTGTAACCACACGGTGCTCACAAAAATTCACACGTATTGATTAATTGATTAAACGCTCGCGTAATGCGCGAGCAAAAGTAACAGTACATAGGATGGGGAAAAGATAGAAATGAGGCTCCATTTTCTTTCAAAATCAATCATCTATCTACCAGAAGAAACCATCCATAACCCGCTCCACACACACACACAAAAGAGGTATTTTGTGGCAAAATCCAAAAGTGCTCCGAATACTATCCAGAACACAAAAGAAAATAGGGACTTTTGCTTGGCATAATGTAGCAGCCATCTAAACACTGGCCGATGTAACTTTCTGAAACATTTATATACAAAGGAAAACAAAATGAACACTAAAAATAAAACCAGCATATTCAGATTTCCAACCGATTCACCAAGTCGAACATGACCAACCAAGATGGTTGCGAGTAATACAGTTGGCACAATGTAAGTATCCCTACCTGATTATAGATTCAACCATTTTTCAGCACGGGCAAAGGCGAGTGAAAGTGCCAGTAAACCAATAAATTGAACGAAACCACATACAAGAATGGTTCGTAACTTTCGCAAGCGACAAATCTGCATGGCTAGAGTACTGAGCAGAGCATTGACGACATGGAACACACAGAACTACGACGCTCGAACTGGCAGCTCACCTACGAACGTTGCACACGAAAAAAGCAACACTGGTTCCAGACTACCGCGCTTTGGCCGGATCCGCAGCAGAAGAGCCCTACAAAGGACAAAAAAAAAAAGACGGCGGATCGGTAGGCGCTGCCGAGCAGGTGAACAATCGGTGAGCAGATCGGAGCAGAGAAACTATACGTTGGCTAGAGGTTGCTCGGCGATGGATTCCAGAGGGAACAGGAGCCCCTCGCAGCTAGGCCCTATAGAACCGAGAGAGGGGAAATGAAATTCGCTGTCGAAGGCCAGATATAGGTGGTTGGCGGTACCTACACGATGACCTGGAACAGCAGCAGCAGGACCGGTGAGAAGACCAGATATAGGTGGTTGGCGCTGTGCGAGTGCTCAACGGTGAGAAGACCGGTCGCAGATTTTTTGGAGAGGGAAGAGGAGGGGATTCCACATGGCCGGAGGCGGAGGGAGCAGATGGGTGAGGGGCGAGACGTAGGCGTACCCGTGGAGCCAAATCCGACTGCAGGCACGACGAGTTTGGCGACCGCCGCAGCATGACAGATGCGACGGCTCAACGGCGAGTGCTCTGCTCAACGGCCAAAAACCGCTTGGAACAGGAGCTCGGACTCGGACACGAACATGGACACCGCGTGGAACAGGAGCTCGGACTCGGACACGAACACGGACACCGCGTGGAACAGGAGCTCGGACTCGGACACGGACACTCTGAACCATGTAATCCCGTTTGCCTTGGTAATATATATTTCTCCTGCAATCCCGTTTGCCTTGGTAATATATATTTCTCCTGCAATCTTCGGTTCGGCAGTCTCTTTATAAATTTCGTGGTTCCATCTCTCATGCTCAACAGCAGTCTCTAGCGATCTCTCTACAATTTTACTAGATTTCTTTGTTACATCAAGATGTTGGAATACCAAAACATCGTTGGAGGACGGCTGCAGCTGAAGGGTAAAGCGCTGGACGTGAAGGATGGTGGAGTAAAGAAAAAGAAGAAGAAATACCAACGTGAGGAGTCGTCTCAGACTGAATCTGATAAGAATGGAGACGAAAAGAACCCACATTCTGACTATGACCATCTCACACGAGCAGAGCGCCGCTACATGGAACAGAAGCAGAAGATCGACATGAAGAAGATGGCCAAAGTCGCAAACAAGTCGTACAAGGACCGCATGCAGGACTTCAACCAATACCTGGCTAACCTCAGCGAGCACTATGACATCCCCAAAGTTGGTCCTGGCTAACCTGGCTGTGTTACGCACAAACAATTGTATGCTGTGTGGGTCTATCTACTTTTCTGTTAGCATATTATGTATCGTTTTACATATATTGTAAAACGACTTGTTGCCACCAGTAGATAATATTTATTATCAAAAGCTTGTTCCATGTATTCTGATCACGTGTTTAAGCTTTTTTTGTTGCTCCTTTTAGTTGCATTCATTTTATTCAAAATGTGATCCGCTTTTGATATTTCTAGGGAACTTATTTTCTTTCAATATAGTGGCAGAGCTTAACAACAGATTATGTCCAAATTTTTCCAAGTCAACATGGCCTTCAATTTAGGAAGTGGGAAATAAGGGTGGGATCATTTGATTCCATGTTTGGATAATTGAATTGAAGATAGGGATAGATAAATAAAGACTACACTCATCTCATGCCCCCTCCTTTTGTCTCAACCCATTTTTATTTCCCTATCCAATCCCCATCCAAACGTTCACATACAAATTATCCACTAGGCTAGAGTACTTAAAAAGTAGAAAGTACAACTTCTGATGCAACAAGAAGTTGGCTGAATTGAGGCCCACCTGAAGCATTCAGAACCAAATCGAATTGATTGATGTTTGATGCAAAGAACTATATTGAGTTTGTATATATTATTTCCATTTTCTCTGAATCGGAACAAGCGCTCATGGACTTGAGAACCAGTTGGAAATCCTTGCCCACCTAGCCTAACTTGGCTAAACTGTCGAGCCGACATCGCTAATTGGGCGTGATAAGCAGTAATACATCATAATTTGGCGATGTCAGTGCTGATGTCCTCATGCAGAACAAGCAACAAATCGACACAAAATCCTTTTGTCGCCTGGCATTATCTCCTATGGAATGGCCCGTGCCTCTTTTTCGAGCAAGTGCATAGAGAAACACAATACTAATAACATGTTAAAGCATGAAATATAAATAGAATATTAGAAAAGAACTAGTGTTTTTTTATTAATCTAGAGACGTAACACATACACAAGGTAAAACGATGTAGTAAAATGATGCCTTGTGAAAGGGAATTAGGCTTACACCTATTTCCTAATTGATTTTGGTGGTTGAATTGCCCAACACAAATAATTGGACTAACTAGTTTGCTCTAGTCTATAAGTTCTACAGGTGCCAAAGGTTCACAATAAGCCAATAAAAAGACCAAAAAAGGGTTCAAACAAAGAGAGCAAAAGACATCCTAGAAGGCACCCTGGTCTGGCGCACCGGATAGTGTCCGGTGCACCAGGGTACTCGACGCTGAACTCCTCACCTTCGGGAAAATCAGAGGGCGCTCCGCTATAATTCACCGGACTGTCCGGTGCGACATCGGAGCAATGGCTACTTCGCGCGCAACGGTCGTCTGCAACCGCATTCAATGCGCTACAGTGCGCGCCAGAGTCAGAGCACGCGCAGTTGGCGCACCGGACAGTCTACAGGACCTGTCCGGTGCACCACCGAACAGCCCAGAGGCTCCACAAGTCAGAGCTCCAACGGTTGAACCCCAACGGCTGGCTGACGTGGCTGGCGCACCGGACAGTGTCCGGTGGCGCACCGGACTGTCCGGTGCGCCATGCGACAGCAGTCTTCCAACGACCATTTTTGGTGGTTGGGGCTATAAATACCCCACCCACCCCACATTCAATGGCATCCAAGTTTCTACACTTCTACACCTTACAAGAGCTATAGCATTCAATACAAGACACACCAAAGAGATCAAATCCTCTCCCAACTCCACACAAAGCTTTAGTGATTAAAGAGAGAGATTTGTTGTGTTCATTTGAGCTCTTGCGCTTGGATTGCTTCTTTTCTTTCTCATTCTTTTGTGATCAAACTCAATTGTAACCGAGGCAAGAGACACCAATCGTGTGGTGGTCCTTGTGGGGGCTTTGTGTCCCGTTTGATTGAGAAGAGAAGCTCACTCGGTCAAGGTGACCGTTTGAGAGAGGGAAAGGGTTGAAAGAGACCCGGTCTTAGTGACCACCTCAACGGGGAGTAGGTTTGCAAGAACCGAACCTCGATAAAACAAATCATCGTGTCTCGCTCTTTGTGAGAGCACCTAGAGGGGGGGTGAATAGGTGATCCTGTAAAAACTTGAAACTTAATCCACAAAACTTGATTAGGAGTTAGCACAATTAAGCCAAGTGGCTAGAGAGGAGAGCTTGCACAACACGATAACCACAAAGAGATCAACACAGAGATGGCACATTGGTTTATCCCGTGGTTCGGCCAAGTCCAACACTTGCTTACTCCACGTTGTGGCGTCCCAACGGACGAGAGTTGCAATCAACCCCTTTCAAGCGGTCCAAAGACCCACTTGAATACCACGGTGTTATGCTTTCACTTTACTATATCCCACTTGCGAGCAATCTCCACAACTTGGAGCCTCTCGCCCTTGCACTTTGATATTCACAAAGAAGCACTGAGTAAGAGAGGGATGAGCAACGCACACAAGACACGAAATCAGAGTACCAACACGCACACAAGTCACAACAAGAGCTCACAAGACAACCCGACGAGTTCACAACTCAAATGGAGCTCTAGTTGCTATCACAAAGAATCAAAAGCGCGGAATCGAAGTCTTGGTGCTTAGGAATGCTTAGAGAATGCTTGGTGTGCTCCTCCATGCGCCTAGGGGTCCCTTTTATAGCCCCAAGGCAGCTAGGAGCCGTTGAGTGCATTTCAAGAAGGCAATTCTTGCCTTTTGTCGCCTGGCGCACCGGACAGTCCGGTGCACCACCGGACACTGTCCGGTGCGGATCTCTTTCCTTATTTGGCGAAGCCGACCGTTGCAGTCTTGGAGCCGTTGGCGCACCGGACACTGTCCGGTGCACACCGGACAGTCTGGTGCCCCATCCGATCGTTGGCACTTGCCACGCGTCGCGCGCGGATTCCGCGGCCGACCGTTGGCCCGGCTGACTGTTGGCTCACCGGACAGTCCGGTGCACCACCGGACAATCCGGTGATTTATAGCCGCACGTCGCCGACGATTTCCCGAGAGCAGCAAGTTCGCCTGAGTCAGGCTGGCGCACCGGACACTGTCCGGTGCACCCAGACTGAGTTGACTTCGGCTGAACAAAGCCATCTTTAATTCCAACTTGATTTTTCCTGTTTCCAGCACTTAGATATAATACATTAGTCTCCAAAACAATATACTAAGTCTTAGAAACATACCTTTATACTTGATTTATACTTTGTCCACCATTTAACACTTAGGCACTTGTGTTGGACACTAAATCACCAAAATACTTAGAAATGGCCCAAGGGCACATTTCCCTTTCAATCTCCCCCTTTTTGGTGATTTATGCCAACACAACACAAAGCAAGTAGAACAAGTGCAAAATCAATTCAAATAAGAACTCAAGATTGTTTTGATTCAAATTTGGCATATATGGATCATTCTTTGCCACCACGTGGTTTGTTTTTGCAAATCAAATTCAATTTCCTATCTCTAAGTCAAACACACTTGTTGAGACATAAAGAGAGTTGTTCCAAGAGAAATTGATCAAAGATTTCAAAAACTCCCCCTTTTTCCCATAATCAACCATTCTCCCCACAAGAGGCCAACTTTTGACAAAAGAGACAATAAGAGTTTTTTGACAAATCAAAAGCTCTATTCTACTATTTTCAAAATTCTCAAGTGGTAGCTGATCCATTTCTTGCTTTGGCCTTATTTTCTCCCCCTTTGGCATCAAGCACCAAAACGGGATCAATTTTGGCCCTTTAACCCCATCGCCTCACCAAAATCTTCAACTAAGAGTAAAAAGGCAATAAGAGCACAAAGATGAACTTGGAATTAGTTACTCTTTCATCGGAGTGCAGTGGAAGTCTTGCATGGTCCAAGTCCACCTTTTCCCTTTCAAACCTCCTTTGAGACTAAATTAAGCAAACTCAAGCACACAGTTAGTCTCAAAGGGTCAAGTTGTAGCACATCTCCCCCTAAATATGTGCATCACTTGCAAACGAACTTGTGAGGTCCGGGGAGTGCTTGTACAACTTGAGCACCATAAATAAACAACGAAATGCATTAAGGAACATGATCAAGGCATAAAACACATGTATGCTATAAATCAATCCAGGTTCCGCGAATCTAAGACATTTAGCTCACTACGCAACTTGCAAAAGGTCGACTCATCTAGAGGCTTGGTAAAGATATTGGCTAGCTGGTTCTCGGTGCTAACATGAAACACTTCGATATCTCCCTTTTGCTGGTGGTCTCTCAAAAAGTGATGCCGGCTGTCAATGTGCTTTGTGCGGCTGTGTTCAACAGGATTATCCGCCATGCGGATAGCACTCTCATTATCACATAGGAGTGGGACTTTGCTCAGATTGTAGCCAATGTCCCGGAGGGTTTGCCTCATCCAAAGTAGTTGCGCGCAACACTGTCCTGCGGCAACATACTCGGCCTCAGCGGTGGATAGGGCAACAGAAGTTTGTTTCTTAAAGCTCCACGACACCAGGGACCTTCCTAAGAATTGGCACGTCCCCGATGTACTCTTCCTATCGACCTTACATCCAGTATAGTCGGAGTCTGAGTATCCAATTAAGTCAAAGGTAGACCCCTTTGGATACCAGATCCCGAAGCAAGGCATAGCGACTAAATATCTAAGAATTCGCTCCACAGCCACTAAGTGACACTCCCTGGGATCGGATTGAAATCTAGCACACATGCATACACTAAGCATAATATCTGGTCTACTAGCACATAAATAAAGTAAAGACCCTATCGTAGACCGGTATGCCTTTTGATCAACGGACTTACCTCCTTTGTTGAGGTCGGTGTGTCTGTCGGTTCCCATTGGAGTCTTTGCGGGCTTGGCGTCCTTCATCCCAAACCGCTTGATCAAGTCTTGCGTGTACTTCGTTTGGGAGATGAAGGTGCCATCCTTGAGTTGCTTCACTTGGAACCCCAAGGAAATAGCTTAATTCGCCCATCATCGACATCTCAAACTTTTGAGTCAGCACACTGCTAAACTCTTCACAAGACTTTTGGTTAGTAGAACCAAATATTATGTCATCGACATAAATTTGGCACACAAAAAGATCACCATCACAAGTCTTAGTAAAAAGAGTTGGATTGGATCGGCTTTCCCAACCTTGAAATCATTAGCAATTAAAAAGTCTCTACGACATTCATACCATGCTCTTGGGGCTTGCTTAAGTCCATAGAGCGCCTTAGAGAGCTGACACACGTGGTCGAGGTACCGTTCATCCTCAAAGCCAGGGGGTTGCTCCACGTACACCTCCTCCTTGATTGGCCCGTTGAGGAAAGCGCTCTTCACATCCATTTGGAACAACCTGAAAGAATGGTGAGTAGCATAGGCTAACAATATGCGAATTGACTCTAGCCTAGCCACAAGAGCAAAAGTCTCCTCAAAGTCCAAACCTGCGACTTGGGCATAACCTTTTGCCACAAGTCGTGCCTTGTTCCTTGTCACCACCCCGTGCTCGTCTTGTTTGTTGCGGAACACCCACTTGGTTCCCACAACATTTTGCTTGGGACGAGGCACCAGTGTCCAAACTTCATTCCTTTTGAAGTTGTTGAGCTTCTCTTGCATGGCCAACACCCAGTCCGGATCTAGCAAGGCCTCTCCTACCCTGAAGGGCTCAATAGAAGAGACAAAGGAGTAATGCTCACAAAAATTAACTAATCTAGAACGAGTAGTTACTCCCTTGCTTATGTCACCCAATATTTGGTCGACAGGATGATTCCTTTGAATCGTCGCTCGAACTTGGGTTGGAGGTGCCGGTTGCGCTTCTTCCTCTATCACATGAACATCTTGTGCTCCCCCTTGATCACATGCCTCTTCTTGATGAACCTGTTCATCGTCTTGAGTTGGGGGATGCACCATTGTTGAGGAAGAAGGTTGATCTTGCTCCTTTTGTTCCAGTGGCCTCACATCTCCAATCGCCATGGTGCGCATTGCGGCCGTTGGAATGTCTTCTTCATCTACATCATCAAGATCAACAACTTGCTCTCTTGGAGAGCCATTAGTCTCATCAAATACAACGTCGCTAGAGACTTCAACCAAACCCGATGATTTGTTGAAGACCCTATACGCCTTTGTATTTGAGTCATAACCTAACAAAAACCCTTCTACCGCTTTGGGAGCAAATTTGGAATTTCTACCCTTCTTCACTAGAATGTAGCATTTACTCCCAAAAACTCGGAAATACGAAACATTGGGTTTGTTACCGGTTAGAAGCTCATATGAAGTCTTCCTGAGGAGGCGATGAAGGTACACTCGGTTTATGGCGTGGCAAGCCATGTTCACGGCTTCCGACCAAAACCGCTCGGGTGTCTTGAATTCTGCAAGCATTGTCCTTGCCATATCTATGAGTGTCCTATTTTTCCTATCTACCACACCATTTTGCTGTGGTGTGCAAGGAGTGGAGAACTCGTGCTTGATTCCTTCCTCCTCAAGGTACTCCTCCACTTGAAGGTTCTTGAACTCGGACCCGTTGTCACTCCTTATCTTCTTCACCTTGAGCTCAAACTCATTTTGAGCTCTCCTTAGGAAGCGCTTGAGGGTCCCTTGGGTTTCAGATTTATCCTGCAAAAAGAATACCCAAGTGAAGCGGGAAAAATCATCAACTATAACAAGACCATACTTACTTCCTCCTATACTTAGATAGGCGACTGGTCCGAAGAGGTCCATATGAAGTAACTCCAGGGGTCTTGATGTTGTCATCACATTTTTGGCATGATGAGAGCTTCCCACCTGTTTCCCTGCTTGACAAGCTGCACAAGGTCTATCTTTTTCGAAAGTAACATTTGTTAGACCTATTACGTGTTCTCCCTTTAGAAGCTTGTGAAGGTTCTTCATCCCCACATGTGCTAAACGACGATGCCACAGCCAGCCCATGCTAGTCTTAGCAATTAAGCATGCATCTAGACCGGCCTCCTCTTTTGCAAAATCAACTAAATAAAGTTTGTCGTCTAGTACACCCTTAAAAGCTAATGAACCATCACTTCTTCTAAAGACAGACACATCTACATTTGTGAATAAACAGTTATATCCTATATTACAAAGTTGACTCACAGACAACAAGTTATATCCAAGCGACTCAACTAAGAACACATTAGAAATAGAGTGCTCGGATGAAATAGCAATCTTTCCTAACCCTTTCACCTTGCCTTGGTTCCATCTCTTCGGGCGATTAGTCCCTTTCTTGAAGAGAACGGCTCCGATACCAATTGAGAGCACCTAGAGGGGGGTGAATAGGTGATCCTGTAAAAACTTGAAACTTAATCCACAAAACTTGATTAGGAGTTAGCACAATTAAGCCAAGTGGCTAGAGAGGAGAGCTTGCACAACACGATAACCACAAAGAGATCAACACAGAGATGGCACAGTGGTTTATCCCGTGGTTCGGCCAAGTCCAACACTTGCCTACTCCACGTTGTGGCGTCCCAACGGACGAGGGTTGCAATCAACCCCTTTCAAGCGGTCCAAAGACCCACTTGAATACCATGGTGTTATGCTTTCACTTTACTATATCCCACTTGCGAGGAATCTCCACAACTTGGAGCCTCTCGCCCTTGCGCTTTGATGTTAACAAAGAAGCACTGAGTAAGAGAGAGATGAGCAACGCACACAAGACACGAAATCAGAGTACCAACACACACACAAGTCACAACAAGAGCTCACAAGACAACCCGACGAGTTCACAACTCAAATGGAGCTCTAGTTGCTATCACAAAGAATCAAAAGCGCGGAATCGAAGTCTTGGTGCTTAGGAATGCTTAGAGAATGATTGGTGTGCTCCTCCATGCGCCTAGGGGTCCCTTTTATAGCCCCAAGGCAGCTAGGAGCCGTTGAGAGCATTTCAAGAAGGCAATCCTTGCCTTCTGTCGCCTGGCGCACCGGACAGTCCGGTGCGGATCTCTTTCCTTATTTGGCGAAGCCGACCGTTGCAGTCTTGGAGCCGTTGGCGCACCGAACACTGTCTGGTGCACACCGGATAGTCCGGTGCCCCATCCGACCGTTGGCACTTGCCACGCGTCGCGCGCGGATTCCGCGGCCGACCGTTGGCCCGGCTGACTGTTGGCTCACCGGACAGTCCGGTGCACCACCGGACAGTCCGGTGATTTATAGCCGTACGTCGCCGACGATTTCCCGAGAGCAGCAAGTTCGCCTGAGTCAGCCTGGCGCACCGGACACTGTCCGGTGCACCACCGGACAGTCCGGTGCACCCAGATTGAGCTGACTTCGGCTGAACAAAGCCATATTTAATTCCAACTTGATTTTTCCTATTTCCAGCACTTAGACATAATACATTAGTCTCCAAAACAATATACTAAGTCTTAGAAACATACCTTTATACTTGATTTATACTTTGTCCACCATTTAACACCTAGGCACTTGTGTTGGACACTAAATCACCAAAATACTTAGAAATGGCCCAAGGGCACATTTCCCTTTCACTTTGTTTGTTCACGATTTGTTTTGCGCCCTCTCTCTCGGACTCGTTTATATTTCTAATGCTAACCCGACTTGTAGTTGTGCCTAAGTTTATAAATTTCAGATTCGCCCTATTCACCCCCTCTAGGCGACTTTCAATTGGTATCGGAGCCCGGTGCTTCATTAGAGCCTAACCGCTCGAAGTGATGTCGGGAGCATCCGCCAAGAGGGATCTCGGGACCGGCGACAAGTCCACAAGCTCGGGAAAAACACACTCAAGGGAGTCCGCCCACAAGCATAAGGAGGAACCATCGTCCTCCATCAAGTCCCATCGGATGGGTGACAAGAAGAAGAAGATGAGGAAAGTGGTCTACTACGAGACCGACTCTTCGTCACCCTCCACCTCCGGCTCGGAATCGGCCTCCACTACTTCAAAGCGCCATGAGCGCAAGAAGTATAGTAAGATGCCCCTTCGCTATCCTCGCATTTCTAGACGTACTCCATTACTCTCCATTCCATTAGGCAAACCACCTATGTTTGAAGGTGAAGATTATTCTATGTGGAGCGATAAAATGAGGCATCACCTAACCTCACTCCACAAAAGCATATGGGATATTGTTGAGTATGGAGTGCAGGTACCAAAGAAGGGAGACAAGGATTACGACTCGGAGGAGGTTGAACAAATCCAACACTTCAACTCCCAAGCCACAACTATACTCCTCGCCTCTCTAAGTCGAGAGGAGTATAATAAGGTGCAAGGGTTGAAAAGCGCAAAGGAGATTTGGGACGTGCTAAAGACCGCGCACGAAGGAGACGAGGTGACCAAGATCACCAAGCGGGAGACGATCGAGGGGGAGCTCGGTCGCTTCCGGCTTCGCTAAGGGGAGGAGCCACAAGACATGTACAACCGGCTCAAAACCTTGGTGAACCAAGTGCGCAACCTCGGGAGCAAAAAATGGGATGACCACGAAATGGTTAAGGTTATTCTTAGATCACTTATTTTCCTTAACCCTACTCAAGTTCAATTAATTCGTGGTAATCCTAGATATACACTAATGACTCTCGAGGAAGTAATAGGGAATTTTGTGAGTTTTGAATTGATGATCAAAGGCTCAAAGAAAATCGTCGAGCTAGATGGCCCCTCCACGTCCGAAGCACAACCGGTCGCATTCAAGGCGTCGGAGGAGAAGAAGGAGGAATCTACATCAAGTAGAACACCCATCGACGCCTCTAAACTCGACAATGAGGAAATGGCGCTCATCATCAAGAGCTTCCGCCAAATCCTCAAACAAAGGAGGGGGAAAGATTACAAGCCCCGCTCCAAGAAAGTTTGCTACAAGTGTGGTAAGCCCGGTCATTTCATTGCTAAATGTCCATTATCTAGTGATAGTGACAGGGGTGACGACAAGAAGGGAAAGAGGAGAGAAAAGAAGAGATACTACAAGAAGAAGGGAGGCGATGCCCATGTGTGTCGCGAGTGGGACTCCGAAGAGAGCTCCTCCGACTCCTCCTCCGACGAGGACGCCGCCAACATCGCCGTCACCAAGGGCCTCTTCTTCCCCAACGTCGGCCACAAGTGCCTCATGGCAAAGGACGGCAAAAGGAAGAAGGTAAAATCAAAATCCTCCACTAAATATGAAACCTCTAGTGATGAGGATAATTGTAGTGATGAGGAGGATAACTTGCGCTCCCTTTTTGCCAACCTAAACATGCAACAAAAAGAAAAATTAAATGAATTAATTAGTGCTATTCATGAGAAGGATGATCTCTTGGACTCCCAAGAGGACTTCCTTATTAAAGAAAACAAGAAGCATGTTAAGGTTAAGAATGCTTATGCTCTAGAATTAGAAAAATGTGAAAAATTATCTAGTGAGCTAAGCACTTGCCATGATACTATTGTCAACCTTAGAAATGAAAATGCTAAACTTATTGCTAAGGTTGATTCTAATGTTTGTGATGATTCGATTTCCAATCTTAGAAATGATAATGCTAATTTGCTTGCTAAGATTGAAAAATTGAATGATTCTCTTGCTAGCCTTAAGATTGAAAATGAAAAATTGATTGCTAAGGCTAAAGAATTAGATGTTTGCAATGCTTCCATTTCCGATCTTAGAAATAACAATGATATTTTACGTGCTAAGATTGTTGAACTAAATTCTTGCAAACCCTCTACATCTACCATTGAGCATGTCACTATTTGCACTAGATGTAGAGATATTAACATTGATGCTATTCATGATCATATGGCTTTAATTAAACAACAAAATGATCATATAGCAAAATTAGATGCTAAAATTGCCGAGCATGACTTAGAAAATGAAAAATTTAAATTTGCTAGAAGCATGCTCTATAGTGGGAACGCCCTGGCATCAAGGATGGCATTGGTTTCCAAAAGGGGGAAAATGTCAAACTTAATGTCCCTCCTAAAAGATTGTCCAACTTTGTTAAGGGCAAGGCTCCCATGCCTCAGGATAACGAGGGATACATTTTGTACCCTGCCGGTTATCCCGAGAGCAAAATTAGGAGAATTCATTCTAGGAAGTCTCACTCTGGCCCTAATCATGCTTTTATGTATAAGGGTGAGACATCTAATTCTAGGCAATCAACCCATGCAAAATTGCCTAAGAAGAAAACTCCTAAGGCATCAAATGATTCTAACATTTCATTTAAAACCTTTGATGCTTCTTATGTTTTAACTAACAAATCCGGCAAGGTAGTTGCCAAATATGTTGGGGGCAAACACAAGGAATCAAAAAGTTGTGTTTGGGTACCCAAAGTTCTTGTATCTAATGTCAAAGGACCCAAAACCATTTGGGTACCTAAAGTCAAGAACTAAATTTGTTTTGTAGGTTTATACATCCGGGGGCTCAAGCTGGATCATCGACAGCGGGTGCACAAACCACATGACAGAGGAGAAAAACATGTTCTCCTCCTATGAGAAAAACCAAGATCCCCAACGATCGATCACATTCGGGGATGGAAATCAAGGTTTGGTCAAAGGATTGGGTAAAATTGCTATATCACCTGACCACTCCATTTCCAATGTTTTTCTTGTAGATTCCTTAGATTACAACTTGCTTTCAGTTTCACAATTATGTAAAATGGGTTACAACTGTCTTTTTACAGATACAGGTGTTACTGTCTTTAGAAGAAGTGATGATTCAGTAGCATTTAAGGGAGTGTTAGAGGGTCAGCTATACTTAGTAGATTTTGATAGAGCTGAACTTGACACTTGCTTAATTGCTAAGACTAACATGGGCTGGCTCTGGCATCGCCGACTAGCACATGTTGGAATGAAGAATCTTCACAAGCTTCTAAAGGGAGAACACATTCTGGGACTAACAGATGTTCATTTTGAGAAAGACAGGATTTGTAGCGCATGTCAAGCAGGGAAGCAAGTTGGTGTTCATCATCCACACAAGAACATCATGACGACTGACAGGCCACTCGAGCTCCTACACATGGACCTATTCGGCCCGATAGCTTACATAAGCATCGGCGGGAGTAAGTACTGTCTAGTTATTATGGATGATTATTCTCGCTTCACTTGGGTGTTCTTTTTGCAGGAAAAATTCCATACCCAAGAGACCTTAAAGGGATTCTTGAGACGGGCTCAAAACGAGTTCGGCTTAAGGATCAAGAAGATTAGAAGCGACAACGGGACGAAGTTCAAGAACTCTCAAATTGAAGGCTTCCTTGAGGATGAGGGCATCAAGCATGAGTTCTCTTCTCCCTACACACCACAACAAAATGGTGTAGTAGAGAGGAAGAATCGAACTCTTTTAGACATGGCAAGAACCATGCTTGATGAGTACAAGACTTCAGATCGGTTTTGGTCCGAGGCAGTCAACACCACCTGCTACGCCATCAACCGGTTGTATCTACACCGAATCCTAAAGAAGACATCATACGAACTCCTAACCGGTAAAAAGCCCAATGTTTCATATTTTAGAGTCTTTGGTAGCAAATGCTTTATTCTTGTTAAAAGAGGTAGAAAATCCAAATTTTCTCCTAAGACTGCAGAAGGCTTTTTACTAGGATATGATTCAAACACAAGGGCATATAGAGTCTTTAACAAGTCCTCTGGACTAGTTGAAGTTTCTTGTGACATTGTGTTTGATGAGACTAATGGCTCTCAAGTAGAGCAAGTTGATCTTGATGAGATAGGTGAAGAAGAGGCTCCGTGCGTCGCACTAAGGAACATGTCCATTGGGGATGTGTGTCCTAAGGAATCCGAAGAGCCAGCACAAGCACAAGATCAACCATCTTCCTCCACACAAGCATCTCCACCAACTCAAGATGAGGATAAGGCTCAAAATGATGAAGGAGAAAATCAAGAAGTTGAGCCACCTCAAGAGGAAAGCAATGATCAAGGGGGAGATGTCCATGATCAAGATGAGGAAGATGAACAAGTTCCAAGACCGCCACACCCAAGAGTCCACCAAGCAATCCAACGAGATCAGCCCGTCGACACCATCCTCGGTGACATTCATAAGGGGGTAACCACTAGATCTCGTGTTGCACATTTTTGTGAGCATTACTCTTTTGTTTCCTCTATTGAGCCACACAGGGTAGAGGAAGCACTACAAGATTCAGATTGGGTGGTGGCGATGCAAGAGGAGCTCAACAACTTCACTAGGAACGAGGTATGGCATTTAGTTCAACGTCCTAACCAAAATGTTGTAGGAACCAAGTGGGTCTTCCGCAACAAGCAAGATGAGAATGGTGTGGTGACAAGGAACAAAGCCCGACTTGTGGCCAAGGGATATTCACAAGTCGAAGGTTTGGATTTCGGTGAAACCTATGCACCCGTAGCTAGGCTAGAATCAATTCGCATTTTACTTGCCTATGCTACTTACCATGGCTTCAAGCTTTACCAAATGGATGTGAAAAGTGCCTTCCTCAATGGACCAATCAAAGAAGAGGTCTATGTTGAGCAACCTCCAGGCTTTGAAGATAGTGAGTACCCTAACCATGTGTATAAACTCTCTAAGGCGCTTTATGGGCTCAAGCAAGCCCCAAGAGCATGGTATGAATGCCTAAGAGATTTCCTTATCACTAATGGCTTCAAAGTCAGAAAGGCCGATCCTACTCTATTCACTAAAACTCTTGACAATGATTTGTTTGTATGCCAAATTTATGTTGATGATATTATCTTTGGGTCTACTAATGAATCTACATGTGAGGAATTTAGTAGGATCATGACACAAAAATTCGAGATGTCAATGATGGGAGAGTTGAAGTATTTCTTGGGATTTCAAGTAAAGCAACTCCAAGAGGGCACCTTCATTAGCCAAACAAAGTATATTCAAGACATTCTAAACAAGTTTGGGATGAAGGATGCCAAGCCCATTGTGGCGGAACCGCCCGAATTATTCCAGCTTAAGTGCCCAAGTCGCACCCATAAGGGCAGCAACACACTTAAACATGAATAACTCGTCAGTCCCTCGGATCTAGTCCGATAAAGCCACTTACCAGGATCGAATACCACTAGCTCACACGAAGGTGAGGCACAGAGAAATACAATAAAACATAATACCACAAATTTAATAAGTATCATTAGTGATTACATTATCGGAGTTTCAGAAATAATAACCATAACTTTTAATGCAGCGGAAAATACTAACGGAGAAGAACCGAGTAACATGGCGAATCCTAGCCACACTACTCCTCCTGGTCCTCTCCTGCGGAAGCAGTAACCCACTCGACCATCTATCCCGGTGGCAGGGATGAAGGCCAAGTCACACCATCAACCAAATCAAGTAGTACCTGCAAAAATTGTGCCACAAGCAAGGCTGAGTATACTAATACTCAGCTAGACTTACCCGGTGTGAGGAGTCTACTCCTCTACCTCTAGACATGCAGCTGTTTGGCTGTGGGGTTTGGTTGCCAAAAGCACTAGCTGAGTTTATAAATCAAGTTTTAGCTTTGTCAAGTTTTAGTGTGACTCTCTTAAGACTAGATGTGTACTATCTACTCATTCATGGTAGCAAGCAAATTTAGCAATCAACATCTTTTGCCAATCAACTCATTTCCACTTATTACTCAATGTAGCAGCATGGATCAAGCAGTCTCATTAGCTGCGAGAAGCAGACGATTCGAATCGAGTTTTTAAACCTTGCAAGGTAAACCTAAACACACGACATGTAGGGGCACTCCGTCCCCACACACATCAACCGTCCCCGTCGATTCCCCGTCAGCAGATCAGGGCTCACCGCCTTGGCGTACAATGCCTCACTGACCCCGACTGCCGTCGTGCAGTGACCGCACTTGTACCCACCATAACCGGAATGGGAGACCACGTCTCAGGTCGCGTGAGGGGCAAAGTCTACTGCCAGGTTCACTCAGGTACTAGGCTTACCGATTTACCATATTTCTCGGCATGTGTTTAGTACGTTCAAACGCTTGACACACGGTACCACACCTTAATCCTTATTCCAATTTCCGTCTCGTAGACAACGCATCCCCATGGACCGTTGTCCACAGACCACCATCATTATGATATCAAAATGGATACAATCAATTCCTGACCTCGCGCGAGTGCTAGAAAAATCACTCGACTTCTACCGAGATCCCTAATTAATAAAGCAGCTACTCGACCTAGCATACTAGTATCCATCTCAAAGGTATCCTGAGTCATGCAACTAAGTTTTCATTCAACTCCTACACTTAAGTGCACAGTACAATCCTACAAACATTAAGTGCAGTAAAATAGCATATATAACGGTTATGCATAAAACCGGGGCTTGCCTTTAATTTAACACTTAGACAATGTTTGCTGGGGGAGGTACTTGCTTGGCGAGCATCCCCTGGTTATGTCCATCGGTCTTCAGGTCGTCCGCCGACTGCATCTCGTGGTTGGCACCACATCACTGGCTCGATCATCATCTCTCGGTCCTATATGAGGTGCAAGATGCATATGTATGAATATAATGAAATAGCACAAGATACTTTAAGTACACGCTAGCGAATTAAACACTAAGTAGTGAGACATCACAAGCAACCACACACACTAGCGTTATCTAACTACATATCATCGAGCGCACAACGTTAACACCACAAAAGACGACAAACATTTAGTATATTTACGCAACACAAATACGACCCCATAAGTACAAGTGTTTATTTAATTTGCTACGGCTTTTCATTAGTTCTTCTATTTATCACACAAAAGCATCCAACACAAGTTTAACCGATGACATAGGCATTAATGTCTATGGAAATTCTATATCACAATCAACTAAAGAAGAAACATATAAAACAATACACACATGTCATCTCTAGCTTAGCCATGGCAAGTCTACATTATTTAAGAGCAAACCAAACATTTTTAGCGAGAAGGGTGAACTAAACAATCAAAAGCGCACTAGCAAAATTTTTGGACAGCAATACAGCAGTTGCTAGTTTTAATCATAACTCTTCAAATATTAATCCTAAAATAGCCAACTAAGACTTTCTGGAAAGCTTAAATAGTGAACTACAACTTTGGTATTTTTACCTCCACAGGATTCAGCTGTTAGCAAGGTCAAAAAGTGCAATTACAGCAGCACTGTCCAGATTTGGACAGATTCTGACTCGCAACTTCAAAAATTCACAACTGAAGATTCAGGCATCCAAACAAGGTGATCCTAGACTTTCTGGAAAGGTAATAAAATTTTCTACATATCATTTATAAACATCTTAAGGTGATTCAATATTTAATTAAGGATAAAATACACTAGAAGGCTTTGCTGTCCAGAATTGGACAGATTCAGTCTTCAGAGTTTAAACATCCTTAACTTAATCTTCAGATCACCAAAAATAGTGATCCAAGACTTTTTGGAAAGCTTAGAAAAAGCCCTACATAACTTTTATAATCACCAAGAAGTGATTCCAGTTTTAATCAAATCAAATATTACAGTTTTCGAAATCTGTTCTGACCGAGGACAGAACACAGCAATCAGTTTGTAAATTTCATAACTCTTAAACCGTCAGGCCTTTAGTTATGAAATTTTAATACAAGCAAGATCAGAAAAGCATCTACAACTTTCTTATAATCTACAAGGACTGATTCAAACATTAACTTAAGCAAACCGCACAGTCTCTGAAATCTGTACAGAAATTGGACAGATTCAGTTACTGAATTTGTAAAAAGCATAACTCCTAAACTGTCAGTCCTATGGCTGTCAAATTTTAACACAAGTAAGATAATAAAGTTATCTACCACTTTTCTATAGCACATATCTACAGAAAACACAATTTAGTTTATCAAACATACAGCACAACTAAAACAGTGCGTGCAGCCCAAAACAGAAATTAATAAATTTCAGCTCCTATACAATTCAAGAATTGCCATGTTCTAGAGACTTAAATCATTCTAACACTTTGACAATTGTTAGAGTTAAAATAACTAAGTGAGAACTAACATGTAGACTTACTAATTTTTATACAAGTTATTTTGCGCACTGAAAGTACCATACTCAATTAACAATGCATTATCTATAACAATCAATATCGAAGCGCTTTTCACCAATAGTTTGCATTTCAATTTAGACATCACCTAAGCACTACTACTTTTCATTCGCAACCATAACCATACATATTTAGACCACAACAAGCAATTCATCGCGACTACAAACTTAACCAAAGCCATCTAACAAGTCGGCTAGCCAGAGAAACAATATAGGCCGCTATACATCACACGCGCCGGCTAGTCTATTATTATCGAAATATGAGACACAACATGTATATGACAATCACTTAACGAGATCGACTCCTACTTAACATGAGTTGGTTAATCACAGCATAAGACTTAGGAACCCATTTAGACATTGCAACTTAAAACATGGGTGGGAGCAGATTAATTAACGTTTCTTAACATTTTCTTCAACTTAAACAAGACAACACACAAGTCACTTAAATAGCACCTTTTTGGGGTCTATCGTGGAGGCATTTACACACGGCGTAAAACTCCATAAGACTACATTTGCTACTGGCATCAACAATACCTACCGACCTATTATTCACCATACAAACGCAGTTACACGCCGCCTACTAGTTTTTAACATAATCATCATATAGCTCGGAATTCCAACTACTCACTAACAATAAATCACGCACGACCACTACCACATCGACCGGTTAATTTATTTGGACACCGCCTAGCGTACCACTAGTACCCCGCATTTTGACTCGACATATAAACATAGAGGAAGCGATGACTACTTCGGCATGTCACCACCTCTCTATTTAAGCAAAGACAATTTCCACCTACAACGACTGAACATCCCCATCGAGCACACCTTATTTTACCATGTCTCGCATACAACCATATTGTGGCGTGCACTCGAGACACTACTGATTAACTTAACGCAATTATCACTACAATGCACTTCGATATACACATTCGACATCCCAGCGCTTCGACAAACCCCACACTACCAATCTACTTGTCACTTCCAAACACACCACATGCCCACGACATTCTCATGACCAATTTTTGCACAATTATTTATGACAACATTTATCGACTAGACAAGTGCAACACTAACCGATCATTCGCACATCTCATCTTAAAAACACTAATTACCTGTCACATAATTTATATCTTCGATCCACTCTATCCTACACCACGATGAATACATAAACTATTTTTATCTTAGACTAACTCATTAGCCGACTATGGAAATCACTAAACATGTTTTATGCTTTATTTAATTTACTACAACTAACACACCACTTTACGACAAAGTGCTTTAGCAAACAATTTATACATCCGTGACCAATCTCTATGACACACAAAAGAACTATCGCAGCCACATATATATCTAATCCAACAACAAAATAACATATCGGCTCACCCACGCACCTACGTGTCCCCACAATACGCACAAGGCATCAACTGCACAAGTGACTCTAACCGGATTACTCATACTCTCATTTGCATCGACTATCACAATCACCGATCACATGCATAAAACTAATACACTTTTTACATAAACATCTATCGATGTATTCCCTAAAACATAATCCGCATATATTCCTATCGACATATAAAAACATTCGAGTTCTTTTCCACTTCTTTTTCTTCGCTACGCGCTTTCATTCATGCACTTATACTTTCACGCACATATTCACGCCATCGACTAAATCGTAAATAAAACAAAAGCAACCTGGCCGGATCAGTGAGTCGCATGTGCTGTCCACCGGCTAGCATTTCGTTGCATAGGCAAATCACGAGGCGCGACACCGATAGCTAGCTGCACACAACAACGTCGATTTACTGATTTAGTCATTTCATCGAGCAAGAGAAGCGCGGGACAGCGAAGAGCTCACCGCGGATTTACGACATCGCGACGGGGACTGCGAGATCGACGGCGGGTGGCCCGTCCTGGCGAGCGCGACGCAGCGGAGGGCGTCGCCGCTGCTGCTGCTCGAGCGGGGACGCAGACCGGTGGAGGAGCACGTGAGGAGGAGCTCGGCGTGTGCTCCAGCCCGGTGCCGAGGGATGGCAGCGGCCAGACTTGCCGAAGAAGAAGGTCGGCGTGGGGAGAACTTGGACTGCAAAAACAGCAGGGGGAGGAGGTTGACGGCTACTGGCTGAGGGAGACGGTGGGGGAAAAAAAGAGCCTGTGCTAGTGCCCACAGGTCCGAGGGAGGGCAGGGACGCTCGGTCCTGGGCGCCGGTGATTTGCTGCTGTTGTGAGGGGTGCCGGGAGGAAGAAGCTCGAGCTCGCAGGGGGAAACGCGGCAGCGGCGCGCGCCGGCCATGGGGGATTTCTCGCGTGCGCTGTGGACCAGAGGAGCGCCCGCGCTGTGGGAGGCACCATGGACGAGTAGGAGCAGAGGGGCTCGCAGTTTGTCCCAGGCGCCTGCACTTGGAGAAAATGGCGGCCAGGTGGTGCTGCCGAGGGGGAAGCCCCTTGTGCCTGGACCAGCGACTGGGAGCAGGAAGGGAGCGCCGAGGAAGCTGGAGCCGAGCCTCCATGGATGGGGAGCAGGGATGAATGGCGTCGTGGGAGTTCCCTGCGCGCTGGGGAAGAAGACTCCACGGAAGAGACGGCTGGGAGAAGAGAGAAAGGGAGTGGCGGCTGAAAAAGAATAGGGGTGGGAGTGGAAAATGACCAAGTGCAAGGGAAGGGGTCCGTATTTATAGAGAAACCCTAGGGTTAGGGTTTCCTTAGCGGGCTGGGCTGGGCTGGAATGGGCTTGGCCCAAAATACTCAAACGGGCTGCGCTAATTTATTTTCTGGAATAAAAATGCTCCCGCGAAAATTTGTTTTTACGGAGAATCGAGCGAGAATAGATTTCGGAAGATCGGCGAATAACTTGACCGAGAGTTTGATTTGGTTCCGCTCGAAGATAATTCCTCGCGCATGATTCGAAAATAATCGTCTTAAGATTTGATCGGCTTTCGGATTTATGATTGAAAGAGACAAATCGCGACACTTAAAATCATCGCCGATGCTGATTTTTTTTTAATCAGGATCGAACACAGAGGTATGAGTCGAGTCGGATAAGAATTAATTAGAGGGCGACGTACTAAGTATCCCGTTGGAGAATACGGACCCGGATAAAATTAGTCAAACATAGATCGAAGTTCAGGAATTTAGATTCGGGTACAGCTCCACTAACAATAGTCGAGTGTTTTGATTAAATGATCTTTAGACAAGATTTTATAAATCGAGAATGATTAACGAGTTGGCACTCGAGCCGAGAAATAAAAAGTTTTAACAGGCTCCAAAACTGGTTGTTTCTCGCGATCGATTAACTCTGAATTCGGTGAACTTCCAAGAGAAAGCCTGATAAACAGAGATAGGCACGATCGAGAAATAGAAATTTTCACTGAGCATCTGAGATTGGGACAAATCTCGCGACGTAACACAAAACTGACACCTGGGGTGTCACAGCCTTCCCCCCTTAAAAAGAATCTCGTCCCGAGATTCGAATGAGGATATTTAAGGGTGGAGAAGCATGTAACTCCCAGACTAAAGATAGATGCAAATTCATGAGAGGGTATCTGACAAGATACTGAAGACAGATTTGGTTAGAATATCGCGACATATCGAGACAAAATGCAGCGATCATTCTGAGAGTGTCCACAAAAGATAGCACATCGGTGTAGTCTTATAATGGATCACAACTATTAACCACGATACCAGCGCGTACCGAGCAGCTTAACCTTGTGTGCGCGCCCACAAGAGGCTCTCGGTTTCGTCGCGGCACCATCAGTCGTTTAGTCATAACACCATTACCAGACGTAACCAATGAAAAATTCACTTGGCATAATTAGATGGAGCCCATGAGAGTATGGCTCAGAAAATGTGACTGAAGTTGAAGCAAAGATTGCTGGCAAAAGAGCATCACATAAGAACTTTCTTCAACTCAGAGAATTATTTTTATGATTAATACGGAAATTATCAGGTCAGAGATTTAGATGAGAGTGGATATGAGGGGAACCAACCATGAGATCAAGAGTGGCAACTTGCTGAGACATGAGAGAACTAAAGTCAACAGCATAATCCATTGAACCAAATGGATACACTGCTTAGAGAGAGGATCGATAAAATGGCGTCATGATTCTTGGAGGAAGAGCATGAGATCGACCAGAATTGAGAGATTTAGGCAAGATCAACATCCGATACTTGAGAACGGGTTATAGCAGATAATCAGATAACGGGGCAGAATCACTAAAGGATCCAGGGATTCGGATGATAAAGCCACAACATGATTCACAAGGAAAGAGATCACCAGATCCATGCGAAAGGAGAGGTAGGCAAACAGGATCGGCTAGGATGATCAATAGAAATGTTATGAAATTTTAGGGACAAGGATTTATGGAAAGAAACATGGCCTTGATAGGGTTTGCGCAACTAGACACCAAACAACATTTTTTTTGTAACAAGTGCACAAGGAGACTTGGGTTGGTCTAGCGGTCAAGTTGTGGTGGTCTATAAGCTGTGCAAGTGTAAATTCAAGGGTAAAACACTCAAGGGTCAGAAAATACCAACACAAGCATGTGATTTGATTTTTTTTAAGGGTTTCACTTGCTAACCACGGAGTTGTTTAAAGCGGGGGGGGGGGTCTTTTTATGGGCAAAACAGGCAACAATTTTTATTGGCAAAGAGGGTTGAACAATTACAATACACCTAGCTAGCAAGACAAGACAAACACATAGCACGAACTAAAAAGACTTACCAACCTGACACAGGGTAAGACATTTCTAACATAGCAGTACATCACATTATTCACAAGTTTTTATTATTGGAATAAAGGTGAGATAAGCAGGTTGGTGCACAAGAGACAATTAAAATGCGACAATCATGATGCATGCTCATTCTAGTCGTCTTCTCAGACCTAACTACTCTTCGGGTGCTTGCTATAGCATCCTTATTAATAGTAGTAGTAGCCTTTATGGCCTATATAAATAGCCACCTAGCTACCCATCTATTTCCTAAGGCTTCACGTCCTAGGTCTAACTTATCGTCCTGACGATCTATCCAACATTGGTTTCTAGCAAGTTTTACTTTTAGAAAAGGTTGGTAATCATGACTTATTGACTTCTCTGTAATGGTATTCGCTCCGATACCAGCTGTGGCGGAACCGCCCGAATTATTCCAGCTTAAGTGCCCAAGTCGCACCCATAAGGGCAGCAACACACTTAAACAGGAATAACTCGTCAGTCCCTCGGATCTAGTCCGATAAAGCCACTTACCAGGATCGAATACCACTAGCTCACACGAAGGTGAGGCACAGAGAAATACAATAAAACATAATACCACAAATTTAATAAGTATCATTAGTGATTACATTATCGGAGTTTCAGAAATAATAACCATAACTTTTAATGCAGCGGAAAATACTAACGGAGAAGAACCGAGTAACATGGCGAAGCCTAGCCACACTACTCCTCCTGGTCCTCTCCTGCGGAAGCAGTAACCCACTCGACCATCTATCCCGGTGGCAGGGATGAAGGCCAAGTCACACCATCAACCAAATCAAGTAGTACCTGCAAAAATTGTGCCACAAGCAAGGCTGAGTATACTAATACTCAGCTAGACTTACCCGGTGTGAGGAGTCTACTCCTCTACCTCTAGACATGCAGCTGTTTGGCTGTGGGGTTTGGTTGCCAAAAGCACTAGCTGAGTTTATAAATCAAGTTTTAGCTTTGTCAAGTTTTAGTGTGACTCTCTTAAGACTAGATGTGTACTATCTACTCATTCATGGTAGCAAGCAAATTTAGCAATCAACATCTTTTGCCAATCAACTCATTTCCACTTATTACTCAATGTAGCAGCATGGATCAAGCAGTCTCATTAGCTGCGAGAAGCAGACGATTCGAATCGAGTTTTTAAACCTTGCAAGGTAAACCTAAACACACGACATGTAGGGGCACTCCGTCCCCACACACATCAACCGTCCCCGTCGATTCCCCGTCAGCAGATCAGGGCTCACCGCCTTGGCGTACAATGCCTCACTGACCCCGACTGCCGTCGTGCAGTGACCGCACTTGTACCCACCATAACCGGAATGGGAGACCACGTCTCAGGTCGCGTGAGGGGCAAAGTCTACTGCCAGGTTCACTCAGGTACTAGGCTTACCGATTTACCATATTTCTCGGCATGTGTTTAGTACGTTCAAACGCTTGACACACGGTACCACACCTTAATCCTTATTCCAATTTCCGTCTCGTAGACAACGCATCCCCATGGACCGTTGTCCACAGACCACCATCATTATGATATCAAAATGGATACAATCAATTCCTGACCTCGCGCGAGTGCTAGAAAAATCACTCGACTTCTACCGAGATCCCTAATTAATAAAGCAGCTACTCGACCTAGCATACTAGTATCCATCTCAAAGGTATCCTGAGTCATGCAACTAAGTTTTCATTCAACTCCTACACTTAAGTGCACAGTACAATCCTACAAACATTAAGTGCAGTAAAATAGCATATATAACGGTTATGCATAAAACCGGGGCTTGCCTTTAATTTAACACTTAGACAGTGTTTGCTGGGGGAGGTACTTGCTTGGCGAGCATCCCCTGGTTATGTCCATCGGTCTTCAGGTCGTCCGCCGACTGCATCTCGTGGTTGGCACCACATCACTGGCTCGATCATCATCTCTCGGTCCTATATGAGGTGCAAGATGCATATGTATGAATATAATGAAATAGCACAAGATACTTTAAGTACACGCTAGCGAATTAAACACTAAGTAGTGAGACATCACAAGCAACCACACACACTAGCGTTATCTAACTACATATCATCGAGCGCACAACGTTAACACCACAAAAGACGACAAACATTTAGTATATTTACTCAACACAAATACGACCCCATAAGTACAAGTGTTTATTTAATTTGCTACGGCTTTTCATTAGTTCTTCTATTTATCACACAAAAGCATCCAACACAAGTTTAACCGATGACATAGGCATTAATGTCTATGGAAATTCTATATCACAATCAACTAAAGAAGAAACATATAAAACAATACACACATGTCATCTCTAGCTTAGCCATGGCAAGTCTACATTATTTAAGAGCAAACCAAACATTTTTAGCGAGAAGGGTGAACTAAACAATCAAAAGCGCACTAGCAGAATTTTTGGACAGCAATACAGCAGTTGCTAGTTTTAATCATAACTCTTCAAATATTAATCCAAAAATAGCCAACTAAGACTTTCTAGAAAGCTTAAATAGTGAACTACAACTTTGGTATTTTTACCTCCACAGGATTCAGCTGTTAGCAAGGTCAAAAAGTGCAATTACAGCAGCACTGTCCAGATTTGGACAGATTCTGACTCGCAACTTCAAAAATTCACAACTGAAGATTCAGGCATCCAAACAAGGTGATCCTAGACTTTCTGGAAAGGTAATAAAATTTTCTACATATCATTTATAAACATCTTAAGGTGATTCAATATTTAATTAAGAATAAAATACACTAGAAGGCTTTGCTGTCCAGAATTGGACAGATTCAGTCTTCAGAGTTTAAACATCCTTAACTTAATCTTCAGATCACCAAAAATAGTGATCCAAGACTTTTTGGAAAGCTTAGAAAAAGCCCTACATAACTTTTATAATCACCAAGAAGTGATTCCAGTTTTAATCAAATCAAATATTACAGTTTTCAAAATCTGTTCTGACCGAGGACAGAACACAGCAATCAGTTTGTAAATTTCATAACTCTTAAACCGTCAGGCCTTTAGTTATGAAATTTTAACACAAGCAAGATCAGAAAAGCATCTACAACTTTCTTATAATCTACAAGGACTGATTCAAACATTAACTTAAGCAAACCGCACAGTCTCTGAAATCTGTACAGAAATTGGACAGATTCAGTTACTGAATTTGTAAAAAGCATAACTCCTAAACTGTCAGTCCTATGGCTGCCAAATTTTAACACAAGTAAGATAATAAAGTTATCTACCACTTTTCTATAGCACATATCTACAGAAAACACAATTTAGTTCATCAAACGTACAACACAACTAAAACAGTGCGTGCAGCTCAAAATAGAAATTAATAAATTTCAGCTCCTATACAATTCAAGAATTGCCATGTTCTAGAGACTTAAATCATTCTAACACTTTGACAATTGTTAGAGTTAAAATAACTAAGTGAGAACTAACATGTAGACTTACTAATTTTTATACAAGTTATTTTGCGCACTGAAAGTACCATACTCAATTAACAATGCATTATCTATAACAATCAATATCGAAGCGCTTTTCACCAATAGTTTGCATTTCAATTTAGACATCACCTAAGCACTACTACTTTTCATTCGCAACCATAACCATACACATTTAGACCACAACAAGCAATTCATCGCGACTACAAACTTAACCAAAGCCATCTAACAAGTCGGCTAGCCAGAGAAACAATATAGGCCGCTATACATCACACGCGCCGGCTAGTCTATTATTATCGAAATATGAGACACAACATGTATATGACAATCACTTAACGAGATCGACTCCTACTTAACATGAGTTGGTTAATCACAGCATAAGACTTAGCAACCCATTTAGACATTGCAACTCAAAACATGGGTGGGAGCAGATTAATTAACGTTTCTTAACCTTTTCTTCAACTTAAACAAGACAACACACAAGTCACTTAAATAGCACCTTTTTGGGGTCTATCGTGGAGGCATTTACACACGGCGTAAAACTCCATAAGACTACATTTGCTACTGGCATCAACAATACCTACCGACCTATTATTCACCATACAAACGCAGTTACACGCCGCCTACTAGTTTTTAACATAATCATCATATAGCTCGGAATTCCAACTACTCACTAACAATAAATCACGCACGACCACTACCACATCGACCGGTTAATTTATTTGGACACCGCCTAGCGTACCACTAGTACCCCGCATTTTGACTCGACATATAAACATAGAGGAAGCGATGACTACTTCGGCATGTCACCACCTCTCTATTTAAGCAAAGACAATTTCCACCTACAACGACTGAACATCCCCATCGAGCACACCTTATTTTACCATGTCTCGCATACAACCATATTGTGGCGTGCACTCGAGACACTACTGATTAACTTAACGCAATTATCACTACAATGCACTTCGATATACACATTCGACATCCCAGCGCTTCGACAAACCCCACACTACCAATCTACTTGTCACTTCCAAACACACCACATGCCCACGACATTCTCATGACCAATTTTTGCACAATTATTTATGACAACATTTATCGACTAGACAAGTGCAACACTAACCGATCATTCGCACATCTCATCTTAAAAACACTAATTACCTGTCACATAATTTATATCTTCGATCCACTCTATCCTACACCACGATGAATACATAAACTATTTTTATCTTAGACTAACTCATTAGCCGACTATGGAAATCACTAAACATGTTTTATGCTTTATTTAATTTACTACAACTAACACACCACTTTACGACAAAGTGCTTTAGCAAACAATTTATACATCCGTGACCAATCTCTATGACGCACAAAAGAACTATCGCAGCCACATATATATCTAATCCAACAACAAAATAACATATCGGCTCACCCACGCACCTACGTGTCCCCACAATACGCACAAGGCATCAACTGCACAAGTGACTCTAACCGGATTACTCATACTCTCATTTGCATCGACTATCACAATCACCGATCACATGCATAAAACTAATACACTTTTTACATAAACATCTATCGATGTATTCCCTAAAACATAATCCGCATATATTCCTATCGACATATAAAAACATTCGAGTTCTTTTCTACTTCTTTTTCTTCTCTACGCGCTTTCATTCATGCACTTATACTTTCACGCACATATTCACGCCATCGACTAAATCGTAAATAAAACAAAAGCAACCTGGCCGGATCAGTGAGTCGCATGTGCTGTCCACCGGCTAGCATTTCGTTGCATAGGCAAATCACGAGGCGCGACACCGATAGCTAGCTGCACACAACAACGTCGATTTACTGATTTAGTCATTTCATCGAGCAAGAGAAGCGCGGGACAGCGAAGAGGCGCGGATTTACGACATCGCGACGGGGACTGCGAGATCGACGGCAGGTGGCCCGTCCTGGCGAGCGCGACGCAGCGGAGGGCGTCGCCGCTGCTGCTGCTCGAGCGGGGACGCAGACCGGTGGAGGAGCACGTGAGGAGGAGCTCGGCGTGTGCTCCAGCCCGGTGCCGAGGGATGGCAGCGGCCAGACTTGCCGGAGAAGAAGGTCGGCGTGGGGAGAACTTGGACTGCAAAAACAGCAGGGGGAGGAGGTCGACGGCTACTGGCTGAGGGAGACGGTGGGGGAAAAAAAGAGCCTGTGCTAGTGCCCACAGGTCCGAGGGAGGGCAGGGACGCTCGGTCCTGGGCGCCGGTGATTTGCTGCTGTTGTGAGGGGTGCCGGGAGGAAGAAGCTCGAGCTCGCAGGGGGAAACGCGGCAGCGGCGCGCGCCGGCCATGGGGGATTTCTCGCGTGCGCTGTGGACCAGAGGAGCGCCCGCGCCGTGGGAGGCGCCATGGACGAGTAGGAGCAGAGGGCTCGCAGTTTGTCCCAGGCGCCTGCACTTGGAGAAAATGGCGGCCAGGTGGTGCTGCCGAGGGGGAAGCCCCTTGTGCCTGGACCAGCGACTGGGAGCAGGAAGGGAGCGCCGAGGAAGCTGGAGCCGAGCCTCCATGGATGGGGAGCAGGGATGAATGGCGTCGTGGGAGTTCCCTGCGCGCTGGGGAAGAAGACTCCACGGAAGAGACGGCTGGGAGAAGAGAGAAAGGGAGTGGCGGCTGAAAAAGAATAGGGGTGGGAGTGGAAAATGACCAAGTGCAAGGGAAGGGGTCTGTATTTATAGAGAAACCCTAGGGTTAGGGTTTCCTTAGCGGGCTGGGCTGGGCTGGAATGGGCTTGGCCCAAAATACTCAAACGGGCTGCGCTAATTTATTTTCTGGAATAAAAATGCTCCCGCGAAAATTTGTTTTTACGGAGAATCGAGCGAGAATAGATTTCGGAAGATCGGCGAATAACTTGACCGAGAGTTTGATTTGGTTCCGCTCGAAGATAATTCCTCGCGCATGATTCGAAAATAATCGTCTTAAGATTTGATCGGCTTTCGGATTTATGATTGAAAGAGACAAATCGCGACACTTAAAATCATCGCCGATGCTGATTTTTTTTAATCAGGATCGAACACAGAGGTATGAGTGAGTCAGATAAGAATTAATTAGAGGGCGACGTACTAAGTATCCCGTTGGAGAATACGGACCCGGATAAAATTAGTCAAACATAGATCGAAGTTCAGGAATTTAGATTCGGGTACAGCTCCACTAACAATAGTTGAGTGTTTTGATTAAATGATCTTTAGACAAGATTTTATAAATCGAGAATGATTAACGAGTTGGCACTCGAGCCGAGAAATAAAAAGTTTTAACAGGCTCCAAAACTGGTTGTTTCTCGCGATCGATTAACTCTGAATTCGGTGAACTTCCAAGAGAAAGCCTGATAAACAGAGATAGGCACGATCGAGAAATAGAAATTTTCACTGAGCATCTGAGATTGGGACAAATCTCGCGACGTAACACAAAACTGACACCTGGGGTGTCACACCCATCAAGACACCCATGGGAACCAATGGGCATCTTGACCTCGACACGGGAGGTAAATCCGTCGATCAAAAGGTATACCGGTCGATGATAGGTTCTTTACTCTATTTATGTGCATCTCGACTGGACATTATGCTTTCTGTATGCATGTGTGCAAGATTCCAAGCCGATCCTAAGGAAGCTCACCTTACGGCCATAAAACGAATCTTGAGATATTTAGTTCATACTCCTAAGTTTGGGCTTTGGTATCCTAGGGGATCCACATTTGATTTAATTGGTTATTCGGATGCCGATTGGGCAGGGTGTAAAATTAATAGAAAGAGCACATCGGGGACTTGTCAGTTCTTGGGAAGATCCCTGGTGTCTTGGGCTTCAAAGAAGCAAAATTCCATCGCTTTTTCTACCGCCGAAGCCGAGTATATTGCCGCAAGTCATTGTTGCGCGCAATTGTTTTGGATGAGGCAAACCCTTAGGGACTATGGTTACAAATTAACCAAAGTTCATCTTCTATGTGATAATGAGAGTGCAATCTGCATGGCGGATAATCCCGTTGAGCATAGCCGCACTAAACACATAGTCATTCGGTATCATTTTCTTAGGGATCACCAACAAAAGGGAGATATCGAGATTGCATATATTAACACTAAGGAACAATTAGCCGATATCTTTACCAAGCCACTAGATGAACAAACCTTTAACAAACTTAGGCATGAGCTAAATATTCTTGATTCTAGGAATTTCTTTTGATGTTTTGCACACATAGCTCATGAATATACCTTTGATCATATCTCTTTTATACTATGACTAATGTGTTTTCAAGTGAATTTCAAACCAAGTCATAGGTGTATTTAAAGGGAATTGGAGTCTTCGGCGAAGACAAAGGCTTCCACTCCACTCCATCAACTCATCCTTCGCCGACGCTCCGAGCAACTCCCTGTCTTTGGTATAATCTTCACTAATATTTTGTTTGCCAAATGGGAGAAAGTAGTTAGAGGGCTTATATTTCACTCAAGTATCCGTTTTTTGGCGATTCATGCCAAAGGGGGAGAAAGTATTAGCCCAAAGCAAAAGGACCGCACCACCACCTAATTTTACAAAAAATGATGTTTTCAAATTGGTATCTTATTATGTTCAAAAGGGGGAGAAAGTAGTATTTTCAAAATCAGTATCTTAAAACCCTCTTGAACACTAAGAAGAGGATTTCATCAAGGGGGAGTTTTGTTTTAGTCAAAGGAAAAGCATTTAAAACAGGGGGAGAAAATTTCAAATCTTCAAAATGCTTCTCAAAATCTTATTCATTTACCCTTGACTATTTGCAAAAGGACTTTGAAAAGAATTTGAAAAAACAAAACATGTGGTGCAAACGTGGTCCAAAATGTTAAAAATAAAGAAACAATCCATGCATATCTTATGAAAATTTACACTGGCTCAATTCTAAGTAACCTTTGCACTTACAATTATGCAAACTAGTTCAATTATGCACTTCTATACTTGCTTTGGTTTGTCTTGGCATCAATCACCAAAAAGGGGGAGATTGAAAGGGAATTAGGCTTACACCTATTTCCTAATTGATTTTGGTGGTTGAATTGCCCAACACAAATAATTGGACTAACTAGTTTGCTCTAGTTTATAAGTTCTAAAGGTGCCAAAGGTTCACAATAAGCCAATAAAAAGACCAAGAAAGGGTTCAAACAAAGAGAGCAAAAGACATCCTATAAGGCACCCTGGTCTGGCGCACCGGACTGTCCAGTGCACCACCGGACAGTGTCCAGTGCACCAGGGTACTCGACGCTGAACTCCTCACCTTCGGGAAAATCAGAGGGCGCTCCGCTATAATTCACCGGACTGTCCGGTGCGACAGTGGAGCAACGGCTACTTCGCGCGCAACGGTCGTCTGCAACCGCATTCAATGCGCTACAGTGTGCGCCAGAGTCAGAGCACGCGCAGTTGGCGCACTAGACAGTCTACAGAACCTGTCCGGTGCACCACCGGACAACCCAGAGGCTCCACAAGTCAGAGCTCCAACGGTCGAACCCCAACGGCTGGCTGACGTGGCTGGCGCACCGGACAGTGTCCGGTGGCGCACCGGACTGTCCGGTGCGCCATGCGACAGCAGTCTTCCAACAGCCATTTTTGGTGGTTGGGGCTATAAATACCCCACCCACCCCACATTCAATGGCATCCAAGTTTCTACACTTCTACACCTTACAAGAGCTATAGCATTCAATACAAGACACACCAAAGAGATCAAATCCTCTCCCAACTCCACACAAAGCTTTAGTGATTAGAGAGAGAGATTTGTTGTGTTCATTTGAGCTCTTGCGCTTGGATTGCTTCTTTTCTTTCTCATTCTTTTGTGATCAAACTCAATTGTAACCGAGGCAAGAGACACCAATCGTGTGGTGGTCCTTGCGGGGACTTTGTGTCTCGTTTGATTGAGAAGAGAAGCTCACTCGGTCAAGGTGACCGTTTGAGAGAGGGAAAGGGTTGAAAGAGACACGGTCTTAGTGACCACCTCAACGGGGAGTAGGTTTGCAAGAACCGAACCTCGGTAAAACAAATCATCGTGTCTCACTCTTTGTTTGCTCACGATTTGTTTTGCGCCCTCTCTCTCGGACTCGTTTATATTTCTAACGCTAACCCGGCTTGTAGTTGTGCCTAAGTTTATAAATTTCAGATTCGCCCTATTCACCCCCCTCTAGGCGACTTTCACCTTGTCATGACAACCATTCACACTCTTTATGCCAAAGCGTATGCCCAGTTCGTGGTCATGTATGACAATTACTAATGCCTACTCTAATCTTGATGAGATCACTCCTTAAAAGATATCTATTCGAAGAGGTATTCTAAAAGAAATGTCTATTTCAAAAATAGTGACGTCGGTGTTCTCTATTGGAGCTTCTTCCTCTAGATAAATATTTGTGATAAAAAAATCCTCCTACCTCCCATGATCTCCTTTACCAAACTGGCAAGGTGCTCTTCTTCCTGATCAAATCATAAGGAGTTGGGTTGATCATAGTTGAAAAGTGGTGAGCAGGTAAAAGTGGAATAATAAAGAGAGGTGAAGGTATCGTGGTGATGAAGATTTCACTACGACCATGCACTCCCAGTTGCTTGAGATCACTTGGCAATCAATCACCAGTAGCTTGGCATCCCTTCTTAAACACAAAATCTCAGTTCAAGCATAATTAAGAAAAAAATGTGAACCTATAGGATAGGCTCCTTTTTTAATGATGGCCACAATTTAAGTATGATCTGAATAAAGATGATTTAGCATGTGCATAGGAAGCAATCATAGAACTTTTAAGACCATAGATGGGTGTATTGTTAGGGGTGATAATGTGCTCCAAATTTTACACTATAAAATTTAATGATCGGATCGGATTAGGATCAAGTCCTATTTCTATTCATTTTTGAACTAAAATTTATTTAGGGCCCTACTATTTTATAAAGAAGCATTTGGTTCACGATCCATTACCACCCCTATGTATTGTTGGTCACTCGTTTTGATTCTTGAAAGACATCAAAGCGAGACAACACAATTAAAAACAAGGACCTTCTCCCCTTCAATGTATCTTCTGGTTTGAACATAAATTGATGAGAAGGTTATTAAGATTGAAATTTGGTTTAAGCCTTAATTTGGATCCATAAGTCTGTAACAACCGCTAATTTTGATCAAAAATGAAAAACTTCTATGCAATGTAGTAGACGTGGACAAAAAAAATGTCTCGACAATGGATTCAACTGAAACATATATGATAATGATATTTGTCTGGTCGACTAATACCTGTGTATCTAGATGTGAAGCCCTTCGAGGCTTGAAATATAAACTTTTGCTTTCTTCTATATTTTCTAGAAAAATAAAGTGAATGATATGACATAGGTCACATATCTCTCTATATTATTATTACTAGAACAGGAGGCGCGCTTTATGCGCCCTCCTATTCAGGAACCTCTTGCGACACACGCGCAACGGTGTTATGTTTGTCTATTCTCACAAACACGGAACACAACCGATATCATACATATTTGCATACACCAAAGTTGGACCACAACATATGTTCCATACAAGGTTCAACAATTCGGTCCATCCATATGTTACACCACACGATCATATTTCACGTCTACCAGCCATCATAGATGGTTGTCGATATGTCCGAATTTTTTGAATTTTAGCCCCTTATACGTAAAAAATCACGTTTAGACCTCTAAAAGACATTCTCGTTTTTGGACCCTTTGCTCGACGCCATGACCTACGGCGCCGAGGTAACACTGATCGGTGCCATAGAACATGGCGCCGATGTATCAATCTCGTTTGCATCTGGTTGTTGTGTTGGCCCTTACGTGGCGTGACCTCGGCGCCATAGATCATGGCGCCGTGAAAGGGAAATGTGCCCTTGGGCCATTTCTAAGTATTTTGGTGATTGAGTGCCAACGCAAGTGCTTTTGTGTTGATCTATGCAATGTGGTGTACAAAGTGCAAATCATGTCAAAAGGTATGTTTCTAGACTTAGTACATTATTTTATGGACTAATGTGTTGTGTCTAAGTGCTGGAAACAGGAAAAATCGAATTGGAAATGAGATGGCTTTGTTCAGCCAAAGTCTGCTCAGTCTGGGAGCACCGGACTGTCCGGTGGTGCACCGGACAGTGTCCGGTGCGCCAGGCTGGCTCGAGCGAACTGGCTGCTCTCGAGAATTTACCGGCGACGTACGGCTATAATTCACCGGACTGTCCGGTGTGCACCGGACTGTCCGGTGTGCACCGGACTGTCCGGTGAGTCAACGGTCGGCCGGGCCAACGGTCGGCCGCGCGATCTGCGCGGGACACGTGGCCGAGCCAACGGCTAGAAGGGGGCACCGGACTGTCCGGTGTGCACCGGACATGTCCGGTGCGCCAACGGCTCTCTGGCTGCCAACGGTCGGCTGCGCCATTTAAGGAAAGAAATCGGGCACCGGACAGTGTCCGGTGGGCACCGGACTGTCCGGTGCACCACGCGACAGAAGGCAAGGATTGCCTTCCCAGATTGCTCTCAACGGCTCCTAGCCGCCTTGGGGCTATAAAAGGGACCCCTAGGCGCATGGAGGAGCACACCAAGCATTCCTAGAGCACTCTTGATCACTCACACTCCATTCCTGCGCACTTGTTCGACATTCTAGTGATTTAAGCTCCGTTCTAGTGTGCTAGTCTCTTGAGCTCAAGTCTGGGTCTTGTGTGTGCGTAATTGCTGTGATCTTTGTGTCTTGTGTGAGTTGCTAATCCCTCCCTTGCTCCGTGCTTCTTTGTTACTTCAAGTGTAAGGGCGAGAGACTCCAAGTTGTGGAGATTCCTCGCGAACGGGATTAAGAAAAGCAAAGCAAAACACCGTGGTATTCAAGTGGGTCTTTGGACCGCTTGAGAGGGGTTGATTGCAACCCTCGTCCGTTGGGACGCCACAACGTGGAGTAGGCAAGCGTTGGTCTTGGCCGAACCACGGGATAAACCACTGTGCCATCTCTGTGATTGATCTCTTGTGGTTATTGTGTTTTGTTGAGACTCCTCTCTAGCCACTTGGCTATTGTTGTGCTAACGCCTAACAAAGTTTTTGTGGCTTAAGTTTAAAGTTTTATAGGATCACCTATTCACCCCCCTCTAGGTGCTCTCAATTGGTATCATAGCCGTTCTCTTCAAGAAGGGACTAATCGCCCGAAGAGATGGATCCTAAGGGAAAGGGGATGGTGGTCAACAACGAGAAGGAGTCTATCTTCAACGAGCCGAAGGATGACAAGCCTACCGACTCGGGCTCAGGCCACAAGCGCAAAGACGGGAAGAAGAAGAAGACAAGGCGCATCAAGGAGATCGTCTACTACGACAGCGACGAATCTTCCTCTTCCCAAAAGGATGACGACGACTACGAGAAAAAGAAAACGGTCAATTCAAACTTTTCTTTTGATTACTCTCGTATTCCTCAAAGTACAAATGCTCATCTATTATCTATTCCACTTGGTAAACCTCCTCATTTTGATGGAGAGGACTACGGATTTTGGAGTCACAAAATGCGTAGTCACTTGTTCTCTCTCCATCCTAGTATATGGGAGATTGTAGAGAGTGGAATGCACTTTGATAGTACAGATAGTCCCATGTTCATTAATGAGCAAATTCATAAAAATGCACAAGCTACTACTGTTCTTCTAGCTTCCTTGTGCAGGGATGAATACCACAAAGTGAGCGGCTTGGATAACGCCAAGCAAATTTGGGACACCCTCAAGATCTCTCATGAGGGAAATGACGTCACAATGCTCACCAAGATGGAGTTGGTGGAGGGCGAACTCGGGAGATTCGCGATGATAAGGGGAGAAGAGCCAACCCAAACGTACAACCGGCTCAAGACCCTTGTCAACAAGATAAGAAGCTATGGAAGCACGCGATGGACGGACCACGACGTCGTCCGCCTAATGCTAAGGTCTTTTACTGTCCTTGATCCTCATCTTGTAAACAATATCCGTGAGAATCCTAGGTACACCAAGATGACGCCCGAGGAGATACTTGGAAAGTTCATGAGCGGGCGAATGATGATCAAAGAAGCAAGATACGTGGACGACGCATTGAATGGTCCAATCAATGAGCCTCAACCTCTTGCTCTCAAGGCAACAAGAAGCAAGGATACGCTACCTAGCAAGGTGGCACAAATTGAGGCGGTCGGACTTAATGATGAAGAGATGACTCTCATCATCAATAGATTCAAGACGACGCTAAAAGGTCGCAAGGGGCAGCCAAGCAAGACCAAGACAAAGGGGAAGCGCTCATGCTTCCAATGTGGTAAGCTTGGTCATTTTATTGCTAACTGTCCCGACAATGATAGTGATCAGGATCAAGTGAACAAGAGGGAGAAGAAGAAGAACTATAAGAAGGCAAAGGGCGAGGCGCATCTAGGCAAGGAGTGGGATTCAGATTGCTCCTCTTCCGACTCCGACAATGAAGGACTCGCCGCCACCGCCTTCAACAAGTCATCCCTCTTCCCCAACGAGCGTCACACATGCCTTATGGCAAGGGAGAAGAAGGTATGTACTCGAAACTCTACTTATGCTTCCTCAAGTGAGGACGAATCTAGTGATGAGGATGAAATAGATTATTCATGTTTATTTAAGGGCCTAGATAGAACCAAGGTAGATAAAATTAATGAATTGATTGATGCCTTAAATGATAAGAATAGGCTTTTAGAAAAGCAAGAGGATTTGTTGTATGAAGAACATGACAAATTTGTAGAAGCACAAAAATCTCATGCTCTAGAAGTTAAAAGAAATGAAATGCTTTCTTGTGAATTATCTTCTTGCCATGAGACAATTTCTAACTTAAGGAGCATTAATGATGATTTGAATGCTAAGTTAGAAATAGCTAGTAAATCAACATCTTGTGTAGAAATTGTTGCAACTTGTAATAGGTGTAAAGATTTTGACATTGATGCTTGTAGTGAACACCTAGTTTCAATTTCTAAACTTAATGATGAATTGGCTAGTCTTAATACTCAACTTAAGACTAGCAAGAGCGAATTTGATAAGCTAAAATTTGCGAGGGATGCCTACACGATTGGTAGACACCCCTCAATTAAGGATGGACTTGGCTTCAAGAGGGAAGCCAAGAACTTAACAAGCCATAAGGTTCCCATCCCCGCCAAGGAGAAAGGGAAGACTCCTATGGCAAGTAGTACTAAAAAGAACCATGCTTTTATGTATCATAATAGGAGACATGCTAGAAATGACTATAGAAGTTATGATTCACATGCTATGTTTGCGTCTAGTTCTTCTTATATGCATGATAGAGATATGTCTAGGAGATATGTTCATCATGTGCCTAGAAAGAATATTGTTCATGTTTCTAGGAAAGTTAGGATGGTCCTTCTATAATATATCATGCTTTAAATGCTTCCTTTGCTATTTGTAGAAAGGATAGGAAGATAGTTGCTAGGAAATTAGGGGCAAAATGCAAGGGTGATAAAACTTACATTTGGATCCCTAAGACAATTGTGACTAACCTTGTAGGACCCAACAAGAGTTGGTTACTAAGTCCCAAGCCTAAATTTGCCTTGCAGGTTTATGCATCCGGGGGTTCAAGCTGGATTATTGACAGCGGATGCACAAACCATATGACGGGGGAGAAGAAGATGTTTACCTCCTACGTCAAGAACAAGGATTCCCAAGATTCAATAATATTCGGTGATGGGAACCAAGGCAAGGTAAAAGGGTTAGGTAAAATTGCAATCTCAAATGAGCACTCTATTTCTAATGTGTTTTTAGTTGAGTCTCTGGGATATAATTTACTATCTGTTAGTCAATTATGCAATATGGGATACAATTGTTTATTCACAAACATAGATGTGTCTGTCTTTAGAAGAAGTGATGGTTCACTAGCTTTTAAGGGTGTATTAGACGGCAAACTTTACTTAGTTGATTTTGCAAAAGAAGAGGCCGGTCTAGATGCATGCTTAATTGCTAAGACTAGCATGGGCTGGCTGTGGCATCGTCGCTTAGCACATGTGGGGATGAAGAACCTTCACAAGCTTTTAAAGGGAGAACATGTGATAGGTTTAACTAACGTGCAATTCGAAAAAGATAGACCTTGTGCAGCATGTCAAGCAGGTAAACAAGTGGGAGGAGCGCATCACAGCAAGAATGTGATGACCACATCAAGACCCCTGGAGCTGCTACATATGGACCTCTTCGGACCCGTCGCCTATCTAAGCATAGGAGGAAGTAAGTATGGTCTAGTTATTGTTGATGACTTTTCCCGCTTCACTTGGGTGTTCTTTTTGCAGGATAAGTCTGAAACCCAAGGGACCCTCAAGCGCTTCCTAAGGAGAGCTCAAAATGAGTTTGAGCTCAAGGTGAAGAAGATAAGGAGCGACAACGGGTCCGAGTTCAAGAACCTTCAAGTGGAGGAATTTCTTGAGGAGGAAGGGATCAAGCATGAGTTCTCCGCTCTCTACACACCACAACAAAATGGTGTGGTAGAGAGGAAGAACAGGACACTCATCGATATGGCGAGGACGATGCTTGGAGAATTCAAGACCCCCGAGTGCTTTTGGTCGGAAGCCGTGAACACGGCTTGCCACGCCATCAACAGGAGTCTTCAACAAATCATCGGGTTTGGTTGAAGTCTCTAGCGACGTCGTATTTGATGAGACTAATGGCTCTCCAAGAGAGCAAGTTGTTGATCTTGATGATGTAGATGAAGAAGATACTCCAACGGCCGCAATACGCACCATGGCGATTGGAGATGTGCGACCACAGGAACAAGATGAGCAAGATCAACCTTCTTCCTCAACTATGGTTCATCCCCCAACTCAAGACGATGAACAGGTTCATCAACAGGAGGCGTGTGATCAAGGGGGAGCACAAGATGATCATGTGATGGAGGAAGAAACTCAACCGGCACCTCCAACCCAAGTTCGAGCGATGATTCAAAGGGATCATCCCGTCGATCAAATTCTGGGTGATATTAGCAAGGGAGTAACTACTCAATCTCGTTTAGTTAATTTTTAAGAGCATTACTCCTTTGTCTCTTCTATTGAGCCTTTCAGGGTAGAAGAGGCCTTGCTAGATCCGGACTGGGTGTTGGCCATGCAAGAGGAGCTCAACAACTTCAAGAGAAATGAAGTTTGGACGCTGGTGCCTCGTCCTAAGCAAAATGTTGTGGGAACCAAGTGGGTGTTCCGCAACAAACAAGACGAGCACGGAGTGGTGACGAGGAACAAGGCTCGACTTGTGGCAAAAGGTTATGCCCAAGTCGCAGGTTTGGACTTTGAGGAGACTTTTGCTCCTGTGGCTAGGCTAGAGTCCATTCGTATTTTGCTAGCATAAGCCGCTCACCATTCTTTCAGGTTGTTCCAAATGGATGTGAAGAGCGCGTTCCTCAATGGGCCAATCAAGGAGGAGGTGTACGTAGAGCAACCCCCTGGCTTCGAGGATGAACGGTACCCCGACCACGTGTGTAAGCTCTCTAAGGAGCTCTATGGACTTTAGCAAGCCCCAAGAGCATGGTATGAATGCCTTAGAGACTTTCTAATTGCTAATGCTTTCAAGGTTGGGAAAGCCGATCCAACTCTGTTCACTAAGACTTGTGACGGTGATCTTTTTGTATGCCAAATTTATGTCGATGACATAATATTTGGTTCTACTAATAAAAAGTCTTCTGAAGAGTTTAGCAGGGTAATGACGCAGAAATTCGAGATGTCGATGATGGGCGAGTTGAACTACTTCCTTGGGTTCCAAGTGAAGCAACTCAAGGATGGCACCTTCATCTCTCAAACGAAGTACACGCAAGACTTGCTGAAGCGGTTTGGGATGAAGGACGCCAAGCCCACAAAGACTCCGATGGGGACCGACGGACACACCGACCTCAACAAAGGAGGTAAGTCCGTTGATCAAAAGGCATACCGGTCAATGATAGGGTCTTTACTTTATTTATGTGCTAGTAGACCAGATATTATGCTTAGCGTATGCATGTGTGCTAGATTTCAATCCGATCCTAAGGAGTGTCACTTAGTGGCAGTGAAGCGAATCCTTAGATATTTAGTTGCTACGCCCTGCTTCGGGCTCTGGTATCCAAAGGGGTCTACCTTTGACTTGATTGGATATTCAGATTCCGACTATGCTGGATGTAAGGTCGATAGGAAGAGTACACCGGGGACGTGCCAATTCACTACAAGAAATCATTTAATCCATGACGAATTCTCGGTGACGTAATTCAAAAACGTCATGAAGATGGCTTCGTGACGGTTTTTTTGCTATTCCATGATGAATTTTGTGAACCCCATTACAAAAAAAACGTCATAGATTACAATTTATGACCCCCATTACATGACGTTATCAAAATTCGTCATAATCATGGCTTTGTGATGGTTTTTTGCTAATCCATGACAAATTTTGTCTGTCATTGATTAAAGGATTTCTTGTAGTGATTCTTAGGAAGGTCCCTGGTGTCATGGAATTCTAAGAAACAAACCTCTGTTGCCCTATCCACCGCTGAGGCCGAGTATGTTGCCGCAGGAAAGTGTTGCGCACAACTACTTTGGATGAGGCAAACCCTCAGGGACTTTGGCTACAATCTGAGCAAAGTCACACTCCTATGTGATAATGAGAGTGCTATTCACATGGCGGAAAATCCTGTTGAACATAGCCACACAAAGCACATAGACATCCGGCATCACTTTTTGAGAGACCACCAACAAAAGGGAGATATCGAAGTGTTTCATGTTAGCACCGAGAACCAGCTAGCCGATATCTTTACCAAGCCTCTAGATGAGAAGACCTTTTGTAGGTTGCGTAGTGAGCTAAATGTCTTAGATTCACGGAACCTGGATTGATTTATAGCATACATGTGTTTATGCCTTTGATCATATTCCTTATGCATTTCGTTGCTTACTTATGGTGCTCAAGTTGTACAAACACTCCCTGGACCTCACAAGTCCTTTTTGCAAGTGATGCACATATTTAGGGTGAGTTGTGCTACAATTTGACCCTTTGAGACTAACCATGTGCTTAAGTTTGCTTGTTTTATTCTCAAAGGAGGTATGAAAGGAAAAAGGTGGACTTGGACCATGAAAGACTTCCACTGCACTCCGATGAGAGGGTAACTTATTCCAAGTTCATCTCATGTACTCTTATTGCCTTTGTATTCTTATTGAAGATTTTGGTGAGGCAATGGGGTTCTGGGGCCAACATTCATCCCGTTTTGGAGCTTGATGCCAAAGGGGGAGAAAATAAAGGCCAAAGCGATAAATGGATCGGCTACCACTTGAGAGATTTTGAAAATAGTAGAATAGAGCTTTTGGTTTGTCAAAACTCTTTTATTGTCTCTCTTGTCAAAAGTTGGCTTCTTGTGGGGAGAAATGTTGATTATGGGAAAAAGGAGAGTTTTTGAAATCTTGAATCAATTTCTCTTGGAATGACTCTCTTTATGTCTTAACATGTGTGTTTGACTTAGAGATAGAAATTTGAGTTTGATTTGCAAAAACAAACCAAGTGGTGGCAAAGAATGATCCATATATGCCAAATCTGATTCAAAACAAATTTGAGTTTTATTTGAAGTGATTTTGCACTTGTTCTACTTGCTTTATGTTATGTTGGCATAAATCACCAAAAAGGGGGAGATTGAAAGGGAAATGTGCCCTTGGGCCATTTCTAAGTATTTTGGTGATTGAGTGCCAACGCAAGTGCTTTTGTGTTGATCTATGCAATGTGGTGTACAAAGTGCAAATCATGTCAAAAGGTATGTTTCTAGACTTAGTACATTATTTTATGGACTAATGTGTTGTGTCTAAGTGCTGGAAACAGGAAAAATCGAATTGGAAATGAGATGGCTTTGTTCAGCCAAAGTCTGCTCAGTCTGGGAGCACCGGACTGTCCGGTGGTGCACCGGACAGTGTCCGGTGCGCCAGGCTGGCACGAGCGAACTGGCTGCTCTCGGGAATTTACCGGCGACGTACGGCTATAATTCACCGGACTGTCCGGTGTGCACCGGACTGTCCGGTGAGTCAACGGTCGGCCGGGCCAACGGTCGGCCGCGCGATCTGCGCGGGACACGTGGCCGAGCCAACGGCTAGAAGGGGGCACCGGACTGTCCGATGCGCCAACGGCTCTCTGGCTGCCAACGGTCGGCTGCGCCATTTAAGGAAAGAAATCGGGCACCGGACAGTGTCTGGTGTGCACCGGACTGTCCGGGGCGCCACGCGACAGAAGGCAAGGATTGCCTTCCCAGATTGCTCTCAACGGCTCCTAGCTGCCTTGGGTCTATAAAAGGGACCCCTAGGCGCATGGAGGAGCACACCAAGCATTCCTAGAGCACTCTTGATCACTCACACTCCATTCCTGCGCACTTGTTCGACATTCTAGTGATTTGAGCTCCGTTCTAGTGTGCTAGTCTCTTGAGCTCAAGTCTGGGTCTTGTGTGTGCGTAATTGCTGTGATATTTGTGTCTTGTGTGAGTTGCTAATCCCTCCCTTGCTCCGTGCTTCTTTGTGAACTTCAAGTGTAAGGGCGAGAGACTCCAAGTTGTGGAGATTCCTCGCGAACGGGATTAAGAAAAGCAAAGCAAAACACCGTGGTATTCAAGTGGGTCTTTGGACCGCTTGAGAGGGGTTGATTGCAACCCTCGTCCGTTGGGACGCCATAACGTGGAGTAGGCAAGCGTTGGTCTTGGCCGAACCACGGGATAAACCACTGTGCCATCTCTGTGATTGATCTCTTGTGGTTATTGTGTTTTGTTGAGACTCCTCTCTAGCCACTTGGCTATTATTGTGCTAACGCCTAACAAAGTTTTTGTGGCTTAAGTTTAAAGTTTTATAGGATCACCTATTCACCCCCCCTCTAGGTGCTCTCACGCTGAGGTATCAACCTCGCTCGCATAGCTGTTCGTTCATGTTCAGCTGCATGGGAAAGCAGCAATAATGATCGGCTTTCGCTGTTTGTGACATTTACATAGGCGATGGCGTGCAACAGCAGCCCCTAGACAATGGACAACAACATGACGTCTTCTAGACGTGCGACGCGAGGCAGAGGGCAGATTGCGTTAATTTGCATGGCTCCAAGCACGCATACACAAACGCACAAGTACACACATCATGTTCTCTGCAATTCCTCTGCCTCACTCTTTCAGTTCTCTGAGCTTTTTTGAAGGAAATACATGCTTATGTATTAGCTACTCACTTTAAATTGAGTAGCTAGCTCTAGATCCTGTAAGGGCTACACACTACCATCTACATTGGGTGCTACAATACTACTATAGGGCTCTTTTTAAAGTTATTTGAATACTCTTGACGTCCTAAAATAAATAGTTCTATTATTTCTAAAAAATCACATAAATACTTTTCCGATCCAGAAAATAAATACTTGACGGTAGAAAGCGAATCGACACAAAAACAAATAAATACTTTTAATGCGCTTTTCTGATTTAGACGATCAAATAAATACTTCTCTTATTGCCTCACGTTGCACGTCCAGAAGACGTCATGATGTTGTCCATTGCCTAGGAGGCTGCTGATGCAGCGAAAGCCGGGCTATCATTGCTGCTTTCCTATGCAGCTGAGCACGAATGGACAGCTATACGAGCGAGGTTGATACCTCGGCGCCAAGATCTATGATGCCGAGGTCACGCCACATAAGCGCCAGCGCAGCATCCAGATGCCAATAAAGTTGATACCTCAGCGCCATGGTCTTCGCTAATTGGGCGTGATAAGCAGCAATACATCATAATTTGGCGATGTCAGTGCTGATGTCCTCATGCAGAACAAGCAACAAATCGACACAAAATCCTTTCGTCGCCTGGCATTATCTCCTATGGAATGGCCCGTGCCTCTCTTTCGAGCAAGTGCATAGAGAAACACAGTACTAATAACATGTTAAAGCATGAAATATAAATAGAATATTAGAAAAGAACTAGTGTTTTTTTATTAATCTAGAGACGTAACACATACACAAGGTAAAACGATGTAGTAACATGATGCCTTGTCATGACAACCATTCACACTCTTTATGCCAAAGCGTATGCCCAGTTCGTGGTCATGTATGACAGTTACTAATGCCTACTCTAATCTTGATGAGATCACTCCTTAAAAGATATCTATTCGAAGAGGTATTCTAAAAGAAATGTCTATTTCAAAAACAGTGACATCGGTGTTTTCTATTGGAGCTTCTTCCTCTAGATACATATTCGTGATTAAAAAAATCCTCCTACCTCCCATGATCTCCTTTACCAAACTGCAAGGGGCTCTTCTTCCTGATCAAATCATAAGGAGTTGGGTTGATCAGAGTTGAAAAGTGGTGAGCAGGTAAAAGTGGAATAATAAAGAGAGGTGAAGGTATCGTGGTGATGAAGATTTCACTACGACCATGCACTCCCAGTTGCTTGAGATCACTTGGCAGTCGATCACTAGTAGCTTGGCATCTCTTCTTAAACACTAAAACTCAGTTCAAGCATAATTAATAAAAAAATCGTGAACCTATAGGATTGGCGCCTTTTTTAATGATGGCCACAATTTAAGTGTGGTCTCAATAAAGATGATCTAGAATGTGTACAGGAAGCAATCATAGAACTTTTAAGACCATGGATGGGTGTATTGTTGGCCACTCTCGGGAAAACGCAGGCCCGCTCCGCTATACTTCACCAGACTGTCCGGTGTGCTAGCGGAGCAACGGCTAACTCGCACAACGGTCGACTCTGACAGGAGCTACAGTGAGCAACAGTGCCGCGCAAAAGTCAGAGCTGCGAAGTCAGAGGGCACCGGATTGTCCGATGCCGCAAGATGACAAAGTTCCAACGGTCGCTCGAGCTCCGAATCCTAACGGTTGTGTGACGTGGCGGCGCACCGGATAGCACACGGTACTTGTCCGGTGGCGCACCGGACTGTCCGGTGTGCCCATCGTCAGCAGCTTCCCCAACGGCTACCTTAGTGGTTGGGGGCTATAAATACCCCCCCAAACACCACAATTTCAAGCATCCAAGTTTTCTGAAGATCACATTCAATACAAGAGCTCTAGCATTCACTCCAAGACACAATACAAAATATCAAATCCTCTCCGAGTCCCAAATTCACTCCAAACACTTAGTGGCTTGTGAGAGAGATTTTTGTGTTCATTTGAGTTCTTGTCGCTTGGATTGCCTTTCTTCTTTTCACATTCTTATTCTCGAGTGCTTTGTAAGCAAGGCAAGAGACACCAAGTGTGTGGTGGTCCTTGTCGGGTCTTAGTGACCCGTGAGATTAAGGAAGAAGGGTCACTCGGTCTAACTGACCGTTTGAGAGAGGGAAAGGGTTGGAATAGACCCGGTCTTTGTGACCTCCTCAACGGGGGACTAGGTTATTTGGAACCGAACCTCGGTAAAACAAATCACCGTGTTCACTTGCCTTATTTCTTGGTTGATTTGTTTTCCCTCTCTTTCCGACTTGAATTTAACTCTAACGCTAACCCTCGACCTTAGTGCGTGTTTAAAGTTGTAAATTTCAGGTTTCACCTATTTACCCCCCCCCCCCCCTCTAGGCGACTTTCAATTGGTATCAGAGCCTAGTGCTTCATTAGAGTCTAACAACTCGAAGTGATGTCGAGAGATCACGCCAAGAGGGAAATTATGACCGGCGACAAGTCCGCAAGCTCGAGGAGGACTCTCCCACGGGATATTGTTGAGTATGGAGCGCAGGTACCTCAATTCGGGGACAAAGACTATGACTCGGACGAGGCCGCCCAAATTAGGCACTTTAACTCCCAAACCACGTCTATACTCCTCGCCTCCTTATGTCGAGAGGAGTATAACAAGGTGCAAGGGTTAAAGAGCGCCAAAAAAATTTGGGACGTCCTCAAAACCGTGCACGAAGGGGATGAGGTGACCAAGATCACCAAGCAGAAGACGATCGAGGGGGAGCTCGGTCGTTTCGTCCTCAACAAAGGAGAAGATCCACAAGCAATGTACAACCGGCTAAAAACTATGGTGAACCAAATGCGCAACCTCGGGAGCACCAAGTGGGATGACCATGTGATGGTCAAGGTTATTCTTAGATCCCTCGTATTTCATAATCCTACTCAAGTTCAATTAATACGTGGGGATCCTAGATATAAACTAATGTCTCCTAAGGAAGTGATTGGTAAGTTTGTGAGCTTTGAGCTAATGATCAAAGACTCCAAACACATCGTCAACTTGGAGCAAGACGCCACCTCCACACTCGAGGTGCAACCCGTCGCATTCAAAGCGATGGAAGAGAAGAAGGGGTCTACACCAAGTAGGCTTCCAATCGATGCCTCCAAGCTTGACAACGAGGAGATGGTGCTCATCATCAAGAGCTTCCACCAAATCCTCAAGCAAAGGAAGGGAAAGAACTACAAATCCCACTCCAAGAAGGTGTGCTACCGGTGTGGTAAGTCCGGTCACTTTATTGCTAAATGTCCTATCTCTAGTGAAAGTGACAGGGATGACAACAAGAAGGAGAAGAAGAGGTACTACAAGAAGAAGGGCGGTGATGCCCACATATGTCGGGAATGAGACTCCGATGAGAGCTCCACTGACTCCTCCTCCGAAGAGGACGCCACCAACATCGCCGTCAACAAGGGCCTCCTCTTCCCCAACATCGGCCACAAGTGTCACATGGCTAAGGACGGCAAAAAGAAGAAGGTACAATCTAGAGCCACCCCTAAATACACAACATCTAGTGATGAGGGTAGCTCTAGTGATAGTGAAGATAATCTAATGTCTCTCTTCGCCAACCTTAGCATGGACCAAAAGAAAGAATTAAATGAATTAATTGAAGCAATTAATGAGAAGGATGAACTCTTGGACAGTGAGGACTTCCTAATTAAAGAAAACAAAAAAAATCAAATTGAAAAATGCTTATGCTCAGGAAGTAGAAAAATGTGAAAACTTATCAAAGGAGCTTAGCATTTGTCATGATTCAATTTCTAGCCTTAGAAATGAAAATGCTAGCTTAGTTTCTAAGGTCATGAAGGACATGCCTTCATCATTTCAATAAATAAATGTAAATGAAGGCACATTGTCGGTACCCTAAATCAGGGGTACCCTCTTCTACAACATGAAGACGTTGTACACGTACGACGCCTCCAGACCACACGGAGAACGGCACCCGACCCCACCACATGGGCAGGTCTAAGGGCACCACGTGGCAAGGAAAGATAATACATCCCAGGATGCATCATTGGGTCCGGACCTCCATAGAGGGACACCAGACCCCTGTACGTACAAGTCCGGAGCTCCCAAGAAGGAATGCGGGTCCCTCGGGTAGGCCCCGGGTCCCTCCGAGTAAGGTTCGGGCCTTAGCAAGGTCCTGGGAATGGGAGGACCCCGGCATGAGTAAGGGTCCGGTTCTGGCACGTGTCTAGGCCTTGCCCTACACTCCCCACTCAGGCGGAGACCCGCTGCTGCCGCGTGGCTTGTGGCCCGTGACATAAGCCAACGGGCCGAGCCTGATGAAAGGCCCCTAAGGCCGCGCAGCCTCTGCATTTATTGCGGAGAGGACGCGCCGCCTGCTAGCACACTGACGGACGACGTGCCCTCTCAGCATTTAATGCGTCTGAAAGCATCTAGGCCCCTGGTTGGTTTTTGTGATTAATGACAACGTAATACTATATGTGACTAACGTGTGTTTTGCAGAGACAAATGGTAAGTTAGGTCGCATGACAGGTAGAAGTACTACAACGGTGAAAACAATCCAGGAGATAAGAACTCGAAGCGACGGCTAAAACGACGGAACAAAAGGTGAAGGTCTACGGAGTCCGAGTGTCAAGGAGATGTGGACACTCGTGATTTAGTTAGGTCTTTTATTCTCTTTTAGTCGTACTATAAAGAGGGGTTGTCGATGAGTAGTTTGACCAAGAGAGTTCTAGTGTAGTGTTCGTGCACAATCACACTCATATACAGTGCTAGGTGTCACTCTAGAACTCACACACAAGTTAGAGCGAAAACCGATTTGAAAATCAGCTGAAAAACAAGAGTTAGTGTTTCTGGCTTTGGGGCACCGGACTGTCCGGTGTGCACCGGACTGTCCGGTGCACCCTCTGCCAGGTGGGGCCAGGCTGGTCCACGGCAGAGTCCTTCCCCTTCGCAGAAACCCGAGAGCGCAGCTTTCAGAATTGAATTTTAGTGGTGCACCGGACACCGCACCGGACTGTCCGGTGTGCACCGGACAGTGGACTGTTCACTGTCTGGTGCGCCATGAGTCCAACGGCTCTCTGTCAGAACTAGCCGTTGGAATCGACCGTTGGCGCACCGGTGGCGCACCGGTGGCGCACCGGACTGTCCGGTGCGCCATCGCGCAGAGAATTGCCTGTAACGGCTAGTTGGTGGGTGAGGGCTATTTATACCCCCTCCACCCACCATATTCAATGTCTTGCACTCCACATTTATTCCAACACATTGCTAGAGCATTGCAAGCACCAAAAGTCTAGTGAGGAGATTAGAGAATCATAATCCGCGCTTGTTCCTCATTAGCGCTAGTGAGAGCCACCTAGAGCACACACCACTTGCATTAGGCTTCTCTTGGTCAAGCGAAAGTCTACGGCTTGTTACTCTTGGTGATCGGCATCACCTAGACGGCTTGGTGGCGTTGGGAGCTCGGTGATCACCGTGAAGATCTTGTTGGTGACCCGACTCAAGTTTGTAAGCGGTCTCGAGGGATCCACCGCGCCGGAGTGGCAAAGGATCATCTCGTAGTGAGCACTTGGTTCTTGCGAGGACCAAGGGGGAGCGATACCCTTGCGCGGGTGCTCCAACGAGGACTAGTGGAGAGTGCCGACTCTTCGATACCTCGGGAAAAATTGGAGGAGTCTTCTAAACTTTGCTTTACATTCCGCACTTAATTCAAGCACTTTACATTGTGTATTTGTTTAGCAAGTATTTGAAGCATTATCTTAGCTTTGTTGCATTTCTAGTATTATGTTCTTAGTGCTAGTTGTTGGGGTGAAGTTGGGCTCTTGTTTAGCTCTTGCTTAGGTTTTAATTAGTGTTGATTTTTAGAAAAGCTCAATTCACCCCCCTCTTGGGCATCGTGATCCTTTCAGCGTCCTATCCAATCCGCTGGCAGACAGCGTCAGGGTCATCCAACAGACGGCGCGCCTGACCAGTCTATTGACAAACAGTGCGCCCATGCCGCGCGGCATACTGTGCTCACCACCCCTTCTACAAGAAGCTTCCCCTGCACGCCGAGGATATGCAGATCTCGGATGTCAGGGCACAAGAATATTGCCCCAGCAGCGAACATTTGTAGTTCCAAGTGCTATATTCATTATGTCTCTAGGCCCACATATCGGGGTTCAGTACCTTTGTGCATGCCCCCTTCAGCTATAAAAGGGGAGGCATGCGGCGTTACAAGACAGATCCAATCTTAGGCTCACTCAGACGCTCACAAGTTCATACAAGCTCTCAAGCAATACATCACACAGTGGAGTAGGGTGTTACGCTCCGGTGGCCCGAACCACTCTAAATCCTTGTGTGTTCTTGTGTTTCCTCCCAGTTTCCAACTAACAAGCAAAATGCTTAGGCCCCTCCTCATCTTAGGATTTAGGGCGGGTGCACTCTGCCACCCGGCTGGAGATTTCCTCTCTGACATTTGGCGCGCCAGGTAGGGGCCTAGGCATTAGGTTTTTGCTTGTTTCCTTGCTCAAGCATGATGGTGCAAATCGTTGAGCACCGTGCCGAGACTTTGGTAGATTTCGCGGTGGAAGGAGAAGTTGCTTCTTCCATGCCACAAGTTCCCAACCGCCCCGTGCTAGGCACTGCAGCTGTGCACGCCGCACGGCAGCACACGGTTGCACATACGTCCCGGACTCCATCGAGGGTGACTCCACGAGCATTGTCAGCAGCCAGGGAGTTGTTGTGACACCCTCCAAGCTCCACGGCCTCACCAGGGGCCATGAAGCAATGGCGGGATGACGTCGACCGACTACTCGGCATGGCGCATTCTACCTCGACCAGGTCAAGGCCACGGTCATCTCGGCGCCAACATGAGGCATCGGCGTCTGTGCGCTCAACCTCAGTAAGGGGCACTCAGACCAACGACCTTTGGGCAAAACTCAACCGCAGGCGTGCGGGAGAGGATGCCCGGGCCTCCTTGGAAAGGGCGTGCGAGCGCCGCCAAAACATCGGTGGTCGCAACCTCGATCGAGACTTCACTGCGGTTGCACCGCAGACACCAATGGGTACCCGGTCTCAAACGGGTGTCCCCTTGGCCGGTGTGGGCTACGTCGCTCTCGCAGATCATCTCCGCGCGGCGTCATGGCCACCCAAGTTCCGGCCGCACCTGCCAGAAAAGTACGATGGAACATCGAACCCGTCGGAGTTCCTGCAGGTGTACGTCACCGCCATCACGGCAGCAGGTGGAAACACCGCTGTGATGGCAACGTATTTTCATGTTGTCTTGTCTGGACCTGCCCGGACCTGGCTCATGAACCTCGCCCCGGGGTCAGTCTACTCCTGGGAAGAGCTCTGCGCGCGGTTCGTTGCGAACTTCGTCAATGCTTACCAACAGCACGGTGTGGAGGCCCACCTCCATGCGGTGAGGCAGGAGCCCGGGAAGACTCTCCGGAAATTCATCTCCCGCTTCACCAAGGTGCGAGGTACCATACCTCGCATTTCTGATGCTTCCATCATCACGTCCTTCCGACAGGGAGTACGTGATGAGAAAATGCTGGAGAAGTTGGCCACACATGACGTGGAAACTGTCCCCACACTCTTCGCTCTAGCCGATAAGTGCGCTAGAGCCGCCGAGGGCCATGCATGGCACTCGGCCCCACAAACCGGAGCTGCCCAGTCGGGTGGCTCGGGTGCCGTCCCCCGGGACGGAAAGAAGAAAAAGAAGAAGGATCATGAATACCAGAAGCCGCGGTCCACCGCTCTGGTTGTCGCAGCCACGACCGGAGGCCAGGGCGACCGCAACACACGTCCATGGCTGCAGAGGGGTAACAGCGGCTCATGCCCTGTACACCCCAACGGTCGTCACAGCGCCGCGGAGTGTCGCGAGATCATTGACCTCGCGAAGCATGTCAGTGAGCGACGCGAGCAGTCTTCCAAAGACGGCTCCCCACCTCGTCACTGACCTGGCAAAGAGAAGGTGGACAACAGCGAGGTGGCCGCGACTGAACGGGACCTCGGGTATCAGTCACCCGAAGGGGACCTGAAGGATGTCTTCGCTGGAGGCTCCTACTCCGGTGGAGACAACTAGATGGATCCCAGAGGGACCTCGTGTTCCCCGGTCTACGGAGCTAAAGCTTGCCTTCCTCCGGAAACCCTTTCAGATTCCCCACGGGTCCAGGCTTCTGACAGGTACATACAGGAACGGCCACAACCAAAGGCGAGGGCTTCCGTGTCAAATGCAGATGGGGACCCAGGGTCAGGACCTAGCCCTATGGCAAGTACCTGTCACACCCGGGATTCGGAGCACCAAGACCCGGGCGCGAACCTAAACACCAGGTGTGCTGGGACCAAGTCTCACACATATGATGCATAGTGGCACAGGATCGAATGTCACATCTTTACTATGTATAACAGGAGTTCTATACAAAAATAATTAAATAATTACATCATATGAGAAAACAATCTAGCAACCCAAAGTTGACTGGGAGACGACGACCTAGACCTCTCACGAACACATCGCAGCATCCTCCATGCACCTCATCCTATGGTACCTGATCTTGACCTGTGGGGGGTGTGAGACAGCAAGAGTGAGCTCACATACGTTCATCGCTCAACAAGTTGTGGGGAATAATGTGCATGAACTCGCCAAAGATGGGAGCTCATGTGAAGTGTAAGGCTTACCAAAGCGGATGGTTAGAGCTGAGCATTGCTTTTAAAGTTGGTCAAAATTTTATTAGCAATTACTAAGTATAAGTAAATACCAACCCAATTAAGTAGTAGAACAAAAGTAACAACCTTACCTGCGATGCAATGCATATGACAAATTGAGTTTAGGTTTCATAATTTAATCATGTGAGTGTCCGAGCTGCTCATGACCGTGAGCACGGCTAGTATACCAGTTTAACACTCTGCAGAGGTTGCGCATCTTTACCCACAAGTCATGTTACCCATCTGCCAAGAGACGGCCAATCCCATACACCTCTACCGAGGAGGCGAGGCAGGGTAACACTACGAGGCCTTTACAAAGTTCCACTAGCTTTAGAAAACCCGCTACAGTTTATAGGAAGCTCCAGTGCAGGAGTCCCTCGACTGACCGCCATCGCAGCAAAATCAACCAAGGACCTCCCTACACTGACCACTCCCCTACTGCCCTTGCCCCTTTCGGGTAAGGTAATCATCCACTAGCTTTCCTAGTTAATCAGCCAAGGGCGTCCATAAACCCTTGTGGTAGCACTGTTTTCCCGGGTGGTTCTCCATATTCCAATTAACATAATGATCTTAACATGAACAATAAATAACAACTGATAACAAAAGTATAATCATGAATAGTGTAATCTTCATACCCAAAACCACATAAAGCAATAGCAGGTACTACCCAAAAAGTTTAGTGGAGTCAAGGTATAAAGATAATCAAACTAGGGTAACCTATTGGGTCCCATCAAAATTAACATATACAGATCATTATGATTAATCAGAACATGACTGGGTAAAAAGAAGTGATCAAGGGCACAACTTGCCTGGGACTTGAGATTCCAGGTACCAACTTGCTCTTCAGATGACACGTGTCCTCACTGCTAAACGTAGCAATCCAGACAAACAGTGTATAGGAAAAATTAACATTACACCAAACAAATATGCAAAATACATAATAATGATCTACGTATTGAAATAAGATCACAGGAACAGGAATTATTAATTTTGGAGTTATAGATTTTAAGTTATGGATTTCTAAAGATTTTATGCTTTGTACAAGATTAATTAAGATAACAATTTTAATGTGGCTTTTATGTCAAAACAGTGGCACTAAATGATAAACAATAATATTACAAAATTATAGGAACTAGAATGAGTTAATTTAGAGTTAGAATGAATTAAATATGAATTAAACCAGTTTATGAATTTATTTTTGTACTAAAAATCAATTTCCCTAATTATTTCCCTATTTTTCTCTCCCTCTGGACTGCGCATCAATTTCTGGAAAGTGCAGGGGCTAGCTAGCAAGTTTTCCTAGACTCAGTGAACACCGCGCGGGATGGCGGGTTGATTTGTGAAAAGAGTAGGGGCTCTTTTGTAAATCAAGCGTGGCTGTTATAACGCGCACAACCCAGACCCCACATCGCGCGATCTGCGGTTGGGATTAGATCCCCAACCGATATGTGCCATCAGCCGCGAGATCGAGATCCAATGGCTAGGATTTTATTAAGGCGCGATCCAATCTCTGCCCTTCAACCAGAATCTAACGGCCGATACAAATTCTCTTACCTCGATCCTTGATCGCACATCCAACGGTCCTTCATCATCTTCCCTTCGCGAGGTAGATGGAGCAATGGTTGCTCCCCGCTTGCAGCGGTGTCCGCCGACCAGGGGTCCGGTCCGCCCGGCGATCCCCACCCGTTCGAGCTCCACGGTGAAGTCCCCCCGGCAAGCAACGAATTGAGTCCATCTACTTCGCGCGCGAGAAATATCCGCACAGGGCATTTCATAATCTCTCTCCTCTTGGTTCGCTCTCCTTTTCTTCTTGCTTCCGCCGAGCGGCGCGGCCAGATCCCATGGTGGCGGCTGGGCGCGGACCGAGGAGGAGAAGTGTTGGTCACCCCATGTCCCCGTCAGGATGGCGAGATGGCTGCGGCTCACGTTTTTATAGCGCCCTGGCAGAGTCCGATCGAGTGAAGCACAACCGCGACAACCTTGGCGAAAATCCAGCGTGGTTTGTTGAGAACGCAGTCCGCATTTGTGAACAAGGCGGAGAAGCCAGATCTGACCAGTGAGCCCTGATGTGCAGCGCACGAGGAGATCGGCCAAATCCTAACATAAGTGATATCTCTAGCGTTTGGGGTGTTCGGCGGTCAGCAGGTGCTCGGCCGTTCACAGGAGCCCGCCATGCGCACGGCTCGAACGCAGAGAAGAGATAGGGAGGAGAAGAGGATGGTTCCGACCGGTGGGTCCAAATGACAGAGGAAGACCACGGCGAGGCACCAGTGCGTGATCGGGGCTGGAGAGTGGGGCCCGAAACCCAATGACCGCGCACAGGAAAAAGGGTAAGTGGGCCGGCGCGCACTCAGGGAAAGAGGGAACTGGGCCAAGAGGCGCCAAAATCAGCCCATTTTGGTGAGTTTCTTTGTCCTTTTTTTGTCAATTCCTTTCCTCTATTTCATTTTATTATCAAGTTTAAATTTCAGTTTTCAAACAAATTCAAATATGAGTTTTGACAAACAAAATAATCCCAGAATGATGCAATAATAGTTTATTATTTATTTTATTATTTTGAATAATATTGATGCTTAATTCATGAGAGAGAGAAGAAGAGTATAATTCTCTCATATCAGAAATTAGAACTCTTTACGTTTATTAAAAGATTTTCAATTTTGACCTTTAGTTTTGAGACCCAAATCTATCTTTGATAAAGAAAAACAATATTTCCATTTACTTATTTCCAAGAAATAATTGCTAAGCTAATAAATTCTTTATTCATGACCTTTTATTTAGATCTTTAGAATAATTTTTTTTGTACATTCAAACTATGATTTTGGGCGTTACAGTACCAAACCAAGAAGGGCTCCGCAACTCTCCCCCAGCTGGGAAGGACCATTCAAGGTAACGGGAATGCACCGACCCGAGGGCAACCATCTAGCTACGACTGAAGGAGTCCCTCACCCCGATGCTGAAACATCTCTGTAAGTTCTATCCATAGAGCAAGTCTGAGGGGTCGATTTAGTTTCCCTTTTGTAACAAGGTAGCGCATACGTGTACGCCAACCTGGTGGTGTCCGTCCCCATAAACCCAGCCTGTTGGTCTGCACCCACGCCTGATGAGTTATAAAGAAAAACTACCCCCTCAGTTGAGCTCCTATGATAGTTCCATCTCGCTGCTCCATGGTCTTACCTTACAGTTTTCCAGATAATACTTTTTATATAACCCACCCGTACGGTTCCCATCTGTACTGACATGACGACATCCGAATTGAGCAGCCAGGCTTGCAGTTTAGGGCCCCCGATACAAAAGTTGGGAGGTTCGACAGCCTGGGAGCCGGCTCCAGAGAACAGGACCTCGTTCCATGGGGTGGTCCGGAGCCTGTGTGGCCGCTTAGCCTGGTTCTGTACCCGAAAGCCTGCATACTCCACCACTCTGTGATGGGTACCTAGTATTTGGGGCTATAAGTCCTGTGGGTCCGACAACCTCGGGACCGGAACTAGAGAATGGACATTAGTCTCCTGGGGTGGTCCGGAGCCCGTGTAGCCGCTCAGCCTGGTCCCGTACCGTGGGCCTGCACGCTCCACCACCCTGCGACAAGTTTCCTAGTATCTAGAACCGCGACCCAAGGGGGTCCAGACATGCAACTTGGCCACTCGGGCTGAAACCTGCGAGTCCCGAGCATGTATCAAAGGATGGCTAATGTCAGACAGGGGACCCTATGGGTGTACTACTAACGCTCCTTAGCTGAAGCTGTGTACAGATCCAGACCTCGGCGAGGCTGCCTCCCGAGAATTATTGACAACCTTTTCAGATACGCTGGTATCCAACCTCAACAAATCAAGCCTGCATCCCATGTGGGGGGCCATGTACCAGGGAGGAGTCAACAATATCGCACACAACAGAAACAAGTTGAAAATAGATACGTGCTAATACTGCTTAACAAATAGTACTCTTGAGTACCTTACAAAAAGCGAAAGTATTACATCTGTTTTTCAAGTGGAGCCCTAGTTCCATCTCTACTTTGCAGGTATGAACTACCTCCACACCAGTAGGGACTCGTGATAGCTAGCTCCGAGCGGCTCGCCAGCGGAGGCGACCACCTCAGCACCGACGGCGGCGGCCACCTCTGCAACGACGACTCGCCAGCAATGGCAATCACCTCAGCACGTGCGCCATTGCGAAAAGGTCCGCGCCCCTGTCTTCCTACGGGGGGCGACAACGATGCCATTAAAGCCAAAGAGTCGGAAGGCTCGGCGACAGGTGGCACTGATGGTCTGGCCAGCGGAGGCAACCACCTCTGCAACGGGCAGCCTCACCAGCGGTGGCGACCACCTCAGCACCGACGACAGCGGCCACCTCTGCACCGGTGGGTGGCGGCTGCCTCAGCACACGCGAAGAGGTCCTCGCTCCCGTCCTCACTGCGGAAGTGAGGACAAGACCATCCAAGAACGTGGTCGCCGCCCCCGCGGTGTACGACGTCTTGTACGGCCCCCCGGTGCGGCCGCCGGCGCGGGAGAAGCCGTGGATGCGGCGGACCTGCGCACGGCGCGACCGTCGCCCGTGCTGTGGACGGGCAGCCACGCCCCAACCAAACAGCAGGAGGCAGCGTCGGAGGCGGCGCCGAGGCCATCCAAGCCGGGGAACCGGGCACGCGGCGGCCAGCGGTGCCTGCAGTTGGCCGGTCCCGCGTACCCGAAGTTTGCCTCCTCCGCAAGGCTGGTGAATGCCCTTCTCCCCCGAATGCTGGAGGAAGAAGTGGACCGACAGCCCATGCGGAAGGCGGGACCCCAACTTGGCTCGCCCTCCTCCCCAGCGCGGATGATGAACATCCTTGAAGCTGAGGGCAGGGGGAGGCCGCAGCCCGGCTCGCTTCTCTCCACCACAAGGTTGGTGGTCATCCCTCTAGATGACCACTAGCGGGAGATTGCAGCCGGGCTGCATGATGAAAATCCTTGAAGCCGAGCGATGGCGGAAGAGCGCCAACCCCCATGGGGTTGCGCTCCTCTAACAGCAGCAAGCAGAAGACAAGATCGGCATCACAACCACGAGCGCGAGCTCTCCGGCGGTGAGATTGCCGGAGGGGGCGGCCCTGACATGGATCCCTCCAGAGAACACCGGCGCACCCCATCTGGAGGCCTGGAAGGCGAAAGGGCGCGATGAATGCAAGAAGAGCGAGGCATGACTACTGGCCGGAAGATCGATCCCTTTTTAAAGGCAGATCTCCCCACTCGCGCCCCGAAGCGTCACGGGCAAGGTCTCCCTCGACGTGCACCAGGGTTCCCACCCTATGACACGGGGGCCAGGCCCCACATGTCATACTAACTGACCCGAAGAATGAAGAAGGCGAACCACCGCACAAGGAGCGTACAACTGCCCCGCGTTTATGCGCCCCTTCATTTTCAAAGCAACCAGTGGTCAGGAAGGCGAACCGCTGCACAAGGAGCATGCAACCGCCTAACGGTTATGCGCCCCTTCATTTTCGCCGAAACCAGCGGTCAGGAAGATGAACCGCCATGCAAGAAGCATACAACCGCCCCGTAGTTGTGCGCCCCCTCAGCTTCGCTGCAACTGGCAGTCCGGCATGGGGGCCCAGGCCCACATGTCATGCAGCCGGCGCGCCGGTTACCGGGTGCAGAAAAATCGCACCGCCACTCGTGACAATGCCACGTCTTCTCGGGGCCGACACGGAAGACTGAAAAGATAAGTTTCCAGAACCAGTGCAGCAACTCGAGGCATCACACACATGGCCCAACAGTGACATTAAGTACGAAGGTCACGGGCCAGTCAGCCATGGGAATAGGCGTAGCAGTCGGCATGACCATAGGCGGGCCGGCAGTAATTGCATCAACAGGCGCGCAGGAGCAGCAGGCCAACCGCTAATCAGACTCTAGCCCCACCTGCAGGCTCGCATCCTCCCCTGAGGCGGGCCCAGGGCCACTGTCAGTACCCTAAATCAGGGGTATCCTCTTCTACAACATGAAGACGCTGTACACGTACGACGCCTCCAGACCACACGGAGAACAGCACCCGACCCCACCACATGGGCAGGTCTAAGGGCACCACGTGGCAAGGAAAGATAATACATCCCAGGATGCATCATTGGGTCCGGACCTCCATAGAGGGACACCGGACCCCTGTACGTACAAGTCCGGAGCTCCCAAGAAGGCATGCCGGGTCCCTCGGGTAGGCCCCGGGTCCCTCCGAGTAAGGTCCGGGCCTTGGCAAGGTCCCGGGACGGGGAGGACCCCGGCATGAGTAAGGGTCTGATTCTGGCACGTGTCCAGGCCTTGCCCTACACTCCCCACTCAGGCGGAGACCCGCTGCTGCCGCGTGGTTTGTGGCCCGCGACATAAGCCAACGGGTCGAGCCTGATGAAAGGCCCCTAAGGCCGCGCAGCCTCTGCATTTATTGCGGAGAGGACGTGCCGCCTGCCACCACGCTGACGGACGACGTGCCCTCTCAGCATTTAATGCGTTCTGTCAAATCCGCTGGCAGACGGCGTCAGGGTCATACAGCAGACGGCGCGCCTGACCAGTCTGTTGACAAACAGTGCGCCCGTGCCGTGCGGCGTACTGTGCTCACCACCCCTTCTACAAGAAGCTTCCCCTGCACGCCGAGGATATGCAGATCTCGGATGTCAGGGAACAAGAAGATTGCCCCAGCAGCGAACATTTATAACTCCAAGCGCTATATTCATTATGTCTCTGGGCCCACATATTGGGGTTCAGTACCTTTGTGTATGCCCCCTTCAGCTATAAAAGGGGAGGCATGCGGCGTTACAAGACAGATCCAATCTTAGGCTCACTCAGACGGTCATAAGTTCATACAAGCTCTCAAGCAATACATCACACAGTGGAGTAGGGTGTTACGCTCCGGCGGCCCGAACCACTCTAAATCCTTGTGTGTTCTTGTGTTTCCTCCCAGTTTCCAACTAACAAGCAAAACACTTAGGCCCCTCCTCATCTTAGGATTTAGGGCGGGTGCACTCTGCCACCCGGCCGGAGATTTCCTCTCTGACACACATGTAACACATAAGAATGTAAATAATGATGATAAATCGATAAATTATTTACATTCTCATTTCATAACCATGAATAAATACTCATAATATTCATATTTGATTGATACCTTCGGCTTGTCGGAAGGCGTGAACGTGAGAGTGATGCGAGAGCTATTACAGTGTAGCCTGAACAGTATATTGTTATTGTTCATCTATTTATAGGCACAGGACGCAGTCCGGACAAGATTACTTTCATGCCCCCGACTTTTACTGCTAACAATAAGACAAGCTGTCAAGGGTTAAGTAGTCTTTTATCCTTTAGGTCGGTTCCATCTTCCACCTTCGTCGTTGTGCTAAGCCGATGCTTTTTCGGCCACAGCTTCGGCGCCCATTCATCCTGTTCCATATCACGCATGCTTTCATCCCGAAGTCGAAGCCTTTTGTATCAGTCTGTGTTACACTCAAAAACATATTAGTCACGTTTTTTAGGACCTTTGGAAGAGGAAGGCCCCTAATAATTGCCGAAGAAGGACACGACGAAGACCTATCACCTGGAGGCGACATAAGCAGTATACTGCTAGATACATATAGGGAGAGAGCACGCAAGCGAGAAAGAAGCCCAACCGAAGCAGCTCCAAACCGAGAGGCACCCACACCAGGCGTCAATCCAAGAAGGGTGAGAGAATGCGAGTGCCTTCCTAGCCTGGACGCGCCGAGGCGACACAACAACACCACCAACTTCGTAGCATATGCCGACTACTGCCGCACTATGGGCCTTGGTTGTCTAATATCTCAGACCTGGACTCCTCATCGCCAAGATAACCAAAGCGTGGCAGGTGCCACCGTGTCCTCCTCGGCGGCACACATAGAGAAAGGCTAAGAGCAAGACCAACTCGCCTCGTACCCATGTCGACGAGCGTCGGTCGGCTCGTGGCTACGACCGTGGGCGGACGCAGCAGGTTAGGGAGGAAGAACAGGGCGAAGGCCGGGAAGGCGAACGAGACGTCCAACGACGACGAAAACGATGGTGCGCGCATGCTGTGAAACGTCCTCGTGGACGTACAATAGCCACTGTGCGGGTCGGTGTCGGGACTGGTGTCAGACGAATACGGGGAGGAGGCACATGCTCCCACGCCCTCTGCCGAGAATAGGGTGGCGCGGAGGCGGAGGCATGAGGGAAGAGAAAAAAGAAGCAGGATGGCGAACGAGGTGGCGACAATTGAGTCAAGGACCATCATTATGATATGGAGGTATAGATGACCAAATGAACCGTGTTTGGTGGGCCGGCTCGAGGCACGACCCATTTAGTAGTGTCTGGGCTAGCCCGGCACGAGCGTCATGCCGTGTTTGGGTCGTAGCCTTGACCCATAGTGCTTGCCTAGCCCGGCACAATTATATTTTTTTATTTTACAAATAATCGTATATACATATATATATATATTCAATATTAAAAACATCTGAGCATGATGTTCTACTGGTTAGATGGCTTCACCCAGTGTCTTTCGCCCTTCTTCTATCAGGCTGTGGGTCAAACCCCACCTCTTGAACCACTTTTTAACATTTTACGCTGATTTAACCAAATGACCCGACAGAGTCAGTGGGCCGGCGTGGAGGTTGGTTGCGGGTTAACTCGAAATAGATGTGAGGGGTTATTTGTAAAAAGATGACCACTGTTGAAATTAATGTTTTAATATAGTACAGATAGAAATTTTATATAAAAATTTTCTATATCTTTTTATTGTCTAATAGATTTTCTATATCTCATTTGTATTTTATAGGGTCGTTCTTGTTTTTTATCTTTGGCTAACAAACAATTATAAATAAAAATAACTATATTTAGACAAACAATTAAAGAAGTTGTAGAAAGATAATTTTTCATCAAAATCTCTACAGTTAGAACTTATTTGGATGCATGACGATTGAAGGTTTCCCCATTTAATCCCTATGTATCCAAACAAGCATTTGACAATTAGGAAAGATATGTTTACAATCACTCTCACCCACTGAAAAAATAAATTTTTATGCTCTCCTAAAAATTTGAAAACATCTCATTTTCCTCTTAAGCAGTTTTAGCTAACATGAGTACGTCACACTACATCAGTTGTTCTACGTGACACCACGTTAGAAAGATCTAGAATACCTATAGTGAGTAAATAGCTTATTAAAATTCTTCCGATGACACTTGCTAGCAAAAAATACAAATATAGATCAAAGACAGGACAAAAAATTTCATGAAAAAAATTACGAAAAACGACGGGACCAACCGAAAAATTCACTGAACGAGAAAAAATTATAGAACACAAGAAATGCGGTGACCGTTTTTTTTGCAATTTAGCATTTTTCGAGAAAAAAATCATATTTAGCTCTCTAGACGATATAATAACGTTTTTAAACCATTTGCTCAGTGACATAGACCACGACGCCGAGATAATATGTCTCGGTGCCTTGACTTATGCGTGGAGGCCAGAGCAGCCGCACGTGAGTTTGAAACTTTGAATTCTAAAGTGTTTTTTTATTCTAAAAGTTGTAGTTCTGTGTTTATATATTTGGTTTGCCCCAAGCGCTATTGTAAGCATAGCAGTAATTTCAGCTAGAGAAAAAGGAGTCGCGTTTGTTTAGTTAAGTTTGTTGTGCAGAGAAAATGACTTTGTTCGAGGACTGCATGTAGTTTTATTCTAACCTTCAACTTCAAGTTTTTGTTTCGATATAATCTCTCAGTTGCATGCATAACTAGGTACGGGGATTCCCGCGGGGAGAAAATCCCCCGCTCGGGGACGGGGATGGGGGAAAATCCTCTCTGTTACACTTCGCGGGGATGGGAACGAGGATTCTTCTCCCTCGCAGGGACGGGTATGGGGGCTCAACCCTCGACGGAGAATTCTCCATTGTCATCTCTAGTCTCATGGCTAACAGCGTGCCACACGCTACATTACATACATGTGCGCGCAGAACGAAACAAACCCGTGCTCACACACTTGGCACCAAGATCTATGATGCTGAGATATATCACGTTAATCGCTAGTGTATCTCGTAAACGTTAGTATGGTTGAGATCTCGGTGCCAGGGACGGATCCAGGATCTGATCATGCCCCAGGCCAGTCTATTTAATCTACTAGAGTTTTAATATATTTTGACCTAAATGTAATCAAGTCATGCAGAGATATACAGATCACGTCTCGAGCCATGAACCAAGTGGGTAGCCCCCTATATGCGCCCCTGCTCAGCGCCATGGCATATGGTGTCGAGCAAAGGGTCCAAAAATACTATTAAGTTGTCTAAAAGGCTAAACATGATTTTTTTTAAAAGAAGCAGTAGAAGTTGATCAATCCCTTGACTAGCCACAAGGATTACTGAATCCTTCTGCCAAAATGTTGCCAGTTCAGGTGATCAATAAGGCACTAATGCTCTACGTGCAATCAATGTAACAACAGTTTGAGGTAAGTAGCAGAGTTTGTTTGAAGCTAATAATGTGCCGTGGGATTCATCCACCTACCGAAAGTCCTACGAATTTCACTCTTTTTTGGCCTTAGGTCCTCTTTATCACCCGAGAGAGGGGAAATGAAATCCGCTGTCGAAGGCCAGATATAGGTGGATGGCGGTACCTACACGATGACCTGGAACAGCAGCAGCAGGACGACGGCGCTGTGCGAGTGCTCAACGGTGAGAAGACCGGTCGCAGATTTTTTGGAGAGGGAAGAGGAGGGGATTCCACATGGCCGGAGGCGGAGGGAGCAGATGGGTGAGGGGCGAGATGTAGGCGTACCCGTGGAGCCAAATCCGACTGCAGGTACGACGAGTTTGGCGACCGCCGCAGCATGACAGATGCGACGGCTCAACGACGAGGGGATTCCAAAAACCGCTTGGAATAGGAGCTCGGACTCGGACACGAACACGGACACCGCGTGGAACAGGAGCTCGGACACGGACACTCTGAACGATGTAATCCGGTTTGCCTTGGTAATATATATTTCTCCTGCAATCCCGTTCGGTTCGGCAGTCTCTTTACAAATTTCGCGGTTCTATCTCTCGTGCTCAACAACAGTCTTTCTATAATTTTACTAAATTTTTTTTGTTACATCAAGATGTTGGAATATCAAAACGTCGTTGGAGGACGGCTGCAGCTGAAAGGTAAAGCGCTGGACGTGAAGGATGGTGGAGTAAAGAAAAATAAAAAGAAATACCAACGTGAGGAGTCGTCTCAGACTAAATCTGATAAGAATGGAGACGAAAAGAACCCACATTCTGACTATGACCATCTCACACGAGCAGAGCGCCGCTACATGGAACAGAAGCAGAAGATCGACATGAAAAAGATGGCCAAAGTCGCAAACAAGTCGTACAAAGACCGCATGCAGGACTTCAACCAATACCTGGCTAACCTCAGCGAGCACTATGACATCCCCAAAGTTGGTCCTGGCTAACCTGGCTGTGTTACGCACAAACAATTGTATGTTGTGTGGGTCTATCTTCTTTTCTGTTAGCATATTATGTATCGTTTTACATATATTGTAAAACGACTTGTTGCCACCAGTAGATAATATTTATTATCAAAAGCTTGTTCCATGTATTCTGATCACGTGTTTAAGCCTTTTTTTGTTGCCCCTTTTAGTTGCATTCATTTTATTCAAAATGTGATCCGCTTTTGATATTTCTAGGGAACTTATTTTCTTTCAATACAGTGGCAGAGCTTAACAACATATTATGCCCAAATTTTTCCAAGTCAACATGGCCTTCAATTTAGGAAGTGGGAAATAAGGGTGGGATCATTTGATTCCATGTTTGGATAATTGAATTGAAGATAGGGATAGATAAATAAAGACTACACCCATCTCATGCCCCCTCCTTTTGTCTCAAACCATTTTTATTTCCCTATCCAATCCCCATCCAAACGTTCACATACAAATTATCCACTAGGCTAGAGTACTTAAAAAGTAGAAAGTACAACTTCTGATGCAACAAGAAGTTGGCTGAATCGAGGCCCACCTGAAGCATTCAGAACCAAATCGAATTGATTGATGTTTGATGCAAAGAACTATTATTGAGTTTGTATATATTATTTCCATTTTCTCTGAATCGGAACAAGCGCTCATGGACTTGAGAACCAGTTGAAAATCCTTGCCCACCTAGCCTAACTTGGCTAAACCGTCGAGCCGACTTCGCTAATTGGGCGTGATAAGCAGCAATACATCATAATTTGGCGATGTCAGTGATGATGTCCTCATGCAGAACAAGCAACAAATCGACACACAATCCTTTCGTCGCCTGGCATTATCTCCTATGGAATGGCACGTGCCTCTCTTTTGAGCAAGTGCATAGAGAAACACAATACTAATAACATGTTAAAGCATGAAATATAAATAGAATATTAGAAAAGAACTAGTGTTTTTATTAATCTAGAGACGTAACACATACACAAGGTAAAACGATGTAGTAAAATGATGCCTTGTCATGACAACCATTCACACTCTTTATGCCAAAGTGTATGCCCAGTTTGTGGTCATGTATGACAATTACTAATGCCTACTCTAATCTTGATGAGATCACTCCTTAAAAGATATATATTCGAAGAGGTATTCTAAAAGAAATGTCTATTTCAAAAACAGTGACATCGGTGTTCTCTATTGGAGCTTCTTCCTCTAGATACATATTCGTGATAAAAAAATCCTCCTACCTCCCATGATCTCCTTTACCAAACTGGAAAGGGGCTCTTCTTCCTGATCAAATCATAAGGAGTTGGGTTGATCAGAGTTGAAAAGTGGTGGGCAAGTAAAAGTGGAATCATAAAGAGAAGTGAAGGTATCATGGTGATGAAGATTTCACTACGGCCATGCGCACTCCCAGTTGCTTGAGATCACTTGGCAGTCGATCACTAGTAGCTTGCATCTCTTCTTAAACACTAAAACTCGGTTCAAGCATAATTAAGAAAAAATCGTGAACCTATAGGATAGGCGCCTTTTTTAATGATGGCCACAATTTAAGTATGATCTCAATAAAGATGATCTAGAATGTGTACAGGAAGCAATCATAGAACTTTTAAGACCATGGATGGGTGTATTGTTGGTCACTCGTTTTGATTCTTGAAAGACATCAAAGCGAGACAACACAAGTAAAACAATGGACCTTTTCCCCTTCAATTTATCTTCAGCTTTGAACATAAAATGTTGAGAAGGTTATTGAGATTGAAATCTTAATGAAATAAAGAACACATAAATACATAAAAGAAATCTTCATAGATGTGCTCTTTGTATTATCTTCTTATTGTAAATGAATACAATTATATCTTCATAAGTATAGACAACAACCAGCAAAGTAAACTTAGCTTCGTAGGTGGAGCTAGGCGGCATGACGTGAAATCATGTTCGATCTGTGCATGAGCACTGTTCACCTATTTATATGGACAACTCAATATACAACTCAATATAAAATTACTATCATAGTCTCAAAAACCTATACATACATCTATAAGAATTGTTGGGGACATAATTGTCATTTCTTCCGAAGCAGCAGCAAACATGTTGGTCTTCGTTTTTGGACCAACTACTTCAACATCGATGATATGCTTCAACTCAGCACATAAACCGAAGCTTCCTCCGCTTCTCTTCTCACATGTGTTGATATACTTGGGCAAACATATGTTAATTACTCGTGAGACAAATTATGAAAACTATCAGTATTAATTAATTTTGAGGACCTTCGGCAGAGACATTCCCCCAATATGTATCAACATCATACTATCATACTTCAAAACATATATGACCTCATTTTGCTTCATGACAAAAAACTTCATTGCTATTAGTTAAGACATATTTTAAAGCTATAGCTTTAGGCAGAAAAGAAACTGAACATAACTCAGAATCATTTTAGATAAGAAGATGTAGGTAAAGGAAGCAATCAGAGAACTTTGAAGACCATGCATGTATGTATAACATCAGATGATATCTTCAAATTACAAGGCCTCTTCATGTTTTTCTCAGCGACTAAATACTACAGTTCAAACTCACGCATAAGTGGTACCAATATTCAAATGGCATAGTTAAAGAAAATAGAATACTGCTGCACTAGACAAACATCATTTGAATACCATAGGTACAAGGCACATAAATAAAGCAATCACAGGGGATGCTAGCTAAAAAATGGTGGAGGGGAGAGGATTCGACGCGCTGATGCTAGCTGATGACTGGGGTGACCGGAGCGACGTGCGCTCGCTTCCGGTGGACAGAGGTCGTCCGGGCAAAGAAGGTAAGGAGGTAGGCTATTCGAAAGGAAGAATGTCAAGCTAGGGCGCAGGATCAAGTCAGAGAAGATACGGAGGGTTTCGAGCGGATTTTTGGGAGACGCAGAACCCCATCACGGATCTTGCAGCCGGAACTAGAAAAGTCACAAGAGATTGAGGATCTTCGAGAGTTGTTCGTCAATGCTGGGTATTCGGCAGAAGAATGGGAGATATATTTGTAGACGGGTTGCAAAGGGTCGCCGGAACTTCCATCGCAGGTACATCGATCCTCTGATGTCGGTCGGACAATGGGCGTCAAAGTGAAACCTTGGAGCGGTCCGCTGCCAAAAGCCCAGGTGTCACCGGCCGTTACTCTCGGCATGGTGCTGGAGGCAGCGAAGCAAAATCAATCGAGTTTTGTCGGAAGACCGAAGAGGATGTTGTCGATTCCTGATCCGGTTTTTTTGGAGGGAACAAATTCAAACAGAATGATAGTGCGTCGAGGGAAGGGAGACGACGCGGTGATCCCTCTGGGCTCTTTGGGTGCTTGTGCTGGGCCAGATCACTTGATTTCCACACGCGGTGCCAACACAAGGAAGCCATCTACGGATGTCACGGCCGAGACAATTTCTCTGCTTGGGCTGAGTTACTCACCTCAGGCCCAGCAGTCTCGGGCCGATAGCGAGGTTTTCGCTTTGATTAGCACGAGATCCATGCTTTCGTGGAAGGATCGTAATCCAGGAATTGCTGCTATTTCGCGACGGCTGTTTACTAGGGATTCTCGATACCCTAAACCCAGTTTCCTGCCACACATTCCCCGCACCACGTTTTTCTCTCTTGGAAAATCCTTCGCTGCTGCCGTCATGTCAGGTGGAGGAGCGGGAGATGCATTGCGTGAAGGGGACAAGGTATGGAAGGAGGTGGGCCGCTGGAGGTTTGTTTCCCAAGAAGATGTTGGGCGTCACCAAGCTGGTCGTGTGCATGGTGGTCATGAACGTGGTCGTTTTGCGTGGCGTGGTAGGGGAAGTCGCTTTGGAGGCCGCTTTAACAAAGGGCTTGCAAGGGAGTCCAGGGAGTCCAGTCGGTGTGGTGCTCATGGCAGAGAAGAAAATGCTAACAAACATGTTGCAGATGAGGGACAATCGGCGGATGCTAATGGTAAGAAACACAAAGCTGAGCTCTGTTGTGAGATCTATGAAGAAAATAATGTGCCTATGGATTGTCTCGTATTCAATGGTCCCAAACCAAGTGCAATTCTTTGCGGAATCGCGGGGGGTGAGTCGGGTTTTTTTCCAGATTCCAGTCTTTGGGGCCAAAGGTACGACCCCTTCGAAAGACACGACCACTGCTTTCATTACTGTTAAAAAGGGAGCAGTGTCACCAAACTTGATTAGGTCTGAAATGGCACGTCTTATTCCGGTTAGATGGCAGTGGACGGTACAGGCTCATAGTGATGGTTTTGTTGTCCCTTTTCCTAGCATTGTCGAGTTACAGCGGATGGTTGCTGTGAAATATGTACATACTGCTGGTGGTGAGGGTATTATGCTAATTCAACAGTTGGATCAGAATATTGAACCTGTGCAGATGCTCCTAAAGGCTTGGATTAATGTGTATGGGGTTCCCTTTGAGATTAGGTCCTTTCTTCCTCTTTGGGCAATTGGTTCTATCTTAGGGTCCACCCAGAAAGTTGATTTGAGGTACACCAAGAGGATGGGAGTCTGTAGACTTATGGTTGGGGTCACTGATGTGGCTAAGATACCGGACGCTGCAGATATAGTGGTTGGGGAAGGTATTTATGAGATCTTTTTTTAAAGTCGATAAAGTTTGGAGAAATGAGGTGTGGGAAGATTTTAAGGTCGAGGATAATACTGAAGGAGGAGATAAAGGACAACATGAAGACCCAGATGAGGTGTTTGATGGGCTGGTGGACAAACAACCGATGCCCGGGTCTGTTTTGAAGGATACTGTAATGGAGGATTCTTCATCTAATGGTAGTGGAAATCAGCAAAGTGATCAAAAGAACGTAGAGTCTGATCACTTTGTTTTGGAGGACGCTCTGAATTCAACGGTCTCGGTTGGGCCTGTGGATGGAAATGCAGAAAAGATTGGGCTTATCTTCGATGGTCTTTTTCCCAGCCTGAGGGCGTCGTGGCTGTCAATGATAGCCTGTCGGAGGACTTTGGCTCTGGCATGTTTTCTACGGACGCTTTGACTGAGGAAGCTAGCGTGCGGGAGACAAGAGCGATAGGGCATTCAGCACATGCACATCTGAGCTGGGCCATGGTGTCAGGCGATGAGGTTGTCCCTTGCTTGGGAGACCATGGTATTCTGGTTTCTGGTGCAAATGGTGCTGGCGATGGGGACTCAGTTCCTCTAGAGGGCGCAGGCAACGCATATGTATTTTCGGTCCTGTACTTGGGATCGTTAGCCTGCGGTGGTATGCCAGCGACGGTGGATGGCTTGCCCATTGTTGCTCCAGTTGGCATGCTTGCTGCCACGGAAGATAATGAATACAGGGCTCAGGACATGCCCTCTAATGCTGGTGCAGATGGAGCTTTACTTGGCTCCCTGCACATTTCTACCGGAGGTACTGATACTGTGTGTCAGATGGATTTGAGTACGTTGAATTCCACTAGCCCGAATTCTCATCAATAGTTTACTTTTAATGTCCACTCTGTAATTTCTTTGCATCATCACGATCGTAATACTTATTCTTACTTGCTGCTTAATTCATATTTAAAGGACATGTTTTCCTACTAGTCCCATGACTTAGATGGGAACTCTGCCGTTTTAGATTCATTTACTAAGGTACCACATGCGGGTCTTCAGGCTCTAAGCAAAAAGTTTAATATTAGAGCTAATATGAAAAATGTAGAAATGGTTCATGCTTTGTCTTTGTTAGCTCAAACCGATGAGCAAGTATTGGTGGCTTTGCAGGAGTTACTCGTCTCTTTATCTCTTACTCAGAGAGCAAAGAAAAAACAGTTAAATCTAGACGAGCAGCAGTGCAGGGCTAAAAGAATCGATTCGGATGAAGATATCATGAGCAAAGCACACCGTTTGGCTGCCAAGCGCAACTTAGAAACAAGTGAGTTCTCATTTATTACCTACAACCCCAAAACTATTATTCCTAATATGAAAAATATTGGGATTAATCTTGGCAAAAATGAGAAAAAGTGTTAAATTCGGTAGTTGCGATTAAAAACATAGAGATTGATAGACTTGCAGTTACTGCAAAATCATCTTACCCTTTTAATATTAGAACAGATGAAGAAGAGAGTGAGGAATTTGATGCAGATTTATCCCACATTACTCAAAGTTGGGATGATGATGTGGTTAGTAATGGCATAGACTTATGTTATGATTTAAATGATGTGCCGTGTAGGAAAAAAGTGAACAGGGCCAGATCTATTTGGAAGTTTACTCGCCATCCTAAAAAACTAATCACCCCTTCGAATATCAGTTTATAATGAAAGGGATTTTTTGGAACAACAGAGGTCTGGGAGACTTGGCTAAACACAATTTTTGTCCAATTTTTCTAAAGAACAACGTCTCAACTTCATTGCTATTATGGAAACGGGTAGAAGTGGCTTCTCGGATTCAACTTTGAGACACTTGAGTGGTGGAGTTGATTTCTTATGGCACTCTATGCCACCAAGGGGGAGATCATGAGGTATGCTCTTAGGTGTAAATCCTAGCGCATTGATATTGGAGCTATAGACGAGGGAGACTTTTACTGTAAATTCCGCCTTAGAAATAAAACTAATGGCTTCATTTGGGTCGTTTTTGCGGTATACGACCCAGCACAGGATGATCTTAAGAGCATGTTCCTAACTGAAATGGCAAGAGCGTGTGGTACAGAGCCTCACCCTTTTTATCATAGGAGGTGATTTCAACATTATGAGACGACCAGAAGACAAAAATAATAACAACTTTAAATATCGATGGCCTAATTTATTCAATGTGGTAATAGAGAGTCTAGAGCTAAGGGAAATAGAAATGACGGGTCGGCAGTACACCTGGTCAAATGACTTAGACCCACCAACATTTGAGAAGTTGGATAGGGTGTTGATGAGTCCAGAATGGGATATTAAATTTCCAAATGTTACTGTAGAGGCCCTTGATCGAACCCGGTCGGATCACACGCCACTTTTACTAAATGGCAAAGTAGCTGCTTCGACGGGTAACCACACCTTGTTTAAATTTGAGCAAGGTTGGTTAATTAGAGATGATTTTCATGATATGGTTTCCTCTATCTGGGATCAGGAAACAAAAAGGATGCACCGCCATGGAAAAGTGGCAGAACAAAATACGGGTTGTACGCCAGCACCTCAGAGGGTGGGTAAAAAACACAACTGGAACTATGAAGAAGGAAAAAATTAAACTTACTAATTTAATTGAAGATCTAGATAAAAAGGCGGAGGTTATTCGCCTATCGCCTAATGAACTAGCTCTGAAAGCTTATATTCATGAACAGCTGGCTTGCATTCTAAGAGAGGAGGAAATTCGTTTATTCCAAAGAGCCAAGGTTAAGCACCTGCTTGAAGGTGATGATAATACGAAATACTTCCAGTTAGTGGCGAATGGCAAACATCGGAAACAGAAGATATACAGTCTAGAAGATGATTCCGGTACAAGTATAGTAGATGAGGAGGAGCTCAAAAGACACATTACTAGCTATTACAAAGGTTTATTTGGTAAACCGGAATTTACTTCTATTGAATTGGAGGAATCGGTTACTAATGATATCACTCAAGATTCAAATGAGGAGAATGAAATTTTAACTGCGCCATTTTCCATGGAGGAAGTTCGGAAGGCGGTTTTCCAAATGGAGCATAATAAGGCTCCGGGACCGGATGGTTTCCCAGTAGAATTCTTTCAAGATTTCTAGGAAGTTATTAAAAGTGATTTAATGGCTCTGTTTGAGGACTTCCATAATAATTCTTTGCCGGTGTATAGACTAAACTTTGGGGTTATTACGTTAATTCCTAAGAAAGATATTGCTTTGAAAATCCAATAATATAGACCTATCTATTTGCTAAATGTGAGTTTTAAAATTATCACTAAAGTACTCACAAACAGAATAGGTATGGTGGCAGATCGAATTATTAAACTCTCTCAGACTGTGTTTATGCCTGGTCGAAACATTCTTGAAGGGGTGATTGTTTTGCATGAGTCTATACATGAGATACACAGGAAAAATTTAGATGGAATTATTCTCAAGTTAGATTTCGAGAAAGCATATGATAAGGTGAAGTGGAAGTTCCTTCAGCAAGCTATGTGCATGAAGGGTTTCTCGCCGAAATGGTGTACATGGATCCAAAGTATTGTCTCCAAAGGTCATGTGGGGGTTAGAGTTAATGACGGCATAGGCCCCTTTTTCTCAACACACAAGGGACTACGTCAAGGGGATCCTTTATCACCAATTCTATTTAACATTGTAGCTGATATGTTGGCAGTGCTTTTTGCTAGAGCGAAAGAGGAACATCAATTCAATGGAATTGTACCGCACTCGATTGACGGAGGTTTATCTATCCTTCAATATGCAGATGATACGGTGGTGTTTCTGGATCATAACCTCAAACATGCCAGGAATGTAAAACTGCTTCTAACTGCTTTTGAACAAATGACCGACCTTAAGATAAACTTTCACAAAAGTGAACTTTTCTGTTATGGGATGTGTCGGCGTTTCGAGACCGGGGGGTCCCTGGGCCGACGAGTGAAATGTCGTCGCGTGCCCCAGCCCAGATGGGTCGGCGCGAGACGGAGCACGAAGGGGGAACCAAAGGAGGGAGACAGGCAAAAAGGGGAAACCCACGGCCTTCGTGTTGTCCTGCGCCCAGGTCGGGTGCGCTTGCAGTAGGGGGTTACAAGCGTCCGCGTGGGAGAGAGCGAGGGACTTTACGCGTCACCTCGTCCTCCCATGCGGCCAACCCTCTCTAAGAGGGCCCTGGTCCTTCCTTTTATAGGCGCAAGGAAAGGATCCAGGTGTACAATGGGGGGTGTAGCAGTGTGCTAACGTGTCCAGCGGAGGAGAGCTAGCGCCCTAAGTACATGCCATCGTGGCAGCCGGAGAGGTCTTGGCACCTGGTTCGTGTGGCGTCGTGGCCGTCGGAGGAGCGCTGGAGCCTGGCGGAGGGACAGCTGTCGGGGCTGTCGAGTCCTTGCTGACGTCCTCCTGCTTCCGTAAGGGGGCTGAGAGCCGCCATCGTCATGGAGCGTGCGGGGCGCCATCATTATTTATCTGGCGGAGCGAGCCAGATGGGACGCCGGTCTTGTTCCCCGCAGCCTGAGTCAGCTTGGGGTAGGGTAATGATGGCGCCTCCTGATGACGTGGTCGGTCCGTGCCCTAGGTTGGGCGATGTGGAGGCTCCTCCAAGGTCGAGGTCGAGTCCGCCTTCCGAGGCCGAGGTCGAGTCCGCCTTCCGAGGCCGAGGTCGAGTCCGAGCCCCTGGGTCGGGCGAGGCGGAGACCGTCGGCTGAGGCCAGGGCTGAGTCCGAGCCCTGGGGTCGGGCGAAGCGGAGTTCATCGTCTTCAGAGGCTGAGCCCGAGTCCGAGCCCTGGGTCGGGCAGAGCGGAGTTCGCCGTCTTCCGGGGCTTAGCCCGAGTCCGAGCCCTGGGTCGGGTGGAGCGGAGTTCGCCGTCTTCCGGGGCTGAGCCCGAGTCCGAGCCCTGGGTCGGGCGGAGCGGAGTTCGCCGTCTTCCGGGGCTGAGCCCGAGTCCGAGCCCTGGGTCGGGCGAAGCGGAGTTTCCTATGGTGCTTGAGGTCGGGCCTGGCTGCCTGTCAGCCTCACTCTGTCGAGTGGCACAGCAGTCGGAGCGGCGCAGGCGGTGCTGTCCTTCTGTCAGGCCGGTCAGTGGAGCGGCGAAATGACTGCGGTCACTTCGGCTCTGTCGATCGGAGGACGTGCGTCAGGATAAAGGTGTCAGGCCACCTTTGCATTAAATGCTCCTGCGCTTTGGTCGGTTGGCGTGGCGATTTGGCCAGGGTTGCTTCTTGGCGAAGACTGGGCCTCGGGCGAGCCGGAAGTATGTTCGTCGCTGGAGGGGGGCCTCGGGCGAGACGGAGATCCTCCGGGGTCGGCTGCCCTTGCCCGAGGCTGGGCTCGGGCGAGGCGTGATCGAGTCCCTCGAATGGACCGATCCCTGACTTAGTCGTACCCATCAGGCCTTTGCAGCTTTATGCTGATGGGGGTTACCAGCTGAGAATTAGGAGTCTTGAGGGTACCCCTAATTATGGTCCCCGATAGGATGGCTAAAGATTGTGAGTCCCAATACTCATAACTCATTGGTTGCGGCGTAGGCACAATGCCTTTCAAGTACCTTGGGATTCCTATAACTCACCAAAGATTGAGATTTAGTGAGTGGCGTTGTGTCGTTGACCGGTTTGAGTTGAGACTTAGTAATTGGAAAGCCAAATTCCTGTCTTCAGGGGGCGGCTTGTTTTGATTAAATTTGTTTTAAGTAGCCTACCCATTTTCAGGATGTCTTTCTTCGAAATCCCGGCTGGTGTGCTACAGAAGCTAGATGCTATTCGGTCTAGATTCTTTTGGCAAGGAGGACATCATAAAAAGAAATATAGACTAGCCAAATGGGAAATCATTTGTCAACCTAAAGAGCTAGGTGGGCAGGGAGTCGCCAATCTTGACATAAAGAACATTTGTTTACTCAGCAAATGGCTTTTTAAATTACTCAATGAAGATGGTGTGTGGCAATGGCTATTAAGAAACAAATACTTGAGAGACAAATCCCTAACACAAACTGTCAGAAAACCGGATGATTCTCATTTCTGGGCCGGTCTAATGAACGTCAAGGACAAATTCCTCAAGTGGGGATATTTTAAGGTGGGGAACGAACAAGCAACAAGATTCTGGAAAGATAAATGGCTTAATAACTCTCCTCTTAGAGAGCAATTCCCAAACCTTTTTAATATAGTGCGCAATAAGACCTTACTGGTTGCAGAAGTGTTGTCACATGAAAATCTAAATCTTTCTTTCCAGAGATCCATTATTGGAATTAAGCTTGTAGAATGGCATACCATGATACACTTACTAGCTACGGTTAATCTGACTCCGGTGAGGGACACTTTCGTGTGGAGAGCTCATAGGAATGGGACTTTCTCAACCCGATCCATGTATTATAATTTAATTAGTATCCCCAATTATAATCGTGAATGTTTGCTTTGGAAGTTGAAATTACCCCTTAAGATTAAGATTTTTCTTTGGTATCTAGGTAGGGGCTGATCCTAACCAAAGACAACGTAGCCAAACATAGATGGCGAGGAAGTCTGAAATGTAGTTTTTATAATCAGAACGAGAACATACAACATCTTTTCTTTGATTGCTACATAGCTAAAACTGTTTGGAGAATTATTTATTTTACTTTAAAAATAGACCCACCCATTAATATTAATCATATTATAGGGGATTGGGAATCCAACAAAGGTTGTATGCATAAAAAGCTACTTCTTTCTGTCGTTGCGGCTTTGTTTTGGTCGATTTGGCTTTGCCGTAATGATGTGGTGTTTAATCATAACCATATACTGTCAATTATATAGGTGATTTCAGAGGTACACATTGGTTCAAATTTTGGAGACTCCTATAGAAGGAAGAAACACAACAGCAAATCCTTGTCGTGTGTCAGTCTTTGGAGGTGGTGGCCATGGAGGTCTTCGCGAGCCACAGGTGGCGGTCTAATACAAGGATTGACGCGGTTTAGTGTTTGTGATCTTGAAAGTCGCCTAGAGGGGGGTGAATAGGCAAATCTGAAATTTATAATGTTTAAGCACCACTACAAATCAGGGTTAGCGTTAGAAATATAATCGAGTCCAAAAGAGAGGGCGAAAACAAATCACAAGCAAATAAGAGCGGATGACACGGTGATTTGTTTTACCGAGGTTCGGTTCTTGCAAACCTACTCCCCGTTGAGGTGGTCACAAAGACCGGGTCTCTTTCAACCCTTTCCCTCTCTCAAACGGTCACTTAGACCGAGTGAGCCTTTCTCTTAAATCAAATGGGACACTTAGTCCACTACAATGACCACCACAACTTGGTGTCTCTTGCTGTGATTACAAGTGAGTTGGAAACAAGAATAGAGGAAGAAAAAAGCAATCCAAGTGCAAGAGCTTAAAAGAACAAAAAAGTCTCTCTCTCTAGTCACTAATTTGTTTGTAGTGAATTTGGACTTTGGGAGAGGATTTGATCTCTTTGTTTGTGTCTTGAAATGAAGTCTAGAGCTCTCTGTAGCATTTCACTGTTCCTCTGCAGACGACCGTTAGCGATGTTTAGCCGTTACTCCGCTAGCACACCGGACAGTCCGGTGAATTTTAGCGGAGCGGCCTCCCCGAATTCCCGAAGGTGGCAAGTTTGTAGTGGAACTCCCTGGTGCGCCGGACACTGTCCGGTGGCACACCGGATAGTCCGATGCGCGAGACCAGGGCTGCCTTTGGGTTATCTTTTGCTCTTTTTATTTGAACCCTTTCTTGGACTTTTTATTGGCTTGTGTTGAACCTTTGGCACCTATAAAACTTATAATCTAGAGCAAACTAGTTAGTCCAATTATTTGTGTTGGGCAATTCAACCACCAAAATCATTTGGGAAAAGGTGTAAGCCTATTTCCCTTTCAATCTCCCCATTTTTGGTGATTGATGCCAACACAAACCAAAGCAAATGTATAAGTGAAGAATTGAACTAGTTTGCAGAAGGTAAGTGCAAAGGTTACTTGGAATTAAACCAATATACATTTCATAAGATATGCATGGATGCTTTCTTCATATTTAACATTTTGGACCACACTTGCACCATTTGTTTTGTTTTTGCAAATGTTTTGGAAATTCTTTTTCAAAGTCTTTTGCGAATAGTCAAAGGTGTATGAATAAGATTTTGAGAAGCATTTTCAAGATTTGAAATTTTCTCCCCCTGTTTCAAATGCTTTTCCTTTGACTAAACAAAACTCCCGCTCAATGAAATTCTCCTCTTAGTGTTCAAGAGGGTTTTTGGATATTAATTTTGAAAGGGGTTATACCAATTTGAAAAATTCTTATAAAAAATAAGATACCAATTGAAAAACTTCTTTTAATACAAATTTGAAAGACTACATGAAATTGGTGGTGGTGCGGTCCTTTTGCTTTGGGCTAATACTTTCTCCCCCTTTGGCATGAATCGCCAAAAACGGATACTTGTGAATGAAATATAATCCCTTAGTTACTTTCTCTCCCCCTTTGGCAAACAAAATAGGAGTGAAGATTATACCAAATTGGAGAGTGGTGTTGAGAATAATTTGATGGAGTGGAGTGCAAGCCTTTGTCTTCGCCGAAGACTCCATTTTCCTTTCAATCTATGACTTAGCTTGAAATACACTTGAAAACCACATTAGTCATAGCAAATGAAAGAGATATGATCAAAGGTATATAAATGAGCTATGTGTGCAAGGAATCAATCAAAGTTCGTAGAATCAAGAATGTTTAGCTCATGCCTAAGTTTGGTAAAGGTTTTCTCATCTAATGGCTTGGTAAAGATATCGGCCAATTGTTCATTGGTGTTAATATAAGCAATCTCGATATCCCCCCGTTGTTGGTGATCCCTCAAAAAGTGATACCGAATGGCTATGTGCTTAGTGTGGTTGTGCTCAACGGGATTATCCGCCATGCGGATTGCACTCTCATTATCACATAGGAGAGGGACTTTGGTTAATTTGTAACCATAGTCCCTAAGGGTTTGCCTCATCCAAAGCAATTGCGCGCAACAATGGCCTGCGGCAATATACTCGGCTTCGGCGGTAGAAAGAGCTACAGAATTTTGCTTCTTTGAAGCCCAAGACACCAGAGATCTTCCCAAGAACTGACAAGTCCCTGATGTGCTCTTTCTATCAAACTTACACCCTGCCCAATCAGCATCTGAATATCCAATTAAATCAAAAGTGGATCCCCTGGGGTACCAAAGGCCAAACTTAGGAGTATAAACTAAATATCTCAAGATTCGTTTCATGGCCCTAAGGTGAACTTCCTTAGGATCGGCTTGGAATCTTGCACACATGCATACGGAAAGCATAATGTCTGGTCGAGAAGCACATAAATAGAGTAAAGAACCTATCATCGACCGGTATACCTTTTGATCTACGGATTTACCTTCCGTGTCGAGGTCGAGATGCCCATTTGTTCCCATGGGTTTCTTGATGGGCTTGGCATCCTTCATCCCAAACTTAGTGAGTATATCTTGAATGTACTTCATTTGTCTAATGAAGGTGCCCTCTTGGAGTTGCTTGACTTGAAATCCTAAGAAATACTTCAACTCCCCCATCATTGACATCTCGAATTTTTGAACCATTATCCTACTAAACTCTTCACAAGTAGATTTGTTAGTAGACCCAAATATAATATCATCAACATAAATTTGGCATACAAACAAATCATTATCAATTGTTTTAGTAAAGAGAGTAGGATCAGCTTTTCTGAATTTGAAGCCATTAGCGATAAGAAAATCTCTTAGGCATTCATACCATGCTCTTGGGGCTTGCTTGAGCCCATAAAGCGCCTTAGAGAGTTTATACACATGGTTAGGGTACTCACTATCTTCAAAGTCGGGAGGTTGCTCAACATAGACCTCTTCCTTGATTGGTCCATTGAGGAAGACACTTTTCACGTCCATTTGGTAAAGCTTAAAGCCATGGTAAGTAGCATAGGCAAGTAATATACGAATTGACTCAAGCCTAGCTACGGGTGCATAGGTTTCACTGAAATCCAAACCTTCGACTTATGAATATCCCTTGGCCACAAGTCGAGCTTTGTTCCTTGTCACCACACCATGCTCATCTTATTTGTTGCGGAAGACCCACTTGGTTCCTACAACATTTTGATTAGGACATGGAACAAGATGCCATACTTCATTCCTTGTGAAGTTGTTGAGTTCCTCTTGCATCGCCAACACCCAATCCGAATCCCTTAATGCGTCTTCCACCTTGTATGGCTCAATAGAAGACACAAAGGAGTAAAGTTCACAAAAATGAGCAACTCGAGATCGAGTGGTTACCCCCTTTTGAATATCGCCGAGGATGGTGTTCACGGGGTGATCTTGTTGTATTGCTTGCTGGACTCTTGGGTGTGGAGGTCTTGAACCCTCATCATCTTCCTTGTCTTGATCATTAGCATCTCCCCTTTTATCATTGTCCTCCTCTTGAGGTGGCTCCTCTTGATCTTCATCATCATCATCTTGAGCTTGATCCTCATCTTGAGTTGGTGGAGATGCTTGCATTGAGGAAGATGGTTGATTTTGTGCATGTGGAGGCTCCTCGGATTCCTTAGGACACACATCCCCAATGGACATGTTCCTTAGCGCGACGCACGGAGCCTCTTCATCATCTAACTCATCAAGATCAACTTGCTCTACTTGAGAGCCGTTAGTCTCATCAAACACAATGTCACAAGAAACTTCAACTAGTCTAGTGGACTTGTTAAAGACTCTATATGCCCTTGTGTTTGAATCATAACCAAGTAAAAAGCCTTCTATAGCTTTAGGAGCAAATTTAGATTTTCTACCTCTTTTAACAAGAATAAAGCATTTGCTACCAAAGACTCTAAAATATGAAACAATGGGCTTTTTACCAGTTAGGAGTTCATAAGATGTCTTCTTGAGGATTCGGTGTAGGTAGAGACGGTTGATGGCGTAGCAAGCGGTGTTGATTGCTTCCACCCGAAACAGGTCCGAAGTCTTGTACTCATCAAGCATAGTCCTCGCCATGTCAATTAAAGTTCTATTCTTCCTCTCCACTACAACATTTTGTTGTGGCGTGTAGGGAGATGAGAACTCATGCTTGATGCCCCCATCCTCAAGAAAGCCTTCAATTTGAGAGTTCTTTAACTCCATTCTGTTGTCGCTTCTAATCTTTTTGATCCTTAAGCCGAACTCATTTTAAGCCCGTCTCAAGAATCCCTTTAAGGTCTCTTGGGTTTGTGATTTTTTCTGCAAAAAGAACACCCAAGTGAAGCGAGAATAATCATCCACAATAACTAGACGGTACTTACTCCCGCCGATGCTTATGTAAGCTACGGGCCGAATAGGTCCATGTGGAGTAGCTTGAGCGGCCTGTCAGTCATCATGATGTTCTTGTGTGGATGATGAACACCAACTTGCTTCCCTGCTTGACATGCGCTACAAACCCTGTCTTTCTCAAAATGAACATTTGTTAGTCCCAAAATGTGTTCTCCCTTTAGAAGTTTGTGGAGATTCTTCATCCCAACGTGGGCTAGTCGGTGATGCCTAAGCCAACCCATGTTAGTCTTAGCAATTAAGCAAGTGTCGAGTTCAGCTCTATCAAAATCAACTAAGTATAGCTGACCCTCTAACACTCCCTTAAATGCTACTGAATCATCACTTCTTCTAAAGACAGTAACACCTATATCCGTAAAAAGACAGTTGTAACCCATTTTGCATAATTGAGAAACAGAAAGCAGGTTGTAATCTAAAGAATCTACAAGAAAAACATTGGAAATAGAGTGGTCAAGTGATATAGCAATTTTACCAAGTCCTTTGACCAAACCTTGATTTCCATCCCCGAATGTGATAGCTCTTTGAGGATCATGGTTTTTCTCATAGGAGGAGAACATTTTTTTCTCCCGTGTCATGTGGTTTGTGCACCCGCTATCAATTATCCAACTTGAGACCCCGGATGCATAAACCTACAAAACAAATTTAGGCCTTGTTCTTAGGTACCCAAACAGTCTTGGGTCCTTTGACATTAGAAACAAGCACCTTGGGTACCCAAACACAAGTCTTTGAGCCCTTGTGTTTGCCCCCAACATATTTGGCAACTACTTTGCCTGATTTGTTAGTTAAAACATATGATGCATCAAAAGTCTTAAATGAAATGTTAGGTTCATTTGATGCAATAAGAGTTTTCTTCTTAGGAAATCTAGCATGGGTTGATTGCCTAGAACTAGATGCCTCACTCTTATACATAAAAGCATGATGAGAGCCAGAGTGAGACTTCCTAGAGTGAATTCTCCTAATTTTGTGCTCGGGATAACCGGCAGGGTATAAAATGTAACCCTCGTTATCCTGAGCCATGGGAGCCTTACCCTTAACAAAATTAGACAATTTCTTAGGGGCATTAAGCTTGACATTGTCTCCTTTTTGGAAGCCAATGCCATCCTTAATCCCGGGGCATCTCCCACTATAGAGCATGCTTCTAGCAAATTTAAATTTTTTTATTTTCTAAGTCATGCTCATTAATTTTGGCACTAAGTTGAGCTATGTGATCATTTTGTTGTTTAATTAAGGCTAGGTGATCATGAATAGCATCAACATTAATATCTCTACATCTAGTGCAAATAGTGACATGCTCAACGGTAGATGTAGAGGGTTTGCAAGTACTTAATTCAACAATCTTAGCATGTAAGATGACATTTTCATTTCTAAGATTGGAAATGACATCATTGCAAACATTTAAATCTTTAGCCTTAGCAATTAATTTTTCATTCTCAATTTTAAGGCTAGCAAGAGATTCATTCAACATGTCAATCTTAGCAATTAAACTAGCATTATCATTTCTAAGATTAACAATTGAATTATCACAAACATTTGATTTCTCAACCTTAGCAATTAATTTGACATTTTCATTTCTAAGACTAGAAATAGTGTCATGGCAAGTGCTTAGCTCACTAGTCATTTTTTCACATTTTTCAACCTCTAGAGCATAAGCATTTTTAACCTTAACATGCTTTTTATTTTCTTTAATTAGGAAGTCCTCTTGGCTATCCAAGAGTTCATCCTTCTCATGAATAGCACTAATCAATTCATTTAATTTCCCTTTTTGTTGCATGTTAAGATTGGCAAAAAGAGTAAGCAAGTTATCCTCATCATCACTAGAATTATCCTCATCACTAGAAGTTGCATACTTAGTGGAGGATTTAGATTTTACCTTCTTCTTCTTGCCGTCCTTTGCCATGAGGCATTTGTGGCCGACGTTGGGGAAGAGAAGACCTTTGTTGACGGTGATGTTTGTGGCGTCCTCGTCGGAGGAGGAGTCGGTGGAGCTCTCGTTGGAGTCCCACTCCCGGCAAACATGGGCATCGCCGCCCTTCTTCTTGTAGTATCTCTTCTTCTCCTTCTTCTTTCCCCTCTTGTTGTCGCCCCTGTCACTGTCACTAGAAATAGGACATTTTGCTATAAAGTGACCGGGCTTACCACATTTGTTGCGAACCTTCTTGGAGCGGGGTTTGTAATCCTTCCCCCTCCTTTGCTTAAGGATTTGGCGGAAGCTCTTGATGATGAGCGTCATCTCCTCATTGCCGAGCTTGGAGGCGTCGATGGGGAGTCTACTTGGTGTAGACTCTTCTTTTTTCTCCCCTGTCGCTTTGAATGCGACGGGTTGCATCTCGGGTGTGGAGGAGGTGCCTTGCTCGATGATTTTCTTGGAGCCTTTGATCATCAATTCAAAGCTCACAAATTTTCCTATCACTTCCTCGGGAGACATTAGTTTATATCTTGGATCACCACGAATTAATTGAACTTGAGTGGGATTAAGAAAAACGAGTGATCTAAGAATAACCTTGACCATTTCATGGTTATCCCATTTGGTGCTCCCGAGGTTGCGCACTTGGTTCACCAATGTCTTGAGCCGGTTATACATTGCTTGTGGCTCCTCCCCTTGGTGAAGCATGAAGCGACCGAGCTCCCCCTCGATTGTTTCCCTCTTGGTGATCTTGGTCACCTCGTCTCCTTCGTGCGCGGTCTTGAGCACATCCCAAATCTCTTTGGCACTCTTCAACCCTTGCACCTTATTATACTCCTCTCGACTTAGAGAGGCGAGGAGTATAGTAGTGGCTTGGGAGTTGAAGTGCCGGATTTGGGCTACCTCGTCCGAGTCATAGCATTCATCCCCCACGGATGGTTCCTGCGCACCAAATTCAACAATGTCCCAAATACTAGCATGGAGTGAGGTTAGATGGTGCCTCATTTTATCACTCCACATACAATAATCTTCATCGTCAAAAAACCGGTGGTTTGCCTAGTGGGACGGAAAGTAAAGGAGTGCCTTTGGAAATGCGAGGATAGCATAAGGGGATCTTACTAAACTTCTTGCGCTCATGGCGCTTAGAAGTGACGGAAGGCGTGTCGGAGCCGGAGATGGAGGGCGACGAAGAATCGGTCTCGTAGTAGACCACTTTCTTTATTTTCTTCTTCTTGTCGCCACTCCGGTGCGACTTGACGCGGGGAGGTGACTCCTCCATCTTCTTATTGCCGGACTCCCCCGATGGAGCCTTCCCGTGGCTTGTGGCGGGATTCTCGCCGGTCACCATCTCCTTCTTGGCGTGAGCTCCCGACATCACTTCGAGCGGATAGGCTATTAATGAAGTACCGGGCTCCGATACCAATTGAAAGACGCCTAGAGGGGGGTGAATAGGCAAATCTGAAATTTATAATGTTTAAGCACCACTACAAACCGGGGTTAGCGTTAGAAATATAATCGAGTCCGAAAGAGAGGGCGAAAACAAATCACAAGCAAATAAGAGCGGATGACACGGTGACTTATTTTACCGAGGTTCAGTTCTTGCAAACCTACTCTCCGTTGAGGTGGTCACAAAGACTGGGTCTCTTTCAACCCTTTCCCTCTCTCAAACGGTCACTTAGACCGAGTGAGCCTTTCTCTTCAATCAAATGGGACACTTAGTCCACTACAAGGACCACCACAACTTGGTGTCTCTTGCTTTGATTACAAGTGAGTTGGAAACAAGAATAGAGGAAGAAGAAAAGCAATCCAAGCGCAAGAGCTCAAAAGAACACAAAAGTCTCTCTCTCTCTAGTCACTAATTTATTTGGAGTGAATCTGGACTTTGGGAGAGGATTTGATCTCTTTGTTTGTGTCTTGAAATGAAGTCTAGAGCTCTTGTATGAGGTTTGATGGCTGAAAACTTGGATGCATTGAAGTGTGGTGGTTGGGGGGTATTTATAGCCCCAACCACCAAAATGGTCGTTGGTGAGGGCTTCTGTTGTATGGCGCACCGGACAGTCCGGTGCGCCAGCCACGTCACCAAGCCATTGGGTTCCGACCGTTGGAGCTCTGACATGTGGGGCCACCAGACAGTCCGGTGGTGCACCGGACAGTCACTATTCACTGCCTGGTGCGCCTTCTGCGTCTGCTTTGACTTCTGCGCGTGCAGGCGCGCACTGTAGTGTTTCACTGTTCCTCTGCAGACGACCGTTGGCGCTGTTTAGCCGTTACTCCGCTGGCACACCGGACAGTCCGGTGCTACACCGGACAGTCCGGTGCTACACCGGACAGTCCGGTGAATTATAGCGGAGCGGCCTCCCCGAATTCCCGAAGGTGGCAAGTTTGGAGTGGAACTCCCTGGTGCACCGGACACTGTCCGGTGCGCAAGACCAGGGCTGCCTTTGGGTTTTCTTTTGCTCTTTTTATTTGAACCTTTTCTTGGACTTTTTATTGGTTTGTGTTGAACCTTTGGCACCTGTAAAACTTATAATCTAGAGCAAACTAGTTAGTCCAATTATTTGTGTTGGGCAATTCAACCACCAAAATCATTTGGGAAAAGGTGTAAGTCTATTTCCCTTTCAGATCTTATATTCCATATCATGTTTTAAGTTGAAGTTTGTTTGATTCACAAATTGTTGGGATGATGTATTATTTGAGTTGTATGGTTGTATGCATGAAAATGCAAAAAGCCGGAATGATATTTCTATTTCCAAAAAAATAAAGCAATCACAAAACTTTGAAGACCACCCGTTAATTATCAACAGCACAGTAAAAGATGGTATAGATTCCTCATTTGCTTTGCAGTCACTACATGTTGATTTAATTCACATGAAAGGGTGTGGGCCAAGAAAAGATTGAACATTAAGCAATCAGAGAACTTTGAAGACTATACGTGTTTTCTCCACATAAAAACATTCAGATGTTTCAGTCTCCTCATTTCGCTTCTAAAAATATTTTAGAACACGATTATACTCGATAGATACTGAGCGAGTAATAAATCAAAGAAAACAGAAGCAAGATCATGATGTGGGCAGAAAATATGACTGAGGACAATCACTGCTTCCATAGAGGTATAGAGCCCCTGTCTGGTCCATTACTCTTGCACCCATAGATACCTTTTTTCTCGCATTTTCCCTGCGTCCAACCTCACAGAGCAGGGGGCTAATGGTGCCACTTAACCAAAACATAAGTCATCGATGCAACAAAAGCGTGTACTCATGTCTACGCAAATCAAGCCAAAGACTGCGGTTCTTGATTTTCAAAAAGTACTAGCGGGAAAGTGTAATACCCAAATATTGGGAGGAATAGAATGTACAGGAATTGAGAAAATATAAAAGGTTTATTTGACTACTTATGTTAATTTTCTCATTTTTGCATCAACTATGCTAAATAAAGAAAATAGTGCATCATATTGGAATTTAATTGTTTGTGCATTTAATAATAATAATAATGAATAATAATATTATGGAAAAAAATGAAAGTACAATTTAGATTGGAATTATGTTTGGAATTTTGGAAATTCAAGACAGGAATTTAAATTTGAATTGAAGTTTTCAATTTGGAAAAAGAAAAAGGAATGAAGAGAAACACCACGCTCATGGGCTGAATTTTTGTTCTCGGCCCACTTAGTGCTCAAACCGCCGGCCCACACTACCCACATGCGCCGACCAACCGGGCCCATGTGCTACTGTCACCTAGGCGGGCTCTATCTCGTTTGCTCACTGCCACATGGGTGTGGTCGGGCCACCATCCACCTCTGGTCGCAGCTGATGCTGAAACCACCGGGCGAAGCCGCCGCTGCCGCTTGGGGTTGTTACGCGTGCCTGGCACCGGGTGGCAGTCCACGCCTGTATATATGAGACCCAAGTCGTGATTCATCCACCCCCAAGCCTCAAACACATCCATCGTGGCCGGTATACTAGCCACCATCGTCGCGGGCTGGGAGCTCACCGTCGCGTGCGAAGCTTCGCCTGGCCGACGATTCGAACCCGAGGACTGAATCACGGCAAAGCGCGGGGTGCGGGGAGTGCGCGCAGCGGGATTTGGGGCCCTGTAGGTGCCCGTGCCAGCGACGATTTCTCTTCGGGGTAGTACATCCCCGGGGAAACCGCACCACACTGGGGGCAAGCTCCACGTCGCGCCTTTTTCGCGTAAGTACCCGCCTCGTTGATTATCCTTGTGTCCTTTATGCGGAGTGTCGTTTGGAGTGGTGGTCAATGCACAGAATGGTAGTGTTGTCGGCCTCTGGCCATGGCGCCGTCGCGCGGGTCTTTGCGCCGTCGTGGCTGGTCACAGGAGATGGTGGATCGGTGTGCGGCTGTTGGATCCGCAGTCGACGGCCACGATTAGAATCAGCGTACCGGTTCGGCTGAATTCATCTCGACCGGTGATCAGCAGGTGTGCGGATGAGAGTAAGGCAAGCTTGTGGATCGTTGCGTCGGAATCCTGCTCTCGCGTGCTCGTACCGGTTCGCGGTGTGATATGGGCCGTTGAGGGTGGATCGGTCGGATCCGCGTGGATCGCGCGTACTTCACCATGTACTTTTTACATAAGGGACCCCAAAAAATATGATAACTAACCCGTCGTCCACCCAGGTTAGGGAGTATCTGAGTTTAAAACCTTAGATTTACAAATTTAACTCGGAGCTTTCTGGTAATTATGTGCGCAACCTAGAAACAGATAAGTTGATGGCAATAATGTAGAAAATGATTTTTTGTATAAAAAATAATTTCAATAACTTGCTAAATTCATAAGTAATATATTTTAATTCCTTTTTAATCCATTCTAGTTGCAATAATTTTGTATTAATATTGTTTATCAACTGGTAACTCTGTTTATTCATGAAACATAGACTAAAATTATTCGTTTTCCTTAATCTGTATCACCCACTTAATAACTTCAGAAAATCATAACTCGACAATCGTAACACCGAATTCAGTGATTCTTGTTCCTACGATCTCGTTACGATGCGTAGAATATTATTATGCAGTATGATCTCATGTTTGGTGTGATGTTAATGTCTCTTGTACCATGTTTGTTCGTATTGTTGCGAGTAGACGAGCAAGCCACTGAGGACCCTGGTGTTCAACATGTGGATAATTCTGAGCAGGAGCTCGTTGAAGGCAAGTTGTGCCCTTGACCACTTTTATTTACCCAATAATGTTCTCTATAATAACTATGGCATGATTAGGCTTAATTTTGATGGGACTCAATAGGTCACCCTAGGCTTAATCACTATGGCCTTGATCACCACTGAACTTTTTGGGTAGTCTTGCTATTGCTATATATGATTTTGGATGTTGAGATAAATTTGGCACATGATCATTCTTTATTATTACTGTTGATTATTTATTGTTCATGATAAGATTACTGTGCTAATTGAAACATGGAGAACCACCCGGGAAAACAGTGCTACCACAAGGGTGGAATGGGACACCCTTGGCCAAGTAATTAGGAAAGCTAGGGAGAGATTACCTTACCTGAAAGGGGCAAGCGGGGAGGCGTCGTTGCAGAGTATAGGGAGGTTCTCGTGTCGGATTGCCTGGCTTTCCGGACGGGGGATTCCTATGCTTCTTTCTTCCTGAATCCGTAGTGGGTCCTCTCGAACTAGTGGAACTTTGGAAAGGCCTCGTAGTGCTACCCTGCCTCGTCTCCTCAGTAGAGATGAATGGGAACTCGCGATCCCTTGGCAAATGGGTAACATGACTTGTGGGTAAAGATGCACAACCTCTACAGAGTGTAAAACTAGTATATCGTCTCCTCGGACACTCACATGATTAATTTATGGAAGTTAAATTTAATTTGTCATTTGCATCGCATTGTGGTTTATTATTAATTTTGATCTACTATTACTTTGGGTTGGTATACACTTACATTTAATAACTGCTAATAAAATTTGACCAACTTATTAAAAGCAATGCTCAGCTTCAACCATTATTTATTGATCAGCCTTACACTTCACATGGGCTCCCACCTTTGGTGAGTTCATGCACATTATTCCCCACAACTTGTTGAGCTATGATCTTTTGTGAGCTCACCCTTGCGATATATAACCCCCCCACAGGAGAAGAACAAGTGGTCCAAGAGGAGACCTACAACGAGGAGTACGAGTTGATCTAGGTGGCGTCTCCTAGTCAGCTTGATGGTGCCAAGGAATAATACTTAGTTTGCTTTATTGTTCTCGTTTATTTTTGTAAGTCTTCTATGTAATAATGATACTTGTGACATTTATCTATGTACACTTTGTCATTATATGTGGTGTTCTTCTTTGGCGCACATATGAGACGCACCCGACTTTATCCCTTAAATTCGGGTGTGATAGAAGTGGTATCAGAGGAAATGTTGACTGTAGGACGAAACCTAGATAGAACTGGACAAAACCTTTACCTACTTATCTTTACTCTGATTCTTTCTATACTTATCTTGATCTTGTCTCACCTTTTGCTGATTCTACTCTGACTACTCTTATCTTTTCTACTCTATAAAGACAAGAAGGATTTCACACCTTGGAATCCTACATCTAAGACTCCCTAATGAGATAGGAGACCTAAGACATATATATATATTCTCTATCTAAAAAGTGTTTGGATGTTTGTTCTGATGATAAATGCTTGATTTGCTTCTTTGATTGACTGAAATAGTATAGCAGGGCATTCTAGCATGTACCACCATAAGGTAATGTATTAGTATTAGTAGGTGACACACTAATCTACTGAGCTAATAAAACCCTGAAAGATCATTACTCGTCGTATCTACAATTCTATCTTACCATGTGTTTCTAACTCAGATGATCAATACCAGGAAGGGAGGCGGAATCGATCTACCTGCCAACCACCATAGCAGGAGGATTGTTAGACAACCACAACCAGAAATGAATCATCCGAATCCTCCATCGGCCGGGACAGATCCAGTGGTTGCACTTCAAATGCAGATGCTCCAACAGATGGCAAATACTATGACGGAAATGCAAGCTCAGATGCGGCAGGAACGTCAGGAGACGCGCCAGGAGCGTCAGAAGATGCGTCAGGAAATGAGGCAAGAGCGATTAGAGCGACAACAACAACCACCACTACCTCCACCACCACCAGCAGCTCCACCCCGGGACAAGCACCGGGAATTCATGAGCCACAAGCCACCTACATTCTCCAGCTCTCCAGACCCCCTACATGCTGATGACTGGCTGAAATCAGTGGAAAAGATGCTCAATATCGCTCAATGCTCTGATCGGGAGAAGGTGCTCTATGCTTCCGGTCGTCTTGCTGGCCCCGCTGCTGATTGGTGGGACTCCTACACTGCTGCCCATGATGTTGCTAATACTATTACCTAAACATAATTTGCTACACAGTTCAGAAACTACCATATTCTTGTTGGCCTGATGAAAATCAAGAAGGAATTCCTATCACTGAAGCAATGCAACATGTCAGTCAGTGAATATTGTGATAAATTTATTCAGCTATCGAGGTATGCTACGGATGAGGTTGCTGATGATGAAAGAAAGCAGGAGCATTTCATGGAGGGACTCATTGGGCCACTCCAGTACCAGCTAGTATCTCACACCTTCCCATCTTTCCAGAGGCTTCTGGACAAGGCTATAGCCGTTGAACACAAACGTGTTCAGCTAGGCGAGATGAAAAAGAAGGCTATTACCCATGGGCAGGGGAGCAGTAGCATCCGCCCTCGCTATGTTCCACCCCAGGGTACACCAGCTCGTCCTGGAGGTGGGCAACAGTCCTACCAGCGATCTGCTCAACAGACACCATAGACGGCACCACATACTCCGCATACTCGTCAGGCTGCCCCCAGTGGCACCCTAGCGAGACCTACAGGCCAGGGCACTGCTACATGCACCACATGTTTCAAGTGTGGCCTGGCTAGTCACTATGCTAATGTTTGTCCGATAAGGAACCCCAACACACCGGCTCGTGGTAATTCTCAGGGAAAGCAAACACAGACTCCAGGCAGCAACCGTGGTTACAACATTGTTAGGGTTAACCAAATTAATGTTGAAGCTACTGATGATGGTCCCAACATCGTCATTGGTACATTTTTCATTAATTCCGTACCATCTACTATACTTTTTTTTATTCTGGAGCTTCGCATTCGTTCCCCCACAACTTGTTGAGCTATGATCTTTTGTGAGCTCACTCTTGCGATATATAAACCCTCCACAGGAGAAGAACAGGTGGTCCAAGAGGAGACCTACAACGAGGAGTACGAGTTGATCTAGGTGGCGTCTCCCAGTCAGCTTGATGACGCCAAGAAATAATAATTAGTTCAATTTATTGTTCTCATTTATTTTTGTAAGACTTCCGCTATGTAATAATGATATTTGTGACATTTATCTCTATATATTTTGTTATTATATATGGTATTTTTATTTAGCGCACATATGAGACGCACCCGTCTTTATCTCTTAAATCTGGGTGTGACAGAAAGCAACGCCGATACGGTGGTCCAAAGACAAGCAAGGGAAAGACAAAATCACGCATGCAATGCGCATTGAATAGAAACAAGTAACAAAATCACTCAAATTGATTGCAGCGGTCAGGATATAAACCGTATGAACAGTGGAGCTCCTTGATATTCGCTCCCTGCCGCCTGGCGGCTAGGGTTTTTGCCCCGGTCGTAGCGATACATAAACAGTGGAGCTCCTTGATATTCGCTCCCTGCCGCCTGGCGGCTAGGGGTTTTGCCCCGGTCGTAGCGATACATATCAAGGCTGAGGAGGAAGGAGCTAGGATATTATTGGGATGGGCCTTGCTATGTTATCTTTATGGATCTTGTGAGCCCATTTAATTTTCGATCCTCGGCCCTGTACTGGGAAATAGACGATAAATATTACCCAAAAGATAAAGTTTTTCATTTTTTAAAGTCAACAGACAGGGAAAAAATGAGAGCTAATATTTATCTCGGGGAAATCAAAAAGTGAGTCTCTGCAAATTTCAACAGACAGGGAGAGACTCTACATACTATTGATCTTAAATCAACAAACAGGGTTGAGAACTCTTATCTTTTTAATGTAAGCAACATAGGAGTTTCACAATATCCATTCACTTGTTAAAACATTCAGGTTGTGAAAATCATAGTGCTGCACAAAAATGATCCGTTCTGTAATTTTGTTCAAACAAGCAAGTAAAAAAAAGTAGTGTATGCACACACTTCGATACTGTTTAGATTCCAACGACTAGAACTCCATGGATACATAGGTTGCAGAGTAATCAGGCATCTTGTGTAGTCTCCGGAGGATGCTCTCGGCCGTCTGCTTAGTGCTCTCGTCCCCTCTGTGGAAGGCGCTCACTAACGCCGTGGGCAGCATCCGATCGCCTGTCACCTCCCTCACGCATCGGTCGTCGCCGTGGTCCAGGAGCTTCTCCACCACGCAGAAGCACTTCTGCCACAGCACGTTTTGCCGGTGCTGCCTCAGCGCAGCAAGCACGCGCCGAGCAACGTCGAGCTCAGCAAGGGCCGCTACGCTCTTCTCCACGTCCACCCTCTCGTCGAGGAGAGTGCACAGCGCTCGGAGGGCAGCCTCCACCACCCGGATGTTGTCGTTCTCGAGGCATCCCAAGAGGCCCTCCAAGGCGCCAGCCTCGAGGAGGCAGAATGTCGCCGCTGGAGAACAGACTCCTCGGTGCACCGGGCAAACGCAAACCTGGTGGAGTGAGGTCTTCTTGTTGCTGTGCGCCTTTGAGTCCTTCAGGAGCTTCAGTAGGGTATTCTTCTTCTTGAACTGCAGCTCATCGGGCGGTGGCCGGGACAGTTTGATGGATAGGTAACTAAGGTTCTCGAGCCCCACTGCAGCAAGGCGTTGCACCTCGTCGCTTCCGGCTGCTCCATCGAGTAGCTCAGTGAGCACCGAGGCCAGATTGTGGTCCATGGCCGCCTTCAACACTTCTGGGCTGAACAGAGTCGCAGTGAGCCGCACGAGCGTGCCAACGAGACCCTCCATGTATGGCACAGCCTGCCTGCTTGATCTACCAGCGCCGTTCTCCACCTCTTTTATCGCCCTCAGCATGGCTGGCACGGCACCATCCTTCACAAGCGCGATGTTGAGGGAGGTGTTCCGGTAAGGTAGCTTCGCGAGGAGCGTGGCCAACGTAGCTTGCCGTTCTGTGATGCGCCCAGCATGGCTGATGCTTTTGACCAGCTTGTGTGGCTGTCCTTGTGTCTTGCAGAGCCTCTCTACGATGGTGTGTCCAATGTGTGGAGACAGGGTGATGAGCAGCCTTGTCGCGGCGAGGCTGAGCACCTCCGTTGGTGAGCCCATGAGCTCGATGATAGAATGGCCGCGGTAGTTCTCCCTGATGACCGAGACCACAGTGTCTAGTGGCTTGGCGAGCGCGGTGAGCGCTAGAAGGATGCGGAGGACGCTGAGGTTGAGGTCGTCCGGCATGAAGCACTTGAGCATGTGCACAAAGTTGTAGATGGAGTACTTCGAGGTGAGGACATGGCCTTCCTTGTTCACCACCGTGGTGTCTGGGTCAATGCCTGACTCGACAATGTTAGCAAGGACAGTGGCGGCATTGGCCATGGAGTTCACAGGCTCGTCATCGACCTTTCTGATGAACAGTTCCTCAATCATGACAGGGACAGCGCCTGTGTCGACAAGCATCTTGTTGTTGGGGCGGTGCAAAGAAAGCTGGGCAAGGACATTCAACGCTGCCTTGCGGACCATGGGGTTGCAGCCACGCACCATCTTGACGAGGATTTCCGAGGTGCTTCTATTGATATCAATGGTGAGCTCCTGCTCTTGGACTAGTTCACATAGATAGCCGACCATCTCCATCTGTATCTCTTCTGAGCCTGTTTTGTAACCTTCAAGTCAGTTTAAAACACCAATTTACTACAGGAATATGACGCCCTTAGCAAAATCTCTTAGTTCTAGTATGCAAAGCAAGCTTTCAGATGTTTTACTGATGAAGTGTTAATACAACTATACAAGACTTGGCATGTGCAGTTGTATTCTAGTAGCTTCAGTTTACACAATTACTCTCTCCGATATTATATTAGTTGTCGTTTTGGACAACGACACGGCCTCCAAAATATAACTTTGATCAATATTTTTTTTGTTAAAATACAAATAAACTCTCAATACATTTATATTTTTATAAAAGTACTTTTTAAGACGAAACGATGAATGTAAATATTAGTTTCAAAACTAAATAACAAAATAGTTATTTGTAGTAAAAAAATTTAAAGGTTTAATTTGAACCTTGTCTAAAATGACAACTAATAGGCCACCAGAGGGAGTACCACTTATTTATACAATGTCAGAAACTTGGTGAATTAAACAAAACCAAACTTGTAAAGACAACTGCTATCATACTTGCAAAATATGCTTTCCTAATACTCCGCATCTCACCTTCCACTAGATGACTCTGAAGAGGTTCTAAGTAGCCACTTTCAGCCATGTACTTGATGTTCTTCGGACACTTCTCCAGGTTCTTAAGGACTGCTCCAGCTCTTGCAGCAGCAATTGGATCATCTGAACTGTTAAGCTTCATTGTAGTGAGGATCAGAATGCTTCCAGGTGTTGATCCAATATTATCCAACAGTAACTGTGACTCCGAAAGCTCCAGCAAGAAAGAGATGGCTGCATGCCTTTCATCAGTAGAATTACTTGACAGTAATTTTATTGTCCTGGCAATGGCCTTAGTTTTTCCGATGATATCCTGTATGTGATGCAGAAAACTATCATAATTGAAGAACAAGGCTAAGATGCTAAGCAGTCACCAGTCAGTATAAACTGTTTTAAATTGACGACGAACTCCTTTAGGCAAGAAAATTTCCTACTCACCTTTCCTTCTTCATCTTGAGCTAACAAGCACAAAAGCTTGAGAGCTTCAAACTGAATCTGGTCATTGTGGTTGTCCAACAACCGTGCTAAGAACTTGGTGACTCCGATCTTGTGCATCAGCTCCCTGTTCTTCACCCTCAACTTGGCCAGCAACTTTAGCTCATGTATAGCTTCAAGCACCATTGTGTCTGTAGTTGACAGGGAAAGGGCAGTACGAGCAATCCTGACACGCATGATCTCATTTCTCATTGTCCATTCTTCAATTACACACTTCAGGGAAGCATTGCTCACCATTGTCTTACTTTGCATTGTCATCTTTGTGACAGGACAATAGACAGGTTCAGAACTGTCTGCAAACCTCTCAATATACTCCTCTATGGCTCTCCTGTCACATGTCACACCACTCTCAATCATCACAGGATCAGTCATTATCTCATTTGTTAGTGCACAGATGAACGCATCATACAGTGGCTCAATGTATTCTGTAACCTCTAGGAGAGTGTTGAACATCTGCCCACTAAATTCATGCGATTCATGGTACATTCCCTTGAGAAAGTCCACCAGCCTCGGAGTATCATTATCTCGGAGAGACCTTGTCCTAGGTCTGTTGCCCATTACATTTATGGGTATATCAGCCTTACAGCAATCCCTCATTGGCTGTGATTTAATAGGCACATCCATGTAAGCACTACTGCCAAATGCTGAAGCTGGTATCCTGCAAAGATCATCATATATATTCTGCAAGACATTCTCCAGGTCTTGTGCTGTGCTTTGTATCTCATCATCCGTGACTTGCAATGCTCTGCTTTTGCACCTAGCAGAAAGATCTTTAGCAAGACTGACACTGGCAAAAATAGATTCCATCATCTGTGTCACATTAGTCTGGGTCCTGCGAGCTGTTTGACGCTCCATTGTTGCCATGACTGTTTCCATGGAGTTCCCTTGGCTGCCATTGGTGGTAGCTACTGATAACATGACTACATCCACACAAAAGCAGCAAAACTTGAAAGAGAGAAATGTAAATGTTTTTCAAACAAGCATTGATAGTGAAATTGAATCATCATAAGAGAGCTGAAAAATAATCATAAGGGCATGGAGTAGAAGATAAGATTTAACAGCATTATCATACTTTTGCTTATTTGTACCAAAATTATTAAACTAAGAACCACAAAAATCAAACAACCATTAAGCTGAAGCAAATATAAAAGTCTTTCTTCTGGAACAAAATTTAAATTTATTACCTTGTTCCTAAGAAGAACTTGCTGCAGTGTTCTTCTACAAAGCCTAACCCTCTAAACAACACAATAAAGATAATTAAAACAAAAAGGGTACCTGTATTGTTCTAGCAAAGACCTCAAATATCTGAACTCTACAGTGGTACCACGTGCAGAAGAGTTACAGGAGGAGTATTGCTCCACAAATAACCAGGCCTTGGTTTCCTCTGTGCAAATAGAGCAGACCAAGCAAGATAAGTTCACTTTATAGTCTCTTCTATTTAGTTATTTGTAAAGCCCTTCCAACATTTCAACTAACTGTCACCAAATAGACCTGATGTGTTGACTTTCTGTTCCATCAGACTGTGCTATCGACATTAGCAGGAGAAGCATGACATGGATGTCTCAGCCTTGATGACAGACTGGCATCCTTCCAGAAAGCATAGCTTAATAACCCGTTAGGAACTTCATACTATAAAATAAGAAAAGTAAAGATTAGTAACAGGAACAAAGTTAGGTGATGGGCAGATTGCAAAGCTGCCAAAAAATCATACACAGTAATCCTGATATCAAGGAGGTTGCCGAAAGTTGTAGGCCCAACAGATAAAAAGAGGATGGGGAGGAGGTATGATATAACTCTCAGGTCATAATCGAAGTTCCTAGAGGGAGTAAACTACTTTGAACACCTGATCGGAAATGAAATGTGTGCATGCTTCAGAAACAGTAATTCATAAGCAGTTAAGCATGGATATCTCACCATAAATTTGCTAGTTTTTAAGTGCACTAATCTACTCCAATTTTAGCAGAAGGATTGTCTGGTTCAGCAACCTTTAATATCTAGAGCATTTCTTAAATTTTACCTTGGCCTGAGACCTTGAATCTCAACACAGGTTCAACTGCACAAGCTACTTGTTTGGTTTGTCAAACAAAGGGACAATAGGTGGACGATATTTCTGAATATTATTTTGAGGAAATGATTTGTACCAAACCATGATGGCTAGTGACCGTCCAGGTTTTATAAATATTCCCAGAGAGTGATTATGATTGGATAGCACAAGCAAGACTATGAGCATCAAAAGCATAAAATAGAGTAAGACAAGGGATCCAAGACATCTCATATGGTGATTGTTGAACAACCCTATGACTAGGACGAGTATGCTACGACAAAAAGTCTGATGCTTCAAGTTTGGCATATCAGTGTAGCACTGACCCTTTGTACACATCTAATGGTCTACTCCAGTCCAAATTGCACAATCATGCACTAAACCTTGGGTCAAAGTTTTGCCCAACCAACAGAAATTGTACCAATGACGTGCTGCTTTGTGAGACAACTACCAGGCACCAAAAATACTTTATGGATGAAAAACATTAACTTTTAATTAGAAAAGTAAAACTAATGAGCACAAGTTAAATTATCATTTAATTATATTTAAAAATATGATGAAATAATATAGTTTAATGTGTAGACAATTTTAATACGAAACTAACGCGACTTGAACGGGTTAAAACGGGAAAGTTATAGATTTTCTAAGTTTAGGAGTTATTTATATTAATTTTAGTCTTGAAAACGGCTTCCAGGGACTGATTTATAAATACTAGGGGCTCATACGCAATTTGAAAAGTTAAATCCGAGGACTCTAGTGTATAAACAGCTCCTAGGGACGACGGGTTATAGATCTAGAAAAGTCAGGGTAGCTTGCTTAAATTTTAGGACTGTTCGGCAATTACTTTTCACTTCGCTTGGACGGCAGGTTGATTTGTACAGATCATAGGGTCTCTTTAGCAAAACATATCAGTCGAAGGGGTTGATAAATCCCAGCCGCCCGATCTGATTCAACGGACCAGATTATATCCCTAATTCCCTGAACCGGTATGCGGTAGCGGCCACTGGATCGAAGAGGTACGAGCCAGATTAAATTGTGAATTGGTACTCAACTATGTCCATCCGATCATAATCCAACGGTCGTGATTTTATGAAGCAAGATCTAATAGCATCCGTTGGCTAATAGATCTACGGTTTGGATCTATTCACTAAAAGGGAATCCCCCGATTTGATCTCAGCCGCACACCTGAGAATCTATGGCTACAGCGTGTTCACCTTCCCATCCACGACACCCAGCCATGACAGCGGCCACCCCAGCACGGCGGCACCATGGCCGGATTCCTCCACCCGAGCATCTCAAGCCTTACCACCCACATAGATCGGTGTGTAACGTGGCGGCGATAAAATGCGAGTAGATGGGTAAGATTTGTACCGATGATTAGGCGCTTATCGATTATTCACTCAATTAAATAACTTAGAAATCTTCATGTCTCTTTTCGGTTTCTAGTATTAATAATTATAATCTAGGTTTGAACCATCTAGAGTTAGTATTATCTTTTATTTGTCTTAGGTGGATAATCTCACAGGTAAGAATATTCTTATCATATGAATATTAAATTTTGGAATGATTTTTCTTAAGTTATCCAAAATATGATTTGGGTTGTTATAAATTCAACCCAAAAATTGAGTGAGGGCCTAAATATGAGTGGAGGCTTAAATAAAGGATTGCTAACAAATTGTAACTACAGTAAATAAGATAAAAAGTATATTGAACCAAGAAAAACGTCGATCCGGGCATCCGGCCCTGATCCAAGTTTGAGTATGGTCAGTCCATAATATTACGTAGGCCCATTTCCAGATTTAGCGCGTTACTAAACACGGCCACTTACAGCATATCAAACGCTCAGCCTGGTAGAGGCATTACTCGTAGCCCATCAGCCCACTGCTAATCTGCTAGTCTGCGGCTGCCCGGCGCGCGGGCGGGAGGAAGAGGCATGGCAATCCGGCTGACGGGTCGGGTCGGGTGGCACCGTGGCATGGCACGCATGGCCATGCTTTCGATATTGCTAAATGGGGAGGCACTCTAATTATAAGACGTCGTGTCTCCTCCGATCAAAAGCTTCTCCAGTCTCCACACTCCCACTTCTTCCTCGCCGCGCTCCATCCAAAGTCATAACAACGGAGGAGCTCTCCAATCCATACATGCGTGAAGACCTTCACATTTCTGTGCAACGAGGGACCGGCGGCAACTGGAAGCTGGAATTCCGTCCGCGCAGACCTCACCGTCCCTGCAACGAGCCGGGCTTCGGCGGCGCCTTGGCGAGGATGGTGATGCCGATCTCGAGCGGCGGCGACCACCACGGCGCGGAGCCCCTGCTCCCGGAGAAGCAGCGCGGCGGCGGGGCCGGGGCGGACGATGCCGGCGACGACTTCCACGGCGCGTCCTTCTCCGGCGCGGTGTTCAACCTCTCCACCACCATCGTGGGCGCGGGCATCATGGCGCTCCCGGCCACCATGAAGGTGCTCGGCCTCGTCCCGGGCCTCGCCCTGATCGCGCTCTCCGCGCTGCTCACGGACGCCTCCATCGAGCTCCTCGTCAGGTTCAACCGCGCCGCGGGCGTCAGGACCTACGGGAAGACCATGGGCGACGCCTTCGGGGTGCTCGGCAGGGGGTTGCTCCAGCTGTGCGTCGTCGTCAACAACGTCGGCATCTTGGTCGTCTACATGATCATCATTGGTAAGGCGGCGGCATCGTCCGTTTGTAGATTGTGATTATCACTTCGATCAAGCATTCCTTTTTTTTTCTGAACCTGTCAACGACGACGACTCGGATCTTCTGATCTTCTCTACACAATGCAAGGTGACGTGCTATCTGGAACCTCCTCCAGCGGCGTGCACCATCACGGCGTGCTTGAAGGATGGTTCGGCGAAAACCGGTGGAACGGACGCTTCGCGATCCTCGCCATCGCAACGCTCGGTGTGTTCACTCCGCTGGCATGTGTCAAGCGCGTCGGTGAGCATATATAGCCTTAGCCTGAACATTTTGTTGTCTGTCTGTGTCAATCACTAGTTATGAATCTGATATGACCATATAGCTTGTTTTTTTTCCATTCCTCGTGTTCATTTCAGACTCACTGCGATACACGTCCGCTCTATCGGTGGCTCTGGCCGTTGTTTTCGTCGTGATCACTGCCGGGATCGCTATGTTCAAGCTGGCGAGAGGGCAGATTCTAATGCCTCGGCTATTCGCCGACGTCCATGACTGGCCGTCCATCTGGAGGCTCTTCACAGCGGCTCCAGTTCTTGTCACCGCCTACATTTGCCACTACAATGGTAAGGTCTACATCTACTGTACATATATGATGAGCTGAGATTAATTAGCTCGAGTTTGCATTGCTCAAATTTTGATTTGCTAGCTGTTTGTTTATTTGTTACATCAGCTTATTATTGATTACCAACCTTTCATTGCAGTTCTCCCCATCTACAAGGAGCTCAAGGATTCTTCACAGATCACGCCTATAGTGCGCACGTCGCTGCTGCTGTGCTCGGTCGTGTACGTCACCACCAGCTTCTTCGGCTTCCTCCTCTTCGGCGACTCGACGCTGGACGACGTCCTCGCCAACTTCGACACCGACCTCGGCATCCCTTACAGCTCGATCTTCAACGACGCCGTCAGGGTCAGCTACGTGCTCCACCTCATGCTCGTCTTCCCCATCGTGTTCCAGGCGCTGCGGCTCAACATGGACGGGCTCCTCTTCCCCTCGGCGCGGCCGCTGCCCTGTGACAACCGAAGGTTCGGTGGTCTGACGGCGGCGCTCCTTGTGGTGATATTCCTCGCCGCCAATTTCATCCCAAATATCTGGGACGCCTTCCAGTTCACCGGAGCCACGGCTTCCGTCTGCGTCGCCTACATTTTCCCTGCTGCGATCACACTAAGGTGACTGTAATATGTAACTTTGTTTATTACTAAAATCGAGCAGCACAAATTTCTCCATCATGGCTTTGGATGTTTGAAGCTACTTCGTTTGTTCCGGTCTAATTTACCAGGGATCCTCATGGCATAGCGAAGAAGAGAGACAAGGTCCTGGCAGTGTTCATGATTGTTCTTGCTGTGGTGGCAAACACCGTGGCAGTGTACAGCGACGCTTGCTCGTGATCTTAAATGGCAGCCATGGCTACGTCAAGCGCACGCGTATCTAAAAATTAGTCAGGGCTCAAAGTGCCGTAACTATGTATATAGGGCGTCTGATCCACCATAGTCCTAAGGCGGGATCCATAATTGATGTGAACAAAAGTGATTAACATAATGAATATTCTTAGATCCGGGTTTGTTAATGGTTCTGAATTTTAAAGCCCTTTCTTTGATTAAGTAAGGAAGAACTACTTAGAACCCTTGGAAGTCTATGAGGAAGCTGGCCTTTAGTTGATCCTAGAATTGGATTAATTTTGGTTGTAACAAGGAGTAACATTGTTGAGATGGTCCCTTGACTGCCATGATAAGTGATTTTGTCAAAGTTGCTTCATCTCCTCCTCCTAATATTACTGTTGCTAGTTAACTTTAATGTAGCTGTTTTTAGCGCTTTCATTTAGGCCGAATCTGCCTGTCCGAACTCCGAAGCGTGGCAGCCATAGCCCATATGTGCCTATCTGGCTATCCCTCAAGCTGCTCGCGTCTCGAGTAGGTTGTATTTTGCTGAAAACAGTTCATAACCCTTCTTAATGAAACTATATTGGATATGTATTTTTATCATATTTTTCTGATTTTACAGAAATTTCAAAAAAAAATACAAAATTGAACGAAATAGGTTTGAAAACCATTTCCTGATCAGTACCAGAAATAGTAAATTTTACCGAATTTCGCCAAATCTCAGGCGAGAAATTTTACCGTGGTCCAATGAGACCCCATTATTTCAGGTAATCAGGTGTAAAAACGTACGTCAGGCTTGAAAAATCGCACCATATACCAAATCTATTATCTTCACACACGGGTGCATCATGTGAATTACAGTCTCGAGCAGTCGGAGTTCAATTTCGTAGAGACAGTTCACAGAACACTTCTAATAAGAAAAGAGTAACACCATCCATAGATAGGTGTCTCAGTTTAGTAAAAAAAATCGAAAATTGTAATAACAAGTGCTTAGCATTCCTTCATTGGGAGATAACAAATGAACATACGGCATGCGATCAACTAATATACAATATCATCATGGAATCCTGAAGTTCGCTATCATTGGCGTCATCTCTCAAAACCATAGTCTACTACTACACACCTTCTGCCTTCCCTGTTGCTGCCTTTTTGTCATCGTCATCACTTTCCAATCCCTGCAGAAGTGAGAGGCAGTGCTGTCAGCACAAATCAAATAACAGCAGAGAAAACCAGCTGCCTCGCTTCTTCTAAACATGTCAAAGCTTTTTAGCCAGGCGTACCATAGCATAACAAAGAACATGTACAGATTCAACGGAATAACAACGACGCTACATTTTGATAGCTATAACAACACATCAAACTCCAGCTCCACATTCTATATGGAATGACTGTTCTGTTAAATGCTGTATGCAGCTAAATCGTGGTTGTAGCTAGTGGATATAGTAATTCCTTAACAGAACATCTGTACTTACCGAGGTCGCATCAATCTTATCAAAGTCATCATCTAGCCCATCATCACCACCAACTTAAACAATCAATCGAACAAAAAAAGGTCATATACAAGAAGTGGAGAAGAGATACAAACTTATAGGCTGGCTGAGGTCCAGGGATGAGAATAGCATACCAGAAGCCTCATCATCGCTACCCAGATCCCCCAGCAGAAATACATCCAGGTCATGTTCTGGATTTGTCGAAGAGGTCTTGCTTGGCACTTTTGTGTCTTTCGGTTCTGCAGTTGTAGATGCTTGGGATGCTTCCTTCTGGGAATCCTTTTTCTCTTCCTCTGCTTTCACTTTCAGCTCCTCGAAGTATTTCTTCTCAAACCTATTTGCATTATATTGAAGTCAGCTGTCAGCAAACATATTAAATGCACAAAATTAAGCAAGAAAACTAACATCATGACATAATAAGCAGTGATTCCAAATCAACTAGATGTTAGTCTTGTGATGCAGTTAGTCCTTTTGGTTCCTGTTTTCATGTAAGCTGGAATCCCCAGCACTATTGTGTATGCTACTTTGTACTGCTACTTGCTTCCTTAAAAACCACCAGGTTTTACCTCAGTAAAACAAATGTTCCAAATCAACTATTTATGTGAAATTTTAAGAAACCAAATGTGATAATAAATATATCAAGGTAAACTTCATTTCATTTATCATGGAGGCACAACTATATAGGACATCATATCGTAGGTTATGTCATCAACAATAATTGCAATTAAAGGATAAAATCAGTGTACTACAATGCCACAAATAAAAGTAATGACTACACCATCTCAAATAAAATTATATAAACTCATTTGACAGGTGTGACATGAAGAATAAATGACAAAGCCATCAACATTTTAGTAAAAGATTGTGCATCACAAACAGGATTGACAAAACAAACAACCAAAAAAAGTAACCAAGAGTGTGCAGCATGAGCAGAAAAGGGGTGAGAAGAACACTTACGGAGCTATATAGCTGTTTACTAGCAAAAAATATACCCGCCAGAATTTGCGCTCTTTCATGTATCTTGGGCATAGCTCATATCTGAACTTTGATATTTCCTGAACAAAAGACAGAAACATTTAATAGAAAATAAAATCTTTGCTTGTCTGCAATGCAAGTTAAATAAAATAGGTCGCAAAATAGAGATATTTGCTGGTTCACAGTTTCAGGCCATGTTTGTTTCCCACATAGATTATATAAGTTGGATTATGGTGGAAGGGTGAGAGGGGTAAAATACCACTTTGGGATCATAAATAAGCTAAAATAAGCTACCCAATGCTAGCTTATTTCAGCTTATTTGTGTAGCATATTTCAGCTTATTTGAGATCCCAATGTGATATTTTACCCACATATCCTTACATCATAATCCAACTTATATAATATAGGAGTGAAACAAACACACCCTCACACTGCAAGTTAAACAAAAAAAACAACACATACACAGGAAGAATATTAATAGGAATCAAGTGCAGAACATAAGTGAAGAGATTATGGATGGCCATGGTTAAAAGAAAAATCCTTTCAGACATATTAGGATCATATTAGATTTGAACTAAGAGTCAGCTCAATTCAGTATCAAAATGGTAACTGCCATGATTTTGAACAGCATACTTCTATAGCTACTTGACCCAGTCTCTGCCCAAATTACAACTCCCTGCAGATTCTACACACAACCACAATTGGAATGGCTACAATTTCTTGGTAACATTATGTCCCTTGATCAGTTCACCACAAACATGCAAAAAGTATAACATATCTAAATGTACAAGTTTTGCGTATTACCATTTTCCATTTGCTAATATATCCATCAATGCTTCATCTTCATTGCTTAATCTAAAGAGAAAAAATGAAAACGTAATTGTTTTATTATCACAAATGACATGTCCAGTTCCTTCACTCTGCACGTCCAAATGCTATAAGCCCATAAGCTCAGCTTTCTACAACTTTACCAACGTAAATGTTTTATTATCACAAATGACATGTCCAGTTCCTTCACTCTGCACGTCCAAAAGCTATAAGTTCAGCTTTCTACAACTTTGCCATCTCAATAGTAAATGCACGCATGCTTTAACATATTTGCAAAACTGTACTGTGTGCCCTTTCATACTTGGATTCATCACCATTCACCAATCTATCAACCGGAGCACAGACTAATCCACAATGACACAAACAAATGCATCAAACGATGTTCAGCGAAAGGAGATATTTGATGGTGAGAAAACCTTGACTGCCGAGAGGACAAGTGTGCCGTGTCTGGCCTGCCACTCGTTCAGATCCTGACGCACATTCGACACAGTTGGCACATCAGACACCTCAGGCTCATCTACATAACCAAAAGTCCAATCAGAGGATTGCAAGCCTGGAATTCCCTAAACCCAACCACGAAAACACCGCACCTTGCAGTGGGAAGTCGCGGAAGGTGTTTATGGTCATGCCCTTGACGAACTCGCGGAGGTCGTCGGTGATGCCGTAGCACTCAAGCTCGGCCGCGTCGGGCACCGACGAGGCAGCGGCGGGGATAGGCGGGATCGCGGGGATGGGCGGGATCGAAGGCACAGGGAGGTCGGAGGCGAGGTGCTTGATCTGGCCGGCGAGGAGGTCGGCCTGCTTGGTGGCCTCAGCGGCGATCTCCCGCGACTTGGAGGCGGTTTCGGAGAAGATCTCCTTGGACTTCTTCGCCGTCTCCGAGACCAGCGCCGACGAGCGCTTGGCCGCCTCCGCGGAGAGTTCCTGCGACCGCTTCGCCGCCTCGCCGGCGAAGGCCCGGGCCCTCTCCCAGAGATCCATTGAGGCAGCGGAAAAAAATCTAGAAGGTTATGGGTCTTATCACCGCCGCCGTTGACACGTCTCCGTTGACGTCGGCGCGGGACGGCCTGACTGGAGGGGTGTTCTTTAAAGAACGGGATGTTTACTGTTTAGGGTCGTGAAATCAAAATTTGTAAACAAATATACGTACACTCTATTATATATACTAAATTTTAATCCATCTAGTTATATTATTTTTAAATTATTTATATTGGATGTATTTTGAAAACTTTTAAACATAGGATATAACTTAAATTTGATATATTTGTAGAGAATATAATAAAATATATTTCATTGAGATTTTTTATGTTTTTAGTAATTCGTTTATACAGAGAGATATAGCACAAAAAAAGTTTGATTAGGCCATCTCTATCAGACTTTTTATGTCATCTACTATTTCAAATTTAACTCTATAAACAGTATAGTTTATAGTATAAAAAAAGTATTTTGTATGGTTATATACATGCTCTGCTAGAGAAAGTCTTACACGATAGTTTGATTCATTTTAGAGCTAGAATTGTGGGATGTTGCATACTAATAGAAACAATAATTTTTTTTTCAAAAAACACCCTTATTTACTCATCTCTATGGTTTGTGCCATGATATCATGGACCCACGTAGATGCCCTCATGGCAAATAGCTCCTAGGATAGCTCACCCTTTAAAACCCCTCACCCTGGTAACATCCCTTGAAAGGGATTGACCCATTTAGACTAAATTGTGATAATAAGGAATCAATGGGACATGAAGTTATTTTCCTTAGCACCATTGGACCACTAATGTGTGTTGCGAATTGCACTAGACCTAATATTGCACTCATAGTGACTTTGTCAGCTAGACACAGTGCAAACCCAATTAGAAGATATTAGACATACACTAAGACTATACTAAGATATCTCAAAGGCACTCAAGATCTTGATATGTTTTCTCCGGATAATTAGGACCAAACTTTTGTGGGCTATACATATGTTGGATATATATCAGATTCCCATAACGCTAGATTTTGTACCGACTTTTGTGTTTCTCTATGGTGGTACTATCGCATCGATTGAGCAAACAAATACTAGTAGCAATGTTTACTGATTTCTTAGAGATAATCACATTATATATGAAGACACACAAGGGCATGCTTTGTCTAGGATGACTAATCACATCCAAAAGTAGTAGGTGTTGTTGATCACATGCTTTGATTGATAGAGGACCAAAACAGGGCAACACAATCAGAGATAATAGAACTTTGTTCCTTCAATCTATCCAATGGATGGATAAATTGACGGAGGAAGATTATTACAATCAAAGACCTTCGGGCAATAAGATAGAAATGCCTAAGGGGAATCATTAGTGCTATGTTCCCTTTATCATCTTTCCTCAGTTACAAGTAGTTACTGATATACCTTCAAAAGCTTTAATAGTGATACGAAGGTAAGACTTAAGAAAATCACAACTTTGGAGGCAGACCAATCCAGATCCTCCCAAAAAGAGAGGCTCGTCCGCATGACATTGTACCTCTAATTATAGTGACGGACTAATATACAACTTCATATGAAATTATAAACATATCCTAAGTTCCTATACATACAAACTACAAAATCCTCTAGGGGCACCATTGTCTTTTCCTTTACATACGTGTTGACCAAGCCTTCAAGTTATCTCCTTCGTATCTGACATCTTGTTGTTGCATGCTCAGATAAAGAAGTCGAAGCTTCTTCATGTCACCTTCTAATGTACACCGCTCAAACGAAGGACTCAAACGAAAGTCAGCTCCGTTATTGCTTCGAAAGACCTAAAATAGACTTGGAAACCATTTATGACTTAATTATTTTTTGAGCATCTTCGGCAGGAGAGGCCCTCCAACATGTATTGACACCACAAATACCTCTATCTCTACTACTCTATAAGATCCTAATGTAGACCGTGCACCGCAGTGGCGGAGCACAAACAAAAAATAAGGTATGGCAGTGGAAGGTGGCGACTTCCTTTGTTCCTTGCTGGCTCGCATCTAAATTTCTAATCCTCTGTTTTTCACTGTCATTGTCTCACTTCCTCAATCACGTGCATTGTGTTGTGCACATACAGACACATGGCCTGACAGTCTCATTGCTTGAAGCCTTCAATTGGTTCGACATTGGCCAGACGCCAGAGGCCGAGGCCCGAGGGGGCCAAGCGAGGGAGGTGGCGACCGTCGAGGCGCGGTCGAGCTCGGGGCAGCTACGTGAGGCAAAGTCACAGCGAGGCGCGGTCCAACGAACGAGCTCCGGTGGACGATGACAAGAGTTGTGCGCTGTGCGCGACTGCGCGGGGTTGGCGGGTTGCGGCGCGCCGAGCATGGAGCTAGCGGCTAGCTGGCGCCGCGGGACGCAGAGCTGGACAACTGGTTGTGGTGGGCGATGGGTGGCGGCGACCGTGGAGCATGGAGACTGGCGCGTGTAAGCTTGGTGACTTGCGTACGAGATGGAGCCGCTGATGGGCTTGGCCGCAGGAAAAAATATGTTTAACTTCTTTAGCGGACTGAGCTGAGGTATGGCGTAGGCCGTACTTGGCCATAAACGGGCCCTCTGCCCCTGGTGCACCGTGGTTCTGTCGTTCTGCTTCTCGTCAATCTGCACCTTTGGTTCTGCCTCCGGTCAATCTGGACCATCTGTGTCGTCCGTCACCCCCAGCCCACAGCGTGAGCAACTCTCTCGCTCCTCCCTTCGTAGTCGCCGCCTCGTACTCTATTCGCGCGAGCCGCCAATGACCCCTCAAGGTTGATTTGGTGACAAGGGTATCACGGGGGATTGAGAGGGAAATAAACTAACTTCCCCCTCAATCCCCTACAATCCCCTGTGACCTGTGGTCACCAAATCAGGCCTCACTGTTTGGGTAGTCGAGCTCGGGCAGCCAGGTGAGGCGAAGTCACAGCGAGGCGGTCCAACGAACGAGCTCCGGTGGACGACGACAGAGTTGTGCGCGACTGCGCGGGGTTGGCGGGTTGCGACGCGCCGGGCATGGAGCTTGCGGCTGGCTGGCACCGCCGGGCGCAGAGCTGGACAACTGGTTGTGGTGGGCGATGGGTGGCAGCGATCGTAGAGCATGGAGACTGACACGCGTAAGCTTGGTGACTTGTGTACGAGATGGACCCGCTGATGGACTTGGCCGCTGGAAAAAATATGTTTAACTCCTTTAGCGGACTGAGCTGAGGTATGGCGCGGGCCATACTTGGCCATAAAAGGCCCTCGTGCACCTTGCATCTGTCGTTCTGCTTCCTGTCAATCTGCACCTTTGGTTCTGCCTCCAATCATTCTGGACTAACTGTATCGTCCGTCGCCCCCAGCCCACAGCGTGAGCCACTCTCTCGCTGCTCCCTCTGTAGCCGCCGCCCCGCCTCCCGTACCCTATCCGCGCGAGCCGCCAATAACCTCTCAAGTTGATTTGGTGACAAGGGTATCACGGAGAATTGAGAGAGAAATAAACTAATTTCTTCTTTAATCACTTCCAATCCCACGTGATCCGTGGTCACCAAATCAGACAGTGTTTGTGCCTCCCCCATCCCCATGAGTCGCACCCAGACACCGGCCACCTGACATCGCCGCGGAGGTCGGTGCCTACTCCCGATGGCTCACACTGTCCCTCGTCCCTATGTCCCGCTCGCATGCCACATCTAGTTCCTGTAGACGCAGAGCATCGTCCCTATTTTTCATAACTTTTTCAAACGGCCATGGCCAACTCTGGTGTCACCGCGTTGGGCCACGTCCTGGTTTGTTGGGCGCTGGTGTTCGAGGTCGGCATGGGGAGCAAAGGCGCGGTGCTGAGCAGTGCCATCTCCTACTTCGTCAACCTGACCATGCTAATGCTAGCTCTCTATGGCAGGCTGTCCAGTGTCCAGCGTGTACGAGAGGACATGGACTGGATTCTCCATGGAGGCCTTCAGAGACCTTCTCCGGTTCACCAGGCTCTCCATCCCGATCCCGTCGACGATGATGGTCTGGTGAGACAACTAGCACCTACATCTTGAATTGTTGATTGGTCGTGGACGTATGGTGGACACCGATATGATGATCTGTTGCGGTGTTGCCTATGTATAGCAATCTCATGCAGCTTGGAGTGGTGGTCCTTCGAACTGCTTGTGTCATACTTCCCTGGTGGAGCTGCTGGAATGTGTTATTATCTATACTGTCTAGGATCGATTCCTAAGTCCCTAGAATATCAATCCGTAACTGAAAGTAAAACCTTGATAACGAGTAGAACTGATCTACTGAGAGGAATAAGGAAACATACCTTGCTGTTGTTGTTGCTATCTTCATATCGTTGCCCTGCAGAGAAGCAGCAGGCATCGGGATCCGAGCCGCTGTAGGTTGTAGCGTTTCCAGACACTACGACGCCTAGGCGATGGGGCCTCTAGGGACTAGGGTTTTGGGGCGAGGTACTAGCGTTAGTCTTTCCTACGACCCCTTAGTCCTATATTTATAGTGTCGTGTGCCTGGGGCTCCAACCGAGGTTAGCGTGGGCCCTCCCAACCAAGGGCCCATTTAAAGAGATAGATAGTTAGGTTTAGCTCAGTCCAGTCACTGATGACCAGCTGTGGAGGACACACCCAACAGTCTCCCCTTTGTTCTCTACATTCCTTATTCTCAACTTTTTTGGATTCCATCCCTTGACAAGTTTACACATAGAGACCAATGTGTGAAAATGACCGATTAAGTATCATCACACTCATTGACTACAACATGTTCGCCTGCTTCAGAACGGAAAAGACTTTATTTGGTTGCAATCTGTAGCCCATGTGATTCAAGATCATAGGCACTCCCTTAAACCCATGTCGGCTACGTGATATCTTAACACGTTGGGTGGAAGACCTTTTTGTGAGCGGATCCGCTAGCATCTGCTATGTTCTGTTATGCTCATCTTTTATGGTTTGATCCTGAATCTACTCCTTAACAACATAACACTAAAAGTCAATGAACTTGTCAGCGCCACATGACTTGTTGTTATAGGAATACGGTACCGCTGGCTCATTATCGCAGTAAATTCTCAGTGGTCGCTCTAAGCTATCAACCACTCTTAATCCGGGTAAAAAAATTTTATCTTTATTGCCTGCCCATTTGCCTCATGCATGGTTACAAACTCAGCGTGCATTGTCGACGATGCTCTCGATGTCTGTTTGCAACTTTTATAAGAAATAACTCCCCCAGATATAGTAAATTTATACCTCGAAGTAGGGAACTAGATCTTCTGTTTATTAGCATGAGGCCATTTTCGTACCTTGGAGGTACATTAGAGCCTTCTTAACTACTTAACGGTGTTCTATGCCTGGGTTGATCTGATATCTCCCAAACATCCCGGTAGTAAATTCTAAGTCAGGGCGAGTATATATTTGAGCATACAAAAATGCTTCTGATAGTAGAAGCATATGGTACTGACTTTATCTGATCTTTCTGACACTGAATCTGGGGACACTGATGATTCCCAAACTTATCACCCTTGACTATTGGCGCAGGCGTGGCCTTACACTGATGCATACTGTACTTCTTTAGTACTTTTCTATGTATGACTTCTATGAGAGTTCTAATACTTTATTATGTCTATCTCTATGAAATTCTATTTTAAAACATAAGAGGCTTCTCCTATGTCTTTTTATATCGAAGTTCGAGGAACGAAAACTTTCTGTTTCCACCAGTAGATCTTTATCACTACTAGCTAAAAATATGTCATCGACATATAGAACAAGGAAGATATACTTTCTTTTTCCTTAGACTTCGCATAAATGCAATTGTCTTCCTCGTTTTCCTCGAAACCAAACTTTCTGATAGTTTGATCAGATTTGATGTACCACTGTCTGGAGAAATGTTTTAATCCTTAAATGGACCTCCATAAGTGACATCCCTTGTTTTTCTTTTACTGCTCATGACAAAACCCTTTGGTTGTGCCATGAACACGTTTTCTGTTAACTCTCCATTTAGTGATGTTGTCATTACATTCATCTTATGGAGCTCTAGATCAAATGAGCCGCTAGTGCCATAATGATCCGAAATTAATCTTTTGTTAGGACAAGTGAGAAGGTTTCATGGTAGTCAATGCCTTCTCACTGTGTGAACGCCTTGGCCACATGTCCTTGTCTCTTTCTATATTCCCTTTGGAGTCACGCTTGGTCTTCTAGACCCACTAATTTGTGCTTCTCATAGCTATTTCATATGTAGTGGGATCACCTTCTGCATCGATGTCCTCACACATATAAATCTCATCGCTTTCTATGTCTACACTTGTGTAAACTCCATAATCATCAGGAATCGCAGATTGTCTAGACCTTTGATACCTTCATAAACTTGTTTCTAGTTCTGGTTCGTTCTGGGGCTCCTGCATTAGTGCATCACTTGGCGTGACACTACTACTGTCATGTGAACTCTCCTGTGCAACCGACTCAGAAGAGCCAGAATGTGCAGAAGGTGTAGTGACTTGCTCTGTAGTAGTTGCACTTGGTGATACAATATTTGCAGCAGGGGTTTCACCTCGAGTCGTTACAACCGTTGGTGGAACCACAGCGGGTATCGAGAAGTATGGTTCTTCAACCATCGGAATCGGGACATACATCCTCTTTCCTGAAGGTCAACCTCTCTGAGTACCTTACTCCCCTTGATCATGTCATCTTCTAAGAAAATGGTATGTCTGGTTTCTATAAACTTGGTTTGTCTGCCTAGGCAGTAGAATCTGTAGCACTTCGATCTCTCAGGATAGCCAATAAAATGGTAGCTAGTGGTTCTCTCATCTAGCTTTTCCTGCCCAGGATTAAATATTCTAGCTTCTGTTGGACAACCCATATGTGGAAGTAGTTGAGCGTGAGCTTTCTGCCAGTTCACAACTCATATGGAGTTTTAGCCACTGATTTGCTAGGAACTTTGTTGAGTATTTGCATAGCGGTTTTTAAAGCCTCCATCCAAAAACCCAATGGTAAGTTAGAGTAACTAAGCATACTCATTACCATGTCCATCATTGTTCTTCCTACGCCTTTAGGCAACCACATTCTGTTGCGGTTCACCAGGTGTTGAATACTGAGCTACAATACTATTTTCACTTAGGAACCTCGCGAAAGGATCCTAGGACCTGTCCATACTCAGTATGGTGCCCACAGTACTCCCCCCATGATCTGATCGAACAATCTTTATCTTCAAATTGTGTTGATTCTCTACTTCAGCCTTGAACTGTTTAAACTTGTCTAAAGCTTCTGATCTTTCCTTAACGGGATAAATATAACCGTAGCGAGAATAGTCATCTGTGAAGGTTATGAACGGATTAAACCCATCTACTGTTCTAACTGGAAAAGGACCACAGATATCTGTATGAATAATTTCTAACACTCTCGTACTATGCTTAGCATCTTTCTTAATCTGCTTCACAAATTTACCCTTAATGCAATCTCTGCATTGCTCTAAGTTTGTGAAGTCTAGGTGATGGAGAATCCGTCCCTTAACGAGACTTCTTTTCTCCCCCTCGAAATATGGCCCAAACGATAGTGCCATAATTTCGACGAGGTTTCTCCATCACATTGTTTTTTTTCTTATTCTCATTTCTTCATTTCTATTACGTGCTCTCTTGTACTTCTGTTTTTGTGCACCGTAGTGAGCTGCTCTATGTGTATTATCTTCACTAGTAAAGTGAGAAGCCAAGTGCCTGTGCTGTATTCTTGCCACCGTGATGCACATGGACGAGAACGGCTCTTGGTCTCTATTCCTTCTCTCTTATCCTGCGTTTGGCCGAACGTCTGTTCTTTATTTTTTGTTTTGTTTTCCGGCCGGCTCACCTTCACACGACCGCCAGGAAGCACAGGTGGTTGGCCTCTGGCCGACTGCGCCGCCCTGCACAGAGCCGCACAGTCGCACGTCTCTTTGCTGTTTTTTCTGTTTCTTGTTGAAGCTCAGGGCTCGCTCTCCACTCAGTAGACCGTCAGGACACAACGACTGTCCTCGGTGTCCGGCTCGGCCGGCACTGTGCACGGCGAAACGGGCCCCGCAGACCTCGCCGCCAGCGAGCTCATCCCTTCGGGCGGGTGAGCTGCTGTCGGCGGGAACTGACGACGGCAGTGGCGGAGTTCCGTAAAAATGACGCCCCGGGCCACTCTATAAATATAACGATTTACTACTCGTCTTTTAATTTTTCGCACTTTAGGGGTACTAATATTTAAAACAATCCAGTGGAACTGTGGCAGATAGGGAAAGGGAATCAGACATTCGGGAATAATTACTCACAATAGAGGAGAATCACAGGCACATGACAGCAAGAAGTCAGCACACAGCGCTCGCCGCTCAGGTGGTCGCTGCCCATTGGCCACGGAGGCGCTCCGCCCTCGCCCATAAATAAGAAAAGAAAGGGAATCGGGTTGAGGAATTTGTATAGTTTGAGAGAAGATGTAATGGCAGGGGCAGATTTGGGCGGTGGCGCGGCGCCAATGCAAGCCGCGCGCGTCATTTCTACAGGTCGCAGGGACGCTGGAGACGGACTGGCGGAGGTGGAGGCCGGACTAGCGGTGGCGGATGCCTGAGTCAGAGCCCGCCCGGCCGCCTCGGAGGATGTTGCTTTGTGCCCTTGCCGAATTCGTAGAGCCTGAAGGCGTGAAGAGCGATAGAGGACTGAATAGAGCCAACCACGCCGCTGGCAACATAGGAAACGCAGCCGCACAGATTTCCGAAATAATTAAAAGAGTCTACGTTCTCGTGACTTGAGCGACCAACGCCAGACTCAATCGGTACAAGCAAGAGGTCTTTTGGACCATATTTTTAGGCTGAAATGTATTTTAAGCTAGATTTTTTGGTTGAAAAAAGACCTATATACAAGAAGATTTTTGGGTTGCGCCCCGGGCCACGACCCAGGTGGCCCGGGGCCTATATCCGCCCCTGGACGGCGGTCCGAGCACGACATGTCGTGTGTGGGTAAGATGAGTCGGTCTCATGACCGTCTTCAACTTTTAAAACTCGGATCTAGTCCTCATTTACTCGAATCCCTTACTATGTGTGAATGAATGTATGAGATGGATCTAATGTAATATTCGGGATCGAGTTATGAGTTGATAAAACGTAGATTCGAGACCCTACGTTATTTCTGCTATTTTCTGTGGTGAGTTTCTGTACCTTTGACTTAAAAACCAGTCCATGGATTATATTGATAGTGCTCTGTACACATAATTCGTACGTTGTTTCTGTTTCGTATTGACTGTTTCTTGGCCGAGAATTAAAAAAATTCCGAGCTACTGTGATCTCTGTTGACCCAGTTTACAACCTTTTAGGGTTAGGTTATTAAACCCTAACCCTAAAATGTTGATGTGTTTTTACTATCTCAGATTTCATGGGTTTTGCCGAGACTAAGTCTCTATCAGTGGCCAAAACCCTAGATTTAGGGTTAGGTAAACCCTAAACCGAGAGATAAAAAATATTCTTTCTATTCTAATCTATCTGTTCTCGGGTGATAAACGAAAAAAAATAGTTCAATCATGTTGATCCGAGACTTTTCTGTGATCTCATAAAACTGATGTGAATTAGGAGATCTAGGGTTCTTAGGACGACTCCGATACCATTGTTATTATCTATACTGTCTAGGATCGATTCCTAAGTCCCTAGAATACCAATCCGTAACTGAAAGTAAAACCTTGATAACGAGTAGATCTGATCTATTGAGAGGAATGAGGAAACATACCTTGTTGTTGTTGTTGTTGCTATCTTCATATTGTTGCCCTGCAGAGAAGCAGCAGGCATCAGGATCCGAGCCGCTGTAGGTTGTAGCGTTTCCAGACACTACGACGCCTAGGCGATGGGGCCTCTGGGGACTAGGGTTTTGGGGCGAGGTACTAGCGTTAGTATTTCCTGTGACCCCTTAGTCCTATATTTATAGCGTCGTGTGACTGGGGGCTCCAACCGAGGTTAGCGTGGGCCCTCCCAATCAAGGGCCCATTTAAAGAGATAGATAGTTAGGTTTAGCCCAATCCGGTCACTGATGACCAGCTGTAGAGGACACACCCAACAGAATGAAGTTTCTATCATAGACCCATGTGTCACCAGTGTTGAGATGCTTTAGGCGTTGAGTTCACCAGTTAGTTGCTTTCTCACCATCTATTTCAGCCTGTTACATTTTTGTTTATATTGACTTAGAGATTGGTAACTACAGGTAGTGTTTGTCTAGATATTTGTGTGCAGCTTACCTGCCAAACCTTGGGATTTGAGAGAATAGATTACTACATTAGTGGAGATAACCATATATATAGAGCGTCATGGGCCATATACGACTATTGTAGATGGGCTGTCATACGCTTAGAAATTAAAATTACCTATGTCAACGCTCCTCCGATACTATAACATTTTTGTTGTTTGTATAGACTTGAACAGTTGTCAAGAGTTAACATGAAGTTTGAATTTTATTGTAAAAAAGGTGCAGCGCTTAAAAACAGTAATGTGCGAAGATGACATAGTTAATATTAAAGGTTCCAAAACATCTCTTTATTCTCTACTAATCTATAAACCATATAATGTAGACAATGCATCGTGGTTCTGCCTTCTGTCAATCTGCATCTTTGGTTCTACCTCTCATCAATCTGCACCATCTGTGATGTCCATCGGCCCTAGCCCACACCGGCGTGCGCCCCCCCCCACCCCACAAAAAACATTGTGATACTCAAATAGCTGTCCTATTCTCCGTACAGTGTCAGTTTGCTAAACTGTTTCTGCTCTTGTGGTAAAATAAGTGAGGTGACTTCTGAAGTTGTGCTTGTGGAGAAGGTAAAAGTAAGTGGTGTTCTGGATTGCAGCTTGGTATGTGTTATTTTCACAGTTACAACGCACAACCATCTAACTATTACATGTTAATTTTGTAGCAACGCACGAACATACATCTAATAATCTATACTACTTATTAAGAAGGTAAGAGTAGTCTGTCGTTCTGCCGTTCTGCCTTTAATCGATCTGGACCGTCCGTGGCACGGTAGCCGCCAACCGCTCATGATCCATCCGCCTGCGCTCTCCGCTCCCGTGTCCTCCCACGATAGCGACGAGCAACCTCGCCCTCTCTAGAACCGACGTCGCCGCCCTCTCCCCCTCCCTCTCTCCGTCCCTCTCGTCTCGCTTCTTCCTCACTGCCTCGCCGTCCCCAACCCTTAACCGGATCGCGCCGGACACGGTCGTTGGGCCGCCACCATGATCTCGACACCTCTGTGCCCCCGCCTCCTCACGCTAGCCCCCATTGCCCGTCTCCCCGGAAATATCGCCCGCTCCCCGCCCATCCCGCCGCCGCGCCCGCCACCCCCCCAGCGGCGACACGCCTCCGTTCGAAGAGGTTTTGATCAGGCCGGCTAGCGAAGGATCCGTGCGGTGGCGGACTGTGTGCGGATTTGGGGTGTTGCTTGCCGCGGAGACATGGAGAGCTGCTACACCAGGGCTTCTATGTTGCCATCGTCAACAACCTCGACAACGTCTCTGAGGTATTGCCTCGTGAAAGTGCATTCATCCCTTTTGTGGGTTTTGGTGATTTGGATAACAACACATTTAAAGGTCTAACGAGTTTGCTAAGTGTTGAACAGGAAATTCAGTATGATGAACATACTTAAATAGTGTATAATGATCAGTGAACAAAGGTTCAACACGAGGTTAAATAACCAATGAGACAATGCAAATGGATATAATATGATCTCTACATTGGTTTGAATATATGGACAAGACCTGAGAAATCACTACATACATATGATCAGAATAGAGGATGAAGTGATTAAGAGGATAGGTCAAGCCAAAGTGAATAAGATATGAGGAATCGTGAATTGGCTTGACCATATTACTATCAGTCCATATATGCTTCTATGAGAATCAAACTAGAGCTTGATTAATCTTAACAGTTATATCTAGAAGACATTCAAGCAAGGTTCACAATATTGAAGAAATGATTCTCTCAATGGATGCTCAAAATGATGTGACTCAAGAATGGCTTGATAGGGTGAAGATAGCAAGGAAAGAGCTTCGAGGAACTAAGCGAAGGTGAAGGCCAAGCGACGGCTTGTGGACCGAGGTACCATGGCTAAGGTGAAGAAGAGAGTACTTGCACTAAGTCGATGAACTAATCAGCTATGAAGAGTTATAACATGTTGATGCATCAGCAAGGTGACTTGAAGCCATGTTTTGAACTCATACATGGTGATATGGTACAAGTCACAGGGTTTGATTTATGTTTGCTTCAAAAGGTGAGACAAAGATGTTTGTGATCCTTATGAAGCAACGCCATGGAGAAATCACACATGAGATGCCAATTACTCAAGGAGTTTACTTAATTATATTTTATTTAACTTGAGTATAGGAATCGTCGTACTATAAAGAGGGATCCAAAAAGAAGGTTGGTGTTTGCCAAAGCTCAAGCCTCTATATTCAAAAGCTATTTTTGAAAACCAAAAATCTCTTGGATGTTCTATGGTTGACCGCGGTTAGGTTTGAGAAACCTAGAGTGTTCTTGTTGAAAAGCAGCTGAACTTCTTCAACTGCAGCTGAGCTTTTCAGCTGAGCTGAACTTCAGTTGAGTTGAGCTTCTTGAGCTGCAGCTGAGCTGAACTTTAGCTGAGTTGAGCTTTCTCAACTCCAGCTGAACTTCAAGTTCAACCGGGGTCCAGACAGGTTCAACCGGGGTCCAGGGCAAGTTCAACCGGGGTCCAGAGAGGTTCAACCGGTTTCCAGGGAAAGTTCAGCCGGGTTTTTTTTCCCGAACCTCACTGGTCAAAACCGGTTGAACCGGTCCTAGGAGAGGTTCAACCGGTGTCAGGGTCAACTGACCGGTCTGACCTCCTGACTGGCAGACTGACTGCCAGTCTGACCCCCAGGCGGTTGAACCGGCCCTAGGGGCGGTTCAACCGGTGTCAGGACCTGTTTTTGCAGTCTGACCTGCAGTCTACCAGTCTGACTGGCAGACTGACTGTCAGCCTGCCCCAGGCGGTTGAACCGGTCCTAGGGGCAGTTCAACCGGTCCTCCACAGCCAAAATCAGCCCAACGGCTAGTTTTGAAGCCCCACCTATATATACTCACTCCTACCTCTCTCCCCACATAAGAGCACGACCCAAAACTCCATTTCTAACTTGAAGAACAACTCCCACTCTCTCTCACACATCTCTTGCCTCTCCCATTTCAAATCTTTAGAGAGAAATCTTTGAGTGAGTTTGAGAGCTGTGGTTTTTGTGCTTCATCTCCAAATCTCTCTTGCTCTTCTTCATTCGAGCTTTGGTACTACATCGAGTTCTTTGTGGATTCATTACTCTTGGAGCTTCTAGCTCCTAGACGACTAGGTGTCTCTTGTGAGTCTCCAAATCTTGTGGAAGACCGCAAGAAAGTTTGTATTACCCGTTCGTTTGAGCAAAGATTAGTGTGTGAGCTTGACCTTTGTGGTCGGCAAAGGGAGGATTAGGGTTGAAAGAGACCCGGCTCTTTGTGGGCGCCTCAACGAGGAAGTAGGGCACCTTGGTGGTGTGACCGAACCTCGGGATAAATCTTGTGTCTCTTGTGTTCTTGTTCATTGTGTTTGTTTGTGTTCTTCGTTCTCTCACCCTTCCGTGAAAGATTTGTTCATATCTTTTTGGTGTGTGGATTTTGAGAAGTGCCCTTCTCAGATCTACTACTTTGAACCCTGTGGATCATTTAGAACATTCTCATTTCCAAAGTTAACTGGGTGAATTTCGAGATCAATTCAGTTTTATATCTCATTCTTTAGTTGAGCTCGTTCAAACCAGTTGCACCGGTTTTGACACCGGACTGTTTTACCTAGTTTGTTTCTAGTTTTTGTTGAAAAAGTTTTAACTTGCCTATTCACCCCCCCTCTAGGCAACTTTCAATTGGTATCGGAGCCTAATCCTCGTTCTAACGCTTAACCGCGTGAGGAAAAGATCATGTCGGGGGGACTAAGAAACGAAAGTGCTTCTAAGCTTGAAAAAGTTGAGATTGCCTCGACTTCATCTTTTAGTGTAGATGTTGATCCTAGGGCAATAGATCTTGCCATGAGAATCGCCGAAAGGATGTTCCTCAAAATGAAGGAAGATGAGGCGAAGAACAAAATTGAAGAAGAAAATGATCGATGGAGACCAAACGACGAATCCACCTCTTCACAAGGTTCGTCTTTCAAATCCACTTCTCATATGTGCTTTATTGCTAATGGGAGTGACAGTGAAAGCGAAAGTGAGGATGAGGAGGAGCAAGAAAGTGATAGTGAAGATGAGGATGATCTTCAACAATTCTTCGCTCAGCTAAGCAAGAAACATCAGATGAGCTTGCTCAAACTCATGAAAAGAGCGGAAGAACAAAAAGAAATGCTTCATAAGCAAGAAGACTTCCTCATCCGAAAAATCGAAGATTTAGAAAAGTTGACCAAAGAGCATGAGAAGCTAAAGTGCTCTCATGATGATTTGGTCCAAAGGTATGAAGACATTTCAATTAAGCAAATTAAAGTTGTTAATCATTCATCATATATTGCTAAATTAGAAAGTAAAAATGATATGCTCAAGAACACAATAGAAAAGCTAAATATTGAAAATCTAGCTTTACAAGAAAAACATGATATGCTTGTGTGCTCTCATAATAAATTGATGGATTCACATATCATGTTAGAAATGGCTCATGAGGTTGTGTTAACTAATTTGAAATCATACCAACCTCACATATGCACATGTACTCAAGTAGAAACTATATTATCATGTGCTAACAAATGTTGCTCTCAAGAAAGCCAATCTTCCATTGAGCTAGAAATTTCAGGAATTAGTGAAATTTCTATCACACAAGAAAATAAAGAGCTCAAGGAAGAAGTTGGAATGCTAAGAAGGAGCTTAACTCGTTTGAAGGGAAAGTGTCATGCTCAACCTTCTCAAGATAACCGTGATAATATGGTGAAAAAGCTTGATAAGGGGACAACCGTAGCATGCACAAAACCCCTTCAAAAGAATACCAAGCTTTCCAAGAAGAGCATGAGCAAAATCCATGGTGAGAAAATTAATGCTCATATGATTTGCTCTAACAATGTACCTATGTGCTTCAACAAAGAAAGATCAAAGAGAAGCAATAGGAGGTGCTATGGATGCAAGGAGAAGGGCCATGAAATTGATTCATGCCCCCACATGAAGAATCAAGACCTTGCACGATCAACAAAGATGACCATCAAAAAGGATGAAAGCAAAAGGCAAATGCATTGCAAGGACAAGCATCGCATTTGCTACAATTGCCGTGAAAAAGGTCATCTATTCAAGGTTTGTCTAAAGGGTAAAACTCCTAAGCCTAACTTGTCAATACATTCAAATATGCTTAGGAGACCCAAATTTGACTCTTGTGCTAGAAAGGTGATGAGTTCACCACATTCTAGAAACAAGGCTATTTGGGTGCCTAAGTCCTTATTGGCTAACCTTGATGGACCTATCATGAGATGGGTACCAAAATGAACTTAATAAGTTTTGCAGGTACCCAGAGATGATATGAAGCTTTGGGGTGCTTGAGCGGTTCAACTCAATTCTTATCTCAAGCTATCAATCTTACATTGTCTATCCTTTAAGATTGACCCAAAGATGAATTGAGTTGTTATATCACTAACTTCATATTCATCTCTAGCAAGAACTTGTGTTGTAGGGAATAAGGATTAACCTTTGTGGGAATCAAGCAAAAAGCCTACAACCAAGTGATATCCAAAGGATGGTAACAATTAATTCTTAAGTACACATTGCTTTTAATTGGTATATTCCTTTGTGTCTTTGGTAGCCACATAGGAAAAATGAAGCACTTGAGAATGAACTTAAAAGATTTTACCTTGCTTTGGAAAGGATCTAATTATATGGTAGATTGCAAGTTCATATTTTTATATTGTGACAATCTACATGCTTTAAATTGATTGTATGTATCTTGTGGCATATTTCAAGTTAATCATCATATTATGACCTAGACATAAAGAGTATTATCCCATGTTCTTAAATGAATAGAGTGCTAAGTAAGAAATTCAAATTCTTATAGCACTTACCAAATGGGGAATTCTCTATATGACTAGAGTTGTGAGACTAATGTTTCTATCTAAGTGTTTATGTAGTCTCACAACATGAGAATGTGTTTCCCAAATGGAGTGTGCCATTCAACATTCAAAGAAGATCGAACCAATACTATGTGATGTATTCATTCTTGTTTAAATTGGTTTTGAGTCTTCTCCATTAATCACTCACCATGCTATGAATTAAACTTGTCATGTAAACTTAATTAAATAATCATGCTACTTTCATCTTTTTTACAATTTATGTTATGCATGATGCTTGTAAGGGTAATTTAGTTCATATCATGAGGTTTCCTTGTTTTAGTAACCTTCTTGTCATTCATATACTAGAGGTTGCTAAATAGGAAACTATTGCTTGTGTTACTAATACAATCTCTTTTAAAATATTTCATGGAAATTCATAAGTAGAGATTGTGATCTTTCAATTGGTAAAATCACAAGCTTTAAAGGTTAATCTTCACCTAAAAGGAAGATTAGGAATGCTCAAGGCAAAGGTATGGAACAAATTGCTTCAATTGGTAGTTGATCAATAATAGTTCCTTTCAAGTGGCATTCTTTCAATTGGTAATAATATATTCTATGGAAAGGAATGTCAATATGAAGGTTAAATTCATTTTGGCTTAAATTTGTAAATTAATGCATATTGTGAATTCACTACTCCATGTGCATTAACTTAAAAGGAATTTAATTTATGCCTTTACGCCTCATAAATGATGATTTGTTTGCCATTCATATATAGATATCATCATTCATTAAATACTTCCTTGTAATACTAATACCTCTTTTCAAAGTGTTTTATCGACTAGTTTTAAAAGGAAAAGAGATAACAAAGAAGGAAGTCTCCACAAATGATGAAAATAAGAATACTAAGGTGACACCACCACAGATAGTAAGATCTATCAAATTGGTATAACAAATGATACGTTCTATATGGTGGTAAGTATTCTTAGGCATAAGTTAATTCATTGCAAATTTGTCATGCCTTGACCATGATATGTAATGTACTCCTCATGAGACTCTTAACTGAATTGAAAGTGCATGTGGTAAGTCATTCAAATACTTGATGCACATATCTAGTGGGAGAACATTATATATATTGTGTCGTAGAGAATAAGTTTCCCTTGAGTAAGCTATACTAAGACAATCCAAAATGGTAAATTTGTATCTCATTCATATGGATTGTAATCTTTGTTTTCTAAATAGCTACTCTTGATGCAGTTTAAAATTCCCTTATCGTTAAATCTAAAAGTGCATAAGAATCCTTTTTGTTGATATTCATCACATACATATGCACTAACATGGATATGATTTTTAAACTGTAAAAGGTACAATTAGTGATCCATACTCTCTAAATTTTGGAAACCCATATTTTGATATCTTAGAAATCTAATTCAATCGGTATCCATATGCTTCACATTGAATTGGATCACTAAGTTATAAATTCCATGCATAACTTGTCTTTATGATATGAATGCTTGTGCAACTAACCTTGATAAGGTAGGTGCACCCAAGGTCAAGCTAGGTTCATCATCAAGAAGGCAACAAAATGATGTATCAAGAAAAGGAGAAAAGGCTCCTATTCTTAACTCTTGCTCTTATCTGTGAGTTTACATATTAACTTGGAACCATAGTAAGATGGTTGTCAAGTATATGTGGATGCCTACACAAAGAGAAAGGCCACAATAAGGAATGTGTGGGTACCCAAGGCTCTTACTACTAATCTTAAAGGACCCAATTAAAATTGGGTACCAAAATACGAAGCTTAAACTTGTTTTGCAGGATCACTCCTTCAATGGATCAAGTTGGGTGCTCGATAATGAATATATAAATCATATTTGGAGATAGTAGCAAGGGTGGTAACAACTGAATCTCAAGTGCATATTATTTTCAAATCTTATCTCTTTTGTGACTTGTGTAGCCACTAAGGGAAAAGAAGCACTTGATGATATACATCAGTTATTGATTATGAAAAAGGTCTAATTGGAAGATAAATGAATATTATCATATGGTCAACAAATCCAAAACTATGTGATGTACTCTCTCTCTAGTTAATTTGGATTTGATTCTTCTATATTAGACACTCACCATAATATGGATTAAGTCAGCCCTTTAGACTTTATTGAATAACCATGCATATTATCCATATCATTCAAAATATATTGTGCTTAAGGGCTCAAGGGAAATTTAGTCCATATTATGAGGTTTTTCTGTTTTTAGCAACACACTTGTCTTTCGCATATAAAGGGTTGCTAAATAAGAAACTAGTGCTTGTGCTACTAATGCCATCTCTTGTGTTGAGTTTATCCATAGAAAATCTATGTTAAGAGATGGTGCTTGTTTTAAATTGGATAAATCACAAGCTTAAGGATACTATTCAACTAAAGTAAGATGAAGTTGATAAGAGGCCAAGTGTTTCAATAAGGTCCTTCCAAGCGCTTTCAAGATGGATTCAAAATCTATGGATATAAGAGTCTTGGTTGTTTCAATCATTGAGTTTTAATTGATCGAATCAAGAAAAGATGAAAGAAGTTCAAGATCACTTGGTTGGATGAAATCGTAAAGAGAAAAGAGATCACAGTGATTCAAGAAGGGAGTTATACTTTTTTTGTCAACCAAATAATGAAGATGTAGTGACATATTTATATGATATCCTTCATTATGAGGTTTTGAGGTTCATATTAGCATGCTTTACCCTTCAGGATTTCAATTGATATACTTTCAATTCTTAAACTTTCAATTGGTTTAATTTTCAACATCTATGTAAAGCATGTTATGTTAAACCAAGATATAGTGCAAACATCTCCTTTAACCTCGTATTGTTGATGTGCATAAGTGTACTTTGTGTACTCTTGCATGCACAAATTGAGGGAGAGTTTAGCCTATATCTTGTGAGACTAATAAATTCTTTCAAGTTCATGTTGTGTAGTCTCACACCTTGGAGAACATCAAATGAGGATGAATGGTTCCATAGAAATGAAGAATTTCTCTTGATTGTTTGAAGAGGATAAGTTTCTCTTTGAAATGTCAAGCCTATCAAAAGCTAAGATAGAAATTCATGATTATAATGAAGACCATATGGCATGGAACAAAGGTGTGTCACTCCATGAACTATTGTATTACATTTGTGTATCTAGGCTCTTACAAGTTAGTGTATGCATGTATATGCAATATCTTAAGCCACATCATAAGGTTGCACTTGAATCTTGGCTTAAAACATTGCATATCATGTCTATTAGTATACCGTTTGATTATGAGTAATTCCTTAAATTGGTGCAATTTCACATTTTCATACTTTATTTGTACCAAGGTTCAAATTGTATAACTTAATCCCCTGACCTCACAAGTCCAAGTGCATAAGCTAAACAAGTATTCATCACTTGTATGCACACATTTAGGGGGAGAATGGTCTATAATTTGAATCTTTGAGACTAACTTCATTTTCAAGTCTATTATGTGTGTAGTCTCAAATTAGAAAGGAATCTTCAAGCAAAGTCAATCGCTTCCACTGCAAATTTTGATGGGTATCAAAGATTCTTTGCTCCAATAAATGTATCTTCTATACATTTCATAAGAGAATGAGTTTCTCTTGTATATGCTACTCCAACGTCATCTAAAATTGGTAAATATGTATCACATCTTTTTGGATTACAAATATCTGAAGTAGCATAGCTTATAGATTCTCCTGTCTAGAACTTAATTGATTAAATAGTGCATATGTTTCTTATGTTGCATGATTATGTTCAATTGATACTCCTTTTATGCCAATGGTACTTTAAGTTGCAAATAAGTACTCTCAACAGGTATCAATTGAATTCATATATATGTGTGCACTAAAACTTGAGGAGAACTTAGTGTAATATGCAATTAGTGATCTGATTATCTATCAAATTGTATCAATTGGTGGTTTTCAATTGATATTTTTCATACATGATCACTAGTTGTATAATTCATACTTGTGCAATTTTCATGTTTCCTCTTGTTGTGATAAGAAAATGCTAGGTGACATCTAGACTCTAGGTATCAAGTTTCACCTTCAATCTAGTAGGACAATCTTCATTTGATATCTTGGACATAAGTCACAACTATGCCAACAAGAGCTTGCTAATGAATTCTAAATCCAACACAAGTCTGGAAACCCCTTGAAAAGGTAAAAACGCAAAGGTACATCACTTATGACACTTATCCATTACCTTTGTGCCATCTAAGGACCCTTTTCATAATAGTGTGTTCCCATCTTGCTTAATCATAATTTCTACCCTTTATATTCTTTGTATCCTTTTTGGAGATTTATGACAAAGGGGGAGAAATTTTGCATTAAAGCTTACCTTTAGTCTTATGTAACTAAGTGTTAGAAGACTTTAAAAAGGGGAGAAATAATTAACAAAAGGGGAAGTCATAAGAAAAACATAAGATGTAGAAAATTGATGAGTGCATACTATGTCATGAACATCACGTTTATTTTATGACACACTGCACCCCATGAATAGTATGATATAAGTTGTCTCCATACTTTGACCCAAATATGTGCTTTTGGCATTTGAGTACAAAAGTGTTATTTTTCTGAAATGCACATATTTAGGGGGAGGAAACTATATCATAGGATTCAAAATCTTATTTATCAAATCTTATGTAAGCTTTAAATGTGTTGTCATCAATCACCAAAAAGGGGGAGATTGAAAGTGCATTCATCCCTTTTGTGAGTTTTGGTGATTTGGATAACAACACATTTAAAGGTCTAACAAGTTTGCTAAGTGTTGAACAGGAAATTCAGTATGATGAACATACTTAAATAGTGTATAATGATCAGTGAACAAAGGTTCAACACGAGGTTAAATAACCAATGAGACAATGCAAATGGATATAATATGATCTCTACATTGGTTTGAATATATGGACAAGACCTGAGAAATCACTACATACATATGATCAGAATAGAGGATGAAGTGATTAAGAGGATAGGTCAAGCCAAAGTGAATAAGATATGAGGAATCGTGAATTGGCTTGACCATATTACTATCAGTCCATATATGCTTCTATGAGAATCAAACTAGAGCTTGATTAATCTTAACAGTTATATCTAGAAGACATTCAAGCAAGGTTCACAATATTGAAGAAATGATTCTCTCAATGGATGCTCAAAATGATGTGACTCAAGAATGGCTTGATAGGGTGAAGATAGCAAGGAAAGGGCTTCGAGGAACTAAGCGAAGGTGAAGGCCAAGCGACGGCTTGTGGACCGAGGTACCATGGCTAAGGTGAAGAAGAGAGTACTTGCACTAAGTCGATGAACTAATCAGCTATGAAGAGTTATAACATGTTGATGCATCAGCAAGGTGACTTGAAGCCATGTTTTGAACTCATACATGGTGATATGGTACAAGTCACAGGGTTTGATTTATGTTTGCTTCAAAAGGTGAGACAAAGATGTTTGTGATCCTTATGAAGCAACGCCATGGAGAAATCACACATGAGATGCCAATTACTCAAGGAGTTTACTTAATTATATTTTATTTAACTTGAGTATAGGAATCGTCGTACTATAAAGAGGGATCCAAAAAGAAGGTTGGTGTTTGCCAAAGCTCAAGCCTCTATATTCAAAAGCTATTTTTGAAAACCAAAAATCTCTTGGATGTTCTATGGTTGACCGCGGTTAGGTTTGAGAAACCTAGAGTGTTCTTGTTGAAAAGCAGCTGAACTTCTTCAACTGCAGCTGAGCTTTTCAGCTGAGCTGAACTTCAGCTGAGTTGAGCTTCTTGAGCTGCAGCTGAGCTGAACTTTAGCTGAGTTGAGCTTTCTCAACTCCAGCTGAACTTCAAGTTCAACCGGGGTCCAGACAGGTTCAACCGGGGTCCAGGGCAAGTTCAACCGGGGTCCAGAGAGGTTCAACCGGTTTCCAGGGAAAGTTCAGCCGGGTTTTTTTTTTTCCGAACCTCACTGGTCAAAACCGGTTGAACCGGTCCTAGGAGAGGTTCAACCGGTGTCAGGATCAACTGACCGGTCTGACCTCCTGACTGGCAGACTGACTGCCAGTCTGACCCCCAGGCGGTTGAACCGGCCCTAGGGGCGGTTCAACCGGTGTCAGGACCTGTTTTTGCAGTCTGACCTGCAGTCTACCAGTCTGACTGGCAGACTGACTGTCAGCCTGCCCCAGGCGGTTGAACCGGTCCTAGGGGCAGTTCAACCGGTCCTCCACAGCCAAAATCAGCCCAACGGCTAGTTTTGAAGCCCCACCTATATATACTCACTCCTACCTCTCTCCCCACATAAGAGCACGACCCAAAACTCCATTTCTAACTTGAAGAACAACTCCCACTTTCTCTCACACATCTCTTGCCTCTCCCATTTCAAATCTTTAGAGAGAAATCTTTGAGTGAGTTTGAGAGCTGCGGTTTTTGTGCTTCATCTCCAAATCTCTCTTGCTCTTCTTCATTCGAGCTTTGGTACTACATCGAGTTCTTTGTGGATTCATTACTCTTGGAGCTTCTAGCTCCTAGACGACTAGGTGTCTCTTGTGAGTCTCCAAATCTTGTGGAAGACCGCAAGAAAGTTTGTATTACCCGTTCGTTTGAGCAAAGATTAGTGTGTGAGCTTGACCTTTGTGGTCGGCAAAGGGAGGATTAGGGTTGAAAGAGACCCGGCTCTTTGTGGGCGCCTCAACGAGGAAGTAGGGCACCTTGGTGGTGTGACCGAACCTCGGGATAAATCTTGTGTCTCTTGTGTTCTTGTTCATTGTGTTTGTTTGTGTTCTTCGTTCTCTCACCCTTCCGTGAAAGATTTGTTCATATCTTTTTGGTGTGTGGATTTTGAGAAGTGCCCTTCTCAGATCTACTACTTTGAACCCTGTGGATCATTTAGAACATTCTCATTTCCAAAGTTAACTGGGTGAATTTCGAGATCAATTCAGTTTTATATCTCATTCTTTAGTTGAGCTCGTTCAAACCAGTTGCACCGGTTTTGACACCGGACTGTTTTACCTAGTTTGTTTCTAGTTTTTGTTGAAAAAGTTTTAACTTGCCTATTCACCCCCCCTCTAGGCAACTTTCAATTGGTATCGGAGCCTAATCCTCGTTCTAACGCTTAACCGCGTGAGGAAAAGATCATGTCGGGGGGACTAAGAAACGAAAGTGCTTCTAAGCTTGAAAAAGTTGAGATTGCCTCGACTTCATCTTTTAGTGTAGATGTTGATCCTAGGGCAATAGATCTTGCCATGAGAATCGCCGAAAGGATGTTCCTCAAAATGAAGGAAGATGAGGCGAAGAACAAAATTGAAGAGGAAAATGATCGATGGAGACCAAACGACGAATCCACCTCTTCACAAGGTTCGTCTTTCAAATCCACTTCTCATATGTGCTTTATTGCTAATGGGAGTGACAGTGAAAGCGAAAGTGAGGATGAGGAGGAGCAAGAAAGTGATAGTGAAGATGAGGATGATCTTCAACAATTCTTCGCTCAGCTAAGCAAGAAACATTAGATGAGCTTGCTCAAACTCATGAAAAGAGCGGAAGAACAAAAAGAAATGCTTCATAAGCAAGAAGACTTCCTCATCCGAAAAATCGAAGATTTAGAAAAGTTGACCAAAGAGCATGAGAAGCTAAAGTGCTCTCATGATGATTTGGTCCAAAGGTATGAAGACATTTCAATTGAGCAAATTAAAGTTGTTAATCATTCATCATATATTGCTCAATTAGAAAGTAAAAATGATATGCTCAAGAACACAATAGAAAAGCTAAATATTGAAAATCTAGCTTTACAAGAAAAACATGATATGCTTGTGTGCTCTCATAATAAATTGATGGATTCACATATCATGTTAGAAATGGCTCATGAGGTTGTGTTAACTAATTTGAAATCATACCAACCTCACATATGCACATGTACTCAAGTAGAAACTATATTATCATGTGCTAACAAATGTTGCTCTCAAGAAAGCCAATCTTCCATTGAGCTAGAAATTTCAGGAATTAGTGAAATTTCTATCACACAAGAAAATAAAGAGCTCAAGGAAGAAGTTGGAATGCTAAGAAGGAGCTTAACTCGTTTGAAGGGAAAGTGTCATGCTCAACCTTCTCAAGATAACCGTGATAATATGGTGAAAAAGCTTGATAAGGGGACAACCGTAGCATGCACAAAACCCCTTCAAAAGAATACCAAGCTTTCCAAGAAGAGCATGAGCAAAATCCATGGTGAGAAAATTAATGCTCATATGATTTGCTCTAACAATGTACCTATGTGCTTCAACAAAGAAAGATCAAAGAGAAGCAATAGGAGGTGCTATGGATGCAAGGAGAAGGGCCATGAAATTGATTCATGCCCCCACATGAAGAATCAAGACCTTGCACGATCAACAAAGATGACCATCAAAAAGGATGAAAGCAAAAGGCAAATGCATTGCAAGGACAAGCATCGCATTTGCTACAATTGCCGTGAAAAAGGTCATCTATTCAAGGTTTGTCTAAAGGGTAAAACTCCTAAGCCTAACTTGTCAATACATTCAAATATGCTTAGGAGACCCAAATTTGACTCTTGTGCTAGAAAGGTGATGAGTTCACCACATTCTAGAAACAAGGCTATTTGGGTGCCTAAGTCCTTATTGGCTAACCTTGATGGACCTATCATGAGATGGGTACCAAAATGAACTTAATAAGTTTTGCAGGTACCCAGAGATGATATGAAGCTTTGGGGTGCTTGAGCGGTTCAACTCAATTCTTATCTCAAGCTATCAATCTTACATTGTCTATCCTTTAAGATTGACCCAAAGATGAATTGAGTTGTTATATCACTAACTTCATATTCATCTCTAGCAAGAACTTGTGTTGTAGGGAATAAGGATTAACCTTTGTGGGAATCAAGCAAAAAGCCTACAACCAAGTGATATCCAAAGGATGGTAACAATTAATTCTTAAGTACACATTGCTTTTAATTGGTATATTCCTTTGTGTCTTTGGTAGCCACATAGGAAAAATGAAGCACTTGAGAATGAACTTAAAAGATTTTACCTTGCTTTGGAAAGGATCTAATTATATGGTAGATTGCAAGTTCATATTTTTATATTGTGACAATCTACATGCTTTAAATTGATTGTATGTATCTTGTGGCATATTTCAAGTTAATCATCATATTATGACCTAGACATAAAGAGTATTATCCCATGTTCTTAAATGAATAGAGTGCTAAGTAAGAAATTCAAATTCTTATAGCACTTACCAAATGGGGAATTCTCTATATGACTAGAGTTGTGAGACTAATGTTTCTATCTAAGTGTTTATGTAGTCTCACAACATGAGAATGTGTTTCCCAAATGGAGTGTGCCATTCAACATTCAAAGAAGATCGAACCAATACTATGTGATGTATTCATTCTTGTTTAAATTGGTTTTGAGTCTTCTCCATTAATCACTCACCATGCTATGAATTAAACTTGTCATGTAAACTTAATTAAATAATCATGCTACTTTCATCTTTTTTACAGTTTATGTTATGCATGATGCTTGTAAGGGTAATTTAGTTCATATCATGAGGTTTCCTTGTTTTAGTAACCTTCTTGTCATTCATATACTAGAGGTTGCTAAATAGGAAACTATTGCTTGTGTTACTAATACAATCTCTTTTAAAATATTTCATGGAAATTCATAAGTAGAGATTGTGATCTTTCAATTGGTAAAATCACAAGCTTTAAAGGTTAATCTTCACCTAAAAGGAAGATTAGGAATGCTCAAGGCAAAGGTATGGAACAAATTGCTTCAATTGGTAGTTGATCAATAATAGTTCCTTTCAAGTGGCATTCTTTCAATTGGTAATAATATATTCTATGGAAAGGAATGTCAATATGAAGGTTAAATTCATTTTGGCTTAAATTTGTAAATTAATGCATATTGTGAATTCACTACTCCATGTGCATTAACTTAAAAGGAATTTAATTTATGCCTTTACGCCTCATAAATGATGATTTGTTTGCCATTCATATATAGATATCATCATTCATTAAATACTTCCTTGTAATACTAATACCTCTTTTCAAAGTGTTTTATCGACTAGTTTTAAAAGGAAAAGAGATAACAAAGAAGGAAGTCTCCACAAATGATGAAAATAAGAATACTAAGGTGACACCACCACAGATAGTAAGATCTATCAAATTGGTATAACAAATGATACGTTCTATATGGTGGTAAGTATTCTTAGGCATAAGTTAATTCATTGCAAATTTGTCATGCCTTGACCATGATATGTAATGTACTCCTCATGAGACTCTTAACTGAATTGAAAGTGCATGTGGTAAGTCATTCAAATACTTGATGCACATATCTAGTGGGAGAACATTATATATATTGTGTCGTAGAGAATAAGTTTCCCTTGAGTAAGCTATACTAAGACAATCCAAAATGGTAAATTTGTATCTCATTCATATGGATTGTAATCTTTATTTTCTAAATAGCTACTCTTGATGCAGTTTAAAATTCCCTTATCGTTAAATCTAAAAGTGCATAAGAATCCTTTTTGTTGATATTCATCACATACATATGCACTAACATGGATATGATTTTTAAACTGTAAAAGGTACAATTAGTGATCCATACTCTCTAAATTTTGTTAACCCATATTTTGATATCTTAGAAATCTAATTCAATCGGTATCCATATGCTTCACATTGAATTGGATCACTAAGTTATAAATTCCATGCATAACTTGTCTTTATGATATGAATGCTTGTGCAACTAACCTTGATAAGGTAGGTGCACCCAAGGTCAAGCTAGGTTCATCATCAAGAAGGCAACACAATGATGTATCAAGAAAAGGAGAAAAGGCTCCTATTCTTAACTCTTGCTCTTATCTGTGAGTTTACATATTAACTTGGAACCATAGTAAGATGGTTGTCAAGTATATGTGGATGCCTACACAAAGAGAAAGGCCACAATAAGGAATGTGTGGGTACCCAAGGCTCTTACTACTAATCTTAAAGGACCCAATTAAAATTGGGTACCAAAATACGAAGCTTAAACTTGTTTTGCAGGATCACTCCTTCAATGGATCAAGTTGGGTGCTCGATAATGAATATATAAATCATATTTGGAGATAGTAGCAAGGGTGGTAACAACTGAATCTCAAGTGCATATTATTTTCAAATCTTATCTCTTTTGTGACTTGTGTAGCCACTAAGGGAAAAGAAGCACTTGATGATATACATCAGTTATTGATTATGAAAAAGGTCTAATTGGAAGATAAATGAATATTATCATATGGTCAACAAATCCAAAACTATGTGATGTACTCTCTCTCTAGTTAATTTGGATTTGATTCTTCTATATTAGACACTCACCATAATATGGATTAAGTCAGCCCTTTAGACTTTATTGAATAACCATGCATATTATCCATATCATTCAAAATATATTGTGCTTAAGGGCTCAAGGGAAATTTAGTCCATATTATGAGGTTTTTCTGTTTTTAGCAACACACTTGTCTTTCGCATATAAAGGATTGCTAAATAAGAAACTAGTGCTTGTGCTACTAATGCCATCTCTTGTGTTGAGTTTATCCATAGAAAATCTATGTTAAGAGATGGTGCTTGTTTTAAATTGGATAAATCACAAGCTTAAGGATACTATTCAACTAAAGTAAGATGAAGTTGATAAGAGGCCAAGTGTTTCAATAAGGTCCTTCCAAGCGCTTTCAAGATGGATTCAAAATCTATGGATATAAGAGTCTTGGTTGTTTCAATCATTGAGTTTTAATTGATTGAATCAAGAAAAGATGAAAGAAGTTCAAGATCACTTGGTTGGATGAAATCGTAAAGAGAAAAGAGATCATAGTGATTCAAGAAGGGAGTTATACTTTTTTTGTCAACCAAATAATGAAGATGTAATGACATATTTATATGATATCCTTCATTATGAGGTTTTGAGGTTCATATTAGCATGCTTTACCCTTCAGGATTTCAATTGATATACTTTCAATTCTTAAACTTTCAATTGGTTTAATTTTCAACATCTATGTAAAGCATGTTATGTTAAACCAAGATATAGTGCAAACATCTCCTTTAACCTCGTATTGTTGATGTGCATAAGTGTACTTTGTGTACTCTTGCATGCACAAATTGAGGGAGAGTTTAGCCTATATCTTGTGAGACTAATAAATTCTTTCAAGTTCATGTTGTGTAGTCTCACACCTTGGAGAACATCAAATGAGGATGAATGGTTCCATAGAAATGAAGAATTTCTCTTGATTGTTTGAAGAGGATAAGTTTCTCTTTGAAATGTCAAGCCTATCAAAAGCTAAGATAGAAATTCATGATTATAATGAAGACCATATGGCATGGAACAAAGGTGTGTCACTCCATGAACTATTGTATTACATTTGTGTATCTAGGCTCTTACAAGTTAGTGTATGCATGTATATGCAATATCTTAAGCCACATCATAAGGTTGCACTTGAATCTTGGCTTAAAACATTGCATATCATGTCTATTAGTATACCGTTTGATTATGAGTAATTCCTTAAATTGGTGCAATTTCACATTTTCATACTTTATTTGTACCAAGGTTCAAATTGTATAACTTAATCCCCTGACCTCACAAGTCCAAGTGCATAAGCTAAACAAGTATTCATCACTTGTATGCACACATTTAGGGGGAGAATGGTCTATAATTTGAATCTTTGAGACTAACTTCATTTTCAAGTCTATTATGTGTGTAGTCTCAAATTAGAAAGGAATCTTCAAGCAAAGTCAATCGCTTCCACTGCAAATTTTGATGGGTATCAAAGATTCTTTGCTCCAATAAATGTATCTTCTATACATTTCATAAGAGAATGAGTTTCTCTTGTATATGCTACTCCAACGTCATCTAAAATTGGTAAATATGTATCACATCTTTTTAGATTACAAATATCTGAAGTAGCATAGCTTATAGATTCTCCTGTCTAGAACTTAATTGATTAAATAGTGCATATGTTTCTTATGTTGCATGATTATGTTCAATTGATACTCCTTTTATGCCAATGGTACTTTAAGTTGCAAATAAGTACTCTCAACAGGTATCAATTGAATTCATATATATGTGTGCACTAAAACTTGAGGAGAACTTAGTGTAATATGCAATTAGTGATCTGATTATCTATCAAATTGTATCAATTGGTGGTTTTCAATTGATATTTTTCATACATGATCACTAGTTGTATAATTCATACTTGTGCAATTTTCATGTTTCCTCTTGTTGTGATAAGAAAATGCTAGGTGACATCTAGACTCTAGGTATCAAGTTTCACCTTCAATCTAGTAGGACAATCTTCATTTGATATCTTGGACATAAGTCACAACTATGCCAACAAGAGCTTGCTAATGAATTCTAAATCCAACACAAGTCTGGAAACCCCTTGAAAAGGTAAAAACGCAAAGGTACATCACTTATGACACTTATCCATTACCTTTGTGCCATCTAAGGACCCTTTTCATAATAGTGTGTTCCCATCTTGCTTAATCATAATTTCTACCCTTTATATTCTTTGTATCCTTTTTGGAGATTTATGACAAAGGGGGAGAAATTTTGCATTAAAGCTTACCTTTAGTCTTATGTAACTAAGTGTTAGAAGACTTTAAAAAGGGGAGAAATAATTAACAAAAGGGGAAGTCATAAGAAAAACATAAGATGTAGAAAATTGATGAGTGCATACTATGTCATGAACATCACGTTTATTTTATGACACACTGCACCCCATGAATAGTATGATATAAGTTGTCTCCATACTTTGACCCAAATATGTGCTTTTGGCATTTGAGTACAAAAGTGTTATTTTTCTGAAATGCACATATTTAGGGGGAGGAAACTATATCATAGGATTCAAAATCTTATTTATCAAATCTTATGTAAGCTTTAAATGTGTTGTCATCAATCACCAAAAAGGGGGAGATTGAAAGTGCATTCATCCCTTTTGTGAGTTTTGGTGATTTGGATAACAACACATTTAAAGGTCTAACAAGTTTGCTAAGTGTTGAACAGGAAATTCAGTATGATGAACATACTTAAATAGTGTATAATGATCAGTGAACAAAGGTTCAACACGAGGTTAAATAACCAATGAGACAATGCAAATGGATATAATATGATCTCTACATTGGTTTGAATATATGGACAAGACCTGAGAAATCACTACATACATATGATCAGAATAGAGGATGAAGTGATTAAGAGGATAGGTCAAGCCAAAGTGAATAAGATATGAGGAATCGTGAATTGGCTTGACCATATTACTATCAGTCCATATATGCTTCTATGAGAATCAAACTAGAGCTTGATTAATCTTAACAGTTATATCTAGAAGACATTCAAGCAAGGTTCACAATATTGAAGAAATGATTCTCTCAATGGATGCTCAAAATGATGTGACTCAAGAATGGCTTGATAGGGTGAAGATAGCAAGGAAAGGGCTTCGAGGAACTAAGCGAAGGTGAAGGCCAAGCGACGGCTTGTGGACCGAGGTACCATGGCTAAGGTGAAGAAGAGAGTACTTGCACTAAGTCGATGAACTAATCAGCTATGAAGAGTTATAACATGTTGATGCATCAGCAAGGTGACTTGAAGCCATGTTTTGAACTCATACATGGTGATATGGTACAAGTCACAGGGTTTGATTTATGTTTGCTTCAAAAGGTGAGACAAAGATGTTTGTGATCCTTATGAAGCAACGCCATGGAGAAATCACACATGAGATGCCAATTACTCAAGGAGTTTACTTAATTATATTTTATTTAACTTGAGTATAGGAATCGTCGTACTATAAAGAGGGATCCAAAAAGAAGGTTGGTGTTTGCCAAAGCTCAAGCCTCTATATTCAAAAGCTATTTTTGAAAACCAAAAATCTCTTGGATGTTCTATGGTTGACCGCGGTTAGGTTTGAGAAACCTAGAGTGTTCTTGTTGAAAAGCAGCTGAACTTCTTCAACTGCAGCTGAGCTTTTCAGCTGAGCTGAACTTCAGCTGAGTTGAGCTTCTTGAGCTGCAGTTGAGCTGAACTTTAGCTGAGTTGAGCTTTCTCAACTCCAGCTGAACTTCAAGTTCAACCGGGGTCCAGACAGGTTCAACCGGGGTCCAGGGCAAGTTCAACCGGGGTCCAGAGAGGTTCAACCGGTTTCCAGGGAAAGTTCAGCCGGGTTTTTTTTTTTCCGAACCTCACTGGTCAAAACCGGTTGAACCGGTCCTAGGAGAGGTTCAACCGGTGTCAGGATCAACTGACCGGTCTGACCTCCTGACTGGCAGACTGACTGCCAGTCTGACCCCCAGGCGGTTGAACCGGCCCTAGGGGCGGTTCAACCGGTGTCAGGACCTGTTTTTGCAGTCTGACCTGCAGTCTACCAGTCTGACTGGCAGACTGACTGTCAGCCTGCCCCAGGCGGTTGAACCGGTCCTAGGGGCAGTTCAACCGGTCCTCCACAGCCAAAATCAGCCCAACGGCTAGTTTTGAAGCCCCACCTATATATACTCACTCCTACCTCTCTCCCCACATAAGAGCACGACCCAAAACTCCATTTCTAACTTGAAGAACAACTCCCACTTTCTCTCACACATCTCTTGCCTCTCCCATTTCAAATCTTTAGAGAGAAATCTTTGAGTGAGTTTGAGAGCTGCGGTTTTTGTGCTTCATCTCCAAATCTCTCTTGCTCTTCTTCATTCGAGCTTTGGTACTACATCGAGTTCTTTGTGGATTCATTACTCTTGGAGCTTCTAGCTCCTAGACGACTAGGTGTCTCTTGTGAGTCTCCAAATCTTGTGGAAGACCGCAAGAAAGTTTGTATTACCCGTTCGTTTGAGCAAAGATTAGTGTGTGAGCTTGACCTTTGTGGTCGGCAAAGGGAGGATTAGGGTTGAAAGAGACCCGGCTCTTTGTGGGCGCCTCAACGAGGAAGTAGGGCACCTTGGTGGTGTGACCGAACCTCGGGATAAATCTTGTGTCTCTTGTGTTCTTGTTCATTGTGTTTGTTTGTGTTCTTCGTTCTCTCACCCTTCCGTGAAAGATTTGTTCATATCTTTTTGGTGTGTGGATTTTGAGAAGTGCCCTTCTCAGATCTACTACTTTGAACCCTGTGGATCATTTAGAACATTCTCATTTCCAAAGTTAACTGGGTGAATTTCGAGATCAATTCAGTTTTATATCTCATTCTTTAGTTGAGCTCGTTCAAACCAGTTGCACCGGTTTTGACACCGGACTGTTTTACCTAGTTTGTTTCTAGTTTTTGTTGAAAAAGTTTTAACTTGCCTATTCACCCCCCCCCCTCTAGGCAACTTTCAATTGGTATCGGAGCCTAATCCTCGTTCTAACGCTTAACCGCGTGAGGAAAAGATCATGTCGGGGGGACTAAGAAACGAAAGTGCTTCTAAGCTTGAAAAAGTTGAGATTGCCTCGACTTCATCTTTTAGTGTAGATGTTGATCCTAGGGCAATAGATCTTGCCATGAGAATCGCCGAAAGGATGTTCCTCAAAATGAAGGAAGATGAGGCGAAGAACAAAATTGAAGAGGAAAATGATCGATGGAGACCAAACGACGAATCCACCTCTTCACAAGGTTCGTCTTTCAAATCCACTTCTCATATGTGCTTTATTGCTAATGGGAGTGACAGTGAAAGCGAAAGTGAGGATGAGGAGGAGCAAGAAAGTGATAGTGAAGATGAGGATGATCTTCAACAATTCTTCGCTCAGCTAAGCAAGAAACATTAGATGAGCTTGCTCAAACTCATGAAAAGAGCGGAAGAACAAAAAGAAATGCTTCATAAGCAAGAAGACTTCCTCATCCGAAAAATCGAAGATTTAGAAAAGTTGACCAAAGAGCATGAGAAGCTAAAGTGCTCTCATGATGATTTGGTCCAAAGGTATGAAGACATTTCAATTGAGCAAATTAAAGTTGTTAATCATTCATCATATATTGCTCAATTAGAAAGTAAAAATGATATGCTCAAGAACACAATAGAAAAGCTAAATATTGAAAATCTAGCTTTACAAGAAAAACATGATATGCTTGTGTGCTCTCATAATAAATTGATGGATTCACATATCATGTTAGAAATGGCTCATGAGGTTGTGTTAACTAATTTGAAATCATACCAACCTCACATATGCACATGTACTCAAGTAGAAACTATATTATCATGTGCTAACAAATGTTGCTCTCAAGAAAGCCAATCTTCCATTGAGCTAGAAATTTCAGGAATTAGTGAAATTTCTATCACACAAGAAAATAAAGAGCTCAAGGAAGAAGTTGGAATGCTAAGAAGGAGCTTAACTCGTTTGAAGGGAAAGTGTCATGCTCAACCTTCTCAAGATAACCGTGATAATATGGTGAAAAAGCTTGATAAGGGGACAACCGTAGCATGCACAAAACCCCTTCAAAAGAATACCAAGCTTTCCAAGAAGAGCATGAGCAAAATCCATGGTGAGAAAATTAATGCTCATATGATTTGCTCTAACAATGTACCTATGTGCTTCAACAAAGAAAGATCAAAGAGAAGCAATAGGAGGTGCTATGGATGCAAGGAGAAGGGCCATGAAATTGATTCATGCCCCCACATGAAGAATCAAGACCTTGCACGATCAACAAAGATGACCATCAAAAAGGATGAAAGCAAAAGGCAAATGCATTGCAAGGACAAGCATCGCATTTGCTACAATTGCCGTGAAAAAGGTCATCTATTCAAGGTTTGTCTAAAGGGTAAAACTCCTAAGCCTAACTTGTCAATACATTCAAATATGCTTAGGAGACCCAAATTTGACTCTTGTGCTAGAAAGGTGATGAGTTCACCACATTCTAGAAACAAGGCTATTTGGGTGCCTAAGTCCTTATTGGCTAACCTTGATGGACCTATCATGAGATGGGTACCAAAATGAACTTAATAAGTTTTGCAGGTACCCAGAGATGATATGAAGCTTTGGGGTGCTTGAGCGGTTCAACTCAATTCTTATCTCAAGCTATCAATCTTACATTGTCTATCCTTTAAGATTGACCCAAAGATGAATTGAGTTGTTATATCACTAACTTCATATTCATCTCTAGCAAGAACTTGTGTTGTAGGGAATAAGGATTAACCTTTGTGGGAATCAAGCAAAAAGCCTACAACCAAGTGATATCCAAAGGATGGTAACAATTAATTCTTAAGTACACATTGCTTTTAATTGGTATATTCCTTTGTGTCTTTGGTAGCCACATAGGAAAAATGAAGCACTTGAGAATGAACTTAAAAGATTTTACCTTGCTTTGGAAAGGATCTAATTATATGGTAGATTGCAAGTTCATATTTTTATATTGTGACAATCTACATGCTTTAAATTGATTGTATGTATCTTGTGGCATATTTCAAGTTAATCATCATATTATGACCTAGACATAAAGAGTATTATCCCATGTTCTTAAATGAATAGAGTGCTAAGTAAGAAATTCAAATTCTTATAGCACTTACCAAATGGGGAATTCTCTATATGACTAGAGTTGTGAGACTAATGTTTCTATCTAAGTGTTTATGTAGTCTCACAACATGAGAATGTGTTTCCCAAATGGAGTGTGCCATTCAACATTCAAAGAAGATCGAACCAATACTATGTGATGTATTCATTCTTGTTTAAATTGGTTTTGAGTCTTCTCCATTAATCACTCACCATGCTATGAATTAAACTTGTCATGTAAACTTAATTAAATAATCATGCTACTTTCATCTTTTTTACAGTTTATGTTATGCATGATGCTTGTAAGGGTAATTTAGTTCATATCATGAGGTTTCCTTGTTTTAGTAACCTTCTTGTCATTCATATACTAGAGGTTGCTAAATAGGAAACTATTGCTTGTGTTACTAATACAATCTCTTTTAAAATATTTCATGGAAATTCATAAGTAGAGATTGTGATCTTTCAATTGGTAAAATCACAAGCTTTAAAGGTTAATCTTCACCTAAAAGGAAGATTAGGAATGCTCAAGGCAAAGGTATGGAACAAATTGCTTCAATTGGTAGTTGATCAATAATAGTTCCTTTCAAGTGGCATTCTTTCAATTGGTAATAATATATTCTATGGAAAGGAATGTCAATATGAAGGTTAAATTCATTTTGGCTTAAATTTGTAAATTAATGCATATTGTGAATTCACTACTCCATGTGCATTAACTTAAAAGGAATTTAATTTATGCCTTTACGCCTCATAAATGATGATTTGTTTGCCATTCATATATAGATATCATCATTCATTAAATACTTCCTTGTAATACTAATACCTCTTTTCAAAGTGTTTTATCGACTAGTTTTAAAAGGAAAAGAGATAACAAAGAAGGAAGTCTCCACAAATGATGAAAATAAGAATACTAAGGTGACACCACCACAGATAGTAAGATCTATCAAATTGGTATAACAAATGATACGTTCTATATGGTGGTAAGTATTCTTAGGCATAAGTTAATTCATTGCAAATTTGTCATGCCTTGACCATGATATGTAATGTACTCCTCATGAGACTCTTAACTGAATTGAAAGTGCATGTGGTAAGTCATTCAAATACTTGATGCACATATCTAGTGGGAGAACATTATATATATTGTGTCGTAGAGAATAAGTTTCCCTTGAGTAAGCTATACTAAGACAATCCAAAATGGTAAATTTGTATCTCATTCATATGGATTGTAATCTTTATTTTCTAAATAGCTACTCTTGATGCAGTTTAAAATTCCCTTATCGTTAAATCTAAAAGTGCATAAGAATCCTTTTTGTTGATATTCATCACATACATATGCACTAACATGGATATGATTTTTAAACTGTAAAAGGTACAATTAGTGATCCATACTCTCTAAATTTTGGAAACCCATATTTTGATATCTTAGAAATCTAATTCAATCGGTATCCATATGCTTCACATTGAATTGGATCACTAAGTTATAAATTCCATGCATAACTTGTCTTTATGATATGAATGCTTGTGCAACTAACCTTGATAAGGTAGGTGCACCCAAGGTCAAGCTAGGTTCATCATCAAGAAGGCAACAAAATGATGTATCAAGAAAAGGAGAAAAGGCTCCTATTCTTAACTCTTGCTCTTATCTGTGAGTTTACATATTAACTTGGAACCATAGTAAGATGGTTGTCAAGTATATGTGGATGCCTACACAAAGAGAAAGGCCACAATAAGGAATGTGTGGGTACCCAAGGCTCTTACTACTAATCTTAAAGGACCCAATTAAAATTGGGTACCAAAATACGAAGCTTAAACTTGTTTTGCAGGATCACTCCTTCAATGGATCAAGTTGGGTGCTCGATAATGAATATATAAATCATATTTGGAGATAGTAGCAAGGGTGGTAACAACTGAATCTCAAGTGCATATTATTTTCAAATCTTATCTCTTTTGTGACTTGTGTAGCCACTAAGGGAAAAGAAGCACTTGATGATATACATCAGTTATTGATTATGAAAAAGGTCTAATTGGAAGATAAATGAATATTATCATATGGTCAACAAATCCAAAACTATGTGATGTACTCTCTCTCTAGTTAATTTGGATTTGATTCTTCTATATTAGACACTCACCATAATATGGATTAAGTCAGCCCTTTAGACTTTATTGAATAACCATGCATATTATCCATATCATTCAAAATATATTGTGCTTAAGGGCTCAAGGGAAATTTAGTCCATATTATGAGGTTTTTCTGTTTTTAGCAACACACTTGTCTTTCGCATATAAAGGGTTGCTAAATAAGAAACTAGTGCTTGTGCTACTAATGCCATCTCTTGTGTTGAGTTTATCCATAGAAAATCTATGTTAAGAGATGGTGCTTGTTTTAAATTGGATAAATCACAAGCTTAAGGATACTATTCAACTAAAGTAAGATGAAGTTGATAAGAGGCCAAGTGTTTCAATAAGGTCCTTCCAAGCGCTTTCAAGATGGATTCAAAATCTATGGATATAAGAGTCTTGGTTGTTTCAATCATTGAGTTTTAATTGATCGAATCAAGAAAAGATGAAAGAAGTTCAAGATCACTTGGTTGGATGAAATCGTAAAGAGAAAAGAGATCACAGTGATTCAAGAAGGGAGTTATACTTTTTTTGTCAACCAAATAATGAAGATGTAGTGACATATTTATATGATATCCTTCATTATGAGGTTTTGAGGTTCATATTAGCATGCTTTACCCTTCAGGATTTCAATTGATATACTTTCAATTCTTAAACTTTCAATTGGTTTAATTTTCAACATCTATGTAAAGCATGTTATGTTAAACCAAGATATAGTGCAAACATCTCCTTTAACCTCGTATTGTTGATGTGCATAAGTGTACTTTGTGTACTCTTGCATGCACAAATTGAGGGAGAGTTTAGCCTATATCTTGTGAGACTAATAAATTCTTTCAAGTTCATGTTGTGTAGTCTCACACCTTGGAGAACATCAAATGAGGATGAATGGTTCCATAGAAATGAAGAATTTCTCTTGATTGTTTGAAGAGGATAAGTTTCTCTTTGAAATGTCAAGCCTATCAAAAGCTAAGATAGAAATTCATGATTATAATGAAGACCATATGGCATGGAACAAAGGTGTGTCACTCCATGAACTATTGTATTACATTTGTGTATCTAGGCTCTTACAAGTTAGTGTATGCATGTATATGCAATATCTTAAGCCACATCATAAGGTTGCACTTGAATCTTGGCTTAAAACATTGCATATCATGTCTATTAGTATACCGTTTGATTATGAGTAATTCCTTAAATTGGTGCAATTTCACATTTTCATACTTTATTTGTACCAAGGTTCAAATTGTATAACTTAATCCCCTGACCTCACAAGTCCAAGTGCATAAGCTAAACAAGTATTCATCACTTGTATGCACACATTTAGGGGGAGAATGGTCTATAATTTGAATCTTTGAGACTAACTTCATTTTCAAGTCTATTATGTGTGTAGTCTCAAATTAGAAAGGAATCTTCAAGCAAAGTCAATCGCTTCCACTGCAAATTTTGATGGGTATCAAAGATTCTTTGCTCCAATAAATGTATCTTCTATACATTTCATAAGAGAATGAGTTTCTCTTGTATATGCTACTCCAACGTCATCTAAAATTGGTAAATATGTATCACATCTTTTTGGATTACAAATATCTGAAGTAGCATAGCTTATAGATTCTCCTGTCTAGAACTTAATTGATTAAATAGTGCATATGTTTCTTATGTTGCATGATTATGTTCAATTGATACTCCTTTTATGCCAATGGTACTTTAAGTTGCAAATAAGTACTCTCAACAGGTATCAATTGAATTCATATATATGTGTGCACTAAAACTTGAGGAGAACTTAGTGTAATATGCAATTAGTGATCTGATTATCTATCAAATTGTATCAATTGGTGGTTTTCAATTGATATTTTTCATACATGATCACTAGTTGTATAATTCATACTTGTGCAATTTTCATGTTTCCTCTTGTTGTGATAAGAAAATGCTAGGTGACATCTAGACTCTAGGTATCAAGTTTCACCTTCAATCTAGTAGGACAATCTTCATTTGATATCTTGGACATAAGTCACAACTATGCCAACAAGAGCTTGCTAATGAATTCTAAATCCAACACAAGTCTGGAAACCCCTTGAAAAGGTAAAAACGCAAAGGTACATCACTTATGACACTTATCCATTACCTTTGTGCCATCTAAGGACCCTTTTCATAATAGTGTGTTCCCATCTTGCTTAATCATAATTTCTACCCTTTATATTCTTTGTATCCTTTTTGGAGATTTATGACAAAGGGGGAGAAATTTTGCATTAAAGCTTACCTTTAGTCTTATGTAACTAAGTGTTAGAAGACTTTAAAAAGGGGAGAAATAATTAACAAAAGGGGAAGTCATAAGAAAAACATAAGATGTAGAAAATTGATGAGTGCATACTATGTCATGAACATCACGTTTATTTTATGACACACTGCACCCCATGAATAGTATGATATAAGTTGTCTCCATACTTTGACCCAAATATGTGCTTTTGGCATTTGAGTACAAAAGTGTTATTTTTCTGAAATGCACATATTTAGGGGGAGGAAACTATATCATAGGATTCAAAATCTTATTTATCAAATCTTATGTAAGCTTTAAATGTGTTGTCATCAATCACCAAAAAGGGGGAGATTGAAAGTGCATTCATCCCTTTTGTGAGTTTTGGTGATTTGGATAACAACACATTTAAAGGTCTAACAAGTTTGCTAAGTGTTGAACAGGAAATTCAGTATGATGAACATACTTAAATAGTGTATAATGATCAGTGAACAAAGGTTCAACACGAGGTTAAATAACCAATGAGACAATGCAAATGGATATAATATGATCTCTACATTGGTTTGAATATATGGACAAGACCTGAGAAATCACTACATACATATGATCAGAATAGAGGATGAAGTGATTAAGAGGATAGGTCAAGCCAAAGTGAATAAGATATGAGGAATCGTGAATTGGCTTGACCATATTACTATCAGTCCATATATGCTTCTATGAGAATCAAACTAGAGCTTGATTAATCTTAACAGTTATATCTAGAAGACATTCAAGCAAGGTTCACAATATTGAAGAAATGATTCTCTCAATGGATGCTCAAAATGATGTGACTCAAGAATGGCTTGATAGGGTGAAGATAGCAAGGAAAGGGCTTCGAGGAACTAAGCGAAGGTGAAGGCCAAGCGACGGCTTGTGGACCGAGGTACCATGGCTAAGGTGAAGAAGAGAGTACTTGCACTAAGTCGATGAACTAATCAGCTATGAAGAGTTATAACATGTTGATGCATCAGCAAGGTGACTTGAAGCCATGTTTTGAACTCATACATGGTGATATGGTACAAGTCACAGGGTTTGATTTATGTTTGCTTCAAAAGGTGAGACAAAGATGTTTGTGATCCTTATGAAGCAACGCCATGGAGAAATCACACATGAGATGCCAATTACTCAAGGAGTTTACTTAATTATATTTTATTTAACTTGAGTATAGGAATCGTCGTACTATAAAGAGGGATCCAAAAAGAAGGTTGGTGTTTGCCAAAGCTCAAGCCTCTATATTCAAAAGCTATTTTTGAAAACCAAAAATCTCTTGGATGTTCTATGGTTGACCGCGGTTAGGTTTGAGAAACCTAGAGTGTTCTTGTTGAAAAGCAGCTGAACTTCTTCAACTGCAGCTGAGCTTTTCAGCTGAGCTGAACTTCAGCTGAGTTGAGCTTCTTGAGCTGCAGCTGAGCTGAACTTTAGCTGAGTTGAGCTTTCTCAACTCCAGCTGAACTTCAAGTTCAACCGGGGTCCAGACAGGTTCAACCGGGGTCCAGGGCAAGTTCAACCGGGGTCCAGAGAGGTTCAACCGGTTTCCAGGGAAAGTTCAGCCGGGTTTTTTTTCCCGAACCTCACTGGTCAAAACCGGTTGAACCGGTCCTAGGAGAGGTTCAACCGGTGTCAGGGTCAACTGACCGGCCTGACCTCCTGACTGGCAGACTGACTGCCAGTCTAACCCCCAGGCGGTTGAACCGGCCCTAGGGGCGGTTCAACCGGTGTCAGGACCTGTTTTTGCAGTCTGACCTGCAGTCTACCAGTCTGACTGGCAGACTGACTGTCAGCCTGCCCCAGGCGGTTGAACCGGTCCTAGGGGCAGTTCAACCGGTCCTTCACAGCCAAAATCAGCCCAACGGCTAGTTTTGAAGCCCCACCTATATATACTCACTCCTACCTCTCTCCCCACATAAGAGCACGACCCAAAACTCCATTTGTAACTTGAAGAACAACTCCCACTCTCTCTCACACATCTCTTGCCTCTCCCATTTCAAATCTTTAGAGAGAAATCTTTGAGTGAGTTTGAGAGCTGCGGTTTTTGTGCTTCATCTCCAAATCTCTCTTGCTCTTCTTCATTCGAGCTTTGGTACTACATCGAGTTCTTTGTGGATTCATTACTCTTGGAGCTTCTAGCTCCTAGACGACTAGGTGTCTCTTGTGAGTCTCCAAATCTTGTGGAAGACCGCAAGAAAGTTTGTATTACCCGTTCGTTTGAGCAAAGATTAGTGTGTGAGCTTGACCTTTGTGGTCGGCAAAGGGAGGATTAGGGTTGAAAGAGACCCGGCTCTTTGTGGGCGCCTCAACGAGGAAGTAGGGCACCTTGGTGGTGTGACCGAACCTCGGGATAAATCTTGTGTCTCTTGTGTTCTTGTTCATTGTGTTTGTTTGTGTTCTTCGTTCTCTCACCCTTCCGTGAAAGATTTGTTCATATCTTTTTGGTGTGTGGATTTTGAGAAGTGCCCTTCTCAGATCTACTACTTTGAACCCTGTGGATCATTTAGAACATTCTCATTTCCAAAGTTAACTGGGTGAATTTCGAGATCAATTCAGTTTTATATCTCATTCTTTAGTTGAGCTCGTTCAAACCAGTTGCACCGGTTTTGACACCGAACTGTTTTACCTAGTTTGTTTCTAGTTTTTGTTGAAAAAGTTTTAACTTGCCTATTCACCCCCCCTCTAGGCAACTTTCACCTTGTCCGCGTTGATGAGCTCGTCGGCCACCATTAGTGGAGGCCCAAACCCTAGCCGCCCCCTGCTCCAGTCTCGCCTGGGCCTAGTCGTGCTCGTGTTGGTGTGGGCTCTCTCCTCCTCCAGCACGGCCACACCAGCGGGGCACGGCTTGGCCCCAGCAGCCGTAGAAGACAGCAACGTGATGTGAATGATTTCTGAATTTTGACAGAGGTATATCACTGCATTAGAACGTGTTATGTTATTTAGTGCCTAGACACTGCCATGCTTGCCTTTTATTTTTGGGGTGGGGGAGGGGTGATATGATCCTAGAGTTCTAACTGAATTTTGACTCACTCAAATTATTCTTCCAATTGGCATATCCCACATGTTTTAAGTGTGCCTGAACTTGGAAAGGTTTCTGAAGAAACTGTGGCATATCCCACAACGTCAGAAATTGTCTTGATGAATTCAGAGTTAACAACAAAATGTAAACGCAGCGATGTGGCAGACCAGTATTCTGATTGATATGTGTTTGTGTAGGTTGCTGTGGTAGACCAGCATCACAGAGAATGTTTGTAAATGCATGTGAATAATTTCACTTCACCTGGACCACTTGTTCGTTACATTGAGGAGCCAAGGTGGCTTCCAAAGTTTTGCAAGAGAGTTTGAAATGATTTCTGACGTTGTGCCCTTAGCTAAAGGATATAATGGATAAGAGTGTGCCAAAGTTGTTTGATAACAAAGCTGTAAGTGTTATTCCTATAGGCTCTTTTATTTTTTCATTAACTGTTGTAACATGGGAAGATATTCTTCAAGATGAACACAACAAAGGTTTCTCTGTCTCTGGGATGTTCTGCACTTTTGCATTGTCAGCATGTTTTAAGTCACTGGCTTGCAGAACCAGGTTTATGAAAGTAATCACAATAGAGAGTTCCTATAAAGGTTGTTTGGGTACGTAGTTTTGCAGGAATACATGTTGTTTTATTTTGCATTCCACTTTAATAGGTCATGCTTTGAGTTTTACCATTTTTTCAGGTATTTTAGTGTCCTCTCTGCTCTGCTGCTATTATGAACATATACATATTAGCCAAGAAAGAGGGGCCAAATTTGGTTCGTCATTCAGTTCAGTTTTTGGCTTGGATTTCACTTTTTATTTTCTTCATTACTGCTAATATGTCCACGACTATATGCTCCCTCCTAGAGCATGATTGGTACCTTTAATTACATAAGTTGATTGCCATGTGCGTCAGCTGATACTTGCTAATACCCTCAAAGGAACTGAATTTACTGCAACTTCACGCAGCAGGTTAATCTCACTGCTCTAGGAGGGAAAAATCTCTGCGAGCACATGTTAATCAAACTACTCTCTGCTACAAACAAAATGAACATGGGAAAAGGGGGAAGAGGAGGCAACATGGGGATGAGCCATGATTGTAGTATTTTGAAACCTCCTGGAATTGTTCCATGCTCCCAACTTACATCTTGTATAGTAGTAGAGCACACAACATCTGTATGTAACGCCGTTTGATAAATACAAGATTATCCTGGCCTTGCTTGTGTAGGAAAACATATGCTGCCAGGAAACAGGGTGCCTTTTTAGGCAATAAGAGGGGTTTCCCTTCACTGATTAATATATAATACAAGTGATCAAGAGACAAAAAAACAAAATAAAGAAAATCAAAAGAATTACACTATGCTCTGTAACTATACCTCTGTGGGACGTAGCTCTACCTTGATTGAAGAATATTTTGTTGTATTTCTGGCCAAATACACCAGCTGACCAGCACATAAAAATTATGATTTCCATAAGCAGGCATTTTTTGAAACCTTCCAGGACCTGAAATGGATTGTGTTGTGGGCTTGTGGCTGAATTTGCAAGTGATGGTAGATGCCTTGATTTTGAGTGTAGTGTTGGGAAATGGGGGTTAATTAATAATGACCAATAAAAACAAACATATTTGTCTCAATGGAAGTTAACATATGTTATATTTTGTGCAACTGAAGCGGGTCACAGGGTTTGTCCAGTCCACTAAATTCAGAATAGGTACGCCAGGGCCATTTTTTATTTCTTTGTGTAACTTCGGTTTGGTACCACAATAGAATAGCTTTGCTTATTAATTATGGTGGACCAATCAACAGAATAGATAAGTTGAGTATCAGCCATATACCATTCATATTTTGGTGATTGCTTGCAGGTGCTCCTTACAATGCCAACCACACCAACATATCGGATGAAGGAAATTGCACAAGCTCCACAAGAATTTCTTTATATTGTGAGTGTCGAGAAGATCAACAGTATCTTTGGTTTATCTCATGGATTTCTTCTAGAACATTTGTAATTGCTCGAACTTGATTTTCCAAAGAACATGAGTGTGATTGTTATATGCCCCAACGGAATGCGTCCTTCTGTCACATGCTTTATGGATAGGGCAAAAAAGTCAATGGTGCTAGCATCAACTCTAGCTTTGATGTGCACCAGGCATGCTTAAAGCTTTTTGTGCTTATCAATGTTTCTGTTTTCATTTTTCTTTCTCTGGTCTTTTGAAAAACATATTCCAGATGTGTTTGGTGATAGATGTGCTTTATTCTTTTACTAATGTTTTTTCATTGTGTAGGATGCTGACGGGAGGGCTACTGATGTTGCTTAACATGGTTAGTTCACCTGGTTCCCCCTTCGCCAGAGCTACTACTTTGGAATAGGAGTACAATAGTGATATCTTTGGAGAGCGAGGTGAGCATACTGGCCTGTATGAAATTAACCATTTAATGTTTGTTGTGTGCCTTATTTTATTTTAGCATTTTTTTCTAGGGATTTGCCCCTGACGCCTTTTTGCGGTAGTTGGTATTATTGCTTCCGTGGATCAATGTTTTTGAAACTAGAATCAAAATTATCAATTTGGGTCAATGTGAACAGAATAGCGTGCGTAGTACTATTTGTTCTCATGGTTGCCGATTTTTTGTGGAGATGAGCTCATAGCCTAGATCATTGATATCCATAAGGGGAATAAGTGCTTATTTGGATTTGTAAATATTACCATTTCCCCTGCGGATCAATGTTTTTTGAAACTAGAATCAGAATTATCAATTTGAGTCAATGTGAACAGAATAGTGTGTGTAGTACTATTTGTCCATATTGTCGTCCTCGCCGATGACACGGGATGAAGTCCCCACAGAGCGACTGGAGTCGAGGGTCGAGGAGTGGGAGGGAGGGTACTAAGCCCTAAAGGAGAAGTACCGGACCGGGCTGAACCTGCAGGAGAAGGTAAAGCTAGAGAAAATGTATCACATTTATTGCTTGTACAATTAGTAATTTAATACCAAAGAGTTGTCTGATTGATAGGTATGCTTGATATGGTGAGGCTTCTCCTAAGGTGGATGTCTACGCTTTTGGTATAGTCTTGTATGAACTTCTTTCAACCAAAGAACATCATAATTTGTTAATGCACAAGGTTTGTTTTATTTGGTAATTTATCCATCTCATCAGCTTTCAATTTTGTATCGCATTTCAAATTTTTCAGAACATAGGGAGCATCAACATGCTTGGTAGTTGGCACTTCTTAGTCTTAATTTGAATGTGTTCACAACTATACTGATATACGAGTTGTCCCTGAGTCGCCACCCGCCACTCGCCCCGACGCCGAAGTAACCTCGTCCGTGCCTCCACGACGGATCAACCAAGGTGGGCGCCCCTCTTCCCCCTCCCTGGATTTGAGTCGAATATAACCTAATTATGTCGGTCTCGGGTGGGATTTGGCTATTTTGGGCGCCATGGCCTAGGTCAGCGTACAGATCTGGTTCTGCATTTTGTTTTCTTATCTGTCAATCATGTTTTTTCATATTACTGCAGGTGGGTCTGATTAAATATTAGAGACATGTTTTGCTTCGAAGCCCTACACCTGTCCATCTAATTTTAGGAACTGACGATTGACACAGCTTTGTTGTGGCGCTATTTAGTATAAGTTATAGAAATCGGATCTTTGGCTCTCATCTACTTGTAGTTGCAACATTGAGGTAGAACCTGGGTGGGTCTGATTGCTCATTGTTGTGATATATGTCTGGAAAAGCAGAGTTATAGTTTGGAAACTAGCGCGTAGTACATGTCGGTTTCTTTAAGTAATTGCTTATGCTCTGTTGTTTTGATTTCCAGATGCCCCAAATGTGCTGAACTTAAGCTATCGCGTGAGAACGCAGCTTTCTGGTAAGTGGCAAGCTCCTCTGTTTCTTATTTTACCGCATTGGAAGTTGGAACACCATGATAGCTCTCAGGACGAATGAGTATCAGCTAATTTTATTGTTTTAACATTAGAGCATAAAACCTTATGCATATTTTAAAGGTTCATGTATCATTTAGTTATGGCCTTATGAGGAAGCTTCATCATCATATCTGTAGATACCTTGATTCGTGGGGATGGTAATTTTTTGTATTCTTGTTCTTTTGATTTTTGAAGGAAACACATCTTATAATACGATAGCACCCATTGGAAGTCCTCGCATACAGTGCAGGGTAGAATTATGCTTTATGTGTTGCCCCTTCACCACGATATGCCAAATTGAATGTAGTTTCATCAGTTATGCTCAATTATGGATGTTCAGAGGCATCCAATTTCAGTGTGTACTGCAATACTTGGGTCCACCTGTACTTGATAGATGTTCTGCATTTTATTTTCTTATAAATTAGATTTGGCTTGCATTATGTTGTTCTCTTTTGGAATAGAGTCACTCTCCGACAGCTCATCGCCGCCTGCTTCGACCGCCTGTACACAAGGTTTAAGAAGCGCTCTGCGGACTTCCACGGCCGCGCCGTGCTGCTTCCAGCTATTTACCTTTTTCTATGAAGCAAATGTTTATATGCATACTATGTTACTTGAGAAACATTAAAGTACTTGATGTACCTAAACACATTTTGTTTAGTGATGTATAGTGATATAGCATTATTGTCTATATTAATATTTATATTGTTGGTAGCTTCTACTTTAACTGATCTCAATGGGGCATTTGGGTGGCTAGCAATTCACATTGATAATTTAAAAGTGAATTTCATGTGTACATTTGATGGCCTCCGATATGGTGCTGCCTTCAATTCTCTACAATGCGCGAGAATGCTGCTCAGGAGGGTATTAACGGCTCAACACAGATGACCTCCTCGGAGTCATGTTTCTAATTATCTACACTATGATTCTCCTTCTGTTGATAAAATATTGTTTTATTGTGCTGTGAGCTAATGATAACAGTGATGGTAAGTAAATATGGTCCATGCATATTCTCATCACAGATGGCTGAAAAACTCCGAGTGCTGCTACGCTACCAGAGTCTTCATGTGCATACTTACTTCAAGAACTCAAGGTACACAGTTTTCTCAACAGAAGAATATGTATCTGTTTGATTCCAGCTGAATTGCTTACTAAACTCAGTGTGTCACTTTAAATGATATGGGATGAAGTTGGGCAAGACCAAAGTGAAAGTGAGAGAATACCCGAAGAACTTCTTGTTGGACGAACTTGGAGAAACCAATACTAAAACTCAGTGCCAACCGCTTGCAACAGGCAATTTAGGTCGATGTGCTCGCACGCTGTGTGACCATGTCTAAGCACTCCCCACCCACCCAATCGCTTCCCACGTCATGCCGCCACGTCGAGAATTTGTACACAACTCAGGTTGCCCATTTTACTCTGTTATTGAACCTCTGCTTTTCTGTAGACCCAGGTATGCTAGAAGTAGGTAATGGTAGCATGACCTTAGCAGAGTATCGCTCACATTTTAGCATTTGGGTTGTCATGAAGGTAAGTTTTCACTGAGATTGGACCGATGTTGTGTCATCATATTTTGAGTAAAGGGTTTGACCGAAGAATTTTGAAAAAAAAAGACTGTAGTTCATTGAAGGTGATAACTGGTATGCAAGTATTACTATTATTGATTCTCCACTTACTGATATTACATTTGGATAAGAGGAAGGAGATATCCTAATTCTAATGGGTTAACTGCTAGCAGTTCCTTATGTACTGTTATGCTTCAGGCCCCTTTATTAATTGCCTCATGTGGAAAGAGGGTGTGATGATCTTTTGTTGTTTTTGTAGCGAGAAGCTCAAAGAAGGGGAAGACATCTACATCTATCAGTAAGTGATCCAGTTTAGTAGACGAATCACCGCTATGGGTGTTTTTCTATTCTTGAATAGGCATGTGGTTCTATTGATGGTTGTTTGATGTTTGGTATATTGTGTTCTGACTGTAGGGGTGACAAATCCTTTTGCAGCACGGAGTGCAGAGAAAATTTCATGGTAGACGAGATGGAAGGTGAGCCAGAGAGTATGTATAATCAGATCAATTTTAGACTTTTTTTCACTAACCACTTATCCATAGCACACTTGTGTTTATTTGAGATATCTGTCGTCATTTTGTGTTCATCGGCTATTGCTATGAAGATGACCACAGGGTTCTTGTTTATGAGTTCATCCTCTAGAATGTATTGGGTTGTCGCCAAGAAAAAACACACGAAGACATAAAATTCAAATAATTTCTGGTGCTGTGGAGTATTCATAATTGTGTGCTTTTGTTGAATCCTTCATGTACCATAATTCTTACTGCTTGCAAGCCCTTTTAGAATGTGACTTTAGGATGTAGAAATTGGTGAAAGGAGACAAGAAATTATTCTCTAAACTACTATTTTTTATAGGCAAGGGAGGCTGGAAGCACCTTTTTTGCATGGGAGCTGCATGGAGAGAACTTATTGGTAGAAAACAAACTTTGACCAGATTCTTGAATGTGCCAAGGGAAAAAGGTATTAGTTGGGACCTTCTGTTTATACAAGGGAAAAAGGTATTTTTTATACAATTGCTCTTCCTTCTCATGTATGGCAACTTCCTGTTTTGTAGAGATTGAGCGCCCTTCCTCACTGTTTGAACTTTACTCATCCTCATGAAACTGTGATGCTACCTGTAGGAGCGGTTTGTTCAAGGAGGGAATGACTTTTAGACCCTAATAACTTGTCTACACTTAAGGTAAAAATTGTTGTCATTACTATGGTTACCTCCTTTAGTGTCGTAAACTCAGAATAATCATAGATCCCTTTGTTGCTTACACATTATTCATGTTCTACAAGCTATTGAGATTTTGACTAGCCGCTACATTTTAGTGCAGGTTTTCATAATTTCTTACCTTTATATCTACATTTTAGATTTCCTCCCTTTTGACACTACATTTTAGCCGCTCACTCGGAAGCTTTCCATCCCTGCTGGAGTACTCAGCCCATACAGGTAAATGCATGCCTTTACCTGCCTGAAATGCATTGTCTTTCTTTTCAACCGTGAATGTGAATTGGACCCATCATTCATGTGCACACACAAGGCCGGTTTGAATTTGGAATGCACTGTTGTTCTGCCTGTGATCCACTTGGTGGTTTTTATTTGCGTTCACATATTAAAAAATATATTATACCCTGATTCTGAGTCAAACTTTGGTTAGACCTGGATTTGTTGATTAGTTTCCGTTGTTGTGATCTGTTGAACAAACTATAGGTTAGGTGAGTTATCAGATTCTTAGATCTGTCATGTACGGTTGTGATCTGTTGAACAAACTATAGGTTAGGTGAGTTATCAGATTCTTAGATCTGTCCTGTACGTCTGATCTCTACCATGTTACAAACATCTGAAACTTAATAATAGTCACTACTACATTCACACCTATCTTGTATGGATTTGCTGTTGAAATTGCAGAATGCTTCCCAACTTGCGCATTTTTATTACATCCCCACAACTTCATCGTATAGTCCAGACATCCTTTGTTTGTGTAGCAAAATAGATGTGCAATTGTTTCATTGTAACAATGTCCTGTATATTAACCTCGGTGGCTCTGGTGCTTTCTGCAGACGGCTCATTCTTATCTGCATGGCCTGTAACTGCTGCACAGCGCGCTACGGCTGGCGTAGCGGCAGCAACTGCTGGTATGAACAGGATCCGTCCACCCTCATTAGCGACGATGAAGTGACACCCAATTCTAGGCGCGGACGTACGATGGCGCCCTCGCGCGGGATATCGGGCTGAGTGATGAGACGCTGCTGCCATTGGGGTTCCAGGCACGCCTGACCGCTCCCACTCCTAGGTCCGGCATGTCTCTCTGACGCTACCTACCGGTGCTGGTGAAACGCAAACTTAAAATCGTGCATTGCAGGATGTTGCCTTCTCTTTATGTCTCCTCTACTCTACGCCTACGAGCTTTCTTTGTTTCTAACTTTTTCTGTGGTTTCGCTTTCAACAAGCTCAAGCGGTCAACAGATCAACTTAGACGAAATGCAGATGCAGTGGAAATATTAAGGAAGACCAGATTCCCTCATGTTCATGGAGCAGGTGAAAAGAAGTCACCAGAGACAATTCTGGATCATGAGACTATGAGAGGACTTTGGCAACAAATGTTCGGTTTGGGCTTCTCTGGGTGGTTCTATGATACTTTATAATTTCTTTTGGCTTATGTGTCATATCAGAAGATATGAAAATAGCTAAGCGTTGTCAATAATATTAGCTTCCTTGTTTCTTGTTAACCTAAGATGACTGCCCTATTTCACTTGTTTTTTCTAGCTGTGGTAGTAGGTCATTAGAGTAGTTCCCTTCAATCCTAGCACTCAGCCATGTTGTAAATGGTTTACTTCTATTGTGAATCGTGTTTTTCTTTTTTAATGGTGGGGTTAGTGGAAAATCTGGACGTATCCGCGAATGGTGGAGAAGCACACAAAACAACAATTATATGCAAAAACTAAACTATGTTTTCTTTGTTTCTATGGTATATGAATTTAGTACCTTGATAATCACAATGATTAGAGTCCGTTTGTATTTATATTAAAACATAACTGCTCAGGAGGTGTATGAGGAGGATAACGAGATGTGCAATGCGTGCAACAGTAAGCAGACTACCATGACTTGGTTGCTCTTCAAGTGTGCAAGTGTGTCTATGGATTGTATGGTTCTTTGGTTTTTGTTGTTCGCTAAGGTGCAAAGTAGGAAGAAAATACGACCCTGACCCTGCAAGTGGGGAATGTATCGTTTTTGCTGCAACTGAAATATGCGGTGTTCTTTTTTATGCACTAATATTTTGTTGAATATTTTGTATACCGTTGCAACGCACGGGCATCTACCTAGTTATATATGAAGATAATATAACATGTGTTGACAAGTAGAGACGAGCTACATTAGGAATAATATGACAACTAAGCATATTTCTCTTAAATGTTTATATCCTCATGAACTCTATAATGAGAGTTAGGTGAAAATTTTGTAAGCCAATTTTTTTGTGATAATGACTTATTTATTCACTAAATCCTTACTCGTTGTCATATTGACAGTATGTGTTATAGGGTTTAGGGATGAGACGCTTGAGATATCTGAGAGGTTTAGGGAGAGAGCGTCCCTGAATGGCCTTTGTCATTTGACTATGAAGACAATAAGATATACAAACTCGAAGAATGTAGTTGTTCCGAAGACAACCATTTTACTTCTTTTTCTATTATGAGTTTTGTTGAAGTTTCTCATAGATGGTTTTTATTTTTATCGAGGCAATAAGTATAGTACATAGAGCGAAATACCCAACGGCGCTTTTCAGACTTGGCTGCATTTCGAAGGTTAGCGCGTAGTACCGATTTGTCTTTGGTAGAAGCCTAGTTGTTTTTTTCGCGCGCGAGAGAGAGAGAGAGAGATAGGCGTAGGACCCATGAATTCCACAAAGAGACGAGTGTAAAGGCTAACACCTCTTATCTTCTACGACCGTACGTGTTCGGTCATGCCGCTCATCGATTGTGCAGGTTCTGTCATGCGAAAGTGGGTCAAGCTAGTTAGCAAGCGCGCGAGTGCACGCACTATCGATCTGGACAGGGCAAGCACGCTTTGGATCACGGCAGACATGATGTTAGCATGGATGTTAGCCTGTAGCTAGCGTCTTCGATCGCCGGTAGGCGGTAGCTAGCGTCCAAGCGCCGGCCATTTCATATCGATCCATCGTCACTTGCTTGCCACTTGACAGTACAGTACCCTCGCGCGGCCTCGCCGTTGACTTTAGGAGTCCTAGGCCGGAAGATATGCCATACGCTACGCGGCGACGTGGAGTCACACGCTAGTAGGCGGCACCGCGGGCCGGAGAGGGGACAAATCCCTTGGCACCAGGGATGTGTGTGCCCGGCCGGCCACCCGGTGTGGCTGCTTGCGCAGCTAGCAGCGATGCAACGCAAGCCTTGCAGGGGCCGTGGTAGCTGCTTATCCTCGTCATCTTATTCCAATCTGCAGGCCAGGTCACCTATCACTATCACTCTATCTGATCATCACTGCCCTGTCGCGGCGGGCGTAATTCAACCCCTGATCGATCAGTATGCTAGCTGTACCTGTGTGACTGTACGTGAGTGAGACTGTACTGTGGACTGTGCAGGACCACGCGCAAGAAGGGTGCCTTTCAAAGCCTGCTCTACAGTACTAGCTAGCTCGAGGTATATATGGAGACTTGGAGAGTGCGTGGAAGCGAATTAATATGAGGCAGGTATGGAGAGCGATCGAGCGGTGGTTGGCCACATGAGTAAGCGGAGCCCCTGCGCGCGCGGGGTTCTTATCGCTAACCCGATCTTTTGCTCGATCTGGGGCCTCGCCAATCACCACTCCAGTAACGTAACTTGCCATCAGACAGACACGCACACACACAGTTTATAGCTGGGCTGGACTGGGCTGATATATCTCGCGTTTCAATTCTGCTAACAAGGTCAATGCACGCGAGTTTAAATGATGGGCAGCAGGGCAGGTAGCTTTGAGCATCCAACCAGGGTGGCGCGAGAGAGACCGGGACGAAACACTGTCATGATCACCGGCCGGCCGAGTGCGTCGAGGATGGCCAATCCCAGTCGTGGTGCCGTCGGGAGCCAAGCATTAAGCCCACCCCGGAATAGGAGTTCGTTAGGCAGAGAGACGACAGCTCCGCCCGGCGCCCACATGCATGGGCGCGCCGCCCGGCCTCTGCATGCCGTTCAGAATTTGGGCACCGCCACGCCACGCCGCCTGTCGCTCTCCGGCCGGCCCCCCCGACCCGTTACGGGCTTGCCTGCCTCAGGCGTGTCGACCTCATGCCGCTCTCGCTTCTTTTTCATGCGAGCAAGAAATGCTCAAAGCGGGTGACGAGTGGGCCTCATTTAACTGTTGAATAATTGAGATTGAGGCCACCCACATGCAATGACGACCGTAGCGCGCGAGCTCTGTGTAGACGGAGGGTCGGGGCCGCGGCCGCCCGCCCGCTGCTGCCTGCAGTACAAATAAGCTCAAAGCCTGCGGCACGTTCAACTTTTCACTGGCGGTTTCCGTTATCAAACGTCAGTGAAAGAAACAGGTGGGCCCGGCTTTAAAAACCGCCAGTGGAAATAGGATGTTTCCACTGGCGGTTGTGTTACACAAACCGCCAGTGAAAATTGATTTCCACTGGCGGTTATCTTAACTTAACCGCCAGTGGAAACATCCTATTTCCACTGGCGGTTTTTAAAGACAACCGCCAGTGGAAATCAATTTTCACTGGCGGTTTTTAAAGACAACCGCCAGTGAAGTGTCTGTTATAAATACCCCTCTTCCCCCGACAGTGAACTGTATGCTCGCAGCCAACTTCCATTGGAGGCGATTTTGGAGGTCCAGAATTCACAAAATACATGGGGAGAGGTTTTGATCTTCATTTTTTGGAAGAAGATTGCTAAGAAAGGTTGGTTTATGTTGCTAATGTCAATTTTTATTCATTTTTGCTCAATTTTAGCCACATTTTGGATCTAGGGTTTCACCATTGGAGAGAGAGTGTATCCTCTCTCAATTTTAGCCACATTTTAGCCACATTTTTGCTCTATTCGCTCAAACAAAGTTGTTTAATATGGTTAGATTTTGTCTATCCTCTCTCCTTTTTCATGTTTAGTTCTCAAATCAGTTTATCCATGACATATTAAGTTGTTTAATGAATGGTTCATGTGTTGTGTGGAGAGAGAAGAAGATAGGTTTGATAATTAAGATTGTTTTTATTAGTTGCTATGAAAGTTGGTTTAATTATGTTTTAATTGCCAATTATTGTTTATCTTTGCTCAATTTTGGAACTAGGCCTTCACCATGTGTTAAAGAGAAGAGTATGGCTAGGAAAGTTTAGTTTTATGTTCCTCTTGCCAATTTTTGTTCATTTTCCTTAAATTTAGCCACATTTTGGATATAGGGTTTCACCCCTTCATCCTTCCCAACAGGTGGTGATGGAGAGGACATCCTGGATGTATAACTTATCAAGGCTAGATCCATCATACATATCCGAGGTCCATAAGTTTATTGATGTCGCTACGAACCATGCTTGGAGAACAAAGACAAAACACATATATTGTCCATGCATGGACTGCAAAAATGCTGCTGTATTTAATGACACAGAACAAATCATATCTCATCTGGTATGCCGAGGATTTATGAAGGATTACACAATTTGGACAAAGCATGGAGAGGGTAGCTCTTCGCCTTATACGACTGGAAACCCTGAGAACATCGACGACAGATTTCAGTTCGTTCACGAGACACACCAACCTCTTCCACAGAGCGAACATGTAGTGCAAAATGTTACTGATCATGGTTACACTCGAGGAAATGAACATGATAGACCTTATGTTCTGCCAAGTGTTATGGATGAGGAAGATGCAGAGTTGCTAGAGGCAATGTTGCGTCATCATACAGATCAATCGATGTTCTTAATGAAAGGTATGGAGTCCCTGAAGAAGGCAGCAGAAGAGCCTTTGTACGACGAGTCTAAGGGTTGTACCAAAGAGTTCACGACGCTCCGGTCTGTGCTAAAGCTGTTGATGTTAAAAGCTAAATATGGTGTGTCTGATGCTGGCTTCGATGCGTTCTTGAGTATTATCGCAGACATGCTTCCAAAGGAGAACAATGTGCCTGCTAACACGTACTATGCAAAGAAACTAATCAGTCCGCTCACTATGGGTGTGGAGAAGATCCACGCGTGTAGAAATCACTGTATCCTTTATCGAGGTGATGATTATAAAGACTTGGAGAGCTGCCCAAAGTGCGGTGCAAGTAGGTACAAGACGAATAAAGACTATCGAGAGGACGAAGAGTGTGTTGCATCCGTGTCTAAAGGGAAGAAGCGAAAGAAAGCCCAAAAAATACTACAAAATCCACGAGCAAAGAAAAAGAAGTAGACTATTATGCGCTCAAAAAGATTCCTGCTTTGGTGATGTGGTACCTCCCCGTCGTCGATCGATTGAGGTGTTTGTTCGCTAATCCTGAGGATGCCAGACTTATGAGCTGGCATGCTTCTGATGAGCACAAAAACGATGGGAAGCTTCGACATCCAGCCGATGGGAAGCAGTGGCAAGATTTCAATGACAACCACCGAGACTTTGCCGATGAACCGAGAAATGTTAGGTTCGCACTGAGTACTGATGGAATGAACCCATTTGCTGAGAGGAGCAGCAAGCATAGCACATGGCCGGTGATCCTCACCATATACAACCTTCCTCCATGGTTGATGCAGAAACGGAAGTACATTTTGCTAACCATCCTTATTTCTGGACCTACACAACCTGGAGTTGACATGGATGTATTTTTGGAGCCCTTAATGGAGGATATGAAAATATTGTGGGAAACAGGTGTTCAAATGTTGGATGAGTATCGTAAAGGTTCATTCACGCTGAGAGCAATTCTTTTTGTTACGATCAACGATTACCCTGCTCTCTTCACATTATCAGGCCAGTTTAAGGGAAAGGTTGGTTGCACAGTATGCATTGATGGAACTGCTTACGTATCCCTTGCTGCATCTAGGAAGATAGTTTACATGAGGCACAGACGCTTTTTATTGGAAGGACACAGGTACCGCATGCGAAAGATGGATAAGTACTTCGACAATAATGGTGAACTACATTCTACTGCTCCATCGGGTAACAATAGAGGTCATAGAGTTTTTGAAATAGTCAGGAATATCAAGTTTGTTTTCGGGAAGAAGACAAAAGACGGAAAAACAAGGAAGGATGTCAAACCAGCTTCGGGGGCTATATTCAAGAAGAAGTCTATTTTCTTCGAGTACTTGCCTTACTGGAAAGAGTTAGATGTGCGGCATGCGATCGATGGTATGCACGTTCAGAAGAACGTGTTTGAAAGCATAATGGGCACCTTGCTAGACATAAAGGGCAAAACAAAAGAAGGGCTCAATTCACGCATGGACTTGGTAGATTTAGGCATAAAAAAGGAACTACATCCCGTTCTTCAAGAAAATGGGAAGTACCATCTCCCAGCAGCAAGCTACAATCTCAATGTAGATGAGAAACATGTGATGTGTGTTTGGCTTAAGAATTTGAAAGTCCCATCCGGATTCTGCTCTAGCATACGGAGTATTATGTCAATGAAAGACCTGACAATCACCAACTACAACTCACATGATTGCCATGTCATGCTGACTACATTCCTACCTATTGCCATCAGGGCTATAAATCCTTTGTTTTTAAAGATGGCAATCACACGGTTGTGCTACTTTTTCAACAGGATTTCACAAAAGGTAATTGGCCGTGATGAGTTGGCATCTCTTCAGGAATTCGCAGTGGAGACAATATCACAGTTTGAGATGTGTTTCCCTCCATCGTTCTTTGATATTATGGTGCACCTTGTGGTGCACTTGGTGCCACAAATAGAGGCATTGGGTCCTATGTACTTGCATGAAATGTGGACGTATGAGCGTTTCATGTCAATACTGAATGGCTATGTATCAACCCGTGCTCGTCCTGAGGCATCCATGATAGAGGGGTACTGTACCGAAGAGGCCATTGAGTCCGGAGGTCCATTCTGCAATAGTATCCTAAAAGACCAGGTTGCAATAGGTCTGCCTCCGTCACGACACGAGGGTAGACTGTATGGAAGCGGGAGGATGGGACGGAAATCTTTCATCCCACCGGATTACGATATAGTACTTGAGGCACATCAGAGCATCCTACATCAGCTAACGATAATGGAGCCATTTATCCAACAACACATCAATGAGCTTCGCGAGCAAAATCCTGGGCATACGGATGATTGGGTAATGAAGCAACATAAGCAGCGATTCAACACATGGCTAATGGTGAAGGACATTCCACGTGGAGAAACAATAGAAGAACAAACCATCAAGGGCTTGGCATCTGGACCATCACGCCAGGTCACAACATGGCAAACCTATGACATTAGTGGATTCACATTTTGTACCAAGTCCAAGGACAAAAAGAGCATGTCACAAAACAGTGGTGTTCGATGCGAGGCCATAGATGATGAAACTGGTGAGATTATAACATATTTTGGCTTTATTGAGGACATATGGGAACTAGACTATGGTACATTTCAGATCTCGGTTTTCCGATGTCAATGGGTTGAAGACAAACATGTCACGGTAGACAACTATGGGGTCAGAGTTCTTGATCTAAGTAAGGTAGGTTACAAAGATGACCCATGGATCCTTGCTAATCGTGCTGCACAGGTCTTCTATGCTGAACAGATCATTTCTAACAATGAGAAGAAAAGCACCGACAAACCGAAGCATGTAGTTTTTCCTGGAAAACAACAAGCTATAGGAGTTGATGGTGTATCTGATTTAGAGGATTTTAACCAGTTCAACGACATGTCTCTTTTCATAGACCATCCAACCAAGATAAGGAACGTTGAGCGAAGCATCCCACGCAATTCGTTGCCCTGGGTACGCCACGATGGACAAGGCAGAACAATAGCTTCCTAGATTATATACTTGTCATGTAATTGATTATTGTTAGGACTTGTCATGTAATTGATTATTGTTAGGACTTTGCACATCCAGAATGCCCGTTCTTGCACTGATTTTACACAGAGCAGAACATCATGCTGGAGCCTACCGATCAATATGTACTGTATATATACATGCATGGTAATCTGACTTGCCATGAAAACTTCGGACTGGAAGGGTAGGCAGCAGATGTCGCACTCCAGCGCGTCCTTCTCCACGGATAGTGTCACAAAGCCGTGGTCTTTTTCCCAGTCATGGTTTATCACCTAGAAAGGTAAATAAAAGCAGAGAAGATTATTCGACTAATATATATCAGGCAGTAAGAAACAACCATCTCCAACGGTGACGAGAGACGCAAAGCCAAGAGACAACATAGGATTTAATTCATACAGTGGGAGTGAAGACGAAGATACGCGAAGCAAGGAGACTACATAGGATTTAAACACTGCAATTGAATGCTCTCACTGAGTGGAGGAGCCGAGGAGGCCGCGCAGGCCTGCCCGTCAGCCGTTTCCGACGTCTCACTGAGACGTCTCGACCTCGGATCGAGGTGCTCGAGGATCGGGGTCCACGTGAACCCACCGGCACCTTCGGCGGTTTCTGCTTCCTAGCCCTAGGATTGGAGCCTTCTCTAGTTCTCTTGAGTTGAGCCTCGACTACTCCGGCGGGGGAAAGTGTACTGCTGCAGCAGCACTGGAGCGCAGAAGTCGAAGTCTTCTTTGATCAATCGAGTCAATCAAAGAAGTTGCATTTTGTTGTCGTCTCACCAGGCAGGCTATCTGATCGGCGACATGTCTGAATGTCGTATCAGGCTTTATCGATCATCTCCACAGGTATTATATACTCTACTTCTCATTGAACTCTAGAGGTGCCCACAGCATTTTGTGATAAAGAGGAGAGAGAGAGAGGAGAGATAGAGGAGAGAGAGAGAGGGAAGAGATAGAGGAGAGAGAGGAGAGATAGAGGAGAGATAGAGGAGAGAGAGAGATAGAGGAGAGAGAGGAGAGATAGAGGAGAGATAGAGGAGAGAGTATACTTAATATATAAAAACTATACTAATTAAATATATAAAAAGTATACTAAACAATATATAAAAAACTATGTTAAATAATAACAAAAAACAATTTCTACTGGCGGTTGTCATATAGAACCGCCAGTAGAAATGGCTTCTACAGTCTGTGGAAGCCATTTCTACTGGCGGTTCTCTATGACAACCGCCAGTAGAAATGGTTTCTACTGGCGGTTCTCGTTGTCAACCGCCAGTAGAAATGGCTTCTACAGTCTGTGGAAACCATTTCTACTGGCGGTTCTCGTTATCAACCGCCAGTAGAAATGGCGCCTATATAAAGGTGGCGCGCGGGAGCCGAAAATTTTACAAGTCCCTGGCGCCCTTTCACTTGAAGACGACGCCGTCAGGCTGCTGGATTTCGACCCCGAGGGTTTTCGCCGGCGATCGTCCCCGCGCCCGTCCCCACGCCGCCATTCCCGCCCCCGCACCGCCGTCTCCAGGTTTTTTCTCTTTCCCCTATTCTGTACCGCCGCCGTCTACTACCGCGCCGGGCCGCCGCCGCCGCCGCGTTTTAGTAAAACCTAGGGCACGCGCCGCCGCCGAGAGGGAGGAAGAGAGATGAAGGAGAGGGAGAGGGAAGAGAGAGGAGGGAGAGGGAGGAGAGAGGAGGGCGCACGCGCCGCCCGCCGCCGAGAGGGAGGAAGAGAGAGGAAGAGAGAGGGAGAGAGATAGAGGGAGGGAGAGGAGGGTGAGAGAGAGAGAGGAATTTTATACATTGTAATTTTATGTGTTCAAATGTATGTTGAATTCATATGTGTTCAAATGTATGTTGAAATGTATGTTGAAATGTATGGTGAGAGAGATAGAGGGAGGGAGAGGAGGGTGAGAGAGGGAGAGGAGGGTGAGAGAGAGAGAGGAATTTTATACATTGTAATTTTATGTGTTCAAATGTATGTTGAATTCATATGTGTTCAAATGTATGTTGAATATATACATTGTAATTTTATCCGTCACAACTCGATAATATACGTATCCGATCCGATCCGAATTCGATCTGAACTCGATAATTTCCGTACGACTCTCCCTCTCTCCCTCTCTATACGTCCTATGCGACTCTCCCTCTCTCCCTCTCCTCGTCCTATACGACTCTCCCTCTCTCTATACGTCCTATGCGACTCTCTCCCCGTCCTACACGATACTATACGACTATACGATACTATATGGTTAGGGTTTAGGGTTATGGTTAGGGTTAAGGTTAGGGTTAAGGGTTATAGTTAGGGTTAGGGTTAAGGGTTAGGGTTAGGGTTAGGGTTAGGGTTAAGGGTTCGGGTTTTGGGTTAAGGGTTCGGGTTTTGGGTTAGGGTTAGGGTTTAGGGTTAGGGTTAGGGTTAGGGTTAGGGTTAAGGGTTCGGGTTTTGGGTTAAGGGTTCGGGTTTTGGGTTAGGGTTAGGGTTAAGGGTTTAGGGTTAGGGTTAGGGTTAGGGTTAGGGTTTTGGGTCGGGGTTAGAGTTAGGGTTAGGGTTAGGGTTAGGGTTAAGGGTTCGGGTTTTGGGTTAAGGGTTCGGGTTTTGGGTTAGGGTTAGGGTTAGGGTTGTGGGTCAGGGTTAGAGTTAGGGTTAGGGTTAGGGTTAGGGTTAAGGGTTCGGGTTTTGGGTTAGGGTTAGGGTTAGGGTTAGGGTTAGGGTTTTGGGTTAGGGTTAGGGTTAGGGTTAGGGTTAGGGTTAAGGGTTTAGTGCCCGCGAGGATGTATTTAATTATACTATTTGTTAAGATGAATTTAATTATTGCTTACGTTAATATGTGTTAATATGTATTTAATTATTGCTTATGTATTTGTATATATATAGCTCAATGAGTTCTCCGATCAAGGACCAAGGATTAGTGCCCGAGCACATGGACAAGAGTGTTGCTCAAGAACAATCTAGCAGTGAAGGATATGAAACGCCTAGCGACCCTTTTCCTACCACTAGCATAGATAGGGCCGCTCTCCGTGAGTTGCAACGTGACCCTACTTATGATCCACGAGAAGCTGAGGTAAAAGTACGCATCTTTAGCTTCGTATGTGTACCCTACTGATTTCACATGCATGATCTCTTGTGCATTTTATTACATGAATAGGAGGTCGTGTCTGAATTTCGTGCGATACTCGAAGAAGTCGTGGCACGATACGAAGACGTACCAGAGCCGACCCAAGACGCACCGGAACAGACCAAGACAACAACCGAGACATCAAGGAAAAGGAAGCAGAGCGATCGAAAAAGAGGTGACAGGGGGCTGAACAAATTTCCCGACAAAACATACAAAATCTCAGACGTGAGCCCGAAAGGTCAGCCCCTAGCTCCAGAAGAGGCACTACCTAAGTTTCGGAATGCACTTGGGTTTTTAGTTAGAGATAATCTTGACATAACAATACGACAGTGGAGAGATGTGTCAGATGATGTCAAGAATCAAATATGGAATAAGCTATTAATGAGGTTCGTTCTGCCTCGGGGTTCAGAAGAACTCGTGAAGGAATACACGATGAAGCAGCTTGCAATAAATTTCCGAAACTGGAGGTCTGAGATGAACACAAAGTTTGCAAAGAAAGGTCTGGACCCGACCAAAAAATATAAAATCTCAGCAGGTCAGTGGGCAGTATTTCTAGAGCAGAGGAGCAGCCCTGATTTCATATCTCTAAGTGAGGCAAATTCAGAACTATCAAAGAAGAACAAGTACCGCCACCACCTAGGCACAGGTGGTTACAAGCGTCAGGTTCCTAAATGGACACAAGAAGACGCCGAGAAGAAGGCTGCAGGGTTGCCGACGCTGTCCGAGCAACTTGGTGAAAGGGCGGCAAATTGGCTCCGTGCTAGAAAACCAAGGGAAACCGAGACCGGTGTATCTTTTGATGATCCCATTGTCGAAGAAGCGGCAAAAAACATATATACAATGGCAGCTAAGCAGAGCGAAGGAACTTTTAAGCCACAAAGGGAAAGAGACATCCTAACGGCTGGTCTCGGTAACCCTGAGCATCCTGGTCGTGTACGAGGAATCTCGTCTAAGGAAGGATGGAAGGAAGGATTCGGACCACAGTGGGAAGGTCTGTACAAGAAACGTGATCGATACAAGGAAGAGATCGCGGATTATTTTAAGGAGGAGGCCAAGAAAGAGTTCAAAGCCATGATGTCTCAAATGCTATCGAATCCTCCTTCAGAATTGATGCAACAGTTGGCGAGTGCGATGTCTGTTCAACAGATGACCACTCCACAGATACAAATAATTCCAGCAGCTCAACCGCCGGCTTCCACAGATTGTACGACATTACCAAGCTCTGTTGCTTCAACGGGAAATAAGGACCGTTATCCAGTTGATGACATCACAAGGCCTGTGGCGTGCACACTGGTTATAAGATATGGTATTAACAATAAACGTACAAAGATAGTAGCCACAGGCCTTGCGATCCCAGGACGCAAGTACCATGGAAACGATATTCCAGATGATTATTGCAAAGTAGAAGTGACGACGGTCGTCCAAGGATACGAGGACGACATGCTAGACATCCCTGGGCCCGAAGATATCGAGAAACTTGGACAAGCTATTAAGAATTTTATCCTTTGGCCTCGAAGGGATGTCGAATTGCTTGATTTGTCGAATTCGTCGCAGGCGTCGCAGGCCCAACCGTCTCCGCCTTCTCAAATTGCTGTTCCTATTGTACATCCATCCTCACCTCCTCAAACTTCACATGCTGCTCCTCATCCTTTTTCTGACCCACCGTCTCCGCCACAAGCATCACCATTCAGGGCTCCACCACCTTCTCCTCCCCATCCTCTTGGTGACCCACTGTCTACGCCACCATCAAGGGATCCACCTTCTCCACAGCCATCAAACGATCCACGGCCATCAAAGAAATCTAAACTTCCTATACCAAAATTGGTGTCCCCGTATCAGAAAAAGAAGAGTAAAGCTACTACTGCTGGCACAGTTAGGTTTTTGAAAGGGATTGGACGGAGCCTCACGTCACAAACTGTTGATTTGGCCGAGCACGAGGAGTCTGCAAAAAAGGCTGAGGCAACGGCCGCAAAGATAAAGAAGCCAACTAAGGCAGATTACAAAAACGTGCCTAAAAAATATGTGCCGGGCAGACCTCTGCTACCTCTTGACAAACTAAGAAAGGTCCCGGCTGGTGTTAAAAGGTTGCATGACTGGTACATGCGGGCATCATCGGTTGGCATCGACACCATCAGTGTGCATATACCAGACCATGCTTTTATTGGTTCGAACCAAAAGGCCGTTGTTACATTCGAGGACATGTGGTTAATGATGAACCTTCAGAGACTCGACGTGCAACTTGTAACGATGTTTGCATTGTAAGTGTCGCTCATACTTCCACATATGTGTGTTATTATTAGTGAGCTGTATAAAATTTCAATATCTGACATGCACGTGTGACTTGCAGAATGCAACATGATCAGCAGGAGATTCTTTACGGTACCAAGCCCAATGCTAGTGCCAGTAAAAGGGTTGGGTATCTCAACCCAATACTTATATCCGAGGAAAGCCACACTTTTAGAATCGGGAAAGACAACGATGAAATAAGGGGAAAGACGGACGAAGAAGTTGAGAAGCGTATAAAGGAAATGAAGAAGGATTTTGAAGCTCGATACGCCACATACATAGGACATGCAATGCTTCAATTTCAAGACAGGGAAGCCATAATGGCCCCGTACAACTTTAAGTAAGTGTGATTTTGCATAAATAAAATTAATAATTTCAATACACATGCATCACAAATTTGATTCGTACAGGGACCACTGGATATGCTTCCTCATTTATCCTAAGGTTGGAAAGGTGCTGGTGCTCGACTCCTTGAACTTCGACCCTTCGACATATGCAACATTCCTCAGCATCTTAGAGCTGTAAGCCTTTTCTATGCATGCATACTTTTATCGATTAAAATTTGAGAATAACATGGTGATTCTATTTGAGATCACAGTGCTTATAGATTCTATAAGATGAGAGGTGGAAAGTACGACCTGTCGAAAAAACTCGTGCCACTAGACATCCATCATCACTGGCCGGTAAGTATGTGATTTTATGAATACATATCATACACAATGTTGCAACTAAATAACCAATCTCCCGTTATGTAGTGCCACAAGCAACCACAAGGATCGGTCCTATGTGGATTCTATGCGTGCGAGTTCATGAGAGTGAACGGACGATACATCACGAACCCTGACAAGGTATTATTAGTAATAGTTAAGTATGTATTTATGTCATTAAAGATGCAAATGTGTTATTATTGAGTATAAATAGATGATGTTTATAAAATTCCTTTACAGCAATTTCAACGAGGAAACCCGGAGAACTTGACCGAAGCTGCATTGTATGGCATAGTCGAGGACCTCTGCACATTCATATTGAAAGAGGTCATTCCCGCAGAAGGAAAATATCACGATGCTTCCGGGACATTAGCTTTGCCAGAGTTCAGAATACTAACAGAAATTAGTAGATTATCTCTTAGCCGAGATAGTTATTAGAGCTTAGGTGAAAACTTATGATGTATAGAATGCATGAAGCATATATGGTTGTAAACAGAATACTTTGAAGTATATAAATGTATGATAGAATTTAATTTCATGTTGCTTTCAATATCAATATAGATATATATATATGTTTATGTGTGTGTAAATAAATATATATATAATTCAGTATTGTTTGAAATTTTGAAAAAAGGCGGGAAAACTTCCACTGGCGGTTTTATAAAGAAAACCGCCAGTGAAAAGTGCATTTCCACTGGCGGTTTGCTTTATAAAACCGCCAGTAGAAATGCATTTCCACTGGCGGTTTTCTTTACTCAGCCGCCAGTGGAAATGCACTTTTCACTGGCGGTTCGTTAAGAAAACCGCCAGTGAAAATGCACTTTTCACTGGCGGTTCCAAAATAACCGCCAGTGGAAATGCTGATTTCCACTGACCCCTAGCACTGGCGGTACTGAAAAACGTCAGTGTAAATATGTTTAGAACCGCCACTATAGAGCTTCTGTGTACTAGTGCTGCATGCTGTGCTCCCCGCCGTGTGGTGTCGCTTTCGGCTATCCCACAGACGAGAGGCCACAGCAATATAATCCATGTCGCGGGGATCACCGAAAGCAACGGCGGGGGGTGGTGGTCGTGGTGGTGGGATCCTCACCGCGCGCGCCCAGCTGCCGTGCAGTGCCGCTGCTGTCACCTTCTTGTCATGCTGTCTCGCTCCGTCGCTCGCCGTAGCTGCTATAGCACTCTACCGGCCTCTCCTACACGACCCCACGCCGTACGTCACAGCGCGCTAGTAGCTACAGCATCGCGCGCCTCTCTCTCTCTCACACAAGTCAGGACGTCGCAGCTAGCCAACCAGCCCACCACTGTGACTGCACACACGGACTCGCCGGATCGATGATACTACAGTCTACTAGCAGCGACTTGAGAGTTGAGGCTGGAATGGATCGATCCAAGTCGGCATGCATCAGAAGAACTCAGAAGAAATAGGCAAACTTTGTCCTCCTCTCGCTTGCTCTCTCACTCTCTCTAGTGCTACTAGCTTTGTTAGGCATGGCACTGCTGCATGCGCTGGTTCATCGACTGGCCTCTGGCCATCCATCATGCAGGGGCCCAATATCACAGGGCTTCATTCAACAGTCATTAAGCCTAGTCATCTAGCTTCGATCTAGACGGACTAGTTGCCTAAACAATACTGTATATACCATCTGCCACCAATCCACCGTTGATCGATCGATCGATCGATCGATGGATGGACAGGTACCGACCGGCGGTAGCTAGCTGTTCGATTTGACCAAACGATATATACCAACACGGCATATCCATTAACCTAGCTATGGTTGAAAAAAAAATGCCTCAAAACTCAGGTAGAGATATTCCACATCTTTTGGACCAAAGTTAAAATCTTAATCGAGTGGAAGTGTTAAATATTTTGATTCTAAACGTGAGGCGTCGACCGTAGGAGCTAGTAAACGCGACCGAGACCGTCGACAACCGGGCACGCGTGTGACGTACGGGGTCGTCCTACTCCTACCGTACCACTGCAAGTGCTTATCTACTCGAGCGCGCTGGCCCGACCGGACTCCCGAAGCTACATGTTAACCACCCAATGAGCGGACGCAAAGCCACCGCCTGATCGCCGTCCTTGTCTGCCAAGTTGCTGCAGTGGAGCGCACAGTGTCGCGCGGTGACCACTGACCACAAGGCTGGGGGGCTCCGGGGCTGATCCGTATATATCGTCCTCTGGATTTTTCTAAATCGAACTATTTAAAATCTAGTTAAATATTTTGATAACTATGCTAAGTCGCAAAAAAAAAAAGAACCTCATTCCTCTAGATGCCATTGTCGCTGCGCCCTTTACGATCACCATGGACAGTCTCGCTGCCGGCTGCTCTCTCTTTTTTTGGGCGACGACCTCCCGAAAATACAAATATTAATACTATTTTTATATGTCTTGGCAAAACTAAGATATATAGAATGTGTGCAGACAGCTATTTTAGAATTATTAAGAGAATACTTGATGTTGGAAATGTTTATATATTTTTATAAAAAGGATGGCCTAACTTGAAAGTAGGTTCTTTTGGACTGGCCGGGGCAGTATGTCAGGATACGTGTGTGTGTGTGTGTGTGTGTGTGTGTGTGTGTGTGTGTGGTGGGGGGCACGTCCGCAGCTGGGCGCGGTAGGTCCCCCGCATGGCGCCACGGCGGGCACTGTGTCCATGTCCGGGCGACGTGGTGACGCCGATCGCCGATGCCGCTTGTGCTTGGGCCCGGCGCACCGGGGAGGGTACAGTGGTACACGCACTTGTGCGTACGATCAAGCGAGGCAAGGCGCAGTCCTGCGACGCTGCAGAGCCATGTCGTCATGGCCGCATGTCAGGCGGCCCATGCATGCTGCCATATGCACGGAAAGGAGACGTGCCTGGTCACTGTGGTTGCTTCGGCCTCTGCAATATTTGCATTGGAGGGGAGGAGGACGGCAAATAGTGAACCCCCCCCCCCCCCCCCCCCCCAGCGTGTCGCACGCACGTACGCCGGTGTCCCGGCGGTGCAGCCGAGCGCGGTGGCAGAGGAGCACAGCCAGTGGTGTCCGGCAACAGCCACACCCCGGCCGTCAGGACCGGACAGGCCTGCACGTCTCTGTACGCGGGTTCGTCTGTGCAGTGCACGGGCCCGAGACCGAGAGGCCCGGCATGGAGCTGCAACAGTTTTACTCGCCGTCACACGTACGCGCACTATGTACTATGATCTGACAGTCCTACCCTATCTACACGGCAAAGGCGGCAAGCACAGACGATCGCAATTGTACGTGCGGCGGCGACTAGTACACAGAAGCTCTATAGTGGCGGTTCTAAACATATTTACACTGGTGTTTTTCAGTACCGCCAGTGCTAGGGGTCAGTGAAAATCAGCATTTCCACTGGCGGTTATTTTGGAACCGCCAGTGAAAAGTGCATTTTCACTGGCGGTTTTCTTAAGAAACCGCCAGTGAAAAGTTCATTTCCACTGGCGGCTGAATAAAGAAAACCGCCAGTGAAAATGCATTTCCACTGGCGGTTTTATAAAGCAAACCGCCAGTGAAAAGTTCATTTTCACTGGCGGTTTTCTTTATTCAGCCGCCAGTGGAACTTTCCCGCCTTTTTTCAAAATTTCAAACAATACTGAATTATATATATATTTATTTACACACACACAAACATATATATATATAGATCTATATTGATATTGAAAGCAACATGAAATTAAATTCTATACATCATAAGTTTTCATGCATTCTACGACATGAAAGTATTCTGTTTACAACCATATATCCTTCATGCATTCTATACATCATAAGTTTTCACCTAAGCTCTAATAACTATCTCGGCTAAGAGATAATCTACTAATTTCTGTTAGTATTCTAAACTCTGGCAAAGCTAATGTTCCGGAAGCATCGTGATATTTTCCTTCTGCGGGAATGACCTCTTTCAATATGAATGTGCAGAGGTCCTCGACTATGCCATACAATGCAGCTTCGGTCAAGTTCTCCGGGTTTCCTCGTTGAAATTGCTGTAAAGGAATTTTATAAACATCATCTATTTATACTCAATAATAACACATTTGCATCTTTAATGACATAAATACATACTTAACTATTACTAATAATACCTTGTCAGGGTTCGTGATGTATCGTCCGTTCACTCTCATGAACTCGCACGCATAGAATCCACATAGGACCGATCCTTGTGGTTGCTTGTGGCACTACATAACGGGAGATTGGTTATTTAGTTGCAACATTGTGTATGATATGTATTCATAAAATCACATACTTACCGGCCAGTGATGATGGATGTCTAGTGGCACTTGTTTTTTCGACAGGTCGTACTTTCCACCTCTCATCTTATAGAATCTATAAGCACTGTGATCTCAAATAGAATCACCATGTTATTCTCAAATTTTAATCGATAAAAGTATGCATGCATAGAAAAGGCTTACAGCTCTAAGATGCTGAGGAATGTTGCATATGTCGAAGGGTCGAAGTTCAAGGAGTCGAGCACCAGCACCTTTCCAACCTTAGGATAAATGAGGAAGCATATCCAGTGGTCCCTGTACGAATCAAATTTGTGATGCATGTGTATTGAAATTATTAATTTTATTTATGCAAAATCACACTTACTTAAAGTTGTACGGGGCCATTATGGCTTCCCTGTCTTGAAATTGAAGCATTGCATGTCCTATGTATGTGGCGTATCGAGCTTCAAAATCCTTCTTCATTTCCTTTATACGCTTCTCAACTTCTTCGTCCGTCTTTCCCCGTATTTCATCGTTGTCTTTCCCGATTCTAAAAGTGTGGCTTTCCTCGGATATAAGTATTGGGTTGAGATACCCAACCCTTTTACTGGCACTAGCATTGGGCTTGGTACCGTAAAGAATCTCCTGCTGATCATGTTGCATTCTGCAAGTCACACGTGCATGTCAGATATTGAAATTTTATACAGCTCACTAATAATAACACACATATGTGGAAGTATGAGCGACACTTACAATGCAAACATCGTTACAAGTTGCACGTCGAGTCTCTGAAGGTTCATCATTAACCACATGTTCTCGAATGTAACAACGGCCTTTTGGTTCGAACCAATAAAAGCATGGTCTGGTATATGCACACTGATGGTGTCGATGCCAACCGATGATGCCCGCATGTACCAGTCATGCAACCTTTTAACACCAGCCGGGACCTTTCTTAGTTTGTCAAGAGGTAGCAGAGGTCTGCCCGGCACATATTTTTTAGGCACGTTTTTGTAATCTGCCTTAGTTGGCTTCTTTATCTTTGCGGCCGTTGCCTCAGCCTTTTTTGCAGACTCCTCGTGCTCGGCCAAATCAACAGTTTGTGACGTGAGGCTCCGTCCAATCCCTTTCAAAAACCTAACTGTGCCAGCAGTAGTAGCTTTACTCTTCTTTTTCTGATACGGGGACACCAATTTTGGTATAGGAAGTTTAGATTTCTTTGATGGCCGTGGATCGTTTGATGGCTGTGGAGAAGGTGGATCCCTTGATGGTGGCGTAGACAGTGGGTCACCAAGAGGATGGGGAGGAGAAGGTGGTGGAGCCCTGAATGGTGATGCTTGTGGCGGAGACGGTGGGTCAGAAAAAGGATGAGGAGCAGCATGTGAAGTTTGAGGAGGTGAGGATGGATGTACAATAGGAACAGCAATTTGAGAAGGCGGAGACGGTTGGGCCTGCGACGCCTGCGACGAATTCGAACAATCAAGCAATTCGACATCCCTTCGAGGCCAAAGGATAAAATTCTTGATAGCTTGTCCAAGTTTCTCGATACCTTTGGGCCCAGGGATGTCTAGCATGTCGTCCTCGTATCCTTGGACGACCGTCGTCACTTCTACTTTGCAATAATCATCTGGAATATCGTTTCCATGGTACTTGCGTCCTGGGATCGCAAGGCCTGTGGCTACTATCTTTGTACGTTTATTGTTAATACCATATCTTATAACCAGTGTGCACGCCACAGGCCTTGTGATGTCATCAACTGGATAACGGTCCTTATTTCCCGTTGAAGCAACAGAGCTTGGTAATGTCGTACAATCTGTGGAAGCCGGCGGTTGAGCTGCTGGAATTATTTGTATCTGTGGAGTGGTCATCTGTTGAACAGACATCGCACTCGCCAACTGTTGCATCAATTCTGGAGGAGGATTCGATAGCATTTGAGACATCATGGCTTTGAACTCTTTCTTGGCCTCCTCCTTAAAATAATCCGCGATCTCTTCCTTGTATCGATCACGTTTCTTGTACAGACCTTCCCACTGTGGTCCGAATCCTTCCTTCCATCCTTCCTTAGACGAGATTCCTCGTACACGACCAGGATGCTCAGGGTTACCGAGACCAGCCGTTAGGATGTCTCTTTCCCTTTGTGGCTTAAAAGTTCCTTCGCTCTGCTTAGCTGCCATTGTATATATGTTTTTTGCCGCTTCTTCGACAATGGGATCATCAAAAGATACACCGGTCTCGGTTTCCCTTGGTTTTCTAGCACGGAGCCAATTTGCCGCCCTTTCACCAAGTTGCTCGGACAGCGTCGGCAACCCTGCAGCCTTCTTCTCGGCGTCTTCTTGTGTCCATTTAGGAACCTGACGCTTGTAACCACCTGTGCCTAGGTGGTGGCGGTACTTGTTCTTCTTTGATAGTTCTGAATTTGCCTCACTTAGAGATATGAAATCAGGGCTGCTCCTCTGCTCTAGAAATACTGCCCACTGACCTACTGAGATTTTATATTTTTTGGTCGGGTCCAGACCTTTCTTTGCAAACTTTGTGTTCATCTCAGACCTCCAGTTTCGGAAATTTATTGCAAGCTGCTTCATCGTGTATTCCTTCACGAGTTCTTCTGAACCCCGAGGCAGAACGAACCTCATTAATAGCTTATTCCATATTTGATTCTTGACATCATCTGACACATCTCTCCACTGTCGTATTGTTATGTCAAGATTATCTCTAACTAAAAACCCAAGTGCATTCCGAAACTTAGGTAGTGCCTCTTCTGGAGCTAGGGGCTGACCTTTCGGGCTCACGTCTGAGATTTTGTATGTTTTGTCGGGAAATTTGTTCAGCCCCCTGTCACCTCTTTTTCGATCGCTCTGCTTCCTTTTCCTTGATGTCTCGGTTGTTGTCTTGGTCTGTTCCGGTGCGTCTTGGGTCGGCTCTGGTACGTCTTCGTATCGTGCCACGGCTTCTTCGAGTATCGCACGAAATTCAGACACGACCTCCTATTCATGTAATAAAATGCACAAGAGATCATGCATGTGAAATCAGTAGGGTACACATACGAAGCTAAAGATGCGTACTTTTACCTCAGCTTCTCGTGGATCATAAGTAGGGTCACGTTGCAACTCACGGAGAGCGGCCCTATCTATGCTAGTGGTAGGAAAAGGGTCGCTAGGCGTTTCATATCCTTCACTGCTGGATTGTTCTTGAGCAACACTCTTGTCCATGTGCTCGGGCACTAATCCTTGGTCCTTGATCGGAGAACTCATTGAGCTATATATATACAAATACATAAGCAATAATTAAATACATATTAACACATATTAACGTAAGCAATAATTAAATTCATATTAACAAATAGTATAATTAAATACATCCTCGCGGGCACTAAACCCTTAACCCTAACCCTAACCCTAACCCAAAACCCTAACCCTAACCCTAACCCTAACCCTAACCCAAAACCCTAAACCCTTAACCCTAACCCTAACCCAAAACCCGAACCCTTAACCCAAAACCCGAACCCTTAACCCTAACCCTAACCCTAACCCTAACCCTTAACCCTAACCCTAACTATAACCCTTAACCCTAACCTTAACCCTAACCATAACCCTAACCCGAACCCTTAACCCAAAACCCGAACCCTTAACCCTAACCCTAACCCTAACTCTAACCCTGACCCAAAACCCTAACCCTAACCCTAACCCTAACCCTAACCCTAAACCCTTAACCCTAACCCTAACCCAAAACCCGAACCCTTAACCCAAAACCTGAACCCGTAACCCTAACCCTAACCCTTAACCCTAACCCTAACTATAACCCTTAACCCTAACCTTAACCCTAACCATAACCCTAACCCGAACCCTTAACCCAAAACCCGAACCCTTAACCCTAACCCTAACCCTAACTCTAACCCTGACCCAAAACCCTAACCCTAACCCTAACCCTAACCCTAACCCTAAACCCTTAACCCTAACCCTAACCCAAAACCCGAACCCTTAACCCAAAACCCGAACCCTTAACCCTAACCCTAACCCTAACCCTAACCCTAACCCTTAACCCTAACCCTAACTATAACCCTTAACCCTAACCTTAACCCTAACCATAACCCTAAACCCTAACCATATAGTATCGTATAGTCATATAGTATCGTGTAGGACGGGGAGAGAGTCGCATAGGACGTATAGAGAGAGGGAGAGTCGTATAGGACGAGGAGAGGGAGAGAGGGAGAGTCGCATAGGACGTATAGAGAGGGAGAGAGGGAGAGTCGTACGGAAATTATCGAGTTCAGATCGAATTCGGATCGGATCGGATACGTATATTATCGAGTTGTGACGGATAAAATTACAATGTATATATTCAACATACATTTGAACACATATGAATTCAACATACATTTGAACACATAAAATTACAATGTATAAAATTCCTCTCTCTCTCTCACCCTCCTCTCCCTCTCTCACCCTCCTCTCCCTCCCTCTATCTCTCTCACCATACATTTCAACATACATTTGAACACATATCAATTCAACATACATTTGAACACATAAAATTACAATGTATAAAATTCCTCTCTCTCTCTCACCCTCCTCTCCCTCCCTCTATCTCTCTCCCTCTCTCTTCCTCTCTCTTCCTCCCTCTCGGCGGCGGGCGAGGCGTGCGCCCTCCTCTCTCCTCCCTCTCCCTCTCCCTCCTCTCTCTTCCCTCTCCCTCTCCTTCATCTCTCTTCCTCCCTCTTGGCGGCGGCGCGTGCCCTAGGTTTTACTAAAACGCGGCGGCGGCGGCGGCCCGGCGCGGTAGTAGACGGCGGCGGTACAGATTAGGGGAAAGAGAAAAAACCTGGAGACGGCGGTGCGGGGGCGGGAATGGCGGCGTGGGGACGGGCGCGGGGACGATCGCCGGCGAAAACCCTCGGGTTCGAAATCCAGCAGCCTGACGGCGTCGTCTTCAAGTGAAAGGGCGCCAGGGACTTGTAAAATTTTCGGCTCCCGCGCGCCACCTTTATATAGGCGCCATTTCTACTGGCGGTTGATAACGAGAACCGCCAGTAGAAATGGTTTCCACAGACTGTAGAAGCCATTTCTACTGGCGGTTGACAACGAGAACCGCCAGTAGAAACCATTTCTACTGGCGGTTGTCATAGAGAACCGCCAATAGAAATGGATTCTACAGTCTGTGGAAACCATTTCTACTGGCGGTTCTCTATGACAACCGCCAGTAGAAATTGTTTTTTATTATTATTTAACATAGTTTTTTATATATTGTTTTACTTCACTTTTTATATATTATATTAAGTATACTTTTATATATTGTTTTACTTTTTCCATCCTCTCCTCTCTTTCCATCCTCTCTCTCCTCTCCACTCTCTCTTCCCTCTCCCTCTCCATCCTCTATCTCCTCTCCACTCTCTCTCCCCTCTCCCTCTCCATCCTCTCTCTCCATCCCCTCTCTCTCTCCTCTCTCTCCATCCTATCTCTCTCCTCTCTCTCCATCCTCTCTCTCCTCTCCCTCTCCTCTCTCTCCTCTCTCTCTCCCTCTCCTCTCTCTCTATAAAGTCAATAGAAAGTCATGTAAAATTGTAAATGGTAGCCACGAAAATTGAATGAAGACAATTACATGCTTCGGTTTGTCGCTGACAATAATCAATTACATGACAAGTTCCTAACTGTAGGATCTAGGACACCGGCTAGAGGGGGGGGTGAATAGACGGTTTTGACTAAAAACAACAATACTAAGTAAATTTAATCAATACAACAAGAGGAATAAATTTACTAGTGTCAATAAGTAAACAATGTATGAAAGACAACTACGGAGATTGAATACTTGAAGAACAATAAGCAAAACTCTAATCAATTGCAAGGCAATAAGTAATGCTAGAAGGAATAGACACCGAAATTTATCCCGTGGTATCGGTGATTTGCCGATCACCCCTAATCCACGTTGAGGTGGACTTCAAGCTCTCACTTGCTCCTCTATCAAGACACGACTTGATCTTTGAGCCAAGTGGACAAGAAATCACTTAATACCTCGATTCCACTAATGTCACCTTTGCCGCTCCGGCGAGGTAGGCGCGAACCCCTCACAATCAACACCGCGGCTTCTCCACAATCTTCTTGGAGAGCTCGACGGAGACAATCACCCGAGCCGTCTAGGAGGCGGCAACCTCCAAGAGTAACAAGCCAACGACGCTTGCTCGGTGTACCACCTAGTGCCTCAAGAATCACCAAATGATGCAAATGCACTAGGAACCCTCAATCTCTCACTAGAATGCAATCTCAAGCAAAGAGTGTGAGAGAGTGAGTTGGAGGATCACAAATGAGCTCAATGTGTGCAAGGAATGGCCAAGAGAGTTCTCACACACGAGCAACCCTTCTATTTATAGTCCCCCATCTAAGACCAACCGTTATGTGCAAAAGGGGGCAGTTCTGCGCACACGCGGACCGTCCGCGCCCTAGGGCCGGACGGTCCGCCGTACACCATAACGGCTATAATGACCGTTGAAACATGTCAGAGCAGACTCAAAAAGGTGGGTCCGGACAGTCCGCCCTTCAAGGCCGGACCGTCCGCGACCTGGCAATTTCAAACACCCGAGCCTCGGATCAAACGGAGTTAACACACGCGGACCGTCCGGCTATAAATCCCGGACCGTCCGCGACCTGAGACAGTACTGTCCGGACTGGTCCCCCGGACCGTCCGTAGTACAAATCAATAAAAACACACAGTCCCTGTCCAAAAAGAGTTATACACATGCGGACCGTCCGCGCCTCACAGGCGGACCGTCCGGCTATAATTCAGGGACTGACCCGAAGCCACCTTCCTCTGGTCAGGACTGCGGACGGTCCGGCCCTAAGGCCCGGACGGTCCGCGGTGCAAAAAGAACACAGAGACAACACAAATGGTCAAACCTCGGACCCTCTGGAGGATCGCGGACGGTCCGCCCCCTAGGGCCGGACAGTCCGCGTGACCAAGACTTCTCAAATCTCAAACATCCTTTTGAATGAACTTTTAACTCACTAAATGAGAAGCGCTGTTAGTCCTTATGCAAATGCAACTACTTGATGCTTTATGAGGCACTAAGTTTTACACAGATCTAAGTCATTGACCCCTCTTAATAGTACGGCTATCTAGCCTACTAATCCGGTCAGGTATCTTCTCTAAACTCCTCAAGACCGGCAAAAGTAAAACCTATATTATACCTTTGCCTTCATCTGATCCACAACCAATGCGTATGACTCTTCAACATTTCAGTTCTATGTGGTCCAACCCTGCATTCTTATTTCTCCAAGAATCGTTAGTCCACAAGTAGTTGTCATTAATTACCAAAACATTATCAAAGGGGCCTAGATGATTCACAATCTCCCCCTTTTTGGTAATTGATGACAACACCACATAGTATATTAAAGAGAAGTTTAGTTTCTCCAAATCTCTCTCATACCAAAGGTATATGATAGATTTTGGAGATGAGTTTCATAGGACTTATCTTGATTTGAAGTTCTGTCCAAAAGATAGATAAATCCCAATAAAAACTCAGTATGCAAGAAAGGCTCCCCCTAAGTGTGTGCAGGATTATTTGAAGTTGAAGATATGACACACATAATATATTTGAGCTTGATGGAGACTTTCCTACAATCATGGTTATCGAGGCATACAAGAGATGATTCGTAGAATGAGCGCAGTAATTATAATCACATCTCGATTAACCACACACAGAGTAATTTGAACTAAAACATAGTTCATCCCACAGAGTATTACAGATAATAGTCCACAGACATACGCAGAATATTACAGATAATAGTCCACAGACATACGACATAGAGTTAATAGATCAAACCAAGTTCCAAATGCATAAGACATAAACTAAAGCGGCATGAGAAAGTAAAATGCATATGCATGATCTTAATGTCCACATAGAACCACCAACTCCCCCTGAAGGAGACGCCTGACAACTTCTCATCACTTCTTCTCTCCCCCTTTGGCATCAATTGCCACAAAGGAGAGGCCTTACTGATCACTCGGCGGAGGATGCATGTTGTAATAATGAGTGCTGAAGGTGTCAAACAAGGAGGAGAACTGGCCAAAGTCCTGCTGGAGCTGCTGCTGCCTCTGACTTATATCATGCAGGTTGTCAGTTGTAGAAAGATTGTCAAACTGACTGGAGAGAGCACCCATGTTATCTTGAAAACTTTGTTGCATATTATTCAGCCTTGACATGATGGGATCAGTGACATTAGTGTGAATTTGATCACGAAAGTCAGAAAATTCAGAGTTGAGCGCATCCCAGTTGCTGTCAAAGCGAGACTGCATGTCATCAAGGCGGTGATCCACATGTGACATCAGGCCATCAAAGCGAGCATCAATATGAGTCTCCAGCCCTTGCTGCATATTGTGAAAATAAGGATCAAAATATCCTGGAGCAGGCTCCCAATAGTGCTGAGGCTGAGGAGGAGGTGGAGGAGGAGGCATCTGCTGTTCCTCAACATTAGGAGCTGCTCCACCCGCATAGCCAGGGTCTTCCTCATCATCTGGGAATGGAGTGAGTGGCCTGGTGAGGAACCCTATCTCATTCTTAAAAGGCCTGAATGGAGTGTGAACAATCTCACATGGGCCCTCAAATCTTGTCTTGGATTTTATGAGAGCCATAATGTAGGGAGCATAAGCCAAGTTTTGATTCTTGTCCATCTTTAAATCATTAAGCTGCCTCATCATGAAAAGAACAATGTTCATGACTTCACCATTCATGATGTGCTGGATTATGTTCCAGAACTTATCTCGAATTTTGCTCTTATCACCACTCTTGGGAAGAATGGTGACTCTGGCAATCTTGTTGATGACAGCAGGATGATGTCTGAGTCCTGCTGTTTCTCCAAACCTCCTGGGTATACCGAGCCTGGCTGGCTCATAAAACTACACAAAATCCTCAAAATTATCTTCAGTATAAAGATCCACCCCAGCAGAAATGGTGCCATAGTTCAGACTGTTGGCAGCGGCAAAGTCAGCAAAAGAAGCAGAATACCGCTTGAAGCCAGTCATCCATGTGATAGATTCTTCTGCAATATCAATCTCTGAGGTAGCCAAGAATTGCTTAACTGCCATTTCATTGAAATCAGTGCGCTACCCCATAAACTGATATAACCAACATGTTTCAAATTTGGGAATGAGACCCTCCATGACTGATTGACTGAGCAAGAAGGACCAATCAATCACCTGATGCTTATGAAAATTGGTATCCACCAGGGTGCCCCAAAAAACATCAAACTGCAGCTGAGTGTGGAAAAACTGAATATTTGTATCTGATGGCAGAGCATACTGGTTCACAGTCCGTCTAGAGCAGTACTCAGCCATAGAAAATCTCCGCTTGGGGTAAGTCCATCCTTGGATATCAATGGGATAATCAGGGTGAACATGAAGAAAATCTTCAGCATCCATGGATTCAGTGCCCCCAGCTGAGGATTGGGCCTCTGAATCAGTGGTCGGTGTATAGTCATCATCATTGCCACGAGGGCGCTTGGATTTAAAGCGACCTGCAAGTTTCTTGCGGAGACCACCAAAACCACTGCAACAAGGTGACAGACATCCATAGATAAATAATTGCTACCAAACACCACTTATAAAAAGGAATGGAATGGTAATGCTCTGCCAGGGTCCGGACGGTCCGCGCTAGGGGGCCGGACTGTCCGTGCCAGAGGCCCGGACGGTCCGCGTCCACCGGGCGGACGGTCCGCGACCGACCAGGGGCGACTCCAAGAACCCTAGCCGCCACAAGAGTTCAATTTGATGTTTTCGCAGATAATACCCAGCAAAACAAGTTCAAAATTTTGCATAGCATTGATATTGGGGAGAACTATCAATCCCACCAATCAGATTTTGAAATCCACTGCTCAATTTCAGATCAGAGAAGAAACCCAAATAATCTCAAAGTTGATAAAATTTGATTAAATCCACAAGATTTGAAGATACCGTGATGAAGACATGTTGAGGGAATGTTGCTGCAAGCTGTCGGACTGTCCGCACGCAACTGCACTTCACGGTCCGCGCACACTCGACACAAGAGAGTGTATGGCGAGTGGAGAGCAAGAGAGATAGAGCGAGTGAGCACAACTGGCAAGTCTGCGGGCTCTGTCCCTTTTTCTGCCCTGTCGCGGACGGTCCGCGCTGGGGCGGCGGACGGTCCGCGCCCTGAGGATCTCAGACGGTCTGCGAGGCTGCTCGGACTGTCCATTTCCTGATTCCGTGGACGGTCCGCGGTCCATGGGCGGACGGTCCGCGGCCTGACACTCATTTTTCCAACTTCTGTCCACTTTCTGATTTTGAATTCCGAATCCGAATTGGTGCTCATATATGGACATTTTGACCAATCCAAGAGTTGGTATGCATGCATAGACATATGATGTAATTGAGTAATGCAAAAAATTTTTTTTGAATTAAACTATCTAGAGCAATTAGAAATGAAAAATGCACAAATAATACCAAATAAATAGCATAAAGAACATACTTAGACCCGAGATGCAAGATGACACATGTGTGATCAACTTCAAGCCACATTTGAGATATCGATCACATTCATTTCACTTCTTAGAGAACAAAATCTTGTTTCATCCAAAGGTTTTGTAAAAATGTCTGCTAATTGATCATCGGTGCCAATGGAATAAATAGAGATGTCTCCCTTGCCAACATGATCCCTTAAAAAGTGATGCCGTATATCAATATGCTTGGTTCTTGAGTGTTGGACCGGATTGGTAGCTAATTTTACCGCACTCTCATTATCACACATAAGAGGCACATTCTTGAAAATAATTCCATAGTCCAATAAGGTTTGTTTCATCCATAATAGTTGAGCGCAACAATTTCCGGCCGATATATATTCCGCCTCGGCGGTAGATAGAGCAACCGAATTTTGTTTCTTAGAAGACCATGAAACAATAGATCTACCAAGAAATTGACAACAACCGGAGGTGCTTTTTCTATCAACTTTGCATCCCGCATAGTCCGAATCCGAATATCCAATTAATTCAAATTGAGCACCTTTGGGATACCATAGACCAATATTGGGAGTATACTTCAAATATCTTAGAATTCTTTTAGCGGCCTTCAAGTGAATCTCTCTAGGAGAAGCTTGAAATCGAGCACACATGCATACACTAAACATAACATCGGGCCTAGATGCGGTAATATAAAGCAAACTACCAATTATTGAACGATAAAGTTTTTGATCAACCATAGTACCTCCTTCATCTAAGTCTAGATGACCATTTGTTGCCATTGGAGTCTTGATAGGCTTAGCATTTTCTAAACCAAACTTCTTGAGCATGTCCTTCAAATATTTTGATTGACTTATAAAAATTCCATCTTTCAATTGTTTGATTTGAAGGCCAAGAAAGAAGCTCAATTCTCCTATCATAGACATTTCAAATTCTTTTGACATCATTTTTCCGAACTCCTCACAAAATAATTCATTAGTAGATCCAAAAATAATATCATCAACATAGATTTGACAAACAAATAAATCTTTGCCAATTCTTTTAGTGAATAGAGTAGTGTCAACCTTCCCAATTTTGAAGTCTTTGGAAAGCAAGAAATCCCTAAGCCTTTCATACCAAGCGCGAGGAGCTTGCTTAAGCCCATAGAGAGCTTTAGAAAGCTTGAACACATGGTTAGGTCTTTTGGGGTCCTCAAAACCGGGAGGTTGTTCAACATACACTAGTTCACTAATCTTACCATTTAGGAAGGCGCTCTTTACATCCATTTGGTAGAGCTTGATATTGTGTGCACAAGCATAAGCAAGTAGAATCCGGATTGCTTCTAATCTTGCTACGGGAGCAAATGTCTCCCCAAAATCCAATCCTTCAATTTGAGTATATCCTTGTGCAACTAATCTTGCCTTGTTTCTTACTACCACACCATCTTCATTGTGCTTGTTGCGAAATACCCATTTTGTACCAATAACATTGTGGTTCTTTGGTCTCTCAACAAGCTCCCAAACTTCATTTCGAGCGAAGTTATTTAATTCTTCATGCATTGCATTCACCCAATCAACATCAAGTAGAGCTTCATCTACACGGTTAGGTTCCACACAAGATACAAAAGAGAAATGTTCACAAAACGAAGCTATGCGAGAGCGAGTTTGAACACCCTTACTAATATCACCCACAATTTGATCAACCGGGTGATCCTTCACAATGGAATGATGAATTCTTGATACCGTTTGATAATTGCTTGTTGAAGCATTAGGAGGAATTGGAGGTCTTGAAGTACCTTGATCATGAGTATCAATGGTTTCATTGAGTTGTTGGCTTTGGTGATCTTCCTCATTTATAGTTGAAGATGAGGGAATGACAACCACACTATTTTCATCATCATCTTCTTTTGGTTTTATTTCACCAATGGCCATTGTTTTCATTGCATTTATCAATTGAGTTCCCCCAACATCATCGAGATTTTCACTCTCATCTTGAGACCCATTTGTTTCATCGAATTCAACATCATATGCTTCCTCAATAATACCATGAGTTTTGTTGAAGACTCTATAAGCCTTACTATTTGATGAATATCCAAGAAGAAAACCCTCATCACATTTCTTCTCAAATTTAGAAAGCCGGCTTCCCTTTCTTAAAATATAACATTTGCAACCGAATACCCTAAAATATGAGATATTTGGCTTTCTACCAATGAGCAATTCATATGGAGTTTTCTTCAAGAGCTTGTGACAATATAGTCTATTTGATGAATGACAAGCGATATTTATTGCCTCGGCCCAATAAGAATCCGATATATTATATTCCGCTAACATAGACCTTGCCATATCAATAAGAGTTCTATTCTTTCTTTCAACAATATCGTTTTGTTCCGGGGTATATTTGGAAGAGAATTCATGTTTGATACCCTTGTCATCACAATATTGATCAATTCTTGCATTTTTGAATTCCGACCCATTATCACTTCTAACCTTTTTGATGTCGAAATCAAATTGATTTTGAGCCAATATAGCAAATGACTTGAATGTTTCAAACACATTGGATTTGTCTCGTAGAAAATAAACCCAAGTAAATCTTGAATAGTCATCCACAATCACAAGACAATAAGAATTACCACCAATACTTACAAAAGATGTGGGCCCAAATAAATCCATGTGAAGTAATTCCAAAGGTCGATGAGTGGACATTTGACTTTTATTTGGATGAGTATTTGCCACTTGCTTACCGGCTTGACAAGAGCTACACAATTTGTTCTTTTCAAACTTCACATCTTTTAAGCCTCGAACTAAGTCATGCTTGGTTAACCGATTGAGTTGCTTCATCCCAACATGACCAAGTCTTCTATGCCATAACCAACCTAGTGAAGCTTTTGAAAATAAGCAAGTTGTGAGCTTTGCCTCATTAGATGAGAAATCAACAAGATAAAGATTTTCATGTCTAAAACCTTTAAATTTAAGATTGCTACCATCAACACTAGAGATAATAACATCTTCAACCGTGAAATTGCAACAAAATCCTAAATCACATAATTGAGCTACGGAAAGTAAATTAAAATTCAAAGACTCAACCAATAGCACATTTGATATAGAATGATCATTTGAAATAGCAATTTTACCCAAACCTTTAACCTTTCCTTTACGATTATCTCCAAATGTGATACTATCATAATTTGAGCAATCTTCATCACTCATTTGGGTAAACATCTTCATATCCCCGGTCATGTGTTGAGTACATCCACTATCCAACACCCAATGATTCCCTCCCGCCTTGTAGTTTACCTACAAAAGGAAATCAATCTCTTTTAGGTACCCAAACTTGCTTGGGTCCTTGGATGTTAGTGACCAAGGTCTTTGGCACCCAAATAGCTTTCTTTTTGTTTCCAACAATTGAAGTACCAACAAATTTAGCATGAACACCTTTTGCATTATGAGAAAGAACATAACAATGCTCAAAACAAGTGGAGGATACATGTTTGAACTTGGGACAATTTTTCTTAACATGTCCCTTTTTGTGACACTTGTGACACACTTTGTCACATTCTTTCACAAACAATGTCTTTTGCTTTACAAAAGCATTCTTTCCTTTCTTGGGAACATATCCAAGACCTTCACGGTTAAGAGAGCATCGTTGACTTCCCAATATGAAATCCAAATTCTTCTTACCACCATATGCCTTTTCTAGGTCATGAGTTAGAGTACTTATTCTATCCACTAACACTTCATTCTCAACAATAATTTTTGATTCATCAAGAGCAATATTATCATTGAGAGAAATTTTGCATTTATCACAAATAGAGTTAGTAGGTAGTGGTTCACTTGTAAGACTATCAAGTAAGTCACAAGTGACTCCAACATCCTTAGTGACCAACTCAACTTCATGCACAATAGATGATTTTTGAGCATCCGCAAGCTTCTCACAATTTTCTTTGAGGTCATTGTGAGAGGTCTTGAGCTCCTCAAAAGACACTTGGAGGTTTTTATACAATTCCTTCAAGGCCTTAAATTTTTCTTTTTCTTTGTGCATGTAGTCATCGGCCTCACCTAACATTCTAACAAGATCATCATATGAATAGCCATCATCATCAACATCATCGATATCATCATCATCATTTATATCATTTAAATCGGTGATGATTTTTACCTTAGCATCTCCCTTTGCCATGAGACAATGGGGAGATGAGAAGAGTGAGGGAGCTTCCTTGATGGCAATTCCGGCATTAAGCTTGGATGAGGTGTCATCATCATCATCATCCGAGCTATCATCCGAGTCCCATTCAACTAAGTAGGCTTTGCCATCTTTCTTCTTGTTATAGTATTTCTTTTTCTTCTTGTCACTTTCATCTTTGCCCTTCTTCTTCTTGCTTGGACAATTCATGGCAATGTGACCGGGTTCCCCACACTCAAAACATTTTCTATCATTGAAAGCATTTCTTCTAGATGTTTGACCTCTTCTAGGTTGACCTCTTTTCATCTTCATGAATTTATTGAATTTCCTTACAAATAAAGCCATGTCACCATCACTCTCACTTTCATTTTCTTCATCATTGCTATCTTCCTTTTCAATTGCCTTTGAGGCCTTGGCTTTGAGAGCAATAGATTCATTTTTCACCTTCTTTGCCAAACTTAAAGCATCGGCTTGTGACTTCTTAAATATATCTTGAGTGAGAATTTCTCCCAATACTTCGGTTGGAGAGGTTGTAGATAGATCACTCCTTACTAGCATTGTCACAATAGTCTCATATTTCTCCGGAAGTGATCTAAGGAACTTGTGTGTGAAATCCACATCCGGTACATTAAAACCAAGTCCTTTGAGTTCATTTACAATCTCATTCAATCGATTGAACATATCGGATACACTCTCATCTTCTTTCATAATAAATTGCTCAAACTTCCCTTTGCACACATATAGTTTGGCACTCTTCACAATTGTAGTTCCTTCATGAATTTCCATTAGTTTTACCCAAATCTCATGAGCGGTTGTGAGATTCTTGATACGATTGAACTCATTTATATCAAGAGCATCATAAAAGACATTCATGGCTTGATCATTTGTGAGGATATTCTCATTATCACTAACGGATGGTTCATCTTCCTTCAATACAACGAATCCATCTCTAACAATTGGCCAAATTTTTCCACCCATTGCTCTAAGATGCATTGACATTCTTATTTTCCAATAATCATAATTGTTTCCATCAAAGTGCGGTGGCTTCCCAATGTGCACATTGTTGTTACTAGCCATTTTGTCCCACTTCGGGATGATTAGATCCACAAACAATGGAGTCCTCGGCTCCGATACCACTTGTAGGATCTAGGACACCGGCTAGAGGGGGGGTGAATAGACGGTTTTGACTAAAAACAATAATACTAAGTAAATTTAATCAATACAACAAGAGGAATAAATTTACTAGTGTCAATAAGTAAACAATGTATGAAAGACAACTACGGAGATTGAATACTTGAAGAACAATAAGCAAAACTCTAATCAATTGCAAGGCAATAAGTAATGCTAGAAGGAATAGACACCGAAATTTATCCCGTGGTATCGGTGATTTGCCGATCACCCCTAATCCACGTTGAGGTGGACTTCAAGCTCTCACTTGCTCCTCTATCAAGACACGACTTGATCTTTGAGCCAAGTGGACAAGAAATCACTTAATACCTCGATTCCACTAATGTCACCTTTGCCGCTCCGGCGAGGTAGGCGCGAACCCCTCACAATCAACACCGCGGCTTCTCCACAATCTTCTTGGAGAGCTCGACGGAGACAATCACCCGAGCCGTCTAGGAGGCGGCAACCTCCAAGAGTAACAAGCCAACGATGCTTGCTCGGTGTACCACCTAGTGCCTCAAGAATCACCAAATGATGCAAATGCACTAGGAACCCTCAATCTCTCACTAGAATGCAATCTCAAGCAAAGAGTGTGAGAGAGTGAGTTGGAGGATCACAAATGAGCTCAATGTGTGCAAGGAATGGCCAAGAGAGTTCTCACACACGAGCAACCCTTCTATTTATAGTCCCCCATCTAAGACCAATCGTTATGTGCAAAAGGGGGCAGTTCTGCGCACACGCGGACCGTCCGCGCCCTAGGGCCGGACGGTCCGCCGTACACCATAACGGCTATAATGACCGTTGAAACATGTCAGAGCAGACTCAAAAAGGTGGGTCCGGACAGTCCGCCCTTCAAGGCCGGACCGTCCGCGACCTGGCAATTTCAAACACCCGAGCCTCGGATCAAACGGAGTTAACACACGCGGACCGTCCGGCTATAAATCCCGGACCGTCCGCGACCTGAGACAGTACTGTCCGGACTGGTCCCCCGGACCGTCCGTAGTACAAATCAATAAAAACACACAGTCCCTGTCCAAAAAGAGTTATACACATGCGGACCGTCCGCGCCTCACAGGCGGACCGTCCGGCTATAATTCAGGGACTGACCCGAAGCCACCTTCCTCTGGTCAGGACTGCGGACGGTCCGGCCCTAAGGCCCGGACGGTCCGCAGTGCAAAAAGAACACAGAGACAACACAAATGGTCAAACCTCGGACCCTCTGGAGGATCGCGGACGGTCCGCCCCCTAGGGCCGGACAGTCCGCGTGACCAAGACTTCTCAAATCTCAAACATCCTTTTGAATGAACTTTTAACTCACTAAATGAGAAGCGCTGTTAGTCCTTATGCAAATGCAACTACTTGATGCTTTATGAGGCACTAAGTTTTACACAGATCTAAGTCATTGACCCCCTCTTAATAGTACGGCTATCTAGCCTACTAATCCGGTCAGGTATCTTCTCTAAACTCCTCAAGACCGGCAAAAGTAAAACCTATATTATACCTTTGCCTTCATCTGATCCACAACCAATGCGTATGACTCTTCAACATTTCAGTTCTATGTGGTCCAACCCTGCATTCTTATTTCTCCAAGAATCGTTAGTCCACAAGTAGTTGTCATTAATTACCAAAACATTATCAAAGGGGCCTAGATGATTCACACTAACAATAATCAATTACATGACAAGTATATAATCTAGGAAGCTATTGTTCTGCCTTGTCCATCGTGGCGTACCCAGGGCAACGAATTGCGTGGGATGCTTCGCTCAACGTTCCTTATCTTGGTTGGATGGTCTATGAAAAGAGACATGTCGTTGAACTGGTTAAAATTCTCTAAATCAGATACACCATCAACTCCTATAGCTTGTTGTTTTCCAGGAAAAACTACATGCTTCGGTTTGTCGGTGCTTTTCTTCTCATTGTTAGAAATGATCTGTTCAGCATAGAAGACCTGTGCAGCATGATTAGCAAGGATCCATGGGTCATCTTTGTAACCTACCTTACTTAGATTAAGAACTCTGACCCCATAGTTGTCTACCGTGACATGTTTGTCTTCAACCCATTGACATCGGAAAACCGAGATCTGAAATGTACCATAGTCTAGTTCCCATATGTCCTCAATAAAGCCAAAATATGTTATAATCTCACCAGTTTCATCATCTATGGCCTCGCATCGAACACCACTGTTTTGTGACATGCTCTTTTTGTCCTTGGACTTGGTACAAAATGTGAATCCACTAATGTCATAGGTTTGCCATGTTGTGACCTGGCGTGATGGTCCAGATGCCAAGTCCTTGATGGTTTGTTCTTCTATTGTTTCTCCACGTGGAATGTCCTTCACCATTAGCCATGTGTTGAATCGCTGCTTATGTTGCTTCATTACCCAATCATCCGTATGCCCAGGATTTTGCTCGCGAAGCTCATTGATGTGTTGTTGGATAAATGGCTCCATTATCGTTAGCTGATGTAGGATGCTCTGATGTGCCTCAAGTACTATATCGTAATCCGGTGGGATGAAAGATTTCCGTCCCATCCTCCCGCTTCCATACAGTCTACCCTCGTGTCGTGACGGAGGCAGACCTATTGCAACCTGGTCTTTTAGGATACTATTGCAGAATGGACCTCCGGACTCAATGGCCTCTTCGGTACAGTACCCCTCTATCATGGATGCCTCAGGACGAGCACGGGTTGATACATAGCCATTCAGTATTGACATGAAACGCTCATACATCCACATTTCATGCAAGTACATAGGACCCAATGCCTCTATTTGTGGCACCAAGTGCACCACAAGGTGCACCATAATATCAAAGAACGATGGAGGGAAACACATCTCAAACTGTGATATTGTCTCCACTGCGAATTCCTGAAGAGATGCCAACTCATCACGGCCAATTACCTTTTGTGAAATCCTGTTGAAAAAGTAGCACAACCGTGTGATTGCCATCTTTAAAAACAAAGGATTTATAGCCCTGATGGCAATAGGTAGGAATGTAGTCAGCATGACATGACAATCATGTGAGTTGTAGTTGGTGATTGTCAGGTCTTTCATTGACACAATACTCCGTATGCTAGAGCAGAATCCGGATGGGACTTTCAAATTCTTAAGCCAAACACACATCGCATGTTTCTCATCTACATTGAGATTGTAGCTTGCTGCTGGGAGATGGTACTTCCCATTTTCTTGAAGAACGGGATGTAGTTCCTTTTTTATGCCTAAATCTACCAAGTCCATGCGTGAATTGAGCCCTTCTTTTGTTTTGCCCTTTATGTCTAGCAAGGTGCCCATTATGCTTTCAAACACGTTCTTCTGAACGTGCATACCATCGATCGCATGCCGCACATCTAACTCTTTCCAGTAAGGCAAGTACTCGAAGAAAATAGACTTCTTCTTGAATATAGCCCCCGAAGCTGGTTTGACATCCTTCCTTGTTTTTCCGTCTTTTGTCTTCTTCCCGAAAACAAACTTGATATTCCTGACTATTTCAAAAACTCTATGACCTCTATTGTTACCCGATGGAGCAGTAGAATGTAGTTCACCATTATTGTCGAAGTACTTATCCATCTTTCGCATGCGGTACCTGTGTCCTTCCAATAAAAAGCGTCTGTGCCTCATGTAAACTATCTTCCTAGATGCAGCAAGGGATACGTAAGCAGATCCATCAATGCATACTGTGCAACCAACCTTTCCCTTAAACTGGCCTGATAATGTGAAGAGAGCAGGGTAATCGTTGATCGTAACAAAAAGAATTGCTCTCAGCGTGAATGAACCTTTACGATACTCATCCAACATTTGAACACCTGTTTCCCACAATATTTTCATATCCTCCATTAAGGGCTCCAAAAATACATCCATGTCAACTCCAGGTTGTGTAGGTCCAGAAATAAGGATGGTTAGCAAAATGTACTTCCGTTTCTGCATCAACCATGGAGGAAGGTTGTATATGGTGAGGATCACCGGCCATGTGCTATGCTTGCTGCTCCTCTCAGCAAATGGGTTCATTCCATCAGTACTCAGTGCGAACCTAACATTTCTCGGTTCATCGGCAAAGTCTCGGTGGTTGTCATTGAAATCTTGCCACTGCTTCCCATCGGCTGGATGTCGAAGCTTCCCATCGTTTTTGTGCTCATCAGAAGCATGCCAGCTCATAAGTCTGGCATCCTCAGGATTAGCGAACAAACACCTCAATCGATCGACGACGGGGAGGTACCACATCACCAAAGCAGGAATCTTTTTGAGCGCATAATAGTCTACTTCTTTTTCTTTGCTCGTGGATTTTGAAGTCTTTTTTTGGGCTTTCTTTCGCTTCTTCCCTTTAGACACGGATGCAACACACTCTTCGTCCTCTCGATAGTCTTTATTCGTCTTGTACCTACTTGCACCGCACTTTGGGCAGCTCTCCAAGTCTTTATAATCATCACCTCGATAAAGGATACAGTGATTTCTACACGCGTGGATCTTCTCCACACCCATAGTGAGCGGACTGATTAGTTTCTTTGCATAGTACGTGTTAGCAGGCACATTGTTCTCCTTTGGAAGCATGTCTGCGATAATACTCAAGAACGCATCGAAGCCAACATCAGACACACCATATTTAGCTTTTAACATCAACAGCTTTAGCACAGACCGGAGCGTCGTGAACTCTTTGGTACAACCCTTAGACTCGTCGTACAAAGGCTCTTCTGCTGCCTTCTTCAGGGACTCCATACCTTTCATTAAGAACATCGATTGATCTGTATGACGACGCAACATTGCCTCTAGCAACTCTGCATCTTCCTCATCCATAACACTTGGCAGAACATGAGGTCTATCATGTTCATTTCCTCGAGCGTAACCATGATCAGTAACATTTTGCACTACATGTTCGCTCTGTGGAAGAGGTTGGTGTGTCTCGTGAACGAACTGAAATCTGTCGTCGATGTTCTCAGGGTTTCCAGTCGTATAAGGCGAAGAGCTACCCTCTCCATGCTTTGTCCAAATTGTGTAATCCTTCATAAATCCTCGGCATACCAGATGAGATATGATTTGTTCTGTGTCATTAAATACAGCAGCATTTTTGCAGTCCATGCATGGACAATATATGTGTTTTGTCTTTGTTCTCCAAGCATGGTTCGTAGCGACATCAATAAACTTATGGACCTCGGATATGTATGATGGATCTAGCCTTGATAAGTTATACATCCAGGATATCCTCTCCATCACCACCTGTTGGGAAGGATGAATGGGTGAAACCCTATATCCAAAATGTGGCTAAATTTAAGGAAAATGAACAAAAATTGGCAAGAGGAACATAAAACTAAACTTTCCTAGCCATACTCTTCTCTTTAACACATGGTGAAGGCCTAGTTCCAAAATTGAGCAAAGATAAACAATAATTGGCAATTAAAACATAATTAAACCAACTTTCATAGCAACTAATAAAAACAATCTTAATTATCAAACCTATCTTCTTCTCTCTCCACACAACACATGAACCATTCATTAAACAACTTAATATGTCGTGGATAAACTGATTTGAGAACTAAACATGAAAAAGGAGAGAGGATAGACAAAATCTAACCATATTAAACAACTTTATTTGAGGGAATAGAGCAAAAATGTGGCTAAAATGTGGCTAAAATTGAGAGAGGATACACTCTCTCTCCAATGGTGAAACCCTAGATCCAAAATGTGGCTAAAATTGAGCAAAAATGAATAAAAATTGACATTAGCAACATAAACCAACCTTTCTTAGCAATCTTCTTCCAAAAAATGAAGATCAAAACCTCTCCCCATGTATTTTGTGAATTCTGGACCTCCAAAATCGCCTCCAATGGAAGTTGGCTGCGAGCATACAGTTCACTGTCAGGGGAAGAGGGGCATTTATAACAGACACTTCACTGGCGGTTGTCTTTAAAAACCGCCAGTGAAAATTGATTTCCACTGGCGGTTGTCTTTAAAAACCGCCAGTGGAAATAGGATGTTTCCACTGGCGGTTATCTTAAGATAACCACCAGTGGAAATCAATTTTCACTCGCGGTTTGTGTAACACAACCGCCAGTGGAAACATCCTATTTCCACTGGCGGTTGTGTTAAGATAACCGCCAGTGGAAATAGGTTTCCACTGGCGGTTTTCAAAGCCGGGCCCACCTGTTTCTTTCACTGACGTTTGATAACGGAAACCGCCAGTGAAAAGTTGAACGTGCCGCAGGCTTTGAGCTTATTTGTACTAGTGGGCGACGGTGTATGTGAGCAGCGCCCTGAAGCGTCGTTGAGAGACGGCGAGCTGGACGACGCTATAGGCCTTCTCGTGGCTGCGACGTATACTGGTGGGGTTAGGCGGGCGAAAACGATCGCACCTGCACCCGCGCGCTGCCGCCAGCTGCTGCGCCTATGCACGCCATCGCCATATATGTAACCGCCAGCGATGTTGGAGCTTTGAAGAAGCGCACGCCATGAATTAATGACACCGGTGGCCAATCTGAGCTAGCCAAACCGCCGCCGCCCCGTCATCACGCGTGAGAGCTCCAGCTGGGACCGCCACAGTTGCTAATCCGGGCATGGCGTTCTCGATCCTATCTAGTGTCATCACGGGCCGCGTGTGTGCCAGTGCCAGTGCCAGCCCAGCGAGCGCGACGTGTGCCGGACGCAACAACTTACCCAACCGGCCGCGGGCGTCGGGTGGAAGTGGATAGATGCCTCTACGTACTGAGCGGGTGACGACGACCGCGGCTTTGCATTGCCCGCGTCGCCGTCGGGCTTGATCGGCCACATCGATCGGTCGACGCGCGCGCCGTGGTCCTTTGCGAGCCCGACCGCGACTAGATCGGGCGACGGCGGACCCTGTCCAGCGGCTCAACTGGTCATGCATGGACATCATTTATTTGTTCTTGCGGAATCTGCTTCTTCCAGTGCAGGATGTTGGATTAACGTGGGCTTGACCCAAATTAATATTCAATAATAGTCAATGCTAATGGCCCACTTTAATGCTATGGTGTACTAATTATTTAGTACCATATTGGAAGTTCAAAGGACAAATCGATCAACTTAAATAGGTGGACCATTGGTGCATCTATTGAGAAGTTGAGAAAAGGATGAATGACTGCCACACGCGCGCGCGCCGCCGCCGCCCGGGCCGTGCCGTGGTAGATCGGACCTTGGTCCGAATATTTCTTTCAAACGGTTGCGCATTTTGCCTGGAGTGATGACCGTCATGATAACCGTCTGTTTCCTAGTAAGTTTCCAGCTCTAATGCGCGACCGTTTCTGTCCGTTGTCCTTCTCCCTTCTTCTGACCGCCTATAAGAATGGAGAGGGAGGGCTCTTCCAGTTACGCGAATCATCTCACGCGAATTGCAAACAACACATTCCCGTCCCATCTTCTGCGAGCACAGAGAGTGGGAGAGCAGGTCTCCGAAATCACCGACCGCAGAGATACACTTGCACGGGTGTGCGGGCGATCAGATTTTTGGGGAGCGTCTTCGTGACTGCTCGCGTGATCTGTTTGTCCAGCTGCTTCGTTCGACGTCTTCCCGAGTTGACGCGTCCTGCTGCTCTTCTTCCCGGCGACCGTTCGAGAGACTGCACAGCGTACATCTTCCTGCACCGACTTCGTACGGCTACATCGAACAAACACACGAGATGTCTCTCCGCTGGGTACACTCTGTTCTTCGTATTTGTGCATGTTTCATTGCTGTTTACTGCTTATGCGAGTAGTTATACACACATGCACATACATGTCATCACATATATCGCACTGATTTTCTGGATTAAATTAAAACTAAAAATGCCTAACTTTCTAACATAGGATGCTTCGATGCCCATAGCCCATGGCGATCAGATCCGCTCGTTAAGAATGTTTGCCAGCAGCGTATGGTGACAGCCGGGGCCGGCGTCCAGGAAACGGAAGGCGATCAGGCGGTTGGTTTCTACGTGCCCATCATCTCGAAAGGAAGCCCCAGAACGCGGACCGGAGGAACAAGAGGCGCAGGTTCGTCCACGGCGCGCCTTTGCCTCTTGGGGCCAGCATGCCGAACCAGTAGCTGCAGACTCTCGTGGCCGTATCCTCCGAAAATCTCCACGCACACATGCATTGTGCAGTAGTGCAGAGTAGCTAGAGAATCCGAACGCACGATATACTGATGATCTGAGGAGCACGAATCCAGCGATCAACGTACGCGCAGGAGAGGGTCCGTCCGTCTGCTCGAGTAGGCGTCGAGTTCGATCGATCCGGCGGCACACGCGCGCGCCTAGGAGGAGAGTACACCGACTACCACACGTACGATAATGAACAGAGAACAGTTGGTGCCAAGGCCAGTTAGGTCAATAATACACAAACCGAAGGTCAGTTTCGTAACTTGGCTGGTGCAGGACAGCAGGAGCAGGACGGCACGGCAGACAAGTGTAAGTCGTGTAGATATTTATTACCCGCTCTCGGTGTGTGATGCAGGGGGCGATCCCGAGCGAGTGGAGCTCTTGCGTCTTGCCACTTTGCCAGTTGCCACGCTCCGGGCTCCTCGGCAAACACACAGCACCAGCTAAGCTAGCTCACGCCCGCCGAGGCCATATCCTTCCCAGCACGCCGTAGACGCCGACGCTTGACGCCATGCAGGAGTTCCAATCCATCCCGGGGCTGGCGGGGCGGCTGTTCGGCGGGGCAGCGGCCGCCGGCCTCCGGCGCGCGCAGGGGCAGTGCGGCGGCGGGGGTGCCTCGGCCGCGGCGGCCGTGAAGTGCCCGCGGTGCGAGTCCACCAACACCAAGTTCTGCTACTACAACAACTACAACCTGTCGCAGCCGCGCCACTTCTGCAAGGGCTGCCGGCGGTACTGGACCAAGGGCGGCGTCCTGCGCAACGTGCCCGTGGGCGGGGGCTGCCGCAAGGCCAAGCGCTCGTCGGCGCCGTCCACGCCCACGCCCACGCCCACGTCGGCGGTGGGCGACGCCAAGAGCCCGCGCCGCGCCTCGGCGTCCTCGCCCCGCGGCTCCATCAGCAGCGGCAGCGGCAGCGCGAGCCCCACGCCCAACGGCTTCGCCTTCTCCTCCACGGCCGACGTGGTGGCGCCGCCGCCGGCGCCGATATTCGCCGATCAGGCGGCGGCGCTGGCGTCTCTCTTCGCGCCTCCGCCGCCGCTCCCGGCGTTCAGCTTCGTGGCGGCGCAGGCTAAGGAGGAAACGTCCTCCACCCCCGCTGGCTTCGCGGCGCCGTACTCCTCAGTATCCGAGGACATGGCACCGTTCGCGTCCCTGGACGCCGCTGGGATGTTCGAGATCGGCGAGGACGCGTCGGCCGCGGCGGCGTACTGGAACGCCGGGAGCTGCTGGACGGACGTGCCGGACCCGAGCATGATGATGTACCTGCTACCCTAGGCTGTTTGTTTTAGGTACTTGTCACGATCGCTTGATTAAGGTTAAGCCGTGGTTAATTAAGTGCTTCTTATTAAACGACGACGACCACGAGCTACGTCTCCCTACTAGTATATTATATGTCCACGCTCCACCCGCCGGATGCCTTCCTCTGCAGCGTCGATCTTGTGTTTGTTTATTGGTGATTTGTGGCTTCACAGACCGCGTGTAAGAAAAGCTAACGTCTGTGTTGCACTCGTAAGCTGATCATTGCCCTAGCTTGCAATTGCAACGCTGCGATGAAATTATTCGCATTAATTATTGTTTTTAGTCTTCGTAATAACTTTGTGAAAGACTAGAAGACACATCAGCAGGGGATGATCGTCACTGTTCACTGGTCTAGTGGTCTGGACGTCTGGTGCGTGTCCTTTCGGTTAATTTAGCGGTTGGTTTGTTAATTTCGGGGTGGTGCCCCCGCCCGGACATGTCATGCATTTGGCGACGTTGTTTTTCTGGGCTGAAGGGGGTTAATGGCCGTGTGCCCGGCTGTGTTTGGAGATGCGATGACAAGCGGAGACGGGATGGGACGGCTTCAGGATCAGTGGTGTATGGGAATGTTCTTGTACAATGCAGATTATATTCGCCTCGTCTCTAAAGTTTTGATGGTATAAGATTAGAGAAAAAGAAAACATAATTACAAAAAAGCTGACGAATAGATCTCACCTATCAGGACTTGAGATCCTACCTTTTGATGTCTCTGTACGATACCCGAAAACGAGTTTATCCTGTCCTTAATTAATCAACCAACGTAAAGTAATATCTATCATATCCCATAAACCAAAGGCCCGGCCATCCTATACTCCACTTGGTCTACCAACCAAGAGCTCTATCCAAGAGTCGTGACCGGCGAGTACTGGTTCCGGCACACGGACGACAGGCTTGGATCGTCACGTTCGGCAGCTGGATTGACGATCAAGTCATTGTTTGCGTTGCACCACGCCGACCTCATTTTTTTTTTCAAGCACACGGGCTTCCGACGTTGACGGCCAACCGAAACCGGAACCGTGGCCGCCCAGGAACCTGTCCGATAGCGGCTGCAGTACTCTCTTGCAACTTGCAGTAGTACATGGAGGCGTGCTTTGGCCATACTACCTACGGACTGCGTCACCCTTGGCACAACGACCGAACGCGATGCCGAGTTTGTGCCGGTTTCCCCCGACCCGACGGCCCTACCTTGCTTGGTGTCGATGATTGTTCTTCAGGCTGAAGATATATATGCGAGATTGTTCTTTTTCCAAGATATATAAAAGATAATGCGAGATTTCCTTGTCAAGACTACGAGATGGATCGGACGAGCAACAAACAGCAGCAGCGACGTGAGGCAATCCGGGACAAGGATTCCCGCCCCGCGTCATCCATTTCCACTGCTGCCGGGCTCGATCCACTGTTGCTTGACCCACGCTGAAAGGCAATGAACAGAAGATCGATGCGCCTAGGGCCTAGCTGCGCGAGGAACACAGGGGCGAAGTCTTTCCGGTGACTGCTCCGTCTCGTCAGGCTTCCGCGTGCTCGTTTTCTTTCGGTCTCTCACGTTCCGTTGCATCCGGCCGGCCGTCCGGGTTAAAGGCAGGTTTACCCTCTCTCTCTCTCTCTCTCTCTCTCTCTCTCTCTCTCTGTTTCCTTCGCTGTCATCGTTTAGTGATGATTGGGAAGCCCTGTGATCGCGTCAACGCGGACGAAGAGAATTGCACCCCGAGTCCCCGATTCTATCAAAGAACCGGGCCCAGCTATTCCGCTTGGTGGTATACACATTGAGCCCAGAAGGTGGAACCGTGCAAAGGCCCATTCTTGTTTCCAGTCTCAGCTTCTTCGTGGCCAGACTGGGCCGGTTTCTTGATTCAAATGAAACGGCCGGGATCACTCCTCTCGTTTAGCATTTTTTATTATTATTTCTGGAGCAAGAGCAAGGTCTCTCTGTCTGGAATTAGAGTAGCTTCACAAGTGAAATTAAAGTTTTTTTTAAAAAAAATACGTCTGGTAAAACAGTTTTTTACAAAGATATACTAGTACTATAGATTTAGTAGGGAAGACGACCCGACCTCACCCCTGATCGATGCCTGATCTGTTCGTCCCTGTCACTCCCACAGGGACGCCTCCACCTATCGGCACAAACCCTTGGCGCTGCTACACGGGGCGTCTGCTGCAAGCTTACCATTTCTCTCCGGCCCTAACGTGCAAGCTCTGCACAGTGCAGCAGTGCAGGGGTGGGGGCAGGCCCAGGCAGGGGGCCACGAGAGGGACGAGGGCCACCCGCGCCGGCCGGCCCGGTCGATGATCTCGCTCGGCGCTCGCCATGTGCCTCGTCTGCCGGCGCCGCTCGCGCGTCTCAGCTTTCGTCCACCGCCTCCCACATGCTGGTGTCCAAGCGAACCATTACCGGCATGGCTAAAGCGACCGACGTCGCTGGCGACCGAGCACAGGTTCCTCCAAGCCGTGGCCCGTGGCCATGGAGGCGGCTGGAGCAGATGACGCTGCGCATTTGCCGAGACATGCGAGGTGAGGTGCAAAAGGCAGCGGTAGAAGCGCTGCTTTTGCTGGTGTTACACGAACGTGGAATGGAACACCCTTCGGTGCTCGCGCTATCAGAGTGGTCTAGCCCAATTCTGGAACTCTTTGGTTCGATCTCATCTCATCTCCCCGCGGGCAAGTTTTTTTTTTTTTTTGAAACGAACGCGAGCGTGAGTTTTAGCCGAGAGTCATTCGCTCGATCATTCTCGACAGACGATAATAGACCATTCCAGTTTCATTTTTATTAAATACGGTGGCACATCATCACTTTTGATGATATCCCTGCAGGCATAGATTTTAGTTTTTTGAAACGAACGCGAGCGTGAATTTTAGCCAAGAGTCATTCGCTGGATCATTCTTGACAAACGATAGTAGACCATTCGAGTTTCATACTCATTAAATACGGTGAGACATCATCATGTTTGATAACATTATAGTGCAATTAAAATAATAGATATATAGATAATTTCATAAAAGATAGTAGAGTTCCATAGGAATGAAACTTACATACTCGATTATCTAGTTTAAAACTCAACTCACCGCTGAAATGGCCTTTAGCTGCACGGAACTATAACCCCAGGCACAAGACACAGCGCTGGTTTTGTGAGGCAATCGGTTCCCATAAAACCACGTGCATCCCACGCTCTGGGTCTGGGAAGCGTTCCAGTGTCCATCAGCACCTCCTGTGCTGTGCATTCCTGAGAAACCAACCCCCCCCCCCCCCCCCCCACACGCACAGTTTAGTGCCCGGAGCCCGGAGGCGTACGTGTACGTCGCATCCCAGCGCAGCGATGCCGGTCACCGCCGGCGCCCGGACCACCCTCCTCCTCTTCGCCACCGCAGTGGTGCTAGCGTGCACTTCAGCGCCGCCGGCATGCCATGCCGCGCACAACATCACCGCCATCCTCTCCGGGCACCGGGACCTCGCCGAGTTCGGCCGCGAGCTCGCGGCCACGGGGCTCGCGGACGACATCGACGACCGGAACACGATCACTGTCCTGGCCGTGGACGACGCCCACATGGCGCCGCTGAAGGCGCGCGGCCTGCCGCGGGAGACGCTGCGGCACGTGCTCTCCCTCCACGTCCTCGTCGACTACTACGACGACGCGAAGCTGCACCGCCTCCCCGGCGGCTCCGCGGACGTGTCCACGCTGTTCCAGGCCTCGGGCGACGCGCCGGGGAGCGCGGGCATGGTGAGGGTCGCGGAGCGCCGGGGCGGGCGCGTGGCCTTCGCGCCCGAGGACGACGCGGGGAGCGCCGCCGCCGCCGTGTTCTACGTCGGGCCCGTCCACGAGGCGCCCTACAACATCTCGGTCCTCTGGGTGAGCGGCGTGATCTCGTCCCCCGCGGCCGAGGCGCCCGCGGCGGCGGCCGACCGGCCGCCGAGCAGGCGCAACGTGTCGGACGTCATGTCCGAGAACGGGTGCGGGCGCTTCGCCGGCCTCGTCGCCGCCACGGGCGACGCGGCCGCGACGTTCGAGAGGCAGGCCGACGGCGGCGGCGGGCTCACGCTGTTCTGCCCGGCGGACAGGGCGGTGGAGGCGTTCCAGCCCACGCTGAACAGCCTCTCCGCCGACGCCCGGCTCGCGGTCGTGCTGTACCACGGCGCGCCGGGGCACCACTCCATGCAGGCGCTGCGGGCGGGCGACCAGGACCTGCGCACGGCGGCCTCGCTCGACGGGGGCAGGTCCCACTTGGCCCTGGCCGTGCGCAACGTCCGCGGCAGGGTGACGCTGCTGGCCTCCGCGACGCGCGACGTGGCCAGGGTCACCCGCACGCTCGCGGACGAGGAGGCCGTCGCCGTGTATATGATCGACGCGGTGCTGGTGCCGGGTAACCTCACGGCGCAAGGAACTGCAGGGGGGACGGAGCACGGCGAGCTCACGTCCGGTTCGGGCGGGGAAGAAGACGGCGGAGGAGGCGGTGTTCGCCAGAGCAGTGGCTCCAGGGCTCTGGCTCCGGCTCCGTGCTGGCTACCGCGTGGATGGTTCGCCGCTTGGGCGCTTCTGCTCGCTCTTCTGGCGGCGTTTGCGGCGTCTGGTTGAGTGATCGATCGGCGGGTCGTCCGTTCGTCTTCCACCGGCGTCGATTGTTACTGTTAGGTTGTGATCTGTGTCCGTGTGCGCGTGCGTGTCGATCATGTCTGTGCTTAAATTTTTCGTCGACTCTGTGTCAGTCCCATTGAAACCTGTCGTTATGCTTTTGAGTGAAAGTGACCGATGATCATATATGCAGATGCCTGAGACTGTGAGTTGAGGTGGAGTCTGTTCAAACGAAATTAAGGGCTTCATCGGTTCGTTTCCACAACTCAGGCGTGTCGATCGCGTAACAGCATATCCAAGCTCAAACTGTGGACGTGTTTGGTTGCTTGCATATGTGTGTCCTTGCATTGTAGGATGCAGTAGCTGTTGTTTGGTTGTTGTGAGCTTGCATTGTAGGATGCAGTAGCTGTTGTTTGGTTGTTGTGAGTTAGGTTCTGCATGTGCGAGCTCTGTGTTTGTTTGACTGCACGCAGATTTGGATCTAGACTCGCACGATCCTCAAAGCACCCTAGATCAAGCTCTCCATGCCTGCTGCGGCTGCATTTTGCTTACCTAGTACGTTTAGGATCTCGTCGAACTTTCCGAAAGAGCGCGGGGTAACACGTACTCTTTTGCCGTTCAAAGAAGCTGCGCGGCTCTGTTCAAGTGTTAGCGGTAAAGATTAAAGAGATACACCAAGAGTCCTGCAAACTGAGCTGGCCTGTGCAACGCTGCAATGACCAGTTGGCCATGTTACCGGTTTGGTGTTTTCTTTCCTTCCCCTGGAAGGCCTGGTCTGGTATGTCCATCCTCTGATGCAGCGGCTTTAACTTTGCTTGCCATAACAGCTTTCAATCTGGTCCATGGCTATTGATTAAGTTGGTACTAAATGACTGGGCATCTTCATCTCCAATGGGCGCAGTTTTGATGTGAACAGCTACCGAAGATGAAAGTTTAGGGGGGAGGCTTAGGTTCAATTCACAAGATGGCAAAGGCACAAATCTAGGCCTCTAGAAATCTATGTGCACTACCTTCGTTCTTAAATATCTTAAATATATGACGTCGTTGATTTTTTTTAAAAACTTTAACTACTCGTCTTATTTAAAATACTTATTCGAAAATATAAAATTTTAAGTAATGCTTAAACTGCCTTAAGTAATAAAATAAATCACAACAAAACAAATGATAACTCACGATTTATTTTAAATAAGACGAGTGGTCAATTTTTTTGAAAAAAGTCAACGATGTCATATATTTAAAAACTGCGGGAGTACGCACAAACAGTTTCTTTAGTTGCAAATGTTAGCTGACTGTGTATATATATTGTTGGGGACTTGTTCTCAAATGATATGAGTTAAGAACAAGACAACACAAAATGTTAATCATTAAAGCCCTTCGTCCTCCGAAGCATTATCTCCCTTAGGATATAATGATCTTCAGACGAAGGTCATGAATGACGTACCTTAATCATCACAGTATATATTGATGAAAGAAGAAGCATATGAAACATGAGAGACAACATTAATAATTATACAACATCTTTAATATATCTTTATTAAATCATCATAAATGAATATGAACAATATTGAATTATATTTGTACCTTTGGCTTGACAGAAGGCAAAAGTCCAAGCGTGACGCACGAATGAATACAAGTCAGCGTGAACAATACGGGGTACTGTTCATCTATTTATAGGCACAAGGCACAACCTCTGTAAAATTAAATTCATGCCCTTTATGTTTACTATTGACATAAGGACAATCCAACGAGGACTAGATAACCTTTTCCCCTTTAAGTCAGTTCTTTTTCCTGCCGCTGAGCCGAAGCTGCCTTGCGCGTAGCTTCGGAGCTGCATCATCCTTCGTCTTGACCATGCTTTTCATATTGTGTACAGTTTCATTCCGAGTCCGAAGGTACCTGTACATATATTACACATGGGAAGCATTGTTAAATCATGTTTTTGAGGACCTTCGGAAGACGAAGGTCCCCAACAGTAGCCCCTCGCAGTATTAATTTGTTATAACAACGAATTTAGACTGCAACATGAATGAAGGCCTTAAGCCGAAGGTCCGAAAAAATATCTTCCCTTTGCTAGAATAGCAATAGTCAATGACAGATGGGGTCCACCAAGTTGCAAAGCACTGGGCGTATAAATATGAACCCACATCGGCAACATTTGATACGCCATTTCTACCATTTGCATTATTTTCTCAAACTTTTTAGCTCTTGCTCACTAGCTCTCGCCTGATTTTCAAGCTTTTCGAGCTTCGGTTTAAAGACGTGTTTTCATCATGTCTAGGGAAAAGATGACTGAGGAAAAGAAGATGACTGCAGAGACGAAGCTAACTGAGGAGACGAAGTTGTTTGAAGAAAAGAAAGCTGCAGATCCTTTTATCGTCGGGTTTATTGAGTCTATGTCAAAAACAAACACAGAGAAGATTACTAAAGAGATACTGTAAGGTTTGTCTAAATATACTGATAATTGTTATGATGTGGAAAGTGGGGATGAAGATCCTGAGTGGTTAGCAAATCCTGTTCTTGTACTCAAAAAGAATAAAGTGGATTGGCGCATGTGCGTCGACTATACGGATCTCAACAAACATTGTCCGAAGGATCCCTTCGGACTTCCTAGAATAGACCAGGTGGTGGACTCGACCGCCGGGTGTTCTGTGTTGTCCTTCTTGGATTGCTACTCCGGGTATCATTAGATCAGCCTAGCAAAGGAAGACGAGGAAAAAACAGCCTTCATCACCCCGTTTGGAGCTTTCTGCTATACCTCCATGCCGTTTGGCCTCAAAAACGCTGGAGCGACTTACTAGAGAGCCATTCAGACATGCTTAGCCGACCACTGGGGCAAGCGTGTAGAAGCTTATGTGGATGACGTGGTGATCAAGACAGAAAACTCAGAAAATTTCATTGAAGATTTGCAACTGGTCTTCAACAGTCTGCGACGATATCGATGGAAGCTTAATCCTAAAAAGTGTGTCTTTGGAGTACCAGCAGGAAAATTGCTTAGATTCATCGTTAGCCACCGAGGAATTGAAGCTAACACAGAAAAGATCGAGGCTATCATGAGGATGGAAGCACCACATTCACAAAAGAAAGTACAAGACTTACTGGATGCATGACAGCTTTAAGCAGGTTCATATCAAGGTTAGGAGAGAAAGGCTTACCGTTCTACAAGTTGCTCAAGAAGGTGGACAAATTCTAGTGGACCTCAGAAGCTCAGGAAGCTCTTGATGCACTGAAGAAATTCCTGACAACACCGCCAGTACTAAAGCCGCCGCGTCGAGCCACGCCAAGTCAGCCGGCTGAAGATCTGCTGTTATATATCTCTTGCACGACTCATGTGGTGAGCACCACGTTGGTAGTCGAGCGAGCAGAGGAAGGACATGCATATCCAGTACAGCATCCCGTCTATTTCATCAGTGAAGTCCTGGGACCCTTAAAGAAGAAATATCCTCAAGTTCAAAAACTATTGTATGCAGTACTTCTAACTGCACGCAAGCTCCGTCACTACTTTGACGACCACAAAGTCATAGTAGTCACTGGATTTCCAATAGGGGATATTCTCCACAATAAAGAAGCCATCGGAAGAATAGCCAAGTGGGCCTGCGAGCTGGGAGCTCATGACATCGAGTTTCGACCTCGCACTGCAATCAAGACTCAAGCACTAGTTGATTTCGTATCAAAGTGGACCGAGCAATAAGTGCCAAATAACCCGGAGACTGCAGAAGTATAGCGGATGTATTTCGATGGCTCGTTGAAACTGCAGGGGGCAGACGCAGGGATCCTCTTTATTGCACCTGGAGGTGAACAACTCAAATATGCTCTTCAGTTGCTATTCCCAGCGTCCAATAATGCAGCAGCATATGAAGCTTTGATTCATGGACTGAACATTGCCATATCACTGGGCATCAAGAGAATGATGGTATATGGAGATTCACTGGAGGTCATAAGTCAGATAAATAAAGAGTGGGATTGCTCGAATGACTCTATGGGAAAGTACTGCACAGCCGTCCGAAAGCTGGAAGACAAATTTGAAGGGCTGGAATTTCATCATGTGAAGAGAGATCGCAACGCGGCAGCAGACGCATTGTCAAAACTAGGATCCAGTCGGACTCAGGTCCCACCTGGAGTTTTTGTCCAAGAAGTACCACGCCCGAGTATTTCCTTAGATCGGGCAGAAGAGTGCAATGTTCTGAGCCAACCAAAGTCAGATTCTGATGACTGGAGAGAGCCAATCATCAGATATATAATGAATGAAGAGGAGCCGGATGACAAAACTGCAGCAGAACGCATCGCAAGGCAGTCAGCTCACTACACTCTCATTGGGGAAGCACTATACAAAAGGGGCGCAACAGGAGTCCTCATGAAGTGCATTCTTTCGGCTACTGGGAAGCAACTACTAGATGAGATCCACGTCGGGCAATGCGGGATACACGCAGCATCCAGGACTCTGGTTGGGAAGGTCTTCAGGTCTGGTTTCTACTGGCCAACAACAAAGAGTGATGCAGCCGAGTTAGTCCAGAGGTGTGAAGCTTGTCAATACTTATCAAAACAGCAACATTTACCAGCACAACAACTGCAAACCATACCCGTAACATGGCCATTTGTGTGCTGGGGACTGGACATGATTGGACCCTTCAAGAAAGCTCAGGGAGGATACACTCACGTGCTGGTTGCTATTAACAAATTCACTAAATGGATAGAATACAAACCCATTGCTTCTCTGACTTCAGCTAAGGCAGTGGAATTCATACAAGATATAATATTCAGGTTCGGAATACTGGATAGCATCATAACTGACCTAGGATCCAATTTCACTAGTTCGAAGTTCTTTGATTTCTGCGAACAAAGAAGCATCTAGATCAAATATGCATCAGTAGCACATCCAAGAGCCAACGGTCAGATAGAAAGGGCTAATGGAATGATATTGGAAGAACTCAGAAAGAAAGTCTTCGACAAGAATGAAAAGTTCGCAGGAAAGTGGATCAGAGAGTTGCCGTATGTGGTTTGGAGCCTAAGAACTCAACCTAGCCGAGCTTTGTATGGAAACACTCCTTTCTTCATGGTCTATGGTTCGGAGGCAGTGCTACCTGCTGATCTCAAGTTTGGAGCACCAAGGCTGATTTTTGAAAACATAGCCGAAGCAGAAGCTACTAGACTGGAGGATGTTGATATATTGGAAAAAGAACGATTGAATACAGTAATTCAGTAAGCTAGATACCAGCAAACCCCGAGGCGCTATCATGATAAGGCCATACGACCTCGGTCCTTCACAGTGGGAGACTTGGTCCTTCGTCGAATTCTAACGGGGGAAGGACGACACACATTGTCGCCACTATGGGAAGGGTCATTCATAGTAGCAGAAGTCACTCAGCCAGGATCATATCGACTTACTCAAATGGATGGCACAGAAATAGGGAATTCATGGAATATAGAGCATCTCAAGAAGTTTTACCCCTAGCTAGATTTCAAAAGCTATCGGGGCAGCATTGTACTCTGTAATCGGAAAATACATCATCAATAAAAAGACTTCATTCTCAAAGGCACTCGAACTGTTTATTGTCAATCCGCATGCTTACTCGACTGAGGGTGACCACTATACCCTACTAACGGAGCAATCGGCTTAAGTCAGCAATGACTTAAGGCGGTGCGACATGCTCACGCTTACTTAACTTAGGGTGACCACTATACCCTACTAACGGAGCAATCGGCTTAAGTTGGCAATGACTTAAGGCAGTGCGACATGCTCACGCTTACTTAACTTAGGGTGACCACTATACCCTACTAACGGAGCAATCGGCTTAAGTCAGTAGTGACTTAAGGCGGTGCAACATGCTCACATCTACTCGACCTAGTATGAACATACTTACAATCACTCATCTTAGGACGATCTCTACGCCTCGCAAAATAGAGAGAAGTTTCAAAACCATCACACTGCATTTACTTCTACAATCATAACAACTGTTGAATTCAAACAATAGAAAAATAAAAATAGCATTCAGTACCAAGAACACGTTCTAACTTGGTATTCGGGCACATTGATCACATATACATATGGTTCATGAATGTATTCAGTATTTCTACTTTGCAATGTTTTTCTCAGGAGCAACTGATGAAGAAGGGCGACTTGAGGAGTTAGGGGAAGCTTTGACATCGACAACTATATCATCAGGAACAATCACGCCCGGTCTTCTCATCAAGATCCGCCCCGCGTGAATGGCTTTATCCATAGCCTTGTCGCGCTGAGCCTTCAGAATAGTGGAATTATCTTCGGCAACCTTGGTAGCCAGTCGAGCAGCTTCTAGCTCTTGGGCGACTGATCTTTTGGAGGCGCGCAGATCCTTGATGATAGTCTTTGCTCGACACCAATTGCCTAAGACGAAGGACCTCATCCTGGGACACTTGCAGCTCATGACGATGATGCTCCAAATCTGCCATGGTAAAACGATGGCTCCTCTCCAAGATAGTCAGAGATAGGACTGGACAAAATACTCGTGGCTCGATATCTCGCTCGACTCGGCTCGTTAGTAGCTCGGCTCGACTCGGCTCGTTTTAATTTTGTAACGAGCCAAGCTAGCATTCTAGCTCGGTTCTCTAATGAGCCAGCTTGGGTTAGCTCGTTTGCTAGCTCGCGAGCCAAACGAGCTAAGCCACAACACAAGTTTGTCTAGTCGTTGGTGTCGTCTCATCTCTCATAGTCTTGTTTTCTCGTAGTTATGATCTGTGATATGGACATGTGTGGATGCGCCATGTGCTTAAATATTTGCATTATTTCATGGCTACATACCTATATTGCATATTTAATATTTGATTATTGGTTATGGTTTTGTGAACTTTGTTTCTATCAGCATATGATGTTAGCGTTGTGCAATAAAATGTTACATGTTTGTGGAATAGATGATGTATTGCTTTATAATGATGCTTGTTGCTATCTTATTATAATAAGGGTTTATAAATCTGTAAGTTAATACATATTCAGTTATTTAATTTAATATTAAAAGTTAGAAGCGCTAGGACGATGATATGATAATAATATTATAAAAGTTTTGGGTTTGTAGTGTTAAACACTTAAAATATGATTTTTCGGTTATATATATATATATATATATATATATATATATATATATATATATATATATATATATATATATATATATATATACATAAATCTTTGTATTTAGTTGTGTGGCTCGCGAGCCAGACGAGCTAGCTCGAGCTTCCTAACGAGCCGAGCCAGCTATTTAGCTCGTTAGTATAACGAGCCGAGCTGAGCTGGCTCATTACAGTAACGAGTCATAACGAGCCGAGATGGCTCGATATCCACCCCTAGTCAGAGAGTTGTTGGCGTCACGATACAACCTATCAAGATTATCGCAAGAAGCCACTAGTACACGTTTTTCTTCCTACAGACAAGAATCAGCTCTCAAGCACCCAGTAAGCAGTAAAAACACAGCAGAAAAACTCAAGCAAGCCTACTTCATTAGCCGCCCTTTCAGAGTCAAGCTGAGCACTAAAAGAGGAATTCAATGAGTTGGCATCATCTAAGGAAGCAGAAACCCGTGCCAGGTCGATCTGACCTTGAGAATACTTCTCCTCGAGCTCAGAGTACCGCCGGACCATATCTAACAAAAAACAGTTGAAGAAGGGTACTCAGTTAAAAACAGATTAATCAAGTAGCCAAGGAAGAAACAAAGACACTATACCAGCATTTGTCATTTTTAAATCAGATATCTGCCTCTGAAGCAGCATTGGATTCCAATGCGTCAGAGACAGAGCTCCTTTTGGGATGGAGGCACCTTGTGATCTCAATTGACCAGCCATACGGTCGACCAAAGCCTGGTATTGAAAACAAATGAGTACAAAGACAATAATTTGCCTAGAGTATAGCCAGAACAGGAAAAGCTAAATTACCTGAAGATTGGAGAAGAATGAAGGAAATCCCAAATCATGAGAAACCAGATGGTGGCTCGACGAAGGAATATCAACCGGGGCAATCTGAAGAACATCACTAGGGATTAACTCAACATAACCAGCAGGCATCAGAACTCTAGCATCCGGTGCGCCGACCTCTAAGGCGACTTCCTCATTTGAAACATGCGATGTTGCCATGCCATCAGAATGTGGAGGAGAATACCCAACGTGGACATCCATGGAGGTATGAGAAGGGGAGCCGGCTCGGACACCCTCAGGGGCTGGCACTAGTACAGATAAGCTCTATACTGACGGTCCTAAACATATTTACAGTGACGTTTTTCGTAACCGCCAGTGCTAGAGGTCAGTAGAAATCACCATTTTTACAGGCGGGTAACTGAAGACCGCCAGTGAAAATCGATTTTCACTGGCGGTCGACGTAATAAAACCGCCAGTGAAAATCGATTTTCACTGGCGGTCGACGTAATAAAACCGCCAGTGCAAATCGTTTCCAGAAAACATAAAACAGATTTTAAAAATAGTAAAAAAATTTATTTGTATTAGGACCACCCCACCCGCCCGTCCCCGTCGCAAGTCGCGGCATTTTTCGCGCGCTACGCGGTTGTGAGGAATCGAACTAACCTCACCCTCGCGCGTACCCTCCACTACCACTCCGTCTATGACATGACTTGTGTCTAGTTTGTAGTTGTTTTCTCCACATATTACAACCATTTGAGTGTAAATTGCTTATTTGAGACCATAAACGAATTCAAATAAAAAAGTTGTCAACTACAAAGATAAATAACTTTTGAAGTTCTACAACTTTTATTTTGACACTTTTTTCATCCGAGGTAGTTTGCAAAATTTGAATTTTAAATTTGCCATACTTAGATTCAATTTTTGAGAACCGAAATGAGTTCAAATAAAAAAGTTGTCAACTACAAAGTTTCATAACTTTTAGAGATCTACAACTTTTATTTTAGTGGTTTTATCATACGAGGTCGTTTGAAAAACTCAAAAAATTAAGGATAAAAATGATTTCTAGTGGCGGTTCCTTAAGAAAACCGCCACTAGAAATCGTATTTCTACTGGCGGTTCCTTAAGAAAACCGCCACTACAAATCATGGATTTCTACTGGCGGTTTTCTTAAGGAACCGCCACTAGAAATACGATTTCTAGTGGCGGTTTTCTTAAGGAACCGCCACTAGAAATAGCACAGTCGGTGGATAACCGGATCCGTCTGTAAAAATATATGGGTGCCGCAGGCTTTGAGCCTTTTTGTACTAGTGTGGGTTGCAGCCTGCACTGCCCATCGGAGCCGAATCACCACCGGCAACACCCTCGGGGGCTGGGTTGCAGCTCGCGCTAGCCACCCAAGCCGGATCATTACCGGCAACACCCTCGGGGGCTCGACAACCGCTGGCACCATCCTTGAGGACTGGGTTCTCCGCAACAGCCACCTCTAAGGCTGAAGGACTCTCAGTCACCTCCATGGGAATTGAACAACCTTGACCAACCTCTTGACTCCGAAGACCGCCTTCCAAGGTCGACGAGGCACGAGACGCTGCTCGGGATAACTCTAATCCCACATCTGGAATGTCAGAGCAAACGTCCATCATGCCACCATCAGTTGGCTCGGACAACAGATCTTCAGGAACAACATCCTCTAGAGCCTGATCAAAATTTGCTATGGATAATTCTTGCAGACCAACAAGAGCATACAAAGCTGGAGAAGGAATATCGCTACTCCCCCCACTGGCTCTGTAACGCCGACTATTCTTCTGAACTAAGGGGACTTCCTCCTCTTCTTCTTCGTCCTTGTCAACAACACGAACAATAAACGGTGCAGGGCCACACCCATTGGGTTCAGCTCTGGCAGGGTCACACCCATTGGGATCAGCATCTACAGGGTCACACCCATTGGGATCAGCGTCAGCAGGGCCACACCCATTGGGTTCAGCATTAGCAGCTATTTTGGCGCGCCCGCTGTCGGTGTTTTGGGTCCGACTGCGCACCCAGGGTTGCTCCTCGGGCACGAGAGGCGGGTGATCCGACGGTGTGGACTTCTTCACGAGGCCTCTTCTCCCAACGCTTGTCGGGTTGTTGGTTCGTGTCACGTCGTGGTGCTGCCGGTGCAGGCTTCGCTCCTCCGATGAGGTCCTGAGCTCGTTCGTCGGCAGTGATATAGAGGTCCGCTTCCCGGAATAGCTGCTCGGAGGTAGTCGGCGCCTTTTGCAGTATGGCTCGAACGAAGGCCGAGTCATTAGATCCCCGGTAGAAGTCCTCGATCACTGCTGCTTCTGCAACCTCGGGGATACGATTTCTCATGGTCTGAAATCTTTTGAGGTACGACCGGAGAGTCTCATCCCCTCGGCGCTTGATGGATTTGAGGTCCCATGGCTGCACCGGTTTGTCGGAGAGAGATTGGAAGTTGGCGATGAAGCACCGACTGAAGTCGCTCCAGTCGTCGATGCAGTGTCGGGGTAGGTGTCGTAGCCATTGTAGTGCATCCTGCCCGAGGATGATGGGAAAGTATGTGGTCATCACATATTCAGTTGCCCCAACGGCTTGGGCGGCGGTGGTGTAGACAGCCAACCAACCTCCCGGATCCTGCTTAGGCGCGTACTTGTCGACGTTGGAGACTTTGAAGTTAGGGGGCCATTGAATGGCCCTGAGACATGGAGTGAGCGCCGATACTCCACATGTATCCTCCTGTCAACGATGATGATGTCGGTCCCGGGGAGGGGAGTTGTTGACATGGTGCCTCGACCGTCCCCGGGTCGTGCCACCGGTCAAAGCCGTTGCCGACTCAACTCTGGTGGCCTGACTTCGCGCATGGACGCCGTGATCCCGATCATATTCTTCTTAGCGCCAGATTTCGTTCTCATGTCGTCGTTCGCGCGAAGCGTTGATGGAGCTCCGTGCGTCTCACCGACTGTTGATGGCGTGTCGTAGATCACTCGGTGGATGAGCGAGAGGTAGAAGATGATTAGCTGCCCGAGTGAGCAGCCGCCGATAGCCCTCGGTGTCCGGAGTCCGGGGGAGGCCATCGGCTATCCAAGCCAACACTCCACCGACCTCACTCGGTGTCTTCATGGCTCGGGCGAAGTCGGGGTTCAGGTTCCGTCCGAGAAGAGGGTTCTCTCGGCGTTGTCTCGCTTCCTGTTCGGCCTGCTCTTGAGCTTGCCGACGATCACGTTGTCGGGAATTCCTTCTTTCCCTGAAGACCCGTTCTTCTGGAGTTTCTCCCATCTCCGAGATCTCATCTCGTGACACAGGCTATGCTGGGTCCTGCTCCCCGGCTTCATGATGTCGTCGGACATTTCGGCATCGGTTCCTTCGTCGGCGAGATTCCCGCTGAAGAGGTTCTTCTCCTGGCACGGTTGGTTCATCGTCGGAGATGGGGGTTGATTCCACTCTTCCCCCGATGAAGAGGACGTCGGGATAGAATGGAACCGTCATAGTGACAAGCTTCTTTCTGTTCTCCTTTGAGGGCGGAGGTACCAGAAGAGTAGCTTGACGAGCATTTACCTCGTTTGCATCCTTTTTCCTTGTCATCCATGTCCATTTTTCCGTAGAAGAGGTGGACAGTGGAGTTCTCCGGGTAGATGAACCCTCTGCTCCTGGCTTGCAGGAGGTAATCTTCGCTCGGAGCACTGGAGGTTGCGCTTTTTCCTGCTTCGCTCTAGCTTTTCTGGAGATTGTTGAGGAAGGCTTTCTCTCCGGCGGATCTGCGATGCGATGTAGAGTTCCCTCTTCGTCTGCTACGGATGAAATGGTTCCAAAGCAGAACACGGACCCGAGGCGGAGGACGATCTTGTGCTGGAAAGTGATGGCCATTGAGCTAGCTTGGATCAGTGACACACCCCCTACCTGGCGCGCCAGCTGTCGGTCTTTTGGGTCCGACCGCGCACCTAGGGTTGCCCCTCAAGGTGCTTTTTGGAGTAGGACGGTGTTACTGACTGTAGCTCGATGGTTCGTGCCAGTTGCACGAGAGACAGTAGACAATCTTGTACAGGTTCAGGCCGCTTTGAGATGCGTAACACCCTACGTCCTAGTGTGGATCTTTTGTGTGGTGGGTTACAAGGGAGTTCTCTAGTACAAGAGATGCTAGAGAGCTAAGTAGATGGCTAGGTCATGAGATGTTTTTGAAGGGATGCCCCCTAGGCCTTATATACTCGACCGTGGAGTGCTACATGTGGATATGATAACAACGTGTGCCTAAGTAATAGTGAACCAACTGAGCCTATCTTCCTATAATTCCGCCGACTTATCTTCATCCAGTTCCGACGCCTGAGGATACTGCGCGGGAAAGTCGGGTCACTGCTGTGGACGTTGCTCAAATTCATTGGGCCGTCCGGACTCGAGTTGATCCAATCTCGCATCAATCCACTTCATCAGACGTCCCTCCCCAGGCCCACGAAGGGATGGCCTTGCGAAATATTGGGCCCAAAGCCTTTCACGAGGTCCTCTAGCCTTTCCGTGGACCTAGGGGATATCTGTCCCCCACCGCTGTCGGTGTTTTGGGTCCGACCGTGCACCTAGGGTTGCCCCTCGAGGTGCTTTTTGGAGTAGGACGGTGTTACTGACTGTAGCTCGATGGTTCGTGCCAGTTACACGAGAGACAGTAGACAATCTTGTACAGGTTTGGGACGCTTTGAGATGCGTAACACCCTACGTCCTGGTGTGGATCTTTTGTGTGGTGGGTTACAAGGGAGTTCTCTAGTACAAGAGATGCTAGAGAGCTAAGTAGATGGCTAGGTCTTGAGATGTTTTTGAAGGGATGCCCCCTAGGCCTTATATACTCGACCGTGGGGCGCTATATGTGGATATGATAACAACGTGTGCCTAAGTAATAGTGAACCGACTGAGCCTATCTTCCTATACTTCCGCCGACTTATCTTCATTCAGTTCCGATGCCTGAGGATACTGCGCGGGAAAGTCGGGTCACTGCTATGGACGTTGCTCAAATTCATTGGGTCGTCCGGGCTCGAGTTGATCCAATCTCGCATCAATCCACTTCACTAGACGTCCCTCCCCAGACCCACGAAGGGATGGCCTTGTGAAATATTGGGCCCAAAGCCTTTCGCGAGGTCCTCTAGCCTTTCCGTGGACCCGGGGGATATCTGTCCCCCCACAAGCCCCCAATCTTTGAGTTGATTTTGAAATAATTGGCCCAATAATTATAGGTCCAGCTTGCACTTTTTATTTTGATAAGGAATGCCTTGGAAATAGGCCTATCGACTTGTTGCTTTTAAACTCTAAGTGACTCGGTAAAAACGATCTTATGTTGTTTTCTTCTGTCATTATTCATCGGTCTTCGCTTTATTCCTCAGAAATTAGTGCTCTGTCTCGGGCTTATGCTTTGGAGATCAGCATTCTGCTTTCTGGAGTTCAGGATTCATTGGGTGCACCAAAGGTGCACCCAATGGGTGTAGCCCCCGAGCTTCGAGTGGATTACTGAAAATAATCCACTCGAAGGTCTTCATCTCAAGCCTTTTTAGAAATCATTTTTATCTTCATCTCATGCTTTAGAAATCAGCATTGTCTTATCTTCATCTCATGCTTTAGAAATCAGCATTCTGTCTTTTGGGGTTGATGATTCATTGGGTGCACCGGAGGTGCACCCAATGGGTGTAGCCCCCGAGCTTTGAGTGGATTACTGAAAATAATCCACTCAAAGGTCTTCATCTCACGCTTTTCAGAAATCATGTTTTCATCTTCGTCGAATGCCTTAGAATTCCGCATTATATCATCAGCTTTATGCTTTAGAAGTCAGCATACAGTTTTGACTTTGAGATCAAGCATGCGATCTGCCCATGTCCTGTTAGGTTTGAAATTTATTTGATCTACGATAGATTGGACATCTGGTAGATGGCCCTTGGCTGGTCTTCATTTCGCTTTGTGCTTCAATGCTTCTGTTGATTAGACTTGTACTTCATCAGCTATTTTTGGCTTTCCTCTGATCTCCATCGATATCTTCCTTCTGTCTTGATACATTAATTGCGTATACTGTATGGATGTGACTGCTTGGGAAAATCTATTGAAAATTCCTGGACGTCCTCCCCCAATGGGTGTAGGCAAGGGATGGTTTGGTGCGCTGAGCGTTTAGCAAACTGCCCCTGAGTAGTAACTTGACGTGACCACGGGTGTAATCTTATCGCCCAAGCAGTTGACTTGAGTCCCAATGGGTGTCGTGTTACGTGAAACGGCGTCAGCCGCCTGACTTGTTTCCAGACGATTTGAATTGCTTATTGAATATTTGTGTCTGTTCAGTGATCACGGTAGGAGATGAGCGGTTGCCTTCTTCTTCTATAAATAGAGCGCTTGCTTCACTGGCGTCTTCACACATATCTCTGCCGCTTGTTGCTTACTCTCCTCTTTTCTTCTTCTCTTCTACTCCACCATGGGTAGGGATGGCAACGGGTAAATTATCCGCGGATAGTGTCTCTAGACATCCATATCCGCGACTTATATCCGATATCCGAACCCGTACTCGTTACCCGCTATGGATAACAAACAGTATCCACATCCGTTATCCACGGGTAATGGATATCCACGGATATATCCGTTTGCCCACTACACATACAACATATTTAAATCCAACAAATTCAAACATGATATCATATTTATCCAGCAAATTTAAATATGATAAAAACATACAGCCATACAGAATTGTCCAGCATATGAAATCTGATACATGTATTAAGGCATATAGCGAGCAATATAAAATTGCCTAGCAAAATCAAATCTAAATTGTTCAAATTGATAAAATTACAAACACACAAGCCATAAGAATCAACACCAAAGACTAGCTGGTTATTCAGAATCAGCAGCCAACATAAAAGATTTTTCTTTCATGTCTTCTTTATTATCTTCAAGGCAAGACCAAAAACTATTGAATCTTCCATCACCAGCATCTAAAATAAAATTGCATGCACATTAGTATCTATATACTTCAAATATAACATATTGGAAAACGAAGAAAAGTTCACCTTTAAGAGTGTGATGAAGCCAACTTTGACTGCAAATCAAAGCTTCCACCATTTTAGGAGTGAGACGATTGTGATGGTCACTTAAAAGCCTGCCACTTGTGGGACAGGAGTACAAGATATTTTAACGGATATTCGGGTATTTGGGTATGGATATTGATTTTTCGTACCCGTTTTAAAAATATCCACGGATATCAAGTGCTACCCGTATCCGTATCCATGGGTACAAACTCGTACCCAAAACCGTGCCCAACGGGTTTTTTATCCGCGGGTATGCGGATAAATCACATCCATTGCCATCCCTAACCATGGGCAAGAGCAAGAAGGGCGGAAGTTCGTCGCACCATTCCGGCGACAAGCGGAAGCGCGAGCCGACCCCTCCCTCGGAGGATTTTGGCAATTCCGAGTATTCGGAGGAGGAGTTCTCCTCGAGTCCGAGGGGTCACCAGTCTACACCTCTCCCTCGGCATCGTCCGATGACTTGGACGATTCCCAAGGGATCACCGCTGAGGTGTGGACATACATCCGGGTCGTCGAGCGCTCCGGGCTCGAGGGCTCGAATGAGTCGGAGGCCTCCTCGGATGAGGAGAACTCCTCTGACTCGTTCGAGGAGGGGAGCGGCGGTGAAGGCGATGACGAGGGCGACGGCGACGACGATGGTGACGGCGACGGCGGCAAGGGCGACGACAAGTGTGACGGCAAGGGCGACGGCAAGGCCAATGGCTAAGCGCCACTGACTTAGATGTTAGTATAGTAGTAGAAGTAGTATTAGTGGAATAATGTAGTAGTAGTTAGTAGTAAAGCGTAGTGAAATGTAATGTAGTAGTGTAATGTATCGAAAAGTGGGAAGAAGACCGGCTCATAATGAGTTGGTTTTTAAGTTTGTGGAAGGACTTCCCTTTTTTATATAATGAAGAAAACTTCAGCTTGTTCTGTTCACATTTCTTGTCTTTCCATCGTTTCTTTATAGTCGGTCGACCGCTTGTATTTGTGCTTAATGTAGCCGTTGTTCTCAGAGGTAATGCTCGAGTAACGACTTGTAATTGTTGTGCCACATTTTAATTCTGCCTGCATTTTTGTAGAGAAAGAACGACTGAATTACTGCTGGTGTCTTCAGAGGTAACAACCGAATGGTTCTTGGCGAACGTCGGTGTTTTAGATTGTAAAAGCCGAGTTCCGCTGAGCCACGTCGGCGTTTTAGAAATAACGACCGAGTGAAGGATGGCGACGTCAGCGTTTTAGAAGTAACAGACGAGTCATATTAGGCCACGTCGGCGTTTTAGAAATAACGGCCGAGTGATGAATGGCGACATCAGCGTTTTAGAAGTAACAGCCGAGTCATATTTAGGCCACGTCGGCGTTTTAGAAATAACGACCGAGTGATGACTAAGCACATTTTAGAAATGGTGTCTGACCTAGGAAAACCCCATTTGTATCACATCGCCGCACACCTCTGCCCTAGCCTCACTTTTTGCCTCTGAACCTCCTCTGTTTTCTTTTGATTTTGCTTCCGCTCAGTCCGCCAACGAGATTGTGATGGCACCCAAGCGGAAGAGTCAGAATTCTGCTGCTGCGTTATTCGTCCCATCAATCCCAACAGCCAATTGCCTTTTGCAGGTAATCATATGTCTGTTGTTTCCGAGTCGGATCTTCTCCATCTTGTCTCTATCAGAGTTCTTCCTCCGAAGGAGCTTTGCTCTTGGCGGATTTGTCGTGGGGTTACTGTCCCGACAGAGGATACCCGCGAGTCCATTGTTTACATCCCTTTTCTTATCCCGGCCTTGCTCTTCCCGTTTCTCCCTTCTTCCGCGGTCTCCTTGACTTTTACCATCTGAATCTGACTCACCTGAATCCCAACTCTATTCTGCAAATTTATGTCTTTCTTCACTTGTGCAAAGCCTACCTTGGAATTCTCCCTCACTTTGGTTTGTGGAAGTACTTGTATCATTGTCGCCCTGGGATGGCTGGGCGGCAGCACCAGCTCGTGGGTGGTGCGAGTCTGGAGATGCGTCGTGGGAGGAAAACAGAATACCTTGACATCCCATTCAAGGATAGCATTAAAGGATGGCGCTTAGAGTGGTTCATTGTGGAAAACCATGGCAAGTCCCTCCCCCTCGGTCAGGGAGACAACCAGATGTTCGTGCTCTAAGTTGGATTGAGTCCCCCACAGACTTGGAGATAGCAGAAGCCAAGGTTCTGCTTGCTGAGATTTGTTTGTTGAAGGAGAGAGGTTTGACTGCTGAAGCTGTGGTTGCAGACTTTGTTTTTAAGAATATTCAGCCACTGAAGGATAGAGCGTACCCGGCTTATTTGTATAGTGGTGTCACCGACTCAACCCGGGTTACCAACAAGAGGATTCCTGCTGTGGATTTGGTGAGCCGACTGGAAATGATCCTTAGAGGCAAAGTATCAAATATTGGTGCTCCTGTTGCATATTCTGCTTGGAATCTGCCACCTTCCAAGTCCTTTTTCGATTTTGTGTCCAATCCTCCTGCTAGTGACAGTGGTTTGAGTCTTAGAGTGCGACCCTCTCTCGAAGAAGTTGAGGTTCTGGTTGCTTCACTTGGTGATCTTCCCAATGATGAAAAGCAAGTTCACTTTGAGATGCCTATGAGTCCAGGTGATGCAGAGATAAGTGCTATGCTGGACATGTTGGCTGAGGATTCATCTGACTCGGTCCCTGTTGAAACAATGACTGCTACGACTATCCCAAAGCCTGAAAAAACTATGAACACTCAAAAGCTTGATGGTACTCGCCCGAAACGCCTCCGCCCGGCCAGTCATCCAACTGCACCTATCGAGGGGAAGAAAAAGAAAAAGAGACGGCTTCGACGAGTGTCGTGTTTGGACCAGGATGCTGGCCCTTCTGCTCCTGCTGTTGAAGAAGTACCAGTGGAAATTTTTACTGGAGCTGACCCCAATGGGTGTGACCCTGCTGATGCTAAACCCAATGGGTGTGGCCCTGCTGATACTGAACCCAATGGGTGTGACCCTGCTGATGCTGATCCCAGTGGGTGTGACCCTGAAAGGGAAATGTGCCCTTGGGCCATTTCTAAGTATTTTGGTGATTGAGTGCCAACTCAAGTGCTTAAATGTGAATTTATGCAATGGATGAATAAAGTGCAAATCAAGAGCAAAGGTACGTTTCTAAGTCTTAGTACATTGGTTTTGTGTACTAATATACTTGTCTAAGTATTGGAAACAGGAAGAAAAAGAAAAGGAAAGAGGTGACTGTGTACAGCCAAGGGGCTGTTTCGGTCTGGGGCACCGGACTGTCCGGTGGTGCACCGGACAGTGTCCGGTGCGCCAGGCTGCCTCGGCCGAAGTGGCCGCTCTCGGGAATTCGCCGACGGCGTACGGCTAAAATTCACCGGACTGTCCGGTGAGCCAACGGTCGGCTAGGGCCAACGGTCGGCCGCGGATTCTGCGCGCGACACGTGGCCAAGCCAACGGTCGGAAGGGGGCACCGGACTGTCCGGTGTGCACCGGACATGTCCGGTGCGCCAACGGCTCCAAGTCTGCCAACGGTCGGCTTCGCCAGTTAAGGAAGGAAATCGGGCACCGGACACTGTCCGGTGTGCACCGGACTGTCCGGTGCGCCCGACGACAGAAGGCAAGGATGGCCTTCCAGATTTGTTCTCAACGGCTCCTAGCTGCCTTGGGGCTATAAAAGGGACCCCTAGGCGCATGGAGGAGTACACCAAGCAACCTAAGAGCATTCTTGATCATCCACACTCATTCCTTGCGCATTCGTTTGTCATTCTAAGTGATTCGAGCTCCGTTCTAGTGAGAACTTTGAGATAGTCTTTTGAGCTCGATTCTTGGCCGTGTGTGTGCGCATTTTACTGTGGATTTATGTGTGTTGCTTCCCTCCCTTACTCCGTATTTCTTTGTGAATTTCAAGTGTAAGGGCGAGAGACTCCAAGTTGTGGAGATTCCTCGCAAACGGGAAATTGAAAGGAAAAGCATAACACTGTGGTATTCAAGTTGATCATTGGATCACTTGAGAGGAGTTGAGTGCAACTCTCGTCCGTTGGGACGCCACAAAGTGGAGTAGGCAAGTTTTGTACTTGGCCGAACCACGGGATAAATCACTGTGTCTTCTCTGTGTTGAACTCCTTGTGGTTATCATATTGTGCAAGATCTTCTCTCTAGTCACTTGGCATTAACTGTGCTAACGCTTAATCAAAGTTTTGTGGCTTAAGTTTTGAAGTATACAGGATCACCTATTCACCCCCCCTCTAGGTGCTCTCAATTGGTATCAGAGTCGTTCTCTTCAAGAAAGGGACTAACCGCCCGAAGAGATGGATCCTAAAGGGAAGGGAATCGTGATCAACGACAAGGAAAAGGAGTCCTTCGTCAACGAGCCAAAAGATGATAAATCCAACGACTCTGGCTCGGGCCACAGACGTAAAGATGGGAAGAAGAAGAAGACAAGGCGCATCAAGGAGATCGTCTACTACGACAGCGACGAATCCTCTTCCTCCCAAAAGGACGATGACAACGACTACAGGAAGACGGTCAATTCGAACTTTTCATTTGATTATTCTCGTATTCCACATAGTTCGAATTCGCATTTGCTTTCCATTCCTCTCGGCAAACCTCCACACTTTGATGGGGAGGACTACGGATTTTGGAGTCACAAAATGCGTAGTCATTTATTCTCTCTCCATCCAAGCATATGGGAGATTGTAGAGAATGGAATGAAATTTGATAGCTCGGATAGCCCTATGTTTATTAACGAACAAATTCATAAAAATGCACAAGCTACTACTGTGTTGCTGGCCTCTTTGTGCAGGGACGAGTACAATAAGGTGAGCGGCTTGGACAATGCCAAGCAGATATGGGACACCCTCAAGATTTCTCACGAGGGGAACGACATCACCATGCTCACTAAAATGGAGTTGGTGGAGGGCGAGCTTGGAAGGTTTGCAATGATAAGGGGCGAGGAGCCAACCCAAACATACAACCGGCTCAAGACCCTTATCAACAAAATAAGGAGCTATGGAAGCACGCGATGGACGGACCATGACGTCGTCCGACTATTACTAAGGTCCTTTACCATTCTTGATCCTCATTTGGTGAATAATATTCGTGAGAATCCCAGGTACACCAAAATGTCGCCCGAAGAAGTCCTAGGAAAATTCGTCAGCGGGCGAATGATGATTAAGGAAGCAAGGTACGTGGACGACGCCTTGAATGGACCGATCAACGAGCCGCAACCTCTTGCTCTCAAAGCAACAAGAAGCAAGGAGGCGCTACCTAGCAAGGTGGCACAAATTGAGGCGGCCGGACTTAATGATGAAGAGATGGCTCTCATCATCAAACGCTTCAAGACGGTGCTAAGAGGTCACAAGGGGCAGCCAAGCAAGACCAAGACAAAGGGGAAGCGCTCATGCTTCAAGTGCGGTAAGATTGGTCATTTTATCGCTAACTGCCCCGATAACGATAGTGACCAGGAACAGGGGAACAAGAGGGAAAAGAAGAAGAATTACAAGAAGGCCAAGGGCGAGGCACACATTGGAAAGGAGTGGGATTCGGATTGCTCCTCCGACTCCGACAATGAAGGACTCGCCGCCACCGCCTTCAACAAGTCATCCCTCTTCCCGAACGAGCGTCACACATGCCTTATGGCAAGGGAGAAGAAGGTGAGTACTCGAAACTCCACTTATGCTTCTTCTAGTGATAATGAGTCTAGTGATGATGATGACATAGACTATTCATGCTTATTCAAGGGTTTAGATAGATCTAAAATAGACAAAATAAATGAATTGATTGATGCCTTGAATGATAAGAATGTGCTTTTAGAAAAGCAAGAAGATTTGTTGTATGAAGAACATGAAAAATTTGTAGAAGCACAAAAATCACTTGCATTAGAGATTAAGAGAAATGAAATACTTTCTTGTGAGTTGTCTACATGTCATGATTCAATTGCTAGTTTAAAGAGCAAAAATGATGATTTAAATGCTAAACTAGAAAAATCTAGTAAATCAACATCTTGTGTAGAACATGTTGAGATTTGCACTAGGTGTAAAGATTTCGATGTTGATGCCTGTAGTGATCATTTAGTTTCAATTTCCAAACTAACTGAGGAATTGGCTAGTCTTAATGCTCAACTTAAGGCTAGCAAAAGCGAATTTGATAAGCTAAAATTTGCAAGGGATGCCTACACGATTGGTAGACACCCCTCCATTAAGGATGGACTTGGCTTCAAAAGGGAAGCCAAGAACTTAACAAGCCATAAGGCTCCCATTCCCGCTAAGGAGAAAGGGAAGGCCCCTATGGCTACTAGTGCTAAAAAGAACCATGCCTTTTTGTATCATGATAGAAAAAATTCTAGAAATGTTTTTAGAAGTTATGATGCTTTTGATTCACATGCTTATGATTCTTATGCCATGACTGCTTCTAGTTCTTCCTATATGCATGGTAGAAATATGACTAGGAGAAATGCTATTCATCATGTGCCTAGAAAGAATATTATTCATACTCCTAGGAAAGTAGTGAATGAACCTTCTACAATTTATTGTACGTTAAATGCTTCCTTTGCTATTTGTAGAAAGGATAGGAAAATAGTTGCTAGGAAGTTAGGGGCAAAATGCAAGGGAGACAAAACTTGCATTTGGGTCCCTAAGGATATTTGCACTAACCTTGTAGGACCCAACATGAGTTGGGTACCTAAGACCCAAGCCTAAATTTGCCTTGCAGGTTTATGCATCCGGGGGTTCAAGCTGGATTATCGACAGCGGATGCACAAACCATATGACGGGAGAGAAGAAGATGTTCACCTCCTACGTCAAGAATAAGGACTCCCAAGATTCAATTATATTCGGTGATGGGAATCAAGGCAAGGTAAAAGGGTTAGGTAAAATTGCAATTTCTAATGAGCACTCTATCTCTAATGTGTTTTAGTAGAGTCTCTTGGTATAATTTGCTATCGGTTAGTCAATTATGCAATATGGGATATAACTGTTTGTTTACAAATGTAGATGTGTCTGTCTTTAGAAGATGTGATGGTTCACTAGCTTTTAAGGGTGTACTAGACGACAAGCTTTACCTAGTTGATTTTGCAAAAGAAGAAGCCGGTCTAGATGCATGCTTAATGGCTAAGACTTGCATGGGCTGGCTGTGGCATCGCCGCTTAGCACATGTGGGGATGAAGAACCTCCACAAGCTTCTAAAGGGAGAACATGTGATAGGTCTAACTAATGTTCATTTCGAAAAAGATAGACCTTGTGCAGCTTGTCAAGCAGGGAAACAAGTGGGAGGCTCTCATCACACCAAAAATGTGATGACAACATCAAGACCGCTGGAGTTGCTACATATGGACCTCTTCGGACCCGTCGCCTATCTAAGCATAGGAGGAAGTAAGTATGGTTTAGTTATTGTTGATGACTTTTCCCGCTTCACTTGGGTGTTCTTTTTGCAGGATAAGTCTGAAACCCAAGGGACCCTGAAGCGTTTCCTCAGGAGAGCTCAAAATGAGTTTGAGCTCAAGGTGAAGAAGATAAGGAGCGACAACGGGTCCGAGTTCAAGAACCTTCAAGTGGAGGAGTTCCTTGAGGAGGAAGGGATCAAGCACGAGTTCTCCGCTCCCTACACACCACAGCAAAATGGTGTGTTAGAGAGGAAGAACAGGACACTAATCGATATGGCGAGGACTATGCTTGGAGAGTTCAAGACCCCCGAGTGCTTTTGGTCGGAAGCCGTGAACACGGCTTGCCACACCATCAACAGGGTCTACCTTCATCGCCTCCTCAAGAAGACTTCGTATGAGCTACTAACCGGTAACAAACCCAATGTATCTTACTTTCGTGTATTTGGGAGCAAGTGCTACATTCTAGTGAAGAAGGGTAGAAATTCTAAATTTGCTCCCAAAGCTGTAGAAGGGTTTTTGTTAGGTTATGACTCAAATACAAAGGCGTATAGAGTCTTCAACAAATCATCGGGTTTGGTTGAAGTCTCTAGCGACGTTGTATTTGATGAGACTAATGGCTCTTCAAGAGAGCAAGTTGTTGATTGTGATGATGTAGATGAAGAAGATGTTCCGACGGCCGCTATACGAACCATGGCGATTGGAGAAGTGCGGCCACAGGAACAAGATGAACGAGATCAACCTTCTTCCTCAACAACGGTGCATCCCCCACCTCAAGATGATGAACAGGTTCATCAAAAGGAGGCGTGTGATCAAGGGGGAGCACAAGATGTTCACGTGATGGAGGAAGAAGCGCAACCGGCACCTCCAACCCAAGTTCGAGCAATGATTCAAAGGGATCATCCCGTCGACCAAATTCTGGGTGACATTAGCAAGGGAGTAACTACTCGATCTCGATTAGTTAATTTTTGTGAGCATTACTCCTTTGTCTCTTCTATTGAGCCTTTCAGGGTAGAGGAGGCCTTGCTAGATCCGGATTGGGTATTGGCCATGCAGGAGGAGCTCAACAACTTCAAGAGGAATGAAGTTTGGACACTGGAGCCTCGTCCTAAGCAAAATGTTGTGGGAACCAAGTGGGTGTTCCGCAACAAACAAGACGAGCACGGAGTGGTGACGAGGAACAAGGCTCGACTTGTGGCAAAAGGTTATGCCCAAGTCGCAGGTTTGGACTTTGAGGAGACTTTTGCTCCTGTGGCTAGGCTAGAGTCCATTCGTATTTTGCTAGCATATGCCGCTCACCATTCTTTCAGGTTGTACCAAATGGATGTGAAGAGCGCTTTCCTCAACGGGCCGATCAAGGAGGAAGTGTACGTGGAGCAACCCCCTGGCTTTGAGGATGAACGGTACCCCGACCACGTGTGTAAGATCTCTAAGGCGCTCTATGGACTTAAGCAAGCCCCAAGAGCATGGTATGAATGCCTTAGAGACTTTTTAATTGCTAATGCTTTCAAGGTTGGGAAAGCCGATCCAACTCTTTTTACAAAGACATGTGATGGTGATTTGTTTGTGTGCCAAATTTATGTCGATGACATAATATTTGGTTCCACTAACCAAAAGTCTTGTGAAGAGTTTAGCAGGGTGATGACGCAGAAATTCGAGATGTCAATGATGGGCGAGTTGACCTACTTCCTTGGGTTCCAAGTGAAGCAACTCAAGGACGGCACCTTCATCTCCCAAACGAAGTACACACAAGATTTGCTAAAGAGGTTTGGGATGAAGGACGCCAAGCCCGCAAAGACTCCGATGGGGACCGACGGACACACCAACCTCAACAAAGGAGGTAAGTCCGTTGATCAAAAGGCATACCGGTCAATGATAGGGTCTTTACTTTATTTATGTGCTAGTAGACCGGATATTATGCTTAGCGTATGCATGTGTGCTAGATTTCAATCCGATCCTAAGGAGTGTCACTTAGTGGCAGTGAAGCGAATTCTTAGATATTTAGTCGCTACGCCTTGCTTCGGGATCTGGTATCCTAAGGGATCTAACTTTGACTTAATTGGATACTCAGATTCCGACTATGCTGGATGTAAGGTCGATAGAAAGAGTACATCAGGGACGTGCCAATTCTTAGGAAGGTCCCTGGTGTCGTGGAACTCTAAGAAACAAACCTCCGTTGCCCTATCCACCGCTGAGGCCGAGTATGTTGCCGCAGGACAGTGTTGCGCGCAACTACTTTGGATGAGGCAAACCCTCCGGGACTTTGGCTACAATCTGAGCAAAGTCCCACTCCTATGTGATAATGAGAGTGCTATCCGCATGGCGGAAAATCCTGTTGAACACAGCCGCACAAAGCACATTGACATCCGGCATCACTTTCTGAGAGACCACCAGCAAAAGGGAGATATCGAAGTGTTTCATGTTAGCACCGAGAACCAGCTAGCCGATATCTTTACCAAGCCTCTAGATGAGAAGACCTTTTGCAGGCTGCGTAGTGAGCTAAATGTCTTAGATTCACGGAACTTGGATTGAATTGTAGCATACATGTGTTTATGCCCTTGATCAGGTTCATTCTGCATTTTGTTGCTTATTGTGGTGCTCAAGTTGTACAAACACTCCCTGGACCTCACAAGTCCGTTGCAAAGTGATGCACATGTTTAGGGGGAGATGTGTTACAACTTGACCCTTTGAGACTAACCATTTGCTTGAGTTTGCTTGATTTAGTCTCGAAGGTGGATTGAAAGGGAAAGGTGAACTTGGACCATGCAAGACTTCCACTGCACTCCGATGAGAGGGTAACTTATTCCAAGTTCATCTCTATGATCTTATTGCATTTGTACTCTTAATTGAAGATTTTGGTGAGGCAATGGGGTTAAAAGGCCAAGATTGATCCCGTTTTGGTGCTTGATGCCAAAGGGGGAGAAAATAAAGGCCAAAGTGATAAATGGATCAGCTACCACTTGAGAGATTTTGAAAATAGTAGAATAGAGCTTTCTGTTTTGGCAAAACTCTTTTTTTTGTGTCTCATGTCAAAAGTTGGCTTCTTGTGGGGAGAAGTGGTGATTATGGGAAATAGGGGGAGTTTTTGAAATCTTTGATCAATCTCTTTTGGAATAACTCTCTATATGCTTTAACATGTGTGTTTGACTTAGAGATAGAGATTTGAGTTTGATTTGCAAAAACAAACCAAGTGGTGGCAAAGGATGATCCATATATGCCAAAAATGAATCAAAATAAATTTAAGTGTTATTTGAAGTGATTTTGCACGTGTTCTAGTTGCTTTATGTTGTGTTGGCATAAATCACCAAAAAGGGGGAGATTGAAAGGGAAATGTGCCCTTGGGCCATTTCTAAGTATTTTGGTGATTGAGTGCCAACTCAAGTGCTTAAATGTGAATTTATGCAATGGATGAATAAAGTGCAAATCAAGAGCAAAGGTACGTTTCTAAGTCTTAGTACATTGGTTTTGTGTACTAATATACTTGTCTAAGTATTGGAAACAGGAAGAAAAAGAAAAGGAAAGAGGTGACTGTGTACAGCCAAGGGGCTGTTTCGGTCTGGGGCACCGGACTGTCCGGTGGTGCACCGGACAGTGTCCGGTGCGCCAGGCTGCCTCGGCCGAAGTGGCCGCTCTCGGGAATTCGCCGACGACGTACGGCTAAAATTCACCGGACTGTCTGGTGTGCACCGGACTGTCCGGTGAGCCAACGGTCGGCTAGGGCCAACGGTCGGCCGCGGATTCTGCGCGCGACACGTGGCCAAGCCAACGGTCGGAAGGGGGCACCGGACTGTCCGGTGTGCACCGGACATGTCCGGTGCGCCAACGGCTCCAAGTCTGCCAACGGTCGGCTTCGCCAGTTAAGGAAGGAAATCGGGCACCGGACACTGTCCGGTGTGCACCGGACTGTCCGGTGCGCCCGACGACAGAAGGCAAGGATGGCCTTCCAGATTTGTTCTCAACGGCTCCTAGCTGCCTTGGGGCTATAAAAGGGACCCCTAGGCGCATGGAGGAGTACACCAAGCAACCTAAGAGCATTCTTGATCATCCACACTCATTCCTTGCGCATTCGTTTGTCATTCTAAGTGATTCGAGCTCCGTTCTAGTGAGAACTTTGAGATAGTCTTTTGAGCTCGATTCTTGGCCGTGTGTGTGCGCATTTTACTGTGGATTTATGTGTGTTGCTTCCCTCCCTTACTCCGTATTTCTTTGTGAATTTCAAGTGTAAGGGCGAGAGACTCCAAGTTGTGGAGATTCCTCGCAAACGGGAAATTGAAAGGAAAAGCATAACACTGTGGTATTCAAGTTGATCATTGGATCACTTGAGAGGAGTTGAGTGCAACTCTCGTCCGTTGGGACGCCACAACGTGGAGTAGGCAAGTTTTGTACTTGGCCGAACCACGGGATAAATCACTGTGTCTTCTCTGTGTTGAACTCCTTGTGGTTATCATATTGTGCAAGATCTTCTCTCTAGCCACTTGGCATTAACTGTGCTAATGCTTAATCAAAGTTTTGTGGCTTAAGTTTTGAAGTATACAGGATCACCTATTCACCCCCCCCTCTAGGTGCTCTCAGACCCTGCCAGAGCTGAACCCAATGGGTGTGGCCCTGCACCGTTTATTGTTCATGTTGTTGACGAGGACGAAGAAGAAGAGGAGGAAGTCCCCTTAGTTCGGAAGAATAGTCGGCGTTACAGAGCCAGTGGGGGGAGTAGTGATATTCCTTCTCCAGCTTTGTCTGCTCTTGTTGGTCTGCAAGAATTATCCGTAGCAAATTTTGATCAGGCTCTAGAGGATGTTGTTCCTGAAGATCTGCTGTCCGAGCCAACTGATGGTGGCATGATGGACGTTTGCTCTGACATTCCAGATGTGGGATTAGAGTTATCTCGAGCAGCGTCTGCTGCCTCGTCGACCTTGGAAGGCGGTCTTCGGAGTCAAGAGGTTGGTCAAGGTTGTTCAATTCCCATGGAGGTGACTGAGAGTCCTTCAGCCTTAGAGGTGGCTGTTGTGGAGAACCCAGTCCTCAAGGATGGTGCCAGCGGTTGTCCAGCCCCCGAGGGTGTTGCCGGTAATGATCTGGCTTGGGTCGGTAGCGCGAGCTGCAACCCAGCCCCCGAGGGTGTTGCCTATGGTGATCCGGATCCGATGGGCAGTGCGGGCTACAACCCAGCCCCCGAGGGTGTCCGAGTGGGCTCCCCTTCTCATACCTCCATGGATGTCCACGTTGGGTCTTCTCCTCCACATTCTGATGGCATGTCAACAACACATGTTTCATATGAGGAAGTCGCCTTAGAGGTCGGCGCACCAGATGCTAGAGTTCTGATGCCTGCTGGTGATGTTGAGTTAATCCCTTGTGATGTTCTTCAGATTGCCCTGGTTGATATTCCTTCGTCAAGCCACCATCTGGTTTCTCATGATTTGAGATTTCCTTCGTTCTTTTCCAATCTTTAGGTAATTTGGCTTTTCGTGTTCTGGCTATACTCTAGGCAAATTACTGTCTTTGTACTCATTTGTTTTCAATACCAGGCTTTGGTCGATGGGATGGCTGGTCAATTGAGATCACAAGGTGCCTCCGTCCCAGAAGGAGCTCTGTCTCTAATGCATTGGAATCCGATGCTGCTTTAGAGGCAGATATCTGATTTGAAAATGACAAATGCTGGTATAGTGTCTTTGTTTCTTCCTTGGCTACTTGATTAATCTGTTTTTAACTGAGTACCCTTCTTCAACTATTTTTTGTTAGATATGGTCCGGCGGTACTCTGAGCTCGAGGAGAAGTATTCTCAAGGTCAGATCGACCTGGCTCGGGTTTCTGCTTCCTTAGATGATGCCAACTCATTGAATTCCTCTCTCAGTGCTCAGCTTGACTCTGAAAGGGTGGCTAATGAAGTAGGCTTACTTGAGTTTTTCTGATGTGTTTTTACTGCTTACTGGGTGCTTGAGAGTTGATTCTTGTCTGTAGGAAGAAAAACGTGTACTGGTGGCTTCTCGCGATAATCTTGATAGGTTGTATCGTGACGCCAACAACTCTCTGACTATCTTGGAGAGGAGCCATCGTTTTACCATGGCAAATTTGGAGCATCATCGTCACGAGCTGCAAGTGTCCCAGGATGAGGTCCTTCGTCTTAGGCAATTGGTGTTGAGCAAAGACTCCATCATCAAGGATCTGCGCGCCTCCAAAAGATCAGTCGCCCAGGAGCTAGAAGCTGCTCGACTGGCTACCAAGGTTGCCGAAGACAATTCCACTATTCTGAAGGCTCAACGCGACAAGGCTATGGATAAAGCCATTCGCACGGGGCGGATCTTGATGAGAAGACTGGGCGTGATTGTTCCTGATGATTGTAAGTATGTTCATACTAGGTCGAGTAGATGTGAGCATCTTGCACCGCCTTAAGTCACTACTGACTTAAGCCGATTGCTCCGTTAGTAGGGTATAATGGTCACCCTAAGTTAAGTAAGCGTGAGCATGTCGCACCGCCTTAAGTCATTGCCGACTTAAGCCGATTGCTTCGTTAGTAGGGTATAGTGGTCACCCTAAGTTAAGTAAGCGTGAGCATGTCGCACCGCCTTAAGTCATTGCCGACTTAAGTCGATTGCTCCGTTAGTAGGATATAGTGGTCACCCTAAGTTAAGTAAGCGTGAGCATGTCGCACCGCCTTAAGTCATTGCCGACTTAAGCCGATTGCTCCGTTAGTAGGGTATAGTGGTCACCCTGAGTCGAGTAAGCATGCGGATTGACAATAAACAGTTTGAGTTCCTTTGAGAATGAAGTCTTTTTATTGATGATGTATTTTCCGATTACAGAGTACAATGCTGCCCCAATAGCTTTTGAAATCTAGCTAGGGGTAAAACTTCCTGAGATGCTCTATATTCCATGAATTCCCTATTTCTGTGCCATCCATTTGAGTGAGTCGATATGATCCTGGCCGAGTGACTTCTGCTACTATGAATGGCCCTTCCCATAGTGGCGACAATTTGTGCCGTCCTTCCCCCGTTAGAATTCGGCGAAGGACCAAGTCTCCCACTGTAAAGGATCGAGGTCGTATGGCCTTATCATGATAGCGCCTCAGGGTTTGCTGGTACCTAGCTGACTGAATTACTGTATTCAATCGTTCTTTTTCCAATATATCAATATCCTCTAGTCTAGTAGCTTCTGCTTTGGCTATGTTTTCAAAAATCAGCCTTGGTGCCCCAAACTTGAGATCAGCAGGTAGCACTGCCTCCGAACCATAGACCATGAAGAAAGGAGTGTTTCCATACAAAGCTCGGCTAGGTTGAGTTCTTAGGCTCCAAACCACATACGGCAACTCTCTGATCCACTTTCCTGCGAACTTTTCATTCTTGTCGAAGACTTTCTTTCTGAGTGCTTCCAATATAATTCCATTAGCCCTTTTTACCTGACCATTGGCTCTTGGATGTGCTACTGATGCATATTTGATCTGGATGCTTCTTTGTTCGCAGAAATCAAAGAACTCCGAACTAGTGAAATTGGATCCCAGGTCAGTTATGATGCTATTCGGTATTCCGAACTTGAATATTATATCTTGTATGAATTCCACTGCCTTAGCTGAAGTCAGAGAAGCGATGGGTTTGTACTCTATCCATTTAGTGAATTTGTCAATAGCAACTAGCACATGAGTGTATCCTCCCTGAGCTTTCTTGAAGGGTCCAATCATGTCCAGTCCCCAGCACGCAAATGACCATGTTACGAGTATGGTTTGCAGTTGCTGTGCTGGTAAATGCTGCTGTTTTAATAAGTATTGACAAGCTTCACACCTCTAGACTAACTAGGCTACATCACTCTTTGTTGTTGGCCAGTAGAAACCAGACCTGAAGACCTTCCCAACCAGAGTCCTGGATGCTGCGTGTATCCCGCATTGCCCGGCGTGGATCTCATCTAGTAGTTGCTTCCTAGTAGCCGAAAGAATGCACTTCTAGAGGACTCCTGTTGCGCCCCTTTTGTATAGTGCTTCCCCAATGGGAGTGTAGTGAGCTGACTGCCTTGCGATGCGTTCTGATGCAGTTTTGTCATCCGGCTCCTCTTCATTTTTTATATATCTGATGATTGGCTCCCTCCAGTCATCAGAATCTGACTCTAGTTGGCTCAGAACATTGCACTCTTCTGCCCGAACTAAGGAAATACTCGGGTGTGGTACTTCTTGGACGAAAACTCCAGGTGGGACCTGAGTCTGACTGGATCCTAGTTTTGACAACGCGTCTGCTGCCGCGTTGCGATCTCTCTCAACATGATGAAATTCCAACCTTTAAAATTTGTCTTCTAGCTTTCGGACGGTTGTGCAGTACTTGCCCATAGAGTCATTCGAGCAATCCCACTCTTTATTTATCTGACTTACGACCACTAGTGAATCTCCATATACCATCAGTCTCTTGATGCCCAGTGATATGGCAATGTTCAGTCCATGAATCAAAGCTTCATATTCTGCTGCATTATTGGACGCTGGGAATAGCAACTGAAGAGCATATTTGAGTTGTTCACCTCCAGGTGCAATGAAGAGGATCCCTGCGCCTGCCCCCTACAGTTTCAACGAGCCATCAAAATACATCCGTCATACTTTTGCAGTCTCCGAGTTATCTGGCACTTGTTGCTCGGTCCACTCTGATACGAAATCAACTAGTGCTTGAGTCTTGATTGTAGTGCGAGGTCGAAACTCGATGTCGTGAGCTCCCAGCTCGCAGGCCCACTTGGCTATTCTTCTGATGGCTTCTTTGTTGTGGAGAATATCCCTATAAGAAATCCAGTGACTACTATGACTTTGTGGTCGTCAAAGTAGTGACGGAGTTTGCGTGCAGTTAGAAGTATTGCATACAATAGTTTTTGAACTTAAGGATATTTCTTCTTTGAGGGTCCCAAGACTTCACTGATGAAATAGACGGGATGTTGTACTGGATATGCATGTCCTTCCTCTGCTCGCTTGACTACCAACATGGTGCTCACCACATGAGTCGTGCAAGAGATATATAACAATAGATCTTCAGCCGGCTGACTTGGCATGGCTCGGCGCGACGGCTTTAGTACTGGCGGTGTTGTCAGGAATTTCTTCAGTGCATCAAGAGCTTCCTGAGCTTCTGAGGTCCACTGGAATTTGTCCACCTTCTTGAGCAACTTGTAGAACGGTAAGCCTTTCTCTCCTAACCTTGATATGAACCTGCTTAAAGCTGCCATGCATCCAGTAAGTCTTTGTACTTTCTTTTGTGACCGTGGTGCTTCCATCCTCATGATAGCCTCGATCTTTTCTAGGTTCGCTTCAATTCCTCGGTGGCTGACGATGAATCTCAGCAATTTTCCTTCTGGTACTCTAAAGACACACTTTTCAGGATTAAGCTTCCATCGATATCGCCACAGACTGTTGAAGACCAGCTGCAAATCTTCAATGAAATTTTCTGAGTTTTCTGTCTTGATCACCACGTCATCCACATAAGCTTCTACATGCTTGCCCCAGTGGTCGGCTAAGCATGTCTGAATGGCTCTCTGGTAAGTCGCTCCAGCGTTTTTGAGGTCAAACGACATGGAGGTATAGCAGAAAGCTCCAAACGGGGTGATAAAGGCTGTTTTTCCTCATCTTCCTTTGCCAGGCTGATCTGATGATACCCAGAGTAGCAATCCAAGAAGGACAACACAGAACACCTGGCGGTCGAGTCCACCACCTGGTCTATTCTAGGAAGTCCGAAGGGATCCTTTGGACAATGTTTGTTGAGATCCGTATAGTCGACGCACATGCACCAATCCACTTTATTCTTTTTTAGTACAAGAACAGGATTTGCTAACCACTCAGGATGCAGTACTTCCCTAATGAATCCTGCCGTGACTAAGCAAGCTATCTCAACACGTATGGCTTCTCTCTTGTCAGGCGTGAAACAACGCAACTTCTGTCGGATCGGCCTCGCCTGGGGATAGACCTTCAGTTTGTGGTCGGCCAGTTCTCTCAGGACTCCCGGCATATCTGCAGGTTGCCATGTGAATACGTCTCGGTTATCTTGCAGAAACTGGACAAGCGCGCTTTCCTATTTGTCATCCAGACTAGAGCTGATGATGGTAGTCTTGCGTTCATCAGCGAACCCGAGGTTGATTCTCTTGGTTTCTTCAGTCGGCCGCATAGAGGTCACGACTTGAGCTTCATTTGCGGGTACTGTAAGGTCTTCCTCAGGCTTTGAGTTTGCCTGTGCAGAAGAAGTCATCGATGGTTTGGTGGTGAGGGCCGCCTGAATGGCCACTCGGAAGCACTCCACAGCGCCTTGGAAGTCAGCGCGCACAGTGATGATTCCTTGTGGTCCCAGCATCTTCAATATCATGTACGTATAATGCGGAATGGCCATGAACTTCGCCAATACTGGCCTACCGATGATGGCGTTATATCCGCAGTCGAAGTTCGCCACCTCGAACCTTAGGAACTTGGTTCTATAGTTTTCTGGAGTTCCGAAGGTGACCGACATGTAGATGTGTCCAAGTGGATATTCTCCTTCAGTCGGCACAATGCCGAAGAAAGGAGTGTCTGACTCGTGGAGCTCTTTGAGTGTGACTCCCAAGCCTTGAAGCGTCAGGGAAGGTGACGTTGATGCTGCTTCCCCCATCCACTAACACCTTCTTTACCCTGCTCTCTTGGGTCACCGGATCGACGAGGAGCGGGTACTTGCCCGGGTGATCGAAGTTGAGCCATTGATCCGCCTGAGTGAAGGTGATCGGGTGTTCAGACCATTGATACGGAGCGGGAGGACCGGTGGTCACCACCAGTATCTGACGGTCGTTGAGCTTCTGTTGTCTCTTGCTTTCTTGCGACCCATGTCCGCCGAAGATGATGTTGACTTCTCTGTCAACGCGCGGGAATGCTCCGCCTCCTCCCCCTTCCGGTTGTTGAGGCTGTCGAGGTTCTCCGTGTCCTCCTCGAGGTGTGGGAGGTGGTAGAGGTTGGAAGGGTCGGTCGTTCCCAACAGAGTGCTTGAAGTCCCTGCAGTTCCAGAGGGTGTGGCGCATGTCCTTGTGGTATGGGCACTAGGCGTCGAGGATGTCGTCCAATGTACGTTCACCTCCGCGGGGTGCTCCTCGGGCGCGAGAGGCGGGTGGTCCGGCGGCATGGACTTCTTCACGAGGCCTCTTCTCCCAACGCTTGTCGGGTTGTTGGTTCGTGTCGCGTCACGGTGCTGCCGGTGTAGGCTTCGCTCCTCCGATGAGGTCCTGAGATCGTTCGTCGGCGGTGATGTAGAGGTTCGCTTCCTGGAATAGCTGCTCGGAGGTATTCGGCGCTTTTTGCAGTATGGCTCGGATGAAGGCCGAGTCATTAGATCCCCGGTAGAAGTCCTCGATCACTGTTGCTTCCGCAACCTCGGGGATATGATTTCTCATGGTCTGAAATCTTTTGAGGTACGACCAAAGAGTCTCATCCCCTCGGTGCTTGATGGATTTGAGGTCCCATGGCTGTGCCGGTTTGTCGGAGAGAGATTGGAAGTTGGCGATGAAGCACCGACTGAAGTTTCTCCAGTCGTCGATGTAGTTTCAGGGTAGGTGTCGTAGCCATTGCAGTGCATCCTGCCCGAGGATGATGGGCAAGTATGCGTTCATCACATCTTTAGTTGCCCCAGCGGCTCGAGCGGTGGTGGTGTAGACAGTGAACCAACCTCCCAGATCTTGCTTAGGCTCGTACTTGTCGACGTTGGAGACTTTGAAGTTAGGGGGCCATTGAATGGCCCTAAGACGTGGAGTGAGCGCCGATACTCCACATGTGTCCTCATGTTGGCGATGATGATGTCGGTCCCGGGGAGGGGAGTTGTTGATGTGGTGCCTCGACCGTCCCCGGGTCGTGCCGCCGGTCGAAGCCATTGCCGACTCAACTCTGGTGGCCTGACTTCGTGCAGGGACGCCGTGATCCCAATCATATTCTTCTCGGCGCCGGATTTCGTTCTCTTGTCGTCGTTCGCGCGAAGCGTTGATGGAGCTCAGTGCGTCCCGCCGCCTGTTGATGGCGTGTCGTAGATCACTCGGTGGATGAGCGAGAGGTAGAAGATGATTAGCTTCCCGAGTGAGCAGCCGCCGTATAGCCCTCGACGTCCGGAGTCCGGGGGAGGCCATCGGCTATCCGAGCCAACACTCCACCGACCTCACTCGGTGTGTTCATGGCTCGGGCAAAGTCGGGGTTCAGGTTCCGTCCAAGAAGAGGGTTCTCTCGGCATTGTCTCGCTTTCTGTTCGGTCTGCTCTTGAGCTTGCCGACGATCACGTCGATGGGAATTCCTTCTTTCCCTAAAGACCCATTCTTCTGGAGTTTCTCCCATCTCTGAGATCTCATCTCGTGACACAGGCTGTGCCGGGTCCCGCTCCCCGGCTTCATGATGTCGTCGGACATTTCAGCGTCGGTTCCTTCGTCGGCGAGATTCCCGCTGAAGAGGTTCTTCTCCCGGCACAGTTGGTTCATCGTCGGAGACGGGGGTTGATTCCACTCTTCCCCCGATGAAGAGGACGTCGGGGTAGAATGGAACCGTCGTAGTGACAAGCTTATTTATGTTCTCCTTTGAGGGCGGAGGTACCAGAAGAGTAGCTTGACGAGCATTTACCTCGTTTGCTTCCTTTTTCCTTGTGATCCGTGTCCATTTTTCTGTAGAAGAGGTGGACAACGGAGTTCTCTAGGTAGACGAACCCTCTGCTCCTAGCTTGCAGGAGGTAATCTTCGCTCGGAGCGCTGGAGGTTGCGCTTTTTCCTGCTTCGCTCCGGCTTTTCCGGAGATTGTTGAGGAAGGCTTTCTCTCCGGCGGATCCGCGATGCGATGTAGAGTTCCCTCTTCGTCTGCTACAGATGAAATGGTTCCGAAGCAGAACATGGACCCGAGGCAGAGGACGATCTTGTGCTGGAAAGTGATGGCCATTGAGCTAGCTTGGATCAGTGACACACCCCCTACCTGGCGCGCCAGCTGTCGGTGTTTTGGGTCCGACCGCGCACCCAGGGTTGCCCCTCGAGGTTCTTTTTGGAGTAGGACGGTGTTACTGACTGTAGCTCAATGGTTCGTGCCAGTTGCATGAGAGACATTAGACAATCTTGTGCAGGTTTAGGCCGCTTTGAGATGCGTAACACCCTATGTCCTGGTGTGGATCTTTTGTGTGGTGGGTTACAAGGGAGTTCTCTAGTACAAGAGATGCTAGAGAGCTAAGTAGATGGCTAGGTCGTGAGATGTTTCTGAAGGGATGCCCCTAGGCCTTATATACTCGACCGTGGGGCGCTACATGTGGATATGATAACAACGTGTGCCTAAGTAATAGTGAACCGACTGAGCCTATCTTCCTATAATTCCGCCAACTTATCTTCATTCAGTTCCGATGCCTAAGGATACTGCGCGGGAAAGTTGAGTCACTGCTGTGGACGTTGCTCAAATTCATTGGGCCGTCCGGGCTCGAGTTGATCCAATCTTGCATCAATCCACTTCACCAGATGTCCCTCCCTAGGCCCACGAAGGGATGGCCTTGCGAAATATTGGGCCCAAAGCCTTTTGCGAGGTCCTCTAGCCTTTCCGTGGACCCAGGGGATATCTGTCCCCCACAACCAAGCCATGCTGTCTTCAGAAAATCGACTATTAAACAGAGTCATCTTGACAACATGAGAGGAAGGTACTTTCGTGACATGTCTATCGTGAGAGCTGGCAGAGACAACATCGTCCCTGTCCCTTAGGAAAATGAAGTTGTTATCTACCGAAGCTTTTTTAAGGCTGGTCTTCGGTTCCCTTTGAGCAAGTTTGTGGTTGAAGTGTTGAAGATATATACCAGATCTTCCTTCATCAGATCACCCCGAAGCTATAATGAGGATGGGGATTTTTGTCTAGGCTATAAGAAGTCAGGGGCTAGAGCCAAGCGCGAAGTGCGTCTGTAGTATGTACGAGCTTTTATATGAGATGAAGGCTACTGGCAAAGAACAGTACCACAACAACTTCGGTTGTTATGGATTTATTGCTCGCCCCAACGCAAGCCACCCGGTGCCAACATTCCGGAAGAGATGGCCTAGAGCCTGGATGGAGGAGTGGTTTTATGTTAAAAATGATTTAAAGGCAAGGGAATACATCAAAGAAATCATCCAGCGCCCCATCTGGTCTCGCTTCGGCCTCCGAAGACCGAAGGTGGAAATTGATGACGTTGTTGAAGCATGTCAGAGGGCTTTTAGCACTGTTTGTGCCTTCATTGGCACAAGGGATTTGATTCAAGAGAATATATCCTTCAGGGTATGGCCACTTGTGGAAAGCTGGGATATGCCGAAGGAGACCACCACCGATTCTAGTGATGATGGTCTGGTCTGACTGAAGTATACCTTCAGATTTAGGGAGAAGTTTGATGAGCCAAACGACGACTGGCTGAAGTGTATTGAAGCTACCAGTGATGAGCTACTTGGAGCTTACTCCAAGGCCGAAGATAATGTTTTGTCCGCAGCCTTCGGAGGCCAGGGGAAGAAAAGACTGAATAGGGTCTTTGATGCGATTGGCTTCATATACCCTGATTATCGCTTCCCGCTGTGAGGGCAAGGAAAAAAGAGGAAGGCTGCAGCTTCGGCCACCATGGTTGTGCCGAAGAGCAAAAAGGTGAAGGTTCTGACCCACCGGTCGTGTTATATTGAACCGGCCGTGGTGCCTAAATTTGCCGAAGAAGCCTCTTCAACTGCTGAAGCAAGACAAGCTGCTTCAATTGCACAGAGCGTTGAAGAGCCAACTGTAGTGCCAAAGATGCCTACAGTCGGGCCAGCCGAAGCTAAAGATGATAAGGCCGAAGAGCCACAAGTGGAAAAGGTGATAAAACGCCAGAAATCCTGAGCCCTCCAACAGAGGCAAAACTACCTAAGGTGCAAAGGGCTTCTGTCGCGACTCCCAAGAGGAGGGGGATAGCTAACGTGCTGGATGCTGTGCTGGAGACTACAAAGGCCTTGAGCCCTGCTCCTACAAAGGAAATTGCTGAAGCTGCCAAAGCGCAAGCTGAAGCCGAAACTGGGCAAGCAGAAGCCGAAGCTATGAAAACTAGGGCTGAAGCCGAAGCTGGGCCTTCAGCGCCCGTCGCGGCGAAGCTTACCGCGCTTGAGGAAAAAACAGCGGGGCAGATTGCACCTGAAAAGATCGAGACTCCTGCTCCCGAAGCTCCGATCGAAAATTTTGACTACATCATTCGACACGCTTCGGGGAAGAAATTGTCTGAAGAAGAAATTCTGGAAGCCAGACACTATGCGTGAAAGTTGAAATATCCGAAGGGAGCTTTAGTGTTTAACAGCACTAACGATGACGACTTCTTATACTGTCTCCCGGACAACAAAGAAATATTCGTTTGCCGGGAGATAGGTAAGAGCATGGGATTCTCGAAGCTGGAAGATGTCCTTTCGATTTTGTCGAAGGATGATCTTACTAACAGCCTAGCATACAACAATATAAAGGTATAGAAGTTAACTTTGAATTTGAGAATGAAGTATTTTATTTGTCATGCTCAATTCTTTCCTACTCTTTGCAGGGCTTAATTCTTAGTAATGCCCTTAGGGCGCAGAAGAATATTAAAGACGAAAGCTATACAATGGCTCTTAATAACATTCGTTCAGAGGTGATTGAATTGAGAAACGAAGGTCTGGAAAAGGACAAAATCTTAATTTCATTGGTGAACAAAGTAAAGGAGGACGAAGCTAATTTCAAAGCTCAGGTCGAAGCCCAGAAAACTGAAATTGAAGACCTCCGAAGACAACTGGCCGAAGCTAAGGAAAACTGCGCACTCGCACAGGTTAATCAAGAAATCAGCGAATATTGGAAAACTTATCTATAGAAAAATGTTAAAGAACTTTGCGAATCCAAGGAAAGGTGCTTCGAGAAATCCTTGGATTGCGTGAGAAAATTAAAAACTAGCTTCGCCAAAGTGGGTGCCTACTCTGCTGAAGAAAACTTCATACGAGGCGACCCTGAAGGCGTTATTGAATGGATAAGTGGAGAAGCCGAAGCCTTCAAAAAAAATTTGAGTGATCGCGGGGATGTTTGTGCGTTTTCCGGTGCGCAGGGGATTTCAACCATCTTGGAGAAGGCCGGGTGTGATCACGTTAAGACCATGGCCCAGGCTGAAGCTGTCTTCTTCGTAGATGATACAAAGGATCCTTCAGTCGAAGCAACTTTAATGGGCGGAAAATTTTATAACGATGTCTGGGTGAACGGTGGCTGAGAGCTAGCCCACGAAATTATAAAAAAGAGTAAAAAAGACACCCACGACGCCAGAGCAGAAGCAAAGCGAGCTGAAGAAGCTGCAGAACGCGAAAGGCATATATGTATTATTTTTTGGCTTTTTAGCTTCGGTACTTGCTTTGTGGCTTCGAACTAATCAATTTTTCCTACTTCAGCTCAACTACCTCTGCCGCCGGAATCTTACGATCCCCTAGCTAATCCAGAAATGAAGGAAGCGCTGGACATCATAAATATGGCTAAATCCATTGTCGACGAAGTCGTCAACAAATTACTGAACGAAGTTGCAGAGAAAGTCCTTAAAGAGGAATATGTTTTATTGTAATAATAGCTGGAATGTATGGAACAAATTAAGTAAGATTAAGCTTTTGTTGTAACAAAACTATGTGACATTTGATGTATGTAACATTGAATCGAATATGTAAATTATTGTAATTTAATTTATTTGCGATGCATAAAATATGTACACATACCGTTTTTGAGCTTTCGGCGAAAAAACACCTTCCCTTATTTTCATGCTTCGTAAAGAAAGAGATCCCTTCTTATGACAAGGCTGTCAAAATTGTATTTCCCAAAGCTCACTTCGTGCCTTAGCACATTTTCAATTTGACGAAGCATTTGCCGATGGTCGGCTTCGTATTCGATTCTTGTGCCGTTAATGCAATATGATGTATGATGTAATGTTGTGCGAAATGATGTGATGGTATGATACACAATGATGAGGATGCCGAAGCCACACACCCACACGCCCACACTGGAACACACAAGCTCTGCATCCCCTTAGGAACGACTTTTGAGCTTCTTCACCTTCTATTTCGGTGATATACGTTCTGCATCCCCTTAGGAACGTCTTTTGAACTTCTTCGCCTTCTATTTCAGCGGTATAAGTTCTTCATCCCCTTAGGAACGACTTTTGAACTTCTTCGCCTTATATTTCGGCGGTATTTGGCTCTGCATTCCCTTTGGAACGACTTTTGAGCAGAAAACCTACGCTGCGCTCCCTTAGGAACGACTTTTTGTAGCTTCGACAATTTGGGCTCTGCATTCACTTAGGAATGACTTTTGAGCACAAAACTTACGCTGCGCTCCTGAAAGTCGCCTAGAGGGGGGTGGATAGGCGGAAACTGAAATTTACAAACTTAAAGCACAACTACAAGCCGGGGTTAGCGTTAGAAATAAAACCCAGTCCGAAAGAGAGGGCGAAAACAAATCAACCAAGAAATAAGCGACTGACAGGGTGATTTGTTTTACCGAGGTTCGGTTCTTGCAAAACTACTCCCCATTGAGGTGGTCACAAAGACCGGGTCTCTTTCAACTCTTTCCCTCTCTCAAACGGTCACCTAGACCGAGTGAGCTTTCTCCTTAATCAACCGGGTCACTTAGACCCCTCACAAGGACCACCACAACTTGGTGTCTCTTGCTTTGATTACAAGTGTCTTGAGAACAAGAATAGAAGAAGAAGAAAGCGATCCAAGAACAAGAGCTCAAAGAACACGAACAAAACTCTCTCTCTAGTCACTATTTGTTTGGAGTGGATTTGGGACTTGGAGAGGCTTTGATTCTATTGAATTGTGTCTTGTATTGATTTTACTAGCTTTTGTATTGAATGTGAAGTCTGAAAAACTTGGATGCCTTCAATGGTGGTGGTTGGGGGGTATTTATAGCCCCAACCACCAAAACAGCCGTTGGGGAGGGCTGCTGTCGATGGGCGCACCGGACACTATCCGGTGCGCCAGCCACGTCACCCAACCGTTAGGGTACTGACGGTTTCGACCGTTGGAGCTCTGATAGCCTGGCCCACCAGACAGTCCGGTGTCGCACCGGACAGTCACTGTTCACTGTCCGGTGCGCCTTCTGGCACTGCTCTGACTCTGCGCGAACTGTCCGCGCACTGTTCATGTTGCAGACGACCATTGGAGTCGGCCGTTGCGCTTGGGAGTCGTTGCTCCGCTGGCACACCGGACAGTCCGGTGACTGTAGCATCCCAAAAATTCAAATTCTGAAATATTCTCAAACTCGCTCTAAATTCAAAATGAATTTCAAATTTTGTTTCAAAATGTTTGTTTGCAAGTTCATATCAACAAGTAAAATATAGTGGTCTATATTCTCTCTAAAATCCTCCTCAAAATATCCTACAAATATTTCCCCAGTGATCACCCTCAAACTCTTTCAGAAATACTGCCCAAATATTCCACCGATATATCTCCAAGTATTTTCCTCCTGAGAAATACCTTCCAAATTATTTTTCAAGAACCTACAAATATTTTCTTCATAACTTTCCTCATGCTCATACGTATACGTATGCCTCAGGTGTCATACAGTGAGCTCTACAAGCTAATTACACTCATATAAGACAAATCCATGCTAATCTCCCAATAATCCTCTCATCCCTCCCCCTAATCCCCCCACCATGGCTATAAATAGAGGGGCAAGGGCCTCCTCTCATCCCACCCTAAGCCATTTCATGGCAACTCCCTCCCCCCCACACGCCCACTCCCACTCCACCTCCCACACAAGCACCCACTAGCACAAGGATCGTTCGTCCCCCTGTTCTTAGTTTTTTCGTTCGTCCGTCCGATCATTCGATCTTTCGTCCGATCGTTCATCATTCATTCGTCCGTTCGGCCGATCGTTCGATCATTCGTCCGTTCGTTCGTCCAAATAATCTTTTTACTGCCGTTATGCTGCCGAAATTCTGATCGTTCGTTCGTTCGATCATTCGATCGTTCATCGTTCGTTCATAGTTACTATTCATCGTTCATCGTCACTATTCACCGTTCATTGTTCGTTCATACGAACTATTCACCATCACTATTCACTGTTACTATTCATCGTTACTATTCATCGATCACCCGATCACCCCAAATTTCAATTACTCATCCATCATGCTGTCCAGTCCACCTAAGACCAGCCAGACCCATATTCCAGTCATACGAACTCCGGTGACTGTGATTTTCATTCCAGTAGGGAACTTCCCATCTGGTCACCCATCCTAGATTTCTCCAAGTTGAGCACGCTTAACTTTGAGATTCTTTCAAGCCAGACTTCCAAAAATAAAGGCAAACCATGTTTGTATGGATACGTCTTCAATCCTATAAAACCTGGCCCAAGATACCACAGCCCACTCGGACCAGAATACCACAGCATTCCAGCTATTTGGGTCCCGCCTCACTGCTGTCTGATGTGACACAGTAGGTAGGAACAGTTTCCACCAACATAAACCTCTGCCCAAGAAAGCCCAAAAATAATTCCTCGCACCCCGCTCAAAAAATACATTTGTATTTTTTATTTTCCAAATATCTCTAAATATTCAAATTCTAGAATATTCCAAGAATATTCCTTTCCTTTTCTTTCTCTCCCTATGATTATAAAATCCAAAACTCCTCCATCCAAACTCAGATTTCAGTCATTCTTGTTTCTAAAATTCTTGTCAAACTATTCCCTATCCAACCATATCATCCCTTAAGCATGGTTCATATTCCAGAAAACTCCCAAAATACTCTTGTCACATATTCTTCATATAACTCTCCTGTTCATATTAAGTCAGACGATTCATTCGTCACTATTCTCACCAACAGTGAACTTCACTGTGCTACACCACATACACCCAGCTACCCTCTCCCACTCGACACACTCAACACCCTCTGCCAAGGCAAACACCCCACCCACTCAGTTACTCCGCTCTGCCAGCTACACGTATAGTGTCGCTTCGTCTCCAGTCCACCCTCCTGGTAAGCACCTTCGCTCCACCACCACCAGTATCTCAACACCACATGACACAGATTCTACTCACGACTCTACCCATCCATATATCGCTATTCTGACCACTATACTAAATATTTGTTGGTATACTTGCTGGTTTATATGTTTGTTTGTTCATGTTGCATAGTTATCGGAGTGTTCGTGTCGTCTCGTGGAGGCCAGATCTGCAAGTCAACGCCAGGCAGTGGAGCTAGAAGCCAGTTCCGCGAGCTCCTCTTCCCCTTTCGCCGTATAAGCACGGCAAGCTCACTGGATCCCTTTGATGCATAAATTACCTATGTTTTTCAACCACAACCCTCAGCCTGTTATTTTATGCATGATATGATTTTGAGACAAGTTATTATGGCCACCCAGCCGCTTGCCGCAATCAATCCCTGATATATTTGTTACAAATTATTTGATGAAAGGTGTGAGTTTTCAAAAGAAAATGCTTTTCAAAATGTGTATGATGAAGGGTTTTCACCCTTATCACCTTTGAGTAGGGATGATCAGGGACTCCCTGGTTTAGGGGAGGGCCTAAGGTGATGGCTCAGTTGGTTTAGGTGTGAGCAGAAGGATTGTCCCTTCACATAAGGACCGGTTTGTCATCCTTCACTACCTGTACTCATCATAAGTACAACCACTCGAGACTGTGTGGGCAGTCACTCAATCTAAACTCGTACGGTCCAACCCTAGGGTTATGAAGGCTGGGGAGCACCGAGAGGATAAGGAGGGGGAATGTTTTGTCCAGTTTGGGCATGGCGGTGGCCTGACTCCTTCCGGTATAATCGTTAAGGTTAGGACGTGCGAGGAAAGAAAGAGATTCGGCATTCGGGTCTCATGACGGTGAGATCGCAGAAACTGGACTAGTGGGTAAAGTGTACCCCTCTGCGCAGAGTTTGAAAACCTATTCGAATAGTCCGTGTCCACAGGAATGGACGAGTCTGGTATGGTATGGCAATTAATGTTTTGTTTTCAAAAAAGGGTGCGTTTGAGAAAAATGGTTTTTAAAAAGGTCCGGCGTTTGAGCCGTGAGCTATGGTGGACGGGAAGTCCAGTAGCTGTTTTTGAAAATGAAAACCAGTGGGAAACTGGTGAGATACCTGGATGGTTTAGTCCAGGGGATTTTGTGCTATATTGAAAAACTTCCTGCTCCTTTGGGAGAGGATGCGCTTTGCAAAATACAAAATGTTTTACAAAACAACCCTGCATAAAATATTGTTGTTTCTGCAAAATATCCTGAGCTCCAGATATTCCATGCATTATATCTGATTTCCCCATTCCGCGAGTGAAGGTGGGCTGCTAAGTACGTTTGTACTCACCCTTGCTTATTTGTTGTTTTTCAGAAAAAGGAGATCGAGTAAGAGTTACGACTGTTCCCAACCTTGCCTGTGGCTGTTGGACCGTTGAATTGCTTCGCTGCGTATATCGGGCTGCTTCAACCCCACTCTGATGATATGTCCCGAGTTGTGGACCAACTCTTAAAGTTGTTTGCCACCTTTATAGGTTTGTATCGTTTAAGCATATCTATAATCATTTGATGTATAAATGTGTTTACTAGCCTCCTAGGACTAGTAATTGTATCACATTTGAGTCCTAGAGGATTAGGGAACTTCAGGTGGTATCAGAACTGTTAGGTTGGCCGCAGGACGTAACCCTTAGCCTGATCAAAAGTTTTTGAGTCAAAACTATTTTCTTAAAAAAATTCTTGCTCTCATCCCTTCATTTCAAAAATGCTTTCCCCTTTCCTTCTCTCATAAGTCAGATGGAGGTCCGTTGCCAAACCAACTTTTGCCAGAATGAAGATGGTTTCCCCAAGTTGCTGAGAGCATGCACAGTTCGCCTCGGAATCAGGAGCCAGCCAGAGTATGATGGTCATGAATTCGTCAAGCATGGCACAGAGAAGTATGTCGTGACTGTATACATTGGATCCAGTCTGCACCATGTGGAATGGAGTGTCACTGCTGCTAGGCACAGATTTAAAGACACCTGTCAAGTCGTCGCTCGCAAGGCATTGAGGGCCCTGTGTTAGATCTATGAAGAAGAAGTGGCCGACACCCCGCTCAGATTCTTTCCGCCCTTTCAGAGAAACCATCCCATTTGGATGGCCAGGATGCGTGCATTGGAAGAGCAGCAATTGCTTGAGGACGACCCCTTAGTCGTGTACCTCACTGTATACCTGCTCACCCTGGATGCCCAGTATGATTTCTTGGCTCGGCACCACCGTCAGATGATTGCCCGAGCAGAAGATGTAGAGAAACGCAACTGTCAGCTCCATGTGGATCTCACCACAGCTCAAGCCCGTGTAGCTACCTTGGAAAGTCATGAAGTCATTGCTGTTGAAGCCCTGAAGCAAGCCAAGGATGAGCACGTCCAGAAGTTGATGGAGGCCTACTTGGTAACCCATAACCGACATAGAGCCCTGCAGATCCAAGAGCCCGCTTCATCCAACCCTGTTCAACCCATCAGAGAGGAAGACCCCCAGATTCTTGAAGGTCACTCGGTCTCTATCAAAGGAGAGAAGAAGGCTTGGGAACTACCAGAAGGAGCCATAGTCTTGGAAGGAATTCCAGTCTCCCCTAAGGCTATGGATAAGCAAGAGCACCCTAAATCCTCCCAAGATCCCCCGCTAGAGTTGTTTGAGCCCCTCACCATGAAGAAGATTCCAGCACCGTCCCGTGAGATCAAAGAAGAAGCTGCAAGCACCCCACCAGCACCGCCGCCCTCTGAGGAGCTACAAGAGCCAATCCCGCTTGATGAAGAGTTCAACCCCGTGCTGCCATCTCAGTCGCCGCCAGAAGAAGTCATCAACATCAGCTCCCTCTTGACCCATCCAGGAGATGTCTCAGATTGAAGTTGTGCGCCAGCCTTGCCAGAAGAGAAGTTGTCTGGTCTGAAGTTAGTTATGCCCAGTCCTCTGCATGCATTGGGTAGTGAAGTTTTCTTCACTTTGGCTAGAGCCCTGCATGTATGAGAGGTAATCGTGTAGACTCGTGTTTTGCAAAACTCTAATTGTGTGGCCCCCTAGGGCATTTCAAAATGAATTTCGCTTGATATTTTCTTCCCTTTTGAGTGCATATGTGATGCTTTAACGTTAGTGCTCATAAGTCCTGGTTAGCACAGTTCTCAATTCAGGAGTCGAGCAATAGTAGTTATGCTTAGCCCCCGAATCTGAGTAGTCCGTGCTTTGGAAAAACTCTATTCTTCCCTTATTCAAAACATTTGATTTGTTTGTGCTTATCATTGCTGAGCTTGTGTGTTTTCTTTCTTTTTAAGAAAGGTTTTCTCTAAAAACATAGATCACAAATTAGAGCTAATCCTCACCTTATGCTTCCATTCTCATCTTAACCCATCTCAAGAGAAAAGCCCCTTGCCCAAGAATATGCCGAGAAGCTTACCCTTGAAGCCTAGAATAAGCTACAGAAGAAACCAGTCCAGCCGCTCAGTCAAAAGGACCGATCGTGAGAATCAAAGCATTGCCCCTGAGTCAGAGTAAACAGGAAAAGAGGACAAAAGGAGTGATTACCATACAGAGAGGCAAAGATTCTTGGAACCAGAGACCACAAACATCAGGGTCATTGACCCCACCACTCACCCGTGCCCCTCGCACGTGTGCCCGCCTCCATGCGCACTACCACCGCCCCACGCCCCCTTTGCAGCGCACTACCACCACCCACGCCCCTTTTGCAGCGCACCCACTGACATCGTCGCCGGCAATAGGCCCCCCTTCCCCTTGTCGCACCTGCTGCCTCGTGTCACCTGCTCCATCACTACCACTCCACACCCCCCCCGAGCACCCCCGCTTGCCTATAACCCCCCCACCAGCTCCCTCAACTCCCATCTTGCTCAAAGCAAAGCACACTCCAGATAAATCCCCTCTGCCAAATCGCAAGCAACTCCATTTTCCACTCCCTCGCCCCTAAGATCACAATGCTTGGTGATTCTTGGGTTGAAGACTATTGTACATGGTTCAACATCTTCGGTTTCCTCCTCTGTATGATGGTAATACTCTTTGATAGAATCCTCCAGTGGGAAGAGCAAAGAGAAAGAAAGGGTCAGTGAAAAGAAGATAGTGAAGAGAAGATAAGAAGAAGGTTCTCCCAGAATCAACCCTGTGTCAGTCATTTCTCCGCAGCCTGCTCAAGCAGCAACAACAGAAGAAGGTCCTGTAACACCCTTGTTATGAGGTACTTCAAGGAGTTCAAATCCTCAAGATTCAAGAGTTCTACCCTCATTCTTTTTAAGTGAGGTAGTGTTCCAGCAAGGTTCCTACTATGGAGAAGAAAAAGAAGGCCTATAGCAAGCTTGTGGAAGACCAGATCATCGAAGCATATAAGTTCCTGGATGAGAAGTGGTCACCCAAGTTTTGTTGATGAAGCACTAGAAGACCAATCAAAGAAAAAATCCATGTGGAAGTTCGCAAGAGGAAGGTTTGCGTGTCGGCATCGATGCTTCCTCAATAAGCTAGTTGCCAAGCGAAACCTAGAAGCTTAAATATGATTCTTTGAGTAGCCAGAATCAGCGTTTGCAATCAGCAACCGGATGCTCCTGAAAGGCCAGATTTTGTTGAAGTTCCATCTCCTCGAAGAGTCTGCAAAGTGAAGATATGTAGCTGAAGTAAAGCTATACCCATAACCCTTCTAAGCCGAATCTCGAGGACGAGATTCCTTTTAAGTGGGGTAGATTTGTAGCATCCCAAAAATTCAAATTCTGAAATATTCTCAAACTCGCTCTAAATTCAAAATGAATTTCAAATTTTGTTTCAAAATGTTTGTTTGCAAGTTGATATCGACAAGTAAAATATAGTGGTCTATATTCTCTCTAAAATCCTCCTCAAAATATCCTACAAATATTTCCCTAGTGATCACCCTCAAACTCTTTCAGAAATACTGCCCAAATATTCCACTGATATATCTCCAAGTATTTTCCTCCTGAGAAATACCTTCCAAATCATTTTTCAAGTCCCTACAAATATTTTCTTCATAACTTTCCTCATGCTCATACGTATACGTATGCCTCCGGTGTCATACGGTGAGCTCTACAAGCTAATTACACTCATATAAGGCAAATCCATGCTAATTTCCCACTAATCCTCTCATCCTCCCACTAATCCTCTCATCCCTCCCCCTAATCCCCCCACCATGGCTATAAATAGAGGGGCAAGGGCCTCCTCTCATCCCACCCCAAGCCATTTCATGGCAACTCCCTCCCCCCCCACACGCCCACTCCCACTCCACCTCCCACACAAGCACCCACTAGCACAAGGATCATTCGGTCGTTCTTCGATCGTTCGTCCCCCTGTTCTTACTTTGTTCGTTCGTTCGTCCGATCGTTCGATCGTTCGTCCGTCCTTTCGTCCAAATAATCTTTTTCCTGCCGTTATGCTGCCGAAATTCCGATCGTTCGTTCGTTCGATCATCCGATCGTTCATCGTTCGTTCATAGTTACTATTCATCGTTCATCGTTCGTTCATCGTCACTATTCACCGTTCATCGTTCGTTCATATGAACTATTCAACATCACTATTCACTGTTACTATTCATCATTACTATTTATCGATCATCCGATCACCCCAAATTTCAACTACTCATCCATCATGTTGTCCAGTCCACCTAAGACCAGCCAGACCCATATTCCAGTCATACGAACTCCGGTGGACTGTGATTTTCATTCCAGTAGGGAACTTCCCATCTGGTCACCCATCCTAGATTTCTCCAAGTTGAGCACGCTTAACTTTGAGATTCTTTCAAGCCAGACTTCCAAAAATAAAGGCAAACCATGTTTGTATGGATACGTCTTCAATCCTATAAAACCTGGCCCAAGATACCACAGCCCACTCGGACCAGAATACCACAGCATTCCAGCTATTTGGGTCCCGCCTCACTGCTGTCTGATGTGACACAGTAGGTAGGAACAGTTTCCACCAACATAAACCTCTGCCCAAGAAAGCCCAAAAATAATTCCTCGCACCCCGCTCAAAAAATACATTTGTATTTTTTATTTTCCAAATATCTCTAAATATTCAAATTCTAGAATATTCCAAGAATATTCCTTTCCTTTTCTTTCTCTCCCGATGATTATAAAATCCAAAACTCCTCCATCCAAACTCAGATTTCAGTCATTCTTGTTTCTAAAATTCTTGTCAAACTATTCCCTATCCAACCATGTCATCTGAAAGGGAAATGTGCCCTTGGGCCATTTCTAAGTATTTTGGTGATTGAGTGCCAACACAAGTGCTTAAATGTGATTTTATGCTCATGGATGGACAAAGTGCAAATCAAAAGTAAAGGTATGTTTCTAAGCCTTAGTACATTGTTTTGAAGACTAATGTATTGTGTCTAAGTGCTTGAAACAGGAAAAATCAAATTGAAAATGTCTTGGCTCGAGCAGCCAAGAATCCGCTGAGTCTGGGAGCACCGGACTGTCCGGTGGTGCACCGGACAGTGTCCGGTGCGCCAGGCTGGCTCGAGCGAAGTGGCCGCTCTCGGGAATTCGCCGACGGCGTACGGCTAAAATTCACCGGACTGTCCGGTGTGCACCGGACTGTCCGGTGAGCCAACGGTCGGCTGCGGAATCTGCGCGCGACACGTGGCCGGGCCAACGGTCGGAAGGGGGCACCGGACTGTCCAGTGTGCACCGGACATGTCCGGTGCGCCAACGGCTCCCAGATCTGCAACGGTCGCCAGCGCCATTTTAGGAAGGAAATCGGGCACCGGACAGTGTCCGGTGTGCATCGGACTGTCCGGTGCACCCGACGACAGAAGGCAAGATTAGCCTTCCAGATTTGCTCTCAACGGCTCCTAGCTGCCTTGGGGCTATAAAAGGGACCCCTAGGCGCATGGAGGACAACACCAAGCATCCTTTGAGCATTGTTGATCACTCACACTACATTCTTGCGCACTTGTTCGACATTCTAGTGATTTGAGCTCCGTTCTAGTGTGCTAGTCTCTTGAGCTCAAGTCTGGGTTTTGTGTGTGCGTATTCGCTGTGATCTTTGTGTCGTGTGTGAGTTGCTAATCCCTCCCTTGCTCCGTGATTCTTTGTGAACATCTTTTGTAAGGGCGAGAGGCTCCAAGCTGTGGAGATTCCTCGCAAGTGGGATTAAGAAAAGCAAAGCAACACCGTGGTATTCAAGTTGGTCTTTGGACCGCTTGAGAGGGGTTGATTGCAACCCTCGTCCGTTGGGACGCCACAACGTGGAGTAGGCAAGCGTTGGTCTTGGCCGAACCACGGGATAACCACCGTGCCATCTCTGTGATTGATATCTCTTGGTTATTGTGTTGTGTTGAGATCCTTCTCTAGCCACTTGGCAAATTACTGTGCTAACAATTAATCAAGTTTTGTGGCTTAAGATTTTGAAGTGTTACAGGATCACCTATTCACCCCCCCTCTAGGTGCTCTCAATTGGTATCAGAGCCGTTCTCTTCAAGAAAGGGACTAACCGCCCGAAGAGATGGATCCTAAGGGCAAGGGGATGGTGATCAACGACAAGGAGAAGGAGACCTTCGTCAACGAGCTCAATGATGACAAGCCCACCGACTCAGGCTCGGGCCACAAAAGAAAAGACGGGAAGAAGAAGAAGACAAGGCGCATCAAGGAGATCGTCTACTACGACGATAGCGATGAGTCTACTTCTTCCCAAAAGGACGACGACAACGACTACAGGAAGACGGTCAATTCGAACTTTTCATTAGATTATTCTCGTATTCCACATAGTTCGAATTCACATTTGCTTTCCATTCCTCTCGGCAAACCTCCACACTTCGATGGGGAAGACTACGGATTTTGGAGTCACAAAATGCGTAGTCACTTATTCTCTCTCCATCCAAGCATATGGGAGATTGTAGAGAATGGAATGAAATTTGATAGCTCGGATAGCTCTATGCTTATAAATGAACAAATCCATAGAAATGCACAAGCTACTACTGTTCTATTAGCATCTTTGTGCAGGGAAGAGTACAATAAGGTGAGCGGCTTGGACAACGCCAAGCAGATATGGGACACCCTCAAAATCTCTCACGAGGGGAACGACATCACCATGCTCACTAAAATGGAGTTGGTGGAGGGCGAGTTTGGACGATTCGCAATGATAAGGGGAGAGGAGCCAACCCAAACTTACAACCGGCTCAAGACCCTTATCAACAAAATAAGGAGCTACGGAAGCACTCGATGGACGGACCACGACGTCGTTCGCCTAATGCTAAGGTCCTTTACCGTTCTTGATCCTCATCTTGTAAACAATATTCGTGAGAATCCCAGGTACACGATGATGACGCCCGAGGAGGTACTCGGAAAATTCGTAAGCGGGCGGATGATGATCAAGGAGGCGAGATACGTCGACGACGCTCTAAACGGTCCAATCAATGAGCCTCAACCTCTTGCTCTCAAAGCAACAAGAAGCAAGGAAACGCTACCTAGCAAGGTGGCACAAATTGAGGCGGCCGGACTTAATGATGAAGAGATGGCTCTCATCATCAAGAGATTCAAGACGGCACTAAAAGGCCGCAAGGGGCAACCAAGCAAGACCAAGACAAAGGGGAAACGCTCATGCTTCAAATGTGGTAAGCTTGGTCATTTTATTGCTAACTGTCCCGACAATGATAGTGATCAGGATCAAGGGAACAAGAGGGAGAAGAAGAAGAACTATAAGAAGGCAAAGGGCGAGGCGCATCTAGGCAAGGAGTGGGACTCGGACTGCTCCTCTTCCGACTCCGACAATGAAGGACTCGCTGCCACCGCCTTCAACAAGTCATCCCTCTTCCCCAACGAGCGTCACACATGCCTTATGGCAAGGGAGAAGAAGGTGAGTACTCGAGACACCACTTATGCTTCTTCTAGTGATAATGAGTCTAGTGATGATGATGACATAGATTATTCATGCTTATTCAAGGGCTTAGATAGATCTAAGATAGATAAAATTAATGAATTGATTGATGCCTTGAATGATAAGAATAGGCTTTTAGAAAAGCAAGAGGATTTGTTGTATGAAGAACATGACAAATTTGTAGAAGCACAAAAATCACTTGCATTAGAGATTAAGAGAAATGAAATGCTTTCTTTTGAACTATCTACTTGTCATGAAACCATTTCTACTTTAAAAGGTGTCAACAATGATTTAAATGCTAAATTAGAAGTAGCAAATAAATCTAATTCTTGTGTAGAACATGTTGTAATTTGTACTAGGTGTAAAGATTTTGACATTGATGCTTGTAGTGAACACCTAGCTTCAATTTCCAAGCTTAATGATAAGTTGGCTAGTCTTAATGCTCAACTTAAGACTAGCAAGAATGATTTCGATAAGCTAAAATTTGCAAGGGATGCCTACACGATTGGTAGACACCCCTCAATTAAGGATGGACTTGGCTTCAAGAGGGAAGCCAAGAACTTAACAAGCCATAAGGCTCCCATCTCCGCCAAAGAGAAAGGGAAGGCCCCTATGGCTAGTAGTGTGCAAAAGAACCATGCGTTTATGTACCATGATAAGAGACAAACTAGAAATGCTTATAGGAATTATAATGCTTATGATGATTTTAACTCTCATGCCATGTTTGCTTCTAGTTCTTCCTATATGCATGGTAGAAATATGTCTAGGAGAAATGCTATTCATCATGTGCCTAGAAAGAATATTATTCATGCTCCTAGGAAAGTAGTGAATGAACCTTCTACAATTTATTGTACGTTAAATGCTTCCTTTGCTATTTGTAGAAAGGATAGGAAAATAGTTGTTAGGAAGTTAGGGGCAAAATGCAAGGGAGACAAAACTTGCATTTGGGTCCCTAAGGATATTTGCACTAACCTTGTAGGACCCAACATGAGTTGGGTACCTAAGACCCAAGCCTAAATTTGCCTTGCAGGTTTATGCATCCGGGGGTTCAAGCTGGATTATCGACAGCGGATGCACAAACCATATGACGGGGGAGAAGAAGATGTTCACCTCCTACGTCAAGAATAAGGACTCCCAAGATTCAATTATATTCGGTGATGGGAATCAAGGCAAGGTAAAAGGGTTAGGTAAAATTGCAATTTCTAATGAACACTCTATCTCTAATGTGTTTTTAGTAGAGTCTCTTGGATATAATTTGCTATCGGTTAGTCAATTATGCAATATGGGATATAACTGTCTATTTACAAATGTAGATGTGTCTGTCTTTAGAAGAAGTGATGGTTCACTAGCTTTTAAGGGTGTATTAGACGACAAACTTTATTTAGTTGATTTTGCAAAAGAAGAGGTCGGTCTAGATGCATGCTTAATAGCTAGGACTAGCATGGGCTGGTTGTGGCATCGCCGCTTAGCACATGTGGGGATGAAGAACCTTCACAAGCTACTAAAGGGAGAACACGTGATAGGTTTGACTAACGTGCAATTCGAAAAAGATAGACCTTGTGCAGCTTGTCAAGCAGGTAAACAAGTGGGAGGAGCACATCACAGCAAGAATGTGATGACCACCTCAAGACCGCTGGAGTTGCTACATATGGACCTCTTCGGACCCGTCGCCTATCTGAGCATAGGAGGAAGTAAGTATGGTTTAGTTATTGTTGATGACTTTTCCCGCTTCACTTGGGTGTTCTTTTTGCAGGATAAGTCTGAAACCCAAGGGACCCTGAAGCGTTTCCTCAGGAGAGCTCAAAATGAGTTTGAGCTCAAGGTGAAGAAGATAAGGAGCGACAACGGGTCCGAGTTCAAGAACCTTCAAGTGGAGGAGTTCCTTGAGGAGGAAGGGATCAAGCACGAGTTCTCCGCTCCCTACACACCACAGCAAAATGGTGTGGTAGAGAGGAAGAACAGGACGCTAATCGATATGGCAAGGACGATGCTTGGAGAATACAAGACCCCCAAGCGGTTTTGGTCGGAAGCTGTGAACACGGCTTGCCACGCCATCAACAGGGTCTACCTTCATCGCCTCCTCAAGAAGACTTCGTATGAGCTTCTAACCGGTAACAAACCCAATGTATCTTACTTTCGTGTATTTGGGAGAAAGTGCTACATTCTAGTGAAGAAGGGTAGAAATTCTAAGTTTGCTCCCAAAGCTGTAGAAGGGTTTTTGTTAGGATATGACTCAAATACAAAGGCGTATAGAGTCTTCAACAAATCATCGGGTTTGGTTGAAGTCTCTAGCGACGTTGTATTTGATGAGACTAATGGCTCTCCAAGAGAGCAAGTTGTTGATCTTGATGATGTAGATGACGAAGACGTTCCAACGGCCGCGATACGCACCATGACGATTGGAGATGTACGGCCTCGGGAACAATTGGAGCAAGATCAACCGTCTTCCTCAACTATGGTGCATCCCCCAACCCAAGATGACGAATAGGTACCTCAAGTGGAGGCGCATGATCAAAGGGGAGCACGGGATGTTCAAGTTGAAGAGGAAGAAGCGCAACCGGCACCTCCAACCCAAGTTCGAGCGGTGATTCAAAGGGATCATCCCGTCGACCAAATTCTGGGTGATATTAGCAAGGGAGTAACTACTCGGTCTCGATTAGTTAATTTTTGTGAACATTACTCCTTTGTCTCTTCTATTGAGCCTTTCAGGGTAGAAGAGGCCTTGCTAGATCCGGACTGGGTGTTGGCCATGCAAGAGGAGCTCAACAACTTCAAGCGCAATGAAGTTTGGACGCTGGTACCTCGTCCCAAGCAAAATGTTGTGGGAACCAAGTGGGTGTTCCGCAACAAACAAGACAAGCACGGAGTGGTGACAAGGAACAAGGCTCGACTTGTGGCAAAAGGTTATGCCCAAGTCGCAGGTTTGGACTTTGAGGAGACTTTTGCTCCTGTGGCTAGGCTAGAGTCCATTCGTATTTTGCTAGCATATGCCGCTCACCATTCTTTCAGGTTGTTCCAAATGGATGTGAAGAGCGCTTTCCTCAATGGGCCAATAAAGGAGGAGGTGTACGTAGAGCAACCCCCTGGCTTCGAGGATGAACGGTACCCCGACCACGTGTGTAAGCTCTCTAAGGCGCTCTATGGACTTAAGCAAGCCCCAAGAGCATGGTATGAATGCCTTAGAGATTTCTTAATTGCTAATGCTTTCAAGGTTGGGAAAGCCGATCCAACTCTGTTCACTAAGACATGTGATGGTGATCTTTTTGTGTGCCAAATTTATGTCGATGACATAATATTTGGTTCTACTAATAAAAAGTCTTGTGAAGAGTTTAGCAAGGTGATGACGCAGAAATTCGAGATGTCAATGATGGGCGAGTTGAACTACTTCCTTGGGTTCCAAGTGAAGCAACTCAAGGACGACACTTTCATCTCCCAAACGAAGTACACGCAAGACCTGCTGAAGCGGTTTGGGATGAAGGACGCCAAGCCCGCAAAGACTCCGATGAGGACCGACGGACACACCGATCTCAACAAAGGAGGTAAGTCTGTTGATCAAAAGGCATACCGGTCAATGATAGGGTCATTACTTTACTTATGTGCTAGTAGACCGGATATTATGCTTAGCGTATGCATGTGTGCTAGATTTCAATCCGATCCTAAGGAGTGTCACTTAGTGGCAGTGAAGCGAATCCTTAGATAGTTGCTACGCCTTGCTTCGGGATCTGGTATCCAAAGGGGTCTACCTTTGACTTAATTGGATATTCAGACTCCGACTATGCTAGATGTAAGGTCGATAGGAAGAGTACATCAGGGACGTGCCAATTCTTAGGAAGGTCCCTGGTGTCGTGGAACTCTAAGAAACAAACCTCCGTTGCCCTATCCACCGTTGAGGCCGAGTATGTTGCCGCAGGGCAGTGTTGCGCGCAACTACTTTGGATGAGGCAAACCCTTCGGGACTTTGGCTACAATCTGAGCAAAGTCCCACTCCTATGTGACAATGAGAGTGCTATCCGCATGGCGGAAAATCCTGTTGAACACAGCCGCACAAAGCACATTGACATCCGGCATCACTTTTTGAGAGACCACCAGCAAAAGGGAGATATCGAAGTGTTTCATGTTAGCACCGAGAACCAGCTAGCCGATATCTTTACCAAGCCTCTAGATGAGAAGACCTTTTGCAGGTTGCGTAGTTAGCTAAATGTCCTAGATTCGCGGAACTTGGATTGATTTGTAGCATACATGTGTTTATGCCTTTTGATCATGTTCCTTCTGCATTTTGTTGCTTAATGGTGCTCAAGTTGTACAAACACTCCCTGGACCTCACAAGTCCGTTGCAAAGTGGTGCACATGTTTAGGGGGAGATGTGTTACAACTTGACCCTTTGAGACTAACCATGTGCTTGAGTTTGCTTGTTTTAGTCTCAAAGGAGGATTGAAAGGGAAAAGGTGGACTTGGACCATGAAAGACTTCCACTGCACTCCGATGAAAAGAGTAACTCCTCCAAGTTCATCTTTATACTCTTATTGCCTTTGTATTCTTAATTGAAGATTTTGGTGAGGAAATGGGGTTAAAGGGCCAAGATTGATCCCGTTTTGGTGCTTGATGCCAAAGGGGGAGAAAATAAAGGCCAAAGTGATAAATGGATCAGCTACCACTTGAGAGATTTTGAAAATAGTAGAATAGTGTTTTTGCTTTGTCAAAACTCTTTTATTGTCTCTCTTGTCAAAAGTTGGCCTCTTGTGGGGAGAAGTGTTGATTATGGGAAATAGGGGGAGTTTTTGAAATCTTTGATCAATCTCTTTTGGAATGACTCTCTTTATGCTTCAACATGTGTGTTTGACTTAGAGATAGAGATTTGAGGTTGATTTGCAAAAACAAACCAAGTGGTGGCAAAGGATGATCCATATATGCCAAAATTGAATCAAAATAAATTTGAGTTTTATTTGAAGTGATATTGCACTTGTTCTAGTTGCTTTATGTCGTGTTGGCATAAATCACCAAAAAGGGGGAGATTGAAAGGGAAATGTGCCCTTGGGCCATTTCTAAGTATTTTGGTGATTGAGTGCCAACACAAGTGCTTAAATGTGATTTTATGCTCATGGATGGACAAAGTGCAAATCAAAAGTAAAGGTATGTTTCTAAGCCTTAGTACATTGTTTTGAAGACTAATGTATTGTGTCTAAGTGCTTGAAACAGGAAAAATCAAATTGAAAATGTCTTGGCTCGAGCAGCCAAGAATCCGCTGAGTCTGGGAGCACCGGACTGTCCGGTGGTGCACCGGACAGTGTCCGGTGCGCCAGGCTGGCTCGAGCGAAGTGGCCGCTCTCGGGAATTCGCCGACGGCGTACGGCTAAAATTCACCGGACTGTCCGGTGTGCACCGGACTGTCCGGTGAGCCAACGGTCGGCCGAGCCAACGGTCGGCTGCGGAATCTGCGCGCGACACGTGGCCGGGCCAACGGTCGGAAGGGGGCACCGGACTGTCCGGTGTGCACCGGACATGTCCGGTGCGCCAACGGCTCCCAGATCTGCAACGGTCGCCAGCGCCATTTTAGGAAGGAAATCGGGCACCGGACAGTGTCCGGTGTGCACCGGACTGTCCGGTGCACCCGACGACAGAAGGCAAGATTAGCCTTCCAGATTTGCTCTCAACGGCTCCTAGCTGCCTTGGGGCTATAAAAGGGACCCCTAGGCGCATGGAGGACAACACCAAGCATCCTTTGAGCATTGTTGATCACTCACACTACATTCTTGCGCACTTGTTCGACATTCTAGTGATTTGAGCTCCGTTCTAGTGTGCTAGTCTCTTGAGCTCAAGTCTGGGTTTTGTGTGTGCGTATTCGCTGTGATCTTTGTGTCGTGTGTGAGTTGCTAATCCCTCCCTTGCTCCGTGATTCTTTGTGAACATCTTTTGTAAGGGCGAGAGGCTCCAAGCTGTGGAGATTCCTCGCAAGTGGGATTAAGAAAAGCAAAGCAACACCGTGGTATTCAAGTTGGTCTTTGGACCGCTTGAGAGGGGTTGATTGCAACCCTCGTCCGTTGGGACGCCACAACGTGGAGTAGGCAAGCGTTGGTCTTGGCCGAACCACGGGATAACCACCGTGCCATCTCTGTGATTGATATCTCTTGGTTATTGTGTTGTGTTGAGATCCTTCTCTAGCCACTTGGCAAATTACTGTGCTAACAATTAATCAAGTTTTGTGGCTTAAGATTTTGAAGTGTTACAGGATCACCTATTCACCCCCCCCTCTAGGTGCTCTCATCATCCCTTAAGCATGGTTCATATTCCAGAAAACTCCCAAAATACTCTTGTCTCATATTCTGCTTATAACTCTCCTGTTCATATTAAGTCAGACGATTCATTCATCACTATTCTCACCAACAGTGAACTTCACTATGCTACACCACATACACCTAGCTATAAATACACCCAGCTACCCTCTCCCACTCCACACACTCAACACCCTCAGCCAAGGCAAACACCCCACTCACTCAGTTACTCCGCTCTGCCGGCTACACGCATAGTGCCGCTTCGTCTCCAGTCCACCCTCCTGGTAAGCACCTTCGCTCCACCACCACCAGTATCTCAACACCATATGACACAGATTCTACTCACGACTCTACCCATCCATATATCGCTATTCTGACCACTATACTAAATATTTGTTGGTATACTTGTTGGTTTATATGTTTGTTTGTTCATGTTGCATAGTTATCGGAGCGTTCGTGCCGTCTCGTGGAGGCCAGATCTGCAAATCTACGCCAGGCAGTGGAGCTAGAAGCCAGTTCCGCGAGCTCCTCTTCCCCCTTCGCCGGATAAGCACGACAAGCTCACTAGATCCCTTTGATGCATAAATTACCTATGTTTTTCAACCACAACCCTCAGCCTGTTATTTTATGCATGATATGATTTTGAGACAAGTTATTATGGCCACCCAGCCGCTTGCCGCAATCAATCCCTGATATATTTGTTACAAATGATTTGAGGAAAGGTGTGAGTTTTCAAAAGAAAATGCTTTTCAAAATGTGTATGATGAAGGGTTTTCACCCTTATCACCTTTGAGTAGGGATGATCAGGGACTCCCTGGTTTAGGGGAGGGCCTAAGGTGATGGCTCAGCAGGTTTAGGTGTGAGCAGAAGGATTGTTCCCTCACATAAGGACTGATTTGTCATCCTTCACTACCTGTACTCATGATAAGTACAACCACTCGAGACTGTGTGGGCAGTCACTCAATCTGAACTCGTACGGTCCAACCCTAGGGTTATGAAGGCTGGGGAGCACCGGGAGGATAAGGAGGGGGAATGTTTTGTCCGGTTTGGGTATGGCGGTGGCCTGACTCCTTCCGGTATAATTGTTAAGGTTAGGACGTGCGAGGAAAGAAAGAGATTCGGCATTCGGGTCTCATGACGGTGAGATCGCAGAAACCGGACTAGTGGGTAAAGTGTACCCCTCTGCGCAGAGTTTGAAAACCTATTCGAATAGTCCGTGTCCACAGGAATGGACGAGTCTGGTATGGTATGGCAATTAATGTTTTGTTTTTAAAAAGGGTGCGTTTGAGAAAAAAATGGTTTTTAAAAAGGTCCGGCGGTTGAGCAGTGAGCTATGGTGGACGGGACGTCCAGTAGCTGTTTTTGAAAATGAAAACCAGTGGGAAACTGCTGAGATACGTGGATGGTTTAGTCCATGGGATTTTGTTCTATATTGAAAAACTTCCTGCTCCTTTGGGAGAGGATGCGCTTTGCAAAATACAAAATGTTTTACAAAACAACCCTGCATAAAATATTGTTGTTTCTGCAAAATATCCTGAGCTCCAGATATTCCATGCATTATATCTGATTTCCCCATTTCGCGGGTGAAGGTGGGCTGCTGAGTACGTTTGTACTCACCCTTGCTTATTTGTTGTTTTTCAGAAAAAGGAGATCGGGTAAGAGTTACGACTGTTCCCAACCTTGCATGTGGCTTTTGGACCGCTGAATTGCTTCGCTGCGTATATCGGGCTGCTTCAGCCCCACTCTGATGATATGTCCCGAGTTGTGGACCAACTCTTAAAGTCGTTCACCACCTTTATAGGTTTGTATCGTTTAAGCAGATCTGTAATCATCGGATGTATAAATGTGTTTACTAGCCTCTTGGGACTAGTAATTGTATCACATTTGAGTCCCAGAGGATTGGGGCGCTTCAGTGACCCACCGGACAATCCGGTGAATTATAGCGGAGCACGGCCTCAGAAATCCGAAGCTGAAGAGTTTGAAGTCGATCCACCCTGGTGCACTGGACAGTCCAGTGCGCCAGACCAGGGTTCACTTCGGTTTCTTTTGCTCCTTTCTTTTGAACCCTAACTTTAATCTTTTTATTGGTTTGTGTTAAACCTTTGGCACCTGTAGAATATATAATCTAGAGCAAACTAGTTAGTCCAATATTTGTGTTGGGCAATTCAACCACCAAAATCATTTAGGAAAAGGTTTGACCCTATTTCCCTTTCAGCTCCCTTAGGAACGACTTTTTGTAGCTTCGGCAATTTAGGCTCCGCATTCCCTTAGGAACGACTTTTGAGCTTCGTAAATCTGTGAAGAAGATATATTTCATTCTGATAGAAGCAAAATCATTACAAGAAATTAAAACTAAGTTTTCATTGCTTGTTCCTTATTCAAAAAGCAAAATAGCCTAAAAATAAAAGTATTTGAGAAGCAGGATATTGCTCAGTATATGTGCTTTGATTCTGGCACAATACTATTGACTGTACGAGCTTTGGACTCCTCCTTGAAGTCATGTTGTTGTTGGGAGTGTTGGCGCCCTTCTGGTTGTTTGCTTCGGGAATAAGTAGGTTGCAGTGGTGGTGGCGGTGGGAGCTGAGTCCAAGAAGCTTGTGCTGGCTTGCCGAAGCAACAGAAGCTGCAGGTTGGTTGCCCACATATTCTGGTATGTAAGGAGAGTGGCACAAAGCAGTATCTAAAACCTGCTTTGGCTGATTCTGCCGAGCTTCTGCTTCGGCAATCTCTTTTTGCTTCAGAATAGTGATCTGGCATGTTCTTGTAGTATGGCACTTGTCCTCACCACAGAATAAGCAATAGATTTTCCTAGGCTGATCCCCATATCTTCCTCCGAAGCCCCTGCCGCCTCTGCCCCTTGGAGCTGGTGGCCTGAAGGAGCTTTGCTGCTGTCTCAAAGCCTGTGAGGTGTGCTGTGGCCTCTGAAGCTGACTTCCTTTGTCATCATTCTGACTGGAGCTGTGGATTGATCTGACATGCCTAGGGTGGATTCTCCCTCCGAAGCCCCTAGTCATCTCAGAAAATCTATAAGCTTCCTCCCTTCTTTGTCGGAAGTCATTATCAGCTCGGATGTACTCATCCATTTTCTGAAGCAGCTTCTCTAAAGTCTGGGGGGTTTCCTGGCGAAGTATTGGGTCATAGGTCCTGGCCGAAGGCCCTTGATCATGGCCTCAATGACGATTTCATTGGGCACTGTAGGCGCTTGTGCTCTCAGTCGCAAGAACCTTCGGACATACGCCTGAAGGTATTCCTCATGGTCTTGTGTGCACTGGAACAAGGCCTGAGTTGTGACTGACTTCGTTTGAAAGCCTTGAAAACTGGTAACCAGCATGTCCTTGAGATTCTGCCATGACGTGATTTTCCCTAGCCGGAGAGAAGAGTACCATGTCTAGGCCACATTTCGGACTGCCATGACGAAGGACTTTGCCATGATAGATGTGTTGCCTCCATATGAGGATATTGTTGCCTCATAGCTCATCAAGAATTGTTTTGGGTCCGAGTGCCCATCTTACATGGGTAGCTGAGGTGGCTTGTAGGATTGTGGCCATGGGTTAGCCTGCAATTCTGCTGCCAGAGGAGAAGCATCATCAAAAGTAAAGCTACCATGATTAAAATCATCGTACCATTCTTCTTCGTTGAATGAGCCCTCTTGACGAAGCTCCCTATGTTGGGGCCTTCGGTCATGATCATCTTGAGTAAGATGACGCACTTCCTCAGTAGCTTCATCGATCTTCTTCTAAAGGTCGGCCAGCCGAGCCATCTTCTCCTTTTTCCTTTGCACCTGCTGGTGAATGATTTCTAGGTCTCTGATCTCCTGGTCCAACTCCTCCTCCTAAAGTGTTGGACTGGTGGCCTTTCTCTTTTGGCTTCTGGCCTCTCGGGGAGAGAGAGTCTCGTGATTTGTGTCCAGTGGCTGCAGTGTAGCCCCTGGCGCTGTTATCTTCTTCAGCGGCATGACGAAGGTTGATGCTTTACTGAAGATTGTGGAAGTGAGTACAACGGAGGTGGATGCTGATGTTGGGGACTTGTTTTCGAATGCTATGAGTTAAGAACAAGGCAACACAAAATGTTAATGATTAAAGCCCTTCGTCCTCCGAAGCATTATCTCTCTTAGGATATAATGATCTTCAGACGAAGGTCATGAAGGACGTATCTTCATCATCGCAGTATATATTAATGAAAAAAGCATATGAAACATGAGAGACAACATGAATTATACAACATCTTTAATATATCTTTATTAAATCGTCATAAATGAATATGAACAATATTGCATTACATTTGTACCTTCGGCTTGACAGAAGGCAAAAGTCCAAGCATGACGCACGAATGAATACAAGTCAGCGTGAACAGTACGGGGGTACTGTTGTTCATCTATTTATAGGCACTGGGCGCAGCCTGTGTAAAATTACATTCATGCCCTTTATGTTTACTATTGACATAAGGACAATCCAACGAGGACTAGATAGCCTTCCCCCTTTAAGTCGGTTCCTTTTCCTGCCGCTGAGCCGAAGCTGCCTTGCGCGTAGCTCGGAGCTGCATCATCCTTCGTCTCGACCATGCTTTTCATATTGTGTATAGTTTCATTCTGAGTCCGAAGGTACCTGTACATATATTACACTTAAGAAACATTGTTAAATCATGTTTTTGAGAACCTTCGTAAGACGAAGGCCCCCAACATATATAGTGTGTGTGGGTGTGAGATTTTCCACCTTTTATACCGTATTTCGAAGTGAAAAAATAAATAAATCATCGTGCTCAAAGTACTGTCTGGGTACATGGTATGCCTTCTTATCCAAATTAAATTACTAATGTAATGTAATTTATAGATGTAATATTGTTTTATGGGCAATTTTGTCATCAATAACATATTCATTTTAGTCTATTCAAGTAATTTATTAGTTCTTTTAAATAGTTTGTGTGTAGATAAATTCCATCCATCTTAAAACTAGAAATACGTTAGCATCTATATGACAATATCAGTATCGCATATGAAGAGTGATTATAGGCTGATAGAATTGGTACATTATTGATCCTTTTTTATAAGTTATGTTGTATTGTATTTCACATGATCAATGAAATCTATATCTCTAAATAAACCACTAGCTCAAATTAATAGAAATACACCCCATATTACCTCTTTCATTGAGATGTCCTTCGTTCGCCTAACACTTAGGCATGTGTTGTGCGCTAAATCTAGGTGCATTTGAGCACCAACACATTCAGGCCACACTGTATGTAATACTCTATGTTCTCTTGTGTTTAATAGAATGATGAACAAAATATGGAGAAGACTACAAGCTCAAATATTAAATGAGCGTCATGACCTTCTAACTCTCCCTTTTCGCTCGGTTCTTGTGACTTCTAGCCTAACGGTTCCTAGTTCACCTTTATGCCTATTGTATGAGAACTGAGAATCTTGAAGTCTGGGATCTTGGGTTTCCTTAGGAACGTCTCAAACCCTAAGATTCGAATTAATCAAGTTCTAACCTCTCATACGCTGCTCTACTATATATCCTTTTATAGACCTCTAGTCAGTTGCCCATGCATTGCCATGATTTCTATATATCATATGAGTATACTTTGTTTTAATAAGACACAAAATATGTGTGTTCCATTGGTTACGTGGGTGTAAATGTGGAGCCAACAATCAAGGTTCAAAGCCTCATTTATGCATATTTTTACTTTATTTTTGTATTAAGATGGAAGAGTCACATGGGACGATCGTTGAAACTGGTGCTTTATATAGTAGAGAATAGGCCAAGAGAGGAGAGAGTATTACATGTCGACCAGACTATAAATCCTTTGGTTGTGCCACAATCCTCTTGTCCTAGTCGTAGAGTCATATATCACCATTTCTTTGGTTGTGCCAGTCTATAGGATGTTCTCTACAGTGCAGGCGTACTAGTCATGGAGGCTGGTATGTCTCATCATATGGATGGGCACTCGAATCCATACCATCGAGTATGGTGTAGTCGATAACCAGTGCACCACTCTATACTTTATAATGCTTCCTAGATGTAGGATTTATACGATGGACTAGAGAAGGTGAATAATCCTTTCTAAAATTTTAGGCAAAAGAATTAAACTTATCGGTCTAATCAGGACTATACTGCACTATCTTTTTCTAGCACCTTATAAAGATCTTAGTTAAACAACTAAAGTGTTGGTCTAGGTAGAGCTTACACCTAAACGGATCTAGTTTAAAAGGTCACATGAACCTATATTACTAGTACTCGACGAATTCGAGGGCTTTGACACATACTTGTGAGCAGAGCGAATAAAGCCTAAGCATAATAGCGCTATACTCAACTAGCAACTCTGCATAAGCTAAAGTAGTGAGATCAACTAGTTAACAACATAACTTAAAAAAGCTATTAAGCTGTATAAGCTTACTAGTATAAGAGAATAACTATTTTAATACACAAGTAAACTACTTACAAGAACTACACTAATCATTAGCTCAATATGAACAAGCTAGTGTTAGGGACTTGTAAACCAATGAGAAGGAAAATTTAGACAATTAATTTTCTCTCAAGGTTCGGTGATTTGTCAATCACTTCTCTCTATTGAGGCAACCCCAAAGTTATCGTTGATCTTCTTGCTAGTGGTGACCTGCAAGTCACACTCTCTCACATGGAGTGCTCACACTCAAGCTCTAGCACTTGGTCTAATCAGACCACTTGGCACTCTTTACACCTCACTTAACTAGTGTTGTTCTTTGTGTCTCCCACGGGGTGAGCACAATACCCCTCACAAAAGCTTTCACAAACAACTTCGTGCGAGCTTCCACGAAGCCAGAACCTCCAAGCTATCTAGGAGACAACAAGTTCCAAAGTAATAAGCAAATGTCCTTACTTGATGACCTCTCTAGTGCCTCAAAGCTTACACAATTGATGTGATGCACTAGGTTCCTCTCAATCTCACTATAAATCAACTCCAAGTGGATATGAGTGAGTAAGATATATGGGTAGGCTCGATTATGCTCAACAAGTGTTCCTAATACTCTCCACTAGGTGCTCACACCTAGACACCAAACATATTTATAGCCCCACTTCCCATAACTAGCAATTATTGCACTTTTTCAAGAAATCCGCGTACTCATGGATGGTCCACCGTTGAACCTGTGGATAATCCACATTTAAATTCCAACGACTATATTTAAAATTAAAATTATGTTAGTAAGTCCAGGTGATGTGTAGCGACGAGTCCGCTATTAGGGCACAAATAGTCCTCTGGTCATCTTTCGGCACACGGAGAACCTCCTAGTTTCTATCCATGATTTAAAATAGTACGACAAACATTCCACCACAAGGACTCGAACAGTCCACCAGCAAATCAAACTTCATACACTGAAACTTCAAAGTCTGACGTAAAACCGAAGGGTTTGGACATCTAGGGCTAAAGTCCAGGCACCATCTGCACTACAATACCATTGTTAGATGTACTAGGACCTTGTACCCATATTCCTATATACTAGATGCATAGAAACCAATAGATTATACCTTTGGGATTAGAGAACAACGTCAATAGGGTGATGATTCTCGACTTAGAGAGAATGAGATAGCGGCAGTCAGAGGCGAAGCTACTTAGCAAGTAGTGGATGCATATGCACCCACAAAAAAACTATTAAACTAGTAACTTAGACTAAATTTTCACCATGTATGCATCACCTTCAAAATATTATTGTGCCCGCTCAATGCATGTGCACACTCTTACAATTTATTCTAGGTTCGCCACTAGCGGCGTCACTAACCGTGCTTAAGACAAGATCACATCTCACGGATATACGGGGAAGAGGAGGCTACAACAAACTTTGGTTCCCGTACAAGCTCGACCATAAAGGTTGTTGCGTCATATAGATCGAGCCTGTATCGATCTGCTCGACCACGTCGGATAAGATCAGCACGCCAGCTCTCCACTCCACTGAAAAGTTCAGCAGCATAAACGTACCAGAGACCCTCTGAGTAATCAAATTACAGCAAGTGGCTAGAAAACATGACCGGGCAGCGGTCAATTCTAGATTTGAGTTTGAGTTTATTTCATGGCTAGCCTGCAAAGTTTCGGTGGCACGGTAAATGCGCCCACAAGTATATATAGTGTGTAAATTCCAAATATGTATCAAGTGTAAGATGCAAACCTGAGACTGAGAGCATTGCAACTATATATTTGCCTGTAAGCGTACAGCAGCCCCGTCCAGCTCTGAAGTTAGCCCTGAAGGATTTCAGGCGTGCTCGGCCAACTCCAGCAGACCGTTTTCAAAAACCGGGCGTCTGTTTTATACCGTAGATGACACTGTTTTGCTTATAGAGTGGAGTTCAAAATAAAGAGTGAGATAGGTAATTTGCTCGGTGAAGAAGGGTCATAGATGTGCTAGACGCATCTCAAGCTTCTCAACAGCTCCTCCAAATTCAGTACAAGATAGTTATTACGCCGGAATGCGATAGAACAACAAAGCAGGCCAGCACGTACGATCCACATGCGAACTGTGTACTGTATTCGTATTCGCACGCGTTTGGGCTTTGGACTTCGATTCCTTTTATATGCAACTGACATGGCATTGGTATGCAGCCCACTAACAGTTACTAGCCTGCTGCTGGTGTTACTACTGTATCTAGCATTACTGCCCTCTGAGTGCATATGCGACCGAAGCGTGTCTGCCACGTCAGCGTCCCTGCACTAAAGTTTACTGCATTCATCTTTTTTTAACTGAGGTATAGAATAGAAACACTGCAGCAGCAGGAAAGTCAGATGTACTGTACACTGGGAAGTTTGCGTTGGGAAACAGCAAAATTGCTTGGCTAGCTTAGCTGGTCAGTGGTGGTCACTGACTTTAGTATTAGCTTGTCAATAATAATTGCCAGGGACGAGTGCATGCATGCCCTATTCCCATGTGAATATACTCCATGTACTACTACACACAGACAGTCATCCATTTCCCATTTTCAAAAGACCGACGTTTTTGAAGTGATGCTAAAAGTAACCTTTTTCAAAAACTAATTGAGACTTTAACAGACCTTTGGACACACGTACCACACGCACGTTCGAAATGTACTCCGCGCGTACCACTACGACGTACGTTACGTAGGAGTGTACGTTGAACCCATCCAAGCACGTGTATCTCTGACACCGTGACACAATGGCGTACGATGATACAGGAATAACAACGTTTCTGTTAGAACTCAGTGAAAACGAGATTCGAGAGAATAGTGCAAATGACAGTTGTACTTTATTATTGCAGGGGAGTCCTGATTATATACATGTGAAGGGGTGTCTCTCAAGGGGTATGTCCCTTAGGGAGAATCTGTCGCACCCTTTGGATTGGTCACATATACAATATACAATATTTTGTAACACTCCCTCTTGATCAATCCAAGTCCATTTGATCATCTGCAAGCTGACTTCCAATATATTATCTCCTCAAAAACCCTGTGGGAAAAATAAGGAGTATACAATGTCTTTTGGATTATGAGTAAAACTCATATTAAAGTCCAAAAGAAAATATGCTTGTAATCATCATGTATAAAAACCCCTGTGGGGAAAAGTCAATGATGAAGCATATAGCTTAGTTGATATTACCTCATTAAAAACTTTGGATGAGAAAACCTTAACAAGGCAAAACTCATACAAAGAAAAGAGTGTAATATGATGGTACAAAACAGGTCGAATATCACGGAGAATTACTCCCCCTGATCTTGCAATCACTTAAGTCTTCTCATACCAATCACCTCAACACATTTCTGAAAACATTGAGTATGGTAGAGATTTTGTGAATAGATCAGCAAGATTATCACAAGACTTTGTTTACAAGATGTTAATATTTCCATTTTCCTGTTTCCATCTGAACAACACAAGCTCAATTATCCTTATGGATAATGGTCAGTGGTTCAATTGAACCATAATACGACATTGTTCTCCAATGGACCTCTAGCCCAAAGAACAATAATATGTCTATAGTCATCATCTCAAAAACCCCCGTGGGGAAAATAAATGATGAGACATAACTCAGGCTAATATTTCTCCAAGATAATCTAGTCAGAAAATCTGAGAAATTAACATATCAGCCGAGTCTCCTTAAAAACCCAGTGGGAAAAATAAGGAGAGTAGTCATACTCTATTGGTGATCCATTTGAACTTTTATGGAGATAAACTCATAACCTAGTTCAAATGCAACAATAGCTATGTCATAATATATCATCCTCGAAAACCTCTATAGGAAAAATAGATGATACGACATAGGCCTTGTGTTGATGTTGCCTCGTTAAAAACTTTGAATGAGAAACCCAAACAGGGAAAAACTCATGCAAAGAAAAGAACACAACATGATGTAGAAACAAGTTCTTTCGATCAAGAGAAAACTCCCCCTGATATTTGCAAAACACTAAGTCATCCCATACCTACTCTCAAACATACTTAAAATGTGGAGTAAGGTAGAGACTTAGTTCGTAACTTGTTTTTCATCTAAACAACACAAAGTAATATTATCTCCATAGATAATAAGGTCAATGATATAAAATCATGACCACCACATACCCTCAGTATGTAGTATATCATTCTGTACAATCCCACGAAGTGTACTATAGAATGATTAGTGTAAGTGACCATTAATCTCTGTTGATCAACATTTATCAAACAGTAGGTCCAACTTACTGGAAGTATGTCATTGATCTTGTACCTGGGGATCTTCTATAGATATCCAAGATCAATATATCCAAACATAAGGAGAGCATGAGTATACCTGGAGATCATAACTCGATCTCATGTGCCGTTAGCTAGCAAATCTTTGCAAAGCAATATCCGGCCGGATGCTCTTGCAAGATACAATAGCACATCTCATGATCGGAAAGAATCAAATAACAATGATTCTCTCATATTGAATTTCTTCAATATATGTTGGATATAGACAATTTTGTATCCAAGATACTCAAGATAGTTTACTTTGAATTGAAAATCTCTTTCAATTCATATCCTCTATCTCGGACTCCGTCGATAAGTAATGTATGTTTAAAATATGCTGCACATATTTACAGTGAACATACCATTCTTTGTGTATCCTTTCAGAAGGAAGGATTCACTAGGTCGAATGTACCATATTTGACCAGGATGCTCTAAGTCACAAAGACTTTCCAAGCATTACAAATTTGTGATTGGTGATTATGTATTTGGAATCCTTCAAGACTCCATAAATACCATAATTCAGTGACCACATATGCATATGTTGTCACTACATCTATCAACTGCAAAGATAGATGATTTACTGCCCATATTATTGTATCGGAATTTAACTACTCACAATAGAGGAGAATTTATAGCATTAAAATAATGCTTGGGTTTGCGTATAAACCCAGTTGCTACTAGCCATGCTTTCTCACCACCTCATTGTTTCCAAGTCCATGAAAACGAACTTGTATCCACAGTAAGATACCTTGAAGTGAAAATAAGTTAACACTTCTTTCTGGTGAGCAAGGCTATCTCTGCAACATTGTATCACTCAATAAGATCCAATTTGAGCATACTCGTGCTCTGCTATGGCCATAGTATTTTGGATCACTTGGAGTGCATATACAATTGCTGAGATGTATGTGTCGACACTTGTAGCTTTTAAATAACACAATTCTCCAGTTGACATAAAGTCATTTTTTATGTACCCTTATGATTCCTCGTGAAATCCCAAAACGAGAATCAAGGGCTTCCGATAACCTAGCCTCATCAGTGCGCACTGAGCTAGGTTGTGAATGTCTTCCATTCACAGGATAATCCATATCCTCTAGGTGTCTACCAACACTAGGTTGGTTACCAACGAATAGTTGGTCTGCATTTACTATCTCAGAAGGCCTAGCCTTCAGCTGCTTGCAAGCATCTTAATCCCAATTTGTGACCATACTTCTCCCCCTCTTATTTACAACAACGTTGCAATAGGGAGTTTAGTGGTGTTCTATTTAACCACTCTTTCTGGCACTTCCACATAGGATTAATTTGAGTGACACCTCATAGTAAATGCACATGGCAGTTAATTTTGCAACTTCTTGCAAATCATTCGAACCCAAAGGTTCAGTTTTAGTACGTGATCCTGAGCCTGAATGCTTACTTCATTCATTATAATTTCCTGGCATTCTTTTTGGTACTCGAAATCTCCCCCTAATGCCTGGAAAAGCTCATGATTCAAGCAAGCGTACGGGCCATAAATAGATTCTCATGAAGAGATTCTAAAACTTAATGATCGACGGAGAATGAATTCTCATATAGATCCCCAGCTTTCTGTGTGCCCATACATGTACGCTGCGGTGGTGAGATTGGGAACATACCCAATGTACGCATGGGAAATCTTTCATGGATTCCCTCGTACTAAAACCATAGGGGAACTTATACATGTAGTTAATCACAAGTCAGGAGCGTGCAAAACTTCCTGACTCCAACCATAACTAGTTGGAAATGACAATTCATTACTGATGGTCATTAATGATCTGAAATTTTCAAATCTATCACAGATTCATCATATCCTTTATGGATATCATTCTGAATACCAAGACAAACAATCATCATTGTAAGCAGATTTGGTAAATTCAGCAGTGTGGAGGCTAATGTGCTCAAGCTTGAGACATTGTTACTCAATGGTCATGTGTTGTCCGAAGGACACACTTGAGGTCATCATATAGATGCACCAAAGAACCATATAAAGCCTTCAATGTCCATATAATCTCTATAATGGACCACACTCGTTCCTTTGAAACAATTCAAAGAACTTAACCAATTCAGATCAGATTTTAAGATAAGAGGAACTTAAAATCTCATTTCCGATGATACTCATCAAGTATCCATCTTATGGGAAAAACATGACCAATAGAATTGTTCATAACTTTTCATTTCATCCCAACAATGGGATGACCAAATTCAATCTTACCCACCATGGTAAGTATCATCACTTGAAAAGTTATAACATATGCAACACTTTGTATGGAAGGATGTATGTAGAATACAGTCCATAAGAAATGTTTCTGAGAAACATATGCAATATCCATCACTATCACCTTGTGTTTCCACATGATAGAAATTATATGGATATCTCTATAATATGGAAGATAACAATTAGGATGTATCAACACATCCTTGATACTTCCAATACCAAAGGGGATATGATAATAACATATCATGATATCGCGCGAAGCGATTGTTAAAATATTCTTTCCTCTTTCCAAAGGAATATGAGAATATTTTGTTTTCCCACTTATAGAGTTTGTGGCTCAATTCTCCACATTGCATGTTTCTACCTCAATTGGAAGAATCCCTGTACAAGTTTGCACAACTCAAATCAATGAGTCTTCAACTCCCTTTGATGAGTTGGTTCAACTCTAATCGATGAGTTGGTTCAACTCAAATCGCATGAGTGATCGACTCCAATCGATGAGTTTGTTTAACTCAAATTCATATGAGTTTTTACACTCAAATCACATGAGTGTGTTCAACTCACACCGCATGAGTTGAACCTATCACAACATCAATTATGAGATTATACCAAATCTCATGCATCATTTATATATTACTCAAAAGCAAATCATCTAACAAAGTGGTCTTCTCTTAGAAAAAGAAGTGTTGTTACATGATTAGTCCAAATCATGATTTACACAACTAACCACTGTTATCATGTCAGATGGAAGATTGAAGTACCCTTCATATCTTAGCTTTCATGAGTAGTTTGTATATATTGGGATTTCATATACAAGATTAGATGCTTAGGCATACAACACTATATCACGTATAGTGTAATGACAAATGAGTTTGTCATACTCATTGCCCTTCTCTTTTTAATGTGCTTGTATATTTGCTTTCAAGCAAAATATATGAATACAAAGTGTTAGTCTACAACATCATGTAGACACATACTCATAAGTCCACAAGTCTTATGATTTTCTTTGCTATTCATTTTGCGCTTGCACATCAAGCCACAAAAGCACATAAGTTCTTTTCATAAGAACCATAAGAGAAAGAGAGCATCTCATTTCCTCCAAATCGAAGAGGTGAATTCCCATATCATGCAAAAATGAAATGAACATATCCAATAAACATTAAGGATAATTAAGCCCATTAAGCGAGTTCATCAAACTCTATTAAATTATTATCCTTTAAATGGCTTAACCATTTTATCTTGCTGCAAAATATATCATATATTCATATGTTGGAGAAATTCTGGTATCACATAAAGTGTACCAACAGATTTTTGAAAATTGGTGTACACAACGTAGATAATCTCCATGTAATGAAACAATGGAGTAGATCTCCCAGTAGTGGGCAAAACATTTGCTGCCTGAAAGCATGGTCTCTGGGCTGATATATTCAAGGAACATACCGCAGCCAATGCTTAGGACTCCACTACCCTGTGCTTGACCAAAATTTCAAAAATAAAATGGAAATCACCATAAAGGTGAATAACCAACATCACATCTCCAACATATCTACTTGGGAGAACACATAGGTAATCATCATCGACATATGATGTAGACCTCTTACTGATGGGCAAATAACCTTTTGCTGTCTAAAAGCTTGGTCTCAGGGCAAATAAATTCCAAGAACTTATTGCAGCCAAAGCCTAGATCTCCATCATGTGTTGAATAATCCCAAGTCAAATATATATGCCTCATATTTTGCAAGAATTCATCATTTAATTAAGTAGAACTTAATTAAAAGAATTCTTTTAGCAGTCAGCATGACTGCAGCGTCCAGCCTGGCTCCATAGCCCGCGACGCCTGCGTGGTCCGTGATCTTTTTGGGTAGCACGTATAGGTAATCATCTCGAAAGATGTAGACCTCATAGTGATAGGCATTTCAAATGCGGCCTAAAGCACGGTCTCTAGGCTACTAAATTCTATAAAGAATTTAGCGCTGTCAGTGCTTAGGACTCCATCACCCTATGCTTTTCCCAAAAAATGCAATCTTATGTTGCATGAGGACCGTTAAGTTTCGACTTAATTATGTGCTATGTTTTCCATGCAAACATAAAAGAATGCAAAAACAAAAGCAAGTCGAAAATATGTGAATTATAAATGTAAATAAAAATATAATTCACTAACAACTCTGTATGTTTTTTTTTCATAAAAAAACAGATAAATATGTACAATTACATATATCTTTAGCGGTCTAAATATTCGAATTTAGATACTCTGCATTAAGCAAAAAGTAATTGTACAGAAAATAAATAAATAACAGGGCGTTTGTGGCCCAACTATGGCCGAAATCGGCCCATGAACAGGCCTGGTAGCCGCCACCAAAGAAAGCCGACGGTTAGGGTTAAACCCTAACCGCTATCCTCCATGGACAGAGGCGGCCGCCGGCATGGTGCTCCTTCCCTGGCGCGGCGCGCGGGCACAGTTCCCCGGGCGTGCGCGGGCCCGTCTCGGCGGGCGGATTCGGCCCCGGTCCCGGCGGCGCGGCGGCTCGTCAGCCAGGCGGGCGCGGCCTCGGCACGGCGGCCTAGCCCTGGCGGCGCGGGCAACGGCTTCCCGGGCGTGCAGGTCCTCGCGGCGCGGGGGCGCAGGCACTTGACGCAGCGGCCCGGCAGCCAGTAGCCCGACGCGCTTCTGCGCGGGAGCGCAGCCCCGACCGGTGGGCACCGGCGCGGCCCCGGCGGCTCGGCGGCACGGCCACGCGCGGCTGCCCGGCGCGGGCTCGTCCCACGGCGGCCTTGGCGACGTGGCTTGAGCGCGACCGCGCCGCGTCGTCTCAGGCACGCTACGGCGTGGCGGCTCTGGCCCCGGCGGTGTGGTGCACGGGCTCGACGCGCGCTCGGGTGCGGCGTCCTCATCCCCTATGCGGTCACGACGCGCGCGCGAATGGCGGCCCGGCGAGGCGCTTCCGAGCGCAGCCCCAGAGCGAGCCCGAGGCGGCGCGGCCGCGCGGGAGCGGCCACGGCGCGGGCGCAGCCCCAGCGCGGGCGCAGACGCACGGCCCCGCGGCGGTCGGGCCACGGCGCAGGTGCAGCCCCAGCGCGGGCGCAGACGCACGGCCCCGCGGCGATCGGGCCACGGCGGCGTGGGGCGTGGCCCCCTCGCAGCGTGGGCGCGCGGTCCCCACCGCGCGGACGCGGCCCCGTTGAGGGCGCTGTGCTGGCGCGCAGGGCGAACGCGGCAGTCAGGCCCCGACGAGCCAGAGACCAGCGGCGGCGCGACTAGTCGGCCCTGACGCGGCCTCACCACGTAGGAGCCATTCGTTGGAAAGCATGCATGCGTGTCGGACTGTCGGTGCTTCCCGTAAAATTTATGCAAGAAGCAAGGAGGTATGGTGTCCTCACCTTGAGTGTGAGGAGCGCATAGTCCGGCGTCTCAACTGTTGTCCAGCATGGTTGGTGAGATCAATTCCTGTGGCCAGACTCAGGCAAGATCAACGCTTTCCAGTGGTGTCTGTTTTGCTTAGTGAAGTTGTGGCCGGTCGCGTTGTCGATCAAATCAATCACCACACAGACAACGCAGGACATGGTGTATTGGAGCAAACGTGCCTCCACTGTTCCTCGTTCTCCAATGGCAAGATCTCTCTATTCTCGCGAGCAGTGCTGATAACGTGTTAGAACTCAGTGAAAACGAGATTCGAGAGAATAGTGCAAATGACAGTTGTACTTTATTATTGCAGGGGAGTCCTGATTATATACATGTGAAGGGGTGTCTCTCAAGGGGTATGTCCCTTAGGGAGAATCTGTCGCACCCTTTGGATTGGTCACATATACAATATACAATATTTTGTAACAGTTTCGATCTACCGGATTCATCCGTTTTCACGTACGTCGTTCCATCTTTCGCGCGCGTACTACGTGTGACAACTCGGCCACGTACGCGCGCAGACGACGGAGCAGTGCTTCACAGAATCCTCCGCCACTTGTCACCAACACAGGCGCGCGCTGGTGTGCATGCACGCATGCCATCATCGTCCCTCGCCGTGCCTCGGTAGACGGTAGCGCTGGCTAGAGACCTAGAGTAGTAGTAGCCTGTGCTTGCTTGCTAGTTGCTAGCCGGCCTGGTCAGGTCAACACATCGTCGTAGCCTCCTATTTAACGTATCCTCGCACATCACAAGAAGGACACTCTCCACCAGCCAGCCAGAGCCAGTAGCCACCACCAGATCGGCCTCCCCGTTGCTCATCACCAGCAAGAGCAACTCAGCAACCTAGCTAGCTATAGGTTTAGGTAGCAAGAGCCAATGGACTCCAGCTTCCTCCCTGCCGGCGCGGACAATGGCTCGGCGGGCGGCGCCAACAATGGCGGCGGCGCTGCTCAGCAGGCGCCGCCGATCCGCGAGCAGGACCGGCTGATGCCGATCGCGAACGTCATCCGCATCATGCGGCGCGTGCTGCCGGCGCACGCCAAGATCTCGGACGACGCCAAGGAGACGATCCAGGAGTGCGTGTCGGAGTACATCAGCTTCATCACGGGGGAGGCCAACGAGCGGTGCCAGCGGGAGCAGCGCAAGACCATCACCGCCGAGGACGTGCTGTGGGCCATGAGCCGCCTCGGCTTCGACGACTACGTCGAGCCGCTCAGCGTCTACCTCCACCGCTACCGCGAGTTCGAGGGCGAGGCGCGGGGCGTCGGCCTCGCCCCGGCCCCTCCGCGCGGCGACCACCACCACCACCACCACTCCGTGCCGCCATCGATGCTCAACAAGTCCCGCGGGCCCGGCTCCGGAGCCGTCATGCTACCGCACCACCACCACCACGACATGCACGCCTCCATGTACGGGGGCGCCGTGCCCCCGCCGCCGCACCACGGCTTCCTCATGCCACACCCACAGGGCGGCCACTACCTGCCTTACCCCTACGAGCCCACGTCGTACGGCGGCGAGCACGCCTTGGCCAGCGGGTACTATGGAGGGGCCGCGTACGCGCCGGGCAACAACGGCGGGAGCGGCGATGGCAGCGGCGGGAGCGCGTCGCACGCACCGCCGGGCGGCAGCGGCGGCGGCTTCGACCACCCGCACACGTTCGCGTACAAGTAGTTCGTTCAGCAAGCCATAGATCTGCGGCATGTACGTTGTACGCATGCATGCATGTATCGGGCGCATGCAGGTCGTCCTAGCTAGCAGTGTGCACGCCTAGCATTCCTATTGTGTTTGGGTAACCATGCATTCTCTAGTTTCTTAGCAGCTTGTTTTCCTTAAACTACGTACCACTCTCTAGTTTCTTAGAAGTAGCTTCCAGTGCTTGTTGCCAGTACTTAGTACTCCTATTGTGTTTGGGTAACCGTTGCGACGACGAGATTATTTCATGTATGCTTTCAGATTGACTGATCGTGTGTCTTGTGAAGATTATACATATGAAAAACTTGCCAACAACTACAACTTTACATAACTTTTCGAGATGTAAAACTTTTATTCTAGTAGTTTATTCATCCGAGGACGTGTATAAAATTTGATTTTCAAATTTAAAATTTTCAAACGTATTTTTCTATGACAAGATGATTTCAAATAAAAAGGTTGTCAACTATAAAGTTTCATAATTTTTGAAGACCTACAACTTTCATTTTGGTGGTTTTTCATCCGAGATCGTTTGAAAAATTGATTTTTTTTTCTATGACGCGAAGAAGGTTGAAGCCACCGAATCGTTTATATATACACGTCACTAATGTATATGTGTTAGTGACCTTGATTTAAAATGCACGTCACTAAACATATCAGAGTAGAGACACACAAAATAAAAAAAATGTTTGAAACTAGTGACGTATTTACATATAAATACGCGTCCCTAATTGTATATAATTAACGACGTTGATTTAAATACACCTTACTAAATAGATCACAGTAAAGACACGTGAAATAAAGGACATCAATAAGTTAGTGACGTGTTTTTACGATAGACGTTAGAAAGATAGTTGGAATAGATGCATGCATATGCACAGTTGTTAGCGACACATTTTTTTTAAAAAAAAGTCATCACTTAAAAAAACTAGTGATTTGTTTTTAGCTAGTGTCATAGATAGTTACCTCCAGTTTAGACGATTTTGACGTAGTGAGAGAAACTGTACGCTACATGAAACTACTACACCTACACGTACTGCTAGCTGCAGCGCGACGGAGCAAGTAAAAGGAAATTTCGAGCGTGGAAAACCGAAGAAAAAAAAGGACCGGCAGCGGCACCAACACACACATGCATGAGGAGCTAAGCTAGCGAAAAGCAACAACAGAAGCACACAAAAAACAAGACCTAGCTAGAGGCGAGGAATCGAACTCACCATCAAGACCTACTGACGGTAATAACCGCGCGGTTGTAGGACAGACAGACAGACAGTACGCTACGAACTGTATGCATGTACGGCAGCGTATCTGTGTCGTCGTTTGAGTGTGAGATGCATCACTATTATTTGTCGACCTCTAAAGCCTTCGTTGTCGCTGTTACTACAGCCTATAATAACCTGTAGGTGAGGTGAGGTGTTCGCGTGGCTTCCGACGGGAGGGAAGACGGCGACGGTCGGCGGCGGCGGCGCATGTGTTTCAGACTCTGGACCTACGTGAAAATGCCATGGATTGCGACACCCATGCATGCGCGTCATCAAGTGCCGGCGATCGCGCAGCTTTTCCGCTCTACTAATTCTGGCGGCGGCGGTGGCGGTGGCGGCGGCGGCCATGTCCGATCCATGCAGGATTTCCAAAACTAGAGTTTTTTTTCTCTCTCCATATATACACCGTCTTCGTCTTCGGATCCGATTCCTATTTGGAGTTTCACTCTTGCTAAAGTTTGTTTATTTAGATCGTGTCCTATATTAAATATTTGAATATCAAGTATACGTATCAAATATATGTTTAGTTAAGTTTAATAAATTTAGTCGCGTCTTCTCTAATCTTTGTCTGCGTAATTATTTTACTATAATTAGAATATATTTAGTATCTATAATTATTATAAAATATTCCGATGAGGGCAGAAACTAAATTTTAGTTGGGTAGAAGTAGAAACAAACACCACCCACTTAATCTATTCTGGCTGCTGCTGAGACCTGCATGCTGTGCATCCTGCCATGCATGCATGCGTCGCAGTATCGGCAGGCCGGCCTTCTTGGTTCCGTTTCCCCTGCTCCAGTGCATGCCCCCGCTCGCTGCTGTTTCGAGAACTGAATACCGCAGCTCGCCTTGTTTTGTGAGCTCTCTCTCTCAACCCTAGCTCCTTCCCTATGCTGCCACACACACTCTCTCTCTACTGTGCGCACGACCGCGTGAGGTCAGGTCTATTTTTGTTTCGGCACGGCTGCACGTACAGCCTGCGTCTGCGTCGTGACGAAATACATGCCTGTAGCCATGCATGCAGCGGTACAGGACCCCTTACGCCACGCCAATTGTTACTAGACTAGTTACCATACGCACGTACGCAGTATGGCTCCCGTTGTGCGCTCGTACGTTTGATTGTCAAGTCTCGGAGTCCCTATCCCTTCCATATATATATTCCACCTTTTTCTTTTCTTTTCTTGAGACAACAAAGCGCATTCAGCAGCCGCTTTCCGGTACTCTGCAAGGAACTACCACTACTACGCATTCCTACTCTGAAAAAAAGATGAATGACAGTTTGCGAGCCAGCGGACGACGCACATATATAGCAGTTAGCAAAAGTACTACATTGAAATGACACTTACTAGATCGCCAGTTCGAAACACATAGCAGAAGTACTACACGAAGAATACGCACCAAAAATTCCAAAAAAAAAAACAACAATGCTGTTAATTCTATCAGACATGTTTGATTAATTCCTTGGCCTGCTTTTTAACCAAGGACCTGTTTATATCTATTAGCTGATGGCAGTTAGCTAGTAGCTGCTAGCTATTATCTGATTTGGTCCAGCTAGCTAAATCTAGCCAACAATTAGTTAATCTATTATATATATATATATATATATATATATATATATATATATATATATATATATATATATATATATATATATATATATATATATATATATATATATATATATATATATATATATATCTGTTTAGATCCAAATAAGATAATATCATTCTTAGCAGATAACTAATATCTATCGGGGTCAAACAACAGGGCCTAAGCTAGCTGATCAGTTCAGAGTACAACATAAACTATTTAAAGTACATGAAATAATACCAGAGAGAACGCTCCAAAAAAAATCCAAAACCGGTGCTGATGTGAGAAAACAGTGACAAACGTGGGGGTGGTGTTCACTGTTCATCAGTCCCGTCCTGTCCCCGTCCCCGTCGTTTGATTCCTGCTTGGCCTGCTCAGCCTGGAGCTAGCGTGGCGTCCTCGGCTTGTGTCGCCACCCCGTTTTCACGTCTAAACACACTTCTGTCTCTTGTTGGAGACATCCGTTTCCTCCTCTTCCAGCTCTTAATTCATCTAGTCACCATCCACCTCCACCTCTCCTCATCTAAACCCTCTTGTCTAGGTCTTTCTTAGAGCCGGGTTCCAGTAGTGTCTCTGTCTCCACCTTCGGTGCCACCATCATTGTTGAGCTTCCTTTGTCCCCACCATCCCCGTTTCAGCTTCCTCTGTGGAATCACATGGAGGAATGCCGTCTTCCAGTCCCTAATTTCCACAAACTTTAACATCATCTTTTGAACACTTGATTAACTGTAAGAACCTGCATGATTATTGTAGCGCCGGTCCTATAATTTTTAGGGCCCCTATGCGAGCTCATTGTGATGAGCCTTATATAGTGTATAATTTTTTTATGATATATATAAATAATATGTGTTAATTTTACCTATAAAACATAAACAAATACAATGATATATATTCAATTTAACATGTCTGATAATTATTGATAAATAAGGTTGACCAAAATAACAATATATTTAGGGTTAGTTTTGCAACCCCATTTTTCTAAGGAATTCACATTTTTCAAGGGAAAACAAACTAATTTCTTAGAATCCCTTGTAGAAATTCACATTGTAGAAATAAGAATCCCTTGGTAAAATGGGGTTGACAAACTAGCCCTTATATCTTAGAGGCCCATTACTTTCTTGGGCCCCCGGCGGTCACCTCCGCTGCATGGCCCTAGGACTGGCCCTTATTGATACCCAAGAGATTAATAGTCTTAGTACAAATTATTCGAGAGAGATCGGATCGATATTGTAATGCCAACATACCTTTTCATGAATAAAGCTAACAATTGCGATAACTAGATATTTATACAGTTCAATGGAACTAATATGACAACTTGTGGCAGTATCTTATAACAAGCGCAAATATAGATAATAAATTGCTCTCATTTGTCCTGTGCGCACAACCATGGTAACTTTTCCTCTTTACTTTTGGAATGTTCAAATTTAGCCCTTGTTCGGTTATTCCAATGTCTCATGGATTGGAAGGATTTGAAAAAAAAAATTATGAACAATTTTGACTTGCTATGAATTGAAACCCACTCAATCCCTCAATCTATATAGATTTTCATGAAACCGAACAAGCTCTTAGTTGTGTTGTGAGACAATGACTCATATATTGGAACTTTTTTTTTTGAAATGCATATAACGGGTACAGAGACGAATTTGAATGCCGTCTTAAATAGCTGTAAGAACCTGCATGATTATTTATACACAAGACATCAATAGTCTTAGTACAAACTATTCACGAGAGATCAAATATTGTAACGCCAAGAACTTTTTCATGAATAAAAAGTAACAGTTGAGATAACTAGATTAGACAGTTCAATGGAACTAATCTAAAAACTTGTGGTAGTTTTTTCGATAAAGGAAGCTTTTATTTAAATACCAAGTACGATACATCAAGAAAATACAAAGCCTTGGTACAGCTTCCAGCCTCTGCTTAACGCAGACATCTAGCTAAAGATCAAAATAAAAAGGAAACATCATAGTCCCACGCTAGGAGTATTCAATCCGAAGACTAGATTGTCATTCATGCGCCTAGGAGAAAAATGTTGTGGCCGTCGGCACGAAGAGTTGTGATCCTGCTACAACCAAATCCTACAAATCCTCCCGCTGGAGGATAGCCCAGCTGAAGAGCCAGCGGGCCGCCAATTGGATAACTTGTAAAGGAGAGCAAAAGAGTTTTTTTTTCTTAAAAACTAAGTCGTTTTTACAGAGCCAGAGAGCCCAACACAAGACCGTTGCTCCAAGTAGAAACAAAGATCTGCCATTTTTAGTGAAGTCGCGAGCCCAAGACCCAAACAAATTATCCACATTTTTTGGTTGACCAAAACCTGTAACCAACTGAAAAATGCCTCAGACCGACCAGGCCAAGCGACATTCAAAAACAGATGATTAATAGCTTCCTGCTTATGACAAAAGACACAATCTAAGCCTTCTTTCTAGCTTTACTTAGCTAAATTATCTTTTGTGAGGATTACTCCACGCCGCAAAAACCATAAGAACATTTTAATTTTCAAAGGGGACTCGTCAAGGCCAAGTAATGTGATTTTACCGAGAATTGCCCATTTAAGGTTAAGTTCCAGTAGAAGACATCGTGTTCGTGAGACAACACAAGACCATCCATATGTGAAGGCAATCAAAATTTGTGGTAGTACCCTATGACAGGCACAAATATAAATACATTGCCCACACTTGTCCAGTACATGCGCACAACCATGGTAACTTTTTCTCTTTTTTTGTTGAAATTTTCAATATTTAATTGTGTTGTGAGACAATAACTCACAACCAAGGTCTGTAAACTACAGAAGACAACGCCACAATCTATGGGCATATTGGAACTTTTTTCAAAGGCATATAACGGGTACAGAGACAAATTTTCGAAATGTCTAGATCATCAGGCACTGTCTCAGCATCTGCTTTAACTCCTGTAAGATATACAAGGTTTTCTTTACTACCTTGAAATGCTTAGATATAAGGCTTGGTCGCTTTTTCAATGACCCAGGAATAACTAGGCAAGGATGACGCTTTTGGGCTGGTTGGACTGGTTCGCGTGTGACGCCGTTAATTACTGCCTAGGCGGCGGCTTAAAAACTGCCAATTACTAAAAATGAGACTATGTGTGGTTTTGTAATCTAATGGCGCATTCTCGTTTCTCTAGCAAATCTGCACTTTGTGATCAGTTTACACTTAACAACCTTTGCACAGGCAGTTCAAATATAATGATTTTAGGAAAAGGGCATCGGTTCAATCATTAGTCCTGGCTACCTAGTTTACCAAATTATGAGATCTTCAAACACATTTAGTAGATGCTCCATAATTCGAAATATTATGATCGGCCAGCTGCTTCAGATAAACTATTGCTCACTTGAGAATCATACAAACTACTGATACCGATTGACATACAACGTTTCATTGAGCTCAGAACATCCTACTAACAAGAGAACGGGAGTTTCACCTGCTGCGTGAGGCTGTGAATCTCGTTGGGCCGCATAAGGCGGCCCGTGAAGTCGAGGCCAAGACCACCTTCTGGCCCACGCGCTCGCCGCTCGCCTGAGCCGGTCAGCTCGCTTCCCACCCGCTCGCGCCACGTCTTCCTCCACGCCGGCAGCATCTAGCTTTTTTTTTACAATTTAAATATATTTGGCCTAAAAGAAAGCTGAGCCCAACCATGCAATGCGTGCGGTTTTGCTTCGCACCATCGACTGGTTTGTGAGTCCGGCGGTAACAAAATCAAGGCTGAGACCTGAACTGGCACTGACACTGGCACGCACCAACCTCTCCGCCGCGCCTCTTACCGCGGCAGTCACGGACCGTCCAAATGGGCACCGGGAAGCTCTAATCAACGGCTCTGCCTCTTCTCCACGACTCCAACTACCCCAAGCATTTCGCACGTACGCGGTCCACCACTCCACGTATCCACCATCTCGCTCTCTCTCTCGCGCGCGCGCCGGCGCCGCTCCCTTCCGATCCGCCTATCTAGGTCTATATAAACACCCCGCCCCACGCACTGGTCAGTGCTCACACACGCGCCGAACACACCAGTTCTCTAGAGCAGCACCGTTCGTCCATTCGCCCACGCACGCCGCGTGATCCGATCGCGCGCGTAGGGCTCCATCGATCCGCTACCGCTACAATGGCAATGTCGTACACCACCCTCCACTACTTCGCCGTCTCCTGCGCCCTCCTCGTGGCATCGGTGTCGTCGCTGCCGCCGCCGGCGGTGTTCCAAGTCGGCGACGAGCGCGGGTGGACGGTGCCGGCGAACGGCACCGAGACGTACAACCACTGGGCCAAGAGGAACCGGTTCCAGGTCGGCGACGTCCTGGGTATGTGACAGTGATACGCGCACACTTAATTAATTACTCTTGTCGTACCGTGCCTGTAACTAACCTCTGTCGGAATGCGCGCGTGTTTGATCGACACGGCGCGTCGTCGACGCCGACGCCGCGCGCGTACGTGGTCGTGGTGCATGCATGCAGACTTCAAGTACGGCGCCAACGACTCGGTGCTGCTGGTGGCGCACGACGACTACAAGCAGTGCAGCACGGAGACGCCGCTGGGCCGGTTCACCGGCGGCGACACCAAGTTCGCGCTGGACCGCTACGGCCCCGTCTACTTCGTCAGCGGCGTCGCAGGCCACTGCGAGGCGGGACAGCGGATGATCGTGCGGGTCATCAGGCCCGGCGCCTCCGCACCGCGCGGCGCCCCTGTGGCGGCGCCGGCGACGCCGCCAACCGCGAGTGGCAGTGGCAGATCAGGCGCGCCCAGCCCGGCCACCTCGCCGGCCGGCTCCGGCTCCGGTTCCAGTTCCACTTCTCCGAGCCCGAGCCCGAGCCCGAGCCCGCTGCCGCAGGCCAGCGGTGCGTCTAGGCGCGTGCTCGTGTCGTCCGTTGCAGTTGGGCTTGTGCTCTTGGTTGCCTGTGCCATCACCCTGTCGTCCGTGGTGGCTTGATTAAACTTAGAAGTCTGTTTTCTGCATTCATGTACTTAGTGCGCCGTCAGTTTAGGAAGTAATGTTAGCTTGTCGAGATCTAGGAGGTATACGCGTGTCGGTTAGGAATGGTTGGGCCACTGGGCCGAGTCCGCATGCTCTTTATGTTAAAGACTTGGTAATTTCAAATAAATGGAGTTCTTGCCATGCTCTAAGGCTAATTGGGATTTTAATCTCGTTTTCTTATTACATTTTTGATTTTTTATTCGAACTTGAAGCCACCATTTACCCTCTGCTCTACTATTATTAGATTAATGCCGAATGGATGAATTTAAAAAAGGAAGAATCGAAAACAATTTGGTTAAAAAGTTTAATTATTCAGTCAATGTTCACTAATCAATTGTGTGTTCGGATCTGAGCGTTCGTCAGATACAGATACAGCATATAAATGTAGTTTATATATATATCTATATTCATTATCATAAATGTGAACAGAAAAAATGGACTACAAGAGAACTATATTTTGAGACGGAGTGAGTAATATATAAGGAACATTAGCTCGCCCAAAAGGCTGTATACACCATAATTAATCATCGCACCAAGCGCAATACAATAATATATCATTAATCTTTTATAGTCATCAATCAGGTGACATTAAGATTATCTTTTAGCTTTTAGTAGTTTGCACACTTGCATGCATGACGTTATTGCATGCTATCGCAAAGATAATTAAAATCGAAGTAGTATGTATATGTTTTGCACTTCTTCCATTTACGTTGCACTCGCAACCCAAACGAGCACAGTACGTACTCCCGGCCGGTATTGTCAATGTCCTTGCGCCGATCACGATCGATCAGCACGCCCCAGCCCTGAACCCCACGACGCCCCGGCCAACGTCGTACAGCACCTCGAACGTCCGCTGCTGCACGTTGCCGATGATGCCCAAGGAGCTGTCGTCGCTGTTGCCCGCGAAGGCGAGGCAGTTGCTGAGGATGATGCCGCTGGCGTCGAGGCTGACAACGGCGCCCCCGGAGAAGACTAGCGCGACGGACGGTATGCTGACGCTGGACTGGCCGCTGAAGTCAAAGCAGGTGTCGAGGATGCCGCTCGGCTGCGCCGGCGGGTACTGCTTCATCCCGGCCTTGAACGCCGACGACAGCGCCGAGTAGGCGGTCGGCGGCAGCCGCGTGATGACCGTGCCCGAGTCCATGACCGTCCCAGCGGAGAAGACCGAGGCGGGTATGCTGAGCTGCCTCCCGCCCACCCTGATGGCCTGGAGGCGCACGCCGTAGAACGTGGGGACCTGGCTGCTCCTGAGCATCGGCGTCTTGACGAAGCCCGAGGTTCCGCTACCGCCAGCAGCGCCGAGCGTGAGGAACCCGGAGGAGCTCGGTGTCGGCGGGAGGCAGTACGAGAAGGCCCTGCCGAGCGTCCCCGCCGTCTGTGACACCAGCGACTGCGCGCCGCCGCCGAGCCCCATGAGCCCGTCGGTCTGGTCGTTGAAGCCCGACTCCACGTTGCTGCACCCGAACTGGAAGCTCCTGACGGCGCTGGAGCCCAGGGCGAGCGTGTCGGAGCTGTAGGTCCCCGTGGTGCTGGAGCCGTCGCCGTACGTGACAATGTACTGGCACTGGGAGCTGGAGGAGCAGCCGTTGCCTTCCTGGCCGAGCTGCGCGCAGTCGGCGGAGCCGCAGGAGAACGGGGAGTACGTGCTCGACGAGCTGGGGTCGAAGAGTGGGTCCGCCTGGGAGTGGCACTGCGAGCACGGCTTGCACTGCACCCACGACACGTCGCTGCCGGTGTCGATGAGCATGGTCTGGGACGTGGCCGGCGAGCCCAGGCCTACGGTGATCAGGTACTCCAGCGTGTTCAGGGAGGTGCCCAGGGCCGTCGGCACGGTGGCGTCCGATCGCTGGACGTCACCACCAGCGCCACCGCCGCCTGAGAACTTCCGCTGGATGTAGGCAGCTCGGAGCTGATCGCGGTGGAGCGTCTCCTCCAACGTCGGCATCTTCTTGGTCGGCAACGGCGAGCATGGGCCGTGACGGTGATGCAAGGGCACCGTGGCGGCACCGGCGGACGACGAAGGAACCGCTGAAACCGTCGTCAAAGCAAGGGAAACGGTTGCCAGATATCATTACAACTGCGCACAGAATAATTAATTAACCGTGCACGGACGGACAGTACTACACCTTTGGACTGGGAACAGACGGAGTCAGTTCTCGGAGAGCCCATGGACAGAACCTTGTAGCTGCCATCATCGCCTGCGCGAGCAATGGGAGAGCGATGGCTGAGAAAGAAGAGGAGGAGAAGCAGCTTCGGAATAGAAGAGGTCATGGATGACTTGCGGTTCAGGCGTTCAGCAACTGAGATGTCAGATATGCAGTGAGTTGCCGCTTCAGAATGCACCTGCTGCTTATATAGAGAGACGGAGGCAGGGAGCAAGATGAACCGGGGGTGCATGCCCCGGAACCGACGCAACCAGCCAACCAGGACGACGGCGGCGATCGACTCGTGGTGGACTAGGTAACGGTGGCGTGCATACATGGGGGCACGACCGCCGCCGTACCAAATCGGACGGCGAGGCGTGCGGTCTTCTCCAACGGATGTGTTGCCGCCTAGATCAGCGCGCAAAAAGACCACTTTTGAATTCTTCATCTTTGTGATAACATTGGATGATTATTAGCTAAGAACGTCATCTTACTAGACAGTCAGTCTGTTTGAGTTCGGAAAATTAGGCAACTGACTTATATTTAATAACAACGCATTATTTTACGCAGCAAGTTCCGACTTCGAATCCTTTGCTGGGGCAATTTACATAACAAGCTTATGAGTTATGACTAGAGAGAACGATGCTGAGTGCATATTGAAACCGTTGCATATATATATACTAGTTGGTTGCCCGTGCGTTGCGACGGCTTACAACAATACTCACGTAAACTATCCACCAAAAAAATTCAATATTTTTTTATTAATTGTCTCCACTCTCCGTATAATATTTTTTGATTTGGCTAATTGATGTTATTGTTTACTGCATGCAATATATTATGTTACAACACGACCAATAAAGTGAGCGATTAGAAAAGAGTTCACAACGGCTGACTGAACGAACAGAGATTATAAAATGACATAATTCCACCATACAGAGACCAAATAAGAGAAAGTTTATGAGCTCAAGTTTTTAAAATAAGTCACATGAACTCAAACTTATAAAAAAGATGGATCAAAATATGGAGTGATTGCTAAAGTCAGACATCAATAAAAATTGGATGCGCTCCATATAAATTATGCTACTTCGTAACAATTACTAACGTTTAAAACCAACAAATAATCTTTCATTTTACTGTTAGTGTGACAAATCATTGTTGCTCCATCCAATTCAGCAACCTCAAACACCATGGAGTCCATTGCGCTAATGTGGTCTAAGAAACAACATAATGCTTGCAAGAGCCAAGAACGTCGTGCCGTGCTTAGGCTGTAGCCTCGGCCCGTAGTGCTAGCCCGGTCTGACACGATTATATTTTTTATTTTAAAAAAACGTATATACATATATACAATTTATATTAAATATTAAAAACATCTGAACATAATGTTTTACTGGTTAGACAGCTTCACCCAGTGTTTCTTACCCTTGTTTGATCAGGGCATGGGTTCGAACCCCACCTCATGCACCACTTTTTAACGTTTTACGCTGATTTAATCAAATTTCCCGACAGGCTAGCCCGTCACAGTCAGCAGGCCGGCATAAACTGGTGCTTTAAGTATATATATATATATATATATATATATATATATATATATATATATATATATATATATATATATATATATATATATATATATATATATATATATATATATATATAGTTCCTCTCAATTTTTTTTGTTATAAAAATAAGTGAAATTTTGGACAGCGTCAGTGTTTCCAAAATATAACTTGGACCAATATTTTCTCTCCGTGATTGCTAGATAGGGACGGATAACGAGCTAAGTACAACTTTTCCAAGTTTACTTAATTAATAAAATCTTGTTTTCTTGATATACTGAATTTTTTGAGAGCTAACTTCGAACGGAGCTTAACGAACCGAGTGTAACGAGCCGATACGAAGTAAAAAAAAAAAATCACTGAAAAACAACTCGTTTTTATTTTAAAAACATTTTATTAATCGAGCCAGTAAGCTGGCTCAACGATCTTTTTTGTCCGGATCTAGTTGTAGGCGGCGTCAATGAAATAGGGAGAAGGCTAATCTGTAGCCATTATCAGCAAGGGAAGAGTGCTTGGCACTTTCCACAAGGACAGGAGCTCAGGGTCATCGGTTTCATCACTAATGGACAATGGTTGCGAGAGAAATGGTGGAGGCTGATGAAGAATCTGCTACAGTGTTAGAAATGCTCTATCTTGGCAAGCTTTTTAGTGAATGCTCTATCTCTTAGCTCGATCAGCAGGGTAGCTAGGGTCTCTAGAAATGCTCACCACAACAGTGAGAAAGAAGGGCCTATCTATAACAAACATAATGTAGGTTTCAACTTGTCAAGTTGGCAACAGTTTAATATATATGAGCAAGATGCCGCCCGCTCACTTTTTAATTATATGATGTTTAGAAGAAGATAATTAGTAATCAGTATGTCTTACTAATTAATTAGTTTGTTAACTTAATATATAAATCAGTGGTGAGAGTATTTTGTCAATTTTACCATTTTGTAATGTGCAATAGCATCTGTACGTATTTGGAAGCTAATCATTCATCATGAAACGATGACGAAACCTAGTCATGCATCATTGACTTCTACTAATCTTGTGCTAATTTTATAATAATAATAACAATAGATTAGTCTGTTTCGCGAAATTTAACTACTTAAGCTTCAGATGGCGCTTTCGAGTGAGAACGGGCATACTAGGCCAGCGGACTCGGGGCATCAGTAAAGTACACCGTACCTCTAATTTCCCACCATTTATACGTTGTCCCATTGTATTTGTGTCATGGCATTGTTAACTTGAGGGCGCCATTTCGTAGAAAGATTCTGCAATGTTCGGCAACCGGTCACATCGCTGGAATGAGATTCTGTACCAGCTGTATGCTCTAATGGACCAGTCTCCGTTCCGTCCTTCAGAAGAACAAGTTTATGAGAACCCATTAGCAAACCTCCAAACGTTAAGTCCAAGACCCAATCATTTCTTGAAAATTACACTTGGATATGCTGCATCTGCTTAGCTACTTAACCTGAGAGAAAACAGTTAGAACTAAGAATTGTTCATTTTTGGTATTTTTCTTTTTGAAACTTACATGGGGTTTTGAGCCACTACTGCAAAATAAATAAAAGGCTGAAAACTAACAGAAGTCGTCCAAATTAAAACAATAGCAAGAGAAAAGAAGCGAAGGGATAAGCCTAAGCTAAATTGTTTTGGTGGTCGTGCCACCTCCCACCAGCCAAAGGAATCGAACTTTAACTGACTTAGACTCTGTTCGATTTAGTCGTAGATTTTTAAAAATCTAATTTTAACTGTGAGCTATGAGAAAGTTGTTATGTGCTGATGGTTGTTGGAAAACTAAAGTATGTTTAGTTGAAACAACTGTCAACTATAAATGCTATAGACATGACCGTTTGGTAACATGAATGACAAAAAAATTGGAAAATCTAGACAATTAACATATAGGCACTCATGTTAATATAAATGCTCGCTCAGTAGTATTTTCTGTTTTATCAATAATTTGGAGATGTTAACCATGGTAAGAAAACAACACTTTAGCCTAAGGTAAGAACTCTTTCTTTTTAATTGAAAGGTAGAGCTCCTTGCTGAAAAAAAGGTAATCAAGGTAAAAAAGTTTAACTCGTTAACTTCTTAATTGATATGTACCGACCCCCATTCTAAATTATATGTTTATTTGTTTTTAAACATATTATTTTTACTATATATCTTGGTATACTTTATATCTAGTTGCACAATTACAGTTATGTATAGTAAAAAATAAACTATCTTATAATTTAGAATAGATAGAATACTTCAACAACAATAAAGTGCTTTCACCACAGGCTCAAACGGCCATAATGTCTCTCCCGTCATAGAACCAACATTGTTATCGATTCTTCTACAACCGGTGGTGAAAATGATGTAGCAGAAATATTTTTCATGGTAGTGAATAAGAACTAGAGTTTGAATTTAATGGATGGATCAAAATTTGTAACAACCATATAAGACCAAATGTTGAAAGTCAAAATATATGTTTATGTCGTAAGATGCAACAAGAGTTCATATAAACTAAGCTATGGTTTTAACTAAATTTCCATAGAGATGCAATTCGAATGATGAAAACACAAATAGAGTAATGCACATCCAGATAGAGATTCTAGATGGGTATTTATTGTTTACAAAATAACCAGAGAGAGCAAATATAAGAGATTTTAATTAGTTGCATGCATAGATTTATTTATCAAAGTTGTAATACCTAATTTGGAGAAAAATGATAATCTAGGTGGATTGCTTTCTCTAAAAGTAACTTCATCAGGATCCCTACTTAAGCCATCAAAACCAACTTTAAGGTCCATAACAAAAAAGAGCTCTAATAGGTCTTTACTACTAGTGTCCTCAGTTTTTAGAGGGACCTCAAATCCCCATCCCATCTCTCATTCCTAGGGCCCTAGTGCAAGTCCTCAAATGATGTTTGTTGAGTGCTCTTGGAACCGTGCTCACCTATCCGCCTCCAATGCTGATATGCCTCCTCCTCTATCTCCGATTAGGAAAACACAAAGGTGTATTGGAAGTGAGAATATCAAATGTTTTGTGATAAAATTTAAATCATATAAGGTCATCTATTTTTGGTTGGAGAAAGTAATTATTCTCAAACGCATAGAAACTATGTTCATAGTTTCAAAAGAAAGAGAGATAACATGAACATAAATTTTAGTATAATGCATTCATAGGAAAGATAACATCTTAGATAAGTAAAACAACTTATTGTTGGACACCAAAATGAGCGGACGGTCCGGCCCATGGGTCCGGACGGTCCGCGTGTCCCGAGATTAGATTAACTCGGATGTTTATCCTTATCTCGTGCGTGGTTATCCATCTAATCACGTGGAAGTTTGTTGGCTATCTCTTAGGAAAAGGTCCAGACCTCCTCCCCTATAAATATAAAGGGGTACGGCCGATTGAGAACCCCCGAACACATTCCAATCGAACCAATTACCTTATTTACTTTTCCTGCCCTAGGAGTAGATGTAGCATAGTTCTAGTTGTAGCCTTCCGCATATCCACCTCCACCCCTAGTTGACTCTACGTCGTCTAGATCCGTCTTGGGTGGCCTGCCGATCCCAAGACGACCCTAGGATCTCACCCCTCCCGGGGGGCAAGATCTAGTTGTCCATCCAAGACCTCTTCCTCGATTTGATCTCTTAATTCCTAGGCGACTCCACGTCGTCTGGGGACGCTCCAGGTGACCTGTCGACCCGGAGCACCTTAAGATCTTTTCCCCCCAGGGGACGAGATCTAGATTCCAGCAAGGAGGAGGAAGACGACCCTGTCGCCAGGTCGCGGACCGTCCGGCCCAGAGCTGCGGACCGTCCGGTGTGACGCAGGGAAGACACCGCTCCTGCGCCCAGGCCGCGGACCGTCCGGCCCAAGGCCGCGGACCGTCTGCGCCGTCGTAGAGGGCACTACCAGGCGATCCGGCGACCTGTCGCAGGCCGCCACTACTGTTCACCTTGCAGAGCCGAACCCAAAGTGCCAAGTACCGCCAAGCGGTTCATTATAGTGTTTGGTGACCAAAAAGGCGCCAACATACTTTTTGGCGACTTCGCTGGGGACGAGGTTGCAGGTCTACAAAATTAGGCTTACATGGCCGATTCTAAAGATCTCAACAGTGCTTCTCCAAACAGCGACACAAGGCTGACTAATTTATCGGCCGCTGAGCGTGAAAGATTAAAAGATGACATGAAGAAAATAGACGAGGAGGTCCAGCGACAAGCAGATCAGGTGCTCAAGGTGGCGGATAAGTGGTTCCTCTCGCATTTCAGGGTAGATTGTCACCAGAAGGCCGTCCAAGAGAGGGAGATAAACGCCGAGTACATGTCAGCCGTGCTGCAACAGCTCCCCACGATAGGTGATGCCAGGTCAGCCGATGATATTCCATTTATTAAAATTTCTTTTGATAATCGGATTAAAAGTATCACAGAGGATATAGAAAGGATGGCACATGCATTAGGAAAAACTCACATGCCGAATTTTTTATCACATAAATTAGGCGTCAAAACAATTGCGCCAAATACATCGGCAACAAATGGGTTTCCCCAGCCATATTCTGGTATGCCGATGGACTCATATCCAGGACGAGCGTCACCACCATCTTCGCTAAATGGTGAGTCAACTCTGAGCACGGCCGGACCGTCCGCACACAATTGCGGACCGTCCGGCCCTCCGTCAGACCGTCCGGCACCCTACGCCGGATAGTCCGGAGTTACACAGAGCCCACCACAAGGGTCACAGGTGTTGCCTGACGTGACCGGACGGTCCGAGGATAGTACCGGACCGTCCGATCCACCCGCAGACCGTCCGACTGTGCAGGTCGGACCGTCCGGAGCACCAGAAGTCACCTGTGATCCGCCTAGTGCGGAAGGCCGACATAAATATAATCGGTCACCCAAGCCCCAAGAACTAAAAAAGTCACATGTCCCTGAGCTTGTTTGGCCCACTAAGGCCAAACCTTCTGTTCGCTCTCACCCGCACTCGACACAAAAGGAAAAAGTTAAGTTCACATTTAATATTACTAAATGTGATAAAATATTTGATGAGTTGCTTAAACATGGTAATATTAAATTGTCACATATAATTCCTCTGGTTGAACAATTAAAAGGGCGTGTTTATTGCAAATGGCATGGCTCCTTTCTCCATAACACCAATGATTGTGTCGTCTTCCGTCGGCAAATACAATCGGCTATAAACGAAGGCCGGTTGAGGTTTCAAAAAGAGGTGAAAATTGACAGGCCACCTGTTCCTGTCACCACATTAGAGCCAACGAGCAAAAAGGCCATAATTCGGCCTTGTGCGGCCGATAAAAGTAAAAATAAAAATATCGTCATTGGTGATCCTCGCACACCAAATATGTCACGCAGAATGGTTACTCTAAAGGCTCCGGACAAAAGAAAGACCGGGGGCACCGGGGGGCAAGCACGATCGGACACCCGATCACGGTCATCTGTCCTGCGTACGCCGGACGATCCGGGTACTAAGGCCGAACAGTCCGAGACAGGCGCGGACAGTCCGGCTATGATGGCCGGACGGTCCGCAGATGGTCAGAAGCAACAACCTCAGACCATCGGACCACAACGTTCCAACACAAGTGTTAGGAAACAAAACACTACTAAGACGTCTGGACGACTCAGTAGAGTCGGCCCTACTTTTGGTCAGTTGCTTGCCAAATATATGAAGAAGGTCGTTCCACACAACCGGCCAATAAAACAAACGAAGTCAAAAGGGCGACCTGTGCGAAAGCAAAAGCCAACTAAACGGACCCAAAGGGTAGCACAACCAAGATCGCCTTGTCATCCTCCTCCAGGGATAGCATGGTGCGTCCCGTTCTATCCATCGTCGATGTGTTGTCCTGCTCATGTGTGGGGTGGTACGACGATGAATTCGTATTACTGGCCCAATCCGTTTGCTTATTTGGGCTGGGGGGCACCACAAGTTTTTGCCTATTGACATGTTGATCAGGTAGACATGGCCGAAGAGGATGCGATCCGAAACGGCCTCTGTGCATTAAAGTCCCATCAAGTATTTATATTATCTGATCGCAAGAGCCGATGACTTGCATCGAGCTGAGTCCTTACTTCGGGAACAAAACCTCATGAGGTCAATTGTTTCTGAAGTTTTCGCTGATGCTTTTGGTTCGCCAAGCTCCACCAAAAGGCAGGGGGGCATATGTTGGACACCAAAATGAGCGGACGGTCCGGCCCATGGGTCCGAACGGTCCGCGTGTCCCGAGATTAGATTAACTCGGATGTTTATCCTTATCTCGTGCGTGGTTATCCATCTAATCACGTGGAAGTTTGTTGGCTATCTCTTAGGAAAAGGTCCAGACCTCCTCCCCTATAAATATAAAGGGGTACGGCCGATTGAGAACCCCCGAACACATTCCAATCGAACCAATTACCTTATTTACTTTTCCTGCCCTAGGAGTAGATGTAGCATAGTTCTAGTTGTAGCCTTCCGCATATCCACCTCCACCCCTAGTTGACTCTACGTCGTCTAGATCCGTCTTGGGTGGCCTGCCGATCCCAAGACGACCCTAGGATCTCACCCCTCCCGGGGGGCAAGATCTAGTTGTCCATCCAAGACCTCTTCCTCGATTTGATCTCTTAATTCCTAGGCGACTCCACGTCGTCTGGGGACGCTCCGGGTGACCTGTCGACCCGGAGCACCTTAAGATCTTTTCCCCCCAGGGGACGAGATCTAGATTCCAGCAAGGAGGAGGAAGACGACCCTGTCACCAGGTCGCGGACCGTCCGGCCCAGAGCTGCGGACCGTCCGGTGTGACGCAGGGAAGACACCGCTCCTGCGCCCAGGTCGCGGACCGTCCGGCCAAAGGCCGCGGACCGTCCGCGCCGTCGTAGAGGGCACTACCAGGCGATCCGGCGACCTGTCGCAGGCCGCCACTACTGTTCACCTTGCAAAGCCGAACCCAAGGTGCCAAGTACCACCAAGCGGTTCATTATAGTGTTTGGTGACCAAAAAGGCGCCAACACTTATATTAGCTTGTCTTTTAGCTAAGACAGGTCAATAAAAATGCGAAATCCAATACTAGAGAGTATTCTAGAGATAGAGTTTGTGCTTGCGGTGAATTTGGCCATCGTTTGCTTGCACGATTCCCACAGTCTACATGTGGGCCTACTGTCCTCCACCCTGTAACATGTGTCACAAGAGCTATGAGTGTTTGGTTTCAAGGAGTAAAGTTTAGTATGTGTCACATCAGATATTTGAATGCTATTACGAGTATTAAATATAGACTAATTATAAAAATAATTATAAAGTTAAAGAATAACAACAAGAAAAATTATTAAAACTAATCAGTCCATGGTCAGCAAATGTTTACTATGGCATCACATAAGTGAATCATTGTTGGGGACCATAATTAGGGGTACCCCCAAGACTCCTAAAACTCGGCTGGTAACCACCATCAGCACAAGCTGCAAAGGCCTGATGGGCGCAATACAGATCAAAGCTCCGTCCACCCAAGGGACACGATCTCGCCTCGCTCGAGCCCAGCCTCGGGCAGGAACAGTAGACCCAGGTGGATTCACGCCTCGCCCGAGGGCCTCCTCAAGCAACGGGCACACCTTCGACTCGCCCGAGGCCCGGCTCGGGCAGGCTTCGCAGTGAAGCAACCTTGGCCAGATCGCCTCGCCAACCGACCATATCGCAGGAGCATTCAATTCAAGGATCGCCTGACACCTTATCCTGACGCGCGTTCCTCAGTCGGCAGGGCCGAAGTGACCGCAGTCACTTCGCCCTTCCACTGACTGACCTGACAGGAAAACAGCGCCGCCTGCCCTGCTCCGACTGCTGTGCCACCCGCCAGGGTGAGGCTGGCAGCAGCCGAGTCCAGCCTCAGGCGCCATGGGAAGCTCTGCCTCGCCCGACCCCGGGGCTCGGCCCCCGCCTCGACCTCGGAAGACGGTCTCCGCCACGCCCGACCCCAGGGCTCGGACTCGACCTCGGAAGACGGTCTCCGCCTCGCCCGACCCCAGGGCTCGGACTCAGCCTCGACCTCGGAGGAGTCACCGCCTCGCCCGACCTTGGGCTCGAACTGACCACGTTACAGGGGGGCACATCATTACCCTACCCCTAGCTAGCTCAGGCTACGGGGAACAAGACCGGTGTCCCATATGGCTCGCCCCGGTAAACAAGTAATGATGGCACCCCGCGTGCTCCCATGACGACGGTGGTTCTCAGCCCCCTACGAAAGCAAGGAGACATCAGCAAGGACCCGACAGCCCCGACAACTGTGCTTCTACAGGGCTCAAGCGCTCCTCCGACGGCCACGACATCACATGAACAGGGCACTAACAACTCTCCGACAGCCACGTCGGCATGTACATAGGGCTCTGGCTCCTCTCTGCCGAACACGTTAGCACGTTGCTATACCCCCCATTGTACACCTGGACCCTCTCCTTACATCTATAAAAGGAAGGTCCAGGGCCCTCGTACGAGAAGGTGGCCGCGCGGGAGGACGGGCTGACGAACAAGCTCTCTCTCTCTCTCTCTCCCTCGCGGACGCTTGTAACCCCCTACTGCAAGCGCATCCACCCTGGGCGCAGGATAACACGAGCCGCGATTCCCTTTTTTCCCCCTTGTGTTCCATCTCGTGCCGACCCATCTGGGCTGGGACACGCAGCGACAATTTACTCGTCGGTCCAGGGACCCCCCGGGGTCGAAACGCCGACAATCATAAACTAATCAGGTTTAATAGGTTTGTCTTATTGTCGGGGATACGATCCTCGGTCCTTGGGGCCCCATCGGTCAGTAACCACACCGGTGGAAAGGCCTCTGGTAACTGGGGCCTGATGGTCAGTCGGAGGAGACAGATAATGTCTACCCTGGAAGAACTCGCTCCCGGACGAACCCCGTGGCACTAAGCCTGGGATCGGGCGTGCCGAAGAGAAACCACTCGAGTGGACCCCGCGCATGGCCCAAGACCAACCCATTGTAAATGACCAGCCATATTAACTACGCCTAACGTCGAGCCACAACGGAGGCGCCGATCTGCCTCCCACTTATGACTCGAACCCTCGGGATGCAGAGCACTCATGACCTGCGAGCTCCTCGGACTGTGACACATTTTTGGCCCTCGCGTTCCTCGGCCAGCGGTACACTCATGACCTATCGGGACTAGGCCTGAGTGCGCACGCCGCGGATAGTGGCGCAACACGACGAGCCGCACCAAGCCCCCATGTTAGGAAGACCAGAGGTCGGCATAGCCCAAATGATGGCGCTCAGGCCCACGATGCCCGTGCCATCCACAATAAAGAATACAGGACAACCAAGCGATCACGAGCACGTGTGGCTTTACCTCATGGTAAGACGCCCAATTTTACAATTGTCTGGTGGCTCCTTCCCAAGGAAGCCAGCACGGGCCGACCCCCCTCAGCCCATAAAAGGAGGAGGCCGACCCCTGGACACGGGAGGTTCTTTTGTCTCAAGTGGACTTAGAGCTTCTTTTTGCTCAGATGGACGACGAACGGACGGACCCCAGACGAGACGACGTCCAGAAGGCCGAAGAATAGGAGGAAAACTTAGCTAAGACTCCACCTTGTAACCACCTCCCCCACGAACAAGAGACTTGGAAGTCTCTCCTCCCTCTCTCGCCCTGCTTGTAACCCTTACTACGAGCTTTGATCATTAATGGTGTCGGTAGCATAAGTCGACGATGACTCGATGTAGAGACGTTCTGCCTGAACTAATATAAATTTTGCGTCTATCGTTCGGAGCCCGGAACGCGCACAATAAATTTATTTGTCGGAGCGAGGCTCAAGACACCGACACTTATCGTTTAGTGTTTATTAGTATAATTACTTTTGTAATTAAACTGTAATTAATATTTCTAACTAGCATCCAAACATTCTATGTGATAGTGATTAAGAAAATAGTTTGCTTGCGTGGAACTATAATTAATATTCTTAACTAGCATCCAAACATTCTATGGGATAGGTATTAAGAAAATAGTTTGCTCGCGTGAAAACGACATGGACTTTGCTTGCATCCAAACATAATGCATTCACTGGAAACTGGAAGCTAGCCACTTTCTTAGCAAATCACCATATAAATAATTCAAAATACATCTATAGCAGCCCCTTAATCTGATTTGTCCCTCCCAAACTTAAATCCTACCATCGCCTCTGTATCCATTGCTTCTTGCGTGGCCGAGCGAACTCTGTTCCTGCCATGGTGTAGTCCCCCTCGCCGCGTGATGTCTGTCATGGACAACGAGTGGCTCTCTTCTCGTTGAAATTGGGCGCGCACCGAGCTTTCGCTGCTTTTGACCGTCGGATTTAGAGTATGTTTGGTTCGCTACCTAATTTATTATATTTTATCTAACTTTTTTGTCTAAAATTAGTTATTTAATTTAAATAACTAAATTTAAATAAAGTGTGACACAGTTAGCCACGAATAAAACGTCGTTCCTTCGGCAGCGCTCGGTTGTGTGGGTTCGGCAGCTTTGTTTGGCACCGGAGATTCCTGGACAGTGGCGTGTGGCGCGTCCGTATCAGCAACAGCGACGTGCGTCGTCGTCAGGAAGCAGATTCCTTCTACGCTGCGTCTTAGCTTGTCCCCTGCGGCAGTTGGTCATCCATCCACGGCTATCTTCTCTACTACTCTAATTAACGACACTACGTATGTGTACGTACGCGCTGCGCCGTTGTTGTTGGGGAGTCTGAGAGAGAGATGGATGGACAGGCCGAACGAGCTTCTCAAGAGCTGTGCAAGCTTGTCCGGCCGGGCACAAGTGCACAACACAAGACGTCGTCGTCCCCGGACCAAAAAGAAGTTGTTGCACCTGCACAAGCCGATAGATGCCCTCTCACTATATAGATAGATACTTAGATATAATAGCTCTGATTTGTAGGTGTTGGTACCGATCTGGGCGTCAATCACTGTTACCGTCCGACGGTGCTTCCTGCACGGTGCGGACAGTCCGTAGCTTTGGACCGGATGGTACGCGACCTAGCTGCAGGGGCGGCTCCTTTCCTTCGTTGCTTCGGCCGGTCCATGCCCTAGACCATACCGTCCACAATGGCGTAGGATCCTCTTTCTTCTCACGGGGCTTCTGTTTGACGAATAATCCCGTTGTTTGGCACCAAAAAGAGCCAGCGGACGGTCCGGCCCTGGAGCCGGACGGTCCGCGGTCCGGACAGTCCGCGCCTGTGGGCCGGACGGTCCGCGCCTGCGCAGAGTAGATTAGGGTTCCGAGTTTTGTGCTATGTTTGTTGGCTAGATTTGCGGAATTAGCTCGGAATCCAGTCATGTAAAGGGTCCAGCCCCCCTCCTCTATAAAAAGAGAGGCATACGACCGATTTGTAATCATCAATCGAATCAATACAACTTCTATTTCGCATTTTATCCTAGGAGTAGTTCTATTCTAGCTTAGGTTTAGCCTCTCGATCCTCAAATTCTTCGCCTCTCTTCGACTCTACGCCGATTAGAGGAGTCTAGGTCGGCCGGCCCGAGCCTAGACAACCCCTAGGATCTCTCCTCCCCGACGGTGTCTCTCCCGGGAGCGAGATCCAGGCGCCGCCGGCGATCTTCCGCCGCCCCTGCGCACGCGCGGACCGTCCGGCCGTCAGGCAGGAAACCTTAGCCCCTGCGCCAGGTCGCGGACCGTCCGGCCCCAGGCCACGGACCGTCCGCGCCTGACCAGAGAGCACCGCCGCCGGTTCTTCTTAAGTATTTGGCGCTCCGAAAAAGCGTCAACATACTTTTTGGCGACTCCGCTGGAGAAAGCATATTTAGACCTATCAAATCGGCCCTCAATGGCCTGTTCAAGGGATAGCTCTGATATTTCCTCAAGCAACATCATAGAGCCGACTTGGGACACATTGCCGGCTGACGAACAGCTCCAGTTCGAGGAGCACAAGGAGCAGATGATCCAGGAGGCAAAAGCGAGGTTCTTGGCCAACTTCAAAGTGGACAGGAACAACAAAGTCGTCCGACATCGGGCGACAGATCCGGCTTCACCGCGACCCACGCCAGACATCCCCAATGTAAGTAATACAAATGAGCTGCAATCTCTTAAGAATTATGTAGATGAACAGCGTGAACAAATACAAAATATCATAGGGGATATGCAAAACGACTATAGGAGATTAGCGCGTGCATTTGACAAATCTAGTATTGCAAATTTTCCATCACACGAGGTAGAATTAGGGGGTAACACGCGTAATACATCGGCTGTAGGTTGTCACGACCAGTCACAACCCCTTTATGGGATGCCGATGGACACGTACCCTGAGCAACCGCAAATCGGCAGCAAAACAGCCGATCTGCACATGCCCGGACCGTCCGCACGTGAGCGCGGACCGTCCGGGCCAGCCACGGCCGGCCGGACCTATTTTTAATGAAGTACCCAGACACGCACCCGAGCCACCACATATGACACAGAACCCAAACTACCTAGTCGGACGGTCCGCATACAACGACGGACGGTCCGCATATAACCACGGACGGTCCGGGTACGTATCCGGACAGTCCGCGCATGAGTCTTTTGAGGAGGATTATTACCTGAATCCTCGCCCGTCCCAGCAACACTTCCCATCACACTGTGCAATGCACCAGCCCATTAATTCAGGATCCAGAGCCCAGGAAAGCTTTCCGGCCCCACCTAGAAGGCCGGAAAGAAACGATCAAACCTATGAGCCATATAGGGCAAATGGAAATGCACCACGTAGCTCAAACCAATGGGGGGGGGGGGAAAGACAACATACTAACATACAACCAACCCCACCTATGTTTGACCAGAGAGCCGGTGGTCTTGCACCGGCTGCCATTGATATAGTGAGGGAAGAAATAGCCGGGGCATTCCGAGATAAGCTTGGAGTAAGCATGGTCCCTGGGGGGCAATCATATCGGAAACCTTATGACAGCCTATTTGATCATCACCCGTACCCACAGGAAACTAGAATACCCGAATTCGCAAAATTTTTGGGTGACCAAGGGAAAAACACGCGCGAACATATAGGCCAGTTCTTAGCGCAATTGGGAGAATTGGCCGACACAGAGGCATTTCGCGTGCGTTTATTTTCATTATCTCTAACAGGAACTGCGTTCGCATGGTATGCCACTTTACCTCCTAATTCCATTTCATCATGGGGGGATCTAGACCAAAAATTTCATGATCATTTTTTTCTCCGGTGACTATGAGTTGGATTTGGTAGATTTAGTGTCATTGCGACAGACAAAAGATGAATCGGTTAATGATTACATCCGGAGATTCTGAGATACAAGAAACCGATGCTTTCAAATTCATTTAGCAGAAAAACAGTTAGTAGGATTAGCCTTTAATGGTCTACGATATTGTTTAAAAGAAAGATTAGAAGGCATCCAATTTTTACACTAGCGCAGTTACACCAGAGAGCTTTGGCTTGCGAAAGCCGGAGCAAAGAAACTGCTAAAACAATGCGTCACAATGTACATATAGTAGAATGCGACCAAAGTAGCTCAGATGACGAATCAGCAGAAGTGTATGCTGCTGAAATGGTTTGGCCAAAACAGGCCAAATCTTCGGCTTGTTCCTCCTTACAACCGGTTCAAAAGAAACGGCAAGAGGAGGTTAAGTTTACATTTAATGTTGGTAAGTGTGATAAAATATTTGACGAATTACTCAGAAATGGCAATATTAAAATAAATCACACTGTTCCATCCGTCGACGAGCTAAAACGTCGTGCGTACTGCAAGTGGCATAACTCATTTTCTCATGCCACTAATGATTGTAATGTATTTCGGCGACAGATTCAATCGGCCATTAACGAAGGACGATTGAAATTTCAGGAAATGCAGGTGGATACAGAGCCCTTTCCGATGAACATGATCAACTTCGAGGGCAACAAAGTCCTGGTTCGGCCAAATACAGCCGATAAAGGCAAAGGCAAAGAAACAATCATCAGCAATGCTAAAAAGGCCGATGGGGATTGTAAAGTTTCTTGCAGGAAAGTGGTGGCCGAGAAGACTCCCGATGGAGGGGAGACCCTGAAGGTGACCATCACAACCTCTAGCACTGGGGGGCAAGCGCAGACAGGGAGACAGTTGCGGGAACCCGTGCTACGCATCGCGGACAGTCCGCCATCCAGACGCGGACGGTTCGACGCTTCTCCGGACGGTCCGGAGACTCCAGCGGACGGTCCGGCCATGCTCAGGACTCGCAGCGACCACGTACCTTCAAACCACGACGACCAGAGATTGGTACGTGGAAAACATATACATTTAAAGCAGCTGGTCGGCTGATCAAGCCTGGCCTGACTTTCGATCAATTGTTGTCTAAATACGTGAAAAAGAAGGCCGGCCCCAGTGACCGGCCAGCAAAGCGACCCCGCTCACCCATTCATGAGCAACGTCAGGTCAGGCCGATTGGATCACCCCACCAATCGAAAGAAATGAAAGGTCATACTGTACAATTGAGACCTAACATACCGACATGGACACCTCCACCCCCTTATCCATCCATGCCATATCCATACACATACCTACCTCCACCATATGTCCCGAATCAAATGTGGGGCATGCCACCATATCCATTTGGGATGCAACAGTACCCCGCCTGGGGGGCACCCCAAACATCTGTTTTTGACAGGTTGGCGCCACCAGTACAAGACCGATTGAGCACCGCTCAATCCGGCCACCAGGCACAGACCCAACAAGATTGTCGGACTACTCGGCCTCCAAGGCCGACCAATCCGGCAGGGGGGCATATGCCTGCGGCAGCTGAAAGAACGACAAAAAAGGACATTATCAAAATAGGTATAGCAGATGTCGTTATACAAAAAGAAAGTGAAGGGTCGATGATTTTTGGTGAATCGGCCAATGAAAAATAAATCATTTAAAGCCGCTCTTCGTGCGCGGCCATATTGATGGGATACCGATTGCTAAGATGTTGGTAGATGGAGGGGCGGCTGTAAATCTAATGCCTTATTCATTGTACAGAAAATTAGGCAAACAAGATGACGAACTTGTCAAAACCAACATGACCCTCAGCGGTGTTGGAACTGATAGTTCGATCAATGCCAGGGGAGTCACGTCCGTTGAATTAACCATCGGGACTAAGACCCTTGCTGCTGCATTCTTCGCCGCTGATGTAGAAGGAAATTATAGTTTAATCCTAGGCAGAGATTGGATTCACGCCAATCAATGTATACCTTCTACATTACATCAAATGCTAATACAATGGGTAGGCGATGACATAGAACAAGTACATGCTGATGTATCGGCCTGCATCGCTGTGGCCGATGCCCCTGTACTCTGGACTTATGAGACTGCTACATGTCTCACAGGAGTAGATTTTTCTGATTATCAATTCATAAGTATAGATAAGAAAGGTTTCATTCCTGTAATGCTAGAGCCGATGGAGAATCGGCTAAATCCTAAATAAAGTTTAAATGATGAATACACACAAAGTTCATGAGTCCCTGGTCACGGACAGTTCGGCTTCCAAGGCCGGATGGTCTGGTCTTTCACAAAAGGGTTCGGACTTTAAGACCGAACATATATCACAGCAAAAGGATAGTATTACGGATGATCCGGTCCCCGAGACCGGAAAGTCCGCCGTCACACAACCTCTATGGGGAACATGATAGAGGAATTCAGAGATCTTGATAAACTAGGACAGGGGTTTACATCGGCCGATCCTTTGGAGGAGATTGACATAGGAGATGGTAAAACTCCAAGGCCGACTTTTGTAAACAAGACTCTGGAGACCGATCCTAGAGATGAGATGATCGGTCTATTGAAGGAATATTCAGATTGCTTTGCTTGGAATTACACTGAGATGCCTAGATTAAGCCGAGAGATCGTAGAGCATCGACTGCGTATTAAATCTGGTTTCAGACCTTTCAAGCAAAGAGCTAGAACATTTCGTCTAGATCTTCTCCCACGCATCAAGGACGAAATCCACCGGCTGCTAGAAGCTGATTTTATCAGACCTTGCAGATACGTAGAGTGGGTCTCCAATATTGTGCCGGTGGAGAAGAAGGAGTCAGGTAAGCTTAGAGTATGCATTGATTTTCGCAATTTAAATAGAGCAACTCCTAAAGACGAATATCCCATGCCCATAGCCGACACATTAATCAATAATGCATTAGGAAATAGAATTATTAGCTTCCAAGATGGTAATGCCAGATATAATCAGATTTTCATGGCCGAAGAAGATGCGTCTAAAACGACCTTCATATGTCCAGGATTCATTGGTTTATTTGAGTGGGTTGTCATGACATTTGGTCTGAAAAATGCTGGTGCTACTTATCAGAGGGCTATGAATTTGATCTTCCATGAATTGTTAGGAAACACTATGGAAGTTTATATTGATGATATTGTAGTTAAATTGGCTGAGTTTAGTTCTCATATAGCTGATTTGCGCAAAGCCTTTGATAAGATGCGTCGGTATGGTTTGAAAATGAACCCACGTAAATGTGCTTTTGGAGTGTCGGCTGGTAAGTTTTTAGGATTTGTCATACATGAACATAGTATAGAGATAGACCCTGACCGAATCATGTCTATTCGGAATATGGGACCTCCGACATGTAAGGTCGAGGTACAGAAGTTTCTCGGCAAGGTGAATTATTTACGAAGGTTTATTTCTAACCTAGCCGGGAAGATTGATGCGTTCACCCCTATTCTTCGGCTTAAGAATGATGTCGAATTCGCTTGGGGGGCAGAACAACAAGAAGCATTTGATCTCATCAAAAAAATACTTATCTTCAGCTCCCGTATTAAAAGCACCACGAGCAGGAGTACCATTCCGATTATACATTGCAGCTGAAGATAAGGTCATTGGGGCTGTTCTGACACAAGAAACTGAAGGGAAAGAGCATGTGGTGACATATCTAAGCCGAAGGTTGGTGGATGCTGAAACATGGTACACTTTTATTGAGAAGTTATGTTTATGCTTGTTTTATGCATGCACCAAATGTAGATGTTATTTACTGTCTAGTCATTGCACTGTTTCTGGTCAAGCCGATGTGATCAAATATATGTTGTTGTTTCATAGCCCAATTATGAGTGGTAGAATTGGTAAGTGGGCTTATGCACTCATAGAATATGACTTGGCCTATGAACCACTGAAATCTATAAAAGGCCAAGTCGTAGCGGATTTCATTGTAGAACATCGGATTAATGATATTCATGAACTAGACATGTCATACCTCACTATTACTCCTTGGACTTTATATTTTGATGGATCGGTTTGCAATGAAGGGCAAGGAATTGGCATCGTACTTGTTTCACCAAGTAGTGTCTCCTTCGACTTCTCTAGCCGATTGAAAACTTATTGCACTAATAATCAAGCTGAATATGAGGCCCTCCTATTCGGCTTAGAACTTTTAAATGGTATGGGAGTAAAACATGTGAAGGTATTTGGTGATTCTCAGCTGTTTGTCCAACAAGTGTTAGAAGAATATCAATGTTTTGATGGTACTCTAAATAGTTACCTTGAGAAATGTTGGAGCATAATCCATTCTTTTGACGAATTCAGTATTCGGCATATCTCTAGAGTTGAGAATGATAGAGCTAACGATTTGGCACAGGATGCATCAGGTTATCGGATAAAGAGAGGGAAATTTCACAAAACTGAAAATTTGATAACCAGTGCAGAGCCAAATTCCCAGGTCGCGGACCGTCCGCGTGATGACGCCGGACCGTCCGGGGTTACTAGAAATGTTCTCTTAATTGATTCGGCTAACAATGAAGCCGATGCAAGTGATTGGAGGACACCTATACTTAATTATTTACGAAATCCCAATATCAGGACAGATAAGAACATTCGGCGAACAGCTTTCAAGTATGTCTTGATGAGTGATGAACTCTACCACCGAACAGTCATTGATGTCTTGCTTAAATGCTTGGGCCCAGATGATGCTATATTGGCCATGGCCGAAGTACATGAAGGAATTTGTGGTACCCACCAATCGGCTCCAAAGATGAAATGGCTGTTGCAAAGGTCTGGTTTTTATTGGCCTAACATGATAGCTGATTGTTTCAAGTATTACAAGGGTTGCCAGGTGTGTCAAAAATTCGGCGACCTACAGTTGGTCCCTGCAGCCGAATTGCATCCTATCATCAAGCCTTGGCCTTTCAGAGGATGGGGATTAGACTTTATCGGAGAAATTCATCCTTCATCATCAAAAGGGCATCGGTTCGTGTTAGTTGCCACTGACTACTTTACCAAATGGACTGAAGTCGTTGCTCTGAAGAACATGACACACAAGGAGGTAATTTAGTTTATAACTGAGCATATTATTCATAGATTCGGCATTCCCCAGACCTAGACTACAGATCAAGGGACTTCTTTTATGTCAAAGGAGGTACGTGAATTTGCTAAATTATATAGAATTAAGTTGCTTAATTCATCTCCATACTATGCTCAGGCCAATGGACAGGCCGAGTCTAGTAATAGGACATTGATCAACTTGATAAAAAAGAAGATATCTGATAATCCTAAGTATTGGCATAAGATTTTGCCCGAAGCTTTATGGGCTCATAGAATATCTAAACATAGTGCTACTAAAGTGTCTCCTTTTGAGCTTGTCTATGGGCAGGAAGCAGTGTTGCCTGTGGAAATAAGTTTGAATGCTGTCAGGTTCACCAGACAAAATGATTTAACCATCACTGATTATTACCATTCAATGATGGATAATATTGATGAGGTGACCGACAAGAGGGTTATAGCTTTGGGAGCAATAGAAAAGGACAAGATCATGGTAGCCAGGGCCTACAACAAGAAGGTCAAAGCAAAGTCATTTCAAGTAGGGGACTGTTGGGGACTTGTTCTCAAATGCTATGAATTAAGAACAAGGCAACATAAAATGTTAAATATCAAAACCCTTCGTCCTTCGCAGCATTATTTCCCTTTGGATATAATGGATTTCGGACAAAGGTTATGAAGGTCACACCTTCATAATCATAATAAAAGATAAGAGAGATTTATACACAAAACACGGAAAATAACATGATTACTTTGAACATTATTATTAATTTATTTCTATTTATTTTACTTATATAAACAACAAAAAATTACAAATGTACCTTTGGCTTGAAGGAAAGTGAGGGTACAAGCGTGATGCTAATGCCAAGTCAGCGTGAACAGTACGGGAGTACTGTTCATCTATTTATAGGCACGGGACGCAGCCCGTGTAAAATTACATTAATGCCCTTTACTTTTATCAATAACTCTATAGTAATTCTTCGAGGTCTAATTTGGCTTTTCATCTTTAAGTCGGTTCCCCTTTTCTGCTATCATGCCGAAGCTCTTCTGCACATAGCTTCGTGATCGTTTCATCCTTCGTCATGATTGTCTTCCATTTCAGTCAAGCTTCGTCTTGATCATGCTCTTGTATACCCGCAACCTGATTCCGAAGATACCTGCTCGCATACTTGGAAAACATTGTCAAATCATGTTTTTGAGGACCTTCGGAAGCCGAAGGCCCCCAGGCCCCAACAGTAGCCCCTCGCAATATTAATTTGTTGTAATGATAAATTCATATTGCGATATGGACGAAGGCCTTAAGCCGAAGGTCCAAAAAAACACCTTCTCTTTGCTAGAATAGCAACAGTCTTTGACAAGCGGGACCCTCCAGTTTTCAACGCACTAGGTGTATAAATAAGAGCTCATCACGAGTTTATTTGGCACGCTCTCTTGCCAACTGCTTTTACTCACCCAACTTTTATCCTGCGCGCAACAACACTTGCTTGGCTTTTTAGATTTTTAAGCTTCGGTTTCGAGAGCACTTTCTCAGCGTTTGCAAGGATGTCTGAAGATAAAAAAGCTGTTGGTGATTCGAAGCTAAGTCTTTCTGAGGAGATGCATCTGGGCTTTCTTCAATCAATGTCGAAGACTAATACAGAGAAGATTACTAAAGAAATTTTGGAGGGTTTATCTGAAGATACTGGTGACAGTGATAGTTATGATGTGGATAGTGGTGGTGAAGACTCCGAAGATCGACCTTGGCGACCAAGCCATGCGGTTTTTGGTAAATCGAGTATTAAAGAAAATCATCTTGTCAATATGAGGGGCCGGTATTTTCGGGACTTGTCCGTTGTGAGGGCTGATAAAGGGGAGAAGACTTGTCCGACTCCTGAGGAAAATGAAGTCGTGGTATTCCGAAGCTTCTTGAAAGCTGGACTACGATTTCCCTTAAGCAGCTTTGTTGTGGAAATACTGAAGATATTTGAAATCTACCTTCACCAACTTACCCCCGAAGCAATCATAAGGATGAACATCTTTGTGTGGGCCGTGCGAAGCCAAGGTTTGGAACCTAATGCAAAAAGTTTCTGCAACATACATGAGTTATTGTATGAAACAAAACCCTGGGGTAAAGAACAGTATCACAACAATTTTGGCTGCTACAGCTTCGGCTCCCGGTCTGGGTCAAGTTGCCCCGTGCCAACCTTTCGAAAGAGGTGGCCCGGCGACTGGATGACGGAATGGTTTTACGTGAAGAATGACTTGAAATCACGGGAAGATATTAAAAGTATCATTATGCGTCCCATCTGGCAACACTTCGGCCTGCGAAGGCCGAAGGTGGAAATGAATGAAGCAGCCGAAGAATGCCAGAGAGCCTTCGGTGTTGTTTGTTCTTTTATTGGGACAAGGGATTTGGTCCAAGAACACATTGCCTTCAGAGTATGGCCACTTGTGGAAAAATGGGAAATGCCGAAGGAGACCATTAAAGAAACTGACGAAGGTGGACTAGTCAGGCTAAAATACACATTTAAATACGGAGATAAATTCGTTGAGCCAGATGATGACTGGTTGAAGAGTATTGAGGCCATCAGTGATGAATTACTTGGTGTATACTCAAAGGCCGAAGATACTACATTATCGGCGGCCTTCGGAGGCCGAAAAAGGAAAAGGCTCAACCGAGTATTTGATGCAATTGGGTTTGTCTACCCCGACTACCATTATCCAGCACGGGGTGAAAAAAGAAAGAATACATCTTCTGCGAAGGAAACTGCTTCAGCCGCTCCTAGCGAGCCGGCGCCGAAGAGGAGAAGGGTAAAAGTTCTCACACACCGGCCACGTTATATTGAACCGGCCACAGTGCCTGCATTTGTCGGTGGAACTCCTTCGGCCACTGAAGCTAAAGAGACAGCTCCCCTGCCAAATATTGAAGTGCTGGCCGAAGTGCCAGTGACTGAAAAAATAGAAGAAACGAGGGCTGAAGAAGTAAAGACATCAGAAGTCTTGAGTCCTTCGGCAAAAACTGAGGCAACAAAAAGCCATAAGGGTCCAGCAGTGACCCCTAAAAGAAAAAGGATGGTTAATGTGCTAGATGTTTTAGAGACAATCAAATCTTCAAGCACAACTCCAAAGAAAATTGCTAAAATTTCCGAAGTGCACACTGAAACTTTTGACGCCGAAGCTTCAAAACCACAGTCTGAAACTGAAGCCGGGCCTTCAGAGCCCGCCAAGGTGAAATCCTTGGAAGCTGAAAAAACGGAAATGGCAGAACAAATTTTGAGTGAAGAAACTGGCACTGCTGCCCCTAAAGCATCTTCCAAAATACGTGATTATATTGTACGACATGCTTCGGGGAAGAGATTATCTGAAGAAGAGATTTTTGAAGCTAATCACTATGCCCGAGAACTGAAGTATTCGAAAGGGGCCTTAGTATTCGACGGCACAGATGAAGATGACTTCTTATACTGCCTCCCAGACAACAAAGAATTATCTGTCTGCCGGGAGATGGCTAGAAGTATGGGGTTCCCGAAGCTTGAAGCTGGGCTCTGCGCTATGACGAAGGACGATCTTGCGGATAGCCTTGCATATAATAGTCTGAAGGTATGAGAATTGTATATTTGGAAATTTGTAATTTTTGAATCATTCTTTTATTCTTATACTAATTCTTTTTTCATATAGGGTTTAATACTGAGCAACGCTTTGAGAGCGCAAAAGAATGCCGAAGACGAGAGCTATAATATTGCTTTCAACAACCTACAAACAGAGGTTATTAAGCTGAGGAACGAAGCTTTGGAAAAAGATAAAATTCTGTTTACACTGGTGGATAAAATAAAGGAAAACGAAGCTACCTCTAAGGCTCAAGCTGAAGCCCAAAAACACGAAATTCAGGATCTTCGGAAACAGCTGGCCAGAGCTAAAGAAGAACGCATACTTGAAGAGACAAAACGAGAACTTAGTGATCAATGGGCAAATCATTTGGAAATAAATGTTGAAGAGCTTCGTGCATCCAAGAAAAGGTGCTATGACAAATCCATAGTGTGTTAAGAAGATAAAATCCAGCTTCGCCAGCGTTGGCGCATTCTCTAGCGAAGAAAATTTCACAAGGGGAAATCCAGAAGGCCCGATTGAATGGATCAGCCACGAAGCTGAGGCCTTCGAAGAAATCTTGAATAGCCGCGGAGACATATGTGCTTTTTCAGGCGCCAGGGGGATTGCTACTGTTTTGGAAAGAAAAGGCTGTGAACATGTGAAATCTTTAGCGCAATCCGAAACTGCCTTGTCTTCCGAAGATATAAAAGACCCCTCGGCCGAAGCTAGCCTGGTTGGTGGAAAATTTTTCACCGACATCTGGGACAATGGCGGCCGAGAAATGGCCCAAGAAATCATTCAAAAAAGCGAAAAAGGCATCCATGATGCTAGGAAGGTAGCAGAGGCTGCTGAGAAAAACGCAGAGCCCGAAGGGCAAATAGGTATTAATTAGTGATAACTGACTTTTCGTTGTAACTTTTTGATTTCGAACTTGTTCATGGTTTGTAATAGTAATATATCCATATCTTCTCTTCCCTCAGAACCTGTTGAGCTATCACCAGGCCCCCACACGAAGGGGGATGACGAAATTAAACAAATGGCCGAAGCCATCATGGATAGAGTTGTTGATCAGCTTCTAAATGAAGCTGCAGAAGTAGTCTTAAAGGAAGATTAAATGTTGCTGTAAAAACATTTAGATTGTAATGCTTGCTGAGTATCATGTGTAATATTGTGTAACTTTGGATATAGCATTTTAGCTGTTTATAATTCTATTTTTGACGATGCATGAAACATCATATACGTACCATTTTTTAGCCTTCGGCGAAAAAACACCTTCCCTTCTTTTCATGCTTCGTAAAAATCAATGATCAATCCTTGTAAAATCAATAATCAATAGGTCCTTCCATTTCAGAGTTTGACGATGGTATAACTTTTCAACGGCTATTTTTTGTGCCTTGTCACTATTTCTTCAAAACAATCTTCGAATACCATTATCGAGACCCCCCTTCTTGCGTTGTTGATGCACTATGATGTATGATGTTATGCTATGCAAATGATGTAATGATGTAATGCTGTGCAAAATGATATTTGCCGAAGGTTGACATTAATTTTTCTCTGTAAGCCTCCCTTAGGAGCTTCTTCGCCTTTACTTCAACGGAATCAGCGTTTATTTTTCGCTGTAAGCCTCCCTTAGGAGCTTCTTCGCCTTTTACTTTCAGCGGAATCAGCGTTTATTTTTCGCTGTAAGCCTCCCTTAGGAGCTTCTTCGCCTTTTACTTTCAGCGGAATCATCGCTTATTTTTTGCTGTAGGCTCAGAAAACTTACACTGCGCTCCCTTAGGAACGACTTTTTGCTGCTTCGAAAAAATTGCGTTGCGTTCCTTAGAACAAATTTTTTATAATTCGAAGGTCCTCCTTGCCATCATAAATTCTCATGCTTCGGCAACTTAGGCCTATGGAGAAGATATATTTTCATTATGGTAAAAAGCGAAACTATTACAAGAAATTTGAAAGACGATAAAAGACATTTAGACTCTCTATAATTGTTCCTTATTAAAAAGAAAATAATACTGAATGTGAAAATGTGAAAAGCTGCTGTCGAGGTAGGATATTTTTAGTAAATGTGCTTCGACTCTGGCACAGTGCTATTGACTGTGCGAGCTTCGGACTCCTCTCTGAAGTCCCGCTGAAGGTGAGTGTGCTGACTCCCTTCTGGCTGTTGACCTCGTTGTGTTGGTGGTGGCAGTGGAGGCGGTTGCCAAGATGCTTGGGGTTGGCTTGCTGAAGCAACAGAAGCTGCAAAGTGATTGCCTACATATTCTGGAATGTAAGGCGAATGGTACGAAGCAGTATGCATGACCTGCTTCGGTTGACTCTGTTGTGCTGCAGCTTCTGCTATCTCCTTTTGCTTCTGGATGGTAACATGGCACATCCTGGTGGTATGGCCCTTGTCTTCACCACAGAATAGGCAGTAGATTTTTCTTGGCTGATCCCCAAATCTTCCCCCGAAGCCCCTGACGCCTCTGCCCCTTGGCGCTGGCGGCCGAAAAGAGCTTTGTTGCTGCCCCGAAGCTTGCGAGGAGTATTGTGGCCTTTGCTGTTGGCTCCCTCTATCATCATTCTGAGTGGAGTTATGAATTGACCTGACGTGCCTCGGATGAAATCTTCCTCCGAAGCCCCTGGTCATTTCAGAGAACCTGAATGCCTCCTCCCTTCTTTGGCGGAAGTCATTGTCAGCTCGGATATACTCGTCCATCTTCTGGAGCAGCTTCTCCAAAGTTTGTGGTGGCTTCCTGGCAAAGTATTGCGCTGAAGGTCCCGGCCGAAGTCCCTTAATCATGGCCTCAATGACAATTTCATTGGGCACTGTTGGCGCTTGTGCCCTCAGACGCAGAAACCTTCGGACATACGCCTGAAGGTATTCTTCGTGGTCCTGGGTACACTGGAAAAAAGCTTGAGCAGTAACTGGCTTCGTCTGAAACCCTTGGAAGCTGGTTATCAACATATCCTTCAGCTTCTGCCATGAGGTGATTGTCCCTGGCCGAAGAGAGGAGTACCAGGTTTGAGCGACACTCTTGACGGCCATGACAAAAGACTTTGCCATGACTGCAGTATTGCCACCATACGAAGATATGGTTGCTTCATAGCTCATCAAGAATTGCTTCGGGTCTGAATGACCGTCGTACATGGGGAGCTAGGGTGGCTTGTAAGACTGGGGCCATGGTGTAGCCTGCAATTCTGTTGATAGAGGAGAAGCATCATCAAAAGCAAAATTTCCATGATGGAAATCTTCATACCAGTCGTCCTCATTGTAGAAGCCCTCCTGATGAAGCTCTCTGCGCGAAGGCCTTCGGTTCTGGTCATCCTGAGCAAGATGACGAACCTCTTCTGAAGCTTCATCTATCTGCCTCTGAAGGTCAGCTAGACGAGCCATCTTCTCCTTCTTTCGTTGCACCTGTTGATGGAGCATCTCCAGGTTTTGGATTTCCTGGTCCAAATCGTCCTTCGGAGGCATTAGACTGGTGGCCTTCCTCTTCTGGCTTCGGGCCTCCCTAAGAGAGAGGATGTCCTGATTGGGGTCCAGTGGCTGCAGAGTGGCAGCCCCTGTCGCTGAAGCTTTTTTCGGCGGCATGACGAAGGTGATGCTTGTCGAAGATGTTCAAAGCTCAAGAAATGGAAGTGAGTTCACCGGAGGTGGGCGCCAATGTTGGGGACTTGTTCTCAAATGCTATGAATTAAGAACAAGGCAACATAAAATGTTAAATATCAAAACCCTTCGTCCTTCGAAGCTTTATTTCCCTTTGGATATAATGGATTTCGGACGAAGGTTATGAAGGTCACACCTTCATAATCATAATAAAAGATAAGAGAGATTTATACACAAAACACGGAAAATAACATGCTTACTTTGAACATTATTATTAATTTATTTCTATTTATTTCACTTATATAAACAACAACAAATTACAAATGTACCTTCGGCTTGAAGGAAAGTGAGGGTACAAGCGTGATGCTAATGCCAAGTCAGCGTGAACAGTACGAGAGCACTGTTCATCTATTTATAGGCACGGGACGCAACCCGTGTAAAATTACATTAATGCCCTTTACTTTTATCAATAACTCTATAGTAATTCTTCGAGGTCTAATTTGGCTTTTCATCTTTAAGTCGGTTCCCCTTTTCTGCTATCATGCCGAAGCTCTTCTGCACATAGCTTCGTGATCGTTTCATCCTTCGTCATGATTGTCTTCCATTTCAGTCAAGCTTCGTCTTGATCATGCTCTTGTATACCCGCAACCTGATTCCGAAGATACCTGCTCGCATACTTGGAAAACATTGTCAAATCATGTTTTTGAGGACCTTCAGAAGCCGAAGGCCCCCAACAGGGACCTGGTGTGGAAGACCATCCTGCCTCTAAGGAATAAAGACCGGAAGTTTGGAAAATGGTCGCCGAGCTGGGAAGGTCCTTATAAAGTAAAACAGGTAATATCTAGTAACGCCTATTTGTTACAAACATTACAAGGCAAGGATTTACCCAAAGCTTTGAATGGGCATTTCCTCAAGCAGTACCATCCTAGTATGTGGCAAGATGCTTAAAGAAAACTGATGTGATCACATCGAGTTAAGATGCTTTTGGTTTGCCTAGCTCCACCAAAAGGCAGGGGGGCATATGTTTGGCACCAAAAAGAGCCAGCGGACGGTCCGGCCCTAGAGCCGGACGGTCCGCGGTCCGGACAGTCCGTGCCTGTGGGCCGGACGGTCCGCGCCTGCGCAGAGTAGATTAGGGTTCCGAGTTTTGTGCTATGTTTGTTGGCTAGATTTGCGTAATTAGCTCAGAATCCAGTCATGTAAAGGGTCCAGCCCCCCTCCTCTATAAAAAGAGAGGCATACGGCCGATTTGTAATCATCAATCGAATCAATACAACTTCTATTTCACATTTTATCCTAGGAGTAGTTCTAGTCTAGATTAGGTTTAGCCTCTCGATCCTCAAATTCTTTGCCTCTCTTCGACTCTACGCCGATTAGAGGAGTCTAGGTCGGCCGGCCCGAGCCTAGACAACCCCTAGGATCTCTCCTCCCCGACGGGGTCCCTCCCGGGAGCGAGATCCATGTGCCGCCCCTACGCACGCGCGGACCGTCCGGCCCCAGGGCGCGGACCGTCCAGCCGTCAGGCAGGAAACCTTAGCCCCTGCGCCAGGTCGCGGACCGTCTGGCCCCAGGCCGCAGACCGTCCACGCCTGACCAGATAGCACCGCCGCCAGTTCTTCTTGAGTATTTGGCGCTCCGAAAAAGCGTCAACACCCGTTTAACACAGCCGCACTAAACACATAGACATCCATCATCACTTTCTGAGAGACCATCAGTAAAGGGGAGATATCGATATTTTCCATGTTAGCACGCCCACCAGCTAGCTAATATCTTTACTAAACCTTTAGATGAAAGAAGATTTTGTGAGCTACGTAGTGAGCTAAATGTCTTAGATTCGCGGAACTTGGATTGATTTATATCTTATATGTGACTTTATGCCTTTGGCCATGTTCTCTTAATCTTAATTGTGCTTTATTGCTTATTTTGGTGCTCAAGTTGTAAAATGTCATCTATGGACCTCACAAGTCTTTCTACATTGATTCATATCTTTAGGGGTAGGATATGCTACAACTTGACCATTTGATACTAATATTTGCTTGAGTGATTTTAATGTAGTCTCAGGTGTATTGAAACGGAAAAAGGTAGACTTGGACAAAAAAGGCTTCCACTGAATAACGGTATTAATGTACTTTGTTCAAGCTGCCCTTGGTGTTTCATTGCCTTTTGCTCTTAATTTGCAATTTTTTTTGGTGAGCAAAGAGGTTTTATGACGCTAGTTTCTCTGTTTTGGTGCTTAATGCCAAAGGGGGAGAAAATTAAGGCCAAAGCAACTGAATCAATCGCCACTTGTGAATTTCAAAAATATTGTGTTTTGAACTTGTCTGTTTGACCAAAACCCTCTTGATAACAAAGAGGAGCACTCTGATTGCAAAACTACTCTCTTGTGGGGGAGAATCCTTTCTTATGGAAAAATGAGTTTTTGGTTTTTGATAAAAACTAGTCTTGAAAATGGTTTGATTTACAAAACTAAAGTGTTTTGACTTAAAAGTTAGAAAAAATGAATTTGTTTTGCAAAAACAAACCAAGTGGTTGTAAAATGATCCAAATATGCTAAATCCTATAATTATTCAATTGGTTTCTAGTTTGACTTCAATTTGCAAAAGTTAGTTCATATTTGGTTAAGTCAGGATTTTCGAGTTGCTTTAGGTGTGTTGGCATAAATCACCAAAAAAGGGGAGATTGAAAGGGAAAAAATGTGCCCTTGGGCCATTTCTAAGTGTTTTGATGATTAACTACTCAACACACCACTATGAACTAACCATCTTGGTATGAGCATGAGAAAATGTTCCATTCAAGCAAATTGAAGATGCAAAGTCCAAATGAGTTGGATTAAGAGACTAAAAAGTGTAACCTTGGATAAAACCTTAAAAACAGGAAGTTTAAGTGTTTCAATAAGTCGCACTTACTTTATGTTATGTATCTTGCAATGCTATTTGGCTATTAACTTCATTGTGCAAGTAAAGTGGCATTTGGGCTTGTGTTTGGGCATATTGCAAATTATTATGGAGTGAAGTAATAAAGATATGATTTTAGCACTTAGTCAATTGTTTTGTGTGCTAATCATGTTTGTCTAAGAGCTAGGGAACTCCTCAAGTTGAGCCAAAAAGAAGCAAAGATATTTGGCACAAAACAAGAGATGTTGGGCCAGACTGGGCACCACCAGATAGTCCAGTGAGGGCCTGGTCAGCTGGCCCCAACTGCCACTCTCGTAAATTTTTGGAGCGCGCTGGCTATAAAACCCTTGACAGTCCGGTGTGCACTGGACATGTCCGGTGTGCCAGGCGGCCAATGGCTCTCAGGCGGCGCAATGGTCGACATCGTGATTAGCGTCGGACACATCAGCTGGCAACAGGCGAGAAGGGGCACCAGACATGTTTGGTGCACCCGCAGACAGAAGACAATCAAAGCCTTCTAAATGGAGGAGCAACGACTCCTTGGCCCCTTGGGGCTATAAAAGAGGCCCCTATGCGCCTCTACCAGTACACCAAGCATTTCTAGAGCACACTACAACTCGAATACTCCATGACCACACTTCTAAAGTGTTTGGAAGATATTTGAGCGTATTTTCTGAGTCGTTACTCTATCGCTTTGTTGTTGCGCTCTCTTCTTTGCATTTCTGCGTGGGTTGCTACGATTCTGCTCTTGTGTGTGTTCTCACTCCCTCCCTTACTCTATGTTTGATTGTGATCATTTGTGTAAGGCCGTGAAAGACTCTAAACTTGTGGAGATTCCTCACAAATCGGTTTGATATAAGGAAGACATATGTGACACTCAAGTTTGATATTTGGATCACTTGAGAGGGGTTGAGTGCAACCCTTGACCAAAAGAGGTCACACAACGTGAAGTAGTCATTGGCCAAACCACGATAAAATTCATTGTGTCTCTTGCCTCTTTACTTTATTGCGATTATTGTCTTCTTGAATTCTTTTATTCACTTGGAATATTGCTCATAGTTTAATACTCATCCCAAGATAGCAATCAAGTGAAGAGTTCTCATCTCCCTTCTCTCTACTATCAAACTTGGTTTTATTTACACTAACCCATATTATAGACCAAGTTTGTGCTGTTTTGAGTAAAATTTACAGGATAACCTATCCATCCCCCTCTAGGTGCTCTCATCTGTAATCTTCCCTGCTCTATTCAAAGGAGGGGTGGTCGTATCCATCCACAGGGCTAGTTCGGTTCGATTCACTCATTTTTGTCTCCATTGAAATTTTGAGTCAATTTTGTTATGTGTTGTTCCTTTCCCTCTCTTTTGAATTTGTGGAAAAACCTTTGAGTTCTTGTGTGCACACACACCCTTGGTGCGGTTCTTGGTCGTGAACCGAGTTGATCTCAGTTTGAGTTTGTTTGAGAAAACCCCAATTATGTCCATATTTTTAGATCTGCGATTGATTTACAAATCCAATTGAGTTCAAAATTTGTGGACACTTTGTGTCGGCATTTCGACCCCGGGGGTCCCTGGATCGACGAGTAAATTGTCGCTACGTGTCCCAGCCCAGACGGGTTGGCGCGAGACGGAACACAAAGGGGAGAAAAACAGTAAGGGGAAACCGCGACCTTCGTGTTGTCCTACACCCAGGGCGGATGCGCTTGCAGTAGGGGGTTACAAGCGTTTGCGTGGGAGAGAGAGAGAGAGAGAGCCTTGTGCGTCGGCCCGTTCTCCCGCGCGGCCAACCCTCTCGTACGAGAGCCCTGGACCTTCCTTTTATAGGCGTAAGGAGAGGGCCCAGATGTACAATGGGGGTGTAGCAATGTGCTAACGTGTCTAGCAAAGGGGAGCCAGAGCCCTATGTACGTGCCGTCGTGGCTGTCGGAGAGGTTTTGGCGCCCTGTTCATGTGATGTCGTGGCCGTCGGAGGAGCGCTTGAGCCCCGTGGAAGTATAGCTGTCGGGGCTGTCGGATCCTTGCTGACGTCTCCTTGCTTCCGTAAGGGGCTGAGAGCCGCCGTCGTCATGGAGCACGCGGGGTGCCATCATTACTTGTTTACCGGGGCGAGCCGGATGGGACGCCGGTCTTGTTCCCCGTAGCCTGAGCTAGCTAGGGGTAGAGTAATGATGGCCCCCCTATGATGTGGTCGGTCCGAGCCCGAGGTCGGGCGAGGCGGAGGCTCCTCCGAGGTCGAGGCTGAGTCCGGGCCCGGGGGTCGAGCGAGGCGGAGCCGTCGTCCGGGGTCGAGGTTGAGTCCGATCCCGAGGGTCGGGCAAGGCGGAGATCGTCGTCCGAGGTCGAGGTTGAGTCCGAGCCCTGGGGTCAGGCGAGGCGGAGACCGCCTTCCGGAGTCAAGGTTGAGTCCGAGCCCTGGGGTCGGGCGAGGCGGAGTCCGTCTTCCGAGGTCGAGGTGGAGTCTGAGCCCTGGGGTCGGGCGAGGCAGAGACCGCCTTCCGGAGTCGAGGCTGAGTCCGAACTCAGGGGTCGGGCGAGGCGGAGCTTCCTATGGCGCCTGAGGCCGGTCTTGGCGGCTGTCAGCCTCACCCTGACGGGTGGCACAGCAGTCGGAGTAGCGCAGGCGGCGCTGTTTTCCTGTCAGGTCAGCCAGTGGAGGGGCGAAGTGACTGCGGTCACTTCGGCCTTGTCGTCTGAGGAGCACACGTCAGGATAAGGTGTCAGGCGATCCTTGTATTGAATGCTCCTGCGATACGGTCGGTTGGCGTGGCGATCTGGCCAATGTTGCTTCTCCGCGAAGCCTGCCCGAGCTGGGCCTCGGGCGAATCGAAGGTGCGTCCGTTGCTTGAGGGGATCCTCGGGCGAGACGTGAATCCTCCTGGGTCGGCTGCCTTTGCCCGAGGCTGGGCTCGGGTGAGGCGAGATCGTGTCCCTTGAGTGGATGGAGCCTTGACCTGAATCGCGCCCATCAGGCCTTTGCAGCTTTGTGCTGATGGGGTTTACTAGCTGAGATTAGGAGTCTTGGGGGTACCCCTAATTATGGTCCTCGACAGTAGCCCCCAAGCCTCGAAGGGAGTGTTGGTACTCGCTTGGAGGCTTGTGTCGCACTTTTTTGCAAGGGGACCGGCCTTTCTCGGTTGCGTTTCGTTCCGGTGGTTGCGCGCGAGCGCACCCGTCGGGTGTAGCCCCCGAGGCCTCGGAGGAGTGGTTTGACTCCTCCGAGGTCTTAGCGTGTTTCGTGATGCCTCGGTCGGTCTGGTTGTTCCCTCATGCGAACTGGCCATAGCCCGGGTGCATAGTCAGGTTCCAAGTTCTCGGGCTGGTATGTTGACGCTGTCAACGGTTTGGCCGGAGCCGGGTTTGCGAGAGCAGCCCCCGAGCCTCCGCGCAGAGCGAGAGGACGGTCAAGGACTGACTCGGCTTTTTTCATACGCCCCTGCGTCGCCTTTCCGCAAGGAGGAGGGGGGAAAGCGCCATGTTGCCCTCGGAGGGCGCCGAACATGGTGTCTACAGTGAGTTGCTAACGGGTGATCCGAGTGGACACCCGTGCCCCGTTCGATAAGGGTCGGCTAGTGGCCCAGAGGCGCGCTTCAAAAGTACCTGCAGGTGATTTGCCGGACCCGTTCCCGTTTGATAGGGTCCAAGGGCTCGATGCCTCCCTCTGATGGGATTCTGTTACAGAATCGATCCTGCTGGTCTCAGAAATGTCCTAGGGTACCTCGAGAGCGTAGCCCGAGCCTTGGCCATGTATCGGACGTACCCAGAGTCATCCCTCGCTCTACGTGCTCTGAGGCGGCTGTCGAACCCTTCGGGGGCCAGCCTACGAACCCCTGATCAGTAGTGGGCGCGGAGCCCGAGTGGCCTGAGGCGGCTGTCGAACCCTTCCGAGGGGCCAGCCTTCGAACCTTTGACCAGTAGTGGGTGCGGAGCCCGAGGGGCCTGAGGCGGCTGTCGAACCCTTCCGAGGGGCCAGCCTTTGAACCTCTGACCAGTAGTGGGCGCGGAGCTTGAGTGCTCTGAGGCGGCTGTTGAACCCTTCCGAGGGGCCAGCCTTCGAACCTCTGATCAGTAGGAGGGCTCGGGGCCCGCTTCCTTCGCGGAGAAGGATCCCTTTCGGAGTATCCCCTTTCCTGGTCCCTGTAGCAAGAGAGAGAAAGAGGAAGAGGAAAAGAATACGAAATCGAACTACGTGGCGCACCTTTTTTGACGCGGTCATTAAGGCGGAGGTGAAGCGTCGCCTGCTTCGCCTGCCAAAGGTGCCGACTGTCCTGCCGCAGAGTTCATGCGACGGGACGAGTGGTTCGCGGGGCAGCCGTTGTGCGTGCGCGAGCCGTTCGAGGAACGGAACACAGGCGCGTCGTCTTCACGCCGTGGGAGAGGGCTCTCTCGCTGTCCGAGGAGGGGACGTGAGCCTGCAGACGACTTGACCGCTGCTTCCGCCCCCCTGTCGCCGCCATTACTGCTGGCCCACTTTTGGCCATATCGACCATCACGCCTTCTCTCGCGGCTGACTGACCCGTGATCGATGTGCTCGGTTGGCACTGTTGGGCCATGCGCAGGGTTGCCTCGAGTCGTGGCACTGGTTCCGCAGTCGAGAAGGCGCGGTACTGGAGCAAGTGGCGGTGCAGTTTCCCGCACGTAGTAACCGGCGCGCCGATTACATGACGTGTGGGCCTGGGCCCCCATGCTGGACGCGTCGGAGTCGAAAGGGTGCACCCCTTTGGTGCGGTTGCATGCCGCCTGCATGGCGGTCCGCCCTTTCACCCGCCGGTCTGGGCGAAAGTGGAGGAGTGCTTGTAACCACTGGGCAGTTACGCGCTCTGCGCGCGGCAGTTTGGCTTCTTCTGCCCTGGGCCAGCTTGCATGATGCGTGGGACCCAGCCCTCGTGTCGTAGGGGAAGACCTTGGAGCGTGTTGGTGAAGACTCACTCTGCGACGGCTGAGGACGCAAGTGGGGAGAGTCGCCTTTAAAAGGAGGGCGACCCCCTTGGATGGCAACCATGTCTTCGCACTCTCCTCATGCATCGCGTCCTTCCACCTTTCGAGCCCCCGGATGGGGAGCGCCCGCGTTGCTTTCGTCTTGTCGTCGTTGGAGGAACGCAACTTCGCGAAAGTTGGTACCTTTCAGCCATCACTCGGCTTCAAGGATTTTCATCAGGTAGCCCGGCTGCATCCCCTCGCTGGTGGTCACCCAAGACGGTGACCACCAGTTCGATGGTGGGGAGAAGCAAGCCGGGCTGCGGCCTCTGCCCCGCCCTCGGCTTCAAGGATCTTCATCATCCTTGCTGGGGCGGAGGGCGAGCTGAGCCGGAGCTCTACCTCCCGCATGGGTTTGTGGGTCACCCTCTCCTTCAGCATTCAGGGGAGAGGGCGCTCACCGACCTAGCGGAAGGGGCAGACTCCGACAACGTAGGGCTGGTCGGCTGCGAGCGTCATCAGCTTCAGCGCGTTGGGCTCGCTGGCTCAGCTGGCTCTGGCTCGGCTCCTGGTGCCCCCTCCCGCCGTACGAGCGGTCATCGCCGCGCGCACCGGAGGACCGCCCAAGACGTCACACGCTGCTAGGGCGGCGTTCGTGTTCTTGGGCTGTCCTGCCTTTGCTCCGGTACGATGCCTCTGCGCGGAGGTCGGTGCTCGCCCGTCCGGGAGGATCCGAGTGGGGATCTGCCGGTGGGCAGATGGCTGCCGTCGTCGGCGCTGAGGTGGTGGCGGCTGAAGAAGTCCTCGTCGTCGACGAGATCGCCGCCACCATCCGCGCTCCAGGCCTCCGGCTCATTGGCTTTGATAGCTTGTCCTCGCCCCTCGAGTGGGGACGTAGGCGAGGGTCTTGTCGCAGCAGCCTCTGCCATGAGGTCATCGCTTCTGTTGTTTGGCCGCCCGGAGCGGAGGTCGTCGTTGCTGCTGCCAGAGCGGGCGGCGGTGAGCCACCTGGGGTTTTGTCGCCCCGCAGGCCCCCCAATGTGGGGGGTTGTTCGTACCTGTGGGGGTGGAACCGGAGTTCCGTCTGTAATGGCACCTTGAGTGCCGGTGTCTGTTCATTGTGGCCATCGGGGCCTGAACATTTATGTATTTTGGCATAAAGCCGTGTTTCTTCCTCATTTCGAGCACTAGGACTCGCCTGTCGGCTAGCTGGACCGCTTAACCAAGTGTGAGTTGCCTCGTGCGGAAGGTGACGAGTGAGGTATCCGTATCCCGGAGGCGTAGGAGTCCCTCGGCTCGGTCGTCCTTGCCGCCCGAGGCTTCTCTTGCTTAGTTAAAGAATCCCTCGGCCGCTCTGCGATGAGCCGGAGCCGGAGGCAGCGGTGTCAGCATGGACAGAGGCAGAGTTGGCTCGAAAAGAAGACTTCGTCGGCCAGAGCCTGGCCAGGCCGTCCACTGGCGGGACCGACGCCGGAGTCGGGTTGCCGAGGCCATGAGCCGGGCTGATGTCCTCGGGGGACAGCTGGCTGAGGCTACAGAGCGACCAGTCGAGCCGTCTGCTCGGGCCGGGTTTCTGGAGGAGACCCCGACGACGATGGCCCAGGCGCGGTGTTGACATCTTTCTTCGGGGTGGAGATCCTTCGACCGTGTCGCCGTCCGAGGCTGGGTCGGACTCCGCCGAAGGTGGAGTCGATGCCGAGGGTGCTGCTGCTCCCCCTATTGATGTCTGAACCTGCAGGAACAATTTATCTGTAGTGTGCGTATGTTTTTTGGCGGCCGCCGAGGCCCAAACATACCGTCGTCGTGTTGTAAAGCTGCGTTTCTTTTCCTCTTGTTTCGAGTATCAGGACTTGTTCGTCAGTAACAGAATTGCTTATCCGAGCAAGAGTTACTTTTCACGGAAGGTGATGAGTGAGGTATCTGTATCCAGGAGGCGTAGGAGTCCCTCGGCTCGGTCGACCTTGCCGCTTACGTGTACTCTTACTCGTCCGTTGGATTCTGTTATCGATATAGTCGAGAAGGCACGAAAAATCGTTTTGGCAGAACAGCTTTCGAACGTTAAGACTTGTTCGGCCAGCGGAATCGCTTATCCGAGCGTGAGTTACTTATCGTAGAAGGTGATGAGTGAGGTATCCGTATCCCGGAGGCGTAGGAGTCCCTCGGCTCAGTCGGCCTTGCCTGCTTACGTGTACTCCATCGTTTTCAGGATCCCACTTTCGAAGTAGTCGAAAAGCACGAAAGATGTTCTGGCAGAAAGACTTTTTCCGAGGAAAATTTTGACGCAGAGGGGGTGCCCCCCTTCTAGCCCTCGAGGGAGGGTCGGGCTTTTCCAAGGCAAGGCTGACCCTTCCTTGATGGTTATACTTTGTTGGCGTATGTAGATGAGGTATATGAACGACTTGAAAACATCTTAAGGGTAGAAGCGACGTAGCTGTCGGATGTTCCAAGCGTTGCTGTAGACCTCGCCTTGACTGTTGGTCAGCTTGTATGTTTCGGGCTTCAAAATCTTGGCGATGATGAATGACCCTTCCCAGGGAGGCGTGAGCTTGTGGCGCCCTCGGGTGTCTTGTCGTAGCCGAAGCACCAAGTCGCCCACCTGGAGGTCTCGGGACCGAACCCCTCGGGCGTGGTAGCGTCACGGGGACTGCTGATACCGCACCGAGTGTAGTAAGGCCATGTCCCGAGCCTCTTCCAGCTAGTCCAGTGAGTCTTCTCGGTTGCTTCGGTCGTCGTACGCCCTCGTCCTCGGGGATCCGTATTCCAAGTCTGTGGGCAAGACAGCTTCGGCCCCATAGACTAGAAAAAACGGCGTGAAGCCCGTGGCTCGGCTTGGCGTCGTTCTCAGACTCCAGACCACCGAGGGGAGTTCCTTCATCCATCGCCTGCCGAATTTGTTGAGGTCATTGTAGATCCGTGGCTTGAGTCCTTGCAGAATCATGCCGTTGGCACGCTCTACTTGCCCATTTGTCATGGGGTGAGCTACGGCGGCCCAGTCCACCCGGATGTGGTGATCCTCGTAGAAGTCCAGGAACTTTCTGCCGGTGAACTGGGTGCCGTTGTCGGTGATGATGGAGTTCGAGACCCCAAAGCGATGGATGATGTTGGTGAAGAACGCCACCGCCTGTTCGGACCTGATGCTGTTTAGGGGTCTAACCTCGATCCACTTGGAGAATTTGTCGATGGCGACCAGCAGGTGCGCGTAGCCCCCGGGTGCCTTCTGCAAGGGACCGATGAGGTCCAGACCCCACACAGCGAACGACCAGGTGATGGGTATTGTCTGCAGAGCTTGAGCGGGCAGGTGGGTCTGCCTTGCGTAGAATTGACACCCTTGGCAGGTGCGTACAATCCTAGTGGCGTCGACCACCGCGGTTGGCCAGTAGAAACCTTGTCGGAAGGCGTTTCCAACAAGGGCTCGAGGCGCTGCGTGATGACTGCAAGCCCCCGAGTGTATTTCTTGTAATAGTTCCTGACCTTCGGTGATGGATATGCATCGCTGGAGGATGCCTGAGGGGCTGTGATGGTAGAGCTCCTTCCCGTCACCCAGCAAGACGAACGACTTGGCACGCCGCGCTAGTCGCCGAGCTTCGGCTCTGTCGATGGGTAGCTCTCCTCGGTGGAGATATTGCAGGTACGGGGTCTGCCAGTTTCGATTAGGCGGGACCCCATTCCGCTCTTCCTCGACGCGCAGTGCCTCACCCTCGGGGGCCGAGGGTGCCTCGGGCTGAGCCGAGGGCACCTCGGGCAGGGCCGAGACCTTCTCGGGCTCGGGTGTGTCATCGGTCTTGACTGAGGGTTGATGTAGGTCTCGGGAGAAGACGTCCGGGGGAACCGTTGTCCGCCCCGAGGCTATCTTAGCCAGCTCGTCCGTAGTCTCGTTGTATCGTCGGGCGATGTGGTTGAGTTTGAGCCCGAAGAACTTGTCCTCCAGGCGTCGAACCTCATCGCAGTAGGCTTCCATCTTCGGGTCGCGGCAATGGGAGTTCTTCATGACTTGGTTGATGACATGCTGCGAGTCGCCACGAGCGTCGAGGCGTCGGACCCCTAGCTCGATGGCAATACGCAACCCGTTAACCAGAGCCTCGTACTCGGCCACGTTGTTGGATGCCGGGAAATGGAGGCGCAGCACGTATCGGAGGTGCTTCCCGAGGGGTGAGATGAAGAGCAGGCCCGCGCCCGCTCCTGTTTTCATCAACGACCCGTCGAAAAACATGGTCCAGAGTTCCGGTTGGATCGGAGCCGCTGGAAGCTAGGTGTCGACCCATTCAGCCACAAAGTCTGCCAAGACTTGGGACTTGATGGCCTTCCGAGGGGCGAACGAGATTGTCTCGCCCATGATTTCCACCGCCCACTTTGCAATCCTACCCGAGGCCTCTCGGCACTGGATGATCTCTCCCAGGGGAAGGATGACACCACAGTCACCGGATGAGACTCGAAGTAGTGTCACAACTTATGCCGCGTCAGAATTACCGTGTACAGTAGCTTCTGGATTTGCGGGTAGCGGATTTTGGTCTCGGATAGTACTTCACTGATGAAGTAGACCATCCTCTGGACGGGCAATGCATGCCCCTCTTCTTGTCTCTCGACCATGATCGCGGCGCTGACCACCTGAGTGGTAGCGGCGACGTAGATCAAGAGGGCTTCTCCGACAGAGGGGGGCACCAAGATGGGCGCGCTTGTAAGGAGCGCCTTTAGGTTCCCGAGGGCTTCCTCGGCCTCGGGGGTCCAAGTGAAGCGCTCGGTCTTCCTTAAGAGGCGGTACAGAGGTAGGCCTCTTTCGCCGAGGCGCGAGATGAAATGGCTCAGGGCCGCAAGGCATCCCATGACCCTCTGTACTCCTTTCAAGTCCTTGATGGGCCCCATGTTGGTGATGGCCGCGATTTTCTCCGGGTTGGCCTCGATGCCCCGCTCGGAGACGATGAACCCCAGGAGCATGCCTCGGGGGACTCCGAAGACACACTTCTCGGGATTGAGTTTTACGTCTTTCGCCTTGAGACACTTGAATGTCGTTTCAAGGTCGGAGAGGAGGTCGGAGGCCTTCCTTGTCTTGACTACGATGTCATCGATGTAAGCCTCGACCGTTCGACCAATGTGCTCTCCGAACACGTGGTTCATGCACCTTTGGTATGTCGCACCCGCATTCCTCAAACCGAATGGCATAGTAACGTAGCAGTACATGCCAAAGGGTGTGATGAAAGAAGTCGCGAGCTGGTCGGACTCTTTCATCCTGATTTGGTGATACCCTGAGTAGGCATCGAGGAAAGATAGGGTTTCACACCCAGCAGTGGAATCCACGATTTGATCGATGCGAGGCAGAGGGTAGGGAACCTTCGGACATGCTTTGTTTAGACCAGTGTAGTCTACACACATCCGCCATTTCCCTCCTTTCTTTCTCACAAGCACAGGGTTGGCAAGCCATTCGGGATGGAATACCTCTTTGATGAACCCTGCAGCCATCAGCTTGTGGATCTCCTCGCCTATGGCTCTGCGCTTTTCTTCGTCGAATCGGCGCAGAGGCTGCTTCACGGGTCGGGCTCCAGCTCGGATGTCTAGCGAGTGCTCGGCGACATCCCTCGGTATGCCAGGCATGTCCGAGGGACTCCACGCAAAAACTTCAACGTTCACGCAGAGAAAGTCGACGAGCACTGCTTCCTATTTGGGGTCGAGCTCGGAGCCGATCCGGACGTGCTTGGAGGCGTCGTTGCTGGGGTCGACAGAGTAGAACCTCAGCAAGGATGTAGTCCCGCAGGGACTCTCCCGACTGCTGGCGGCAGATTCGGAGATCCCAGGAGTTCCCAGGGCGCACGTATGTGCCCTGGAAGTTGCCGGCGAAGGCTTTGACCAGGTCGTCCCAGTTGGAGATCTGCGCAGGAGGCAGATGCTCCAGCCACGCTCGGGCGGCGTCGGAGAGAAACATGGGAAGGTTGCGGATGATGAGGTTGTCATCGTCCGTCCCACCCAGCTGGCAGGCCAGTCGGTAGTCCGCGAGCCACAGTTCCGGCTTTGACTCCCCCGAGTACTTGGTGATGGTAGTCGGGGTTTGGAACCAGGTCGGGAACGGCGCCCGTCGTATGGCCCAGCTGAAAGCTTGCGGACCGGGTGGTTCGGGTGAGGGGCTCCGATCCTCCCCGCTATCGTAGCATCCCCCACGCCTGGGGTGGTAGCCTCGGTGCACCTTCTCATCGAGGTGGGCTCGACAGTCGCGGCGGTGCTCGTTGCCGAGGCGTCCCGGGGCCACAGGCGCTGTGCTCAGCGTGCGCCCGGTGTGGATCGAGGCTTCCCGCATGAATCGGGAAGTCGCAGCGCGATGCTCTGGGGGGTACCCCTGCCTTCGGGAGGCAGAGCTCTCGGCCCGTTGGACCGCGACATCTTCCAGGAGATTCTTGAGCTCTCCCTGGATACGCCGCCCCTCGGTGGTGGATGGTTCCGGCATCGCTCGGAGTAGTATCGCTGCTGCAGCCAGGTTCTGGCCGACCCCACTGGAAGCTGGGGGCAGCCTTGCCCTGGCATCGTCGGCAATGCGGTGCTAGACGTCCTGGGCTAGATGACGCGCTTCTCCGGTCGGTGCCCGGCCTGCCCACTCCTGTCCGATATTTTGCCGAAGCTGCACAAGTTGTCCTGCTTCCTCGTCGAGCCTGGCCTGCATCTCGCGGATTTGCTCGAGCTGTGAGTCCTGACCCCCCGCAGGGACTAGGACCACAGCTAGCTCCCAAAGGATGTCAACACGAGGCGCAGGCCTAGGGGGATCATCGTCCTCCGGCATACCAAGATGGTTGCCTTCGTCGAGACCCCCTAGATCGACGTGGAAGCATTCGCGACTTGGGCCACAGTCCTCGTCGCCGAGGCTGTGGCTACTATCGGAGCAATCGGAGAGGCAGTAGTCACATGCGGTCATGAAGTCCCGCATGGCACTGGGGTCACCGAGCCTGGAGAAATCCCAACCAGAGTCGGGCTCGTCATCTTCCTCGGAACCCAGAGGCCCGTAGGTCGAGACGGCCGTCAGTCGGTCCCAGGTTGACCGCATATGATACCCAGAGGGTTTGGATATGCCTTTATGAAAGCGTCCACCGAAGCGGGGTCTCTTGGTGGGTCGCAGCTGAATCTAAAAGGCATGGGATGGGAAATAGACGGTACCTCTTGATCGACGGGTGGTGACGAAGTCGCGTCAGGGACGGACTGCACCGTTGTCTGAGGTACGAGGCTAACGGCCAGCAAGTCCTTCGCGAGCGTGCTAGCGTCGTCCGTCTGCTTGGGGTTGGCGTGTTGTGGGGAAACGACGCTCGTCTTCGTCTCAGACGCGAGGTCAACGCCCGATGTGTCCCCCGTTAGGGCGCCGGCGCCGTCGACTCGCTCGACAGCCGACGAGGTGTCGTCTCCTACTTGGCCATGCTTGCCCCGCCTCCTCCTCCGTCGGCGGGGAAGGTGACGGGACAGACCTGGATGTTGCTCTTCCGCCACGTGGGGAAGACGTCGTCGATTCTGCCGCTGGCGGGCGGGCTGACGGCCGCCATTGTCGTTGTCGCGCGGCAGAGGAAGGAGTATCATGTCGTAGCTGCCGTCGGGGGACATGAACTCAAGACTCCCGAAACAGAGCACCGTCCCGGGTTGGAGTGGTTGCTGGAGACTACCCATCTGGAGCTTGACGGGAAGCTGTTCATCAACATGCAGCAGGCCCCTAACTAGCACGCCAACTGTCGGCGTTTCGACCTCGGGGGGTCCCTGGACCGACGAGTAAATTGTCGCTGCGTGTCCCAGCCTAGAGGGGTCGGCGCGAGACGGAACACAAAGGGGGGAAAATAGTAAGGGGAAACCACGGCCTTCGTGTTGTCCTGCGCCTAGGGCGGATGTGAGGGGGTTACAAGCGTTCGCGTGGGAGAGAGAGAGAGAGTCTTGTGCGTCGGCCCGTTCTCCTGCGCGGCCAACCCTCTCGTACGAGAGCTCTGGACCTTCCTTTTATAGGCGTAAGGAGAGGGCCCAGATGTACAATAGGGGGTGTAGCAATGTGCTAACGTGTCTAGCAAAGGGGAGCCAAAGCCCTATGTACGTGCCGTCGTGGCTGTCGGAGAGGTTTTGGCGCCCTGTTCATGTGATGTCGTGGCCGTCGGAGGAGCGCTTGAGCCTCGTGGAAGTACAACTGTCGGGGCTATCGGATCCTTGCTGACATCTCCTTGCTTCCGTAAGGGGCTGAGAGCCGCCGTCGTCATGGAGCACGTGGGGTGCCATCATTACTTGTTTACCAGGGCGAGCCGGATGGGACGCCAGTCTTGTTCCCCGTAGCCTGAGCTAGCTAGGGGTAGGGTAATGATGCCCCCCCCTGTGATGTGGTCGGTCCGAGCCTGAGGTCGGGCGAGGCGGAGGCTCCTCCGAGGTCGAGGCTGAGTCCGGGTCCGGGGGTCGGGCGAGGCGGAGACCGTCGTCCGGGGTCGAGGTTGAGTCCGAGCCCGGGGGTCGGGCGAGGCGGAGACCGCCTTTCAGAGTCGAGGTTGAGTCCGAGCCCTAGGGTCGGGCGAGGCGGAGTCTGTCTTCCGAGGTCGAGGTGGAGTCCGAGCCCTGGGGTCGGGCGAGGCGGAGACCGCCTTCCGGAGTCAAGGCTGAGTCCGAGCTCAGGGGTCGGGCGAGGCGGAGCTTCCTATGGCACCTGAGGCCGGTCTTGGCAGCTGTCAGCCTCACCCTGACGGGTGGCACAGCAGTCGGAGCAGCGCAGGCGGCGCTGTTTTCCTGTCAGGTCAGTCAGTGGAGGTGCGAAGTGACTGCGGTCACTTCGGCCTTGTCGTCTAAGGAGCGCGCGTCAGGATAAGGTGTCAGGCGATCCTCACATTGAATGCTCCTGCGATACGGTCGGTTGGCGTGGCGATCTGGCCAAGGTTGCTTCTCCGCGAAGCCTGCCCGAGTTGGGCCTCGGGCGAATCGAAGGTGCGTCCGTTGCTTGAGGGGATCCTCGGGCGAGACGTGAATCCTCCTGGGTCGGCTGCCTTTGCCCGAGGCTGGGCTCGGGTGAGGCGAGATCGTGTCCCTTGAGTGGACGGAGCCTTGACCTGAATCGCGCCCATCAGGCCCTTGCAGCTTTGTGCTGATGGGGTTTACCAGCTGAGATTAGGAGTCTTGGGGGTACCCCTAATTATGGTCCCTGACACTTTGAAAACACATTTTCCAAGTTGTGTAAAGTTTCAGCTCAATCGGATTCTGTTTGGTTCGGTTTCGCATTCAAGAACTGAAATTTGAGCTCCTGAAATCAGCACTAGATATTGACACGCTTTAGGCTGATTCAGGCTTTTCGGTGTCCCATTTGCAATCCGTTCATTTTACTGGTCTCGTGTTAGTCTTAGTAACATTTTGAAATCATGAGATCACTGATTTGCTGATATGCTTTTGATTTGAGCTCTTTCTTCATCTCAATTGAAGTGAAGTGCTCAATTTCAGTTTTTAGCAGTAAAATTTTGTTTGGCTCCCATACATCTCTCTCTTGTCGCCTCACCGGTCATTCAGTCTTCATAAACTATGATTTACCAAAAGAGCTAATAGTAAGTTTTATTATTCTAAATTGAAAACTAAGAAACTTTATTATCTTGAAACCAACATTGACGATGTGGACATAGCTAAAGAGTTTATTTGTGCTTCCTTCTCAAATATTTTCTTCTTAAGGTGTTCCTTCATCTCGGCGTTGACAACAAAGTTCAATTGTAACAATGTTCCTTTCTACTGAAATTTGTGTTAGTATTGATTCTAAAAGCAACTAGTACTCGGACGCAAGTCCTTTCTACTGAAATTTGCGTCGATGCTATCTCTTTGGCCGGTATATATTCTCTTATACAATAACTAGGTAGGTGCCCGTGCGTTGCGACGGTAGTAAAAAAATTATATGAAACATAGAAACGGAACGACAAACATCAGTATGATATGCAAAATTTGTACCTTGGAACATTAGCAGGGCAGAGGAGCACGTCGGGGCTTCGACCACGGCGTCGTGACGACAAGGGAGAAGATCACGACGCGAGCGAATTTGACGCGGAGCAGCGTACGGAGGAGAAGCGACACTCGGCACAGCTTCAGACGTCAGACACACATGGCTCGACCATGCAACAATTAGTGATGATGACGAACTTGGACGATGGCAATGACTTTCCAGCGTCGCGAACAGAGGGTGCACATGAACAGCGAGCTCGGCGAGACTTTCGGCGTCACGAACAGAGGGCGTACGTCGAGCTGGCAGCAAGTAACAGGCGATGCTAAAAGGAGAAACGAGCAGGGGATATGGCTCGGTTGAGGTGGGGGAAGAAGACCGTGATCTTGCATTTTATACAGCAGAGAGAGGCGAGGGCGTCGAGAAAAGAGATCGCTGCTACCATTAATGGCGTGCAAGAGAAGAAAAAGTCTGATGATTGTGGAAACAAATATTGGAAAGATAAAAGGAATTCAAGTACAAGGGAAGTAGATCTAAAGAGGGGGAGACTTTGCATCAAATTCAGCAGTATAAAAATAAGTAAAAGAAACTAAAATGCCTACTTGAAACTTGGAACAATTTAATGCAAAAACGATAGCTCATATTTTCCATCTGCTACATACACTCCTAGATTGACCTGAAGAGTCAACCTGTCAGAAATATAGTATCAGTAATTCATTACCAAGATGCCAGGATCACAATAGTTCTCAAATATGCCTTTTTGTGCCGACGTCGAGGAAGTATCTGCTGCCGCCACCAGCCCAGACCCATTCCCTTTCGAACAGGTGGATGGCAAGGTGGATGGGGAGGCACCAGCCCTGGGTTAGAGAGAAGGCGCAAAGGCGGAGGGCGTGCGTGGAGCGGTCGTCCTCCTGGAGTGGCTGAGCGCGGAACATGACGTTGGCGTACGATGGCGCCATGGCTGCTAGTTGGCACCACCAGATCTTCCACCTTAGGCTTGGCCCTGGCGTCGTCGATTGAGCCCTCGATGTGGCCGTGCAGGCGGAGGCGCTTCACGCCGAAATCCGCCCATGGACCAGGGTGCCTCACACACTTACTCAAGGAGTGGGTCGGTGACGAAAGCCAGCGCGTGGGGACGAGTGTGGAGGCGGGTGTAGATGGGAGGTGGTCGTCGACTGCTGCGAGTATTTGGGGCGAGGATGGCTCTCGGCTTGCACCGCGCGTGGTGACGGCGTTGAAGGCGGCCTGGGGAAGGGCGCTGATGGCTCGGCCTGCGTCACGTGTGGGGACGGGTGTGGAGGCGGGCGTAGATGGGAGGCGCGACATCGACTGCGGCGAGGATTCGGGGCGAGGATGGCTCCATCAGCGTTGAAGCCGGCCTGGGGAAGGGTGGCTCCGCTGCGCCGCGCGTGGGGACATGTGTGGAGGCGGGGGCTCGGGCGCAGTTGGTGGCGCCGCGCGATGGCGGCGGACTGGAGGGGGCGGGGGCATGGTGACGCCAGGTGGACGCCCTCGTTGCATACATATGGTGTAGTAGAGATAACGGACCAAGAGTCATGCAAATATGTTTGCACCTAATGACTATTTGCATAATAGTCATTGTCCAAATAATATTAAACATAAAGATTCAAAGTAAACTAATAGGCAACAGTGCCTACTTCATATTCTTACATGCAGGTCTACCAAAAAATCATTGGAACAGTTCCTAGTGGTTCCATAACATCCTAAAATAAAATAAGTTGGCTAACTGCCAGTAGCTCACAACATATAATCAGTAAACGGGGGCATCTGTTAGGTGGGTATCAATGTTGGAACATACTGGACTTGCAAACTGCAAGGGTTAACAATCCCAATAGCAGACATTGAATATGATTTTTCTGATAAAAGCGGGCAGGTCAGCTATTGCAAAGAACATTCAAAGATGACAAACCATACTATAATTGAGTGCACTGCAGGTATAGGTTTTCTATTTTCATTACAACTGATCTAGAGAACAAAAAGAAATCGACAAAACCAATAGCACATATCAACAATACCAATTGCATCATTCTTACAAATAGAAAGATCATGAGGCCTACAGGAAACAACTATATATTTTCCACTTACTGATTTATATAACCCAACGGTAAGAAATATATCCAAATGAACAGGCCATATGCAAACATCCTACATTCCTACCATACATGGCATCATGCATAAATCATGCGGTAATGCATATAACATACAAATATTGCAGAACTCATTGACAAGAATCAGGTCAGTATAAACTCAGCACTTTTGTCATCAGCAGACAAAATAGCACAATAAAAAATGCACATCTAGAGCAGAGCGTTACTGATCTGCAGTCAAAAACTCAAACACAAGATTTTGCTATTATGAAGTTGTGTCAGGAACTGAAATAATAGTAATTTGAATTATTTTTTCTGTTTATTATCAACAAGATCAATACAATTGAATAATAGATAAGGTGGTAGCTGTTGCACATTATTATTAGCAAGTGAAGTACAAGGTAGTGAGCATAATGTGCCCACTGTTTATGAACAGCTAATTCCCAAATCAAATGAGCTTCAACCACTCAAAGAACACCCCAAGTTGTCAACTATGCCATTCTTCTTCATTTATATTGTTTGTAACCGAAAGAAGAAAATAGATCATTCATGGCTCCATCAAGTAGAAAGATAATGACATATAATGGGAGAGAACAATATATTATACAGTTATCACTTCATATGTTCCACAGAGAATATAATAAATGTACCCAAATAAACAGGCCATTTGCAAGCATTGTAATGTGAATGTATACCATGCAATAAACATATTTACTGTATACAAAGGAAAACAAAACTTTCTTATTGACAACAAATAGCAGTACCGAAATTATAGATATCTATAGTACTACAGTAGTGGAGAGTAGTGCTCCAGTGTCAAAAGCATAATAGACCGAACCAACCAAATAAAAATCAAGCTGGTAGATCCTTGCCCGGTTACAGACCAGCAGCGGGCAGCGCAGCCAAGAAGGCACTGTAGGCCGAATCGAGGTCGAAGTTGAGCTGCCTGGCCTGCTGCTCGGTGAGCTCATTCGCGGCCCTAGGTTAGACCATGGAAGTCTGACCAGCCCAGACCCATTCCCTTTCGAACAGGTGGATGGCAAGGTGGATGGAATGCTATATTTGTTGAAAATGGAAGTTACATGTGGTTGGATCGAAGGTATTTCTCACATTGAGATCAAGGAATCAAAACTTATAGGGCAGAGGTATTTCTCACATTGAGATCAAGAAATGACTGCTGTTTCAACATCATCTCTCCTTCTAATCCATCTCCAGCTCCACTGATTGTTCCTCAACATTCATAAGTTCTTCCTGAAATAAATGGTGTCCATGAATAGAATAAGAATACAGATTTTATTTATGAATGAAGAACAGAAATGAACTTTACAGTGTACAGACAAATGCATAGAGGGAGAAAAGTTTCTTTGAAGAAATATGTCCAAATTATCTATAAAATTGGGCATCTGATGCAATGGTAAAAATAAAGTTCTTATTGGAATCTCCTTATATATTCTGAATAATGTGGCAACCAATAGTGAACCAAACATCAAATAGAATATAATTTTTTTGGAAACAACGACAACCTGTAATTCTAATTTCAATTTCCAGATTACTTCGTCAATCCTTACCCTGCAATTCATAAAAAAAGTATACTTGGGAGAAATTACAGAAAAGCATTGGCAACATGCTACACTGAAAGACTTCTAAAGAAACATTAAAATGCGATTATTCTATCTCCTCCTGATTCACATATTAAATCTACAGGACCAGCTAGTGTGATGTGCCTGATCGAAATAGAGCTCACCTTGAGTCAGGTTTCCACCTAGGATAACCATCGCTACCCGCCTGCTTCTTGTATGAAGAAAATCTAACGTCTTTGCAACTTGTAGCAGTCCATGTTTAATCTCAAGTAGCCCCATTTCCTGAAACACAAAAAAGAAATAACAATTTGTTGAATGGAAAATGTGATCATGCTTTGGTTGTCCAAACAATTATCATAACCAAGGAAGGAACAAAGAACCTAAAGGCATCAATCACCACTTATATGGCCTGAGAAGTTCCAACTCCACAGGATTCCAGATTCTAAACTAAAAATTTTACAGTAGAAAAACGCAAAAAACTCACAGTTAAACCTCATGTTTGAATACAATTCTCAAATTCTGATTATCTAAGAGTCCTACCAAACGCCAGTGGCAAGGACAATGCAAGAAATGAGGTTAGATAAACTTGGAGGATTTTTACAAATCAGTGGTGTATAACTTAGGAGGTAAAATGACTATGTAAACTCCCAAAGAAAATACGAATTTTGATACATAGGTACAACAAGGATGCCATTTTTAAGGAAGGTTGGCTGCAAAATGTGAGAAATACAAAAAATACACTCATTTTGCCGCTTTTCTAGATATGACATTGTCAAATGTTGATTAGAAACGTAAACGATATCTTCTTAGATCACGTCTATGCAATTCTGTGACATTTGCTAATCAATAATGGCATGAACAACTAAAGCCAAAAATAATAGCTAGTCTTCCACTCCCATAGCGACACTAATCTAATCGCCTTAACTTGCTAGCCAGTTTTGAATGCAGCATAATTTCAGTGTCATAAGAAACAACAATAAGCAGATGTCTTAAGAAACATAATTATGAAATTCCAAGTAAAAAGGCCAATGCCAATCAGCCAATGTAATCATGCCTCAGAAAATAGCATTAGCCAATGCACCACAAAGAATTCATAAAAATTCCATGGAAATGCATGACTATATGCCTGTATCCATGATATTGAAAAATGGTATATTTAAAAGTTATGAGAAGTGAACAATAAACTCATTCCATATTAGAACCAGTTTGGGACAGCTTCAGTTCTATGAAATTTGGTGGAGTTGGTGGAGCAGATCATTAGGTGCTCCAGAAAATCATGAAGCTGAAGTTGTAAGACTTTAGAAGACATTTAGATAACTCATTTTGTTTATTATTTAGATTAAAATATTTTTAAAACTAATTAAATTGATATTATAAACTATAGCTCCCACTGGAGCTAGAACCTGGCAAACACCCATATTATGCAGGACCTCGCAACGCAGCTAGATGAGAGATGGCAGGCAGCCAGGCTCACCTTCTCGTTCACGGTCTGGCACTTGGACTACACATAGGCATTGGGATCGAAGTTGTCGATCTTGAAGATCTCGAGCTTGTTAGTGAGCTGCACCCCACCGTCGCCACCGCCACCTCCCCACCATCCAGAGGCCCTTGGCCCGCGCCACCTCAGTTGCGACGGTGTCCTCGAGAAAGACCATCTGAAGCAAATATCAGAAATATGTCGTATGGTTTCAGCTTGCATTACAACCTTCACATTTTAGCATAGTTATGTGAAAATTCACATTTACAGGTATTGACATCCTCAGAAGATATGCAGAGCAGCTTACAACACAAAGATGAAACCACATGCAAAAGTTGCAATATCAGGACACTAAGTTAGGTTGTAGTAGTAACTAAAGAGTAATTTAAAAAATATCAATCGAAAGATATGAAACAAAAATACAGCATAGAACAATCTTAAGAAGACAAAGTTAGCAGAATATTTCCCCTCAAATTCTATCACAGGCACACCAAAGCAATGAATTGAGATGGCTAAGTGACCTTGTTCTCACCTGAATTATCCCCTTCACCCTCCAGGCCTCCACGCTTCCTGCTGTGCACCACGATCTATGCCTTGTGGCCCACTCAGCAACCAAACCTTGGGGTCCCCCAGCTAATCTAAGAAGGGATGGGCACAAGCATCAACCTAAAAATATAATTAAATGTCTTCCATAAGAAACTACAGTGTTTTGAAGCCCTCGTGCTTCTCCAAACACAGAAAAGGTCACTGGCTCGTGTTCCTAATAGCACAAACATGAAAATATCAGAAAAGCAAGAGTGCAAGACTATTGGAAACATTACTCAAATAATGTGCAAGCAGGAACTCCTAAAGTGGGAAATGTTAATCCTGCAAAAGTATATTATTAAACAATAGTTAGTTATTTTGGACTAAAAGCAATATATTGGAGGATGTGTCTCAGGCATTGTTGAGGTCATTGCCTTGAGCTCAAACGAATTGATGGGAAGCTACCCAAATGATGCCTCCTAGTTTCAGAACTTAATGTCACTGAAATTACAGAACAATTTATTGTCAGGGTCTCTCCCTTCGGTGTTAGGTACCTACCAAAAGTTATCTGCCCTTGATCTCAGTCATAACACACTCGAGGGAATTGTGTTGCCTACTTTCTTCATGTCACCAACTTTGACTGTGTTAAATCTTTCTAGAAATAAATTTTCTAGAAATATTTCATTACAGAGCACCCATTCAATGGAATCAATACTTCTTTCATCTCAATCGGGTCTCAGGATTGTTGATCTGTCCAACAATTCTTTGATTGGACCATTGCCACCGGATATCTCTAACCTGCAAAAACATGAGTTCCTCATTCTTATGATGAACAAATTATCTAGGGAGATTCCTAGTGAGATATGCAAGCTTCAAGCACTGGAGTAAATTGACTTATCACACAACCACCTTACGGGCAGAACAAGTGCATTGTTCTATTCTTACTTGGGAAGGGAAACTGACATGAAGATCCTGTCAATATTCTATACATCAAAATTAATATTTTAGAAAATAAACATATTACAATAAATGTACTGTCATATTTTCAATAACTAAAACTTTTAGGAGACATTCTAATCAAGGCGCATAGGCCGATGAGTTTGTTCCCTCTCCCATATTCCATTTTTGTTCCTATATCCCTTCTCCCATAGTCAAATTTGCTAGGATTTATTTCTCTCTTTCAGATCAAATATTATTTTGCTTAGCTTTTCTAATCTAAAAATGGCAGAACATGTACTGCCATTGCAAAGTTCTCAAAGCTCCATCAACATCAGGGTTCCATTGTTGGACCATGTCATCATATTATTTTAAAATATATGTATACTAAAATGTATCAATATATATGTACTATTTTTTTTGAACAGATAGCTACTTAATCCATCTACAATCAAGGACATAAACCTACACCTGCCACTGAACATCATATACCCAACTATCCAACAAGCGGGAAGCAGATCTAAAAGTACTTAGTCATGAAAGGGATTGTATCTTCATAACAAATAACATTGGATTTATTATCCTAGCACATAGGATACAACTACAAAAATTACGTGTAGACAACTACACCTGCTACTGAACAGCTACACATGTGCTATCCTAAAAGTTGCATTAATCACCTATTTGGACAGTGCAGAGTGGCTTTTACACAGCAAATGCACATGTTTAACCAAAAATTAGCAATGGTATGTGTTTTCCACTACTACAACCCTGAATTCGCATGGACAAAAACCTGTTTTCTTTTGTCACTAGATAGAAAGAGATATCGATGGGTTATACTTTAAACCCAACTATAATCCAACTCTCCATCGTTGACACACTGACTGTTCCGTCTAATGTTAGCTAGTTGTGGACCAATGAACAAATCCAAGCATATTTATCAACTTGGAGAACGAGCAAGGAGCCCCTATATTGGTGCAAACCCTAGACAGACCCTAATAGTGCAAAAGTATGCTAGATTTGAGTGTTTCTAGTTGGTCAGGTTACAGAAATCAAAATAATAAATCAAAATACTTTTTCGACTAGCTCTTTTTTGCTAAATCTTTAATTAAAATATCTTATCATCAAGTCAATTTCATATTTATATCTTATCATCAAAATACTCCATAGGGACTAAGACAGCCCTGATGTCCCAAAGGGCCATGAGCCCCTAGAAAGCCCTAAAATATTTAATGTGGGTCTAATATTTATTTGATTCAATTAATATAAGCCATGTCCACATTAAATCTAATAGCCATCGCCAAATACTAGCCCATATAAGAAATATTCTCACCTCTATCTCGATTGGCATACTAGTATTTTAATAGAGACTATTAAGTTAAACACCCACCTAAAAAAAGGTTGTATTTTTTCACAACTATACAATGTATTATGCCTTTAATTGATAGTTTTGAATGAAATAAGTTTCATCAAAGCTTTTTAGTGGTACTAGGTTGGCAAAAGCATCACCTCTAATTGGAGCGTATAAGCCAAAATGTATGGCCTTTCATGAGTATCCAGAAATCACTCAAATTTCACAGACTATGGTTAGGAGTCGATCTCATATAGGTGTGTTCCTATCGGGTACCGTAATTAGGGGTACCCCCAACACTCCTAAACACGGTTGGTAACCACCATCAGCACAAGCTACAGAGACTGATGGGCACGATTCAGGTCAAGGCTTCGTCTACCCAAGGGGTGCGATCTCGCCTCGCCCGAGCCCAGCCTCGGGCGGGAACTGTAGTCCCGGACGAAGTTACGTCTCGCCCGAGGGCCTCCTCAGGCAGTGGGCGCACCCTCGGCACGTCCGAGGCCCAATTCGAGCAGGCTTCGTTGAGAAGCAACCTTGGCCAAATCGCCTCTCCAACCGACCGTATTGCAGGCGCATTCAATGCGAGGATCGCCTGACACCTTATCCTCACACGCGCGCCTCAGTCGGCAAGGTCGAAGTGACCGCAGTCACTTCGCCCTTTCGCTGACCGATCTGACAGGAAAACAACGCCGCTCACCCCGCTCCGACTGCTGTGCCAGCCACCCGGGCAAGGCTGACAACAGCAAGTTCAGCCTCGGGCGCAACAGGAAGCTCCGCCTCGCCCGAACTTAGGGCTCGGCCTTGGAAGGAGGTCTCCGCCTCGCCCCGACCCCAGGGCTCGGCCTCAACCTCGGCCTCGGAAGGTGGTCTCCGCCTCGCCCGACCTCAGGGCTCGGCCTCAACCTCGGCCTCGGGAGGAATCACGTCCTCGCCCGACCCCGGCCTCGGCCTCAGGAGAAGTCTCCGCCTCGCCCGACCTAGGGCTCGGACCGACCGTGCCACGGGGGATACCCCTAGCTAGCTCAGGCTACGGGGGAACAAGACCAGCGTCCCATCTGACTCGCCCCGGTAACAAGTAATGATGGATCCCCGCGTGCGTCCATGACGATGGTGGTTCTCAGCCCCCTACGGAAGCAAGGAGACGTCAGCAAGATCCCAACAGCACCGACAGCTGTGCTTCTATAGGGCTCAAGCACTTCTCCGACGGCCACGTTATCGCCTACGCAGGGCTCAAGCACCTCTCCGACAGCCACGTTGGCATGTACACAGGGCTCAGGCAGCTCTCTGCCAGACACGTTAGCGCATAAGCTACACCCCCCATTGTACACCTAGACCCTCTCCTTGCATCTATAAAAGGGAGGTCCAGGCCCTTCCCGCGGGAGGGAGGAGGGTCGCGTGGGGAGAACGAGCTTACGAACTGGCTCACACTCTCTCTCTCTCGCGAACGCTTGTAACCCCTACTACGAGCACACCCTCCTGGTGCGAGATAATACGAGCCGCGTTTCTCCCTTGTGTTCCATCTCGCGCCAACCCATCTGGGCTGGGACACGCAGCGACAAATTTACTCGTCGGTCCAGGGACCCCCCGGGGTCGAAACGCCGACAGTTGGCACGCCAAGTAGGGGCCTGCTGCGTGTTAATGAACAACTTCCCGTTGAGTTCCAGATGGGTAGTCTTCAGCAACCTCTTCAGCCCAGGACGGTGCTCCGCTTTGGGAGTCTCGAGTTCATGTCCCTCGACGGCAGCTACGACATGACACTCCTCCCCCCGCAGCGCGACAGCAACCACGACGGTCGTCAGCTCGCCCGACGGCGGCGAACTCGACGACGTCTTCCCCCGCGGCGGAAGAGCAGCATCCGGATTTTTCCCGCCACCCTCCTCGCCGCAGGAGGAGGAGACGGGGCAACCGTGGCCAGGCAGGAGGTGGCACCTTGTCGGCTGTCGAACGAGTCGACGACGCCGGCACCCCAGCGGGGGACATGTCGGGCATTATCCTCACGCCTGAGACAACGACAGATGTCGTTTCCCTGCAACGTGCCAACCCCAAGCGGACAGATGACGCCAACACACTCGCGAAGGGCTTGCTGGGCGTTAACCTCGTACCTGAGATAACGGTGCAGTCTGTCCCCGACGCGACTTCGTCACCGTCCATCAATCAAGAGGTACCATCCGTTTTCCACCCTGTGCCTTTTAGATTCAGCTTCGATCCACCAAGCGACCCCGCTTCGGTGAGCGCTTTCGTAAAGGCATACCCTAACCTTCCGGGGTACCACATGTGGTCAACCTGGGACCGACTGACGGCTGTCTCAACCTATGGGCCCCCGGGTTCCGAGGAAGAAGACGAGCCCGACTCTGGTTGGGATTTCTCCGGGCTCAGTAATCCCAGTGCCATGCGAGACTTCATGACCGCATGTGACTACTGCCTCTCCGATTACTCCGATGATGGTCACAGCCTTGACGACGAGGGTTGTTGTAACACCCCTGGTGTTTATATTCCGCTCGACAACGAGTATAGAATTAAGCACGTTATATCAGTGAATGAAATAGATACTAAAATTTAATCATTTTCGCTTATCACGATTTTAGTATCGCATCTGTTTAATTTATCGCGAGTGCAACATCATTTTTTATTTCTATCTATCCGGGTTCTTCCGAAATTTTCGTGATATTCGGGACATAGTTGTACCGAAAATCGGTGCGTTCGGTAAATATTCATCGCTCGCGCGAATACGAATTCGGAAACTCGATGCGCTTTTACGCATTTTATCCCGGGCGCATTAATTCAAACTCGATAACTAAAATGTCGGGAAAAATAATCTGTACCGCGCGATGTTTAAGAAAAATCATGCGCGAGATTAATAATCAGGAGTATTTGGTAATAAACCAATTAAAGCAGATAAAAGTAATCAGAATCGGATTTGAATAATTTCTAATCGATTTGACTTCAACGAAATCATGTACAGATTAAAATACAGAAGCCAAAATCCGTTTCATTTAGTCCGTTGCTTCTTGTTTCGGTCTAAATTTTCAAAAATGAATTAACAGTACGATTTTGTCCGAGTCCAGAGAGTTTACCAAATCAAATCGTTAATCCTTGAATTTCCGTTTCAAGATTCGGGCAACGGGATGCGTAGTTGAATAGCATATCGACCTAATATGTATCACTAAAAAAATGGGATTCAAAAGATCTGAAATTTCTTAAAAAAAAAGGAAACTCCCGTGAAGACTTATCTTCTTCCTCAGCCGATCTCATCCCCGTGCGCCGCCTCTGGGATTTTTTCCTACCGCTGCTCTGTTCTTCTCCGGGCGTCGCTATCCCGTCCGCCGCCCAGCCGCCCCTGGCTCCTTTAAATGCAAGCGCCGGTCCTCCTTCTTCTTGCTTGCTCGAGGATCTCTCTCGCCGGAGCTTCCTCTGCCGGTGATGGCTGCCGCGAGCTCCCTCTGCTCTCTGCTTCGCCGCGCGCCAAGCTCCCAGCCGGTTTCCTGCGCGCGCTTGCTCTAGCTCGGATTCCTCTACGCCGAGGCCCTGCTCGACCGCGCGTCTTTGGGTTCCGGCTCGCCGTCGAAGCTCTCTTGCCGTGCCTGCTTTCCCATGGCGCGCCCAGCCGCTCCTTCCCCAATCGCGCCCTCCCTGCTCCTCCAGCGCGCGGATCCCTCCCTGCTTGCGTCCCTCTGCTCGCCGAGAAGGTCGCTGCTCCCTAGCTCGGATTCCTCCCAGCCGCTCCCTGCTCACCCTGCTTTTCTCTGTTGCCGCGTCGTGTTCTCACTGCCATTTCCCATGGCAGCCGCGTCTCTCTGCCTCCCTCTACTTCTCTCTCTGCTCAGCCTGTTTTGGTGCGTGGCTGGTCGCTCTCCAGCTCGCCCAAGCCGCCGCCGTCGCCCAGCTCAGCGTCCTCCCTGCCCCTGCTCGGACGGCGCCCTGACTGAGCTCCATCCATGGCCGCCGTCAAGCTTTCCTGCGTGTGCGCCTGCTCTGGCTCGTCGGCTTCGTCCATGGCCAGAGCTCCCTGTTCAGTCTCCTGCGTCGAGTTTTGAGCTCACGCCCACAGCTTCCCTGTGCGCGCTCAGCTTGGAGCTCTGCCCCTGCTTCTTGTTCCTCTAACTCGTGTCTGACCGGATTCCCTACACCGTAATATTTTCCTGCGCGCAGCTGCGCTCTCTGCCGTGACCCCGCCGTGGTGTTTCCTCGCGCGCAGCTCGCCTGGCTGCTGCGCAGTCCCTGCTCTTCTCCCCAGCCGCGCGTTCCCCCAGCTCCAGCTCGCTGCGCGCCGAGCTCTCTTGTTATAGCTTTCTGCTTCCTTGTCGTGCGCGCAGCGTTTCGTCGTTCCTCGTCGTGCCAAGTTCTCCTCTGCACGCAGCCGTCGCGCTCGGTCCTGCCCATTTCGCCGTGCGCGGATCTCGTCCGTGTCGTCGCCGTTGGGTTCCCTCGCTAAGTCCAGCCCCTTGTTGACGCGCCGTCATCGCTTGGTCGCGCCGTGCTGTTTCCCTGTGCACGTCAAACTCCCGCGTCGAGTCTTTTTTCTGCTCGCTGCGCGCCATATCGGCTCGCTCGGCCTTAATCCATATCTCGTCGTCGACCTCGCCGCAACTTAGTTCACCTGTCGTGCTGGTCGCTATTCGATACTGTACTTATTAGCTCGGATCATGCCCAGCTCGTCGTCGCGTCGTTTACCGTCGAGTCATCGAACCCGTCATCCCCTGCTCAACCCTACCCCGCCAGCTCACTCCAGACACAATCTCGTCGTCGTCCCGCGCGTCATCAATAATCCCAAGAATCGGGTGAAGACGAAGCTAGCAGCGCGATATTCCCCAAGCGCTCGACAATTGCCTGGATCGGAAAATCACTACCGATCTCGCGGATTCGAGTCGGCTATGGAAACGGTAAGCTGATAAATTATTCAGAATAGTTTGATCGTTGAATAAATTAATGTGTTAGTGCGAGGCTTATTAAGGTGCTCGATAAATTGCGTAAGTCACGGAACTCTCGTCGACTTCGCAGTTCTTGCGCTTATCGAGCCAGGTTCAGATATAGCGAGTTATTTCGATATTCCGGTCAATTAGCTGAATTAGTATACCGAGTAGAATTTTAGTAGGCATGTGTGTTGATAAAATATTTTAATCACTTATAAAGATGTAGTATAATTTATAAAGCAAAGGATAAGTTTAGAATTTAATTAATTAAGTAGCTGATGAGTTGTGTTTAGGCTAATCATGATTAAAGTGTATAGTTTGTTGTTCGTGATGTTTGCGTTAGGTTCGAGAAGCGTAATTATTGCGCTTAGTCGTACGTTAATAACTAGTGTTTTCGTGTAAGATTGTACAACGCCTCGCCCTTAGGTGTTTAATACGCTATCGTATAGCACTATTTAGATTTGTGCTATTCCTGTTTATATGCATTCATGTGCATAATGCATTTCATTCAGGTACGTTAATTAGTCGCGCGATGCGGAAGATGACCCAAGTCGACCCCAAGCGCGGGCTAATCTGCAAGCTGAAGCTGATGAATCAACCTGAAGATGGTTAAATCAAGCAAGTGCTCGATCGAAGAATACTCGTCAAGCGGACGTCACCTAACAACACTAACCTAGTGTTACTCAGGCAAGCCCCGGTGCATTTGCCACCTCCCTTGATGTTTTTAAAATCTTTCTCACTTGCTTGCTGCATTAGGTGATAGGAGTTGATTGATAAAACAATTCCTGCATTACCTTCCTTGAATTTGATTACCTTCCTTGGTCACCTGTTTTACAAAAGATTTTGATGCTTAGCCTTGCTTTAGAAAACAAAATGTTTTGTTTTTACAAAATATGATGTGGCAAAGGTGGGTGGGTTTTTTTCAAAAATAAAATTTGATGGTGGATCCATCATGGCCATGATGGGTTCAACATCGGAAAAGATGTACCTCTGCCAGGTACCAAGTTTTTGGGTTGAAATGATTAAGCTGAGACCGGGCGGGTGACTTGCACGAGAAGAGAGTCTCGGTGTAGTGTCTCCGTCTGAGTCGATTAAGGACCGTCTCGATGTAGGCTTGCTGACCGAGGACCCTTTAACTGGTCACATGCCTCGTCATGGGTAAGCCTTGCCTCGGGCAGACTAAGGCCAGAATAAGATAACACGGAATGGGCGTGGAGCGGTGGCGAGAGTACCGTGTACCCTCCGTGGCAAGAGGCTGGACGGTGGTGTATCTGTGCTCTCGGTTCGCGTGAACCTGATCTGGTCTTAAGAACCCCGGTGGCGGGTTGACAAATGCAAGGGTTAAGTGCTACATATGTCGTGTGATTGGAGATCCTCAGCTGAGTATAATCGATTCGGATCGCCGTACCTTCACGGTTATGAAGACTTGGTCACTGCCCTATACGTAGAACTCCAGTAAAGATGAAAGGTTTGTTAAGAAATTGGCTAGTGCAGGTCAAGTGATTGAATTAGGGTAGAAAGAACTCTAGTTGCAGGTAATTTTACTTAACTTGACAAATAAAACTGGATTTTTAAGGATCCACTTTTAGTAAGCATTTCTGCAAAACAGAGTCTTTGATTATTGAGAAGCCTTACCTTGACTCCCTTAAACCAGCATACCCTTGAGAGTCTTTTCTTTAGTCGGGTAAGACTTGCTGAGTAATTCCATACTCAGGGTTTTATTCCCTGTTGTTTTTCAGGTTCTAACTTTGTGCTGTTGTTGATGGTGTTAAGTGCCGGTGGGCTCGGCCTTCTTATAAGTCTAAGTAACCCTTCTATACTTCTTATTGAGGATGATCCCTTGAGCTAGCATATATTTCAAACTTATACTTTTGTAATCACTCCGATAAACTAATGTAAAATTTTTGTAACCTGTAAAATTTGGTAGTAAGATTTCCGCTGCAACAATATCTATGTGCGTGATTTGTGTTACTTAATCCCGCGGTTCTGGTTGTAAGTGGTTTATCCGATGTCTTTGGGGCAATCGAACGGATCCTGTTAAGTTATCTGGTGCATATGCATAGCCGTCCGAGGTCTTTGAGACAAGGACAGGTGCATGTGGGCCCAATAACTTGGGAGGTTCTGCCACAGCTGGTATCGGAGCAGGATTAAGTATATACGGTCACATACGTATTTTTAAAACAAAAGTTTTGGTTTTAGAAAACCTATTTTCAACTAAACACATTATTTGGCTTTCAAAAACAGTTTTTAAAAAACTATAATGCTAGCGACATCCTCTGTTAAGCCCTAAACTAAGGACTATTATGTGGCTTAGTTTAAAACCACTAACCCACAACCGGGGGTATTGCATACATGTGTATTGTTATTTTTGAGGCCATTCAGTTCTGAATGGATCGACGCTCAGGTAAGGTGAGATGTGAGAGCATGACCGAACAACCGTCGATCTAGGGAAGTGCTTAATTGTAGCGCTTGATTATATACATGTTCTACATATGTATATATGAAGGCTGCGCTATGGAGTAATTACTTTTCTGGGAATTCAGTACCCCATGGATGTGTATGGGCATACAGACATGGGAATGTAGCGCTTGATTATATACATGTTCTACATATGTATATATGAAGGCTGCGCTATGGAGTAATTACTTTTCTAGGAATTCAGTACCCCATGGATGTGTATGGGCATACAGACATGGGAATACTGAGAAGTGTAATGTACTTGTAACGACGCACCTACGCTCAGGTAAGAAGGTGAGTTACCATAATGGGTTGCCCTATGGTTAAAGTGTGGCAACGACGCCTATGCGTGGCTCGACGCTTAATGATGAGCTGGCCTCCATATAGCAATATATGGAATATAAACTGTGATAAACTGTCCTGTGTGAACTGCATCATGGGAAAAATGGGCTGTGATGAATTTTCTGCAGGTACACTAACCTCGAAAACGTATGTATAGTTGACGACTAGCAAGATACCGAGAGAGAACGTATGCCACCGACATAGAACGTTATTGCCACAATGTGTTGGCAAAATCAGTGAGGACGAATAGGACGAGCATGCATCCTGATTGTTGCATCATGTTTGTCACCTATACACCCAAAATGCTTCTCTCATCTTTATTCCAGCAACCATTGATTGTAGATAATGTGGTGTAATGCGGTATTATGGACTTCGATGAAATAGCTGTCCTCCGTTCTTTAGATAATCTATTTAGGTGTCATATGTGTTTTCCCTTGTACTGGATGTGCCGATAGAAGGTTGTGACCTATTTGTTTAAACCAAAAATTAGGCCATGTTCTTATTTAGTGAACCATGCCCCAGATTTTGAATGGTCCATTATCACTCCATGTCAAAGCCCATACAAATAAATGCGTAGACAATTTCCTTATTGGACATAAAATGTACCTAAGCTTAAAACAAGGATCTCAAGTCATGTCTCCTTTTAGAACCATTCCCTTGTTCAGTTGATGCAGGTTGAGGTCCCTATTGTATTCGGCCTCTCCTTGTGGATCATCTTGTCGCCTTATTAACCTAACCTAGGAAAAGCTTGTCCGACCATTTTCTTAAAGTTTGATGCCTTTGGATTCCCCATCTCTATTGAAGGCCTACCAACTTAATCTTATGATTGTTTTCCCTCCGTATCTAATCATATGTTGATCCTTGACCTTGTGATCTCTATGATGGGCATAGAAATATGCTTGGGGCTGAAGTAACAGTCTCCCATCATACTCCTTTTATCAAGTTTAGGTTATGGCCATGTCTTGTTCATTTCCTTGGGCCATAATCTATTTGGCTCTCTACTTGTAACCGTTTTGACAGGTAGAGTCTCTTTGTATATTGTCACCCTTGCCCAATCCATTGGTATCGTGTGAGATTTCTTATTGGTTACGTCTGGTAATGGTGTTATGACTAAAATCGGTGGCACCGCGCTGAAACCGAGGGCCTCCTGTGGGTGCACACACATGGTTGCGCTACTTGGCACGCGCTAGTATCACATTTAGTAGTCATAATCCATTATAAGACTATATTGATATGTTATCTCTACACAAATTGTTCTTACCACGTGAGATTCATTATTGGTGCCAGTTTTGTAATGGTGTCATGGTTAAGGACTTATGGTACCGCAGCGAAACTGAGAGCCTCCTGTGAATGTGCACACAGGATTTTGCTGCTTGGCGCATGCCGGTATCGAGGTCTCTAGTCATGATCCATTATGGAATTACACTGATGTGTTATCTTCCATTGACCTTTCCTTGAAACAATTTCTATGTTGTTTGTGAAGAGATCAAGCAACATCTGTCATCTCCGTTAGATCAAAAGGGCATACCACTTTCATGTGTGGTCTTATTTCGTTTGATCTTGGTAGCGACTACTCATACAAGTTCCCTTTACATCCTTTGTGTAAAGGTGAAGTCTTGGAGCTTTTTAGTGTTGGAAAACAACTGATTAGCTCTCAAAATAGAGATCTGCTTCCCCTGCTGCTGAAATGCAGGAGTTTGTTCATTCGCTCTCTTATTCAGTCCATGTATTCCCTAACCAAGTGGATAATTCATCTCGCATGAAGAAACGGATGAACAACATGACCGCTTGTTGGTAAACCTCCTTTTGTGTGTTTTACCCAAGAGGTTGCATCTAATTCTGTTCGGGTAAAGTCACATATTTGCCGCTCGCTCAACAGACTCAGATAGTACAGTGTCATCAGAAAAAGTAAACTGCACACATGAAACCTTATGTGTTTCTCTGGCAGATATCATCTCTATTGGTGGACATTTCTAAATTGGGTTAAGTCAATACATGTTATGTCCACTAGAGAAAACAATATCCTGAGACACCCGCCTTTGTTTGGAAATGTCTCACGATTATCGCTGATATGGATATGGGTTACGTGCTTCTTCACTCTTAAAGGTCTTTCGCTCCGAATCTCGGGACGAGATTCTTTTAAGGGGGAGGGCTGTAACACCCCTGGTGTTTATATTCCGCTCGACAACGAGTATGGAATTAAGCACGTTATATCAGTGAATGAAACAGATACTAAAATTTAATCATTTTCGCTTATCACGATTTTAGTATCGCATCTGTTTAATTTATCGCGAGTGCAACATCATTTTTTTTATTTCTATCTATCCGGGTTCTTCCGAAATTTTCGTGATATTCGGGACATAGTTGTACCGAAAATCGGTGCGTTCGGTAAATATTCATCGCTCGCGCGAATACGAATTCGGAAACTCGATGCGCTTTTACGCATTTTATCCCAGGCGCATTAATTCAAAATCGATAACTAAAATGTCGGGAAAAATAATCTGTATCGCGCGATGTTTGAGAAAAATCATGCGCGAGATTAATAATCAGAAGTATTTGGTAATAAACCAATTAAAGCAGATAAAAGTAATCAGAATCGGATTTGAATAATTTCTAATCGATTTGACTTCAACGAAATCATGTACAGATTAAAATACAAAAGCCAAAATCCATTTCATTTAGTCTGTTGCTTCTCGCTTCGGTCTAAATTTTCAAAAATGAATTAACAGTACGATTTTGTCTGAGTCCAGAGAGTTTACCAAATCAAATCGTTAATCCTTGAATTTCCGTTTCAAGATTCGGGCAACGGGATGCGTAGTTGAATAGCATGTCGACCTAATATGTATCACTAAAAAAATGGGATTCAAAAGATCTGAAATTTCTTTAAAAAAAAGAAGGAAACTCCCGTGAAGACTTATCTTCTTCCTCAGCCGATCTCATCCCCGTGCGCCGCCTCTGGGATTTTTCCTGCCGCTGCTCTGTTCTTCTCCGGGCGTCGCTATCCCGTCCGCCGCCCAGCCGCCCCTGGCTCCTTTAAATGCAAGCGCCGGTCCTCCTTCTTCTTCCTTGCTCGAGGATCTCTCTCGTCGGAGCTTCCTCTCCCGGTGATGGCTGCCGCGAGCTCCCTCTGCTCTCTGCTTCGCCGCGCGCCAAGCTCCCAGCCGGTTTCCTGCGCGCGCTTGCTCTAGCTCGGATTCCTCTACGCCGAGGCCCTGCTCGACCGCGCGTCTTTGGGTTCCGGCTCGCCGTCGAAGCTCTCCTGCCGTGCCTGCTTTCCCATGGCGCGCCCAGCCGCTCCTTCCCCAATCGCGCCCTCCCTGCTCCTCCAGCGCGCGGATCCCTCCCTGCTTGCGTCCCTCTGTTCGCCGAGAAGGTCGCTGCTCCCTAGCTCGGATTCCTCCCAGCTGCTCCCTGCTCACCCTGCTTTTCTCTGTTGTCGCGTCGTGTTCTCCCTGCCATTTCCCATGGCAGCCGCGTCTCTCTGCCTCCCTCTACTTCTCTCTGCTCAGCCTGTTTTGGTGCGTGGCTGGTCGCTCTCCAGCTCGCCCAAGCCGCCGCCGTCGCCCAGCTCAGCGTCCTCCCTGCCCCTGCTCGGACGGCGCCCTGACTGAGCTCCATCCATGGCCGCCGTCAAGCTTTCCTGCGTGTGCGCCTGCTCTGGCTCATCGGCTTCGTCCATGGCCAGAGCTCCCTGTTCAGTCTCCTGCGTCGAGTTTCGAGCTCGCGCCCACAGCTTCCCTGTGCGCGCTCAGCTTGGAGCTCTGCCCCTGCTTCTTGTTCCTCTAACTCGTGTCTGACCGGATTCCCTGCACCGTAATATTTTCCTGCGCGCAGCTGCGCTCTCTGCCGTGACCCCACCGTGGTGTTTCCTCGCGCGCAGCTCGCCTGGCTGCTGCGCAGTCCCTGCTCTTCTCCCCAGCCGCGCGTTCCCCCAGCTCCAGCTTGCTGCGCGCCGAGCTCCCTTGTTATAGCTTTCTGCTTCCTTGTCGTGCGCGCAGCGTTTCGTCGTTCCTCGTCGTGCCGAGTTCTCCTCTGCACGCAGCCGCGTCCCACTGCTTGGCTACGACTCAACCGTCACGCTCGGTCCTGCCCATTTCGCCGTGCGCGGATCTCGTCCGTGTCGTCGCCGTTGGGTTCCCTCGCTAAGTCCAGCCCCTTGTTGACGCGTCGTCATCCCTTGGTCGCGCCGTGCTGTTTCCCTGTGCACGTCAAACTCCCGCTTCGAGTCTTTTTTCTGCTCGCTGCGCGCCCTCTCGGCTCGCTCGGCCTTAATCCCTATCTCGTCGTCGACCTCGCCGCAACTTAGTTCACCTGTCGTGTTGGTCGCTATTCGATACTATACTTATTAGCTCGGATCATGCCCAGCTCGTCGTCGCGTCGTTTACCGTCGAGTCATTGAACCCGTCATCCCCTGCTCAACCCTACCCCGCCAGCTCACTCCAGACACAATCTCGTCGTCGTCCCGCGCGTCATCAATAATCCCAAGAATCGGGTGAAGACGAAGCTAGCAGCGCGATATTTCCCAAGCGCTCGACAATTGCCTGGATCGGAAAATCACTACCGATCTCGTGGATTCGAGTCGGCTATGGAAACGGTAAGCTGATAAATTATTCAGAATAGTTTGATCGTTGAATAAATTAATGTGTTAGTGCGAGGCTTATTAAGGTGCTCGATAAATTGCGTAAGTCACGGAACTCTCGTCGACTTCACAGTTCTTGCGCTTATCGAGCCAGGTTCAGATATAGCGAGTTATTTCGATATTCCGGTCAATTAGCTGAATTAGTATACCGAGTAGAATTTTAGTAGGCATGTGTGTTGATAAAATATTTTAATCACTTATAAAGATGTAGTATAATTTATAAAGCAAAGGATAAGTTTAGAATTTAATTAATTAAGTAGCTGATGAGTTGTGTTTAGGCTAATCATGATTAAAGTGTATAGTTTGTTGTTTGTGATGTTTGCGTTAGGTTCGAGAAGCGTAATTATTGCGCTTAGTCGTACGTTAATAACTAGTGTTTTCGTGTAAGATTGTACAACGCCTCGCCCTTAGGTGTTTAATACGCTATCGTACAACACTATTTAGATTTGTGCTATTCCTGTTTATATGCATTCATGTGCATAATGCATTTCATTCAGGTACGTTAATTAGTCGCGCGATGCGGAAGATGACCCAAGTCGACCCCAAGCGCGGGCTAATCTGCAAGCTGAAGCTGATGAATCAACCTGAAGATGGTTAAATCAAGCAAGTGCTCGATCGAAGAATACTCGTCAAGCGGACGTCACCTAACAACACTAACCTAGTGTTACTCAGGCAAGCCCCGGTGCATTTGCCACCTCCCTTGATGTTTTTAAAATCTTTCTCACTTGCTTGCTGCATTAGGTGATAGGAGTTGATTGATAAAACAATTCCTGCATTACCTTCCTTGAATTTGATTACCTTCCTTGGTCACCTGTTTTACAAAAGATTTTGATGCTTAGCCTTGCTTTAGAAAACAAAATGTTTTGTTTTTACAAAATATGATGTGGCAAAGGTGGGTGGGTTGTTTTCAAAAATAAAATTTGATGGTAGATCCATCATGGCCATGATAGGTTCAACATCGGAAAAGATGTACCACTGCCAGGTACCAAGTTTTTGGGTTGAAATGATTAAGCTGAGACCGGGCGGGTGACTTGCACGAGAAGAGAGTCTCGGTGTAGTGTCTCCGTCTGAGTCGATTAAGGACCGTCTCGATGTAGGCTTGCTGACCGAGGACGCTTTAACTGGTCACATGCCTCATCATGGGTAAGCCTTGTCTCGGGCAGACTAAGGCCAAAATAAGATAACACGGAATGGGCGTGGAGTGGTGGCGAGAGTAGCGTGTACCCTCCGTGGCAAGAGGCTGGACGGTGGTGTATCTGTGCTCTCGGTTCGCGTGAACCTGATCTGGTCTTAAGAACCCCGGTGGCGGGTTGACAAATGCAAGGGTTAAGTGCTACATATGTCGTGTGATTGGAGATCCTCAGCTGAGTATAATCGATTCGGATCGCCGTACCTTCACGGTTATGAAGACTTGGTCACTGCCCTATACGTAGAACTCCAGTAAAGATGAAAGGTTTGTTAAGAAATTGGCTAGTGCAGGTCAAGTGATTGAATTAGGGTAGAAAGAACTCTAGTTGCAGGTAATTTTACTTAACTTGACAAATAAAACTGGATTTTTAAGGATCCACTTTTAGTAAGCATTTCTGCAAAACAGAGTCTTTGATTATTGAGAAGCCTTATCTTGACTCCCTTAAACCAGCATACCCTTGAGAGTCTTTTCTTTAGTCGGGTAAGACTTGCTGAGTAATTCCATACTCAGGATTTTATTCCCTGTTGTTTTTCAGGTTCTAACTTTGTGCTGTTGTTGATGGTGTTAAGTGCCGGTGGGCTCCGCCTTCTTATAAGTCTAAGTAACCCTTCTATACTTCTTATTGAGGATGATCCCTTGAGCTAGCATATATTTCAAACTTATACTTTTGTAATCACTCCGATAAACTAATGTAAAATTTTTGTAACCTGTAAAATTTGGTAGTAAGATTTCCGCTGCAACAATATCTATGTGTGTGATTTGTGTTACTTAATCCCGCGGTTCTGGTTGTAAGTGGTTTATCCGATGTCTTTGGGGCAATCGGACGGATCCTGTTAAGTTATTTGGTGCATATGCATAGCCGTCCGAGGTCTTTGAGACAAGGACAGGTGCATGTGGGCCCAATAACTTGGGAGGTTCTGCCACAGTTGTGCCCCAAGTCGCGAATGTTTCCATGTCGATCTAGGGGGTCACGACGAAGGCAACCACCTCGGTATGCCGAAGGATGACGATCCCCCTGGGCCTGCGCCTCGCGTTGACATCCTGCGGGAGCTAGCTGTGGTCCCAGTCCCTGCGGGGTCAGGACACATAGCTCGAGCAAATCCGCGAGATGCAGGCCAAGCTCGACGAGGAAGCAGGGCAACTTGTGCAGCTCCAGCCAAACATCGAGCAGGAGTGGGCAGGCCAAGCACTCGCCGGAGAAGCACGTCATCAGGCCCAGGACGTCCAGCGCCGTATCGTTGACGATGCCAGGGCAAGGCTGCCCCCGGCCTCCAGCGGGGTCGACCAGAATCTAGCTGTAGCGGCAATACTACTCCGAGCAATGCCGGAGCCATCCACCACCGAGGGGCGGCGTATCCAGGGAGAACTCAAGAATCTCCTGGAGGATGCCGCGGTCCGACGGGCCAAAAGCTCTGCCTCCCGAAGGCAAGGGTGCCCCCCGGAGCATCGCGCAACGACTTCCCGACTCATGCGGGAGGCCTCGGTCCACACCGGGCGCACGCGGGACACGACGCCTGCAGCCCCGGGTTGCCTCGGCAACGAGCACCACCGCCGCGACCGTCGAGCCCGCCTCGACGAGAAGGTGCGCCGAGGCTACCACCCCAGGCGTGGGGGACGCTACGACAGCGAGGAGGATCAGAGCCCCTCGCCCGAACCACCAGGTCCGCAAGCCTTCAGCCGGGCCATACGATGGGCGCCGTTCCCAGCTCGGTTCCGGGCCCCGACTACCATCACCAAGTACTCGGGGGAAATAAGGCCGGAGTTGTGGCTTGCGGACTACCGACTAGCCTGCCAGCTGGGAGGGATGGACGACGACAACCTCATCATCTGCAACCTCCCCCTGTTCCTCCCCGACGCTGCCCGGGCCTAGTTGGAACATCTGCCTTCCGCGCAGATCTCCAACTGGGACGACCTGGTCAAGGCTTTCGCTGGAAATTTCCAGGGCATGTACGTGCGCCCTAGGAACTCCTGGGATCTCCGAAGCTGCAGCCAGCAGCCAGGGGAATCCCTGCGAGAGTACATCCGACGGTTTTCAAAGCAGCGCACCGAGCTGCCCAACATCATCGACTCGGATGTCATCGGGGCGTTCCTCGCCGGCACCACTTGCCGCGACCTGGTGAGTAAACTGGGCCGCAAGACTCCCACCAAGGCGAGCGAGTTGATGGACATCACCACCAAGTTCGCCTCTGGTTAGGAGGCGGTCGAAGCCATCTTCTGGAAGGACAAGCAGCCTCAGGGACGGCAGCAGGAAGACGTCCCCGAGGCGTCCACCTAGTGGGGCACGAAGAAGAAGGCGCAAGCAAAGCGCGATGCCGCTGACGCGGATCTTGTCGCTGCTGTCGAGCACAGGAACCCACGGAAGCCTCCCGGAGGGGCCAACCTGTTCGACAAAATGCTCAAGGAGTCGTGCCCCTACCACCAGGGTCCCGTCAAGCACACCCTTGAGGAATGCGTCATGCTTCGGCGTTACTTCCATAAGACCGGTGAGAGCACCTAGAGGGGGGGGGGGTGAATAGGTGATCCTGTAAAAACTTAAACTTATAGCCACAAAACTTGATTAGGCGTTAGCACGGTTTATGCCAAGTGGCTAGAGAGGAGTCAAAACACAATAACCACAAGAATCCAATCACAGAGATGACACAGTGGTTATCCCGTGGTTCGGCCAAGTACAAAACTTGCCTACTCCACGTTGTGGCGTCCCAACGGACGAGAGTTGCACTCAACTCCTCTCAAGTGATCCAATGATCAACTTGAATACCACGGTGTTCTTGCTTTTCTTTTCTCAATCCCGTTTGCGAGGAATCTCCACAACTTGGAGCCTCTCGCCCTTACAAAAGATGTTCACAGAGAATCACAGAGCAAGGGAGGGATTAGCAACTCACACACGACACAAAGATCACAGCGAATACGCACACACAAGACCCAGACTTGAGCTCAAAAGACTAGCACACTAGAACGGAGCTCAAATCACTAGAATGTCGAACAAGTGCGCGAGATTGATGTGTGAGTGATCAAGAGTGCTCAAGGAATGCTTGGTATTCTCCTCCATGCGCCTAGGGGTCCCTTTTATAGCCCCAAGGCAGCTAGGAGCCGTTGAGAGCACATCTGGAAGGCTATTCTTGCCTTCTGTCGTCGGGCGCACCGGACAGTCCGGTGCACACCGGACAGTGTCCGGTGCCCGATTCCTTTCCTTAAATGGCGAAGCCGACCGTTGCCGACCGTTGCAGATCTGGCGCACCGGACAGTCCGGTGCACACCGGACAGTCCGGTGCACACCGGACAGTCCGGTGCTTCCTTCCGACCGTTGGCTTGGCCACGTGTCGCGCGCCGATCACGCGGCCGACCGTTGGCCCTGCCGACTGTTGGCTCACCGGACAGTCCGGTGCACACCGGACAGTCCGGTGAATTTTAGCCGAAGTCGCCGGAGAAAAACCCGAGAGCGGGCTCTTCGGCCGAGGGAGCCTGGCGCACCGGACACTGTCCGGTGCACCACCGGACACTGTCCGGTGCACCACCGGACACTGTCCGGTGCACCACCGGACAGTCCGGTGCCCCAGACCGAAACAGCCCCTTGGCTGTACACAGCCAAGTCTTCTCTTCTCTTCTTCTATCTGTTTCTAACACTTAGACAAATATATTAGTACACAAAACCAATGTACTAAGACTTAGAAACATACCTTTATTGAAGATTTGCACTTTGTTCATCCATGGGCATTGATTCACATTGAAGCACTTGTGTTGACACTCAATCACCAAAATACTTAGAAACGGCCCAAGGGCACATTTCCCTTTCAATCTCCCCTTTTTGGTGATTTATGCCAACACAACATAAAGCAACTAGAACAAGTGCAAAATCACTTCAAATAAAAACTGACTTTGAGTTTTATTCAATTTTGGCATATATGGATCATCTTTTGCCACCACTTGGTTTGTTTTTGCAAATCAAACTCAAATCTCTATCTCTAAGTCAAACACACATGTTGAAGCATAAAGAGAGTCATTCCAAAAGAGATTGATCAAAGATTTCAAAAACTCCCCCTATTTCCCATAATCAACACTTCTCCCCACAAGAAGCCAACTTTTGACAATAGAGACAATAAGAGACAATAAAAGCTTTTGACACAACAAAAACTCTATTCTACTATTTTCAAAATCTCTCAAGTGGTAGCTGATCCATTTATCACTTTGGCCTTTATTTTCTCCCCCTTTGGCATCAAGCACCAAAACGGGATTAATCTTGGCCTTTTAACCCCATTGCCTCACCAAAGTCTTCAATTAAGAGCAAATGGCAATAAGATTTCATGAGATGAACTTGGAATTAGTTACCCTCTCATCGGAGTGCAGTGGAAGTCTTTCATGGTCCAAGTCCACCTTTTCCCTTTCAATCCTCCTTCGAGACTCAATCAAGCAAACTCAAGCAAATGGTTAGTCTCAAAGAGTCAAGTTGTAACACATCTCCCCCTAAACATGTGCATCACTTTGCAACGGACTTGTGAGGTCCAGGGAGTGTTGGTACAACTTGAGCACCACAATAAGCAACAAAATGCAGAATGAACCTGATCAAATGCATAAACACATGTATGCTACAATTCAATCCAAGTTCCGCGAATCTAAGACATTTAGCTCACTACGCAGCCTGCAAAAGGTCTTCTCATCTAGAGGCTTGGTAAAGATATCGGCTAGCTGGTTCTCGGTGCTAACATGAAACACTTCGATATCCCCCTTTTGCTGGTGGTCTCTCAAAAAGTGATGCCGGATGTCTATGTGCTTTGTGCGGCTGTGCTCAACAGGATTTTCCGCCATGCGGATAGCACTCTCATTATCACATAGGAGTGGGACTTTGCTCAGATTGTAGCCAAAGTCCCGGAGGGTTTGCCTCATCCAAAGTAGTTGCGCGCAACACTGTCCTGCGGCAACATACTCGGCCTCAGCGGTGGATAGGGCGACGGATGTTTGTTTCTTAGAGTTCCATGACACCAGGGACCTTCCTAAGAATTGGCACGTCCCCGATGTACTCTTCCTATCGACCTTACATCCAGCATAGTCGGAGTCTGAGTATCCAACTAAGTCAAAGGTAGACCCCTTTGGATACCAGAGCCCGAAGCAAGGCGTAGCAACCAAATATCTAAGAATTCGCTTCACCGCCACTAAGTGACATTCCTTAGGATCGGATTGAAATCTAGCACACATGCATACGCTAAGCATAATATCCGGTCTACTAGCACATAAATAAAGCAAAGATCCTATCATTGACCGGTATGCTTTTTGATCAACGGACTTACCTCCTTTGTTGAGGTCGGTGTGTCCGTCGGTTCCCATCGGCGTCTTTGCGGGCTTGGCGTCCTTCATCCCAAACCGCTTTAGCAGATCTTGCGTGTACTTCGTTTGGGAGATGAAGGTGCCGTCCTTGAGTTGCTTCACTTGGAACCCAAGGAAGTAGTTCAACTCGCCCATCATTGACATCTCGAATTTCTGCGTCATCACCCTGCTAAACTCTTCACAAGACTTTTGGTTAGTAGAACCAAATATTATGTCATCGACATAAATTTGGCACACAAACAAATCACCATCACATGTCTTAGTAAAAAGAGTTGGATCGGCCTTCCCAACCTTGAAAGCATTAGCAAGTAAAAAGTCTCTAAGGCATTCATACCATGCTCTTGGGGCTTGCTTAAGTCCATAGAGCGCCTTAGAGAGCTTACACACATAGTCGGGGTACCGTTCATCCTCGAAGCCAGGGGGTTGCTCCACGTACACTTCCTCCTTGATTGGCCCGTTGAGGAAAGCGCTCTTCACATCCATTTGGTACAACCTGAAAGAATGGTGAGCGGCATATGCTAGCAAGATACGAATGGACTCTAGCCTAGCCACAGGAGCAAAAGTCTCCTCAAAGTCCAAACCTGCGACTTGGGCATAACCTTTTGCCACAAGTCGAGCCTTGTTCCTCGTCACCACCCCGTGCTCGTCCTATTTGTTGTGGAACACCCACTTGGTTCCCACAACATTTTGCTTCGGACGAGGCACCAGTGTCCAAACTTCATTGCGCTTGAAGTTGTTGAGCTCCTCCTGCATGGCCAATACCCAATCCGGATCTAGCAAGGCCTCCTCTACCCTGAAAGGCTCAATAGAAGAGACAAAGGAGTAATGCTCACAAAAATTAACTAATCGAGATCGAGTAGTTACTCCCTTGCTAATGTCACCCAGAATTTGATCGACGGGATGATCCCTTTGAATCATCGCTCGAACTTGGGTTGGAGGTGCCGGTTGCGCTTCTTCCTCCATTACTTGATCATCTTGTGCTCCCCCTTGATCAAGCGCTAGGGCTGGACGAAAAACTCGTAGCTCGTTAACTCGCTCGACTCGACTCAATAGTGGCTCGACTCGACTCGACTCGTTTATAATTTGTAACGAGTTGAGCTTGTATTTTAACTCGTTACGATAACGAGCTAGCTCGCGAGCTGACTCGTGAGCCAAACGAGTTGGAGTAATTAGTCAAATTACAATAATCTCGGATCCAAAATAGTTAATCTTGTACTCTACTATAGTTAATCTTGTTCTTTGTTGAGTGTGGAATCTTAAGTTGCAAACTCTATTCTTTTTTTCTAAATAGATCTCCTTCTTTTCTTTTGCTACATGTTTTTATATCCGTTCATAGACAATATACATGGTATTATTGAGCTGGCTCGCGAGCTAAACGAGCCAGCTCGAGTTGGCAAACGAGTCGAGCCGAGTTGGATCTTCAGCTCGTTAACATAACGAGTCGAGCCGAGCCAGCTCGTTATCTTAACGAGCCAACTCGAGTCGAGTCGAGCCGAGTCGAGCCAGCTCGATATCCACCCCTATCAAGCGCCTCCACTTGAGGTACCTGTTCGTCATCTTCGGTTTGGGGATGCACCACAGTTGAGGAAGAAGGTTGATCTCGTTCATCTTGTTCCTGTGGCCGCACTTCTCCAATCGTCATGGTTCGAATAGCAGCCGCTGGAACATCTTCTACATCATCACAATCAACAACTTGCTCTCTTGGAGAGCCATTAGTCTCATCAAATACAACGTCGCTAGAGACTTCAACCAAACCCGATGATTTGTTGAAGACTCTATACGCCTTTGTATTTGAGTCATAACCTAACAAAAACCCTTCTACAGCTTTGGGAGCAAACTTAGAATTTCTACCCTTCTTTACTAGAATGTAGCATTTACTCCCAAATACACGAAAGTACGATACATTGGGTTTGTTACCGGTTAGTAGCTCATACGACGTCTTCTTGAGGAGGCGATGAAGGTAGACCTTGTTGATGGCGTGGCAAGCAGTGTTAACGGCTTCCGTCCAAAAGCACTCGGGGGTCTTGAACTCTCCTAGCATCGTCCTTGCCATATCGATGAGCGTCCTGTTCTTCCTCTCTACCACACCATTTTGCTGTGGTGTGTAGGGAGCGGAGAACTCGTGCTTGATCCCTTCCTCTTCAAGGAACTCCTCCACTTGAAGGTTCTTGAACTCGGATCCGTTGTCGCTCCTTATCTTCTTCACTTTGAGCTCAAACTCATTTTGAGCTCTCCTGAGGAAGCGCTTGAGGGTCCCTTGGGTTTCAGACTTATCCTGCAAAAAGAACACCCAAGTGAAGCGGGAAAAATCATCAACAATAACTAAACCATACTTACTCCCTCCTATGCTCAGATAGGCGACAGGTCCGAAGAGGTCCATATGCAGCATCTCCAAGGGTCTTGATGTCGTCATCACATTTTTGGTGTGATGAGAGCCTCCCACCTGTTTCCCTGCTTGACAAGCTGCACAAGGTCTATCTTTTTCGAATTGAACATTAGTTAGACCTATCACGTGTTCTCCCTTTAGAAGCTTGTGAAGGTTCTTCATCCCCACATGTGCTAAGCGGCGATGCCACAGCCAGCCCATGCTAGTCTTAGCTATTAAGCATGCATCTAGACCGGCCTCTTCTTTTGCAAAATCAACTAAGTACAGTTTGCCGTCTAATACACCCTTAAAAGCTAGTGAACCATCACTTCTTCTAAAGACAGACACATCTACATTAGTAAATAGACAGTTATATCCCATATTGCATAATTGACTAACAGATAGTAAATTATATCCTAGAGACTCTACTAAAAACACATTAGAAATTGAGTGCTCATTTGATATTGCAATTTTACCTAACCCTTTTACCTTGCCTTGATTCCCATCACCGAATATGATTGAATCTTGGGAATCCTTATTCTTGACGTAGGAGGTGAACATTTTCTTCTCCCCCGTCATATGGTTTGTGCATCCGCTGTCGATAATCCAGCTTGAACCCCCGGATGCATAAACCTGCAAGGCAAATTTAGGCTTGGGACTTAGGTACCCAACTCATGTTGGGTCCTACAAGGTTAGTGCAAATATCCTTAGGGACCCAAATGCAAGTTTTGTCTCCCTTGCATTTTGCCCCTAACTTCCTAGCAACAATTTTCTTATCCTTTCTACAAATAGCAAAGGAAGCATTTAAAGCATAATAAATTGTGGAAGGTTCATTCACTACTTTCCTAACAACATTTCTCCTAGGCATTTGATGAACAACATTTCTTCTAAACCCATTTCTACCATGCATAACATGAGAACTAGAAGCAGTCATAGCATAAGAGTCATAAGCATCAAACACATCATGACCTCTAAAAGCATTTCTAGAATATCTCCTATCATAGTACATGAAAGCATGATTCTTCTTAACACTATTAGCCATAGGAGCCTTCCCTTTCTCCTTGGTGGAAATGGGAGCCTTATGGCTTGTTAAGTTCTTGGCTTCCCTCTTGAAGCCAACTCCATCCTTAATTGAGGGGTGTCTACCAACCGTGTAGGCATCCCTAGCAAATTTTAGTTTTTCAAAATCACTTTTGCTAGTCTTAAGTTGAGCATTGAGATTAGCCACTTCATCATTTAGTTTTGAAATTGAAACTAAGTGTTCACTACAAGCATCAAAATCCTTACACCTAGTGCAAATTTCAACATGTTCAACACAAGAGTTGGATTTATGTGCTACTTCTAATTTAGCATTTAAATCATTGTTGACACCTTTCAAAGTAGAAATGGTTTCATGACAAGTAGATAGTTCAAAAGAAAGCATTTCATTTCTTTTAACTTCTAAAGCATAGGATTTTTGTGCCTCAACAAATTTATCATGCTCTTCATACAACAAATCCTCTTGCTTTTCTAAAAGTATATTCTTTTCATTCAAGGCATCAATTAATTCATTAATTTTGTCTATCTTAGATCTATCTAAGCCCTTGAACAAACATGAATAATCTACTTCGTCCTCATCACTAGATTCGTCCTCACTTGAAGAAGCATAGGTAGAGTTGCGAGTACATACCTTCTTCTCCCTTGCCATAAGGCATGTGTGACGCTCGTTGGGGAAGAGGGTTGATTTGTTGAAGGCGGGTGGCGGCGAGTCCTTCATTGTCGGAGTCGGACGAGGAGCAATCCGAGTCCCACTCCTTGCCTAGATGCGCCTCGCCCTTTGCCTTCTTGTAATGCTTCTTCTTTTCCCTCTTGTTTTCCTTTTCCTGGTCACTATCATTATCGGGACAGTTAGCAATAAAATGACCAAGCTTACCGCATTTGAAGCATGATCGCTTCCCCTTGGTCTTAGTCTTGCTTGGCTGTCCATTGCGACCCTTTAGCACCGTCTTGAATCTCTTGATAATGAGGGCCATTTCTTCTTCATTAAGACCGGCCGCCTCAATTTGCGCCACCTTGCTGGGTAGCGCCTCCTTGTTCCCTGTGGCTTTGAGAGCAAAAGGTTGCGGCTCGTTGATCGGTCCATTCAAGGCGTCGTCCACATACCTTGCCTCCTTGATCATCATTCGCCCGCTGACGAATTTTCCTAGGACTTCTTCGGGCGACATTTTGGTGTACCTGGGATTCTCACGAATATTATTCACCAAATGAGGATCAAGAACGGTAAAGGACCTGAGCATTAGTCGGACGACGTCGTGGTCCGTCCATCGCGTGCTTCCGTAGCTCCTTATTTTGTTGATAAGGGTCTTGAGCCAGTTGTATGTCTGAGTTGGCTCCTCGCCCCTTATCATCGCGAACCGTCCAAGCTCGCCCTCCACCAACTCCATTTTGGTGAGCAAGGTAGCGTCATTTCCCTCATGAGAGATCTTGAGGGTATCCCAGATTTGCTTAGCGTTATCCAAGCCACTCACTTTATTATATTCATCCCTGCACAATGAGGCTAGAAGAACAGTAGTAGCTTGTGCATTCTTATGGATTTGCTCATTAATGAATATAGGACTATCCGAACTATTAAAGTGCATTCCACTATCTACAATCTCCCATATGCTAGGATGGAGAGAGAATAGGTGACTACGCATTTTGTGGCTCCAAAATCCGTAGTCCTCCCCATCAAAGTGTGGGGGCTTGCCGAGTGGAATGGAAAGCAAATGTGAATTTGAACTTTGCGGAATACGAGAGTAGTCAAAAGAAAAGTTAGAATTAACCGGTTTCCTTTGTTTGTCGTGGTCGTCGTCCTTTTGGGAAGAAGAGGACTCATCGCTGTCGTAGTAGACGATCTCCTTGATGCGTCTTGTCTTCTTCTTCTTCCCATCTCTTCGCTTGTGGCCCGAGCCCGAGTCATTGGACTTGTCATCCCTTGACTCGTTGACGAAGGACTCCTTCTCCTTGTCGTTGATCACAATTCCCTTCCCCTTAGGATCCATCTCTTCGGGCGGTTAGTCCCTTTCTTGAAGAGAATGGCTCTGATACCAATTGAGAGCACCTAGAGAGGGGGGGTGAATAGGTGATCCTGTAAAAACTTAAACTTATAGCCACAAAACTTGATTAGGCGTTAGCACGGTTTATGCCAAGTGGCTAGAGAGGAGTCAAAACACAATAACCACAAGAATCCAATCACAGAGATGACACAGTGGTTATCCCGTGGTTCGGCCAAGTACAAAACTTGCCTACTCCACGTTGTGGCGTCCCAACGGACGAGAGTTGCACTCAACTCCTCTCAAGTGATCCAATGATCAACTTGAATACCACGGTGTTCTTGCTTTTCTTTTCTCAATCCCGTTTGCGAGGAATCTCCACAACTTGGAGCCTCTCGCCCTTACAAAAGATGTTCACAGAGAATCACAGAGCAAGGGAGGGATTAGCAACTCACACACGACACAAAGATCACAGCGAATACGCACACACAAGACCCAGACTTGAGCTCAAAAGACTAGCACACTAGAACGGAGCTCAAATCACTAGAATGTCGAACAAGTGCGCGAGATTGATGTGTGAGTGATCAAGAGTGCTCAAGGAATGCTTGGTATTCTCCTCCATGCGCCTAGGGGTCCCTTTTATAGCCCCAAGGCAGCTAGGAGCCGTTGAGAGCACATCTGGAAGGCTATTCTTGCCTTCTGTCGTCGGGCGCACCGGACAGTCCGGTGCACACCGGACAGTGTCCGGTGCCCGATTCCTTTCCTTAAATGGCGAAGCCGACCGTTGCCGACCGTTGCAGATCTGGCGCACCGGACAGTCCGGTGCACACCGGACAGTCCGGTGCTTCCTTCCGACCGTTGGCTTGGCCACGTGTCGCGCGCCGATCACGCGGCCGACCGTTGGCCCTGCCGACTGTTGGCTCACCGGACAGTCCGGTGCACACCGGACAGTCCGGTGAATTTTAGCCGAAGTCGCCGGAGAAAAACCCGAGAGCGGGCTCTTCGGCCGAGGGAGCCTGGCGCACCGGACAGTCCGGTGCCCCAGACCGAAACAGCCCCTTGGCTGTACACAGCCAAGTCTTCTCTTCTCTTCTTCTATCTGTTTCTAACACTTAGACAAATATATTAGTACACAAAACCAATGTACTAAGACTTAGAAACATACCTTTATTGAAGATTTGCACTTTGTTCATCCATGGGCATTGATTCACATTGAAGCACTTGTGTTGACACTCAATCACCAAAATACTTAGAAACGGCCCAAGGGCACATTTCCCTTTCAACCGGGCCACCGGCGGGAGATGGCAAAGGCCAAGATAACAACAAGAAAGAGGGCGACAAGGAAGAGGAGTTCCCCGAGGTCCATGGCTGCTTCATGATCTATGGTGGGCAAGTGACGAACGCCTTGGCTCGGCACCGCAAGCAGGAGCGCCGGGAGGTCTGCTCGGTGAAGGTGGCGGCGCCAGTCTACCTAGACTGGTCCGACAAGCCCATCACCTTCGCCAAGGCGACCACCCCAACTGCGTGCCGAGCCCAGGAAAGTACCCGCTCGTTATCGATCCCGTCATCGGCAACGCCAGGCTCACCAAGGTCCTCATGGACGGGGGCAGCAACCTCAACATCATCTACGCCGAGACCCTCGGGCTCTTGGGGATCGATCTGTCCACGATCCAGGCTGGTGCAGCGCCCTTTCACGGGATCGTCCCTGGAAATCGCATCCTCCCCCTTGGGCAACTCGATTTGCCCGTCTGCTTCGGAACTCCCTCCAACTTCCGCAAGGGAACCCTCATGTTCGAGGTGGTTGGGTTCCGAGGGACCTACCACGCGGTGCTGGGGAGACCGTGCTACGCCAAGTCCATGGCCGTCCCCAACTACATGTACCTTAAGCTCAAGATGCCAGGCCCCAACAGGGTCATCACCGTCGGATCCACGTATCGACACGCGTACGAATGCGACGTGGAGTGCGTGGAGTACGCTGAGGCCCTCGCCGAGTCCGAGGCCCTCATCGCCGACCTGGAGTGCCTCTCCAAGGAGGTGCCTGATGCGAAGCGCCACGCCGGCAACTTCGAACCGGCTGAGGCGGTTAAGTCCGTCCCTCTCGACCCCAGCAACGACGCCTCCAAGCACGTCCAGATCGGCTCCGAGCTCGACCCCAAATAGGAAGCAGTGCTCGTCGACTTTCTCCGCGCAAACGCCGAAGTTTTTGCGTGGAGTCCCTCGGACATGCCCGGCATACCGAGGGATGTCGCCGAGCACTCACTGGATATCCGAGCCGGTGCTCGACCCGTGAAGCAGCCTCTGCGCCGTTTCGACAAAGAAAAGCGTAGAGCCAAAGGCGAGGAGATCCACAAGTTGATGGCTGCAGGGTTCATCAAAGAGGTATTCCATCCCGAATGGTTAGCTAACCCTGTGCTTGTGAAAAAGAAAGGTGGGAAGTGGAGGATGTGCGTAGACTACACTGGTCTAAACAAGGCATGTCCGAAGGTTCCCTACCCTCTGCCTCGCATCGATCAAATTGTGGACTCCACTGCTGGGTGCGAAACCCTGTCATTCCTCGACGCCTATTCAGGTTATCACAAAATCAAGATGAAAGAGTCCGACCAGCTCGCGACTTCTTTCATCACACCTTTTGGCATGTACTGTTATACTACTATGCCATTTGTCTTGAGGAATGCAGGCGCAACATACCAAAGGTGCATGAACCACGTGTTCGGAGAGCACATCGGCCGAACGGTCGAGGCTTACGTCGACGACATCGTTGTCAAGACGAGGAAAGCCTCCGACCTCCTCTCCGACCTTGAAACGACATTCAAGTGTCTGAGAGCGAAGGGCGTGAAGCTCAATCCCGAGAAGTGTGTCTTCGGAGTCCCCCGAGGCATGCTCCTGGGGTTCATCGTCTCTGAGCGGGGTATCGAGGCCAACCCAGAGAAAATCGCGGCCATCACCAACATGGGGCCTATCAAAGATTTGAAAGGAGTACAAAGGGTCATGGGATGCCTTGCGGCTCTGAGCCGCTTCACTTCGCGCCTCGGCGAAAAAGGCCTACCCTTGTACCACCTCTTAAGGAAGGCCGAGCGCTTCACTTGGACCCCCGAGGCCGAGGAAGCCCTCGGAAACTTAAAGGCGCTCCTTACAAACGCGCCCATCTTGGTGCCCCCCGCTGTGGGAGAAGCCCTCTTGATCTACGTAGCCGCAACCACTCAGGTGGTCAGCGCCGCGATTGTAGTCGAGAGACGAGAAGAAGGGCATGCGCTGCTCGTCCAGAGGCCGGTCTACTTCATCAGTGAAGTGCTATCCGAGACCAAGATCCGCTACCCGCAAATTCAGAAGCTAGTGTACGCAGTAATTCTGACGCGGCGAAAGTTGCGACACTACTTCGAGTCTCATCCGGTGACTGTGGTGTCATCCTTCCCCCTGGGGGAGATCATCCAGTGCCGAGAGGCCTTGGGTAGGATAGCAAAGTGGGCAGTGGAGCTCATGGGCGAGACAATCTCGTTCGCTCCTCGGAAGGCCATAAAGTCCCAAGTCTTGGCGGACTTCATGGCTGAATGGGTCGACACCCAATTGCCAACAGCTCCGATCCAACTGGAACTTTGGACCATGTACTTCGATGGGTCGCTGATGAAAACGGGAGCAGGTGCTGGCCTGCTCTTCATCTCACCCCTCGGGAAACATCTCCGCTACGTGTTGCGCCTCCATTTCTCAGCATCAAACAACGTTGCCGAGTACGAGGCTCTGGTTAATGGGTTGCGCATCGCCATCGAGCTAGGGGTTCGGCGACTCGACGCTCGTGGCGACTCATAGCTTGTCATTGACCAAGTCATGAAGAACTCCCATTGCCGCGACCGGAAGATGGAGGCCTACTGCGACGAAGTTCGACGCCTGGAAGACAAGTTCTACGGGCTGGAGCTCAACCACATCGCTCGACGGTACAACGAGACTGCGGATGAGCTGGCGAAAATAGCCTCGGGGCGGACAACGGTTCCCCCTGACGTCTTCTCCAGAGACATACATCAACCCTCCGTCAAGATCGACGACACACCCGAGCCCGAGGAGGCCTCGGCCTAGCCCGAGGAGGCCTCGGCCTAGCCCGAGGAGGCCTCAGCCCAGCCCAAGGTATCCTCGACCGCCGAGGGTGAGGCCTTGCGCATCGAGGGGGAGCGGAATGGGGTCACGCCAAACCCGAACTGGCAGACCCCGTACCTGGAATATCTCCTCCGAGGAGAGCTACCCCTCGACAAGGCCGAAGCTCGGCGACTGGCGCGGCGCGCCAAGTCGTTCGTCTTACTAGGTGATGAAAAGGAGCTCTACCACCGCAACCCCTCAGGCATTCTCCAACGATGCATATCCGTCGCCGATGGACAGGCGCTATTGCAAGAAATACACTCGGGGGCTTGCGGTCACCACGCAACACCTCGAGCCCTCGTGGGAAACGCCTTCCGACAAGGTTTCTACTGGCCGACCGTGGTGGCCGACGCCACTAGGATTGTACGCTCTTGCCAAGGGTGTCAATTCTACGCAAGACAGACGCACCTGCCCGCTCAGGCCCTGCAGACAATACCCATCACCTGGTCGTTTGCTGTGTGGGGTCTAGACCTCATCGGTCCCTTGCAGAAGGCACCCGGGGGCTTCTCGCACCTGCTGGTCGCCATCGACAAATTCTCCAAGTGGATCGAGGTCCGAGCAAGCGGTGGCGTTCTTCACAAACATCATCCATCGCTTTGGGGTCCCGAACTCCATCATCACCGACAACGGCACATAGTTCACTGGGAAGAAGTTCCTGGACTTCTGCGAGGACCACCACATCCGTGTGGACTGGGCCGCCGTAGCTCACCCCATGACGAATGGGCAGGTGGAGCGCACCAACGGTATGATTCTGCAGGGACTTAAACCGAGGATCTACAACGACCTCAACAAGTTTGGCAAGCGGTGGATGAAAGAGCTACCCTCGGTGGTCTGGAGTCTGAGGACGACGCCGAGCCGAGCCACGAGTTTCTCACTGTTCTTTCTAGTCTATGGGGCCGATGCTATCTTACCCACATACTTAGAATACGGTTCCCCGAGGACAAAGGCATACGACGACCGAAGCAACCAGACCAGCCGAGAAGACTCACTGGACTAGCTCAAAGAGGCTCGGGACATGGCCTTACTACACTCGACGTGGTATCAGCAGTCTCTGTGACGCTACCACGCCCGAGGGGTTCGACCCCGAGGCTTCCAGGTGGGAGACTTGGTACTTCGGCTGCGGCAGGAGGCCCGAGGGCGCCACAAGCTTACTCCTCCCTGGGAAGGGCCGTTCATCATCGCCAAGATTTTGAAGCCCAGAACATACAAGCTGGCCAACGATCAAGGCGAGGTCTACAGCAACGCTTGGAACATCCAACAACTACGTCGCTTCTACCCTTAAGATGTTTCAAGTCGTTCATATTCCTCGTTCTCTTTACATACACAAATAAAGTCTAACCGTCAAGGAAGGGTTAGCCTTGCCTCGGCAAAGCCCGACCCTCCCTCGGGGGCTAGAAGGGGGGAACCCCCTCTGCGTCAAATTCTTCCTCGGAAATTTTTTCTACCAAGAAAGATTTTCTACCAAAACGACTTTCGTGCCTTCTCGACTATATCGATAACAGAATCCTGCAAACGGGTAAGAGTGCGCGTAAGCGACAAGGTCGACCGAGCCGAGGGACTCCTACGCCTCCGGGATACGGATACCTCACTCATCACCATCCGCGAAAAGTAACTCTCGCTCGGGTAAGCGATTCTGCTACCGACGAACAAGTCCTGATACTCGAAACGAGAGGAAAGGAAACACAGCTTTATAAAACAACGATAAAAGTGTTTAGGCCTCAGCGGCCGCGAGAAACACACACACGCTGCAGACAAACTGTTCTGGCAGGATCAGACATTGGCAGGGCCACCCTCGGCATCGTCTCCACCCTCGGCAAGATCTGGCCCGGCCCCAGACGGCGACACAAGCGGAAGGATCTCCACCTCAAAGGAGGACGCTAGCACCGCGCTTGGGCCCGCCGCGGTCGTGTCAAGCCTCTGGACCTCGGCTAACGCCGCCTCATCTTCGTCGGGTAGGCAGTACCCCTCACTGACCCGCTCCAGATCCACATCGTAGTGGGAAGCAAGCACGGCGAAGGCCCGCCTAACGCCGTGGTGCAGTGCCCCGCGGAGTCTGCTGCGCACATGGCCGCCCAAGGCCCGCAGGTGACTCTGGGGGGAGCTACCCGAGGGGACGTCGTCAAGGTCAAAGGCCCGGCAAAAGTCCGAGATGGCCTCGGACATAGCCACGTGGTCGGCCTCCTTCTGCTCGACCGCCTGGGCGAGCGCCTTGACGGACTCTACAGGGAGTCGAACAAAATTCTTCAGACACGGGTTGAAGAATGAGGCTGTATCGAGGTCACAAAGCGGTCGAAACATACCTTCGGCCCAGGCGCGCTCCTGCGAGGCCACGGCCTGGGCGGACTGGGCAGACCCGACGGCTACGGCCAGGTCCTCAGCAAGGGTCCCAGCCCGAGCGGACGCCTCGGCAAGCTGCTCCATAGCCTCAGCCAGCTGACCCCTAAGGGCCTCAGCCCGGCCCACGGCCTCGGGAGCTTGGCTCCGAGATTGGTCCCACTCGCCGATGACCTGGCCAAGCTCCAGCTGCCGCTGCTGCATCTCCGTCCGTGCCAATGCTGCCTCTGCCCGCGCCACCGCTACCTCCGACTTCAGCTCATCACGGAGCAGCCGAAGGTCCGCCACCTCGGTGCTCCGTTGGGCGAGGCGTTCATTAGACTCGGCAAGCGCGGCCCTCTGGGACCGCAGCGAACCCCAGACGCCGCTCTCGCGGTGGATGAACAGCGACTTGGCGGTGCTCACATCCGCCAGTTCCTGAGGAAGGAAAGCAGGGTATTACAAAGAATGCCCTGGTCACGTAAGGGGTATGCCTGAAATCCTTACCTGGAGGACCCTGGGAATGTCCCTGGAAAGGATCTCCATGGTCGACCGAAGCGACCCCATCGCTGCCTCGACATACTCACGGAGCTCATCCCGAGACTGCTCCTCCCGCTCATCGTTGAGGAGGAAGAGGGGTTCCGAGGCGCCGCGGCTCCAGAACCAGAGCGCCTGCCCACACCACTCATTAGGGTTGCACCGCGCGGGGATAAGGTCGCTGCCCCCCCAAGACGGGCCGCGGTTCTGCGCGCTCCTCCTCCAAGGCGTCGGAACCCCCTGCAGTCGACGCATCGGGTACCCTCGCTATCGACGTACTGGGCCTCCCCTTGGCTAAGGAGGCGGGCCCCCGATCACCGACCTCGGCAACGGCGGCCACCCTCTCCTTATGGCCGAGACTGGGGAGGTCAGGGATTACCACGAGCGGTGGCTCCTCAACCATCCCGACGTCAGGAGCGACGGGCGGCTCCGCGGGCGAATCAGCGACGGCCTCGGCGGGAGTCGACGCCGGCGCCAGCAACAGGTCAAGCGGGCTTGGGGCCACGACCGCGTCAGCAGTCTCCTCCGGCACGATGGCCACCCCGATAGAGGGGTCGACCTAGGGGACTTGCCCCGTGGCAACTCGTGCCGCCTGGGCCCCCCGCTCGAGGATGCTTTGCGTGGAGGCTAACCAACCGACCTGGTGCACCACGACACCGGCTGTAGAGGCCAGCCCCGTCTTAAGGGCCTTCCTGGGGGCCAGACCAGTCGAGCTCTGCCTCCACTTGCTAAAAGAAGGAGAGAAGACAAGATCAAGACGCACGGAGGAAAAAACCAAAGCAGAGGTATCCTCGGATACTTACCCACTCCGGACCAGGGCCAATCGTGCCTGCGGGGAGGCCCTTCGGGCCGCGGCCCTCGCAGGCGCTGCCGAGGGTAGCCCCGCTGCCGACTCCGACGTCGCCTCCACCTCGGGCGCCCGAGGCGCCAAAGGGGCGGCCCACCTAGGCGTCGTCACGATGGCCGAAGGACCAACTTCCTGTGCAGCTGGCACAAGCGACTGCTCTTGTGAGACAGGCAGATCGGCCTGACTCCCCGGAGTCACCTCAACTACCTCGGCCAAGGGGTCAAGTACCCCCTCGGCCTGCCCCCGCTCCTCGGACCGGGACCTTGATGTCCCAGCCCCAGATTCTGATGGCGCCAACCCACTTGGAGGCTGGCTCGGCGACCCCTAGCCTAGCCTTAGATCCGGGCTGAGGCCAAGACGGGCTGCCATGTTGTCGCCCTTATCATCATCATCATCATCGCCATCGTCGTCAGGTGTCTCCGGCGATGGCTCCCTCGGGAGCCCGTCCCTCTCCTGCCTCCGACGGCGCCTCTCCAAGGCTTCTCGAGCCCGCATCCGCTCGCGGGCCCGGGCCTTTTCCGCGTCCTTCTTCTCCTTTTTCTTCTCCGTGGCGACCCTCCACGTGGCTCGGTCCACCACGTCCTCCGGGACCGGTGGCAGGGAGGGCTTGTAAAACTGCAACCCCTGGAGACGAACAGAAATCCCGACGGTAAGAATCAAAGGCAACTTGGCGCAAAACAGGAGAAGGAGCGGACACTCACCACGGACACGTACCCACGCTCGGGACGCATCATGGGCTGGGTAAGGGCACCGACATCTAGCCTCCCTACCGTACCTGCTAACCGCCTGCGGAGGTCGTCGGCGGAGAGGGAAGCCGAGGGCATCTGCGAGCCCTCCAAATCAACCCCCGGCTTCATCTCCGAAAGCGGCAACCGCCGCTCCGCCAAAGGAAGCACCCTTCGGCGATGGGTAGCGGCGACGACCCCCGTGGCGGTAAGACCCCCATCTCGTAACCTCTGCAAGGCCTCCAGAAGAGGCTGGAGCTTCTCCTGTTTCTCGCGCATGGCCCCCCAGCGCCAGTTGCTGCTGGCGGCGGTCACCACTCGTTGAGAAAACGACGGGAGCCTTCCGTCGTCGTTCCGGAGGTAAAACCACCGGTGCTGCCACCCCTTGTTCGAAGACACAAGGATGGAGGGGATGTACTGCTGCGCGCGCCCCTACCTCAACTGGAGGGTGCTGCCACCGGCCTGCACCGCCATGCGGACCTTCTTTTCCCCCGTCATCAAGGCGAAAAGCTCCGCGGAGAAGAGATGAGTCCACAGATACCAGTGGGGGGTCAATCCCCAAAAAACCCTCGCAAACCGCCACGAAGATGGCCGCTTGCGCAATGGAGTTGGGGTTGAAGTTGTGCAGCTCCACCCCATAGTAGTGCAGGAGCGGCCGCATGAAACGGCTCGCTGGCACTTCGAACCCTCGCTCGTGGAAGGAGACGAAACTAACCACATACCCCGGCGGTGGAGTCGGGTCGGCCTCGCTCGCAGGGGCCATCCACTCTGGTTGCGGGTCACCGGAGAGGGGACGAAGCAAACCATCGGTGATGAGGGCTTCCAGATCGTCCACTGTGACGGTGGAGAAAGGCCACGGATCGCGTGGCGGAACGACGATCACCTTGTCAGCCATCGCTGAATGAAGGGGGTGGAGGCGGAGGGGACAAGGTGCACAGTTTTCTTTTCTCTGGCTATTCTCTTAGGTTGCGAAAACCAAAGCAGAAGGCAAGCGCAAATGGCAGAGTAAAGAACCACCGCCGGCCCCTCTTCCGGGTATATAAAGGCCCGGGCGAGATCCATTCAAAACGTCGCCCGAACCCGCAGCAAAATTCAAACTCGAAGGCAAAACGTCCGTTCCTCGAACGACTCGCGCACGCGCAACGGCCGCCCCGCGAATCACCCGTCCCGTCGCATTAACTCCTCGGCAGGGCAAGCGACACCTTTAGCAGGCGAAGCGGGCGTCGTTTCACCTCCACCATGATGACTGCGTCAAAAAAGGTGCGCCACACCATTTAAATTCATATCCTTTTCCTCTTCCCCTTTCTCTCTCTTGCTACAGGGACCGGGAAAGAGGATATTTCGAAAGGGATCCTTCTTCGCGAAGGAAGCGGGCCCCGAGCCCTCCTACTGATCAGGGGTTCGAAGGCTGGCCCCTCGGAAGGGTTCGACAGCCGCCCCAGAGCACTCGGGCTTCAAGCCCATTACTGATCAGGGGTTCGAAGGCTGGCCCCTCGGAAGGGTTTGATAGCCACCCTAGAGTACTCGGGCTTCAAGCCCATTACTGATCAGGGGTTCGAAGGCTGGCCCCTCGGAAGGGTTCAACACCCGCCCCAGAGCACTTGGACTCCGTGCCCACTACTGATCAGGGGTTCGAAGGCTGGCCCCTCGGAAGGGTTCGACAGCTGCCCCAGAGCACGCAGAGTGACGGATGACTCTGGGTACGTCTGTTACATGGCCGAGGCTCGGGCTACGCTCCCGAGGTACCCTAGGACATTTCCGAGACCAGCAGGAGCGATTTTGTAACGAAATCCCACCAGAGGGAGGCATCGAGCCCTTGGACCCTATCGAACAGGTCCGGGTCCGGCAAATCACCTGCAGGTACTTTTGGAGCGTGCCTCTGGGCCACTAGTCGACCCTTATCGAACGAGGCACAGGCGTCCACTCGGATCACCCGTTAGCAACTCACTGGAGACACCATGTTTGGCGCCCTCCGAGGGCAACATGGCGCTTTCCCCCCTTCCTCATTGCCGAAAGCGACGAAGGGGCGTATAATGAAAGTCGATACAGTCCTTGATCGTCCTCTCGCTCCGTGCAGAGGCTCGAGGGCTGCTCTCGCAACCCGGCTATGGCCAAACCATTGACAGCGTCAACAAACCAGCCTAAAAACTCGGAACCTGACCATGCACCTGGGCTACAATCAGGTCGCATGAGAGAACAACTAGGCCGGCCAGGGCATCACGAAAGGCATTAAGACCTCAAAGGAGTCAAACCACTCCTCCGAGGCCTCGGGGGCTACACGCGGCGGGTGCGCTCGCACGCACCCATCGGAACAAAGTATAACCGAGAAAGGCCGGTCCCGTCGCAAAAAAGTGCAGCAAAGCCTCCAAGCGAGTACCAACACTCCCTTCGAGGCTCGGGGGCTACTATCGGGTACCGTAATTAGGGGTACCCCCAACACTCCTAAACACGGCTGGTAACCACCATCACCACAAGCTGCAGAGACTGATGGGCACGATTCAGGTCAAGGCTTCGTCTACCCAAGGGGCGTGATCTCGCCTCGCCCGAGCCCAGCCTCGGGCGAGAACTGTAGTCACGGACGAAGTTACGTCTTGCCCGAGGGCCTCCTCAGGCAGTGGGCGCACCCTCGACACGCCCGAGGCCCAACTCGAGCAGGCTTCGTCGAGAAGCAACCTTGGCCAAATCGCCTCTCCAACCGACCGTATCGCAGGCACATTCAATGCGAGGATCGTCTGACACCTTATCCTGACACACGCGCCTCAGTCGTCAAGGTCGAAGTGACCGCAGTCACTTCGCCCTTTCGCTGACCGATCTGACAGGAAAACAGCGCCGCTCACCCCGCTCCGACTGCTGTGCCAGCCACCCGGGCAAGGCTGACAATAGCAAGTTTAGCCTCGGGCGCAACAGGAAGCTCCACCTCGCCCGACCTTAGGCCTCGGCCTCGGAAGGAGGTCTCCACCTCGCCCGACCCCAGGGCTTAGCCTCAACATCAGCCTCGGAAGGTGGTCTCCGCCTCACCCGACCCTAGGGCTCGGCCTCAACCTCGGCCTTGGGAGGAATCACGTCCTCGCCCGACCCCAGCCTCGGCCTCAGGAGAAGTCTCCGCCTCGCCCGACCAGGGGCTCGAACTGACCACGCCACGGGGGATACATCATTACCCTACCCCTAGCTAGCTCAGGCTACGGGGGAACAAGACCGGCGTCCCATCTGACTCGCCCCGGTAACAAGTAATGATGGCTCCCCACATGCGTCCATGACAACGGTGGTTCTCAGCCCCCTACGGAAGCAAGGAGACGTCAGCAAGATCCCAGCAGCACTGACAGCTGTGCTTCTATAAGGCTCAAGCACTTCTCCGACGGCCACGTTATCGCCTACGCAGGGCTCAAGCACCTCTCCGACAGCCACGTTGGCATGTACACAGGGCTCAGGCACCTCTCTGCCAGACACGTTAGCGCATAAGCTACACCCCCATTGTACACCTGGACCCTCTCCTTGCATCTATAAAAGGGAGGTCCAGGCCCTTCCTGCGGGAGGGAGGAGGGTCGCGCGGGGAGAACGAGCTTACGAACAGGCTCACACTCTCTCTCTCTCTCTCTCGCGAACGCTTGTAACCCCTACTACGAGCACACCCCCCTGGTGCGAGATAATACGAGCCGCGTTTCTCCCTTGTGTTCCATCTCGCGCCAACCCATCTGGGCTGGGACACGCAGCGACAAATTTACTCGTCGGTCCAGGGACCCCCCGGGGTCGAAACGCCGACAGTTCCTCCAAAAAATTATAGGACACTATATTTGCTTCAACAAGCCACATTGGAACACATTAAGGTAAAACCAACCAACCTTATAGAATAGGAAAGTCTTGCATGTGAGATGTAAGTGTTGTTTCTCTTAGTCTACTATCAGCTTGTTTCACCATCATACTTTATGGAATCTCCGATCGCATAGGGCATGTTTCCACTATTATAGACTTCATGTGAGTCTCACGCCCATCTCACTCGATGTAGTAATTATCACATTGCATGATAGCCCCTTATTGAAATGATTTGCTAGATTTGAGATGTATGGACATATTTTAATGCTATCACTCTAGAGTTTCTCATTTTTCTAACATATTTTGATCACCTATGAAGATTTCATATGGACATCATGTGATCCTAGAACTATTCACTTCAATTATTACATTCTAATTATCATAGTTTATAGAAATAGCCAGTGTAGGTGTTCAACTATTGGTAAATCAATAAGTAGTTCAAGAAGCCACTTAGCCTCAACAATGTAGTATAAAACATTGTGAGTTCTGCTTTTATAATTAACCCTGTCAAGATGGTATGCTTGCAAGACTTCTATGAAATAGTGTCACCTGACGTGTGGGTCGAGTTCTCTAGAGACCGAGTTTGAGTTAGGTCCACAAATCAGTACCTTTGTTGTCAATGTGCTTTAAATACTCCTAGTACATATCCTTATACCCCTTCCTCCATATCTCATCTTCTATATCATTTAAACTATACTAGCATATCGTATGTGCTAACGCTACGATCCCAGCAAGGGGGAGGGGGAGGAGTCGACGGTGGCGGTGACGCAAGAGAGGTGCCGACAATAGAGGTGCAAGTGAGAGGAAGAGGGAGGAAACGTTGGGGTCACAAAGAAAGGGAGGGTAGGGGGAAGGGCCAGTGGCGTGAGGGAGGGATCGACGACGTTAGCGGCACGAGTGAGGGGGAGGAGGAGGGCAGGGGTCATGGTAAAGGGAGAGGGATGATCTAAATTATAGTGGTCATTGGATACGAGTAAGGGAGATAGGGAGGTATCCATCAATCTGAATCGTTGATTTTGATGATACATTAAGTCTGTGTGCAATTTGTTGGTTGGGTTTTGCAAAGTTTAAACCGGTGGATTATTACTTATATAAAAACTTAAATAAGACAAATAATCAAGTTTGATATAAAATAAAAAATCACATATTTGAAGATGAAAAATATATAATAATATTTTTATCATGTAATCAAGTATAGGTTGGTAATTATGTGTTACTAGTATATAGTTCGTGCTAACACTACGATCCCAGGAAAGGGAGGGGTCGACGACAGCAGTGACGTGAGAGAGGTGTTGTCGGTAGAGGCGAGTGAGGGTGATAGGGAGGAGGCGTTGGGGTCGCTAAGAGAGGGTGGGTAGGGGGAGGGGCCAGCAACAGCGTGAGGGAGGGATCGACGACGACAGTGATGCGAGTGGGGGAGGAGGAGGGGCGGCGAGGTCGTGTGGGAGGGGGCATGCGGCAGGGGTCGTGGTGGAGGGAGTGGGACGAGGGATAAGGGATAATCTAAATAATAGTGGCCATTGGATTTAAGTGAGTAAGAGAGAGGTAAGTATGCAACGATCTAAATCATTGATATTGATGATGTGTTAAGTTTGTGTGCAATTTATTAGGTGAGTTCTGTAAAGTTTAAAATGGTGGATTATATAGTGATATAGATTTGCAGATTTTTTTTGCACCGTATTTTTTGTTTAAAAAATTATTCGTGTATGATATTTTACAAATGACTCGTTGTTTTATGGCTTATGGTTTAACTAGTTAGTTACTCGTGCGTTGCGACGGTATACGAACACCGCTGATAAAAGCATTAGTAGTAATTAATTTTGGATCAGTTCATGAGATGTGCTCTCCCGACAGGAGGAAAAGGAGGAAAGATCAATTCATTTTTATTCATCAATTAGAACAAAGTAGAAGAAGCAACTAAACACTACAAGAATCCACTTAATTCCCGTCGGCTAAGAACCGACGGGAATAAGCGCGGTTTATGGCTTATTCCCGTCGGCGGTAAGCCGACAGACGTTACATGTCGGGGATAAGGTTATTCCCGTCGGCCGCTGACGGGAATAAGTAATCCCCGTCGGCCACTTACAAGCCGATGGCACATATTTAACTACTATAATCACACTCGCATTCATAGTTAAGGATGTATACCTCAACGACAAGGCGGCAACGGCGCTCGGGGAGGCGGTCGGGGCCGGCGGCGGCACTCGGGGAGGCGATCGGAGGCGACGGTGGAACTTGGGGTTGCGGCGGTGCTCGGAGAGCCGGTCGGGGCGATGGGCGGCGGCGGTGGAGGCCGACGGGGGAGGCGTCGGCCGGGGAGGCTATTGTGGCGGCAGGGGGGCGGGGGCGGCGCGGTGGCCGGCCGGCTTGGGAGGCGCGGGGCCGGCCGGGGAGGCGTGGCGGCGGCTGGGGCAGGAGGCGGCGGCGCGTCGGTTTCCATGAAGAGAGAATGAGCCCGCGCGGGCTCATCCCTGCTCATAAAACACTAATCCCCGTCGACCTGCGCTCTGGCCGACGGGAGTTACGTAATCCCCGTCGGCCTACGATCTGGCCGATGGGAGTTAAGTAATCCCCGTCGGCCTACACTCTGGCCGACGTGAGTTAAGGTAATCCCCGTCGGCCTACGTTCTGGCCGACGGGAATTAAATTATTTACGTCGGCTGAGGGTTAGCCGGCGGGAGTTACATTATCCCCGTCGGCTTTTTCCCTGGCCGACGGGAATTAACCTGGCTGACGGGAATCGTTAGGATTCCTGTAATGAAACACCATACATGTTTATATATCAAATCCATATATTGTCTAATAGTTACACATGTGGTCAACAAGATGTTATTGATCAATTATGAGACTTCCTATGGATACACGATGTGTCAATACTAATACGCCATTTGTTTCCTAAAAAACAATGATATAGGGATATGCTATTTTGTAAACATTAGTAAAGATTTGTAAATAGTTTATATTGGCTAATTATTGATAATAGTTGTCTTCGGATATTCTGAATCGTGCCCCTGACATAGTAGTCGACGGCCTGCTGCAGGGGTAGGCCCTTGTACTCCATGACAGTGGCCACGTCCCACTTGAGCATGAACGACATGGCGCACGCGTAGCATGTGTATATGCCGAACCTGATCAGCGGCGAATCCCCAATGCGCCCGAGCATCTTGCTCATCAACCGTCTGTGGACATGGCCGCCGCACACCCCAACGTCTCCGATGTGTACACACTGATGGGCAACCCGTTCATCACCATGCCCTCCTTGTGTATGTTGCCGCTGTCCACGCTGTTCGCACTACACTTGTCCATTCGTGTTGCACTTGTCCATCCCCATCGGTGGGATGAGGTAGTCGAACTGCGCGAGTTTTTTTTGGTAAGCATACAACTGAGATAAGAAATAAAAATAGTGATGTATGAGACGGGTGAACAAGAAGAAACCAGGATGTTGCCACCTGCTGGCCTCCTTGGCGAGCTTGAGCATGCTGAAGGTAGTGGAACTGCACGAGGGCAAACAGAAGGAAAAAAGAACCATGGTTAGTTCTTTGTTGGATCGATTCTTCATTTTTTGGTAAACATACAACAAAGATAAGAAATAAATGGAATAATGTATGAGACGGGTGAATAAGAACGAACCATGATTTAATAAAATAGTTAGTTGCCCCTGTGTTACTACGTTTCTATATTCACAATGTTTATAATATCTATTCTTTATAGAACATACACAAATATGAGCTCTTACAGTTTCAGGATCACTCAAGTCTCCCAAGTGTACACCAGAGAAGTTTGAGAAAAGTCATGATGATGAAGGTGGAGAGAGCTCATAGATTATGCGGTACAACGACATTGGTGGGACAAACTCCATCAACGTAATCAAGCTTCCCGAAGCACAAGAAGAAAAGGAAAATTAAGTCAGTGTAGTTTTATTTTCCAATTTGGACAACCACAACCATCTTAAAAAGCCTTTCTCAATAAAACTGTGGGTGGTACCGTCTTACCAACAATGGTGCCAAATGTAACCAGCAAGAACACATAAAGTAATGATATGTGAAGGAATAGCAATAGATAATATATATTTGGAAATAGCTCGGCCCCGTTCGGCAGCATAGGAACAGTTCCAAGCCAGGAACTGTTTCAGGATTGGATTTAGTGCATCCGACTCTTTCGCTCTTTCTAGTCCAGAATTAATTCAATTGGAACACTTTTGCCTAGAACGCTTCTTCTCCTTGTTCGGTAGCCTAGGATTGGGAAAGATTGTTTGAGAAAAATATGAGTTACAGGCTTACAACTTCATACATGTGATAGCCAACCTGAATCAACCAAAAGCATGTATGAACAAATGCAAAGAACCATCTTGATAGCGAACTTACAAACACAAAGAATAATCAACCAAAGGCATGTCTTACTGCTGCTTTATAAGCTTTCTCAAATTACAGTCTTGCTACCAAAATAAGAACCATACACTGTATACAACAAGAAGCTCTAGTAAATGGCAGAGTAGTAGTAGTAGTAGTCAAAACTAACCGATCGCGCTGATTCAAACACTACTCTGGATACCTGCAGAGTAAAACAGGCACTGCTAGTATAGTAGTAGTTGTCATTCTTCCCTAACCTCATAGTAAAGACCCTCTTTGCAGATTATTTAGATAACACAATATTTATCACTCAATTGGTAACCATCGGTGTGTATAACACAATATTTACCAAAATAAGAACCAACGTCGCCGGTATGGGGTCGGTGAGGCCAGGGTTGGACTTGAGCACGATCTGCTACGACGTGAACAGCGCGGGCGACAGCTCGACGGGGGCCTGGGCGGCGCCGAAGCAGCCGAAGATGGATTGCGTCCGGAGGTGCAGCAGGCCGCGCAGCGAGGTGGGGTCGAGCCTAGCCCTAGGCCTACAGGGCGGGGTGGCGACGTCGAGGCCCAGGTGGAGGCGGTTGGCGCGGAGCACACACGCGTCGTCGGGCGCGAGCTCGCACTGCAGGCCCGGCCACGGCGTGTCGGTGCAGGGCCGCGGGTGGAGCTGCGGCCACGCCGGGTCGCCGAGGAGGTCCACCATCACCCGGAAGATGGCCGCCAGCTCCGGCACCGGCGCGTCCCCTCCGGGGATTGCGGGCGACGGGGATCGCAGCTGGGAGGGTGAGGAGAGCGCGATAGGGAGCGGAGCAGAGGCAGCCGGGAGGGTGAGGAGGGCGCGATGGGGAGCGGAGCAGAGGGGGAGGATGTCGGGGAAGGGGGGCATAACCGTGCACCATGAACGCCTACACTGTAGTCTTAAGTAGTAGTAGAGATAGGTTCACTTAGAGCAGTCTCAACCCTCCATATCATCTAGTTTCTATAGCATTAATTTAGCTATCAAATAAGCAATTTTGTGACATGGCAAGGAAATTAATAAGAAAGAGAAGGAAATGGTTTCCTCCTTGAGAAATCAGGTCTACACGCGCGATGAAGACACAAGAAACCATTATTTTGACGTTGGAGATAAGCATTCAGTTTCCATCACGCAGCTCACTAGTTGCGCCTTCACATCCATATTTATTACGACACCACAACAATAAAAATTTAGTGTTGGAACTTATTTCTAAAACTGATTCAGTGAGGTGGTAGCTATAGAAATTACTTAGTAGTTTCTAACTTATGATTGCTCTGACGGTATTTAAAAACACCACGCGATGAACCATCAAAGGTAAAGATACATTATACACAGGGGCGGAACCAGTGGGTGGTCTATATGGGCCACGGCATGACTTAAGATCATATAAGTTTAATTAGTATAGTAGTGTAAGTACTATCTTTTAAACTTGATAGTCAATATTCGAGTCTTGATGATCTCTGTTTTTTGTTTTTTTTTATATTTTTACTGGCACACATTAAGCATAGCAGCTGGATCCGCTGCTGATCGTACAAGGCATCGATTTATTATCCTGCATTCCTGCTCATCCACCTCTCGACGCCGGCTTCGCGGTCAATGAAGCCGACGTCGGGCCCCATGAGCCCGTCGTTTTGGTCGTTGAAGCCCCCAGTGAAAGGCTTGATTGGCCGCGAGACGACCATACGCATTGGGTCTGATTTCGGTCGTCCCATGTACGCACATCACGGCATCACCGTTCCCTAGTCCACCACGAGTCTTCATCGCCATGCCTGGCTCGTTCTTGACGTCGTCGTGCCTTCTTACTGGGCATACTGCTCCTCTATATAAGCAGCTGGTTCACATTCTTAAGCTGCAACTTACTCCATCCTCAGACCGAGAAGAAAGAAATAACGGCACACCGTACCATGGCATCTATTTCTAAGTTTCTACTTGCACTGTTGTTCAGCTATCACACCCTCATTGCTCACGCAGCAGACGATCGCCGCCACAAGGTTCTGTCCGTTGGCTCTCTGATGAAGTCTTCCACAGCATGCTCCGAGCCCAAAGGTGCAGTAGTGTCCATGAACTCACCTGCAATTCCACTTGGTTACAGTATTTTCGTGTCAGTTGTAATCACTTCCAATGTTTGGACTGGTTGCTTCAGTGACTCCACCATCCACCGGCGTCACGGTGCCGTTGCACCACCGGTACGACCCATGCTCGCCTGTACCCTCCAAGAAGGTGCCCACCTTGGAGGAGCGGCTCCGGCGCGACCAGCTTCGAGCCGCCTACATCAAACGGAAGTTCTCTGGCGCCGGCGACATCGAGCAATCGGACGCCGCTACCGTGCCGACCACGCTGGGCACCTCCCTGAGCACGTTGGAGTACGTGATCACCGTCGGCATCGGCTCGCCGGCCGTGACCCAGACCATGTCCATGGACACCGGCAGCGACGTGTCGTGGGTGCAGTGCAAGCCGTGTTCGCAGTGCCACTCCGAGGTGGACTCGCTCTTCGACCCCAGCTCGTCGAGCACCTACTCGCCCTTCTCCTGCAGCTCCGCCCCCTGCGCGCAGCTCAGCCAGAGCCAGGAGGGGAACGGGTGCATGAGCTCCCAGTGCCAGTACATCGTCAACTACGGCGATAGCTCGAGCACGACCGGGACCTACAGCTCCGACACGCTCACGCTTGGCTCCAGCGCCATGACGGACTTCCAGTTCGGGTGCAGCCAGTCGGAGTCCGGCGGCTTCAACGACCAAACCGACGGGCTCATGGGGCTCGGCGGCGGCGCGCAGTCTCTCGCGTCCCAGACGGCGGGGACCTTTGGCACGGCCTTCTCTTACTGCCTCCCGCCAACTTCGGGTTCGTCCGGATTCCTCACTCTTGGAACGGGAAGTTCGGGTTTCGTGAAGACGCCGATGCTCAGGAGCACCCAGATCCCGACCTACTACGTCGTGCTCCTTGAGTCCATCAAGGTGGGAAGTCAGCAGCTCAACCTACCTACCTCGGTCTTCTCCGCCGGGTCGCTCATGGACTCCGGTACAATCATCACGAGGCTGCCGCCGACGGCCTACTCGGCGCTGTCGTCGGCGTTCAAGGCCGGGATGCAGCAGTACCCGCCGGCAACGCCCAGCGGCATCCTCGACACGTGCTTCGACTTCAGTGGCCAGTCCAGCATCAGCATACCGACCGTCACACTGGTGTTCTCCGGGGGCGCGGCCGTCGACCTCGCCTTCGACGGGATCATGCTGGAGATCAGCAGCAGCATCCGCTGCCTCGCCTTCACGCCCAACGGGGACGACAGCTCCCTCGGCATCATCGGCAACGTGCAACAGCGGACGTTCGAGGTGCTGTACGACGTCGGCGGTGGCGCTGTCGGGTTCAAGGCTGGGGCTTGCTGATCGGCAGGCGCCAGCCGCCAACAAGGACACACTGACGTCATGGGGTTCACGAGTTTTTGTTGGCTGCGAGGTAGGAGTAAACAGACACGAAAGGGAGGCCATTACCTATAGTACTTCAATTTTGATTGTTTTTGTGCTTGCAAACCATGCAAGTGTGCAATATAATTGTAATTTTATCCTCAAATTTATGAATACACAATAATAATATAATAAGTTGCTTTCACAATGTTTTTTCATATCATTATGAAATGTCTTTTCACAATGAGTGACGATACTACCAATTATTGGTCTGTTTTTTATGGGATGGTGAATGCATGTACACTTCAAATGGTACTAGACGTCCATATTTTGCCGTGACGTCCATCTTAGGTCGAAAAAGAGTTTTAATCTCGATTTTCTAAACGGGACTAGGAATTCAAATCCTTTAGTCCTGGTTAATCTAAATCGAGACCAGTGTTTAAAATAGCGGACTAAGCCATTTATCCCCTAACATTTTCAGCAGCTATAAAAGGATTTATCCAGATATATCCGCAGCTAAATGTTTTAGCGGTTTTGCAGATAGTCGAATTTTTTTTGCTACAACTCGATCCGAAAGAACCATCAGGTTTTTTGTCTTGCAATGGGATCTAGAAGAACCATCGGCTTGGACCTATGATCTGTTTTTTTGTCCAGCAAAGAGAAGCATCGTCCAACAAAGGGAACCACAAGATACACTCGATCTGTACCGCAACTGCAAAATAGAAAAAAAATGAAGAACTGATGGTTGCTACCAAAAACGCATCACGCAGTGGAGACTTGAGTGCAGCACGCCGTGAAGAACGGTAGACGCAGCAACGTAGCACACAGTGGAGTTGAGCATGCCGCCGTGAGCTCACCCACCGGCGTGAAGACGCCGTCACCTTGAGCTCGCAAGGCCTGGAGATGTGGCCGCCGCCGCTGCTCGAGCAACGAACGGAGAGAGACCGAGAGAAGCAAAACAGTCATCTAGGGTTCAGGGTTGGACTTTTGCCTAGTTGATTTTGGGCCCAAATTCACTCCGGCCCACAACACACAACATTCATCATCCTATGAGATTTTAGCGCGCTAAGTCATATGAGATTTAGCGGTTTTAGCGGGATAATATCGGATATTAGCATATTTGACCGTTTAGCCCTAAAATGTGATTATCTTATCTCTACCCTTCTCCAGCAGCTATATCCAGCTATATCGGCCGCTATATCCGGCTATTTTAAACATTGATCGAGACCCAACCCAAACTAAAGGGTCCATGAGGTTAATAAAAATAATTGGCACAAGGCCTCTCATGCATATAGCTTTCCATTTCACCTATATATCACATATGATTTTGGATGCGATGTTTTTTAACTAACCCGTGGATGACCTTTCAGCTTCAATTGGTGATACCAACCAAAACTAAAGCTAAGTCTTTTTAGTCTGGGTTAGTAACACCAATCAAAACTAATATAGACTCTTTTTGTCAAATTTAGTGTTACCAATCAGGACTAAAGGTCATCCAATGTTTATAAAATTTGATATAAAACCAATGTTTACATTAATCCTTTACACTAATCCTGGATCCAATTTTAACCCAGATTAAAATGCTAAACCCAATGTTGTTTCTTTAGTAGTGTAGATAGATCCTAAAAGTTCTCATATTCAAAATTCTATTACATTATGTTATGTACACAAATAACAAATCACAAAATAAAGTAATGAAGTATAATAATATTGTTTGAAATCAACTTAAAATTAAAAAAAATGAAATATGGGAAAATAAAAAACATAAATAAGCCTCTAAATTCCCATCATCATTACTCGCATATTATTCGGCACTCCATGGCACATCACTGTGATGCTAAAAAACATAATTGCGACCACACCACAAACACATTTGGTATGATCTTGCAAGACTAAAAGCCCCTTCGAGTACAACTACAATGTTGCACGCAAACACCAAAAGAGAAGAGGTATTATAATCCCACTCAAACACTGGTCTAAACCTATATTGAGCACTATAAGCAATGGTCTAACTAACCTAAGCACTAGTAAATAATGTTAGTAAATAATGTTAGTCTAAATGGTTATGTTGATCATCCAATATTAAAACCTTACTTTCAATAAGGATATGTCCATTTTGTTATAGTTATAATATTGTATCTTCAATGTATTTACTATCAAATAAATAATACATAGAGTATATGTGCAAATGGAGAGAAAGAGAACTAAGAGAACTGACTTGAGAGCAACCGATGAAGCCATAAAAAGAGCATGATTTTAAGGCTAGGTGAAATATAAAGTAAGTAACCCCCTAAATCTACATGTGACTAAATTACCTACAATGTCATTATGATGGATCATCATACCAATCCCTTTAAATTTACATCTCAATTACTAATTCTTCCATTTTAAAACTAAAATGCCTCCTAAGATTGTGTCCAACAGGTATCCATATGGATACCCAAAGCATTGTTTTGTAATGTAGAATGCACTGTTTGCAGGGTAGAGTTAGAAATAGGAGATGAGATGTGAGATAGGATGGGTAAGCTACTGGAGATAGTATAAATATATATTATAACTAATATTTAATAACCAAAATATCATCCATGATTTTTGGTTTGCTTCTCCCAATCCATAGGAGTGGCGAGTTTTTCCTATCCCAACCTTTTTATTTCTCCAAACAACACGTACATCCTCTGTGTCTCATATGTGACATTGCATCGTGCCCTCATATGACCAGTGCTCGTACAATTTGAACAACACACTTCTAACAATGATAGATATGATTCATATTTTAAGATGTTTTGGGTTGACATGGACTTAAGAGTCCTACTTATACGAGTTAGAACAACATGCTTCTAGCGAGATATTATCAACGCTCGAAGAAGGCCATACCACCAACTGCCACCAAGACGCATTCAAGGATTCTAGCCTGGAAGTTTGAATTCAGGTCCCATCATATCGGGACCACCGCTCCTAGAGCATCGAGTCCTAGGAACTTCCCATACCCTCGGCTAAGAGAGGGGTCCAATACTATATGACATATTATAGAAATATTTAGATAGAATGACTCCTCGGATATTGAAAGGGTCGATGGACTTCTACATCGTTTAGACACTATGAAACCTAGGGATCCTAGCGGCCTAGAACCTTCAAGATTAAAATATTCAAGTCCTAAGTCACCAATGTCATCAAGCACTAACCAGATATTAAGTCTCTAGACCTCTTGTGCCTCCAAGACCCATGAGACTAAGCCCACATAACATTACATGCCTCGGGCGCTTGTACGGATAAGTCCTAAAGGCCCCTCATGTCCTGAGGCACTTACAAACCTAAGTACTCAGGATATCTCATGCCCTTGGGCACTTGTAAGTATAAAATCCCTGAGCCCCTCCTATCGTAGGGCCTTATAAGCCTAAGTCATGGGGGCTCGTATCCTGGGGTAATGAGGTAACATATTGTCGGTGTTTCGAGACCGGGGGGTCCCTAGGCCGACGAGTGAATGTCGCCGCGTGACCCAGCCCAGATGGGTCGAGCGCGAGGCCGAGCGCGAAGGGGGGAGAGCGAGGCGGCCGGAGACCGGCGTGAGAGAGGTGGGAATCCCGCGGCCTTCGTGTTCGTCCCGCGCCCAGGTCGGGTGCGCTTGCAGTAGGGAGTTACAAGCGTCCACGCGGGAGAGGGAGCGAGCGGCTTCAAGCGAGCGCGTGTCTCGTCCTCGTCCCCGCGCGGCCAACCCTCTCTAAGAGGGCCCTGGTCCTTCCTTTTATAGGCGTAAGGAGAGGATCCAGGTGTACAACGGGGGGTATAGCAGAGTGCTACGTGTCTAGCGGAGGAGAGCTAGCGCCCTAAGTACATGCCGTCATGGCAGCCGGAGAGATTTTGGCACCCTGCTGGTGTGATGTCATGGTCGTCGGAGGAGTGCTGGAACCTGACGGAGGGACAGCTGTCGGAGCGGTTGGGTCCTTGCTGACGTCCTCTTGCTTCCGTAAGGGGGCTGAGAGCCACAGTCGTCATAGAGTATGCGGGGCGCCATCATTGCCCATCTGGCGGAGTGAGCCAGATGGGACGCCGGTCTTGTTCCCTGCGGCCCGAGTCATCTCGGGGTAGGATGATGATGGCGCCTCCTGTTGACGTGGCTGGTCTGTGCCCTAGGTTGGGCGATGTGGAAGCTCCTCCGAAGCCGAGGTCGAGTCTGTCTTCCGTGGCCGTGGTCGGGTCCGAGCCTCTGGGTCGGGCGAGGCGGAGACCGTCGGCTGAGGTCGGGGCGTAGTCCGAGCCCTGGGGTCGGGCGGAGCGGAGTTCGTCGTCTTCTGGGGCTGAGCCTGAGTCCGAGCCCTGGGTCGGGCGGAGCGGAGTTCACCGTCTTCCGGGACTTAGCCCGAGTCCGAGCCCTGGGTCGGGCGGAGCGGAGTTCGCCGTCTTCCGGGACTTAGCCTGAGTCCGAGCCCTGGGTCGGGCGGAGTTCGCCGTCTTCCGGGACTTAGCCCGAGTCCGAGCCCTGGGTCGGGCGGAGTTCGCCGTCTTCCGGGATTTAGCCTGAGTCCGAGCCCTGGGTCGGGCGGAGTTCGCTGTCTTCCGGGACTTAGCCCGAGTCCGAGCCCTGAGTCGGGCGGAGTTCGCCGTCTTCCGGGACTTAGCCCGAGTCCGAGACCTGGGTCAGGCGGAGCGGAGCTTCCTATGGTGCCTTTGGTCGGGCCTGACTACCTGTCAGTCTCACTCTATCAAGTGGCACCGCAGTCGGAGTGGCGCAGGCGGCGCTGTCCTTCTGTCAGGCCGGTCAGTGGAGCGGCGAGGTGACGGCGGTCACTTCGGCTCTGCCGGCTGGGGGGCGCGTGTCAGGATAAAGGTGTCAGGCCACCTTTGCATTAAATGCTCCTGCGATTTGGTCGGTCGGTCGGTGCGGCGATTTGGTCAGGGTTGCTTCTTGGCGAAGACAGGGCCTCGGGCGAGCCGGAAATATGTTCGCCGCTGGAGGGGGGCCTCGGGCGAGACGGAAACCCTTCGGGGTCGGCTGCCCTTGTCCGAGGCTAGGCTCGGGCGAGGCGTGATCGAGTCCCTCGAATGGACTGATCCCTGACTTAATCGCACCCATCAGGCCTTTGCAGCTTTGTGCTGATGGGGGTTACCAGCTGAGAATTAGGAGCCTTGAGGGTACCCCTAATTATGGTCCCCGACAGTAGCCCCCGAGCCTCGAAGGGAGTGTTAGCACTCGCTTGGAGGCTTTCGTCGCACTTTTTTGCAAGGGGACCAGCCCTTCTCGGTTGCGTTTTGTTCCGGTGGGTGCGCGCGAGCGCACCCGCCGGGTGTAGCCCCCGAGGCCTCAGAGGAGTGGTTTCACTCCTTCGAGGTCTTAATGCCTCGCGTAATGCTTCGGATGGTCTGGTCGTTCCCTCATGCGAGCTGGCCGTAGCCCAGGTGTACGGTCGGGTCCCAAGTTCTCAGGCTGGTATGTTGACGCTGTCAACGGTTCGGCCGGAGCCGGGTTTGCGAGAGCAGCCCCCGAGCCTCTGCACAGAGCGAGAGGGCGGTCAGGGACAGACTCGGCTTTTTTACATACGCCCCTGCGTCGCCTTTCCGCAAGGAGGAGGGGGGAAAGCGCCATGTTGCCCTCGATGGGTGCCGAACATGGTGTCTCCGATGAGCTGCAAGCGGGTAATCCGAGTGGACGTCCGTGCCCCGTTCATTAGGGGTCGGCTAGGGGCCCAGAGGCACGCCCAAAAGTACCTGCGGGTGATCTGCCGGACCCGGTCCCCTGGCGACGGGGTCCGAGGGCTCGATGCCTCCCTCTGATGGGATTCCGTTACAAGATCGTTCCCGCTGGTCTCGGAAATGTCCTAGGGTACCTCGGGAGCGCAGCCCGAGCCTTGGTTATGTATCGAACGTACCCATGGTCATCCCTCGCTCGGCGTCTGAGGCGGCTGTGAACCCTTCGGGGGCCAGCCTTCGAACCCCTGATCAGTAATGGGCGCGGAGCCCGAGTAGCCTGAGGCGGCCGTGGAACCCTTTCGAGGGGCCGGCCTTCGAACCTCTGACCAGTAGTGGGTGTAGGGCCCACGCGATCTGAGGCGGCTGTCGAACCCTTCCGGGGGGCTAGCCTTCGAACCTCTGATTAGTAGGGGGGCTCGGAGCCCGGTTCCTTCTCGGGGAAGGATCCTTTTCGGGGTATCCCCCTTTCCCGGTCCCTGTTGCAAGAGAGAGAAAGAGGAAAAAAGGAAAAGGATATGAAATCGAACGACGCGGCGTACCTTTTTTGACGCGGTCATTATGGCGAAGGTGAAGTGTCGCCCGCTTCTCCTGCCAGAGGCGCTGTCTGTCCCGCCGCGGAGTTAATACGACAGGGCGAGTGGTTGGTGGGGCGGCCGTTGCGCGTGCGCGAGCCGTTCGAGGAACGGAGCACGGGCGCGTTGTCTTCACGCCGTGAGAGAGGGTTCTCTCGCTGCCCCCCGGACGGGACGTGAGCTTGGCTGACGACGTGGTCGCTGCTCCTGCCCGCCTGCCACCGCCATTACTGCCGGCCCATTTTTGGCCGCATTGACCGCCGCGCCAGGATGGCGCTGCTGGGTCGTGCGCTGGGTCGCCTCGAGTCGCGGTATTGGCTCCGCAGTCGAGGAGGCACGGTGGTGGCGCGAGTGGCGGTGCTGTTGCATGCACGAAGCATTCGGCGCACCGGTTGCATGACGCGTGGGCCTGGGCCTCCATGCTGGGCGTGTTGGGAGTTGGAGAAGCGCGCCCACTTGGCGCGGTTGCATGCCGCCTGCATGGTTGCCCGCCCCTTTCGCCCGCTGGTCTGGGCAAAAGTGGAGGGTCGCTTGTAACCGCTGGGCGGTTGTACGCACCGCGCACGGCGGTTTGGCTTCTTCTGCTCTGAGCCGGCTTGCATGACGTGTGGGACCCAGCCCCCGCGCCGTAGGGGAGGACCTTGGAGTGTGTTGGATGAAAGGGAATTAGGCTTACACCTAGTTCCTAAATAATTTTGGTGGTTGAATTGCCCAACACAAATATTGGGCTAACTAGTTTGCTCTAGTGTATAAGTTATACAGGTGCAAAAGGTTCACACTTAGCCAATAAAAAGACCATGTGTTGGGTTCAACAAAAGGGCAAAGGAGCAACCAAAGGCTCCTCTGGTCTGTCGCACCGGACTGTCCGGTGTGCCACCGGACAGTGTCCGGTGCACCAGAGGACTTCAACTCAAACTCGTCGCCCTCGGGAAAATCCAGAGCCAGCGCGCTAAAATTCACCGGACTGTCCGGTGTACACCGGACAGTGTCCGGTGCTCCATTGAGACGCAGCTCCGGAACTCGCCAGTCTCGGGAATTCGCGAAGGCTGCTCCGCTATAATTCACCAGACATGACCGGTGTACACCGGACTGTCCGGTGCAACAGCGGGGCAACGGCTACTTCCGGTGCCAACTGCTACTTGCAGCGCATTTATTGCGCGCCAGCGCGCGCACAGGTCAGGCACGCCCATGCTGGCGCACCGGACACTCTACAGTACATGTCCGGTGCGCCACCGGACATCAAGGCGGGCCCAGAAGTCAGAACTCCAACGGTCGACCCAACGACTACTTGGTGACGTGGTTGTCGCACCGGACATGTCCGGTGTGCACCGGACTGTCCGGTGCACCATACGACAGACAGCTCCACCAACGGTCAAGTTTGGTGGTTGGGGCTATAAATACCCCAACCACCCCACCATTCATTGCATCCAAGTTTTCCAGCTTCCAACCACTATACAAGAGCTAGCATTCATTGCAAAGCACACCAAAAGAGATCAAATCCTCTCCCAATTTCATACAAAGCCTTAGTGACTAGAGAGAGTGATTTGTAGTGTTCATTTGAGCTCTTGCGCTTGGATCGCTTCTTTTTCTTTGGCATTCTTTCTTGTGATCAAACACTCACTTGTAATTGAGGCAAGAGACACCAATCGTGTGGTGGTCCTTGCGGGAAGTTTGATTCCCAAGTGATTTGAGAAAGAGAAGCTCACTCGGTCCGAGGGACCGTTTGAGAGAGGGAAGGGTTGAAAGAAACCCGGCCTTTGTGGCCTCCTCAACGGGGAGTAGGTTTGAGAGAACCGAACCTTGGTAAAACAAATCCGCGTGTCTCACTTCATTATTCGCTTGCGATTTGTTTTGCGCCCTCTCTCGCGGACTTGATTATATTTCTAACGCTAACCCGGCTTGTAGTTGTGATTGTTTTTGAGATTTTCAGTTTCGCCCTATTCACCCCCCCTCTAGGCGACTATCAATTGGTATCAGAGCTCGGTGCTTCATTAGAGCCTAACCGCTCGAAGTGATGTCGGGAGATCACGCCAAGAAGGAGATGGAGACCGGCGAAAAGCCCACTACAAGCCACGGGAGCACTTCATCGGAAGAGTCCCGCACCAAGAGCAAGGAGAAGAAGAAGAGCTCCTCCAACAAAAGGAAGGAGAAGAAATCTTCTTCTCACCACAAAGAGAAGAAGGAGAAATCTTCTTCTCACAAGCCGCATCGGAGTGGGGACAAGCACAAGAGGATGAGGAAAGTGGTCTATTACGAGACCGACACTTCATTAACATCTACCTCCGGCTCCGACGCGGCATCCGTCACTTCTAAGCGCCAAGAGCGCAAGAAGTATAGTAAGATCCCCCTACGCTACCCTCGCATTTCTAAACATACACCTTTACTTTCCGTCCCATTAGGCAAACCACCAACTTTTGATGGTGAAGATTATGCTAGGTGGAGTGATCTAATGCGATTTCATCTAACCTCGCTCCACAAAAGTATATGGGATGTTGTTGAGTTTGGTGCACAGATACCGTCCGTAGGGGATAAAGACTATGATGAGGATGAGGTGGCCCAAATCGAGCACTTCAACTCTCAAGCAACAACAATACTCCTCGCCTCTTTAAGTAGAGAGGAGTATAACAAAGTTCAAGGGTTGAAAAGCGCCAAGGAGGTTTGGGATGTGCTCAAAACCGCGCACGAGGGAGATGAGCTCACAAAGATCACCAAGCGGGAAACGATCGAGGGGGAGCTCGGTCGGTTCCGGCTTCGCAAAGGGGAAGAGCCACAACACATGTACAACCGGCTCAAGACCTTGGTGAAACAAGTGCGCAACCTCTGGAGCAAGAAGTGGGACGACCACGAAATGGTTAAGGTTATTCTAAGATCTCTCATTTTCCTTAACCCCACTCAAGTTCAATTAATTCGTGGTAATCCTAGATATACTAAAATGACCCCCGAGGAAGTTATCGGGAATTTTGTAAGTTTTGAGTGCATGATCGAAGGCTCGAGGAAGATCAACGAGCTTGATGATCCCTCCACGTCTGAAGCTCAACCCGTCGCATTCAAGGCGACGGAAGAAAAGAAGGAGGAGTCTACACCATGTCGACAACCAATCGACGCCTCCAAGCTCGACAATGAGGAAATGGCACTCGTCATCAAGAGCTTCCGCCAGATCCTCAAACAAAGGAGAGGGAAAGATTACAAGTCCCGCTCCAAGAAGGTTTGCTACAAGTGTGGTAAGCCCGGTCACTTTATAGCTAAATGTCCATTATCAAGTGACAGTGACAGGGGCGACGACAAGAAGGGGAGAAGAAAGGAGAAGAAGAGGTACTACAAGAAGAAGGGCGGAGATGCCCATGTTTGTCGGGAGTGGGACTCCGACGAAAGCTCTAGCGACTCCTCCGACGACGAGGACGCCGCCAACATCGCCGTCACCAAAGGACTTATCTTCCCAAACGTCGGCCACAAGTGCCTCATGGCAAAGGACGGCAAACGGAAGAAGGTTAAATCTAACTCCTCCACTAAATATGAGTCTTCCAGTGATGATAATGCTAGTCATGAGGAGGATAATTTGCATATCCTCTTTGCCAATCTTAACATGGAGCAAAAAGAAAAATTAAATGAATTGATTAGTGCTATTCATGAAAAAGATGACCTTTTGGATTCCCAAGAGGATTTTCTAATTAAAGAAAACAAGAAACATGTTAAGGTTAAAAATGCTTATGCTCTAGAAGTAGAAAAATGTCAAAAGCTATCTAGTGAGCTAAGCACTTGCCGTGAGATGATTGACAACCTTAGGAATGAAAATGCTAGTTTAAATGCTAAGGTTGATTCACATGTTTGTAATGTTTCAATTTCCGATCCTAGAGATAATAATGATGATTTGCTTGCTAGGATTGAAGAATTGAACATTTCTCTTGCTAGCCTTAGAGTAGAAAATGAAAATTTAATTGCTAAGGCTAAAGAACTAGATGTTTGCAATGTTACAATTTCCGATCTTAGAGATAATAATAATATCTTGCGTGCTAAGATTGTTGAACTTAATTCATGCAAACCCTCTACATCTAGTGTTGAGCATGTTTCCATTTGTACCAGATGTAGAGATGTTGATATTAATGGTATTCATGATCACATGACTTTAATTAAACAACAAAATGATCATATAGCAAAATTAGATGCTAAAATTGCCGAGCATAACTTAGAGAATGAAAAATTTAAATTTGCTAGAAGTATGCTTTATAATGGGAGACGCCCTGGCATCAAGGATGGCATTGGCTTCCAAAGGGGAGACAATGTTAAACTTAGTGCCCCTCCTAAAAGATTGTCCAACTTTGTTAAGGGCAAGGCTCCCATGCCTCAGGATAACGAGGGTTACATTTTGTACCCTGCCGGTTATCCCGAGAGCAAAATTAGGAGAACTCATTCTAGGAAGTCTCACTCTGGCCCTAACCATGCTTTTATGTATAAGGGTGAGACATCTAGCTCTGGGCAACCAACCCGTGCCAAGTTGCCTAGAAAGAAAACTCCTAATGCATCAAATGATCATGCTGTTTCATTCAAAACTTTTGATGCATCTTATGTTTTGACTAACAAATCCAGCAAGGTAGTTGCCAAGTTTATTGGGGGCAAACACAAGGGCTCCAAGACTTGTGTTTGGGTACCCAAAGTTCTTGTGTCTAATGCCAAAGGACCCAAAACCGTTTGGGTACCTAAAGTCAAGAACTAAAATTGTTTTGTAGGTTTATGCATCCGGGGGCTCAAGTTGGATACTCGACGGCGGGTGCACAAACCACATGACACGGGAGAAGAAGATGTTCTCCTCATATGAGAAAAACAAAGATCCCCAACGAGCTATCACATTCGGGGATGGAAATCAAGGTTTGGTCAAAGGTTTGGGTAAAATTGCTATTTCACCCGACCATTCCATTTCCAATGTTTTTCTTGTTGATTCTCTAGATTACAACTTGCTTTATGTTTCCCAATTATGTCAAATGGGCTACAACTGTCTATTCACTGATGTAGGTGTCACTATCTTTAGAAGAAGTGATGATTCAATAGCATTTAAGGGAGTGTTAGAGGGTCAGCTATACTTAGTAGATTTTGATAGAGCTGAACTCGACACTTGCTTAATTGCTAAGACTAACATGGGTTGGCTCTGGCACCGCCGACTAGCCCATGTTGGGATGAAGAATCTTCATAAGCTTCTAAAGGGAGAACACATTTTAGGATTAACAAATATTCATTTTGAGAAAGACAGGATTTGTAGCGCATGCCAAGCCGGAAAGCAAGTTGGGACTCATCATCCACACAAGAACATTATGACAAGTGACAGGCCACTGGAGCTCCTTCACATGGATCTATTCGGCCCGATCGCTTACATAAGCATTGGCGGGAGTAAGTACTGTCTAGTTATTGTGGATGATTATTCTCGCTTCACTTGGGTGTTCTTTTTGCAGGACAAATCTCATACCCAAGAGACCTTAAAGGGATTCTTGAGACGGGCTCAAAATGAGTTCGGCTTAAGGATCAAGAAAATTAGAAGCGACAATGGGACGGAGTTCAAGAACTCTCAAATTGAAGGCTTCCTTGAGGAAGAGGGCATCAAGCATGAGTTCTCTTCTCCCTACACTCCACAACAAAATGGTGTAGTGGAGAGGAAGAATCGAACTCTATTGGACATGGCAAGAACCATGCTTGATGAGTACAAGACACCGGATCGGTTTTGGGCCGAAGCGGTCAACACCGCTTGCTACGCCATCAACCGGTTATATCTTCACCGAATCCTCAAGAAGACATCCTATGAACTCCTAACCGGTAAAAAGCCAAATATTTCATATTTTAGAGTTTTTGGTAGCAAATGTTTTATACTTGTTAAAAGAGGTAGAAAATCTAAATTTGCTCCTAAAACTGTAGAAGGCTTTTTACTAGGATATGACTCAAACACAAGGGCATATAGAGTCTTTAACGAGTCCTCAGGACTTGTTGAAGTTTCTTGTGACGTTGTGTTTGATGAGACTAACGGCTCTCAAGTAGAGCAAGTTGATCTTGATGAGATAGGTGAAGAACAGGCTCCATGCATAGCGCTAAAAAACATGTCCATTGGGGATGTGTGTCCTAAGGAATCCGAAGAGCCTCCACATGCACAAGATCAACCATCCTCCTCCATGCAAGCATCTCCACCAACTCAAATTGAGGATGAGGCTCAAGATGTTGAACAAGAAGATCAAGAAGATGAGCCACCTCAAAATGACGGCAACGATCAAGGGGGAGATGCAAATGATCAAGAAAAGGAGGATGAGCAAGAACCAAGGCCGCCACACCCAAGAGTCCACCAAGCAATACAACGAGATCACCCCGTGGACACCATCCTCGGCGACATTCATAAGGGGGTAACCACTCGATCTCGTGTTGCACATTTTTGTGAGCATTACTCTTTTGTTTCCTCTATTGAGCCACACAGGGTAGAGGAAGCACTCCAAGATGCGGATTGGGTGATGGCGATGCAAGAGGAGCTCAACAATTTCACAAGGAACGAGGTATGGCACTTAGTTCCACGTCCTAACCAAAATGTTGTAGGAACCAAGTGGGTCTTCCGCAACAAACAAGACGAGCATGGTGTGGTGACAAGGAACAAAGCTCGACTCGTGGCCAAGGGGTATTCACAAGTCGAAGGTTTGGATTTTGGTGAAACCTATGCACCCGTAGCTAGGCTTGAATCAATTCGCATATTATTAGCCTATGCTACTTACCATGGCTTCAAGCTTTATCAAATGGACGTGAAGAGTGCCTTCCTCAATGGACCAATCAAGGAGGAGGTCTATGTTGAGCAACCTCCCGGCTTTGAAGATAGTGAGTACCCTAACCATGTCTATAGGCTCTCTAAGGCGCTTTATGGGCTCAAGCAAGCCCCAAGAGCATGGTATGAATGCCTTAGAGATTTCCTTATTGCAAATGGCTTCAAAGTCGGCAAAGCCGATCCTACTTTATTCACCAAAACACTTGATAATGATTTGTTTGTATGCCAAATTTATGTTGATGATATTATATTTGGGTCTACTAACAAATCTACATGTGAAGAATTTAGTAGGATCATGACACAGAAATTCGAGATGTCTATGATGGGGGAGTTGAAGTATTTTCTAGGATTTCAAGTCAAGCAACTCCAAGAGGGCACTTTCATTAGCCAAACGAAGTATACTCAAGACATTCTAAGCAAGTTTGGAATGAAGGATGCCAAGCCCATCAAGACACCCATAGGAACCAATGGGCATCTCGACCTCGACACGGGAGGTAAGTCCGTGGATCAAAAGGTATACCGGTCGATGATTGGTTCATTACTTTATTTATGTGCATCTCGACCGGACATTATGCTTTCCGTATGCATGTGTGCAAGATTCCAAGCCGACCCTAAGGAATCACACCTTACGGCCGTAAAACGAATCTTGAGATATTTGGCTTATACTCCTAAGTTTGGGCTTTGGTACCCTCGCGGATCCACTTTTGATTTGATTGGTTATTCGGATGCCGATTGGGCGGGGTGTAAGATTAATAGGAAGAGCACATCGGGGACTTGCCAGTTCTTGGGAAGATCCTTGGTGTCATGGGCTTCAAAGAAGCAAAATTCGGTCGCTCTTTCTACCGCCGAAGCCGAGTATATTGCCGCAGGCCATTGTTGCGCGCAATTGCTTTGGATGAGGCAAACCCTGCGGGACTACGGTTACAAACTAACCAAAGTTCCTCTTCTATGTGATAATGAGAGTGCAATCCGCATGGCGGATAATCCTGTTGAGCATAGCCGCACTAAACACATAGCCATTCGGTATCATTTTCTTAGGGATCACCAACAAAAGGGGGATATCGAGATTTCATACATTAACACTAAAAATCAATTAGCCGATATCTTTACCAAGCCACTTGATGAACAATCTTTTACCAGACTTAGGCATGAGCTTAATATTCTTGATTCTAGGAATTTCTTTTGCTAAACTTGCACACATAGCTCATAAGTATACCTTTGATCATGTCTCTTTTATATGCTATGACTAATGTGTTTTCAAGTGTATTTCAAACCAAGTCATAGGTATATTGAAAGGGAATTGGAGTCTTCGGCGAAGACAAAGGCTTCCACTCCACTCTCCTACTCATCCTTCGCCGTCACTCCGAGCATCTCTCCAACGTTGGTATAATCTTCACTCTTTTATTTATGACCAAAGGAGGAGAAAGTAATTTAAAGGGCTCTAATGATTCCGTTTTTGGCGATTCATGCCAAAGGGGGAGAAAGTATGAGCCCAAAGCAAAAGGACCGCACCTCCACCTAATTTTAAAATATAATTTTCAATTGTCAATTTGGTATCTTCTTGTGTTCAAAAGAGGGCGAAAGTAGTATTTCAAAAATCAATATCATCAAAACCCTCTTGAACTCTAAGGGGAGGATTTCTTTTAGGGGGAGTTTTGTTTAGTCAAAGGAAAAGCATTTGAAATAGGGGGAGAAAATTTCAAAACTTGAAAATGCTTTGCAAACTCTTATTCATTTACCTTTGACTATTTGCAAAAGAACTTTGAAAAGATTTACAAAAGAATTTGCAAAAACAAAACATGTGGTGCAAATGTGATCCAATATGTCAAAAACAAAGAAACAATCCATGCACATTATGTAAGTATTTATATTGGCTCAATTCCAAGCAACCTTTCCACTTACATTATGCAAACTAGTTCAATTATGCAGTTTTATATTTGCTTTGGTTTGTGTTGGCATCAATCACCAAAAAGGGGGAGATTGAAAGGGAATTAGGCTTACACCTAGTTCCTAAATAATTTTGGTGGTTGAATTGCCCAACACAAATATTGGGCTAACTAGTTTGCTCTAGTGTATAAGTTATACAGGTGCAAAAGGTTCACACTTAGCCAATAAAAAGACCAAGTGTTGGGTTCAACAAAAGGGCAAAGGAGCAACCAAAGGCTCCTCTGGTCTGGCGCACCGCACTGTCCGGTGTGCCACCGGACAGTGTCCGGTGCACCAGAGGACTTCAACTCAAACTCGTCGCCCTCGGGAAAATCCAGAGCCAGCGCGCTAAAATTCACCGGACTGTCCGGTGTACACCGGACAGTGTCCGGTGCTCCATTGAGACGCAGCTCCGGAACTCGCCAGTCTCGGGAATTCGCGAAGGCTGCTCCGCTATAATTCACCGGACATGACCGGTGTACACCGGACTGTCCGGTGCAACAGCGGGGCAACGGCTACTTCCGGTGCTAACGGCTACCTGCAGCGCATTTATTGCGCGCCAGCGCGCGCAGAGGTCAGGCACGCCCATGCTGGCGCACCGGACACTCTACAGTACATGTCCGGTGCGCCACCGGACATCAAGGCGGGCCCAGAAGTCAGAACTCCAACGGTCGACCCAACGACTACTTGGTGACGTGGCTGTCGCACCGGACATGTCCGGTGTGCACCGGACTGTCCGGTGCACCATATGACAGACAGCTCCACCAACGGTCAAGTTTGGTGGTTGGGGCTATAAATACCCCAACCACCCCACCATTCATTGCATCCAAGTTTTCCAGCTTCCAACCACTATACAAGAGCTAGCATTCATTGCAAAGCACACCAAAAGAGATCAAATCCTCTCCCAATTTCATACAAAGCCTTAGTGACTAGAGAGAGTGATTTGTAGTGTTCATTTGAGCTCTTGCGCTTGGATCGCTTCTTTTTCTTTGGCATTCTTTCTTGTGATCAAACACTCACTTGTAATTGAGGCAAGAGACACCAATCGTGTGGTGGTCCTTGCGGGAAGTTTGATTCCCAAGTGATTTGAGAAAGAGAAGCTCACTCGGTCCGAGGGACCGTTTGAGAGAGGGAAGGGTTGAAAGAGACCCGGCCTTTGTGGCCTCCTCAACGGGGAGTAGGTTTGAGAGAACCGAACCTCGGTAAAACAAATCCGCGTGTCTCACTTCATTATTCGCTTGCGATTTGTTTTGCGCCCTCTCTCGCGGACTTGATTATATTTCTAACGCTAACCCGGCTTGTAGTTGTGATTGTTTTTGAGATTTTCAGTTTCGCCCTATTCACCCCCCCTCTAGGCGACTATCATTGGAGAAGACTCAGCCCGTGACGGCTGGGGACGCATGTAGGGAGAGCCGCCTTTAAAAGGAGGGTGACCCCCTTGGGAGGCGACCATGTCTTCGCGCTCCCTTATGCATCGTGTCTTTCCACCTTCCAAGCCCCCGGATGGGGGATATCCGCCGTCTTTCCGCCTCGTCGTTGGAGGACGCGACTCCGTGGGAGTGGGTACCTTTCAGCCATCGTTCGGCTTCAAGGATTTTCATCACACAGCCCGGTTGCACCCCTCCGCTGGTGGTCACCCAAGACGGTGACCTCCAGCCCCTGGATGGGGAGAGGCAAGCCGGGCTGTGATCTTGGTCCTGCCCTCAGCCTCGAGGGTGTTCGTCATCCTCGCTGGGGCGGGGAGCGAGGCGAGCCGGGGCTCTACCTCTCGCGCGGGCCGGCGGGCCACCTCTTCTTCCAGCTTCTGGTGGTGGCAAACACCCTCCAGCTCTGCGGAGGAGATGTCCTCCAGCCATGCCGGGGAAGGCGAACTGTTGCTGCCCAGCTAGGATGCAACATTCCGCCCTCTTCCTTGCATTCGAGGCAAGGACGGCAGTGAGGACCTGCCGGTGCGCTTGGGAGCGGCCCGCTCTTTGGCTTTAATAGCTGGTTCGCGTCCCTTGAGCGGGAACGCGAACGAGAGCCCTCCGGCGGCCGCGTCCGTCCTGGGACCATGGCTGCTGCTGCAGAGGTCGCTGGCGGGTCCCCCAGTGTTCGTCGCCCCGCAGGCTCGAGGTTGTTCATACCCGCGGGGACGGAACCAGAGTTCCATTTGTAATGGCACTTTGGATGCCAGTGTGTTTGTTCATTGTGGCTGTCGAGGCCTGAACATGTATGTAATTTTGGCACGGAGCCGTGTTTTTTCCTCCTTTTCGAGCACTAAGACTCGCCTGTTGGTTGTCTGAACCGCTTCACCAAGCGTGAGTCGCCCCGTGTAAAGGCGACGAGTGAGGTATCCGTATCCCGGAGGCGTAGGAGTCCCTCGGCTCGGTCAGCCTTGGCTGCTTACATGTACTCCGTCGTTTTCAGGATCCACTTTCGAAGTAGTCAAAAAGCACGAAAGACATTCTGGCAGGAAAGATCTTTTTTCGAGGAAAATTTCGACGCAGAGGGGGTTCCCCCCTTTTAGCCCCCGAGGGAGGGTCGGGCTTTGCCGAGGCGAGGCCGACCCTTCCTTGATGACTAAACTTTGCGTGGGTGTGAGGTATATGAACGACTTGAAAACATCTTAAGGGTAGAAGCGATGTAGCTGTTGGATGTTCCAAGCGTTGTTGTAGACCTCGCCTTGACTGTTGGCCAGCTTGTATGTTCCGGGCTTCAGAACTTTGGCAATGACGAACGGCCCCTCCCAGGGAGGCGTGAGCTTGTGCCGCCCTCGGGCGTCTTGTCGCAGCCGAAGCACCAGGTCGCCCACCTGGAGGTCTCGGGACCGGACCCCTCGGGCGTGGTAGCGTCGCAGGGACTGCTGGTATCGCACCGAGTGTAGTAAGGCCTTATCCCGAGCCTCCTCCGGCTGGTCCAGCGAGTCTTCTCGGCTAGCTTGGTTGCTTTGGTCGGTGTAGGCCCTCGCCCTCGGGGAGCCGTATTCCAGGTCTGTGGGCAAGACGGCCTCGGCCCCGTAGACTAGGAAGAACGACGTGAAGCCCGTGGCTCGGCTTGGCGTTGTCCTTAGACTCCAGACCACCGAGGGGAGTTCCTTCATCCATTGCTTGCCGAACTTGTTGAGGTCGTTGTAGATCCGAGGCTTGAGCCCTTGTAGAATCATGCCGTTGGCACGCTCTACTTGCCCATTTGACATGGGGTGAGCCACGGCGGCCCAGTCCACCCGGATGTGATGATCCTTGCAGAAGTCCAGGAACTTTCTGCCGGTGAACTGGGTGCCGTTGTCGGTGATGATGGAGTTTGGGACCCCGAAGCGATGGATGATGTTGGTGAAGAACGCCACCGCCTGCTCGGACCTGATGCTGTTTAGGGGTCAGACCTCGATCCACTTGGAGAATTTGTCGATGGCGACCAACAGGTGCGTGTAGCCCCCGGGTGCCTTCTGCAAGGGGCCGACGAGGTCCAGACCCCACACAGCAAAAGGCTAGGTGATGGGTATCGTCTGCAGAGCCTGAGAGGGCAGGTGGGTCTGCCTTGCGTAGAACTGACACCCTTTGCAGGTGCGGACAATTCTAGTGGCGTCGACCACCGCTGTCGGCCAGTAGAAACCTTGCCGGAAAGCATTCCCGACAAGGGCTCGAGGCGCTGCGTGATGGCCACAAGCCCCCGAGTGTATCTCTCGCAGGAGTTCCTGACCTTCGGCCATGGAGATGCATCGCTGGAGGATGCCGGAGGGGCTGCGGTGGTAGAGCTCCTTCTCATCACCCAGCAAGATGAATGACTTGGCGCGCCGCGCCACCCGCCGAGCCTCGGCTCGGTCGAGGGGTAGCTCTCCTCGGTGGAGATATTGCAGGTACGTGGTCTGCCAGTTTTGATCAGGCGTGACCCCGCTTTGCTCCCCCTCGACGTGCAGCGTCTCGCCCTCGGGGGCCGAGGGTACCTCGGGTTGAACCGAGGATACCTCAGGCCGAGCCGAGGGTGCCTCGGAATGATCCGAGGGTACCTCGGGCTGGGCCGAGGGTGCCTCGGGCTCGGGCGTGTCGTCGATCTTGACGAAGGGTTGATGCAGATCCCGGGAGAAGACGTCCGGGGGAACCGTCGTTCGCCCCGAGGCTATTTTAGCTAGCTCGTCCGCAGTCTCGTTGTAGCGCCGAGCGATGTGGTTGAGCTCGAGCCCGTAGAACTTGTCTTCCAGGCGTCGAACCTCATCGCAGTAGGCCTCCATCTTCGGGTCGCGGCAGTGGGAGTTCTTCATGACTTGGTCGATGACGAGCTGCGAGTCACCGCGAGCGTCGAGGCGTCGGACCCCTAGCTCGATGGCGATCCGTAACCCGTTGACCAGAGCTTCATACTCAGCCACATTGTTGGATGCCGGGAAATGGAGGCGTAGCACGTAGCGTAGGTGCTTCCCGAGGGGCGAGATGAAGAGTAGGCTTGCGCCGGCTCCTGTCTTCATCAACGACCCGTCGAAGAACATGGTCCAGAGCTCCGGCTGGATCGGAGCTGTTGGGAGCTGAGTGTCGACCCATTCAGCTACGAAGTCCGCCAAGACCTAGGACTTGATGGCCTTCCGAGGAACGAACGAGATCGTCTCGCCCATGATTTCCACCGCCCACTTTGCAATCCTACCCGAGGCCTCCCGGCACTGGATGATCTCCCCCAGGGGAAGGATGACACCACAGTTACCGGGCGATACTCGAAGTAGTGTCGCAGCTTCCGCCGCGTTAGGATCACCGCATACAGCAGCTTCTGAACTTGTGGGTAGCGGATCTTGGTTTCGGACAGTACCTCGCTGACGAAGTAAACTGGCCTCTGATCGGGCAATGCATGCCCCTCTTCTTGCCTCTCGACCACAATCGCGGCGCTAACCACCTGAGTGGTCGCGGCGACGTAGACCAAGAGGGCTTCTCCGGCAGGTGGGGGTACCAAGATAGGCGCCTTCGTGAGGAGCGCCTTCAGGTTCCCGAGGGCTTCCTCAGCCTCAGGGGTCCAAGTGAAGCACTCGGCCTTCCTTAAGAGGCGGTACAGAGGTAGACCTCTTTCGCCGAGGCGTGAGATGAAGCGGCTCAGAGCCGCGAGGCATCCCATGACCCTCTGTACGCCTTTCAAGTCCTTGATGGGCCCCATGCTGGTGATAGCTGCGATCTTCTCCGGGTTGGCTTCGATGCCCCGCTCGGAGACGATGAACCCCAAGAGCATGCCTCGGGGCACCCCGAAAACACACTTTTCGGGATTGAGCTTGACGCCCTTCGCCTTGAGACATCGGAATGTTACTTCAAGGTCGGAAAGGAGGTCGGAGGCTTTCCTCGTCTTGACTACGATGTCATCGACGTAGGCCTCGACCGTGCGGCCGATGTGTTCGCCGAACACATGGTTCATGCACCGCTGGTACGTCGAGCCCGCATTCCTCAAGCCGAACGGCATGGTGACATAGCAGTACATGCCGAAGGGTGTGATGAAAGAAGTCGCGAGCTGGTCGGACTCTTTCATCCTGATTTGGTGATACCCCGAGTAGGCATCGAGGAAAGACAGGGTTTCGCACCCAGCAGTGGAATCCACGATTTGGTCGATGCGAGGCAGAGGGTAGGGAACCTTCGGACATGCTTTGTTGAGACCAGTGTAGTCTACACACATCCGCCATTTCCCCCCTTTCTTTCTCACAAGCACAGGGTTGGCAAGCCATTCGGGATGGAATACCTCCTTGATGAACCCTGCCGCCATTAGCTTGTGGATCTCCTCGCCTATGGCTCTGCGCTTCTCCTCGTCGAATCGGCGCAGAGGCTGCTTAACGGGTCGGGCTCCAGCTCGGATGTCCAGCGAGTGCTCGGCGACATCCCTCGGTATGCCGGGCATGTCCGAGGGACTCCACGCGAAGACGTCGGCGTTCGCGTGGAGAAAGTCGACGAGCACTGCTTCCTATTTGGGACCGAGCTCGGAGCCGATCCGGACTTGCTTGGAGGCGTCACTGCTGGGGTCGAGGGGGACGGACTTAACCATCTCCGCTGGCTCAAAGTTTCCGGCATGACGCTTCACGTCCGGCACCTCCTTCGAGAGGCTCTCCAGGTCGGCGATGAGGGCCTCGGACTCGGCGAGGGCCTCGGCGTATTCCACGCACTCCACGTCGCATTCGAACGCGTGTTTGTACGTGGGGCCGACGGTGATGACCCCGTTGGGGCCCGACATCTTGAGCTTCAGGTAAGTGTAGTTGGGGACGGCCATGAACTTCGTGTAGCATGGCCTCCCCAGTACCGCGTGGTAGGTTCCTCGGAACCCGACCACCTCGAACGTCAGGGTCTCCCTTCGGAAGTTGGAGGGTGTTCCGAAGCAGACGGGAAGGTCGAGCTGTCCGAGGGGCTGGATGCGCTTCTCGGGAATGATCCCATGGAAGGGCGCAGCGCCTGCCCGGACAAAGGACAGATCAACACACAGGAGCCCGAGGGTCTCGGCGTAGATGATGTTGAGGCTGCTGCCTCCGTCCATGAGGACCTTGGTGAGCCTGACGTCGCCGATGATGGGGTCGACGACGAGCGGGTATTTCCCCGGCTCGACACATGGTCGGGTTGGTCGGCTTGGCCGAAGGTGATGGGCTTGTCGGACCAGTCTAGGTAGACTGGCGCCGCCACCTTCACCGAACAGACCTCCTGGCGCTCTTGCTTGCGGTGCTGAGCCGAGGCATCCGCCTCCTGCCCACCGTAGATCATGAAGCAGTCGCGGACCTCGGGGAACTCTCCTGCCTGGTGATCTTCCTTCTTGTCGTCGTCACGGGCCTTGCCACCCTCCGCGGGTGGCCCGGCCCTGTGGAAGTGGTGCCAAAGCATGACACACTCCTCAAGGGTGTGCTTGATGGGCCCCTGGTGATAGGGGCACGGCTCCTTGAGCATCTTGTCGAAGAGGTTGGCACCTCCGGGGGGCTTCCGAGGGTTCTTGTACTCGGCGGCGGCGACAAGGTCCGCGTCGGCGGCGTCGCGTTTCGCTTGCGACTTCTTCTTGCCCTTCTTCTTGGCGCCGCGCTGAGTTGACGCCTCGGGAGTATCTTCCGATGGGCGGCCCTGGGGCTGCTTGTCCCTTTGGAAGATAGCCTCGACCGCCTCCTGGCCGGAGGCGAACTTGGTGGCGATGTCCATCAGCTCGCTCGCCCTGGTGGGGGTCTTGCGACCCAGCTTGCTCACCAGGTCGCGGCAGGTGGTGCCAGCGAGGAACGCGCCGATGACATCCGAGTCGGTGATGTTGGGCAGCTCGGTGCGCTGCTTCGAGAATCGCCGGATGTAGTCTTGGAGAGACTCTCCCGGCTGCTGTCGGCAGCTTTGGAGGTCCCAGGAATTCCCGGGGCGCACGTACGTGCCCTGGAAATTGCCGGCGAAAGCTTGGACTAGGTCGTCCCATTTGGAGATCTGCCCCGGAGGCAGGTGCTCCAACCAGGCGCGAGCGGTGTCGGAGAGGAACAGGGGGAGGTTGCGGATGATGAGGTCGTCATCATCCGTTCCACCCAGTTGGCAGGCCAGACGGTAGTCCGCGAGCCACAGTTCCGGTCTCGTCTCCCCCGAGTACTTTGTGATAGTAGTCGGGGGTCGGAACCGGGTCGGGAACGGCGCCCGTCGGATGGCTCGGCTGAAGGCTTGCGGACCGGGTGGTTCGGACGAGGGACTTCGATCCTCCCCGCTGTCGTAGCGTCCCCCACGCCTGGGGTGGTAGCCTCGGTGCACCCTCTCATCGAGGTGGGCCCGACGGTCGCGGTGATGGTGCTCGTTGCCGAGGCGACCCGGGGCCGCAGGCGCGGCGTTGCGCGTGCGCCCGGTGTAGACCGAGGCTTCCCGCATGAATCGGGAAGTCGCGGCATGAGGTTCCGAGGGGTACCCCTGCCTTCGGGAGGCGGAGCTCTTGGCCCGTCGGACCGCGACGCCTTCCAGGAGATTCTTGAGCTCTCCCTGGATTCGCCGCCCCTCGGTGGTTGATGGCTCCGGCATCGCGCGAAGAAGCATTGCTGCTGCCGCCAGGTTCTGGCCGACCCCACTGGATGCGGGTGGTGGCCTGACCCTGACGTCGTCGGTGATGCGGTGCTGGAAGCCCTAGGGTAGATGACGTATTTCTCCGGCCGGAGGTTGGCCCGCCCATGCCTGCCCGACGTCCCGACGGATCGGCTCAAGCGCTCCTGCTCCCTCGTCGAGCCTGGCCTGCACCCCACGGATTTGCTCGAGCTGTGGGTCATGCCCCCCCCGCCTGAACGGGGACCACAGCTAGCTCCCGTGGGATGTCAACGCGAGGCACCGGCCTAGGGAGGTCACCGTCCTCCGGCATGCCGAGATGGTTGCCTTTGGAGGGACCCCCTAGATCGACGTGGAAGCATTCGCGACTTGGGCCGCAGTCCTCGTCGCCGAGGCTACGGCTACCGTCGGAACAGTCGGAAAGGCAGTAGTCGCATGCGGTCATGAAGTCCCGCATGGCACTAGGGTTGCCAAGTCCAGAGAAATCCCAACAGATGCTGGGTTCGTCGTCTTCCCCGGACCCAGAGGGCCCGTAGGTCGAGACGTCCGTCAGCCGGTCCCAAGGTGACCGCATACGAAACCCCAGAGGGTTTGGACTTGCCTCTACGAGAGCGTCCGCCAAAGCGAAGTCGCTAGGCGGGTTGAGGCTGAATCCGAAAGACATGGGATGGGAATCGGTCGGTACCTTCTGGTCGACGGGCGGCGATGAGGTCACGTCGGGGGCTGACTGCGCCATCATCTCAGGTACGAGGGTGACGTCCAGCAGGCTTTTCGCGAGCGTGCTGGCATCGCCCGCTTGCTCGAGATTGGTGTGTCGCGGGGAGACGGCGCTCGCCTTCGCCTCAAACGCGAGGTCGATGCCCGACGCGCCCCCCGTTGGGGCGCTGGGGCCGTCGACTCGCTCGACAGCCGACGAGGCGCTGCCTCCTGCTTGGCCTTGGTTGCCCCGCCTCCTCCTCCGTCGGCAGGGGAGAGGACGGGGTGAGCTCGAACGTTGTTCTTCCACCACGCGGGGAAGACATCGTCGATTCCGCCGCCGATGGGCGGGCTGTCGGCCGCCATTGTCGTTGTCGCACGGCGGTGGAAGGAGTATCATGTCGTAGCTGCCGTCGAGGGACATGAACTCAAGACTCCCAAAACGGAGCACCGTCCCGGGTTGAAGAGGTTGCTGGAGACTGCCCATCTGGAGCTTGACGGGAGGCTGTTCGTCAACACGCAGCAGGCCCCTACCTGGCGCGCCAACTGTCGGCGTTTCGAGACCGGGGGGTCCCTAGGCCGACGAGTGAATGTCGCCGCGTGCCCCAGCCCAGATGGGTCGAGCGCGAGGCCGAGCGTGAAGGGGGGAGAGCGAGGCGGCCGGAGACCGGCGTGAGAGAGGTGGGAATCCCGCGGCCTTCGTGTTCGTCTCGCGCCCAGGTCGGGTGCGCTTGCAGTAGGGGGTTACAAGCGTCCACGCGAGAGAGGGAGCGAGCGGCTTCAAGCGAGCGCGTGTCTCGTCCTCGTCCCCGCGCGGCCAACCCTCTCTAAGAGGGCCCTGGTCCTTCCTTTTATAGGCGTAAGGAGAGGATCCAGGTGTACAACGGGGGGTATAGCAGAGTGCTACGTGTCTAGCGGAGGAGAGCTAGCGCCCTAAGTACGTGCCATCGTGGCAGCCGGAGAGATTTTGGCACCCTGCTGGTGTGATGTCGTGGCCGTCGGAGGAGTGCTGGAACCTGACGGAGGGACAGCTGTCGGAGCGGTTGGGTCCTTGCTGACGTCCTCTTGCTTTCGTAAGGGGGCTGAGAGCCGCAGTCGTCATAGAGTATGCGGGGCGCCATCATTGCCCATCTGGCGGAGCGAGCCAGATGGGACGCCGGTCTTGTTCCCTGCGGCCCGAGTCAGCTCGGGGTAGGATGATGATGGCGCCTCCTGTTGACGTGGCTGGTCTGCACCCTAGGTTGGGCAATGTGGAAGCTCCTCCGAAGCCGAGGTCGAGTCTGTCTTCCGTGGCCGTGGTCGGGTCCGAGCCTCTGGGTCGGGCGAGGCGGAGACCGTCGGCTGAGGTCGGGGCATAGTCCGAGCCCTGGGGTCGGGCGGAGCAGAGTTCGTCGTCTTCTGGGGCTGAGCCCGAGTCCGAGCCCTGGGTCGGGCGGAGCGGAGTTCGCCGTCTTCCGGGACTTAGCCCGAGTCCGAGCCCTAGGTCGGGCGGAGCGGAGTTCGCCGTCTTCCGGGACTTAGCCCGAGTCCGAGCCCTGGGTCGGGCGGAGTTTGTCGTCTTCCGGGATTTAGCCCGAGTCCGAGCCCTGGGTCGGGCGGAGTTCGCCGTCTTCCGGGACTTAGCCCGAGTCCGAGCCCTGGGTCGGGCGGAGTTCGCCGTCTTCCGGGACTTAGCCCGAGTCCGAGCCCTGGGTCGGGCGGAGCGGAGCTTCCTATGGTGCCTTTGGCCGGGCCTGACTGCCTGTCAGTCTCACTCTGTCAAGTGGCACCGCAGTCGGAGTGGCGCAGGCGGCGCTGTCCTTCTGTCAGGCCGGTCAGTGGAGCGGCGAAGTGACGACGGTCACTTCGGCTCTGCCAGCTGGGGGGCGTGTGTCAGGATAAAGGTGTCAGGCTACCTTTGCATTAAATGCTCCTGCGATTTGGTCGGTCGGTGCGGCGATTTGGTCAGGGTTGCTTCTTGGCGAAGACAGGGCCTCGGGCGAGCCGGAAATACGTTCGCCGCTGGAGGGGGGCCTCGGGCGAGACGGAAACCCTCCGGGGTCGGCCGCCCTTGTCCGAGGCTAGGCTCGAGCGAGGCGTGATCGAGTCCCTCGAATGGACTGATCCCTGACTTAATCGCACCCATCAGGCCTTTGCAGCTTTGTGCTGATGGGGGTTACCAGCTGAGAATTAGGAGCCTTGAGGGTACCCCTAATTATGGTCCCCGACACATATGCTTAGGGCAGTCTGACCCCAAGCACTAACAATGCTTAGCCGCTTCGGACTCTTTTATTGGCCTCGGGGTCCCTAGAATCCCTAACTTCGTATTTTGAGGGCAACTGGGACCTAGGGCCCTATAAAAGTTAAGGACTTAGGATAGGTAAGTATAATCTTATCTTAGACAAGGGGATGTGAATCGACCATTAGGGACAGTGTGGCCCTAGGAGATGGACCCCACATCTAAGCACCCAAGGATAAGTCTCAAATATAGTATGTTATTGGGGGCAATTCCCGGTATGCCATCGGGAATTATTTTCATCTCTTGTGTTCCACTGGCCCCACATGTCATATACACAAAAAAAATTCCCTATATGCCACTCCATGGCACATAAGGGATGAAAATAAATTTTGATGGCATACAGGGAATTAGTCCAAGAAACAATTGTGGATACAAAGGAAAAAACTCCCAATTACCACATCAAATACGACGGATGACCTTATTACGGTCAGGCCTTTACCCTAGGGAAAATATCCTATGCAATCACTTATTTTGGTGCAAGCATGCAATCAAGCGATCTGGTGCATTCGATCTAGATCTAATGATGACTGTTATTTTATATTTAACCCCTTCCACCTAAAACATAGTACCTATTTTACTTTTAACCCTTTCCATATGAAACCGTTGGATCTGGATTGGATGATCTGGATAGTTTGATTGCACGCTTGCACCAAAATGAGTGATTGCACAGGATATGTCCTCTTTACCCTAGCATACTCTTAGGGGGTAAATATACTTGTTGCCACTGTGTAGGTGTGTTGTTGCATTTAAGACCATACTTGGTCAAGCAATCATGCCTATTACCACCAAGGAATGATAAAATCACTATATCTATGGCTAGGTAGTATGGATGTACTTTCATATATTAAAAATGCGAGGAACCATACTAAACTCCTATTACATTGTACTGGTGCCATTAGGACAGGCACTCTCACTCTAAGTCGAGAGATTTTGATATTTTCCATCACCACGAAAGAGGTTCACAAAAATTGTTATCAGACCCACATTTCATAGACTTAGACCCATACTTCATAGACACAATGGCAATTATAACAAGGAGACAATGATTTGAGTAGCAAAATACTAGAGAGTAGGGCTTCAAAAGGTCACCTCAACAGAAGTGATTAATTGATGAATGTCTAGCGTGCATTGCATGAATAGGAGGTATATCTTCTACGATTGTACAAACATGAGGTTCTGGTGGGACAAGGACGATACGCCTGGTGACAGGTATAGCGCACAGGTAAATCATACATGTAAGCTCTACCACTCTTTAAGCTATAAAAGGGAGAGGATGAGCAACATTTAAGGATGATTGGTTAAGGGTCCAACATTTCAATTCCAACAAAAACACTTAATAAGATAAGCAACATGCTTAGAAATAGGTAGAGTGAGCTTGCCCCAAGTTCTTCCACTATGTAACTTATTGTAGCACCTTGTCCACTCCTCGACCAGCGACACTTACTCCCGGCAGCTCTCTAGGACCATAGACCATCCTACGGACCAACACGAGTCTTTTATACACATTTTGTCCTCACTCATATGCACCCGAGAAATCTTCCCGGTCGGTCACCCATCCCAAATTGCTTCAAGCCAAGCACACTTAACTTGGAGATTCTTTCGAGATAGACTTCTAAAAAAGAAGATGCACCTTGTTGGTATGAATACTCTATTGATTGTATTAAGCATTGGGCCAGGATATAACAATAAGTCAAGAAACTTCCCTCTTGGCCACGTATGTATGTCTAGTGTCATCATATGCCATGGCATGTGACCACTGCAGGCCCCCATGTGCCATATACCCAAACCCCTAGCCCACACACACCCGTGAAACCATGAGGGTCGGCTCTAATACCATTTATAACACCATGTCCACTCCCGGACCAGCGGAACTTACTCCTGTCAGCTCTCTAAGACCATAGACCATCCCCACGGACCAACATGAGTCTTTTATGCGCACTTTGTCCTCACTCATGCACACCCAAGAAAACTTCCTGGTCGATCACCCATCATAAACTGCTCTAAGCCAAACACGCTTAACTTGGAGATTCTTTCGAGATAGGCTTCTGAAAAAGATGCATCTTGTTGGTATGAGTATTCTGTTAATTTTATTAAGCATTGGCCCAGGATATCACCATCCCCTGGGGTCAGGATATCACGCTTATCCCACCAAAGCAAATAAGTCCATCAAAAAGGACATATAGTATGTATTATACTTTTATACTACTACAGTCTAGACCTCTATAAATATCTCTATACTAAAACTTTTGTCGTGTCTCTATAGACATAATCTACGAACTACGGTGTCAGAATTTACATCCCATTCTCCTTGTTCCGATGACATATATGAAGATGAAGTCTATTATACTCTCTATGTTCTTTTGTATTTGTTGTGTTTTAGTTCAAAAATGAATTAACGAATGGAGGTAGTATATTAGATTCTATGGCAACTTGGAGGACACATTTACTAGTGTAAGTATAAATTAAAATTATAAATATGGAAAGTTAATTGCCATAACATATGTTTCTATATTATCCTATTATTATTATTACTGCTGCTACTACTACTAATATTGAAACAAAATTTAGGGCTTATTTGGCATGGCTATAAAGAATAACTCTAAAGAGGAGCTGGCAAGAGCTTGACAAACACTCTAACTCCAGAGTTATAAACTTCATGAAGTTTTGTACAATATAAATTTTTGGAGTACCTCTTTTCCTGCTCCTAAGACTTTAAAAAACAACATAGACAGAGTTTAGAGTTATGTACATGACATTGTCGCTGGTTATGAGAAAACAATTGGAGTAGAACTGCTCTAGCTAGAGTTTTGGAGTGGAGCAACTTTGAAGTGGAGCATAGCCATACCAATCACGCCCTTAGTCCTCCACAAATGAAACATTATAACATATTATTCGTCTTTTCATGGGATTCTAGTTCGCGATGCCTTCACATGCTACTCGTCGCCATTTTGTGCCAAAGTTCAATCTTATGGAGAGAATACTTGGGGTACGTTTCAGAGTTAGGGAATTGGAGAGGGCTAGAATTCACTTTCTATTCAAATTTAAATAGGAAAGAGATTCTACCTCCTCAATCCCCTCTAATCTTCTTGTTGATAAACATGCCCTTAGAAGTTATCGGTCACCACTACAAAACACATGGCAGAGTAGGCCCACACGCCTTCCTAACTAGAGGTGTCAATGAGAAATTTCTTACCGGTTTTGGGCACCTCATACTCATTCCTATAAAGCTTTGCTCATCCCATCCTTATACTCATACCCATCATGGGTATAAGATTCATCACATACCCATCTCTATTTGAGTATCAGGTCCCAATGGGTCATCATCTCGAATAAGGAAAAGTATTATCATATTATATTCTATATAACATTAACAGCCACACGATAGCCAACAACAATACATCACCAATAAATCTAACACGTAACAAGAAAAATATTGTTTAACCATACAAACCGGGAAAACAAAGTGACACATGGACTGGTGGGTGGGGCGGCTGGCCGCTGGCCGCTTAGGTTGGGTGAATACGTGCTTTAGAGAGTTGAGAGAGGCAGTGTTAGTTGTTGCGTTTATTGTCTATTAGGCCGCACCTCTAATTCCCCACGTGTTAATGGGTATCGGATTGTTTCCATTGGCATCTCTATTTCTAACAGTGCGTAAAGCAATGATAAATTGATAATAGACCACCTTGTATAAAGCAACGTCGAATCAATTGGAATGTGTGATGTGTCAACACGTTTAGGGTGTGTTTGAATGCACTAGAGCTAATAATTAGTTAGCTAAAAAATTATTAGTGGAATTAGCTAGCTAACAAATTGATAGTAACTATTAACTAAGGGGTTGTTTGAATGTATTAGAAGTAATAGTTAGTTGGCTAAAAATTATTAGTAGAATTAGCTAGCTAACAAATAACTACCTAACTATTAACTAATTTACCAAAAATAGCTAATAGATAAACTATTAGCTAAGGTGTTTGGATGTCTCAACTAATTTTAGTCACTAACTATTATCTCTAGTGCATTCAAACACCCCCTAATTTACTTAAAAATAGCTAATAGTTGAACTACTAGCTAGAGTGTTTGGATGTCTTCAACTAATTTTAGCCACCAACTATTAGCTCTAGTGCATTCAAACATCCCCTTAAGCCTCTTAATTCCAGCAACTAAAGAACTTTCACCGCTACTATGTATCAGTGACAGTGTACGGTATATACTCACATGTATTGTCTGTACTGTCATGTACATATATCTATACGTTCGTGTACTTACGTGCGTACACGCATATACTTGCTGTACTTACAACTAGCAGTAATGTGTAATCAGAAGTCGACGGCTGTTAATCGGTGAGTAGATGGATCAGCAAGAGCTGGGTCTGAACCCGACGGAGGAGCCGTCGATTCGCACCTCGAACGAACGCTGCTGAACGTTGCCGAGGATGGCCATGCTACCGTCACTGCCGCTGGACGCGAACGCGAGGCAGCCGAACGACATGATCCCGTCGGCGCCCAGCGTCATGGTCGCGCCGCTGCTGAACGTGAGCGCCACACTCGTGAGGTTCACGGTGCCGTACCCAGCGAAGCTGTAGCACGTGTCCAGGATCCCGATCGGCGGCGCGGACGGGTACGAGGCCATGCCGCTGCGGAACGCGGACCGCAGCGCCGCGTACGCGGCCGGGGGCAGGCGGGTGATGACCGTGCCGGTGTCCACCACCGTCCCGGCGGCGAACGCCGACGCGGGCACGCTCAGCGGCTGCCCGCCGACGCTGATGCCCGTCAGCATCACAACGTAGTATGTCGGCGCGTTCGGCGACGGCAGCAGCTGCGTCGTGGAGAAGCCCGGCGCTACGCCGGACGGCCCGCCCAGCGTCAGGTACCCCGTGGTGGACGACTTCGTCGGGAGGCAGTAGGAGAAGACCCCGCCGTACGCGCCCGCCGTCTGCTGCACGAGCGACGGCTGCTCGCGGCCGAATCCGAGAAGCCCGTCGATGCCGGTGAACAGCCCGCCGCTCTGCGCGTGCCCGCAGCCGAACAAGAAGCCCTGCACCGTGGCGTTCGCCGCCAGAGTCAGCGTGTCGGAGCTGTACACGCCCGTGGTGTTCGACCCGTCGCCGTAGCTGACCACGTAGCCGCACTGCGCCGCCGAGCAGGCGGACGCGTAGATGCCCAGCCCCGCGCACGCGGACCTACCGCACGGCACGGCGGCGTAGGACGACGACTGGGCGGGGTCGAAGAGCGGGTCCTTCTGCCTGTAGCACGACGGGGCCGCGCACGGCTTGCACTGCACCCACGACAGGTCGCTGCCGGTGTCCACCTCCAGCGTCTGCGCCATGCCCGGCGTGCCGAGGCTCGCCGTCACCACGTAGTTGGACGTGCCGATGTCGTACCCCCAGTTCGCCGGCACCGTCGCCGCCGCCGCCTTATAGTCCCACAGCTGAGGCGCGCCGCGCCCCGACACCCTCCTCAGTATGTGCTCCGCCCGGCGCTGGTCCGCGCGCAGCGTGTCAGCGACCGACGGGGCCGCCAGGGAGGACGCCCGCAAGGGGGCGCACGGCCCGTGCCGGTGCGTCAGCCGCAGCACGGTGAACGTGTCGTTCTGCTGCGGCGCAACTGAAACATCGCCGAATTCCAGCCAGCGAATCAACGCCTATCGAAACCGAAGCTCCCAAGTCCCAACAAACACACACACACACAGCGGAAAGAGAAACTGAAACAATTGATCAGGCTGGCTGGCAATACCTGGGTCGGAGGCGCTGCACGTTGAGGACGGCGCGAAGCTGGCGGCGGAGACGGTGACGTAGGCCGGCGCTACCGCGGCGCCATGGCAGCAGAGCAAGAAACCGAGTGCTCCGGCGCAGAGGAGTGACAAGAGGAGCGCGTGCCGCACCACGGGGGAGCCCATGGCGCCTTGGTTCGGCTCGGATGGGGACAAAAGACGGTGCCTAAATAAGGAGGACAAATCGGCCCGCCGTCCTCGGCGGAGCGAGTGCGACGCGCGACATGACCAAGTGCGCCGGAGGGCGAGCCCATCATCTAAAACCTGTGGAATTCTTGGTCCTTTGGCGCGGTTCGCGGTAGGCGGACTGGCAGAGTCGCTGCTGCCCGTGTTGTCTATACTGATTCTTTTCTCCCATCGGTGTCGCGCCCACGGCCACCGGCGCGGCCAGCTCTTGGGCACGATAGCACGAATGCACGATGCGATGCGAACCAACAAATGGTCTTTTTCGGTAGGTCCTCCAGCACCGGACATCTTGCATGATCGATCCCAAGCCAAGTCCATACAACTGACCGAGACCAATCGAATTGACCTATGATCCAACATAACACCAGTCAATTTTGGACGTACTCGATCAGGTCACTTTGATTGAACTTCCATCGTCTGTTGTATGTACTTGGGCCTTGCAAATTTCAGCAAACTTGTCTTCTGGGTACGAGTGTGATGAAGGAGCTTATTGTATATGAGACATGGAATTATGTTATCTGGTTAGGGCGGAGAAGATCAAGGAACATGACTTAGCTACGATAGATCGGGTGGGTTGCTAGTGTGAAGGGCAAGTTAGAGGATTAGATGCGATGGATCGTGTGGTGATGAACCTAGAGAAAGGACTTGGCACCGATAGACCAAGTGCAATGGTGAAGAGGAAGTGAAGTTATAATCAATGGATAATAAGGTCATGTGATGACATGAAGTGGATCATATTATTAAAGGGATATCAACCAAGTGTTGATTTGTGTTGATGATCAAGTGGCCTGATGAAGAACGATGGAGTAACTTTATGCTATGTTCAATGATCAAATGTAGCATGGTTGGCTACACTATGCATGATCAGCGTTCATCATTTGATGAAGGATGATGGAGAAACTTCGTGCTATGATCCAAGGTAGCACGATTGGCTATACTATGGATGATCGTTGTTCATCATTTGATGAAGGATGATGGAGAAACTTCATGTTATGTGCAAAGATCAAAGGTAACATGGTTGAATACACCAATGGGTGATCATTGTTCATCATTTGATGATAGAGGTTGTGCATGTGTAGCGTCATCGTTTGAAGAGATGGAATGGAATGTGCATGTCAAAGGTACGAATTGCAGGGCATTTAATTTCACTGATCAAAAAAGTTGTGTAGAGAAGTGTATGGCCGGATTTAGGATAGATGGTCGTACTATTGAGGCGGGTAAACTTGTTTGGATATCTATCATCTAGAGCCGCTGAGTGATCTAATTTTGTATATGTTGCTAGGTTCAAGTGGCGATTGAAAGTTGTGAGAAAAACTTTTGGAAAATGGTTTGAAATGCTAACTAAGGCTTAAAGGTGTTGATCATCCTGTGGGAGATCATGTGTTGGCATGCTTTGGAAAAGTCTTTTGGGTATGCTCCTAACTTAGGGTTGGATCTTGCAGTTGGAATTCTAAGTTGACCTATTGTGTTTCATATCTCTTATTTAAGTGGGTTGTGTATCTCTTTTAGTAATCTATCCAAAGTCCAAGATCATCGAAATCGAAGTTTGGGTGAAGAAGTTGTGGATGTTTTATTCGACTGGTAAGTCTTGCTCGAAAATTCTGAACAATCTCCCAAATTTCTAAACTTTGCTTTCATGTGAGTGCCTTCCCCAGACCAAAAATTATGCCCCTTATAACTTTTGAGGTGGGGTGGCCAGGAATTCTAAGGTGGGAGTGCATGCGCATGTTGACCATATTGACCTACCGTTAACATTAGTTTGAGTTGCTCCAGAATACCTGAGGATAGTGTGCCAGAAATTCCAAGGTGGAGGTTGAAAACCCCCCAACAACTAGTTTTTTTGCTCTCTATATAAATAGAGAGGGTGGCCAAACTGGTTCAAAAGAGAGCACCTCGAGCATGTGTTTCCCAAGTGTTGAGCTTAGTGTTGGGCCTCTACTCACATATGGTTGCTAGAGAACACATCCAAGTGTGTGAGAATGATTCCTAATGCATTGCATAGAGAGATTACATCGAGTAGCACTATGTGATCAAGTTGTAAGCCAATGGTACTTGTTACATCTAACAATCTAGCATATCAGTTTACTAAGAGCATGTCATGTAACATGGTGGATTTTGCATCGAGTGAGATGGGCTTGGGACCCACATAAATTCTATTATAGTCGTAACTTGTCCTATGTGATCAGAGGTCCCATGCAGTAGGATGGTTAAAAAAGATATTATTAGACTGAGAGGAAGGACCCTTAACAAAGGTCCATTTTAGATGCACGCTTGTACTTTTCTGTAAGACGGGATGGTTTTTACCTTAATATGTTACAAATGTCTTATTAGAGCAAATATGTTGCCCTACAAGACATCTTTTGGGGAATATACTTATATGAGTTTGACTGCTAGTCATAGTATATAAGATCTTAGTGGTCTCTAAATACTAAAGAAAGGCTATAGAGTTTGATTTATATGTTCCAACTAGAGGGGATGCTTTTGGCAATCTAGTACGAGTACCGAGCTCATGTGAAACTTATTTCGCACAAAGTTGTCAGTTTAAGGCATGGTCTATTGTCCATTTGTGAAGAAGTGTGACCTCTACCTTAGGTAGATGTTCAAATTAACAGTCTCCATTGAAACACATATATCAAATTACCGAGAAGTGAAAGCTTTTTATATATGTCCTAGTTTTTGTAGAATAGTTAGATATAATATGAGCATGGCTCATATTTTACTAAATCAAGTAAATCCTAGGCACATATCAGATGTCTAGGGAGTTTTGGATCCTTTTGGGGTGGGGGCTCAGTGGTTTTGGGGTTGTCACGACATTAGGATCCTTTGGGGCCCTTAGGGGCATCTAGACGTCCGGAGCTCTCGTGATCCTCCAGGGTTTCTTGGGCTAGTTAATGGAGGAGTTAACGACTAAATTGGTAGAGATGTAATAGACCTTTAATTATGAGGTAATAGATGTATGTTACGCTGATTACTCTTTTTTATTTTTTCACAACTTTCTCGCCCACTTGTAACCCCTGTTACGAGCATTAAGCAACAAAGGTGACGGTAGCGCGAGCCTCCGAAGACTGGATGTAGAGATGTTCTACCCGAATCAATATAAACTTGCGCCCACCGAGCACACCGTCTGGAACCCAGAACACGCATATAGAAATTTAATTGTCGGAGCGCATGTTCGAAACACCGACACCGTCCTAATTCTATGTGTGCATAAAGTTTTGGGAGAGCAGACCTCTATAACCAGAGTCTGCATTTGTAACACCTATTTGGGTGTGCGAGACGTCGGTTTTTTCGGAGTGTCTCTACGCCTGCTCGCTGATAATTGCCTTCTTCCTTGTGCTGTCTCGGATCATCTTCTTACTCTACATTTTCATGGACACCGAAGATATGGTACTGTGAATATTTGTCTATATAGAGTGTAGTTGACTAGTTCGATGTCGACTCATGTGAATAAAGTCAACAGTGTCATGAGTATGGGTTCCCCACTAGGTATACTTTACTTTCTAAATTTACTAAATCGATATAATTTCAATTATTATAATTTGCGTGTATGTATCAAAGAGTTATAATATTATATATATACATATATGTCATTATGAAATGTTTTGTAAGCCAAAAAAGGCCTCACGGACGGTCCGGTCCTGAGGCCGGACGGTCCGCGGTCCGGACTGTCCGCGGTGGCGGCGCAGACGGTCCGCGCGTGCGCAGAGACAGTTAGGGTTCCTAGTTTCTCGCGGGATTTGTTACCTAAAACCGTGGGATTGACTCGAAAATCAGTTCGAAGCGGATCCAGACCTCCCCTTTATATAGATAAAGGGCTACGACCGATTGAACCCCCGTAACAATCGATCAAATCAAATCTATTCCTCGTTTTTACCTTACGCATTAGGAATAGTTCTAGTTTAGCCCTAGTTTAGTATTCCAATCCCCAAATTCTCTGCTTCTCTTCGACTCTACGTCGATTAGAGGAGTCTAGGTCGGCCTGCTGAGTCTAGACAACCCCTAGGATCTCTCCTCCCCGACGGGGTCCCTCCCGGGAGCGAGATCCAGGCGCCGCCGGCGACCTTCGCCGCCCCTACGCACGCGCGGACCGTCCGGCCTGTAGGCACGTACCGTCCAACCGTCAGGCAGGGAACGCCAGCCCCTGTACCAGGTCGCGGACTGTTCGGCCCCTGGCCGCGAACCGTCCGCGTCTCTGCAGGGGGCACCGCCACCGGTTCTCATGCAGTGTTTGGCGCCCAAAAAGGTGTCAACATACTTTGGCGACTCCGTTGGGGACTAGGTGTCTAGACCTGCTAAAAATCGGCCCATAGATGGCCGGTTCTAAGGATCACACCAAGATCTCCACCACCAACATCAACAAGCCGGCCATGGAGGCGCTCCTGGCTGATGACCAAAGACCCTTTGAAGACCTCGTAATGCGCGATGAGAAGGAGGTGATGCGGCAATGGAACGAACAACGCGACAAGGAAGAGGCGGAACTGCTGCATAAACTCTCCGAACGGTGCAAGGAGGCGGCAGAAAAGTACTTGTCACACTTCACGGTGGATCGCCACTAGAAGATCATCCATCAAGGGGAGATCGATATGGAATCTCTCCTACCTCCACTTCAGGGTCCCGCTGTAAGTACTCCAGATCTATCTCTTATGACTTTCATGGATCAACAAGATCAGTTAAAGCAATATGTAGATGAATCTATTAAAATGCATCTATGTGCATACGAGAAATCAGCTGCTCCTAGCTTTCCATTGGGACAGTCTAATACAGAGCCACCCGCGTCAAACACATCAGCTATAAATGGGTCACCCTTGAACCAGCCATCATATGGTATGCCGATGCACGCTTTTGTGTCACCATTATAGCCACAACCACTAGACACGCAGCAGGTACTGGACGCGACCGGACCGTCCGAGCATCATCTCAGACAGTCCGGTTATACCGTGGACCGTCCGGCTATCTCGCCGGACCGTCCGACCCGATGCAGGCCCGCACACAAAACACTCAGGTCGCACCGTACATGGCCGGACCATCAGGGTACAACCCCGAACAATTCGGCCCCATCACGAACCGTCCGGTGCATCCCGCCGGACCGTCCGGATATGTTGCGGACCGTCCGGATATGGCATGAACCGGCCGACGTATTACACCGGACCATCCGACTCTACACGAGTCCACGCGCAGACTACCCAAGGCGCGCCATATATGATCGATCCATCCGGGTACAACCCTGGACCATTCGACCTGATCGTGGACCGTCCAGTTCTTTATGACAGACGGTCTGGGTACGAGACTACCCACGTAGCACCATATACGGCTAGACAATCCAAATATACCTTTGAACCGTTTGGCCAGGTCGTGGACCATCCGGCCTCTTACGTCGGACCGTCCAGATATGCATACGCAGAGCCGAGAGCTGCGCAATACGCACAGTTTCCACATTCATCGCAGCAACATTATGGTGCCCCGCCAGCAACACATTATAATCATACCATACCACCTCATGGACATAGGGCTAAATATTGTTCGTCCACAAGAGAGCCTGAGAGGTATAGGGTAGGAGTTGGTGACATTAATAGGACACCTAACACACACCTCAAACATCCCTGGGAGGAAAGTCGACAGAGTGATGTCAGGCAACCTGAGATTTCCACCCACAAACTCAATGGATGGTCACCAGATATGGCGGAGAGGATCAGAGACGAAGTAGCTAGGGTGTTCAGGGACAAACTCGGTGTTAGTGTGTCAGGTACAGGGCAATCGTATCGGAAGCCTTATAGCCACCGATTCAACACCGTGTCGTATCCACAGGGAACTAGAATACCAGACTTCTCTAAATTTTCTGGTGAAGGTGGGAAAAGCACACACGAACATATAAGCCAATTCATAGCACACTTGGGAGAATTGGCTGATGGGGAAGCCTACCGCGTTCCTTTATTCTCGTTGTCCCTTACTGATACCGCATTCGCATGGTACACAGCCTTGCCACCAAACTCTATTAACTCTTGGGAAGAATTAGAGCGGAAATTTCATGAACACTTCTTCTCAGGAGAACATGAATTAGAATTGGCTGACTGAAAGGGAAATGTGCCCTTGGGCCATTTCTATAAGCTTTTGGTGATTAAGTGCTCCACAAAAATGCTTTGAGTGATATTTGTGCCAAAGACTCAAGAAGTGCAAATCAAGATTAAAGGTATGTTTCTAGACTTAGTACATTGTTTTGAAGACTAATGTATTATGTTTAAGTGCTAGAAACAGGAGAAATCGTTTTGGAGAAAAGTTGGCTATGTACAGCCAAAAGGCTGCTCGGTCTGGGTGCACCGGACTGTCCGGTGGTGCACCGGACAGTGTCCGGTGTGCTAGGACCAGTCCCGATGAACAGCCTACTCTCGGGTCTCGACGGCGGCGTACGGCTATAAAACACCGGACTGTCCGGTGGTGCACCGGACTGTCTGGTGATTCGTCTGCGACGAAGTCACCGCTCTCGGGAAACAGTCAACAGCGTACGGCTAAAAATCACCGGACTGTCCAGTGGTGCACCGGACTGTCCGGTGAGCCAACGGTCGGCCGAGCCAACGGTCGGCCGCGCAATCCGCGTGTGACGCGTGGCCGAGCCAACGGTCAGATGGGGGCACCGGACTGTCCGATGTGCACCGGACATTGTCCGGTGCGCCAACGGCTCCAAATCTTCAACGGTCGGCTGCGCCAATTTAGGAAAGCAATCTGCACCGGACAATGAACAGTGCCTGTCCGGTGGTGCACCGGACTGTCCGGTGCGCCACCCGACAGAAGGCAAGAATTGCCTTCCCAGATTGCTTCCAACGGCTCCTAGCTGCCTTGGGGCTATAAAAGGGACCCCTAGGCGCATGGAGGAGTACACCAAGCATACTTTGATCATTCTAAGACTCTCACACTCCGTCTTGGCACACTCGATTGATTTTCGTAGTGATTTGAGCTCCGTTCTAGTGGTGAACTTGCTGCATTTCATTTGAGCTCAAGTCTTGGCCTGTGTTTGTTCGTATTGCTGCGGATTTGTGTGTGTTGCTTCCCTCCCTTACTCTAGTGCTTTTACATTGATATTTGTTGTAAGGGCGAGAGGCACCAAGTTGTGGAGATTCCTCGCAACCGGGATATAGTGAAAGAAAGAAAAACACCGTGGTATTCAAGTGGATCTTTGGATCACTTGAAAGGGGTTGAGTGCAACCCTTGTCCATTGGGACGCCACAACGTGGAGGTAGACAAGTGTTGTACTTGTCGAACCACGGGATAACTCACGTGTCTCTTGTGATTGCTTTTTGTGTGATTGTTGTGATTCGCAAGAGCTCACTTTATAGTCACTTGGTACTATCTCTCTAACACTTAACCAAGTTTTGTGGCTATAAGTTTTAAGTTTTTATAGGATCACCTATTCACCCCCCTCTAGGTGCTCTCAATTGGTATCAGAGCCGTTCTCTTCACGAAAGGGACTAATCGCCCGAAGAGATAGATCCTAAGGGAAAGGGGATGGTGGTCAACGATAAGGAGAAGGAATCCGTCTTCAACGAGCCAAGAGACGATAAGCCCACTGTGACTTTGGCTCGAGTCACAAGAAGAAGGACGGGAAGAAGAAGAGGCGCATCAAGAAGATAGTCTACTACGACAGCGACGAGTCCTCTTTTTCCCAAAGAGACGACGACTACGACGAGAAAAAGAAACCGGTCAACTCAAACTTTTCTTTTGATTATTCTCGTATTCCATCTAACTCCAATGCTCATTTACTTTCAATTCCACTTGGGAAACCTCCGCACTTTGATGGAGAGGACTACAGATTTTGTAGTCACAAAATGCGTAGCCATTTGTTCTCTCTTCATCCAAGTATATGGGAGATAGTAGAAAATGGAATGCAATTTGATAGTACGGATAATCCCATGTTTATCAATGAACAAATTCACAAAAATGCACAAGCTACCACTGTTCTATTAGCATCCTTGTGCAGGGAAGAATACCATAAGGTGAGCGGCTTGGATAACGCCTAGCAGATTTGGGACACCCTCAAGATCTCGCATGAGGGGAACGACGTCACCATGATCACCAAGATGGAGTTGGTGGAGGGCGAACTAGGAAGGTTCGCAATGATCAGGGGGAGGAGCCAACTCAAACGTACAATAGGCTCAAGACCCTGGTCAACAAAATCAGGAGCTATGGAAGCACGAGATGGACGGACCACGACGTCGTCCGACTTATGCTAAGGTCCTTCACTGTCCTTGATCCTCATCTTGTAAACTCTATCCGTGAAAATCCTAGGTACACCAAGATGACGCCCGAGGAAATACTCGGAAAGTTTGTAAGTGGGCGAATGATGATCAAGGAGGCGAGATATGTTGATGAGGCGCTGAATGGCCCAATGCCGATCCACGAGCCTCAAACCGTTGCTCTCAAAGCAACAAGTAGCAAGGAGGCGCTACCTAGCAAGGTGGCACAAGTTGAGACGGCCGAGCTTAACAAGGAAGAAATGGCCCTCATCATCAAGCGCTTCAAGACGGCGCTAAAGGGTCGCAAGGAGCATCCCAACAAGAGCAAGACGAAGGGAAAACGCTCCTGCTTTAAATGTGGTAAGTATGGTCATTTTATAGCAAATTGTCCCGACAATACTAATGACTAGGAACAAGAGAAAAGTGGGAAGAGGGAGAAGAAGAAGGCCTACAAGAAGGCAAAGGGCGAGGCGCACCTCGGCAAAGAATGGGACTCGGATTGTTTGTTGTCCGACTCCGACGATGAAGGGCTCGCCGCCTCGGCCTTTAACAAGTCGTCGCTCTTCCCCAACGAGCGCCATACTTGTCTAATGGCAAAGGAAAAGAAGGTAAACACTAGAGAAACTCCTAAGTACTCTACTTCTAGTGATGAGGACTCTAGTGATGATGAAATTGATTACACTAGCCTGTTCAAAGGATTAGATAGAGCAAAAGTAGAAAAGATCAATGAATTGATTGATGCTCTAAATGAAAAGAATAGACTTTTAGAAAAGCAAAAGGATCTTTTATATGAAGAGCATGATAAATTTGTAAGTGTGCAAAAGTCTCTTGCTTTAGAAGTTAAAAGGAATGAAATGCTTTCTTGTGAATTATCTACTTGTCATGAGACTGTGGATAGCTTAAGAAATATTAATGATGATTTAAATGCTAAGCTAGAAGTAGCAAATAAATCTAGTTCTTGTGTAGAGCATGTTGTGATTTGTAATAGGTGTAAGGATTTCAATGTTGATGCCTGTAGTGAACATTTAATTTCTATTACTAGATTAAATGATGAAGTGGCTAGTCTTAATGCCCAACTTAAGACTAGCAAAAATGATTTTGATGAACTAAAATTTGCAAGAGATGCCTACACTGTTGGTAGACATCCCTCTATTAAGGATGGGCTTGGCTTTCGAAGGGAAGCCAAGAACTTAACAAGTCAAAGGGCTTCCATCTCCGCCAAGGACAAAGGAAAGGCCCCTATGACTAGTAATTCTCAAAGGAATGATGCTTTTATCTATAGTGATAGGAAATTTTCTAGAAATGCTAATAGGAGTTATAATGCTTTTGACTCACATGCCATGATTGCTTCAAGTTCAAACTTTAATGGTAGATCTAGGAGGAATTTTGTGTCTCATGCTCCTAGGAAAGTGTATAATGGATCTACCATTGTTTTTCATGCCTGCAACATTGATTTTGTACTTTCATGTAAAAATAAGAAAGTGGTTGCTAGGAAATTGGGGGCAAAATGCAAGGGAGATAAAACTTGCATTTGGGTCCCTAAGGCTATTGTTACTAACCTTGTAGGACCCAACAAGAGTTGGGTACCTAAAACCTAAGCCTAATTTGCCTTGCAGGTTTATGCATCCGGGGGCTCAAGCTGGATTATCGACAGCGGATGCACAAACTACATGATGGGGAGAAGAAGATGTTCACCTCCTACGTCAAGAACAAAGATTCCCAAGGTTCAATCATATTCGGTGACGGGAATCAAGGCAAGGTTAAAGGACTAGGAAAGATAGCTATTTCATCCGAGCATTCCATATCTAATGTGTTTTTAGTTGAATCGCTCGGGTATAACTTGTTGTCCGTTAGTCAATTATGCAATATGGGTTACAATTGCTTATTTACAAATGTAGATGTGTCTGTCTTTAGAAGGAGTGATGGTTCATTGGCTTTTAAGGGTGTACTAGATGACAAACTCTATTTAGTTTATTTTTTGAAGGAGGAGGCCGATCTAGATGCATGCTTAATCGCTAAGACTAGCATGGGCTGGCTATGGCATCGCCGTCTAGCACATGTGGGGATGAAGAACCTTCACAAACTTCTAAAGGGAGAACATGTGTTAGGTCTAACAAATGTAACTTTCGAAAAGATAGACCTTGTGCAGCTTGTCAAGCAGGTAAACAGGTGGGAAGCGCTCATCACAACAAGAATGTGATGACTACATCAAGACCTCTGGAGCTACTACATATGGACCTCTTCAGACCCATCGCCTACCTTAGCATCGGGGGATGTAAGTATGGTCTTGTTGTTGTTGATGATTTTTCCCGCTTCACTTGGGTATTCTTTTTGCAGGACAAATCAGAAACCCAAGGGATCCTCAAGCGCTTCCTAAGGAGAGCTCAAAATGAATTTGAGCTCAAGGTGAAAAAGATAAGGAGCGACAACGGGTCCGAGTTCAAGAACCTTCAAGTGGAGGAGTACCTTGAGGAGGAAGGAATCAAGCACGAGTTCTCCGCTCCCTACACACCACAGCAAAATGGTGTGGTAGAGAGGAAGAACAGGACGCTCATAGACATGGCGAGGACAATGCTTGGAGAATTTAAGGCGCCCGAGCGGTTTTGGTCGGAAGCTGTGAACACAGCTTGCCACGCCATAAACCAGGTCTACCTTCATCGCCTCCTCAAGAAGACGTCGTATGAACTCCTAACCAGTAACAAACCCAACGTGTCTTATTTTCGTGTATTTGGGTGTAAATGTTATATTCTAGTGAAGAAAGGTAGGAATTCAAAATTTGCTCCCAAAGCTGTAGAAGGGTTTTTACTAGGTTATGACTCAAATACAAAGGCGTATAGGGTCTTCAACAAATCATTGGGATTGGTTGAAGTCTCTAGCGACGTTGTATTTGATGAAACTAATGGCTCTTCGAGAGAGCAAGTTGATCTTGATGATGTAGATGAGGATGATGTTCCAACGGATGCAATACGCACCATGGCTATTGGAGATGTGCGACCACAGGAACACCAGGAGCAATATCAACCTTCTTCCTCAACAATGGTGCACCCCCAACTCAAGATGATGAACAGGTTCCTCAAGAGGAGGCGTGTGATCAAGGGGGAGCACAAGAAGACCAAGTTGAGGAGGAAGAAGCACCACGGGCCCCTCCAACTCAAGTTCGAGCGACAATTCAAAGGAATCATCCCATCGACCAGATTTTGGGTGATATTAGCAAGGGAGTAACCACTCGCTCTAGATTAGCTAATTTTTGTGAGCATTACTCTTTTGTCTCTTCTATTGAGCCTTTTAGGGTAGAAGAGCCTTTCTGGGTGTTGGCCATGCAGGAAGAGCTCAACAACTTCAAGCGAAATGAAGTTTGGACACTGGTGCCACGTCCCAAGCAAAACATTGTAAGAACCAACACTACAGGAATCCTAATGATTCCCGTCGGCTAGGGTAATTCCCGTCGGCCAGGGACAAAGCCGACGTGGATAATGTAACTCCCGTCGGCTCAAACTGAGCCAACGGGAGTTAACTTAACTCCCGTCGGCCAGAGAGTAGGCCGACGGGAGTTAAGTTAACTCCCGTCAGCCAGAGAGTAGGCCGACGGGGATTACTTAACGCCCGTCGGCCCGAGCGTAGGCCGATGGGGATTAGCCTTTTATGAGCGCACGTTCACCCGCGCGGACTCATTCTTTCTGTCTTCAACCCGAGCCGCTGTCGCCTCTTCCCCAACCGCCGCCGCCACCGCACTGCCCCAAGCATCGCCGCCGCCTGCCCAGCCGCAGCCGAGCCGAGGCCGCCTGCCCTATCCGCCGCCGCCCCTGCCCCATGCGCCGCCGCCCCTGCCCCATCCACCGCCACCGTCGCGCATCCCCTACCGGCCCCGCGCCGCCCCAAACAGTCGGCCGGCCACCGCGCCGCCCCTGCCGGACCCCGCCGCCGCCGCAATAGCCTCCCGGTCGACGCCTCCCTCGTCGGCCTCCTCCACCGCCGCCCATCGCCCCGACTGGCTCTCTGAGCACCGCCGCATCCCCAAGTCCGCCGTCGCCTCCGATCGCCTCCCCGAGTGCCGTCGCCGATCCGACCGCCTCCCCGAGCGCCGTTGCCGCCTTGTCGTTGAGGTATACATCCTTAATTGTGAATACGAGTGTGATTATAATAGTTAAATATGTGTGTAGATGTTTATTTTCGTCGGTTTTTTATGGCCGACGGGAGTTAACTTTCATGTGATTAGAGTTAGTTTAAAATTGTTAATTGTTTATTGATTAGATTTAACTTATAATATTAGGATGTATGAAGGTTTCGATATTGATAAATTTGATGTTATTGTTAATAAATTTGATGTTCTGAAAATATTATTTAATTTAATGGATTTAATGTTGCAAATATTGTTTATTTTCGTCGGTTTTATGGCCGACGGGAGTTAACTGTAATGCGATTACACTTTATTTAATATTGTTATTTGTTGCAAATTTGATGTTCTGAAAATGTTGCAAATATTGTTTATTTAAATTTGGATGTTGCATTATTGTTAATTAATAAATATCATGTTATTGTGTTGAAGGTGATGTAATGTATATATATATAGTTTTACTACTTACCTATAGATGTATGTGTGACGTGTAGAAACATGAATGTCTCACACGCACTCTTTACTCGTACACACAGCCGCAATAATGGGTGATAGACGTGATTGGATGTATGAAGGTTTCAAGAAGGGTGGGTGTCACACAAGTGAATGGTTTGCCAAGACGCAGATGTTTCTGGACCATGCAGCTGCTTTGTCACAAATAGATAATATTAGGTGTCCATGCAATAAATGTAGAAATATGACGAGCCACACCAAGAGGCAGGTCACACTACACCTATGCTCGCATGGTTTCGTGCCAGGCTATAAGGTCTGGTATCTCCATGGTGAAGATGTTGAACGAGCAATAGAAGTAGAAGTTGATGACGGTGAAGATGATGTTGATAGGATGGACCAGATGCTTGAGGATCTCTAGCCTGAACTGGCACCAGATCATCATGATTCACCTACACCGGAGGTTCAGAAGTTCTTCGACCTACTCAAAGCGTCAGAAGAGCCTCTTCATGGGCACACTGACGTGACCGTACTCGAATTCGTGACCCGGCTGATGTCAATCAAGTCCAAGTTTGCATTCTCAATTAATTGTTACAAGGAACTTGTGGATTTGATTAGCGAGGTTCTTCCTACGGGTCACAAGATGCCCAAAGACATGTACCAGTCCAAGAAATTGCTTGAAGGTCTTGGTATGGAGTATGAGAAGATTGATGTTTGCCAAGACAACTGTATGCTTTTTTGGAAGGAACATGACAGAGAACAGAAATGCTTAAAATGTGGGAAGTCGAGGTACGTGGAGCTTGTAAATGAAGATGGGGAGAAAGTGGTGACAAAGGTTGCACATAAACAGCTTCGGTACATGCCTCTCACTCCTAGAGTGAAACGTTTGTTTCTCTCAAGGAAGACCGCTATGCACATGAGGTGGCATAAAGATTGTACGGACAGACAAGATGGTTTAATGGTGCACCCGTCAGATGGTGATGCATGGAAGGCTCTTGACAAATTTGATCCAGATTTTGCCAGCGATGCAAGAAATGTTCGTATCGGCTTGGCAACTGATGGTTTCACGCCGTTCAATATGACCGCTGCGTCGTATTCATGTTGGCCTGTCATTGCCATACCGTACAACCTTCCACCTGCTCTTTGCATGAAATATGAGTTTATGTTCCTATGTCTTGTTATACCTGGGCCTGAGCATCCTAGCGTACGCCTCAATGTGATGCTTCAACCACTGATTGAAGAGTTAAAGAAGCTATGGCAAGGTGTGGAAGCCTATGACTGCTTCAAGAAGCAGAAATTCAATCTTCGTGTTACATATCTGTTCTCGGTTCATGATTTTATGGCGTATGGTATTTTCTCTGGATGGAGCGTGCATGGTAGATTGACGTGTCCTTATTGTGCTAAAGATACAGATTGTTTTCGTCTTAGTGCTGGTGGTAAGATATGTTACTTTGATTGCCATAGATGTTTTCTACCCTTCAATCACCCCTTTAGAAGGCAGAGAAAGGAATTTAGGAAGGGCACCATCGTCACGAAGGGACCGCCCAAGCGACGTAGTGGGATAGAAATTACAGAAGAGCATATGAAATTTGTCCTAGACGAGAGTGGGAAAAGGTATCAAGGTTTTGGTGAGGAGCATAACTGGACTCACATATGTGGCTTGTGGGAGCTTCCTTATGCTAAGTCATTGATTTTGATGCACAACATCGACGTCATGCATCAAGAGAGTAACTTTTGCCAAGCCCTCATAAATACATGCATGGATTTCCCTGATAAAACGAATGACAATGACAAGGCACGCATGGACTTAGCAGTGATATGTGATCGTCCAACCCAAGTGCTTAGAGAAAACGGAGGCAAACCAAAAGTTGACTATTGTTTGAAATCTAAGCAACGGAAAGAAGTGATGAAGTGGATGAAGGATATTAAATTCCCCGATGGTTATGCCGCTGGTTTTAGAAGATCTGTGAACTTGAAGAATGAAGACAATGAAGATGATGGACTGAAGAGCCATGACTTCCACATAATTATGGAGAGGCTCATGCCTATAATGTTTCGTGGGTACATTTCCGAAGCTGTGTGGAAAATGTTAGCTGAAGTTAGCTATTTCTACAAATAGTTGTGTGCTAAAGAAATCAGAAGAGATGTGATGGAACAGGTGGAGAAAGAGGCACTGGTGCTTTTGTGCAAATTGGAAAAAATATTTCCACTGGGTTTCTTCAATCCTATGCAGCATCTCTTTATACATCTTCCATATGAGGCTAAGGTCGGTGGTCCTGTTCAGTATAGGTGGATGTTTCATATAGAAAGAGCTCTAAAGAAGCTTAGAGCAATGGTGGGCAATAAGGCAAGAGTTAAAGGATGTATTGCGGAACAATTTAAACTGAAGGAGGTAGCACACTTCACAAGTCGTTACTTAAGGAGGTAGCAAACTTAAGGACGAGCACGGGGTGGTGACAAGGAACAAGGCTCGACTTGTGGCAAAAGGTTATGCCCAAGTCGCAGGTTTGGACTTTGAGGAGACTTTTGCTCCTGTGGCTAGGCTAGAGTCGATTCGTATTTTGTTAGCCTATGGCACTCACCATTCTTTCAGGTTGTTCCAAATGGACGTGAAGAGCGCTTTCCTCAACGGGCCAATCAAGGAGGAGGTGTACGTGGAGCAACCCCCTGGCTTTGAGGATGAACGGTACCCCGACCACGTGTGTAAGCTCTCTAAGGCGCTCTATGGACTTAAGCAAGCCCCAAGAGCATGGTATGAATGCCTTAGAGACTTTCTAATTGCTAATGCTTTCAAGGTTGGGAAAGCCGATCCAACTCTTTTCACTAAGACTTGTGATGGTGACCTATTTGTATGCCAAATTTATGTCGATGACATAATATTTGGTTCTACTAACCAAAAGTCTTGTGAAGAGTTTAGCAGGGTGATGACACAGAAATTCGAGATGTTGATGATGGGCGAGTTGAACTACTTCCTTGGATTTCAAGTGAAGCAACTCAAGGACGGAACCTTCATCTCTCAAACAAAGTACACACAAGACTTGCTCAGGCGGTTCGGGATGCAGGACGCCAAGCCCGCAAAGACTCCAATGGGAACCGACGGACATGTCGACCTCAACAAAGGAGGTAAGTCCGTTGATCAAAAGGCATACCGGTCTATGATAGGGTCTTTACTTTATTTATGTGCTAGTAGACCGGATATTATGCTTAGCGTATGCATGTGTGCTAGATTTCAATCCGACCCAAGGGAGTGTCACCTTGTGGCCGTTAAGCGAATTCTTAGATATTTAGTTGCTACGCCTTGCTTCGGGATCTGGTATCCAAAGGGGTCTACCTTTGACTTGATTGGATACTCAGATTCCGACTATGCTGGATGTAAGGTCGATAGGAAGAGTACATTAGGGACGTGCCAATTCCTAGGAAGGTCCCTGGTGTCGTGGAGTTCTAAGAAACAAACTTCCGTTGCCCTATCCACCGCTGAGGCCGAGTACGTTACCGCAGGACAGTGTTGCGCGCAACTACTTTGGATGAGGCAAACCCTCCGGGACTTTGGCTACAATCTGAGCAAAGTCCCACTCCTATGTGACAATGAGAGTGCTATCCGCATGGCGGACAATCCTGTTGAACACAGCCGCACAAAGCACATTGACATCCGACATCACTTTTTGAGAGACCACCGGCAAAAGGGAGATATCAAAGTGTTTTATGTTAGCACCGAGAACCAGCTAGCCGATACCTTTACCAAGCCTTTAGATGAGAAGACCTTCTGCAGGCTGCGTAGTGAGCTAAATGTCTTAGATTCGCGTAACTTGGATTGATCTAGAGCATACATGTGTTTTACGCCTTTGATCATGTTCCTTTTTGCATATTGTTGCTTATTTACGGTGCTCAAGTTGTGCAAGGGATCCCCGGACCTCACAAGTCCATGTGTGAATGATACACATATTTAGGGGGAGAAATGCTACAACTTGATCCTTTGAGACTAACCATGTGCTTGAGTTTTCTTAATTTAGTCTCAAAGGAGGATTGAAAGGGACAAGGTGAACTTGGACCATGCAAGACTTCCACTGCACTCCGATGAGAGGGTAATTTACTCCAAGTTCATCTCCGTGCTCTTATTGCCTTTTTACTCTTAATTGAAGATTTTGGTGAGGCAATGGGGTTTAAGGGCCAATAATGATTCCGTTTTGGTGCTTAATGCAAAGGGGGAGAAATTAAGGCCAAAGCAAATGGATCAGCTACCACTTGAGAATTTTGAAAATAGTAGAGTTAGAACTTTTGTTTTGTCAAAATACTCTTATGTGCAAAATTTGGCCTCTTGTGGGGAGAATATAGGATTATGGGAAAAGGGGGAGTTTTTGGCTCTTGATCAAATTTTCTCATGAAGTAACTCTCTTTATGCCTAAACAAGTGTGTTTGACTTAGAGATAGGAAATTGAGTTTGATTTGCAAAAACAAACCAAGTGGTGGCAAAAAATGATCCAAATATGCCAAATTTGAATCGAAAACAAAATTTTGTTCTCATTTGCATTGATGTTGCATTTCTTTTAGTTGCTTTTTGTTGTGTTGGCATAAATCACCAAAAAGGGGGAGATTGAAAGGGAAATGTGGCCTTGGGCCATTTCTATAAGATTTTGGTGATTAAGTGCTCCACAAAAATGCTTTGAGTGATATTTGTGCCAAAGACTCAAGAAGTGCAAATCAAGATTAAAGGTATGTTTCTAGACTTAGCACATTGTTTTGAAGACTAATGTATTATGTATAAGTGCTAGAAACAGGAGAAATCGTTTTGTAGAAAAATTGGCTATGTACAGCCAAAAGGCTGCTCGGTCTGGGTGCACTGGACTGTCCGGTGGTGCACCGGACAGTGTCTAGTGTGCCAGGACCAGTCCCGATGAACAGCCTACTCTCGGATCTCGACGGTGGCGTACGGCTATAAATCACCGGACTGTCCGGTGGTGCACCAGATTGTCCGGTGAGTCGTCTGCGGCGAAGTCGCTGCTCTCGGGAAACAGTGAACAGCGTACGGCTAAAAATCACCGGACTGTCCGGTGGTGCACCGGACGTCTGGTGAGCCAACGGTCGGCCGCGCAATCCGCGCGTGACGCGTGGCCGAGCCAACGGTCAGATGGGGGCACCGGACTGTCCGGTGCGCCAACGGCTCCAAATCTTCAACGGTCGGCTGCGCCAATTTAGGAAAGCAATCTGCACCGGACACTGAACAGTGCCTGTCTGGTGGTGCACCAGACTGTCTGGTGCGCCACCCGACAGAAGGCAAGAATTGCCTACCCAGATTGCTTCCAACGGCTCCTAGCTGCCTTGGGTCTATAAAAGGGACCCCTAGGCGCATGGAGGAGTACACCAAGCATACTTTGATCATTCTAAGACTCTCACACTCCGTCTCGGCACACTCGATTGATTTTCTTAGTGATTTGAGCTCCGTTCTAGTGGTGATCTTGCTGCATTTCATTTGAGCTCAAGTCTTGGCCTGTGTGTGTGCGTATTGCTGCGGATTTGTGTGTGTTGCTTCCCTCCCTTACTCTAGTGCTTTTACATTGATATTTGTTGTAAGGGCGAGAGGCTCCAAGTTGTGGATATTCCTCGCAACCGGGATATAGTGAAAGAAAGAAAAACACCGTGGTATTCAAGTGGATCTTTGGATCACTTGAAAGGGGTTGAGTGCAACCCTCGTCCATTGGGACGCCACAACATGAAGGTAGACAAGTGTTGTACTTGTCGAACCACGGGATAACTCGCGTGTCTCTTGTGATTGCTTTTTGTGTGATTGTTGTGATTTGCAAGAGCTCGCTTTATAGTCACTTGGTATTATCTCTCTAACACTTAACCAAGTTTTGTGGCTATAAGTTTTAAGTTTTTACAGGATCACCTATTCACCCCCCTCTAGGTGCTCTCACTGACTTAGCCTCAGTCCGACAGGGGCCTGAAGAATTGGTTAATGACTAGAAACCGATGCTTTCAGATCCATGTCACAGAAAAACAACTAACAGGGCTGGCTTTCAATGGGTTGCGATCCTACTTAAAAGAAAAATTAGATGGCACCCAATTCTTTTCGCTAGTGCACTTGCACCAGCGGGCTATGACCTGTGAAAGCCGAAGTAAGGAAACATCAAAATCGGCTAATCATAAGATGCATCTAGTGGCATACGATAATTTGGACGATGAATCCACGGATGTATACACCGCCGAACTAGTTTGGCCAGGACAGGCTAAACCTTCCGCATTTTCTGCTTTACAGTCAATTCGAAAGAATCGACAAGAAGAAGTTAAGTTTACTTTTAATGTTGCCAAATGCGATAAAATATTTGATGAGTTACTAAAAACGGTAACATTAAATTAACTCATACTATTCCTCCTCCTGATGAACTGAAGAGGCGTGCTTATTGTAAGTGGCATAATTCCTTTTCTCATGCCACCAATGATTGAAATGTTTTTCGTCGATAGATACAATCGGCCATAAATGAGGGCCGATTGGCTTTTCAGGAGATGCAAGTAGACACACAACCTTTTCCTGTTAATACAATAGAACTCACATGCAAAAAGGTCTTGGTTTGGCCCGAAATGGCCAATAAAGGCAAAGGCAAGGGCATCGTCATTGGCGATCCTCGGATGTCAATTATATCACAAAAGGAGATTGCTCGAAAGGCTTCGGACGAGAAGGCTAAAAGGTCCGAAGACGCTGGGGGGCAGGCACAATTAATGAACCAAACACATCAGCCTAGCCTGAGCATCGCAGATGGTCCGGCATCTACGTGCGGACGGTCTGGTGCTCAGACAAATGGTTCGGCTAACTCAGCAGGACAGTCCACCTACACGAAGTAAGGAAAAAGACACAAGGTCAAAGCACATATAGTCGGCTGATCAAAGCCGACCCTACTTTTGATCAGTTGCTCTCCAAAAATGCTAGCAAAAAGACTGTTCCACATGATCGGTCAACAAAGAAACCTCGGTCACCTGCTAAAACGAAACGGCCGAACAAAACGCCCCAAAAGGCTACGCGACAAGCATCGCCTGTTCATCCTATGAGACCAGGGTACTTTCCTCCCGTTTATTCATCGTCGGTATATTGTCCTACTCAAATGTGGAATGGCACGACGATGAATCCATGGTACATGTATAGTCCCTTTGTCTATCCAGGCTGGGGGACACCTCCATTCTATTCATTCTGATGCATTGATCAAATGGTCGTGGCCGAGAAAGATACAATCCAAAACGGCCTTTATACATTGGTGCTTTATTGAATGATCTCTATTTTAAAAAGCCGGTGACTTACATCAGGTTTAGTTCATATGCTTTTGGTTCGTCAACCTTCACCAAAAGGCAGGGGGCATATGTTAGAAGCCAAAAAAGGCCTCGCGGACGATCCGGCCCTGAGGCCGGACGGTCCGCGGTGGCGGCGCGGACGGTCCGCGCGTGAGCAGAGACAATTAGGGTTCCTAGTTTCTCGCGGGATTTGTTACCTAAAACCGTGGGATTGACTCAGAAATCAGTTCGAAGCGGATCCAGACCTCCCCTTTATATAGATAAAGGGCTACGACCGATTGAACCCCTGCAACAATCGATCAAATCAAATCTATTCCTCGTTTTTACCTTACGCATTAGGAGTAGTTCTAGTTTAGCCCTAGTTTAGTATTCCAATCCCCAAATTCTTCGCTTCTCTTCGACTCTATGTCAATTAGAGGAGTCTAGGTCGGCCTGCCGAGTCTAGACAACCCCTAGGATCTCTCCTCCTCGATGGGGTCCCTCCCGGGAGCGAGATCTAGGCGCCGCCGGCGACCTTCGCCGCCCCTGCGCACGCGCGGACCGTCCGGCCTGTAGGCGCGGACCGTCCGGCCGTCAGGCAGGGAACGCCAGCCCCTATACCAGGTCGCGGACTGTCCGGCCCCTGGCCGCGGACCGTCCGCGCCTCTGCAGGGGGCACCGCCACCGGTTCTCACATAGTGTTTGGCGCCCGAAAAGGTGTCAACAGTCTGACTAGGGGTAGAGAGTTTCCCCCACCTGAACAATCCATTAACCATTCGCCAACGACGTAAAAGCGGTTTTTACATATGAGTTACATAGCTCAAAGTTCATGGGGCAGCAGTGAGGGGGAACGAGGGTATAGTGTACGGGGGACAGCAAGGGGATTATGTGATCAATATAGTGCACCATGCCTCCATCTGTGGCGTTTGTGGGTGGGGGGGGGGGGCGAATGCGGTGAGCCCATAGTCGGGTGTCCACTTTACGACGCACATGACATGTCGTGGGGAGTTTGGTTCATCCCTTAGACGTCGTTCGTTTCGGCCGAAACGGCCTATTCCCGGCCTCTTTCCGGGCGGGATGAATCAACCCGGTTTAGAATCTGGTCCAGTTTACTAGAGCCGTTCGTTTTAATCTGGATCAGAAACAGAACCACCTGATTTGAATTCCCTTCACTCAATTTTTGGTCTGGAACAAGTCCTGGTGAGCTACCTTCCGGATTGGTTCCTGGGCTAGTGACTAGGAATTAGTGACAACATATGTATCACTTGATCCTGGGCTGCTTTCGATCCAGACCTGGTTTGGACGCTGGTCTGCCGAACGGGGCCTTAAGACCTTTGCGTTCCGACGCTTTCATAGGTGCCAGCAGTAGAGCGGGACGAAGTCGTTGAAGCCCCTATCATGGAGGGCCGAAGGGCAGACGGGGTGGCGGAGGCGAGAGCAGTGCATATCGGGGATGTTGACGCCAACAGCTACCTAGAAAGCCCTGGCAAAGCTACAGTAGAATAGGATGTGGGAGTTAGTTTTCAGAGGCCAGGGCACAGACTTTACATGTTTGATCTTCGAGGATATTTTTCTTGCGCAAATTCACTCCGATTTGGAGTTTGTCTTTTGTAACAAGCCAAGTGAAGAATCAAATCTGGGGGATTATTTTTCCTGACAAATGTCGATATAGGGGAGCTCCTCCTGATTCTTCAGGAGTTTATAGAGGAGCCCAGAATGGAGCGAGCCGTCTGGCTAAATTGAATTTAATATTGGCTGAAATCCAGAATCAACACCTGATGCGAGCGTGTCGCGAGGCTGACATGCGCGCTCCTCGCGATTTGTTTTGCTGCTGCCATCGATCCGGTCAGTCTGCGGTCTGCATATGGTGGAGCAGGGCCAAACATATATGACGCACTTGAGCGTGGTTACTGGCCCTAAAACATCTGACGTGCTTAAGCCCAAAGTGGAGCGAGCACTAGCTAAGCATTCAGGTACGCACCCACGTTCGCCGTTTTGTTTGGTGCAGACAAGTGGTCTACTATCCGTCTATAGAGACTAGAGTCGTTAAGAGTCCAATTAACCAAATGTGTACTCGTGGTTGTCCGTTTCAGAGTGGACCAGTAAATTAAGCTTAACGCCCTCCAAAATGTGTGCATGCTAAAAACGGAGAGACAAGATTTAGACATCACTTGTTACGCTCCAACATGTGATGCTAGTGGTAGAAGAACCAGAGCAAGAAGCCCATGTGCCTATTTATCAAGGAAAAAGTATGAAAGAGTAGAGTGTGAGCAGCCCCGGTCCTATGATTTTTTAGGGCCCCCATACAAGCTCATTGTGATAGGCCTTCTATATTGTATAATTTTTTATGATATATAAATAATATGTGTTAATTTTATTTGCAAAAACATAAACGAATATATTTATATATATTTAATTTAATATGTCTGATAATTATCGAGAAATAAAGTCGACCAAAATAACAATATATTTTGTGTTAGTTTGGCAACCTCATTTTTCTAAGGGATTTCTATTTTTCCATTTGACCATTTGTTTCGTTGGAATTGAATTGCATTCTAATAATTATAATTTCGATAAAACTAATTAAGCTGCGAGCCTGTGACATGCGATCGACGACGACAGTGAGGACGAGACTGGTTCCATGCAGTGGTGTAGTAGGCATTCAACCGACGCTTTAGCCTGACGTATGCGCCATCTCTTTTGTTCCTATGTGATTCAACAAGACAATTATTTAACATCAACTCTACTATCCTACTAGATATTAGGCCCCTTTATTCGTAGGCCCCCGGCGGTCGCCTCCGCTGCATGGCCCTAGGGCCAGCCCTGAGTGTGAGGCTAGTTTGGAGCATTTGACCCTTATTATAGACCATCACATCTAGTGGTAGGTCCATGAATGGACCAAAGGAGAGGCTACTAAGCCAACCAACTGTAACATTAGTGGCCTCTTGACGATAGACGGTTGGTATCTTGCAGTGGGAACCTGGCTGATTAGCCACTTCTACCTGTCGATCTAGAGGGCAACCTTGCTGATTAGCCACTTCTCCTTGTCGATCTAGAGCCTGGACGCTGGCGCGGGTGTCCATTGGTCATGGTGCCATGGAGAAGATGGACGGCAACCACTACAGATACAACGACGAGCCAATGACTCACGAGTAGCACAGACGCCAAACGTCGGATGGCTAGGGTTAGGACACAAACTGATATAGAGACATTTAATCTTTTATCGTCTTTACTGCCAGTTGAGTCATTAAGATGGCATTTTATATGACATACATCCAAAAAAGATGACAAAAGATTAGATTGTCCTGTTAGATGCGATTGTGATGGAAAATAGTGGGTCACTGAGTGAGACATTTGGGATGGTCTGAATACCTACTACTATATCCACTAATCACAACAGCCCGAGCAGAATCTAGTCTATATTTATATTTTATTTATGAATTATGTAATTTCATTTATAAATTATGTATTTTTATTCTATGTTTGACTTATGTGATTTTTTTACTGATTTTATAAACTATATAATTTTATTTGCTAAATTACATATTTGTCGGGAACCATAATTAGGGGTACCCCCAAGGCTCCTAATCTCATCTGGTAACCCCCATCAGCACAAAGCTGCAAAGGCCTGATGGGTGCGATTAAGTCAAGGCTCGGTCCACTCAAGGGACACGATCTCGTCTCGCCCGAGCTTAGCCTCGGGCGAGTGCAGCCGACCCCGGAGGAATTACGTCTCGCCCGAGGACCCCCTCCAGCAACGGACACACCTTCGGTTCGCCCGAGGCCCAGTCTTCGCCAAGAAGCAACCTTGGCCAAGTCGCCACGCCGACCGACCGTATCGCAGGAGCATTTAATGCAAAGGTGGCCTGACACCTTATCCTGACGCGCGCCCTTCAGTCGACAGAGCCGAAGTGACCGCAGTCACTTCGCCGCTCCACTGACCGGCCTGACAAGAGGACAGCGCCGCCTGCGCCGCTCCGACTGCTGTGCCACTCGACAGAGTGAGGCTAGAGATGGCAATGGGTACCCGAAACCCGAATACCCGACGGGTTTTACCCGATATGAAGGCGGGTACGGGATGATTTCTCTACCCGCGGGTATGTTAATGGGTAAAAAACTCTACCCGTTGGGTAGACGGGTACGGGTATGGGTTGGTACTACCCATACCCGTCTACCCGTGGGTAAAATATACCCGCATCAATAGCACTATAAACATCTAATAGAGTCCAACTTAGCTAGAATAAAACCCTTCTCTAGTTATCATTTGTCTAGATACCAAGTTATGTAATCATATGATTTGTTATATGTGAAATTGAAGTTGTATTTATATGTTTATTTAATATTTTGAGTGATTGGTATATTGGAATTTAATTCTTTCCTAGCGGGTACGGGTTACCCGACGGGTAAAAATACCCGCGCGGGTACGGGTATGGGTAAGATTTTATACCCGCGGGTATATATGGGTAACCCGACGGGTAGAATTTTTTTTGATGGATACGGGTATGGAATGGTACTACCCGACGGGTATGTACCCGTTGACATCCCTAAGTGAGGCTGACAGCGGCCAAGCCCGGCCTCAGGCGCCATAAGAGACTCCGCCTCGCCCGACCCAGGGCTCGGACTCGGGCTCGGCTCTGGAAGACGACGAACTCCGCCTCGCCCGACCTAGGGCTCGGACTCGGGCTCGGCCCCGGAAGACGACGAACTCCGCCTCGCCCGACCCAGGGCTCGGACTCGGGCTCGGCCCCGGAAGACAACGAACTCCGCCTCGCCCGACCCAGGGCTCGGACTCGACCTCGGCCTCAACCGACGGTCTCCGTCTCGCCTGACCCAAGGGCTCGGACTCGACCTCGACCTCGGAAGACAGACTCGACCTCGACCTCGGAGGAGCCTCTGCCTCGCCCAACCCAGGGCTCGGACCGACCACGTCACGGGAGGGGCCATCATTACCCTACCCCTAGCTAGCTCAGGCTACGGGGAACAAGACCGGCGTCCCATCTAGCTCACCCCGGTAAACAAGTAATGATGGTGCCCCGCATGCTCCATGACGACGGTGGCTCTCAGCCCTCATACGGAAGCAAGGAGACATCAGCAAGGACTCGACAGCCCCGACAGTTGTCCTTCCGCCAGGCTCCAGCGCTCCTCCGACGGCCACGACATCACACGAACAGGGTGCCAAAACCTCTCCGGCTGCCACGACGGCATGTACTTAGGGCACTAGCTCCTCTCTGCTAGACACGTTAGCACATTGCTACATCTCCCAATTGTACACCTGGACCCCCTCCTTACGCCTATAAAAGGAAGGTCCAGGGCCCTCTTACATAGGGTTGGCCGCGCGCGGAAGGACGGGACGGCGCGCATAAGCCTCTCGCTCTCTCCCACGCGGACGCTTGTAACCCCCTACTACAAGCGCACCCGACCTGGGCGCGGGACAAACACGAAGGCCGCGGGTTTCCCCTTTTACGCCTGTCTCCCTCCGGCTCCATTTCCCCCCTTCGCGCTCCGTCTCGCGCCGACCCATCTGGGCTGGGGCACGCGGCGACAATTTACTCGTCGGTCCAGGGACCCCCCCAGTGTAACACCCGTGGTGTTACTATAACTAAAACTTGAGCATGGCATCATAAGCATTGGCATTGCATATGTTTGATACACCTAGAGTGCATTCACTAGGCAAAAATTTCAAACAAGTTGTATTGTTTTAATGTTTTGCAAATAGAACCCTGAATAGGAAGCTTTACCCTAAATAGGGATTAAAGGGATAAACCTAACCCAAATTGAGAAAACCTAAAGGCTTTAGGGAAATAGTTATAAAATATCCTCAAAAATAAAGTTGAACCACAATTATACCCCTGGGATACTAAAAACCCTAATTGGAACCCGTGAAAACCCTAAAACCAAACCCTAGGGACCTATGTGCAAAATTAGCCCACTTTTGGGCTAAAGTGCAAAAACCAAGTCAAATAAGTTTCTTAAGTCCTTTGGTTCACAAATGTGTGGACTTGAAAGCCAAACCCTAAGTTTTGGACTCATTTGCAAAATGGACCTCATTTGAGTTCTATACTAAGTCTGAAATTCAGTGTTGAAGGCTCAACTTTGGGGCTTTGTAACTTTCAAATTATAAGATCTTTGCCCTTGGTCACCACATCAAAATTGTAACCTGATTATAGAAGAACAACTTTGCTTAAGGTGGTAAGCTCACTTATTAAGAAAAATCCAGAGATAAGTAAGCCCAAAGTTGGACTGTCAGGCTGGTGGAATTCTGAAATTCAGAACTTCAGTGAAACAGAGCTAACTTTGGACTTGGATTTAAACATGATCCAGTGCAAGTTTGGGTATGATTCCCATAACAAATTTGTAGATGGTATATTACTCTACAAATTTGCTGCAGAGTGTGGATCACGTTGCCGTAGAAAATCTGGAGAAAAAGAGTTCTGAAGTTGCCCTGTCAGACATGTAGCAAGAAACTGAAACTGAACTTTTGATGGTACAGTAACCCGAGTGGATCAGGCCGCCAGCGCGGCAACTTCACCGCCGGCGACCGATTGCCGCCGTGATTCGTGCGGCAGCCGGTCCACGTTGTTCTCGGGTAAGTGGGTAACACTGGTGTACGCCGCCGTGGATAAGCTTCAACCGATAAAGAACTCCGGCCACCGTACTGTGTCACCACGGTAGAAGCCGATAAGAACGCCGATGATAGCCGTCGTCCGGCCTTGCGCCGCGTGTCTTAACCGCGCCATCGTGTCGCCGTGACTTCCTACCACTGTCTTGTCAACACCGGTGAGCTTGCCACGGCGTTAGCCACGAATTCACTGCGCCGCCTTCTTCTTCATCTCCGGCCGCCAGCACGGCTCGACCAAATTGGTCACCACCGCTCGCGGGCTCTATAAATTGACCGTGCCCCCAGCTCCGCCATGTATCCAAGCACCTACTGCACCCACCTGCATCTCAAATCCCTCACTAGCAAGCACGAATTTCGGATTCTCCCCAATCCGGTTCTAAAACACCGTGAACTCAACCCCGCCATGGTCAGCCCAACTCCGGTTAGCTCTTCCCCTCTGCTCCCTTGTTTAAGCATTCTTATGCGTCTGTGATGCTTGCCGACCCACACAATTGAGCTAGGAGCCCTTTGGTCGCCGGGAACGCGACTGTCTTGCCGCGATGCTCACGGCCACCGTGGCCAGAGCTCGGTAGTTGGTTAATTGTGCAATTAAGTTAGGGGAAACGTTCTCCAGGTAGTGAATTTGGTTTAGGCTGAAGCTGAGCGCCGGTCATAGCCCCAATCGGCCGGTCCAGGACCTCGCTGGAGCCTCTCCGCGCGTGAACGCCGTCGTGGACTTTGGTCTGCAAAGAGATAGAAGGTGGAGGGCTTATCTGCAAACTGTCAGTGACACGGTGAAACAGTAATAGGACTTATCTCCAATTAGCCGAGAACACGGGGGTCTCTGTGCAAAGCCGCCAGGGCGCGGGCGCGAGCGAGCGCTTTCTCCCTCTGAGCTGGGCCACTGGGCTGAAATCAGCCCAGTACTATTCATAAGTTTTTCTTTTTCTTTTTACTCCAGAGCTAAAACAATTTTAGAAATTGGTAGAAAAATGATAAAATTGTGAAACCAATTTTCCTAGGCTTGTTATTTTCCCTAGAATTTAATAAAAATAGTTTTGTGATTTTTAGTAGAAATAAGAAATTTTAGGGCATTTAAAGTAGTTAAAAGTATTAGTTAGAGATTTTTAGAAAATAATTGGTAAGTCCAAAAATGCCCAAACTTTTTATGGGAACTTAAAACAATATTTAGAAGCTTTGGGTAGAGTTTGAATTGGTTTGGACCTTGTTTGATCACCAAACCCCAAAACACCCCCCTGCCCTATGAACTCCTTTACCGACTCCAGAAACCCTAAGTTCTCGGAGTTCCGTGAAGGAAAGTTGTATTCAAGACTTAGATAATAAATCTTTATTATCTTCGCACTCTCATGCACATTACATGGCATTCATTCTTATATATGTATATATATGGTTATGTTAGAACGTGAAGAAGAAATAGAAGTCACCGAAGAAAGGACACCACCACCTTCGGATTCTCAAGCAGACAACTGCTTCTACTTCGATATTTGTGGATCCAAACCCGACTCACCTGTAAACGAAGGCAAGCCCCGGTGCATTTGCCACCTCCCTTGATGTTTTTAAAAATTCTTTCTCACTTGCTTGCTGCATTAGGTGATAGGAGTTGCTTGATAAAAACAATTCTTGCATTACCTTCCTTGATCTTGATTACCCTCCTTGAAACCCTGTTTTTACAAAAAGGTTTTACTATGCTTAGTATTGCTTTAGAAAAACAAAAGGATTTGTTTTACAAAAGATGTTTGGCAAAGTGGGAGGGTTGTTTTCGAAAATAAAACTTGATGGTGAATCCATCATGGCCATGATGGATTCAACATCGGAAAAGATGTACCTCTGCCAGGTACCAAGTTTTTGGGTTAAAAGATTAAGCTGAGACCGGGCGGGTGACTTGCACGAGAAAAGAGTCTCGGTGTAGTGTCTCCGTCTGGGTCGATTAAGGACCTTGTCGATGTAGGATTGATGATCGAGGACCCTTTAACTGGTCACATGCCTCGTCATGGGTAAGCCTTGCCTCGGGCAGACTAAGGCCAGAATAAGATAACACGAAATGGGCGTGGAGCGGTGGCGAGAGTAGCGTGTACCCTCCGTGGCAAGAGGCTGGACGGTGGTGTATCTGTGCTCTCGGTTTGCGTGAACCTGATCTGGTCTTAAGAACCCCGGTGGCGGGTTGACATATGCAAGGGTTAAGTGCTACATATGTCGTGTGATTGGAGATCCTCAGTTGAGTATAATCGATTCGGATCGCCGTACCTTCGCGGTTATGAAGACTTGGTCACTGACCTACACGTAGCATCCCACTAAAGATGACGGGTTTTTGTTAAGAAATTGGCTAATGCAGGACCAGTGATTGAACTAGGGTAGAAAGAACTCTAGTTGCAGGTAATTGTACTTAACTTGACAAATAAAATTGGATTTTTAAGGATCCACTTTAGTAAGCATTTCTGCAAAACAGAGTCTTTGATCATTGAAAAGCCTTACCTTGACTCCCATATAACCAGCATACCCTTGAGAGTCTTTTCTTTAGTCGGGTAAGACTTGCTGAGTAATTCCATACTCAGGGTTTATCCCTTCGTTGTTTTAGGTGAGGAAGTAGCAGATTTCTGCTGCTTCTGTGCCAAGGTGGTTCCCCATGATGAAAAACAAGACTGAAGTGCGGGAGGACTTGGTCCTCCACATAGGTTCTTTTGCTTAAAGCTTATCGGGAGGAGTTTGTGCCCCCCTTGGTTTGTATAATATTACTTTTCAGCACTCGCTTTTAGTACTGGTCTATAATAAAACAACTTGAGCTGTTTTTTTTAATAAATGTAAGTTATGTAATCGCTTCCGCAATTCTTTATCTCCGATGTTCTGTAATGTCTGCAAGACGGGTGAATCGTTCCTGGTAAGGTAAGGAAAGATACCGAACTTGTCAAGTGACTTAGGAACATCTACAGGGTGTCTGATGTCTGTTGGACAAGGACAACTGTAGGTGGGCCTAATTACTTGGGAGGTTCCGTCACAGCTGGTATCGGAGCGTAGCCCTTCTTTGCAGATATTATGAGGCATCTTCAAAAGGATTTTCAAAAGTCTTACCTAAAAACTCTTTTCTCTTCTTACCTAAGTATTCTGAAGAGTCTATCTTAAAGACCAGATAGGAAGAGTGCAATGTATAGAAGGTTGAATCGACTAAGGTTGATTCTGTACTTACACATGCATCATGCTAAGAATCATACTAATAACATTTTCCCCCTTAGAAAGATGCCGCCACGCACAAGGCTAACGGCACGCAAGTCAACTGGACCGATTGGTGTGCCCCGGCGTCAACTGGCCCCTCGACATGAAAGCAGCAGCAGTGGAAGTAATGACCCCATAGGAGATCTTGAAGCCCGAGTGAGTCGACTTCAAGCAGCGCTGCAACACAGGACCGATGCTTGGGTCGCAGACGGAGATAGAATAAATGAACTAAGAAGGGACATCCGTCACCTGCAGGATCAGCTTGCTGATCGGGACTTAGCACTTGACTGGGCAGTACAGTCCCGTTTGCTGGCATGTGCTAAGGAAGCAAGGGCTCAGGCCCGAATTAAGGAACTTAGCTCAACTGTCGATGACCTGCAGATCTATTGCAATACGTTGCATGAGGAAGTCCATGTACTATACTCGCAATTACACCCTAGTGCACCTGCACACCCTGCTGAGGCGGAAGCCGGACCCTCTCACCTTGCGGGACGCGCGCTGGGTGGGGAGTTAGACCTTTTTGAGCCCCCTCCTTCCTTGAGGTTGGTTGATGTCTGGACTCCCACACCTGACGATGAGGCCGCCAAGAGTAATGGGCAGCAGGACTAATGGTGTAATAGAAGTAGAGTAGTGTATTGTAGATTGTACTGTTGTATAATAGGTTGGACTTTTGTATAATGGGTAATGTATCCTGTTATGTAGTATCGAGTCTGTATCATTACTTTTTATAGTAATGTAAAATGGAAGGTTTCTCTGGCATATTATGTTTACTTCAAATGTTCTTTGCCACAAATGCCGACCAGGACTCGAGGACAGGACGCAGCAGGAACTTCTGGGGGAAGGGATGTTACCCCAAACCCACCTCCGGTTCCTCCCACATTGGCCGAGGCGATTGCCGCCTTGGTGAATGCCACCGCAGACAATACCCGCTTTCTTAGGGAAATGGCGGGTCAACAGCAATTCTAGCAGCAGGCAGGAAGGGGTTATCAGCAAGGCCCCCGTGAAACCACCTATCTAGACTTCTCTGAAACCCGTCCACCCCTATTCGTCAAAGCTGAAGATCCACTAGAAGCCGATGAGTGGATACGGGTTATTGAACAAAAGTTTGGTCTTCTCTGCTGTTCAGAAACGCAGAAGCCGTTATTCGCAGCACAACAACTACGTGGTCCTGCCAGTACCTGGTGGGGAAATTTTGTGGCTATTCAACCTGTCAACCATCAAGTCACCTGGGAAGAGTTTAAAGCAGCCTTCTGTGAGCACTACATACCCGAAGGAGTGCTGCATATGAAACAAGAAGAATTCATGAAGTTAAAACAAGGGGGAGATATTGTCAATCAGTATCTCAACAAGTTTAATCACCTGTCACAGTATGCCATCGACCAGGTGAATACTGATTTAAAGAAAAAGAACTGTTTTATGAGAGGACTAAATGATCGGCTACAGAGGAAAATGGCCACATGCATAGATCTCACGTATGGAAAGGCTGTCAGCACAGCCTTATCTGTTGAAGCAAAGTACGCAAGTTCTGGGAAAAACAAGGGATTCGGTGGTGAGAGGCCTAATCAGGGCCAGGCGAAGAAGCAACGGTTTGTGCTCCGGCCCTCAAGCCAAAATCGCACTTTTTCTCGTCCACCCTCATTCCCTTTCAAACAGCCAATCATTATTCGCCCCAACAATACCCCCACTACCCCAAATCAGCCGGGTGCCCCAGGCACTCGATTCCCTGCCTTGCCCAGCTCTTCAACTGGGTGTTTCAATTGCGGCAAGTCGGGACATTTCATCAAAGACTGCCCATATCCTAAGCAAAATCAATCAAATGCTCCGCAAGGATCTGGGAGATCAGTTCAGCCCAAAGGAAATGCTGTGGGGAAAAGTACAAAGAAGACGGGGCGTGTATACTACACCCAAGTGGCCACTACACCGGAAGGAGAGCCGGTGATGATGGGTACGTTTCCCGTGGCCAGTCACCCTGCAATTATTCTGTTTGATTCTGGTGCTTCGCATACGTTCATTAGCAAGAAATTTGTGGAGCAACATCATATTGCATGCCATGAATCAAAAGAGGGATTTAAAATTCATTCACCTGGGGGACACATTTTTACTAGAGAAGTGGCCTATGAAGTGCCAGTAACAATGGCCGGACGGAACTTTCCTGCTAACATGATTGTTCTGAAAGGCCAGGATATAGATGTAATTTTGGGTATGAATTGGTTAACCCAACACAAGGCAATTCTCAACACTGAACTCAGAACCGTCAGGTTGAGCTATAATCAAGAAGAGATTCTTTTGTCTCTCCCCGTAACCAATCCAGCCAAAGCTTCTGGTAGAGTATATGAAGCCATTGTACCGGAGATCAAGAACATTTTGGTAGTATGTGAGTTTCCAGATGTATTTCCGGAAGATTTGCCTGGACTGCCCCCTGAAAGAGATGTAGAATTCGTAATTGAGCTAAAGCCCGGTACGGCTCCCATCTCCCGAAGATCGTACCGTATGCCCCCTAATGAGTTGGCGGAATTGAAGATTCAATTACAAGATCTACTGAATAAGAAATTCATCCGGCCAAGCTCGTCCCCATGGGGTTGCCCCGCCATTTTTGTTAAGAAGAAGGATCAAACCTTGCGAATGTGCGTGGATTATCGACCCCTAAATGAGGTAACCATCAAGAATAAGTACCCTCTTCCAAGGATCGACATCTTATTTGATCAACTGACTGGGGCGAGGGTATTTTCCAAAATTGATCTCAGGTCGGGCTATCACCAAATCCGTATTCGGCCCGAGGATATACCGAAGACCGCGTTTACTACGCGGTACGGATTGTTTGAATACCTGGTAATGTCTTTCGGGCTCACAAATGCTCCTGCCCATTTCACCTATTTGATGAACTCGGTGTTCATGCCCGAGTTGGACAAGTTCGTGGTAGTCTTTATCGACGATATCTTGATATATTCTAAAAATGAAGAGGACCATGCTCAGCATCTATGGATCGTATTGACGCGCCTGAGGGAACATCAGCTGTATGCCAAGTTCAGCAAGTGCGCGTTCTGGCTGGAGGAAATTCAATTTCTGGGGCACGTGTTATCAGCTAAAGGAATTGCGGTAGATCCTAGCAAGGTCAAAGATATTCTGGAGTGGAAACCCCCAACCACTGTTCACCAAGTCCGGAGTTTTCTTGGACTAGCTGGATATTATCGCAGATTCATACCAGATTTTTCTAAGCTTGTGAAGCCAATCACAAGTTTATTGAAGAATGACATTAAGTTCAATTGGTCTTCTAAGTGTAATGAAGCCTTTGAGCAATTGAAGACATTATTAACCACTGCTCCGGTATTAGCTCAACCGGACATCACTAAGCCTTTTGATGTATATTGTGATGCGTCAGGCAGTGGACTCGGCTGTGTATTAATGCAAGAGGGCCGAGTAATTGCATATGCTTCAAGGCAGTTGCGCCGACATGAGGAGCATTACCCAACTCATGATCTGGAGCTAGCTGCTGTGGTTCATGCCCTGAAAGTTTGGCGTCACTATCTGCTGGGAAATATCTGTCACATATATACAGATCATAAAAGTTTGAAGTACATCTTCACCCAGTCAGAATTAAATATGAGGCAAAGACGATGGCTTGAACTTATTAAGGACTATGAACTGGAGATCCATTATCACCCAGGCAAAGCCAATGTGGTGGCAGATGCACTGAGCCGTAAGGCTTCCTGCCACTGTCTTATGGTGAAGACCTCTGACAACACTTTGTGTCAAGAGATGGAAAAGCTAAACCTGGGGATAATCCAACAAGGGACTCTAAATCAGCTAAAGCTTGAGTCAATCATTTTGCAAAGGATAATTGATGCTCAAAAAGATAATCTGGGTATGAAGCACATACGAGAGAAGATAAGGGCTGGAGTAGCCAAATGTTTCAAGGAAGACGATCAAGGTGTGATATGGTTTAAAAACCGCATAGTAGTGCCAAAGAACGAAGAACTCCGCCAGCAAATTCTTGATGAAGCACATCTTAGTCGTTATTCTATTCATCCCAGAAGCACTAAGATGTACCAAGACTTAAAGCAACATTACTGGTGGACAAAGATGAAGATCGAAATTGCACGCTATGTGGCTAAGTGTGACACTTGCAGACGTGTCAAGACCATACACATGAAAATTGCTGGTCCATTACAGTCGCTACCAATACCAACATGGAAATGGGAAGACATAAGTATGGACTTCATTGTGGGATTGCCCAGGACCGCGAAAGGGTATGACTCTATCTGGGTGATTGTTGATCGACTTACAAAGGTTGCTCATTTTCTGCCGGTCAAGACATATTACCCGGTACTTACCTATGCGGAATTATATATTGCTCGTATTCTCAGTTTGCATGGTGTTCCGAAGACTATAGTGTCGGATCGTGGACCACAATTTGTATCCAAATTCTAGGAAGAACTCCATAAATCCCTGGGTACTAAGCTGCTCCACAGTTCGGCCTATCATCCACAAACCAGTGGTCAGACTGAGAGGGTTAATCAGATACTTGAAGATATGTTGCGAGCATGTGTTCTGGACTTCTCACAGAAATGGGATGAATGTTTACCCTTGGCGGAGTTTTCATATAATAATAGCTATCAAGAAAGTATCAAGATGGCACCCTTCGAAGCTTTATATGGGCGACGATGTCGTACTCCGCTAAATTGGTCTGAACCTGGAGAAAGGCATTTCTTTAGGCCTGATATGGTGAAAGAGGCCGAGGATAAGATTCAGAAAATTATTTATAATATGAAGAAGGCACAAACTCGTCAGAAGAGTTATGCAGACACACGGCGAATGCCCTTATATTTCCTGGAAGGAGACTATGTTTACCTGAAAGTTTCACCAATGAAGGGAGTATCGCGTTTCGGGGTTAAAGGGAAGCTTGCACCTAGGTATATTGGTCCATTCTTGGTACTTGAGCAATGTGGACCAGTGGCATATCGACTTCAGTTACCCGAAACATTGTCTGCCGTGCATAATGTGTTCCACGTGTCACAATTGAAGAAGTGTCTTCGGGTTCCCAATCGAACCATTGAAGTAACAGATGTTGTCCTTGAACCGGACTTGACATACTCTGAGCACCCTATTCGAGTCTTGGATCAAAAGGACAGTATTACCCGGAGAAAAACTCTCAAGTTTTATAAGATACAGTGGAACCAGCATTCTGAAGATGAAGCTACTTGGGAAACTCAAGACTTCTTGAATAAGAATTTCCCAGGCTTTCTAGCCTCATGTAATTTGTAAAGTGTATATAGTTATTGCAATAAAGGAATGAACCCCCACATCACCCCTGCCTTGTACCAGAAATAAGGAAATAAAAGTATTCCGCGTTTCCTTTTCCATTACTTACCCTAGGACTTTTAATCTCGGGACGAGATTCTTTTATGGGGGGAAGGATGTAACACCCCTGGTGTTACTATAACTAAAACTTGAGCATGGCATCATAAGCATTGGCATTGCATATGTTTGATACACCTAGAGTGCATTCACTAGGCAAAAATTTCAAACAAGTTGTATTGTTTTAATGTTTTGCAAATAGAACCCTGAATAGGAAGCTTTACCCTAAATAGGGATTAAAGGGGTAAAACCTAACCCAAATTGAGAAAACCTAAAGGCTTTAGGGAAATAGTTATAAAATATCCTCAAAAATAAAGTTGAACCACAATTATACCCCTGGGATACTAAAAACCCTAATTGGAACCCGTGAAAACCCTAAAACCAAACCCTAGGGACCTATGTGCAAAATTAGCCCACTTTTGGGCTAAAGTGCAAAAACCAAGTCAAATAAGTTTCTTAAGTCCTTTGGTTCACAAATGTGTGGACTTGAAAGCCAAACCCTAAGTTTTGGACTCATTTGCAAAATGGACCTCATTTGAGTTCTATACTAAGTCTGAAATTCAGTGTTGAAGGCTCAACTTTGGGGCTTTGTAACTTTCAAATTATAAGATCTTTGCCCTTGGTCACCACATCAAAATTGTAACCTGATTATAGAAGAACAACTTTGCTTAAGGTGGTAAGCTCACTTGTTAAGAAAAATCCAGAGATAAGTAAGCCCAAAGTTGGACTGTCAGGCTGGTGGAATTCTGAAATTCAGAACTTCAGGGAAACAGAGCTAACTTTGGACTTGGATTTAAACATGATCCAGTGCAAGTTTGGGTATGATTCCCATAACAAATTTGTAGATGGTATATTACTCTACAAATTTGCTGCAGAGTGTGGATCACGTTGCCGTAGAAAATCTGGAGAAAAAGAGTTCTGAAGTTGCCCTGTCAGACATGTAGCAAGAAACTGAAACTGAACTTTTGATGGTACAGTAACCCGAGTGGATCAGGCCGCCAGCGCGGCAACTTCACCGCCGGCGACCGATTGCCGCCGTGATTCGTGCGGCAGCCGGTCCACGTTGTTCTCGGGTAAGTGGGTAACACTGGTGTACGCCGCCGTGGATAAGCTTCAACCGATAAAGAACTCCGGCCACCGTACTGTTCTAAAACACCGTGAACTCAACCCCGCCGTGGTCAGCCCAACTCCGGTTAGCTCTTCCCCTCTGCTCCCTTGTTTAAGCATTCTTATGCGTCTGTGATGCTTGCCGACCCACACAATTGAGCTAGGAGCCCTTTGGTCGCCGGGAACGCGACTGTCTTGCCGCGATGCTCACGGCCACCGTGGCCAGAGCTCGGTAGTTGGTTAATTGTGCAATTAAGTTAGGGGAAACGTTCTCCAGGTAGTGAATTTGGTTTAGGCTGAAGCTGAGCGCCGGTCATAGCCCCAATCGGCCGGTCCAGGACCTCGTCGGAGCCTCTCCGCGCGTGAACGCCGTCGTGGACTTTGGTCTGCGAAGAGATAGAAGGTGGAGGGCTTATCTGCAAACTGTCAGTGACACGGTGAAACAGTAATAGGACTTATCTCCAGTTAGCCGAGAACACGGGGGTCTCTGTGCAAAGCCGCCAGGGCGCGGGCGCGCGCGAGCGCTTTCTCCCTCTGAGCTGGGCCACTGGGCTGAAATCAGCCCAGTACTATTCATAAGTTTTTCTTTTTCTTTTTACTCCAGAGCTAAAACAATTTTAGAAATTGGTAGAAAAATGATAAAATTGTGAAACCAATTTTCCTAGGCTTATTATTTTCCCTAGAATTTAATAAAAATAGTTTTGTGATTTTTAGTAGAAATAAGAAATTTTAGGGCATTTAAAGTAGTTAAAAGTATTAGTTAGAGATTTTTAGAAAATAATTGGTAAGTCCAAAAATGCCCAAACTTTTTATGGGAACTTAAAACAATATTTAGAAGCTTTGGGTAGAGTTTGAATTGATTTGGACCTTGTTTGATCACCAAACCCCAAAACACCCCCCCTGCCCTATGAACTCCTTTACCGACTCCAGAAACCCTAAGTTCTCGGAGTTCCGTGAAGGAAAGTTGTATTCAAGACTTAGATAATAAATCTTTATTATCTTCGCACTCTCATGCACATTACATGGCATTCATTCTTATATATGTATATATATGGTTATGTTAGAACGTGAAGAAGAAATAGAAGTCACCGAAGAAAGGACACCACCACCTTCGGATTCTCAAGCAGGCAACTGCTTCTACTTCGATATTTGTGGATCCGAACCCGACTCACCTGTAAACGAAGGCAAGCCCCGGTGCATTTGCCACCTCCCTTGATGTTTTTAAAAATTCTTTCTCACTTGCTTGCTGCATTAGGTGATAGGAGTTGCTTGATAAAACAATTCTTGCATTACCTTCCTTGATCTTGATTACCCTCCTTGAAACCCTGTTTTTACAAAAAGGTTTTACTATGCTTAGTATTGCTTTAGAAAAACAAAAGGATTTGTTTTACAAAAGATGTTTGGCAAAGTGGGAGGGTTGTTTTCGAAAATAAAACTTGATGGTGAATCCATCATGGCCATGATGGATTCAACATCGGAAAAGATGTACCTCTGCCAGGTACCAAGTTTTTGGGTTAAAAGATTAAGCTGAGACCGGGCGGGTGACTTGCACGAGAAAAGAGTCTCGGTGTAGTGTCTCCGTCTGAGTCGATTAAGGACCTTGTCGATGTAGGCTTGATGATCGAGGACCCTTTAACTGGTCACATGCCTCGTCATGGGTAAGCCTTGCCTCGGGCAGACTAAGGCCAGAATAAGATAACACGAAATGGGCGTGGAGCGGTGGCGAGAGTAGCGTGTACCCTCCGTGGCAAGAGGCTGGACGGTGGTGTATCTGTGCTCTCGGTTTGCGTGAACCTGATCTGGTCTTAAGAACCCCGGTGGCGGGTTGACATATGCAAGGGTTAAGTGCTACATATGTCGTGTGATTGGAGATCCTCAGCTGAGTATAATCGATTCGGATCGCCGTACCTTCGCGGTTATGAAGACTTGGTCACTGACCTACACGTAGCATCCCACTAAAGATGACGGGTTTTTGTTAAGAAATTGGCTAGTGCAGGACCAGTGATTGAACTAGGGTAGAAAGAACTCTAGTTGCAGGTAATTGTACTTAACTTGACAAATAAAATTGGATTTTTAAGGATCCACTTTAGTAAGCATTTCTGCAAAACAGAGTCTTTGATCATTGAAAAGCCTTACCTTGACTCCCATATAACCAGCATACCCTTGAGAGTCTTTTCTTTAGTCGGGTAAGACTTGCTGAGTAATTCCATACTCAGGGTTTATCCCTTCGTTGTTTTAGGTGAGGAAGTAGCAGATTTCTGCTGCTTCTGTGCCAAGGTGGTTCCCCATGATGAAAAACAAGACTAAAGTGCGGGAGGACTTGGTCCTCCACATAGGTTCTTTTGCTTAAAGCTTTTCGGGAGGAGTTTGTGCCCCCCTTGGTTTGTATAATATTACTTTTCAGCACTCGCTTTTTGTACTGGTCTGTAATAAAACAACTTGAGCTGTTTTTTTGATAAATGTAAGTTATGTAATCTCTTCCGCAATTCTTTATCTCCGATGTTCTGTAATGTCTGCAAGACGGGTGAATCGTTCCTGGTAAGGTAAGGAAAGATACCGAACTTGTCAAGTGACTTAGGAACATCTACAGGGTGTCTGATGTCTGTTGGACAAGGACAACTGTAGGTGGGCCTAATTACTTGGGAGGTTCCGTCACACCCGGGGTCAAAATGCCGACAGTTGGCGCGCCAGGTAGGGGCCTGCTGCGTGTTGACGAACAGCTTCCCATCAAGCTCCAGATGGGTAGTCTCCAGCAACCTTTCCAGCCCGGGACGGTGCTCCGTTTCGGGAGTCTTCAGTTCATGTCCCTCGACGGTAGCTACGACATGATACTCCTTCCCCCGCCGCGCGACGGCAACGATGGCGGCCGACAACCCGCCCGCCGGCGGCGGAATCGACGACGTCTTCCTCACGTGGCGGAAGAACAACATTCGGGTTTATCACGTCGCCTCCCCCGCCGACGGAGGAGGAGGTGGGGCAACCAGGGCCAAGCAGGAGGTGGCACCTCGTCGGCTGTCGAGCGAGTCGACGGCGCCGGCGCCCTAATGGGGGACAAGCCGGGCATCGACCTCGCGTCTGAGATGAAGACGAGCGCAGTTTCCCCGCAACACGCCAACTCCAAGCAAATGAGCGACACCAGCATGCTCGCAAGGGACCTGATGGGCGTCACCCTTGTACCTGAGACGACGGTGCAGTCTACCCCTGACGTGACTTCGTCACCGCCCGTCGACCAAGAGGTACCGACCGATTCCCATCTCGTGCCTTTTGGATTCAGCCTCAACCCGCCAAGCAACTTTGCTTTGGTGGACGCTTTCATAGAGGCGAGTCCAAACCCTCCGGGGTATCGTATGCGGTCGCCGTGGGACCGGCTGACAGCCGTCTCGACCTACGGGCCCTCGGGTTCCGAGGAAGATGATGAGCCCGACTTTTGTTGGGATTTCTCCGGACTTGGTAACCCCAGTGCCATGCGGGACTTCATGACCGCATGTGACTACTGCCTCTCCGATTGTTCCGACGGTAGCCGCAGCTTCGGCGACGAGGACCGCGGCCCAAGTCGTGAATGTTTCCACGTCGATCTAGGGGGTCCCGGCGAAGGCAACCATCTTGGTATACTGGAAAACGGTGATCCCCCTAGGCCTACGCCTCGCGTTGACATCCTACGGGAGCTAGCTGTGATCCCCGTCCCGGCGGGGGGTCATGACTCACAGCTCGAGCAAATCCGCGAGATGCAGGTCAGGCTCGACGAGGGAGCAGGAACGCTTGAGCCGTTCCGCCGGGACATCGGGCAGGAATCGACGGGCCGACCTCCGGCCGGAGAAGCGCGTCATCTACCCTAGGGCATCCAGCACCGCATCACCGACGATGTCAGGGCAAGGCCGCCACCGGTTTCCAGTGGGGTCGGCCAGAACCTGGCTGCAGCGGCAATACTTCTCCGCGCGATGCCGGAGCCATCAACCACCGAAGGGAGGCGTATCCAGGGAGAGCTCAAGAACCTCCTGGAGAATGTCGCGGTCCGACGGGCCGAAAGCTCTGCCTCCCGAAGGCAGGGCTACCCCTCGGAGCATCGCGCCGCGACTTCCCGATTCACGCGGGAAGCCTCGGTCCATACCGGGCGCACACGCAACATAGTGCCTGCGGCTCCAGGTCGCCTCGGCAACGAGCACCATCACCGCAACCGTCGAACCCACCTCGACGAGAAGGTGCGCCGAGGCTACCACCCCAGGCGTGGGGGACGCTACGACAGCGGGGAGGATCGGATTCCCTCGCCCGAACCACCCGGTCCGCAGGCTTTCAGCCGGGCCATACGACGGGCGCCGTTCCCGACCCGATTCCGAACCCCGACTACTATCACAAAGTACTCGAGGGAGACGAGACCGGAACTGTGGCACACGGACTACCGGCTGGCCTGCCACCTGGGTGGAATGGACGATGACAACCTCATCATCCGCAACCTCCCCCTGTTCCTCTCCGACACCGCTCGAGCCTGGCTGGAGCACCTGCCTCTGGGGCAGATCTCCAACTGGGACGACCTGGTCCAAGCCTTCACCGGCAACTTCCAGGGCACGTACGTGCGCCCTGGGAACTCCTGGGATCTCCGAAGTTGCCGCCAGCAGCTGGGAGAGTCTCTCCGGGACTACATCCGGCGATTCTCGAAGCAGCGCACCGAGCTACCCAACATCACCAACTCGGATGTCATCGGCGCGTTCCTCGCCGACACCACCTGCCATGACCTGGTGAGCAAGCTGGGTCGCAAGACCCCCACCAGGGCGAGCGAGCTGATGGACATCACCACCAAGTTCGCCTCTGGCCAGGAGGCAGTTGAGGCCATCTTCTGGAAGGATAAGCAGCCCCAGGGCCGCCAGCCGGAAGATGTCCCCGAGGCGTCTACTCAGCGCGGCACCAAGAAGAAAGGCAAGAAGAAGTCGCAAGCGAAACGCGACGCCGCCGACGCGGACCTTGTCGCCGCCGCCGAGTATAAGAACCCTCGGAAACCTCCCGGAGGTGCCAACCTCTTCGACAAGATGCTCAAGGAGCCGTGCCCCTACCATCAGGGGTCCGTCAAGCACACCCTTGAGGAGTGCGCCATGCTTCGGCGCCACTTTCACAAGGCTGGGCCACCTGTAGAAGGTGGCAGGGCCCACGACGACGATAAGAAGGAGGATCACAAGGCAGGAGAGTTCCCCGAGGTCCACGACTGCTTCATGATCTACGGTGGGCAAGTGGCGAACGCCTCGGCTCGGCACCGCAAGCAAGAGCGTCGGGAGCTCTGAGCCGTTTCATCTCGCGCCTCGGCGAAAGAGGCCTGCCTCTGTACCGCCTCTTAAGAAAGGCCGAGTGCTTCACTTGGACCCCTGAGGCCGAGGAAGCCCTCGGGAACCTGAAGGCGCTCCTCACGAACGCGCCCATCTTGGTGCCCCCCGCTGCCGGAGAAGCCCTCTTGATCTACGTCGCCGCTACCACTCAGGTGGTCAGCGCCGCGATCATGGTTGAGAGACGAGAAGAGGGGCATGCATTGCCTGTCCAGAGGCCAGTCTACTTCATCAGTGAGGTACTGCCCGAGACCAACATCCGCTACCCACAAATTTAGAAGTTGTTGTACGCGGTGATCCTGACGCGGCGGAAGTTGCGACACTACTTCGAGTCTCATCCGGTAACTGTGGTGTCATCCTTCCCCCTGGGGGAGATCATCCAGTGCCGAGAGGCCTCGGGTAGGATTGCAAAGTGGGCGGTGGAAATCATGGGCGAGACAATCTCGTTCGCCCCTCGGAAGGCCATCAAGTCCCAAGTCTTGGCGGACTTTGTGGTTGAATGGGTCGATACCCAGCTCCCAACAGCTCCGATCCAACCGGAACTCTGGACCATGTTTTTCGACGGGTCGCTGATGAAGACAGGGGCAGGCGCGGGCCTGCTCTTCATCTCGCCCCTCGGGAAGCACCTACGCTACGTGCTACGCCTCCACTTCCCGGCGTCCAACGATGTGGCTGAGTACGAGGCTCTGGTCAACGGGTTGCGCATCGCCATCGAGCTAGGGGTTCGACGCCTCGACGCTCGTGGTGACTCGCAGCTCGTCATCGACCAAGTCATGAAGAACTCCCACTGTCGCGACCCGAAGATGGAAGCCTACTGCGATGAGGTTCGGCGCCTGGAAGACAAGTTCTACGGGCTCGAGCTCAACCACACCGCCTGACGATACAACGAGACTGTGGACGAGCTGGCTAAGATAGCCTCGGGGCGGATAACGGTTCCCCCGGACGTCTTCTCCCGAGACCTACATCAGCCCTCAATCAAGACCGACGACACGCCCGAGGCACCCTCGGCTCGGCCCGAGGCACCCTTGGCCCCCGAGGGTGAGGCACTGCGCGTCGAGAAGGAGCAGAGCGGGGTCACGCCTAATCAAAACTGGCAGACCCCGTACCTGCAATATCTCCATCGAGGAGAGCTACCCCTCGACCGAGCCGAAGCTCGACAGTTGGCGCGGCGCGCCAAGTCGTTCGTCTTGCTGGGGGACGGGAAGGAGCTCTACCACCGCAGCCCCTCAGGCATCCTCCAGCGATGCATATCCATCGCCGAAGGCCAGGAGCTCTTACAAGAAATACACTCGGGGGCTTGTGGCCACCACGCAGCGCCCCGAGCCCTTGTTGGAAACGCCTTCCGGCAAGGTTTCTACTGGCCGACCGCGGTGGCCGACGCCACTAGAATTGTCCGCACCTGCGAAGGGTGTCAGTTCTATGCGAAGCAGACACACCTGCCCGCTTAGGCTCTGCAGACCATACCCATCACCTGGCCGTTTTCTGTGTGGGGTCTGGACCTCGTTGGCCCTTTGCAGAAGGCACCCGGGGGCTACACGCACCTACTGGTCGCCATCGAATAATTCTCGAAGTGGATCGAGGTTCGACCCCTAAGCAGCATCAGGTCCGAACAGGCAGTGGCGTTCTTCACCAACATCATCCACCGCTTTGGGGTTCCGAACTCTATCATCACCGACAACGGCACCCAGTTCACCGATAGAAAGTTCCTGGACTTCTGCGAGGATCACCACATCCGGGTGGACTGGGCCGTCGTGGCTCACCCCATGACGAATGGGCAAGTAGAGCGTGCCAATGGCATGATTCTGCAAGGACTCAAGCCGCGGATCCACAACGACCTCAACAAGTTCGGCAGGCGATGGATGAAGGAAATCCCCTCGGTGGTCTGGAGTCTGAGGACAACGCCAAGCCGAGCCACGGGCTTCACACCGTTCTTTCTAGTCTATGGGGCCGAGGCTATCTTGCCCACAGACTTAGAATACGGTTCCCCGAGGACGAGGGCCTACGACGACCAAAGCAATCGAGCTAACCGAGAAGACTCACTGGACCAGCTGGAAGAGGCTCGGGACATGGCCTTACTACACTCGGCGCGGTACCAGCAGTCCCTGCGACGCTACCACGCCCGAGGGGTTCGGTCCCGAGACCTCCAGGTGGGCGACTTGGTGCTTCGGCTACGGCAAGACGCTCGAGGGCGGCACAAGCTCACGCCTCCCTGGGAGGGGCCGTTCGTCATCCCCAAGGTTCTGAAGCCCGGGACGTACAAGCTGGCCAACAGTCAAGGCGAGGTCTACAGCAACGCTTGGAACATCCGACAGCTACGTCGCTTCTACCCTTAAGATGCTTTCAAGTCGTTCATACACCTCGTTCACACACAAAGTCTAACCATCAAGGAAGGGTCAGCCTTGCCTCGGCAAAGCCCGACCCTCCCTCGGGGGCTAGAAGGGGGGAACCCCCTCTGCGTCAAAAATTTTCCTCGGAAAAGATCTTTTCTGCCGGAACGTCTTTCGTGCTTTTCGACTGCTTCGAAAGTGGGATCCTAAAAACGACGGAGTACACGTAAGCAGCCAAGGCTGACCGAGCCGAGGGATTCCTACGCCTCCGGGATACGGATACCTCACTCATCACCTTCTGCGATAAGTAACTCACGCTCGGATAGGTGACTCCGCGGACCGAACAAGTCTTCACGCTCGAAAACTCTTCTGCCGAAACGATTTTTCGGGCCTTCTAAACTATATCGATAACAGAATCCTACGGACGAGTAAGAGTACACGTAAGCGGCAAGGCCGACCGAGCCGAGGGACTCCTATGCTGTGGGGGATAGATATCCCCCGGGTCCACTAAAGAAATAAAAGATCTCCCGAAAGGCCCAAGGGCCCAATAAATCGTAAGATCGTTCTTTCGTGGGCCTGGGGAAAAACGATCAACAAAGCAGAGAAGACGTAAGGCTGGATTGGAGCAAACCCGGACGGCCCACAACGTCGAACAAGTAAATCCCAACGGAGACCCGACTTTCCCGCGCTGAAGCCCCCATGCAATGGAGCCATGCGAGGATAAGTCGGCGAGGGTTACGTAGGGATAAACTCAAGAGATTCACTACCTTTCAGCTACTTGTTGTTATCATATCCACGTGTACTGCCCCACGGTCGAGTATATAAGGCCTAGGGGGCACCCCTTCAGAAGGATCGACCCTATTTTTGACCAAGCCACTTACGTAAACTCTATGTGCCTTCAATCCAGAGAGCCTTCTTGTAACCACACTCGAATACTCACCAGGACGTAGGGTGTTACGCATCTCTAAGCGGCCTGAACCTGCAAATCTTGTCCACTGTCCCTCGTGCAATCAGGCACGAACCATTTTGCTACAGTCGTTGACACCGTCCTACTCCTAAAAACACCTTGAGGGGTAACCCCGGGTGTGCGGTCGGACCCAAAACACCGACAGCTGGCGCGCCAGGTAGGGGGTGTGTCGACGATCCAAGCTAGCTCAATGGCCGTCACCTTCCACAGCAAGATCATCATGTGTCCCGGATCCATATTCTGCTTCGGGACAATCTCATCTATAGCGGATGAAGAGGGAATTCTACACCGCATCGTGGACCCGCCGGAAAAGAAGTCTCCTCCAACGAACTCCGAAAAAGCTGGAGAAACGCAACTTCCGACCCTTCGGAAAAAGATCGTCTCTGGAAAGGCTGGAGCTGGAAGCTCGCCGACCCGGGAGACTCCGCTGTCTACTTCCCCGACAAATGAATGGACACGGATCGCGAGGAAGAAGGAGACCAGGGAAAGGCAAGTCGTTCTTTCCGTTACTCCGGCCTCAAAGGAGAACGGAAAGAAAGTCGCCACGACAGCAGCACCATTCTACCCCGACGTCCTCTTCATCGGGAGAGTGGAGTCGCCCGTCGTCTCTGACGATAAACCGACCGCACCTGGAGAAGAACCACCCCAACGAGAATCCCGCCGACGGAGGAACCGACGCATGAACATTCGACGACATCATGCGGCCGGAGAACGGGATCCGGAGCAGCCTGTCTCGCGAGACGAGGTCTCGGAGATAGGAGAAACTCCAGAGGAACGCGCCTTCAGAGAGCGAAGGAATTCCCGACGACGTGATCGCCGACGGACTCAGGAGCAAGCCGAACAAGATGCAAGGCAACGCCGGGAGAATCTGCTCTTCGGGCGCAACCTGAACCCCGACTTCGCCCGAGCTATGAACACGCCAAGCAAAGTCGGAGGCGTACTAGCTCGGATAGCTGATGGACTTCCTCGGACTCCCGACGCCAAAGGATACCGACGACTATTTTCTCAGGCGGCCAACCATCTTCTACCGCTCGCTCACCCGCCGAACGACCTACGACACGCCATCAACAGTCGCCGAGACGCGCGAAGCTCTATCAATGCTTCGCGCGAACGGCGGCATGAAAACGAAATTCGCCGTCGGGAGGAGTATGATCGAGATCATGGCTTTCCGACTCAAAGCCAGGCCACCAGGACTGAGTCGGCAACAGCTTCAACTGGCGGTACCACCCGGGGACGGTCGAGGAACCACCATCGCCACTCCCCTCCCCGGGATAAACATCGTCCCCGACGACAGGAGGACACGTGCGGAGTATCCGCTCTTACTCCGCGCCTTAGGGCCATCCAATGGCCTCCCAACTTCAAGGTATCCAATGTCGACAAATATGAACCGAAGCAGGATCCAGGGGGTTGGCTAGCCGTCTACACCACAGCTGCTCGGGCTGCCGGGGCATCTGAGGACGTCATGACCGCGTATCTGCCCATTGTCCTTGGGCAAGATGCGCTGCAGTGGCTACGACATCTACCCCGACATTGCATCGACGACTGGGGAGACTTCAGTCGACGTTTCACCGCCAACTTCCAGTCCCTCTCCGACAAGCCAGCGCAACCATGGGACCTCAAATCCATCAAGCGCCGAGGGGACGAGACTCTCCGGCCCAGGATCTCATTGGAGGAGCAAAGCCCGCACCGGCAGCACCACGACGTGACGCGAACCAACCGCCCGACAAACGCTGGGAGAAGAGGCCTCGTGAAGAAGTACACGCCGCCGGACCACCCGCCTCTCGCGCCCGAGGAGGACCTCGTGGAGGCGAGCGCACGCTCGACGACATCCTCGACGCCCAGTGCCCGTACCACAAGGACATGCGCCACACTCTTCGTAACTGCCGGGACTTCAAGCACTCCGTCGGGCACGGCCGACCCGTCCAACCTCTACCGCCTCCTCCGCCGAGGGGAGGACCAGATGAACCACGACAGCCCCATCAGCAGGAGGAGGGGGGAGGAGGAGCCTTCCCACGCGTCGACAGGGAGGTCAACGTCATCTTCGGCGGACATGGGTCGCAGGAGAACAAAAGACAACAAAAGCTCAACGACCGCCAGATACTGGTGGCGACCACCGGTCCTCCCGCCCCATACCGGTGGTCGGAGCACCCAATCACTTTCACTCGGGAGGATCAATGGCTCAACTTCGACCATCCAGGCAAATACCCGCTCCTCGTCGATCCGGTGATCCGAGAGAGCCGGGTAAAGAAGGTGCTAGTGGACGGGGGGAGCAGCATCAACGTCACTTTCCCCCGGACACTCCAAGGCTTGGGAGTTCACCTCAAAGAGCTCCACGAGTCGGACACTCCTTTCTTCGGCATCGTGCCGACGGAAGGGGAATACCCGCTGGGCCACATCTACATGCCAGTCACCTTCGGAACTCCGGAGAACTACAGAACCGAGTTCCTGAGGTTCGAGGTGGCGAACTTCGACTGCGGGTACAACGCCATCATTGGGAGGCCGGGGCTGGCTAAGTTCATGGCCATTCCACACTATACATACATGATACTGAAGATGCCAGGACCGCAGGGAATCATAACTGTGCGCGCCGACTTCCAAGGCGCCGCAGAATGTTTCCGAGTGGCCATCCAAGCAGCCCTCACCACCAAGCCGTCAACGGTTCCTTCTACACCGGCGAACTCTAAGCCTGAGGAAGACCTCGTTGTACCGGCAAACGAAGCTCAGGCTGCGACCTCTATGCGGCCGACTGAAGAAACCAAGCGGATCAACCTGGGGTTCGCTGATGAGCGCAAGATGGCCACCATCAGCTCCAGTTTGAATGACAAATAGGAAAGCGCGCTCGTCCAGTTCCTGCAAGATAACCGAGACGTATTCGCATGGCAACCTGCGGATATGCCGGGAGTCCCAAGAGAACTGGCCGAGCACAAATTGAAGGTCTATCCCCAGGCGAGGCCGATCCGGCAAAAGCTACGTCGTTTCACGCCCGACAAGAGAGAGGCCATTCGTGCCGAGTTAGCTCGCTTGGTCACGGCGGGATTTATTAGAGAAGTATTACACCCCGAGTGGCTAGCCAACCCTGTTCTTGTACTCAAAAAGAATAAAGTGGATTGGCGCATGTGCGTCGACTATACTGATCTCAACAAACACTGTCCGAAGGATCCCTTCGGGCTCCCGAGGATAGATCAGGTGGTGGATTCCACCGCTGGGTGTTCTGTGCTGTCTTTCTTAGATTGCTATTTCGGGTATCATCATATTAGTTTGGCAAAGGAAGACGAGGAGAAAACGGCGTTCATCACTCCGTTTGGTGCTTTCTGTTATACCTCCATGCCGTTCGGCCTCAAAAACGCTGGAGCGACTTATCAGAGAGCCATTCAAACATGCTTAGCCGATCACTGGGGCAAGCGGGTGGAGGCTTACGTAGATGATGTGGTAATCAAAACAGAGAATTCGGAAAACTTCATCGAAGATTTACAGCTAGTTTTCAACAGCCTGAGAAGATATAGATGGAAGCTCAATCCTGAAAAATGTGTTTTCGGGGTACCAGCAGGAAAGTTGCTCGGGTTCATCGTCAGCAACCGGGGAATTGAGGCTAATCCGGATAAGATTGAAGCTATCATGAAGATGGAAGCTCCCCGTTCACAAAAGAAAGTTCAGCGACTCACTGGATGTATGGCAGCTCTGAGCAGATTTATATCCAGGCTGGGAGAAAAAGGTTTGCCATTTTACAAGCTACTCAAGAAGGTGGATAAATTTCAATGGACTTCAGAAGCACAAGAAGCTCTAGACGCACTGAAGAAATTCTTGACAACACCACCAGTATTGAAACCACCCCGGCGAGCTACGCCGATTCAACCGGCTGAAGATTTGTTGTTGTATATCTCTTGCACGACTCACGTGGTAAGCACCGCGTTGGTAGTCGAGCGAGTAGAAGAGGGACATGCCTATCCAGTACAACATCCTGTTTACTTTATCAGTGAAGTTCTAGGCCCCTCGAAGAAAAAGTATCCTCAGGTTCAGAAGCTAGTATATGCAGTACTTCTAACTGCCCGCAAGCTGCGTCACTACTTTGACGACCACAAAGTCATAGTAGTCACTGGTTTTCCAATAGGGGACATTCTTCGCAACAAGGAAGCCATTGGCCGAATAGCCAAGTGGGCTTGCGAGTTGGGATCCCACGATATCGAGTTCCGACCTCGCACTGCCATCAAAACTCAAGCACTGGTTGACTTCGTATCAGAGTGGACAGAGCAGCAAGTACCAGACAATCCAGAAACTGCAGAAGTATGGCGAATGTATTTCGATGGCTCGCTGAAGCTGCAGGGAGCAGGAGCAGGGATTCTCTTCACTGCACCTGGAGGCGAGCACCTCAAGTACGCTCTCCAGTTGCTATTCCCGGCCTCTAACAATGCAGCCGAGTATGAAGCTTTGATACACGGATTGAACATCGCCATGTCACTGGGCGTCAAGAGATTGATGGTATACGGAGATTCTCTGGTAGTCATCAGCCAGACAAACAAGGAATGGGATTGTTCAAGTGATTCAATGGGAAAATATTGCGCTGCCATCCGAAAGCTGGAAGATAAATTCGAGGGTCTGGAGTTTCATCATATAGAAAGAGATCGGAACACGGCGGCCGATGTACTGTCCAAGCTCGGATCCAGTCGGACTCAGGTCCCGCCCGGGGTCTTCGTGCAAGAAATTCTCCAGCCGAGTATCTCAATGGATCAAACAGAAGAATGCAACATCATAGATCAACCCGAGTCAGACTCTGATGACTGGAGACGGCCGATTATTAAGTATATAAGGAATGAAGAAGAACCAGATGACAAGAACTCGGCAGAGCGCATTGCCAGACAATCAGCTCACTATACACTCATTGGGGAGGTATTGTACAGGAGGGGCGCGTCAGGCGTCCTCATGAAGTGCGTTCTCCCGTCCACCGGAAAGCAACTTCTGGAGGAAGTCCATGCAGGGCAGTGTGGAGTACATGCAGCATCCAGAACACTAGTCGGGAAGGTCTTCAGGTCAGGATTCTATTGGCCGACGGCGAAGAACGATGCAGCCGAGTTAGTTCAGAGATGCGAAGCTTGCCAATACCTGTCAAAGCAACAGCACATGCCAGCACAGCAGCTACAGACCATACCAGTAACTTGGCCTTTCGCATGCTGGGGACTGGATATGATTGGACCTTTCAAGAAAGCTCAAGGAGGATATACCCATGTATTGGTGGCGATTGACAAATTCACTAAATGGATAGAGTTCCAGCCCATTGCTTCTTTAACCTCTGCTAAAGCCGTGGAATTCATACAAAGCATAATATTCAGATTCGGGATACCAAACAGTATCATCACTGACTTGGGATCCAACTTCACCAGTTCAGAATTCTTTGACTTCTGCGAGCAAAAGAGCATTCAGATCAGGTACGCATCTGTAGCGCATCCAAGAGCCAACGGGCAGGTTGAGCGAGCCAACGGAATGATATTGGAGGCACTCAGGAAAAGGGTCTTCGATAAGAATGAAAAATTCGCAGAAAATGGATAAGAGAACTGCCTTATGTCGTTTGGAGCTTGAGAACCCAACCTAGCCGAGCCCTGCATGGAAACACTCCTTTCTTCATGGTCTATGTGTCGGAGGCAGTGCTACCTGCTGATCTCAAGTTTGGGGCGCCAAGATGGATCTTTGAAAGCATAGCAGAAGCCGAGGCCACCAGGCTGGAGGATATTGATATACTTGAGGAAGAACGACTGAATGCAGTGATCCAATCAGCACGGTACCAGCAAACTCTAAGGCGCTATCACGACAAGGCTGTGCGACAACGCTTCTTTTCGATAGGAGACCTCGTCTTCCGCCGAATTCTAACGGGGGAGGGACGGCACAAGTTATCACCCTTATGGGAAGGGCCTTTCATAGTAGCAGAGGTTACTCGGCCCGGATCGTATCGCCTCACCCAGATGGATGGCACAGAAGTTGGGAACTCCTGGAACATAGAGCACCTCAGAAAGTTTTACCCCTAGCTGTATTTCAAAACAGCTGGGGCGACCATGTATTCTGTAAAATGGAAATACGTCATCAATAAAGAGAGATTTCAAAGATACTCGGCTCGTTTACGACTGACTTGCATTCTTACTTAACTCGGGGTGACCACTATGCCCTACAAACGGAGCAATCGACTTAAGTCGGCAACGACTTAAGGCGGTGCAACATGCTCACGCTTACTTAACTCGGGGTGACCACTATGCCCTACAAACGGAGCAATCGACTTAAGTCGGCAACGACTTAAGGCGGTGCAACATGCTCACGCTTACTTAACTCGGGGTGACCACTATGCCCTACAAACGGAGCAATCGACTTAAGTCGGCAACGACTTAAGGCGGTGCAACATGCTCACGCTTACTTAATTCGGGGTGACCACTATGCCCTACAAACGGAGCAATCGACTTAAGTCGGCAACGACTTAAGGCGGTGCAACATGCTCATGCTTACTTAACCCAGGGTGACCACTATACCCTACTAACGGAGCTATCGGCTAAAGTCAGTGGTGGCTTAAGCCGGTGCAGCTTACTCGCGCTTACGCAATTCAGGGGATGACCCCCATGTCCCGCAAACAAACTTCATAATCATCATGCAGCGTTACCACAAACTTGCGAATTAATAAATTCTGATACGATAAGAGAGTGATCATGTCATTCGAATGATAGGCTGATATCCTCTAACGAGTACTTGATCATACTAACCGCGCGCTCATAGCACACAAAATGTTTCTCTATTTTCCAATGTCTTTCTCAGGAACGATTGACGAAGAAGGGCGATTCGAAGAATCGGGGGCAGCATTCACATCGGCTTTTATGTCTTCAGGGACAACCACGCCGGGTCTCCTCATCAAGATTCGTCCCGCCCGAATAGCCTTGTCCATGGCTTTATCGCGCTGGTCTTTGAGAGTAGCAGCAGTCTCTTCGGCAATTTTAGCAGCCAACTGAGCAGCTTCTAACTCCTGGGCAATGGTTTTCTTGGAAGCTCGGAGTTCTTTGATGGTGGCATCCTTCGCTGATAGCAATCGCCTAAGACTGGTCACTTCATCCACGGATTCTTGCAACCTACAACGCTGATTGTCCAGTTCCTCCATTGTGAAGCGGTGACTCCTCTCTAAGATGGTCAGCGAGTTGTTAGAATCTCGATACAATCTGTCCAGATTGTCGCGAGAAGCAGCAAGGATACGTTTTTCTTCCTACAAGCAAAAATCAACTCCTTCAGAATCCAAGCAAGTAATAAGAGCATAGCAAGACGAGGCACGGTTTTGTAAGTTACCTTTTCAGAGTCAAGCCGAGCATGAAGAGAAGAACTCAGAGCGTTGGCGTCATCCAAAGCAGCGGAGACCTGATTCAGTTCAGTCTGGCTCTGAGAATACTTCTCCTCGAAGTCAGCACACCGTTGAGCCATTTCAGCTTGATCTCGGGAATGTTTTTCCTCAAGAACTGCAATCTGTCGAGTCATTCCTATCAAGAGGTAATCAAACGAAAGGAGGTCAGAAGGTAAAACAATCTACGAATAAAGGCAAGGAAGAAGAAGAAGGGCACTAACCAGCATTAGTTGCCTCCAACTCGGATACACGACGATGAAGCGACTCCGGATTCCAACGCTCAAGAGATGAAGCCACTTCTGGGATGGAAGCACCCTGCGATCTCAGCTGGCTGGCCATCCCATCCACCAAAGCCTAATGAGAAGAGCGGATGAACATAATGACAAAAATTCATGCAACGTAAAGATCAAGCTAAAGTACAGCACAGTACCTGGAGGATGGAAAAGAACGAAGGGATCCCCAAGTCAGGAGAAATCAGCTGATAACCAGGTGCCAGACCACCACCCGAAGCAGTTTGCAACAGACCAGCAGGAACGAGCTCAGTACATTCAACAGAGCCTAATGCCAGACCAGCGGGGATGATGCCCTCTAAAGCGACTCCCTGATCCAGAGTTTGGGCCACCACCATACCGCCAGAGTGTGGAGGTGAACCCGCATGAACATCCATGGAAGTGCAGGAAGGAGACCTTGCTCGGACACCCTCGGGGGCTGGGTCACAGTTGGCACTGCCCACTTGAGCCGGATCATCTCCGGCAACACCCTCGGGGGCTGGGCAGTGGCTTATACTCTTCACCCGAGCTAAGTCTTCCCCGGCGACATCCTCGGGGGCTGGGCACGTGTCAGCACTATTCAAGGGGTCCAAGCTCTCTGCCGTAACCACCTCTAAGGTTGACGGGCCTTCAGCTACTTCCATGGGACCAGAACAATCCAAGTCAGCATCCCGACCCTCGAGATCGTGCTCTAAGGTCGACGAGGCACGGGATGACCTCAATCCGGCATCTGGCACGGCAGCACAAGTCTCTGTTGCGTCATCATCCACAGGTTCTGATAGCAAGTCCTCTGGGACCATATCCTCTAGAGTTTGATCAAAGTTGGCCATGGACAGTTCTTGCAGACCAATAAGGGCAGACAAAGCAGGAGAAGGAACTCCACTACTTCCACCGCTGGCGATGAACTGCCGACTGTTTTTCCGAGTTAAAGGAGCTTCATCTTCTTCCCCTTCATCCTCCACAGCGGCGACGCAAGCAGCACTCCCATTGGGATCAGCAACAGTTTGGGCACACCCATTGGGATCAGTGTCAGTAAGACCAGTTGTAGGCACTTCTTCAGCAGCAGGAGCTAAGGTACCGGCGTCCTCATCAAAACTGGATACTCGCCGGAGGCGTCTTCTCTTCTTCTTTTGCTCATCAGCAGAAGGCTCGGGCTGACTGGTTCGGCTAGGGCGTCTCAGGCAAGTACTGACAGGTTTCGGGACATCCAAAGTTGTATCAACCTCTGGAAGGGGCACCACTGCCAACGTACCATCAGGAGCAGCATCGGACGAATCCTCAGCTAACAGATCAAGCATGTCATTTATGTCTGCATCACTAGGGTTCAGAGGCACTTCAAAATAAACCTGCCGTTCATCATCAGGAATCGCCCCGAGCGAAGCAACCAAAGTACTGACTTCTTCAGCAGAGGGTCGCACTCTAAGGCCCAAATTGCTATCAGTCACAGGCGGATTTGACACAAAAAGTGTGAAAGCTTTGGGAGGAGGTAGGTTCCAAGCCGAGTATGCCACTGGAGCACCAACATTTGAAACTTTACCCCTGAGGATCATTTCAAGTCGGCTTACCAAGTCAACAGAAGGAATTCTCCTATTGGTAACCCGAGTTGAGTCGGCCAGCCCTCGATACATATATGCCGGATAGGCCCTGTCTTTCAGTGGCTGAATGTTCTTGAAAACAAAATCAGTGACCACAGCTTCGGCAGTCAGACCTCTCTCTTTCAGTAATCCGACTTCAGTAAGCAACACGCCTGCCTCGGCCACTTCCTGATCTGTGGGAGACTCAGTCCAACTCGGAGTGCGAACGTCTGGCTGTCTTCCTGACCGGGAGGGGAGAGAATTTCCATAATTATCAACTATAAACCACTCCAGACGCCACCCTTTAATGCTATCTTTGAGGGGAATCTCAAGGTACTCGGTCTTCCGCCCACGGCGCATCTCCAAACTGGCACCTCCGACCAGCTGATGTTGCCCCCCGGCCATCCCAGGGCGACAATGATACAGATACTTCCATAAACCGAAATGCGGCAGCACACCGAGGAAGGCTTCGCATAGGTGAACGAAAATGGAGATTTGGAGAATGGAATTAGGGTTCAAATGGGTCAAGTTGATATGATAGAAGTCAAGGAGGCCACGGAAAAAAGGAGAGATGGGAAGGCCGAGGCCGCGGAGAAGAAAAGGAGCGTAAACTACAGACTCGTGGGTATCCTCTGTTGGGACAGTTGTCCCGTGGAAAATCCGCTAAGAACAGAGCTCCCGCGGAGGAAGAACCCCGATGGAGACGAGGCGGAGAAGTTCAACTTCGGAAATAACAGACATATGGTTACCTGCGAAGGGTAACTAACTGTTGGGGTCGATTGCGGGGATCACCGCAGCAGACGAGTTCGCAGTTTTCCTCTTGGGCGCCATCTTGCTTCTCACTGGTGAACAGAGTAGGAGGCGAGTGGCAGAGAAGATTCAGATGCGGAAATGCAAGAATTAGGGCACGGAAAGCAAAGGCGGCTAAAAGCGAAACTCTTATGGGATATTCTTGAGCCAGATACCGCTTCAAAAAGTGCCCAGTCATCACCCGGCAGTTATTTCTGAAACCTCAGCATGCCACGTGGACATCTGGCAGTTATTTCCGAAAAAGCCGACGTGCCACTTCATCACTCGGTTATTATCCTCAAAATAACTCGCGTGGCCGGCTATTGCTCAGCGTTGCCTCTAAAACGCTGACCCCGTATTCAATCGCTCGGCATTACTTCTAAAATGCCGACGCCGACCTTCAATCACTCGGCGTTGCTTCCCAAACGCTGATCTCGTATTCTATCGCTCGGCATTACTTCTAAAATGCCGACGCTGACCTTCTATCACTCGGCGTTGCCTCTAAAACGCTGACCTCGTATTCAATCGCTCGGCATTACTTCTAAAATGCCGACGCCGACCTTCAGTCACTTGGCGTTGCCTCTAAAACGCTGGTCTCGTGTTCTATCGCTCGGCATTACTTCTAAAATGCCGACGCCGACCTTCTATCACTCGGCGTTGCCTCTAAAACGCTGACCTCGTATTCAATCGCTCGGCATTACTTCTAAAATACCGACGCCGACCTTCAGTCACTCGGCGTGGCTTCTAAAACGCCGATCTCGTGTTCCATCGCTCGATGTTACTTCTAAAACGCTGACGCCGACCTTCGCTGACTTGGTGTTGCCTCTAAAACGCTGGTCTCGTGTTCTATCGCTCGGCATTACTTCTAAAATGCCGACGCCGACCTTCAGTCACTCGGCATGGCCTCTAAAACGCCGATCGCGTGTTCAATCGCTCGGCGTCGCTTCTAAAATGCTGATGTCGACCTTCACTGACTCAGCGTTGCCTCTAAAACGCCGGTCTCGTGTTCGATTGCCCGATGTTACTTCTAAAACGCTGACGTCAACCTTCAATCGCTCGGCGTTGCTTCTAAAACGCCGACACCGACTACAATATTACTCGGCAGCTACTTCTGGAAGCGTCAATGTGATGCGCAAGTTATTCATCTACTATATAAAAAAAAATCAGTTCGACAAACAGAGAAAGCGAGTCATCGAGAAGGGGCCAACGACAGTTCTTCATTAAGGGGAAGTTAATAAGTTTACAAACCAACTCTTCGCGAGTTGGTGCCTCCCTACTTCTACTCTACATTACTACTACTACTAAAACTACACTACACTACTCTACATTACTACTACATTATTCTAACTACACTATACTAATATCTAATGACCAGTGGCGTTTAGCCACTGGCCTTGCTACTGCTGCCCTTGCCGCCGCCGCCCCTGGTGCTGCCCTTGCCGCCGCCGCCCCTGGTGCTGCCCTTGCTGCTGCCGCCTCTGGTGCTCCCCGTGCTGCTGCCGCCTCTGGTGTTGCCCTTGCCGCCGTTGCCCCCGCCGCCGTTGCTGCCGTCACCGTCGCCATCGCCACCGTCGTCGTCGTCGTCGTCATCTTCGTCCTCGCCGCCGTCCGAGTCCTCCTCGTCCGAGGAGAACTCGGACTCATCCGAGCCCTCGAGCCCGGAGCGCTCGACAGCCCGGATGTACATCCAGACCTCCGCGGCAATCCCCTGGGAGTCGTCTGAATCATCAGACGACGCCGGGGGAGAGACGGGAGCCGGGGATCCCTCGGACTCGGAGGAGAACTCCTCCTCCGAGTATTCCGAGTCACCGAAATCCTCCGACGGAGGAGTCGGCTCGCGCTTGCGCTTAGTACCCTTGCCCATGGTGGAAGCAGACAGAGGGGAGAAGAAGGACGCAGTAAAGAACAGCGAAGAGATGTGAAAAAACCAGAGGAGCAAGGGCGTTATTTATAGAAAGGAAAGGCAACCGCTCACTTCCAACCGCGGTCACTGAACAGTCGCAAAGCATTCAATAAGCACTCCCACCCATCTGAAGACACGTCAGACAGCAGACGCCGTTTCATGCAACACTATACCCATTGGGACTCCAGTCAACAGCGCAAAGGATATGATTACACTAGCCGTCCCATCACATTACTACTAAGAAGCAGCCGGCTAAAACACTCAGCGTACCAAGCCGTCCCTTGCCCACACCCATTGGGGGGGACGCCCAGGAATTATCAGTATATTTTCCAAAACGATCACATCCGTGCAGGGCACGCAGTAAATACCTCAAGACAAAAATGAGATATCAGTAAGGATCAGAGGAAAGCCAAATATAGCCAGCAAAGTACAAGATATGGCCGACAGAAGCGATGTGAAGACTAGACAGAGAACGTTCATCAAACGTCCAATCAAGTCGCAGAAGCAAATAAATTGCATTACCTAGCAAGATATGGATGGATTGCAAACTCGGCTGCTAAAGACAAAATATATGCTGACCTCTGCAGCAAAATTTTGATGACATAATGCTGACCTCCAAAGCATAATGCGAATAGCTTCGTGCCAGTTTTTACAAGCAAAAGGAAGACCTTCGAATGGATTATCCTTAAAAAATCCATTTGAAGGTCGGGGGCTACACCCATTGGGTGCACCTTCGGTGCACCCCATGGATTATCATTCTAAACCGATATAGTGCCGACTTCTAAGGCGTGGGACAAGATTGAAAAGACCAATCCTCAACCGAGGTACAGGAGCGCACATGGAGATAATTTTTGGGGAAGACCTTCGAGTAGATTACCTTCTAAAATCTACTCAAAGGTCGGGGGCTACACCCATTGGGTGCACCTCCGGTGCACCCAATGAAGTTCAGAATCCTACGAGTCAAAATGCCGACCTCTAAGGCACAAGCACAGAACTAAACTTCGGTCGAACGAGTGATCGGAGCAAGAGAAGACAGCAGGAAGTCATTTTCCTGGACCTTGGATCTTTGGGTTGATTACCTCTAAATCAACCCAAAGATCGGGGGCTTGTGGGGGATAGATATCCCCCGGGTCCACTAAAGAAATAAAAGATCTCCCGAAAGGCCCAAGGGCCCAATAAATCGTAAGATCGTTCTTTCGTGGGTCTGGGGAAAAACGATCAACAAAGCAGAGAAGACGTAAGGCTGGATTGGAGCAAACCCGGACGGCCCACAACGTCGAACAAGTAAATCCCAACGGAGACCCGACTTTCCCGCGCTGAAGCCCCCATGCAATGGAGCCATGCGAGGATAAGTCGGCGAGGGTTACGTAGGGATAAACTCAAGAGATTCACTACCTTTCAGCTACTTGTTGTTATCATATCCACGTGTACTGCCCCACGGTCGAGTATATAAGGCCTAGGGGGCACCCCTTCAGAAGGATCGACCCTATTTTTGACCAAGCCACTTACGTAAACTCTCTGTGCCTTCAATCCAGAGAGCCTTCTTGTAACCACACTCGAATACTCACCAGGACGTAGGGTGTTACGCATCTCTAAGCGGCCCGAACCTGCAAATCTTGTCCACTGTCCCTCGTGCAATCAGGCACGAACCATTTTGCTACAGTCGTTGACACCGTCCTACTCCTAAAAACACCTTGAGGGGTAACCCCGGGTGTGCGGTCGGACCCAAAACACCGACATACGCCTCCGGGATACGGATACCTCACTCATCACCTTCCGTGAAAAGTAACTCTCGTTCGGACAAACAATTATGTTACCGACAAATAAGTCCAGACACTCGAAACAAGAGGAAAAGAAACACAACTTTACAACACGACGACAGTGTGTTTGGGCCTCGGCGGCCGCAGAAAACATACACACACTACAAGGTAAACCGATCCTGCAGGCTCGGACCTTGACGGAGGGGGAGCAGCAGCACCCTCGGCGTCAACTACACCTTCGGCGAAGTCCGACCGAGCCTCGGACGGCGACACGGTCGGAGGATCTCCACTCCGAAGGACGACATCAGCACCACGCCCGGGCCGTCGCCGCCAGGGTCTTCTCCAGGAATCCGGCCCGAGCAGACGGTTCGGCCGGCCACCCCGAGGCCTCAGCCAGCTGTCCCCCGAGGACATCAGCCCGGCTCGTGGCCTCGGCAACTCGACTCCTGCGTCGGTCCTGCCAGTGGACAGCCCAGCCAGGCTCCGGCCGACGAAGTCTTCTTTTCGAGCCAACTCTGCCTCTGTCCATGCTGACACTGTTGCCTCCGGTTTCGGCTCATCGAAGAGCAGCCGATGATTTCCTTTAACTAAGCAAGAGAAGCCTCGGGCGGCAAGGCCGACCGAGCCGAGGGACTCCTACGCCTCCGGGATACGGATACCTCACTCGTCACCTTCGCACGAGGCAACTCACACTTGGTTAAGCAGTCCAGTTAGCCGACAGGCGAGTCCTAGTGCTCGAAATGAGGAAAAAACACGGCTCCGTGCTGAAAATACATACATGTTCAGGCCCCGACAACCACAATGAACGAGACACCGGCACTCAAGGTGCCATTACAAACGGAACTCCGGTTCCGTCCCCGCGGGTATGAACAACCTCCACACCGGGGAGCCCGCGGCGACAAGCTCCGGGCGGCTCGCCAGCGACCTCTGCAGCAGCAGCCATGGTCCCAGGACAGACGCAGCCACCGGAAGGCTCTCGTTCGCGTCCCCACTCAAGGGACGCAAACCAGACATTAAAGCCAAAGAGCCGGAGGTCGGTCCGTAGGCGGCACTGACGGCCTCGACGGTGGGGAAGCTTCCTCCAGCTGCCACCACGTCAGCACCGACGGCGGCGTCTGCCTCTCCACCAATGCCGCACCGGCGAACACGGGCCGCTCCAAAGCGCACCGGCAGGTCCTCGCTCCCGTCCTTGCCACGAAAGCGAGGAGGAGGACGGAATGTTGCATCCTAGCTGGGCAGCAACAGTTCGCCTTCCCCGACATGGCTGGAGGACGCCTCCTCCGCAGAGCTGGAGGATGGTTTCCACCACCAGAAGCTGGAAGAGGAGGTGGCCAGCCGACCCGTGCGGGAGGTAGAGCCCCGGCTCACCTCGCTCTCCGCCCCAGCAAGGATGATGAACATCCTTGAAGCTGAGGGCGGGACCAAGATCGCAGCCCGGCATGCTTCTCCCCACCCAGGGGCTGGTGGTCACCGTCTTGGGTGACCACCGGCGAGGGGATGCGGCTGGGCTGCCTGATGAAAATCCTTGAAGCCGAACGATGGCTGAAAGGTACCAACTTCCGTGGAGTTGCGTTCCTCCAACGACAAGGCGGAAGGACTGCGAGTGTTCCCCATCCGGGGGCTCAGAAGGTGGAAAGACGCGATGCATAAGGGGAGCGCGAAGACATGGTTGCCTTTCAAGGGGGTCACCCTCCTTTTAAAGGCAACTCTCCCCACTTGCGTCCTCAACCATCGTGGGCTGAGTCTTCTCCAACACGCTCCAAGGTCCTCCCCCTACGACACGGGGGCTGGGTCCCACGCGTCATGCAAGCTGGCCCAGGGCAGAAGAAGCCAAACCGCCACGCGCGGTGCGCGCAACTGCCCAGCGGTTACAAGCATTCCTCCACTTTCGCCCAGACCAGCGGGTGAAAGGGCGGACCGCCATGCAGGCGGCATGCAACCGCACCAAGTGAGCGTGCCCTTTCGACTCCAACGCGTCCAGCATGGGGGCCCAGGCCCACACGTCATGCAACCGGCGCACCGGTTGCTACGTGCAAGCAACTGCACCGCCACTCGCGCCACTACCGTGCCTCCTCGACTGCGGAACCAGTACCGCGACTCGAGGCAACCCTGCGTATGACCCAACAGTGCTAGCCAGGCACATCGGTCATGGGTCAGTCAGCTGCGGGAGAAGGCGCGACGGTCGATACGGCCAAAAATGGGCCGGCAGTAATGGCGGTGGCAGGCGGGCGGAAGCAACGGTCACGTCGTTAGCCAAGCTCACGTCCCCTCCTGGGACAGAGAGAGAACCCTCTCCCACGGCGTGAAGACGGCGCGCCCGCGTTCCGTTCCTCGAACGGCTCGCGCAAGCGCAACGGCTGCCCCGCGAACCACTCGTCCCGTCGCATTAACTCCGCGGCGGGACAGGCGGCACCTTTGGCAGGAGAAGGGGGCGACGCTTCACCTTCGCCATAATGACTGCGTCAAAAAAGGTGCGCCACGTCATTCGATTTCATATCCTTTTCCTTTTCCTCTTTCTCTCTCTTACAACAGGGACCGGGAAAGGGGGATACCCCGAAAGGGATCCTTCTCCGCGAAGGAAACGGGCCCCGAGCCCCCCTACTGATAGAGGTTCGAAGGCTGGCCCCTCGGAGGGGTTCAACAGCCGCCTCAGAGCGCTCGGGCTCCGCGCCCACTACTGATCAGAGGTTCGAAGGCCGGCCCCTCGGAAGGGTTCAACGGCCGCCTCAGGCCACTCGGGCTCCGCGCCCACTACTGATCAGGGGTTCGTAGGCTGGCCCTCGAAGGGTTCACATCCGCCCCAGACGCAGAGCGAGGGATGACCCTGGGTACGTTTGATACATAACCAAGGCTCGGGCTACGCTCCCGAGGTACCCTAGGGCATTTCCGAGACCAGTGGGAACGATCTTGTAACGGAATCCCATCAGAGGGAGGCATCGAGCCCTCGGACCCCGTCAAAAGGGGACCGGGTCCGGCAAATCACCCGCAGGTACTTTTGGAGCGCGCCTCCGGGCCTCTAGCCGACCCCTAACAAATGGGGCACGGGCGTCCACTCGGATTACCCGTTAGCAGCTCACTGGAGACACCATGTTCGGCGCCCTCCAAGGGCAACATGGCGCTTTTCCCCCTCCTCCTTGCGGAAAGGCGACGCAGGGGCGTACGTAAAAAAGTCAAGTCTATCCTTGACCGTCCTCTCGCTCTGTGCGGAGGCTCGGGGGCTGCTCTCGCAAACCCGGCTTCGGCCAAACCGTTGACAGCGTCAACATACCAGCCCGAGAACTTGGGATCCGACCCTGCACCGGGCTACGGCCAGCTCGCATGAGGGAACAACCAAACCGGCCGAAGCATCGCGAAACGCATTAAGACCTCGAAGGAGTCAAACCACTCCTCCGAGGCCTCGGGGGCTACACCCGGCGGGTGCGCTCGTGCGCACCCACCGGAACAAAATGCAACCGAGAAAGGCCGGTCCCCTTGCAAAAAAAGTGCGACAAAAGCCTCCAAGCGAGTATTAACACTCCCTTTGAGGCTCGGGGGCTACTGTCGGGGACCATAATTAGGGGTACCCCAAGGCTCCTAATCTCAGCTGGTAACACCCATCAGCACAAAGCTGCAAAGGCCTGATGGGTGCGATTAAGTCAAGGCTCGGTCCACTCAAGGGACACGATCTCGCCTTGCCCGAGCCCAGCCTCGGGCGAGTGCAGCTGACCCCGGAGGATTTACGTCTCGCCCGAGGACCCCCTCCAGCAACGGACACACCTTCGGTTCGCCCGAGGTCCAGTCTTTGCCAAGAAGCAACCTTGGCCAAGTCGCCATGCCGACCGACCGTATCGCAGGAGCATTTAATGCAAAGGTGGCCTGACACCTTATCCTGACGCACGCCCTTCAGTCAACAGAGCCGAAGTGACTGCAGTCACTTCGCCGCTCCACTGACCGGCCTGACAAGAGGACAGCGCCGCCTGCGCCGCTCCGACTGTTGTGCCACTCGACAGAGTGAGGCTGACAGCGGCCAAGCCCGGCCTCAGACGCCATAAGAAACTCCGCCTCGCCCGACCCAGGGCTCGGACTTGGGCTCGGCCCCAGAAGACGACGAACTCCGCCTCGCCCGACCGAGGGCTCGGACTCGGGCTCGGCCGCCGAAGACGACGAACTCCGCCTCGCCCGACCCAGGGCTCGAACTCGGGCTCGGCCCCGGAACACGACGAACTCTGCCTCGCCCGACCTAGGGCTCGGACTCGGGCTCGGCCTCGGAAGACGCCGAACTCCGCCTCGCCCGACCCAGGGCTCGGACTCGACCTCGGCCTCAGCCGACGGTCTCCGTCTCGCCCGACCCAAGGGCTCGGACTCGACCTCGACCTCGGAAGACAGACTCGACCTCGACCTCGGAGGAGCCTCCGCCTCGCCCAACCCAGGGCTCGGACCGACCACGTCACGGGAGGGGCCATCATTACCCTACCCCTAGCTAGCTCAGGCTACGGGGAACAAGACCGGCGTCCCATCTGGCTCGCCCCGGTAAACAAGTAATGATGGCGCCCCGCATGCTCCATGACGACGACGGCTCTCAGCCCTCTTACGGAAGCAAGGAGACGTCAGCAAGGACTCGACAACCCCGACAGCTGTCCTTCTGCCAGGCTCCAGCGCTCCTCCGACGGCCACGACATCACACGAACAGGGTGCCAAAACCTCTCCGGCTGCCACGCCGGCATGTACTTAGGGCACTAGCTCCTCTCTGCTAGACACGTTAGCACATTGCTACATCTCCCAATTGTACACCTGGACCCCCTCCTTACGCCTATAAAAGGAAGGTCCAGGGCCCTCTTACAGAGGGTTGGCCGCGCGGGGAAGGACGGGACGGCGCGCATAAGCCTCTCGCTCTCTCCCACGCGGACGCTTGTAACCCCCTACTGCAAGCGCACCCAACCTGGGCGCGGGACAAACACGAAGGTCGCGGGTTTCCCCTTTTACGCATGTCTCCCTCCTGCTCCATTTCCCCCCTTCGCGCTCCGTCTCGCGCCGACCCTGGGGCACGCGGCGACAATTTACTCGTCGGTCCAGGGACCCCCCTGGGGTCAAAACGCCGACAATATTAGATATGTTTTTATTTCAATAAAACACTATGTTTTATATCAACTAACTGTCTCTCAAAAAACAGATGTGGCACTGAAGTGGCTATAGGGTGTCGGTAAAGGTTGTACACTGGAGCATATTGTGGTAGATAAGAGCTATCGATAATCGATACAGACTGATCGATAACTGATGTGTCGTTTGATATAACCCGAAGAGGTTGGAATTCGCCTTAGCCTGGATCCAATCCTAGCAGTCTATAGCGTCTGCCATGTCAGCTACCGACCACACCACCGATTATGCTATCGACCATCGTCGGTCCTTATCTACCATAATGCTCTAGTGCACATCCTTTATCGTCGGACTACATCCACATCATCACCGTATCAGCTTTTCATTTACATAATATAATTTAAAACAAAACACAAAACACGATGTTTTTCTTAGAAAAAAACACATATGTTTTATGTTTTATATTCTATACCCAACCATAATATAGATATTTTTATTGAAAACGGGGGAATAAAGTTGGGTCATGTCAGGCCTAACTCGTTGTGCCGCACCTAAGGCCCAAATACGGTACGGTGTTGATACGGGCCCGGTAAACAATGTGTCGGACTGAGCTCTGGCCAAGCTACAGCGTGCTGGGGTCATCTAGCAGGTCTTGCCCATTTGCACATGTACACTCGTACACCAATGATATGCCCGTGCAAACAGGCATCGACACAAGTAAGGCTATGCGCAACGCTACCCCCTTGGCAGCCCCCTCCCCTTGCATGTGGCGCGTAGGGGACACTCTACGGCCGCAGCGGTGCCTCCTACGGCGCCCCCTACGTGCCGGCCCCCTTCTCTCTCCCCCCAGATATAGCGTGTCACTGTTCATCCCCCAAACACTATGCTGTAGATCCACGAGTAATTGTTAGTAGATAAAAAATTGATAGTTGGTATAGAAAATGATATTTTATAGTGGTAGTGGGATATAGAGGGAGTATTTAGGGGGAACTGTTGTGGGAGATAAAAAAATAGGGAGAAAAATAGGGGGAAAAGTGATATAGGGGAAAAAATTTAGGGGTAACGGTTACGAATAGTCTAAGACAATAGCCTATGCAAGCAACGCTACCAGGTGTGAGTGCAACGCGGTTGTCATGTCATTGATTGAAGTATATGATCCTCGTACGCCGTTCAAGTCTTTCGGCTGCTTATGGTAAAGGTTTAAACCATGTTTGAACAACTATCACATTTTAATAAAATCTACTTATATAATTTATAGGAAATGTAGCAACTTACGAGTACTCGGTGAAATAGAAAGAGAGAGACTTGACAGTTGTATGACTTATTGTGCTAATTTATTGTTGAGCTGACTTGGTTTTATGTTTATTAATTAGAATGGTAACTAAGAAAAAGATAACATGATACTGTAATTGAAATAACATAATAGAAAATAGTATCATTAGTTTTTTTTATCACAGCATCTGTTACAATTTAATAGGATGACATAAAGATGTCTTACCATATCCCATATACATGTTGGTACTACCTACGAATTCAATCATGGAACCAAAATGTACAGCCATATACAGTAAGTTCAATATGATTTTTTAACCCTCACGCCAAAATATGAGTCATACGAATTCTACATAATTCATGGCCCAAGAGAATACTGCTACCGAAAACAAAGAGGCCTCTGAAAGCCTGAACAATCCTCCCTCCCGCGATCCTTCCTGCCACGTCACAACTCAGAATCCTCTGAACAAGGGCCTCACTCTCACCAGTGCCTCCCGCCCCATGACCCCCTGCCGGCGTCCCATCTCCATTCCGCAATTCTTCCCCACGCCAGGCCGCCGGGCACGCGCTGCTGCCCTCGGTCCTCCTTCAGCGCGTGGCCCCGTCGCCGCCGCCACCGGTGCCGCGGCTTCCGTTCTCTCGAACCGCGCGGACCATTTGGCCTGCACGTACGACGCGCGCCTCCACGGCGGCACGTGCATGCCCGCGCCGCGGATGGACTCCGCCGCTGCGGCGCACATTGCCGCGGCGAGTTCCTTCAGAGCTGGTGGACTCGACACGAGCACTGGCGGCAGGGAGGAGAGGAGGTCCTGGTACTCGGCGCTCGGCCTCGCGACCTCGAATTCGGCTGCCACGTTTACCTCCACGATGTAGCGAGCTGACGGCAGCGGCGGCGGCGAGCCCACTGTCACGTCCACGTACTCGTACGTGCCCGGCGCGGCGATGCTGCTGGTTCTTCCCCACGACGATCTGCAGAGACCTGCTTGAATGAATGCCCGAGCCGAGCACAAAAAGGAATGTTAATGTCCCGTGTTGTATATATGATATTGAAAAATGAGAACTGCAGAGCAGTAGAGCATTATTACGGGCGTCGTAACCCCTCGCACGGAGCCGCTCCACAAGGTGCTTCCTAATCCCGCCGCCGCCGCCAACGGCGGCTGGCCCGGCGTCTCGGACAATGCGCTCCGCCTCGGCGCGGATCCGTACGGCTGCCGCGTCGGCCGCCGCATCCGCCAGCGTCAATCGCAAAGCTTCCTTCCACTCCGTAGCCCGGGACGCCACGGCATCCTTGGCGACGGCGCCGCCGTCCGTGCCGTGCTCGCCGTATCCGTTGTAGAACTCGTCGACCGAATCCATCAGATCGTCGTCGGCGTCCGCAGCGCCGCCGGACGGCGCCGGCGATGGCGCGACGGTGTCGCTGATGAACGGGCCCCGTAGCCGCGCCCTCGCCGCCTCGTCGAGCGCCGCTGTTGCCTTCTTGTACGCACCCGGGAAGAACTCCATTGTCACCACGCCGATTGCTGCGCTGATCAAGGCCTCGGTTGGTGGAACGTGAAGCACCAATTGTATGGGTGTGTGGGTGGTTGTTTGTGCCGGCTGTTGCAAACTCGGCCTGCCCTACTTGGCGATTGGCGTGTAGTTCCACGACGGTTGTGCTGTTATGTATGTTTCGGTGGGCGTGCGGACTGGGCGGAGATAGAGCCTGACTGTAAACGTGTCCAGGTTCATCGTATACAGCTTCCATATGTCCAGGTGCGATGAATTGGACGCATCATGTAAAATCCGTGTTGTGTATGAGCGCTCGTCACCGTACTCCAGTTGTATGATGAAGAAGTCACACTGCTCACTGGTCACTTCACGTACACTGTCACTATCACTGTCATAGTAGTGTCATGATTCATGAACAAAGGGTTGCTTTGTTTCCCCCCAAGGAAATTTGCAATGAACGTTCAATCAAACACAATGCGTCCAGGTACATCGCTCATGATTGTAAGGTACTAGTACATTGCTCCGCAGAAATTCTAGAGCAGTCTCCATATTATAGGGGTGTTTGAATGCACTAGCTAATAGTTAGTGGCTAAAATTAGTTAAAGACATCCAAACACCCTAGCAATTATTAGCTATTTTTAGTAAATTAGTTAATATTTAGTTAGTTATTTGTTAGCTAGCTAATTCCACTAGCATTTTTTAGTCAACTAATTATTAGCTCTAATACATTCAAACACTCCCTATATCGAGAATATAAAAGAGTAAAATGTGCCCGACTAAGACCCTGTTCGAAAGCAACCCACTAAGGCCCTATTCCGAAGCAACCTAATTTTTAAGTATCTTTTAGGTAGAAGAGACCAATTTTTAAGAAACTGAAAATATAATTTCTATAATCTAAGTCATAAACTGATTTGTTTGAAACCATCTCAATTTCTATAAACCAAATTGTTAAAAACTGGGCCTAAAGGTCTTGAATTTTTTATTGTTTCTCAGTTGAGTTCTCGAAGGTTTAGGGTTGCAGGTCCAAATCTTCAAAAATACTAAGTGATGTGGCAGTCCTCACAATGGAGGAACAAATATCAACAGGTGTTGCTACGTTCTTCACCACCACACCTTCGGAGCATGCCCAGCCCACGGAATGCGCCACAAGCAGTACAGCAACCGCGCCGAGTCCTGGACATGTCAACGGTACGTCGCAGTGCACGCCTCGCCAAAAATCGACCCAAGACACATGTTGAAATTGCGTTGCAGGAGTCTGTTGCCATGCTCGATGGACCTCTGCCGGCGCAGCCGCCCAGGTGGTTGCTGCGGCTGCGCTAGCTCGGCAAGACGGCAATGGAGATAAATGATGTTCTCATCAAAATGGCGGGAGAACTAATCGCCGACCTCCAGGACGCGTTGGTGCCTACGGAAACCTGAACTCGCCCCACCTGATGGCCATGAACCAAACAATCGTCCCATCCCATCCCATCATTTCAACCAAACACACCATTAGATTGGACATAGGAAGTGTAAATTGAAACGGATGAAGTAGCTGCAAACATTACAAACTGACAGAAGGATTGGAAACTTAAAGCTAGTGGCGTGCGTTAGCAGGCTGATGGTGATATATTGCATGGTAGTAGATTGTATCACATTGGAACATGGTCCGAAGGGATGGCGAAGGCACGTATCATTATTATGACTTGATAATCCAGTCCTAACTCAGCTAAACCCTATCTAGTTACAGCATTCCAGATGAGCACGGAACAAATAAAGGGGGAAATGGAATTCAATAGTCAGGAACTCAAGATTATCAATCTACATAAAGTACAACATCACGATTATATTTCCTGTGTTCTGGGATTCTCTAAACTACACCAGGAGGCAATGGATACCTGCAGAGTTTAGTAAACCTCATGTCAGCAGGAACACCAATATTATTTTTATTTTTTTTGTAAAAATGTGGTGTACCAGTAAATTACGAATGGAGTAAGCCTGGTGAGCATGTTTCCAAGGGGCACAGAACAAACCTCCTGGAAAAATGGTTGGCAATGGCTAAATGTATAATGCTGTCCAAGAGAATGTAGAGAACACAGTCAATCACTGACGTTGGTAAAATAATGGTAGATTCAGAACAGTTCCATCTGTGGAAAGATTTAAGGTAAGGTAAGATACAAATGTTCAATCCAAAAGGCCATACAAGGTTTCAGTTTCCAGAGTTGGGGGAAAAGCATGTGCTGCAATAAAATACAGGCCTTAAAGGTCACTTAAGCATACTTATTACCATGAGTTCAAATAAGCTAATGTGATTGACATATCTATAATAAGTAAAGAATAACTACAAACATCAGTTTCAAATAATGTACTTTAAAAGAATCACTATCAGCATAAATCAAAATAGGCAAGATTTTCAGACATAAGACTTCTAATAACTAGTTTGATTACAAACACACCTGGAAAATGAAAATTGGATGCAACCTGCTACTAAATTAGTTTTCTTCTTTTGCTTCTGTGTCACAACCCACTGCTTTATCTTCATGAACACATAAAGTTTTGTCCTCAGGGCACATGATGCCATTTGAAGTTACTTTTTGGGTAATATCTGAGGTTATGTTGCAGCCCGGTTTTTCTTTATATAGTTCTCTGTTGGGAGATTTCTTTACTGCATTTTCAGTTGACTCATTTGGATGCTGTGTTTGATCTGTTGGTATTCCAGTATTAGCAGTGACACACGCATCAGCAATTGAAGAGGATTGTCCAGGGGGGTTTTCTTCAACAAGACTGCTTGTTTGATCTATGGGTGGTCCATTGTTGGTGCCCATTTCCATATCTTGAATATCTTGGATTGCATGTGGATGTGGATCAGACACTGCATCAATCTGGGTCTTCTCTTCAATAGTAGCAATGTTGTGTTGCTGTACTGGTATTCCTGTATTGCTAGTCATCTTCACGTCAGTGATTGTGTGTGCCTCAGAAGTTGCTAAACTGGGGAGCTTTTCTTCAGTATTGATGCATTGATCTGTTGTTCCTGTGTTGATAGTTGTTTCCCCAACTTTCATTTTATCTGTCTCAAAGGTTGATTGTGCCCTGTTTTCTTCAATAGCGACAACCTTGGCTCGTTCAGTTTCGATTGATGTTCCACTGCTATGAACCAATTCCTCATCTGTACTCACAACAACCTCAGAGTTTGCTTCAGACTTGACCTTTGCTTCAACACCAGAAATTTCTGCAGCATGCTTACCATGCATGATTTCATTTGCTGAATCAGCAGGGTTCAAACAGGAATCACTTCTCAATCTGTTGTTAAGAGAAGATGATCGCACATTAGGTTGTATTGCAGTATTGCATGGTTGCCCAGTTCCTTCCTTTCCATTAGAGGGTGTTTCAGCTTTAACGACTATTGATGGTCTCAAGGTAGAAACTAATTGTGATTGTGAACCAGCCATGACAGCACTCAGTGCCAATACATTACTGTCGGGTACTGTGCTGCCACCATGAATGGAGAATGGCTTCATAAGATTTCCATTTGCAGCCAACTTTTGGTGATTTTCCTTTGCAGCCATGTTTTCTGCTGATTCCTGCAAAGAAAGCTGTGCTCCACCACCAGGTGGAGCAGTCTTTGATGCAACTACAGTCCTTGTAACCTTGCCATATTTTGGTGGCAAGGGTTTTCCCTTACTCTGAGTCAGGCATGCAGAACAATGCCACTCAGCTTTGGGGACGCCCTTATTGCCATACTGATGAAGGCATTTCAAGTGTACTCCCCTCTCGCAAGCATCACAAACAAGTAAATTGTCTGTACCAATGATATCAACTTTGCATATTTGACAGCACAAACGAGAATGCATGTACTCAGTTGATGGTGGAGTCCAGCTAGGATGGTTTGCAGGTTGGTGAAGAAATTGTAGAACATTCTTTGCTATCTCATTGTGATTGATGAAAGTAGGTTTTGGTGGAGCAAATGCCACGCCTGGTGTAGCACGATGACCCATAACAGGGTTACCTGTCGCGGCTTGAACTGCCACTGGTTTTGTGTCATGGTTTTTCACCGTCTGATTGGAACTCTGTACAGCATTTACATCGGGCCTAGCAGATGTGTCTAAAGTTGACTTGTTTGAGTGGACGACCGTTGCTGCAGCAGTAATCAAGACAGACAAATTAGTTTGTGAGAAAGGATAATGAAAAAGGAAACCATCTGCAATTCTATAATGAGGGATATATAATACCCCTCCACCTCTTGTGCATGGGGATATGCAAAGGTTGGAACTAACAAGTGGCAGTTTGATAAATTAAGCACAATGTTCAGAGAAAAAGAAATAGATGCTATGGTAAAAGACTAAAAGTCAGACAGCTTGACTGTTTATTAGCCACAGCAGTATACAACTCTTGTACTTAATATTATGTGTTTTTCTCACTCCTGATCCTGAACAATAAAAATTTTAGTCCATCTTATTTGCAGCTTTGAACAGTGTACAGACTCAGGATTAAGATGTGCAGTGAGATCATATCCAAAAGCTATCAACATGCATCCAGAGCCAAGTAAACATCTTATTTACAATAAGCTAAAGTAAGAAGTGCCTACTTTTACCCAGAAGGAAAATAAATAAATAAATAAATAAATAAGAGATGCTGCGAACAGGAAGACTAGGAAATACCTCCACTGAATGCTAAATTCAGAGGACCACTAACATTTTTGTCCAATTTAAGGTTTGATGGACCAGTATTGACTAGAGGAACAACTGATGAGTTGGCAACTGGTTTTACAGGAGATGATCCTGGTGGCTTCAAGGTAACTGGGGATGTAGAGGTTAATGGGCCAGTAGCAGCTAAAGATGGAACTGGTGGGTTCCTAGGAACTCCAACACCAAACTTGGTAGCCCCATTCAAACCATGGAACTCAGACGTTCCACTTGAGACGACTGTTTGAGGTGCGCTAACCACTGGAGCTTCCTTGACTTCTTCCATCTGTAAATAAATGAAACAGTCAGACGGTATACATACATAGTGTTTTGCACAGCCGCTATTTTTTAAGTTCATAATTTGTAACCGGAAACACACGTAGAAACCGCCTGAGACGGAAAAAGCCATGACAAGACAATAATCAATTGTTCAAAGGGATCTACGGACACAAATAGTAAGTTTAGCATACACAAGACGAAGGCGACACTCAAGTTGCAGACAGGCTAATTCTACAATAACAAGTAACCAAAACATAAACATTTGCTCGAAGCATGTACATGATAAGTAAATATTATGAGACACTGCCAGAAACTCTCCAAGGGCAAATAAAATGTGCCAAATTAGAATACGACAAGAAGAACAGAGCATATCCATATACAAGCAGTGTGATACAAGAATCCCTGGGAATCATTATTCGCTAATGTATCATTCAGAAGCAATACCTTGTGCCATGCAAACAGCAGTGTCATACCATACAAACTAATACAGTCCAATAGTCACACAAGCGTTCTCACATCACATTTATCACCCCAGTTAAGAATTTCAAAGCCACCACAATGGCTAGTAAACTGTGCGGGAATGGGTGCAAACGAGAGAGTTGGCAAAACCTTGCGCTTAGTAAGCATGAGCCTATCGGCGATGGAGGCCTTGGGCGGGCGAAACCCCATGGCAGCTGGGTCCTTGGAGCGGTTGAGCCCGAGATCCTCGACGACCGCGCGCACCGCTTCCCCCGGGAACAGATCCTTGGGCCGCACGGCCCTCTCGGCGACGGCGGTGGCCAGAGTCTCCCGCGCCTCGGCCGCCAGCGCGCGCTCCGCGGCCGTGGGCTGCCTCCCGCCGCGTACCTCCCCGGCCGCGGCCAGGACCATCACGATCTCCGCCACCCGCCTCAGCCCCGCGCTGTCGTCGCCGCGCCGCCGCTTCCGCGCGGCGCAAGCGGGCGACGCTGCCGCCGCCGCTGCGGCGGTGGCGGCGTCCCCCATCCCCGAGGGGAACGCGAAACCCTAGGGGGGCAAGGGGATGGAGCCGGGGTCGATCGGCGGCGCCTCCGGAAGGTTCGAGAAGCCGCTGGAAGCGGAAGTTGCGGGGAATTCAAATGTTCTGGCGCTAAATTAGACGCGGGAAGCAAAGGAAGGGGGGTTCGGGAGTGAGATGGCGGTGAGATGCGCGAAGGAGAGACGAGACCAGGGGGGGCGGGCGATGAGGGGGATTGTCGCAGCTGGGAGTGAGTAGAACACCGCAGGGCACGGGCGATGAGCGATGGGAGAGTCCTGGGTCGGGTTGGTGGGTGGGAGAGCCCCAGCTGTGGGCTGGATGGACGTCGAGGATACGAGGGGATGTGTCATGGATGCCGTTGGTTAGTTGGGTATTGGGTTCTTCGGCCTGCGTGACGCAATTGGGGATTGGGCCTGGTAGGCTTGATGACGGATGAAGGTTGTGATGCTAGATGTGTCTATCCCGTGTGGGCTTGGTCGGCAATAGTACCAGCTCGCGTCACATGGTCCTCTCACTCCCATCAAAAAGAAAACTCGCTCCACATCGTGTTTGTTTCACCTTAAATACGATTCTTGCCGCCACTAAATATCTAGTTTTTCAGCTTATTTTTATAAAAATAGTTTTAGTCAAAATCATTAACATACAATCGATCAAGTCATCATGACAGAAGGCATCTGTCACTTCCTACATACTAAACTCATGTACCCATTCATATTCCTTCGCGCATGTTGGGGACTTGTTCTCAAATGCTAAGAGTTAAGAATAAGGCAACATAAAAAGTGTTAAATGTTAAAGTCCTTCGTCCTTCGAAGCATTATCTCGCTTCGGATATAATGAATCCAGGACGAAGGTTACGAAAGTTACGAAGAAAGAAACCTTCGTAGAATTGACAGATGATAAGGAAAGATATATCTACGAAATACAAGTAATAATGTAGATGTTATCATCAAATTATTTCTTATTTTCATTATCATATCCATAATAACAAATTACAGATGTACCTTCGAATTGATGGAAAGTAAAGGTACAGGCGTAATGCGGAAAGCGAATGCCAAGTCAAAGTGAACAGTACGGGAGTACTGTTCATCTATTTATAGGCACGGGACGCAGCCCGTGTAAAATTACATTAATGCCCTTTACATTTATCAATAACTCTATAGTAATTCTTCGAGGTCTAATTTGGCTTTTCATCTTTAAGTCGGTTCCCCTTTTCTGCTACCATGCCGAAGCTTTTCTGCGCATAGCTTCATGATTATCTTAACCTTCGTCATGATCGCCTTTCATTCCATTCAAGCTTCGTCCTGACCATATTCTTGTATACCCGTAACCCGATTCTGAAGATACCTGTTCACATATTTCACTTGGAAAACATTGTCAAATTATGTTTTTGAGGACCTTCGGATGCCGAAGGCCCCCAACAGTAGCCCCTCGCAATATTAATTTGCTGGAGTGATAAATTCATATTGCGACATGGACGAAGGCTTTAAGCCGAAGGTCCGAAAAAACATCTTCCCTTTGCTAGAATAGCAACAGTCATTGACAAGCGGGACCCTCCAGTTTTCAACGCACTAGGCGTATAAATACGAGCTCACCACGAGTTTATTTGGCACACATTCTTGCCATCTGCTTTTGTTCACTCAACTTTTAGCCTGTGTGCAACAACATTTGTTTGACTTCTTTAGTTTTTTAAGCTTCGGTTTGGAGAGCACTTTCTCAGTGTTTGCGAAGATGTCTGAGGATAAAAAAGCTGTTGGTGATTTGAAGCTGAGCCTTTCTGAGGAGATGCATCTGGGCTTTCTTCAATCAATGTCAAAGACCAATACAGAGAAGATTACTAGGGAGATTTTGGAGGGTTTATCTGAAGATACTGGTGACAGTGACAGTTATGATGTGGATAGTGGTGGTGAAGACTCCGAAGATCGACCTTGGCGACCAAGCCATGCGGTTTTTGGTAAATCAAGTATTAAAGAAAATCATCTTGTCAATATGAGGGGTAGATATTTTCGAGACTTGTCCGTTGTGAGGGCTGACGAAGGAGAGAAGACTTGTCCGACTCCTGAGGAAAATGAAGTCGTGGTATTCCGAAGCTTCTTGAAAGCTGGACTACGATTTCCCTTAAGCAGTTTTGTTGTAGAAATACTGAAGATATTTGAAATCTACCTTCACCAACTTACCCCTGAAGCAATCATAAGGATGAGCATCTTTGTGTGGGCCGTGAGAAGCCAAGGTTTGGAACCTAATGCGAAAAGTTTCTGCAACATACATGAGCTATTGTATGAGACAAAACCCTGGGGTAAAGAGCAGTATCACAACAATTTTGGCTGCTACAGCTTCGGCTCCCGGTCTGGGTCAAGCTGCCCCGTGCCAACCTTTCGAAAGAGGTGGCCCGGCGACTGGATGACGGAATGGTTTTACGTGAAGAATGACTTGAAATCACGGGAAGATATAAAAAGTATCATTATGCGTCCCATCTGGCAACGCTTCGGCCTGCGGAGGCCGAATGTGGTAATGGATGAAGCAGCCGAAGAATGTCAGAGAGCCTTCGGCGTGGTTTGCTCTTTTATTGGGACAAGGGATTTGGTCCAACAACATATTGCCTTCGGAGTATGGCCACTTGTGGAAAAATGGGAAATGTCGAAGGAGACCATTAAAGAAACTGACGAAGGTGGACTAGTCAGGCTGAAATACACATTTAAATACGGAGATAAATTCGTTGAGTCAGATGATGATTGGTTGAAAAGTATTGAGGCCATCAGTGATGAATTACTTGGTGTATACTCAAAGGCCGAAGATACTGCATTATCGGCGGCCTTCGGAGGCCGAAAGAGGAAAAGGCTCAACCGAGTATTTGATGCAATTGGGTTTGTCTACCCCGACTACCGTTATCCAGCGCGGGGTCAAAAAAGAAAGAATACCTCTTCTGCGAAGGAAACTGCTTCAGCCGCTCCTAGCGAGCCGGCGCCGAAGAGGAAAAGGGTAAAGGTTCTCACGCACCGGCCACGTTATATTGAACCGGCCACAGTGCCTGCGTTTGCCGGTGAGACTTCTTCGGCCACCGAAGCTAAAGAGCCAACTCCCCTGCCAAATATTGAAGCGCTGGCCGAAGTGCCGCGAGTGAAAAAATAGAAGAAACGAGGGCTGAAGAAGTAAAGACATCAGAAGTCTTGAGTCCTCCGGCAAAAACTAATGCAACAAAAAGCCATAAGGGTCCATCAGTGACCCCTAAAAGAAAAAGGATGGTTAATGTGCTAGATGTTTTGGAGACAATTAAGTCTTCTAGCACAACTCCAAAGAAAATTGTTAAAACTTCCGAAGTATACTCTGAAGCCTTTGTTGCCGAAGCTTCAAAACAACAGTCTGAAACCGAAGCCGGGCCTTCAGAGCCCGCCAAGGTGAAATCCTTGGAAGCCGAAAAAAACAGAAGTAACAGAACAAATTTTGGCTGAAGAAACTGGCACTGCTGCCCCCGAAGCATCTTCCAAAGTACTTGATTATATTGTACGACATGCCTCGGGGAAGAAATTATCTGAAGAAGAGATTTTTTGAAGCTAATCACTATGCCCGAGAACTGAAGTATCCGAAGGGGGCCTTAGTATTCAATGGCACAGACGAAGATGACTTCTTATACTGCCTCCCAGACAACAAAGAATTATTTGTCTGCCGGGAGATGGCTAGAAGTATGGGGTTTCCGAAGCTTGAAGCTCGACTCTGCGCTATGACGAAGGACGATCTTGCGGATAGCCTTGCATATAATAGTCTGAAGGTATGAAAATTGTATATTTGGAAATTTATAATTTTTGAATCATTCTTTTATTCTTATACTAATTCTTTTCATATAGGGTTTAATACCGAGCAACGCTTTGAGAGCGCAAAAGAATGCCGAAGACGAGAGCTATAATATTGCTTTCAACAACCTACGAACAGAGGTTATTAAGCTGAGGAACGAAGCTTTGGAAAAAGATAAAATTCTGCTTACATTGGTGGATAAAATAAAGGAAGACGAAGCTACTTCTAAGGCTCAAGCTGAAGCCCAAAAACGCGAAATTGAGAATCTTCGGAAACAGCTAGCCAGAGCTAAAGAAGAACGTATACTTGAAGAGACGAAACGAGAACTTAGTGATCAATGGGCAAATCATTTAGAAAGAAATGTTAAAGAGCTTCGCGCATCCAAGAAAAGGTGCTATGACAAATCCATAGAATGTGCTAAGAAAATAAAATCCAGCTTCGCCAGCGTTGGCGCATTTTCTAACGAAGAAAACTTCACAAGGGGTGACCCCGAAGGCCCGATTGAATGGATCAGTCATGAAGCTGAGGCCTTTGAGGAAATCTTGAATAGCCGCGGAGACATATGTGCTTTTTCGGGCGCCAGGGGGATTGCTACTGTTTTGGAGAGGAAAGGCTGTGAGCACGTGAAATCTTTAGCACAATCTGAAACTGCCTTGTCCTCCGAAGATATAAAAGACCTCTCGGCCGAAGCAAGTCTGGTCGGTGGAAAAAAAATTCACCGACATCTGGGACAATGGTGGCCGAGAAATGGCCAAAGAAATTATTCAAAAAAGCGAAAAAGTCATCCATGACGCTAGAAAGGTAGCAGAGGCTGCTGAGAAAAGTGCAGAGCCCGAAGGGCAAATATGTATTAATTAGTGGTTTTTGTACTCTTCGTTGTAACTTTTTGATTTCGAACTTGTTCACGGTTTGTAATAGTAATATAGTCGTATCTTCTCTTCCCTCAGAACTTGCTGAGGCATCTCCGGGCCCCCACACGAAGGGGGATGACGAAATTAGACAAATGGCCGAAGCCATCATGGATAAAGTTGTTGATCAGCTTTTAAACGAAGCTGCAGAAGTAGTCCTAAGGGAAGATTAGATGCTGTTGTAAAAACATTTAGAATGTAATGTTTGTTGAGAATAATGTGTAATATTGTGTAACTCTAGATGTAGTATATTAGTTGTTTATAGTTCTATTCTTTACGATGCATGAAACATCATATACATACTGTTTTTGAGCCTTCGGCGAAAAAACACATTCCCTTCTTTTCATGCTTCGTAAATAACATCCGTCTTCTCATAAAATCAGTAACCAATCCTCGTGAAATCAATAATGAATAGATCTTTCCATTTCAGAGTTTGACGAAGGTATAATTCTTCAATGGCTATTCTTTGTGTCGTGTCACTATTTCTTCAAAACAATCTTCGAATATCAATATCGAGGCCCCCCTTCTTGTGTTATTAATGCATTATGATGTATGATGTTATGCTATGCAAATGATGTAATGATGTGATGTTATGCAAAATGATATTTGCCGAAAGTTGACATCTGTTTTTCACTGTAAGCCTCCCTTAGGAGCTTCTTCGCCTTTTACTTCAGCGGAATCAGCGTTTATTTTTCGCTATAAGCCTCCCTTAGGAGCTTCTTCGCCTTTTACTTTCAGCGGAATCAGCGCTTATTTTTCGCTGTAAGCCTCCCTTAGGAGCTTCTTCGCCTTTTACTTTCAGCAGAATCAGCGCTTATTTTTCGCTGTAGGCTCAGAAAACTTACACTGCGCTCCCTTAGGAACGACTTTTTGCTGCTTCGAAAAAATTACAATGCGTTCCTTAGAACAAATTTTTGATAATTCGAAGGTCCTCCTTGCCATCATAAATTCTCATGCTTCGGCAACTGTTACAAGAGATTAAAAAACGATAAAAAGCACTTAAACTTCCCACAATTGTTCCTTATTAAAAAGAAAGTAATACTGAATGCAAAAATGCGAAAAGCTGCTGTCGAGGTAGGATATTTGTCAATAAATATGCTTCGACTCTGGCACAGTGCTATCGGACTCCTCTCTGAAGTCCCGCTGAAGGTGAGTGTGCTGACTCCCTTCTGGCTGCTGACCTCGTTGCGTTGGTGGTGGTGGCGGAGGTTGTTGCCAAGATGCTTGGTGTTGACTTGCCGAAGCAACAGAAGTTGCAGGGTGATTGCCTACATATTCTGGAATGTAAGGCGAATGGTACGAAGCAGTATGCATGACCTGTTTTGGCTAACTCTGTTGTGCTGCAGCTTCTGCTATCTCCTTTTGCTTCTGGATGGTAACATGGCACATCCTGGTGGTATGGCCCTTGTCTTCGCCACAGAATATGCAGTAAATTTTTCTTGGCTAATCCCCAAATCTTCCCCCGAAGCCCCTGGCGCCTCTGCCCCTTGGCGCTGGCGGCCGAAAAGAGCTTTGCTGCTGCCCCGAAGCTTGCGAGGAATATTGTGGCCTTTGTTGTTGGCTCCCTCTATCATCACTTTGAGTAGAGTTGTGAATTGACCTGACGTGTCTCGGATGAAATCTTCCTCCGAAGCCCCTAGTCATTTCAGAGAACCTGAATGCTTCCTCCCTTCTTTGGCGGAAGTCATTGTCAGCTCGAATATACTCGTCCATCTTCTGGAGCAGCTTCTCCAAAGTTTGAGGTGGCTTCCTGGCAAAGTATTGCGCTAAAGGTCCCGGCCGAAGTCCCTTAATCATGGCCTCAATGACAATTTCATTGGGCACTGTTGGCGCCTGTGCCCTCAGACGCAGAAACCTTCGGACATACGCCTGAAGGTATTCTTCGTGGTCCTGGGTGCACTGTAATAAAGCTTGAGCAGTAACCGGCTTCGTCTGAAACCCTTGGAAGCTGGTTATCAGCATGTCCTTCAGCTTTTGCCATGAAGTGATTGTCCCTGGCCGAAGAGAGGAGTACCAGGTTTTGAAAGGGAAATGTGCCCTTGGGCCATTTCTAAGTACTTTTGGTGATTGAGTGCCAACACAAGTGCTTTTGTGTTGATCTATGCAATGTGGTGGACAAAGTGAAAATCATGTCAAAAGGTATGTTTCTAGACTTAGTACATTATTTTATGTACTAATGTATTATGTCTAAGTGCTGGAAACAGGAAAAATCGAATTGGAAATGAGATGGCTTTGTTCAGCCAAGTCTGCTCAGTCTGGGAGCACCGGACTGTCCGGTGGTGCACCGGACAGTGTCCGGTGCGCCAGGCTGGCTCGAGCGAACTGGCCGCTCTCGGGAATTCACCGGCGACGTACGGCTATAATTCACCGGACTGTCCGGTGTGCACCGGACTGTCCGGTGAGCCAACGGTCGGCCGGGCCAACGGTCGGCCGCGCGATCTGCGCGGGACACGTGGCCGAGCCAACGGCTAGAAGGGGGCACCGGACTGTCCGGTGCGCCAACGGCTCCAAGTCAGCCAACGGTCGGCTTCGCCATTTAAGGAAGGAAATCGGGCACCGGACAGTGTCCGGTGTGCACCGGACTGTCCGGTGCGCCACGCGACAGAAGGCAAGAATTGCCTTCCCTGTTTGCTCTCAACGGCTCCTAGCTGCCTTGGGGCTATAAAAGGGACCCCTAGGCGCATGGAGGAGAATAGCAAGCAACCTAAGAGCATTCTTGATCATCCACACTCAGTCTTTGCGCATTCGTTTGTCATTCTCAGTGATTCGAGCTCCGTTCTAGTGAGAACTTTGAGATAGTCATTTGAGCTCGATTCTTGGCCGTGTGTGTGCGTATTTTGCTGTGGATTTGTGTGTGTTGCTTCCCTCCCTTACTCCGTACTTCTTTGTGAACTTCAATTGTAAGGGCGAGAGACTCCAAGTTGTGGAGATTCCTCGCAAACGGGAAAAGATTAAAGTAAAGAAGAACACCGTGGTATTCAAGTTGATCATTGGATCACTTGAGAGGAGTTGAGTGCAACTCTCGTCCGTTGGGACGCCACAACGTGGAGTAGGCAAGTTTTGTACTTGGTCGAACCACGGGATAACCACCGTGCCATCTCTGTGATTGATTTCTTGTGGTTATTGTGTTTTGACTCCTCTCTAGCCACTTGGCAATTATTGTGCTAACGATTAACCAAGTTTTTGTGGCTTAAGTTTTCAAGTTTCACAGGATCACCTATTCACCCCCCCCCTCTAGGTGCTCTCAATTGGTATCAGAGCCGTTCTCTTCAAGAAGGGACTAATCGCCCGAAGAGATGGATCCTAAGGGGAAGGGAATCGTGATCAACGACAAGGAGAAGGAGTCCTTCGTCAACGAGCCGAAGGATGACAAGCCTACTAACTCGGGCTCGGGCCACAAGCGCAAAGATGGGAAGAAGAAGAAGACAAGGCGCATCAAGGAGATCGTCTACTACGACGATAGCGATGAGTCTACTTCTTCCCAAAAGGACGACGACAACGACTACAGGAAGACGATCAATTCGAACTTTTCATTTGATTATTCTCATATTCCACATAGTTCGAATTCGCATTTGCTTTCCATTCCTCTTGGCAAACCTCCACACTTCGATGGGGAGGACTACGGATTTTGGAGTCACAAAATGCGTAGTCACTTATTCTCTCTCCATCCAAGCATATGGGAGATTGTAGAGAATGGAATGAAATTTGATAGCTCGGATAGCCCTATGCTTATAAATGAACAAATCCATAGAAATGCACAAGCTACTACTGTTCTATTAGCATCTTTGTGCAGGGAAGAGTACAATAAGGTGAGCGGCTTGGACAATGCCAAGCAGATATGGGACACCCTCAAGATCTCTCACGAGGAGAACGACATCACCATGCTCACTAAAATGGAGTTGGTGGAGGGCGAGCTTGGACGATTCGCAATGATAAGGGGAGAGGAGCCAACCCAAACTTACAACCGGCTCAAGACCCTTATCAACAAAATAAGGAGCTACGGAAGCACGCGATGGACGGACCACGACGTCGTCCGCCTAATGCTAAGGTCCTTTACCGTTCTTGATCCTCATCTCGTAAACAATATTCGTGAGAATCCCAGGTACACGACGATGACGCCCGAGGAGGTACTCGGAAAATTCGTAAGCGGGCGGATGATGATCAAGGAGGCGAGATACGTCGACGACGCTCTAAACGGTCCAATCAATGAGCCTCAACCTCTTGCTCTCAAGGCAACAAGAAGCAAGGAGATGCTACCTAGCAAGGTGGCACAAATTGAGGCCGCCGGACTTAATGATGAAGAGATGGCCCTCATCATCAAGAGATTCAAGACGGCGCTTAAGGGTCGCAAGGGACAGCCAAGCAAGACCAAAGCCAAGGGGAAGCGCTCATGCTTCAAATGCGGTAAGATTGGTCATTTTATTGCTAACTGTCCCGATAATGAAAGTGACCAGGAACAAGGGAGCAAGAGGGAAAAGAAGAAAAACTACAAGAAGGCCAAGGGCGAGGCACATCTAGGAAAGGAGTGGGACTCGAATTGCTCCTCCTCCGACTCCGACAATGAAGGACTCGCTGCCACCGCCTTCAACAAGTCATCCCTCTTCCCCAACGAACATCACACATGCCTTATGGCAAGGGAGAAGAAGGTATGTAGTCAAAACTCTACTTATGCTTCTTCAAGTGAGAACGAATCTAGTGATGAGGATGAAATAGATTATTCATGTTTATTCAAGGGCCTAGATAGAACCAAGGTAGATAAAATTAACGAATTGATTGATGCCTTGAATGATAAAAATAGGCTTTTAGAAAAACAAGAGGACTTGTTGTATGAAGAACATGACAAATTTGTAGAAGCTCAAAAATCTCATGCCTTAGAAGTTAAGAGAAATGAAATGCTTTCTTGTGAATTATCTTCTTGCCATGAGACAATTTCTAGCTTAAAAAGCATTAATGATGATTTGAATGCTAAGTTAGAAATAGCTAGTAAATCAACAACTTGTGTAGAAAATGTTGTTATTTGCAATAGATGTAAAGATTTTGATATTGATGCTTGTAGTGAACACATAGCTTCTATTGCAAAGTTAAATGATGAAATGGCTAGTCTTAATGCCCAACTTAAGGCTAGCAAAAGTGATTTTGATAAACTAAAATTTGCTAGGGATGCCTACACGATTGGTAGACACCCCTCAATTAAGGATGGGCTTGGCTTCAAGAGGGAAGCCAAGAACTTAACAAGCCATAAGGCTCTCATCTCCGCCAAGGAGAAAGGGAAGGCCCCTATGGCAAGTAGTACTAAAAAGAACCATGCTTTTATGTACAATGATAGAAGACAGTCTCATAGGAGGTGTAATACTTTTGATTCACATGCCTATGACTCTTATACTATGTATGCTTCCAGTTCTTCCTATATGCATGGTAGAGATATGCCTAGGAAAAATATTCATCATGTGGCTAGGAAAAATATTGTTCATGTTCCTAGAAAAGTTATGAATGGTCCCTCTACAATTTATCATGCTTGTGATGCTTCATTTGCAATTTGTAGAAAGGATAGAAAGGTGATTGCTAGGAAATTAGGGGCAAAATGCAAGGGAGATAAAACTTGCATTTGGGCCCCTAAGACAATTGTGACTAACCTTGTAGGACCCAACAAGAGTTGGGTACCTAAGTCCCAAGCCTAAATTTTCCTTGCAGGTTTATGCATCCGGGGGTTCAAGCTGGATTATCGACAGCGGATGCACAAATCATATGACGGGGGAGAAGAAGATGTTCACCTCCTACGTCAAGAATAAGGATTCCCAAGATTCAATCATATTCGGTGATGGGAACCAAGGCAAGGTGAAAGGTTTAGGCAAGATTGCAATATCCAATGAGCACTCTATCTCCAATGTGTTTTTAGTTGAGTCTCTTGGATATAATTTACTATCTGTCAGTCAATTATGTAATATGGGATATAATTGTCTATTTACAAATGTAGATGTGTCTGTCTTTAGAAGAAGTGATGGTTCACTAGCATTTAAGGGTGTACTAGACGACAAACTTTATTTAGTTGATTTTGCAAAAGAGGAGGCCGGTCTAGATGCATGCTTAATCGCTAAGACTAGCATGGGCTGGCTGTGGCATCGCCGCTTAGCACATGTGGGGATGAAGAACCTTCACAAGCTTCTAAAGGGAGAACACGTGATAGGTTTGACTAACGTGCAATTCGAAAAAGATAGACCTTGTGCAGCTTGTCAAGCAGGTAAACAAGTGGGAGGAGCACATCACAACAAGAATGTGATGACCACTTCAAGACCTCTGGAGCTGTTGCACATGGACCTCTTCGGACCTGTCGCCTATCTGAGCATAGGAGGAAGTAAGTATGGTCTAGTTATTGTTGATGACTTTTCCCGCTTCACTTGGGTGTTCTTTTTGCAGGATAAGTCTGAAACCCAAGGGACCCTCAAGCGCTTCCTCAGGAGAGCTCAAAATGAGTTTGAGCTCAAGGTGAAGAAGATAAGGAGCGACAACGGGTCCGAATTCAAGAACCTTCAAGTGGAGGAATTCCTTGAGGAGGAAGGGATCAAGCACGAGTTTTCCGCTCCCTACACACCACAACAAAATGGTGTGGTAGAGAGGAAGAACAAGACGCTCATCGATATGGCGAGGACGATGCTAGGAGAGTTCAAGACCCCCGAGTGTTTTTGGTCGGAAGCTGTGAACACGGCTTGCCACGCCATCAACAGGGTCTACCTTCATCGCCTCCTCAAGAAGACTTCGTATGAGCTACTAACCGGTAACAAACCCAATGTATCTTACTTTCGTGTATTTGGGAGCAAGTGCTACATTCTAGTGAAGAAGGGTAGAAATTCTAAGTTTGCTCCCAAAGCTGTAGAAGGGTTTTTGTTAGGTTATGACTCAAATACAAAGGCGTATAGAGTCTTCAACAAATCATCGGGTTTGGTTGAAGTCTCTAGCGACGTTGTATTTGATGAGACTAATGGCTCTCCAAGAGAGCAAGTTGTTGATTGTGATGATGTAGATGAAGAAGATGTTCCGACGGCTGCTATACGAACCATGGCGATTGGTGATGTGCGACCACAGGAACAAAAGGAGCAAGAACAACCCTCTTCCTCAACTATGGTGCATCCCCCAACTCAAGATGATGAACAGGTTCATCAACAGGAGGCGTGTGATCAAGGGGGAGCACAAGATGATCATGTGATGGAGGAAGAAGCGCAACCAGCACCTCCAACTCAAGTTCGAGTGATGATTCAAAGGGATCATCCCGTCGATCAAATTCTTGGTGATATTAGCAAGGGAGTAACTACTCAATCTCGATTAGTTAATTTTTGTGAGCATTACTCCTTTGTCTCTTCTATTGAGCCTTTCAGGGTAGAAGAGGCCTTGCTAGATCCGGACTGGGTGTTGGCCATGCAGGAGGAACTCAACAACTTCAAGCGCAATGAAGTTTGGACACTGGTGCCTCGTCCTAAGCAAAATGTTGTGGGAACCAAGTGGGTGTTCCGCAACAAACAAGACGAGCACGGGGTGGTGACAAGGAACAAGGCGCGACTTGTGGCAAAAGGTTATGCCCAAGTCGCAGGTTTGGACTTTGAGGAGACTTTTGCTCCTGTGGCTAGGCTAGAGTCCATTCGTATTTTGCTAGCATATGCCGCTCACCATTCTTTCAGGTTGTTCCAAATGGATGTGAAGAGCGCCTTCCTCAACGGGCCAATCAAGGAGGAGGTGTACGTGGAGCAACCCCCTGGCTTCGAGGATGAACGGTACCCCGACCACGTGTGTAAGCTCTCCAAGGCGCTCTATGGACTTAAGCAAGCCCCAAGAGCATGGTACGAATGCCTTAGAGATTTCTTAATTGCTAATGCTTTCAAGGTTGGGAAAGCCGATCCAACCCTTTTCACTAAGACTTGTGACAGTGATCTTTTTGTGTGCCAAATTTATGTCGATGACATAATATTTGGTTCTACTAATAAAAAGTCTTGTGAAGAGTTTAGCAGGGTGATGACGCAGAAATTCGAGATGTCGATGATGGGCGAGTTGAACTACTTCCTTGGGTTCCAAGTGAAGCAACTCAAGGACGGCACCTTCATCTCTCAAACAAAGTACACGCAAGACTTGCTGAAGCGGTTTGGGATGAAGGACGCCAAGCCCGCAAAGGCTCCGATGGGGACCGACGGACACACTGACCTCAACAAAGGAGGTAAGTCCGTTGATCAAAAGGCATACCGGTCAATGATAGGGTCGTTACTTTACTTATGTGCTAGTAGACCGGATATTATGCTTAGCGTATGCATGTGTGCTAGATTTCAATCCGATCCTAAGGAGTGTCATTTAGTGGCAGTGAAGCGAATCCTTAGATATTTAGTTGCTACGCCTTGCTTCGGGCTCTGGTATCCAAAGGGGTCTACCTTTGACTTGATTGGATATTCAGACTCCGACTATGCTGGATGTAAGGTCGATAGGAAGAGTACATCGGGGACGTGCCAATTCTTAGGAAGGTCCCTGGTGTCATGGAACTCTAAGAAACAAACTTCCGTTGCCCTATCCACCGCTGAGGCCGAGTACGTTGCCGCAGGACAGTGTTGCGCGCAACTACTTTGGATGAGGCAAACCCTCCGGGATTTTGGCTACAATCTGAGCAAAGTCCCACTCCTATGTGATAATGAGAGTGCTATCCGCATGGAAGAAAATCCTGTTGAGCACAGCCGCACAAAGCACATAGACATCCGGCATCACTTTTTGAGAGACCAGCAGCAAAAGGGAGATATCAAAGTGTTTCATGTTAGCACCGAGAACCAGCTAGCCGATATCTTTACCAAGCCTCTCGATGAGAAGACCTTTTGCAGGTTGCGTAGTGAGCTAAATGTCTTAGATTCGCGGAACCTGGATTGATTTATAGCATACATGTGTTTATGCCTTTGATCATGTTCCTTATGCATTTTGTTGCTTATTTATGGTGATCAAGTTGTACAAACACTCCCCGGACCTCACAAGTCCATTGCAAAGTGATGCACATATTTAGGGGGAGCTGTGCTACAACTTGACCCCTTAAGACTAACCATGAGCTTGAGTTTGCTTGTTCTAGTCTCAAAGGGTGGTTTGAAAGGGAAAAGGTGGACTTGGACCATGAAAGACTTCCACTGCACTCTGATGAGAGGGTAACTTATTCCAAGTTCATCTCATGTACTCTTATTGCCTTTATATTCTTGTTGAAGATTTTGGTGAGGCAATGGGGTTAAAGGGCCAAAATTGATCCTGTTTTGGTGCTTGATGCAAAAGGGGGAGAAAATAAAGGCCAAAGCGATAAATGGATCAGCTACCACTTGAGAGATTTTGAAAATAGTAGAATAGAGCTTTTGGTTTGTCAAAACTCTTTTGTTGCATCTCTTGTCAAAAGTTGGCTTCTTGTGGGGAGAAATGTTGATTATGGGAAAAGGGGAGTTTTTGAAATCTTGAATCAATTTCTCCTGGAATGACTCTCTTTATGTCTTAACATGTGTGTTTGACTTAGAGATAGAAATTTGAGTTTGATTTGCAAAAACAAACCAAAGTGGTGGCAAAGAATGATCCATATATGCCAAATCTGATTCAAAACAAATTTGAGTTTTATTTGAAGTGATTTTGCACTTGTTCTACTTGCTTTATGTTATGTTGGCATAAATCACCAAAAAGGGGGAGATTGAAAGGGAAATGTGCCCTTGGGCCATTTCTAAGTACTTTTGGTGATTGAGTGCTAACACACGTGCTTTTGTGTTGATCTATGCAATGTGGTGGACAAAGTGAAAATCATGTCAAAAGGTATGTTTCTAGACTTAGTACATTATTTTATGGACTAATGTATTGTGTCTAAGTGCTGGAAACAGGAAAAATCGAATTGGAAATGAGATGACTTTGTTCAGCCAAGTCTGCTCAGTCTGGGAGCACCGGACTGTCCGGTGGTGCACCGGACAGTGTCCGGTGCGCCAGGCTGGCTCGAGCGAACTGGCCGCTCTCGGGAATTCACCGGCGACGTACGACTATAATTCACCGGACTGTCCGGTGTGCACCGGACTGTCCGGTGAGCCAACGGTCGGCCGCGCGATCTGCGCGTGACACGTGGCCGAGCCAACGGCTAGAAGGGGGCACCGGACTGTCCGGTGTGCACCGGACTGTCCGGTGTGCACCGGACATGTCCGGTGCGCCAACGGCTCCAAGTCAGCCAACGGTCGGCTTCGCCATTTAAGGAAGGAAATCGGGCACCGGACAGTGTCCGGTGTGCACCGGACTGTCCGGTGCGCCACGCGACAGAAGGCAAGAATTGCCTTCCCTGTTTGCTCTCAACGGCTCCTAGCTGCCTTGGGGCTATAAAAGGGACCCCTAGGCGCATGGAGGAGAATAGCAAGCAACCTAAGAGCATTCTTGATCATCCACACTCAGTCTTTGCGCATTCGTTTGTCATTCTCAGTGATTCGAGCTCCGTTCTAGTGAGAACTTTGAGATAGTCATTTGAGCTCGATTCTTGGCCGTGTGTGTGCGTATTTTGCTGTGGATTTGTGTGTGTTGCTTCCCTCCCTTACTCCATACTTCTTTGTGAACTTCAATTGTAAGGGCAAGAGACTCCAAGTTGTGGAGATTCCTCGCAAACGGGAAAAGATTAAAGTAAAGAAGAACACTGTGGTATTCAAGTTGATCATTGGATCACTTGAGAGGAGTTGAGTGCAACTCTCGTCCGTTGGGACGCCACAACGTGGAGTAGGCAAGTTTTGTACTTGGCCGAACCACGGGATAACCACCGTGCCATCTCTGTGATTGATTTCTTGTGGTTATTGTGTTTTGACTCCTCTCTAGCCACTTGGCAATTATTGTGCTAACGATTAACCAAGTTTTTGTGGCTTAAGTTTTCAAGTTTCATAGGATCACCTATTCACCCCCCCTCTAGGTGCTCTCAGGTTTGAGCGACACTCTTGACAGCCATGACAAAAGACTTTGCCATGACTGCAGTATTGTCACCATACGAAGATATGATTGCTTCATAGCTCATCAAGAATTGCTTCGGGTCTGAATGACCGTCGTACATGGGGAGCTGGGGTGGCTTGTAAAACTGGGGCCATGGTGTAGCCTACAATTTTGTTGATAGAGGAGAAGCATCATCAAAAGCAAAATTTCCATGATGGAAATCTTCATACCAGTCATCCTCATTGTAGAAGCCCTCCTGATGAAGCTCTCTACGCGGAGGCCTTCGGTTCTGGTCATCTTGAGCAAGATGACGAACTTCTTCCGAAGCTTCATCTATCTGCCTCTGAAGGTCAGCTAGACGAGCCATCTTTTCCTTCTTTCGTTGCACCTGTTGATGGAGCATCTCCAGGTTTTAGATTTCTTGGTCCAAGTCGTCCTCCGGAGGCGTTGGACTGGTAGCCTTCCTCTTCTGGCTTCAGGCCTCCCTAAGAGAAAGGACATCCTGATTGGGGTTCAGCGGCTGCAGAGTGGCAGCCCCTGTTGCTGAAGCTTTTTTCGGCGGCATGACGAAGGTGATGCTTGTCGAATGTGTTCAAAGCTCAAGAAATGAAAGTAAGTTCACCGGAGGTGGGCGCCAATGTTGGGGACTTGTTCTCAAATGCTAAGAGTTAAGAACAAGGCAACATAAAAAGTGTTAAATGTTAAAGTCATTCGTCCTTCGAAGCATTGTCTCCCTTCGGATATAATGAATCCAGGACGAAGGTTACGAAAGTTACGAAGAAAGAAACCTTCGTAGAATTGACAGATGATAAGGAAAGATATATATACGAAATACAAGTAATAATGTAGATGTTATCATCAAATTATTTCTTATTTTCATTATCATATCCATAATAACAAATTACAGATGTACCTTCGAATTGATGGAAAGTAAAGGTACCGGCGTAATGCGGAAAGCGAATGCCAAGTCAGCGTGAATAGCACGGGAGTACTGTTCATCTATTTATAGGCACGGAACGCAGCCCGTGTAAAATTATATTAATGCTCTTTACATTTATCAATAACTCTATAGTAATTCTTCGAGGTCTAATTTGGCTTTTCATCTTTAAGTCAGTTCCCCTTTTCTGCTACCATGCCGAAGCTTTTCTGTGCATAGCTTCATGATTATCTTAACCTTCGTCATGATCGCCTTTCATCCCATTCAAGCTTCGTCCTGACCATATTCTTGTATACCCGTAACCCGATTCCGAAGATACCTGTTCACATATTTCACTTGGAAAACATTGTCAAATTATGTTTTTGAGGACCTTCGAATGCTGAAGGCCCCCAACAGCGCGTAATATCTGTGATACTCAAATTCTCTTCATAACTAGATTCTTCCCCACAACCATATTTTCGGAAAAGTTCGAAACCATATTTTAGGAAAAGTTCGACGGCTGAACCAAACAAGCTTATAGTCTGCACCTCCCCCAATTCTCCATGTTTGACATTTGCGAATTTTTTATTTGAACAACAACTCAAGAAGCTTGTCTCTGTTTGAATGGACTAGAGCTAATAGTTGACTGCTAAAATTAACTGGAGACCAACTCGAGAAGCTTGTTCCCTGTTTAAATACACTAGAGCTAATAGTTGACTGCTAAAATTAGCTAAAGACATCCAAACGATGTAACTAATAGTTTAGCTAGACATCAAAACACCTTACGTTTAGCTATATATTCAGCGGTGTTCTTCAGGAATTATAGAATGCAGCCTTGTACGCACGCGAGCAAAGTAAAATGCGCGGGACTGAGCAACGTTTTTAAACAAAGGAGGGGTACAATAGTCATTGTCTATGAAAAAGTTATAAACCAATTTTTTAAAACTAGTGGATCCAAACATCTCTATCCATTTTTTTTTCTAAAACTCAGTTTCCGAAAATCTAGAAACTAGTTTTAATAAACTAGAGTGGATTCAAACAGACCCTTAGAGGTACTTTGAAAACATCAAATCTCCTTCGGAATTGGAGGGAGTTGAACTGGAAATGGGCTAATTTCCTCTCTAATTCCCTCAATCCCGAAAGAGATTTCAATTTCGAAACTAGCCCTTAGTAAGCTAATTTTACTAGAAAATTTTTAGCCATCTAACTATTAGATATAGTACATTCGAACGGGCCTAACTTCAATCTTTATATTTTTATTTAAAAGTCATATCTTAAATATTATGTTTATATAGGTATCATTCGTATTCTTTATAAACAGCTTATATATTACAAAAAAGTTGGGACCCTTTAAATCGAAGGAATTCCAACGAAATCATACGAAAATTTTATAGAAATCGGTTTATTTTAAAAAATACAAAAAACGTAAAAAAAATCATCATTCCAGTGGGCCCTGAGGCTACAAATCTACCTTTTCCGGTCACGCTTCTACTTCTCATATAAGCTCTTTTACCACTTTACCACACATGGCCTGTATCTCTGCTTCTCTATTGAATGTTTAAGTTTTGTTCTCAATATTCCGGTGGTTTACTTTTATTTTCCTTGAGTAAAAGTTCGTGGGCGAACTAACATCTATTGAAATCTTGAGAACAGTAAGCCTCCCCACTAGTAAAAGGCTAAAAGCAATAAGTGTTATCTCAAGAATATTAAATTCCAAGCTAGATACTAATTTTAAAAAGTAAAAAAAACAAAATATTAAATTCTAAGCTAAATACTCCCTTCGTCACAATATATTAGTTGTTTAGATATCGGTTTTGTATCTATATTTAAATAAATAATGATAAATCAAGACACATATATAAAACACATATATCAAATATTATATAAATCTAATAATTATCTAAAACAAATTTTAATTTACAACAGGAGAGTACTATTTAGTTCGTAACATAAATTTTATTCCTCTATCTCCAAAACGAGGTCCTATTTTGGAGTAAAATGTATTTACGGTTTCTAGGTAATACTGTGGTTTTTAGTAATACTATAGTATTTTATGACATCAGGTGTTTGGTTGCATTCTTCAAAACAATGTGTTCAAAATCATATTACCTCTGTTTTCTAATTTTATCAACCGCTAGTTCATTTTTAACTAAATCCCGACAAAAAAACAGAGGGAGTAGTATTCTAAGGTCGAGTTTGTTTCTTTTTTTTTTGCTTCTAGTCACCCGAAGCTGTTGCAGACTATCAAATGGCTAGCTTTTCAGCCTGCTTATATGTGAGAGCACCTAGAGGGGGTGAATAGGTGATCCTGTAAAACTTAAAACTTAACACCACAAACTTGATTAAGAGTTAGAACAATGAAATCAAGTGAGTAGAGAGGAGAGCTCTTGTGAAGCACAATAGACACAATAAGGACAAACACAAGAGACACGAGGATTTATCCCGTGGTTCGGCCAAGTACCAAATTTGCATATTCCACGTTGTGGCGTCCCGACGGACGAGAGTTGCACTCAACTCCTCTCAAGTGATCCAATGATCAACTTGAATACCACGGTGTTCTTCTTTACTTTACTCTTTCCCGTTTGCGAGGAATCTCCACAACTTGGAGTCTCTCGCCCTTACAATAAGAATCACAATGAAGCACTAGAGTAAGGGAGGGAAGCAACACACTCAAATCCACAACAAATACGCACACACAAGACCAAGACTTGAGCTCAAAAGAGTATCACAAGGTTCTCACTAGAACGGAGCTCAAATCACTAAGAATGTCGAACAAGTGTGCAAGAATGAAGTGTGAATGATCAACAATGCTCAAAGGTTGCTTAGCATACACCTCCATGCGCCTAGGGGTCCCTTTTATAGCCCCAAGGCAGCTAGGAGCCGTTGAGAGCATTTCAAGAAGTCAATTCTTGCCTTCTGTCGCCTGGCGCATTTCTTTCCTTCTTTGGCGAAGCCGACCGTTGGCGGTTCAGAACCGTTGGCGCACCGGACACTTTCCGGTGCACACCGGACAGTGTGGTGCCCCCTTCTGACTGTTGGCTCTGCCACGCGTCGCGCGCGGATTATGCGGTCGACCGTTGGTCGGGCCGACTGTTGGCTCACCGGACAGTCCGGTGCACCACCGGACAGTCCGGTGATTTATAGTCGTACGACGTTAATTGCTTCCCGAGAGCAGCCAGTTGACAGACGTCGGCCTGGCGCACCGGACAGTCCGGTGCACCCAGACCGAGCTGTCTTTGGCTGAACAAAGCCATCTTCTTTTCCAACTTGATTTCTCCTATTTCCAACACTTAGACACAATACATTAGTCTCCAAAACAATGTACTAAGTCTTAGAAACATACCATTTTACTTGGTTTGCACTTTGTCCATCACTTTGCATAGATTAACATAAGTCCACTTGTGTTGGCACTCAATCACCAAAATACTTAGAAATGGCCCAAGGGCACATTTCCCTTTCAATCTCCCCCTTTTTGGTGATTTATGCCAACACAATAAAAAGCAACTAAAGGAAGTGCAACATCAATACAAATGAGAACTCAAAATTGTTTTGATTCAAATTTGGCATATATGGATCATTCTTTGCCACCACTTGGTTTGTTTTTGCAAATCAAATTCAATTTCCTATCTCTAAGTCAAACACACTTGTCGAAACATAAAGGTATAAATTTCAAGATAAATTGATCAAAGATTCAAGAACTCCCCCTTTTTCCCATAATCAAGCCTTCTCCCCACAAGAGATCAATGTTTTGACAATAAGAGACAAATTGACAAACAAAAACTCTAACTCTACTATTTTCAAAATTCTCAAGTGGTAGGTGATCCATTTCTTGCTTTGGCCTTATTTTCTCCCCTTTGGCATCAAGCACCAAAACGGGATCAATTTTGGCCCTTTAACCCCATTGCCTCACCAAAATCTTCAACTAAGAGTAAAAAGGCAATAAGAGTACAAAGATGAACTTGGAATCATTTACTCTTTCATCGGAGTGCAGTGGAAGTCTTGCAGGATCCAAGTCCACCTTTTCCCTTTCAAAACCTCCTTTGAGACTAAATTAAGCAAACTCAAGCACACAGTTAGTCTCAAAGGATCAAGTTGTAGCACATCTCCCCCTAAATACGTGCATCACTTGCAAATGGACTTGTGAGGTCCGGGGAGTGCTTGTACAACTTGAGCACCATAAATAAACAACAAAATGCATTAAGGAACATGATCAGGGCATAAAACACATGTATGCTATAAATCAATCCAGGTTCCGCGAATCTAAGACATTTAGCTCACTACGCAGCCTGCAAAAGGTCGACTCATCTAGAGGCTTGGTAAAGATATCGGCTAGCTGGTTCTCGGTGCTAACATAAAACACTTCGATACCTCCCTTTTGCTGGTGGTCTCTCAAAAAGTGATGCCGGATGTCTATGTGCTTTGTGCGGCTGTGTTCAACAGGATTATCCGCCATGCGGATAGCACTCTCATTATCACATAGGAGTGGGACTTTGCTCAGATTGTAGCCAAAGTCCCTGAGGGTTTGCCTCATCCAAAGTAGTTGCGCGCAACACTGTCCTGCGGCAACATACTCTGCCTCAGCGGTGGATAGGGCAACAGAAGTTTGTTTCTTAGAACTCCACGACACCAGGGACCTTCCTAAGAATTGGCACGTCCCCGATGTACTCTTCCTATCGACCTTACATCCAGCATAGTCAGAGTCTGAATATCCAATTAAGTCAAAGGTAGACCCCTTTGGATACCAGATCCCGAAGCAAGGCGTAGCGACTAAATATCTAAGAATTTGCTTCACAGCCACTAAGTGACACTCCCTTGGATCAGATTGAAATCTGGCACACATGCATACGCTAAGCATAATATCCGGTCTACTAGCACATAAATAAAGTAAGGACTATATCATAGATCAGTATGCCTTTTGATCAACGGACTTACCTCCTTTGTTGAGGTCGGTGTGTCCGTCGGTTCCCATTGGAGTCTTTGTGGGCTTGGCATCCTTCATCCCAAACCGCTTGATCAAGTCTTGCGTGTACTTCGTTTGTGAGATGAAGGTCCCATCCTTGAGTTGCTTCACTTGGAACCCAAGGAAATAGCTTACCTCGCCCATCATTGACATCTCAAACTTTTGAGTCATCACCCTGCTGAACTCTTCACAAGACTTTTGGTTAGTAGAACCAAATATTATGTCATCGACATAAATTTGGCACACAAAAAGATCACTATCACAAGTCTTAGTAAAAAGAGTTGGATTGGTTTTCCCAACCTTGAAATCATTAGCAATTAAAAAGTCTCTAAGGCATTCATACCATGCTCTTGGGGCTTGCTTAAGTCCATAGAGCGCCTTAGAGAGCTTACACACGTGGTCGGGGTACCGTTCATCCTCGAAGCCAGGGGGTTGCTCCACGTACACCTCCTCCTTGATTGGCCCGTTGAGGAAAGCGCTCTTCACATCCATTTGGAACAACATGAAGGAATGGTGAGTAGCATAGGCTAACAGTATGCGAATTGACTCTAGCCTAGCCACAGGAGCAAAAGTCTCCTCAAAGTCCAAACCTGCGACTTGGGCATAACCTTTTGCCACAAGTCGCGCCTTGTTCCTTGTCACCACCCCGTGCTCGTCTTGTTTGTTGCGGAACACCCACTTGGTTCCCACAACATTTTGCTTGGGACGAGGCACCAATGTCCAAACTTCATTTCTCTTGAAGTTGTTGAGCTCTTCCTGCATGGCCAACACCCAGTCCGGATCTAGCAAGGCCTCTTATACCCTGAAAGGCTCAATAGAAGAGACAAAGGAGTAATGCTCACAAAAATTAACTAATCTAGAACGAGTAGTTACTCCCTTGCTTATGTCACCCAATATTTGGTCGACGGGATGATTCCTTCGAATCGTCGCTCGAACTTGGGTTGGAGGTGCCAGTTGTGCTTCTTCCTCTATCACATGAACATCTTGTGCTCCCCCTTGATCACACGCCTCCTCTTGATGAACCTGTTCATCGTCTTGAGTTGGGGGATGCACCATTGTTGAGGAAAAAGTTTGATCTTGCTCCTTTTGTTCCTGTGGTCGTACATCACCAATCGTCATGGTGCGCATTGCGGCCGTTGGAATGTCTTCTTCATCTACATCATCAAGATCAACAACTTGCTCTCTTGGAGAGCCATTAGTCTCATCAAATACAACGTCGCTAGAGACTTCAACCAAACCCGATGATTTGTTGAAGACCCTATACGCCTTTGTATTTGAGTCATAACCTAACAAAAACCCTTCTACAGCTTTGGGAGCAAACTTAGAATTTCTACCTTTCTTCACTAGAAAATATAACATTTGCTCCCAAATACACGAAAGTAAGACACATTGGGTTTGTTACCGGTTAGAAGCTCATATGAAGTCTTCTTGAGGAGGCGATGAAGGTAGACCCGGTTTATGGTGTGGCAAGCCGTGCTCACGGCTTCCGTCCAAAACCGTTCGGGCGTCTTGAATTCACCAAACATCGTCCTCGCCATGTCTAGTAGCGTCCTGTTCTTCCTCTCTACCACACCATTTTGCTGTGGTGTGTAGGGAGCGGAGAATTCGTGCTTGATTCCTTCCTCCTCAAGATACTCCTCCAATTGAAGGTTCTTGAACTCGGACCCATTGTCGCTCCTTATCTTCTTCACTTTGAGCTCAAACTCGTTTTGGGCTCTCCTTAGGAAGCGCTTGAGGGTCCCTTGGGTTTCAGATTTATCCCGCAAAAAGAATACCCAAGTGAAGCGGGAAAAATCATCAACTATAACAAGACCATACTTACTTCCTCCTATGCTTAGATAGGCGACGGGTCCGAAGAGGTCCATATGAAGTAACTCCAGGGGTCTTGATGTTGTCATCACATTCTTGGCATGATGAGAGCTTCCCACCTGTTTACCTGCTTGACAAGCTGCACAAGGTCTATCTTTTTCGAAAGTAACATTTGTTAGACCTATTACGTATTCTTCCTTTAGAAGCTTGTGAAGGTTCTTCATCCCTACATGAGCTAAACGGCGAGGCCACAACCAGCCCATGCTAGTCTTAGCAATTAAGCATGCATCTACACCGGCCTCCTCTTTTGCAAAATCAACTAAATAAAGTTTGCCGTCTAATACACCCTTAAAAGCTAATGAACCATCACTTCTTCTAAAGACAGACACACATCTACATTTGTGAATAAACAGTTATATCCCACATTACAAAGTTGACTCACAGACAACAAGTTATATCCAAGCGACTCAACTAAGAACGCATTAGAAATAGAGTGCTCGGATGAAATAGCAATTTTTCCTAACCCTTTCACCTTGCCTTGGTTCCCATCACCGAATATGATTGAATCTTGGGGATCCTTGTTCTTGACGTAGGAAGAGAACATCCTCTTTTCCCCCGTCATGTGGTTTGTGCATCCGCTGTCGATAATCCAGCTTGAGCCCCCGGATGCATAAACCTGCAAGGCAAATTTAGGCTTGGGTCTTAGGTACCCAACTCATGTTGGGTCCTACAAGGTTAGTTACAATAGTCTTAGGGACCCAAATGCAAGTCTTGTCACCCTTACATTTGGCCCCTAATTTCCTAGCAATTACCTTCTTATCCTTTCTACAAATAGCAAAGGAAGCATTGCAAGCATAATAAATTGTAGAAGGTTCATTCATTACTTTCCTAGGAACATGAACAATATTTCTGCTAGGCATATGATGAACAACATTTTTCCTAGCCAAATTTCTATCATGCATAATAGAAGAACTAGAAGCAATCATGGCATGAGAATCAAAATCATCATAACTTCTATAAACATTCCTAGAATGTCTCCTATCATGATACATGAAAGCATGGTTCTTTTGAGCACTACTAGTCATAGGGGTCTTCCCTTTCTCCTTGGCGGAGATGGAAGCCTTATGGCTTGTTAAGTTCTTGACTTCCCTCTTGAAGCCAAGACCATCCTTAATTGAGGGGTGTCTACCAATCGTGTAGGCATCCCTTGCAAATTTTAGTTTGTCAAATTCACTCTTGCTAGTCTTAAGTTGGGCATTAAGACTAGCCACTTCACCATTCAATTTAGAAATTGAAACTAGGTGTTCACTACAAGCATCAACATTAAAATCTTTACACCTATTGCATACTACAACATGTTCTACACAAGATGTTGATTTATTAGCTATTTCTAACTTAGCACTCAAATCGTCATTTATGCTCTTTAAGCTAGAAATAGAGTCATGACATGTAGACAGTTCACAAGAAAGCATTTCATTCCTTTTAATTTCTAAAGCAAGAGATTTGTGTGCCTCTACAAACTTATCATGTTCTTCATACAAAAGATCCTCTTGCTTTTCTAATAGCCTATTTTTACCATTCAAGGCATCAATTAATTCATTAATCTTATCAACCTTAGTTCTATCTAGGCCCTTGAATAAACATGAATAGTCTATTTCATCATCGCTAGATTCTTCATCACTTGAGGAAGCGTAAGTACTAGTATCACGAGTGCTTACCTTCTTTGCCCTTGCCATGAGGCAGGTGTGATGCTCATTGGGAAGAGGGCCGACTTGTTGAAGGCGGTGGCGGCGAGTCCTTCGTTGTCGGAGTCGAACGACGAACAATCCGAGTCCCACTCCTTTCCAAGGTGTGCCTCGCCCTTAGCTTTCTTGTAAGCCTTCTTCTTTTCCCTCTTGTTCCCTTGTTCCTAGTCACTATCATTATCGGGACAATTAGCGATAAAATGACCAATCTTACCACATTTGAAGCATGAGCGCTTTGCCTTTGTCTTGGTCTTGTTGGGATGCTCCTTGCGACCCCTTAGCGCCGTCTTGAAGCGCTTGATGATGAGGGCCATTTCTTCATCATTAAGTCTGGCCGCCTCAACTTGTGCCACCTTGCTAGGTAGCGCCTCCTTGCTCCTCGTTGCTTTGAGAGCAACGGTTTGAAGCTCGTGGATTGGACCGTTCAACGCATCGTCAACGTATCTTGCCTCCTTGATCATCATCCGCCCGCTTACAAACTTTCCAAGTATCTCTTCGGGCGTCATCTTGGTGTACCTAGGATTCTCACGAATATTGTTCACAAGATATGGATCAAGGACAGTAAAAGACCTTAGCATTAGGCGGACGACGTCGTGGTCCGTCCATCGCGTGCTTCCATAGCTCCTTATTTTGTTGACGGGGGTCTTGAGCCGGTTGTACGTTTGGGTTGGCTCCTCGCCCCTGATCATTGCGAATCTCCCAAGTTCGCCCTCCACCAACTCCATCTTGGTGAGCATGGTGACGTCGTTCCCCTCATGTGAGATTTTGAGGGTGTCCCAAATCTGCTTGGCGTTATCCAAGCCGCTCACCTTATGGTATTCATCCCTGCACAATGAAGCTAGAAGAACAGTAGTAGCTTGTGCATTTTTGTGAATTTGCTCATTAATGAACATGGGACTATCCGTACTATCAAAGTGCATTCCATTTTCTACTATCTCCCATATACTTGGATGGAGAGAGAACAAGTGGCTACGCATTTTGTAACTCCAAAATCCGTAGTCCTCTCCATCAAAGTGGGGAGGTTTACCGAGGGGAATGGAAAGCAAGTGAGCATTGTGATAGTCGCCTAGAGGGGGGGTGAATAGGGCGAAACTGAAATTTACAAATATAAACACAACTACAAGCCGGGGTTAGCGTTAGTAATAATAAATGAGTCCGCAAGAGAGGGCGCAAAACAAATCCCAAGCGAATAAGCAAGTGAGACACGGAGATTTGTTTTACCGAGGTTCGGTTCTTGCAAACCTACTCCCCGTTGAGGAGGCCACAAAGGCCGGGTCTCTTTCAACCCTTCCCTCTCTCAAACGGTCCCTCGGACCGAGTGAGCTTCTCTTCCAAATCAAAACCGGGAACAAAACTTCCCCGCAAGGGCCACCACACAATTGGTGCCTCTTGCCTTGATTACAATGGAGTTTTGATCACAAGAACAAGTGAGAAAGAAAAGAAGCAATCCAAGCGCAAGAGCTCAAATGAACACGGCAAATCACTCTCACTAGTCACTAGGGTTTTGTGTGGAATTGGAGAGGATTTGATCTCTTTGAATGTGTCTAGAATTGAATGCCTAGCTCTTGTAAGTGGTTGAGAAGTGGAAAACTTGGATGCAATGAATGGTGGGGTGGTTGGGGTATTTATAGCTCCAACCACCAAACTTGACCGTTGGCTGGAGGCTTCTGCTCGATGGCGCACCGGACAGTCCGGTGCACACCGGACAGTCCGGTGCCCCTGCCACGTCATCACTGCCGTTGGATTCTAGCCGTTGGAGCTTCTGACTTGTGGGCCCGCCTGGGTGTCCGGTGCACACCGGACATGTACTGTTTGATGTCCGGTGCACCGGTATGGGCAAGTCTGACGTCTGCGCGCGCTGCGCGCGCAATTAATGCACCGCAGGGAGCCGTTGGCGCCGCAGGGAGCCGTTGCTCCGCTGGCACACCGGACAGTCCGGTGCACACCGGACAGTCCGGTGAATTTTAGCGGAGCGGCTGCCGCGCGAACCCGAGGCTGGCGAGTTCAGGAGGCCGAGCTTCCTTGGAGCACCGGACATGTCCGGTGCACACCGGGCAGTCCGGTGAATTATAGCGCGCCGGCTTCCAAGAATTCCCGAGAGTGAAGAGTTTGAGTCTGAGTCCCCTGGTGCACCGGACAGGTACTGTTTACTGTCCGGTGGCACACCGGACAGTCCGGTGCGCCAGACCAGGGGTGCCCTCGGTTGCCCCTTTGCTCCTTTATTGAATCCAAAACTTGGTCTTTTTATTGGCTGAGTGTGAACCTTTTACACCTGTATAATCTATACACTTGGGCAAGCTAGTTAGTCCAAAGATTTGTGTTGGGCAATTCAACCACCAAAATTATTTAGGAACTAGGTGTAAGCCTAATTCCCTTTCAATCTCCCCCTTTTTGGTGATTGATGCCAACACAAACCAAAGCAAACAGAGATGTGCATAATTGAACTAGTTTGCATAATGTAAGTGTAAAGGTTGCTTGGAATTGAGTCAATATAACTACTTACAAGATATGCATGGAATGTTTCTTTCTTTATTTAGCATTTTGGGCCACGTTTGCACCACATGTTTTGTTTTTGCAAATTCTTTTTGTAAATCCATTTCAAAGATCTTTTGCAAATGGTCAAAGGTAAATGAATAAGAGTTTGTAAAGCATTTTCAAGATTTGAAATTTTCTCCCCCTGTTTCAAATGCTTTTCTTTTGACTTAACAAAACTCTCCCTAAAAGAGATCCACCTCTTAGTGTTCAAGAGGGTTTTGATATACCATTTTTGAAATACTACTTTCTCCCCCTTTTGAACACAATAGGATACCAAATGATAAATACTTTTGGAAAGCACTAAGTTTTTGAATTTGGTGGTGGTGGTGCGGTCCTTTTGCTTTGGGCTCCTTTCTCCCCCTTTTTGGCATGAATCGCCAAAAACGGAATCATTAGAGCCCTAGAAGTAGGTTCTTCCTCTTTGGTCATAAATGAATGAGTTAAGATTATACCAAAGACGAAGTTCGGTCCTTTTGCTTTTGAGCTTTTACTCTCTCCCCCAAGGATGAAGTCCTTTTCTTTGATGCTCATTTCTCTCCCAAAGAAGAGAGAGTTGCTCGGAGTGATGGCGAAGTATGAGTTACGGAGTGGAAGCCTTTTTCTTCGCCGAAGACTCCAATTCCCTTTCAATATACCTATGACTTGGTTTGAAATAGACTTGAAAACACATTAGTCATAGCATACAAAAGAGATATGATCAAAGGTATTCAAGTGAGCTATGTGTGCAAGCTAGCAAAAGAAATTTCTAGAATCAAGAATATTGAGCTCATGCCTAAGTCTGGTAAAAGATTGTTCATCAAGTGGCTTGGTAAAAATATCGGCTAATTGATCTTTAGTGTTAATGTAAGAAATCTCGATATCTCCCTTTTGTTGGTGATCCCTAAGAAAATGATACCGAATGGCTATGTGCTTAGTGCGGCTATGCTCGACGGGATTGTCGGCCATTTTGATTGCACTCTCATTATCACATAGCAAAGGGACTTTGGTTAATTTGTAACCGTAGTCCCGCAGGGTTTGCCTCATCCAAAGCAATTGCGCGCAACAATGTCCTGCGGCAATGTACTCGGCTTCGGCGGTGGAAAGAGCGACCGAATTTTGCTTCTTTGAAGCCCAAGACACCAAGGATCTTCCCAAGAACTGGCAAGTCCCCGATGTGCTCTTCCTATTAATTTTGCACCCCGCCCAATCGGCATCCGAATAACCAATCAAATCAAATGTGGATCCCCGAGGGTACCAAAGCCCAAACTTAGGTGTATAAGCCAAATATCTCAAGATTCGTTTTACGGCCGTAAGGTGTGATTCCTTAGGGTCGGATTGGAATCTTGCACACATGCATACGGAAAGCATAATATCCGGTCGAGATGCACATAAATAAAGCAATGAACCAATCATCGACCGATATACCTTTTGATCTACGGACTTACCTCCCGTGTCGAGGTCGAGATGCCCATTAGTTCCCATGGGTGTCTTGATGGGTTTGGCATCCTTCATCCCAAACTTGGTTAGAATGTCTTGAGTGTACTTAGTTTGGCTAATGAAGGTGCCCTCTTGGAGTTGCTTGACTTGGAATCCCAGAAAATACTTCAACTCCCCCATCATTGACATCTCGAATTTCTGTGTCATGATCCTACTAAACTCTTCACATGTAGACTCGTTAGTAGACCCAAATATAATATCATCAACATAAATTTGGCATACAAACAAGTCATTTTTAAGAATTTTAGTAAGGAGTGTAGGATCGGCTTTTCCGACTTTGAAGCCATTAGCAATAAGGAAATCTCTAAGGCATTCATACCATGCTCTTGGGGCTTGCTTGAGCCCATAAAGCGCCTTAGAGAGCCTATAAACATGGTTAGGATACTCACTGTCTTCAAAGCCGGGAGGTTGCTCAACATAGACCTCTTCCTTGATCGGTCCGTTGAGGAAGGCACTTTTCACGTCCATTTGATAAAGCTTAAAGCCATGGTAAGTAGCATAGGCTAATAATATGCGAATTGACTCAAGCCTAGCTACGGGTGCATAGGTTTCACCGAAATCCAAACCTTCGACTTGTGAATACCCTTTGGCCACGAGTCGAGCTTTGTTCCTTGTCACCACACCATGCTCATCTTGCTTGTTGCGGAAGACCCATTTGGTTCCTACAACATTTTGATTAGGACGTGGAACTAAATGCCATACCTCATTTCTAGTGAAGTTGTTGAGCTCCTCTTGCATCGCCACCACCCAATCCGAATCTTGAAGTGCTTCCTCTACCCTATGTGGCTCAATAGAGGAAACAAACGAGTAATGTTCACAAAAATGAGCAACACGAGATCTAGTGGTTACCCCCTTATGAATGTCGCCGAGGATGGTGTTGACGGGGTGATCTCGTTGGATTGCTTGGTGGACTCTTGGGTGTGGCGGTCTTGGTTCTTCCTCATCCTCCTTTTCTTGGTTATTTTCATCTCCCCCTTGATCATTGCCATTGTCTTGAGGTGGCTCATCTTCTTGATTTTGCCCTTCATCATCTTGAGCCTCATCCTCATTTTGGGTTGGTGGAGATGCTTGCATGGAGGAGGATGGTTGATCTTGTGCATTTGGAGGCTCTTCGGATTCCTTAGGACACACATCCCCAATGGACATGTTCCTTAGCGCTATGCATGGAGCCTGTTCATCACCTATCTCATCAAGATCAACTTGCTCTTCTTGAGAGCCGTTAGTTTCATCAAACACAACGTCACATGAGACTTCAACTAGTCCAGTGGACTTGTTAAAGACCCTATATGCCCTTGTGTTTGAGTCATAACCAAGTAAAAAACCTTCTACAGTTTTAGGAGCAAATTTAGATTTTCTACCTCTTTTAACAAGAATAAAGCATTTGCTACCAAAAACTCTAAAGTATGAAATGTTGGGCTTTTTACCGATTAGGAGTTCATAGGATGTCTTCTTGAGGATTCGGTGGAGATATAACCGATTGATGGCGTAGCAGGCGGTGTTGACCGCTTCGGCCCAAAACCGGTCCGGTGTCTTGTACTCATCAAGCATGGTTCTTGCCATGTCCAAAAGAGTTCGATTCTTCCTCTCCACTACACCATTTTGTTGAGGTGTGTAGGGAGAAGAGAACTCATGCTTGATGCCCTCCTCCTCAAGGAAACCTTCAATTTGAGAGTTCTTGAACTCCGTCCCATTGTCGCTTCTTATTTTCTTGATCCTTAAGCCGAACTCATTTTGAGCCCGTCTCAAGAATCCTTTTAAAGTCTCTTGGGTTTGAGATTTTTCCTGTAAAAAGAATACCCAAGTGAAGCGAGAATAATCATCCACTATTACAAGACAGTACTTACTCCCGCCGATGCTTATGTAAGCAATCGGGCCGAATAGATCCATGTGGAGTAGCTCAAGCGGCCTGTCGGTCGTCATGATGTTCTTGTGTGGATGATGGACTCCAACTTGCTTCCCTGCCTGGCATGCGCTACAAATCCTGTCTTTCTCAAAATGAACATTTGTTAATCCTAAAATGTGCTCTCCCTTTAAAAGCTTATGAAGATTCTTCATCCCGACATGGGCTAGTCGGCGATGCCAGAGCCAACCCATGTTAGTCTTAGCAATTAAGCAAGTGTCGAGTTCAGCTCTATCAAAATCTACCAAGTATAGCTGACCTTCTAACACTCCCTTAAATGCTATTGAATCATCACTTCTTCTAAAGACAGTGACACCTATATCAGTGAATAGACAGTTGTAGCCCATTTGACATAATTGGGAAACAGAAAGCAAGTTGTAATCTAAGGAATCAACAAGAAAAACATTGGAAATAGAATGGTCAGGAGATATAGCAATTTTACCAAGTCCTTTGACCAAACCTTGATTTCCATCCCCGAATGTGATAGCTCGTTGGGGATCTTGGTTTTTCTCATATGAGGAGAACATCCTTTTCTCCCCGGTCATGTGGTTTGTGCACCCGCTGTCGAGTATCCAACTTGAGCCCCCGGATGCATAAACCTACAAAACAAATTTAGTTCTTGACTTTAGGTACCCAAACTGTTTTGGGTCCTTTGGCATTAGATACAAGAACTTTGGGTACCCAAACACAAGTCTTGGAGCCCTTGTGTTTGTTCCCAACAAACTTGGCAACGACCTTGCCGGATTTGTTAGTAAGCACATAAGAAGCATCAAAAGTTTTAAATGAAATGCTATGTTCATTTGATGCATTAGGAATTTTCTTCTTAGGCAACTTAGCACGGGTTGGTTGCCTAGAACTAGATGTCTCACCCTTATACATAAAAGCATGATTAGGGCCAGAGTGAGACTTCCTAGAATGAATTTTTCTAATTTTGCTCTCAGGATAGCCGGCAGGGTACAAAATGTAACCCTCGTTATCCTGAGGCATGGGAGCCTTGCCCTTAACAAAGTTAGATAAGTTCTTTGGAGGGGCATTAAGTTTGACATTGTCTCCCCTTTGGAAGCCAATGCCATCCTTGATGCCAGGGCGTCTCCCATTATAGAGCATACTTCTAGCAAATTTAAATTTTTCATTTTCTAAGTTATGCTCGGCAATTTTAGCATCAAGTTTTGCTATATGATCATTTTGTTGTTTAATTAAGGCCATATGATCATGAATAGCATCAATATCAACATTTCTACATCTAGTACAAATAGATACATGCTCAACAATAGATGTAGAGGGTTTGCAAGATTTAAGTTCTACAACCTTAGCATGCAACATTTCATTCTTAGTTCTAAGGTCGGAAATGGTAGTATTGCAAACATCAAAATCTTTAGCCTTAGCAATTAAATTTTCATTCTTTAATCTAAGGCTAGCAAGAGATGCATTCAATTCATCAATCTTAGCAAGCAAGTCAATGTTATCATCTCTAAGATTGGGAATTGAAACATTACAAACATGTGAATCAACCTTAGCATTTAAAATAGCATTTTCATTTCTAAGGTTGTCAATCATCTCACGACAAGTGCTTAGCTCACTAGACAATTTTTCACATTTTTCTACTTCTAGAGCATAAGCCTTTTTAACCTTAACATGTTTCTTGTTTTCTTTAATTAGACAATCCTCTTGGGAGTCCAAAAGGTCGTCCTTTTCATGAATAGCACTAACTAATTCATTTAACTTTTCTTTTTGAGCTATGTTAAGGTTGGCAAAAAGGGAACGCAAATTATCCTCCTCATCACTAGCATTATCATCACTAGAAGATTCATATTTAGTGGAGGAGTTAGATTTAACCTTCTTCTTTTTGCCGTCCTTTGCCATGAGGCACTTGTGGCCGACGTTTGGGAAGAGGAGTCCCTTGGTGACGGCGATGTTGGCGGCGTCCTCGTCGTCGGAGGAGTCGCTAGAGCTTTCGTCGGAATCCCATTCCCGACAAACATGGGCATCGCCGCCCTTCTTCTTGTAGTACCTTTTCTTCTCCTTTCTTCTCCCCTTCTTGTCGTCGCCTCGGTCACTGTCACTAGACATAGGACATTTAGCAATGAAATGACCGGGCTTACCACATTTGTAGCAAATCTTCTTGGAGCGGGACTTGTAGTCTTTCCCCCTCCTTTGTTTGAGGATTTGGCGGAAGCTCTTGATGACGAGCGCCATCTCCTCATTGTCAAGCTTGGAGGCGTCTATTGGTTGTCGGCTTGGTGTAGACTCCTCCTTCTTTTCTTCCGTCGCCTTGAATGCAACGGGTTGAGCTTCGGATGGGTCGCCAAGCTCGTTGATTTTCCTCGAGCCTTCTATCATGCACTCAAAACTTACAAAATGCCCGATAACTTCCTCGGGGGTCATTTTAGTATATCTAGGATTACCACGAATCAATTGAACTTGAGTGGGATTTAGAAAAATGAGAGATCTTAAAATAACATTTACCACTTCGTGGTCGTCCCACTTCTTGCTCCCGAGGTTGCGTACTTGGTTCACCAAGGTCTTGAGCCGGTTGTACATGTGTTGTGGCTCCTCCCCTTTTTGAAGCCGGAACCGACCGAGCTCCCCCTCGATCGTTTCCCGCTTGGTGATCTTGGTGAGCTCATCTCCCTCGTGCGCAGTTTTGAGCACATCCCAAACCTCCTTGGCGCTCTTCAATCCTTGCACTTTGTTATACTCTTCTTTGCTTAAAGAGGCGAGGAGTATCGTCGTTGCTTGAGAGTTGAAGTGCTCGATTTGGGCCACCTCATCCTCATCATAGTTTTCATCCCCTACGGATGGTACCTGCGCACCAAACTCAACAACATCCCATATGCTTTTGTGGAGCGAGATTAGATGAAATCGCATTAAATCGCTCCACCTAGCGTAATCTTCACCATCAAAAGTTGGTGGTTTGCCTAGTGGGACGGAAAGTAAAGGTGTATGTTTGGAAATGCGAGGGTAGCGTAGGGGGATCTTACTATACTTCTTGCGCTCTTGGCGCTTAGAAGTGACGGAGGGCGCATCGGAGTCGGAGGTAGAAGTTGATGAAGTGTCGGTCTCGTAGTAGACCACCTTCCTCATCCTCTTGTGCTTGTCGCCTTTCCGATGCGGCTTGTGGGAAGAAGATTTTTCCTTCTTCTCTTTGTGGTGAGAAGAAGATTTCTTCTCCTTCCCTTTGTTGGAGGAGCTCTTCTTCTTCTCCCTTCTTTTGGTGCGGGACTCTTCCGATGAAGTGCTCCCGTAGCTTGTAGTGGGCTTTTCGCCGGTCTCCATCTCCTTCTTGGCGTGATCTCCCGACATCACTTCGAGCGGTTAGGCTCTAATGAAGCACCGGGCTCCGATACCAATTGATAGTCGCCTAGAGGGGGGGTGAATAGGGCGAAACTGAAATTTACAAATATAAACACAACTACAAGCCGGGGTTAGCGTTAGTAATAATAAATGAGTCCGCAAGAGAGGGCGCAAAACAAATCCCAAGCGAATAAGCAAGTGAGACACGGAGATTTGTTTTACCGAGGTTCGGTTCTTGCAAACCTACTCCCCGTTGAGGAGGCCACAAAGGCCGGGTCTCTTTCAACCCTTCCCTCTCTCAAACGGTCCCTCGGACCGAGTGAGCTTCTCTTCCAAATCAAAACCGGGAACAAAACTTCCCCGCAAGGGCCACCACACAATTGGTGCCTCTTGCCTTGATTACAATGGAGTTTTGATCACAAGAACAAGTGAGAAAGAAAAGAAGCAATCCAAGCGCAAGAGCTCAAATGAACACGGCAAATCACTCTCACTAGTCACTAGGGTTTTGTGTGGAATTGGAGAGGATTTGATCTCTTTGAATGTGTCTAGAATTGAATGCCTAGCTCTTGTAAGTGGTTGAGAAGTGGAAAACTTGGATGCAATGAATGGTGGGGTGGTTGGGGTATTTATAGCTCCAACCACCAAACTTGACCGTTGGCTGGAGGCTTCTGCTCGATGGCGCACCGGACAGTCCGGTGCACACCGGACAGTCCGGTGCCCCTGCCACGTCATCACTGCCGTTGGATTCTAGCCGTTGGAGCTTCTGACTTGTGGGCCCGCCTGGGTGTCCGGTGCACACCGGACATGTACTGTTTGATGTCCGGTGCACCGGTATGGGCAAGTCTGACGTCTGCGCGCGCTGCGCGCGCAATTAATGCACCGCAGGGAGCCGTTGGCGCCGCAGGGAGCCGTTGCTCCGCTGGCACACCGGACAGTCCGGTGCACACCGGACAGTCCGGTGAATTTTAGCGGAGCGGCTGCCGCGCGAACCCGAGGCTGGCGAGTTCAGGAGGCCGAGCTTCCTTGGAGCACCGGACATGTCCGGTGCACACCGGACAGTCCGGTGAATTATAGCGCGCCGGCTTCCAAGAATTCCCGAGAGTGAAGAGTTTGAGTCTGAGTCCCCTGGTGCACCGGACAGGTACTGTTTACTGTCCGGTGGCACACCGGACAGTCCGGTGCGCCAGACCAGGGGTGCCCTCGGTTGCCCCTTTGCTCCTTTATTGAATCCAAAACTTGGTCTTTTTATTGGCTGAGTGTGAACCTTTTACACCTGTATAATCTATACACTTGGGCAAGCTAGTTAGTCCAAAGATTTGTGTTGGGCAATTCAACCACCAAAATTATTTAGGAACTAGGTGTAAGCCTAATTCCCTTTCACATTGGAACTTTGCGGAATACGAGAATAATCAAAGGAAAAGTTTGAATTAACCGTCTTCTTTTTCTCGTAGTCGTTGTCGTCGTCCTTTTGGGAAGAGGAAGATTCGTCGCTGTCGTAGTAGACTATCTCCTTGATGCGCCTTGTCTTCTTCTTCCTCCCGTCTTTTCTTTTGTGGCCCGAGCCTGAGTCAGTAGGCTTGTCATCCTTTGGATCATTGACGAAGGACTACTTCTCCTTATCATTGACCACCATCCCCTTGCCCTTAGGATCCATCTCTTCGGGCGATTAGTCCCTTTCTTGAAGAGAACGGCTCTGATACCAATTGAGAGTACCTAGAGGGGGGGTGAATAGGTGATCCTGTAAAACTTAAAACTTAACACCACAAACTTGATTAAGAGTTAGAACAATGAAATCAAGTGAGTAGAGAGGAGAGCTCTTGTGAAGCACAATAGACACAATAAGGACAAGCACAAGAGACACGAGGATTTATCCCGTGGTTCGGCCAAGTACCAAACTTGCCTATTCCACGTTGTGGCGTCCCAACGGACGAGAGTTGCACTCAACTCCTCTCAAGTGATCCAATGATCAACTTGAATACCACGGTGTTCTTCTTTACTTTACTCTTTCCCGTTTGCGAGGAATCTCCACAACTTGGAGTCTCTCGCCCTTACAATAAGAATCACAATGAAGCACTAGAGTAAGGGAGGGAAGCAACACACTCAAATCCACAACAAATACGCACACACAAGACCAAGACTTGAGCTCAAAAGAGTATCACAAGGTTCTCACTAGAACGGAGCTCAAATCACTAAGAATGTCGAACAAGTGTGCAAGAATGAAGTGTGAATGATCAACAATGCTCAAAGGTTGCTTAGCATACACCTCCATGCGCCTAGGGGTCCCTTTTATAGCCCCAAGGCAGCTAGGAGCCGTTGAGAGCATTTCAAGAAGTCAATTCTTGCCTTCTGTCGCCTGGCGCACCAGACAGTCCGGTGCACCACCGGACACTGTCCGGTGCAGATTTCTTTCCTTCTTTGGCGAAGCCGACCGTTAGCGGGTCAGAACCGTTGGCGCACCGGACACTGTCCGGTGCACACCGGACAGTCCGGTGCCCCCTTCTGACCGTTGGCTCTGCCACGCGTCGCGCGCGGATTACGCGGCCGACCGTTGGCCGGGCGGACTGTTGGCTCACCGGACAGTCCGGTGATTTATAACCGTACGCCGTTAATTGCTTCCCGAGAGGAGCCAGTTGACAGACGCCGGCCTAGCGCACCGGACACTGTCCGGTGCACCCAGACCGAGCTGTCTTTGGCTGAACAAAGACATCTTCTTTTCCAACTTGATTTCTCCTGTTTCCAGCACTTAGACACAATACATTAGTCTCCAAAACAATGTACTAAGTCTTAGAAACATACCTTTTTACTTGATTTGCACTTTGTCCATCACTTTGCATAGATTAACATAAGTTCACTTGTGTTGGCACTCAATCACCAAAATACTTAGAAATGGCCCAAGGGCACATTTCCCTTTCAATATGAGAATCACTCTAGTCAAAATCATTCAAAATCAACGTAAACACAAAATCGGTCGAGTTGTCCACACGTAAACCTAACTCTTTTATCGTAGGAATTTTTCACTTTTTACATTATAAACCATGTGAACTCTTTTATCGTCCTCCGCACGTAATATCTGTGATACTCAGGTTCTCTCTACAACCAAACTCTATACAACCATATTCTCGGAAAACCTCCTCAGAAAAAAAGCTGAACCAAATAGGCCATAGATACTGTGGTATTTTTAGAGTATTTGAAACTTCACTCCAACCTAAAGTTTCTAATAGTATGATCTATAATGTTGTATCCAAACAATGTTTTTTTTAAAACTATGGTAGTTTAGAGCTCATAAAAACTACAGTATTGCTACAACATTTATAAAGTATAGTACTTAAACATCGCTGACAAACGACCCCTGGAAGAAAGGAACCAAACGGTGACTTACAGTTTTTTTTTCTCACGTTCAATAACCGCAACATGGCACTTTGGTATACACATCACAAAATACATGTACAGGTACAGCCGAGTACGGCACAGCAGTAGACTATAGCCATTCTAGTACCCAGCTACCCTCCTGAGCCTCCTCGCTACACAGCCAGCCTACACTCCACCAAAAAACCTTGCCCAGTATGACCCGCCCCTCCTCACTTCCTCCTCCGCCGCCGCCATCGCCGGCGACGGAGGCACCGGAACAGGCGCCTCTCCGACGCCCCAGATCCCTTCGAGGACCTGCTCCAGGCTAGCCGGAACCCCGCAAGTCTGCGCTGCAGGTGCCGCGACAACAGCGTCGAACACCTCCTGCAGGCCGACGACGCGGCGGCTCACGGCGCGCCGCGCGTCCCGCACGGCCGGGTAGCGCCCCGGCACGGCGTCCAGGCGGAGCAGCACGGCCATGAGCGCCTCGGAGAACCGGGCCCGCTCGCGCTCGTCGCCGCGGACGGCGTCCACGGTCTCCTGCCGCCGGAGCAGCCGCTCGAGCCGCGTCGCCTCGGCGTCGGCCCCGCGCACGGCCGCGGCGTGCCGCCTGACCAGGTAGCCCCGCAAGGCCGCCTGGATCTTAGCGGCCGCCGCCGCCGCGTCGGGCGGTCCCGCCCGAGCCCGTTCTGGTAGAGACGTGATGGGGATTTGCACGGTGGTCTTGGGCTTGTGGCTGTGGCTGGGCCTGGGGTTGGGGTTGGAATCGACGGCGGCGAAGACGAATTGCGAGGCGGAGGTGTAGTGGTCATGGGATCCCATGGGTACCTTGGAGCGAGCGCAGGCGCAGCTTTGTATCAGTGGAGCGAGGAGGGCGTGCAGTTCCAGCAGCAGTGTTTGGCGGCCGTGGCCCGTGGGCGATGTCTGGAATCGTCGAGCGCACAGGCACAGCGACACAGCGTTGTGCGCAGTGCACTCGTGGTCAGGTCTGGATACACTAGTGAGTAGTGAGTAGGCAGTGGCAACTGGCGAGTGTGCATAGCATAGCCAAACTATGGGCAATGCTGCCGACACAATCAACAGCTCGAACCATCAGGAAAGAGGGGTCCTCCGGAGACCGGAACCTATCCGGAAACGTGATCAAAAGCGCACCCCACCTCGCATCCCCGGCCCCGCGCCCCTGCCCAGGCCCCGGCCAGAGCGATGTGCGCAGAGACGTCGTCCAGGACCATGGTCAGAACACTAGTCCGACAAGGCTGGTATGTGGTATTAAATCTGTTCAAACGCTGAGTTGGGTCGGAGGATTGTGGATCATTTGACACGCCCATTTCTAAGCCGTGCACAGTGTTGGGTTGGATCAGGTTGGTTCGTCTCTCTCTCGATTAAACGCGGTCGGGTCGGGTTTTCTTGGTTTTGGTCAGATTTTTTTGATTTGGATCGAGTTTTTTTAGTTGGATCAGATTTTGCTTAAAAAATCATGTCCCGTACTTAATCTACGAATTATTACGGATCAAAAATTATGACTCGTATCTATCCGTCGTATAGGTCGGATCGGGTTTTTTCGGCAGGTCGGATTGGTTGTATCGGGTGGCATAGGTTTATGTGGTATCCTTGTCAAGCGGGCTCGCGTGCATAGGTGCTATCGTTATCTCCTCCCGCGGTCTCGTCTTCCCGGCTTCTGATCAAGACTGAGGTTATTCTCAACATATAATTTGTTTATTACATAAGTTTTAACTATAAAAAAATTAGAGAGCTTGGTTTGTGAAATAGGTTGTCTAATTCACCCCTTTCACTTAAAGGTCATGATTTCTTTTGGCCTGAATAAATAGCTAAATGTTAGGCCATTGTTTAATCCGTTTAAATGTTTAGACCAAGAATAACTTCATAAGAAATCAAGTGATGTGGGGTAGGGGTGGGGTTAAGAATTGAAGAGTGGAGCCCCACTAGATATCATTAAACTTAAGCAAGTTTAATAATAAAGCTAATCTGGTTGTGTAAGGATTCATGTAGCCTGCCATTTAGTCTATTTGTATAGTGGTTAACTCTTCACTATTAATGTAAGACTTTATTTGTCCCTCTCTTATGTCGAAGTCGGCTATAAGTTTACAACCTACTTCTTCTCTCTCCTCCACCTTAGCATTTAGCTAGATTATAGCCTCTTAATATACTTGCTCTATGCTTGGATGCCTTACCGATCTTCATCCATTTATTAATATTTTGACTCCCCAACTTTTAATGCCACTTGTAAAACCACTTTCCAAATTACCAAATGATTATCGTTCTCTCTAGTTCAAGGTGGGACATGTGCTGCCATATATTCATGGGAGCCATCAAATCTATAATTCCCAGCCACACTGTAGCATACTTTCCTCATATGCAACAACCAACAAAGGAGCAAAAACATATAGGGAGGGCATGTACTGTACTTAGGAAACAATGATTTTAGAATCCGTTTTCGATTTTTTTAATCTGATTCACCGGTAACATTAATTTTTAGAAACAGAATCGGTTATCGAAATCTTGTATTGAAATCACTGTGGTGTTCTACCAATTGTTTCTTTTGGTTATCGAAATTAGTCGAAATTTACCAAATTTAGGTCTCGGAATTAATAATAAAGCTTGGTAGGTATGAAAACGTTTTCGGAATTTATAAAAGTGTTTTTTTTATTTTTTTCGATCCAAATCACCTGTTATCAGAATATTGTATCGAAATCAGTGTGGTGTTTTATCGACTCTTTTCTTTAGTTACCGAAATTAGTCCAAATTTACTGAATCTAGGTCTCATAATTGTCCAAAATTAATAATAAAGCCCGGTATGTATGAAAACGGTTTCATATTTTTTGGAATTTAGGAAACCATTTTTTTTATTCGAATTCACCGGTAAGGGTAATTTACGGAAACAGAATCGGTTATCGGAATTTTGTATCGTAATCAGTGTGGCTTTTACCGATCGTTTCCTTCGGATATCGAAATTAGTCGGAAATTACCTAATTTAGGTCTCAGAATTAATAACAAAGTCTGGTATGTACGAAAATAGTTTCTAGATTTATTTGGAATTCTAGAAATTGTTTTCAGTTTTTCGACCGGATTCGCTGGTAAGGGTAATTTTTGAAAACGAAATCGGTTATCGGAATATTGTGAACTTGTGACCTTCGTAAACTTGTCAACTTGTGAAATGTGAGTATTTGAACTTGCGATCTTTGTGAACTTGTTGTGTTGTGATTTGTGAACTTGTGATCTTTGTATACTTGTTATATTGCGAACTTGTCAAGCATGTGAATTATGAACTTGTCAACTTATGATCTTTGTGAACTTGTAGATTGTGAACTTATTATGTTTTCAACTTGTGATAATTGTGATATTGTTATATTTTGATATCGTTATATTGAGATATTTTAATATTGTTATGTTTATCAATCATATTTAAATTTCGACAGTTACCGATGCATTTTTCGTTACGAACTTTCGTTTCTGATGTTTTCAAAATACCGATTTCGTTTCCGTATCCGGAGTTATCATTTTTTTATCTTGTTTCTGGTAAAAAAATGAAAACGAAAATGGTTTTAGCATTTGTGAGCCGTTTCCATCCCTACCCTAACTATACTAGCTAACATCTGATACAAAGATTACAAAGATAGGCGGAAACTAATCGTAGCTAGTTTGGTACTCAAGTTAAGAACAACGTACCCCTCTACATTGACGAATTGGAGCATAAGTTAGAAGAGATCGAAGACTCGAAAGACCGGCACACATAACGTACTACTGCTGCCCTTCACTTCGCTAAATCATGTCAAGTGGTATTAGGGCATATACAACCCATATAATTGCTTTGTGTATTAAAGAGTACGGAGGGATAAGTATAAAAAAATATAAGAGATGGTATCTTGGTGAAAAAATGTCTGTAGCATAATTTTCTAAGTCTATATACGGTTGCACATATACAACACACATAAATAAGTCATATTTGGAGGGGTTATAGTAAATAAGATATAAGACGTAGATACATTAGATTATATAAAATGGTTTATTAGGTATATCTACGAGAAACCGCAATATAGTATTTGTACAAAGCTAGCAATGTTGGTAGCGGTGCATCTTTGTCGTTCATGTTTCTGGTCAAACACAAGGCCAGCCTGCACCGGCCGGTCACCGCAAAATTCCAATAATCCAATCACTCATTCCTCCCTCTCCCTCCCTCTCTCAATCGCGATGCAAGCCGCGTTATTTTGGGGGTCCGTAGGCAAGAACAGGGAACGCACGGCACGCTCCACTCCAGGAAGCCACAAAAAAAAAAAGACACCCACGCTCAGGCGAATGCGATGGCATTGCGCAGCCATGGAACGGCCGATCACCAGAGCCATTGGATACCTACCACCCCTCGATGCGTCTCATCAAGGACTTGGACGGAGGACCAGGACGTCCATCGATCGCTGGCAATGCATGCCGCATGCGACACACGACGACACGAGACGGAACTTGCCAAATGCTCCCAGCACCACGCCCGAAAATCAGGTGGGTACCCTGCTAGCGCGGCCTAGCGTCCTGACGCGGGGACCGGCCGGCCCACGCCTCAGCCGAGGCTCGGCACGGCAGTCGGCGGAACTGCACTGCACACGCTCCCAGGCAGCGCCGCCGCAGCTGCAGCTCGTCGGCACAGCACTCCGTGTCCTCGTCGCTTTGGCCGTGCGCGGAAGGCACAGTGGAGCGGGCAGGCACCGGTCGTCCGGATCTGCGCTGTCCGCGCGAGCGGCGCCACGCCAGCGAGCCGACCACGATTTTATGGGAGAATTCAGACAGCGACGACCGTACCTGCATGAGCGGGCTCGTGCTCATGCGCGAGGTTTTTCTGGCTGGATGCGGCCGGACCGCCAATTCGCGAAACAAGCGGGGCAAGCGCTGTACTGCTGTCCGCCTGTCCCCGACGCGGGCTGTCTCAGTGCACTGCTCAGCACAGCAGGAGTGCAGTGAGCCTCTGAGCCAGCAAGTGAGACAGTGACCCCCATGAGAACGATGCTCGCGTGCAAGTGCACTGTACCCGGCGTAGGCGTAGCGTTGACGTTTCGGCTGGGCATTCTCAGGTTCGCCTCGCCTGTCACGGAGGGCATAGGTCAGCTCACTCATACGGCCGTACGTAGGTTTTACTGAAGAACACGCAAAAGTCGAGAGGATCGTAGGGCCAAATGTGAAGAAGCAACACTGCAACAGCGAATATAGGAACTGGTGGAAAGAAAGTCACAAGAGTGCCAATGTAGGCAGCTATCAGCTTGCCCAAGGCCCAAGGTGAAGGTTTTCCATGCATACTGGTTTGGCGGTGATTATACGGAGGCTGCATATTTTGCATGTCTGCATGACTGCATATTTTGCTTTAGCGCTGAGATAAAACCATAAACGACCCCATATGAATATGAGAGACAAAAGCTAAAATTTATCCCGGCCACCATGTTAAAGAACGAGCTGTTTGCGTTCTCGCTCACAGTGCATGTAAATAAATAGAAAGGCAAAGGCACTGTATGTACACCATCGTGGACTCGTGGTTTCGACGTGAAGTCTCAAGAAAGACACCAAACTTAAAACAGGTCGAGAAAAAATCGTCACAGCTGACAAGGGAAAAACACACACAGATCAACCCAAGCACAAACGTGCACACCATGATCTGGAAACCGTGAGATTATCCACAGCCCTCTGCAAGCTGGGAGTAATATAGTACTACGTACGAAGGAAATGATTGCAGGCGAGGGAGCAAAAACTACTCGCTCTCTCCTTCGGTTCCAAAATAGATAACGTTTTTTTATTTTTAGATACCATATTTAGCTACTTATATTGTTTTTTTATAAATAATAAATTAAATAAATCTATGTATAGTAATAAAATAAGTCGTAATAAAATAAATAATACCTATGTAAAAAAACTTGAATAAGATGAATAGCCAAACAAGATGTCTAGAATTCAAAAAATCTCACTGAACGAGAGAGCAAGAGCAAGAAGATGATTGCTTGCTGCAACTGGGGAGTAATAAGTAATGTGAGCGAGAATGCGAGATCGAATGCCTGGCCTGCCCTTGTATGCCGCGACGCCGATACGTGTAGGCCGCCGGTTACCGCCGCGGAATTTCGACGCCGCTGTTCTCCTCCTCCGTTCTTCGGTGATGGAAAGACGGAGCTGCCGGCAATGGCGGAGACGGCGAAGGAACCGTAGCTTCCGGCTTGACTTGCATCGTCGTGCCTAGCTCGGTGCCTGGGCCTTGCGACGAGGGGTGGAGGGAGAGGTGCGCACTGGGCCGTGGAGAAGGGAGGGAGAGTCGGAGAGAAGGGACGATATATGATACAGCTCAGTAGCAGTAGCCCAGTAGGGGAGCAGCAGCAAGCTATGTACTACCCAGTAATGGCAGGGAACTAGGCAACTAGCGCCTCTTTAAAAGCCTGCATCTTAGGGGCTGGCCATGTTAAGTATTTATGCATTAGATGCTAAAGAACTGAAGTCATCTCGTCATCGTACGTGTTTCCCCTGCATATATATAAAAAACTAAAAAAAACTGACACGGTGACGCATGGAAATGGTGAGTGCATAGTGCTTCTCACATGAGAAAACTGTCATCAGCCTAGGCGAAAGAAGCGTGAACGATGCAGTCACATTTTTTTTATCGTTTTGGCTCCTGATAATCTGGAATGATATGAAACGGGGATTGGATGGGATTTGAAATGCCGTCAGGGAGGGAAGGCAATCAAATCAAATTGAAACCTCATGATAACACATCCAATGTAAAGAAGGAAAATAAAAAAGCAGTATAAACAGAAACTTAGGGACAAGGCAAAAACACTTTTGAGTGTATGTTATGTACAGGCACGGTTCAGAGCAGCAACAGCATTACAAGCGATGACCAGTCCAATAAACATATGAACGAATTGACCGACAAGATACATAAAGAGGTAAAACCTTGCATGGGTGCGTGTGCCACAAATACAGAAACTACCCGGCCAGCGACATATACTATCTTTCCCGCCCCGCCCCCTATAGTCTAAGCAGATTCCATGAACAAAGGGCATCTATATCTATCTGCACTTGCTGTATCTATCAAGCTACCATACTCATGAAGCAGAAGTATTAAAAAAACCACTTCTGGTAGCGACGACTTTGAGCACCATGAAAAGCACTGTTCCCTGTATAAAAAAAACAGCACTGTGTGTGGGAAAAAGAACTGGGTCTGCATAACTATAACCATCAGGACCCTGCCACACCATTTCCGTTTTCAGTGGATGGGGCGTTTGAAGTAGCATCATCCGTTGTCAAATTGGATACGCTATCAGACAGCGAGTTCACCTCATCCAACTCAGATGGTGCTGTCGTTGAAGCACCGTCCTCCGAGGCAATGTCAGAGGCTGCGTCTGAAGCCATGCTAGATGGTTCTGATTGCTCTGGCATTTCAGACTGTGACTGATGCTGATTCTGTAGGCTCCAATACATAATGCTAGCGGTAAGTGTTAGAATCATCTTCTGATTCACCTGTTGAACCAGTGACGAGAGCGTAAGAACGTGATGTCATAATGTAATGGCATGGCTACATAACGATTTGCAAGTGAGAACCAGAGTCGTTGTTTACTAAGTAATGCAAATATCGGGAATTTAAATCATGTTTGGTGGCAGCACTACAAGGAATTTGATATTTACTAGAGAGCTATTTTACCTCGACGATGTCCTCTGGCAACAGGAACACAGAGCATCCAATCTTCCTTGCAACACTAATGATGTACGTAGCATTCAGCTTCTTGTCCTCATCTGACGTTCAAAAACAAAATGTAGTTAGTTATGATACGGTTTTGAAGTAATTGGTGAAGAAGACAGCATGGTTAGTCAGAAATGAAGTTGTCAAATAGTGAACTGAATGTATATGGGCTGAGAACAGACCAGTTTCCCCTTTAGTAACAACTTTCCAGTTCACAACCCTTGGCTGTACTGTGCTAAGAAGCTCGAGGAAGAACAATCCATTTGATAAGCTCTTGTCCTGAAAGGGAAAAACAGGAAACTAAGCAACCGGAGTTTTCTGACAAAAATAGGAATTGAAGTTTTGTTCGTTGGGCACCTTGAAACTTTCCATTCGAGATGTTCTTCCGGACGCTTTCACTTTGCTGTTGGCCCAGTCTAGAATATCAGCATCAGAAATTTCTTTTCCTTGGGACCCTCCTTGGGAGTGGAATCTCAGTTTGTTTAACAGCTGGAGGATATTGAATCTCATCAATTGCCACAGAAGTGCTGAAAAAAACACCAGAAAACTTGAGTTATATGATGATAAAAACAAGATATTAAGAGCATGATCCGTGCCACTAGCAAAAATTGACGCAGCCAGACTCACCAACAATCAATTTCTTATTTCCCTGAACAATATCGTTTCCAGCCAGATTTACTAAAGAAAACTTCAACTGCTTCCCAATTTTTACAACTTGATTGCAATTCTCCAGTTTTCTAAATGGCAATTTAATTGGAGGTTTTGTTGCCAGCTTCCAATTGACAGATCCAGGAGACACCTTGTCAAGCACTTCAAGAAGTACCCATCTGCATCAAAATGGACATTAATAACCAAATCATTTAGAGACAGAATCTATCGCATGTCTTATTACCCATTGCGAACATCTTCAAAGACATTGTTTACATATGATTCAACCCCAAGGCTGTTGATCCACATCCGAAAGGCTCTTTCTTCTCTAGATACTAGAACATCATCAGGTGTTGCGGTCTGTGTGAGAGTAACTTGTTTGGTGTCACTGGTGAGACCATTCCTGAACAGCATAACACAATAGCACCCAAGCAAGGATCAGATGACTGGTGATCTGTTAAACTTTCATTATAAATGTGTCGGAACATGGGAAAATTGACCACATGATTTGGCGAGATAAGTCACATATTAGATGTTTTAGGTTTTTTGTGGTATTATGGAAACAAAAAGGAAGCCATGTTTACCTATGCTGGAATATTTGTGCAACAAATGCAAGATTTAAATTGGCAGATCCCTCAGTGATATCCTTCGGGGTCAAGTATCTCTTACAGTCCAACTTCGCCGCTTGTTCAAGTACTAGTTTTGCCCTCTCATTCGGATCCTTGGTGTCCAATGTAGTTTCAGGGGAATGCTCTGGAGCAAGAGCTTTCAGAAGGTAAGCATACGCTTCACCATCCTGTACAGAAGAAACCGGTGTGACCATGCTTGTTGGACAGATTAATCACAGAATGAAAAATTGAAAACAATTTTGATGGATCGAGTGCAGTTGACACACATTTCCTATGTTGCCTCTGTCTAAGATGATAATAGCATCCAACTAAGGAATGTGGTGGAATTAAATAACCTTTAGATAACTCGGTCAGGGAGAGAAAGACCGACCTCCCGGTATTATATTAAGAAGAGACTGAAACATAGTCCCGACCAAGAAAATCCCCGAACACCGGCCCCAGATCACTAGCGGGCCGTCACCGTCCACTCTGCAACGGCCCAACCGGAGGGTGGCACGCAGGGCGTAACTCGGGAACGGGTGGGGCGCAACGAGAAGATTTTTTAACCAAGTCCGAAATTCGTCCCCGAGAGGGATTGAACCCGGGACTTGGAGGTGCTACTCGGAAGCCTTAACCATTACGCTAGAGGCCCTTTCGCAAAGTAGCCTTTAACAAATGTCTAGTTTGTCAATATAATGTAGCGACAAGATAGATCAAGTAGAACTATTAGCAACAAGTGACTGATAAATTCAGTAGCATTTTCGTTTGTCATATGCACCTTCACATCTGAAGAGAAATTGTTAACAGTTTTCTTGTAGCCAGCTTTTTTCAGATGATGGTTCATCCACCGAAGTAGCATCTTTTCTGGCGACAAACTCAAAACCTCGTCTATATCCTGCACAATAAGCAATAAAATGATTTTTGTTTTAAGACACGCAAATATAAGAAATAATCAAAAAAAAACTAGCAGGAAAAAAACAATGACAAAATGGCTATGTTTACCTTGCTGTCATCAAATAGCTCCACCAGCTGTGGTGTCTTCTTGAGGTTAAGATCAGCTAAAAGTTGAATCTGATGAAGCAATATATATTTATTCAATGAAGAAAAGTTCAGCAATAGTCTGAAAGCTGAACCACACCAAAGTATAAGCTCAGTTCAATGCTTACCTTTATGATTTGTGATATCAATCCAAGAACTAAATGAGGCTGCATGCAAAACAATATAAGTTTATTTAAGTAATCAGGTTCTTCAATGGATTGCTTGAATAAAAACTGAGAAATGAGAGCGATAGAGTACATGCAACAAGGTGGCTAAATGTCAACAACATATAGAGAAGCAGATGGGGAATAGAACACGCAGCAAACAGTCAGAGCAATAAAAATATGCTACATGTACCAATAGGTGTAAAGAATAGAGAGAGTGGTATAAAGTACTCCCTCCGTCTAGAAAAAAAAACAATTCTCTCATTTCGAGAAACCAAACTCTTTCAAGTTTGACCATATTTATACTTTCGTAAATATCATTAGATTAATTATAAAATATACTTTCGTAATAAACTGATTTGGAGACATTACTTACTGTGAACTTGGTCAAACTTAAACTACTTTAACAGGCACAAATACCATAGTTACATTCTCTGGGAGTAGTAACCACAAGTTAAAGGCATGTACAACTTAGATATTATGTTGCGGTTTTCCAAACACTAGATAAATATAAGAGCCTTGTATCTTAGGACATGTATAATGGATGTCTTGAGCTGTGCCTTCGAGTGTGTCTAAGTGGGTGTCTTGAGTTGTGTTTTCGAGTGTGTGTAAGTGAGTAAATGTAAAAAATTTAAGACATGTACCTTGACGAAGACACTATGTCTTGACTTTATGCTCGAGACAGGAGACTAATAAATTGGTCAATTCAATTTATTGAATGTTCTTATTGGTGCAATGAATATAGTAAGACACAGTTTTTAAACACGTCCATTATATTATATTGTGTTTTAGTTGTGTCTTATATTTGGAGTACTGTGTCGTGCAACAGTGTCAGAATTGTACATGTCTTATTCACTAGAACACCTCAAGACATGACTCATTTATGTGGATTGTATGGGTGAAACCGTGCAACAGTGTCATAATTGTACATGTCTTATTCACTAGAACCCCTCAAGACATGACTCATTTATGTGGATTGTATGGGTGAAACAGTATCTTAGACTTAGTGAACCGTGCTAGAGACGTCCTTCACTAAGATATATCTCTTGTATTTTTTCACTTGCCCTATAGGTACCTTTTAAGATACGGGTCATTTATGTAGGTCGTACATGCCCTAAACATGCATTGTACAATACATTGAAGTATCATATCGTAGGACATATAATTTGATGAACATCATCACTTAACTTTCCAAGATAAATTAAACTGAAACATAGGAGTGAGTTAGAAGTAAGGCGTCAAGGGCAGGCACACATATCATACCCTTCCCTCCACCAAATCCTGTGTGCCAATGTTGACAACAGTGCATCCAATGGCCTTGGCGGAATTGAGGCAGAGCGTGTGATTTTCATTTCTCTCCCATGGGTTAAGAACTCTTTTCTTATTTATTGCCCTCTCATCAATGGTCCCAGGTACAGCTACATTGATCAGTTTGCTGAGAAAATAAGCCATAAATGTACAACCATCAGAAACGTCTAGTCTCAGATTTTTTTTTTGTTTAACGAGAAAAAAATGCACTCTGCTACCAATAACTAGAAAAAGAGAAGCATCTAACCAGAGCAGAACACCATCCCGGATGAGATCGAACAGCTGGTTTCCAGACGGGTCCATGGGCAAGTACTTCTTCAGGAATGGGTCTTCACGGAGGTAAGTATTGATGTGCGCCACATACGAAGATTTCTCTGCCTGATTGAGGTTGTGCAGCAGCGTAGTGGTGCTGGACTTGAGGAACGACGACTTGCCACCCCGGCCACCGCCGGCACCACCCTCCTTGGCACTCACCCGCGCCTGCAGATTCAGATACTCCTGCAACAACAATGCACCGAATTCCCCAGTCCCGTCAGAACAATTTGAGAACAGCGATCCATTCCGATCGACATTATAATTGAATAACTCAGAAACGGGTAGATGCATGTACCCGGAGGAAGGATTCGAATTCAATCTCCTGATCGCTGTCGGGGTACGACTCGGACAGGAAGGCCGCGATCTCCTCCACAGAGACCACCTCATTGAGCCCCCTCAGCTTCTTCATCATCACCGGGAGATTCTTAGTGGTGACATGGCCGGAATCTCTCTTCAGAGACACGAACTGCCACACCCGCAGAACAAAATTACCAAGCGAATCAAACACAAAGCAACTGTTGTTTCCGGTGCAGAGGAGGAGGAGGAGGAGGAGGAGGAGGAGGGGGACGAAGAAGCAGCCCGCGGATTCGGACGTCACTCACCTTGGCCTTGAGCGATCGGAGCTCGACCTGCGTGAACTGCCCCTGCAGCGAGGGGTCGGACACGACGACACCGACGAATCCGGACATCTCCGCCGGCCACGGGCCGATCCCACCCGCGCCCGAAGCGGCTGCAAGAGGAATCCAGATCAGAGTGGTCACACGACCTGGATGAAATGGCCGGACCCCCTGAAAACAAGGCGCGTCCCGCCGTAGGGACGGCGCGGCGCGGCGCTGCGAGGAGATACCTTTCGAATCGGTCACGGCAATCCCTCACCCTCTCTGGCGCGCGGTGTCTTTGCGCTGGACGGAAAAAGGTGAGCAATGGCGTCCAGGCTTTCCAGATTTCGTGGGGGCCGAGGCGCAGAGGGAAAGTGGTGGAGAGGAGGTGAGGGCAGGGGTGGGGCCGGTTTCTCGTGTTTGTCCTGTCGCCGAATTAGGTTTCTTTGGGTTAAGCCATTGGAATCGAGGAAACAGCTGCTCTTTTTTCCACCTTCCTATTGCTTTATTCAGAGGGCTGAGTTGATCGAAGAAAAAAATGGTTTTTTCTACCCAGAAAGCAAACTTCGAGTAACCATCAAACTTCCGTTAACTATATCATTTATAGAGTAAAAATAAAAGGAAGTAAAAATAAAAATAAAAAAATGAATGGTAAGACATGTAGGTTTTTTTTGGGTAACTCCGGCTTTATAAAATTTAGTGAAGTTGATAGAGTGAGTCATTAGGTGCTCTAGAAAAAACATGAAGCGAGAGATATAGGCCATGTTTGATCGGCTTTTGGTGGACTTCTGGCCGCCAGAAGCTGGAAGCCCATCCAAACAGCTAGCTTCGTGACCAGATTCTCCCCACCGCACGACGGCTCGCAGCGGCTTCACCACAGCGGCCAAGAATCGGCCAGCAGCCCGCGTCCATGAAAAGTTGGACGACTTTCTCACCTTAAGCGGGCACGGAAGCAAACTATTTAGGGATGAAATCAAATTAGTTATAATGAACATCACATGTGTTATTTGTGGAGCAAACTAACCATCAGTTTCTTCCTACAGCCAGCTTATCAAACATCTAGATCTTTGTTTTTGCAGGTAAATACTATCTTGTAGCCTTGTTCATGATGTACACGGTCGAGACTTTGACCAATATGTACCTAGTAGTATTGTTCATGCCCGTATCTAAACACCTAGATTCTAACCACCAGTTTCTTTCCACAGCAGCCGAACCAAACACCCAGATTCTAACCACCAACTTCTCACTACAGCCAGCTTTTCCTCACGGCCAGCTTTTCAGAAAAACTCTTCATAAAAAAGCCAAACCAAACAGACCCATAAGCCTTTATAAAACATTTAAATAAATTATTTCGTTTAATTCATTTAATACTTAGAATAAAAATATTTTAAAAACTATTTAAATTGATATCATAAACTATAGTCATCAATGACACTCCTTAGCCTCGGCGCATCGCACACCGGTTTAGATAGGGGTGAAAATGGGTCGGGTATACCCGTCGGGTACCAGATACGGATAGTGCAAATACCCGTTTTTTCGGATACGGATTCGAGTATTTTTTATATTCGGGACGTATACGGGTAGTACCCGGATACTGTAGCTTCGGATACGGGTCGGATACGGAACGAGGACTACCTAGTAAATACCCCAGATATTCAGGTCGGATACGGGTACCCGTTTTTTCTTTTTCTACATAATAATATAGTTATAAAATCATAATTTTTACATATGAAATCGGATGAAGATAAAGTTTATATGAAAATTGTAGAGCTCGAAGAGATCTATAACTTTGTAGTACATCATTTTTTGTTTAAACATATATTTAGGCCAAAATTATTAAAATTATGTCCAAATTTATATCAAATTAATATACTTTATCATTTTTATGTGGAGGGCTTAAAGTTATCTCCACGTGGGAACTTAAGATTATCTTTGTATAGACTATTTATTAGTATTGGTAACTTTTTTTGCAATTTTTGGTCGACGCTACGTTATTTGATGGATTTAATTGTATTTTGATGATTTTCTACGACAAGAAATTAATAATATATAAATAGTCTAAAAAAATAATGAAACTTTACAGAGGCACAACATATGTTCCTATATAACCATAAAAATGTTTGGATCATAAGAACTATAAGATGTCCGCGTTTCTTCCATTTCACGTTCACTTATTTGTATGAGTTATGTCGAGTACCATAATTAGGGGTACCCCAAGACTCCTAAACTCGGCTGGTAATCACCATCAGCGCAAACTGCAGAGGCTGATGGGCGCAATTCAGGTCAAGGCTCCGTCCACTCAAGGGACGCGATCTCGCCTCGCTCGAGCCCAGCCTCGGGCAGGAACAGTAGACCCAGGTGGATTCACGCCTCGCCCGAGGGCCTCCTCAAAGCAACGGGCGCACCCCCGACTCGCCCGAGGCCCAGCTCGGGCAGGCTTCGCAGTGAAGCAACCTTGGCCAGATCGCCTCGCCAACCGACCGTATCGCAGGAGCATTCAATGCAAGGATCGCCTGACATCTTATCCTGACGCACGTTCCTCAGTCGACAGGGCCGAAGTGACCGCAGTCACTTTGCCCCTCCACTGACTGACCTGATAGGAAAACAGCACTGCCTGCCCCACTCCGACTGTTGTGCCACCCTCCAGAGTGAGGCTGACAGCAGCTGAGTCCAGCCTCAGGCGCCACAGGAAGCTCCGCCTCGCCCGACCCTGGGCCTCGGCCTCAGGAGAAGTCTCCACCTCACCCGACCCCAAGGCTCGGCCCCCGCCTCGGCCTCGAAAGATAGTCTCTGCCTCGCCCGACCCCAGGGCTCGGCCTCGACCTCGACCTCGGAAGATGGACTCCGCCTCGCCCGACCCCAGGGCCCGGCCTCAACCTCGACCTCAGGCGGAATCGCGTCCTCGCTCGACCCCAACCTCGGCCTCAGGAGGAGTCTCCGCCTCGCCCGACCTCGGGCTCGGACCGACCACGCCATAGGGGGGATCATCATTACCCTACCTCTAGCTAGCTTAGGCTACGGGGAACAAGACCGGCGTCCCATCTGGCTCGCCCCGGTAAACAAGTAATGATGGCACCCCGCGTGCGCCCATGACGACGGCGGTTCTCAGCCCCCTACGGAAGCAAGGAGACGTAGCAAGGTCCCGACAGCCCCGACAGCTGTGCTTCTACAGGGCCCAAGCGCTCCTCCGACGGCCACGACATCGCATGCACAGGGCTCTAGCACCTCTCCGACAGCCACGTTGGCATGTACATAGGGCTCTGGCTCCTCTTTGCCGGACACGTTAGCATATTGATACACCCCAATTGTACACCTGGACTCTCTCCTTACATCTATAAAAGGAAGGTCCAGGGCCCTCATATGGAGGGTGGTCGCGCGAGACTCTCTCTCTCTCCCTCGCGAACGCTTGTAACCCCTACTGCAAGCGCATCCACTCTGGCGCAGGACAACACGAAGCCGCGGTTTCCCCCCCTCTGTGTTCCGTCTCGCGCCAACCCATCTGGGCTGGTGAAAGGGAAATGTACCCTTGGGCCATTTCTAAGTATTTTGGTGATTAAGTGTCCAACACAAATGGTTATGTGTTAAACTATGCCAAATGGTGGACAAAGTGCAAATCAATACAAAGGTATGATTCTAGACTTAGTACATTGGTTTTTGTGTACTAACATATTTGTCTAAGTGCTAGAATCAGAGAAAAGACAAATGGAAAAGACTTGGCTCGAGCAGCCAAGAATCTGCTCAGTCTGGGTGCACCGGACAGTGTCTGGTGCGCCAGGCTGACGCTGGCCAACTGGCCGCTCTCGGGAACTCGACGGCGGCGTACGGCTATAATTCACCGGACTGTCCGGTGGTGCACCGGACTATCCGGTGAGCCAACGGTCGGCCGCGCAATCCGCGCGTGACGCGTGGCCAGGCCAATGGTCTGATGGGTGCACCGGACTGTCCGGTGTGCACCGGACAGTATCTGGTGCGCCAACGGCTCCAAATCGTCAACGGTCGGCTGCGCCAGAATAGGAAAGAAATCTGCACCGGACAGTGTCCGGTGGTGCACCGGACTGTCTGGTGCACCAGTCGACAGAAGGCAAGAATTGCCTTCCTGGATTGCTCTCATCGGCTCATAGCTGCCTTGGGGCTATAAAAGGGACCCCTAGGCGCATGAAGGAGTACACCAAGCATTCTTTGATCATCTCTAAGCACCAAGACATCTCTCTAGCGCATTTGATTCGTTGTGATAGCAATTTGAGCTCCTCTTGAGTTGAGAACTCCGTGTGTGATCTTAGAGCTCAAGTTGTGACTTGTGTGTGTGTTTGTGCTCGTGTTTTGAGGCTTGTGTGTGTTGCTCTTCCCACTCTTACATCTGTGCTTCTTTGTGATCATCTCCTTGTAAGGGCGAGAGGCTCCAAGTTGTGGAGATTCCTCGCAAACGGGAAAGAGTAAAGGAAAAAGAACACCGTGGTATTCAACTTGATCATTGGATCACTTGAAAGGAGTTGAGTGCAACTCTCGTCCATTGGGGCGCCACAACGTGGACTAGGCAAGTGTGTACTTGGCCGAACCACGGGATAAATCTCTGTGTCTCTTGTGCTTATTCTTACTGTGTCAATTGTGGTTCACAAGAGCTCTCCTCAGCTACTTGATTTCATTGTGCTAATACTTAATCAAGTTTGTGGCTTTAAGTTTCAAGTTTTTACAGGATCACCTATTCACCCCCCTCTAGGTGCTCTCAATTGGTATCAGAACCGTTCTCTTCACGAAAGGGACTAATCGCTCAAAGAGATGGATCCTAAGGGAAAGGGGATGGTGATCGACGACAAGGAGAAGGAATCTTTCATCAATGAGCCAAAAGATGACAAGCCCACTGACTCAGGCTCAAGTCAAAAGAAGAAGGATGGAAAGAAGAAGAGGCGCATCAAGAAGATTGTCTACTACGACAGCGACGAATCTTCCTCTTCTCAAAAGGACGACGAATACGAGGAGAAAAAGAAAACGGTTAACTCAAACTTTTCTTTCGATTATTCTCGTATTCCGCATAATTCCAATGCTCATTTGCTCTCCATTCCACTTGGTAAACCTCCACACTTTGATGGAGAGGACTACGGATTTTGGAGTCACAAAATACGTAGCCACTTGTTTTCTCTTCATCCAAGTATATGGGAGATAGTAGAAAATGGGATGCGATTTGATAGTTCAGATAACTCCATGTTTATCAATGAACAAATCCATAAAAATGCACAAGCTACTATTGTTCTTTTAGCATCCTTGTGCAGGGAAGAGTACAATAAGGTGAGCGGCTTGGACAACACCAAGCAGATTTGGGACACCCTCAAGATCTCGCATGAGGGGAATGACGTCACCATGCTCACCAAGATGGAGTTGGTGGAAGGCGAACTAGGAAGGTTCGCAATGATCAGGGGAGAGGAGCCAACTCAAACGTACAATAGGCTCAAGACCCTGGTCAACAAGATAAGAAGCTATGGAAGCACGAGATGGACGGACCACGACGTCGTCCGACTTATGCTAAGGTCCTTCACTGTCCTTGATCCTCATCTTGTAAACTCTATTCGTGAGAATCCTAGGTACATCAAGATGACGCCCGAGGAAATACTCGGAAAGTTTGTAAGCGGGCGAATGATGATTAAGGAGGCGAGATACGTTGATGAGGCGTTGAATGGCCCAATCTACGAGCCTCAAACTGTTGCTCTCAAAGCAACAAGTAGCAGGGAGACGCTACCTAGCAAGGTGGCGCAAGTTGAGGCGGCCGGGCTAAATGAAGATGAAATGGCCCTCATCATCAAGCGCTTCAAGACGGCGCTCAAAGGTCGCAAGGAGCACCCCAACAAGAGCAAGACAAAGGGGAAGCGCTCCTGCTTCAAGTGTGGTAAAGTTGGTCACTTTATTGCTAACTGTCCTGATAATGATAGTGACCAGGATCAAGAAAAGAAGAGGGAAAAGAAGAAGAATTACAAGAAAGCGAAGGGCGAGGCACACCTTGGCAAAGAGTGGGACTCGGATTGCTCTTCATCCGACGACGAAGGACTTGCCGCCTCGGCCTTCAACAAATCATCCCTCTTCCCAAACGAGCATCACACCTGCCTCATGGCAAAGGAAAAGAAGGTATGCACTAGGAATACTATTACATATGCTTCTTCAAGTGATGATGAATCTAGCGATGATGACATAGACTATGTAAGTTTATTCAAAGGTTTAGATAGAACTAAAATTGATAAAATCAATGAATTAATTGATGCTTTGAATGACAAGAATAGATTGTTAGAAAAGCAAGAGGATCTTTTGTATGAAGAGCATGATAAATTTTTAGATGTCCAAAAATCTCTTGCTTTAGAAGTTAAAAGGAATGAAATGATTTCTTGTGAATTATCTACTTGCCATGAGACTATATCTAGTTTAAAAAGTGTTAATGATGATTTAAATGCTAAGCTAGAAGTAGCAAATAGATCTAATTCTTGTGTAGAACATGTAATGATTTGCAATAGGTGTAAGGACTTTAATGTTGATGCATGTGTTGAGAACCTTATTTCTATTGCAAAACTAAATGGTGAAGTGGCTAGTCTTAATGCCCAACTTAAGACTAGCAAAAATGAATTTGATAAACTAAAATTTGCAAGGGATGCCTACACTGTTGGTAGACACCCTTCAATTAAGGATGGGCTTGGCTTTAAGAGAGAAGCCAAGAACTTAACAAGTCATAAGGCTCCCATCTCCGCCAAGGAGAAAGGGAAGGCCCCTATGGCTAATAGTGTTCAAAAGAATCATGCTTTCATTTATAGTGATAGAAAACTCTCTAGAAATGCTTATAGGAATTATTCTTATGATTCATATGCTATGCCTGCTTCTAGTTCTTCTATTGTGCATGATGTGCCTAGGAAAAATGTTGTTGATGTATCTAGGAAAGCAAATAATGAACCTTCTACAATTTATCATGCTTGCAATGCTTCATTTGCAATTTGTAGAAAGGATAAGAAAGTGACTGCTAGGAAATTAGGGGCAAAATGCAAGGAAGATAAAACTTGCATTTGGGTCCCTAAGGATATTGTCACTAACCTTGTAGGACCCAACAAGAGTTGGGTACCTAAGACCCAAGCCTAAATTTGCCTTGCAGGTTTATGCATCAGGGGGCTCAAGCTGGATTATCGACAACGGATGCACAAACCACATGACGGGGGAGAAGAAGATGTTCACCTCCTACGTCAAGAACACGGACTCCTAAGATTCAATCATATTCGGTGATGGGAACCAAGGCAAGGTTAAAGGACTAGGAAAAATAGCAATTTCATCCGAGCATTCTATTTCTAATGTGTTTTTAGTAGAATCGCTCGGATATAACTTGTTGTCCGTTAGTCAATTGTGTAATATGGGGTATAATTGCTTATTTACAAATGTAGATGTGTCTGTCTTTAGAAGGAGTGATGGTTCATTAGCTTTTAAGGGTATACTAGACGGCAAACTCTATTTAGTTGATTTTGCAAAGGAGGAGGCCGGTCTAGATGCATGTTTAATTGCTAAGACTAGCATGGGCTGGCTGTGGCATCGCCGTCTAGCACATGTGGGGATGAAGAACCTTCACAAACTTCTAAAGGGAGAACATGTGTTAGGACTAACAAATGTAACTTTCGAAAAAGATAGACCTTGTGCAGCTTGTCAAGCAGGTAAACAGGTGGGAAGTGCTCATCACAGTAAGAATGTAATGACCACATCAAGACCTCTGGAGTTACTTCATATGGACCTCTTCGGATCCGTCGCCTACCTAAGCATAGGAGGAAGTAAGTATGGTCTTGTTATAGTTGATGATTTTTCCCGCTTCACTTGGGTATTGTTTTTGCAGGATAAAACAGAAACCCAAGGGACCCTCAAGCGCTTCCTAAGGAGAGCTCAAAATGAGTTTGAGCTAAAGGTGAAGAAGATAAGGAGCGACAACGGGTCCGAGTTCAAGAACCTTCAAGTGGAGGAGTACCTTGAGGAGGAAGGAATCAAGCACGAGTTCTCTGCTCCCTACACACCACAACAAAATGGTGTGGTAGAGAGGAAGAACAGGACGCTCATTGACATGGCGATAACGATGCTTGGAGAGTTCAAGACGCCCGAGCGATTTTGGTCGGAAGCCGTGAACACGGCTTGCCACGCCATTAACCGTGTCTACCTTCATCGCCTCCTCAAGAAGACGTCGTACGAACTCCTAACCGGTAACAAACCCAATGTGTCATACTTTCGTGTTTTTGGGAGCAAATGTTATATCCTAGTGAAGAAAGGTAGAAATTCTAAGTTTGCTCCCAAAGCTGTAGAAGGTTTTTTGTTAGGTTATGACTCAAATACAAAGGCGTATAGAGTCTTCAACAAATCATCGGGTTTGGTTGAAGTCTCTAGCGACGTTGTATTTGATGAGACTAATGGCTCTCCAAGAGAGCAAGTTGATTGTTGGGGACTTGTTCTCAAATGCTATGAATTAAGAACAAGGCAACATAAAATGTTAAATGTCAAAGCCCTTCGTCCGCTGAAGCATTATTTCCCTGAGGATTTAATGAGCTTCGGACGAAGGTCATGGATGATAAATTACGAAGGTCCTACCTTCGTAATCGGAAGTAGAATAATGCGAAATAAAATATAAAGTATAAAACGTTAAAGAATATTAGGAATGAATAACATCATTTACTCATTTTACAATATAAATTGAGATATTAGAACATGATGCTTAATTACATTTATACCTTTGCCTTGACAAAGAACAATAATTCTGGAGTAATGCGTTAGCAGTTACAGGATTGCGTGAACAGTAGAGGAGTACTGTTCACTATTTATAGGCATAGGACACAGCCTGTAAGAAATTACAATCATACCCCTTACAAAAAGATTACAATTATGACTCAGACCCTTACGGACTAAAAAGTCATTCCATCTTTAAGTCAGTTCGACCCTTCACCTTCGGATATGCTATAATATCGAAGCTTCATGAGCGGTAGCTTCGGTATTACGTATAACCAGGTTTTTCCGAAGGTGTTTCTTCCTGTGGGACCTTCGGCGACGAAGCATGGTCCCAACAGTAGCCCCTTCACGACGCTAGATCATTTTTCGTAACGAGCTTGATCCGTGAAAAAAGTCTCTTAGGCTTCGGGAAGCCGAAGGTCCGAAAAACACCTTCCCTGAGCTCGTTGCCGGGGAACGATACAACTTCCGAGCGTGAAGCGGTCCCACCATGCAGGTTCACCTTCTCGGGTTTTGTGGCCCACTGTTCAGTGGGTGCGAGCGACTGTTTGTCCGGTGTAAAAGACTTTGACGATTCACCTTCTTACCTGCAGCACTATATAAACAGACGGGTAGGTGTGAAGTTACCACAGCATTCATTGCTATTGCACTGTTTTGCTGCCAAAAATTTAACCATAGCCGAAGCTTGACTTTTGCATTCAAACGAAGCTCCACTTTGGATTCTGCTTCGTCACAAGAAGAGCTTCGGAAAAAAGGTTATTAATTTCCAAGGAATTTTCAAGAAATTTAAAATCAAATGGCCAGAGTACGCTCCACTGCTAGGGTTGAGCGTGATGGGGATGAGGCCGAAGCCACTGAAACTGTGCCGATTTCCGAAGCAATGAGGCGTTCTGGGCTGGTTTCATCAGAGGACACACCTGCTGCCAAAGCAACACAAGCTAATGTTGAAGAAGCTGGTTCCGAAGATGGGTACAGCTGTGGGGTGCCAAGTGAACCTAGTCATCTGGATTTTGGAAAGTCCACCATCTCTGAAGCTGATCTCCCTAAAATGGTGAAGCTGGGCTATTTCAGTGAGGCCAAGAAGGAATTAATTCGTTTTGGTGGAGAAGAAACTATCCCAAAGCCAGGAAAAGATGAGGTAGTAGTCTTCAAAAGTTTTCTTAAAGCTGGCTTAATATTCCCCTTAAACAGGATGATTGCTATTGTACTGAAGAAGTTTTGGGTTTACCTTCATCAGCTGACCCCTAATGCTATCGTTAGATTAAGCGTTTACATTTGGGCCCTTCGTAGCCAGGGAGTGGAACCGTTCGGTGAGGGTTTCTGCCGAGTTCATGAATTACACTACCAGACTAAAGCCAGAGGAGATGGTCTGCACGAAAATTTTGGCTGCTACAACTTTGCTTATCGCAAGACTACGAAGTTTCCAGTGATAAGCTACCGAAGCAAATGGCCAGCCGGATGGAAGTCTGAATGGTTTTATGTTAAAGTTGATGAAGATGAAGATAAATTGGTCCAGAGTCCGCTAGAACTAACCTTCGGAGAGACGAGGCCCCGATGCAACATGATAATGGGGAGCCCGAGCCAGATTGCTTTGGCTGAATTTCGAGTGATTTCAGATCATATTGGCACTAGAGACTTAGTGCAGGAATTTTTGGCTTTTAAAGTGTTCCCAACACTGAGGGAGTGGGAGATGCCGAAGCTGGAGGGAGAAAAGAAAAAGGGAGAACTTGTTCGATTGCCTTATCACTACAAGTTTAAGAAACACTTTAAAAACCCTGCGAGGAGTGGTTGGACACAATCGAGGTTATGTGCAATGATATCCTCGGTAATTATTCTAAGAAAGAAGATCAGTTAATGACTGCAGCCTTCGACACTCGTCCGAAACGAAGATTGAATCGGGTGCTAAATGCCTTGAATTTTGATTACCCTGATTATGAACAACTGGGCGGAGATGCCGAAGGCCCGAAGAGAAAGAGGATTGCCAGCGCCCTTGACAAACAAGGCACCAAATTGGCTAAAAAGGACAAAGAGATTTCTGAAAAACTGAGCCCTGAGTCGAAGACAGCTGCTCCAAGGAAAAGAAAAGCTGCATCCCCAAAACCAAAGGCGTCGACCCGAGAGGAGGAAACTCCTTCAACACCTTCTGCTGCCGAAGTGGAAGAGATTCTGAAGGTAATGACTGAACCTTTGCCTATCAGGCTAAGTCCGCTGGCGCTAGAACTGATGAAGTTTTTTTAGAAGGACAAAGAAGCTTCGGCAATAGAAAGTCCCGCAAAGCCGAAAAAACGAAGAATTATCCAAGTGGCCGATGTCATTCATCAGACACCGCCACCGACATCGGCGTCAAAAATTGTCATTGCCGAAACCACAGCCACCGGAGCCGAAACCACCGGAGCCGAAGCCACCGGAGCCGAAACCACCGAAGTCGAAGCCACCGGAGCCGAAGCTACCGGAGCCAAAGCTACCGGAGCAACCACTGAAGCCGAAACCGGGACCACCGAAGATCCTAATCTAGAAACCACACTTGGTGATATTGACAATATACTTCTGAGAATGGCTGAAGAAGCTGCTGTGGTTGCGGTGAATACGACAATTGAAAAAGGAAAAGAGCAAATTGAAGACACTTTGGAAGAAGAAAATTTTAATTTTCAAGATATACTTGGACAAGAGTTAACAGACACTGAAAAAGAAGAGCTAAAGAAATATGCTATATCCTGTGGATACAAACCAGGGTCTTTGCTATTTGGTGGAGTCAATGAAGGGAAGCTAAGATACCTTCGGAATCGAACCAAGGCCAAGGTTGTTAGGACTTTCTCAAAAAGCGTTGGCCTGCCGAAGATAGAAGCGGACCTCTGCAGGTACCAGCGACAGCATATTGCCGGTAGCTTGCTCTATGCTAATTTCAAGGTACAATCTCAACTTTTTATTGTTTTTTAAGATGTTTTCTGACGAAGGTTGTTTTGGCAGAGTATACTGCTAAGTAAAGTGCTGAGGATGCAACAAGATCTTGAGGACGAGAAAAACGAAGTTGCCCTCAAGGATCTAGAAAACAAAGTCGAAAGTTACGAAGCTGCTTTGAAGAAAAAGGACTTAGTCATTCAAGACCTTGAAAACAAAGTTAAAGATCACGAAGCTGCTTTGGAAAAGAAAGACTTCGTCATCCACTGTGCGGAAGGTTCATTGGCTAAAGCTCAAGCTGAAATTGACAAATTGAACAGCGAATTACTTATAAAGTCAGAAAAATCTGAGCAAGAAAAGAAGAATCTCGAAACAAATCTCAAGACCGAAATTGAGAAGAATTCAAATTTGTAGAAATCATTAAAGGAACTTCAGGAAAAATGCTTAGATTTTGGCAACCACTGTGTGCAGCGGCTAAAGGCTGTGTTTTACTCAATTGGAGCCAGTTCTGATAAGTTTACACCTTCAGCTGAAAACCTGCCAAGCACGTTCGAATACATTGAGGGTGAAGTTGATGCACTTGACAAAGTTATCGCTGGGCATGCTGATTTCTGCGCCCTGTTAGCTTCTCGAGGCACGGCTACCGCTTTCCTGAAGGTTGGCTGCACGCACTGGAAAATTGTAAATAGGCCAAACTTTAGCTTGTCACCGACAGATTTGGTTGACATCCCCAGCCTAGCCTGGAGCATAGGAAACAGGTTTATGACCCAGATTTGGATAAACGGCGGGCGAAAAATGGCTGGTGACGAAGCTCGGAGCCACCTTAAGCCAGTGAGAAACTTATACTTGTTACTTTTACCTTCTCCTTGAATTCTGCGCCTTTCTCATTTCGTTTTAATATGTGCAGGATGATGAAGCTAAAGAATGACGAGCTGAAGCTTAACAGATGCTCCGAAGGACTTTTCTGCAAAAGATTCTAGAGAAATTTTTGTAATATAATTGTAAAGAAACTTATGTAAATTTGTGCATACCTTGTAATATATCTTTTCCCCTTTATCTGTGTATGATCTGCTTTGCTGTGGACGAAATTTTATTTTTGAGCCGAAGGCGAAAAACACCTTCCCTTCTTTTCGTACACAATGAAGCATGAAAATTTCCTCTTTCTCCAAAGTTTTTTCCTCATAGCCGAAGCATCTGCCTTTTCTGTATGATATGATGATAATGATCCTATATATGTCTAAATGAATGTTTATGAATGCAAATGTCATGATGTAATGTATCGTGCAAATGAATATCCGAATGTATATTCGAAACCATAATCATAGCCTTCATTCCCTTGGGAATGACTCAAATCTTTTTGCCGTTTATTTTTCGGCTTCACCGTTTACTTTTCAGTGTATCAGCGCTGACTTTTTGCTGTAAGCCTCCCTTAGGAGCTTCTTCGCCTTTTACTTTCGGCGGAATCAGCGTTTATTTTTCGCTGCAAGCTCTGCATTCCCTTAGGAACGACTTTTGAGCTTCTCCCTGTTTTCTTTTCTTTTTCCTTTGCACTCGATGGTGCGTTCTCAGCTTTTACATTTACATCTTTGGGGGATATCGCTCTTAAAGAATTGAAATAAGAAAAAGAAAAATTACATGTTGTGGCCCCATTAAAAACCTTTCTCCCCCTTTGGAAAGGAAAAGGGTGCCACAAGAAAGAATAGAAAAAAAATTACATCAAGCTAAACATAATATCGCCGAAGCTCGTCCGCATTCCATGATCTAGGAATGTCGTTGCCGTCCATATCCTTCAATCTATAGGAACCGGGTCTTGACAAAGATACTACCAGAAAAGGTCCTTCCCACTTCAGCTGTAACTTGCCTACTGTCTCTGGGTTGGCTACTCTTCGAAGCATCAAATGTCCTAGTTCAATGTTCTTTAGCCGAACCTTTCTATCACGCCATTTTATTGTTTCAGCTTGGTATTTGTTGATGTTTTCCACAGCTTGAAGCATGATCCCCTCTATAGCATCTTTTTCCACAGAGTAATCAGCTTCAGCTTCGTCTTCTGCCGAAGCTACTATTCTTATTGATCCTGCTTTGGCTTCTTCCAGAGTTATTGCTTCATCACCAAACAATAGTTTGAATGGTGTAAAACCTGTTGATCTTGATATTGTTGTGTTGTGGCTCCACACCACTTTGATTAATTCATCTGGCCACTTTCCCCTAGGCTGATTGAAGATTAACTTCATTATTCCTGTCATTATGATGCCATTAGCCCTTTCAACAAGTCCATTTGACTCCGGATGCCGAACTGATGCAGAATGGATCTTCGTGCCAATTTGTTCACAAAATTCTCTGAAAGCTTCGGAATCAAACTGCGTTCCATTATCCACAGTAATAGCCTTCGGCACTCCGAAACGACAAACAATATTTTGCTAGAAAAACTTTTGAATAGTGACCGAAGTTATTGTGGCTAAAGGCTTTGCCTCAATCCATTTAGAAAAATATTCCACTGCCACTACAACATATCTTAAGTTCCCTTGTGCTGGTGGTAACGGACCTAACAAATCAAGGCCCCACCTTTGCAATGGCCAAGTGGGTTGTATTAACTGGGTTAGAAACGAAGGTTGTTTTTGATCTCTTGCACATTTCTGACAACCTTCACACTTTTGGACTAATTCCGCTGCATCCGAAGCTGCCTTTGGCTAATAAAATCCTTGACGAAAAACTTTTCCAAGCAAAGGTCTAGATCCAATGTGAGATCCACACAGGCCTGCGTGTATTTCCTTCATCAATTCTATACCTTCGGCTCTGGATAAACACTTGAGTAATGGAGCACAGACTCCATGCTTGTACAACTCCCCTTCTATTATAACATATGGTCGAGCTCTTGCCTCTATCCTCCTGTTATAAGCTTCGTCATCTGAAAGAAAGTTACCCTGAAGGAAAGAGATGATCTCAGTTCTCCAGTCTTCACTATAGACATGAGATATGTTGAAGACTGCTCTTTCAAGAAGTTCGACCGAAGGTGCTTTTATTGTTTCGAAAAATACTTCCAAAGGTAAGGGCAGCCTCTGTGCTGCTGACTTGGCTAATAAATCAGCATGTTCATTTTCTCCTCGAGGAATATTTTTAACAAAAAATCCTTCAAAGGAAGCCTCAATCCTTCGGACTGTGTCTAAATATTTTTCAAGCTTCGGATCTCTTGCTTTATAACTTTTATCAATATGACAAAAAATAACCTGGGAATCAGTTTTAAGAACCGCCCTTCTAATTCCCATTGCCTTTAATTTCCGAAGACCCAAAAGCAAAGCTTCGTACTCAGCAATGTTATTTGTGCAACTGAAATCAAGTCTTGTTGCATAACAAGTTTTAACTTTGGAGGGTGCGACCAACACAGCAGCTGCTCCTGCTCCGAAGGTTCCCCAAGAACCATCGCAAAATACTGTCCAAACTTCGGCATCTTTACTCGTTTCTTCTTCCTGAGCCCCTGGCGTCCAGTCAGCAATAAAGTCTGCCAACGCTTGGGATTGAATCGAAGATCTATGCACATAATCAATGCAAAATTCATTGAGTTCCGCAGCCCATTTACCAACCCTTCCAGTAGCTTCTCTATTTCTCATAATATCCTTCAATGGTTGTGAAGAAGGGACAATTATATTGTATGCTTGAAAATAGTGCCGAAGCTTCCTGGAGGCCATCAAAACAGCATACAGCACCTTCTCCAATTCTGTATAATTTTTCTTTGATAAACTAAGAACTTCGGATACAAAGTATATTGGGGCTTGCTTTTTGACTTGGCCTTCAAGCTTCTCTTGGACAAGTGCTGCACTTACCGCTGAGTGCGAAGCTGCCACATATAACAACAGAGGAGCCCCTGGCGTTGGTGGAGTTAGTGTTGTTAGGTCTATCAAATATTGCTTCAGCTCTTCGAAGGCTCTCTGCTGGACTGGTCCCCATTGAAAAACTTCGGCTGACTTCAGCACTTCGAAGAATGGTAAATTTCTCTCTACTGATCTAGATATGAATCTGTTGAGAGATGCCAGTCTTCCTGTCAATCTTTGAGCCCCCTTCTTTGTACTTGGTGGTTCCATTCGAAGGATAGCTTCGATTTTATTTGGATTAGCCTCGATCCCTTTTGTTGAAACTAGGCAGCCAAGAAATTTCCCTTTCTTCACTTCGAAGACACACTTTTCTGGATTCAACTTTAAACTGGCCTGTCTAAAATTAGCGAAGGTCTCCTGCAGATCAGCAATGTGATTTTCTTGCCTCGTGCTTTTTACAATGATATCATCAACATAAGTTAGCACATTTCTGCCTATCTGAGAATGAAGAACCTTCGCTGTCATTCTGCTGAAGCTTCCTCCAGCATTCTTGAGCCCCTCAGGCATCCGAAGGTAACAATATGTTCCACTAGGGGTTATGAAGCTGGTTTTTGGCTCATCCTCCTTCTTCATCCAAATTTGATGATAGCCTGAATAACAATCCAGCAGACTCATAAGCTTTGATGAAGCTGCTGCATCAACTAGGGAATCTATCCTTGGCAATGGAAACTCGTCCTTCGGACAGGCCTTGTTGAGATCAGTAAAATCAATACACATCCTCCATTTACCATTGGCCTTTTTTTACCATAACAGTGTTAGCCAGCCATTCTGGGTATTTTACCTCTCTGATAACTCCGGCACTGAGGAGTCTTTTCACTTCATTCCGAGCACCTTCGGCCTTATCATCAGACATCTTCCGAAGCCTCTGCTTTCTGGGTCTGAAGGATGGATCAACATTGAGCGAGTGTTCAATAACATCCCTGTTGACTCCGCAAAGATCATTAGCTGACCATGCAAAAACATCTTTGTTGTTGAACAAAAACCTTATCAAGGTTTTCTCCTATTCTTCGGACAGTTGGGATCCCAATAGCACTTTCTGCTCTGCTATGTCATCGCATAAGAGCATGGGCTTCGGCTGATCGGCCGAAGCAGCTTTCTCCCTTCTGAACTTGTATTTCTCACAAGCTTCAGCTCCATCTATGTTATGGATTGCTTTTGAGTCTGTCCAGTTTCCTTCGGCCCTTCTGGCAGCTTCCTGACTTCCATGAATAGCAATGGGCCCTTGGTCCGAAGGTATCTTCATGCAAAGATATGCTAGATGAAGAATTGCTTCGAAGGCATTGAGAGTACCACGACCAATGATTGCATTGTAAGGGTATTCCATGTCAACAATATCAAACACAACTTGTTCAGTCCTTGTGTTGTTGACGAATCCGAAGGTCACTGGCATGGTAATCTTACCGAGCGCTACAATCTGTCTTCCTTCGAAGCCACAAAGAGGGTGTGTAGCATCATGAATCTTATCTTCGGGCTCTTGCATTTGTCTGAAGGCCTTAGCAAATATAATATCCGCTGCACTGCCTGTATCAACCAAAACATTGTGGACCAGAAATCCATTGATCACACAAGAGATAACCATATCATCATTGTGTGGGTAATCCTTGAGCTGAAGATCCTCTTGAGAGAAGGTAATTGGAATGTGAGACCATCTTGACTTGATGAAGGGTCCTTGTACCCCTACATGTTGTACTCTTCTCTGTGCCTCCTTCTTCTGTTTCTTGTTAGCCGGCTCTGAGCATGAACCGCCTGTTATCGAGAGAATCAACTTCGAAGCCGAAGCAGTTCCAGCTTGGTTCTTGAACGAAGCCATTGCCTCAAGAAAGTGGAAGTGAGTTCATCGGAGGTGGGCGCCAATGTTGGGGACTTGTTCTCAAATGCTATGAATTAAGAACAAGGCAACATAAAATGTTAAATGTCAAAGCCCTTCGTCTGCTGAAGCATTATTTCCCTGAGGATTTAATGAGCTTCGGACGAAGGTCATGGATGATAAATTACGAAGGTCCTACCTTCGTAATCGGAAGTAGAATAATGCGAAATAAAATGTAAAGTATAAAACGTTAAAGAATATTAAGAATGAATAACATCATTTACTCATTTTACAATATAAATTGAGATATTAGAACATAATGCTTAATTACATTTATACCTTTGCCTTGACAAAGAACAATAATTCCGGAGTAATGCGTTAGCAGTTACAGGATTGCGTGAACAGTAGAGGAGTACTGTTCACTATTTATAGGCACAGGACACAGCCTGTAAGAAATTACAATCATACCCCTTACAAAAAGATTACAATTATGACTCAGACCCTTATGGACTAAAAAGTCATTCCATCTTTAAGTCGGTTCGACCCTTCACCTTCGGATATGCTATAATATCGAAGCTTCATGAGCGGTAGCTTCGGTATTACGTATAACCAGGTTTTTCCGAAGGTGTTTCTTCCTGTGGGACCTTCGGCGACGAAGCATGGTCCCAACATTGATCCTAATGATGTAGATTAATATGATGTTCCAACGGACGCAATTCACACCATGGCGATTGGAGATGTGCGACCACAGGAACACCAAGAGCAAGATCAACCTTCTTCCTCAACAATGGTGCACCCCCCAACTCAAGACGATGAATAGGTTCATCAAGAAGAGGCGTGTGATCAAGGGGGAGCACAAGATGATCATGTTATGGAGGAAGAAGCACCTCAAGCCCCTCCAACCCAAGTCCGAGCGATGATTCAATGGAATCATCCCGTCGACCAGATTATGGGTGATATAAGCAAGGGAGTAACTACTCGCTCTAGATTAGTTAATTTTTGTGAGCATTACTCTTTTGTCTCTTCTATTGAGCCTTTCAGGGTAGAAGAGGCCTTGCTAGATCCGGACTGGGTGTTGGCCATGCAGGAGGAGCTCAACAATTTCAAGAGAAATGAAGTTTGGACATTGGTGCCACGTCCCAAGCAAAATGTTGTGGGAACCAAGTGGGTGTTCCGCAACAAATAGGTCGATCACGGGGTGGTGACAAGGAACAAGGCACGACTTGTGGCAAAAGGTTATGCCCAAGTCGCAGGTTTGGACTTTGAGGAGACTTTTGCTCCTGTGGCTAGGCTAGAGTCAATTCGCATATTGTTAGCCTATGCCGCTCACCATTCTTTCAGGTTGTTCCAAATGGATGTGAAGATCGCTTTCCTCAACGGGCCAATCAAGGAGGAGGTGTGCGTAGAGCAACCCCTGGCTTTGAGGATGAACGGTACCCCGACCACGTGTGTAAGCTCTCTAAGGCGCTCTATGGACTTAAGCAAGCCCCAAGAGCATGGTATGAATGCCTTAGAGACTTTTTAATTGCTAATGCTTTCAAGGTTGGGAAAGCCGATCCAACTTTATTCGCTAAGACTTGTGATGGTGACTTATTTGTGTGCCAAATTTATGTCGATGACATAATATTTGGTTCTACTAACCAAAAGTCTTGTGAATAGTTTAGCAGGGTGATGACTCAAAAGTTTGAAATGTCGATGACGGGCGAGTTGAACTACTTAGCAACTCAAGGACGACACTTTCATCTCCCAAACGAAGTACACGCAAGACTTGATCAAGCGGTTTGGGATGAAGGACGCCAAGCCCGCAAAGACTCCAATGGGAACGGATGGACACGTTGACCTCAACAAAAGAGGTAAGTCCGTTGATCAAAAAGCATACTGGTCTATGATAGGTTCCTTGCTTTACTTATGTGCTAGTAGATCGGATATTATGCTTAGTGTATGCATGTGTGCTAGATTTCAATCCGATCCAAGGGAGTGTCACTTAGTGGCCGTGAAGCGAATTCTTAGATATTTAGTCGCTACGCCTTGCTTCGGGATCTGGTATCCAAAGGGGTCTACCTTTGACTTGATTGGATATTCAGACTCCGATTATGCTGGATGCAAGGTAGATAGGAAGAGTACATTAGGGACGTGCCAATTCTTAGGAAGGTCCCTGGTGTCTTAGAGTTCTAAGAAACAAACTTCTGTTGCCCTATCCACCGCTAAGGCCGAGTATGTTGCCGCAGGACAGTGTTGCGCGCAACTACTTTGGATGAGGCAAACCCTCCGGGACTTTGGCTACAATCTGAGCAAAGTCCCACTCCTATGTGATAATGAGAGTGCTATCCGCATGGCGGATAATCCTATTGAACACATCCGCACAAAGCACATAGACATCCGGCATCACTTTTTGAGAGACCACCAGCAAAAGGGAGATATCGAAGTGTTTTATGTTAGCACCGAGAACCAGCTAGTCGTTATCTTTACCAAGCCTCTAGATGAGAAGACCTTTTGCAGGTTGCGTAGTGAGCTAAATGTCTTAGATTCGTGGAACTTGGATTGAACTATAGCATACATGTGTCTTATGCCTTTGATCATGTTCCCTTATGCATATTGTTGTTTATTTATGGTGTTCAAGTTGTACAAGCACTCCTCGGACCTCACAAGTCCATTTGCAAGTGATGCACATATTTAGGGGGAGATGTGCTACAACTTGACCCTTTGAGACTAACCATGTGTTTGAGCCTGCTTGATTTAGTCTCAAAGGTGGATTGAAAGGGAAATATGGACTTGGACCATGAAAGACTTCCACTGCACTCCGATGAGAGGGTAACTAACTCCAAGTTCATTTCCATGCTCTTATTGCCTCTTTACTCTAAGTTGAAGATTTTGGTGAGGTAATGGGGTTTAAGGGCCAAGATTGATTCCGTTTTGGTGCTTGATGCAAAAGGGGGAGAAAATAAGGCCAAAGAAAGAAATGGATCAGCTACCACTTGAGAATTTTTAAAATAGTAGAGTTAGAGTTTTTGTTTTTTCAAAATCTTCTTAATGTCTCTTCTTGTCAAAAGTTGGTCTCTTGTGGGGAGAATGTTTAATTATGGGAAAAAGGGGGAGTTTTTGAATCTTTGATCAATTTCTCTTGGAATACCTTTCTCTATGCCTCAACAAGTGAATTTGACTTAGAAATAGGAAATTGAGTTTGATTTGCAAAAACAAACCAAGTGGTGGCAAAGAATGATCCAAATATGCCAAATTTGAATCAAAACAAATTCTTGTTCTCATTTGCATTGATGTTGCACTTCTATATGTTGCTTTTTGTTGTGTTGGCATAAATCACCAAAAAGGGGGAGATTGAAAGGGAAATGTACCCTTGGGCCATTTCTAAGTATTTTGGTGAGTAAGTGTCCAACACAAATGGTTATGTGTTAAACTATGCCAAATGGTGGACAAAGTGCAAATCAATACAAAGGTATGATTCTAGACTTAGTACATTGGTTTTTGTGTACTAACATATTTGTCTAAGTGCTAGAATCAGAGAAAAGACAAATGGAAAAGACTTGGCTCGAGCAACCAAGACTCTGCTCAGTCTGGGTGCACCGGACAGTGTCTGGTGCGCCAGGCTGGCGCTGGCCAACTGGCCGCTCTCGGGAACTCGACGGCGGCGTACGGCTATAATTCACTGGACTGTCCGGTGGTGCACCGGACTATCCGGTGAGCCAACGGTCGGCCGAGCCAATGGTCGGCCGCGCAATCCGCGCGTGACGCGTGGCCAGGCCAACGGTCTGATGGGGGCACCGGACTGTTCGGTGTGCACCGGACAGTGTCCGGTGCGCCAACGGCTCCAAATCATCAACGGTCGGCTGCGCCAGAATAGGAAAGAAATCTGCATCGGACAGTGTCCGGTGCACCAGTCGACAGAAGGCAAGAATTGCCTTCCTGGATTGCTCTCAACGGCTCCTAGCTGCCTTGGGGCTATAAAAGGGACCCCTAGGCGCATGAAGGAGTACATCAAGCATTCTTTGATCATCTCTAAGCACCAAGACATCTCTCTAGCGCATTTGATTCGTTGTGATAGCAATTTGAGCTCCTCTTGAGTTGAGAACTCCGTGTGTGATCTTAGAGCTCAAGTTGTGACTTGTGTGTGTGTTTGTGCTCGTGTTTTGAGGCTTGTGTGTGTTGCTCTTCCCACTCTTACATCTGTGCTTCTTTGTGATCATCTCATTGTAAGGGCGAGAGGCTCCAAGTTGTGGAGATTCCTCGCAAACGGGAAAGAGTAAAGGAAAAAGAACACCGTGGTATTCAAGTTGATCATTGGATCACTTGAAAGGAGTTGAGTGCAACTCTCGTCCATTGGGACGCCACAACGTGGACTAGGCAAGTGTGTACTTGGTCGAACCACGGGATAAATCTCTGTGTCTCTTGTGCTTATTCTTACTGTGTCAATTGTGGTTCACAAGAGCTCTCCTCAGCTACTTGATTTCATTGTGCTAATACTTAATCAAGTTTGTGGCTTTAAGTTTCAAGTTTTTACCGGATCACCTATTCACCCCCCCTCTAGGTGCTCTCAGCTGGGGCACGCAGCGACAATTTACTCATCGGTCCAGGGACCCCCCCGGGGTTGAAACGCCGACAGTTGGCGCGCCAGGTAGGGGCCTGCTGCGTGTTGACGAACAACTTCCCGTCAAGCTCTAGATGGGTAGTCTCCAGCAACCTCTTCAACCCGGGACACTGCTCCGTTTCGGGAGTCTCGAGTTCATGTCCCTCGACGGTAGCTATGACATGGTCCTCCTTCCTCCGCCACGCGCCAGCGACAACGACGACCGTCAGCCCGCCCGGCGGCGGCGAACTCGGCGACGTTTTCCTTCCATGGCAGAAGAGCAACATCCGGGTTTGTCCCGTCGCCCCCCTCGCCGCAGGAGGAGGAGGCGGGGCAACCGTGGCCAAGCAGGAGGCGGCACCTCATCGGCTGTCGAGCGAGTCGACGACGCCGGCACCCCAGCGGGAGACACGTCGGGCGTTGACCTCGCGCCTGAGACGACGACGAGCGCCGTTTCCCCGCAACACGCCAACCCCAAGCGGACAGATGACGCCAACGCTCTCGTGAAGGGCCTGCTGGGCGTTAGCCTCATACCTGACGTAACGGTGCAGTCCGTCCCTGACGCGACTTTGTTACCGTCCATCGATCAAGAGGTACCGTTTGTTTTCCACCCTATGCCTTTTAGATTCAGCTTTGATCCACCAAGCAACCCCGCTTCGGTGAGCGCTTTCATAAAGGCATATCCTAACCTTCTGGGGTACCATATGTGGTCAACCTGGGACCGACTGACGGTCGTCTTGACCTACGGCCCCCCGGGCTCCGAGGAAGATGACGAGCCCGACTCTGGTTGGGATTTCTCCGGGCTCGGTAATCCTAGCGCCATGCGAGACTTCATGACCGCATGTGACTACTACCTCTCCGATTACTCCGATGATGGCCACAGCCTTGACGACGAAGGTTGTGGCCCAAGTCGCGAATGTTTCCACATCGATCTGGGGGGTCACGACGAAGGCAACCATCTGGGTATGCCGAAGGACGATGATCCCCCTGAGCCTGCGCCTCGCGTTGACATCCTACGGGAGCTAGCTGTGATCCCAGTCCCTGCGGGGGGTCAGGACACACAGCTCGAGCAAATCCGCGAGATGCAGGCCAAGCTCGACGAGGAAGCAGGACAACTTGTGCAGCTCCGGCAAAACATCGAGCAGGAATGGGCAGGCCGAGCACTAGTCGGAGAAGCGCGTCATCAGGCCCAGGACGTCCAGCGTCGTATCACTGACGATGTCAGGGCAAGGCTGCCCCCGGCTTCTAGTGGGGTCGGCCAGAACCTGGCTACAGCGGCAATACTACTCCGAGCGATGCCGGAGCCATCCACCACCGAGGGGCGGCGTATCCAGGGAGAGCTCAAGAATCTCCTGGAGGATGCCGCGGTCCGGCGAGCCGAGAGCTCTGCCTCCCGAAGGCAGGGGTACCCCCGGAGCATCGCGCCGCGACTTCCCGATTCATGTGGGAAGCCTCAGTCCACACCGGGTGCACGCGGGACGCGACGCCTGCGGCCCCAGGTCGCCTCGGCAATGAGCACCGCCGCCACGACCGTCGAGCCCGCCTCGATGAAAAGGTGCGCTGAGGCTACCACCCTAGGCGTGGGGGACGCTACGACAGTGGGGAGGATCGGAGCCCCTCGCCCGAACCACCTGGTCCGCAAGCCTTCAGCCGGGCCATACGACGGGCGCCGTTCCCGACCCGGTTCTGAGCCCCGACTACCATCACCAAGTACTCAGGGGAAACGGATGATGACAACCTCATCATCCGCAACCTCCCCCTGTTCCTCTCCGATGCCGCCCGAGCCTGGCTGGAGCATCTGCCTCCTGCGCAGATCTCCAACTGGGACGACCTGGTCAAAGCCTTCGCTAGAAACTTCCAGGGCACATACGTGCGCCCTGGGAACTCTTGGGATCTCCGAAGCTGCCGCCAGCAGCCAGGAGAATCCCTGTGGGACTACATCCAGCGATTTTCGAAGCAGCGCACCGAGCTGCCCAACATCACAGACTCAGATGTCATCGGCGCGTTCCTCGCCGGCACCACTTGCCACGACCTGGTGAGCAAGCTGGGTCACAAGACTCCCACCAGGGCGAGCGAGTTGATGGATATCGCCACCAAGTTCGCCTCTGGTCAGGAGGCGGTCGAGGCCATCTTCCGGAAGGACAAGCAGCCTCAGGGACGCCAGCAGGAAGACGTCCCCGAGGCGTCCGCCCAGCGCGGCACGAAGAAGAAGGCTAAGAAGAAGTCGCAAGCGAAACGCGACGCCGCCGACGCAGATCTTGTCGCTGCCGCCGAACACAGGAACCTTTGGAAGCCTCCCAGAGGGGCCAACCTGTTCGACAAGATGCTCAAGGAATCGTGCCCCTATCATCAGGGTCCCGTCAAGCACACCCTTGACGAATGCGTCATGCTTCGGCACTACTTCCATAAGGCCGAGCCCCCAGCGGAAGGTGGCAAAGGCCATGACAACAACATGAAGGAGGGCAACAAGGCAGAGGAGTTCCCCGAGGTCCACGATTGTTTTATGATCTACGGTGGGCAAGTGGCGAACGCCTCGGCTCAGCGCCGCAAACAGGAGCGCCGGGAGGTCTGCTCGGTGAAGGTGGCAGCGTCAGTCTACCTAGACTGGTCCGACAAGCCCATCACCTTCAGCCAAGGTGACCACCCCGACCGCGTTGAGAGCACCTAGAGGGGGGTGAATAGGTGATCCTGTAAAAACTTGAAACTTAAAGCCACAAACTTGATTAAGGGTTAGCACAATGAATTCAAGTGACTAAGGAGAGCTCTTGTGAACCACAATTGACACAGTGAAAACAAGCACAAGAGACACAAGGATTTATCCCATGGTTCAGCCAAGTCCAACACTTGCCTACTCCACGTTGTGGCGTCCCAACGGACGAGGGTTGCACTCAACCCCTTTCAAGTGGTCCAAAGACCCACTTGAATACCACAGTGTTTCTCTTCCTTTCACTATATCCCATTTGTGAGGAATCTCCACAACTTGGAGTCTCTCGCCCTTACAAAAGATGATCACAAATGAACACAGAAGTAAGGATGGGATGAGCAACACACACAAGTCCACAACAATACGCACACACACACATGGCCAAGACTTGAGCTCAAATGAATATCACAAAGTTCTCACTAGAACGGAGCTCAAATCACTAAGAATGTCAAACGAGTGCGCAAAGACGAAGTGTGAATGATCAAGAATGCTCAAAGTATGCTTGGTGTGCTCCTTCATGCGTCTAGGGGTCTCTTTTATAGCCCCAAGGCAGCTAGGAGCCGTTGAGAGCAATCCAGGAAAGCAAATCTTGCCTTCTGTCGACTGGTGCACCGGACAGTCCGGTGCACCACCGGACACTGTCTGGTGCAGATCTCTTTCCTATTCTGGCGCAGCCGACCGTTGAAGATTTTGAGCCGTTGGCGCACCGGACACTGTCCGGTGCATACCGGACAGTCCGGTGCCCCCATCAGACTATTGGCTCGGCCATGCATCACGCGCGGATTGCGCGGCCGACCGTTGGCTCGGCCGACGGTTGGCTCACCGGACAGTCCGGTGCACCACCGGACAGTCCAGTGAATTATAGTCGTACGCCGCCGTCGAGTTCCCGAGAGCGGCCAGTTGGCCAGCGCCAGCCTCGCGCACCAGACACTGTCCGGTGCACCACCGGACAGTCCGGTGCACCCAGACTTAGCAGAGTCTTGGCTGCTCGAGCCAAGTCTTTTCCATTTGTCTTTTCTCTGATTCAAGCACTTAGACAAATATGTTAGTACACAAAAACCAATGTACTAAGTCTAGAATCATACCTTTGCATTGATTTGCACTTTGTCCACCATTTGGCATAGTTTAACACATAACCATTTGTGTTGGACACTTAATCACCAAAATACTTAGAAATGGCCCAAGGGTACATTTCCCTTTCAATCTCCCCCTTTTTGGTGATTTATGCCAACACAACAAAAAGCAACATATATAAGTGCAACATCAATGCAAATGAGAACAAGAATTTGTTTTGATTCAAATTTGGCATATTTGGATCATTCTTTGCCACCACTTGGTTTGTTTTTGCAAATCAAACTCAATTTTCTATTTCTAAGTCAAATTCACTTGTTGAGGCATAGAGAAAGGTATTCCAAGAGAAATTGATCAAAGATTCAAAAACTCCCCCTTTTTCCCATAATTAAACATTCTCCCCACAAGAGACCAACTTTTGACAAGAAGAGACATTAAGAAGATTTTGACAAAACAAAAACTCTAACTCTACTATTTTCAAAATTCTCAAGTGGTAGCTGATACATTTCTTGCTTTGGCCTTATTTTCTCCCCCTTTGGCATCAAGCACCAAAACGTAATCAATCTTGGCCCTTAAACCCCATTACCTCACCAAAATCTTCAACTTAGAGTAAAGAGGCAATAAGAGCATGGAAATGAACTTGGAGTTAGTTACCCTCTCATCGGTGTGCAGTGGAAGTCTTTCATGGTCCAAGTCCATATTTCCCTTTCAATCCACCTTTGAGACTAAATCAAGCAGGCTCAAACACATGGTTAGTCTCAAAGGGTCAAGTTGTAGCACATCTCCCCCTAAATATGTGCATCACTTGCAAATGGACTTGTGAGGTCCGGGGAGTGCTTGTACAACTTGAACACCATAAATAAACAGCAATATGCATAAGGGAACATGATCAAAGGCATAAGACACATGTATGCTATAGTTCAATCCAAGTTCCGCGAATCTAAGACATTTAGCTCACTACGCAACCTGCAAAAGGTCTTCTCATCTAGAGGCTTGGTAAAGATATCGGCTAGCTGGTTCTCGGTGCTAACATAAAACACTTCGATATCTCCCTTTTGCTGGTGGTCTCTCAAAAAGTGATGCCGGATGTCTATGTGCTTTGTGCGGCTATGTTCAACAGGATTATCCGCCATGCGAATAGCACTCTCATTATCACATAGGAGTGGGACTTTGCTTAGATTGTAGCCAAAGTCCCGGAGGGTTTGCCTCATCCAAAGTAGTTGCGCGCAACACTGTCCTGCGGCAACATACTCGGCCTCAGCGGTGGATAGGGCAACAGAAGTTTGTTTCTTAGAACTCCAAGACACCAGGGACCTTCCTAAGAATTGGCACGTCCCTGATGTACTCTTCCTATCTACCTTGCACCAGCATAATCGGAGTCTGAATATCCAATCAAGTCAAAGGTATACCCCTTTGGATACCAGATCCCGAAGCAAGGCGTAGCGACTAAATATCTAAGAATTCGCTTCACGGCCACTAAGTGACACTCCCTTGGATCGGATTGAAATCTAGCACACATGCATACACTAAGCATAATATCCGGTCTACTAGCACATAAGTAAAGCAAGGAACCTATCATAGACCGGTATGCTTTTTGATCAACGGACTTACCTCCTTTGTTGAGGTCGACGTGTCCGTCCGTTCCCATTGGAGTCTTTGCGGGCTTGGCGTCCTTCATCCCAAACCGCTTGATCAAGTCTTGCGTGTACTTCGTTTGGGAGATGAAAGTGCCGTCCTTGAGTTGCTTCACTTGGAACCCAAGGAAGTAGTTCAACTCGCCCATCATCGACATTTCAAACTTTTGAGTCATCACCCTGCTAAACTCTTCACAAGACTTTTGGTTAGTAGAACCAAATATTATGTCATCGACATAAATTTGGCACACAAATAAGTCACCATCACAAGTCTTAGTGAATAAAGTTGGATTGGCTTTCCCAACCTTGAAAGCATTAGCAATTAAAAAGTCTCTAAGGCATTCATACCATGATCTTGGGGCTTGCTTAAGTCCATAGAGCGCCTTAGAGAGCTTACACACTTGGTCGGGGTATCGTTCATCCTCAAAGCCAGGGGGTTGTTCTACGTACACCTCCTCCTTGATTGGCCCGTTGAGGAAAGCGCTCTTCACATTCATTTGGAACAACCTGAAAGAATGGTGAGCGGCATAGGCTAACAATATGCGAATTGACTCTAGCCTAGCCACAGGAGCAAAAGTCTCCTCAAAGTCCAAACCTGTGACTTGGGCATAACCTTTTGCCACAAGTCGTGCCTTGTTCCTTGTCACCACCCCATGCTCGTCCTGTTTGTTGCGGAACACCCACTTGGTTCCCACAACGTTTTGCTTGGGACGTGGCACCAATGTTCAAACTTCATTTCTCTTGAAATTGTTGAGCTCCTCCTGCTTGGACAACACCCAGTCCGGATCTAGCAAGGCCTCTTCTACCCTAAAAGGCTCAATAGAAGAGACAAAAGAGTAATGCTCACAAAAATTAACTAATCTAGAGCGAGTAGTTACTCCCTTGCTTATATCACCCAGAATCTGGTCGACGGGATGATTCCGTTGAATCGTCGCTCGGACTTGGGTTGGAGGGGCTTGAGGTGCTTCTTCCTCCATAACAAGATCATCTTGTGCTCCCCCTTGATCACACGCCTCTTCTTGATGAACCTGTTCATCGTCTTGAGTTGGGGGGTGCACCATTGTTGAGGAAGAAGGTTGATCTTGCTCTTGGTGTTCCTGTGGTCGCACATCTCCAATTGCCATGGTGCGAATTGCGTCTGTTGGAACATCATATTCATCTACATCATTAGGATCAACTTGCTCTCTTGGAGAGCCATTAGTCTCATCAAATACAACGTCGCTAGAGACTTCAACCATACCCGATGATTTGTTGAAGACTCTATACGCCTTTGTATTTGAGTCATAACCTAACAAAAACCCTTCTACAGCTTTGGGAGCAAACTTAGAATTTCTACCTTTCTTCACTAGGATATAACATTTGCTCACAAAAACACGAAAGTATGACACATTGGGTTTGTTACCGGTTAGGAGTTCGTACGAAGTCTTCTTGAGGATGCGATGAAGGTAGACTCGGTTTATGGCGTGGCAAGCCGTGTTCACGGCTTCCGACCAAAACCGCTCGGGCATCTTGAACTCTCCAAGCATCGTCCTTGCCATGTCGATGAGTGTCCTATTCTTCCTCTCTACCACACCGTTTTGCTGTGGTGTGTAGGGAGCGGAGAACTCGTGCTTGATTCCTTCCTCCTCAAGGTACTCCTCCACTTGAAGGTTCTTGAACTCGGACCCGTTGCGCTCCTTATCTTCTTCACTTTGAGCTCAAACTCATTTTGAGCTCTCCTTAGGAAGCGCTTGAGGGTCCCTTGGGTTTCTGTTTTATCCTGCAAAAAGAATACCCAAGTGAAGCGGGAAAAATCATCAACAATTACTAAACCATACTTACTTCCCCCGATGCTAAGGTAGGCAACGAGTCCGAAGAGGTCCATATGCAGCAGCTCCAGGGGTCTTGATGTAGTCATCACGTTCTTGCTATGATGAGCATTTCCCACTTGTTTACCTACTTGACAAGCTGCACAAGGTCTATCTTTTTTGAAAGTCACATTTGTTAGACCTAACACATGTTCTCCCTTTAGAAGTTTGTGAAGGTTCTTCATCCCCACATGTGCTAAACGGCGATGCCACAGCCAGTCCATGCTAGTCTTAGCAATTAAGCATGCATCTAGACTGGCCTCCTCTTTTGCAAAATCAACTAAATAAAGTTTGCCATCTAGTACACCCTTAAAAGCTAATGAACCATCACTTCTTCTAAAGACAGACACATCTACATTTGTGAATAAGCAATTATAACCCATATTACAAAGTTGACTAATGAACAATAAGTTATACCCGAGAGACTCAACTAAAAACACATTAGAAATGGAGTGCTCGGATGAAATAGCAATCTTTCCTAGACATTTAACCTTGCCTTGGTTCCCATCACCGAATATGATTGAATCTTGGGAATCCTTGTTCTTGACGTAGGAGGTGAACATCTTCTTCTCCCCCGTCATGTGGTTTGTGCATCCGCTGTCGATAATCCAGCTTGAGCCCCCGGATGCATAAACCTGCAAGGCAAATTTAGGCTTGGGTCTTAGGTACCCAACTCTTGTTGGGTCCTGCAAGGTTAGTGACAATAGCCTTAGGGACCCAAATGCAAGTTTTATCTCCCTTGCATTTTGCCCCTAATTTCCTAGCAATCACTTTCTTATCCTTTCTACAAATTGCAAAGGAAGCATTGCAAGCATGATAAATTGTAGAAGGTTCATTACTTGCTTTTCTAGGTACATGAACAACATTTCTCCTAGACATATGATGAATAACATTTTTCCTAGGCATATCATGCACAATAGAAGAACTAGAAGCAGGCATAGTATATGAATCATAAGAATAATTCCTATAAGCATTTCTAGAGAATTTTCTATCACTATAAATGAAAGCATGATTCTTTTGAACACTATTAGCCATAGGGGCCTTCCCTTTCTCCTTGGCGGAGATGGGAGCCTTATGACTTGTTAAGTTCTTGGCTTCCCTCTTAAAGCCAAGTCCATCCTTAATTGAGGGGTGTCTACCAACAGTGTAGGCATCCCTTGCGAATTTCAGTTTATCAAATTCATTTTTGCTAGTCTTAAGTTGGGCATTAAGACTAGCCACTTCACCATTTAGTTTTGCAATAGAAGTAAGGTGCTCAACACATGCATCAACATTAAAGTCCTTGCACCTATTGCAAATCACTACATGTTCTACATAAGAATTAGATCTATTTGATACTTCTAGCTTAGCATTTAAATCATCATTAACACTTTTTAAACTAGAAATAGTCTCATGGCAAGTAGATATTTCACAAGAAAGCATTTCATTCCTTTTAACTTCTAAAGCAAGAGATTTTTGGACATCTACAAATTTATCATGCTCTTCATACAAAAGATCCTCTTGCTTTTCTAACAATCTATTCTTGTCATTCAAAGCATCAATTAATTCATTGATTTTTATCAATTTTAGTTCTATCTAAACCTTTGAATAAACTTGCATAGTCTATTTCATCATCGCTAGATTCATCATCACTTGAAGAAGCATATGTACTAGTATTCCTAGTGTATACCTTCTTTTCCTTTGCCATGAGGCAGATGTGATGCTCGTTGGGGAAGAGGGATGATTTGTTGAAGGCCGAGGCGGCAAGTCCTTCGTCGTCGGATGAAGAGCAATCCGAGTCCCACTCTTTGCCAAGGTGTGCCTCGCCCTTCGCTTTCTTGTAAGTCTTCTTCTTTTCCCTCTTCTTTTCTTGATCCTGGTCACTATCATTATCAGGACAGTTAGCAATAAAGTGACCAACCTTACCACACTTGAAGCAGGAGCACTTCCCCTTCGTCTTGCTCTTGTTGGGGTGCTCCTTGCGACCTTTGAGCGCCGTCTTGAAGCGCTTGATGATGAGGGCCATTTCATCTTCATTTAGTCCGGCCGCCTCAACTTGCGCCACCTTGCTAGGTAGCGTCTCCCTGCTACTTGTTGCTTTGAGAGCAATAGTTTGAGTTTCGTAGATTGGGCCATTCAACGCCTCATCAACGTATCTCGCCTCCTTGATCATCATTCGCCCGCTTACAAACTTTCTGAGTATTTCCTTGGGCGTCATCTTGATGTACCTAGGATTCTCACGAATAGAGTTTACAAGATGAGGATCAAGGACAGTGAAGGACCTTAGCATAAGTCGGACGACGTCGTGGTCCGTCCATCTCGTGCTTCCATAGCTTCTTATCTTGTTGACCAGGGTCTTGAGCCTATTGTACGTTTGAGTTGGCTCCTCTCCCCTGATCATTGCGAACCTTCCTAGTTCGCCTTCCACCAACTCAATCTTAGTGAGCATGGTGACATCGTTCCCCTCATGCGAGATCTTGAGGGTGTCCCAAATCTGCTTGGCGTTGTCCAAGCCACTCACCTTATTGTACTCTTCCCTGCACAAGGATGCTAAAAGAACAGTAGTAGCTTGTGCATTTTTATGGATTTGTTCATTGATAAACATGGAGTTATCTGAACTATCAAATCGCATCCCATTTTCTACTATTTCCCATATACTTGGATGAAGAGAAAACAAGTGACTATGCATTTTGTGACTCCAAAATCCGTAGTCCTCTCCATCAAAGTGAGGAGGTTTACCAAGTGGAATGGAAAGGAAATGAGCATTGGAATTATGCGGAATACGAGAATAATCAAAAGAAAAGTTCGAGTTAATCGTTTTCTTTTTCTCCTCGTATTCGTCGTCCTTTTGAGAAGAGTAAGATTCGTCGCTGTTGTAGTAGACAACCTTCCTGATGCGCCTCTTCTTCTTTCTGTCTTTCTTCTTTTGACTTGAGCCGGAGTCATTGACTTTGTCGTCCCTTGGCTCGTTGAAGATGGACTCCTTCTCATTATCGTTGACCACCATCCCCTTTCCCTTAGGATCCAACTCTTCGGGCGATTAGTCCCTTTCTTGAAGAGAATGGTTCTGATACCAATTGAGAGCACCTAGAGGGGGGTGAATAGGTGATCCTGTAAAAATTTGAAACTTAAAGCCACAAACTTGATTAAGGGTTAGCACAATGAAATCAAGTGACTAAGGAGAGCTCTTGTGAACCACAATTGACACAGTGAAAATAAGCACAAGAGACACAAGGATTTATCCCGTGGTTCAGCCAAGTCCAACACTTGCCTACTCCACATTGTGGCATCCCATCGGACGAGGGTTGCACTCAACCCCTTTCAAGTGGTCCAAAGACCCACTTGAATACCACAATGTTTCTCTTCCTTTCACTATATCCCGTTTGCGAGGAATCTCCACAACTTGGAGTCTCTCGCCCTTACAAAAGATGATCACAAATGAACACGGAAGTAAGGATGGGATGAGCAACACACACAAGTCCACAACAATACGCACACACACACGGCCAAGACTTGAGCTCAAATGAATATCACAAAGTTCTCACTAGAACGGAGCTCAAATCACTAAGAATGTCAAACAAGTGCGCAAAGACGAAGTGTGAATGATCAAGAATGCTCAAAGTATGCTTGGTGTGCTTCTTCATGCGCCTAGGGGTCTCTTTTATAGCCCCAAGGCAGCTAGGAGTCGTTGAGAGCAATCCAGGAAAGCAAATCTTGCCTTCTGTCGACTGGTGCACCGGACAGTCCGGTGCACCACCGGACACTGTCCGGTGCAGATCTCTTTCCTATTCTGGCGCAGCCGACCGTTGAAGATTTTGAGCCGTTGGCGCACCGGACACTGTCCGGTGCCCCCATCAGACCGTTGGCTCGGCCACGTGTCACGCACGGATTGCGCGACCGACCGTTGGCTCGACCGACCGTTGGCTCACCGGACAGTCCGGTGCACCACCGGACAGTCCGGTGAATTATAGTCGTACGCCGCCGTCGAGTTCCCGAGAGCGGCCAGTTGGCCAGCGCCAGCCTGGCACACCGAACACTGTCCGGTGCACCACCGGACAGTCCAGTGCACCCAGACTGAGCAGAGTCTTGGCTGCTCGAGCCAAGTCTTTTCCATTTGTCTTTTCTCTGATTCTAGCACTTAGACAAATAGTTAGTACACAAAAACCAATGTACTAAGTCTAGAATCATACCTTTGTATTGATTTGCACTTTGTCCACCATTTGGCATAGTTTAACACATAACCATTTGTGTTGGACACTTAATCACCAAAATACTTAGAAATGGACCAAGGGTACATTTCCCTTTCACGCGTGCCGAGCCCAGGAAAGTACCCGCTCGTTGTCGATCCCGTCATCGGCAACGTCAGGCTCACCAAGGTCCTCATGGACGGAGGCAGCAGCCTCAACATCATCTACGCCGAGACCCTCGGGCTCTTGCAGATCGATCTGTCCACGATCTGGTCCGGTGCGGCGCCCTTACACGGGATCATCCCCGGGAAGCGCGTCCAGCCCCTTGGACAACTCGATCTGCCCGTCTGCTTCGGGACTCCCTCCAACTTCCGAAAGGAAACCCTCACGTTCGAGGTGGTTGGGTTCCGAGGAACCTACCACGCGGTGCTAGGGAGACCGTGCTACACCAAGTTCATGGTCGTCCCCAACTACACCTACCTCAAGCTCAAGATGTCGGGCCCCAACGGGGTCATCACCGTCAGATCCACATATCGGCACGCGTACGAATGCGACGTGGAGTGTGTGGAGTACGCTGAGGCCCTCGTCGAGTCCGAGGCCCTCATCGCCGACCTGGAGAGCCTCTCCAAGGAGGTGCCAGATGCGAAGCGCCACGCCGGCAACTTTGAGCCAGCAGAGGCGGTTAAGTCCGTCCCTCTCGACCCCAGCAACGACGCCTCCAAGCAAGTCCGGATCGGCTCCGAGCTCGACCCCAAATAGGAAGCAGTGCTCGTCGACTTTCTCCACGCGAACGTCGAGGTTTTTGCGTGGAGTCCCTCGGACATGCCTGGCATACCGAGGGATGTCGTCGAGCACTCGCTGGAGCCCAACCCGTGAAGCAGCCTTTGCGTCATTTCGACGAAGAAAAGCGCAGAGCCATAGGCGAGGAGATCCACAAGCTGACGGCTGCGGGGTTCATCAAAGAGGTATTCCATCCCGAATGGTTAGCCAACCCTGTGCTTGTGAAAAAGAAAGGTGGGAAATTGAGGATGTGTGTAGACTACACTGGTCTAAACAAAGCATGTCCGAAGGTTCCCTACCCTCTGCCTCGCATCGATCAAATCATGGATTCCACTACTGGGTGCGAAACTCTGTCATTCCTCGATGCCTACTCAGGGTATCACCAAATCAAGATGAAAGAGTCCGACCAGCTCGCGACTTCTTTCATCACACCTTTTGGCATGTACTGCTATATTACTATGCCATTTGGTTTGAGGAATGCAGGCGCGACATACCAAAGGTGCATGAACCACGTGTTCGGAGAGCACATCGGCCAAACAGTCGAGGCCTATGTCGATGACATCGTGGTCAAGACGAGAAAGGCCTCCGACCTCCTCTCTGACCTTGAAACGACATTCAAGTGTCTGAAGGCGAAGGGCATGAAACTTAACCCCGAGAAATGTGTCTTCGGAGTCCCCCGAGGCATGCTCCTGGGGTTCATCGTCTCCGAGCGGGACATCGAGGCCAACCCGGAGAAAATCGCGACCATCTTCAACATGGGGCCTATCAAAGACTTGAAAGGAGTACAAAGGGTCATGGGATGCCTTGCGGCTCTTAGCCGCTTCATCTCGCGCCTCGGCGAAAGAGGCCTACCCTTGTATCGCCTCTTAAGGAAGACCGAGCGCTTCTCTTGGACCCCCGAGGCCGAGGAAGCCCTCGAAAACTTAAAGGCACTCCTTACAAGTGCACCCATCTTGGTGCCCCCCGCTGCAGGAGAAGCCCTCTTGATCTACATAGCCGCTACCACTCAGGTGGTCAGCGTCGTGATCGTAGTCGAGAGACGAGAAGAAGGGCATGCACTGCTCGTCTAGAGGTCGGTTTACTTCATCAGCGAAGTGCTATCCGAGACCAAGATCCGCTACCCGCAAATTCAGAAGCTACTGTACGCAGTAATTCTGACACGGCGAAAGTTGCGACACTACTTTGAGTCTCATCCGGTGACTGTGGTGTCATCCTTCCCCCTGGGGGAGATCATCCAGTGCCGAGAGGCCTCGGGTAGGATAGCAAAGTGGGCGGTGGAGATCATGGGCGAGACAATCTCGTTCGCTCCTCGGAAGGCCATCAAGTCCCAAGTCTTGGCAGACTTCGTGGCTGAATGGGTCGACACCCAGCTACCAACAGCTCCGATCCAACCGGAACTCTGGACCATGTACTTCGATGGGTCGCTGATGAAAACAGGAGCAGGCGCGGGCCTGCTCTTCATCTCACCCCTCGGGAAGCACCTCTGCTACGTGTTGCGCCTCCATTTCCCGGCGTCAAACAACGTGGCTGAGTACGAGGCTCTGGTTAACGGGTTGTGCATCGCCATCGAGCTAGGGGTTCAGTGCCTCGACGCTCGTGGCGACTCGCAGCTTGTCATCGACCAAGTCATGAAGAACTCTCACTGCCGTGACCGGAAGATGGAGGCATACTGCGATGAGGTTCGGCGCCTGGAAGACAAGTTCTACGGACTCGAGCTCAACCACGTCGCCCGACGGTACAACGAGACCGCGGACGAGCTGGCTAAGATAGCCTCGGGGCGGACAACGGTTTCCCCGGATGTCTTCTCCAGTGACATACATCAACCCTCCGTCAAGACCGACGACACGCCCGAGCCCGGGGAAGCCTCGGCCCAGCCCGAGGCACCCTCGGCCGCCGCGGGTGAGGCACTGTATGTCGAGGGAGAGCGGGGTGGGGTCACGCCTAATCGAAACTGGTAGACCCCGTACCTGCAATATCTCCACCGAGGAGAGCTCCCCCTCGACAAAGCCGAAGCTCGGCGACTGGCGCGGCGCGCCAAGTCGTTCGTCTTACTGGGCGATGAAAAGGAGCTCTACCACCGCAGCCCCTTAGGCATTCTCCAACGATGCATATCCATCGCCGAAGGACAGGAGCTATTGCAAGAGATACACTCGGGGGCTTGCGGTCACCACGCAGCACCTCGAGCCCTCGTTGGGAACGCCTTCCGGCAAGGTTTCTACTGGCCGACCGCGGTGGCCGACGCCACTAGGATTGTACGCTCCTGCCAGGGGTGTCAATTCTACGCAAGACAGACGCACCTGCCCGCTCAGGCCCTGCAGACAATACCCATCACTTGGCCATTTGCTGTGTGGGGTCTGGACCTCGTCGGTCCCTTGCAGAAGGCACCCGGGGGCTTCTCGCACCTGCTGGTCGCCATCGACAAATTCTCCAAGTGGATCGAGGTCTGACCCCTAACCAGCATCCGGTCCGAGCAGGCGGTGGCGTTCTTCACCAACATCATCCATCGCTTCGGGGTCCCAAACTCCATCATCACTGACAATGGCACCCAGTTCACTGGGAAGAAGTTCCTGGACTTCTACGAGGACCACCACATCCGGGTGCACTGGGCCGCCGTGGCTCACCCCATGACAAATGGGCAGGTGGAGCGTGCCAACGACATGATTCTGCAGGGACTTAAGCCGAGGATCTACAACGACCTCAACAAGTTCGGTAAACAATGGATGAAGGAACTACCCTCGATGGTCTGGAGTCTGAGGACGACGCCAAGCCGAGCCACGGGTTTCTCACCGTTTTTTCTAGTCTATGGGGTCGAGGTTGTCTTGCCCATAGACTTAGAATACGGTTCCCCGAGGACAAGAGCGTACGACGACCAAAGCAACCAGACCAGCCGAGAGGACTCGCTGGAAGAGGCTCGGGACGTGGCCTTGTTACACTCGGCGCGATATCAGCAGTCTCTGCGACGCTACCACGCCCGAGGGGTTCGGCCCCGAGACCTCCAAGTGGGAGACTTGGTGCTTCGGCTGCGGCGAGATGCCCGAGGGCGCCACAAGCTTACTCCTCCCTGGGAGGGGCCATTCATCATCGCCAAGATTTTGAAGCCCAGAACTTACAAGCTGGCCAACAATCAAGGCGAGGTATACAGCAACGCTTGGAACATCCGACATCTACGTCGCTTTTACCCTTAAGATGTTTTCAAGTCGTTCATATACCTCGTTTTCTTTTCAAAAAAAGTCTAACCGTCAAGGAAGGGTCAGCCTTGCCTCGGCAAAGCCCGACCCTCCCTCGGGGGCTAGAAGGGGGGAACCCCCTCTGCGTCAAAATTTTCCTCGGAAAAGTTTTCTACCAAAACGACTTTCGTGCTTTCCGACTACGTCAACAGCAGAACGAGTAAGAGCGCACGTAAGCGGCAAGGCCAACCGAGCCGAGGGACTCCTACGCCTCTAGGATACGGATACCTCACTCGTCCCCTTCCGCGAAAAGTAACTCTTGCTCAGACAAACGATTTTGCTACTGACGAACAAGTCCAGATACTCGGAACGAGAGGAAAAGAAACACAGCTTTATAATACAACAACAAAGTGTTTGGGCCTCGACAGCCACGAAAGACACATGCATGCTCCAAACAGACTGCTCCGGCAGAATCAGGCATCACCCGAGGGAGGAGAGGCACCCTCGGCTTCGTCTCCACCCTCAGCGCTGCCTCTACTCTCGGCGAGATCTGGCCCGACCTCGGACGAAGACACAGGCGGAAGGATCTCCACCTCGAAGGAGGATGCCAGCACCACGCTTGGGCCCGCGACGGCCGCGTCAAGCTTCTGGACCTCGGCTAAGGCAGCCTCATCTTCGTCGGGTAGACAGTACCCTTCGCTGACCCGCTCTAGATCCACGTCGTAGTGGGAAGCGAGCACGGCGAAGGCCCGCCTAACGCCGTGATGCAGCGCCTCGCGGAGTCTGCCGCGCACATGGCCGCCCAAGGCCCGCAGGCGGCTCTGGGGGGAGCTACCCGAGGGGACATCATCGAGGCCAAAGACCTGGCAGAAGGCCGAGATAGCTTTGGACATGGCCACGCGGTCGGCCTCCTTCTGCTCAGCCGCCTGGGCGAGAGCCTTGACGGACTCGCTGAGGGCTGTCTCAAACTCTGCAAACAACCAAACAGAATTCTTCGGACACAGGTTGAAGAATGAAGACGAATCGAAGTCACAAAGCGGCCGAAACATACCTTCAGCCCGGGCACGCTGCTCTGAGGCTGTGGCTTAGGTAGACTGGGCAGACCCGACCGCCACGGCCAGGTCCTCCGCAAGGGCTCCGGCCCGAGTGGACACCTCGGCTAGCTGGCCCCCAAGGGTCTCGGCCTGACCTACAGCCTCAGCAGCCTGGTTCCGAGATTGGTCCCGCTCGCCAATGACCTGGCCAAGCTCCAGCTGCTGCTGCTGCGCCTCCGCCCGTGCCGACGCCGCCTCTGCCCGCGCCGCCGCTGCCTCCACCTCCAGCTCATCACAGAGCAACCGGAGGTCCGCCGCCTCGGTGCTCCGTTGGGCAAGGCGTTCGGTAGCCTCGGCAAGAGCGGCCCTCACGAACCACAGCGAACCCCAGACACCAGTCTCGTGACGGATGAACAGCGACTTGGTGGTGCTCAGATCCGTCAGATCCTGAAGAAGGAAAGCAGGGTGTCACAAAGAATTCCCTGGTCACGCGAAAGGTATGCTTGAAACCCTCACCTGGAGGACCCTAGGAACGTCCCTGGAAAGGATCTCCATGGTCGACCGAAGCGACTCCATCGCTGCCTCGGCATACTCACGGAGCTCATCCCGAGACTGCTCCTCCCGCTCGTCGTCAAGGACGAAGAGGGGTTTCGAGGCGCCACAGGTCCAGAACCGGAGAGCCTTCCCACGCCGCTCGTTGGGATCGCGCCGTGCGGGGATGAGGTTGCCGCTCCCTAAGACGGGCCGCGGTCCTGCGCACCCCTACTCCAAGGCGTCGGGACCCCCTGCAGTCGACGCATCGGGTACCACCTCGGCTAAGGAGGTGTGAAAGGGAATTAGGCTTACACCTATTCTCTAATTGATTTTGGTGGTTGAATTGCCCAACACAAATAATTGGACTAACTAGTTTGCTCTAGTCAATAAGTTATACAGGTGCCAAAGGTTCACACTTAGCCAATAAAAAGACCAAGAAATGGGTTCAACAAAGAGAGCAAGGGATAACCGAAGGCAGCCCTGTTCTGGTGCATCGGACTATCGGGTGTGCCACCGGACAGTGTCCGGTGCACCAGGGGACTTCAAGCCAAACTTCGCACCTTCGGGAAGTTTCAGAGGCGCTTCGCTATAATTCACCGGACATGTCCGGTGCACACCGGACAGTGTCCGGTGCTCCAGAGGACAGCGGCTCTGAACTCGCCAGCTTCGGGAATCCGCTCCGCTATAATTCACCAGACATGTTCGGTGCACACCGGACTGTCCGGTGAGCCAGCGGAGCAACAACTACTTCGCGCCAACGGTCGTCTGCAACGCATTAAATGCGCGCCAGCGCGCGCAGAGGAGCAGAGCACGTGCGGGTGGCACACCGGACAGTCTACAGGACTTGTCCGGTGCACCACCGGACAGCCAGGCGGGCCCACATGTCAGAGCTCCAACGGTCGGAACCCAACGGCTAGGTGACGTGGCTGGCACACCGGACAGTGTCCGGTGGCGCACCGGACTGTCCGGTGCGCCATGCGACAGCAGCCTCCACCAAACGGCTAGTTTGGTGGTTGGGGTTATAAATACCCCCAACCACCCCACATTCAAGTCATCCAAGTTTTCCACCTTCCAACTACTTACAAGAGCTCTAGCATTCAATTCTAGACACACCCAAGTGATTAAATCCTCTCCAATTCCACACAAAGCTTTAGTGACTAGTGAGAGAGATTTGTCGTGTTCTTTTGAGCTCTTTCGCTTGGATTGCTTTCTCCTTTCTCATTCTTTTCTTGTGATCAAAACTCAATTGTAACCAAGGCAAGAGACACCAATTGTGTGGTGGTCCTTGCGGGGAAGTTTTGTTCCCGGTTGATTTGAGAAGAGAAAAGCTCATTCGGTCCGAGGGACCGTTTGAGAGAGGGAAAGGGTTGAAAGAGACCCGATCTTTGTGACCACCTCAACGGGGAGTAGGTTTGCGAGAACCGAACCTCGATAAAACAAATCCGCGTGTCACACTCTTTATTTGCTTGCGATTTGTTTTGCACCCTCTCTCGTGGACTTGATTATATTTCTAACGCTAACCTGGCTTGTAGTTGTGATTAACTTTGTAAATTTCAGTTTCGCCCTATTCACCCCCCTCTAGGCGACTTTCAATTGGTATCAGAGCCTGGTGCTTCATTAGAGCCTAACCGCTCGAAGTGATGTCGGGAGATCACGCCAAGAAGGAGATGGAGACCGGCGACAAGCCCACTGTAAGCCACGGGAAAGCTTCATCGGAAGAGTCCCGCAACAAAGGGAAAGGGAAGGAGAAGAAAATCTCTTCCCACAAGTCGCGTCGGAGTGGCGACAAAACAAAGAAGATGAGGAAGGTGGTCTACTACGAGACCGACACCTCATCGCCATCTACCTTCGGCTCCGACGTGCCATCCATCACTTCTAAGCGCCATGAGCGCAAGAAGTTTAGTAAGATCCCCTTACGCTATCCTCGCACTCCTAGACATACACCTTTACTTTCTGTCCCATTAGGCAAACCACCAATATTTGATGGTGAAGATTATGCTAGGTGGAGTGATTTAATGTGATTTCATCTAACCTCACTCCACAAAAGTATATGGGATGTTGTTGAGTTTGGTGTACAGGTACCATCCGTAGGGGATGAAGATTATGATGTGGATGAAGTGGCCCAAATCGAGCACTTCAACTCCCAAGCCACAACTATACTCCTCGCCTCTCTAAGTCGAGAGGAGTATAACAAGGTGCAAGGATTAAAGAGCGCCAAGGAAGTTTGGGATGTGCTGAAGACCGCGCACGAGGGAGATGAGCTAACCAAGATCACCAAGCGGGAGACGATCGAGGGGGAGCTCGGTCGCTTCCGGCTTTGCAAAGGAGAAGAGCCACAAGACATGTACAACTGGCTCAAAACCTTGGTGAACCAAGTGCGCAACCTTGGGAGCAAAAAGTGGGATGACCACGAGATGGTTAAGGTTATTCTTAGATCGCTTATTTTCCTTAACCCTACTCAAGTTCAATTAATTCGTGGTAATCCTAGATATACACTAATGACTCCCGAGGAAGTAATCGGGAATTTTGTGAGCTTTGAGTACATGATCAAGGGCTCAAAGAAAATCAATGAGCTAGATGATCCCTCCATGTCCGAAGCACAACCGGTCGCATTTAAGGCGACAGAGGAGAAGAAGGAGGAGTCTACACCGAGTAGACAACCAATCGACGCCTCAAAGCTCGACAACGAGGAAATGGCGCTCGTCATCAAGAGCTTCCGCCAAATCCTCAAGCAAAGGAGGGGGAAAGACTACAAGCCCCGCTCCAAGGAAGTTTGCTACAAATGTGGTAAGCCCGGTCATTTTATTGCAAAATGTCCACTATCTAGTGACAGTGACAGGGGCGACGACAAAAAGGGAAGAAGAAAGGAGAAGAAGAGGTACTACAAGAAGAAGGGCGGCGATGCCCATGTTTGTCGCGAGTGGGACTCCGACGAAAGCTCTAGCGACTCCTCCGACGACGAGGACGCTGCCAACATCGCCGTCACAAAGGGACTTCTCTTCCCCAACGTCGGCCACAAGTGCCTCATGGCAAAGGACGGCAAAAAGAAGAAGGTTAAATCCAAATCCTCCACTAGATATGAGTCCTCTAGCGATGATAATGCTAGTGATGAGGAAGATAATTTGCGTACTCTTTTTGCCAACTTAAACATGCAACAAAAAGAAAAATTAAATGAATTGATTAGTGCTATCCATGAGAAGGATGATCTCTTGGACTCCCAAGAGGACTTCCTTATTAAAGAAAACAAGAAGCATGTTAAAGTTAAAAATGCTTACGCTCTAGAAGTAGAAAAATGTGAAAAACTATCTAGTGAGCTAAGCACTTGCCATGAGACTATAGACAACCTTAGAAATGAGAATGCTAATTTGTTAGCTAAGGTTGATTCAAATGCTTGTAATGTTTCAATTCCCAATCTTAGAAATGATAATGATGATTTGCTTGCTAAGATTGAAGAATTGAACATTTCTCTTGCTAGCCTTAGGAATGAAAATGAAAAATTGCTTGCTAAGGCTAGAGAATTAGATGTTTGCAATGTTACTATTTCCGACCTTAGAAGTAAAAATGATATATTGCATGCTAAGGTTGTAGAATTAAAATCTTGCAAACCCACTACATCTACTGTTGAACATACTTCCATTTGTACTAGATGTAGAGATGTTGATATTAATGCTATTCATGATCACATGGCTTTAATTAAACAACAAAATGATCATATAGCAAAATTAGATGCTAAAATTGCCGAGCATGAACTTGAAAATGAAAATTTTAAATTTGCTCGTAGTATGCTTTATAGTGGGAGACGCCCTGGCATTAAGGATGGCATTGGCTTCCAAAAGGGGGACAATGTCAAACTTAGTGCCCCTCCTAAGAAATTGTCCAACTTTGTTAAGGGCAAGGCTCCCATGCCTCAGGATAACGAGGGTTACATTTTATACCCTGCCGGTTATCCCGAGAGCAAAATTAGGAGAATTCACTCTAGGAAGTCTCACTCTAGCCCTAACCATGCATTTATGTATAAGGGTGAGACATCTAGTTCTAGGCAACCAACCCGTGCTAAGTTGCCTAAGAAGAAAACTCCTAATGCATCAAATGATCATGATATTTCATTTAAAACTTTTGATGCATCATATGTTTTAACTAACAAATCCGGCAAAGTAGTTGCCAAGTATGTTGGGGGCAAGCACAAGGGGTCAAAGACTTGTGTTTGGGTACCCAAAGTTCTTGTGTCTAATGCCAAAGGACCCAAAACCATTTGGGTACCTAAAGTCAAGAACTAAACTTGTTTTGTAGGTTTATGCATCCGGGGGCTCAAGTTGGATCATCGATAGCGGGTGCACAAACCACATGACAGGGGAGAAGAAGATGTTCTCCTCCTATGAGAAAAACCAAGATCCCCAACGAGCTATCACATTCGGGGATGGAAATCAAGGTTTGGTCAAAGGTTTGGGTAAAATTGCTATACCACCTGACCATTCCATTTCCAATGTTTTTCTTGTAGATTCTTTAGATTAGAATTTGCTTTCCGTTTCTCAATTATGTCAAATGGGTTACAACTGTCTTTTTACTGATGTAGGTGTCACTGTCTTTAGAAGAAGTGATGATTCAATAGCATTTAAGGGAGTGTTAGAGGGTCAGCTATACTTGGTAGATTTTTGATAGAGCTGAACTCGACACTTGCTTAATTGCTAAGACTAACATGGGTTGGCTCTGGCACCGCCGACTAGCCCATGTTGGGATGAAGAATCTTCATAAGCTTCTAAAGGGAGAGCACATTTTAGGATTAACAAATGTTCATTTTGAGAAAGACAGGATCTGTAGCGCATGCCAAGCAGGAAAGCAAGTTGGTGCTCATCATCCACACAAGAACATTATGACGACTGACAGGCCACTAGAGCTCCTACACATGGACCTATTCAGCCCGATAGCTTACATAAGCATCGGCGGGAGTAAGTACTGTCTAATTATTGTGGATGATTATTCTCGCTTCACTTGGGTATTCTTTTTGAAGGAAAAATCTCATACCCAAGAGACTTTAAAAGGATTCTTGAGACGGGCTCAAAATGAGTTCGGCTTAAGGATCAAGAAAATTAGAAGCGACAACGGGACGAAGTTCAAAAACTCTCAAATTGAAGGCTTTCTTGAGGAGGAGGGCATCAAGCATGAGTTCTCCTCTCCCTACACGCCACAACAAAATGGTGTAGTAGAGAGGAAGAATAGAACTCTATTGGACATGGCAAGAACCATGCTTGATGAGTACAAGACTTCGGATCAGTTTTGGGCCGAGACGGTCAACACTGCTTGCTACGCCATCAACCGATTATATCTACACCAAATCCTCAAGAAGACATCATACGAACTCCTAACCGGTAAAAAGCCCAATATTTCATATTTTAGAGTCTTTGGTAGCAAATGCTTTATACTTGTTAAAAGAGGTAGAAAATCTAAATTTGCTCCTAAGACTGTAGAAGGCTTTTTACTAGGATATGATTCAAACACAAGGGCATATAGAGTCTTTAACAAGTCCTCTGGACAAGTTGAAGTTTCTTGTGACGTTGTATTTGATGAGACTAATGGCTCTCAAGTAGAGCAAGTTGATCTTGATGAGATAGGTGATAAGAGGCTCCATGCATCGCACTAAGGAACATGTCCATTGGGAATGTGTGTCCTAAGGAATCCGAAGAGCCTCCAAATGCACAAGATCAACCATCCTCCTCCACGCAAGCATCTCCACCAACTCAAAATGAGGATGAGGCTCAAGTTGATGAAGGAGAAGATCAAAGAGATGAGCCACCTCAAGATGACGGCAATAATCAAGGGGGAGATGCAAATGATCAAGACAAGGAGGATGAAGAACCAAGGCCACCACACCCAAGAGTCCACCAAGCAATCCAACGAGATCACCCCGTCGACACCATCCTCGGCGACATCCATAAGGGGGTAACCACTAGATCTCGTGTTGCACATTTTTGTGAGCATTACTCTTTTGTTTCCTCTATTGAGCCACACAGGGTAGAGGAAGCACTACAAGATTCGGATTGGGTGGTGGCGATGCAAGAGGAGCTCAACAACTTCACCAGGAACGAGGTATGGCATTTGGTTCCACGTCCTAATCAAAATGTTGTAGGAACCAAGTGGGTTTTCCGCAACAAGCAAGACGAGCATGGTGTGGTGACAAGGAACAAAGCTCGACTTGTGGCCAAAGGATATTCACAAGTCGAAGGTTTGGATTTCGGTGAAACCTATGCACCCATAGCTAGGCTTGAGTCAATTCGTATATTATTAGCCTATGCTACTTACCATGGCTTCAAGCTTTATCAAATGGACGTGAAGAGTGCCTTCCTCAATGGACCAATCAAGGAAGAGGTCTATGTTGAGCAACCTCCCGGCTTTGAAGATAGTGAGTATCCTAACCATGTTTATAAACTCTCTAAGGCGCTTTATGGGCTCAAGCAAGCCCCAAGAGCATGGTATGAATGCCTTAGAGATTTCGTTATAGATAATGGCTTCAAAGTCGGAAAGGCCGATCCTACACTCTTTACCAAAACACTTGAAAATGATTTGTTTGTATGCCAAATTTATGTTGATGATATTATATTTGGGTCTACTAACGAATCTACATGTGAAGAGTTTAGTAGGATCATGACACAAAAGTTCGAGATGTCAATGATGGGGGAGTTGAAGTACTTCTTAGGATTTCAAGTGAAGCAACTCCAAGAGGGCACCTTCATTAGCCAAACGAAGTATACTCAAGACATTCTAAACAAGTTTGGGATGAAGGATGCCAAACCCATCAAAACACCCATGGGAACCAATGGGCATCTCGACCTCGACACGGAAGGTAAGTCCATGGATCAAAAGGTATACCGGTCGATGATTGGATCTTTACTCTATTTATGTGCATCTCGACCGGATATTATGCTTTCCGTATGCATGTGTGCAAGATTCCAAGCCGACCCTAAGGAAGCTCACCTTACGGCCGTAAAACGAATCTTGAGATATTTAGTTTATACTCCTAAGTTTGGGCTTTGGTATCCTAGGGGATCCACATTCGATTTGATTGGTTATTCGGATGCCGATTGGGCGGGGTGTAAAATCAATAGAAAGAGCACATCGGGGACTTGCCAGTTCTTGGGAAGATCCTTGGTGTCTTGGGCTTCAAAGAAGCAAAATTTCGTAGCTCTTTCTACCGCTGAAGCCGAGTACATTGCCGCAGGCCATTGTTGTGCGCAACTACTTTGGATGAGGCAAACCCTTAGGGACTACGGTTACAAATTAACCAAAGTTCCTCTTCTATGTGATAATGAGAGTGCAATCCGCATGGCGGATAATCCCGTTGAGCATAGCCGCACTAAACACATAGCCATTTGGTATCATTTCTTAAGGGATCACCAACAAAAGGGAGATATCGAGATTTCATACATCAATACTAAAGATCAATTAGCCGATATCTTTACCAAGCCACTTGATGAACAAACTTTTAACAAACTTAGGCATGAGCTAAATATTCTTGATTCTAGGAATTTCTTTTGATGTCTTGCATACATAGCTCATAAATATACCTTTGATCATATCTCTTTCATGTGCTATGACTAATGTGTTTTCAAGTATATTTCAACCCAAGTCATAGGTGTATTGAAAGGGATTGGAGTCTTCGGCGAAGACAAAGGCTTCCACTCCGTAACTTATCCTTCGCCGTCGCTCCAAGCAACTCTCCATCTTTGGTATAATATTCACTCATGCTTTATTTGCCAAAGGGGAGAAAGTAGTTAGTAAAGGGCTCTAATGATTCTGTTTTTGGCGATTTATGCCAAAGGGGGAGAGAGCATGAGCCCAAAGCAAAAGGACCGCACCACCACCAACTTAAAATTTTGGTTTTTCAATTGGTACTAATTTTAGAAAGAGTTTTTCAATTGGTATGCTTTTCAAATTGGTATCTCATTGTGTTCAAAAGAGGGAGAGAATAGTATTTTCAAAATCAATATCTTAAACCCTCTTGAACACTAAGAGGAGGAATTTATCAAGGGGGAGTTTTGTTTAAGTCAAAGGAAAAACATTTGAAACAGGGGAAGAAAATTTCAAATTTTGAAAATGCTTCACAAAGTCTTATTCATTTACCTTTGACTATTTGCAAAAAAAACTTTGAAAAGGATTTACAAAAGAATTTGCAAAACAAAACATGTGGTGCAAGCGTGGTCCAAAATGTTAAAAATGAAGAAACAATCCATGCGTATCTTATAAGTATTTATATTGGCTCAATTTCAAGTAACCTTTGCGCTTACATTTTGCAAGCTAGTTCAAATATGCACTTCTATACTTGCTTTGGTTTGTGTTGGCATCAATCACCAAAAAGGGGGAGATTGAAAGGGAATTAGTCTTACACCTATTCTCTAATTGATTTTGGTGGTTGAATTGCCCAACACAAATAATTGGACTAACTAGTTTGCTCTAGTCTATAAGTTATACAGGTGCCAAAGGTTCACACTTAGCCAATAAAAAGACCAAGAAATGGGTTCAATAAAGAGAGCAAGGGATAACCGAAGGCAGCCCTGGTCTGGCGCACCGGACTGTCCGGTGTGCCACCGGACAGTGTTCGGTGCACCAGGGGACTTCAAGCCAAACTTCGCACCTTCGGGAAGTTTCAGAGGCGCTTCGCTATAATTCACCGGACATGTCCGGTGCACACCGGACAGTGTCCGGTGCTCCAGAGGACAGCGGCTCTGAACTCGCCAGCTTCGGGAATCCGCTCCGCTATAATTCACCGGACATGTCCGGTGCACACCGGACTGTCCGGTGAGCCAGCGGAGCAACGGCTACTTCGCGCTAACGGTCGTCTGCAACGCATTAAATGCGCGCCAGCGCGTGCAGAGGAGCAGAGCATGCGCGGGTGGCACACCGGATAGTCTACAGGACTTGTTCGGTGCACCACCGGACAGCCAGGCGGGCCCACACGTCAGAGCTCCAACGGTCGGAACCCAACGGCCAGGTGACGTGGCTGGCGCACCGGACAGTGTCCGGTGGCGCACCGGACTGTCCGGTGCGCCATGCGACAGCAGCCTCCACCAAACGACTAGTTTGGTGGTTGGGGTTATAAATACCCCCAACCACCCAACATTCAAGTCATCCAAGTTTTCCACCTTCCAACTACTTACAAGAGCTCTATCATTCAATTCTAGACACACCCAAGTGATCAAATCCTCTCCAATTCCACACAAAGCTTTAGTGACTAGTGAGAGAGATTTGTCGTGTTCTTTTGAGCTCTTGCGCTTGGATTGCTTTCTCCTTTCTCATTCTTTTCTTGTGATCAAAACTCAATTGTAACCAAGGCAAGAGACACCAATTGTGTGGTGGTCCTTGCGGGGAAGTTTTGTTCCCGGTTGATTTGAGAACAGAAAAGCTCACTCGGTCCGAGGGACCGTTTGAGAGAGGGAAAGGGTTGAAAGAGACCCGGTCTTTGTGACCACCTCAACGGGGAGTAGGTTTGCGAGAACCGAACCTCGGTAAAACAAATCCGCGTGTCACACTCTTTATTTGCTTGCGATTTGTTTTGCACCCTCTCTCGCGGACTTGATTATATTTCTAACGCTAACCCGGCTTGTAGTTGTGATTAACTTTGTAAATTTTAGTTTCGCCCTATTCACCCCCCCTCTAGGCGACTTTCAAGGTGGGCTTCCAATCACCGACCTCGACAACAGCGGTCGCCCCCTCCTTATGGTCGAGACTGGGAAGGTCAGAGACGGCCTCGAGCAGCGGCACCTCAGCCATCCCAGCATCGGCGGCGACGGGTGGCTCCACGGGCAAAACAGCAACGGCCTCGGCAGAAGATGGGGCCGGCGCCGGCAACGCGTTAGGAGGGCTCAGGGCCGCGGCCACGCCAGCAGCCTCCCCTGGCACGATGGTCGCCCCGACGGAGGGGTCGGCCTAGGGAGCTTGCCCCATGGCAATTCGCGCCGCCTGGGCCCCCCGCTTGAGGGCGTCTTGTGCGGAGGCCAGCCAACCGGCGTGGCGCGGTGCGGCACTGGCTGCAGAAGCCGGCGCCGTCTTAAGGGCCTTCCTGGGGGCCAGACCGGCCGAACCGTGCCTCCGTTTGCTGAAAGGAAAAGGTGAAGCAGGATCAGGACACACGAAGAAGGAGCCAGAACAGAGGTATCCTCAGATATTTACCCGCTCCGGACCAAGGCCAATCGTGCCTGCGAGGAGGCCCCTCGGGCCTCGGTCCCCCCATGCGCCGTCGAGGTTCGCCCCGCTGCCGGCTCCGGCGTCGTTCCCGCTTCGGGCACCCGGGGCGCCGAAGGGACAGCCTGCCCATGCACCGTCACAACGGCCCGAGGATCAACCTCCTATACAGCCGGCACGAGCGACCGCTCTGGGGAGACGGGCAGGTCGGCCCGACTCCCCGGAGTCACCTCATCTACCTCGGCCAAGGGGTCAAGTGCCCCCTCGGCCTGTCCCTGCTCTTCGGACCAGGACCCTGATGTCCCGGCCCCAGGTACCGACGGCGTCAGCCCACTCGGGGGCTGGCTCGATGACCCCTGGCCCAGCCTTAGATCCGGGCTAAGGCCAAGGCGGGCCGCCATGTCATCGTCCTCGTCATCATTGTCATCATCGTCATCATCAGGCGTCTCCGGCGACGGCTCCCTCGGGAGTCCGTCCCTCTCCTGCCTCCGACGGCGCGTCTCCAAGGCGTCCCGGGACCGCATCCGCTCGCGAGCCTGGGCCTTTTTCGAGTCCTTCTTCTCCTTCTTCTTCTCTGCAGTGACCCTCCGCGCGGCTCGGTCCACCGCGTCCTCCGGGACCGGTGGCAGGGAAGGCTTGTAACACCCCAACTCCTGGAGACAAACGGAAATCCCGACTGAGAGAATCAAGGGTAACCTGACAGAAGAAAGGAGAAGGAGCGGACACTCACCAGGGACACGCTCCCACGCTCGGGACGCATCAAGGGCTGGGTAAGGGCGCCGGCGTCCAGCCTCCCTACCATGCCCGCTACCCGCTTGCGGAGGTCATCGGCGGAGAGGGAGACCGAGGATATCTGCGAACCCTCCAAGTCGACTCCTGGCATCATCTCTGAAAGCGGCAACCGCCGCTCCGCCAAGGGAAGCACCCTCCGGCGATGGATGGTGGCAACCACCCTCGCGGCGGTAAGCCCCCCATCTCGTAGCTCCTGCAAGGCCTCCAGAAGGGGCTGGAGTTTCTCCTGTTTCTCGCGTGCGGCCCCATAGCGCCAGTTGCTGCCGGCGGCAGTCACCACTCGTTGAGAAAACGACGGGAGCCTCCCATCGCCATTCCAGAGGTAAAACCACCGACGATGCCACCCCTTGTTCGAAGACACAAGGATGGCGGGGATGTACTGTTGCGCGCGCCTGCCTCAACTGGAGGATGCAGCCACCGGCCCGCACCGCCATGCGGACCTGCTTTTCCCCCGTCATCAAGGCAAAAAGCTCCGCGGAGAAGAGATGGGTCCACAGATCCCAGTGGAGGTCAATCCCCCAAAAAGCCTTCGCAAACCGCCGCGAAGATGGCCGCTTGCGCAATGGAGTTGGGGTTGAGGTTGTGCAGCTCCACCCCGTAGAAATGCAGGAGCGCCCGCATGAAACGGCTTGCTGGCACTCCGAACCCCCACTCATGGAAGGAGACGAAACTCAGCACATACCCCGGCGGCGGGGTCGGGTCAGCCCCGCTCGGAGGGACCATCCACTCCGGCTGCGGGTCACCGGAGAGGGGACAGAGCAAACCATCGGCGTCAAGGGCCTCCAGATCGTCCACCGTGACGGTGGAGAAAGGCCACGGGTCGCGCGGCGGAACGACGGTTACCCGGTCGGCCATCGCCAAGCGAAGGGGGTGGCGGCGGAGCGGACAAGATGCGCAGTTTTCTTTCTCTGGCTATTCCCTTAGGTTGCGGAAACCAAAGCAGGAGGCGAGCAGCAGAGTAAAGAACCACCACCAGACCCTCTTCCGGGTATATAAAGGCCCGAGCAAGACCTGTTCAACACTTCACCCGAACCCGCCGCGAAATTCAAACTCGAAGGTGAAACACCCGTTTCTCGAACGACTCGCGCACGCACAATGGCTGCCCCGTGAACCTCCCGTCCCGTCGCATTAACTTTGCGGCAGGACAGGCGACACCTTTGGCTAGCGAAGCGGGCAACGTTTCACCTCCGCCATGATGACCGCGTCAAAAAAGGTGCGCCACATCGTTTAAATTCGTATCCTTTTGAAAGGGAAATAGGCTTTAAACCTTTTCCTAAATGATTTTGGTGATTGAATGTCCAACACAAACAATTGGACTAATTAGTTTGCTCTAGATTATATGTTCTACAGGTGCCAAAGATTCAACATAAAACCAATAAAAAGAACAAGACAAGAGTCAAGATAAAGGAGCAAAGGGGCAACCGAAGGCACCCCTGGTCTGGCACACCGGACTGTCCGGTGTGCCACCAGACAGTGAACAGTACCTGTCCGGTGCACCAGGAAACGCAGACTCAAACTCGCCACCTTCGGGAAAGTCCAGGGCCGGCGCGCTATAATTCACCGGACTGTCCGGTGTACACCGGACAGTGTCCGGTGCTCCAACGGAACGCGGCCTCAGGAACTCGGCAGCCTCGGGATTTCACGAAGACTGCTCCGCTAAAATTCACCGGACTGTCCGGTGTACACCGGACTGTCCGGTGTGCCAGCGGAGCAACGGTCATCTGCGCCCAACGGTCGACTCTGACAGTAAACAGTGCAGAACAGTACACGCGACAGAAGTCAGAGCAGAGGATCAGAGAGGCACCGGACTGTCCGGTGTGCACCGGACTGTCCGGTGCCACATGAGGACAAAAGCCTCCAACGGTCGACCAGCTCCAACCCCAACGGATAGGATGACGTGGCTGACGCACCGGACATGTCCGGTGTGCACCGGACTGTCCGGTGCGCCCATCGCCAGCAGCTTCTCCAACGGCTACAAAATTGGATGGTGGCTATAAATACCACCCCAACCGGCCACTTCAAGGTGTGGGAGTCCAAGCAACATTCCAAGTCATCTAGTTGACATACTCAAGCCCTCCCAACCACCTATATTCATTGATCCATCCTATACACAAGATTTAGTCCACTACAACCAACACAAGTGCCACAAAAGAGAGAGCAAGCAATTGAGAGCTACTCAATTGAGTTTAGCCCTAGCGCCTTGTGAGATTCATTGAGAGATAGTGTGTGCTACATCTTTGTGTTCATTTGCGCGTGGAGTTTTTGACTCCCATTCGAACTTCCTCCAAAGTGTTGGAGGCTTGTAAAAGCTAGCAAGAGACACCAAAGATTGTGGTGGTCCTTGTGGGATCGAGAGTGATCCTTGAGAAGAAGAAGAGCTCGCCGATCCTTGTGTGATCGGGAGAGAGGGAAAGGGTTGAAAAAGACCCGTCCTTAAGTGGACTCCTCAACGGGGACTAGGCCTTCGAGGGCCGAACCTCGGTAAAACAAATCACCCGTGTTCATTGTGCTTTTGCTTGTGATTTGTTTGCCTTCCCTTACTCTAAGTTCTCTTGCACTATTCTTTGCTCATATCATTTGGTGTTGCTTCAAGTTAAAATCTCATTTAAGTGAAGCAACACCCCGCAAGAAAAGAACTTGAGTTAGTGCTCTTTTTCATCTAAGCTTTCTTGCTTTGTTATCATAGAATTATTTGTATTGATTTATCACTTCCACATTATTTGAAAGCTATACTCTTTACTAGCAAGAACTTAGTTTTTATACTCCGATAATTGTTCATCTTGTTCTAACCACTAATCAAAGGATCTAGTTGGGGGATAAAGTTTTAATTTTCAGGTTTCGCCTATCCACCCCCCCCCCCCTCTAGGCGACTTTCAATTGGTATCAGAGCTAGGCACTTCATCTTGAGTCTAACAACTCGAAGTGATGGCTCGTAGAAGATCCCAAAAGAACAAGAAGACCCAGGAGAACCCAACTCGGAAGGAGGTAACTCTTGAGATTTTATTTGATGATTGTTCTAACTATGATTCATGGTCATCTAGTAGTGTGATAAATGCTTTTAGAACCATAGATCCTCGATTAGAACAAATTATAGACAAGAGTATTTTTCCCTCTAATTTCAATGGAAAAATTAATTCCGAGGAGGATCAAAGATGTTATCGCTTAAACTATCTAGCTTTTGACATCTTAACTAATTCTCTTAGCAAAGAAGATTATCATGCCTTCATATCAAACTATGACGAATCCGTCCATGATGCGCATGATATTTGGACTAGAATTAGAAGCAAATTTGATGAGTCCAAACATGATAGTTCATTTTGTGTCTCTACTTCCTTTGGTATTTGTGATACTAACCCTTGCAAGGAAGAAGAAGAGAATGAACGATGGAGACCAAACGATGAATCCACCTCTCCAAAAGGTTTGTCTTCCCATTTCGATTCCCACATGTGTTGTGTGGCTAATGAAAATGATAGCGGAAGCACAAATGAGGATGAGGAGGAAGAAAGAAGCTTTGTGCATCTCTACGCTCGCCTAAGCCAAGAAGATAAGGCGGCCATGCTCAAACTTCTAGAAAGAGCGAGAGAGCAAAGCGAAGCTCGTCAAAGGCTAGAAGATATTCTCTCCATAAAGATGCAACACTTTGACGAGTTGACTAAAGAACATGAGGAGCTAAAGTGCTCTCATGTTGATTTGGTCCAAAGGTATGAAACTATTTCAATTGAGCAAGATAACGTGTTACATTGTATCGCTCAATTAGTAAATAAGAATACCTTGCTAAAGGACCAAGTAGAAAAGCTAAAAGTTGAAAATCTAGCTTTTCAAGATAAATATGATATGCTTCTATGTTCTCATGAAAATCTTATAGATGATCATATCATATTAAACATTGCTCATGAGGTTGTGATAGAAAATTTAAAATCCCAACAACCTCACTCATGCACATGTATTCAAATTGATACTATATTACCATGTGCTAATGCTTGTTGTTCGTCGACAAGCAAATCTTCTTTTGAGCTAGAATCTGCAGGAACAAATGATGATTCATATCAAAAGCTCAAAGAAGAAAATGAGAGGCTAAAGAAGAGCTTGACACAACTTAAAGGGAAATGCATTGCCCAACCTTCTCAAGATAACCGTGATCACATGGTGAAGAAGCTTGAGACGGGAACAACCGTGGCATGCACTACATCCCTTGAAGAAAATGTCAAGGATTTGAGGATTGCCAAGAGGAATAAACAAAAGAAGAAATTCAACACCTCCTCCAAAAGCCTCAACCACGCCTCCACAAAAGGTAACATCCAAGGTAATGATCAAGCCACACTTCACATTAAGAGGTGTAGTGAATGCTTTAAAGAGGGGCACTTGATTAGGTCATGTCCCTACATTAAAAATGGCTTGATTATTAACAAGGATGATAGACTTTGTTTTAAATGCTCCAAGAAGGGACACTTGCTTAGATCTTGTCCCCATTTAAAACAAAAAGGCATAGGGTTAGAAAAGAAGGTTTTTACTAACCATGTAGCAGGCAACAAACAAGGAAAGAAGAAATCTTCAAAATTTGGAAAACGCCTATGCTACACATGCCGAAAGAAGGGACATCAATGCAAAGATTGTCCCATTGGTAAAAATCTCACTCCTAACTTGTCATTTGATTCATATATAACTAGGCAACCCAAGATTGCAACTTGTGCTAGAAAGGTAACAAGTTTACCAAGCGCTAGCACAAAGGACACTTGGGTTCCTAGATCTTTGTTTACTAACCTTAACGGACCCATCAAGCGATGGGTACCAAAATGTGCTTGACAAGATTTGTAGGAGAAGGAGATGGTATGAACCTTTGGGGTGCTTGAGGGAGTTAATTCAATTCCTATCAACTCAAGCTATCAATCTTCAAATGATCTACATATTCAAGATTGACCCAAGGTTACTTCAGTTTATTGTATTCAAAACTCATATCATCTCGGGAAGATATTAATGTTGTAGGAAATAAAGAATCATCATGTGCGGAATATCAAAGCCTACAACATGGAGGAAAGTCAAGGGATGGTAACATTTATATTCTTAAGTGCAATTATCTTAATTTGTCATGTGTCTTGTGTAGTCACATAGAAATAGAAAGCACTTAAGGATATTTTAAAATTATGTCATCATTCTTTGAAGAAATTCCTCTCATATGGTAGATTGTGTATTTATCAAATTCTATATTATGACAATCTACATGTTTTTAAATTGTTGCAAGTTCACATGGCATGTCTTTACATTAACTATTCTATTATTGCCATGTTCTAGATATAGAGAGATATTTCATGTTCTTAAAAGAATAAAGTGTCATGTAAGAAATTCAAATACTTAGGACACTTATAAAAGGAAAAATTCTTTCTATAGCTAGAAAAGTGAGACTAATATTTTTATCTAAGTAATTTAAGTAGTCTCACTTGTAGAGAATAAGTTTCTCTATGGAAATGCGTATCTCATCATGTCTAGGAAATTCTATCCAATAATTCATGTTGTATCTCTTATTGCTTAATTGGATATGATTCTTTCACATTTATCGCTTTCCAAATCATGATTTAGATTTATTCCTATAATCTCAAAGGATTATTTATGCTTGTTTTATGAGTTAAAATTGAGCATAACATCATCTATGAATAATCTAGTTCATGCTATGGAGTTTCCATGTTTGTTAATCTAACTTCTCATTCTTTATCAAAATGATTACTAAATGGAAACTAGTGCTTGTGTTGCTAACGTATCTCTTGAGCTTACTTATAAATATGCATAGAAGGGAAAGTACACAAGCCTCATGGGTTGATCTTCACCCAAAAGAAGAAAGGTAAAAGCATAGGTATGGGAACTCATCTTCTTAATTAAGTTTAGTTCCCATCTCAATGGGTATTTAATCTAAATTATCATATTCTACCCTTGTGAGGAATAGATTCGCTATTGAACCAAAATTAACTAAAGTGTGCATTCAAATATCATTTTCTCAATGCTCATGTCCATTAGAATCTATTTAATGCCTCTGCGATATTTATATATATGTTATCATATTGATTTGCTTCCAAGTGATGATTAACTAACTTCAATATGATAAAGTAAAATCTCCAATGATTATTAAAATGCTTAAAAGGTGCTCACTCATTTTTCTCAGTGAAATGCACTATTGTTAAGGATTTTACTTCATGTCTGTGTGACTTGTGGATGATGAATTTTGTATGCTAATTATCTAAAGTAATCATCCTTCACCATATACTCCCTTGCGCTATTAACATGTCTCTTGAGTATTTTCAATAAGTTTGGAAGGAAAAAGAGACAAATACAAAGGGAGGACACTCAAATGAAAAAGAAAGAACATCAAGAACAACAACACCTACTTGGACAATAAAGGTTTTACAACAATCAATGGTGTGGTTGTAAGCATTCTAAATCCTTTTTCATTATGGAGTTACCCGGCTTAAGTTGTTTATTGCAAAATTTATGAGCCTTGATCAAGATGTATAATGATTCTCCTTTTATGTTCTTAAAATTGAATGCATTGAAATCAATTCTCTCAATTACTTGATGCATATCTTTAGGGGGAGTCCATTATTATATTTTGATTATGTTGAGACTATTGCTTTATCTTAGTAATTTCATATAGTCTCTTGCATGAGAATAATGTTTCTCATATAGTATGCTACTTCACATCAATCCAACCTGTTAAAATAATGTCGCTTTTATCAAAGATTGTTGCTTTCATTTCTAAAGTAGCATGCTTATTGGATTCTCCTACTTTTAAGCTTGATTGAAAGTTTAATGTCCTTGTTGCTCTTTTGATCGCATATTGGTTGATCATTAAACAACTTCGAGTATCACTTATGTTTCTTAGTGCCTCACGTAATTTCAATTTGATCTCAATTGGTAATTTTAATTGACATCTATCTTGATATGCACTAAGGAAAAAGGAGAATTCATGATTCATTTATGCAACTTGTGATCCATTTGATATATGCTAACAATAACTTGAAAAAGATCACTAGTTGTAGAACTCTCTCTTGTGCAAAGTATTTCCATATATTGTCATTGGGTATAGGTCTTAAGCAACTAAGACTAAGGACAAAGCACTATGAAGAGAGCGTCTCTATGAGAAGGTACAAAAGGGTAAAACCACTTCCTTTCATTTAAACTTGTACCTAAATCTTCCTCTTATATACACTCTTTAGATATCTTGTATAAAAGGAAGAGAAAGCATGTCCATGCATATCCCTGCTTCATATCTAGTTTAACTTCTCAAAAATTCATTCATGCTTTAATGCATCTTTGTTGAAACTAGATGAAGTAATTTAATTGTCAAAAGAGCTTAAAGCTTGACCTTGTAACGAGGATAAGCTGCCTTTGTCTCAAAGGTGGATGGTCCTTAAGCCTCTTTGAAATCCTTAAGGGAAAATGCTTAAAATATTTGTAACATGCTTTCAGTAGTGCATAAACTGTCATGAGCATCACACTTATCCTATGACACAATGCACTTCACATTCTATATGATTTAGATATGTTCTCATTAACCTAATTATGTGCAATTGGCATTTTAGGCCAAACTATGTGTTCTTTCTCTCCATGCACATATTTAGGGGGAGCAATCTATGTTGTATAGAACTATGATCATACTTAATTAACATATCTCTTGATCATATCTCTTTCATTTTGGTACAAATGCATACATCCTATTATTCCCGTACCATGACTACGACTAATATGTTTCCAAGTATATCACTATGATAAGTCGTAGATTGAAAGGGAAATGGAGTCTTCGGCGAAAACAAAGGCTTCCACTCCGTAAATCATACTTCGCCATCACTCCAAGCAACTCTCTATTCTTTGAGGGAGAAATGAGCATCAAAGAAAAGGACTTCGTCTTTGGAGAGAGTAAGAGCCCAAAGCTAAAAGGACCGGACTTCGCCTTTGGTATAATCTTAACTCATTTATTTATGCCCAAAGGGGAAGATAGCACTTCAAGGGCTCTAATGATTCCGTTTTTGGCGATTCATGCCAAAAAGGGGGAGAAATGAGCCCAAAGCAAAAGGACCGCACCACCACCACCAAATTCAAAAACTTAATGCTTTCCAAAAGTATTTATCATTTGGTATCTTATTGTGTTCAAAAGGGGGAGAAAGTAGTATTTCAAAACTGGTATATCAAAACCCTCTTGAACACTAAGAGGTGGATCTCTTTTAGGGGGAGTTTTGTTGAAGTCAAAGGAAAAGCTTTTTAAACAAGGGGAGAAAATTTCAAATCTTGAAAATGCTTTACAAACTCTTATTCATTTACCTTTGACTATTTGCAAAAGATCTTTGAAATGGATTTACAAAAAGAATTTGCAAAAACAAAACATGTGGTGCAAGCGTGGTCCAAAATACTAAATAAAGAAAGAAAGCATCCGTGCATATTTTTTAATGAATATTGGTTTAATTCCAAGTAATCTTTGCACCTATTCTATGCAAACTAGTTCAATTATTCTCTTATATATTTGCTTTGGTTTGTGTTGGCATCAATCACCAAAAAGGGGGAGATTGAAAGGGAAATAGGCTTTAAACCTTTTCCTAAATGATTTTGGTGATTGAATGTCCAACACAAACAATTGGACTAATTAGTTTGCTCTAGATTATATGTTCTACAGGTGCCAAAGATTCAACATAAAACCAATAAAAAGAACAAGACAAGAGTCAAGATAAAGGAGCAAAGTGGCAACCGAAGGCACCCCTGGTCTGGCACACCGGACTGTCCGGTGTGCCACCGGACAGTGAACAGTACCTGTCCGGTGTGCCACCGGACAGTGAACAGTACCTGTCCGGTGCACCAGGAAACGCAGACTCAAACTCGCCACCTTCGGGAAAGTCCAGGGCCGGCGCGCTATAATTCACCGGACTGTCCGGTGTACACCGGACAGTGTCCGGTGCTCCAACGGAACGCGGCCTCAGGAACTCGGCAGCCTCGGGATTTCACGAAGACTGCTCCGCTAAAATTCACCGGACTGTCCGGTGTACACCGGACTGTCCGGTGTGCCAGCGGAGCAACGGTCATCTGCGCCCAACGGTCGACTCTGACAGTAAACAGTGCAGAACAGTACACGCGACAGAAGTCAGAGCAGAGGATCAGAGAGGCACCGGACTGTCCGGTGTGCACCGGACTGTCCGGTGCCACATGAGGACAAAAGCCTCCAACGGTCGACCAGCTCCAACCCCAACGGATAGGATGACGTGGCTGACGCACCGGACATGTCCGGTGTGCACCGGACTGTCCGGTGCGCCCATCGCCAGCAGCTTCTCCAACGGCTACAAAATTGGATGGTGGCTATAAATACCACCCCAACCGGCCACTTCAAGGTGTGGGAGTCCAAGCAACATTCCAAGTCATCTAGTTGACATACTCAAGCCCTCCCAACCACCTATATTCATTGATCCATCCTATACACAAGATTTAGTCCACTACAACCAACACAAGTGCCACAAAAGAGAGAGCAAGCAATTGAGAGCTACTCAATTGAGTTTAGCCCTAGCGTCTTGTGAGATTCATTGAGAGATAGTGTGTGCTACATCTTTGTGTTCATTTGCGCGTGGAGTTTTTGACTCCCATTCGAACTTCCTCCAAAGTGTTGGAGGCTTGTAAAAGCTAGCAAGAGACACCAAAGATTGTGGTGGTCCTTGTGGGATCGAGAGTGATCCTTGAGAAGAAGAAGAGCTCGCCGATCCTTGTGTGATCGGGAGAGAGGGAAAGGGTTGAAAAAGACCCGTCCTTAAGTGGACTCCTCAACGGGGACTAGGCCTTCGAGGGCCGAACCTCGGTAAAACAAATCACCCGTGTTCATTGTGCTTTTGCTTGTGATTTGTTTGCCTTCCCTTACTCTAAGTTCTCTTGCACTATTCTTTGCTCATATCATTTGGTGTTGCTTCAAGTTAAAATCTCATTTAAGTGAAGCAACACCCCGCAAGAAAAGAACTTGAGTTAGTGCTCTTTTTCATCTAAGCTTTCTTGCTTTGTTATCATAGAATTATTTGTATTGATTTATCACTTCCGCATTATTTGAAAGCTATACTCTTTACTAGCAAGAACTTAGTTTTTATACTCCGATAATTGTTCATCTTGTTCTAACCACTAATCAAAGGATCTAGTTGGGGGATAAAGTTTTAATTTTCAGGTTTCGCCTATCCACCCCCCCTCTAGGCGACTTTCACCTTTTCTTCTTCCCCTTTCTCTCTCTTGCTACAGGGACCGGGAAAGGGGATATTTTGAAAGGGATCCTTCTCCGCGAAGGAAGCGGGCCCCGAGCCCTCCTACTGATCAGGGGTTCGAAGGATGGCCCCTCGGAAGGGTTCGACAGCCGCCCCAGAGCACTCGGGCTTCAGGCTCATTACTGATCAGAGGTTCGAAGGCTGGCCCCTCGAAAGGGTTCGACAGCCGCCTCAGAGCACTCGGGCTCTGCGCTCACTACTGATCAGGGGTTCGAAGGCTGGCCCCTCGAAGGGTTCGACAGCCGCCCCAGAGCATGCAGAGCGAGGGATGACTCTGGGTACGTCCGATACATGGCCGAGGCTCGGGCTACGCTCCCGAGGTACCCAAGGACATTTCTGAGACCAGCAGGAGCGATTTTGTAACGGAATCCCATCAGAGGGAGGCATCGAGCCCTCGGACCCTATCAAACAGGACCGGGTCCGGCAAATCACCTGCAGGTACTTTTGGAGCGCACCTCTGGGCCACTAGCCGACCCTTATCGAACGGGGCACGGGCGTCCACTCGGATCATCCGTTAGCAACTCACTGGAGACACCATGTTCGGTGTCCTCCGAGGGCAACATGGCGCTTCCCCCCCCCCCCTCCTCCTTGCGGAAAGGCGACGAAGGGGCGTATGATAAAAGCCGAGTCAGTCCTTGATCGTCCTCTCGCTCTATGCAGAGGCTCGGGGGCTGCTCTCGCAAACCCGGCTCCGGCCAAACCGTTGACAGCGTCAACAAACCAGCCCGAGAACTCGGAACCTGACCATGCACCCGGGCTACGATCAGATCGCATGAGGGAACAACCAGACCGGCCGAGGCATCACGAAAGGCATTAAGACCTCGGAGGAGTCAAACCACTCCTCCGAGGCCTCGAGGGCTACACCCGACGGGTGCGCTCGCGCGCACCCACCAGAACAAAATGTACCCGAGAAAGGCCGGTCCCCTTGCAAAAAACTGCGACAAAGCCTCCAAGCGAGTACCAGCACTCCCTTTGAGGCTCGGGGGCTACTGTCGGGTACCATAATTAGGGGTACCCCCAAGACTCCTAAACTCGGGTGGTAATCACCATCAGCGCAAACTGCAGAGGCTGATGGGCGCAATTCAGGTCAAGGCTCCGTCCACTCAAGGGACGCGATCTCGCCTCGCTCGAGCCCAGCCTCGGGCAGGAACAGTAGACCCAGGCGGATTCACGCCTCGCCCGAGGGCCTCCTCAAAGCAACGGGCGCACCCCCGACTCGCCCGAGACCCAGCTCGGGCAGGCTTCGCAGTGAAGCAACCTTGGCCAGATCGCCTCGCCAACCGACCGTATCGCAGGAGCATTCAATGCAAGGATCGCCTGACACCTTATCCTGACGCACGTTCCTCAGTCGGCAGGGCCGAAGTGACCGCAGTCACTTCGCCCCTCCACTGACTGACCTGACAGGAAAACAGCGCCGCCTGCCCCGCTCCGACTGTTGTGCCACCCTCCAGAGTGAGGCTGACAGCAGCTGAGTCCAACCTCAGGCGCCACAGGAAGCTCCGCCTCGCCCGACCCTGGGCCTCGGCCTCAGGAGAAGTCTCCGCCTCGCCCGACCCTAGGGCTCGACCCCCGCCTCGGCCTCGGAAGATAGTCTCTGCCTCGCCCGACCCCAGGGCTCGGCCTCGACCTCGACCTCGGAAGATGGACTCCGCCTCGCCCGACCCCAGGGCCCCAACCTCGACCTTGGGCGGAATCGCGTCCTCGCCCGACCCCAGCCTCAGCCTCAGGAGGAGTCTCCGCCTCGCCCGACCTCGGGCTCGGACCGACCACGCCACAGGGGGGATCATCATTACCCTACCCCTAGCTAGCTCAGGCTACGGGGAACAAGACCGGCGTCCCATCTGGCTCGCCCCGGTAAACAAGTAATGATGGCACCCCGCGTGCGCCCATGACGACGACAGTTCTCAGCCCCCTACGGAAGCAAGGAGACGTCAGCAAGGTCCCGGCAGCCCCGACAGCTGTGCTTCTACAGGGCCCAAGCGCTCCTCCGACGGCCACGACATCGCATGCACAGGGCTCTAGCACCTCTCCGACAGCCACATTGGCATGTACATAGGGCTATGGCTCCTCTTTGCCAGACACGTTAGCATATTGCTACACCCCCATTGTACACCTGGACTCTCTCCTTACATCTATAAAAGGAAGGTCCAGGGCCCTCATATGGAGGGTGGTCGCGCGGGACTCTCTCTCTCCCTCGCGAACGCTTGTAACCCCCTACTGCAAGCGCATCCACTCTGGCGCAGGACAACACGAAGTCGTGGTTTTCCCCCCTCTGTGTTCCGTCTCGCGCCAACCCATCTGGGCTGGGGCACGCAGCGATAATTTACTCGTCGGTTCAGGGACCCCCGGGGTCGAAACGCCGACAAGTTACATGTAAAATCACTATAAGTATCCAAGTTTCAACATAATCAGTACTTTACTTTATTATTTTCATATGAGCTCTTAAGTTATCTTCATATAAAATGTTTATTTGTTTTTGTAACTTATTTCTAATTTTTGAGTGAAATTAGAATATTTTATGAATTTTTAATATTGCGGTGTTGGTTCTACAATGTCCTTGTAATTAGTAACTTTGAACTGCATGATGTCAATTTTATTGGTTTCCTTTCCTACATTTGATCTATCATATACATGATCATATATTGCTTAATTTATGTATTTGTTGGGTGGTTGGACAATTAATATCATCGGGACGAACTACACGACAACTATCCGGTACCTATCCGAGTAGTATCTGTTATCCGTTTCTTACCCACCCGGATTATTACCCGGTCTCGTCCTGTATCTGTCCCGAATTTTAACTATATGTATTTGGTCCCGTATCCAAGAGAAATACGTTAGAGTAGAATACGGGATGATCCTGTATCCGGCTGTATCCGTCCCGTTTAGATCAGACCGACAGTTCGGCGAGGCCCACCGCCTGACAGCGTCTTTGTCCCTCTGCGATTTGTGCTGCCGAAAGGGCCACTCGGTCACCGGCCTTGGTTTGGCGTGTTCCGGCGCGGTACCTCGCTTCAGAACCGACAAGGCCCGCCGCGCCGCCCCGCCCCGTCCCGTCCCGTCCGACTCTGTTCCGTTCGGCTGCTGGCTGGACAGTTGCTCCACAGCCATCCAGCCGATCCTACAACATTCTTCTCGGACAGAGGACGCAGCTGCAGGCCTGCAGCCGTGGCAGCACCGTCCGAGAGTGCAGCCGTATACTATCTTATAGGTTAATCTATTTTAAATTCATTCAAATAAATTTTATTAGAAATTTATATTTTATAACTAATTAGATAGTATTTATTTTATATCATGACATTTATAATTTTTATAAAAAAGTATAGTCAATTTTTTGATTTTATTAAGTTCTAAAAATAAGAAATGCATTAATTTGTAGGCAGAGGGGTGCCTGCCCATGCCCTCGCCGCACCTAGCCCGTCTCCGAAAATTCCAGATCGCCAGGCTTGCACGCGGCACGCCGTATAGTAAGGGAGGCCGAAAAGCCAAATCGCCGTGTGGCCGAGCGGCACACCTCACCTGCGTCGGTCGCCAGTACATTTCCTTGGCATGGATCTCGCGGGCGCCGACCGAGGCCGCGCGGCCAGATGGCCAAGCTCGGAGGAACAGGAACCCGAATAAAAGTAGCTCATCTCGCAATGGGTTTGCTCACCTCACATGGCACATGCGACCGACCGACGAGGTGGAAGGGGCCCGCGGCGTGAACGTGCTCACAGTCTCACACGTCCTGTGTAGCGTGACGGTTTTTACTCCGCTCACGTGGAGCGGCGTCGCATACCATTGGCTCGCTCCTCCTCCTCTGTGTCTGTGTGTGGCTGAAAAGGGTCAGCAGCCAGCGTCACAGACTCACAGTGCGCCGTGTCAACTCAAGCCCTACTAGTCCTCCTCCCTAGACCAAGTGACCAACGGACCTTTTCTTTTCTGGTGAAGAGTATGAGTGTTGGGCCAGCCAGACTTTATGTGTTTGGTCGGCCTGGCCCAGTGCTTAGACCGTCCACTTCTCGTCAGCCTCATGCCTGCCCACTACTGGACCATTCTTATTCCGGGCTGGCTCTGGCCCAGTGCCTAGACCGTCCACTTCCCGGGTCGCAGCTTCATTGCTCTCATTCCTCTCAACTCAACATGCAATTCGAAAAAGAAAAAAACGAGAGCCTGACAAAAGCTCAACAAAGCATTCAATTGTCACGTGGAACGGGGGTGTATTCACACACACACGCGCGCGCGCGCAGCAACATGGTGAACGAAACCTAGGCATAGAACAGGACAGGACAAGACGAGCCAACACAGAGAAGCGAAGACACAGAGCAGCGAAACGATTATCGATCTGCTCCGGCGCCCCGGCGAAGGCCGATCGGTCAGCTCGCCGACGGCCACTCCCGGCGGATGTCGAAGGCGTAGTTGATCTCCAGGTAGCACTTCCGGTCGTCGTCGAGGAACTGTCAAAACAAGATGCCAGACGACCTCGTCAACTCAGCTCTCAAGACTGAAGCTAAGGGTTCTGAACTGACTGACTCGTTCTGAATCCAGGTACGTACGTACCTTCGTCCTGGCGGAGTAGGACCCCCGGGCGAACATTCCCGACGGGGTGGTGTCCTCCGGCGTCACGTACGTGTAGGGCTCCGGCTGGGGGCTGAACGTGCCGAGCATCTCCTTGGCTCTGTCAACTGCATTGCACGCGCCACCGCACCGCGCGCGACAGCCAGCGGACCGTGAGCTCAAGTAGGGGACGTGGTCGTTCTCGTGCGTACAAATAACAAACGGTGGCTTTCAGCCTTTCTTCGTCCGGCGGGTGTCTCAGTCTCACCTTTGAGGCCTGTCTTCCAGACGGTGTTGGTGTAGCGCAGGCCGGAGACGATGTTGCTGCTGACGGAGAAGGTGAACTTGAGCCGGTACGGGGAGCCTTCCTTGAGCGTGAACCACACGCCCTTGGTGGCGTCCACCGGCAGCGGCAGGACGATGTCGCGCCGCCCGGGCGACAGGATGGACAGGCTCGTTATCCTCACGTCCGGCTCCAGCGTCTCTGCGAACATGACATTTGCACAGGCGACGTTCGAAATTCAGATTTCCAGGCGTCAACGTAATTCGCACGCGATGCAGCCATGAACATGTGCACTACCATTCGTCTGAAAAGCCTAATAATAAACGAAAGGACAATGTGCTGATCTTAGAAGCAGCAAAAGCACCGAGAAATTTCTGATTGTGCCACTCTTAATTTTGGTTGTCTGTTATTATGTCATCTCGTATCTATGATTGGTAATTGGTAGGACCATCTGTGTGTCTATGATTTGTGAGCTCGATGCCATACTGGCGAAGCCCACAAATCGTAATGACAAAATTGCCAATGTCTCCAAAAGCACCAGATAAAACTACACCACAAGTTGAGAACAGCAACGACAACCGGTGTATGCCACTTTCCAGGACCGGAAGATGCTGGCAATGGTATCCCCCAGCTGCACTATTCCAGTTATCATTTGCAGAAGACCAAACAATAGCCGGTGCGGTGCCCCTCCACACTTTTCTTCAGAAGCGACCGGCAAGTCGGGGCGCCGGCCGGCCGACCAATTCAAGTGTTCAACGACCGAGCCCACCGGCCACCGCCTCTCGCTTTTGCCCGCGGCTTTGTTTTCTACGAGACCATCTCATCTCAGCTCACACGCGTGGGTGATTCATGCGCCGAAAGGACGGACGAGCGAGCGCGAGCCAATCAGACGCGCGCGCCCAGCAAAATTTGCTTAAAAATCTCCAAATTTTAAGCAGCTGCGAGTTTTACCTCCCACGGAATTCAAGTCCACGCCGCCGAGGAGCTGCTCCTTCCATCGCCGCAGGCTCTCGTCGTCCTGCAAGTCAGACGCACCACCCCAAGGAGTAAGAAACGCGCTTGAGAATAGAGCTAGCTCCTCGTCGGGAAAGAAGTTTGGCATCAATGGCTGGCGGCTGGAGGGAGTGCCTGGCAGCGAGCGCCCGTACCTTGTCCTTCTCGAGCTGCTCCTTGATGCTGACCATGGGGCCGAGGTCGATGGCCTGGGGGGCCTTCTCCTCCTCCTCCTCCTCCTCCTCCTCGTGGCAACACGGAGCCGCCTCGCCGTGCCCCGCGGGCGCCGCTGCGTCCTCCGGATCCGGGCCGGCGGCGGGGACGTCGACCTTGGAGCAGGAGACGGGCTCCACCGCCGACGACATCGGGGCACTGCTCTCGCGTGGCGTCAGACAGACAGACAAGAGCGGGTCGTACGAGCAGGGAGCGGCGGGCGAATGAGCGCGCACGCTGCACGCGGGGAGTCGCAGGGGCGGTGGGGACGGAAAGGAAGGAAGGAAGACGAGGAGAGGCGAGCACAGATACCAAGAGCACACCAAAAGGACTAAAGGAGAGCGCACACGACACGAGGGGAGGGGAGGGGAGGGGAGGGGAGGGGAGAGGGAGGGCGGACACGCCGAGGCGGATTCGGACAAGGGGGAACGGACCGCGGCGCAAGGCAGAGCGGACGCCGGACGGCGAGGTGGGATGGTTTGGATCCGACGATCAGCGATGACAGGCGCCGGTGGCGGAGAGGATAAGGAGACTTTAATTCTCCCCCCGCGGGCCCCAAGCGACGTAGTGGAGACCAGACAACGTGACGGGCACGATCCGACGCGACGCGATTCAATTCAACCTCTACAGGCTACAGGTTGCACAACTGTGGTGGCGTTTGTTAGGAGTTTTAGGCTATCTGCACTCGCGGACTGCAAACTGGATGCATCGCCATTTACAGTAAAATATCCCTGCAGCGGTGACTGTATGACCAACTGTATCGGGCCCAAGACGAGCTCGAACCTCAGATATGGCGTCTTGCAGTGGATACCCTATTCCTCCACGTGGACAACCACCTCTTCCTCGCGCGCGATGCCGGACTTGGACGGAGGAGCAGGCGGCCACGTCTTGGAGCCGGTGGAGGATGACAGCGCGCCGCCGGGTCAGATCCACGCGCCTCCTCGCCGGATCCGCGTGGCTTCGCCGGATTCGTGAGCCGCCTGGCCGGATCCGCGCGTGGCCGAGCCGGATTCGCGAGCCGCCGGGCTGGATCCGCGCGCCTCCTCGCCGGATCCGCGCGCGCCGGCGTGGGAGAGGAGAGCGACGCGCCGGCCCGGATCCGCTCGACGCCGGGGAGGAGGAAGAGGGAAGGAGGCGCGGTGGCCGGCCGGAGGGAAGGAGGCTGGGGAGGTGGAGGCAAGGCGGAGGACGAAAAGCGAGCGGGTGGAGGGGAGGCGAGCGGCTGCTGTCTGCGGGGGAGGCGGAGTGCCGAGCGGGGAGGTAGGTAGGCGGGGTAGGAGAGTGGGAAAAATAATATAAAACTTGGGAGTTGGTATAGAGTTGAGATGTAGAGTAAACATGAGCGTATGGAATTATTGTATAGAGTAGAGAATATTGCTGATTAGGACGGAATATTCTTTTTAGAGTGGATTTTTAGAGTTGAATGAGTGCGGATAGCCTTAATTCTCAAGAAGGTGGCGCGAATAGCGATGGGGATGAGATCATCGGCTGTTTCGAATTTTCTGGCAGCACGTACGACGAAACAGGATAAAGCTCTGATCATCGGCGGTTTTTCGCTGTGTAAAAACTAATAAGAACACTGCTGCTGGAAACTTCGGTTCACTCTTAACTGCAGATTAACTGGTCGTCGCATTCATACTGTCTTCAACAACATCATGTAGAGATTATCTTCCCTATATTTTCTCTCGTTCTTTATATGTAAATGCTTATATTATAGACATATTTTATTTATCTTTGTATATACGTATTTGTTATACACTCACATATATAGTACATATTTTAGTTTTATTAATTCTGGTGATTTATATATTTAAACAGATAGAGAGAAAAAAAGAGAGACTCTATATAAAGAGAATCTAGTAGCGTACACTATATTTAGAGGCTTGAGAAGAATTCTCTCTAAAATTTAGGGTAGAAGAGACTTTAGAGTATCTCGTGTTAAAGATCTGAACGGTGTCTTTCCCTATGTACGACTACGAGGGCAGCATTATCTAGTGACCAGGGTCATGTTCGATATGGCCCCGTCCCGTTCATCACGCTCCAATCATGGATATGTAGTCCTATCTGTCGTCTTTTTTGCTTTTTGACCCTTTTTGCGAAAGATTTTTCACAACTACACACTTTCTGGTTTGAATTTAGGAAATGGATCCTTACCTCGGCTCCATTGTTATTAGTGCCGAATAACAGCTAGATCACGATATGAATATGCTTTGTCAGGGCTTCTTTGGGTACAAAATGCACATGGATACCCCGCAGGGAATTTCCACCCTGTACACCCCTGTCCTACTAGGTGATTAGAATCCACTAGGGGTGATTTTAACCGATGTCCATTTGGGAGAGGCAGGGATTAAAATCCTGACCAACAAAGAAAATTAGAAAAAATAGGGTAAAGCAAATGATTGTAAAATGTTGATGCAATACATGAAATTAGTAGCAAAGATAAACTTTGTTCAGTATAAATACATGCATTGAATGAAAACATTCCAAAGTTCATAAAAGGCTAATTGCCACAAGGTACACCAAAGTTAACCATTCCAAAGTTCATACAAGAGTTCCTCATGTGAACCTTCACTACAATATTCAAAATCCAAATACAAAGAAGCGGAAAATGTAAGCACCATCAGTAGCCATCAGCTTGTAAGAACCATCAGCAGCCACGATACAAAGAAGCCAAAAATGTAGATTAGGCCTGAAGTTACATAAAAGTGAAACAGTTACATAAAATTGTAAGCGTCGCTGTTGTTCTAGTAAGCAATTCTTGGATTAATATGTGTGCAGCAAATGCAGACAGCAAATACAAAGAAATTCGCTCGCAATAACATTCATCAGGGTTCCGATTCAAAGAAGGCATTCATCAGGATTATGTGTCGTTGGTTCTATTAAGCAAGGATCTATGTGAAGTAATTAAATTGTTGTAGTCTTCATTCATGAATCTGCAATACCTAGACCACTTCACCATGCATCAAAGCCATGTAACAGAAGCTTAATCATTCTGCAAAGCATTACAACAAGAAGAAGCATTGCAAAATGGATTAGGAAATTCGGTGAGTCTGCAATCCCATGCTTTGAAACGACACCAAATTCTGGCTGCACCAAAATAACTATAGACCTGCTGATGTATAAAAATAGTTTTCCTTCTATTACCAAAAAACATTAAATGCACAGAATTATATTCCTAAATTGTGAGAATTATATTCCTAAATTGTGGACAAGTCAACGTGATGTTGTACCTAAGTATCAGTATGAAACAACCCAGATTCTTGTACATGTCATACAACAATCGGTCCACCACTGCACCAAGATTCTTATAATTCTGCTGTCTGATGAATTGACAAAATGTCATGGCAAGAAATTAGGAAAATAATAATATATAATGATGCCAATTCTATAGATAAAGAGCGGGGAGCAAAGGAGGAAATACGTGCGTCCACGTCGGCTTAAATTCTTACAGCCATTCGATATTCTGTCAATGGCTGGGAAGGTATCGCACGGCCTGCAGCAGCGACTAGAACCTTCCCGTAGCATCTAGGGTCAACACATTCAACTGGATACTTCCAGGTCCTTGCACATGTCATGTTGCCGTCAGGAAAAAAGAGAAAAAGGTCCCGGCTGCATTTCAGAATAATAAAAATCTTATATTTTCCTATGGAATATATTACATACTAGACTGACTATTAAATTCTAAAATTCGTTTACATATTCAAACAAGGGACGATATGCATCGGAAAAGAAATGGACATCAAATCCTCCGAGGACTAAATTTTCACTCAGACACCTTTTGAGTTGCATAATGTCTATTTTGCAACATATGTATAATTATATATTATGACCTGCTCAGCTCTTTGAAAACAATTTATGTAAATATAACAGCCTAATTCTACGTAATGAACAAAAATGTTGACTCTGATCACAACTCATGTAACTCTATTTCATATAAACATATAACATCTGCAGTAATCAAATTAGAAAAAATATTCTAACGCGCGCAGGGCGCGCGCCAGTGACTAGTAAACAAATTGATGGCACAGCACAACACAGCTCTGATGATCACATATCCCCGTCATTTGAGTTCATGCAACAAGCTCGTGCAATTGTGATCAGAGGCGGACGTACAGGGGGGGCAAAGTAGGCCATGCCCCCCCCTGAAATTTTGAAACTACTTATATATATAATATAGTTTACTGTAAAAGTGTATAAATAATAAAATGTATGATGGGCCAAAATAAACTGAGTCTTCAGGCCCGTTAGCTAACTGCATTTGAGACCTGATCGAGGCATGTTAGCTTTGCCGTGGTTTTCTAGAAGCCTGTGGTTTTCTAGCCTCTAGGAGAAGCCGCCGCCGCCGCCCCCAACTGCAGGCTGCAGGCGCTGCTCCTTTCGCCCTCCGCTAGCTCTCTCAAATGTTGCAAAGGAAGAGTGTTGATATTGTTCTTGCCATGGAGTTACTTGATGTGCTAATAAGGGTATTCTTGTGGTAGACATGGATGCAGAAGTACCTATTAGAGGTCGATCAAGGCGAGATGGATTCACAGTCACAAATCTTCACTACTACCGCACCGAGATATTTTTTTGTTATTCTTGATAAAATCAATACAGAGTTGTGTCATCGGTTCAGTGAAGTTTCAAGTGAGTTGCTAGTTGGTTTTGCTTGCCTTGATCCAAAGAAGTCATTTTCTATGTTCAATTTGGAGAAGCTTGTTAAGCTTGCTAAGTTATATGATCAAGATTTCACAGTTGTTGATCGTGCAATGTTAAGAGAGCAACTCGAGACATATATTGTTCATGTGAGAAGGCATGCTGCTTTTAGTACTTGTGAAGATATTGCATCTCTTTCTATTAAGATGGTTCAGGCTGGAAAGCATGTTGTGTTTCCTTTAGTCTACAAGCTAATTGAGTTGGCCCTATTATTACCTGTGTCAACAGCAAGTGTTGAAAGAACATTTTCAGCTATGAATATAATTAAGAGAGAATTGCGTAACAAGATTGAAGATGATTGGTTGAATGATTTAATGGTTTGCTACACTGAGAAAGAGATCTTCAAATCCGTTGATGATGAGCTTATTACTCAAAACTAGAAGGATGCAATTGCCTCGGTCAACAAGAACTTAATGGTATGTTTGTTTTTTTTATATGGTTTTTTCTTTGAATTTTGTATCATGTATTGATATAAAACTTGAATTTTATGCGACAGTAGTTGTTTACGGTATGGCTTGATTTTATCATGTGATTTTTTGGCCTACCCTGAATTTTTGTCCTGCGTCCGCCACTGATTGTGATCAACAGATGTTGTGTGCGACGGGAAACTGTGAAGATAAAAAAATGCGGGCACCAAATCTTGAAGCATCCTTCTTTATTAAATTACTATGCACTTGTTCGGTGCTTCTACAAGAGCGGGAGGAGAGGAAATATTTGCTTTTTTGACACTTACTACTACCAATGGAGACATCAAAGTGCAACGCCTGCAAGAACTGAGAAGTTGATTACCTGAAACTTCTGCTACGCTCTTGATCGACTGCAGACCGCGTTGAGTGGAGTGATGACTGGCTACAAACGTCGTTCGCTCCTGATCTGCTGCCAATCTCGGAATGGAGGGTAGTAGGGGTATGTCGGCCTTTGGTGAATGACCACTCTACATCCATGCACCGTGGCTGAGAACGATCACTCCTGATCTGTGGCTGAGAACGAGCGATTCTTCGCTATACGATCTCGAAATACGGCTCCTGAAACGCGGTTGTAAATGGCTGAGAACGACCACTCCTGATCCGTGGGCGCGTGGGGATGGAGGGCAGCAATGGATCTCAGAATGGGGACATGTTTCCTACGAATGGAGTGAGCGGCCATGGCTGGCGCTGGTGGCACAAACCCTAGGCGCCATGGCTGCTGAGAGAGAGACGGACGAGACGAGACTGACGCGACGGGAACGAGAAACGCGAGGGCAGAGGAGTTTTTTTCCTTCCCCGTGGATTAACAAAGACGCGGTGAAAAAGACCTGCGGCAATTTTAGCCCATGCAACATCCAAATGGTAGCCCGATATAGACCTAGTTTGGTTCTATTAGTCCTATGACTAAACTTTAGTCCATAGACTAAATCTTAGTCCATACCCTGTTTAGTTATAGGGACTAAACAAATTCTAAATAGATTAAATGCGACACATAAAGACCGAAATACTCTTTTTCTTGTTTACTGTGTATGGCGCCAGATTTCTAGACAAGAGCAATTGAAGTAAATGTTGTCCTTTAGTCTCTTTTAGCACTCATGTGAGGGATTAGAGACTAAAACCAATTAGTCTCTACTTTAGTCCTTCTATTTGGTAAAATATGGACTAAACGGGACTAAAAATCAGGAACTAAAAATTAGTCTCTCTAACCAAACGGGGTCATAGCAAGAGAAGAGAAGGCATAGGCCTTGCCCCGTGGATCAGGATGGGTCATTTTTCTAGCTGTTTTAATCCTCCCCTTGCGCTTGCCCACCTAGGCCATGTTCGTTTTGTGCCAATCCATAGGGATTGAGGGGGATTAAATCCCCTACAAGTCAAAATCCTCTTCAATCCCTTCCAATCCCCCTCAATCCCTATGGTTTTGGGATCAAACGAACATGGCCCTAGGGGGTGTGGTGTGATTGTCACATCACTTGCGCATACCCTCAATGATGTGGTGAGTACGAAGCTTATTTAGGGTGATAATGGATCACGATCGAAATAATTCTTAATAAAATGATAGGGCACTAAATATATTTTAGTTCAAAAATAAATAGAAATAGGGCCTGATAATAATCCGATTCGATCTTCAAATCTTATATTGTAAAATTTAGAGTTCATTGTCATCCATTAGCTTACTCGAAATCTATTTTATTAGTAGTCTAATAAGAAATATGAGCATGTTTATAGGATCAGTCCAGCGACAAACCTCTAGGGACCAATGTTAGCATCTAGAGAAGGTTATACCCTCAAATGTTTGTCAAGACACATTCGAGAATTCCATCATAAAAACCATCATGGAGCTAGGAACCTACCCTATCTCCCGCTAGGGCAGAGGCCTAATCCTCTATCAAACTTGACCTTAGGACAAAGGAATAAGATGTCCATCATATCCTGCCATAACAACCCCCTAGGAGCCTCAAGACCTCGGGGCACTCCCTCGCGTTCAGAGCAAGTATAATAGCTGGCTATAAAGCGGCTAAATGCTGATATGGAAGAGAGGAGAGAGAGTAAAAGTGAGTTATAAACTAACAACCAACTATACATGATAACCAAAAAAATGTGTGAGAGAGATTAATGGACCATATATTAATTATAAAGAGCTAACCATTATACATATCAGTTATAAGATATGCTACAAACGAGCAGTTGGTTATATTATTAATTTTGCTCATAGCCGAACCACAGAGCACAAGTATAGACCCAAGGGTCCGGGGCATGGGGCACACCCAACCCTGAGTACTCGAGTCCTCGCATCAATATTCTCAAACAATGCTGGAAGTACATTTTTCTAGAATAGAGATAGAAGTACATTTATTTTAGAAATGAGGAGGTAAACATCTTTAATGACGTGACCACGTTTTGAATAAAATGCTGGGACACTACGAAACTTTCAACTTAGAATGACCCTAGAATGCTAAATTATACAAAACCATTCGACAAAGCAACTTTACAATTCCACAATCGATTTAATCATACAATCTATGGTCTTCCAAGGATGCTCTATCTACCATGAGTACTCGTTTCGTTTAGCATTTCATCAAACGGGGTACAACTACCTGGTACCTAGACGTTTCGTGCTTAAAAATGTCATGAGCATTTGTTTATGCATTTCATCAAACAGCTACATGACCCGGTACATGTCAACCGGTACATGACGGTTTGACCTTAAAAATGGGGTTAACACTTGTTTAACCATTCTTCAAACGGAAACATTGCCTAGTACTCTACCATTTGAGCCTAAGCCTATTTTTCTACAATATCGCTACGGCTTATTCCAGTTTATTTAAAAACGGCTTCTATTTTTTCTACATTGCGGCTGCAGCAATCCCAACGGCTGGTACAAAGTCTTTCTGACGCACATGTAAACCAAATGCACCATTCTCAAGAAACCCAGTCATAATAAAAATGCTATCACAATCAAGCAAAGCATAAGAAAAACAAACAATTAACCGCAGCGACTTGACACTCATCTGATACTTGATTAAAGGCAATATATGTAAGGAAAATTGCCCGGCTGCAACGAAGGGCAGACTAGACACACCCTATGACCATGTTTTGGGGACCCATGCCACCACCTAGTAGGACAGTTACGAGTGTTTTGAGATCAATGTCTCCGCCCAAAACGAATGTTGGAAAAATTCTCCTACATAAATTATTAATTTCTTCGATATGAAAGGCAAAAACTTGACCAGATCCTGACTGGGCTGGACCGGGAGCGAACTGCTCTTGTTCGTCATCATTTTTCTCCATTTAAGCACCGCCGGAGCCGTACTTCTTTCCGAAGAAGAGGATCTGGAGCTGGTCGTAGCCAGAAAGCACACCAGCGCCAGCAATGGCACGAAGAATGTTAGCACCAGCACCCTTGAACAGGGACTTGGGGCCTTCCTTCTTAAGGATCTGCTGGAATGCGTCCAATGAGCTCTTGTACTTGACAGCCTCACCAGAAGTCATCATCATCCTTCTGCGGACAGTATCAATGGGGTAAGATGCAAGACCAGCACCGTTGGTGATCAGCCAACCCAGAGCAAAACTGGCAAAGAAGTTGTCCTGCAAAAGAGAGAAACATCTTATAGCTCACACAGGCAAAAGCAAAATACATTGAGAGAGAGAGAGACATTATGCAAACCTGGAGGCTGCCAGTGAGGACAACTGGCTTGATAGAATCGTAAAGTCCGAAATACAGGCCACGATAAACAATAATTCCAACACAAGATATGTTAAATCCACGGTAAAGCCCAGCAATACCATCAGATTTGAGTGTCTTGCGGTAGACATCCACAAGACCATTGAATTGTCTATCGCCTCCTCCCTTGGCAGCCTTGGCATCATTGGCCAACCTTGTCCTCGCATAATCCAGGGAGTACACAAAAAACAAAGAGGAAGCACCAGCAGCACCACCAGAGGCCAGGTTGCCAGCAAACCACTTCCAGTAACCATCCCTGTCCTTCTTGAAGTTGAACAGCCTCTTGAAGTAGTCCTTAAACGCAAAGTTCAAAGCCTAGGACAAAGATATTAAGACAATTAGTAATATATAAGTTAAATTATAATCAGTAACTTGTACACACGGCAAGATCAGGAAAACCATAATGAGCATTCAATAATTTAGGTACTGAAAGACCATGCAGTTTCAACATATTTACAATAGTTACTCAGTACAAAATATAATGGAATGTGTGGGCTACCTGAGTAGGGAAGTAACGAATAACATTAGCAGTGTTACCCCTCCACAAGGAAGAGAAACCCTCATCCTTGATGGTACGTTTGAAGCAATCAGCAATACCCTTGTACGGCTCTGATAGCCTACCAGACTTGATCATCTCATCCTGATTCTGAATAAGCAGCTTCACTCGTTCAATGGGAGCAGCTGCAGTCTTCGAAACAGCAGCTGAAACACCGCCCATCATGAAATCAATCATGAAGTTTTTGCCACCTTTCTCGGCTGGAGCATTGGCAAAAAGCGGAGTCGGCATCACTGGAACATTGATGCCACCGCTAACAGACATTGAAGGGCCCCAAAGGCTCTGGGTCATGTAGTTCCTCGTGGCAAATCTCCTTTCATAAGGTGAGAAAGAAGGGCAGATGTTACGGGCCCGTACACCTTCAGAGAAGCTGGAGCTCAGGTGGAACTGGCCACCTAGCTTATGAAGGACAGTGGGTTGGTTAGCCTGGTCCGCCATTACCACCTCAAAACTGTTGGCTGCAACATAATGTCAACACACAAAACTTAGGACATTACATAAAGAGAAACAAAATAAGACCTCCGCACCTGTGCAAAAAAGGATGAGTATATTTTACAGTTTCAATATAGAGTAAGAACAAATCAAAGCTAGACACATCTAACTGAAGCAGAGAGCCTCCGTGCAAACACTAACAGATAAACTATTAGACAGAAATAAACAATGAATGCAACTATACAAACATACACATTTATATTTTTCATGTTCCATAACTCTAGTTTTGACAACAATCATCAAAATAGAACAGATGCATAAAAATGAATCAATAAAATTTACAGCAAGACAGCCCATTGTAGCATGCTCAAACAGTTCAGAAAATTTAACATTCAAAGATTACCATGATTTACAAATCTAATTACAAAACCAGCGAAGAACATCATAGCATGTCAAAAGTATAGGTGTGCACTCTATTACTCAGTACTTTCAAGAACTGAAAAAAAACTGAAACAATGGTAGTTATCCAAGTACTAATGAGACGGGCGCCTGCCGTCAGATCGCCATCCACGGCTCATAACAGACAGATCTAACGCGGCACCGACACTATGACAAAACAGCGGTCAAAATACGACAATTTTTTCTTCCCACTTACCTGATTACCAACCAATTATCTCACGATCTAAAAAGACTCCATAAAGATCTAAATATTCCAAGGCTCCAGGAAAAACGGAGCATTAAATCCACTGCGACGCACACACCTATGGAGAAACGGAGTAGATCTCAAGTATAGATGAACTAGGAGAGTATCAACCGCCCTTACCCGACGCAGGAATCACCGATCTGAATGAACTCCAAAGGCCGAGGCTACCACAAACAATCCAAGCCTAAACCGGAAATAATCGATCTACGTGACGAACACGGACGGGGAGAGCAGATCTATATAACAGAAGGCATGCCGGACGGATCGCCACAAATAGGAACGAGAACACGAGCCTAAATCGGGAACAGAGGACGGGAAAGAAGCCTGGCGGGACACGAGACTCACCCTGGCCTTGGGCACCGGAGGCGGGGAAGGGGAGGCGGTCTGGGCGGCGGCCTCGACTCCGAACTTTGAGAAAGAGAGGGCGATGCCTTCCTGGGTAAAGCCTTTTTATCTCCGCGACGCCGCCACCACGCCTAGTGGCTCCTCGCGCCCGGGCCGGCCGTCCGATCGGGCGGGACCGGTGGATCCGCGTCTTCCCGGCGCGCTGGGCCATATGCGGGTGGTCCCAGGCCAGGCATTTTGATTCGCCCGCAAACGCGGATCCGGTGCAAAGTGACGACCCGCGAACGGTGGGTTCGGCAAGCGGTTGAATCGGATGATCGTGCGCCGTGCGGGTATATGGGGGCGGCGCGTGTACGGTATGGCACAGCGGATCCATGGCGTTAGGGTTTGTTGGGCTGGAACGGACGGTGGATGTGCACCGCCATGTGGGGTTTTTTATTAGATCGGGTCCACGTCGAGGTCTAGGCACAGCGCTAGCCAAGAAGTTTGGAGAAGACGGAGCAGCGACCAGCACGACAAAATAAATTGAAACCGAAAAATAAAATCTAATTAATCAAAACCGAATTAACCATTAGTTATTTCAATTTTATGTTTTAGAAAATCAGATTAACAGAAAAAATGAAATATAATAGAAGCCTAATAGAGTCCTATAACTTTAGAGCATCTCCAAGAATTATTCTAAATTTCACTCTCTAATTATTTTTTTGAGTCATATGTATAAAAATTATTTTCTATATTTTTTAATTTTTAGTAACTTTTCTAACTTTTCTATATCTTGTTTGCACTCTAGAGAGTCACCATTGGGTTATAAAAGAGAGTGCACATGTGTTACAAAGGGACATCCTCATTTAGGCTCATACACATCTTCATTCATGCTCAAACTCTTAGCAATACAACTCATAATAGACGTAGTGTATTACACTCTGGTGGCCCGAACCACTCTAAATCCTCCGTGTGTTCTTACACCTCATTAGGCTAACCCTGGACAACCCCCTTTGTTCTTGGCATTAGGCGGGTGTGTTCCGACACCCGGCTGAAGTTTACCTCTGACATAATTGTTTCTTCAATCAGCCTTGTCACGACTCCAATTACCAACTCCAAAATCTCATACCACAATGGACCCATATGTAGTGACTAATCAATACCCTAATGACTCCTAATCTACTTTACCATTCTTGAGAATGCCATATAAAACTATTTTAGCTCCCTGTCCTCAGACACCTACGATAGTCTTAGAGTTTTTGGTGATCGTTGATTAAAGTTCAATAAGTACAGTACTTTCCAACTGAGATGGCCTTAGAGTTTTTGGTGATCGTTGATGTCTCGCCCTCTCTGTGGGCCCAGGAGACCGGACGGCTACACCGCGGGCCACGGAGGGCCAGCCAGTGAAGCGCCTATCGCGCCCGGAGCAGGAGCGTCACTGGTTAGGCCTGTGCTTCAACTGCGACGAGAAATATACGTGGGGGCACAACCGCACCTGCAAGCGACTCTTCTACGTCCATGGAGTGGACATCGACGACGGTGACGACACCACGGAGGCGGAGACTCCCGTCTTTTCCCTGCACGCCCTCGCAGGCGTCCGCTTCAGCGGCACGATGCAGGTCGCCGTCATGTTGGGAGCCTCCCCTCTTCTAGCGCTACTCGACTCCGGGTCGACACATGACTTCATATCCGAGTCCACGGCCAGACGCACCGGGCTGCCTCTCCAAAGTCGGTCGCGGCTTACGGCAACAATGGCGAACGGTGAACGCGTCACCTGCGTGGGCGTCCTCCGGCAGGTCGCATTCACTATCCATGTCGCCACCTTGCACGCTGACCTGTTTGTAATGCCACTTGCAGGTTTCGACATGGTGTTGGGCACTCGTTGGCTGGCCACGTTGGGGTCGGTCCTCTAGGATTTCGGCGCCCAGAAACTAACATTCTATCGGCAGGGCCAGCCAATCTGCTGGCATGGCGTCCAAGGGAATGTGGCGCCCACCCTCCGCACCACCTCGGCGTCACCATCCCTACTAGACGAGCTACTCGCGTCTTTCACCGACGTCTTCTCTGAACCACGGGGGCTCCCACCGCCACGCTCCCACGACCACGACATCACTCTCGTCCACGGCTCGAAGCCTGTCGCGATGCGCCCCTACCGCTATCCAGTGTCCCACAAGGACGAGCTGGAGCGATAGTGCATCGCCATGCTCGAGCAAGGGCTCGTCCGCCGGAGTTCCTCGGCGTTCTCCTCGCTCGTCCTCCTCGTCAAGAAACCTAATGGCCCGTGGCGGTTCTGCGTCGACTACCGCGCCTTGAACGCCATCACCATCAAGGATGCCTTCCCCATCCCCATAGTGGACGAGCTGATTGACGAGCTCCATGGTGCCAAGTTCTTCACCAAACCCGACCTACGCTTGGGCTATCATCAAGTCCGCAAGCGTCTAGCTGACATCGACAAAACAGCGTTCCGTATCCACAATGGCTTCTACGAATTCCTGGTGATGTCGTTCGGCTTATGCAATGCACCAGCGACATTCCAGGCACTGATGAATGATGTGCTACGGTCATTCCTGCGTCGTTTCGTGCTGGTATTTTTTTGACGACATTTTGATATACAGTGTGTCATGGGCGGACCATCTTCGGCATCTTCGGGCCGTCCTCACGGTGCTGCAGCAGGATCGTCTCATCGCCAAACTCTCCAAATGCGCGTTTGGCGAGCGCTCCATCGCTTACCTGGGGCATGTCATCTCCGGCGCCGGAGTCACCATGGATCCCGCCAAGGTGTGGGCGGTGGCTGATTGGCCCAAACCCCGGTCCGCACGGGGCCGTACGGGGGTTCTTGGGTCTTGCAGGCTACTACCGCAAATTCGTCAACGAGTAAGGCGCTATTGCGGCCCCTCTGACCGTGCTATTGAAGATGGATGGCTTCACGTGGAACAACGATGCCGCCGCGGCCTTCCGAAAGTCGCTTAGAGGGGGTGAATAGGCGTAATATGAAATTTACAACTTTAACACACACTACGAGCGGGGGTTAGTGTTAGAATTAAAATGAAGTCCGGGAGAGAGGGCGAAAACAAATCAAATGGGAATCAAACGGATGAACACAATGATTTTTGTTGTACCGAGGTTCGATTCCAAAGAACCTAGTCCCCGTTGAGGAGGTCACAAAGACCGGGTCTATTCCAACCCTTTCCCTCTCTCAAACGGTCACTTAGACCGAGTGAGCCTTCTTCCTTAATCTCACAGGTCACTAAGACCCCGCAAGGACCACCACACACTTGGTTGGTGTCTCTTGCCTCGCTTACAAAGCACTTGAGAATAAGAGAAAGAAAATAAAAAGGCCAAGCCAAGCAACAAGAGCAACAAAAGAACACAAGAACACCCTCTCACAAGTCCCTAATGGGATTGAGTTGAATCGGAGGCTTTGGAGAGGATCAAATCTATTTGATGTGTCTTGGAGTGGAGTCTTTGCTCTTGTATTGAGTGCAATGTTTGGAATGCTTGATTGGTTATGAATGAGATGGTTGGGGGGTATTTATAGCCTCCAACCACTTCCATAGCCATTGGGGAGGCTGCTGGCGATGGGCGCACCGGACAGTTCGGTGCGCCACCGGACAGGTACTGTGCGCTGTCCAGTACGCCGCCACATCACCCAACCGTTAGGGTTTGGAGTGAAGTCGACCGTTGGAGCTTTGTCCTCATGCGGCACCGGACAGTTCGGTGTCCTCTGACTTCGTGGCTCTGACTTCTGCTACGCACTATGTTGCACTGTTCCCGCTGTCAGAGTTGACCGTTGCGCGCTGGATAGCCCTTGCTCGTTGGTTCACCGGACAGTCCGGTGGCACATCGGACAGTCCCGTGAATTATAGTGGAGCGCGCCTGCGTTTTCTCGAGAGTGGCTGGTTCAACCCTGTACGGGCCTAGTGCACACCAGACAGTCCGGTGCGCCAGTCCACATCACACTCAAGTCCTTTTTGCTCCTTTTGAATTGGATCCCTAACTTGAATATTTATTAGTTTGTGTTGAACCTTATGCACCTGTAATACATGAATTCTAGAGCAAACTAGTTAGTCCATATATTTGCGTTGGACATTCAACCACCAAAATTAATTGTAGGAAAAAGGTTAACCCTATTTCCCTTTCACCTTCCAAGCCCTCAAAACCGCGGTGACCTCAGCTCCGATCTTGGTGCTCTCGAACTTCATGCGCCCGTTCGTGGTGGAGTGTGACGCATCGACCTACGACTTTGGGGCGGTGTTGCTCCAGGATAAACACCCCATTACATACTTCAGTCGGTCGATAGCTCCCCGGCACCGCTCCCTAGCTGCATATGAGTGGGAACTCATCAGCCTTGTGCAGGCCATTCGACATTGGAGGTTGTACCTTTGGGGCCGGCGTTTCACAGTACAGACAAACCACTACATCCTTAAATTTCTACTGGATCAACGTCTCGTCACAATCCCGCATCATCATTGGGTCGGCAAGCTCCTTGGCTTCGACTTCGGCATCGAATATAAGCCAGGCGCCCTCAATACGGTGGCGGATGCCCTCTCCTACCGCAACACCGAGGAGGAGACTAACTGAAAGGGAAATAGGCTTACACCTTTTCCTAATTGATTTTGGTGGTTGAATTACCCAACAGAAACAATTAGGCTAACTAGTTTGCTCTATATTATAAGTTTTACAGGTGCCAAAGGTTCACAACAAACCAATAAAAAGACCAAGAAAGGGTTCAAACAAAGAGAGCAAAAGACAACCGAAGTGCGCCCTGGTCTGGCACAACGGACTGTCCGGTGCACCAGGGGATTCCAGTCTGAACTTGCCACCTTCGGGAATTCTGGGAGCCACTCCGCTATAATTCACCGGACTGTCCGGTGTAGCACCGGACTGTCCGGTGTGCCAGTGAAGTAACGGCTACTACAGCGCCAACGGTCGCCTGCAACAGCATTAAATGCGCTACAGTGCACGCAGAAGTCAGGCACGCGCCAGAAGGCGCACCGGACAGTCTACAGGACATGTTCGGTGCACCACCGGACTGTCCGGTGGCCCAGAAGACAGAAGCTCCAACGGTCGAACCCTAACGGTCGAGTGACATGGCTGGTGCACCGGACTGTCCGGTGCGCCATGCGACAGCAGCCTCCACCAAATGGCTAGTTTGGTGGTTGGGGCTATAAATACCCCCAACCACCCACCATTCATGACATCCAAGTTTTCAGCCTTCAAACACCTTACAAGAGCTATAGCATTCAATACAAGACACAACCAAAGAGATCAAATCCTCTCCCAAGTCAAAAGATCATTCCAATCAAATAGTGACTCGTGAGAGAGAGACTTGTGTTCATTTGAGCTCTTGCGCTTGGATTTCTTTTCTTCTTCCTTCTTTCTTGTGCTCAATTCACTTGTAATCAAAACAAGAGACACCAAGTTGTGTTGGTCCTTATAGTGGACTTAGTGTCCCATTTGATTGAAGAGAAAGGCTCACTCGATCTAGGTGACCGTTTGAGAGAGGGAAATGGTTGAAAGAGACCCGGTCTTTGTGACCACCTCAATGGGGAGTAGGTTTGCAAGCACCAAACCTCGGTAAAACAAATCACCGTGTCACACTCTTTATTTGCTTGTGATTTGTTTTTGCCCTCTCTTTCGGACTCGATTTTAATTCTAACGCTAACCCTAGCTTGTAGTTGTGCTTAAAGTTTGTAAAATTCAAGTTCGCCCTATTCACCCCCTCTAGGCGACTTTCAATTGGTATCAGAGCCTGGTACTTCATTAGAGCCTAACCGCTCGAAGTGATGTCGGGAGCATCCGCCAAGAGGGAGATCGGGACCGGCGATATGTCCGCAAGCTCGGGGAGAACGCACTCAAGGGAGTCCGCCCACAAGCACAAGGAGGAATCCTCTTCCTCCATCAAGTCCCAATGGAAGGGTGACAAGAAGAAGCAAATGAAGAAGGTGGTCTACTACGAGACCGACTCTTCATCACCCTCCACCTCCGGCTCGGAATCGACATCTGTCACGTCTAAGCGCCATGAGCGCAAAAGGTATAGTAAGATGCCCCTTCGCTATCCTCGTATTTCAAAACGCACACCATTACTTTCCGTCCCATTAGGCAAACCACCTATGCTTGAAGGTGAAGATTATTCTATGTGGAGTGATAAAATGAGGCATCACCTAACCTCACTCCACAAAAGCATATGGGATATTGTTGAGTATGGAGCGTAGGTACCAAAGAAGGGAGACAAGGATTACGACTCGGAGGAGGTCAAACAAATCCAACACTTCAACTCCCAAGCCACTACTATACTCCTCGCCTCTCTAAGTCGAGAGGAGTATAATAAGGTGCAAGGGTTGAAGAGCGCAAAGGAAATTTGGGACGTGCTCAAGACCGCGCACGAAGGAGACGAGGTGACCAAGATCACCAAGCGAGAGACGATCGAGGGGGAGCTCGGTCGCTTCATGCTTCACCAAGGGGAGTGTTGGGGACTTGTTCTCAAATGCTAAGAATTAAGAACAAGGCAACATAGAAAATGTTAAGTGTAAAAATCCTTCGTCCTCCACAACATTATATCCCTTTGGGATATAAAGCATCTCGGACGAAGGTTACGAAGGACGTAGCTTCGTAAGCGTGACAATGAGGAACGAAGCATTCATATAAATCATGAGATATGAAAATACTTAAATGTTATCATAAAATCATCTCCATTTTTATTATTATAAATGAATGTAAATGACTCCAAATTACAAATGTACCTTCGGTCTTGAAGAATACAAGTGTGATGTGAAGGCAAATGACAGGTTCGCGTGAACAGTACGGGGGTACTGTTCATCTATTTATAGACACAGGACGCAGCCTGTGACGAATTACAATTATGCCCTTTACAAAAGTTTACAACATTATCTTAGACCTCTATGGATAAAAAGGTCATTCTATCTTTATGTCGGTTTGCAACGCCGAAGCTCTATAAAAAGGAACCTTCGGCCATTTCCTAGGGACGATTTCAGCCGAAGCTGCTTCTTCACGCAAGACCTTCGGCGCAACGAAGCATGGGCCCAACAGGGAGGAGCCACAAGCGATGTACAACCGGCTCAAGACCTTGGTGAACCAAGTGCGCAACCTCGGGAGCACCAAATGGGATGACCATGAAATGGTCAAGGTTATTCTTAGATCACTCGTTTTCCTTAGCCCTATGCAAGTTCAATTAATTCGTGGTGATCCTAGATACACACTAATGTCTCCCGAGGAAGTAATAGGAAAATTTGTGAGCTTTGCGTTGATGATCAAAGGCTCCAAGAAAATCATCAAGCAAGGCGCCTCCTCCACACCCGATGTGCAACCCGTGGCATTCAAGGCAACGGAGGAGAAAAAAGAAAACTCTACACCAAGTAGAGTCTCCATCGACGCCTCCAAGCTCGACAATGAGGAGATGGCGCTCATCATCAAGAGCTTCCGCCAAATCCTCAAGCAAAGGAGGGGGAAGGACTACAAGCCCCACTCCAAGAAAGTTTGCTACAAGTGTGGTAAGCCCGGTCATTTTATTGCAAAATGTCCATTATCAAGTGATAGTGACAGGGGGAACGACAAGAAGGGAAAGAGAAGAGAAAAGAAGAGGTACTACAAGAAGAAGGGCGACGATGCCCATGTTTGCCGGGAGTGGGACTCCAACGAGAGCTCCACCGACTCCTCCTCCGACGAGGACGCCGCAAACATCGCCGTCACCAAGGGCCTTCTCTTCCCCAACGTCGGCCACAAGTGCCTCATGGCAAAGGACGGCAAAAGGAAGAAGGTAAAATCAAAATTCTCCACTAAGTATGCAACTTCTAGTGATGAGGATAATTCTAGTGATGATGAGGATAATTCTAGTGATGAGAGGACGATCAAGGACCGTCTCGACTTTTATTGTACGCCCCTTTGTCGCCTTTCCACAAGGAGGAAGGGGCGAAAGCGCCATGTTACCCTCGGAGGGCACCGAACATGGTGTTTCTAGTGAGTTGCGAGCGGGTGATCCGAGTGGACGCTCGAGCCTCGTTCGATAAGGGTCGGCTAGTGGCCCAGAGGCTCACTCCAAAAGTACCTGCATGTGATTTGTCGGACCCGAACCCATTCGATAGGGTCCGAGGGCTCGATGCCTCCCTCCGGTGGGATTCCGTTACAAACCGTTCCTGCTGGTCTCGGAAATGTCCTAGGGTACCTCGGGAGCATAGCCCGAGCCTCGTCCATGTAACGGACGTACCGAGGGTCATCCCTGACTCTGCATGCTCTGGGGCGGCTGTCGAACCCTTCTGAGGGGCCAGCCTTCGAACCCCTGATCAGTAAAGGGCTCGGAGCCCGGGTGCTCTGGGGCGGTTGCCGAACCCCGGAGGGCGCAACTTTCAAACCCCTGATCAGTAGGAGGGCTCGGGGCCCGTTTCCTTCACTGAGAAGGATCCTTTTTTGAAATATCCCCTTTCCCGGTCCGTGTGGCAAGAGAGATAGAGGGAAAGAAAAAGGACATGAATTTAAATAAGGTGGCACACCTTTTTTGATGCGGACATCATGACGGAGGCGAAACAGCGCCCGCTTCTCCTGCCGGAGGTGTCGCTTGCCCTGCCAAGGAGTTAATGCGACGGGACGGGTGATTCGCGGGGCGTCTGTTGCGCGTGCGTGAGTTGTTCAAGGAACGGAACACGTGTGCGTTGTCTTTACTCCATGGGAGAGGGCTCCCCTGCCAATGTCTGAGCCTGTAAGAACAGTTTGTTCTAAGTATGCGTATGTTTTTTTGCGGCCGTTGAGGCCTAAACATTTTAACGTCGGATTATAAAGTTGTGTTTTCTTTCCTCTCGTTTCGTGTATTAGGACTTGTTTGGTAGCAGAATCGCTTATCCGAGCGTGAGTTACTTTTCACGGAAGGTGATGAGTGAGGTATCCGTATCCCAGAGGCGTAGGAGTCCCTCGGCTCGGTCGGCCTTGCTGCTTACGTGTTCTCCCGTCGTTTTTAGGATTCTGTTATCGACGCAGTCGAAAAGGCACGAAAGTCGTTCTGGCAGAAAAGTTTTCGAGCGTTAGGACTTGTTCGGTAGCAGAATCGCTTATCCGAGCGTGAGTTACTTTTCGCGGAAGGTGATGAGTGAGGTACCCGTATCCTAGAGGCGTAGGAGTCCCTCGGCTCGGTCGACCTTGCCGTTCAAGGTCTCTCTCGCTCGTCTTTAGGATTCTGTTATCGACGCAGTCGAAAAGCGCGAAAGACGTTCTGGTAAAAGACTTTTCCGAGGAAAATTTTGACGCAGAGGGGGTTCCCCCCTTCTAGCCCCCGAGGGAGGGTCGGGCTTTACCGAGGCAAGGCTGATCCTTCCTTGATGGTTAGACTTTATTTATGCATGTAAAGAAAGCGAGATACATGAACGACTTGAAACATTTTAAGGGTAAAAGCGACATAGCTGTTGGATGTTCCAAGCGTTGCTGTAGACCTCGCCTTGATCGTTGGCCAGCTTGTATGTCCCGGGCTTCAAAATCTTGGCGATGGTGAAGGGCCCTTCCCAGGGAGGAGTAAGCTTGTGGCGCCCTCGGGCGTCTTGTCGCGGTCGAAGTACCAAGTCTCCCACTTGGAAGCCTCGGGGTCGAACCCTTCGGGCGTGGTAGCGTCGCAGGGACTGCTGATATCGCGCCGAGTGTAGTAAGGCCACGTCCCGAGCCTCTTCCAGCTGGTTCAACGAATCTTCTCGGCTGGTCTGTTGCTTTGGTCGTCGTAAGCCTTTGTCCTTGGGGAACCGTATTCCAAGTCCGTGGGTAGGATGGCCTCGGCCCCATAGACTAGAAAGAACGGCGAGAAACCCGTGGCCCAGCTCGGTGTCGTCCTCAGACTCCAAACCACCGAGGGTAGCTCTTTTATCCACCGCTTGCCGAACTTATTGAGGTCATTGTAGATCCTCGGCTTTAGTCCCTACAAAATCATACCGTTGGCGCGCTCCACCTGCCCATTTGTCATTGGGTGAGCTACGGCGGCCCAGTCCACACGGATGTGGTGGCCTTCGCAGAAGTCCAGGGACTTTTTCCCAGTGAACTGCGTGCCATTGTCGGTGATGATGGAGTTTCGGACCCCAAAGCGATGGATGATATTTGTGAAGAACGCCACCGCCTGCTCGGACCCGATGCTGGTTAAGGGTCGGACATCGATCCACTTGGAGAATTTGTCGATGGCGACCAGCAGGTGCTTGAAGCCCCCGGGTGCCTTCTGCAAGGGACCGACGAGGTCCAGACCCTATACGGCGAACGGACAAGTGATGGGTATTGTTTGCAGGGTCTGAGCAGGCAGGTGCATCTGTCTCGCGTAGAATTGACACCCTCGGCAGGAGCGTACAATCCTAGTGGCGTCGGCCACCGCGGTCGGCCAGTAGAAACCTTGTCGGAAAGCGTTTCCGACGAGGGTCCGAGGTGCTGCATGGTGACCGCAAGCCCCCGAGTGTATTTCTTGTAACAGCTCTTGTCCTTGGGCGACGGATATGCATCGTTGGAGAATGCCTGAGGGGCTGCGGTGGTACAACTCTTTTTCATCACCCAGTAAAACGAACGACTTGGCGCGCCGAGCCAGTCACCAAGCTTCGGCCTTGTCGAGGGGCAGCTCTCCTCGGAGGAGATATTGTAGGTACGAGTTCTGCCAGTTTTGGTTTGGTGCAACCCCATTCCGCTCTCCCTCGATGCGCAAGGCCTCACCCTCGGCGGCCGAGGGTACCTCGGGCTGGGCCGAGGTCTCGTCGGGTTCGGGCGCGTCGTCGAGTTTCACGGATGGTTGATATATGTCCCTGGAGAAGACGTCCGGGGGAACCGTCGTTCGCCCCGAGGCTATCTTCGCCAGCTCATCCGCAGTCTCGTTGTACCGCCGAGCAACATGGTTGAGCTCCAGCCCGTGGAACTTATCTTCCAAGCGCTGAACTTCGTCGCAATAGGCCTCCATTTTTCGATCGCGACAGTGGGAGTTCTTCATGACTTGGTCAATGACGAGCTGCGAGTCGCCCTGAGCGTCGAGGCGCCGAACCCCTAGCTCGATGGCGATGCACAACCCGTTAACCAAAGCCTCGTACTCGGCCACGTTGTTTGACGTCGGAAAATGGAGGCGCAGCACGTAGCGCACATGTTTCTCGAGGGGTGAGATGAAGAGCAAGCCAGCACCTGCTCCTGTTTTCATCAGCGACCCATCGAAGTACATGGTCCAAAGTTCGGCCTGGATTGGAGCTGTCGGCAACTGGGTCTCGACCCATTCAGCCAGGAAGTCCACCAAGACTTGGGATTTTATGGCCTTCCGAGGAGCGAATGAAATCGTTTCGCCCATGAGTTCCACTGCCCATTTTGCTATCCTACCTGAGGCCTCTCAGCACTGGATGATCTCTCCTAGGGGGAAGGATGACACCATAGTCACCAGATGAGACTCGAAGTAGTGTCGCAATTTTTGCCGTGTCAGAATTACTGCGTACAGTAGTTTCTAGATTTGTGGGTAGCAGATCTTGGTCTCGGATAGCACCTCGCTGATGAAGTAGACCGACCTCTGGACGAGCAGTGCATGCCCCTCTTCTCGTCTCTCGACTACGATCGTGGCGCTGACCACCTGAGTGGTTGTGGCTACGTAGATCAAGAGGGCTTCTCCCGCAGCGGGGGCACCAAGATGGGCGCGTTAGTAAGGAGTGCCTTTAAGTTTCCGAGGGCTTCCTCGGCCTCGGGGGTCCAAGTGAAGCGCTCGGCTTTCCTTAAGAGGCGGTACAAGGGCAATCCTTTCTCGCCAAGGCGCGAAATGAAGCGGCTCAGAGCCGCGAGGCATCCCATGACCCTTTGTACTCCTTTTAAATCTTTGATGGGTCCCATGTTGGTGATGGCTGCGATTTTCTCCGGGTTGGCCTTGATGCCTCTTTCGGAGACGATGAACCCTAGGAGCATGCCTCAGGGGACTCCGAAGACACACTTCTCGGGATTGAGTTTTACGCCTTTTGCGCGTAGGCACCCGAAAGTTACTTCGAGGTCGGAGAGGAGGTCGGAGGCTTTCCTTGTCTTGACAACGATGTCATCGACGTAAGCCTCGACCGTTCTGCCGATGTGCTCTCCGAACACGTGGTTCATGCACCTTTGGTAGGTTGCACCTGCATTCCTCACGCCAAATGGCATAGTAATATAACAATACATGCCAAAGGGTGTGATGAAAGAAGTCGCGAGCTGGTCAGATTCTTTCATCTTGATTTGGTGATAACCTGAATAGGCGTCGAGGAATGACAGGGTTTCGCACCCAGTAGTGGAGTCCACAATTTGATCAATGCGAGGCAGAGGGTAGGGAACCTTTGGACATGCTTTGTTTAAACCAGTGTAGTCTACGCACATCCTCTATTTCCCACCTTTTTTCTTTACAAGCACAGGGTAAGCAAACCATTCGGGATGGAATACCTCTTTGACGAACCCTGCAGCCACCAGCTTGTGGACCTCCTCACATATGGCACTGCGCTTCTCTTCATCAAAACGGCGCAGGTGCTGCTTCACGGGTCGGGCACCGGGTCGGATATCCAGCGAGTGCTCAGCGACATCCCTCGGTATGCCTGGCATGTCCGAGGGACTCCACGCAAAAAATTCGGTGTTTGCGCGGAGGAAGTCGACGAGCACTACTCCCATGCCTTAGGATAACGAGGGTTACATTTTATACCCTGCCGGTTATCCCGAGCATAAAATTAGGAGAATTCACTATAGGAAGTCTCACTCTGGTTCTAATCATGCTTTTATATATAAGAGTGAGGCATCTAGTTCTAGGCAATCAACCCGTGCTAAATCGCCTAAGAAGACAACTCCTATTGCATCAAATGAACCTAATATTTCATTTAAGACTTTTGATGCATCTTATGTGCTTACTAACAAATCAGGCAAAGTAGTTTCCAAATATGTTGGGGGCAAACACAAAGGGTCAAAGACTTGTGTTTGGGTACCCAAGGTGCTTGTTTCTAATATGAAAGGACCCAGGACCGTTTGGGTACCTAAGTGTCGGGGACAGTAATTAGGGGTACCCCCAATGCTCCTTAACCTGGCTGGAAAACATCTTCAAAACAAACTGCAAATACTGATAAGCATGGTTCAAGTCAAGGCCTCGTCTACCAAGGGACGCGATCTCGCCTCGCCCGACCTCGGGCGGGAACAGTAGTCTCGGACAGATTCACGCCTCGCCCGAGGGCCTCCTCAGGCAGTGGGCGCACCCTCGGCTCGCCCGAAGCCCAGCTCGGGCAGACTTTGTCGTGCAGCGACCTCAGCCAAATCGCCTTACCAACCGACCATATCGCATGCGCATTTAATGCGGGGATCGCCTGCCACCTTATCCTGACACGCGTGCCTCAGTCGGCAAGGTCGAAGTGACCGCAGTCACTTCGCCCCTTCACTGACCGTTCTGACAGGAAAACAACACTATTCACCCTGTTCCGACTACTGTGCTGTAGCATCCCAAAAATTCAAATTCTGAAATATTCTCAAACTTGCTCTAAATTCAAAATGAATTTCAAATTTTGTTTCAAGATGGTTGTTTGCAAGTTGATATCAGCAAGTAAAATATAGTGGTCTATATTTTCTCTAAAATCCTCCTCAAAATATCCTACAAATATTTCCCTAGTAATCCCCCCTCAAATTATTTCCAGAAATACCGCCCAGATATTTCCCAAGTAATCCCCTTGAAGTTCTTTCCAGAAATATTGTCCAAATATTCCACCGATATATCTCCAAGTATTTTCCTCTTGAGAAATACCTTCAGAATCATTTTTCAAGTCCCTACAAATATTTTCTTCATAACTTTCCTCATGCCCATACGTATACGTATGCCTACAGTGTCATACGTTAAGCTCTACAGGCTAATTACACTCATATAAGACAAATCCATGCTAATCTCCCACTAATCCTCTCATCCCTCCCCCTAATCCCCCCACTATGGCTATAAATAGAGGGGCAAGGGCCTCCTCTCATCCCACCCCAAGCCATTTCATGGCAACTCCCCCCCACACACACACCCACTCCATGTTCCACACAAGCACACACTAGCACAAGGATCGTTCGGTCGTTATTCGATCGTTCGTCCCCCTGTTCTTAGTTGTTCGTTCGTTCATCCGATCGTTCGATCGTTCGTCCGATCGTTCATGGTTCGTTCGTCCGTTCGTCCGATCGTTCGATCGTTCGTCCGTTCGTTCGTCCAAATAATCTTTTTCCTGCCGTTATGCTGCCGAAATTCCGATCGTTCGTTCGTCCGATCGTTTGATCGTTCGTCCGATCGTTCATGGTTCGTTCGTCCGATCGTTCGATCGTTCGTTCGTTCGTTCGTCCAAATAATCCTTTTCCTGCCGTTATGCTGCCAAAATTCCGATCATTCGTTCGTTCGATCATTCGATCGTTCATCGTTCGTTCATAGTTCCTATTCATCGTTCATCGTTCGTTCATCGTCACTATTTACCGTTACTATTTACTGTTACTTTTTACCGTTACTATTTACCGTTATTATTTACCGTTACTATTTACCGTTACTTTTTACCGTCACTATTTATCGTTACTATTTACCGTCACTATTTTACCGTTACTATTTTACAGTCACTATTTACCGTTACTATTTACCGTTACTATTTACCGTCACTATTTACCGTTACTATTTACCGTCACTATTTTACCGTTACTATTTACCGTCACTATTTTACCGTCACTATTTACCATCACTATTTACCGTTACTTTTTACCGTCACTATTTACCATCACTATTTACCGTCACTATTTACCGTTAGTATTCACCGTTACTATTCATCGATCATCCAATCACCCCAAATTTCAACTACTCATCCATCATGCTGTCCAGTCTACCTAAGACCAGCCAGACCCATATTCCAGCTATACAAACTCCGGTGACTGTGATTTTCCTTCCAGTGGGAACTTCCCATCTGGTCACCCATCCTAGGTTTCTCTAAGTTGAGCACGCTTAACTTGAGATTCCTTCGAACCAGGCTTCCAAACTCAGATTCCAATAATTCTCGTTTCTAAATTCTTATCAAACTATTCCCTATCCAACCATGTCATCCCTTAAGCATGGTTCATATTCCAGAAAACTCCCAAAATACTCTCGTCCCATATTCTGCCTATAACTCTCTTGTTCATACTAAGTCAGACGATTCATTCGTCACTATTCTCACCAACAGTGAACTTCACTGTGCTACACCACATACACCTAGCTATAAATACACCCAGCTACCCTCTCCCTCTCCACACACACTCAACACCCTCAGCCAAGGAAAACACCCCACCCACTCAGTTACTCCGCTCTGCCGGCTACACGCATAGTGTCGCTTCGCCTCCAATCCACCCTCCTGTTATCGGAGCGTTCGTGTCGTCTCGTGGAGGCCAGATCTGTAAGTCTACGCCAGGCGGTGGAGCCAGAAGCCAGTTCCGCGAGCTCCCCTTCCCCCTTCGCCGAATAAGCACGACAAGCTCACTGGATCCCTTTGATGCATAAATTACCTATGTTTTTCAACCACAACCCTCAGCCTGTTATTTTATGCATGATATGATTTTGAGACAAGTTATTATGGCCACCTAGCCGCTTGCTGCAATCAATCCCTGATATATTTGTTACAAATGATTTGAGGAAAGGTGTGAGTTTTCAAAAGAAAATGCTTTTCAAAATGTGTATGATGAAGGGTTTTCACCCTTATCACCTTGTGAGTGGGATAATCAGGGACTCCCTGGTTTAGGGGAGGGCCTAAGGTGATGGCTCAGCTGGTTTAGGCGTGAGCAGAAGGATTGTCCCCTCGTATAAGGACTGGTTTGTCATCTTTCACTACCTGTACTCATGATAAGTACAACCACTCGAGACTGTGTGGGCAGTCACTCAATCTGAACTCGTACGGTCCAACCCCAGGGTTAGGAAGGCTGGGGAGCACCGGGAGGATAAGGAGGGGGAATGTTTTGTCCGGTTTGGACATGGCGGTGGCCTGACTCCTTTCGGTATAACCGTTAAGGTTAGGACATGCGAGGAAAGAAAGAGATTCGGCATTCGGGCCTCACGACGGTGAGATCGCAGAAACCGGACTAGTGGGTAAAGTGTACACCTCTGCGCAGAGTTTGAAAACCTATTCGAATAGTCCGTGTCCACAGGAATGGACGAGTCTGGTATGGTATGACAATTAATGTTTGGTTTTCATAAAAGGCTGCGTTTGAGAAAAATGGTTTTTAAAAGGTTCGGCGGTTGAGCCGTGAGCTATGGTGGACGGGAAGTCCAGTAGCTGTTTTTGAAAAGGAAAACCAGTGAGAAACTGCTGAGATACCTGGATGGTTTAGTCCAGGGGATTTTTGTTCTAATAGTGAAAAACTTCCTGCTCCTTTGGGAGAGGATGCACTTTGCAAAATACAAAATGTTTTACAAAACAACCCTGCATAAAATATTGTTGTTTCTGCAAAATATCCTGAGCTCCACATATTCCATGCATTATATCTGATTTCCCCATTCCGTGGGTGAAGGTGGGCTGCTGAGTACGTTTGTACTCACCCTTGCTTATTTGTTGTTTTTCAGAAAAAGGAGATCGGGTAAGAGTTACGACTGTTCCCAACCTTGCCTGTGGCTGTTGGACCGCTGATTTGCTTCACTGCGTATATCGGGCTGCTTCAGCCCCACTCTGATGATATGTCCCGAGTTGTGGACCAACTCTTAAAGTTGTTTGCCACCTTTATAGGTTTGTCGTTTAATCAGATCTGTAATCATCTGATGTATAAATGTGTTTACTAGCCTCCTGGGACTAGTAATTGTATCACATTTGAGTCCCAGAGGATTGGGGACGCTTCATGTGCCAACCACCAGGGTAAAGCTGAATCACGACCTCCCCCGAGTTCAGCCTCGGGCGCAACAAGGAGCTCCGCTTCGCCCGACCTCAGGCCTCGGCCTCAGCCTCGGCCTCAGGAGAAGGTCTCCGCCTCACCCGACCCTAGGCCTCGGCCTCAGCCTCGGCCTCGGGAGGAGTCTCATCCTCGCCCGACCTCGGCCTCGGCCTGAGGAAAAGTCTCCGCCTCGCCCAACCTCGGCCTCGGACCGACTACGCTACAGGGGATACATCATTACCCTACCGCTAGCTAGCCACTCCTTGCTACAAAGGAACCAGACTGGAGTCACATCAAACTACTCCGATAGCAGGTAATGATGGTTCCCCGCGTGCGACCATGACGTCGATGGTTCTCAGCTCCTTACGGAAGCAAGGAAACGTCAGCAGGACCCCGGGCCGCACCGTCAGCTACGCTTCTACGGGGCTCAAGCACTTCTCCGACGACCACGATAGCACGTGTACAGGGCTCAAGACACTTCTCCGCCAGCCACGTTAGCACATAGCTACACCCCCATTGTACAGCTGGGCATCTCCTTGTATCTATAAAAGGGGATGTCCAGGGCCTTCCTAAGGGGAGAGGGACACAGGGACGGGGCGAGCGAAGAGAGCAGGCAGAGTAGGAGAAACGCAGAGGAGGCTAACTCAGACAGCTCACCTTAGGGCTAGACTCTCTTTCTCTCTCTCGCTCTCGCTCTCTCGCGACGCTTGTAACCCCTACTACGAGCACCCCGGTGCAAGATAATATAAGTCTCATCCTCCCGCTTGTGTTCCATCTTGCATCAACCCATCTGGGCAGGGACACGCAGCGATAAATTCACTAGTCGGTTGACGGTCCTCGCGGGTCCGAAACGTCGACAGTTGGCACGCCAGGTAGGGACCTGCTGCGTGTTGACAAACACTTTCCCGTTGAGTTCCAGATGGGTAGCCTTCAGCAGCCTCTTCAGCCCAGGACGGTGCTCCGCTTTGGGAGTCTCGAGTTCATGTTCCGTGATGGTAGCTATGACATGATACTCCTCCCCTCGCAGCACGACAACAACAACGGTCGTTGGCTCGCCCAGTGGCGGCGAACTCAACGACGGCATCTCCCCGTGGCGGAAGAGGAACACCCGGGTTTGTCCTGCCACCCTCCTCGCCGGAGGAGGAGAAGACGGGGCAACCGTGGCCAGGCAGGAGGCGGCACCTCGTCGGCTGTCGGGCCAGAGCGAGTCGATGACGCCGGCACCCCTGCGGGGGACATGTCGGGTGTTGTCCTCGCACCTGAGACAACGACGGGTGTCGCTTCCTAGCAACGTGCCAACCCCAACCGGACTGATGACGCCAGCACCCTCGCAAAGGACTTATTAGGCGTCAGCCTCGTACCTGAGATAACGGTGCATTCCGTCCCTGATGCGACTTCACCACCGTCCATCAACCAAGAGGTACCATCCGCTTTCCACCCTGTTCCCTTTAGATTCGGCTTCGATCCACCAAGCGACCTCGCTTCGGTGAGCGCTTTCGCAAGGGCATATCCTGACCTTCCAGGGTATCATATGTGGTCAACTTGGGACCGACTGACGGCCGTCTCAACCTTCAGACTCGCGGGTTCCGAGGAAGAGGACGACCTCGACTTAGGTTGGGATTTTTCCGGACTCAGTGATCCCAGTGCATGCGAGACTTCATGTCCGCATGTGACTACTGCCTCTCTGGTTGCTCTGACGATGGCCGCAGCCTTGACGACGAGGGTTACGACCCAAGTCGCGAGTGTTTCCACATCGATCAGGGGGATCACGACGAAGACAACCACCTCGGCATACCAGAGGATGACGACGCCCCTGCGCCTGCGTCTCGCGTTGAGATCCCGCGGGAGCTAGCTGTGGTCCGAGTCACTGTGGGGGGTCAGGACACACAGCTCGAGCAACTCCGCGAGATGCAGGCCAAGCTTGACGAAGAAGCAGGGCGACTCGTGCAGCTCTGACAAAACATCGAGCAGGAGTGGGCAGGCCGAGCACTCGCCGTATAGGTGTACATTTGGGCCGGGCCTGATGGGCCGGCCCGAGCACGGTAAAAAAGCACGGCCCAGGCACGACACGACATGGCACGAAATATTTTAGTGTCAGGCCGGCACGGCCCGATATATCGGGCCGGGTTTGGGCCGAGGTCACGGCCCATGGGCGGGCACGAGCACGACCCGTTTAAGGCAGGCACGAAATGGCCCATATAGAGGCACGAAAAGGCCCATATATTTATTAAAATCACACTTCATTCCGCACTCTCATGTACTTGATAAAGAACACAAAGCTATAGATAATGTTAGTTAGATGTTTTTTGTAGCTTTGAATTAGAGTATGTGATGTAATTTTATTTTTGTTATGAATATTAGATAATAAACTGAACTTACAAACTTTATTTAGAGCTGATTATACTCTTTTTCTTTCTAACAAAATGATTTGTAAACGAGGTAGTCATTGCAGAGCTCTAGTAACTTAATACAAATATTAAGTTTGCTTTTGGTCAAATTTATTTGTCTTATCTTTTATTTGTTTTATTAAATTGTTTTGAATTTTGGGCTCTGATGTGAATTTTGGGCCCTGATGTGAATTTCGGGCCAAAAACTGCATTTCGGGCCAAAAAATGAATTTCGGGCCCTAATGTGAATTTCGGGCTTTTATAAATTTGGGCCGCCCGAAATGAGCCCGGCACGTTTAAGCAATTACGGGCCGGGCCGTGGGCCGAGGGCTAGGCCCATGGGCCGGCCCGGCATGGCCCGAAATTCAAACGAGCCGAGCCGGCCCAAAATTCAAACAATACGGGCCTTTTCGGGCTTGGGCCGGGCCGGGCCGGGTGGCCTGAATGTACACCTATAACTCGCCGGAGGAGCGCATCATCGGGCCCGGGACGTCCAGCGTCGTATCGTTGACGATGCCAGGGCAGGACTGCCCCCGACATTTAGCAGGGTCGGCCAGAACCTGGCTACAGCGGCGATGCTACTTCGAACAAAGCCGGAGCCATCCACCACCGAGGGGCGACGTATCCAGGGCGAACTCAAGGATCTCCTGGAAGATGCTACAGTTCGACGGGCCGAAAGCTCTGCCTCCCGAAGGCGAGGGTGCCCCTCGGAGCATCGCGCAACGTCCTCCCGACGCATGCGGGAGGCCTCGGTCCGCACCGAGCGCCCACGGGACGGGACGCCTGCAGCCCCGGACCACCTCGGCAGCGAACAACACCGTCGCGACCGTCGAGCCCGCCTCGAGGAAAGGGTGCACCGAGGCTACCACCCCAAGCGCGGAGGACGCTACGACAGCAGGGAGGATCAGAGCCCCTCGCCCGAACCACCAGGTCCGCGAGTCTTAAGCCAGGCCATACGACGGGCGCCGTTCCCGGCCCGGTTTCGAGCCCCGACTACCATCACCAAATACTCGGGGGAGACAAGGCCGGAGTTGTGGCTTGCGGATTACCGGCTGGCATGCCAGTTGGGAGGGACGGACGACGACAACCTCATCATCCGCAACCTCCCCCTTTTCCTCTCCGACGCTGCCCGAGCCTGGTTGGAGCATCTGCCTCCTGTGCAGATCTCCGACTGGGACGACCTAGTCAAGGCCTTCGCTGGAAATTTCCAAGGTACGTACGTGTGCCCTGGGAACTCATGGGATCTCCGAAGCTGCCGCCAGCAGCCAGGGGAATCCCTGCGATAGTACATCTGGCAGTTTTCAAAGCAGCGCACCGAGTTGCCTAACATCACCGACTCGGACGTCATCGAGGCATTCCTCGCCGGCACCACTTGCCGAGACCTGGTGAGCAAACTGGGACGCAAGACTCCCACCAAGGCGAGCGAATTGATGGACATTGCCACCAAGTTCGCCTCTGGTCAGGAGGCGGTCAAAGTCATCTTCCGAAGGATAAGCAGCCTCAGGGAAGACAGAAGGAAGACGCCCCTGAGGCGTCCGTCCAGCGTGGCATGAAGAAGAAGGCCAGGAAGAAGGCGCAAGCAAAATGCGACGCCGTTGACGCGGATCTCGTCGCTGCTGCCGAGCACAGGAACCCTCGGAAACCTCCCGGAGGGGCCAACATGTTTGACAAGATGCTCAAGGAGTCGTGCCCCTATCACAGGGGTCCCGTCAAGCACACCCTTGAAGAATGCGACATGCTCCGGCGTTACTTCAACAAGGCTGGACCCTCGGCAGAAGGTGGCAAGGACCAAGGCAACAACAAGAATGCGGGCGACAAGGAAGAGGAGTTCCCGGAGGTCCACATCTGCTTCATGATCTACGACGGACAAGTGGCGAATGCCTCGGCTCGGCGCCACAAGCAGGAGCACCGGGAGGTCTGCTCGGTGAAGGTAGCAGTGTCGGTCTACCTAGACTCGTCCGACATGCCCATCACCTTTGACCAAGGCGACCACCCCGACTGCGTACCAAGCCCAAGAAGGTACCCGCTCGTCGTCGACCCTATCATCGGCAACAATAGGCTCACCAAGGTCCTCATGGATGGAGGCAACAGCCTCAACATCATCTACGCTGAGACCCTAGGGCTCTTGGGGTCGATCTGCCCACGATCCGGGCCGGTGCTGCACCTTTTCATGGGATCGTCCCCGGTAAGCGCGTCCTGCCGCTTGGGCAACTTGATTTGCCTGTCTGCTTCGAAACTCCCTCCAACTTCCGAAAGGAAACCCTCACTTTCGAGGTGGTTGGGTCCCGAGGGACCTATCACACGGTGCTGGGAAGACCGTGCTACACCAAGTTCATGGACGTCCCCAACTACACGTACCTTAAGCTCAAGATGCCAGGCCTCAACGGAACTATCACCGTCGGATCCACGTACCGCCACGCTTACGAGTGCGACGTAGAATGCGTGGAGTACGCCGAGGCCATCGCCGAGTCCGAGGCCCTCATCGCCGACCTGGATCGCCTCTCTAAGGAGGCACCAGATGCGAAGCGCCATGCCGGCAGCTTCGAACCGGCCGAGGCGGTTAAGTCTGTCCCTCTCGACCCCAGCAACGACGCTGGTAAGAAAGTCAGGATCGGCTCCGAGCTCGACCCCAAATAGGAAGCAGTGCTCGTCAACTTTCTCCGCGCAAACGCTGAAATTTTTGCGTGGAGTCCCTCGAACATGCCCGGCATACCGAGGGATGTCGCCGAGCACTCACTGGACATCCGAGCCGGTGCCCGACCCGTGAAGCAGCCCCTGCGCCGCTTTGATGAAGAAAAGCGCAGGGCCATAGGCGAAGAGGTCCACAAGCTGATGGCTACAGGGTTCATCAAAGATGTATTCCATCCAGAATGGTTAGCTAACCCTGTGCTTGTAAAGAAAAAAGGTGGGAAATGGAGGATGCGCGTAGACTACACTGGTTTAAACAAAACATGTCCAAAGGTTCCCTACCCTCTGCCTCGCATCGATCAAATTGTGGACTCCACTGCTGGGTGTGAAACCCTGTCATTCCTCGACGCCTATTCAGGCTATCACCAAATCAAGATGAAAGAGTCCGACCAGCTCGTGACTTCTTTTATCACACCTTTTGGCATGTATTGTTATACTACTATGCCATTTGGCTTGAGGAATGCAGGTGCAACCTACCAAAAGGTGCATGAACCATGTGTTCGGGGAGCACATCGGCAGAACGGTCGAGGCTTAGGTCGACAACATCGTTGTCAAGACAAGGAAGGCCTCCGACCTCCTCTCCGACCTCGAAGTAACTTTCGGGTGCCTGCGTTCAAAGGGCGTAAAACTCAATCCCGAGAAGTGTGCCTTCGGATTCCCCCGAGGCATGCTCCTGGGATTCATCGTCTCTGAACGAGGCATCGAGGCCAACCCGAAGAAAATCGCAGCCATCACCAACATGGGACCAATCAAAGATTTAAAAGGAGTACAAAGAGTCATGGGATTCCTTGCGGCTCTGAGCCGCTTCATCTCGCGCCTCGGCGAGAAAGGATTGCCCTTGTACTGCCTCTTAAGGAAGGCCGAGCGATTCACTTGGACCCCCGAGGCCGAAGAAGCCCTCGGAAACCTTAAAACACTCATTACTAATGCGCTCATCTTGGTGCCACCCGCTGAGGCAGAAGCCCTCTTGATCTACATAGCTGCAACCACTCAGGTGGTCAGCGCCGCGATCGTAGTCGAGAGACGAGAAGAGGGGCATGCACTGCTCATCTAGAGGCCGGTCTACTTCATCAGCGAGGTGCTATCCGAGACCAAGATCCGCTACCCACAAATCTAGAAGCTACTGTACGCAGTGATTCTGACACGGCGAAAGTTGCGACACTACTTCGAGTCTCATCCGGTGACTGTGGTGTCATCCTTCCCCCTGGGAGAGATCATCCAGTGCCGAGAGGCCTCGGGTAGGATAGCAAAATGGGCAGTGGAACTCATGGGCGAAACACTTTCATTCGCTCCTCGGAAGGCCATAAAATCGCAAGTCTTGGCAGACTTCCTGGCTGAATGGGTCGACACCCAATTACCGACAGCTCCAATAAAGCCTGAACTTTGGACCATGTACTTCGATGGGTTGCTTATGAAAACAGGAGCAGGTGCTGGCTTGCTCTTCATCTCACCCCTCGGGAAACATGTGCGCTACGTACTACGCCTCCATTTTCCGGCGTCAAACAACGTGGCCGAATACGAGGCCTTGGTTAATGGACTGCGCATCGCCGTCGAGCTAGGGGTTCGGCGCCTCGATGCTCGTGGCAACTCGCAACTCGTCATTGACCAGGTCATGAAGAACTCCCACTGTCGCGATCGAAAAATGGAGGCCTATTGCGATGAAGTTCAGCGCTTGGAAGACAAGTTCTACGGGCTGGAACTCAACCATGTTGCTCGACGGTACAACGAGACCGCGGATGAGCTGGCGAAAATAGCCTCGGAGCGAATGACGGTTCCCCCGAACGTCTTCTCCAGGGACATATATCAACCATCCGTAAAAATCGACGACGCGCCCGAACCGGAGGAGACCTCAGCCCAGCCCGAGGTACCCTCGGCCGCCGAGGGTGAGGCCCTATGCGTTGAGGGAGAGCAGAACAGGGTTGCGCCAAACCAAAACTGGCAGACCCCGTACCTGGAATATCTCCTCCGAGGAGAGCTGCCCCTCGACAAGGCCGAAGCTCGGCGACTGGCTCAACGCGCCAAGTCGTTCGTTTTACTAGGTGATAAAAAAGAGTTGTACCACCGCAGCCCCTCAGGCATTCTCCAATGATGCATATTCGTCGCCCAAGGACAAGAGCTATTACAAGAAATACACTCGGGGGCTTGCGGTCACCATGCAGCACCTCGGGACCTCGTGGGAAACACTTTCCGACAAGTTTTCTACTGGCCGACCGCGGTGGCCGACACCACTAGGATTGTATGCTCCTGCCGAGGGTGTCAATTCTATGTGAGACAGACGCACCTGCCCGCTCAAGCCCTGTAGACAATACCTATCACTTGGCCGTTTGCCGTATGGGGTCTAGACCTCATCGGTCCCTTGCAGAAGGCACCCGGGGGCTTCACGCACCTGCTGGTCGCCATCGACAAATTCTCCAAGTGGATCGAGGTCCGACCCTTAACCAGCATCGGGTCCAAGCAGGCGGTGACGTTCTTCACAAATATCATCCACCGCTTTGGGGTCCCAAACTCCATCATCACCGACAACGGCACGCGGTTCACTGGGAAAAAGTTCCTGGACTTCTGCGAAGACCACCACATCCGTGTGGACTGGGCCGTCGTAGCTCACCCAATGACAAATGGGTAGGTGGAGCGCGCCAACGGTATGATTTCGCAGGGACTAAAACCGAGGATCTACAACGACCTCAACAAGTTTGGTGGACAGCTACGTCGCTTTTATCCTTAAAATGTTTCAAGTCGTTCATGTATCTCGTTTTCTTTACATGCATAAATAAAGTCTAACCATCAAGGAAGGATCAGCCTTGCCTCGGCAAAGCCCGACCCTCCCTCGGGGGCTAGAAGGGGGAAACCCGCTCTGCGTCAAAATTTTCCTCGGAAAAGTTTTCTGGCAAAACGACTTTTGTGCTTTTCGACTATATCGATAACAAAATCCTAAAAACGACGAGAGGGACCTTAAACGGCAAGGCCGACCGAGCCGAGGGACTCATACGCCTCCGGGATACGGATACCTCACTCATCGCCTTCCGCGAAAAGTAACTCACGCTCGAATAAGTGATTCTGCTACCGACGAACAAGTCCTAACGCACGAAACAAGAGGAAAGAAAATGACTTTCGTGCTTTTTGACTATATCGATAATGGAATCCTAAAAACGACGAGAGGAACACTTAAATGGCAAGGCCGACCGAGCCGAGGGACTCCTACGCCTCCGGGATACGGATACCTCACTCATCACCTTTTGTAAAAAGTAACTCACAATCAGACTAGGGATTCTGCTACCGACGAACAAGTCCTAACGCACGAAACGAGAGGAAAGAAAACGCAGCTTTATAACCCGACAATAAAAATGTTTAGGCCTCAGTGAAAGTCGCCTAGAGGGGGGGTGAATAAGGCGAATCTGAAATTTACAAACTTAATCACAACTACAAGCCGGGTTAGCGTTAGAAATATAATCGAGTCCGAGAGAGAGGGTGCAAAACAAATCGCAAGCGAATAAAGAGTGTGACACGCGGATTTGTTTTACCGAGGTTCGGTTCTTGCAAACCTACTCCCCGTTGAGGTGGTCACAAAGACCGGGTCTCTTTAAACCCTTTCCCTCTCTCAAACGGTCCCTCGGACCGAGTGAGCTTCTCTTCTCAAATCAATTGGGAACCAAACTTCCCGCAAGGACCACCACACAATTGGTGTCTCTTGCCTTGTTTACAATTGAGATGATCGCAAGAACGAATGAGAAAAAGAAGCAATCCAAGCGCAAGAGCTCGTAAGAACACAACAAATCTCTCTCACTTAACACTAAAGCTTTTGTGGAATTGGGAGAGGATTTGATCACTTTGGGTGTGTCTAGAATTGAATGCTAGAGCTCTTGTAAGTAGTTGGAAGGTGGAAAACTTGGATGACTTCAATGTGGGGTGGTTGGGGGTATTTATAACCCCAACCACCAAACTAGCCGTTTGGTGGAGGCTGCTGTCGCATGGCGCACCGGACAGTCCGGTGCGCCACCGGACACTGTCCGGTGCGCCAGCCACGTCACCAGGTCGTTGTGGGCCCGCCTGGTTGTCCGGTGGTGCACCGGTCAAGCCCTGTAGGCTGTCTGGTGTGCCACCCGCGCGTGCTCTGACTTCTGCGCGCGCTGGCGCACATTCAATGCGCCTGCAGTCGACCGTTGGCGCAAAGTAGCCGTTGCTCCGCTGGCTCACCGGACAGTCCGGTGTGCACCGGACATGTCCGGTGAATTATAGCGGAGCGGAAATCCGAAGCTGGCGAGTCCAGAGCCGCTCTCCTCTGGAGCACCGGACACTGTCCGGTGGTGCACCGGACAGTCCGGTGAATTATAGCGGATCCCTCTAAAAATTCCCGAAGGTGAAGAGTTGGGCGTCGAGTTCCCTGGTGCACCGGACACTGTCCGGTGGTGCACCGGACAGTCCGGTGCGCCAGACCAGGGCACACTTTGGTTATCCCTTGCTCTCTTTGTTGAACCCATTTCTTGGTCTTTTTATTGGCTTAGTGTGAACCTTTGGCACCTGTTTAACTTATACACTAGAGCAAACTAGTTAGTCCAATTATTTGTGTTGGGCAATTCAACCACCAAAATCAATTAGGAACATAGGTGTAAGCCTAATTCCCTTTCAATCTCCCCCTTTTTGGTGATTGATGCCAACACAAACCAAAGCAAGTATAGAAGTGCATAATTGAACTAGTTTGCATAATGTAAGTGCAAAGGTTACTTGGAATTGAGCCAATATAAATACTTATAAGATACACATGGATTGTTTCTTTATTTTTAACATTTTGGACCACGCTTGCACCACATGTTTTGTTTTTGCAAATTCTTTTGTAAATTCTTTTCAAAGTTCTTTTGCAAATAGTCAAAGGTAAATGAATAAGATTTTGTGAAGCATTTTCAAGATTTGAAATTTTCTCCCCCTGTTTCAAATGCTTTTCCTTTGACTAAACAAAACTCCCCCTTAATGAAATCCTCCTCTTAGTGTTCAAGAGGGTTTTAAGATATCGATTTTGAAAATACTACTTTCTCCCTCTTTTCAACACAATAAGATACCAATTTAAAATTAGGTGGTGGTGCGGTCCTTTTGCTTTGGGCTAATACTTTCTCCCCCTTTGGCATGAATCGCCAAAAACGGATACTTTGAGTGAAGTATAAGCCCTTTTCCTAACTACTTTCTCCCCTTTGGCAAATAAAACATGAGTGAAGATTATACCAAAGACGGAGAGTTGCTCGGAGCGACGGCGAAGGATGAGTTACGGAGTGGAAGCCTTTGTTTTCGACGAATACTCCAATTCCCTTTCAATACACCTATGACTTGGTTTGAAATAGACTTGAAAACACATTAGTCATAGCATATATAAAAGAGATATGATCAAAGGTATACTTATGAGCTATGCATGCAAGACATCAAAAGAAATTCCTAGAATCAAGAATATTTAGCTCATGCCTAAGTTTGTTAAAAGTTTGTTCATCAAGTGGCTTGGTAAAGATATCGGCTAATTGATCCTTAGTGTTAATATATGCAATCTCGATATCTCCCTTTTGTTGGTGATCCCTCAAGAAATGATACCGAATGGCTATGTGTTTAGTGCGGCTATGCTCAACGGGATTATCCGCCATGCGGATTGCACTCTCATTATCACATAGAAGAGGAACTTTGGTTAATTTGTAACCATAGTCCCTAAGGGTTTGCCTCATCCAAAGTAGTTGCGCGCAACAATGACCTACGGCAATATACTCGGCTTCGGCGGTAGAAAGAGCTACGGAATTTTGCTTCTTTGAAGCTCAAGACACCAAGGATCTTCCCAAGAACTGGCAAGTCCCCGATGTGCTCTTTCTATTAATTTTACACCCTGCCCAATCGACATCTGAATAACCAATTAAATCAAATGTGGATCCCCTAGGATACCAAAGCCCAAACTTAGGAGTATAAACTAAATATCTCAAGATTCGTTTTACGGCCGTAAGGTGAGCTTCCTTAGGGTCGGCTTGGAATCTTGCACACATGCATACGGAAAGCATAATATCCGGTCGAGATGCACATAAATAGAGTAAAGAGCCTATCATCGACCGGTATACCTTTTGATCCACGGACTTACCTTCCGTGTCGAGGTCGAGATGCCCATTGGTTCCCATGGGTGTCTTGATGGGCTTGGCATCCTTCATCCCAAACTTGCTTAGAATATCTTGAGTATACTTTGTTTGGCTAATGAAGGTGCCCTCTTGGAGTTGCTTCACTTGAAATCCCAAGAAGTACTTCAACTCCCCCATCATAGACATCTCGAATTTCTGTGTCATGATCCTACTAAACTCTTCACATGTAGATTCGTTAGTAGACCCAAATATAATATCATCAACATAAATTTGGCATACAAACAATTTTCAAATGTTTTGGTAAAGAGTGTAGGATCGGCCTTTCCGACTTTGAATCCATTAGTGATAAGGAATTCTCTAAGGCATTCATACCATGCTCTTGGGGCTTGCTTGAGCCCATAAAGCGCCTTAGAGAGATTATAAACATGGTTGGGGTACTCACTATCTTCAAAGCCGGGAGGTTGCTCAACATAGACCTCTTCCTTGATCGGTCCATTGAGGAAGGCACTCTTTACGTCCATTTGATAAAGCTTGAAGCCATGGTAAGTAGCATAGGCCAATAATATACGAATTGACTCAAGCCTAGCTACGGGTGCATAAGTTTCACCGAAATCCAAACCTTTGACTTGTGAATATCCTTTGACTACAAGTCGGGCTTTGTTCCTTGTCACCACACCATGCTCATCTTGCTTGTTGCGGAAAACCCATTTGGTTCCTACAACATTTTGATTAGGACGTGGAACCAAATGCCATACCTCATTCCTAGTGAAGTTGTTGAGCTCCTCTTGCATCGCCACCACCCAATCCAAATCTTGTAGTGCTTCCTCTACCCTATGTGGCTCAATAGAGGAAACAAAAGAGTAATGTTCACAAAAGTGTGCAACACGAGATCTAGTGGTTACCCCCTTATGAATGTCGCCGAGGATGGTGTCGACGGGGTGATCTCGTTGGATTGCTTGGTGGACTCTTGGGTGTGGCGGTCTTGGTTCTTCATCCTCCTTGTCTTGATCATTTGCATCTCCCCCTTGATCATTGTCGTCATCTTGAGGTGGCTCATCTCTTTGATCTTCTCCTTCATCAACTTGAGCCTCATCCTCATTTTGAGTTGGTGGAGATGCTTGCGTGGAGGAGGATGGTTGATTTTGTGCATTTGGAGGCTCTTCAGATTCCTTAGGACACACATCCCCAATGGACATGTTCCTTAGCGTGATGCACGGAGCCTCTTCATCACCTATCTCATCAAGATCAACTTGCTCTACTTGAGAGCCGTTAGTCTCATCAAACACAACGTCACAAGAAACTTCAACTTGTCCAGAGGACTTGTTAAAGACTCTATATGCCCTTGTGTTTGAATCATATCCTAGTAAAAAGCCTTCTACAGTCTTAGGAGCAAATTTAGATTTTCTACCTCTTTTAACAAGTATAAAGCATTTGCAACCAAAGACTCTAAAATATGAAATATTGGGCTTTTTACCGGTTAGGAGTTCGTACGATGTCTTCTTGAGGATTCGGTGTAGATATAATCGGTTGATGGCATAGCAAGCGATGTTGACCGCCTCGGCCCAAAGCCGATCCGAAGTCTTATACTCATCAAGCATGGTCCTTGCCATGTCCAATAGAGTTCTATTCTTCCTCTCCACTACACCATTTTGTTGTGGCGTGTAGGGAGAAGAGAACTCATGCTTGATGCCCTCCTCATCAAGGAAGCCTTCAATTTGAGAGTTCTTGAACTCCGTCCCGTTGTCGCTTCTTATTTTCTTGATCCTTAAGCCGAACTCATTTTGAGCTCGTCTCAAGAATCCCTTTAAGGTCTCTTGGGTATGAGATTTTTCCTGCAAAAAGAATACCCAAGTGAAGCGAGAATAGTCATCCACAATAACTAGACAGTACTTACTCCCGTCGATGCTTATGTAAGCAATCGGGCCGAATAGATCCATGTGTAGGAGCTCCAGTGGCCTGTCAGTTGTCATGATGTTCTTGTGTGGATGATGAGCACCAACTTGCTTCCCTGCTTGGCATGCGCTACAAATCCTGTCTTTCTCAAAATGAACATTTGTTAATCCTAAAATGTGCTCTCCCTTTAGAAGCTTATGAAGATTCTTCATCCCAACATGGGCTAGTCGGCGGTGCCATAGCCAACCCATGTGAGTTTTAGCAATTAAGCAAGTGTCGAGTTCAGCTCTATCAAAATCTACCGAGTATAGCTGACCCTCTAAGACTCCCTTAAATGCTATTGAATCATCACTTCTTCTAAAGACAGTGACACCTATATCAGTAAATAGACAATTGTAGCCCATTTGACATAATTGAGAAATAAAAAGCAAATTGTAATCTAAGGAATCTACAAGAAAAAAATTGGAAATTGAATGATCAGGAGATATAGCAATTTTACCCAATCCTTTGACCAAACCTTGATTTCCATCCCCGAATGTGATAGCTCGTTGGGGATCTTGGTTTTTCTCATAGGAGGAGAACATCTTCTTCTCCCCTGTCATGTGGTTTGTGCACCCGCTGTCGATGATCCAACTTGAGCCCCCGGATGCATAAACCTACAAAACAATTTTAGTTCTTGACTTTAGGTACCCAAATGGTTTTGGGTCCTTTGGCATTAGACACAAGAACTTTGGGTACCCAAACACAAGTCTTGGAGCCCTTGTGTTTGCCCCCAACATACTTGGCAACTACTTTGCCGGATTTGTTAGTTAACACATAAGATGCATCAAAAGTTTTAAATGAAATGCTATTGTGACACCCCAGTGTCACTCAGGGTTTTTCTCAAAATGCCAAACCAAGAACCATCATTTTATGTGAACCAAAGTAAGCATGAGCAACAAAACAATTTAAGTGAGAAAGAATTCACCAAGTATATACTTAAAAGTGTCATGGTCAACACAATTGAGACTTTTGAAAGACAAGAATGTGCAACCCTAATTCAAAACCCTAAGTAAGCCCCATGAACAAAATTCAAGAAGGTAAGAAAAAGGGAATGAAAAGTTTAAAATTTTGAGTTGAGCCAATTATATAAGTTAAAGTGTATTTATTAAGCAACAAGAAAGATTGAGAAGGCTTAGCCAAAATGACTCAAATAAATCCCCAAATCAGCCCTTGATCAATGAACCCTTAGAGAAATTCAGATTTCTGAATTTCTGAATTTCAGACCTCTTCTCAAAGCTCATCTGTGTTCTCTGCATTTCCAAACTCAAAGCCAGAAGATCCAAATATCAAAGTCGTGCCAAATTACCTTGAACACATTCTGGGAAAGTTTGAACTCAAACCAAATTCATTTGACACGGTTTTGGCGCAGCTTAACCTCGGGACCAGGCATTCTGACACTGGCACCTTGGTGACGCTACAACTCCCTGTCCCTAGCCTAAAACCGCACGTCGTCCATACACAAAAGACAAAGCTTGGTCTGGTGAACAAATCCCTTGCAGTGATCTTGCCCAAATTCGCGAAGATTTGCTCCCAATCGGCGCTTGAACAGGGGCAGAGGCAACGAGAACACGTGTTCGACCGCGGCTGACACCCCTGGTTCACGCCCGTTCGCGCACCGCGCCTCCCAGTGCACGCCCGCGCGCACTCGCCGGTCCACGACCGCCCGTGCACCGCGCCGTGCCTATAAAGCCTTCCCAGGCGCGCCCCACTTCGCCCCGCACTCACCCTCACCGACCAGCCCCTTTCCCTTAGCTCCGGCGAGCTTAATTCCGCCCGCCATTGCCGCCAAAGCTTCGGCCACCGTGGCCAGCCCCCTCCAGCCATCCTCTGGGCAGGCCAGTGCTTTGGCTAGCTCCACTAGTAGCCCGTGAAGCTCGCCAAGCCCTCGGACCCGACCGGACTTCACCGGAGGCCCGAGATCGACCTCACCGGACTTCGGTCTTCCGCCGCCGCGCGTGGACCGAGCTATCTAGTGAGTCTCCGCCCAATTCCTTTCGCTCATGTCTTCTCTGGCATCCCGTGGACCTCCCTGACCTATCTGATTAAACTATCTCGCCGTGACCAGGCCGGTCTCCTCGCCGCCGACGAGCATCCCCGCCTGCGTGCGTGGACCGACCGACTCCGGCCATCTCCGACGGCGTTCCGCACACCGTTGTGATCCCCGCGACCTCCCCTTCATCCTCGACCACTTCACCGGAACAGTCTCGCCGCCGGTAAGCCCCTCCGCCCTTTTCTCCGCCGCGGCTACTGTTTAAGGTAGAAGAAGGACCTCAGGTTAGGATTTGTAGAACCCGAGGGGTTTTCTGTAATGTCAGTGACTCATGTGAATAGTAACCTAAGGACTGATTCGCGAAGGAAACTTAGAAAACCCGCCAGGGACCCCAGTGCAAAGTGGATTTCCATTTAATCTATTCAGTTATTCTTTTTAAATAACCAGAGAACTTAGAAAATCCATAACTTGATGAAATCTTAATAAAAAGTTGTCAAACCAATTTTGCTAGCTCTGGAATATTATGACCTATCATTTAAAAATGGTAAACCCCACACTTTCTGTTCAAATTTTTAGAGTTTAAAATTAAAAACAGAAACCCACTAAACCTTGTTTAATTAAGGGAAATTTGTTTTTCTTTTGTGCTGAGCTTAAGAAAATTTGTAGATGTTTATACCTTATTTAGACACTGTTTAAAAATAGTAGGAACACCAGCATTGAAAAATATGATGTAGTTATTCATTTAAAGCTATTTTGTCCAAAACTTAGAGAAAATCAGAAAGGCCTTAGAAATTAAGGAACAGTGATTAAGATTATTTTCCTAGTTTACTTATGTAACAGAGAATCTAGGAAAAATACAGAGACCATTAATTTGGACCAGTTTTAAATTAAAATGATTTGTTTAGCCTTATATAGACTGAAAATCAATTATTAAAGAGGCAAAACTAAAACCAAAATGCTTAATAAAAATCCAGTGAACTTATAACCACCAGAGCCCCACTACAAAAATACAGAGCACCTCAGCCCAACTTTTTAAATAAGGAAAATAAATACAAAGTGATAATAAGGCATTTTCCAAATAAATCATAAACAACCCCTATCTATGTGATAATGGGCAACCAAAAATTTGCTAAGTCCATGATGAGATAAACCATCAGAGCAAAATGCAAACCCATGAAAAAGAAGTAAACCCATACCTTTTGCTAGTAATTTATGAGAAAGGCCATTTAATTCAAATAATGCAAACCACCCCTTCCCTTAAGCAAAAAGAGGCCAAACTTCAGAATTATTGCTCTTGCACAAAATACCAACTAAGAAAAATAAGAACTTTGTTGTTTGATGTTTTTCAAATATAGTGGTAGTAGAAAGCACCCATTTGGCCAGAAACTTTAAGAAAACCATAGGAAAATAATTAAAAGGTATTAATGACTAGAAATTTGTATCAAGTCATGTTATAACACCTAAAGGCCAGCAAAAATGAGTTTTAGAGAATTACCCACTGTTAAATAATAGTTGTAGTTCAAAGCACCCCTTCTGCCCTAAAATTTGGTAATTTTGTCCAGAGAAAACCATTCACTTTCTGATCCCCAAATTTTAAGACAGAGCAACACCCACCAGTAACAAGCCACTGTATTTTTTTGCAGAATTTTTGGAATTTTATAAAAGCAACTTGTAGTTCAAACCTACCCCAAAACATTAAAAGAATAAAAGAAAAGGAAAGAAGGAATAAACCTCATCCCAACAAGTCTAACTTGAGAACTTATCATTTATCACTAAGGCTTAAGAAGAATTCAGTGGAACCCCAAAAATAAACCTATCCCTTACCTTAGCTAAGTATAACCCAATTTACCAAGTATACCACTAAAGGGTTTTACATAAGTAAAGTTAACTTGTTTAAACTCAAAAGATCATACATCTTTAAAGTTGTAATTTCTAAAGCACATATCATATCATGCATATATCTTACGCATTGCATTCATTAGATTGTAATCTTGCCGACGGAGAGTACGTGCTCATCCCCGAGCAAGGACCTGTCCAAGAAGAGGACCAGGAGCAGGCTTCAGAGGCTGCTATTGAGGATCTCCCCGCAGCCCCAGCAATTGAAGGCAAGCCCCGGTTTTATGCATAACCATGTTATTATATGCTACTTTACTACACTTAATGCTTGTAGGATTGCAATGTGCACTTAAGTGTAGGAGTTGCTTGAAACCTCTAGTTGCATGAACTTAGGATTCCTTTTTGAGATGAATACTAGTATGCTAGGTCGAGTAGCTGCTTACTAATCAGGATCTCGGTAGAAGTCGAGTGATTTTCTAGCACTCGCGCGAGGTCAGGAATTGATTGTATTCATCTTGATAACGGGATTTATGTTGGTCTATGGACTTGGATCCAGGGAGGATGCCTTGTCCATGAGACGGGAAAAATGAATTAAGGATTAATGTGTGGATACCTGAGTCAAGCTTTTGAACGTACTAAGCACATGCCGGGAAAAATGGTAACCGGTAAACCTAGTACCTGAGTGAAGCCGGGCGCGGACTTTATCCCTCATGCGACCTGAGACTGGGTCTCCCATGCTAGCTATGGTGGGTACAAGTGCGGTCACTGCACGGCGGCAGCCGGGGTCAGTGGAGCATTGTATGCCAAGGCGGTGAGGCCTGGACGCGAACGGGGAATCGATGGGGACGGTTGTCTTGTGTGGGGTCGGAGTACCCTGACATGACGTGTGTTTAGGTTTACCTTGCAAGGTTTAAAACTCGATTCGAATCATCTGCTTCTCGCAGCTAATGAGACTGCTTGATTCCTTGTACTGCATCGAGTAAGAAGTGAAATGTGGATTATATGAGATAACTTGTTGATTGAGCTAATTGCTTGTTACCATGTATGCTTAGAAGGAGCAAATCTAGTTAAGTTAATGATGGTAGAATTTGGAAAGCTAAAAAAATTGACTTTAGAAACAGCTAGTGCTTTTGGCAAACCAAACCCCTCAGCCAAACAGCTGCATAGTCTAGAGGTAGAGGAGTAGACTCCTCACACCGGTTAAGTCTAGCTGAGTATTAGTATACTCAGCCTTGCTTGTTGCACCATTTTTGCAGGTACCATGCAGGATTTGGTTGATGGTGTGATTTGGCCTACCACCCTGCCACCGGGTTGGACGGTCGAGTGGGATGTGGCTCTGGCAGGAGAGGAGCATGAGGAGTAGTGGGCTAGGCCTTGCCCATTTCCTCATTACCGACGACATCGATTATCCGCTGCACTTTATTTTGTGAACCTTATTTGCTACTCAAAAACTCCGATTTATGTAATAACTCAGTACTTAATTTGAGGTTTCCTGTTTTATTGTATTTCTTCTGTGACTCACCTTCGAGTGAGATTGTGGAATTTGATCCTGGTTAAGTGGCTCTATCAGACTAGATCTGAGGGACTGACGGGTTATTCCGATTTAAGTGTGTTACGACCCCTGGGGCGTGGCTTAGGCACTTAAGCTGGAATAATTCGGGCGGTTCTGCCACAGCTGGTATCGGAGCAAATTCCACCATAGAGAAGGACAATAAACCATGAATACAAATTTTCAAAATCTAAAACTTGCCTAGAAACTACTACGGATCGTCAGGACTAGATCGCTAGACCTAGGACGAAAGGCCTTAGGCATAGAGGGAGAAATAGGTGGCTAATTAATTAGGCCCTGTGGGCCAATACCTATATTTTAAGGATGCCCTAAAAAGGCACCCTATCTTTCTTTTGAGAGGCAACGTTTCTTACAGCATGCATGCATTATAAAACACAAAGAGGAATTAAAATTTGAGCTAACCCCTTTTCTTTAGAACCATCCGGGCTCTCTTTTTCTTTTTCCTTCCACCATAATCTTTATCTTTGATTCCCTTCCGCAGATGAATTCACCCACCCCCGCCAGTGGAGGAGACTCTCGTTTCAGTTCTGACTTCCTTTCTCGATGGCTTTCCTTCCATCTTGTGGGAAGTGCTTAACTCCGCCGGTTACCCTACGCCCCCTTTGTACACGGTGCAGTTGTATGAGGAGCATCGGGTACCTCGTTGTCGGGTCTGGCTGACTTTGGAGGCTCATCCCCTTCAGCCGGGTTGGCGTTCTCTTGACTCTGAGACAATTGGACTCAGGACGGACGACACCGTTGAGGCAGCAGCCATGAAGACTCTGACGACTTTCTGTGGCTACCATCCCCTGGAGATGGTGATGCACCCCTTGGGACTCTTCCCTGCTGAGAAGAAGGATGATCCCATGTGGTGTAACCGCGTGAGCCATGTGAAGGATGTGTGGGCAATGTATCCTGACTTGGTTGGGAGGGTCACTGTTCAGTGCATGAGTGCGCTGTACTGCCTTCAGGCCCTTCAGAGCGATGCTATGACACTTCTTGCTAACACCATTCAGACTGCCAAGCTCACTCTCGACAGTCGGGAAGATTTTGTGGTCGACCTATCCACAGAGTTGGTGGAGAAGGATCTGCAGGTGGAAAGGCTGAGCCAGCGTATCGCTACCCTGGAGCAGCAAGTGGAGATCCGAGACAACACTATTGATGTCTTGGAGATCCAGATTCACGATGTGCAGAGGGAACTTGAGGAAGCCAATGACCACTTGGACATGCACTACCTGGAGATGGAGGCCAATGAAGCAGGAAGCGAGGGAGAAGAGGCTCCCGAGGAGCTAGGACCAGCCCCTGGTGCCAATGGGACTACCCCCGTGATGCCTCCTTCACCCGTATCCAGTGTCGCTTCCACCGCTCAGGGTTAAGCAGTCGCTTTGACATTTTTAGGGGATAGAAACCTATGCGAGCTTAGTAGCATCACATTTTGGACTAGGCTTATGGGTACTTTCCCCTGATTAATGTAACCCTGTAAACTTTTGATATCTGTGGGATCCTTGTCACCATGTTATCTTCATTTCGAACCTAATATTATGATTATGGCATTTTCCCTCCATATGAGATGATATCTTGTCGTTCGGAAATGTGAGTTGGGATAACAATGGCGACAATCTCTGTTTTCAGATGGCAGCTAGGCAGCGTCGCGGGCAGAATGAGCAAGCTCCCCCGCCACCTCCCCCAGCTCCCACAGTACAGGAGCTGATGGCCCAGCAGAATGAGATTCTGCGACAGCTCTTGCAGCGCCAGCCCCACCAACAGCATCATGGTGGAGGCCAGCATCAGCGACCTCTGGCTATGGCAACTTACCAGGAGTTTCTGAGCACGCAGCCGCCCTTGTTCACCAAGGCAGAGGATCCGTTGGACGCCGACGTATGGCTTCGCGTCGTCGAGTCCAAGTTTCCCCTCCTCACAGGATACTGCCCTGATGAGGCCAAGGCTCGCTTCGCCGCATAGCAGCTTCGCGGCCCTGCTCGGACTTGGTGGGACCACTTCCGTGCTATGCTCCCCGCTGATCGTGAAGTATCTTGGGAGGAATTCAAGACTGCCTTCAGAGGACACCACATTCCAGCTGGCATTCTTGATCGGAAGTTGAATGAATTTCTGGCCCTAAATCAAGGAACCCGCACGGTACTGCAGTATGCGCAAGCCTTCAATGACTTATGCCAGTATGCAGGGTATCATGCTGATTCTGATGAGAAGAAGAGGGATCGCTTTCGCAGGGGTCTCAATACCAAGCTGCGGGAACGACTCAACACTATCCGGGCTGATAGCTTCAATGAGTTGGTCAACATGGCCATCTCTCAGGAGGATTGCATTGTTGCTCACCGGGCAGAGAAGAAGAGAAAGGCACCAATGGCAGCACCGTTCGCTCAGGCTCAGAGGTTCCGGATTGTTTCTCACAATCAGAGCAGGGGTTTTCAGCAGCAGGCAGGCAGATGGGTGATCAGGCCACCTCAGCAGCAGCAGCAGGCACCCAACCGCTACCCAGCTCCCGCCCCAAGGAACAATCAGCCTCCGCAGCAGCAGCAGTTCCGCCAGGGCAATGGGAACAAGTGTTTCACTTGTGGCAATGTGGGCCACTATGCCAAGAATTGTCCCAGGAACCAGCAGAGGCAGATGCCAGCACCAAATCAAGACAAGGGAAGAAAGCAGAAGGTGCAAGTCAGGCAAGGGAAGCTCAACTTCACTGCTCTAGAGGAAGTACCAGAAGGAGCTCCTATCATGACCGGTACCTTTTCAGTTTATAATCAACCTGCTTTAATTCTGTTTGATTCTGGTGCATCTCATAGTTTCATTAGCCAAAAGTTCAGTGCTAAATGCAAACTGCCATTCTCTCACTCAAAAGGGTCATTCGTGATAGTCACACCTGGGGGTAAAATTGCAACTAATCAATTAAACCAAAGTGTGCCTATTCAACTGGGAAGCCACATTATCAAAACCACTCTTCTTGTGTTGGGATTGGAAAATGTGGACATTATTCTAGGGGCAAATTGGATGACCTTGCACCAAGTTGTGCTTGATGTAGCCAGTCGTACCGTGGAAGTTAATTCTCCTTTCTGCGGGAATTTCACTTTGATTCTGCCTAGTCAGGGTTCTTCTCAGTCATGTGCTTTCTCTATGACGGAGTTACCCCTAAAGAAGATCCCAGTGGTCTGTGAGTATGCAGATGTCTTTCCTGATGAATTGCCAGGAATGCCACCGGACCGGGATATTGAATTCGCCATCGAGTTGCAACCGGGAACGGCCCCAATTTCCAAGAGGCCCTACCGAATGCCACCCGCTGAGTTGGCAGAGTTGAAGAAGCAGTTACAAGAGTTGCTGGATAAGGGTTTTATTCGCCCAAGCACTTCGCCTTGGGGATGTCCAGCACTGTTTGTGAAGAAGAAGGATGAAAGCTTGAGGCTGTGTATAGATTACCGCCCTCTTAATGCGGTAACTATCAAGAACAAGTATCCTTTGCCTCGTATTGATGTTCTCTTTGACCAGTTGGTCGGAGCCAAGGTGTTTTCCAAGATAGACCTTCGCTCTGGCTACCATCAGATCAAAATACGAGCAAGTGATATTCCGAAGACGGCATTCTCAACCAGATACGGGCTATATGAATTCTTGGTGATGTCATTCGGGCTGACAAATGCACCAGCATATTTTATGTATCTGATGAATTCTGTTTTTATGCCGGAATTGGACAAGTTCGTGGTGGTTTTCATCGATGATATTCTGGTGTACTCAAAGAACGAAGAAGAACATGCCGGGCATTTGCATGTAGTGCTTCAACGTCTGCGAGAGCACCACCTTTATGCCAAGTTATCCAAGTGTGATTTTTGGCTAAAGGAAATCAAATTCTTGGGTCACACTATCTCTCAGGCCGGAATAGCTGTTGATCCTGATAAAGTGCAAGAGGTGATGAATTGGAGGCCACCAACGACTGTTCGCCAGATTCGGAGTTTTCTGGGATTAGCTGGTTATTACCGAAGATTTATTCCGGACTTCTCTCGAATTGCGAAGCCTATTACTGAGTTGCTGAAGAAAGAAGTCAAATTTGTGTGGAGTCAGAAGTGCGAAGATGCCTTCCATGCATTAAGGCAACATCTGACCACAGCACCAGTGTTGGCGCAACCCGATAGCAGCAAGCCTTTTGATGTATATTGTGATGCCTCTGGCACCGGGCTAGGTTCTGTCTTGATGCAAGACAACCGAGTCATTGCTTATGCCTCAAGAGCACTCAGGCCTCATGAGCAAAATTATCCCACTCATGACCTTGAGTTAGCAGCAGTGGTTCATGCATTGAAAATGTGGAGGCACTATCTAATGGGAACCCACTGCAACATCTTCACTGATCATAAGAGCCTTAAGTACATTTTTACTCAGGCTGATCTCAACATGAGGCAGAGAAGATGGCTAGAGCTGATCAAGGATTATGACCTGGAGGTACATTATCACCCAGGGAAAGCTAATGTGGTAGCAGATGCCTTGAGTCGGAAGTTGCAGTGCAACTGTATTCTGATGGATTCTCGTGTTAACACCTTGTGTGATGAGTTGAGCAAGATGCAAATTGAAGTGATTCCTTCTGGTTCTTTGTCTCAAATTGCTGTTGAGCCAGCTTTGCAAGACCAGATTATCATGGCCCAGCTCAGTGACAAGGGAGTGCAGATTATCAAGAAGAATCTCCATCAGAAGGTTGAGAAGTACAATTGTTTCCGCCAGGATGAGAAAGGTGTGTTATGGTTCAAGAGCAGATTGGTGATTCCTAAGGACCAGGATCTCAAGAGGAAAATTTTGGATGAGGCTCATCTCTCCAAATTCTCTATGCATCCGGGAAGCACCAAGATGTACCATGATTTGAAGCTTTTGTACTGGTGGACCAGAATGAAGAGGGAGATAGCCCAGTATGTATCAGAGTGTGACACCTGTCAGAGGATAAAGGCAAGCCACTTGAAGTCCACTGGAGCTTTGCGACCACTGTCCGTACCTTTGTGGAAGTGGGACGACATCAGCATGGATTTCATTGTGGGTCTGCCCAACACCTCTCGTCATCATGATTCAATTTGGGTTATTGTGGACTGATTGACGAAAGTGGCACATTTTCTTCCTGTGCACACCACTGATAAGGCTCAGAAATATGCAGAATTGTATATCGACCGGATCGTGTGTTTGCACAGATTACCGCGGACCATTGTTTCTGACCGAGGAGCCCAATTTGTTGCCAGATTTTGGGAACAATTGCAAGAATCTTTGGGAACCAAGCTAATCAGGAGTTCAGCTTACCACCCACAGACTGATGGTCAGACGGAAAGGGTAAACCAGATTCTGGAGGATATGATGAGAGCTTGTGCGATCGATTGTGGCAAGAACTGGGATAAGCACCTCTCCTTGGCAGAGTTTGCTTATAACAATAGTTATCAATCCAGCCTAAAGATAGCACCTTTTGAAGCTCTCTATGGAAGAAGGTGCAGGACACCACTCAATTGGTCTCAACCTGGTGAAAGAGAAGTTTTTGGACCTGACTTAGTGACTGAAGCCGAAAGGAAGGTCAAGCTAATCAGGAAGAATCTAGAAGCTGCTCAGGCCAGGCAGAAGAGCTACCATGATAAAAGAAGGAAACCTCTCCAGTTCGAGGTGGGAAGTTTCGTATACCTCAAGGTATCACCCACCAAGGGAGTGCAGAGGTTTGGGATCAAAGGCAAGCTAGCCCCTCGTTACATTGGACCTTATGAGATCATAGAAGCATGTGGACCCGTGGCATACAAGCTAAAGTTACCTTCAAAGATGTCTGCCATTCACAGTGTATTCCATGTATCTCAGCTAAAGAAGTGTGTTCAATTGCCGACTGAGATCATAGCAGAGCCAGAATTGGAGATAGAGCCAGATCTCTCGTACCAAGAGTACCCCTCCAAGATTCTGGATTGCAAGGAAAGATCAACTCGGGCTAAATCGATCAAGATGTTCAAGGTCCAGTGGAGTAATCACTCAGAGGAGGAAGCTACTTGGGAAACCGAGGAATTCCTGAGATCCAACTTCCCCGATTGCCTACCTAAGGAAGCTGGTACGTAATCACCCAACCCCTCCTCCTGCCTTTCGAATCTAATTTCCAAAAATATGATCTTAATTCAGAATAAAGTAACTATAAAGTAAAACTTAAAAGGACTTCCTTCTGAAGTTGCAAAGAGAATGACATTCGAAGAGCAGTTTTGCCCTAATAATAACAATCATCACCCTTTTTCCTATCAGTTTCACCCTTCGCTTCACCCCGGGAGGACTCTGGCCCGAATCTCGGGACGAGATTCCTTTAAGGGGGGAAGGCTGTGACACCCCAGTGTCACTCAGGGTTTTTCTCAAAATGCCAAACCAAGAACCATCATTTTATGTGAACCAAAGTAAGCATGAGCAACAAAACAATTTAAGTGAGAAAGAATTCACCAAGTATATACTTAAAAGTGTCATGGTCAACACAATTGAGACTTTTGAAAGACAAGAATGTGCAACCCTAATTCAAAACCCTAAGTAAGCCCCATGAACAAAATTCAAGAAGGTAAGAAAAAGGGAATGAAAAGTTTAAAATTTTGAGTTGAGCCAATTATATAAGTTAAAGTGTATTTATTAAGCAACAAGAAAGATTGAGAAGGCTTAGCCAAAATGACTCAAATAAATCCCCAAATCAGCCCTTGATCAATGAACCCTTAGAGAAATTCAGATTTCTGAATTTCTGAATTTCAGACCTCTTCTCAAAGCTCATCTGTGTTCTCTGCTTTTCCAAACTCAAAGCCAGAAGATCCAAATATCAAAGTCGCGCCAAATTACCTTGAACACATTCTGGGAAAGTTTGAACTCAAACCAAATTCATTTGACACGGTTTTGGCGCAGCTTAACCTCGGGACCAGGCATTCTGACACTGGCACCTTGGTGACGCTACAACTCCCTGTCCCTAGCCTAAAACCGCACGTCGTCCATACACAAAACACAAAGCTTGGTCTGGTGAACAAATCCCTTGCAGTGATCTTGCCCAAATTCGCGAAGATTTGCTCCCAATCGACGCTTGAACAGGGGCAGAGGCAACGGGAACACGTGTTCGACCGCGGCTGACACCCCTGGTTCACGCCCGTTCGCGCACCGCGCCTCCCAGTGCACGCCCGCGCGCACTCGCCGGTCCACGACCGCCCATGCACTGCGCCGTGCCTATAAAGCCTTCCCAGGCACGCCCCACTTCGCCCCGCACTCACCCTCACCGGCCAGCCCCTTTCCCTTAGCTCCGGCGAGCTTAATTCCGCCCGCCATTGCCGCCAGAGCTTTGGCCACCGTGGCCAGCCCCCTCCAGCCATCCTCTGGGCAGGCCAGTGCTTCGGCTAGCTCCGCCAGTAGCCCGTGAAGCTCGCCAAGCCCTCGGACCCGACCGGACTTCACCGGAGGCCCGAGATCGACCTCACCGGACTTCGGTCTTCCGCCGCCGCGCGTGGACCGAGCTATCCAGTGAGTCTCCGCCCAATTCCTTTCGCTCATGTCTTCTCTGGCATCCCGTGGAACTCCCTGACCTATCTGATTAAACTATCTCACCGTGACCAGGCCGGTCTCCTCGCCGCCGACGAGCATCCCCGCCTGCGCGCGTGGACCGACCGACTCCGGCCATCTCCGACGGCGTTCCGCACACCGTTGTGATCCCCGCGACCTCCCCTTCATCCTCGACCACTTCACCGGAACAGTCTCGCCGCCGGTAAGCCCCTCCGCCCTTTTCTCCGTCGCGGCTACTGTTTAAGGTAGAAGAAGGACCTCGGGTTAGGATTTGTAGAACCCGAGGGGTTTTCTGTAATGTCAGTGACTCATGTGAATAGTAACCTAAGGACTGATTCGCGAAGGAAACTTAGAAAACCCGCCAGGGACCCCAGTGCAAAGTGGATTTCCATTTAATCTATTCAGTTATTCTTTTTAAATAACCAGAGAACTTAGAAAATCCATAACTTGATGAAATCTTAATAAAAAGTTGTCAAACCAATTTTGCTAGCTCTGGAATATTATGACCTATCATTTAAAAATGGTAAACCCCACGTTTTCTGTTCAAATTTTTAGAGTTTAAAATTAAAAACAGAAACCCACTAAACCTTGTTTAATTAAGGGAAATTTGTTTTTCTTTTGTGCTGAGCTTAAGAAAATTTGTAGATGTTTATACCTTATTTAGACACTGTTTAAAAATAGTAGAAACACCAGCATTGAAAAATATGATGTAGTTATTCATTTAAAGCTATTTTGTCCAAAACTTAGAGAAAATCAGAAAGGCCTTAAAATTAAGGAACAGTGATTAAGATTATTTTCCTAGTTTACTTATGTAACAGAGAATCTAGGAAAAATACAGAGACCATTAATTTGGACCAGTTTTAAATTAAAATGATTTGTTTAGCCTTATATAGACTGAAAATCAATTATTAAAGAGGCAAAACTAAAACCAAAATGCTTAATAAAAATCCAGTGAACTTATAACCACCAGAGCCCCACTACAAAAATACAGAGCACCTCAGCCCAACTTTTTAAATAAGGAAAATAAATACAAAGTGATAATAAGGCATTTTCCAAATAAATCATAAATAACCCCTATCTATGTGATAATGGGCAACCAAAAATTTGCTAAGTCCATGATGAGATAAACCATCAGAGCAAAATGCAAACCCATGAAAAAGAAGTAAACCCATACCTTTTGCTAGTAATTTATGAGAAAGGCCATTTAATTCAAATAATGCAAACCACCCCTTCCCTTAAGCAAAAAGAGGCCAAACTTCAGAATGATTGCTCTTGCACAAAATACCAACTAAGAAAAATAAGAACTTTGTTGTTTGATGTTTTTCAAATATAGTGGTAGTAGAAAGCACCCATTTGGCCAGAAACTTTAAGAAAACCATAGGAAAATAATTAAAAGGTATTAATGACTAGAAATTTGTATCAAGTCATGTTATAACACCTAAAGGCCAGCAAAAATGAGTTTTAGAGAATTACCCACTATTAAATAATAGTTGTAGTTCAAAGCACCCCTTCTGCCCTAAAATTTGGTAATTTTGTCCAGAGAAAACCATTCACTTTCTGATCCCCAAATTTTAAGACAGAGCAACACCCACCAGTAACAAGCCACTGTAATTTTTTGCAGAATTTTTGAAATTTTATAAAAGCAACTTGTAGTTCAAACCTACCCCAAAACATTAAAAGAATAAAAGAAAAGGAAAGAAGGAATAAATCTCATCCCAACAAGTCTAACTTGAGAACTTATCATTTATCACTAAGGCTTAAGAAGAATTCAGTGGAACCCCAAAAATAAACCTACCCCTTACCTTAGCTAAGTATAACCCAATTTACCAAGTATACCACTAAAGGGTTTTACATAAGTAAAGTTAACTTGTTTAAACTCAAAAGATCATACATCTTTAAAGTTGTAATTTCTAAAGCACATATCATATCATGCATATATCTTACGCATTGCATTCATTAGATTGTAATCTTGCCGATGGAGAGTACGTGCTCATCCCCGAGCAAGGACCTGTCCAAGAAGAGGACCAGGAGCAGGCTTCAGAGGCTGTTATTGAGGATCTCCCCGCAGCCCCAGCAATTGAAGGCAAGCCCCGGTTTTATGCATAACCATGTTATTATATGCTACTTTACTACACTTAATGCTTGTAGGATTGCAATGTGCACTTAAGTGTAGGAGTTGCTTGAAACCTCTAGTTGCATGAACTTAGGATTCCTTTTTGAGATGAATATTAGTATGCTAGGTCGAGTAGCTGCTTACTAATCAGGATCTCGGTAGAAGTCGAGTGATTTTCTAGCACTCGCGCGAGGTCAGGAATTGATTGTATTCATCTTGATAACGGGATTTATGTTGGTCTATGGACTTGGATCCAGGGAGGATGCCTTGTCCATGAGACGGGAAAAATGAATTAAGGATTAATGTGTGGATACCTGAGTCAAGCTTTTGAACGTACTAAGCACATGCCGAGAAAAATGGTAACCGGTAAACCTAGTACCTGAGTGAAGCCGGGCGCGGACTTTATCCCTCATGCGACCTGAGACTGGGTCTCCCATGCTAGCTATGGTGGGTACAAGTGCGGTCACTGCACGGCGGCAGCCGGGGTCAGTGGAGCATTGTATTCCAAGGCGGTGAGGCCTGGACGCGAACGGGGAATCGATGGGGACGGTTGTCTTGTGTGGGGTCGGAGTACCCTGACATGACGTGTGTTTAGGTTTACCTTGCAAGGTTTAAAACTCGATTCGAATCGTCTGCTTCTCGCAGCTAATGAGACTGCTTGATTCCTTGTACTGCATCGAGTAAGAAGTGAAATGTGGATTATATGAGATAACTTGTTGATTGAGCTAATTGCTTGTTACCATGTATGCTTAGAAGGAGCAAATCTAGTTAAGTTAATGATGGTAGAATTTGGAAAGCTAAAAAAAATTGACTTTAGAAACAGCTAGTGCTTTTGGCAAACCAAACCCCTCAGCCAAACAGCTGCATAGTCTAGAGGTAGAGGAGTAGACTCCTCACACCGGTTAAGTCTAGCTGAGTATTAGTATACTCAGCCTTGCTTGTGGCACCATTTTTGCAGGTACTATGCAGGATTTGGTTGATGGTGTGACTTGGCCTACCACCCTGCCACCGGGTTGGACGGTCGAGTGGGATGTGGCTCCGGCAGGAGAGGAGCATGAGGAGTAGTGGGCTAGGCCTTGCCCATTTCCTCATTACCGACGACATCGATTATCCGCTGCACTTTATTTTGTGAACCTTATTTGCTACTCAAAAACTCCGATTTATGTAATAACTCAGTACTTAATTTGAGGTTTCCTGTTTTATTGTATTTCTTCTGTGACTCACCTTCGAGTGAGATTGTGGAATTTGATCCTGGTTAAGTGGCTCTATCAGACTAGATCTGAGGGACTGACGGGTTATTCCGATTTAAGTGTGTTACGACCCCTGGGGCGTGGCTTAGGCACTTAAGCTGGAATAATTCGGGCGGTTCTGCCACAGCTGGTATCGGAGCAAATTCCACCACAGAGAAGGACAATAAACCATGAATACAAATTTTCAAAATCTAAAACTTGCCTAGAAACTACTACGGATCGTCAGGACTAGATCGCTAGACCTAGGACGAAAGGCCTTAGGCATAGAGGGAGAAAAAGGTGGCTAATTAATTAGGCCCTGTGGGCCAATACCTATATTTTAAGGATGCCCTAAAAAGGCACCCTATCTTTCTTTTGAGAGGCAACGTTTCTTACAGCATGCATGCATTATAAAACACAAAGAGGAATTAAAATTTGAGCTAACCCCTTTTCTTTAGAACCATCCGGGCTCTCTTTTTCTTTTTCCTTCCACCATAATCTTTATCTTTGATTCCCTTCCGCAGATGAATTCACCCACCCCCGCCAGTAGAGGAGACTCTCGTTTCAGTTCTGACTTCCTTTCTCGCGATGGCTTTCCTTCCATCTTGTGGGAAGTGCTTAACTCCGCCGGTTACCCTACGCCCCCTTTGTACACGGTGCAGTTGTATGAGGAGCATCGGGTACCTCGTTGTCGGGTCTGGCTGACTTTGGAGGCTCATCCCCTTCAGCCGGGTTGGTGTTCTCTTGACTCTGAGACAATTGGACTCAGGACGGACGACACCGTTGAGGCAACAGCCATGAAGACTCTGACGACTTTCTGTGGCTACCATCCCCTGGAGATGGTGATGCACCCCTTGGGACTCTTCCCTGCTGAGAAGAAGGATGATCCCATGTGGTGTAACCGCGTGAGCCATGTGAAGGATGTGTGGGCAATGTATCCTGACTTGGTTGGGAGGGTCACTGTTCAGTGCATGAGTGCGCTGTACCGCCTTCAGGCCCTTCAGAGCGATGCTATGACACTTCTTGCTAACACCGCTCAGACTGCCAAGCTCACTCTCGACAGTCGGGAAGATTTTGTGGTCGACCTATCCACAGAGTTGGTGGAGAAGGATCTGCATGTGGAAAGGCTGAGCCAGCGTATCGCTACCCTGGAGCAGCAAGTGGAGATCCGAGACAACACTATTGATGTCTTGGAGATCCAGCTTCACGATGTGCAGAGGGAACTTGAGGAAGCCAATGACCACTTGGACATGCACCACCTGGAGATGGAGGCCAATGAAGCAGGAAGCGAGGGAGAAGAGGCTCCCGAGGAGCTAGGACCAGCCCCTGGTGCCAATGGGACTACCCCCGTGATGCCTCCTTCACCCGTATCCAGTGTCGCTTCCACCGCTCAGGGTTAAGCAGTCGCTTTGACATTTTTAGGCGGATAGAAACCTATGCGAGCTTAGTAGCATCACATTTTGGACTAGGCTTATGGGTACTTTCCCCTGATTAATGTAACCCTGTAAACTTTTGATATCTGTGGGATCCTTGTCACCATGTTATCTTCATTTCGAACCTAATATTATGATTATGGCATTTTCCCTCCATATGAGATGATATCTTCTCGTTCGGAAATGTGAGTTGGGATAACAATGGCGACAATCTCTGTTTTCAGATGGCAGCTAGGCAGCGTCGCGGGCAGAATGAGCAAGCTCCCCCGCCACCTCCCCCAGCTCCCACAGTACAGGAGCTGATGGCCCAGCAGAATGAGATTCTGCGACAGCTCTTGCAGCGCCAGCCCCACCAACAGCATCATGGTGGAGGCCAGCATCAGCGACCTCCGGCTATGGCAACTTACCAGGAGTTTCTGAGCACGCAGCCGCCCTTGTTCACCAAGGCAGAGGATCCGTTGGACGCCGACGTATGGCTTCGCGTCGTCGAGTCCAAGTTTCCCCTCCTCACAGGATACTGCCCTGATGAGGCCAAGGCTCGCTTTGCCGCACAGCAGCTTCGCGGCCCTGCTCGGACTTGGTGGGACCACTTCCGTGCTATGCTCCCCGCTGATCGTGAAGTATCTTGGGAGGAATTCAAGACTGCCTTCAGAGGACACCACATTCCAGCTGGCATTCTTGATCGGAAGTTGAATGAATTTCTGGCCCTAAATCAAGGAACCCGCACGGTACTGCAGTATGCGCAAGCCTTCAATGACTTATGCCAGTATGCAGGGTATCATGCTGATTCTGATGAGAAGAAGAGGGATCGCTTTCGCAGGGGTCTCAATACCAAGCTGCGGGAACGACTCAACACTATCCGGGCTGATAGCTTCAATGAGTTGGTCAACATGGCCATCTCTCAGGAGGATTGCATTGTTGCTCACCGGGCAGAGAAGAAGAGAAAGGCACCAATGGCAGCACCGTCCGCTCAGGCTCAGAGGTTCCAGATTGTTTCTCACAATCAGAGCAGGGGTTTTCAGCAGCAGGCAGGCAGATGGGTGATCAGGCCACCTCAGCAGCAGCAGCAGGCACCCAACCGCTACCCAGCTCCCGCCCCAAGGAACAATCAGCCTCCGCAGCAGCAGCAGTTCCGCCAGGGCAATGGGAACAAGTGTTTCACTTGTGGCAATGTGGGCCACTATGCCAAGAATTGTCCCAGGAACCAGCAGAGGCAGATGCCAGCACCAAATCAAGACAAGGGAAGAAAGCAGAAGGTGCAAGTCAGGCAAGGGAAGCTCAACTTCACTGCTCTAGAGGAAGTACCAGAAGGAGCTCCTATCATGACCGGTACCTTTTCAGTTTATAATCAACCTGCTTTAATTCTGTTTGATTCTGGTGCATCTCATAGTTTCATTAGCCAAAAGTTCAGTGCTAAATGCAAACTGCCATTCTCTCACTCAAAAGGGTCATTCGTGATAGTCACACCTGGGGGTAAAATTGCAACTAATCAATTAAACCAAAGTGTGCCTATTCAACTGGGAAGCCACATTATCAAAACCACTCTTCTTGTGTTGGGATTGGAAAATGTGGACATTATTCTAGGGGCAAATTGGATGACCTTGCACCAAGTTGTGCTTGATGTAGCCAGTCGTACCGTGGAAGTTAATTCTCCTTTCTGCGGGAATTTCACTTTGATTCTGCCTAGTCAGGGTTCTTCTCAGTCATGTGCTTTCTCTATGATGGAGTTACCCCTGAAGAAGATCCCAGTGGTCTGTGAGTATGCAGATGTCTTTCCTGATGAATTGCCAGGAATGCCACCGGACCGGGATATTGAATTCGCCATCGAGTTGCAACCGGGAACGGCCCCAATTTCCAAGAGGCCCTACCGAATGCCACCCGCTGAGTTGGCAGAGTTGAAGAAGCAGTTACAAGAGTTGCTGGATAAGGGTTTTATTCGCCCAAGCACTTCGCCTTGGGGATGTCCAGCACTGTTTGTGAAGAAGAAGGATGAAAGCTTGAGGTTGTGTATAGATTACCGCCCTCTTAATGCGGTAACTATCAAGAACAAGTATCCTTTGCCTCGTATTGATGTTCTCTTTGACCAGTTGGTCGGAGCCAAGGTGTTTTCCAAGATAGACCTTCGCTCTGGCTACCATCAGATCAAAATACGAGCAAGTGATATTCCGAAGACGGCATTCTCAACCAGATACGGGCTATATGAATTCTTGGTGATGTCATTCGGGCTGACAAATGCACCAGCATATTTTATGTATCTGATGAATTCTGTTTTTATGCCGGAATTGGACAAGTTCGTGGTGGTTTTCATCGATGATATTCTGGTGTACTCAAAGAACGAAGAAGAACATGCCGGGCATTTGCATGTAGTGCTTCAACGTCTGCGAGAGCACCACCTTTATGCCAAGTTATCCAAGTGTGATTTTTGGCTAAAGGAAATCAAATTCTTGGGTCACACTATCCCTCAGGCTGGAATAGCTGTTGATCCTGATAAAGTGCAAGAGGTGATGAATTGGAGGCCACCAACGACTGTTCGCCAGATTCGGAGTTTTCTGGGATTAGCTGGTTATTACCGAAGATTTATTCCGGACTTCTCTCGAATTGCGAAGCCTATTATTGAGTTGCTGAAGAAAGAAGTTGATAGTCGCCTATAGGGGGGTGAATAGGGCGAAACTGAAATTTACAAATATAAACACAACTACAAGCCGGGTTAGCGTTAGTAATAAAGAAACGAGTCCGCGAGAGAGGGCGCAAAAACAAATCGCAAGCGAATAAACAAGTGAGACACGCGGATTTGTTTTACCGAGGTTCGGTTCTCGCAAACCTACTCCCCGTTGAGGAGGCCACAAAGGCCGGGTCTCTTTCAACCCTTCCCTCTCTCAAATGGTTCCTCGGACCGAGTGAGCTTTTCTTCTTCTCAATCAAACGGGAACAAAACTTCCCCACAAGGGCCACCACACAATTGGTGCCTCTTGCCTTGGTTACAATTGAGTTTTGATCACAAGAATAAGTGAGAAAGAAAGAAAGCGATCCAAGCGCAAGAGCTCAAAAAGAACACGGCAAATCTCTCTCGCTAGTCACTAAAGGATTGAGTGGAGTTGGAGAGGATTTGATCTCTTTGGTGTGTCTAGAATTGAATGCTAGAGCTCTTGTAGTAGTTGAGAGGTGGGAAACTTGGATGCAATGAATGGTGGGGTGGTTGGGGTATTTATAGCCCCAACCACCAAAAGTGGCCGTTGGGAGTCTGTCTGCTCGATGGCGCACCGGACAGTCCGGTGCACACCGGACAGTCCGGTGCCCCCTGCCACGTCATCACTGCCGTTGGATTCTAGCCGTTGGAGCTTCTGACTTGTGGGCCTGCCTGGATGTCCGGTGCACACCGGACAGCTACTGTTCCTTGTCCGGTGTGCCAGTATGGGCGCGCCTGACATCTGCGCGCGCAGAGCGCGCATTAAATGCACGACAGAGAGCCGTTGGCGCGGAGATAGCCGTTGCTCCGGGGTTGCACCGGACAGTCCGGTGCACACCGGACAGTCCGGTGAATTATAGTGGACTAGCCGTTGGCGCTTTCCCGAAGCTGGCGAGTTCCTGAGGCCGACCTCCCTTGGCGCACCGGACACTGTCCGGTGTACACCGGACAGTCCGGTGAATTATAGCGGAGTCGCCTCTGGAAATTCCCGAAGGTGGCGAGTTGGAGCTGGAGTCCTCTGGTGCACCGGACACTGTCCGGTGTGCACCGGACAGTCCGGTGCTTCCAGACCAGAGGGCCTTCGGTTCCCACTTGGCTCCTTTGTTGAATCCAAAACTTGGTCTTTTTATTGGCTGAGTGTGAACCTTTTACACCTGTGTAATCTATACACTTGGGCAAACTTAGTTAGTCCAAATGTTTGTGTTGGGCAATTCAACCACCAAAATTATTTAGGAACTAGGTGTAAGCCTAATTCCCTTTCAATCTCCCCCTTTTTGGTGATTGATGCCAACACAAACCAAAGCAAATATATGAGTGCATAATTGAACTAGTTTGCATAATGTAAGTGTAAAGGTTGCTTGGAATTGAGCCAATATTAAATACTTACAAGATATGCATGGATTGTTTCTTTCTTATATAACATTTTGGACCACGCTTGCACCACGAGTTTTGTTTTTGCAAACTCTTTTGTAAATCCTTTTCAAAGTTCTTTTGCAAATAGTCAAAGGTGAATAAATAAGATTTTGCAAAGCATTTTCAAGATTTGAAATTTTCTCCCCCTGTTTCAAATGCTTCTCCTTTGACTAAACAAAACTCCCCCTTAAGGGGATCCTCCTCTTAGTGTTCAAGAGGGTTTTGATATACTATTTTTGAAATACTACTTTCTCCCCCTTTTGAACACAATAGGAAAACCAATTGAAAATATTCAACACTAAATTTTTGAAATTGGTGGTGGTGCGGTCCTTTTGCTTTGGGCTCATTTCTCCCCCTTTTTGGCATGAATCGCCAAAAACGGAATCATTAGAGCCCTCTAAGTGCTATCTTCCTCTTTGGTCATAAATAAATGAGTTAAGATTATACCAAAGACGAAGTCCGGTCCTTTTGCTTTGGGCTTCTTTCTTTCTCCCCCAAAGACAAAGTCCTTTTCTTTGATGCTCATGCTTTTCTCCCCCAAGAATGGAGAGTTGCTTGGAGTGACGGCGAAGGATGAGTTACGGAGTGGAAGCCTTTGTCTTCGCCGAAGACTCCAATTCCCTTTCAATACACCTATGACTTGGTTTGAAATAGACTTGAAAACACATTAGTCATAGCATATGAAGGAGATATGATCAAAGGTATACAAATGAGCTATGAGTGCAAGTTAACAAAAGAAATTCCTAGAATCAAGAATATTTAGCTCATGCCTAAGTTTGTTAAAGGTTTGTTCATCAAGAGGCTTGGTAAAGATATCGGCTAATTGATCTTTAGTATTAATGTAAGAAATCTCGATATCCCCCTTTTGTTGGTGATCCCTCAAAAAGTGATACCGAATGGCTATGTGTTTAGTGCGGCTATGCTCGACGGGATTGTCGGCCATTTTGATTGCACTCTCATTATCACATAGCAAAGGGACTTTGGTTAATTTGTAACCGTAGTCCCGCAGGGTTTGCCTCATCCAAAGCAATTGCGCGCAACAATGGCCTGCGGCAATGTACTCGGCTTCGGCGGTGGAAAGAGCGACCGAATTTTGCTTCTTTGAAGCCCAAGATACCAAGGATCTTCCCAAGAACTGGCAAGTCCCTGATGTGCTCTTCCTATTGATTTTGCACCCCGCCCAATCGGCATCCGAATAACAAATCAAATCAAATGTGGATCCCCTAGGATACCAAAGCCCAAACTTAGGAGTATAAGCCAAATATCTCAAGATTCGTTTTACGGCCGTAAGGTGAGCTTCCTTAGGGTCAGCTTGGAATCTTGCACACATGCATACGGAAAGCATAATATCCGGTCGAGATGCACACAAATAGAGTAAAGATCCTATCATCGACCGGTATACCTTTTGATCCACGGACTTACCTCCCGTGTCGAGATCGAGATGCCCATTAGTTCCCATGGGTGTCTTGATGGGCTTGGCATCCTTCATCCCAAACTTGGTTAGAATGTCTTGAGTGTACTTCGTTTGGCTGATGAAGGTGCCCTCTTGGAGTTGCTTCACTTGAAATCCTAAGAAATACTTCAACTCCCCCATCATAGACATCTCGAAATTTTGTGTCATGATCCTACTAAACTCTTCACATGTAGACTCGTTAGTAGACCCAAATATAATATCATCAACATAAATTTGGCATACAAACAAGTCATTTTCAAGAGTTTTAGTAAAGAGTGTAGGATCGACTTTTCCGACTTTGAATCCATTTGCAATAAGAAAATCTCTAAGGCATTCATACCATGCTCTTGGGGCTTGCTTGAGCCCATAAAGCGCCTTAGAGAGCTTATAGACATGGTTAGGATACTCACTGTCTTCAAAGCCGGGAGGTTGCTCAACATAGACCTCTTCCTTGATTGGTCCATTGAGGAAGGCACTTTTCACGTCCATTTGATAAAGCTTAAAGCCATGGTAAGTAGCATAGGCTAATAATATGCGAATTGACTCAAGCCTAGCTACGGGTGCATAAGTTTCACCGAAATCCAAACCTTCGACTTGGGAGTATCCCTTGGCCACAAGTCGAGCTTTGTTCCTTGTCACCACACCATGCTCGTCTTGCTTGTTGCGGAAGACCCATTTGGTTCCTACAACATTTTGGTTAGGATGTGGAACTAAATGCCATACCTCATTTCTCGTGAAGTTGTTGAGCTCCTCTTGCATCGCCACCACCCAATCCGAATCTTGAAGTGCTTCCTCTACCCTGTGTGGCTCAATAGAGGAAACAAACGAGTAATGTTCACAAAAATGTGCAACACGAGATCGAGTAGTTACCCCCTTATGAATGTCGCCGAGGATGGTGTTGACGGGGTGATCTCGTTGGATTGCTTGGTGGACTCTTGGGTGTGGCGGCCGTTGCTCTTCTTCCTCCTTGTCTTGATCATTTGCATCTCCCCCTTGATCTATGCCGTCATCTAGAGGTGGCCTATTTGATTGATCTTCTTCTTCATCAACTTGAGCTTCATCCTCATTTTGAGTTGGTGGAGATGCTTGCATGGAGGAGGACGGTTGATCTTGTGCATTTGGAGGCTCTTTGGATTCTTTAGGACACACATCCCCAATGGACATGTTCCTTAGCGCGATGCACGGAGCCTCTTCTTCACCTATCTCATCAAGATCAACTTGCTCTACTTGAGAGCCGTTAGTTTCATCAAACACAACGTCACATGAGACTTCAACTAGTCCAGTGGACTTGTTAAAGACCCTATATGCCCTTGTGTTTGAGTCATAACCAAGTAAAAAGCCTTCTACAGTCTTAGGAGCAAATTTAGATTTTCTACCTCTTTTAACAAGAATAAAGCATTTGCTACCAAAGACTCTAAAATATGAAATGTTGGGCTTTTTACCGGTTAGGAGTTCATATGATGTCTTCTTGAGGATTCGGTGTAGATACAACCGGTTGATGGCGTAGCAAGCGGTGTTGACCGCCTCGGCCCAAAACCGATCCGAAGTATTGTATTCATCAAGCATGGTCCTTGCCATGTCCAATAGAGTTCTATTCTTCCTCTCCACTACACCATTTTGTTGTGGCGTGTAGGGAGAAGAGAACTCATGCTTGATGCCCTCCTCCTCAAGGAAGCCTTCAATTTGAGAATTCTTGAACTCCGTCCCGTTGTCGCTTCTTATTTTCTTGATCCTTAAGCTGAACTCATTTTGAGCCCGTCTCAAGAATCCCTTTAAGGTCTCTTGGGTTTGAGATTTTTCCTGTAGAAAGAGTACCCAAGTGAAGCGAGAATAATCATCCACAATAACTAGACAGTACTTACTCCCGCCGATGCTTATGTAAGCGATCGGGCCGAATAGATCCATGTGTAGGAGTTCCAGTGGTCTGTCGGTCGTCATTATGTTCTTATGCGGATGATGGGTGCCAACTTGCTTTCCTGCTTGGCATGCGCTACAAATCCTGTCTTTCTCAAAATAAACATTTGTTAGTCCTAAAATGTGTTCTCCCTTTAGAAGCTTATGAAGATTCTTCATCCCAACATGAGCTAGTCGGCGGTGCCAGAGCCAACCCATGTTAGTCTTAGCAATTAAGCAAGTGTCGAGTTCAGCTCTATCAAAATCTACCAAGTATAGCTGACCCTCTAACACTCCCTTAAATGCTATTGAATCATCACTTCTTCTAAAGACAGTGACACCTATATCAGTGAAAAGACAGTTGTAGCCCATTTGACATAATTGAGATACAGAAAGCAAATTGTAATCTAATGAATCAACAAGAAAAACATTTGAAATGGAATGGTCAGGTGAAATAGCAATTTTACCCAAACCTTTGACCAAACCTTGATTTCCATCCCCGAATGTGATCGCTCTTTGGGGATCTTGGTTTTTCTCATATGAGGAGAACATCCTTTTCTCCCCTGTCATATGGTTTGTGCACCCGCTGTCGATGATCCAACTTGAGCCCCCGGATGCGTAAACCTACAAAACAAGTTTAGTTCTTGACTTTAGGTACCCAAATGGTTTTGGGTCCTTTGGCATTAGACACAAGAACTTTGGGTACCCAAACACAAGTCTTTGACCCCTTGTGCTTGCCCCCAACATATTTGGCAACTACTTTGCCGGATTTGTTAGTCAACACATAAGATGCATCAAAAGTCTTAAATGAAATGCTATGTTCATTTGATGCATTAGGAATTTTCTTCTTAGACAACTTAGCACGGGTTGGTTGCCTAGAGCTAGATGTCTCACTCTTATACATAAAAGCATGGTTAGAACCAGAGTGAGACTTCCTAGAATGAATTTTCCTAATTTTGTCCTCGGGATAACCGACAGGGTATAAAATGTAACCCTCGTTATCCTGAGGCATGGGAGCCTTGCCCTTTACAAAATTAGACAATCTTTTAGGAGGGGCATTAAGTTTGACATTGTTTCCCCTTTGGAAGCCAATGTCATCCTTGATGCCAGGGCGTCTCCCACTATAGAGCATACTTCTAGCAAATTTAAATTTCTCATTTTCTAAGTTATGCTCGGCAATTTTAGCATCTAGTTTTGCTATATGATCATTTTGTTGTTTAATTAAAGCCATATGATCATGAATAGCATTGATATCAACATCTCTACATCTAGTACAAATAGTGACATGCTCAATGGTAGATGTAGATGGTTTGCAAGAATTAAGTTCAACAATTTTAGCATGTAGAATATCATTTTTATCTCTAAGATCGGAAATTGTAACTTTGCAAACATCAAAATCTTTAGCCTTAGCAATCAAATTTTCATTTTCTAATCTAAGACTAGCAAGAGAAATGTTTAATTCTTTAATCCTAGCAAGCAAATCATCATTATTATCTCTAGGGTTGGGAATTGAAACATTGCAAACATGGGAATCAACCTTAGCTAACAAATTAGCATTTTCATTTCTAAGGTTGTCAATCATCTCATGGCAAGTGCTTAGCTCACTAGATAGTTTTTGACATTTTTCTACTTCTAGAGCGTAAGCATTTTTAACCTTAACATGCTTTTTATTTTCTTTGATTAGGAAGTCCTCTTGGGTGTCCAAGAGATCATCCTTTTCATGGATGGCACTAATCAATTCATTAAGTTTTTCTTTTTGTTGCATGTTGAGGTTGGCAAAAAGAGTACGCAAATTATCTTCCTCATCACTAGCATTATCATCACTAGAGGATTCATATTTAGTGGAGGAGTTAGATTTAACCTTCTTCTTTTTGCCGTCCTTTGCCATGAGGCATTTGTGGCCGACGTTGGGGAAGAGGAGTCCTTTGGTGACGGCGATGTTGGCGGCGTCCTCGTCGTCGGAGGAGTCGCTTGAGCTTTCGTCGGAATCCCATTCCCGACAAACATGGGCATCGCCGCCCTTCTTCTTGTAGTACCTCTTCTCCTTTCTTCTCCCCTTCTTGTCGTCGCCCCTGTTACTGTCACTTGATAATGGACATTTAGCAATAAAGTGACCGGGCTTACCACATTTGTAGCAAACCTTCTTGGAGCGGGACTTGTAGTCTTTCCCTCTCCTTTGCTTGAGGATTTGGCGGAAGCTCTTGATGACGAGCGCCATTTCCTCATTGTCGAGCTTGGAGGCGTCTATTGGTTGTCGACTTGGTGTAGCCTCCTCCTTCTTTTCCTCCGTCGCCTTGAATGCGACGGGTTGAGCTTCGGATGTGGTGGGTTCGTCAAGCTCGTTGATCTTTCTTGAGCCTTCGATCATGCACTCAAAACTTACAAAATGCCCGATAACTTCCTCGGGGGTCATTTTAGTATATCTAGGATTACCACGAATTAATTGAACTTGAGTGGGGTTAAGGAAAATAAGAGATCTTAGAATAACCTTAACCACCTCGTGGTCGTCCCACTTTATGCTCCCGAGGTTGCGCACTTGGTTCACCAAGGTCTTGAGCCGGTTGTACATGTGTTGTGGCTCCTCCCCTTTGCGAAGCCGGAACCGACCGAGCTCCCCCTCGATCGTTTCCCGCTTGGTGATCTTGGTGAGCTCATCTCCCTCGTGCGCGGTTTTGAGTACATCCCAAACCTCCTTGGCGCTTTTCAACCCTTGCACTTTGTTATACTCCTCTCTACTCAAAGAGGCAAGGAGTATCGTTGTCGCTTGAGAGTTGAAGTGCTCGATTTGGGCCACCTCATCCTCATCATAATCCTTATCCCCTACAGACGGTACCTGTGCACCAAACTCAACAACATCCCATATACTTTTGTGGAGTGAGGTTAGATGAAATCGCATTAAATCACTCCACCTAGCATAATCTTCACCATCAAAAGTTGGTGGTTTGCCTAATGGGACGGAAAGTAGAGGTGCATGTTTAGAAATGCGAGGATAGTGTAGGGGGATCTTACTAAACTTCTTACGCTCTTGGCGTTTAGAAGTTACGGAGGGCGCATCGGAGCCGGAGGTCGATGTTGATGAAGTGTCAGTCTCGTAGTAGACCACTTTCCTCATCCTCTTTTGCTTGTCTCCGCTTCGATGCGGCTTGTGGGAAGAAGACTTTTCCTTCTTCTCTTTGTGGTGAGAAGAAGATTTCTTCTCCTTCCCTTTGTTGGAGGAGCTCTTCTTCTTCTCCCTCCTTTTGGTGTGGGACTCTTCCGATGAGGTGCTCCCGTAGCTTGTAGTGGGCTTTTCGCCGGTCTCCATCTCCTTCTTGGCGTGATCTCCCGACATCACTTCGAGCGGTTAGGCTCTAATGAAGCACCGGGCTTTGATACCAATTGATAGTCGCCTAGAGGGGGGTGAATAGGGTGAAACTGAAATTTACAAATATAAACACAACTACAAGCCGGGTTAGCGTTAGTAATAAAGAAACGAGTCCGCGAGAGAGGGCGCAAAAACAAATCGCAAGCGAATAAACAAGTGAGACACGCGGATTTGTTTTACCGAGGTTCGGTTCTCGCAAACCTACTCCCCGTTGAGGAGGCCACAAAGGCCGGGTCTCTTTCAACCCTTCCCTCTCTCAAACGGTTCCTCGGACCGAGTGAGCTTTTCTTCTTCTCAATCAAACGGGAACAAAACTTCCCCACAAGGGCCACCACACAATTGGTGCCTCTTGCCTTGGTTACAATTGAGTTTTGATCACAAGAATAAGTGAGAAAGAAAGAAAGCGATCCAAGCGCAAGAGCTCAAAAAGAACACGGCAAATCTCTCTCGCTAGTCACTAAAGGATTGAGTGGAGTTGGAGAGGATTTGATCTCTTTGGTGTGTCTAGAATTGAATGCTAGAGCTCTTGTAGTAGTTGAGAGGTGGGAAACTTCGATGCAATGAATGGTGGGGTGGTTGGGGTATTTATAGCCCCAACCACCAAAAGTGGCCGTTGGGAGTCTGTCTGCTCGATGGCGCACCGGACAGTCCGGTGCCCCCTGCCACGTCATCACTGCCGTTGGATTCTAGCCGTTGGAGCTTCTGACTTGTGGGCCTGCCTGGATGTCCGGTGCACACCGGACAGCTACTGTTCCTTGTCCGGTGTGCCAGTATGGGCGCGCCTGACATCTGCGCGCGCAGAGCGCGCATTAAATGCGCGGCAGAGAGCCGTTGGCGCGGAGATAGCCGTTGCTCCGGGGTTGCACCGGACAGTCCGGTGCACACCGGACAGTCCGGTGAATTATAGTGGACTAGCCGTTGGCGCTTTCCCGAAGCTGGCGAGTTTCTGAGGCCGACCTCCCTTGGCGCACCGGACACTGTCCGGTGTACACCGGACAGTCCGGTGAATTATAGCGGAGTCGCCTCTGGAAATTCCCGAAGGTGGCGAGTTGGAGCTGGAGTCCTCTGGTGCACCGGACACTGTCCGGTGTGCACCGGACAGTCCGGTGCTTCCAGACCAGAGGGCCTTCGGTTCCCACTTGGCTCCTTTGTTGAATCCAAAACTTGGTCTTTTTATTGGCTGAGTGTGAACCTTTTACACCTGTGTAATCTATACACTTGGGCAAACTTAGTTAGTCCAAATGTTTGTGTTGGGCAATTCAACCACCAAAATTATTTAGGAACTAGGTGTAAGCCTAATTCCCTTTCAGAAGTCAAATTTGTGTGGAGTCAGAAGTGCGAAGATGCCTTCCATGCATTAAGGCAGCATCTGACCACAGCACCAGTGTTGGCGCAACCCGACAGCAGCAAGCCTTTTGATGTATATTGTGATGCCTCTGGCACCGGGCTAGGTTGTGTCTTGATGCAAGACAACCGAGTCATTGCTTATGCCTCAAGAGCACTCAGGCCTCATGAGCAAAATTATCCCACTCATGACCTCGAGTTAGCAGCAGTGGTTCATGCATTGAAAATGTGGAGGCACTATCTAATGGGAACCCACTGCAACATCTTCACTGATCATAAGAGCCTTAAGTACATTTTTACTCAGGCTGATCTCAACATGAGGCAGAGAAGATGGCTAGAGCTGATCAAGGATTATGACCTGGAGGTACATTATCACCCAGGGAAAGCTAATGTGGTAGCAGATGCCTTGAGTCGGAAGTTGCAGTGCAACTGTATTCTGATGGATTCTCGTGTTAACACCTTGTGTGATGAGTTGAGCAAGATGCAAATTGAAGTGATTCCTTCTGGTTCTTTGTCTCAAATTGCTGTTGAGCCAGCTTTGCAAGACCAGATTATCATGGCCCAGCTCAGTGACAAGGGAGTGCAGATTATCAAGAAGAATCTCCATCAGAAGGTTGAGAAGTACAATTGTTTCCGCCAGGATGAGAAAGGTGTGTTATGGTTCAAGAGCAGATTGGTGATTCCTAAGGACCAGGATCTCAAGAGGAAAATTTTGGATGAGGCTCATCTCTCCAAATTCTCTATGCATCCGGGAAGCACCAAGATGTACCATGATTTGAAGCTTTTGTACTGGTGGACCAGAATGAAGAGGGAGATAGCCCAGTATGTATCAGAGTGTGACACCTGTCAGAGGATAAAGGCAAGCCACTTGAAGTCCGCTGGAGCTTTGCGACCACTGTCCGTACCTTCGTGGAAGTGGGACGACATCAGCATGGATTTCATTGTGGGTCTGCCCAACACCTCTCGTCATCATGATTCAATTTGGGTTATTGTGGACCGATTGACGAAAGTGGCACATTTTCTTCCTGTGCACACCACTGATAAGGCTCAGAAATATGCAGAATTGTATATCGACCGGATCGTGTGTTTGCACGGATTACCGCGGACCATTGTTTCTGACCGAGGAGCCCAATTTGTTGCCAGATTTTGGGAACAATTGCAAGAGTCTTTGGGAACCAAGCTAATCAGGAGTTCAGCTTACCACCCACAGACTGATGGTCAGACGGAAAGGGTAAACCAGATTCTGGAGGATATGCTGAGAGCTTATGCGATCGATTGTGGCAAGAACTGGGATAAGCACCTCTCCTTGGCAGAGTTTGCTTATAACAATAGTTATCAATCCAGCCTAAAGATAGCACCTTTTGAAGCTCTCTATGGAAGAAGGTGCAGGACACCACTCAATTGGTCTCAACCTGGTGAAAGAGAAGTTTTTGGACCTGACTTAGTGACTGAAGCCGAAAGGAAGGTCAAGCTAATCAGGAAGAATCTAGAAGCTGCTCAGGCCAGACAGAAGAGCTACCATGATAAAAGAAGGAAACCTCTCCAGTTCGAGGTGGGAAGTTTCGTTTACCTCAAGGTATCACCCACCAAGGGAGTGCAGAGGTTTGGGATCAAAGGCAAGCTAGCCCCTCGTTACATTGGACCTTATGAGATCATAGAAGCATGTGGACCCGTGGCATACAAGCTGAAGTTACCTTCAAAGATGTCTGCCATTCACAGTGTATTCCATGTATCTCAGCTAAAGAAGTGTGTTCGATTGCCGACTGAGATCATAGCAGAGCCAGAATTGGAGATAGAGCCAGATCTCTCGTACCAAGAGTACCCCTCCAAGATTCTGGATTGCAAGGAAAGATCAACTCGGGCTAAATCGATCAAGATGTTCAAGGTCCAGTGGAGTAATCACTCAGAGGAGGAAGCTACTTGGGAAACCGAGGAATTCCTGAGATCCAACTTCCCCGATTGCCTACCTAAGGAAGCTGGTACGTAATCACCCCAACCCCTCCTCCTGCCTTTCGAATCTAATTTCCAAAAATATGATCTTAATTCAGAATAAAGTAACTATAAAGTAAAACTTAAAAGGACTTCCTTCTGAAGTTGCAAAGAGAATGACATTCGAAGAGCAGTTTTGCCCTAATAATAACAATCATCACCCTTTTTCCTATCAGTTTCACCCTTCGCTTCACCCTGGGAGGACTCTGGCCCGAATCTCGGGACGAGATTCCTTTAAGGGGGGAAGGCTGTGACACCCCAGTGTCACTCAGGGTTTTTCTCAAAATGCCAAACCAAGAACCATCATTTTATGTGAACCAAAGTAAGCATGAGCAACAAAACAATTTAAGTGAGAAAGAATTCACCAAGTATATACTTAAAAGTGTCATGGTCAACACAATTGAGACTTTTGAAAGACAAGAATGTGCAACCCTAATTCAAAACCCTAAGTAAGCCCCATGAACAAAATTCAAGAAGGTAAGAAAAAGGGAATGAAAAGTTTAAAATTTTGAGTTGAGCCAATTATATAAGTTAAAGTGTATTTATTAAGCAACAAGAAAGATTGAGAAGGCTTAGCCAAAATGACTCAAATAAATCCCCAAATCAGCCCTTGATCAATGAACCCTTAGAGAAATTTAGATTTCTGAATTTCTGAATTTCAGACCTCTTCTCAAAGCTCATCTGTGTTCTCTGCTTTTCCAAACTCAAAGCCAGAAGATCCAAATATCAAAGTCGTGCCAAATTACCTTGAACACATTCTGGGAAAGTTTGAACTCAAACCAAATTCATTTGACACGGTTTTGGCGCAGCTTAACCTCGGGACCAGGCATTCTTACACTGGCACCTTGGTGACGCTACAACTCCCTGTCCCTAGCCTAAAACCACACGTCGTCCATACACAAAAGACAAAGCTTGGTCTGGTGAACAAATCCCTTGCAGTGATCTTGCCCAAATTCGCGAAGATTTGCTCCCAATCGGCGCTTGAACAGGGGCAGAGGCAACGGGAACACGTGTTCGACCGCGGCTGACACCCCTGGTTCACGCCCGTTCGCGCACCGCGCCTCCCAGTGCACGCCCGCGCGCACTCGCCGGTCCACGACCGCCCGTGCACCGCGCCGTGCCTATAAAGCCTTCCCAGGCGTGCCCCACTTCGCCCCGCACTCACCCTCACCGGCCAGCCCCTTTCCCTTAGCTCCGGCGAGCTTAATTCCGCCCGCCATTGCCGCCAGAGCTTCGGCCACCGTGGCCAGCCCCCTCCAGCCATCCTCTGGGCAGGCCAGTGCTTTGGCTAGCTCCACCAGTAGCCCGTGAAGCTCGCCAAGCCCTCGGACCCGACCGGACTTCACCGGAGGCCCGAGATCGACCTCACCGGACTTCGGTCTTCCGCCGCCGCGCGTGGACCGAGCTATCCAGTGAGTCTCCGCCCAATTCCTTTCGCTCATGTCTTCTCTGGCATCCCGTGGACCTCCCTGACCTATCTGATTAAACTATCTCGCCGTGACCAGGCCGGTCTCCTCGCCGCCGACGAGCATCCCCGCCTGCGTGCGTGGACCGACCGACTCCGGCCATCTCCGACGGCGTTCCGCACACCGTTGTGATCCCCGCGACCTCCCCTTCATCCTCGACCACTTCACCGGAACAGTCTCGCTGCCGGTAAGCCCCTCCGCCCTTTTCTCCGCCGCGGCTACTGTTTAAGGTAGAAGAAGGACCTCGGGTTAGGATTTGTAGAACCCGAGGGGTTTTCTGTAATGTCAGTGACTCATGTGAATAGTAACCTAAGGACTGATTCGTGAAGGAAACTTAGAAAACCCGCCAGGGACCCCAGTGCAAAGTGGATTTCCATTTAATCTATTCAGTTATTCTTTTTAAATAACCAGAGAACTTAGAAAATCCATAACTTGATGAAATCTTAATAAAAAGTTGTCAAACCAATTTTGCTAGCTCTGGAATATTATGACCTATCATTTAAAAATGGTAAACCCCACGCTTTCTGTTCAAATTTTTAGAGTTTAAAATTAAAAACAGAAACCCACTAAACCTTGTTTAATTAAGGGAAATTTGTTTTTCTTTTGTGCTGAGCTTAAGAAAATTTGTAGATGTTTATACCTTATTTAGACACTGTTTAAAAATAGTAGGAACACCAGCATTGAAAAATATGATGTAGTTATTCATTTAAAGCTATTTTGTCCAAAACTTAGAGAAAATCAGAAAGGCCTTAGAAATTAAGGAACAGTGATTAAGATTATTTTCCTAGTTTACTTATGTAACAGAGAATCTAGGAAAAATACAGAGACCATTAATTTGGACCAGTTTTAAATTAAAATGATTTGTTTAGCCTTATATAGACTGAAAATCAATTATTAAAGAGGCAAAACTAAAACCAAAATGCTTAATAAAAATCCAGTGAACTTATAACCACCAGAGCCCCACTACAAAAATACAGAGCACCTCAGCCCAACTTTTTAAATAAGGAAAATAAATACAAAGTGATAATAAGGCATTTTCCAAATAAATCATAAACAACCCCTATCTATGTGATAATGGGCAACCAAAAATTTGCTAAGTCCATGATGAGATAAACCATCAGAGAAAAATGCAAACCCATGAAAAAGAAGTAAACCCATACCTTTTGCTAGTAATTTATGAGAAAGGCCATTTAATTCAAATAATGCAAACCACCCCTTCCCTTAAGCAAAAAGAGGCCAAACTTCAGAATGATTGCTCTTGCACAAAATACCAACTAAGAAAAATAAGAACTCTGTTGTTTGATGTTTTTCAAATATAGTGGTAGTAGAAAGCACCCATTTAGCTAGAAACTTTAAGAAAACCATAGGAAAATAATTAAAAGGTATTAATGACTAGAAATTTGTATCAAGTCATGTTATAACACCTAAAGGCCAGCAAAAATGAGTTTTAGAGAATTACCTACTGTTAAATAATAGTTGTAGTTCAAAGCACCCCTTCTGCCCTAAAATTTGGTAATTTTGTCCAGAGAAAACCATTCACTTTCTGATCCCCAAATTTTAAGACAGAGCAACACCCACCAGTAATAAGCCACTGTAATTTTTTGCAGAATTTTTGGAATTTTATAAAAGCAACTTGTAGTTCAAACCTACCCCAAAACATTAAAAGAATAAAAGAAAAGGAAAGAAGGAATAAACCTCATCCCAACAAGTCTAACTTGAGAACTTATCATTTATCACTAAGGCTTAAGAAGAATTCAGTGGAACCCCAAAAATAAACCTACCCCTTACCTTAGCTAAGTATAACCCAATTTACCAAGTATACCACTAAAGGGTTTTACATAAGTAAAGTTAACTTGTTTAAACTCAAAAGATCATACATCTTTAAAGTTGTAATTTCTAAAGCACATATCATATCATGCATATATCTTACGCATTGCATTCATTAGATTGTAATCTTGCCGACGGAGAGTACGTGCTCATCCCCGAGCAAGGACCTGTCCAAGAAGAGGACCAGGAGCAGGCTTCAGAGGCTGCTATTGAGGATCTCCCCGCAGCCCCAGCAATTGAAGGCAAGCACCGGTTTTATGCATAACCATGTTATTATATGCTACTTTACTACACTTAATGCTTGTAGGATTGCAATGTGCACTTAAGTGTAGGAGTTGCTTGAAACCTCTAGTTGCATGAACTAAGGATTCCTTTTTGAGATGAATACTAGTATGCTAGGTCGAGTAGCTACTTACTAATCAGGATCTCGGTAGAAGTCGAGTGATTTTCTAGCACTCGCGCGAGGTCAGGAATTGATTGTATTCATCTTGATAACGGGATTTATGTTGGTCTATGGACTTGGATCCAGGGAGGATGCCTTGTCCATGAGACGGGAAAAATGAATTAAGGATTAATGTGTGGATACCTGAGTCAAGCTTTTGAACGTACTAAGCACATGCTGGGAAAAATGGTAACCGGTAAACCTAGTACCTGAGTGAAGTCGGGCGCGGACTTTATCCCTCATGCGACCTGAGACTGGGTCTCCCATGCTAGCTATGGTGGGTACAAGTGCGGTCACTGCATGGCGGCAGCCGGGGTCAGTGGAGCATTGTATGCCAAGGCGGTGAGGCCTGGACGCGAACGGGGAATCGATGGGGACGGTTGTCTTGTGTGGGGTCGGAGTACCCTGACATGACGTGTGTTTAGGTTTACCTTGCAAGGTTTAAAACTCGATTCGAATCGTCTGCTTCTCGCAGCTAATGAGACTGCTTGATTCCTTGTACTGCATCGAGTAAGAAGTGAAATGTGGATTATATGAGATAACTTGTTGATTGAGCTAATTGCTTGTTACCATGTATGCTTAGAAGGAGCAAATCTAGTTAAGTTAATGATGGTAGAATTTGGAAAGCTAAAAAAATTGACTTTAGAAACAGCTAGTGCTTTTGGCAAACCAAACCCCTCAGCCAAACAGCTGCATAGTCTAGAGGTAGAGGAGTAGACTCCTCACACCGGTTAAGTCTAGCTGAGTATTAGTATACTCAGCCTTGCTTGTGGCACCATTTTTGCAGGTACCATGCAGGATTTGGTTGATGGTGTGACTTGGCCTACCACCCTGCCACCGGGTTGGACGGTCGAGTTGGATGTGGCTCCGGCAGGAGAGGAGCATGAGAAGTAGTGGGCTAGGCCTTGCCCATTTCCTCATTACCGACGACATCGATTATCCGCTGCACTTTATTTTATGAACCTTATTTGCTACTCAAAAACTCCGATTTATGTAATAACTCAGTACTTAATTTGAGGTTTCCTGTTTTATTGTATTTCTTCTGTGACTCACCTTCGAGTGAGATTGTGGAATTTGATCCTGGTTAAGTGGCTCTATCAGACTAGATCTGAGGGACTGACGGGTTATTCCGATTTAAGTGTGTTACGACCCCTGGGGCGTGGCTTAGGCACTTAAGCTGGAATAATTCGGGCGATTCTGCCACAGCTATGTTCATTTGATGCACTAGGAGTTTTCTTCTTAGGCAACTTAGCACGAGTTGGTTGCCTAGAACTAGATGTCTCACCCTTATACATAAAAGCATGGTTAGGGCCAGAGTGAGACTTCCTAGAATGAATTCTCCTAATTTTGCTCTCGGGATAACCGGCAGCGTACAAAATGTAACCCTCGTTATCCTGAGGCATGGGAGCCTTGCCCTTAACAAAATTAGACAATTTCTTAGGAGGGGCATTAAGTTTGACATAGTCTCCCTTTTGGAAGCCAATGCCATCCTTGATGCCAGGGCGTCTCCCACTATAGAGCATGCTTCTAGCAAATTTAAACTTTCCATTTTCTAAGTTATGCTCGATAATTTTAGCATCTAATTTTGCTATATGATCATTTTGTTGTTTAATTAAAGCCATGTGATCATGAATAGCATCAATGTTAATATCTCTACATCTAGTACAAATGGAAGTATGTTCAATAGTAGATGTAGAGGGTTTGCAAGATTTTAATTCTACAACCTTAGCATGCAATATATCATTTTTACTTCTAAGGTCGGAAATTGTAACATTGCAAACATCTAATTCTTTAGCCTTAGCAAGCAATTTTTCATTTTCATTCCTAAGGCTCGCAAGAGAAATGTTCAATTCTTCAATCTTATCAAGCAAATCAACATTATCATTTCTAAGATTTGGAATTGAAACATTACACACATTTGAATCAACCTTAGCTAACAAATTAGCATTTTCATTTCTAAGGTTGTCAATAGTCTCATGGCAAGTGCTTAGCTCACTAGATAGTTTTTCACATTTTTCTACTTCTAGAGCATAAGCATTTTTAACCTTAACATGCTTCTTATTTTCTTTAATAAGGAAGTCCTCTTGGGTGTCCAAAAGATCATCCTTCTCATGAATAGCACTAATTAATTCATTTAATTTCTCTCTTTGTTGCATGTTTAGGTTGGCAAAAAGAGTACACAAATTGTCTTCCTCATCACTAGCATTATCATCGCTAGAGGACTCATATCTAGTGGAGGATTTGGATTTAACCTTCTTCTTTTTGTCGTCCTTTGCCATGAGGCACTTGTGGCCGACGTTGGGGAAGAGAAGTCCCTTGGTGACGGCGATGTTTGCGGCGTCCTCGTCAGAGGAGGAGTCAGTGGAGCTCTCGTCGGAGTCCCACTCCCGGCAAACATGGGCATCGCCGCCCTTCTTCTTGTAGTACTTCTTCTTCTCCTTTCTTCTCCCCTTCTTGTCGTCGCCCATGTCACTGTCACTAGAAATAGGACATTTTGCTATAAAGTGACCGGGCTTACCACACTTGTAGCAAACCTTCTTGGAGCGGGGCTTGTAATCTTTCCCCCTCCTTTGCTTGAGGATTTGGCGGAAGCTTTTGATGACGAGCACCATTTCCTCGTTGTCGAGCTTGGAGGCGTCGATGGGTGTTCTACTTGATGTAGACTCCTCCTTCTTCTCCTCTGTCGCCTTAAATGCGACCGGTTGTGCTTCGGACGTGGAGGGACCGTCAAGCTCGTTGATCTTCCTTGAGCCTTTGATCATGAACTCAAAGCTCACAAAATTCCCGATCACTTCCTCGGGAGTCATTAGTGTGTATCTAGGATTGCCACAAATCAATTGAACTTGAGTAGGGTTAAGGAAAATGAGTGATCTTAGAATAACCTTAACCACTTCGTGGTCATCCCATTTTTTGTTCCCGAGGTTGCGCACTTTATTCACCAAGGTTTTGAGCCGGTTGTACATGTCTTGTGGCTCCTCCCCTTGGCGAAGACGGAAGCGACCGAGCTCCCCCTCGACCGTCTCCCGCTTGGTGATCTTGGTTAGCTCATCTCCTTCGTGCGCGGTCTTGAGCACGTCCCAAACTTCCTGGGCGCTCTTTAATCCTTGCACCTTGTTATACTCCTCTCGACTTAGAGAGGCGAGGAGTATAGTTGTGGCTTGGGAGTTGAAGTGCTCGATTTGGGCCACCTCATCCTCATCATAATCCTCATCCCCTACGGATGGTACCTGTGCTCCAAACTCAACAACATTCCATATACTTTTGTGGAGTGAGGTTAGGTGAAATTTCATCAAATCACTCCACCTAGCATAATCTTCACCGTCAAAAGTTGGCGGTTTGCCTAATGGAACGGAAAGTAATGGAGTATGTCTAGGAATGCGAGGGTAGCGTAGGGGGATCTTACTAAACTTCTTGCGCTCATGGCGCTTAGAAGTTATGGAGGGCGCGTCGGAGCCGGAGGTGGAAGGTGATGAAGTATCGGTCTCGTAGTAGACCACCTTCCTCATCTTCTTTTTCTTGTCGCCACTCCGATGCGACTTGTGGGAAGAGGCTTTCTTCTCCTTCCCCTTCCCCTTGTTGCGGGACTCTTCCGATGAAGCTTTCCCGTGGCTTGTAGTGGGCTTGTCGCCGGTCTCCATCTCCTTCTTGGCGTGATCTCCCGACATTACTTCGAGCGGTTAGGCTCTAATGAAGCACCGACCTCTGATACCAATTGAAAGTCGCCTAGAGGGGGGGTGAATAGGGAGAATCTGAAATTTACAAACTTAATCACAACTACAAGCCGGATTAGCATTAGAAATATAATCGAGTCCGAGAGAGAGGGTGCAAAACAAATCGCAAGCGAATAAAGAGTGTGACATGCGGATTTGTTTTACCGAGGTTCGGTTCTTGCAAACCTACTCCCCGTTGAGGTGGTCACACAGACCGGGTCTCTTTAAACCCTTTCCCTCTCTCAAACGGTCCCTCGGACCGAGTGAACTTCTCTTCTCAAATCAATTGGGAACCAAACTTCCCGCAAGGACCACCACACAATTGGTGTCTCTTGCCTTGTTTACAATTGAGATGATCGCAAGAACGAATGAGAAAAGAAGCAATCCAAGCGCAAGAGCTCGTAAGAACACAACAAATCTCTCTCACTTAACACTAAAGCTTTTGTGGAATTGGAGAGGATTTGATCACTTTGGGTGTGTCTAGAATTGAATGCTAGAGCTCTTGTTAGTAGTTGGAAGGTGGAAAACTTGGATGACTTGAATGTGGGGTGGTTGGGGGTATTTATAACCCCAACCACCAAACTAGCCGTTTGGTGGAGGCTGCTGTCGCATGGCGCACCGGACAGTCCGGTGCGCCACCAGACACTGTCCGGTGCGCCAGCCACGTCACCAGGCCGTTGAGTTCCGACCGTTGGAGCTCTGACTTGTGGGCCCGACTGGTTGTCTGGTGGTGCACCGGACAAGCCCTGTAGGCTGTCCGGTGTGCCACCCGCGCGTGCTCTGACTTCTGCGCGCGCTGGCGCGCATTCAATGCGCCTGCAGTCGACCGTTGGCGCGAAGTAGCCGTTGCTCCGCTGGCTCACCGGACAGTCCGGTGTGCACCAGACATGTCCGGTGAATTATAGCGGAGCGGAAATCCGAAGCTGGCGAGTTCAGAGCCGCTCTCCTCTGGAGCACCGGACACTGTCCGGTGGTGCACCGGACAGTCCGGTGAATTATAGTGGATCCCTCTGAAAATTCCCGAAGGTGAAGAGTTGGGCGTCGAGTTCTCTGGTGCACCGGACACTGTCCGGTGGCACACCGGACAGTCCGGTGCGCCAGACCAGGGCATACTTTGGTTATCCCTTCCTCTCTTTGTTGAACCCATTTCTTGGTCTTTTTATTGGCTTAGTGTGAACCTTTGGCACCTGTTTAACTTATACACTAGAGCAAACTAGTTAGTCCAATTATTTGTGTTGGGCAATTCAACCACCAAAATCAATTAGGAAAATGGGTGTAAGCTTAATTCCCTTTCACTCAGCGGTCGTAAAAACATACGCATACTTAAAATAAATTGTTCCTGCAGGCTCAGACATCGGCAGGGGGAGGAACAGCACCCTCGGCGTCGTTTCCACCCTCAGCAGAATCTGGCCCGGCCTCAGACGGCGACACGGGCGGAAGGATCTCCACCTCAAAGGAGGAAGCCAGCGCCGCGCTTGGGCCCTCGACGGCCACGTCAAGCCTCTGGACCTCGGCTAAGGCGGCCTCCTCTTCGTCGGGTAAGCAGTACCCCTCTCTGACTCGCTCCAGATCCACATCGTAGTGGGAAGCGAGCACGGCGAAGGCCCGCCTAACGTCGTGGTGCAGCGCCCCGCGGAGTCTGCTGCGCACATGACCGCCCAAGGCCCGCAGGTGACTCTGGGGGGAGCTACCCGAGGGGACGTCGTCGAGGCCAAAGGCCCGGCAGAAAGCCGAGATGGCCTCGGACATGGCCACGCGGTCGGCCTACTTCTGCTCAGCCGCCTTGGCAAGCGTCTTGCAGTTCTTGACGGACTCATTAAGAGCCGTCTCGAACCCTGCAGACAGACGAACAAAATTCTTCAGACGCGAAGTGAAGAATGGAGACAAAAACAAAGTCACAAAGCGAGCAAAACATACCTTCGGCCCGGGCACGCTGCTGTGAGGTCATGGCTTGGGCGGACCAGCCAGACTCGACGTCCACGACCAGGCCCTCCACAAGGGTCCCGGCCCAAGCGGTCGCCTTAGGTCTAGAAGAGGAGGGAACTCCCTCTGCGTCAAAATTTTCCTCGAAAAAGTTTTCTGCCAAAACGACTTTCGTGCCTTTCGACCGCGTCAATAACGGAATCCTAATGACGAGCGAGAGAGACCTTGAACGACAAGGCCGACCGAGCCGAGGAACTCCTACGCCTCCGGGATACGGATACCTTACTCATCACCTTCCACGAAAGGTAGCTCGCGCTCGGATAAGTGATTCTGCTACCGACGAACAAGTCCTAATGCTCGAAATAAGAGGAAAGAAACACGACTTTGTACTCAAATGCCCAAATGTTCAGGCCTCAGCAGCCACAAAGAACAAACACACATACTTGGGATAATTATGGTATCTAGACTTAGACGTCGGCATCGCCCTCGGCGGTTTTACCGACCTGCGGCAGATGTCTAGTACTTGAAGCAGTTACATCTTGCTCTCAAGAAAGTACCATTACAAACGGGACTCCGGCTCCATTCCCACAGGAATGAACAACCTCCACACTAGAAGGCATGCGGGATAACAAACTCCAGGCGGCTCGCCGGCGACCACTGCACCAGCAGCGACAACGACCTCCGCCTCGGGCGGCTAGACAGCAGCAGCGATTGCCTCAGGGCAAACGCTACTGTGAAAAGGCCCACGCCCACGTCCCCCTACGAGGGACGAGAACTAGCCATTAAAGCCAAAGAGCCGGAGGTCTGGAGCGCAGGTGGCACTGACGGTCTCATCGACGGAGGCAACCGCTTCGGCAGAGGAAGCCTCACCTATGGCGACCACCACCCCAGCACCGACGACAGCGGCCACCTGCCCACCAGCACCGCACCAGCGAACGGCCGCTGCCCCAGTGCGCACCGGCAGGTCCTCACTCCCGTCCTCGCCACAGAAGCAAGGACGGGACTGTCCCAGAACACGAACACCGCCCTCGCGGCGTACGACGTGTTGTGCGACCCCCCGGTGCAGCCGGCGGCGCAGGAAGGACCTGGACGTGGCCGGCCCGTGCACGGCGCGACCGACACTCGTGCGGCGGACGGGCAGCCACGCTCCGCCCCAGCGGTAGGAGGCGGCACCGGAAGCAGCACCAGAGCCGCTTAGGCCGAGGAGCCAGACACGCGGCAACTGACAGCGCCACGGACAGCGAACGCCCTTCTCCCCCGAACACTAAGGGAAGGAGCGGGCCGCTGCCCACGCGGAGGCGGGACCCAACTCGGCTCGCCTCCTCCCCAGCATGGATGATGAACATCCTTGAAGCTGAGGGCAAGGGAGAGGCCACGACCCGGCTCGCTCTTCCCCACCACGAGGCCTACGATCATCATCCTGGGTGACCGCCGGCGGGGGACTGCAGCCGGGCTGCATGATGAAAATCCTTGAAGCCGAGCGATGACTGAAGAGCGCCAACCCCCACGAGGTCGCGCTTCTCCAACAGCAGCAAGAGGAAGGCAACACAGGTGCACCCCATTCGGGGGCTCGGAAGGTGGAAAGACGCGATGAATGCGAGGAGTATGAAGGCATGGCTACCGCCCGAGGGGTCGATCCCTTTTTAAAGGCAGATCTCCTCACTCGCACCCCCAAGCGTCACGGGCAAAGTCTCCACCGACGTGCTCCAGGGTTCCCACCCTACGACACGGGGGCTGGGTCCCACACGTCATGCGAAGCTGACCCGAAACGTGAAGAAGGCAAACCGCTGCATGCGAAGCATGTAACCGCCCTGCGGTTATAAGCATTCCCTCATCCTCGCTGAAACCAGTGGTCGAAAGGGCGGACCGCCACGCAAGAAGCTTGCAACCGCACCACGGTTGTGCACCCTTTCGGCTTCGTCGCATCCGGCGGTCCAGCATGGAGGCTCGGGCCCCAATGTCATGTAACCGGCGCGCCGGTTACTACGTGCAAGGAAACCGCACTGCCACTTGCGCCAATGCCGCGTCTTCTCGACTGCAGAACCAGTGCAGCGACTCAAGGTAGCCCTGCGCGTGACCCAACAGTGCCAATTAAGTGTGAAGATCACGGGTCACTCAGCCGCGGGGATAGGCACGAGTTGATATGACCAGAGGCGGGCCGGTGGTAATTGCAGCAACAGACGTGCAGAAGCAGCAGTCCAATCACCTACAGGCTCGCATCCTCTCCTGAAACGGCAGGGGAGCCCTCTCCCACAGCATAAAAGACGACGCACCCGTGTTCCGTTCCTCGAACGACTCGCGCACGCGCAACAGACGCCCTGCGAATTGCCCGTCCCGTCACATTAACTCCTTAGCAGGGCAAGCGACACCTCTGGCAGGCGAAGCGGGCGCCGTTTCACCTCCGTCATGATGATCGCGTCAAAAAAGGTGCGCCACATTATTTAAATTCATATCCTTTTCCTTTTCCTCTCTCTCTCTCTCTTGCCACAGGGACCGGGAAAGGGGATATTTCGAAAAGAATCCTTCTCAGTGAAGGAAACGGACCCCGAGCCCTCCTATTGATCAGGGGTTCGAAGGTTGCGCCCTGCGGGGTTCGGCAACCGCCCCAGAGCACTCGGGCTCCGAGCCCTTTAATGATCAGGGGTTCGAAGGCTGGCCCCTCGGAAGGGTTCGACAGCCGCCCCAGAGCACGCAGAGTCAGGGATGACCCTGGGTACGTCCGTTACATGGCCGAGGCTCGGGCTACGCTCCCGAGGTACCCTAGGACATTTCCGAGACCAGCGGAAACGATTTGTAATGGAATCCCACCGGAGGGAGGCACCGAGCCCTCGGACCCTATCGAATGGGTCCGGATCTAGCAAATCACCTGCAGGTACTTTTGGAGCGCGCCTCTGGGCCACTAGCCGACCCTTATCAAACGGGGCCCGGGCGTCCACTCGGATCACCCGTTAGCAACTCACTGGAAACACCACGTTCGGTGCCCTCCGAGGGTAACATGGCGCTTCCCCCCCTTCCTCCTTGCGGAGAGGCGACGAAGGGGCGTATAATAAAAGTTGAGACAGTCCTTGATCGTCCTCTTGCTCCGTGCAGAGGCTCGGGGGCTGCTCTCGCACTAGGCTATGGCCAAACTGTTGACCACATCAACAAACCAGCTTAAAAACTCGGAGCCTGACCGTGCACCCGGGCTACGGCCAGGCCGCATGAGGGAACAACAAGGCTGACCAAGGCATCACAAAAAGAATTAAGACCTCAGAGGAGTCAGACCACTCCTCCGAGGCCTCGGGGGCTACACCCGACGGGTGCGCTCGTGCGCACCCCTCGGAACGGAACATGACCGAGAAGGGCTGGTCCCCATGCAAAAACTCCGGCAGAACATCCAAGCGAGTACCTACACTCCCTTCGAGGCTCGGGGGCTACTGTCGGGGACCGTAATTAGGGGTACCCCCAATGCTCCTTAACCTGGCTGGAAAACATCTTCAGAACAAACTGCAAAGACTGATAAGCACGGTTCAAGTCAAGGCCTCGTCTACCAAGGGAAGCGATCTCGCCTCGCCCGAGCCCGGCCTCGGGCGGGAATAGTAGTCCCGGACAGATTCACGCCTCGCCCGAGGGCCTCCTCAGACAGTGGGCGCACCCTCGGCTCGCCCGAAGCCCAGCTCAGGCAGACTTTGTCGTGCAGCGACCTCGGCCAAATCGCCTTACCAACCGACCGTATCGCATGCGCATTTAATGCGGGGATCGCCTGACACCTTATCCCGACATGCGCGCCTCAGTCGGCAAGGTCAAAGTGACCGTAGTCACTTTGCCCCTTTACTGACCGTTCTGACAGGAAAACAACACTATTCACCCCGTTCTGACTACTATGCCAACCACCAGGGTAAAGCTGAATCACGACCTCCCCCGAGTTCAGCGTCGGGCGCAACAAGGAGCTCCGCTTCGCCCGACCTCAGGCCTCGACCTCAGCCTCGGCCTCAGGAGAAGGTCTCCGCCATGCCCGACCCCAGGCCTCGGCCTCAGCCTCGGCCTCAGGAGGAGTCACATCCTCGCCCGACCTCGACCTCGGCCTGAGGAAAAGTCTCCGCCTCGCCCGACCTCGGCCTCGGACCGACTACGCTACAGGGGATACATCATTACCCTACCGCTAGTTAGCAACCCCTTGCTACGAAGGAACAAGACCGGAGTCACATCAAACTACTCCAATAGCATGTAATGATGGTTCCCCGCGTGCGACCATGACATTGATGGTTCTCAGCTCCTTACGGAAGCAAGGAAACGTCAACAGGACCCCGGGCCACACCGTCAGCTATGCTTCTATAGGGCTCAAGCACTTCTCCGACGGCCACAATAGCACGTGTACAGGGCTCAAGGCACTTCTCCGCTAGCCACGTTAGCACATAGCTACACCCCCATTGTACAGCTGGGCATCTCCTTGTTTCTATAAAAGGGGATGTCCAGGGCCTTCCTAAGGGGAGAGGGACGCAGGGACGGGGCGAGCGAAGAGAGGCAGACAGAGTAGGAGAAACGCAGAGGAGGCTAACTCAGACAGCTCACCTCAGGGCTAGACTCTCTCTCTCTCTCTCTCTCTCTCTCGCTCTCTCACGACGCTTGTAACCCCTACTACGAGCACCTCGGTGCAAGATAATATAAGCCTCATCCTCCCGCTTGTGTTCCATCTTGCATCAACCCATCTGGGCAGGGACACGCAGCGATAAATTCACTAGTTGGTTGACGGTCCTCGCGGGTCCGAAACGCCGACACTAAGAACAAGGCCTAAAATTGTTTTGTAGGTTTATGCATTCGGGGGCTCAAGTTGGATCATCGACAGCGGGTGCACAAACCACATGACAGGGGAGAAGAAGATGTTCTCCTCCTATGAGAAAAACCGAGATCCCCAAAGAGCGATCACATTCGGGGTTGGGAATCAAGGTTTGGTCAAAGGATTGGGTAAAATCGCTATATCTCTTGACCATTCTATTTCCAATGTTTTTCTTGTAGATTCTTTAGATTACAATTTGCTTTCTGTTTCTCAATTATGCAAAATGGGCTATAACTGTCTTTTTACAGATATAGGTGTAACTGTCTTTAGAAGAAGTGATGATTCAGTAGCATTTAAGGGAGTGTTAGAGGGTCAGCTATACTTAGTAGATTTTGATAGAGCTGAACTCGACACTTGCTTAATTGCTAAGACTAACATGGGTTGGCTTTGGCACCGCCGACTAGCTCATGTTGGGATGAAGAATCTTCATAAGCTTCTAAAGGGAGAGCACATTTTGGGACTAACCAATGTTCATTTTGAGAAAGACAGGGTTTGTAGCGCATGTCAAGTAGGGAAGCAAGTTGGCATTCATCATCCACACAAGAACATCATGACGACCAACAGGCCGCTTGAGCTACTCCACATGGACCTATTCGGCCCGATAGCTTACATAAGCATCGGCTGGAGTAAGTATTGTCTTGTAATTATGGATGATTATTCTCGCTTCACTTGGGTATTCTTTTTGCAGGAAAAATCTCAAACCCAAGAGACTTTAAAGGGATTCTTTAGATGGGCTCAAAATGAGTTCGGCCTAAGGATCAAAAAGATTAGAAGCGACAATGGGACGGAGTTCAAGAACTCACAAATCGAAGGCTTCCTTAAGGAGGAGGGCATCAAACATGAGTTCTCTTCTCCCTACATGCCACAACAAAATGGTGTAGTGGAGAGAAAGAATAGAACTCTATTGGACATGGCAAGGACCATGCTTGATGAGTACAAGACTTCGGATCAGTTTTGGGCCGAGGCGGTTAACACCGCCTGCTACGCCATCAACCGGTTATATCTTCACCGAATCCTCAAGAAGACATCTTATGAACTCCTAACCGGTAAAAGCCCAATGTTTCATATTTTAGAGTCTTTGGTAGCAAATGCTTTATTCTTGTTAAAAGAGGTAGAAAATCAAAATTTGCTCCTAAGGCTGTAGAAGACTTTTTACTTGGTTATGATTCAAACACAAGGGCATATAGAGTCTTTAACAAGTCCTCTGGACTAGTTGAAGTTTCTTGTGACATTGTGTTTGATGAGACTAACGGCTCTCAAGAAGAGCAAGTTGATCTTGATGAGCTAGATGATGAAGAGGCTCCGTGCGTCGCGTTAAGGAACATGTCCATTGGGGATGTGTGTCCTAAGGAATCCGAAGAGCCTCCACAAGCACAAGATCAACCATCTTCCTCAATGCAAGCATCTCCACCAACTCAAAATGAGGATCAAGCTCAAGATGATGATGATGAAGATCAAGAGGAGCCACCTCAAGAGGAGGACAATGATCAAGGGGGAGATGCTAATGATCAAGACAAGGAAGATGATGAGGGTCCAAGACCGCCACACCCAAGAGTCCACCAAGCAATCCAACGAGATCACCCCGTCAATACCATCCTCGGCGACATTCATAAGGGGGTAACCACTAGATCTCGTGTTGCACATTTTTGTGAACATTACTCTTTTGTTTCCTCTATTGAGTCACATAGGGTAGAGGAAGCACTTCAAGATTCGGATTGGGTGATGGCGATGCAAGAGGAGCTCAACAACTTCACAAGGAATAAGGTATGGCATTTAGTTCCACGTCCTAACCAAAATGTTGTAGGAACCAAGTGGGTCTTCCGCAACAAGAAAGATGAGCATGGTGTGGTGACAAGGAACAAAGCCCGACTTGTGGCCAAGGGATATTCACAAGTCGAAGGTTTGGATTTCGGTGAAACATATGCACCCGTAGCTAGGCTTGAGTCAATTCGCATATTACTTGCCTATGCTACTTACCATGGCTTTAAGCTTTACCAAATGGACGTGAAAAGTGCTTTCCTCAATGGACATGTCAAGGAGGAGGTCTATGTTGAGCAACCTCCCGGCTTTGAAGATAGTGAGTACCCTAACCATGTCTATAAACTCTCTAAGGCGCTTTATGGGCTCAAGCAAGCCCCAAGAGCATGGTATGAATGCCTAAGAGATTTCCTTATCGCTAATGGCTTCAAAGTCGGAAAGACTGATCCTACTCTCTTTACTAAAACACTTGCAAATGATTTGTTTGTATGCCAAATTTATGTTGATGATATCATATTTGGGTCTACTAATGAATCTACATGTGAAGAGTTTAGTAGGATCATGACTCAAAAATTCGAGATGTCTATGATGGGGGAGTTGAAGTATTTTCTAGGATTTCAAGTGAAGCAACTCCAAGAGGGCACCTTCATTAGCCAAACGAAGTACATTCAAGACATACTCACCAAGTTTGGGATGAGGAATGCCAAGCCCATCAAGACACCCATGGGAACTAATGGGCATCTCGACCTCGACACGGGAGGTAAATCCATAGATCAAAAGGTATATCGATCGATGATAGGTTCGTTACTCTATTTATGTGCATCTCGACCGGATATTATGCTTTCCGTATGCTTGTGTGCAAGATTCCAAGCCGATCCTAAGGAAGTTCACCTTAGGGCCGTAAAACGAATCTTGAGATATTTAGTTTATACTCCTAAGTTTGGCCTTTGGTACCCCAGGGGATCCACATTTGATTTAATTGGTTATTCCGATGCTGATTGAGCAGGGTGTAAAATTAATAGAAAGAGCACATCAGGGACTTGCCAGTTCTTGGGAAGATCTCTAGTGTCTTGGGCTTCAAAGAAGCAAAATTCTGTGGCTCTTTCTACCGCCGAAGCCGAGTATATTGCCGCAGGCCATTGTTGCGCGCAATTGCTTTGGATGAGGCAAACCCTCAGGGACTATGGTTACAAATTAACCAAAGTTCCACTTCTATGTGATAATGAGAGTGCAATCCGCATGGCGGATAATCCCGTTGAGCATAGTCGCACTAAACACATAGCCATTCGGTATCACTTCTTAAGGGATCACCAACAAAAAGGGGATATCGAGATTGCATATGTTAACACCAAAGAACAATTAGCCGATATCTTTACCAAGCCATTAGATGAGCAAACATTTACCAAACTTAGGCATGAACTAAATATTCTTGATTCTAGAAATTTTGTTGATGTTTTGCACATATAGCTAAATTGTATACCTTTGATCGTATCTCTTTCTTTGATATGACTAATGTGGTTTTCAAGTGTATTTTAAGCTAAGTCATAGATTGAAAGGGAAAAGGAGTCTTCAGCGAAGACAAGGCTTCCACTCCACTCCAATTATTCATCTGTCGCCGTCACTCCGCAACACACTCTCCAATTTGGTATAATCTTCACTCATATGTTATTTACCATAAGGGGAGAAAATAGTTATAAGGGCTTTAGTGACTCTGTTTTGGTGATTCATGCCAAAGGGGGAGAGAGTATTAGCCCAAAGCAAAAGGACCGCACCTCCACCAATTTCAAAATTTTAGTCTTTCAATTTATGTTTAAAGTAATGTTTTCAAATTGGTATCTTACTTATTGATATAATTTCAAATTGGTATACCCTCTTCAAAATTAGTATCAAAACCCTCTTGAACACTAAGAAGAGGATTTCATTAAGGGGGAGTTTTGTTTAATCAAAGGAAAAGCATTTGAAACAGGGGAGAAAATTTCAAATCTTGAAAATGCTTCTCAAAATCCTATTCATTTACCTTTGACTACTTTGCAAAAGCCTTTGAAAAGAATTTCCAAAACAATTGCAAAACAAAACATGTGGTGCAAGCGTGGTCCAAAATGTTAATTACAAGAAAGCCATCCATGCATATCTAGTAGAAATAATTATTGGTTTCATTCCAAGCAACCTTTGCACTTATATTATGCAAACTAGTTCAATTCTGCACTTTTATATTTGCTTTGGTTTGTGTTGGCATCAATCACCAAAAAGGGGGAGATTGAAAGGGAAATAGGCTTACACCTTTTACTAATTGATTTTGGTGGTTGAATTACCCAACACAAATAATTGGACTAACTAGTTTGCTCTATATTATAAGTTTTACAGGTGCCAAAGGTTCACAACAAACCAATAAAAAGACCGAGAAAGGGTTCAAACAAAGAGAGCAAAAGACAACCAAAGTGTGCCCTGGTCTGGCACACCGGACTGTCCGGTGTGCCACCAAACAGTGTCCGGTGCACCACCGGACAGTGTCCGGTGCACCAGGGGATTCCAGTCTGAACTTGCCACCTTCAGGAATTCTAGGAGCCACTCCGCTATAATTCACCGGACTGTCCGGTGTAGCATCGGATTGTCCGGTGTGCCAGCGGAGTAACGGCTACTACAGCGCTAACGGTCGCCTACAACAGCATTAAATGCGCTACAGTGCACGCAAAAGTCAGGCACGCGCCAGAAGGCGCACCAGACAGTCTACAGGACCTGTCCGGTGCACCACCGGACTGTCCGGTGGCCCAGAAGACAGAAGCTCCAACGGTCGAACCCTAACGGTCGGGTGGCGTGGCTAGCACACAGGACAGTGTCCGGTGGCGCACCGGACTGTCCGGTGCGCCATGCGACAGCAGCCTCCACCAAACAACTAGTTTGGTGGTTGGGGCTATAAATACCCCCAACCACCCACCATTCATGGCATCCAAGTTTTCAGCCTTCAAACACTTTACAAGAGCTATAGCATTCAATACAAGACACAAGCAAAGAGATCAAATCCTCTCCCAAGTCAAAAGACCATTCCAATCAAATAGTGACTCATGAGAGAGAGACTTGTGTTCATTTGAGCTCTTGCGCTTGGATTGCTTTTCTGAGAGGGGGGTGAATAGGTGATCCTGTAAAAACTTGAAACTTAATGCCACAAAACTTGATTAGGAGTTTGCACAATAAAGCCAAGTGGCTAGAGAGGAGTTCTTGCAAAACACAATAACCACAAGGAGATCAACACAAAGAGGCACAGTGGTTTATCCCGTGGTTCGGCCAAGTCCAACACTTGCCTACTCCACGTTGTGGCATCCCAACGGACGAGGGTTGCACTCAACCCCTCTCAAGCGGTCCAAAGACCCACTTGAATACCACGATGTTTTGCTTTGTTTCACTATATCCCGCTTGCGAGGAATCTCCACAACTTGGAGCCTCTCGCCCTTACAATTTGATTAACACAAAGAATCACGGAAGTAAGGATGGGATGAGCAACACACACAAGACACAAAATCAGAGCAACAGTACGCACACAAGTCACAACTCAAGCTCACAACACAACCCGGAGAGTTCTCTACTCAAATGGAGCTCTAGTTGTTATCACAAAGAATCAAATGCGCGGAATTGGAGTCTTGGTGCTTAGGAATGCTTAGAGAATGCTTGGTGTCCTCCTCCATGCGCCTAGGGGTTCCTTTTATAGCCCCAAGGCAGCTAGGAGCCGTTGAGAGCATTCCAGGAAGGCAATTCTTGCCTTCTGTCGCCTGGCGCACCGGACAGTCCGGTGCACCACCGGACACTGTCCGGTGCGGATTTCTTTCCTATTTTGGCGCAGCCGACCGTTGGCGATTTGGAGCCGTTGGCGCATCAGACACTGTCCGGTGCACACCGGACAGTCCGGTGCCCCATTCAGACCGCTGGCCCGGCCACGCGTCACGCACGGATTACGCGGCCGACCGTTGGCTCGGCCGACCGTTGGCTCACCGGACAGTCCGGTGCACACCGGACAGTCCGGTGATTTATAACCGTACGCCACCGACGAAACCCGAGAGCAGCCAGTTTGCCAGAGCCAGCCTGGCGCACCAGACACTGTCCGGTGCACCATCGGACAGTCCGGTGCTCCCAGACTGAACTGTCTTTGGCTGAACAAAGCCATCCCTTTTCCAAATTGATTTCTCCTGTTTCCAGTACTTAGACACAATACATTAGTCCTTAAAACAAAGTACTAAGACTTAGAAACATACCTTTGTGTTGATTTTCACTTTGTCCATCATTTGGCATAGATTAACACATGACCACTTGTGTTGGACACTGAATCACCAAAATACTTAGAAATGGCCCAAGGGCACATTTCCCTTTCATTTTCTTCTTCCTTCTTTCTTGTGCTCAATTCACTTGTAATCAAAACAAGAGACACCAAGTTGTGGTGGTCCTTGTAGTGGACTTAGTGTCCCATTTGATTGAAGAGAAAGGCTCACTCGGTCTAGGTGACCGTTTGAGAGAGGGAAAGGGTTGAAAGAGACCCGGTCTTTGTGACCACCTCAACGGGGAGTAGGTTTGCAAGAACCGAACCTCGGTAAAACAAATCACTGTGTCACACTCTTTATTTGCTTGTGATTTGTTTTCGCCCTCTCTTTCGGACTCGATTTTAATTCTAACGCTAACCCTTGGTTGTAGTTGTGCTTAAAGTTTGTAAAATTCAGATTCGCCCTATTCACCCCCTCTAGGCGACTTTCACTAACGGCGGCGCGGTTCTAGCTGTCTCCGCGCCGCGCTTCGACTTCATCACACGTCTCCATGACGTTCAGGCCACTGACCCACCGCTGGTAGCTCTCCGCGAGGAGTTGGCTGCTGGATCTCGAGCGGCTCCATGGGCCCTCACCGACGATTTGGTGACCTATGACGGGCGGCTGTACGTGCCACCAGCATCTCCGCTCCTGTAGGAGATGGTGGCGGCGGTACATGAGGACGACCACGAAGGGGTGCAGCGCACCTTGCACCGGCTTCACCGGGACTTTCACTTTCCCGACATGCGTCGCATTGTTCAAGATTTGGTGCGCGCCTGCGCCACATGCCAAAGATACAAATCAGAGCACCTAAATCCAGTGGGCCTTCTTCATCCATTACCTGTTCCGACAGTTGTCTGGGCGGACATTGGCCTGGACTTCGTGGAGGCGCTGCCACGGTTTCGCGGCAAGTCAGTAATCCTCATGGTGGTGGATCGCTTCAGCAAGTACTGCCACTTCATTCCGCTCGCCCATCCTTATTCGGCGGAATCTATGGCACGGGCGTTCTTCACCGAAATTGTCCGCCTACACGGGGTGATTTAGTTCATGGTGTCCGACCGGGACCCCGTGTTCACCTCTACATTCTGGAAGGAGTTGATGCGGCTCATGAATGTCAAGCTGCACATGACGTCGGCATTCCATCCACAATCCGACGACCAAACGGAGGCTGCTAACCGTGTTATTATCATGTACCTCCGTTGTTTTATAGGTAATCGCCCCCACCAATGGCTCTGATGGTTACCATGGGCAGAGTACACCTACAACACTGCTTACCAGTCGTCCCTACGCAACACGCCATTTCGAGTGGTCTATGGCCGGGATCCTCCGTCCATCTGGTCATATGAGCCTAGGGATACGCGCGTAGCCACTATGGCCAAGACAATGGAAGAACGGGAAGAGTTCTTGGCGGATGTGCGGTATAGATTGAAGCAAGCACAAGCTGTTAAGAAGCTCCACTATGACAAACACCACCGCTAGGCCTCCTACGAAGTGGGCGACTGGGTCCTGCTTCGCCTTCGACACCACCCAGTTGCATCCTTGTCCCCGACGGTCCAAGGCAAGCTGCAGTCACGGTACTTCGAGCCCTACCACATCTCCGAGCTCATCAACAACGTCGCTGTTCTCCTGGAGCCCCCCCTCGGGCCAAGCTCCATGACGTCTTTCATGAGGGCCTCTTGAATAAGTGGGTGGGTACCCCCAGCAACTCCGCCACCGCTGCCCAACATTCATCATGGCGCGGTGGAGCCGGAATCAGACCAAGTCGTACGCGCCCGCATGGCTCGCGGCATCCGTCAAGTGCTTGTCCATTGGAAGGGCCAATCTGCTGCATCCGCAATGTGTAGGGATGAAATCGGTTTCAGAATTTTTCGGAATTCCGGAAACCGATTTCGAAATTTTTCGATCGGATTCATCGGTAACGGTATTTTTCGAAAACGGAATCGGTTTTCGGAATTTTCTATCGGAATCGGTATCGGAATCGGCGTGGTGTTTTACCGACCGTTTCCATCGGTTACCGGTTTTTGTCGGAAATTATCGGATTTATGTCTCGGAAATTTCCGGAATTGTGTCTCGGAATTTTTTCGGAATTTTTCAGCATGTGATTTTTTCGCATCGCTTGTACATCTCTGGATAAGGATTACTTATTTTGTATTTTTTGGACGCTTTAAGATTTTTTTTGGGGTTAGATGGTGTTGGAAGGCAGTTGAGATTAACGATTTGGTCTCTCGAACAAATCCACCATTTTCTATGCACATGTTATGTATTAGTAATATATAATGATAGAGAGTCGACCGTCTGTCTTTTCCACACACAAGATTTTAGTGTTTTCCTATGAGGCTGTGAAAAAACCCTTTATGTGAGGAAAAAATATTTCATGAGTAAGCATGCCATGTCAACTAAATCGAGTGGATATTGTGAATTGTGAACTTGTGATCTTTATAAACTTGTTATACTGTGAACTTGTTATATTGTGAACTTGTGATCTTTGTAAACTTTTTATATTATAAATTTGTGATCCTTGTGAACTTATTATATTGTGAACTTGTTATATCATGCATGAATTGTGAACTTGTGGTATTTGTGATGTTTTATCAATTTTGTTTTATTGTGAAGTTTGATATGTTTACCGATCGTATTTTAGATTTCAACCGTTACCGGTGTATTTTCCGCACCAAACTTTCGTTTCCGATGTTTCCGAAATACCGATATTGTTTCCGTTTCCGGAGTTACCGTTTTCGATTTTGTTTCCGATAAAAAATATGAAAACGATAATGGTTTTAGTGTTTACCGACCGTTTCCGACCGTTTTCATCCCTAGCAATGTGTGAGGACTTGGACTCATTCCGCGGCAAGTACCCCGACTTTTAGCTCGAGGACGAGCTGGGTCTCGAGGGGGGGAGAGATGTCATGTGGGGCCACACCTACAGCAGGCGTAGGCGCGCCCGCGACGTGCGCAGGGCGACCGAACAGGCAGGCCAGGCGCCAACAGCCAGGGGCTGATTAGCCGGCTAGGATAAGGCTAGAGAATAAGATTGAGATGAGAGAATTGTGGAGAGTTGGTTAGCAGCAGATAAGTTAAAGAAAGTAGGATTAGTTGAGAGTTTGTAGCAGAAGTTGATTAGCCCTAGGGCTATTTATAAGCCGCATGGCAGTAGGGAATAAATCAAGCAATTTGTTATCTATCCAATCTTCTCTCTCCAATTCCAGCAAACCTGCGGCAGGGTGCTCCCCTTGTCGGAGAAGACAGACCGAGACTACAATCACCGTAGTCGAGGGCCAGCTACCCTAGGGGCCGACGCTCTTGACATTGTTTCCAGACCTGTAATTTCGTTGTTTGGAATACGTTTTGTTGAGATTTGAGAATCACCATGATGCTGACGATGCAAGTGCGGCTACTGCCAGACTCTGTAACCTACCAAGCTTCCTTTACAAATTTTTGAAACTTTTTTTTTTGCCTCGCTTACTGAAAAAGAAAGTCCCTCTTTATTTCCCACTTCTCCTAGTTCGTTGTATTTAAACATGGCAACGACTGCTATGCAAGCAGTCCTTCTGTACAAGTGTGCAAGGAAACCATCCGATCCATTAGGTATTAGTCCAACCGTAAGTCACATTTAACACTTAAACTCTTCCACTGCCAGCTCAATAATATTTATAAAAAAACCCCTAACAAACCATGGTTGTATCTGTGGTTGAATCGTAATCTAATGGATCAGATGGTTTACTTGCATGTTTGCACAGAAGCATTGCTTGCATAGTAGTCGTTGCCTACCTTTCAACAAGCTGAGTTGATTGGAGTTCGTTGACGAGGTAGGCAGTCCTGGTTTTGGCTTTGCAATGAACATTGAAATATCATGAAAGGCAGGCAGTAACTTCTGAAGTTTCTTATCTTTTGCCGAATGTTCACGTCTACTATAATTTTATAGAGACAAAATACTATAAAAACTGCAGCCGCTATCACGGACGGATTAAACCACAGCAAACCACATTGAACAAGACTGGAAGCTAGGTTGTGACCAAACTAAACTTTATGCTCGCTAGTACACTGGTGACCCTCGTTTGCTGCAGCATGTCTACTCGTTTTTCCAGCCCAGCTGTTAGAGAATTCGGCCTTGGAAGTTCCAACCGAGTTCATGGAAATGCTCTGTAATCGAAGACTGGAGAAGTCTTATCTCGTTCTGCAGAGAGATGCTCGCCTGCTACGGCGCGTGGAGCTAAGCTCGGTTAAAAACGCCTATGGGTATTTAGCACGGCAAATATTTCGTCGTCCTCTATTTTTGGTCACCAACGCACCTGTACAGGACATCGGACCTTGGTCTGCAGAAAGGTATCGCTGAACCGTAGTGTTAGGAAGAAGTTCTTTTTTTTCCATTTGCGGATAATGTTAGGAAGGTTTACGACGCAAATGAACAGAACATGGAGGCCAGCAAGCCTAATGACGAACGAGATCCATCGTGTTTATTCATAGAACAGGCGCCTCTCCACACAAGGTATACATACGAACAATGCAGTATGTGGGTACGTATATGGTACAAAAGAATAAGCGATAATAGCACACACACAGCTTGTTCGCTGCGGCTTGCTGCGGCTGCAATCCGGCTGCGGCTGCGGCTTCTACAGTATTTTTCTCTCTATGGATTGCAGCTGCAGCAATCCAAACAGCTGCAACAGTGTCGGCTTGCAGCCAGCCGAACACGCCCACAGATCGCAACGGCCACCAGGGACAGGGACACAACCACACACACCCCATCACCGCTACTTCTAGTGCTAGCTAAGACGAAAACGAACAGGGTCCAACCCAACCCCGGTTCAGCAGCGAACCGGCACGTCCACGGCAGCGCCTACTGCATGAGGCCACCGGCGACGAGGACGGATAAGACGACAGAGCAAGCCACATCCAGGGCCGACGCCGCGGCCCCCGCTGCCGCGCCCGTGACGGGCGCCGGCGCGGGCGGCACTCCCAGGTCCGTCTCCTGCGCCGACGCCGCGGCGAACAGCACTGCCGCCACGGCCACGGCCACGAGCAGCGCTGCGGCGCGGGACGCCATCGTGGGCAGATCGAGGCGACAACACGGACCGCGAGAGCGCGTAGTGGCGGCGGCGGCGGCTAAGCTAAAGCGAGGCAGAGGAGAGGAAGAGGAAGGGGCGGCGTGGGGTGGTGAGACGGGGACGGCGTGGACAGGCGGTGTATATAAGGAGGTGGCGTGGCGTGTGCACGCCGGTCGCGGTCGCGGCCACGGCCCGCGTGGGCACCGGGCGCTCGCGTCGCGTGTCTAGGCGCGCCGCGTCGGGCGCGCGGACGGCGCGATCTTGCGGGACCTGGCCAATGGCCATCTCGAGCACGCGATTCCATTCCATCCCTCGACACCACGAACGGGTCTGGTCTGGTGACGCCCGCGGCTCAACCACGACGCGTCCCCCCGCACGCCGGCACACCGGCTACGCGATCGACCGGCAATGGTATGCAACATCCATCACGGATGCTCCCAACTCACCTCCGGATCTCCCTACAACACGCCGGAGCGGCTCACGGTGTCCCAGAACGTGCGTGTCCGGCGCTCCGACGTTCTGTGTATGAACATCATCCTGGAGGCGAGGCGAGACCGTGTCCCTGTGCGCGTGTAAGTCAGTCAGTCTCAGTCAGTCTGATCAGCGCCGTCTGCGTTGCGCGCGTTACGGATGGGGTGGAAGTTGGAACGAAAGGGAGGCCTAAGCGGCAGGCAGAGAGGCCGTCCGCCTCACCGGTCGACACGCCAGAGAAACCGGATCGGAGTCATTTTTCTCTTTCCTTTCCCATCACTCGCGCGGAAGTGCCATGTCCCCGTCGCCGGAGCGCCGAAATGCGTAAAAACGATGGGTTATTTATTTATTTATTCTCTACTATCTAGACTAATGTAGACCCTGCGCGCATGCAGCGTCCAGTGCGTGGCCATGTGCCGGCCCTAGTCTAAATGCAATCCCTAGCACACGTATCACCCATGCAAGTATGCAACTAAACTGGCGCGTGCAACCAACTAAACTGTCGTGCATGCAAACGCCTCCGCTCCATACAAAGCTTGCATGTGCGCGGCCGTGCAACTTGCAAGTATATAAATGTCAATAGCATTTGAACCATGATTATTTGCTTTAAACTCACATCTATCTAGCCAACATGACATATATATTTTTCGTTTTATATTTTATATTCAAGTATAATATAGACTTTTATTAAAAAAAAATAGGGGAAAAATTAAAACTGGGTCGTGTTCCGGCCAACCATGATACTTTTTACGTGAGTTTGCTACCTCGATGCTCTGTATGATTTTCTTTGCGTTTAATATCAATTATGACTATGATAACTAATTTCTAGTCGTTTTGTACCGAAAATATAGATTGGTCAAGTCGTTTAGTAAAACAACATATCACGCATACTTGCAAATTGTTTTCACATCATAATGAAATATATATCCATATGCAAATTAGCAAGTCAATTTTTAGAATAGTTCATTGCCATCGGTTCATAACTTTATGCGAAAGAATGTTGACTCTATGTCTGCTTATACGAAAGAATGTTGTTTCTTCCTTTTCCTATAGGAGGGTGAAATAAGTTTTACTAGCAGCGTTGTACCGAAGGTGCCAGTAGTCTCAGTGTGACAGTCGCTCCTCAAGATGGCCTCATTGGCAGCAAAATGTTCTCTGATGAGTTGACTGTCGTGCTTGACTGGGATTGTACTTTATCTCTTCTGTCAGCTAAGCTCTGTTGAATTCCTCCGGCATCAACGTTAGCACGATGGTTCGCCCAACCGAGCATGTCCCCGGTCCACAAAACTATATAGTTGAGAACCTCACATGTAGATTCATAGTAGTTAACAATTTGCTTAAACAAACTGACGTGGTTGTTTGATCTATGCAAAAGATGGCACTGTTTGTTGGTTTTAATAGTGAAATGTCATCCTAATCATTTAACTAGCTATGTCCAACACATTATGTATTTATTTATCTAAATATTGCCAGCCGCTCTTCAATACAAATTACATGGTTGCCTCATGGTCTATGTAGGGAAACCTTGTTTTTAGAGGATCCATCTTTAGATGGGTTGAATATTGTCATATTACTTGTCTTTATGTAAGTAATGTAGAAATCATGCCAAAACATATTTCCCCACAACATAAAAGATAAGAGGGTTATATTTGTGAGCTAAAATAATTTTGATAGTCACAACTCACCGTCTCCTTTCGATAGGCTTAGGATCTCCTTTTTATAATTTTGACCCTACAATGTAAAATTATTCTATGGAGGTCATGGTATATCATCATATCATGTATTCAACTTAGAGTTTGTCTATTTCGATTAATAGTTACATTGAGCTAAATTTTGGTCGTTCAAAATGGCACATTTCGACATTTGTTATGATTGTTGAGTTGATTCTTGATAATATCACTAAAGAATGACCTATGTGTATACAAGTGTCCCCTGTTGCAACGTACGGACATATAGCTAGTCATTTATGAAGCCAGTAGTAGGTTCAGAAGCTGAGAGCGGCTCAGTGAGGTTCGGAGTTGGGAAACCACAACACAAGGGCCTCTAAACCTGTGCTGTGCTGTCACACCCAGCACGTCGTTCCACCACTACAACCGTGGATCGCTGTTGACCAAACGTCCTTTGCGAGGGATAGCTCATGTTTGGGAGTTTGAACTAGCCAGACAAGTAGGATTGCCTTGTTGTAGCGGCGGCATCAGTGATTCCACAGTTCGGGCCTGTTTGTTTACCCCAATGGATTATATAATCTGGATTATTTTTGGAGGATTATATAATCTAGATTATATAATTTGGATTATATAATCTGAGTAGTCCTGTTTGTTTACCCAGATTATCTGGCGTGTTTCTGTTGGGCGGCGGGCTTCTCCGATCCGATAGGCGCAAAAACGATTCGGTAGATTATAATGGCAATGGTGGGTAATTTCTAGGAAACTTGAAAGGGTAGTGGGGAAGTGGGAAAAAAATAATCTGAAATAAGCACCTCCTCACTTACTTATGGATTATCATAATCCAAGGGGTTAGATTATATAATCTGGGCAAATAAGCTAGATTGTTTGTTTGCCTCTGAGGATTATTTAATCCAGATTATATAATCTGGGGGGTAAACAAACAGGCCCTTCATCTGCTGCCCTAATAACAGGAATTTTTTTTCCAGGTTCGTTCACAACTGATCGACCGTAGCTAGCGTCGTTAGGTGGCTACCTAATGCTTGGAGTTGATAACAATATATTTTGCTTGACTGCTTGTGCATTTCTTTCACGCTGGCCAAATGATTTGGGAATTCCGATGAGCTATCAACCCAACCACATGGATTTTGTTTTGAAGTTCAACGCATTGCAGTAGCCTCTCATTTGCTATTTTCAATTAACTTGTTCGGTTATTTTCATTCCATGTGATTTGAAGGAAATTGAGATGTATTAAGATGTATTCTGACTTACGATAAATTTAAATCGACTCAATCCCACCCAACCCAAATGGATTAGCATCAAACCGAACAAGCCATAAACCAATAAATCACAAGACACATGTTTCATGCAAAAGAAGCTTCGATCAACTGCTCAGAGCGATGGTTCCGCTCTAGTATATACTAGTAAATGGCGCGCGCCTTGCGCGCGTGAGAAAAAACCGTAATATAAGTCATAACAATATTATGTTGATTTGAGCAAGTTGTACATGCACATTTCATAATATAAATGATAATTTAGCAAATTGTTTATATATATATATTGTAGGTTATATATGTATATACACAAGATAAAATAATAGTTGGTTCTGGATTAGACAAATCTGGTTGCTATATATGATACGACTTCAAAATTGCTTAATTCAACCATGACTTTATATTAAGTAAAAGTTCATTTTGTACTGGTTGCAGATTAAAAGTGTTATCACTATTAATTTTCAATCATTATGAAAACTGCCTTGCAAATTGAAAGATCGTAGTCTTAAGTCTAACCCAGGAAACTTTTTTTCTAGATTATGGCTGAAACATTGTGATTATGGTTCAATGAGACAAAAAAGGAAAATGTTTTTCTAGATTATGGTTGAAACATTGTGATTATGGTTCAATGAGACAAAAAGGATCTCCGTATACATGATATACATTGGTTTATTTACGTGCAAAGTATCAGGTATGGCACGGTATATTGGACGATGAAAATAAAGGAACACATTTTGAATTTTCTGAGTAATATTTCAGTAGTATCGTGAGTAATGAACCAATGATAATTCAAGACATTCTAAGACCATAATTTAAAACATGTAGTGAAGCCTGATTACCGGAGGTGGCAGTTTCCGTTTCAGGTGGCAGGTGAAATTGTCAATGAGAAATTCTTCTAGAGGAAGGATGAAGATCATAGAGAATGCATAATTTGTCAGAGATGAGCAAGTGCATCTCAACATTCAATTATATATAAGCTGAAGAAAACAACTATGCGGGAAATTGAGACCCCAATTTTACTAAAATGTAACAGAAATGTTGAAATTATAAGTATTTTATATTTATAAAAAAATACGTGAATCACACGTATAACAGAAGTGACAAAATTATCTGAAATAATTCTGTCACTACTATTGCTTAACAGAAATTTTGTCACTTTTATAATTTCAGCATTTCTGTTATATTTTCAAAAAAAAAGGTACAACACACATCAATGGTTTAGCACAAAACAATTTTGTTTTTACCTTCTAAATTGAACTTTATAATATAACATAAATGCTTAAATTCAGTTCAGTACAAAAAATTACAGAAACCATGTAATCAATTGTTGATCCTGCTAGCCCTTAGGTATTCTCTTCCAGAGTTCCAGGTCCGACTGTGATGTGATTCTCTAAACATGGAAACATGGCTTCATCAAACGTTTCCCACCAAAGAGCTCACCACAAGCAAGGTAAATGTGTGTTTTAGTCAAATCCCATAGCAGGTAGCCCGTAGAATAAGACCTACGTGCACAACAAACCAAATAGAATATTAGGTTACTTCAGTAGTAAAAAATTGTTCATGATGAAAGGCTTACCATGTGCCTAGAAAGGCATCATAATACTCCAGCAGCACTCGTTTTTTATTCTGAGATGAAACCACTTATGCCCCATTTAGCAGCTTGGGAATGAAATTTTATCCCTTCGTGTAGCAGGTTGGGAGGTGACGAACTAACAAAAGGGGTATTAGCATCACCAAACCAAACCAGACCACACAGACGGGCAGCCCTTGGAAGAACTGCGAGCGAGGCAGAAGGGCAACATGCCTGCCGACAGAGATGATGTATGGCACCCGGAATTCCAGCAAGGTGAGGAGAAAGCTTGAGGACTCCGTGTGCAAGAGGAAGGATGGTGTGCCTCCTCCTCCAGGCTCTCTTTTCCGATGCGCCCTTCGCCGCTTTCTTCTCATCCACCACGAAAGCAAAGGAACGGAAGGGAGAGGAATCGGATGACGTGATGCAACGATTCCTAGCCGATGGTGGGGCTTCCATCTCCCGTGCTATCTTGAAGCTTTCGTTGAGCGTGTCTTGACCGGACTGCTGCGCGCCCCTTGATCCATCTCCCAGGCGCGTGGTGACTTGGTGGACAAACGGGGGCGGCGTTGCGAGGAGAAAGGGAGAGAGAGGTGGGGGCCGCAGGGCGATGCGAGCAGCGGCGACCATAGGTGGGGTGAAGCGAGGCGGCGAGGGATGGGGAGAGTAGGCGGTCTAGCGGCCGCGTATCCGTGGGAGGTAGAGGAACCGGCGACCGGAAACGTCGAGACTCTTCGAGCCGCGAAAGGGTGGGCTGCTCAGTCCGATGAAGATCCTACGACTGTTAATATTTCAATGACGTGGCTGCACGAAGAGCGACCTTTGTGTCGCGCTTTAATATATAGGAATGTCCGCACCGTGACCCACATATAAAAATAGGTCCGCATCGCGACCTCTAGGCTTCCAAGCGCCACCGCTGATCTTTTCGCTGGAGAAGCTGAAGCGACACGAATCTGGAGAGCCGATCCGCAGTTTTGGCGACAACAAAAGGGTCTAGTCCATAGACTCGAGAGTTACGGATCGAAACAAAGAGCCGATCCAAAGTCCAAGCAGACCAGAATTAACATGGGAGTCAAATCTACCCGAGCCGATAACTCGGCCCAGTCACACTCGAGGGCTACCGTGTTGAAGATATACTAGTGTATGGCGCGCGCCCATGCGCGCGTGCCAATCCGTTTAGCAGCATAGTATCTCTACTACTCTATAAGAGTGTAGTGTAGACTTCACAACCCGTGCACCATGGTTCTGCCTCCGACACCCTCTCGCCCGTGCTCCGTTGATCCCGCGGTCCTCGCCCAGCCTCAGTAAACCACTCTCGCATGTGGCCGCGCGTTGCCTGCCTCCCTCGCTCTCTATCGATGGAAGGACGCAATTCAGGGAAGCCTCCGCAGCCGCCCTGCCATTCTCGCCCTCGCCCAACACTCCATCGATGGAAGGGCATGGTTCCAGGGATTGCCTCCCCAGCAGATCCCACCATCCTCGCCCCGCCTGCACTCCGCCATCCTCGCTGCCACCATCCACAAGGCAACACCATGCCCCCGCTCCTCTACCATCCACGCCATCCTCGCCCCACGCCCGCCCACACACCTCGCCATCCTTCTCCTCCTCCGCGCAGGTCCTCGATGCCCCTTCCCCCACCCCTGTCGTCCCCGCATATTCGGATCCGGGGTTCGCTCGGGTTGCCTCCTCGCCGGGGACCCACCATGGCGGTCAGGGAGCATGGTGGGTGGGGGAGATGGGGAGGAGCGGAGGAAGCACGACGTCCTCTAGGAAGAAGCACAGCCGCAGCCGCCCGCAGGCTATGGACGATGACATCGACAGCTCCTGCTCCACCCCGTTCGCCAGCGCGCCGTCCAGCCCCGGACGTCCCCACGCCATCAGCGGCGGAAGCGGAGGCGGAGGCTACTTCTTCAGCGCGCCGGCCAGCCCCATCCACCACCTCCTCCTCTCGACCTCGTGCTCGGCCTCCGCGACTCCCAGCACCGGTGGGCGTGGGTGCGTGGGCGACGTGGAGTTCGAGTTCGGCGGGCCTGGCGGGCCCATGATCTCCGCCGACGAGCTCTTCCACAACGGCCAGATCCGGCCGCTCACCCTGCCCCCGCTCAGAATAGAGCGATGACGACCTGAAAGAGCTTCTGCAGCTAGCTCCAATAAAGAAGGTAAACCCCAAAGGCCTACACATCTTCTACTACTTGGTCCAGGTTTTTATCCTCAACCCTCCTAACCATTATATTGTTGCCTTCTGGTGAAAAAATAATATAGTTTTCTTGATTTTTGTGATGTTGGTTGTGCCCTGCATAGCATGTTAAGGTCTGTTTTTCATGCCATTTATAATTTTCTGTTGTTATCACTATTTATGATATTTTTGTTATGCTCTAGGTAATTTTCGACCACCAACACCTACACTTCCTTCCTGGCCTACACCGTAGAAAGCAGAGAAGCATTCCTCTCCTGCCCTCACTCTGGTTGGTGATGCTCCAATTTTTACCCCTAACCCCCAAGGCGACAACTTTCAAGATCCAGAAGGTATTATCTAAATCCAAATCTGGAGCTAAAACTTTGATTTCAGTTGGCGCCATATGACATGCTTTTCAATCATCTTCAAAGTTGATGCAAATGCCATATATGTGCGCAGTCAAATGCCATGCCACAACAATTAGAGGATGAGTTCAAGAGATTTGGTGCCATTAAACATGAATGCATCCAAGTTAGAAGTAATAAGGTACTTGCTTTTCTTATTAGAAGTAATAAGATACTTGCTTTTCTGCTATCTAATTTTGGTAAGCCCAACTAACGTGAAAAAATGGCTTCACAACTTAATCGTGAACATGCATTTTTCTTGACAAGAATTTATGTTTTGCCAAATGCTACCAGCTCGGATGGTATTCTTGTTTACTCCTAACACACTTTATTCTTCATGATTTTTTGGTGCTATATTATATATGAAATCAGAACTTTTTAAATTCAAAGCAGTTTGTGTGGTTGTTAGTGTTGCAAGTATTTTGTTATTCCTGTTTTGGACCATTTTTCTACCATCTTGCCTGTAAGTTGTAACTCCTGTGAACACAGAAATACTCAAGAATTTGTGATGTTTTCACTGCCCCTTTTGATAATCAATTCATGGATTAGTTTAGCACATCACTCATTTTTTCTTCTTTGTTTGAAATTGTTTGGGTTCCTCCTCCCCAACTTTCAGAATTACCTATTTCTATTGTATGTTTGATAATTTGCACTTCCACTCCATCCACAATTTTGGTTAATTCAGTTAATATGAGTTTATAACTGGGAATGTCATTCAGTAGTATAATGTCATGCAGTGTCGGCTGTGGTGGAGCGGCTGTGGTCGCTCTCGCTCAAATCCACCACCAAGATAGGTGATTATTGAAATCTCTCTGCTGTTTTGTTCCTTCTTCGATCCTGATTTGTGTTTTCCTGTGATGTGTTTGCTCCTGGTGTTGCAGCAGCGAGCGAGGGCAAGTCAATGGTGAAGTAATAGGGTTTTGGGAGCCGCATCATGCATGTGCTGCTAACCGGAACCTTGCCTTGTCTGTTGCTCAATGTGTATGTCTAGGCCGTGGCGAGATTGTACGAGGCTCTGGACAGATGCGAGGAGATTCTTGGCAAGCGACGCTATATTTGTGGCGACCAGCTGACTTAATCAGACAGATTGGTATCTTTCTAAAACTCAGCAAAACATATGCTATTGTCCACCACACGGAGCAGTGAGAAATCTACTAAATCATAATACCATTGAGTAGCCTCTACTAAATCATAATCATTATATTTTAGCCAAAATCTATAAATAGATTTTCCTACATTAGACTTATAACTACAACTTCTATTTTCTCCAGCATTTAGTTTGTAAAGCAGTTTTTACAATGAGTCCAGTTTAATAGCACTAATAATAATATAGGTTGCTTGATGTGCTTTTTTCTGCATTCCATTTTCTCCATCTTTTAGTTTACAGAGCAGCTTTTACAATTATTACAGTTTAATGTCAATAATACTACAATGAATTCCCTATTGCACTTCTTCTTGTGTAAATTACAGTCAACTATTGATTTGTTAAAATGTTTCTTATAGTTTTGTCATAAACAAATAAAACTCTTTCCATTTTATCTGTCACACCGTCACCTTAGTAGCAGTTTAACTACACTGATGATAGTTGTGCATTATCCAAAACTGACACTGAATATAATTCTCCCTCAAACTAAGAGTCGCACAAAAACATGGGTACTGTTGCTGATGTGGCAAGTATGAGTAATGATGAACAGGTGGCCACTGATGCAGCTAGATTTTTTTTCTTCTGTTGCTGCTGCTCAGCTCATGTGCATGTGATTGGAGCAGATCTAGCACATATGATGTGCTACATAACTAACATTAGAATTGTACTCGAAGCAGATCTATCTAAATTGAGATGAGGCCTGATCTATTAAAATTGTTGCTGCTGATGAACTTTCTTTTATCGGTCTGTGGGGATTGTTTTTAGATAACTTTTGTGATTAGCAAGTGATGATTCCTTGTAATCTTGTTTGCAGCGGAATGAATGCACCGAGCTGAGAAAGGACAGAACAAAGAAAGATCTTAAAATCTGAAAAAACCTAATGTGTAAGTGGTTTTTATGCCCTGGTACATCTTAAAGACCAAATTTGAGTACTTCTTTTTGTTGTACTTGAGCTGATCATTTTTTTATGCTCCTGGGGCCTCTTCAGGAGGCGGTCGCGCCTGCTCTGCCGAAAGTGCGGGGGCACATCGGCAGCGCCTACGGGGAGGAGGACGCCAGGGAAGCCGGCTCCTCCAGCCTCTTCGGCGGTGACGGCTCCTCGGACGACACGCATCCGAGCTCCGGCTCGGGCCACCGCAGCAGCGTCGCGTCGAGCCAGAAGAGGTACGTGGTCAGGATCAGCGCGCTGCAGCCGTCGTCGGATGACTCTGCTGTCGTTTCCTTCACGCATCGTTGAAGCAGATGTCGAGTTGGTGTGCTATGTTCTTCTTCCAGCCTGGATGAATTTGAATTTGGTGTAACCTGGGATGGCGATGGACTGCAGGAGGACGAAGTGGAGCAAGGAAAGATCTTTCTTGGCGTGTCTAGACTTTTCAGAGGTTTGATCAGCTGCATGCTGCTTTTAGTCATCTTGCTGTTTGTAATGCCTCTGTGTTTCCTCTGTACATTGGTAAGTATAGAGTAACATGATTTTTGAAATTTTGGTTGGTGTCGGGAAAATGATTAAAGGTTTTCTGTATTTCGATTGGTTCTATAGCGTTTGTATTATGTCATAGAATTGAAATTTTGATTAGTCTTGTACTCTTGTCTCGCTTGCATGTGTGGATGGTTTAGCTTCCTAGCTCTCTTACTTTCTTGAAAAACATTTTTCTGGTACTGTGATATCAGTATTTGAATTTTACTGTAGGAATCCAGATTACACAATTAGGGCCTGTTTGGTAGAATAAATGCTACTCATGATTTCCATTTTTCCTGTTGCAGGCTCAGTGGTGACATCAGCTGAGGTCCGTTAGTTTGCCTGTGCAGCCATGCCTCAAATCTAGAACACCATGCGGCAAAACTGCACACTCCTAGCTGTTCTTTGTGGGGAGTTTGCTGAGAAGCAGCGGACACCAGCTTCCCTGGCGCTAGGCACAAAGCGGTTGCGGCTGTCATACCCTTTCCTTGAGCTCGCTTCGTTTGGGAGACTGGAGGTCAGTTCGTGTTGCTGTGTGGTGCAGGCAGATGTTTGTTTTTGAGTTTTGAAGTTAAAAAACTAAAGGTGGACTTCGGGGATGCAGGTGCACACGCTAATCAATCCCACTCAGGCGGTGCATCTTGTCTTCTTGTCTCTAGGGGCAGCAGCAAGAGAATGAGGAGATTGGCACGCTTGTCTGGGGTGATACAGATTTATCTGACCCGCAGATGTTTGTCTCACACCTTTGTATGAGTTTTTAAATAAGTTGTACTTATCCAAACTTGCTTCACTTAATCTTATCTATCAAATTCCCATGTACAATTACATACTCCATCTGTTTATGAATGTATGTCGTTTTGGATGTGAATACGCTTCATGGGGCAACCCTAGCAGTGTGGCTACTACTAGCTAACTAGCATTATATGTTGATGAACACTATGCAAATAATGTATGAGGGAGTATCTTTTTTATGATGGACATTTCATTTTACTTTTATTTGGTTAGTCTTGGTTATTGTTCATATGTTATAGCCAAATTTAAACTTCTCAATATCACGTACCCAAATCAACATACATTATAAAACCGAGTTTAAGAGTTAGCACATGTTCCACTGTTTCTACCATCGTCCAGTTTTCACTATTTCCATCATCAATACTTTTGTAAAAAAAACTTTATATTTCCTTGTAATTAACATGCAGTCCAATTGTTGTGCACTAACATTTGATCGAATAATCTGTACGCCGTCGCAACGCACGGGCACTCACCTAGTAATGTATGATGATTATAGGTATATTAGAGAGTAAATAAGTACATAAGAGCAAAGACAAAGTTAACCAGATTCTAGAGTAATTCAAGAGCCAGGGATAGCTTAAACATACTAGAACTCGAGGCGCCCTTACGGGCGCCATATTAGGACAACGCAGAATCTGTGTTGAAAAATGTTTTTAGTTTGAATAAATCTATGTTAAATCTGAACAAAACTATTTGATGCAGAAGTTGCTGTCTGAATCATGGAAGATGCTGTCGAAACCTTGTGCAAACACAGGTTTCAGGTTAAACATACAAAACATCAACTTCTTTGGTAACCTTGTGGGACCATGTGCCATACAAAACAGTAGGTTCTTTAGTCTAAACCATAGAAGCTTTGTGGTACCTTGGGCATGCAAGCAGCATACAAAACAACACCTTCTATGGTTTCAATCTCGTACCAGCATAAAAGCTGCTGTATACAAAACAGATTTCAGGTTTCTACGAAGTAGTATGCACAACATACACAACAGGTTTCAGGTTACCAAAAAGCAATATACACAGCATAGAAAATAGGTTTCAGGTTACCAAAAATACCACAAACAGATCTCACACCAGCCTACACAGGTTTCAGGTTCAAATACAAGCATACACATGTTACAGATTGTCAGCATAGGACTTGTGTAACCATACATAGATATAATTCATTGAATTCCTAAATCACATACTAAGAACAGCTGCTTCTTTGAGTGACACTGTCACCTCTTGGATACTGTGGCTTGGGAAATGGTTGCAAGGCCTTGAGGGGGTCAAAATAAAGTTGACAAGGCCACTGATGCATTGTTGACATAGCATGCCCCCATAGGGCCACCGATGCTGCACAAGCTTCTTCCTAATATCATTTATTGACTGTTGTTTAATCTATATACTATCTCGCTAGTCTACATGCCGAGTGTTTATAAACTGGAGGCCCGTATTTTTACTGTGTTTTTTTCTAAAAAAACAATACAACAAAAGTAGGAAAAATCCTGTTAGATTCAAACCACAAAAAAGCAACTATAATGCAAGCAAACAAATGGTATATAACCAAAAAAATCCAATCATTTGTGACCCTGAAAAGGAGAAACTTTCACAGTAACACTTACTTTTTAAAATCAGCTATAATGCTGGTGATTATGATCTGCTTTCATTGTATACTCATGCTATGCTGGTGGCCCCACCATTCAGCCTATGGTTTCTTTCTGGAAGGAGATCTAGACAGGTGCTAGATAGGAGTATTGTATTTCTTTTGTGTTTCCTGGTACCAGCAAACTCTGCAATATAGATAGAAGCTAATCCTATCTTCAGCTCTTCTCTTTGCCTGACAAGGCGCCTTTCCTTGTCCACTTTATTTTAATTTTACCAATATAATATTATTGGCTGGTTTGGGGAAATCCTCCCAAATCAGGGCTAACAAAAAGATTTTTTGGCAGGTTCAGCTAATTGCTACTCTAAAGATGGTTGCCCTCCCTAAAAGAATACATATAGAGCATGCGAAAGAGCGATTAGATATGATTGTTCTGGAATATCACCTTGAATTCTGTTGCCGGAGTATTCATGAACTTTTCAAGTAAACCATAAGCTATTGGGGACCATTTTTCTTTAGGATTCAGAAATAGAAGAATTAACAGATAATTGACTTACCAAAAAGCGAGTCCCACAGGTCGTATGTAGAAGGAAAGATCCCTACAGTTGACCCACTAAGCATCCTAAGAAGGGAACAAAAAGAATAAGCTATAATGAAGCTGCACAAACATACACATCTAAGCAGGCCATGCACTCAGTCCGAAGTATGAAATTAGAATCAAGGAGGAGATTTTCGAGCTGCGTGCTTGTAAAATAAGATTAACAACCCCGAAAATCATGAGTGCATACTTAATATTTTTCCTATCCAATGGTCACCTTTAAGTCTCAATGGTAGACTCCTTTTCTTGTGACAAAAATCAACACCGTCGATAAGCTACTGAAAGTATCTGTGTGCATCTGCTTCAGTGAGTCTCCCATGAAAAATCTGAAAATTGTATGTTTCAGTGTCATTAGTTTTCTTACCACAATTTCAAGAGAATTGTGGTAGTCCCCTAGAAAAACATGCCTAGGAATTTAAGATAAATTTGAAACAACACACCTCCATAGTGCATGGTACAGCTATACATCGCCACAAATTGTTGATGTTCAGACTCAAACAAAAAATTCACATAGAAACAACAAATTGCAGGTGTATATGCACTGAAGACCAAATTCCACCTGAAATCTGCTTTTCGTATGAGTTTTTCCAAAATGAGATGCATGAGATATAAATATTGGAGATTGCAGTACTTATATAATATTTTTCTAAATGTATGTGCAGGGAAATACATAACAAGTCCAAAAAAAACCAAAAACACAAAACTTCCAAAATGAGATGCATGAGATATAAATATTGGAGATTGCAGTACTTATATAATATTTTTCTAAATGTATGTGCAGGGAAATACATAACAAGTCCAAAAAAATCAAAAACACAAAACCTTACTGAGCGGCGAGTGGCATGAAGGATCTTATTGATCTCGCCAAGGGCCGCGTGCTCGAGGATGAGGACGACTCGTTCTTCATCGTGGAACGTTGGGGTGGTTGAGGCCACACTGGATCTCGATCTCCCACCACAGGTGCGCGTGGAAGTGGTACATATCCTATTTAAGTATAACATAACTTGTTCAGATTTCTCTGAAATCACATCACAATAATATTAGGCTGGTACAAACACTCCATAGTACTTACTGATATGATCTTGATCAATACCTTCAACATGATAGCTTCGTCAATGGAGTTATGCAAGTTTTCATGACCTGCACGGGGATAAGATCATGGAAAAAATGTCAACCATAGGTATACAAGCATGGGGCTTCACCTTCTTATTTTTAATTTTGCCCATAATCTGAAACATAATGGATTTATCAATTTCTGACAATCGTGGACAAATCAAACCACTCAAAAGGCATAGATCTTCCATGTGAACCCCTGATAAGCGGGGGGAAAAATCCAAAAGTCACTCGACTGGTCTTTTTACCTAATTTTGGTCTATAATTTTGACTTTACAAAAAAACCTGACTGCAACCAATTGTCCCTACAAAGTTTAAGAGAAAGCTTAATTCAGGTTAACATAAAAACACATGACTATATATATATATATATATATATATATATATATATATATATATATATATATATATATATATATATATATATATATATATATATATGTGTGTGTGTGTGTGTGTGTGTGTGTGTTATTGTTGCACTATTTTCCGTTGCAACGCACGGGTATTTACCTAGTAGAGGATAAAAGCTAAAGAACATGAAAATCTTTAAAAAGATCGTCTTCTCCTTGAGCCACAAGTAGCTGTCGCAGCACCGGGACTGACGCTGCTGCAGGCTTCTCTATTAGGAGGTTTAGGATTCCTGATGGACAGCACGTTCTGCATCTGGACGCTGTCAGTTTCTCTTCTTTCGAAGAAGCCCAGGGAGCCCTCCATGATCAGCTTCCCGGAGCCAAAGGCGGGGGGGCAATGCCGAAGGCGAATACGAAGGCGAATCGGCGGCAGCCTCCATATCGTCGAAGCTGAGAGACCAGATGAACAGCCGCCCCATGTCGTCCTCCACTGCTGGCAGGTAGTCGTCCGGTGGGTACGAGATTGACAGCCCCATTTTCCCTGATGGCAAGATGTGGTGCCACACATACATGAGCCTTTCGCCGTCTTTCTTTTTCTCTGATTGGATTGGATTGGATTCGGTTGTTGGATTGGATTGGATCTCACAATCTGCGGTCCAATCTGCATGTGCCAAGGAAGAATGGACACCAAGTTCAAGTTATGTTCCTGAATCTAAAAAAAGGTTCAAGTTTTGTGATTGGGCAAGAACTGTTTCAGAAAAAAGAACACATTTGAAGCCTTTTTGGGTTGGGTTTATGCTGCTCTTTGCAAACAGTTTCCCATCTTCAGGAATAGATTGCAGGTCACGAAGCAAGGAATGGAGAACAATCAAGGAAAGTAAAGGAAGCATGCAAATCAACAAGAACAGCAACCATCTTTATCTTGAGAAGGGCATGCAAGATCAGAAGGAAAACTAATGGTGCAAACATTGACCAAGAATCAAGAAACAGACCTTGCCTCCAAAATCCAACGTCTTCTCTAAAAGTTTAAAAATTAAACTCCTTTCTAAATAAAATACAACTCCACATCGAGCAATCTCGTTCGGCTGTTCGTTGGCCTTTCCTGCCCCAAGGTGCACCGGTGCAGGCAGGGCGGCAAGATCAACCACCAGCAAATCGCAAGAACAAGAGAAGAATCAATCCGACAGCACCCCTCTCCCTCGCATCTACTTGCTCGCCCAGCAGCTGCCCAAGAACAAGAGAAGAATCAATCCGACAGCACCCCTCTCCCTCGCATCTACTTGCTCGCCCAGCAGCTTCCCCAACCCTCGCGTCCGCATCGATTCAAGGCAGCTCAATCTTATATATTCCATTCCGCTCGGTTGGATTCATCTTCCCCTCGCCCTCCCTCGTCGATAAAACCGATGCACCGCACCGCCTCGCGAACCCTAGCGGCGGCGGGATGAGGGGAAGAAGGTTACAGGCACGGCGCGTGAAGGGTCCTGTCCTGCCCAGTCCCGTCTGGTCCGCCGCGATGCCGTAGCCTGAGATGTGGCTGCCTCCCGCGGCCGAGGAGGAGGAGGGTGAGGCAGAGGACGTTGTGGGGAGTACTCCGTTGTGGGTGGGGGATTTCAGGCGCGGTGGGGGTGGAGGACGAGTGGGGACTGGAGAGTGCGAGGGGGCGAGCCGCGAGCCAGAAAAGAGAGGCGGACGTGACGAAGCTCAAGCTCAACACGCGCGGCTAGCGGAAATCTTGGGTCCGAGCTGCAGGACACGCGTCAGCACGCGATTGGTCGAAGACGCGTCGAACGCGGAGGAGCCTCCAATTTCTAGTGTCTTTTAACAAGAAGTAATAAAGAACTGAAAAGGTTTCAGTACACAAAAAGATTCGTGGTCCAAAAGTGACGATGCTCGTCATAGACATGCAAAACAATTACCTGTGCAGAAAAAGGTGAACATCAGTTGTTGTTAAAGAGTCGATGAGCTATTGTCCTGTTGTGCTATGGTTATAAAGGTGTGCGAAGAATAATATGCAAATTATATTGATTACAAACTATGTAGATGGTGTAGTACTATCTAGATATTCATGGCCAGTCTTCAAAAGTTGTTGTTTCAACCTGTAAGTAACGAACATAATTTTAATTTTAGATAATTCTATTGGAGATGTATAATAAGAACCTTTTGGAGGTGATTCAAGAGAGTTTGTAAAATCATTGTTGATGTTGGGTCCAACTTTATGTGGTTGCTGTGTAAAAATGGTCTTAGTATTCTAGTAAGATTTTTTGGGAAAAAAGATGATGATAATATGTAAGTAGCTATTAATATGGAGGCCAACTTTATCTTAAGCTGTGTCGGTTTGAGTTACCTGGAAAGTTAACCTGTGTATATATATAAGAAATGCGTTAAGCATGAGGTGGTATGCTAAAAAACAGTGCTATGTATGTTATGTGCGATCCATCACCTAATTCCAACCCAATGGCTAGAAACAAAAAACGAACATGTAAGTATTTGATCGAGCTAAGAAGAAAATAAAATCTATGAGTAAATCGATGGATAGGCAAGAAAAGGAATTGCATGTGCAGACGCTTACTGAAGTCCGTCATCTTTGTAAAGGTAACTCAAAGGAAAATGATGTGCGTGCAAAACGAATGACAGATCTTAGAAAAAAAGCACATGATCGATGACGCAAATGATACATGCATGAAGCAGCAAAATCGAGATTCAAAATGAAGGCAGATCATCAGACTAACCTTGCGCCTGAACTGAGGTTGCGTACTGTCAGCTATGTATAAAAGTCGTCTTATTACAGTGGTGAGTTGGTCGCGTCTGGCCAGTCCCAAGCTCTCCCAGCTACCGCCACTGCGAGTCTGAGCAAGAATGTCAAGCTTCATTTCCTTATAATTATTTTTAGGGGCGGGGGCGATTCAACGAGCCCGAAAAAATCGTGCAATAGACAGAGACATTGCTTATCTGAAAGCATGCACACATTTTCGGCTGCTTGGGACCTAGCTAAAAGTAATCTAGGATCTAGCACGTTCGTGCACCTATATATACTTTGTTCATTATCGATCGAAAAGGACATGGTGTAGAGGTAATTACCGAATCATAAGCAATCAGCAGAACGAACAGAGCTCTCCGTTAGTTTCTCTCTTGTCGCACTGTCATGCCTTGCCCACGCAATACGTCGTCAAAAGGGTCACTTTTTTTGTTGGTACCTGCGGATAAGAAAAGGTGAAGAAGAGATCGAGCTTTTTGGAACCAAGGTATCACCAAGACTGGGCTTCTGAAAATAGGTATCCCGAACACCGGAATTGGAATTTTAGTATTATAATCCTTTCAACTTCGGAATTTTGCTATCGGAGTGTGATTTAGCCGATCCGCAGTCGCTGTTACGGCAGTCCATCTCACTACCCCGTTTCTTAGAACGGAGCGGCGCTCGAGCTGGAGTTCGTCTTGTCCGACGGCTCTCCTGGGCGCTCCTCTCCCCGAGCGCTCCCTCTCCCCGGTCCTCGGCCTGTGCTCCATCGCTGATTGGTTGGAGCTCCCTGGCCCGACGGTCTTCTCTGCCCGGCGCTGAGCGCTCGACCAGAGACTTCATCGGAGTTCAGTGAAGTGTAGTGCAGCCAAGTCAGCAGAGCGTGAGGTGCACTACCAAGCAACAAGAAGAAGAAAAATATGGAGCTCCAGGTTTTCTGTCTGCTCGGTTGCATCCTGCCACTGAGTCACTGACCAAATACTGGAATGGTTCATCTTGCAGCAGAATAATTGTTCAGCCTTCCCGAACTTCAACTTCAGCACCTCGCACCATGGGGACTACGTCGGCTTTGCATCCGAGCCACTTTGCCTTGTCGGCCTGGACATCGTGTCCGTTTCCGAGCCCCATGGAGAAACCGCCGCCGAGTTCATCAGCAACTTCTCTTCGTGCCTTACTGACCATGAGTGGAACTGCATCGTTCGTGCTGGCACTCCCAGGGACGTGCTGACAGAGTTCTACAGGTACACTTTCTTGCATAGGGAATTTATCGGTAGACAACATATGCATTGGCAGAATCAGCACTTCAGTCACGGCATATTGCTTTGTATATGTTGGGAGCTAAAACATCTGTCTGCTGATCCTGGAAATCCTCTATGCAAATCTATAACGACAAAGTACCGTACGATTCCTAAAATTTCTTCAGAATTAGCTGAAATGAAATATTCCTGATGTTGCAAATCAGCTGAGCAGCTACATGTGGCTTCAAATTTGGATTTGCAGTGTTGCCACTAAACTGTACATCTTGCACAGCTCCTCATTCAGTTACCTGAACCACATCAGGAAAGATGAAAGGAGAACGGACCTCTTTTTCCATCTTTAGAACAGTAATTCTCTGTTTACAAAAAAAATGTCCAATGTGATCATTACAAAAAAAAACCATCAGCCAATGGAAATTGCAGGCATCTATAGCAAAAGGGGATCCAGAGGATGCTATAAACACCTTCAAGAAAACACTGTCCAATGTGATCATTGCAGAGAACCAGTTATCTTCTGCGCTAGACAGTCCAGAAGAAGCTTTCACTCTGCAGACAGTGGAAGAGCTTACACAATCTCAGGGGTAACTGGCCAACAGTGTAGTGCAGCCAAGGCAGCAGAGCGTGAGGTGCACTACCAGGCAACAAGAAAAAAAAATATGGAGCTCCAGGCAAGGTGCGTCTGCGTCGTCGCGATGCTCCTGGTGGCCAGCTTCGCGGGGCTGGATACGGCGCACGGCGCGGGGGAGTGTGGCCGCGTCCCGGTGGACCAGGCGGTGCTCAAGCTTGCCCCGTGCGCGGCGGCCACGCAGAACCTGCGCGCTGCGGTGCCGCCGAGCTGCTGCGCGCCATCGGGCGCGTCCCCAAGTGCCTGTGTGTCGTCATGCTGTCCGGCACCAGGGAGAGGAGCGCCGTCGAGCGCTCAGCGCCGGGCAGAGAAGACCGTCGGGCCAGGGAGCTCCAACCAATCAGCGATGGAGCACAGGGCCGAGGACCGGGGAGAGGGAGCGCTCGGGGAGAGGAGGAGCGCCCAGGAGAGCCGTCGGACAAGACGAACTCCAGCTCGAGCGCCGATCCGTTCTAAGAAACGGGACAGTGAGATGGACTGCCGTAACAGCGACTGCGGATCGGCTAAATCACACCCCGATAGCAAAATTCCGAAGTTGAAAGGATTATAATACTAAAATTCCAATTCCGGTGTTCGGGATACCTATTTTTAGAAGCCCAGTCCTGGTGATACCTTGGTTCCAAAAAGCTCGAAGAGATCGGGGTAGCACGCGTTTCATGGCCAGGCTTGGTCTTCTGGGATATCGATCTGGATGGATACTACTCGATCTGGAAGTTCCACGGCCTCTCAAATTTCACACTTATTTTGATTGATCCGGCGATCCCGACCACGCATCACCTGAAAATCTAAATCTGTCGCACCTGCGGCAAATGCAAATACCCAAATAGCTTAGGTTAGGGTTTGAGTGTTGGTTTCGCATAGAAGGAAATGAAGAGAAGGAAGGGTGTACGCGTACCTGTCGTTTCCTATATGGAGATAGCGACAGACATCCCCCAGTTGCGTTATTGAGCCAGGGAACGCTTGCCGGTTGAATGGGAGAAGAAAGGCAAGCGGTGCAAGGAGTTCCGATGCGGCGGCCGGCGGCGTAGCAAGTTGGGGATCTGCAAAAAGAGATGCCGCACCATGTTGACGTACTGTAGGCGCGCTAGCTGCAACCTTTGCAGATCCGACCGCGCAGAGGTCGCCAACAACGATGCCAGCACCGCACCATGTGAAGGGCTCTCTGAAAGGGAAATGTGCCCTTAGGCCATTTCTAAGTATTTTGGTGATTGAGTGCAAACACAAGTGCTTAATTGTGAATCTATGCCCATGGATGAACAAGGTGCAAATCACAAGTAAAGGTATGTTTCTAAGCCTTAGTACATTGGTGTTATGTACTAATATACTTGTCTAAGTGATAGAAACAGAAAGAAGAAGAAAGAAGAAGAGTTGGCTGTGTACAGCCAAAAGACTGCTTCGGTCTGGAGCACCGGACTGTCCGGTGGTGCACCGGACAGTGTCCGGTGGTGCACCGGACAGTGTCCGGTGCGCCAGGCTGCCTCGGGCGAAGAAGCCGCTCTCGGGAATTTGCCGACGGCGTACGGCTATAATTCACCGGACTGTCCGGTGTGCACCGGACTGTCCGGTGAGCCAACGGTCGGCTGAGCCAACGGCCGGCCGCGTGATCTGCGCGGGACACGTGGCCTGGCCAACGGTCGGAAGGAGGCACCGGACTGTCCGGTGTGCACCGGACTATCTGGTGCGCCAGATCTGCAACGGTTGGCAACGGTCGGCTGCGCCTGTTAAGGAAAGAAATCGGGCACCGGACAGTGTCCGGTGTGCACCAGACTGTCCGGTGCGCCTGACGACAGAAGGCAAGGATGGCCTGCCAGATTTGTTCTCAACGGCTCCTAGCTGCCTTGGGGCTATAAAAGGAACCCCTAGGCGCATGGAGGAGAACACCAAGCAACCTTAGAGCAATCTTGATCATCCACACTCAGTCTTTGCGCATTTGTTTGTCATTCTAAGTGATTCGAGCTCCGTTCTAGTGAGAACTTTGAGATAGTCTTTTGAGCTCGATTCTTGGCCGTGTGTGTGCGCATTTTGCTGTGGATTTGTGTGTGTTGCTTCCCTCCCTTACTCCGTACTTCTTTGTGAAACTCTATTGTAAGGGCGAGAGACTCCAAGTTGTGGAGATTCCTCGCAAACGGGAAAAGAGCAAAGAAAAGAAGAACACCGTGGTATTCAAGTTGATCATTGGATCACTTGAGAGGAGTTGAGTGCAACTCTCGTCCGTTGGGACGCCACAACGTGGAGTAGGCAAGTTTTGTACTTGGCCGAACCACGGGATAACCACCGTGTCATCTCTGTGATTGCTTTCTTGTGGTTATTGTGTTTTGACTCCTCTCTAGCCACTTGGCAAGAACTGTGCTAACACTTAACAAGTTTTTGTGGCTATAAGTTTAAGTTTTACAGGATCACCTATTCACCCCCCCCCCCTCTAGGTGCTCTCAATTGGTATCAGAGCCGTTCTCTTCAAGAAAGGGACTAGCCACCCGAAGAGATGGATCCCAAGGGGAAGGGAATCGTGATCAACGATAAGGAGAAGGAGTCCTTCGTCAATGAGCTCAAAGATGACAAGCCTACCGACTCCGGCTCGGGTCATAGACGAAAGGAAGGGAAGAAGAAGAAGACGAGGCGCATCAAGGAGATCGTCTACTACGACGACAGTGATGAGTCTACTTCTTCCCAAAAGGACGACGACCACAACGACTACGAGCAAAGGAAACCGGTTAATTCTAACTTTTCCTTTGACTACTCTCGTATTCCGCAAAGCTCAAATTCACATTTGCTTTCCATTCCACTCGGCAAGCCCCCACACTTTGATGGGGAGGACTACGGATTTTGGAGCCACAAAATGCGTAGTCACCTATTTTCTCTCCATCCTAGTATATGGGAGATTGTAGATAGTGGAATGCACTTTAATAGTTCAGATAGTCCTATATTCATTAATGAGCAAATCCATAAGAATGCACAAGCTACTACTGTTCTTCTAGCTTCATTGTGCAGGGATGAATATAACAAAGTGAGTGGCTTGGATAACGCCAAGCAAATCTGGGATACCCTCAAGATCTCTCATGAGGGAAATGACGCTACCTTGCTCACCAAAATGGAGTTGGTGGAGGGCGAGCTTGGACGGTTCGCGATGATAAGGGGCGAGGAGCCAACTCAAACATACAACCGGCTCAAGACCATTATCAACAAAATAAGGAGCTACGGAAGCACGCGATGGACGGACCACGACATCGTCCGACTAATGCTAAGGTCCTTTACCGTTCTTGATCCTCATTTGGTGAATAATATTCGTGAGAATCCCAGGTACACCAAAATGTCGCCCGAAGAAGTCTTAGGAAAATTCGTCAGCGGGCGAATGATGATCAAGGAGGCAAGATACGTGGACGACGCCTTGAATGGACCGATCAACGAACCACAACCTTTTGCTCTCAAAGCATCAAGAAGTAAGGAGGCACTACCTAGCAAGGTGACACAAATTGAGGCGGTCGGACTTAATGATGAAGAGATGGCTCTCATCATCAAACGCTTCAAGACGGTGCTAAAGGGTCACAAGGGGCAGCCAAGCAAGACCAAGACGAAGGGAAAGCGCTCATGCTTCAAGTGCGGTAAGATTGGTCATTTTATCGCTAACTGCCCCGATAATGATAGTGACCAGGAAAAGGGAAACAAGAGGGAAAAGAAGAAGCATTACAAGAAGGCAAAGGGCGAGGCGCATCTAGGCAAGGAGTGGGACTCGGATTGCTCCTCTTCCGACTCCGACAATGAAGGACTCGCCGCCACCGCCTTCAACAAATCAACCCTCTTCCCCAACGAGCGTCACACATGCCTTATGGCAAAGGAGAAGAAGGTATGTACTCGCAACTCTACCTATGCTTCTTCAAGTGAGGACGAATCTAGTGATGAGGATGAAGTAGATTATTCATGTTTGTTCAAGGGCTTAGATAGATCTAAGATAGACAAAATTAATGAATTAATTGATGCCTTGAATGAAAAGAATATACTTTTAGAAAAGCAAGAGGATTTGTTGTATGAAGAACATGATAAGTTTGTAGAGGCTCAAAAATCCCTTGCATTAGAAATTAAGAGGAATGAAATGCTTGCTTGTGAAGTGTCAACATGCCATGATTCTATTTCTAACTTAAAGAGCATAAACGATGATTTAAATGCTAAACTAGTAGAAGCAAATAAATCCAACTCTTGTGTTGAATATGTTGAAATTTGCACTAGGTGTAAGGATATTGATATTAATGCTTGTAGCGAACACTTAGTTTCTATTTCAAAATTGAATGATGAATTAGCTAGTCTTAATGCTCAACTTAAGACTAGCAAGAGTAATTTTGATAAACTAAAATTTGCTAGGGATGCCTACACGGTTGGTAGACACCCCTCAATTAAGGATGGGCTTGGCTTCAAGAGGGAAGCCAAGAACTTAACAAGCCATAAGGCTCCCATTCCCACTAAGGAGAAAGGGAAGGCCCCTATGGCTACTAGTGCTAAAAAGAACCATGCCTTTTTATATCATGATAGGAGACAAACTAGAAATGCTTATAAGAGTTATAATGAGTACGATGATTTTTCTCATGCTATGTTTGCTTCTAGTTCTTCATATGTGCATGATAGAAATGTTGGTAGAAGGGATGTTGTTCATAATATGCCTAGGAGAAATGTTGTTAATATTCCTAGGAAAGTTAATGAGCCTTCTACAATATATCATGCTTTGAATGCTTCCTTTGCAATTTGTAGAAAGGATAGAAAGGTAATTGCTAGGAAGTTAGGGGCAAGATGCAAGGGAGACAAAACTTGCATTTGGGTCCCTAAGAATATTTGTGCTAACCTTGTAGGACCCAACATGAGTTGGGTACCTAAGTCCCAAGCCTAAATTTGCCTTGCAGGTTTATGCATCCGGGGGTTCAAGCTGGATTATTGACAGCGGATGCACAAACCATATGACGGGGGAGAAGAAGATGTTCACCTCCTACGTCAAGAATAAGGATTCCCAAGATTCAATTATTTTCGGTGATGGGAATCAAGGCAAGGTAAAAGGGTTAGGTAAAATTGCAATATCAAATGAGCACTCAATTTCTAATGTGTTTTTAGTAGAGTCTCTAGGATATAATTTACTATCTGTTAGTCAATTATGCAATATGGGGTATAACTGTCTATTTACTAATGTAGATGTGTCTGTCTTTAGAAGAAGTGATGGTTCACTAGCTTTTAAGGGTGTATTAGACGGCAAACTGTACTTAGTTGATTTTGCAAAAAAAGAAGTCGGTCTAGATGCATGCTTAATAGCTAAGACTAGCATGGGCTGGCTGTGGCATCGCCGCTTAGCACATGTGGGGATGAAGAACCTTCACAAACTTCTAAAGGGAGAACACGTGATAGGTTTGACTAACGTTCAATTCGAAAAAGATAGACCTTGTGCAGCTTGTCAAGCAGGTAAACAAGTGGGAGGAGCGCATCACAGCAAGAATGTGATGACAACTTCAAGACCCCTGGAGCTGCTGCATATGGACCTCTTCGGACCCGTCGCCTATCTAAGTATAGGAGGAAGTAAGTATGGTCTAGTTATTGTTGATGACTTTTCCCGCTTCACTTGGGTGTTCTTTTTGCAGGATAAGTCTGAAACCCAAGGGACCCTCAAGCGCTTCCTCAGGAGAGCTCAAAATGAGTTTGAGCTCAAGGTGAAGAAGATAAGGAGCGACAACGGGTCCGAGTTCAAGAACCTTCAAGTGGAGGAGTTCCTTGAAGAGGAAGGGATCAAGCACGAGTTCTCCGCTCCCTACACACCACAGCAAAATGGTGTGGTAGAGAGGAAGAACAGGACGCTCATTGACATGGCAAGGACGATGCTAGGAGAGTTCAAGACCCCCGAGTACTTTTGGACGGAAGCCGTGAATACGGCTTGCCACGCCATCAACAGGGTCTACCTTCATCGCCTCCTCAAGAAGACGTCGTATGAGCTACTAACCGGTAACAAACCCAATGTATCTTACTTTCGTGTATTTGGGAGCAAGTGCTACATTCTAGTGAAGAAAGGTAGAAATTCTAAGTTTGCTCCCAAAGCTGTAGAAGGGTTTTTGTTAGGTTATGACTCAAATACAAAGGCGTATAGAGTCTTCAACAAATCATCGGGTTTGGTTGAAGTCTCTAGCGACGTTGTATTTGATGAGACTAATGGCTCTCCAAGAGAGCAAGTTATTGATTGTGATGATGTAGATGAAGAAGATGTTCCGACGACCGCTATACGAACCATGGCGATTGGAGACATTCGGCCACAGGAACAATATGAACGAGATCAACCTTCTTCCTCAACTAAGGTGCATCCCCCAACTCAAGACGATGAACAGGTTCATCAACAGGAGGCGTGTGATCAAGGGGGAGCACAAGTTGATCATGTGATGGAGGAAGAAGCGCAACCGGCACCTCCAACCCAAGTTCGAGCGATGATTCAAAGGGATCATCCCGTCGACCAAATTCTGGGTGACATTAGCAAGGGAGTAACTACTCGGTCTCGATTAGTTAATTTTTGTGAGCATTACTCCTTTGTCTCTTCTATTGAGCCTTTCAGGGTAGAGGAGGCCTTGCTAGATCCGGACTGGGTGTTGGCCATGCAGGAGGAACTCAACAACTTCAAGCGCAATGAAGTTTGGACACTGGTGCCTCGTCCGAAGCAAAATGTTGTGGGAACCAAGTGGGTGTTCCGCAACAAACAGGACGAGCACGGGGTGGTGACGAGGAACAAGGCTCGACTTGTGGCAAAAGGTTATGCCCAAGTCGCAGGTTTGGACTTTGAGGAGACTTTCGCTCCTGTGGCTAGGCTAGAGTCCATTCGTATCTTGCTAGCATATGCCGCTCACCATTCTTTCAGGTTGTACCAAATGGATGTGAAGAGCGCTTTCCTCAACGGGCCAATCAAGGAGGAGGTGTACGTGGAGCAACCCCCTGGCTTCGAGGATGAACGGTACCCCGACCACGTGTGTAAGCTCTCTAAGGCGCTCTATGGACTTAAGCAAGCCCCAAGAGCATGGTATGAATGCCTTAGAGACTTTCTAATAGCTAATGCTTTCAAGGTTGGGAAAGCCGATCCAACTCTTTTTACAAAGACATGTGATGGTAATTTATTTGTGTGCCAAATTTATGTCGATGACATAATATTTGGTTCTACTAACCAAAAGTCTTGTGAAGAGTTTAGCAGGGTGATGACGCAGAAATTCGAGATGTCGATGATGGGCGAGTTGAACTACTTCCTTGGGTTCCAAGTGAAGCAACTCAAGGACGGCACCTTCATCTCCCAAACGAAGTACACGCAAGATCTGCTAAAGCGGTTTGGGATGAAGGACGCCAAGCCCGCAAAGACTCCGATGGGGACCGACGGACACACCGACCTCAACAAAGGAGGTAAGTCCGTTGATCAAAAAGCATACCGGTCAATAATAGGTTCTTTGCTTTACTTATGTGCTAGTAGACCGGATATTATGCTTAGCGTATGCATGTGTGCTAGATTTCAATCCGATCCTAAGGAATGTCACTTAGTGGCGGTGAAGCGAATTCTTACATATTTAGTTGCTACGCCTTGCTTCGGGCTCTGGTATCCAAAGGGGTCTACCTTTGACTTAGTTGGATACTCAGACTCCGACTATACTGGATGTAAGGTCGATAGGAAGAGTACATCGGGGACGTGCCAATTCTTAGGAAGGTCCCTGGTGTCATGGAATTCTAAGAAACAAACTTCCGTTGCCCTATCCACCGCTGAGGCCGAGTATGTTGCCACAGGACAGTGTTGCGCGCAACTACTTTGGATGAGGCAAACCCTCCGGGACTTTGGCTACAATCTGAGCAAAGTCCCACTCCTATGTGATAATGAGAGTGCTATCCGCATGGCGGAAAATCCTGTTGAACACAGCCGCACAAAGCACATAGACATCCGGCATCACTTTTTGAGAGACCACCAGCAAAAGGGAGATATCGAAGTGTTTCATGTTAGCACCGAGAACCAGCTAGCCGATATCTTTACCAAGCCTCTAGATGAGAAGACCTTTTGCAGGCTGCGTAGTGAGCTAAATGTCTTAGATTCGCAGAACTTGGATTGACTTATAACATACATGTGTTTATGCCATTGATCATGTTCCTTATGCATTTTGTTGCTTATTGATGGTGCTCAAGTTGTACAAGCACTCCCCGGACCTCACAAGTCCTTTTTGCAAGTAATGCACACATTTAGGGGGAGATGTGCTACAACTTGACCCTTTGAGACTAACCATTTGTTTGAGTTTGCTTGATTTAGTCTCGAAGGAGAATTGAAAGGGAAAAGGTGGACTTGGACCATGCAAGACTTCCACTGCACTCCGATGAGAGGGTAACTTATTCCAAGTTCATCTCTATGATCTTATTGCCTTTGTCCTCTTAATTGAAGATTTTGGTGAGGCAATGGGGTTAAAGGGCCAAGATTGATCCCGTTTTGGTGCTTGATGCCAAAGGGGGAGAAAATAAAGGCCAAAGCAATAAATGGATCAGCTACCACTTGAGAGATTTGAAAATAGTAGGGTAGAGCTTTTGTTTTGTCAAAACTCTTATTGTCTCTTTTGTGAAAAGTTGGCTTCTTGTGGGGAGAAGTAGTAATTATGGGAAAAAGGGGGAGTTTTTGAAATCCTTGATCAATCTCTTTTGGAATGACTCTCTTTATGCTTCAACATGTGTGTTTGACTTAGAGATAGAGATTTGAGTTCGATTTACAAAAACAAACCAAGTGGTGGCAAAGGATGATCCATATATGCCAAAAATGAATCAAAATAAATTTGAGGTTTATTTGAAGTGATTTTGCACTTGTTCTAGTTGCTTTGTGTTGTGTTAGCATAAATCACCAAAAAGGGGGAGATTGAAAGGGAAATGTGCCCTTAGGCCATTTCTAAGTATTTTGGTGATTGAGTGCAAACACAAGTGCTTAATTGTGAATCTATGCCCATGGATGAACAAGGTGCAAATCACAAGTAAAGGTATGTTTCTAAGCCTTAGTACATTGGTGTTATGTACTAATATACTTGTCTAAGTGATAGAAACAGAAAGAAGAAGAAAGAAGAAGAGTTGGCTGTGTACAGCCAAAAGACTGCTTCGGTCTGGGGCACCGGACTGTCCGGTGGTGCACCGGACAGTGTCCGGTGCGCCAGGCTGCCTCGGGCGAAGAAGCCGCTCTCGGGAATTTGCCGACGGCGTACGGCTATAATTCACCGGACTGTCCGGTGTGCACCGGACTGTCCGGTGAGCCAACGGTCGGCTGAGCCAACGGTCGGCCGCGCGATCTGCGCGGGACACGTGGCCTGGCCAACGGTCGGAAGGAGGCACCGGACTGTCCGGTGCGCCAGATCTGCAACGGTTGGCAACGGTCGGCTGCGCCTGTTAAGGAAAGAAATCGGGCACCGGACAGTGTCCGGTGTGCACCGGACTGTCCGGTGCGCCCGACGACAGAAGGCAAGGATGGCCTGCCAGATTTGTTCTCAACGGCTCCTAGCTGCCTTGGGGCTATAAAAGGAACCCCTAGGCGCATGGAGGAGAACACCAAGCAACCTTAGAGCAATCTTGATCATCCACACTCAGTCTTTGCGCATTTGTTTGTCATTCTAAGTGATTCGAGCTCCGTTCTAGTGAGAACTTTGAGATAGTCTTTTGAGCTCGATTCTTGGCCGTGTGTGTGCGCATTTTGCTGTGGATTTGTGTGTGTTGCTTCCCTCCCTTACTCCGTACTTCTTTGTGAAACTCTATTGTAAGGGCGAGAGACTCCAAGTTGTGGAGATTCCTCGCAAACGGGAAAAGAGCAAAGAAAAGAAGAACACCGTGGTATTCAAGTTGATCATTGGATCACTTGAGAGGAGTTGAGTGCAACTCTCGTCCGTTGGGACGCCACAACGTGGAGTAGGCAAGTTTTGTACTTGGCCGAACCACGGGATAACCACCGTGTCATCTCTGTGATTGCTTTCTTGTGGTTATTGTGTTTTGACTCCTCTCTAGCCACTTGGCAAGAACTGTGCTAACACTTAACAAGTTTTTGTGGCTATAAGTTTAAGTTTTACAGGATCACCTATTCACCCCTCCCTCTAGGTGCTCTCACTCTCGCCAATGCTCAAGAAAAGGTTGAAGAGAGGCGCGGCCAACACGACGGCGTGTGGGGCGAGGAAGGGAATGGCGCTTGTCTGGAAGCATCGCGGCGTATCGTTTGACAGAGTACGTGGAAATGCAGAGAGAGTTCGTGTAGCCGTTCGTAAATGATCGAACGGTTAAAAATATAAAGGCGACGTGGATAGCCTTATCTTTGCAGTTTTGAACCGGCTTTAATATATAGAAATCTCGTTGCATTATCTATTTTTGACAATGAAGACAATATTTAGGTATATAGGATGTTTTTATATATATGTGTTGGAATAGGTCAGGAGAATATTTGAATATACAGTCGGAGAAGAAATATTAAATATTCTGGTCAAAATCTCTATTCTCGATCAGTAACACGAAAAGATCCTTCTAGATACCCTAAGGCCGATAGGATACAACTTTGTAGAGTTCAGACCAATTGACTCCGGGTTGCCACTTATTAGTTAAGATAAGATATTACAAGTACTGCCAGACAATTTAAAGGGTGTTTGAATGCACTAGAACTAATAGTTAGTTGGCTAAAAATTGTTAATGAAATTAGCTAGCTAACAAATAACTACCTAACTATTAACTAATTTACCAAAAATAGCCAATAGCTGAACTATTAGTTATGGTGTTTGAATGTTTCAACTAATTTTAGACACTAACTATTAGCTCTAATGCATTCAAATACCCCTTAGGCCTTGTTCGTTTGTGTAGGATTGGTGGGTCGGAACGATTCCTAACCGGATTGCTTCGCTAATTTATATAAACTTTAATTAGCTCGAACGATTCCGGGTGTAATCCGATGCAAACGAACAAGGCCTTAGGCTGCTACAATACGAGTTTGACGGAAAGAACTGGAACAAGCCGACCGGATGCCTTCTTCTCGATCCGCCACGTGTGTTGGACCCTGTACCCAAAAAAAAAACGCGAAATCATTGGCGAGAACGTGGCGCCGCCGTGGAACGTTGTCGCTCGACGAGCCCGCGCTGGCCATGGGTCCCACGACAGATGAGATAGCACCGGTGGCGACCGACTCGATGATACAAGCGCGGCGTGTCTTTGCAGCTGCAGTGCAGGCCACAAGGAACCAACAAGGCAACAACCAGGTACTGGTACAAGTTTCCTCCCTGTCAATGTCGTCGCCTTGCAATTGCAAATTGGAGCAGGTCGCCGATCGCTTTCTTTTTGCCAGCGTGCGTACACACATGGTGTGTACGACTGACATAACCTACGCAACTGTAAATGTAATAAAGCGGAGTTCACGAAATGGGCCAGCGGATTTTCAAACGACCGGTCGGCAGCCTGCGGCAATTTTGTTATTCGTGAAAGTCTGAACAGCACAGGCACTGAGGCACAGCTTTCTCTTCTTTCTTTCTTTCTTTCTTTCTTTCTTTCTTTCTTTTTTCAATCGAGGAGGAGCTGGCGGACAACTTTGCTCTCTGTTCCTTGCTTCCATAGACTAATCGATCGCTGGCATTTCGGAGTTTATTATTATTGTTTGCTTATTTGTCTTCTGCATTACCATTCATCTTCTTCAGTCTTCACATCACCCCTCTACTACCTCTAGACTTCTAGAGAGTAAAAAGATATCGGACATGCTTTGACTGCGAGAATACTGTGCTGCGCGAGCGAACGAACAAACAAACATGCGCGCCTGGCACGAACGGCCCCGCTCGTCTCTCTGCCGCGACCCACCGCGAGACGACCGCCCGGCCACTCGCCGATCCGCTTCGCATGCGCACATGCAGGCACGTAGCAGGCGCCACCACATGGCACGGCAGCCCACCCCCCACGCCCAGACGCTATAAATCCCGGCCCCGCCCTCGCCTCCGTAGTCCGTACTACCCAGGCAAGCGATCGTCGGAGCAGAGAGAGACTTCCTCGCCTCCATCCCATCCCGCCGCCGCCGTCTCTACGGTCGCTAATAAGCCGCCGCATCCAGGGATGGAGATGAAGAAGATCGCCTGCGCCGTCCTCGTCGCCGCCTCGGCCACCGTGGCGCTGGCCGCGGAGGCGCCGGCTCCGTCTCCCACCAGCGGCTCCTCCGCGGTCGCACCCGCCATCGTCGGGGCCGCCGTGGCCTCCTTCTTCGCGTACTACATTCACTGAGCCGCCGGACGAGGAGCCGGAGCCGGAGGGAAGAGACCAAGGTGGGGGGAGAGACTTGGCTGCGCTGCGCTGCTCTGCTGCTCCCGCGCATTCCCGATGCGTGGGCGTGCTCTGATTGGGCACGGCGGTGGCAGTGGCACACCTTCGTCTTCCTTTTGTTTGTTTTTTTTCCTTCCTCTTTCTACTTGATTTTCATTTAACGAATTGGTATCGCTGATGCACCAGTTTAATTTGGTGCCCTGTTATTTGTTCTTTCCCTCGAGTGAGGGATCGACACCTGTACCATTGCTTGCCATTTGTCTGGACCAGTTCAACAATTCGATTTAACCATCACGTATATGTGTGCTTTGGATAAACATTATTACATTACCCTCATGGTGAGGGGATTGCCGGTTTGTTATGCCTTAATATGCGTGATTGAGAATGTGCTTGCCGTGTGCCCTGCTCTGCTTTTTAACTGCTCTTATAAAAAGTCGTATATTTGAGTCCTAAAAATTAAAATAGAATCTGATTTCAAATATTTAAAACTATAGAAAATATTTACGGTTCAAACAGTTGAGTCATATATCATATTATTAGAAAATAGATTATTTTATTTAAGAAAATAAAAAGTTTAGAAGTACCATACAAAATGAGGGAGGGTAAAGCATCAACATAAGAGGTCCTACATTTACAATTTGAGTACTATAATTATTGTGATAAATATATTTAGGGCTAGTTTGGAAATATCATTTTCCTGAGGTTTTCCATTTTCTCAAAGAAAATTAGTTTATTTTCTCTTAGGAAATTGAAAATCCCATGGAAAAATGGAGATGCCAAACTAGCCCTTAAAAATATTTAGGGCACGTACAACGGCCATAAATAAACTGTCTGTATAACGCCACATTAGCATGATTATCCTTGTTGGACTCGGTTAAATGAAGATAGATCGCCTCGCGTGAGGACGGCTCCTGCTCCTGCTCCAAGGGCTAGGGATGGATTCGGATGTCTGGAGATCCGAAATATCCGTATTCGTATTCGGATAAAGTGCTAATATGGATATCCGTATTCGTATTCGATTTTAATATGGATGTTAAATAGACATATTCGAATTCGTTTCTTCTCTATCCGGTTTAAGATTCGTATTCGACAACATTCGACAAAACCGTGAAATATCCGATACTATTCGTATTCGAAAGAAAAAAGTATTCAATAAAATCAATTTAAACTTACTTTTATTACTAATTACAAGTGATTTTAAACATTAAATAATATACTAAAACCTGAAATACACCATTTAAAATGTTAAAAATATTTATATCATAAACAAATGATTGTGTTAATCTTACAGTACTAGTGATATACAATGATAAATTTTAATAATATTAAAAAGTCTAATTTTGAATACATTAGATTATTGGAGTTTGAGTCCAAAATACAAATATACTTAATATAAAAAAGATTATAATTAGAGTCCAAAATATAAATATACCAGGTATAAATATTTTATTTAAAAATATGATATTCAACTAAGTTTCAACTAAATAATGTATATGTACTATTGTTCATAATTTGCTTGTAATATGATTTTTATCAACTATAAACCCATCGATAAAACAAATTAATACTTGTTATGATGCTATGTTCTAAATTAAGTAAGTATCCGAATGTAAATCCGAATTCGAACTATCCGTTTTGTATACGTATCCGACAGTATTCGTATCCGTATTCGGATTAAAATATGGTAAATAGTGACATTCGAATTCGTTTCCATGCGTATCCGATCCGAATCCATCCCTACCAAGTGCAAGGCAAATCGCCCGCTTGTAGCCTATTGTACATAGTTGCCGCCAGTCTGCTGCTTGCATATGATTAAATACTGGTTTGAATGTATTTATCTGCAGACGCTCATTGTATATAATGTTTTTATTACTGTTTTGTGTATGACGCGGCGACTCAAATAGACAGCAGCCGTTTATAGGACTTCTATTGAAGATGCTCTAATTAGAATGATGGTACCTACGACGTTAGTACACACTACAGAATGACGGAAGGAATGCCCCTGCAAGTTGATACTGTTGCCCCTGAGGTCAAGGGTTAATCAAATTTCTCATTTTACTCATCCGAAAAGGTTGCGAAATTAACACATGCAACATGGCAGTTGCCTCCAGAATTACTGTACAATTAGTAAATGTTGGGTAGAGGATCCAAATGGCCCCAAATACACTGCTTTAACATTTAGAAATGAGAAAAACTCCATTTCATCTTTCATCAACCGTCACAAAAGTTAGGTTTTCTTTCCTCAACTATAAAATCGGACATGGTTGCACTGTCGTCTCTGTTAGGTTTTCTTTTCTCAACTACAAAACCGGACAAATGAAAACCACCGAGAAAACAGTCAGAGAGGTCATGTGTTCGAGGAAAGAGTTATGTTCGATTTTATAGTTAAGGGACGAAAAACTAACTTTTAAGAGAGGTAAAATAGATTTTTTTCCCCCCTTTTGAAATCATACGAAAATTTTAACCACCAGATGACGCTGTTCATCTCACTGCAAATGCGAGAGAAAAAAATACGGAGGGAGAAACCAACTTAGATCCATCTGGTACAAAAAGAATGGAAAGCGAATATAGATCTATCGCCAAAAGACAAGCAGATGAATATCTCACTGAAGCATCGACATTCCACGCCGTCTCTTACTTTAGCAACCTGCACCGCACCGGAAAGTTTTAAGCTCAAAAAAAAAAAGCCTCCAGAAAAGCTGCAAACTTGCACCGCCCAAGTGGCCAGCAACACTTAACTTTGCGTCATGTCTAGTGCAAGCAGCATGCGAGGGCAATGGCGGCAAATGATTTTTAAGCTTCATTTCAGAGAAAATTCGACACGGCAACAATGCAGCAGGGCACCAACTTCTTAAAGAAGTAAATTGCATGTTATTTCAGGCATCCATGCTGGATCTACCAGCTGGAAAGAAACACAACACATCCAGCCAGCACACGATAGAAAAGATCAATCTATACATGCGAAAGCTAATATATACTGCGGTCTGCATACTGAACAGACATTAATCTGAGATGAGAAGGGCCAGCACTGAACAAAAAAAAATGTGTCACTTCAAGAAGCCGGCCGCCACACCTCTCAAGTCAACACCTTGGCCTTTGCAAGGTCAAGAACGTTACGATCAATAACATAAGGATTTCCCCATCCTGGTGCAGGAAAAAGAGCATAGCGATGTTTGCATAAACTAGCAGCAGAGTTGCATCCTTCCTTGAGTGAAAAGAGACCTGAAACTCAGTGGACTCTGAAGGTGATTGAGAGTGATATGAGTTATCCTTCCATTGAAGGCACCTATTTATTTGTAATCGAGAAAAGGAGTACCAATAATTGGCAATTATTATTCTGGGATAAAGGGCTAATTTATCTAGCAGCTAATGCCTATCTATTGGGGTGATGACAGTGCTGCCGGTGAATCTGCACTATAAAAAGGATCGAGAGAAGCTACTAAACAGTGTAATTCAGAAGAAACATAAGGGTTACATACCTAGCAAGCTGAGAATGTCTAGTGCATATCCTGTACAAAACCACAGTGGATTTTCCATTCTAAGTTTAACAAATCTTATAGTAAAGAGCAATCACATTTACGATATCAAATGATCTTCGTTAGATAAATTATGAAATGTATTTTTATAATTTACCTCTAATGTGGTACATGTTTTTAGTTTAGTCCAGAAACTTGGTGAAACTCAGAATGGTTGGACTTAGGACAACATAGAATCCATTATATTTCAAGGCTACTGGAGTAGAAATGCAGAAGGTTACAGTGCAATTGTACTCTGGTAATCAGGATTGCTTTCCAGGAATGATGGACATCTGTGCTGGCCTGTCATAGAACCACAAGGTTCTTTCTATATCCCACCCTTCTCATGCATCAAGAGACCAGTAAAAGGGGACATGGCAATTGGAGATCTTAAAATGAAATATTGCTCTCCAAAGACAACAGGAAGCGACAGATCCCTGTGTTGAAGAATTAATAAAAGATCAAGGTCACAGCTTTTCAAGGTCCACTAGAGTGTTATACTATCATAGTGTCACGTAGCATGACCACGGTGTATCCATCTTCCACCAGGAAACAATAAATAGCAAAAAGCCAAATTATATAGCTCAGAAATTTTCAAAAGCAATTAAGAAAAAATCCAACTGTTTAGTTCATGTCAATATCGTAAGAGACTAGTACACTAAAAATAATAGACAACTTAATCCATTCATGTTATTATCCCTACACCATTAACACTTAACAAGGAACTTGGTTAAAAAACAGTATCTGGATTTCGTTAGCACACTCACAGAGGATCAATTGAATTGTCTACGGTACTGGAGCTGCAGTTAGACAAAATTAATCTATAATGCTTCATAATCAAACAATACCACAAAGGGATTATTTGGTTAGATTTATCAAATAATTCACAAATCACTAATTGGTCATAAGAGAGTCATGCAGTAGGCAAGCTAAACCTATAGGATATCTGATCAAAATAGATCAATTTGGAGTTGACATGCCTAAGTTCCAAGAAAACTCACTTATCCGACGGAAGACAAACAAATAACACATACAAACAGGATACAGGCAAATCTTATCTGCCAATTCCAGACATAGCATAACCAAGGCACGATAGAAACATTGTACTTCTGAACACAGATAAATACAGAGGTGCATTAGAACAGAGGATACAGCAAGTGGAAGAATACTGTACTGCTAACTAGACCTCCATCTTTTGATAGAGATATTGGTCTTAAGGTGTCCAAATGAATTTCTGGTCTAAAATTGATACTAAAGATGATTGCAAAATAATTTGTGATACTCCACATCATCTAAATGTTTGAGATGTTAGATTACCATATCAGGAGTTCAGGAGTCAGGACCATACATGACCTCTCTTTTTAATCTTGCGAAAGTCAGGATCAAAAGGGGCAAAGAGATCCCACCAGGCCACAACAACTTTAATGATGGCTGAGGACAACATGCAATGACCTCGTTGCAAGAAAAATATAGTAGATTATAAATGTCTAACTAGATAATTAAACAATCACCACAAAGGACAATAGTATAAGTACTAGTTGGTTAAACTATTGAAAGATTATGACAACCATGTCTTTAGGTAATTTACAATCAAAGTAATCCTCACAATAACACAAAAGATGTTCTCTAGTTGGCCGCCATTATCATAATTGATACACTGTTATTTCCAATTTACTATATTTGACATCTTTTAAGAACGAAAACATCTGATCATATCGGAGTTCTGAACTAAGCACATAACTAGACTGCCTATCATGGTTTTCAAAGCGGTATGGCTATACAAAGCGTTGGACTGCCGCTTGGACGCCTAGGCGAGATAGGCGAGCAAGGCGTTGGGCCACCGCCTGGACGCCTAGGCGACGCCTTTAAAACAGTGCTGCCAATCACAAAGGTATGAGAACACATTTCATCCTGATCTGAGTATCAATTCAATCAGCTACAATGATATTCTAGTGTAAGATGGTATTGGTAATACAACCTTGTTACCTTGCCAAATCACCAATGAACCCAAAACACAGTTCAATAGTAAAAGGGAAGCAGCAATAAAGAATTGTGGTTGTAGCCAATTTATTAACAAACAGGATATCGGTATGGAGCTGGTTCATTTAAAAGGAAGATACTACATTTTACCAATTGGTTCTACAAGCTGAAGATTAATATCATTGTAATAGAAATGTCTCGAACAATCATATTTTAATCTCCCCTCTCCCGTGTACAATCACCAAAACTAAGCATAATCCAACATCCAAAAGCACCAAAATATCTTTAGTTCGAAGTCTACTTGCCTATTAGCAGTGCATTTTTATTCCTTTTGATACTGAAAACTAAGTATCCTTCCGGCAGAGGTCTGAACTTAAAATCATCTAATAAACACCGCAGCAACTGACGCGACAGACACTCCCAGAGCGCAAGAGATGGCCATCACCCGTGTCCGGAGCAGCATGAGGTTAACGTTCTTCGTAGCCTGGAGGCACAACGTGAGCACCTGCAGCCTCGCGTTGGCCTCCATCTTCTGGAAGAAGGCGATGGGCTTGATGGCGCGGCGTAGCACCAGGGCGACCGCGAAGGGGAACGCGAACGCCGCCACTCCCTGCACTGCCGCGGCGGATCCGACACCGAGAGGCGGAGCACCGTAAGATATCCACGCGCCGGCGGCGAGGTGCGCTCCTCCGAGGAGCGCGAGCGAGCCGCTGAGGCGCTGCACGGTGCGGCGGAGCGCGTCGAGCTCCCGCCGCGTTTCGTCGGCCAGCGGCGACGTATCGCGCTCCACCGTGGGGCCCTCGATCTCCTGGTGCCGCATCTCATCCGGCGACGCGGGCGCGGATGGGGCGCCTTGGCTGGGCTCTGATGTCGTGGAGGAGGGGTTGGGGCTGGGGTTTGAGGGCGCGGAGAAGAAGCGGCGGCCGGGATTCAGGAGGATGAAGGGGTCGCGGCCATGGGTGAATGTTTTAGGTATGGGGAAGTGCGCGGCGGCGACAGCCGTTGGGCTCAGGAGGCGGTGGGAGAGGCGCGAGAGCGCCATCGGAGGCGGAGCCTGCAACAACGCTGCAAGCCTGACGAGGAAAGGTCGCGGCGGCGGCGGCTCGCCTGTTTCGGATTTCTGAAAAGTTGTCTCCCGTTTCCCCAGTCAAGAGTCAAGGCGTAATCTGGGAATACGTTTGCTCCCCTCGTATGCGGTAAGACGTTGAACTCGGAGTAAAGTTTTGCTAGCACACTGCATACGTGGCATCACAAGGAAAACGCTGTACTAGGGTAGGGACACGCTCGCCGGCAGGTTCGGGCTGCCTTCCTCCACAATCCAGCGGCTGCCGCACGGCTCGGCCTCGGTCCTACAGCTACAAGAACCATCTCTCTCTCTCTCTCTCCTCTCACTCACTCACTCCCCCCATTCCTACCTTTCTTCTCCTCCACCTCGTCAGGCACCCTCAAACCCTCGCCGCAAGAAAGAAGAGGTCAATCAAATCGAACCAAAACCTCCCGACCCCACAAGGCCAAGCTCATTTCCATGGTGGTGTACACGCAGGAACATGTGTACCGGCACCCGTGGGACCGGGTGACAGCGGCGGCGTGGCGCAAGTTCACGGATCCGGCCTCCTGTACGGCGCTCTCCCACGTCGCAGACGTTCACACCCTACACCGCCGCCTCGACTCCGACACGGGCCGCCTCCAGGCCGCGCGCTCCATCACCGTGCGGTCCCCGCCGCTCCCTTTCGTCCTGCGCCGACTCCTCCCGTCCGCCGCGGCGTCCCCAAACGGCGCCGCGCTCTGCCACTGCGTCGAGACCTCGCTCGTGGACGCCCAGCGCCGCGCCATGGACGTCGTCGTGCGCAACGTCAGCCTCCGGGGCCTCATCGAGGTCGAGGAGCGCGCCTCCTACAGACCACATCCGGACCGGCCCGACGACTGGACGCAGTTCAGGCAGGAGACCACGATCCGGTGCCGCCCGCTCGCGGCCCTCGCCGCCGTCGCTGAGAAGGTCGAGACCCGGTGCGCCGAGAGGTTTCTGCAGAATAGCGCCAAGGGGAGGGAGGTCGTCGAGCGGATCTGCCGGTACCTCGAGGCCGAGTCCGCCGGCGCCGCGCCCTCCGTAACCTGATCTCGTTTGCACATCTTTGCTTGATCCGAACGGATCCAAGGGTTCCTCGATCTGTGCTGTGTGCGCCCGGATAAATCGAACCCCGCCTGCTAGGCGCTTGCTTTTCTTCATTTTTTGTGTGTGAAATGATGAGCTGAATTCGGAATAGAATAAAGCTTCTGGTCATACTTGTTTCTTCTGTTGTAAGTATGTGGAACCGCTTTAACCTCCCTGATTTTGATCATGAGCCTTGCCAAATTCTAATTTGCTAATAAATTTAAATGCTATGAAATCACTGATGTTTGTTGTGTTATTTTGATTGACTGAATGGTTGCTCATGCTTTGATTGACTAGATTTAGTGGTGTTCTCATTCACAGAAAAGGGTGAGGTCATTGATCTGTTGTTCTTTAAGCTGGTAGCAGATTGTCCCCTTGGTTGATTGGTAAGAATAGTATGACATCGTGAAGTAAAATACTTTCCATATCTAGTCTATTCTAGCAATGTGTCATTCTTGAAGCTGGGCAGGTAGTGTTTAATGGTAGATACCCCATAGCTTTTTGTCGTACACTTCGCTAATACTTTTATCTGTGGAACCATTTTGATAATCTCCCCTTCCAACTCTTTGTGCTTGCTCTTGCAAATTTGAGATATTACATAAGTTATACATATCGGTGCTTTAATCTATTCAAGGCATGTCCAGATAAATCAGAAAGTGAACCGATGTGTCATTCTTGAAGCTGGGCACAGTATTTCTGTCTCCTTTGTACATTTGGTTTATTGGTAAGAATGGCATGACATATATTGTGGATAGCATTGCTTTCTGATATTACAAGTCTATACTCTATAGTTGTAATATATATATGAGCTTCTCCATGGTTTTCTAAGTCATGTATCTACTAATTATCATAAGCTTATCCTTTTCTTGCTTACTGGAGCGGTGGATCCTTGGGGTTATGAACTTAGATATTGTAGGCTGCTTGTGCTTGTACTGTTGTGGATGAGTAGTTAGGTTCCATGACTTCGATTAGTCTGCTCAGTTGGCATAAATTGAGAATTGATGGAAGCCACTAAGCTAGTCATAGCTCAAGTAACTATAATAACACCACCTCCAACTAATCTATTATGTGATGCTCTTAATTTCGAACAAATTTCATTTGCTTTGTGTTTTCAATCATGTGAAGTCTTTAGTAAGTATGGAATGTCCCTCACGGCATGGATTCCACTTTGATGCTGTGTCTTGCAACCACATTTGTACATCGTAGACCAAGCTACTGCATCCCTGCAAGTATGATGTATCCTTACCTGAATTGGATTCTTGCTGTATATTTTACTCTGAAGATACTTTTTAAATGTTCTTATTCACCATCTTTCAGAGCATAGTTCTTTAATCTTTACTATTCCCTCCATTCCAAATCATAAGGTTTCTTTGCTGTGCACTTAGGTATATACTATGTCTAAATACATAATGCTGCACTTCCTGTGCTTTTCAGCTATATCTGTTGCTGCATGCTGCTTAAAATTTGAACCGTTGAAATCTGCTGCATAGAATCTGAACTGTGCATGCAGCAGCAGCTGCACCTGCACCTGCAGCACAAAATGTGCAGCCGATCAGGCTGGGTTCAGAAGCCAAAGCGTCTTATATTTTGGAAAGGAAGTATGGAGTACGAAGTAACAATGTGGTTGTGGGCAACTGCTAGTTCAGAAGTCTGGAATGGTTTAGGCTAATGTTATTCATTTGGTAGGAAGTTGTGAAACAAAACGTGCTGGCTTCTTACCACTGTAGTCAACTGGTGGTTCTCACTTGTTTGTTCCCTCTGAACTTCATGGCCGCAACATCTTTCAGACTATGAAATCTGTGTGGTCTATGCTTGTTCAGAATTTCTCTTAGTAGGCATATTTGACCGTGGCTACAAATTTTCACGAGGGCGTGGTCCGAAATTCAGAACGCTGCTTCATTATCACATGGACTGCGGTTTGTTTTCGCACTGACATGATTTGACATTGTTATTAACATTTGTGAACTGGTTTTGTGCGATAAACAGCTGTAAAATAAAGTAATTTCTGTGGTTGTAAATTGTACTACCTTCTCGAATATCTGTCGCCCGCCGTTAGTTCATATTTGTCAATGCTGCCTTTGGCTTGGGCGGAGGGAGGCTCCCCGCTTCCTGGTGTCTGCAGATGTAATCAGGGTATTGCCTGATGCTCTCTGGTATCCGCCGATGTGATCATGAGCTTATCAATCACCTTTTATTTTCTGATTCTGAAAACTTGATACTTGAAGCCGATATATTATTCAGTAGTCGTTTTGTCTGTCGAATGTTATCAGTCCCTGCAAGGATCACACCACGCTGCGCTCTCTGACTGTTTTGGCTTCGGCGGAGTTGCGGTTCGGTTAGTCAGTTTGCATAGTTCCTCGTTGCAGATGATCGTAGTTTACAAAATTCTGGTCGTGTTCGTGTTAGTTGTTGTGCCGCTCTTGCTCGGTTGATGGCAAGATGGCAGCTATATGTGGAACTGAACTGCCCTGTCAAATCAAAGCCAAACTGAATCACCACCAACAAGCAGCTGAAGCCAACGTCTCAACTGGGACTGGGACAGCCTACCCTTTACTGATAATAGCACGCAAGTCAAGTAGTCACCATAACTTTTTTTTTGAGAATCAAGTAGTCAACATAATTGTTGGGACTAGGAGTCTCTCTAGGAGACTAGGAGAGGCGATTCGGATAAATAAATGACTAAAAATAGGAGTAGAGGGCCTACCTAGATGGGCCTAATTATTACACATGGGCTGGCCATGTATGTGCGCGGGGTGGCCCGGAACATTAGGTAGCCCTAACTCGCGCCGCTATAAAATGGCGACTCTGGCGATCAGGGTTTATCTCGACTCCGCAACCTCCCTCTAGCCCGAGCGAAGAAGAAAGGAGGGTGCTCTGCCGGCGGCGGAGCGGAGATGTCCGAGAGGAGGCGCGGCGCCGGCGCCGGCACCGGCACCCGCAAGGATGAGGTGGTGACCCGCGAGTACACCATCAACCTCCACAAGCGCCTCCACGGATGGTACTACCACCAACTTTCTCTTCCATTTCCCAAGCTTATTAGATCCACGTGTTGGGGAGCATAGTGTTGTTCTATAGCCGCGTCGGGCTTACACATCAGATGCTGGTGCGGAGGGTTGCGGCCTGTGAGCACTATGTGGGCTTGCGAATGGTCGATACACCTGATCGGATGCATTATCTTTTACCAGCTAGACTACAGTCGGGATCACCTGACCGAGCGGGAATAGCGTGTAGTTGATCTTGCTCTTGTATCTGATCCCACATTCATCTCGCGTTTGTCTTGTTGTTTGCCTTTGTGAGTGGTGGCAGTAGTTGCATTTTGTTCTGTGGGCGCCGTTCGATTAGGTGCTACTCGGGTATAGTCAGGTGCCTGCCTTATTTCATTGGCTGAACACAGTTACATGCCCGGTATATACAATCTGCTCATCGTTACACGTATTGCCTCATAATGCTACTATGTGTTCCATTTGGGCAGTATATTTTCCTCCCATAATACACATTGTATTTGTAGTTGCATCGTATTTTTTTGAAGGTGTTTCTCTGATACAGTAATATCTTTTGTATTGTCCGGTTATAGTCAGGTATCTGTCTTATACAATCTCGTGGTTGATACAGTTACATGACCGGTACACAGATGTCGCTCATCGTTACACATGTTGCCTCGACATGCTGTCATGTGTTCCATTTGAGTGCTACATGCACATTGCAGAAGTACAATATCATGATGTTCCATTCTGTTAAATCTCTTTTGAACACGCAAAATTATATTGTATACAGCACTAACCATGCTTCAGTTGATCTTGTCAGTTTAGTCAACACTAATTAATCTACAATTGTATGCAGCACCTTCAAGAAGAAGGCACCGAATGCCATCAAGGAGATCAGGAAGTTCGCCCAGAAGACCATGGGTACCACCGATGTCCGGATCGATGTGAAGCTCAACAAGCACGTCTGGAGCAGCGGTATCCGGAGTGTGCCGAGGCGAGTCCGTGTCAGGATTGCCCGCAAGAGGAACGACGAGGAAGACGCCAAGGAGGGGCAGTACTCTCTGGTCACAGTAGCTGAGATCCCTCCGGAGGGTCTCAAAGGTTTGGGAACTAAGGTTGTTGAGGATGAGGATTAAGTCGAAGGGTTCAATCATCTAGCACTTAAATGCATACCATGAGAGCAAGTTTGATAATGCTGCTTCAGCTTGTTATCTATGCCGGATGACGTGTGATAGAAGTTTCGAGACGTTGCTCCTTTCAAGTTTTGAAATTTTGACTATATGCCATGCCAAGTCTGTGTTATCTTTACACATTCCGAGCATCTGTATTTATTATGCTGAGACAGACTCATCAATTTTTGCTTGTACAACCTGATATGACTGATGTAGCCATGTGTTTTAAGATTTTTTGACGCATGAAAGATCACTTGTAGCCCTGTCTGTCACAGCTGCCAGTTTGTTCTTGACAGATCACTTGTAAGCCCTGTTTGTCGCAGCAGCTGCTTTTTAGAGAAGCAACTTATCAGAGAAGCTGGTGAAAAACATTTTAGACTATCTGCAGTGGTTCATCCTAAATTTCTCACCCTATAATCACTTTTTTGCGTCACAATATTAACATTTTATCCCCTACTTTTTTTATCTCCTGTAATGGTTTCCCCTAAAATCTCTCCCTATATCCCACTACAACTATAAAATATTAAATACGCGAACAATGTTTAGAGTAGCTTGTGGACTGATGCTGGCTGTGGCGTACTGACGTTGCGTTGGCTTCTCCCGCATAGGGAGCCTGGCAATATTATTATCTAATCCTATTCATCATCTATTACCATTTTTTTCAATTATTAAATATGTGAACAATGTTTAGAGTAGCTTGCGGATTGACGCTAGCTGTGGCGTACTGACGTTGGCTTCCCCCGCGTAGGGAGCCTGGCAGAGAGCGCCGCTGCGGCCATAGCGGGCGCCCTGTAGGCACCATGCATGCTACAGGGCAAGGGGAGGGAGCCTCGCGCGGCAACCCGTGTGACTAGCCTTATATGCTTTCAGTTTGTTCTATAGAGCATCTAAACTGATAAGTTATCATAAAAGCATTCTGTTTGATACAACTTCTGTTTGTGAAGTTGAAGATAAGATGTGCCAAACCAAACCATTATTCGATACGAGCAAATAGTAATGGCATAACAGGACACATGCCACCCCTTTTAGCAGTTACAGTAGTACCCCTTTATCTGAAGATAGAGTTTGTGGCTCGCTTGATTTATGGTCAGCTCGTTATAGTTCTTTTTACGAGTTGAGCGGATATCCTAGCTTGGCTCGGTGCGAGTCAGCTCACAAGCTATCACATTTCAGCAAAATAAAACTATGTACTTATCATTTATGTAACAATTGATGAATATGTTATATGTATGTGTGCTGTCTATGATCTATAAATTAAAATAATGATTGATGAACTGCGTTTATATGTTAAATTGGTCTATATGAATATAATTGTGGTTAAATTAATATAATTATATGTGTAAATTTTGAATTTGATGAGTGATGAGTTGTGTTAATTTGGTGGTACATTAACGTTGTATGTGAAATTATGAGTATAATTACTATTTTCTATTGTTTAATTAATTTGAATTACCTAAAAATTGATTATTATATACTTCCTTCACTCTTCAAATACTAAATGTTTAAGGGGTTTCATTTTGGATGCAAATATTTGATGTTGAAATATTTGAAGCTCATTTTACACTAGTATACCCCTAATTACTCTTAGATGGCAAGAATTCGATGTCAAGACCTGGTGTAATGACGACCAATGTTGCAACCATGTAAGCTTACATCTTCTTGTGTTTGATTTCGACATATTTATTAGGGGTATTTCAAGACAGAACAATCATATTTAATAGTTCCTTGGTATATGAGATCATGTCTAAAACATTAAGTATTTGAAGACCAGAGTGAGTACATATTATTTTTCTGTCTAGCTCGCGAGCTAAACCAGCCGAGCTGACTCTGTGGCTCGTTAACTTAACGAGCCAGCTCGAACTCGGATAAGTCAAGCTGGCTCGATAGCCTTGTTTGGCAAATCTTATTTTCAGCTTGTTTATAAATTTAAGTATAGGTTCTGCCAAATAGACAGCTTCTACAACAGCTTATCAGTTTAACTGCTTCTCAGAATGAACTAAAAGCAGCCAACAAACAGAAGCTACTTTTTACCGGCTTCTCATATAAACTGCTTTTTCAACAAACAACAGCTGTGCCAAACAGGATCTAGCCCCAAACAGCCCCCTTCTCACTCTATCTCGTCGTTGCCGTCTCTCCCTCCCAGATGTAGGGACGCTACGACGGTCGATAGGTAAAGAAACCAATGCGCCTCCCAATGAATAACGAGACAAAACCCTCGCCTCCTCTATCGTCCCCACCCTTGCGAGTTAATTGACTGCAAATTATACATGTTTTTCTTTACTTTTCTATGTACTTAGTAAAATGGTTTATTGTAAGTTGTTTACAGGGTGTTGATTTATTTTTACTCTTGTGCAATCAGGCAAGTGGTTCAAATATTGCATTCACATATTACAGAAGCGTTTTCAAAATTGGAAGTCGATCCTCCTCAGACATTAGACAAAGAACAGGTACACCACTTAGTCTATGCATTTCGTTTACCAAGGAAAACAAAGAGGTCGAGACTGTTGCATTCTCATTTTCTTAAAACATCTTTTTTTTCTTGTATATTTTTAATCTATATGCTTTTTCTGTGACCCAGATTATTACGAGATGTTTAGGATATTCTTCAAGACGGTTACAAAATTTATTGATAATATATACAGATATTGAAAAGGAGAACTGGAAATAGAAGGATGATAGTTAAAGTATTTGTAAGAAAATGTATATTTTAATAGTATGGTGGATTGTAGGGAGATGTTATAGGAGAAACCGCTGCAATGAGTGAAGGTATAGAGGGGGACATATCACAGATGTGGCACTGCAATGAGTGGATATATTGAGGAGAGATCACAGACGTGGCACGAAAGTGGATATAGAAGGGTGGAATTTAAGAGAAAGCGTTGAAGATAACATTAGCATCTGATGACGAAATGGCACACGCTACAGCCAGGCATATGATCTGATTTTCCACCGTGACCCATATAACTTTTTTCTGAATAGTTTAACCTAGAATCCTAGATGCATGGTTCGATTTAGGGTTTAGAAATAGAAAGCAACGAATTTCTTTCGTCACGATAACTCAACAGATTTTAGGGTCTAGAAAGCAACAAATTTCTTTTATCACGATGACTCAGCAAATTTTATATTCACATTGATTTAAATGATTCAAATAAGCGAGTTCAGCCGAAGCGTTTGGAATCCGGAACAAACAGGCTAATATCTCGTTTGATGATGCAAACGGGAACAGAAGTGGGGAACATTATTCATAATGGCCTCGCCAAACATAATTAGAAGACAAAAATGAACATCTATCGGTTCTTATAAAGGATTAATACAGTTCTAAGGAAGCTTCTCAATTGCCAAAATTCACGGCAAATTTAGATGGGGTCTTTAAGCAGAACGAGCGCATATGCCATCACTCCTTAGCAATGAATCTGTGACAGAAGTGAAATGATCCGTAAGATTTAAAAAATTAACTGAGGCAACAAAGTAACTGTAGCATAATAGAGCAGAGCTTTGCATATCTCAATCTTGATTATTGAATAATGAAATGTCATCTGAAGTTCGTTCAAAGAAAAAAATGGCATGAAGAAACTGTTGTCAATTCCTAATTCCCTATTATGCTATCTTCCTTGTACTCATATTGAAACTCCACTATACACAGTGTTTTAGATGACCATATGAGTAAACAGCTAGACACGGTCTTAGCGCAGAATAATGTTGCATATGGACCTTGCAACTACTCTAGGAGGCAAACAAAAACATTCATGTAAGACTATCTCCAGCAGATTATCCATTCTCATACTTATATTCAAACTCCATTTTGCGAATAGTGCAGTCTACACTACAAAACAGTATTTTGGATGACCATATAAACGAACTTGCTGGACATGGTCTAACACGGCATGCGAATAGTGCAGTCTACACTACAAAACAGTATTTTGGATGACCATATAAACGAACTTGCTGGACATGGTCTAACACGGCAATGATAAGATATACTCCATCCATTCTAAAATAGTAGTCGTTTTAACTCTAAATTATATATATATATATATATATATATATATATATATATATATATATATAGAGAGAGAGAGAGAGAGAGAGAGAGAGAGAGAGAGAGCATACATTAATTATTGTGTGAATTCGGTAAAAAGTGAATTTTAATTTGGGACGGAGGGAGTATTGAGTAAGGCAAAGATGACTGTTGGAATACGAACCCATACCCCTAACCAGGGATGGGGAGTAGTATTAATAGGCTTAGTAATTGGGCCAGGCCCATTACAGTGAGGGGTGAGACGGTAAATTACATGGGGAACACCCCAAACCCTAGACTCCTAGACGGGTAGTCTAACACCCCCCGCAGTCACAACTCTATCCTGTACAGATGTTGAGACTAGAACGAAAGTCTAAGAATACACTCGACGGTAGTCCCTTGGTGAAGATGTCGGCGAACTGCAGCGTGGTGGGGACGCTGAGAACCCGAACGTCACCGGCAGCGAAACGCTCGCGGACGAAGTGGAGGTCGATCTCTACGTGCTTCGTGGCTGATGCTGCACGGGGTTGGTGGAGAGGTAGACCGCACTGACGTTGTCGCAGTAGACGAGCGTGGCGCACTGGAGAGGACTGTGGAGCTCGTGGAGGAGCTGGCGCAGCCAGGAAGCCTCTGCCACACCGTTGGCCACGGCATGGTACTCGGCCTCAGCGCTGGAGCGAGAGACGACGGGCTGCCTCTTGGCGGCCCAAGAGACGAGGTTGGCGCCCAGGAACACGGCGTAGCCGGAGGTGGATCGGCGCGTGTCGGGACAGCCAGCCCAGTCAGCGTCGGTGTAGACCACGAGCTCCGACGTCGGGGATGGGCGGAGTAGGAGGCCGTAGTCGAGGGAGTCGCGGAGGTAGCGCAGAATCCGCTTGAGCGCAGTGAGATGGGGCTCCCGCGGAGTGTGCATATGCAGGCACACCTGCTGGACGGCGTAAGCGATGTCGGGCCTGGAGAACGTGAGGTACTGGAGCGCGCCGGTGAGGCTCCGGTAAGACGTCGCGTCGGCGACCGGAGGCCCGTCGTCCTCAGAGAGCTTCGCCTGAGTGTCGACAGGCGTGGAGCAGGGCTTGCAGTCAGACATGCCAGCCCGCTCCAGGATGTCGATGGCGTACTGGCGCTGGTGGAGGAAGAGACCCTGAGGCCGACGTTCGGCGGTGATGCCGAGGAAGTGGTGGAGGGGCCCCAGGTCCTTCATCGCGAACTCCCGCTGAAGGGCGACGATAGTGCGGTGTAGAAGGTCGGCGGTGGATGCCGTGAGCACAATGTCGTCGACGTAGAGCAGGAGGTAGATGGTGTCGTCGCCGCGCCGGTAGATGAACAGGGACGTGTCCGACTTGGCCTCGACGAAGCCGATGGAGGCCAGGTAGGAGGCGAAGCGACTGTACCAAGCCCGTGGCGCCTGTTTGAGGCCGTACAGGGACCTATTCAGCCGGCAAACCAGATCCGGACGGTCAGCGTCGACGAAGCCGGTGGGCTGGCTGCAGTAGACAGTCTCCGTCAGAGTGCCATGGAGGAAGGCATTCTTGACATCGAGCTGATGGATCGCCCAGTCGCGGGAGAGGGCAAGGGAAAGGACGCGCGAACAGTGGCGAACTTGACGACAGGGCTGAAGGTCTCGTCGTAGTCCACTCCGGGGCGCTGGGTGAAGCCCCGAAGGACCCAACGGGCCTTGTAGCGGTCGAGGGAGCCGTCCGAGGTCAGCTTGTGGCGAAATAGCCACTTGCCGGTGACCACGTTGGTGCCTGGTGGATGCGGCACCAGGTCCCAGGTGTGGTTTGCCAGGAGGGCCGCGTACTCCTCCTCCATAGCACGACGCCAATGTGGGTCGGCGAGGGCAGTGCGAACGGAGGAGGGCACTGGGGAAGCGTCGGGTGGAGTGCTAGACGTAGCAGCTGCCAGGATTAGCCGGTCGACGGGGCGGAGAACGCCAGCAGCGCGCCGAGTCACCATCGGGTGGACGTGCCCGGGTCGCGGTGGATAGCGACCGGGTGGTAAACGGACGACTCGGAGCGAACCGCCGGGACGTCGGGAGCGGCTGGTGGGGCCGGCTCACGGCGGTGATAGACGACGGCGGGGTCGGCGAACCGGGCCGCGCTCGTCGACGGGCCCGAGTCGGGGGGCGCCGAGGTAGTGGCGTGGCCGCGGCGATGGTAAACGAGTGCGGGGTTGGCGAAGCGAGCCGGAGTCGACGGGGCCGCGCGTGGCGCAGGCGGGGTCGACGGGGCCGCGCGAGGCGCGGAAGAGGTCGTAGTGGCCGCACGAGGAGCAGGTAACGGCGCAAGACGGGGAGCCGGAGGTGGGGAAGGAATCGGATCGGACTCGAGGAGGGAGTCAAGATCGGTGGGTGGGGTGGAGCCAGCAAGGGGAAACACATCTTCGTCGAAGATGACATGACGAGAGATGATGATGCGGTGGGAGGTGAGGTCCAGACACCGGTACCCCTTGTGGTCAGGGGAGTAGCCAAGGAATAGACAGCGGGTGGAGCGAGGAGAAAGCTTATGTGGAGCGGTAGCGGAAGTGTTAGGGTAGCAGGCACAGCCGAACACGCGAAGGTGGTCATAGGAAGGGGCTGTGCCGTATAGGGCGAAGTGGGGGGTAGGGTGGCGCACCGCCTTCGAGGGAAGACGGTTGAGGAGGTGGGTGGCAGTGTGCAGGGCCTCTGCCCAGTAGCTGGCAGGGAGAGACGCCTGGAAGAGGAGGCAGCGAAGCATATTAGTGGTGGTGCGGATCATGCGTTCGGCGCGGCCGTTCTGTGCAGAGGTGTATGGGCACGAGAGACGCAACTAGACGCCATGAGTGAGGAAGAAAGAGCGAGAGGCGTTGTTATCAAACTCGCGGCCATTGTCACACTGCAGAGCGCGGACCGAGCGACGAAACTGAGTGGATACCCAGGTGAAGAAGTGTGTGAGGGTGGTGAGTGTGTCCGACTTCAACCGAAGCGGGAAGGTTCAGAGAAAATGGGAAAAATCATCCAAAATCACCAAATAGTATTTATAACCAGAAAGACTGAGTACAGGGGAGGTCCAAAGATCACAGTGAACCAGGTCAAAAGCCTGCTCAGCCCGAGAAGAAGTAGTAAATGGGAGACGAGTATGTCGGCCTAACTGACAAGCATGACAGAGACCCTCAAAATGTCCCCTACTACATGAAGGATCTAGACTACTGGTAATCTTGGTCATGACGTCTGGTCCAGGATGGCCGAGACGACGATGCCAGGTGGTGGAGGAGGTGGTGGAGACCAGGACAGGGGGTGGAGACACGCCGGCGGTGGAGGGCTGGAGCGTGTAGAGCGGCCCCGAGCTATCACAGCGGGCGAGAAGGGTCCTGGTGGCCAGATCCTTCACAGAAAAACCAGAGGGGTCAAACTCAATGGAATAGGAGTTGTCAGTGGTGAATCGACGAACGGAAAGAAGATTGTGAGTGATGTGGGGAGCTACGAGAACATCGTTGAGGTAAAACGGCCCAGGGAGAACCGAGGCACCTACTGAGGTGACTGGCAGAGTGGAACCGTTTCCAACGACGATCGAGGATGGGTGAGAGGGGAGGGGGGATGAGAGCGAGAGAGCGTGCCTGTCGTGGGAGTGGTGTGGTACGAGGCACCGGAGTCGATCACCCAGTCGGAGGGGGGTGGGGTCATCGCCATGGTGCTGAAGGCAGCAGCGAGGGAGGCGTTGTCCCAACCACCGGCCGTCGGGGACCAAGGCGTCGAGGTGTGGGTCCCCGGGGGCAGGAGCGCGGGCGGGGCCTGGGGCACGACAGGGGCACCGTAAGGAGGCGCGCCGTAGGGAGGTGCAGTCAGGAGGGCCGGCGCCGGAGGACGGGAGGCACGCGGTGCCTGGCCCGGCCACATGGCGATGGTCCCGGTCCAGGGGTTGTAGAATGACGGCCACGCGTGGCCGCCACCCCGGCCGAAGGGACCACCACGGGAGGAGCCGCCACTCCCACGGCCGCCCTTGCGGGAGCGACGACCCCCGTCGGTCGTGGAAGTCGGACGAGGGGCCGCCGGGAGGGCGGGTGGAGGGCGGGTGGGGGCCCCGGTCGACGGAGGACGGGTGGCCTGGCCCCCTGAAGGTGGCAGACCGCTGGTAGGAGTGCTGTAGAGGGCCGAGGCAGGAGTGGGTGCCTCATTCGCCATGGTGAGCTCCTCAAGGAGAAGCTCGTTCCGCACGGCGTGGAAGGTGGGGAAGGGCACGCTCCGCTTGATGAGAGCCTTCAGGTGGCCGTAGCGAGGGCTGAGGCCACGCAGGAGGTTCAGCACCAGGGTACGATCGGCAACAGGCTCGCCGAGATCGCGGAGAGAGTCAGCCAGGCCCTTCATCTGGCGGCAGTATTCGCCCACGGAGAGGTCCCCCTGAGAGAACAGGTGGAACTGGGCGTCGAGGTGGAGCGCCCGCGCATCCCGATTCCCGAGGAACTGATCCTCGAGAGCGAGCCACGCCTGGCGCGCAGTGTCCGCCTGGTCGCGGATGATGTCCTGGAGCTCAACGGTGATGGTGTCGTGGAGCCACGAGAGGACAACGCTGTCCATGAGGCACCAGGAGCGAGGCGGCGGAGCGTCGTGGTCGATGAGGACGTGGTCGTCGAGGACGAACCTCCGTAGCGTGAGAAGGACCTGTCCTCGCCAACGGGTGTAGTGGGGAGACGCCGGATCCAACACCACGGACACGAGAGCCCGGATGTTGTGCAGACCAGCGGCTTGAGCGTGGAGAGCAGCGATGAGGTCGGCGTCGAGGTCAGAGGCGAGGGGGTCCTCCGGGGGTTCCACAGAGGCGACCGGCGGGCGGCCGAGGAGGCGCTGCGTGGTGGCCATCTGGGTGGTCAGAGCGGCACCAAGGGCACGCTCACGCTCCAGGGCGAGGGAGGCGGCGCGCTCACGGCGAGGCCATCACAGCCGCCTGAATCGTAGCGAGGGTGTCGCCGAGAGTGGAGTCGGTGCCGGGGGGTGCCGCGAGGGCAGGGAACCCCGGTGGAGAGCCTCGACGGTGGGCCGGGGAAGAGACGTCGCGGAGGGGCCGGAGGTCGACGATGTAGGGAGCCTCGGCATCGGTCACGGAGCGGCCGGGGCCCATGGGGTGGGTCTGGCCGACAGCAGGGAGGCCCAGGGAGGCGACGCCGGCGGCCAGGGAGGCGGTGGCCGCGCCCAGGCCCGCGGTCAGGGGCGGGTGCGCCAGGCCGGCGGTGTGCGCGTCCGGGGGGAGGTCCGCCATGGGCAGAGGGCGCGGCGGCGGGCAGCAGAGGGCTGCAGGCGCGGCGGCGGGCAGCAGAGAGCTGCAGGCGGCGGTGGCGAAGGGCGCGCAGGCTGGGGCGCGACCGGCAGGGGAGGAGAGGCGGCTGGACGCCGGCCGACGGAGAAGGGGAAGAAGCGAGCCGGGGCGGATCCGGCGGCGCTGGCGCGGAAGGAGACAAGCCGCGCGCGGCACCGGCGGCTGGAGGAGACGGCGCAGGTGCGCGGTCCGGTGGGAGCAGAGGGAGACGGCGCGGAGTTGCGTCGGGGCGCGGGCCTGAGGCGGCCGGGCGCGCGGGAAGGAGGGCCGCCGGCGGCTGGCACTGGCAGGGCGCGCGCGGATCCGGCGGGAGGTGCACGCCGGAGATGGTGGGGGGCGCGGCCGGGAAGAGGTGGGAAGCAGGGAGGGAGGGGGAGGAGAGGCCGACGGCTGGGGGGCTGGGCGGCGGCGCAGGGGAGCTCCGGCGGCTGGGCAGGGAGGCCGGCGGCGGCTGCAGGGCTGGGAGAAGCCCCTGGCGGCTGTAGCTGACAGGAAAACCTAAACCTAATTTGATACCATGTTGGAATACGAACCCATACCCCTAACCAGGGATGGGGAGTAGTATTAATAGGCTTAGTAACTGGGCCAGGCCCATTACAGTGAGGGGTGAGACGGTAAATTACATGGGGAACACCCCAAACCCTAGACTCCTAGACGGGTAGTCTAACAATGACAACAATTCAATTGGCGACTCCGTAGCTTGAAATAAAATCTCGAGACATGACACATCAGTCACCATATATGACAGGATGTTGGGATGCATGCCTACTGGTATATTACTCCCTACGGTCAAACTTCATGTATGACAGGATTTTAGGATGCATGTCTAGTGGTACACGAGTTACTCCCTACAATCACAACTGATAATATTTTGGACAGCTAATTACACCTGTAATTAGCTACAATTTCTGTCGAATACATCAATTATATCTGACTGGCGGTAGTATAATGGTAAACGAGCAAGACGCTTAGGGCTGCCCATATTTAGATATTGATCAAAACTGAGTAACAATTCTTGCCTGCAAATAAAAAGCAGATATAGGAAACTAAACATGACTGTACTGCACCAAACATCTCAACCTTTTGGACCCAAAACACAAGCTTAGGCCCTATTTGGATCAATGTAGCTAATAGTTAATTGCTAACAATTAGCCCCTTTGGATCCGAACAGGTCTAGCTCATAGTCCAATTAATTGCTAGATAATATCCAACTAACAACTATCTTACTACTCACTCTGTCACTGTAATTATATTCCTAGCACAAAAAAATGTCTACAAATAAATCAATCTCTAGAATGATCCACCAGCCCATTTAATTTTCTCCGAGTTCTCTCATATTTACTAGCATTCTATAATTCCCCGATCTAGGCTTGAGTTTCTGCAGCTGCATGGGTGTAGTAAATGCTATAATTACCGTGTAACTGGAATAATCAACGATAAATGTGCAACTATTCCAATTAATGAAGAGTAATATAACATTTTCTCTGTCATACTAATTTGCTCTAAACTTCCTAGAAAATAGAAATATACTATTTATTTAGGGACTGAGAGAGTAGTCAGACTAAATCAGCTACAATAGTTAGCTAGCTAACATTAGCTATGATCTATTAGCTGGCTAGCTAATTATTAGCAGCTAATGGATCCCAAGCAGGCTTTAGCACCGAATGTCATTTTCCCACACCAACTAGTGTAGCTCTTCAGACAGAGCTACCTGCAGCAAACCAAGCTGACTACACATAAGAAATGTTATGCACTTACAGTTTGGAGTGTTTGTGCTTTTGGCTCAGATCAGATGCATTTGAATCTTGTAGGCTTAAAGCTTGGTCCACCTAAGACGCTCTACTAAAACTAAATGTTTTTTTTTCCAACGAACAACTACAGCATTTCGTCCATCACTTAATCAGAGGAGCCATATCAATGCAAAGTAGCATACCTCTAGATCAGAACTCAGAAGTAGACGGCCATCTGGACACCCTTCTCCACGAATCCGCACTTGGCATAGTAGGCACGCAGCTCGGGGGTGCAGTCGAGGATGACCTTGTAGCAGCCGGCGTCCCTGGAGATCTCCACGAGGCGGCGCACGATGCGGAGCCCGAGACCCCTGCCGCGCGCGGCGGCATCGACCACCACGTCCTCCACGTGCCCCACCTTGCCGCAGCCTCGCAGGAACTTACGCTCCACGAAGAGGCACCCTGTCGCGAGGATCCGCCGGTCCGAGGCGGAGGGGTCCTCGGCCACGAGGATGATGTGGTCGTCGCCCTGCGCCGCGAGCTCGGCGAAGCGCGTGGCGAACACGGATGTGGTGAGGTCCGGGCAGGGGGAGAGCTGGGAGAGAAGGGCGACGAAGCCCCTCTCGTGGTCGGAACACTCTAGGCGACGGATGTGGATGGTGTCGATAGTTTCGTCGGCGGCGGCGGGTTCCGGCGAGGTGGATGCCATTTGGGTCGGCGGCACCGGGCACAGGGTGCGTTGATTCAGATGTGAAAAATGTGAAAAAGTCGTTGAGCTAATCACACCTATAGTATCACATACTATCACGAAGAATTAATTTGAACGACTTACATATATCATTACATTAATAAGTTAATTATATATAACATCGTTAATTTAGCACAACTTCGTTTTCAAGTTTTTTAATTTTCAGTAAAAATGATAAGATATAGAGCTTAGATATTTGTTGCCAAGATATATTAGGAATTCTTTAGACTTATATATTTGTTAAGATTTTTCTAGATTATGTACAGGTGGCACTTATTCATGGTTTATGTGTCTATATAAGTTAAGTATCCCATTTTAATATGATGTAACACAACAAATGTTCTATCCCACACCCATCTCATCTCACATACATAACACATCTGATAGTATGTGGATTGCGCCATATAATTTTTATTTACTTTATGTATTAATTTTACTATTAAAGAAGTTTTCAGAATAACAAACAATTAATAATAATTTTTCTAAGTCCTTCTATCTCTATATTGATCAATTCATATGTGCACATATAATTCTGAGTAGTTGAATCGATCCATACACGCACATATTTAAAACCATAAAACCGAAGATGTGTTGAATTGATGAGGCTATATATAATTAATTTATTAATGTAATGTTGTATGTGCAAATTAGTTCCTTGTGGAAAAGTTAAAGTTGTTTGGTTAAACCTGCTGTGAAACTATAGATTTAATATAAATTATTTGTAATACTCCAAATGTCTTGATATATTGTTTGTATGCAAAATAATCATAATGATTTTATCTCTGCATATAAAATAAAATATTAGATATATAAATAAGTGCATTATTCATCGTAAAAGACTTGTCATCTATATAACTATACTATATCACTCGTTACATTCAATAAATATACTCGTTGGAAGAAGACTACTTGGGCAACATTTATTGATATTGAGCTTATTCACTGCAGATTAGTATGTAGCACACATGCAGACATAAAAATTGAATAAACTTCTCATGTATATATATATATAGTGTAAAAGTCACACACAATTTAGAATAGTTGTTGTGTATCTCGCTTCGCACAAGGTTGTCGTAAAACACATAAAAATATCGTAAATTGGCGTAAAACGCATCAAGAATTTCGTAAATTGACGTAAAACGCATCAAGAATTTCGTAAATTGACGTAAAATGCATCAAGAAGTATTTTGAGGTAATTGTAACATAAAACAGAACTAAATGTGTCGTAATTTTCGTTGGAGTATTTTGTGTAAATGTTATCATTCTCTACAACCTTAATAGCAATCTTGTAGAACAGATGGCAGAGTTGCATAACGTCGTGGAATAGAAGATTTTGTGTCACTATCAAAATTAAACTCCAATAGTTTCATCCATCACTATGGGTACGAACTTTTTGCTAATATAGTACTCGTTTTATTAGGCTTCTCTCTTCTAGTATTCATAATTTCTTCTTCTCCCTAATAGTATTCTCAAGTGACGTTATCCTTTAAAATAGCACTCTGAATCATTTTAATCATTTTATTTTCTTATTTCTCATATCTAAATAGAGCATACTATGAATGAATCGGAGTCAAATAGTTGTAAGTAAAGAGTTGCAGTCAAGTGATAGTGGAAAGTAAAGAATCAGAGTCAAATAATTGTAAGTAAAGAGTTGCAGTCAAGTGATAGTGGTAAGTAAAGAATCAGAGTCAATCACAATTGCAGGAGATCTGCTAGGCAAGCAACTCACGAGGAGGCAGTTTTGAAGATGACGATATTGGGAGCTGTTCATCGGGGCAAAGGAAATGGAGGCTAGGATGGGGAGGTAGGATTCTGATTCACACCCTCTTTCTATAAATTTCTGGATTTATTCACGTACATGGATGAGTTGAAAGGTGGTGCCTAAGATCAAATTTGTTGTCAAATATCTTGGAGGGAGAGGTGTGTACAAATGTAGTTCCCAGATTGAGCTAATTTCTACCTAGTTCATAGAAGTTTATTCAAATTTTTATACAGACAATTGGATTTTTTTGGTCAGAGGTGATGGAAAAGAAAATGATAAATAAGAAAAAATAATTAAAATGAGTCAGAGTGCTATTTTAAAGGATAACTTCACTTGAAAATACTATTAAGGAGAAGATTAAATTGTGAGTACCGGAAGACTGAAGCCAAACAAAACGAATACTATAATAGTAAAAACCTCCTATGGGTACACCTCCAGCATTTGAGATGACTTCTAATGGGAATTCTAGATCTTCTTCCGCCTTTTCCTCTGGCTTAGCTGCAATCTAGAAAAAAACAAAATCTCTTATGCAAGAGAAGCCTTGATCTGGTGACTAATTAAGCATGCAGTCAATGTAGCTTGGACACTAGTAAACTAGACAAAAATAATAATACTTGTGACACAAGAATCAGTTGACTATTGAAAATTCACATAAAACTGGTCCAAGGTGGACAGAAGCTACCAATATTTTTGTTTTAGGACAAAATATTGCTCATTGTATATGTTAACGCATGGTGTTGCAATCTTGTGCAGGTATGACATGTGCAATGACTGAGCAGGTTATAGCCTAAACTTAGTATAATCTAGTGACACAAGCTTCAACTCAACTTAACTCGTTGGGAACATCATAATATAGTGAGTAGTGACACCAGATACACTGTCTAAACTATAAACAAGTGCATAATAAAATGAACAAACTACATAAGACAATACAACAACCCATAATGCCCCTTAGCATTCGATCCATGAATTTAGATTATCTCTTGGGTGAAACTTCTGGATTCAGGGGACATGGATTGATAATACCAAACATAAAAAATAAATAGTGAATTTATGGTCCTGCTCTCCTCGGTTTTTCCTTCATTCTCCCCACTCTTTGCCAACATTTTACCATCTATGTCCTGACGAATGTAAATCTGAATATATTCCTCACTAACCACCTCATTGCTGTCGAGCAAAAGAATGAAAGTAAGCGCCACGAGAATCCCAAGAAGGAGTTGTTATTGCTGGAGGAGCAGTGCAGGTCCAGCCAATATCCACAATCCTGAGCACAAGACCATCTGGTAGGGGCCTTCCCGGCTGAATTGAGGTCGAGCACGAGGCGCTTGGAGACATGGCCGCAGTAAGAGACATGAACTTACCACCGTTAGGCTTCTAGTCCCTGTAGGGGTTGCTGCAGTTGCGGCAGCGCCGTGTTGCTATCTTGCGGAGCTTGTGGAGCTCAAGAGCATGGGCCCGGCGCTCCTTGCGGAGGCGCGCGGAGCGGCGGGAGCGCCAGAGGGAGAGGCGCGGAAGGAGGATCTCGTACCAGAAGAGGGTGAGGAGGAGTGAAAGGAAAATTGGGTTAACCATTCCTAATAATCGATTTTGGTGGTTGACATACAACACAAACCACATGGACTAACTAGTTTGTCTAGATATCATTTATCTCAGGTGCATAAGGTTCAACACAAACCAAGAAAGAATTTCAGTTAGGGACTCAATCAAAAAATTGGAGCAAGACATAGAGTGTGCTGATTTTTGGCGCATCAGACAGTGTCCGGTGTGGCAGGCCAGGCACCCTTCGAACATGCCACTCTCGGGAATTCAGAGGAGCGCTCCGCTATAATTCACCGGACTGTCCGGTGTGCCACCGGACTATCCGGTGAGCCACCGGAGCAACAACTCCCTGCGCGCCAACGGTCGACTGCAAAACGCTACAGTGCGGAATAGTGTTGCGATAGAAATCAGAGCGAAGAAGTCAGAGGTCATCGGACTGTCCGGTGTGACACCGGACTGTCCGGTGCAGCAAAAAGACAAACACCTCCAATGGTCAACTGCTCCAAACCCTAACGGTTGCGCTGATGTGGCGCGCACCAGACAATGAACAGTGACTGTCCGGTGCGCCCATCTCCAGCCGCCTTTGCCAACGACTAGGAAGTGGTTGGGGGGCTATAAATACCCCCAACCACCTCATTCATTGGCATCCAAGTTTTTAGAAGTTCACATTCAATACAAGAGCTATAACATTCACTCCAAGACATAATTCCAAAGTTCAAATCCTCTCCAAGTCCCAAATTCATCTCAACCACTTAGTGACTTGAGAGAGAGAGTTTTTGTGTTCATTTGCGCTCTTGTCGCTTGGATTGCCTTTCTTCCTTCCTCACTCTTCTTCTAAGTGCTTGTAAAGCTAAGCAAGAGACACCAAGTGTGTGGTGGTCCTTGTGGGGTCTTAGTGACCCGTGTGATTAAAGAAAAGGCTCACTCGGTCTAAGTGACCGTTTGAGATAGAGAGAAAGGGTTGAAATAGACCCGGCCTTTGTGGCCTCCCCAACGGGGACTAGGTTCTTTGGAACCGAACCTCAGTAAAACAAATCACCGTGTCTACTCGCTTTGATTCTCGCTTGATTTGTTTGCCCTCTTTCCTCTCTATAACTTTTCCTTGCTAGTATTAATTTGAGTTTGCTCCCATACATCATCTGCATCCTTTGAGCAACTCTTAATAAGAGAAACATTCTTTCGGACTTGAACTTAATTCTAACGCTAACCCCGGACCTAGTGTGTGTTTAAAATTTTAGGTTTCTCCTATTCACCCCCCTCTAGGCGACTTTCAATTGGTATTAGATCCAGTGCTTTATTAAGAGTCTAACCAACTCGAAGTGATGTCTGGAGATCACGCCAAGAGGGAGGTCATGACCAGCGACAAGCCAGCAGGCTCTGTAAGGGAAATGTGCCCTTGGGCCATTTCTATAAGTATTTTGGTGATTAGATGTCCAACACATATTGAGTGAGTTCTTATGTACCAAATGAGTGAGAGGTGTGAAATCAAGAACAAGGTATGTTTCTAGACTCAGTAAATTGTTTTTGAACACTAACATGGTTATCTAAGTGCTAGAAACAGGGCCAAGAAAAGAAGATTGAATTGGAGAAAAGTTGGCAAAGTTCAGCCAACACCAGCTTTTCTGTGATTGTTTTGTTCACAAGAACTCTAGGTACTTGGTCACACTAACGCTTCGATAATCAAGTTTGTGGCTATTTAGTGTTTGATTTTACAGGATCACCTATTCACCCCCTCTAGGTGCTCTAATGCTCGGGGAAGACTCTCTCAAGAGAGTCCGACAACAAGTATAAGGAGGAATCATTTTCCTCCATCAAGTCACATCGGAGGGGTGACAAGAAGAAGAAGAAGAAGATGAAGAAAGTGGTCTACTATGAGACTGGCTCTTCATCACCCTCCACGTCCGGCACCGAGTCGTCCACTACTTCTAAGCGCCATGAGCGCAAGAAGTATAGTAAGATGCCCCTATGCTATCCCCGTATTTCAAAGCGCGCTCCATTACTTTCCGTTCCCCTAGGAAAACCATCATATTTTGATGGTGAAGATTATTGCATGTGGAGTGATAAAATGAGGCACCATCTAACCTCACTCCACGAAAGTATTTGGGATATTGTTGAGTTTGGAGCGCAGGCACCTCAAGTAGGGGACGAGGACTATGACTCAGATGAGGCCGCCCAAATTAGGCACTTTAACTCTCAAACAACTTCTATACTCCTCGCCTCTTTATGTCAAGAGGAGTATAATAAGGTGCAAGGGTTAAATAACGCCAAAGAAATTTGGGACGTCCTCAAAACGGCGCACGAAGGGGACGAGGTGACCAAAATCACCAAACGTGAGACGATCGAGGGTGAGCTCAATCGATTCGTCCTCAACAAAGGGGAAGAGTCACAAGACATGTACAACCGGCTCAAGACAATGGTGAACCAAGTGCGCAACCTCGGGAGCACCAAATGGGATGACCATGAAATGGTCAAGGTTATTCTAAGATCCCTTATTTTTCACAATCGTACGCAAGTACAATTAATACGTGGGGATCCTAGATATAAACAGATGTCTCCCGAGGAGGTTATTGGCAAGTTTGTGAGCTTTGAACTAATGATCAAAGACTCCAAACATATTGTCAACTTGGAGCAAGGCGCCACCTCTACACCCGAGGTGCAACCCGTCACATTCAAAGCGGCGGAAGAAAACAAGGAGGAGTCTATGCCAAGTAGGCATCCAATCGACGCCTCCAAGCTCGACAACGAGGAAATGGTGCTCATCATCAAGAGCTTTCACCAAATCCTCAAGCAAAGGAGGGGGAATGACTACAAGCCCCGCTCCAAAAGGGTGTGCTACCATTGTGGTAAGTCCGGTCACTTTATCGCTAAATGTACATATTCTAGTGAAAGTGATAGGGACAAAGACAAGAAGAGGAAGAAGAAGGATAAAAAGAGATACTACAAGAAGAAGGGTGGCGAGGCGCATATGGGGCGCGAGTGGGACTCCAACGAGAGCTCCACCGAATCCTCCTCCGACGAGGACACCGCCAACATCGCCGCAACAAGGGCCTCCTCTTCCCCAATGTCTGCCACAAGTATCTCATGGCTAAGGATGGCAAAAAGAAGAAGGTACACTCTAGAGCCACACCCAAATATACTACATCTAGTGATGATGGTAGCTCTAGCAATAATGAAGATGATTTAATTTTTCCCTTTGCCAACCTTAGCATGGACCAAAAGAAAAAAATAAATGAATTAATTGAAACCATTAACAAGAAGGATGATCTCTTGGAATGCCAAGAGGACTTGCTCGTTAAGGAAAACAAAAAATTTGTTAAATTGAAGAATGCTTATGCTCTAGAAGTAGAAAAGTGTGAAAATTTAACTAGAGAGCTTAGCATGTGCAATGATTCAATTTCTAGTCTTAGAATTGAGAATGATAATTTAAATGCTAAGATTGAGGAATTGAGTATTTGCAAAGTATCTACATCTACTGTTGAAAATATTACCATTTGTACTAGATGTAAAGACATTAATGTTGAAGTTATTGATGATCACCTTGCTATGATCAAACAAAAAAATGATCACATAACTACATTAAATGCTAAAATTGCCGAGCATGAACTTGAGAACGAAAAATTTAAATTTGCTAGAAGCATGCTCTATAATGGGAGACGCCCTGGCATTAAGGATGTCATTGGGTTCCAACAAGGGAACCAAAGCAATGTCAAGCTTAACGCCCCTAAGAAATTGTCTAATTTTCTTAAGGGTAAGGCTCCCATGGTTCAGGATAGTGAGGGCTACATTTTATATCCTGCAAACTATCCTGAGCATAAAATTAGGAAAATTCATGCTAGGAAACCTCATTCTGTCCCTCATCATGCATTTATGTAAAAATGAGGCTTCTAGTTCTAGGCATACGACTAATGTTAAATTGCCTAAGAAGAAAATTCCTAATGCATCAAATGAGCATGATATTTCATTTAAGACTTTTGATGCTTCCTATGTGCTCACTAACAAACCAGGCAAAATAGTTGCCAAATATGTTGGGGGCAAACACAAAAGTCCACTTGTGTTTGGGTACCCAAGGTGCTTGTTTCTAATGTAAAAGGACCCAAGACCGTTTGGGTACCTAAGAACAAGGCCTAAATTTGTTTTGTCGGTTTATGCATCCGGTGATTTAAGTTGGATAATCGATAGCGGGTGCACAAACCACATGAAAGGGGAGAAAAGGATGTTCTCCTCATATGAGAAAAATGAAGATCCCCAAAGAGCTATTACATTCGGGGATGGAAATCAAGGTTTGGTCAAAGGTTTGAGTAAAATAGCTATATCTCCTGACCATTCTATTTCCAATGTTTTTCTTGTAGATTCATTAGACTACAATTTGCTTTCTGTTTCTCAATTATGCAAAATGGGTTACAACTGTCTATTTACTGACGTAGGTGTTACTGTCTTTAGAAGAAGTGATGATTCAATAGCATTTAAGGGAGTGTTAGATGGTCAACTATATTTAATTGATTTTAATGATAATCAAGCTTAACTAGACACTTGCTTAATTGCTAAGACTAATATGGGTTGGCTCTGGCATCGCCAACTTGCCCATGTTGGGATGAAGAATCTTCATAAGCTTCTAAAGGGAGAACACATTTTAGGACTAATAAATGTTCATTTTGAGAAAGACAAGATTTATAGCGCATGCCAAGCAAGGAAGCAAGTTGGAGTCCATCATCCACACAAAAACATCATGACAACAGACATGCCACTTGAACTACTCCACATGGACCTATTCGGCCCGATCACTTACATAAGCATCGGTGGGAGTAAGTATTGTCTAGTTATTGTGGATAATTATTCTCGCTTCACTTGGGTATTCTTTTTACAGGAAAAATCTCAAACCCAAGATATCTTAAAGAGATTCTTGAGACGGGCTCAAAATGAGTTTGGATTGAGAATAAAAAATATAAGAAGCGATAATGGGACGGAGTTCAAGAACTCTCAAATTGAAGGATTTCTTGAGGAGGAGGGCATCAAGCATGAGTTCTCTTCTCCCTACACACCTCAACAAAATGGTGTAGCGGAGAGGGAGAATAGAACTCTATTGGACATGGCAAGAACCATGCTTGATGAATACAAGACACCGGACCGGTTTTCGGCGGAGGCGATTAACACCGTCTGCTACTCCATCAACCAGTTATATCTTCACCGAATCCTCAAGAAGACATCATACAAACTCCTCACTAGTAAAAATCCCAATGTTTCATATTTTAGAGTCTTTGGGAGCAAATGCTTTATTCTTATTAAAAGAGCTAGAAGTTCTAAATTTGCTCCTAAAGCAGTAAAAAGCTTTTTATTAGGTTATGACTCAAACACAAGGGCACATAGAGTCTTCAACAAATCCACTGGATTAGTTGAAGTTTCTTGTGACATTGTGTTTGATGAGACTAATGGCTCCCAAGTGGAGCAAGTTGATCTTGATGAATTAGATGATGAATAGGCTCCATGTATAACATTAAGGAACATGTCCATTGGTGACGTATGTCCAAAAGAACCCGAGGAGCCCACACAAGCACAAGATCAACCATCGTCTTCCATGCAAGCATCTCCACCTAACCAAGATGAGGATCAGGCTCAAATTGATGAAGATGAAAATCAAGAAGATGAGCCACCTCAAGAAGAGGACATTGATCAAGGGGAGATGAAGATAATGAAGACAAGGAAGATGATCAAGAAATTAGGGATCAAAGACCGCCACACCCAAGAGTCCACCAAGCAATTCAAAGAGATCACCACGTCAACTCCATTCTTGTTGACATCCATAAGGGGGTAACCGCTAGATCTCGAGTTGCTCATTTCTGTGAACATTACTCTTTTGTGTCTTCTATTGAGCCATACATGATGGAGGATGCATTAAGAGATCCGTATTGGGTGGTGGCTATGCAAGAGGAGCTCAACAACTTCATGATGAATGAGGTATGGCATTTAGTTCCACGTCCTAATCAAAATGTTGTAGGTACCAAGTGGGTATTCCGCAACAAGCAAGATGAGCATGGTGTGGTGATAAGGAACAAAGCCCAACTTGTAGCAAAGGGATATTCACAAGTCGAAGGTTTGGCATTCGATGAAACCTATGCACCCATAGCTAGGCTTGAGTCAATTCGTATATTACTTGCCTATGCTACTTACCATGGCTTTAAGCTTTATCAAATGGACGTGAAAAGTGCCTTCCTCAATGGCCCTATCAAGGAAGAGGTCTATATTGAGCAACCTCCCGGCTTTGAAGATAGTGAGTTTCCTAACCATGTGTATAAGCTCTCAAAGGCACTTTATGGGCTCAAGCAAGCCCCAAGAGCATGGTATGAATGCCTAAGAGAGTTTCTTATCACCAATGGCTTCAAAGTCGGAAAAGCTGATCCTACTCTCTTCACTAAAACTATTGCAAAATACTTGTTTATATGCCAAATGTATGTTGACGATATTGTAGGAAACGGGTGACGCCTAAGGGGGGTGAATTAGGACTTCTAAAACTTTCACTAAACTAGGCCACAGATAAATCCCTAGAGCAAAACCTATCCAAATAATCAAACTAGAATGTGCAAACTAGGTTTTGTCTAAGTGTTGCTATCTCTACCGCAAAGGCTAAGTTTCAATCTACACTATATAAGTATGAATACAAGATTGAAACTTAAATGCTAATATAAATGCGGAAACTTAAAGAGCAAGGTAGAGATGCAAACTCTCATGGATGACGCCGGTATTTTTACCGAGGTATCCGAAACCGCGTAAGGTCCCGACTAATCCTCGTTGGTGCCCCTACGCAATGGAAAGCCCACGCAAGGGCTAAGCACCTCGGTCAAGTAACTCCGTAGAGAGCCGCGGGCCTTCTCCACGCGCAAGTGGTGCTCCGCTTCCGGATCCTCTCGGACGCTCCCCGTCGTCTCCACTATCGAGCTTCCGGTCGAAACGCCGCGGGCCTCGTTCCCTCCGGTACACGGTGGTGGCCATGACACAAACGCGGTTGTCACGGTCTCGCAAGACTCACGCCCCACTCGGTACAATTACAACAGCTCGCGTAAGAGCCGAGAGATTGTGTGGTTTGTCTAAACTCACTCAATTAACTAGGATTCACCTAGAGCAAGCGCTAATGCGGTCTAACTAACCTAAGCACTTCGCAAAGCACCTACGCTAATCACCGAGTGATTCTATTAAGCACTTGGGTGTTTGAGCTCTTGGAAATGTGCAATATATGTCTTGGTATGTTTCTTGGACTCTCACACTTGAGAATGGCTAGTTGGGTGGTATTTATAGCCCACAGCCCCAATTCTAGCCGTTGGACAGAAAGCAGCAGCTTTCTGTCGTCGGGCGCACCGGACAGGCACTGTGCAGTGTACGGTGCACGCCACGTCAGCCGATCGTTGGCGTCTGTAGCATTCGACCATTGGATCCGACCGTTACCCGGCTGTCCGGTGCACACCGGACAGTCCGATGCTACAACCCAAGGGCGCCTGTCTGCGGCCCCCTCTGCGCATACTAGAGATGGCAATGGGTGCCCGCGACCCGATACCTGATGGCATTTACTCCATTAGGGTATGTATGTGGGCTAAATATTATACTCGTGGGTCTGTTATTGGGCAAAAATCTTCACCCAATGGGTAAACGGGTATTAGAACGTTCTGCCTTCATCCATACCCGTTAACCCGTGGGTATAAAATACCCAATATAAACTTAGCCCAAGCATGAACTTGGACTTTAGTAAACCATCTTTTTTACTATTTAACAACCTTTTAGACCATAATATCATAGAAGGCTTAACGACAATTTAATGACCATGTAATGGAACATGTAATGTGCTATGTAGTATTATCTTAGTGTTACTACTTTATCCAATTACCTTTGGTGTGTTGAATGGATGGTTAAATGATGCTATAAAATTTTGTAATGGTATTTATATAGATATACTTGACATTTGTATAGTATAATATTTTGATAGATGTTTAATTTTTGTGGGTACGGGTGATCCGATGGGTGACCCATACCCACATGGGTATGGGTATGGGGGTAAATCCATACCCACCAGTGTATATGGGTGACCCGATGGGGTTATTTTTGTGTCGTGGGTATGGGTATGGGGTAGTAATACCCAATGGGTATTTACCCATTGCCATCTCTAGCGCAGACTGTCTGGTTGTCCCACCGGGCAGTCCGGTGCGCATCGGATAGGTACTGTTCACTGTCCGGTGCGCCACCAGGCGCTGGCTGACAGCCCTCTTCTAGGGTTTCTATGCTGATTCCTTCGGGCTTCTTTTGTTCTTGAGTCTTGGACTTCTATGCATCTTTTTATGTCTTCTTTTGAGGTGTTGCATCCTCATTGCCTAAGTCCAATCCTCTTCGCATTCTGTGAACTACAATTATAAACACTAGCAAACACATTAGTCCACAGATTGTGTTCATCATCAAACACCAAAACTCATTAAGCAAAATGACCCGGGGTCCATTTTCCTTACAATCTCTCCCTTTTTGGTGATTGATGACAACACAACCAAAGCAAGCAAATAATACAAACATTTGAATGAAAAATATGCAATCTACTTGCTAGGATGCATGTTTGTCCCCACAAAGTGATATTATGGACTTAAGCCTCCCCCTAACTCCATAATTCACTTACTTCCTGTTTTGGACCAAAGAACCAAAACCACTTGAAAACCCACTAGAAGAAATAAAGTTTTAAATTGGTGGTGTTTGGTGTTTGATACATTTTTCATTGCTTTGGTCCCTAAACTTCTCCCCCTTTGGCATCAACCACCGAAAAGGAAGACATTAAAAGCAGGTAGGAAGTAAATAAGACTTGCCCTCATAAGGATTTGCCAATTGATACAAATTGTAGGATACCAATTGAAGCCACTTGTAGGTTACCATCAAATGGTTACTCCCCCTAAATGGGTGTTCTCTTTAGAAAGAAATTTCTCCCCTTTTTAGAGACGAAGAAATACTCCCCCTGACAAAGATCTTCTACTTAGGAAAAAGCATGTGAAAATTAGAGGTGCAAGACATGATTTGATTTGACTAACTTCCTTATGCATAAGTAACAGAATATGATTTAATCACTTATGCATGTATAGCAACATGGAAGTATAAGATATGAAATATAGTCTAACCAAATATCGGAGAAGACATGAAAATGAAGCTAAATGTAGTCTCAGAGTTACCAATTGAAATTCAACGGCAGACCATTTGAAGACAAAATGGTAGGCTTGTGAGACATAAGAATTATTGCAAACTTGCAGTGGAAGCTTGTTGTCTTTCTCTGGGGACTTCATTTTCCTTACAATGAGACTACTACATGAAATAGACTCGAAAAAGGTATTAGTCTAAAGTCTTAGATTATAGAGTAACCTCCCCCTGAAAGTGTTCATACAAGTTTTGAATACTTGTAGGAGACATGCACTTTGATATGATATCAAGAGGGGCAAATTATCTACAATATGAGCTTTGGCACATATTGAAAGCTCTCTTGTGGGTTTTGGTGTTTGGATGACAACCCAATTAAAGGACTAACATGTGTGCTAAGTGTTGAACAGGTGCTTAATGCAAAGCTAATAGGGTTCAACACAAGTGAACAAGTGTGATGGTCCAAAGACTGAATTATCTATAGATAATGAACACTGCTTAAGTGAGACTCGGTGTGCGTAACTCAGAGACAACCGATCAAGCCAAGGATGGAGGCAAGAAGAGCTTTGAGGTACTGAGTTCACGGGAGAAGGTCAAGGAGACCAGGAACCCAAAGCCAGGGGTGAAGAAGAAGACTTGCAAAGTCAAGGTTGATCGAGTTAAGAGTTATGGTGCATCAAGGATCACTACATAAGGACATGACTTATAACCAATGAGGTAACATCTACAGTTATGTGGTGTAAGTCATAAGGCTCAAGATCAAGCTCGAGAAATGAACAAGGGAGTTGGAGCTAAGATATGTCAATCTAGATCAAGTCAAGTTGACTTAATGGTTTAGAGTCCAACATCGACCTCAAACATGCCAAATTGGGTAAAACGATGAAAAAGGTTAAGTATGTAAGGTTTGAGTGTTCAACCATGTTGCATACACCTCTTACTACAAGTTTGGTGCTTTGGTTTGCTCTCTAACTCTTTCTGTAGAGAAAGTACCATTCTGAGCTCTGCTGGAGGAGAAACAGAAAAGCTAGGAGAAGAACAAGAAAGATGTAAATTTCTAGGACTAAATCAATTGGATTATACTCTAAATGTGTTTGTTTGTGTCTCAGGAAAATCCTCCCAAAAGTTGAAGTCAAACGGAGAAAGAACGGAGAAAAAATCACTTAGTGTGTTGTTGGCTGGTGCACAGGACAGTGAATAGTAGTTGTCCGGTGCACAGGACAGTGAATAGTAACACTGTCCGGTGCACAGGATAGTGAATAGTGACATGACCGGTGCACAGGACAGTGAATAGTAGCTATGTCCGGTGCACAGGACAATGAATAGTAGATGTGTCCGGTGCACAAGACAGTGAATAGTGACCTATCCGGTGCACCAACGGCTAGCTATTCCAGAGAAGGAAACTGGCAATCAGAACCGTTACTGTTCACTGTCCGATGAAAAGTAACTCTGTCCGGTGCACAGGACAGTGAATAGTGACCTGTCCGGTGCATAGGACAGTGAATAGTAGTTGTGTCCGGTGTACAGGACCGTGAATAGTGACATGTCCGGTGCACGAGACAATGAATAGTGACCTGTCCGGTGCACCAACGGCTAGCTGTTCCAGAGAAGGAAACTGTCAATCAGATCCATTACTGTTCACTGTCCGGTGCACCCGCAACCAGGGAAGGCTAGGAGCTTCCAAATGAAGCTCCAACGTCTCCTAGGCCCTTTGGGGCTATAAAAGGGACCCCTAGGCGCCTAAAACATGTACACAAGAGCAGCCAACAAGTGCATACATCATTTGGATCAATTCTCTCTCTCCCTCTCTTGTGTATCTCTCTAGTTTGTGTAGAGGCGAAGTTTTAAGCCTTTAGAGAGAGGGGAAGTGCTGCTGAGAGCTAGAGCAAAATCTTGAGCGCATTGTTACTCTGCCGGAGTGCTGTCGAGAAGATTGTAAGCAGCCATGACATCGTTGTAACTGACATCAACATAGTGGAAGGCTCTATCTGTCGCACTGACAGATCTAAGCAAATGGAGGAAGGAGTTGAAATAGACTCCAATCCAAGGTGTGGCTAACTCCACGAGGACTAGGCAAGCATTTCAGGCTTGGCCGAACCTCGGGATAAATCCCTTTGTCTGTGTGCTCTGCTCTATGTTGTGTGCTGTTTCTCTGTCTTATTTGTTGTTTATACTTGCACTTCTATATTTATATGTGGTACAATCTGTCTTTGAAGTGCAGGGTATTTTAAGACAGGAACTTCAATTCCGCAGAAACCTACTCGAAGGGTCTTTCATTCCACTGCGATCCAGCCTTCGAGTAGAGTAAGAATTTCCAGTTTTAAAGTGATATTTATTATCCGCCTATTCACCCCCCTCTAGGCGACATCCAGATCATGTTCCCAGGCATAGGGAACTTTCAATTGGTATCAGAGCTAGGCCTCTCCAGTGTGGGCTTAGCCGTTCGAAGATGACGATGTCGTCACAAGAGGTAACTCTAGAACTTCTTCTAGGCGATGGTTCTAATTATAAATCTTGGTCTGTCTCTATTTATAATGCTTTCATGCATATTGATCCTGATTTGAGATAGATCTTTAGTAGAAGTATTTTCGCTCTAATATTAGTAAAAAACCTTCTAATGCTGAACTAAGATGTCTATCTCTCAATCACCATGCTTGCAACATCTTAGTTGACTCTCTTTCTAGAGGTGCTTATTTTGCCATCATGAGTAGTGATAGTGATTTATTTGTTGATGCTCATGATCTATGGACTAGAATTAAAATAAAATATTCTGAGTCCAATTGTACTACTTCTACTCCTTATGTTGCTTGTGGTACTAACCTTTCAAAGGGAGAAGAAAAACGATGGCAACCAAACGATGAATCCACCTCACCGATAGGTTTGTCTTCCACTAGTTATAAATGTCTTATTGCTAACAATGATAGTGGAGACGAAAGCGATGATGAGGAGAAATATGAGGATGATAGCAAGGATGAGTCTTCATCACCACAAGGTACATTTTCCTGTATTGCTTCGACTGATAATAATGATAGGGAAAATGAGACCGGCGATGTGGAAGAAGAGGAGATTCGCCGGTTCTACACCCATCTCAACAAATAAGACAAAGTGTTCTTGGTTAAGCTGTTGAGGAGGAACAAGGAACAAGGCGAGACACTTCTCAGGCTAGAGGAGACTCTCATCAAAACCAACGACAGCCTCGAGAAGATGACCAAAGAACATGAGGAGCTAAAGTGCTCTCATGATAATTTGGTCCAACGGTATGAATCTGTTTTATTTGAGCAAAGAAATAATCATGATGTATTATCTGATGTTGCTCAACTTAAAACTGAGAATTCTATGCTTAAGAGTCAAGTAGAAATGATAAATTTAGAAAAACTTGCTCTAAGTGAAAAATATGATATGCTATCTTATTCTCATAATGAATTAGTTGATGACCATATCATGCTTGATGTTGCTCATGAGGTTGTAACTGTGAACTTAAATTCATGTGAACCTCATTCTTGCACACGTGCGCATTTAGATAATATATCACCATGTACTAACCTCTGTTGCTCAAAAGAAAGCAAATTTTTGAATGAGCATCAAGCTGCAGGATCAAAAGAAAAGTTGCTCATCAATAAAGAAAGGAACAAGAAAGCAAAGCAACTAAGGAGAAGACGCATTGCTCAACCTCCTCAAGATATCCATGGACGCGTGGTGAAGAAGCTTGAGACGGGAGAAACCGCAGCAAGTGTTAAACTCCATAAGAGGGATGTTCCTAAAGCAATAAATGAAGAAATCAACATGAACAAGGAAAAAGGTAAAAAATCAATTAGTCATGTTGTTTGCACTGATCATCTCTCTATGTCATCCAAGAGCAAAAAGGGAAGAGGAAAAGGAGGTGCTTCAAGTGCAAGGAATTATGTCACTTCATTGCGTCTTGTCCACACAAAGACAAGGATGAAGGAATGAGGAGATGTTTTGGATGCAACGATAAGGACCATATGATCACTTCATGTCCGCTCATGAAGAATCAAAGACGTGCACCCTCCAAGATGACCCTCACTAAGAAAAAAAGACAAACAACAAGTGTCATGTCAGGTTGAGCGACGCTTCTGCTACATGTGTGGTGAGCATGGTCATCTACCTAAGGTATATAAGAAGGTAAGGTTCCTAAACAAGTAAATTTATCTCAATCTTATTCGCTTAGGAGACCCAAATCATACACTTGTGCTAGATCAGTAATGAGATCACCTAGAACTAGCACAACTGCTATTTGGGTACCAAAGGCCCTTTTAGATGAACGTTATGGACCCATCTCGAGATGGGTACCAAACCGTGCCAACTAGACCATGCAGGTGCCTCGAGATGGACTCGAGACCCTGGGAGAGCTTAAGATGGTTAATTCAAACTCTATGCTTAAGCTGTCAATTTTATTGTCTATTTATTGACCCAAGGTTGAATTATTGTGTAATACTAATCCCATGTTCATCTTGAGTTAAATAAGTTGTAGAGGTCCTTAATCATTATTGGTGAATCAAACAAATGACTTTGATGAGAATCAACAACTTGCTCTCCAAAGGACGGTACCCGTGTATCTTAAGTGCATTATTTCTAATCAGCATTGCTTTTAAGTTGGATTGTCGTGCTATACCTATCCTTGGAGTAGTTATGCTTTTGAGATTGCTTGTGTTGAATATCTTTCAATTAATGATCCATGATTTCCAAGATCATAATCATGCTTGCTTAATCGTGATTGTGTGCTTTATAGGTTATATCTCTTGAATCATTCAATGGTTAGCTTTTCATTTGATATATCCACCATGATTAACTCTCATGGTGCATGTGGATAAACCTATATCTTTTTGTAAGTCATGCTATGTGGTTTTTAATGATTAACCTATGTGCAAGCATGATAGTTTTGTTTAGTCCATGTTCACAAGATTACTTTATCTTGGTACTCTGTGTATACCAAAACAAGAAATCCATGTTGTGTCTCTAATGCACCCTCTCGAGCTATGAGGTGCATGAGCAAAAGGAGCCCTAAATTGGAACAGGTGCTCTCACTCCACACTACCTAAAAGAATGAATCTCATGGCATTCAGGTAAAAGGCAAAGGTATGGAGAATGGAACTATGCAATTTCATTGAATATCTTGAAGTTCCGTTGATTGTGATCATAGCTATGTTCTTGCCTTTCAATTGGTAGTATCTTTGCTTAGGTGCCTTATGCTTTAAAATGTTGTTACCTTTGGTGTACCTAAGAAAATACTTCTTAATCATGGTGTGCTTAGACATTGTGCTTTATATGCATGATCTTGTCATTTTTCAATTGGTATATGTGTTGCAATGATCATCATGTGTGAAGCATGCCTAGGTTGCTTTTAAAATGTTATATATCTTGAGGCATGCATTGTTTCCACTAAGTCATAAGTTGTATTATGTCATCTATTCAATTGGTATCTTTTTGTGATGCAATTGATATATTATACCTAGACCAAGGTATGTTGTGATCCCCTCTAGTTCTAAGGACGCTACAATGTGCAAGATGCAAGTCATTCGAATACTTGATGCACAACTCTAGGGGGAGCACACATAACTTGTGTCTTTTGAGACTAACTGTTTCTTGAGTGATCCTATATAGTCTCAAGGTGGAAAAGGGAAGATGAGCAAGAAATGGAGCAATCAGGACTTGGGTACCTCCACAAGTTGAGTAATTGGTATCTAAAGTTGTGAGTAATTGGTATCTAAAGTTGTGAGTAATTGCGTATTTAAAGATTGCTCATGCTCTATAATAGTTGGTGATCCTAGATGCTTATATTTAAATATCATGGAGCTATGACAATGATGATCTTTCAATTAGTAGCCTTGGTAGTGTGCTTCAATTGGTATCTTTTGGTAATCACTAGAGTAGAAGATTCATCTTGTGCCACAATACTATAACTTGTTCTAAGTTTGGTGTCTTAGCAACAAGAAAAGGTCAGGATAAAGGATCAGGCACAAGTGTGAAGGAGCTCCCTAGAGATAAAACTTTCAAGATGGAAATCTTAAATTGATGGCAAAAGGAACTCCGCCTACTTAGATGGAAAGTACACCATAACATGGTAAAGGTACAAAAGGAGGTATTGACCTTTTTGCGTATTTGTACCTTAATTTTCCTCCAATGCTTGTGTTGCATATGTTTAATGTGTAAGGGGGAGTAATGTTAGTGTGTTGCATTTTCCCTGCTTAATACCCTGCTGTCCCTTGGCATCATCCTATGTTCTTGCTTGAATATGGTTTTGGTGTTTGATGTCAAAGGGGGAGAATTTGTGCATTAAAGCTTACCTCGATCTGAGAGGAAAGGTTATCTTTAGGGTGAAGATTAATTTTTTGTGTGCTAAAGGACTCAAAGGGGTTTCCTTGAGTTCCTATGATCTTAAGGAAGAATGTGTTAGTTTTGTTGATAATACTTATCATATGCTTCTTGTTGTATTATATGGTGATAATGCATAATTAGTGCTTCCATTGATATGAATCAACTGGTATCTATTGTGTTTGTCCTGTAATAGATATTCATGTGGTTCTGGTGCTTTAAATTGGTATCTTAATGGTGAATAATGGTAGGTTAATATTCATGTGGTATATCCATTTAACTGGTGTTTAACTCTAATTCTGTGCATTTGTGTGTTATACGCATCACAGTTTAATTATTGACACAATGCATCCCACAGGTGCTAAGGTGTAGTAATGCTTCGAATTAGCCTAAGTATGTGCAATTTGGCATATAAGGCCAAAGTTAAGATTTTAATGTAAGCACATATTTAGGGGGAGCATTCTATAAACTTAGAATTCAAAAGTTGTGCTTTAAATCTTATTCTTGTGTAAGCTTTAATTGTGTTGCCATCAATAACCAAAAAGGGGGAGATTGAAAGCTCTCTTGTGGGTTTTGGTGTTTGGATGACAACCCAATTAAAGGACTAACAAGTGTGCTAAGTGTTGAACAGGTGCTTAATGCAAAGCTAATAGGGTTCAACACAAGTGAATAAGTGTGATGGTCCAAAGACTGAATTATCTATAGATAATGAACACTGCTTAAGTGAGACTCAGTGTGCATAACTCAGAGACAACCGATCAAGCCAAGGATGGAGGCAAGAAGAGCTTCGAGGTACCGAGTGCACGGGAGAAGGTCAAGGAGACCAGGAACCCAAAGCCAGGGGTGAAGAAGAAGACTTGCAAAGTCAAGGTTGATCGAGTTAAGAGTTATGGTGCATCAAGGATCACTACGTAAGGACATGACTTACAACCAATGAGGTAACATCTACAATTATGTGGTGTAAGTCATAAGGCTCAAGATCAAGCTCGAGAAATGAACAAGGGAGTTGGAGCTCAGATATGTCAATCTAGATCAAGTCAAGTTGACTTAATGGTTTAGAGTCCAACATCGACCTCAAACATGCCAAATTGGGTAAAACAATGAAAAAGGTTAAGTATGTAAGGTTTGAGTGTTCAACCATGTTGCATACACCTCTTACTACAAGTTGGTGCTTTGGTTTGCTCTCTAACTCTTTCTGTAGAGAAAGTACCATTTTGAGCTCTACTGGAGGAGAAACAGAAAAGCTAGGAGAAGAACAAGAAAGATGTAAGTTTCTAGGACTAAATCAATTGGATTATACTCTAAATGTGTTTAAGTCTCAAGAAAATCCTCCCAAAAGTTGAAGTCAAACGGAGAAAGAACGGAGGAAAAATCACTTAGTGTGTTGTTGGCTGGTGCACAGGACAATGAATAGTAGCTATCTAGTGCACAAGACAGTGAATAGTGACCTGTCTGGTGCACAGGACAGTGAATAGTAGCTGTGCCCAGTGCACAGGATAGTGAATAGTGACCTGTCCGGTGCACAGGACAATGAATAGTGACCTGTCCGGTGCACCAACGGCTAGCTGTTCTAGAGAAGGAAACTGTCAATCAGATCCATTACTGTTCACTGTCCGGTGCGCCACCGGACAGTCCGATGCACCCGCAACTAGGGAAGGCTAGGAGCTTCCAAATGAAGCTCCAACGGTTCCTAGGCCCTTTGGGGCTATAAAAGGGACCCCTAAGCGCCTCAAACATGTACACAAGAGCAGCCAACAAGTGCATACATCATTTGGATCAATTCTCTCTCTCCCTCTCTTATGTATCTCTCTAGTTTGTGTAGAGGCGAAGTTATAAGCCTTTAGAGAGAGGGGAAGTGCTGCTGAGAGCTAGAGCAAAATCTTGAGTGCATTGTTACTCTGCCGGAGTGCTGTCGAGAAGATTGTAAGCAATGGCATCGTTATAACTGACATCAACATAGTGGAAGGCTCTATCTGTCGCACTGACAGATCTGAGCAAACAGAGGAAGGAGTTGAAATAGACTCCAAGCCAAGGTGTGGCTAACTCCAACGAGGACTAGGCAAGCATTTCAGGCTTGGCCGAACCTCGGGATAAATCCTTGTGTCTGTGTGCTCTGCTCTGTGCTGTGTGCTGTTTCTCTGTCTTATTTGTTGTTTATACTTGCACTTCTATATTTATATGTGGTACAAGTTGTCTTCGAAGTGCAGGGTATTTTAAGACAAGAACTTCAATTCCGCTGCAACCTACTCGAAGGGTCTTTCATTCCACTGCGATCCAGCCTTCGAGTAGAGTAAGAATTTCCAGTTTTAAAGTGATATTTATTATCCGCCTATTCACCCCCCTCTAGGCGACATCCAGATCCTATTCCCAGGCATAGGGAACTTTCACATATAAGTTAAATGATACCAATTGTAGGATATAAGTTTCTGAAACATTAGTGTCATTTACTTAGGGATGTTGAATAAGTTATGTGTCGTGCTTAATTAAACATTTTAGACCATGTAGGTTTGCTCAAGATTATGAATTGAAAACAAGCAATCCTACCATGTGATTTACCTAGTATGCATGCATTGTTAATCTCAAATAAGTACAAAATGAAATACTAGGCATGGAAGGTAAAACTAGATACAAGAAAATATATACGCATATATAAAAACAAGAACTACAACGATTCTAGTTACCTTAGTCACAGGTGGGGAAATTTGGGTCCAAAATATTCACTAATCCACTTGGCAATAAACTTGATCCAATATGATGTATCCCATGATATACATCCCAAATTTGCAAAGTCTCCAAATTTCCCGCCGTCTTTCGGACTACTCACTTTCCTTTCGGGATCCAAACCTTCTTGGTGCTTTTCGTGGTTGAAATTATTTCCTTTGGCACCCAGATGCGTTTGGCCTCCTTTCCTTTATTGGCTTGCTTGTTGTCCTTGATTGCTATCACCTTTCCATTCTTTTTCTTCTTGATCAAATATGGTGTAGCAGCCTTTTTGTCCACCTTTTTGATGTAGGTGTTGGAGATTTTGCTTGATGGCTTTTGCTTGAGATTTTGGCTTTGCTTATCCTCGGTCATCGCCTTGCATTGTAAAGACTTGTGGCCTTCCTTGTGGCATAATCTACAAATCACAGTTTCACCCTCCATAGGCTTGTTCACTCCCGCAGTGGTGTTATCCTGTGGAGGTCGGATTTGTTTGGCTTTGCCTTTCTTGTCATATAAAGTCTTGCCAAGGCAAGCCACCTCTTGCCTTAATTCCTCATTTTCCTTTACAACCTTATCCAAACATGTTTCTACAACAATATTCTTAACAAGAACTTGGTTGCAGGGGTTAGAATCATTAATTAAATCAAGGCAGGAAGTAGAAGCATATTTCTTAATAATTTCAGGTATTTGAACCAAAGATACTTATGGGGTGAAAGGGAAATAGGGTCAAACCTTTTCCTAAATGATTTTGGTGGTTGAAATGCCCAACACAAATAATTGGACTAACTAGTTTGCTCTAGATTACATGTTCTACAAGTGCCAAAGGTTCAACACAAACCAATAAAAAGATCTAAGTTAGGGTTCAAAACAAAGGAGCAAAAGAAACTGAAGAGAACCCTGGTCTGGCGCACCGGACTGTCCGGTGCCCCAGGGACTGTACAGGCTGAACTCTTCACCTTCGGGTTTCTGGAGAGCCGCTCCACTATAATTCACCGGACTATCCGGTGTGCCAGTAGAGCAATGGCTCCAGCGCAATGGTCCACTCCAACGGACACCTGCAAAAGCGCTACAGTGCGCGGACAGTTCGCGCAGAGTCAGAGCAGCGCCAGAAGGTGCACCGGACAATGAATAGTGCCTGTCCGATGCAGCACCGGACTGTCCGGTGCCCCAAGATGTTAAAGCTCTAACGGTCAAAACCGTCAGAACCCTAACGGTTGGGTGACGTAGCTGGCGCACCGGACTGTCCGGTGCGCCCATCGACAGACATCCTCCCCAACAGTTGAATTGGTGGTTGGGGCTATAAATACCCCCCAACCACCACCACTCCAAGCATCCAAGTTTTTCAGACATCTGATTCAATACAAGAGCTAGTGCAATCAATACAAGACACAATTCAATAGAATCAAAGCCTCTCCAAGTCCCAAATCCACTCCAAACAAATAGTGACTAGAGAGAGAGTTTTGCTCGTGTTCTTTGAGCTCTTGTTCTTGGATCGCTTTCTTCTTCCTCTTTCTTGTACTCAAGACACTTGTGATCAAAGCAAGAGACACCAAGTTGTGGTGGTCCTTGTGAGGGGTCTAAGTGACCCGTTTGTTGGGGACTTGTTCTCAAATACTATGAATTAAGAACAAGGCAACACAAAATGTTAAAGGTTAATGCCCTTCGTCCTTTGAAGCATTATTTCCCTCAGGATATAATGATCTTCAGACGAAGGTCATGGAGGACATACCTTCATCATCGCAGTATACGTTAATGAAAGAAGAAGCATGTGAAATATAAGAGACAACGTGTGTCGGCGTTTCGAGACCGGGGGGGTCCCTGGGCCGACGAGTGAAATGTCGCCGCGTGCCCCAGCCCAGATGGGTCGGCGCGAGGCCGAGCGCGAAGGGGGGAAAAGGCGGCCGGAGACGGGCGTGAGAGAGGTGGAAATCCCGCGGCCTTCGTGTTCGTCCCGCGCCCAGGTCGGGTGCGCTTGCAGTAGGGGGTTACAAGCGTCCACGCGGGAGAGGGAGCGAGCGGCCTCACGCGAGCGCCTGTCTCGTCCTCATCCCCGCGCGGCCAACCCTCTGTAAGAGGGCCCTGGTCCTTCCTTTTATAGGCGTAAGGAGAGGATCCAGGTGTACAATGGGGGGTGTAGCAGAGTGCTACGTGTCTAGCGGAGGAGAGCTAGCGCCCTAAGTACACGCCATCGTGGCGGCCGGAGAGGTTTTGGCACCCGGTTCGTGTGGTGTCGTGGCCGTCGGAGGAGCGCTGGAGCCTGGCAGAAGGACAGCTGTTGGAGCTGTCGAGTCCTTGCTGACGTCCTCTTGCTTCCGTAAGGGGGCTAAGAGCCGTCGTCGTCACAGAGCGTGCGGGGCGCCATCATTGCCTATCTGGCGGAGCGAGCCAGATGGGACGCCGGTCTTTTCCCCCGTAGCCTGAGTGAGCTTGGGGTAGGGTAATGATGGCGCCTCCCGTTGACGTGGTCGGTCCGCGCCCCAGGTTGGGCGATGTGGAGGCTCCTCCGAGGTCGAGGTCGAGTCTGTCTTCCGTGGTCGAGGTCGAGTCCGAGCCCCTGGGTCGGGCGAGGCGGAGACCGTCGGCTAAGGCCAGAGCTGAGTTCGAGCCCTGGGGTCGGGCGAAGCAGAGTTCGTTGTCTTCCGGGGCTGAGCCCAAGTCCGAGCCCTGGGTCGGGCGGAGCGGAGTTCGCCGTTGTCTTCAGGGGCTGAGCCCGAGTCCGAGCCCTGGGTCGGGCGGAGCGGAGTTCGCCGTCTTCCGGGGCTGAGCCCTAGTCCGAGCCCTGGGTCGGGCGGAGCGGAATTCGCCGTCTTCAGGGGCTGAGCCCGAGTCCGAGCCCTGGGTCGGGCGGAGCGGAGTTCGCCGTCTTCCGGGGCTGAGCCCGAGTCCGAGCCCTGGGTCGGGCGGAGCGGAGTTTCCTATGGTGCCTGAGGCCGGGCCTGACTGCCTGTCAGCCTCACTCTGTCGAGTGGCGCAGCAGTCGGAGCGGCGCAGGCGGCGCTGTCCTTCTGTCAGGCCGGTCAGTGGAGCGGCGAAGTGACTGCGGTCACTTCAGCTCTGTCGACTGAAGGGCGCGCGTCAGGATAAAGGTGTCAGGCCACCTTTGCATTAAATGCCCCTGCGATTTGGTCGGTTGGCGTGGCGACTTGGCCAGGGTTGCTTCTTGGCGAAGACTGGGCCTCGGGCAAGCCGGAAGTATGCTCGTCGCTGGAGGGGGGCCTTGGGCAAGACGGAGATCCTCCGGGGTCGGCTGTGAAAGTCGCCTAGAGGGGGGGGGGTGAATAGGGCGAAACTGAAATTTATAAATATAAACACAACTACAAGCCGGGTTAGCGTTAGTAATGAAGAAACGAGTCCGCGAGAGAGGAGCAAAACAAATCCCAAGCGAATAAGCAAGTGAGACACGGAGATTTGTTTTACCGAGGTTCGGTTCTTGCAAACCTACTCCCCGTTGAGGAGGCCACAAAGGCCGGGTCTCTTTCAACCCTTCCCTCTCTCAAACGATCCACGGATCGAGTGAGCTTTCTCTTCTCAATCACTTGGAACACAAAGTTCCCGCAAGGACCACCACAAGATTGGTGTCTCTTGCCTCAATTACAAGTGAGTTTGATTGCAAAGAAAGGATCAAGAAAGAAGAAAGCAATCCAAGCGCAAGAGCTCGAAAGAACACAAGCAAATCACTCTCTCTAGTCACTATGGCGTTGTGTGGAATTTGGAGAGGATTTGATCTCTTTGGTGTGTCTAGAATTGAATGCTAGAGCTCTTGTAGTAGTTGGGAAGTGGAAAACTTGGATGCAATGAATGGTGGGGTGGTTGGGGTATTTATAGCCCCAACCACCAAAAGTGGCCGTTGGGAGGCTGTCTGTTCGATGGAGCACCGGACAGTCCGGTGCACACCGGACAGTCCGGTGCCCCCTGCCACGTCATCACTGCCGTTGGATTCCGACCGTTGAAGCTTCTGACTTGTGGGCCCGCCTGGGTGTCCGGTGCACACCGGACAGGTACTGTTTGCTGTCCGGTGTGCCAGTATGGGCGCGCCTGACTTCTGCGCGCGCTGCGCGCGCATTTATTGCGCTGCAGGTAGCCGTTGGCGCGGAGATAGCCGTTGCTCCGGAGTCGCACCGGACAGTCCGGTGCACACCGGACAGTCCGGTGAATTATAGCGGACTAGCCGTTGGCGATTCCCGAAGCTGGCGAGTTCCTGAGGCCGCTCTCCTTTGGCGCACCGGACACTGTCCGGTGTACACCGGACAGTCCGGTGAATTATAGCGCGAGTGCCTCTGGAAATTTCCGAAGGTGCCGAGTTTGCGTTGGAGTCCTCTGGTACACCGGACAGTCTGGTGCGCCAGACCAGAGGTGCCTTCGGTTGGCCCTGTACTCTTTTGTTGAATCCAACACTTGATCTTTTTATTGGCTAAGTGTGAACCTGTTACACCTGTATGACTTATACACTAGAGCAAACTAGTTAGTTCAATTATTTGTGTTGGGCAATTCAACCACCAAAATTAATTAGGGACTAGGTGTAAGCCTAATTCCCTTTCAATCTCCCCCTTTTTGGTGATTGATGCCAACACAAACCAAAGCAAATATAGAAGTGCATAATTGAACTAGTTTGCATAATGTAAGGGTAAAGGATGCTTGGAATTGAGCCAATGTAACTACTTACAAGATATGCATGGAATGTTTCTTACTTATAACATTTTGGACCACGCTTGCACCACATGTTTTGTTTTTGCAAACTATGTTGTCAATCTTTTTCAAAGTTCTTTTGCAAATAGTCAAAGGTAAATGAATAAGATTTTGCAAAGCATTTTCAAGATTTGAAATTTTCTCCCCCTGTTTCAAATGCTTCTCCTTTGACTAAGCAAAACTCCCCCTAAATGAGATACTCCTCTTAGTATTCAAGAGGGTTTTGATATGTCCTTTTTGAAATACTACTTTCTCCCCTTTTGAACATAATAGGAAAACCAATTGATAAATATTCAACACTAAGTTTTTGAAATTGGTGGTGGTGCGGTCCTTTTGCTTTGGGCTCATTTCTCCCCCTTTTTGGCATGAATCGCCAAAAATGGAATCATTAGAGCCCTTTAAGTGCTATCTTCCCCTTTGGTCATAAATAAATGAGTTAAGATTATACCAAAGACGAAGTCCGGTCCTTTTGCTTTGGGCTCCTACTTTCTCCCCCAAAGACAAAGTCCTTTTCTTTGATGCTCATTCTTTTCTCCCCCAAGAATGGAGAGTTGCTTGAAGCGACGGCGAAGGATGAGTTACGGAGTGGAAGCCTTTGTCTTCGCCGAAGACTCCAATTCCCTTTCAATATACCTATGACTTGGTTTGAAATAGACTTGAAAACACATTAGTCATAGCATATGAAGGGGATATGATCAAAGGTATATAAATGAGCTATGTGTGCAATCTAACAAAAGAAATTGCGCGAATCAAGAATATTGAGCTCATGCCTAAGTTTGTTAAAAGATTGTTCATCAAGAGGCTTGGTAAAGATATCGGCTAATTGATCTTTAGTATTAATATAAGAAATCTCGATATCTCCCTTTTGTTGGTGATCCCTTAAAAAGTGATACCGAATGGCTATGTGTTTAGTGCGGCTATGCTCGACGGGATTGTCGGCCATTTTGATTGCACTCTCATTATCACATAGCAAAGGGACTTTGGTTAATTTGTAACCGTAGTCCCGCAGGGTTTGCCTCATCCAAAGCAATTGCGCGCAACAATGACCTGCGGCAATGTACTCGGCTTCGGCGGTGGAAAGAGCGACCGAATTTTGCTTCTTTGAAGCCCAAGACACCAAGGATCTTCCCAAGAACTGGCAAGTCCCCGATGTGCTCTTCCTATTGATTTTACACCCCGCCCAATCGGCATCGGAATAACCAATTAAATCAAATGTGGATCCCCTAGGATACCAAAGCCCAAACTTAGGAGTATAAGCCAAATATCTCAAGATTCGTTTCACGGCCGTAAGGTGAGCTTCCTTAGGGTCGGCTTGGAATCTTGCACACATGCATACGGAAAGCATAATATCCGGTCGAGATGCACATAAATAGAGTAAAGAACCTATCATCGACTGGTATATCTTTTGATCCACGGACTTACCTCCCGTGTCGAGGTCGAGATGCCCATTGGTTCCCATGGGTGTCTTGATGGGCTTGGCATCCTTCATCCCAAACTTGGTTAGAATGTCTTGAGTGTACTTCGTTTGGCTGATGAAGGTGCCCTCTTGGAGTTGTTTTACTTGGAATCCTAGAAAATACTTCAACTCCCCCATCATAGACATCTCGAACTTTTGTGTCATGATCCTACTAAACTCTTCACATGTAGATTCGTTAGTAGACCCAAATATAATATCATCAACGTAAATTTGGCATACAAACAAATCATTCTCAAGTGTTTTGGTAAAGAGCGTAGGATCGGCTTTTCCGACTTTGAATCCATTTGCAATAAGAAAATCTCTAATGCATTCATACCATGCTCTTGGGGCTTGCTTGAGCCCATAAAGCGCCTTAGAGAGCTTATAGACATGGTTAGGATACTCACCGTCTTCAAAGCCGGGAGGTTGCTCAACATAGACCTCTTCCTTGATCGGTCCATTGAGGAAGGCACTTTTCACGTCCATTTGATAAAGCTTAAAGCCATGGTAAGTAGCATAGGCCAATAGTATGCGAATTGATTCAAGCCTAGCTACGGGTGCATAGGTTTCACCGAAATCCAAACCTTCGACTTGGGAGTATCCCTTGGCCACAAGTCGAGCTTTGTTCCTTGTCACCACACCATGCTCATCTTGCTTATTGCGGAAGACCCATTTGGTTCCTACAACATTTTGATTAGGACGTGGAACTAAATGCCATACCTCATTCCTAGTGAAGTTGTTGAGCTCCTCTTGCATTGCCACCACCCAATCCGAATCTTGGAGTGCTTCCTCTACCCTGTGTGGCTCAATAGAGGAAACAAACGAGTAATGTTCACAAAAATGTGCAACACGAGATCGAGTAGTTACCCCCTTATGAATGTCGCCGAGAATGGTGTCGACGGGGTGATCTCGTTGAATTGCTTGGTGGACTCTTGGGTGTGGCGGCCTTTGCTCTTGCTCATCCTCCTTTTCTTGTATATTCGCATCTCCCCCTTGATCTATACCGTCATCTTGAGGTGGCTCATTTGATTGATTTTCTTCTTCGTCAACTTGAGCCTCATCCTTATTTTGGGTTGGTGGAGATGCTTGCATGGAGGAGGATGGTTGATCTTGTGCATTTGGAGGCTCTTCGGATTCCTTAGGACACACATCCCCAATGGACATGTTCCTTAGCGCGATGCATGGAGCCTCTTCTTCACCTATCTCATCAAGATCAACTTGCTCTACTTGAGAGCCGTTAGTTTCATCAAACACAACGTCACATGAGACTTCAACTAGTCCAGTGGACTTGTTAAAGACCCTATATGCCCATGTGTTTGAGTCATAACCAAGTAAAAAGCCTTCTACAGTTTTAGGAGCAAATTTAGATTTTCTACCTCTTTTAACAAGAATAAAGCATTTGCTACCAAAAACTCTAAAATATGAAATGTTGGGCTTTTTACTGGTGAGGAGTTCATATGATGTCTTCTTGAGGATTCGGTGTAGATACAACCGGTTGATGGCGTAGCAGGCGGTGTTGACTGCCTCAGCCAAAAACCGATCCGAAGTTTTGTACTCATCAAGCATGGTCCTTGCCATGTCCAATAGAGTTCGATTCTTCCTCTCTACTACACCATTTTGTTGTGGCGTGTAGGGAGAAGAGAACTCATGCTTGATGCCCTCCTCCTCAAGGAAGCCTTCGATTTGAGAGTTCTTGAACTCCGTCCCGTTGTCGCTTCTTATTTTCTTGATCCTTAAGCCGAACTCATTTTGAGCCCGTCTCAAGAATCCCTTTAAGGTCTCTTGGGTTTGAGATTTTTCCTGTAAAAAGAATACCCAAGTGAAGCGAGAATAATCATCCACAATAACTAGACAGTACTTACTCCCGCCGATGCTTATGTAAGCGATCGGGCCGAATAGATCCATGTGTAGGAGCTCCAGTGGCCTGTCGGTCGTCATGATGTTCTTGTGTGGGTGATGGGTGCCAACTTGCTTCCCTGCTTGGCATGTGCTACAAACCCTGTCTTTCTCAAAATGAACATTTGTTAATCCTAAAATGTGTTCTCCCTTTAGAAGCTTGTGAAGATTCTTCATCCCAACATGGGCTAGTCGGCGATGCCAGAGCCAACCCATGTTAGTCTTAGCAATTAAGCAAGTGTCGAGTTCAGCTCTATCAAAATATACCAAGTATAGCTGACCCTCTAACACTCCCTTAAATGCTATTGAATCATCACTTCTTCTAAAGACAGTGACACCTATATCAGTGAATAGACAGTTGTAGCCCATTTGACATAATTGAGATACAGAAAGCAAATTGTAATCTAAAGAATCTACAAGAAAAACATTGGAAATGGAATGGTCAGGAGATATAGCAATTTTACCCAAACCTTTGACCAAACCTTGATTTCCATCCCCGAATGTGATAGCTCGTTGGGGATCTTTGTTTTTCTCGTAGGAGGAGAACATCCTTTTCTCCCCTGTCATATGGTTTGTGCACCCGCTGTCGAGTATCCAACTTGAGCCCCCGGATGCATAAACCTACAAAACAAGTTTAGTTCTTGACTTTAGGTACCCAAATGGTTTTGGGTCCTTTGGCATTAGACACAAGAACTTTGGGTACCCAAACACAAGTCCTTGACCCCTTGTGTTTGCCCCCAACATATTTGGCAACTATCTTGCCGGATTTGTTAGTTAAAACATATGATGCATCAAAAGTTTTAAATGAAATGTCATGATCATTTGATGCAATAGGAATTTTCTTAGGCAACTTAGCACGGGTTGGTTGCCTAGAACTAGATGTCTCACCCTTATATATAAAAGCATGTTTGGGGCCAGGGTGAGACTTCCTAGAATGAATTCTCCTAATTTTGCTCTCAGGATAACCGGCAGGGTATAAAATGTAACCCTCGTTATCCTGAGGCATGGGAGCCTTGCCCTTAACAAAATTTGACAATCTTTTAGGAGGGGCACTAAGTTTGACATTGTCTCCCCTTTGGAAGCCAATGCCATCCTTAATGCCCGGGCGTCTCCCATTATAAAGCATGCTACGAGCAAATTTAAATTTCTCATTTTCTAGGTTGTGCTCGGCAATTTTAGCATCTAGTTTAGCTATATGATCATTTTGTTGTTTAATTAAAGTCATATGATCATGAATAGCATTAATATCAATATCTCTACATCTAGTACAAATAGTGACATGCTCAATGGTAGATGTAGATGGTTTGCAAGAATTAAGTTCAACAATCTTAGCATGAAGGATATCATTTTTATCTCTAAGATCGGAAATTGTGACTTTGCAAACATCAAAATCTTTAGCCTTAGCAATTAAATTTTCATTTTCTACTCTAAGGCTAGCAAGAGAAATGTTTAATTCTTCAATCCTAGCAAGCAAATCATCATTATTATCTCTAGGATTGGGAATTGAAACATTACAAACATGTGAATCAACCTTAGCATTTAAACTAGCATTTTCATGTTTAAGGTTGTCAATCATCTCATGGCAAGTGCTTAGCTCACTAGATAATTTTTCACATTTCTCAATTTCTAGAGCATAAGCCTTTTTAACCTTAACATGTTTCTTGTTTTCTTTAATTAGACAATCCTCTTGGGAATCCAAAAGGTCATCCTTTTCATGAATAGCACTGACTAATTCATTTAATTTTTCCTTTTGAGCTATGTTAAGGTTGGCAAAAAGGGAACGCAAACTATCCTCCTCATCACTAGCATTATCATCACTAGAAGATTCATATTTAGTGGAGGAGTTAGATTTAACCTTTTTCCTTTTGCCGTCCTTTGCCATGAGGCACTTGTGGCCGACGTTGGGGAAGAGAAGTCCCTTGGTGACGGCGATGTTGGCGGCGTCCTCATCGTCGGAGGAGTCACTTGAGCTTTCGTCGGAGTCCCACTCCCGACAAACGTGGGCATCGCCGCCCTTCTTCTTGTAGTATCTCTTCTTCTCCTTCCTTCTCCCCTTCTTGTCGTCGCCTCGGTCACTGTCACTAGATATAGGACATTTAGCAATAAAATGACCGGGCTTACCACACTTGTAGCAAACCTTCTTGGAGCGGGACTTGTAGTCTTTCCCCCTCCTTTGCTTGAGGATTTGGCGGAAGCTCTTGATGACGAGCGCCATTTCCTCATTGTCGAGCTTGGAGGCGTCTATTGGTTGTCGACTTGGTGTAGCCTCCTCCTTCTTTTCTTCCGTCGCCTTGAATGTGACGGGTTGAGCTTCGGATGTGGTGGGTTCGTCAAGCTCGTTGATCTTTCTCGAGCCTTCGATCATGCACTCAAAACTTACAAAATGCCCGATAACTTCCTCGGGGGTCATTTTAGTATATCTAGGATTACCACGAATTAGTTGAACTTGAGTAGGGTTAAGGAAAATGAGTGATCTTAGAATAACCTTAACCACCTCGTGGTCGTCCCACTTTATGCTCCCGAGGTTGCGCACTTGGTTTACCAAGGTCTTGAGCCGGTTGTACATGTGTTGTGGCTCCTCCCCTTTGCGAAGCCGGAACCGACCGAGCTCCCCCTCGATCGTTTCCCGCTTGGTGATCTTGGTGAGCTCATCTCCCTCGTGCGCGGTTTTGAGCACATCCCAAACCTCCTTGGCGCTCTTCAACCCTTGCACTTTGTTATACTCCTCTCTACTTAAAGAGGCGAGGAGTATCGTTGTCGCTTGAGAGTTGAAGTGCTCGATTTGGGCCACCTCATCCTCATCATAATCCTTATCCCCTACGGACGGTACCTGTGCACCAAACTCAACAACATCCCATATACTTTTGTGGAGTGAGGTTAGATGAAATCGCATTAAATCACTCCACCTAGCATAATCTTCACCATCAAAAGTTGGTGGTTTGCCTAATGGGACGGAAAGTAAAGGTGCATGTTTAGAAATGCGAGGGTAGTGTAGGGGGATCTTACTAAACTTCTTACGCTCTTGGCGTTTAGAAGTTACGGAGGGCGCGTCGGAGCCGGAGGTCGATGTTGATGAAGTGTCGGTCTCGTAGTAGACCACTTTCCTCATCCTCTTTTGTTTGTCCCCACTCCGATGCGGCTTGTGGGAAGAAGATTTTTCCTTCTTCTCTTTGTGGTGAGAAGAAGATTTCTTCTCCTTCCCTTTGTTGGAGGAACTCTTCTTCTTCTCCCTCCGTTTGGTGCGGGACTCTTCCGATGAAGTGCTCCCGTTGCTTGTAGTGGGCTTTTCGCCGGTCTCCATCTCCTTCTTGGCGTGATCTCCCGACATCACTTCGAGCGGTTAGGCTCTAATGAAGCACCGGGCTCTGATACCAATTGAAAGTCGCCTAGAGGGGGGGGGGGGGTGAATAGGGCGAAACTGAAATTTATAAATATAAACACAACTACAAGCCGGGTTAGCGTTAGTAATGAAGAAACGAGTCCGCGAGAGAGGAGCAAAACAAATCCCAAGCGAATAAGCAAGTGAGACACGGAGATTTGTTTTACCGAGGTTCGGTTCTTGCAAACCTACTCCCCGTTGAGGAGGCCACAAAGGCCGGGTCTCTTTCAACCCTTCCCTCTCTCAAACGATCCACGGATCGAGTGAGCTTTCTCTTCTCAATCACTTGGAACACAAAGTTCCCGCAAGGACCACCACAAGAATGGTGTCTCTTGCCTCAATTACAAGTGAGTTTGATTGCAAAGAAAGGATCAAGAAAGAAGAAAGCAATCCAAGCGCAAGAGCTCGAAAGAACACAAGCAAATCACTCTCTCTAGTCACTATGGCGTTGTGTGGAATTTGGAGAGGATTTGATCTCTTTGGTGTGTCTAGAATTGAATGCTAGAGCTCTTGTAGTAGTTGGGAAGTGGAAAACTTGGATGCAATGAATGGTGGGGTGGTTGGGGTATTTATAGCCCCAACCACCAAAAGTGGCCGTTGGGAGGCTGTCTGTTCGATGGCGCACCGGACAGTCCGGTGCACACCGGACAATCCGGTGCCCCCTGCCACGTCATCACTGCCGTTGGATTCCGACCGTTGAAGCTTCTGACTTGTGGGCCCGCCTGGGTGTCCGGTGCACACCGGACAGGTACTGTTTGCTGTCCGGTGTGCCAGTATGGGCGCGCCTGACTTCTGCGCGCGCTGCGCGCGCATTTATTGCGCTGCAGGTAGCCGTTGGCGCGGAGATAGCCGTTGCTCCGGAGTCGCACCGGACAGTCCGGTGCACACCGGACAGTCCGGTGAATTATAGCGGACTAGCCGTTGGCGATTCCCGAAGCTGGCGAGTTCCTGAGGCCGCTCTCCTTTGGCGCACCGGACACTGTCCGGTGTACACCGGACAGTCCGGTGAATTATAGCGCGAGTGCCTCTGGAAATTCCCGAAGGTGCCGAGTTTGCGTTGGAGTCCTCTGGTACACCGGACATGTCCGGTGATGCACCGGACACTGTCCGGTGCGCCAGACCAGAGGTGCCTTCGGTTGGCCCTGTACTCTTTTGTTGAATCCAACACTTGATCTTTTTATTGGCTAAGTGTGAACCTGTTACACCTGTATGACTTATACACTAGAGCAAACTAGTTAGTTCAATTATTTGTGTTGGGCAATTCAACCACCAAAATTAATTAGGGACTAGGTGTAAGCCTAATTCCCTTTCAGGCTGCCCTTGCCCGAGGCTGGGCTCGGGCGAGGCGTGGTCGGGTCCCTCAAATGGACCGATCCCTGACTTAGTCGTACCCATCAGGCCTTTGCAGCTTTGTGCTGATGGGGGTTACCAGCTGAGAATTAGGAGCCTTGAGGGTACCCCTAATTATGGTCCCCGACAGTAGCCCCCGAGCCTCGAAGGGAGTGTTAACACTCGCTTGGAGGCTTTTGTCGCACTTTTTTGCAAGGGGACCAGCCTTTCTCGGTTGCATTACGTTCCGGTGGGTGCGCGCGAGCGCACCCGCCGGGTGTAGCCCCCGAGGCCTCGGAGGAGTGGTTTGACTCCTCCGAGGTCTTAATGCCTCGCGCAATGCTTTGGCTGGTCTGGTCGTTCCCTCATGCGAGCTGGCCGTAGCCCGGGTGCACGGTCGGGTCCCAAGTTCTCGGGCTGGTATGTTGACGCTGTCAACGGTTTGGCCGGAGCCGGGTTTGCGAGAGCAGCCCCCGAGCCTCTACACAGGGCGAGAGGACAGTCAGGGACAGACTCGACTTTTTTACATACGCCCCTGCGTCGCCTTTCTGCAAGGAGGAGGGGGGAAAGCGCCATGTTGCCCTCGGAGGGCGCCGAACATGGTGTCTCCGGTGAGCTGCTGGCGGGTAATCCGAGCGGACGTCCGTGCCCCATTTGCTAGGGGTCGGCTAGAGGCCCAGAGGCGCGCCCAAAAGTACCTGCGGGTGATCTGCCAGACCCGGTCCCTTGTCGACGGGGTCCGAGGGCTCGATGCCTCCCTCTGATGGGATTCCGTTACAAGATCGTTCCCGTTGGTCTCGGAAATGTCCTAGGGTACCTCGGGAGCGCAGCCCGAGCCTTGGTTATGTATCGAACGTACCCATGGTCATCCCTCGCTCTGTGTCTGAGGCGGCTGTGAACCCTTCGAGGGCCAGCCTTCGAACCCCTGATCAGTAGTGGGCGCGGAGCCCGAGTGGCCTGAGGCGGCCGTTGAACCCTTCCGAGGGGCCGGCCTTCGAACCTCTGACCAGTAGTGGGTGTGGAGCCCACGCGCTCTGAGGCGGCTGTTGAACCCCTCCGAGGGGCCAGCCTTCGAACCTCTGATCAGTAGGGAGGCTCGGAGCCTGGTTCCTTCACGAAGAAGGATCCTTTTCGGGGTATCCCCCTTTCCCGGTCCCTGTTGTAAGAGAGAGAAAGAGGAAAAGGAAAAGGATACGAAATCGAACAACGCGGCGTACCTTTTTTGACGCGGTCATTATGGCGAAGGCGAAGCGTCGCTTGCTTCTCCTGCCAGAGGCGCTACCTGTCCCGCCGCGGAGTTAATGCGATGGGGCGTGCGGTTCGCGGGGCGGCCGTTGCGCGTGCGCGAGCTATTCGAGGAACAGAACACGAGCGCGTCGTCTTCACGCCGTGAGAGAGGGTTCTCTCGCTGCCCCCGGATGGGACATAAGCTTGGCTGACGACGTGACCGCTGCTCCTGCCTGCCTGCCACCGCCATTACTGCCGGCCCATTTTTGGCCGTATTGACCGTCGCGCTAGGCTGGCGCTGCTGGGTCGTGCGCTGGGTCGCCTCGAGTCGCGGTACTGGTTCCGCAGTCGAGGAGGTGCGGTAGTGGTGCGAGTGGCGGTGCAGTTGCTTGCACGTAGCGACTGGCGCGCCAGTTGCATGACGCGTGGGCGTGTTGGAAGTCGGAGAAGTGCGCCCACTTGGCGCGGTTGCATGCCGCCTGCATGGCTGCCTGCCCTTTCACCCGCTGGTCTGGGCGAAAGTGGAGGGACGCTTGTAACCGCTGAACGGTTGCATGCACCGTGCGCGGCGGTTTGGCTTCTTCTGCCCTGGGCCAGCTTGCATGACGCGTGGGACCTAGCCCCCGCGCCGTAGGGGAAGGACCTTGGAGCGTGTTGGAGAAGACTCAGCCCATGACGGCTGGGGACGCAAGTAGGGAGAGTCGCCTTTAAAAGGAGGGTGACTCCCTTGAAAGGCGACCATGTCTTCGCGCTCTCTTATGCATCATGTCTTTCCACCTTCCGAGCCCCCGGATGGAAGATGCCCGCAGTCCTTCCGCCTTGTCGTTGGAGGAACGCAACTCCGCGGGAGTTGGCACCTTTCAGCCATCGTTCGGCTTCAAGAATTTTCATCAGTCAGCCCGGCTGCACCCCTCTGCCGGCGGTCACCCGAGACGGTGACCACCAGCCCCTGGGTGGGGAGAAGCAAGCCGGGCTGCGATCTTGGTCCCACCCTCAGCTTCAAGGATGTTCATCATCCTCGCTGGGGTGGAGGCCGGGCTGAGCCGGAGCTCTACCTCCCGCACGGGTTCGTGGGTCAGCCTCTCCTTCGGCGTTTGAGGGAGAGGGCGCTCACTGGCCCTGCGGGCGGGTCGGACTTCGACAACGCGGGGCTGGTCGACGGCGGGCGTCGTCAGCCTCAGCGCGTCGAGCTCGTCGGCTTGGCTCCCGGTGCCCCCTCCTGCCGGAAGGCGGTTGCCGCGCCGTGCGCACGAGAGGACCGCCCAAGATATCGCGCTGCTAGGGCGGCGTTCGTGTTCTGGGGCGGTCCTGCCTTTGCACCGGTACAGCGCCTCCACGCGGAGGTCGGTGCCCCATTCGCCTGAGAGGATCTGAGTGGGGATCTGCCGGAGGGCTGACGGCCCCTGTTGTCGGCGCCGAGGTGGAGGCGGCTCGACAAGTCCCCGTTGCCGACGGGATCACCGCCACCATCCGCGCTTCGGGCCTCCGGCTCTTTGTACTTGTCCTCGCCCCTCGAGCGTCGGCGTGGGCGAGGGCAAGGTTGCAGCAGCGTCCGCCCTGAAGCCATCGCTGCTGCAGTTCGGCCACCCGGAGCGGGGGTCGTTGTCATTGCTGCCAGAGCGGGCGACGGCGAGCCGCCCGTCGGTCTTCTGTTGCTCCGTAGGCCCCCCGATCGGGTGGGGTTGTTCGTACCTGCGGAGGTGGAACCGGAATTCCGTTTGTAGTGGCACCTTGGATGCCGGTCTTTTGTTCATTGTGGCTGTCGGGGCCTGAACATGTATGTATTTTTGGCGCGGAGCCGTGTTTTTTCCTCATTTTCGAGCACTAAGACTCACCTGTTGGTTGTCTGAACCGCTTCACCAAGCGTGAGTCGCCCCGTGCAAAGGTGACGAGTGAGGTATCCATATCCCAGAGGCGTAGGAGTCCCTCGGCTCGGTCGGCCTTGCTGTCCGAGGCTTATCTTGCTTAGTTAAAGGAACCCCTCGGCCGCTCTTCGATGAGCCGAGGCCAGGGGTAGCGGTGTCAGCACGGACAGAGGCAGAGTTGGCTCGAAAAAGAAGACTTGGTCGGCCGGAGCCTGGCCGGGTCGTCCGTTAGCGGGACCGACGCCGGAATTGATCTGCCGAGGCCTCGGGCCGGGCTGGTGTCTTTGGAGGACAGCTGGCCGAGGCCTCAGGGTGACCAGCCGAGCTGCCTGCTCGGGCCGGATTCTCGGAGAAGACCCTGGCGGCGATGGCCCGGGCGTGGTGATGACGTCGTCCTTCAGAGTGGAGATCCTCAGACCGCGTTGCCGTCCGAGGCTAGGTCGGACCTCACCGAAGGTGTAGTCGATGCCGAGGGTGCTGCTGCTCCCTTCAACTGTCAAGATCCGGGCCTGCAGGATCGGATCATCTTGTAGCGTGTGTTTTCTGCGGCCGCCGAGGCCCAAACACACCCTCGCCACGTTGTAAAGCTGCGCTTCTTTTCCTCTTGTTTCGAGTATCTGGACTTTTTTGTCGGTAACAGAATTGTCTGTGCGAGCGAGAGTTGCTTTTCACGGAAGGTGATGAGTGAGGTATCCGTATCCTGGAGGCATAGGAATCCCTCGGCTCGGTCGGCCTTGCCGCTTACGCGCGCTCTTGCCTGTCCATAGGATTCTGCCACCGACGCAGTCGAGAAGGCCTGAAGAACCGTTTCGGCAGAGGAGCTTTCGAGCGTGAAGACTTGTTCGGTCCGCGGAATCACTTATCCGAACGTGAGTTACTTATCGCAGAAGGTGATGAGTGAGGTATCCGTATCCCGGAGGCGTAGGAGTCCCTCGGCTCGGTCAGCCTTGGCTGCTTACGTGTACTCCGTCGTTTTCAGGATCCACATTCGAAGTAGTCGAAAAGCACGAAAGACATTCTGGCAGAAAGGATCTTTTTTCGAGGAAAAAATTCAACGCAGAGGGGGTTCCCCCCTTTTAGCCCCCGAGGGAGGGTCGGGCTTTGCCGAGGCAAGGCTGACCCTTCCTTGATGACTAAACTTTGCATGGGAGCGAGGTATATGAACAACTTGAAAACATCTTAAAGGTAGAAGCGACGTAGCTGTTGGATGTTCCAAGCGTTGTTGTAGACCTCGCCTTGGCTGTTGGCCAGCTTGTACGTTCCGGGCTTCAGAACTTTGGCAATGACGAACGGCCCTTCCCAGGGAGGCGTGAGCTTGTGCCGCCCTCGGGCGTCCTGTCGCAGCCGAAGCACCAGGTCGCCCACCTGGAGGTCTCAGGACCAGACCCCTCGGGCGTGGTAGCGTTGCAGGGACTGCTAGTACCGTGCCGAGTGTAGTAAGGCCTTGTTTCGAGCCTCTTCTAGCTGGTCCAGCGAGTCTTCTCGACTAGCTTGGTTGCTTTGGTCAGCATAGGCCCTCGTCCTCGGGGAACCGTATTCTAAGTCTGTGGGCAAGATAGCCTCGGCCCCATAGACTAGAAAGAACAGCGTGAAGCCCGTGGCCCGGCTCGGCGTTGTCCTCAGGCTCCAGACCACCGAGGGGAGTTCCTTCATCCATCGCTTGCCGAACTTGTTGAGGTCGTTGTAGATCCGAGGCTTGAGTCCTTGTAGAATCATGCCGTTGGCACGCTCTACTTGCCCATTCGTCACGGGGTGAGCCACGGTGGCCCAGTCCACTCAGATGTGGTGATCCTCGCAGAAGTCCAGGAACTTTCTGCCGGTGAACTGGGTGCCGTTGTCGGTGATGATGGAGTTCGGGACCCCAAAACGGTGGATGATGTTGGTGAAGAATGCCACCGCCTGTTCGGACCTGATGCTGTTTAGGGGTCGGACCTCGATCCACTTGGAGAATTTGTCGATGGCGACCAACAGGTGCGTGTAGCCCCCGGGTGCCTTCTGCAAGGGGCCGACGAGGTCTAGACCCCACACAGCAAAAGGCCAGGTGATGGGTATCGTCTGCAGAGCCTGAGCGGGCAGGTGGGTCTGCCTTGCGTAGAATTGACACCCTTCGCAGGTGCGGACAATTCTAGTGGCGTCGGCCACCGCCGTCGGCCAGTAGAAACCTTGTCGAAAGGCGTTTCCAACAAGGGCTCGAGGTGCTGCGTGATGGCCGCAAGCCCCCCGAGTGTATCTCTTGCAGGAGCTTCTGACCTTCGGCGATGGGGATGCATCGCTGGAGGATGCCTGAGGGGCTGCGGTGGTAGAGCTCCTTCCCGTCTCCCAGCAAGACGAACGACCTGGCGTGTCGCGCCAACCGCCGAGCTTCGGCTCGGTCGAGGGGCAGCTCTCCTCGGTGGAGATATTGCAGGTACGGGGTCTGCCAGTTTTGATTAGGCGTGACCCCGCTTCGCTCCTCCTCGACGCGCAGTGCCTCACCCTCGGGGGTCGAGGGTACCTCGGGCTGAACCGAGGATGCCTCGGACCGAGCTAAGGGTGCCTCGGGCCGAGCCGAGGGTGCCTCGGGCCGAGCCGAGGGTGCCTCGGGCTGGGCCGAGGGTGCTTCGGGCTCGGGCGAGTCGTCGATCTTGACGGAGGGTTGATGCAGGTCTCGGGAGAAGACGTCCGGGGGAACCGTTGTTCGCCCCGAGGCTATTTTAGCCAACTCGTCCGCAGTCTCGTTGTAGCGCCGGGCGATGTGGTTGAGCTCGAGCCCGTAGAACTTGTCTTCCAGGCGCCGAACCTCGTCACAGTAGGCCTCCATCTTCGGGTCGCGGCAGTGGGAGTTCTTCATGACTTGGTCGATGACGAGCTGCGAGTCACCGCGAGCGTCGAGGCGTTGGACCCCTAGCTCGATGGCGATCCGCAACCCGTTGACCAGAGCCTCATACTCAGCCACATTGTTGGACGCCGGGAAATGGAGGCGTAGCACGTAGCGTAGGTGCTTCCCAAGGGGCGAGATGAAGAGTAGGCCTGCGCCGGCTCCTGTCTTCATCAGCGACCCGTCGAAGAACATGGTCCAGAGTTCCGGCTAGATCGGAACTGTTGGGAGCTGGGTGTCGACCCATTCAGCCACGAAGTCCGCCAAGACTTGGGACTTGATGGCCTTCCGAGGGGCGAACGAGATTGTTTCGCCCATGATTTCCACCGCCCACTTTGCGATTCTACCCGAGGCCTCTCGGCACTGGATGATCTCCCCCAGGGGGAAGGATGACACCACAGTTACCGGACGAGACTCGAAGTAGTGTCGTAACTTCCGCCGCGTCAGGATCACCGCGTACAGCAGCTTCTAAACTTGTGGGTAGCGAATTTTGGTTTCGGACAGTACCTCGCTGATGAAGTAGACTGGCCTCTAGACGGGCAATGTATGCCCCTCTTCTCGTCTCTCAACCACAATCGCGGCGCTAACCACCTGAGTGGTCGCGGCAACGTAGATCAAGAGGGCTTCTCCGGCAGCTGGGGGCACCAAGATGGGCGCATTCGTGAGGAGTGCCTTCAGGTTCCCGAGGGCTTCCTCGGCCTCAGGGGTCCAAGTGAAGCACTCGACCTTCCTTAAGAGGCGGTACAGAGGCATGCCTCTTTCGCCGAGGCGTGAGATGAAGCGGCTCAGAGCCGCAAGACATCCCATGACTCTCTGTACGCCTTTCAAGTCCTTGATGGGCCCCATGCCTGTGATGGCTGCGATCTTCTCCGGGTTGGCTTCGATGCCCCGCTCGGAGACGATGAACCCCAAGAGCATGCCTCGGGGCACTCCAAAGACACACTTTTCGGGATTGAGCTTCAAGCCTTTCGCCTTGAGACACCGGAATGTCACTTCAAGGTCGGAAAGGAGGTCGGAGGCTTTCCTCGTCTTGACTACGATGTCGTCGACGTAGGCCTCGACCGTCCGGCCAATGTGTTGGCCGAACACATGGTTCATGCATCGCTGGTACGTCGCACCCGCATTCCTCAAGCCGAACGGCATGGTGACATAGCAGTACATGCCGCAGGGCATGATGAAAGAAGCCGCGAGCTAGTCGGACTCCTTCATCCTGATTTGGTGATACCCTGAGTAGGCATCGAGGAAAGACAGGGTTTCGCACCCAGCTGTGGAATCCACGATTTGATCGATGCGAGGCAGAGGGTAGGGAACCTTCGGACATGCTTTGTTTAGGCCAGTGTAGTCTACACACATCCGCCATTTCCCTCCTTTCTTTCTCAAAAGCACAGGGTTGGCAAGCCATTTGGGATGGAATACCTCTTTGATGAACCCTGCCGCCATTAGCTTGTGGATCTCCTCGCCTATGGCTCTGCGCTTCTCTTCGTCGAATCGGCGCAGAGGCTGCTTGACGGGTCGGGCTCCGGCTCGGATGTCCAGCGAGTGCTCGGCGACATCCCTCGGTATGTCGGGCATGTCCGAGGGACTCCACGCGAAGACGTCGGCGTTCGCGCGGAGAAAGTCGACGAGCACCGCTTCCTATTTGGGATCGAGCTCGGAGCCGATCCGGATCTGCTTGGAGGCGTCGCCGCTGGGGTCGAGGGGGATGGACTTAACCGTCTCCGCTGGCTCGAAGTTGCCGGCGTGTCGCTTCACGTCTGACACCTCCTTAGAGAGGCTCTCCAGGTCGGCGATGAGGGCCTCGGATTCGGCGAGGGCCTCGGCGTACTCCACGCACTCGACGTCGCATTCGAACGCGTGTCGGTACGTGGGGCCGACGGTGATGACCCCGTTGGGGCCCGACATCTTGAGCTTGAGGTAGGTGTAGTTGGGGACGGCCATGAACTTCGCATAGCATGGCCTTCCTAGTACTGCGTGGTAGGTTCCTCGGAACCCGACCACCTCGAACGTGAGGGTCTCCCTTCGGAAGTTGGAGGGTGCTCCGAAGCAGACGGGAAGGTCGAGTTGTTCGAGGGGCTGGACGCGCTTCCCGGGAATGATCCCGTGGAAAGGCGCAGCGCCTGCCCGGACCGAGGACAGATCAACACGCAGGAGCCTGAGGGTCTCGGCGTAGATGATGTTGAGGCTGCTGCCTCCGTCCATGAGGACCTTGGTGAGCCTGACGTCGCCGATGACGGGGTCGACGACGAGCGGGTATTTCCCCGGGCTCGGCACGTGGTCGGGGTGGTTGGCTTGGTCGAAGGTGATGGGCTTGTCGGACTAGTCTAGGTAGACTGGCGCCGCCACCTTCACCGAACATACCTCCCGACGCTCTTGCTTGCGGTGCCGAGCCGAGGCGTTCGCCGCTTGCCCACCGTAGATCATGAAGCAGTCGCGGACCTCGGGGAACTCTCCTGCCTGGTGATCTTCCTTCTTGTCGTCGTCGCGGGCCCTGCCACCCTCCGCGGGTGGCCCGGCCCTGTGGAAGTGGCGCCGAAGCATAGCGCACTCCACAAGGGTGTGCTTGACGGGCCCCTGATGATAGGGGCACGACTCCTTGAGCATCTTGTCGAAGAGGTTAGCACCTCCGGGGGGTTTTCGAGGGTTCTTGTACTCGGCGGTGGTGACAAGGTCCGTGTCGGCGGCGTCGCGTTTCGCTTGTGACTTTTTCTTGCCCTTCTTCTTGGCGCCGCGCTGAGTTGACGCCTTGGGGGCATCTTCCGGTGGGCGGCCCCGGGGCTGCTTGTCCTTCCGGAAGATAGCCTCAACCGCCTCCTGGACAGAGGCGAACTTGGTGGCGATGTCCATCAGCTTGCTCGCCCTGGTGGGGGTCTTGCGACCCAGCTTGCTCACCAGGTCGCGACAGGTGGTGCCGGCGAGGAACGCGCCGATGACATCCGAATCGGTGATGTTGGGCAGCTCGGTGCGCTGCTTCGAGAATCACCGGATGTAGTCCCGGAGAGACTCTCCCGACTGCTGCTGGCAGCTTCGGAGGTCCCAGGAGTTTCCAGGGCGCACGTACGTGCCCTGGAAATTGCCGGCGAAGGCCTGGACCAGGTCGTCCCAGTTGGAGATCTGCCCCGGGGGCAGGTGCTCCAACCAGGCACGAGCGGTGTCGGAGAGGAACAGGGGGAGGTTGCGGATGATGAGGTTGTCATCGTCCGTTCGACCCAGTTGGCAGGCTAGCCGGTAGTCCGCGAGCCACAGTTCCGGTCTCGTCTCCCCCGAGTACTTTGTGATAGTAGTCGAGGGTCGGAACCGGGTCGGGAACGGCGCCCGTCGTATGGCGCGGCTGAAAGCCTGCGGACCAGGTGGTTCGGGCGAGGGACTCCGATCCTCCCCGCTGTCGTAGCGCCCCCCACGCCTAGGGTGGTAGCCTCGGTGCACCCTCTCGTCGAGGTGGGCCCGACGGTCGCGGTGATGGTGCTCGTTGCCGAGGCGACCCGGGGCCGCAGTCGCTGTGTTGTGCGTGCGCCCGGTGTGAACCGAGGCTTCCCGCATGAATCCGGAAGTCGCGACGCGATGTTCCGAGGGGTACCCCTGCCTTCGGGAGGCGGAGCTTTCGGCCCGTCGGACCGCGGCGTTCTCCAGGAGATTCTTGAGCTCTCCCTGGATTCACCGTCCCTCGGTGGTTGATGGCTCCGGCATCGCACGCAGGAGCATTGCCGCTGCAGCCAGGTTCTGGCCGACTCCACTGGAAGCGGGTGGCGGCCTCATCCTGACATCGTCGGTGATGCGGTGCTGGAAGCCCTGGGGTAGATGACGCATTTCTCCGGCCGGAGGTTGGCCCGCCCATTCCTGCCCGACATCCCAGCGGATCGGCTCAAGTGCTCCTGCTCCCTCGTCGAGCCTGGCCGGCACCCCGCGGATTTGCTCGAGCTATGGGGTCATGACCCCCCGCCTGAACGGGGACCACTGCTAGCTCCCGTAGGATGTCAACGCGAGGCACAGGCCTAGGGAGATCACCGTTCTCCGGCATACCAAGATGGTTGCCTTTGGAGGGACCCCCTAGATCGACGTGGAAACATTCGCGACTCGGGCCACAGTCCTCGTCGCCGAGGCTGCGACCACCGTCAGAACAGTCGGAAAGGCAGTAGTCTCATGCGGTCATGAAGTCCCGCATGGCACTGGGGTTACCAAGTCCGGAGAAATCCCAACAGAAGTCGGGCACGTCGTCTTCCTCGGACCCAGAGGGCCCGTAGGTCGAGACGTCCGTCAGCCGGTCCCAAGATGACCGCATACGAAACCCCAGAGGGTTTGGACTCGCCTCTACGAGGGCGCCCGCCAAAGCGAAGTCGTTTGGCGGGTCGAGGCTGAATCCAAGGGGCGTGAGATGGGAATCGATCAGTACCTCTTGGTCGACGGGCGGTGATGAAGTCACGTCAGGGACTGACTGCATCGTCGTCTCAGGTACGAGGGTGACGCCCAGCAAGCCTTTCGCGAGCGTGCTGGCGTCGTCCGTTTGCTCGGAATTGGCGTGTTGCGGGGAGACGACGCTCGTCTTCGTCTCAAACGCGAGGTCGATGCCCGGCGCACCCCCCGTTGGGGTGCCGGCGTTGTCGACTCGCTCGACAGCCGACGAGGCGCTGCCTCCTGCTTGGCCTTGGTTGCCCCGCCTCCTCCTCCGTCGGCGGGGGAGAGGACGGGGTGAGCTCGAATGTTGTTCTTCCACCACGCGGGGAAGACGTCGTCGATTCCGCCGCCGGCGGGTGGGCTGTCGGCCGCCATTGCTGCTGTCGCACGACGGGGGGAGAGAATCATGTCATAGCTGCCGTCGAGGGACATGAACTCAAGACTCTCGAAACGGAGCACCGTCCCGGGCTGGAGAGGTTGCTGGAGACTGCCCATCTGGAGCTTGACGGGAAGCTATTCGTCAACACGCAGCAGGCCCCTACCTGGCACGCCAACTGTCGGCGTTTCGAGACCGGGGGGTCCCTGGGCCGACGAGTGAAATGTCGCTGCGTGCCCCAGCCCAGATGGGTCGGCACGAGGCCGAGCGCGAAGGAGGGAAAAGGTGGCCGGAGACGGGCGTGAGAGAGGTGGAAATCCCGCGGCCTTCGTGTTCGTCCCGCGCCCAGGTCGGGTGCGCTTGCAGTAGGGGGTTACAAGCGTCCACGCGGGAGAGGGAGCGAGCGGCCTCACGCGAGCGCCTGTCTCATCCTCGTCCCCGCGCGGCCAACCCTCTGTAAGAGGCCCCTGGTCCTTCCTTCTATAGGCGTAAGGAGAGGATCCAGGTGTACAATGGGGGGTGTAGCAGAGTGCTACGTGTCTAGCGGAGGAGAGCTAGCGCCCTAAGTACACGCCATCGTGGTGGCCGAAGAGGTTTTGGCACCCGGTTCGTGTGGTGTCGTGGCCGTCGGAGGAGCGCTGGAGCCTGGCAGAAGGACAGCTGTCGGAGCTGTCGAGTCCTTGCTGACGTCCTCTTGCTTTCGTAAGGGGGCTGAGAGCCGCCGTCGTCACAGAGCGTGTGGGGCGCCATCATTGCCTATCTGGCGGAGCGAGCCAGATGGGACGCCGGTCTTGTCCCCCGTAGCCTGAGTCAGCTTGGGGTAGGGTAATGATGGCGCCTCCCGTTGACGTGGTCGGTCCGCGCCCCAGGTTGGGCGATGTGGAGGCTCCTCCGAGGTCGAGTCTGTCTTCCGTGGCCGAGGTCGAGTCCGAGCCCCTGGGTTGGGCGAGGCGGAGACCGTCGGCTGAGGCCAGGGCTGAGTCCGAGCCCTGGGGTCGGGCGAAGCGGAGTTCGTTGTCTTTCGGGGCTGAGCCCAAGTCCAAGCCCTGGGTCGGGCGAAGCGGAGTTCGCCATTGTCTTCAGGGGCTGAGCCCGAGTCCGAGCCTTGGGTCGGGCGGAGCAGAGTTCGCCGTCTTCCGGGGCTGAGCCCTAGTCCGAGCCCTGGGTCGGGCGGAGCGGAATTCGCCGTCTTCAGGGGCTGATCCCGAGTCCGAGCCCTGGGTCGGGCGGAGCGGAGTTCGCCGTCTTCCGGGGCTGAGCCCGAGTCCGAGCCCTGGGTCGGGCGGAGCGGAGTTTCCTATGGTGCCTGAGGCTGGGCCTGACTGCCTGTCAGCCTCACTCTGTCGAGTGGCGCAGCAGTCGGAGCGGCGCAGGCGGCGCTGTCCTTCTGTCAGGCCGGTCAGTGGAGCGGCGAAGTGACTGCGGTCACTTTGGCTCTGTCGACTGAAGGGCGCACGTCAGGATAAAGGTGTCAGGCCACCTTTGCATTAAATGCCCCTGCGATTTGGTCGGTTGGCGTGGCGACTTGGCCAGGGTTGCTTCTTGGCAAAGACTGGGCCTCGGGCAAGCCGGAAGTATGCTCGTCGCTGGAGGGGGCCTCGGGCGAGACGGAGATCCTCCGGGGTCGGCTGCCCTTGCCCGAGGCTGGGCTCGGGCGAGGCGTGGTCGGGTCCCTCGAATGGACTGATCCCTGACTTAGTCGTACCCATCAGGCCTTTGCAGCTTTGTGCTGATGGGGGTTACCAGCTGAGAATTAGGAGCCTTGAGGGTACCCCTAATTATGGTCCCCGACAACGTGAATAACATTATTAATTCAACTTTATTATATTATCATGGATAAACAGAAATAATATAGAATTACATTTGTACCTTCGGCTTGACAGAAGGAGAAAGTACAAACATGACGCACGAGCGAGTACAAGTCAGCGTGAACAGTATGGGGGTACTGTTCATCTATTTATAGACACATGACGCAGCCTGTGTGAAATTACATTTATACCCTTTACAATCGATTACAATCATGACACAAACTATCATGGATCAATCTGTCTTTTCATCTTTAAGTCGGTGCAACCCTTCGTCTCAAGGCATGTTGTCATACCGAAGTTCCCTGGAAGGTAGCTTCGGCGTTATTTCTGTGCTGATCTTCCGAAGGTGTTTCTTCTTACAGGACCTTCGGCTACGAAGCAGACCCCCAACAGTAGCCCCCTCGAGATGCTAGATCGTTTTTCGTAACGAGCTTGATCCATGAAAAATTTTCTTAGGCTTCGGAATGCCGAAGGTCTGAAAAACACCTTCCCTGAGCTCGTTGCCGAGAAACGATTAAAATAATCCGAGCACGAGGTGGCCCCACCAAGCGGTGGGTATGTGCAATCTGGCGATTCATCTCCTACGCACCGTGGTCCACTGTTCAGCGGGTGCGGGTAACTATTGAGCGGGTGCGGGCGACTTGACGATTCACCTTCACACCTGCAACACTATATAAACAGACGGATAGGTGTGAAGTTACCACGACATTCATTTCCATTGCACTGTTGTGCTGCTAAAAAATTTAACCATAGCCGAAGCTTTCTCATCGCATTCTCAAGCCAAGCATCATTTTGATCTAGCTTCGTCATAAGAGGGAGCTTCGTCAAAACTATAAAAATCATCAACATTTGTAAGAACTATAAGGAATTCAACACCTGATGGCCAGAGTACGTTCCACTGCTAGGGTGACCCGTGATGGAGAGGAGGCCGAAGCCACAGATACTGCTCCAATCTCTAAAGTGATGAAACAATCGGGTCTGGTTGTGACAGAGGGAGCTGCTGACGAAGGTGCATCTGCTGCCGAAGCTGAATATGCTGACATCGAAGAAGACATTGCTGATGAAGAAGAGGAAGATTATAACACTCTCATGCCAGCCAAACCGAGCCACTTGGACTTTGGAAAATCTACTGTTTCTCAGGCTGATATGCCTATGATGATAAAGCTAGGCTACTTCGAAGAAGCTGAGAAGAAGCTGATTCGTTTTAGCGGGGAAGAAACCACTCCGACACTGGAAAATGATGAGGTGGTAGTTTTCAGGAGCTTCTTCAGAGCGGGGTTGATGTTTCCTTTGAATGAAATGATTGGGGAAGTTTTGGAAAATTACAAAATCTATCTTCATCAGCTGACTCCTAACGCTATCGTTAGGCTCAGCGTCTTCATCTGGGCACTCCGAAGCCAAGGAATAGACCCGAATGCCGAAGCTTTTTGCCGAGTGCACGAGCTTCACTATCAGACAAAGGCCAGAGAAGATGGTCTTTGTAATACTCAAATTGTAAGAAAGTGTAAAAGGAGAAAGAGTCTTCCCTTACATATATGTGTGTTACCTATATTCATCATTTCATGTGAAAATCACAACAAAAGACACTCAAATAATACATGCATCATGCTGGTGTTTATTGGTTTGTGCATTTGTACACAATGGTAATGATGATAAGGATACATAAAAGAAGAGAATTAGTTCTAACCCTATTTGCACTCTAGAATTTAGAAAAGAGGAAATAAATGAAGATTTTATATAATGCAAAATAAAATCATAATTAAATAACTTCACCACACTTGGTATGATCAAATTTATAATTAGTCTGAGAACAAATGTCCCACAAAGTTGAACTTAAATGGAGGTTTTGAATGAGAATTCAAAATAAGGCAAAATAGGAAAATGGAAGCATAAAACAAAAAGAAAAAAAAGGGAAAACCGTACCTGGGCCCAAACCTCGGCCGTCGGCCCACTTTCCCCTTCTCCTGTGCGGCCTATTACCGCACGCGCGCGGGGGTGCCGACAGGTGGGACCTCATCGCTGGGCGCGGCTGGCTCACACATGCGCGTGGCGCCTCTTCCCACTGGCAGGTGGACCCGTGCCACCAGCTTCGCAATCGCCCACCTCGCTGCCCATGGCGGATCGCCGCCGAGGAAATCGGGCGGCTCCCTGCTAATTCGCCCGGCCGTTGCTTGACGCTAGGGACTATAAAATGTGGCTCACGTGACCCGGTCCTCCCCTTCTCTCGCCCACTCGTGCCCACATCGGCTAAACCCCAACAGAAACCACCGCCGCGTTCGTCCGTAAGGAGGTTCGCCGTCGTCGCCAGTGACTCGAGCCTACGCCACCAATTAGCGACCGGGGTTGACTCGGGTGCGTTCGGCAGCGTGCGCGGATCGCGTGGGTGACGAATTGAGCTTGGGGGGTCAAACTTGGGCCCTGGATTTGCTCGCCGACGTCGTGGAGTCCGGGGCATTCCGCTGTGCGCCGTGGTCAGGGCACCCGTGCGCATAATCCAAGGTAAGACTACCTCGATACTAACCGCCACCATGCTCTCTCCGTTTTGCGCATAACGACGCTAGGTTTAGTGCTCGCCGGCGCTCGCTCGGGTCCTCCGTTCATGGCGCCGCCGCGAGGAGTGGGCCGGTCGTCTCGCGAGCTCGTTCCGCGTCGCCAGGGGGAAGAGAGCTGGTAACCGTTGATATCTGCGGCAACGGTTTAGATTAGCTCTGAGTAAGTTTCGCGTTAAGCCAATCTGGATCGTTGATCCTGAAGCCAACGGCTGTGATCAGTCGGGCGCGTACCGGTTCGCAATAGGGTTCTGTGTCCACTGGATGTAAATCGGACGGTCCAGGATGAGTTTAGGGCATTTTAAATCAGCACCGTAGATCGCGGATCCGGCGGTTGGTAGCGCATACCGGTTCGTGGTTGAGTGATCTAATCTGAGCCCTCAGATTCTAATCGTGCGGCTGAAAACACAAGATACCCCTTCGCCGTGTCGCATTTGTTAAAAAGACCCTGTGTTTTATAGAAACCAACCCGCAGTCCTATGTAGCTATTTACTGAGTCTTAGAATTCTTTTACAGAGACCCTTGCGCTTTCTGGAATTCGACGCCTAGTCCAGAGAACAAATAAAATCAGGGAAATGAATTTAGAAATGGATTTTTAGTATTAATTAAATGCCAAGATTTGTAAAATTCATAGAAAATGCATATGAACTTCAAATTTGTCCATTCCAGTTTCTAAAATTTTGTAATAATGTTCTCTATCACCCTGTATCTCTGTTTTGACATGAAAACAGTTAGAAAATTAATTTATCATTTAATCCTATTTCAAGCACATTAAATCTTAGGAAATCCATAACTTGAATTCTATAACTCCAAATTTAGTGATTCCAGTTCCTAGGATTTCATTTTAATGTGTATATTTTTACTGTATATTTTATTTACATGTTTGGTGTGATGTTGATTTTGGCTATACCATGTATGTATTGTGTTGATGCGAGTAGACGAGCAAGCCACTGTGGAAACTGAGGTTCAACAAGTAGAAGTAGCTGAGCAGGAGCTCATTGAAGGCAAGTTGTGCCCTTGATCACTTACTTTTCCCAGCCATGTTCTTATTAATTTTAATGATCTGCATAGGTTAATTTTGATGGGAGCCTTTATGTTACCCCAGTTTTGATTACCTCTATACCTTGTTCACCCCTGAAATATTTTTGGGTAGTACTTGCTATTGCTTTATGTGGATTGGGTATGGAGATACACTATTCATGATTATTCTGTTATTATCTTGTTATTATTACTGTTCATGTTAAGATCATTAAATTAATGGGAACATGGAGCGACCACCCGGGAAAACAGTGCTACCACAAGGGTTTAATGGGACGCCCTTGGCTGATTAACTAGGAAAGCTAGTGGAGGGCTACCTTACCCGAAAGGGGCAAGGGCAGTAGGGGAGTGGTCAGTGTAGGGAGGTCCCTGGTTGATTTTGCTGCGATGGCGGTCAGCCAGGAACCCTGCATTGGAACTTCCTATAAACTGTAGCGGGTAGTCTGAAGCTAGTGGAACTTTGTAAAGGCCTCGTAGTGTTACCCTGCCTCGCTTCCTTGGTAGAGGTGTATGGAATTCATGACCCCTTGGCAGATGGGTAACACGGCTTGTGGGTAAAGATGCGCAACCTCTGCAGAGTGTAAAACTAGTATACTAGCCGTGCTCACGGTCAAGAGCGGCTCGGACCCTCACATGATTAATTATGGAACTTAAATTCAATTTGACATTTGCATCGCATTTGGGATTATTTTACTATTACTATTCTTTATTATTATTAAGGTTTGGTATTTACTTACACTTAGTAATTGCTAATAAAATTTTGACCAACTTATAAAAGCAATGCTCAGCCTCAGCCTTTATTTCATTGATCAGCTTTACACTACATGAACTCCCACCTTTGGTGAGTTCATGCCACATTATTCCCCACAACTTGTTGAGCGATGAACGTATGTGAGCTCACTCTTGCTGTCTCACACCCCCCCACAGGAGAAGAACAGGTGGTTCAGGAGGAGCCACAAGGCGAGGAGTATGATCTGATCTAGGTGGCGTTTCTCAGTCGACATTGGCGCCGACGATCCTTAGTTCGTTTTATATTTATTATTTTATTTTGTAATAAGTCTTCCGCTATGTAATAATACTCTGATGTTTTATGACATTTATCTCTATACACTCTGTTATTATATATGTTGTCATCTTTGGCGCATGTATGAGATGCACCCGGTTTTGTTCCTTAAAACCGGGTGTTACAGAAGTGGTATCAAAGGAAATGTTGACTGTAGGACGAAACCTAGATAGAATGGACAAACCCTTACCTACTTATCTCATTCTGATTCATTCTACACTTACCTTACTCTGATTCTTTCTACACTTATCTTGATCCTGTCTCACCTTCTACTGTTCCACTCTGATCATTCTTACCTTTTCTACTCCAAGACAAGACGGACTTCACACCTTGGAATCCCTACCCCTATGACATTCTTAAGAGTTAGGGAACCTAAGACAAAATCAAAAGTATTTTCTATATTTAAAAAAATGTTGTTTGATTGTTCTGATGATCAATGCCTGATTTGCTTCTTTGATTGATTGAAATAGTATAGATGGGCATCTTAGCATGTACCACCATAAGATAATGAATTAGCTTTAGTAGGTGACACACTTAGCTAATAAATCCCCCAAAGTAACATGCTTCGTAATCACTGCCTTGTCTACAATCCTTTCTTTCGTCCCCTGTGTTTCTAACCCAGATGGGCTACCCCTATAGTGTTAGAAGAGAGCACTATAGACATGATCCTTGGTATGTCATGGTTAAGAAAGGCAAAGGCAGTATATGCACTGTGCTAAGGAACCATAGAACTCACCAGATCCAAAGGAGAAAGATTTGAAGTTGGAATTGCAGTAACCTCCTCATCCATGCGTGCAATGTTCTTTATGCCTGAGGAGTTTGTTGGTGACAACATCCGGGTGGTCAGAGATTTTCCGGATGTCTTTCCAGAGGAGTTACCAGGGATGCCACCTGATAGAGAAGTTGAGTTTGTCATAGATCTCTTACCTAGAACTGCTCCTATTTCTAAATGGACATATAGGATGTTTGTAGAAGAGTTAAAGGGACTGAAGAAGCAGTTAACGAAATTACAAGAAGTTGGATACGTTCGTCCGAGTTCCTCACCTTGGGGAGCACCGGTGTTATTTGTGCAGAAGAAGGATGGATCGCAACGGATGTGTGTGGACTATAGATCACTCAATGATGTCACGGTGAAGAACAAGTGTCCATTACCCCGTATTGAGGATTTATTCAGATGAGAGGTGTCGAAGATTGATCTCCGACCGGGTTATCACCAAATGAAGATTAGGCCATCGGATATTCCCAAGACGAATTTCTCGACCCGATATGGTTTATATGAGTTTACCGTTATGTCATTTGGACCAACTAATGCACCAACCTATTTTATGGATCTGAAGAATGAGGTGCATGATCTGGACAAATTCGTCATGGTCTTCATCGACGATATTATTATTTAATCCAAGAGTGATAGCGATCATGAGGAACATCTGAGATTGGTGCTACAGAAGCTACGAGATAATCAACTCTATGCTAAGTATAGCAAATGCAAGTTTTGGATTGGCAAGGTGCCCTTTCTTGGACATATCATTTCTAATGGAGGAATATCAATGGATCCTGCTAAAGTCAAGGAGATAGTGGCGTGGAGCATACCCACTATAGTTACGAAGATTTGGAATTTCCTAGGAGTTGCAGGATATCATCGGAAATTTATTGAAGGATTCTCTAAGATTGCCAAGCCTATGACCTCGCTGTTGGAAAAAGGAAGAGAATTCAAGTGGGATGAGAAATGCCAAGAAAGCTTTGATCAATTGAAGGAGAGACTAATGTCGCCACCAGTATTGATTATGCCAGATCTACAGAAGGGATTTGACATTTATTGTGATGCATGTGGCCAAGGACTTGGATGTGTGCTCATGCAAGAAGGACATGTGATTGCCTATGCATCTCGTCAGTTGCGGAAGCATGAACTGAACTACCCCACTCATGACTTGGAACTGGCTGCGGTTGTGCATGCACTTAAGATTTTGAGACACTGCATTATGGGAACTAAGTGCCAAGTATACACGGATCATAAGAGTTTGAAGTACATATTCACTCAGAAGGATCTCAACCTTAGGCAACGCCGTTGGTTGGAGCTCATTAAGGATTATGATTTAGAGATTCACTATCACCCAGGCAAGGCAAATTTGGTTGCAGATGCCTTGAGTCGGAAGGAGCATGTTCACTCCGCTTTCGTTGTCCAGCTACCTGACGAATTAGCAAAAGATTTTGAGAGACTCAACCTGGGAATTGTTACACATACGGAAGGAGTGACTATTGAATTGGAACCCACCTTGGAGCAAGAGATTCGTAAGGGTCAGGTTGGTGATGCTAAGATTCAAGAGATCAAGGATCTTATTACTGAAGGTAGAGGCCCGGAATTCACGGAGGATGAGCAAGGCACGATATGGTTCAAGAATCGGATCTGTGTTCCCGATATTGATAGTCTTCGGGAAACCATATTGAAGGAGGCACATGATTCAGTTTATTCTATTCACCCTGGGAGTACTAAGATGTATCAGGATTTGAAGCAAAAGTATTGGTGGTATGGTTTGAAGAGAGATGTGGCTGCACATGTGGCTATGTGCGATGTGTGCCAAAGAGTTAAAGCTGAACACCAGAGGCCAGCCGGACTACTGCATCCACTGAAGATACCTGAGTGGAAATGGGAAGAGATTTGCATGGACTTCATTGTTGGATTACCCCGCACGTCTGCTGGATATGATTCTATATGGGTGATTGTGGACAGGCTAACTAAAGTAGCCCACTTTATTCCAGTGAAGACCACGTATTCAGGAGCCAAGTTGGCAGAGTTGTACATGGCACGGATTGTATGCCTGCATGGTGTACCAAAGAAGATTGTGTCAGACCGGGGATCACAGTTTACCTCTCGATATTGGAAGAAGTTGCACGAGTCCTTGGATACAAGATTAAATTTCAGTTCGGCTTACCATCCACAGACTGATGGGCAGACTGAGAGGACCAACCAAGTGCTGGAGGACATGTTGAGAGCATGTGCTCTTAAACATGGTGGAAGTTGGGATAAGAGTTTACCTTATGCGGAGTTCTCTTATAATAATAGCTATCAGGCCAGTTTGAAGATGTCACCATTTGAGGCTTTATATGGCAGAAAGTGCAGGACTCCACTGTGTTGGGATCAAACTGGTGAAAGACAGTTGTTTGGGCCTGAGATTATACAAGAAGCAGAGGAACAAGTTCAGCAAATAAGGGAGAATTTGAGAACTGCACAATCCAGGCAGAAAAGTTATGCAGACACCCGGAGAAGACTGCTTGAGTTTAAGGAGGGAGATTATGTCTATTTGAAGGTGTCACCACTCCGGGGTATGAGAAGGTTTAAAGTCAAAGGAAAGTTGTCCCCTCGCTTTATTGGACCTTTCTTAATCTTAAAGCGAGTGGGAGAAGTTGCATATCAATTGGAGTTACCGGATCGTCTTGCGGATGTTCATGATGTATTTCATGTATCTCAGCTGAAGAAATGTCTCAGGGTACCTGAGGAGCAATTACCAATGGAAGACCTTAGTGTTCAAGAAGATTTGACTTATGCTGAGTACCCCATCAAGATTTTGGATACTTTGACTCGAGTTACGAGGAATAAGGTTATAAAGATGTGCAAAGTGCAATGGAGCCACCACAGTGAAGATGAAGCAACTTGGGAAAGAGAAGAAGAGCTTCGTATAGATTTTCCTCACCTTTTCCCTAGACCTTCCTAAATCTCGAGGACGAGATTATTTGTAAGGGGGGTAGGATTTGTAATACTCAAATTGTAAGAAAGTGTAAAAGGAGAAAGAGTCTTCCCTTACATATATGTGTGTTACCTATATTCATCATTTCATGTGAAAATCACAACAAAAGACACTCAAATAATACATGCATCATGCTGGTGTTTATTGGTTTGTGCATTTGTACACAGTGGTAATGATGATAAGGATACATAAAAGAAGAGAATTAGTTCTAACCCTATTTGCACTCTAGAATTTAGAAAAGAGGAAATAAATGAAGATTTTATATAATGCAAAATAAAATCATAATTAAATAACTTCACCACACTTGGTATGATCAAATTTATAATTAGTCTGAGAACAAATGTCCCACAAAGTTGAACTTAAATGGAGGTTTTGAATGAGAATTCAAAATAAGGCAAAATAGGAAAATGGAAGCATAAAACAAAAAGAAAAAAAAAGGGAAAACCGTACCTGGGCCCAAACCTCGGCCGTCGGCCCACTTTCCCCTTCTCCTGTGCGGCCTATTACCGCACGCGCGCGGGGGTGCCGACAGGTGGGACCTCATCGCTGGGCGCGGCTGGCTCACACATGCGCGTGGCGCCTCTTCCCACTGGCAGGTGGACCCGTGCCACCAGCTTCGCAATCGCCCACCTCGCTGCCCATGGCGGATCGCCGCCGAGGAAATCGGGCGGCTCCCTGCTAATTCGCCCGGCCGTTGCTCGACGCTAGGGACTATAAAATGTGGCTCACGTGACCCGGTCCTCCCCTTCTCTCGCCCACTCGTGCCCACATCGGCTAAACCCCAACAGAAACCACCGCCACGTTCGTCCATAAGGAGGTTCGCCGTCGTCGCCAGTGACTCGAGCCTACGCCACCAATTAGCGACCGGGGTTGACTCGGGTGCGTTCGGCAGCGTGCGCGGATCGCGTGGGTGACGAATTGAGCTTGGGGGGTCAAACTTGGGCCCTGGATTTGCTCGCCGACGTCGTGGAGTCCGGGGCATTCCGCTGTGCGCCGTGGTCAGGGCACCCGTGCGCATAATCCAAGGTAAGACTACCTCGATACTAACCGCCACCATGCTCTCTCCGTTTTGCGCATAACGACGCTAGGTTTAGTGCTCGCCGGCGCTCGCTCGGGTCCTCCGTTCATGGCGCCGCCGCGAGGAGTGGGCCGGTCGTCTCGCGAGCTCGTTCCGCGTCGCCAGGGGGAAGAGAGCTGGTAACCGTTGATATCTGCGGCAACGGTTTAGATTAGCTCTGAGTAAGTTTCGCGTTAAGCCGATCTGGATCGTTGATCCTGAAGCCAACGGCTGTGATCAGTCGGGCGCGTACCGGTTCGCAATAGGGTTCTGTGTCCACTGGATGTAAATCGGACGGTCCAGGATGAGTTTAGGGCATTTTAAATCAGCACCGTAGATCGCGGATCCGGCGGTTGGTAGCGCATGCCGGTTCGTGGTTGAGTGATCTAATCTGAGCCCTCAGATTCTAATCGTGCGGCTGAAAACACAAGATACCCCTTCGCCGTGTCGCATTTGTTAAAAAGACCCTGTGTTTTATAGAAACCAACCTGCAGTCCTATGTAGCTATTTACTGAGTCTTAGAATTCTTTTACAGAGACCCTTGCGCTTTCTGGAATTCGACGCCTAGTCCAGAGAACAAATAAAATCAGGGAAATGAATTTAGAAATGGATTTTTAGTATTAATTAAATGCCAAGATTTGTAAAATTCATAGAAAATGCATATGAACTTCAAATTTGTCCATTCCAGTTTCTAAAATTTTGTAATAATGTTCTCTATCACCCTGTATCTCTGTTTTGACATGAAAACAGTTAGAAAATTAATTTATCATTTAATCCTATTTCAAGCACATTAAATCTTAGGAAATCCATAACTTGAATTCTATAACTCCAAATTTAGCGATTCCAGTTCCTAGGATTTCATTTTAATGTGTATATTTTTACTGTATATTTTATTTACATGTTTGGTGTGATGTTGATTTTGGCTATACCATGTATGTATTGTGTTGATGCGAGTAGACGAGCAAGCCACTGTGGAAACTGAGGTTCAACAAGTAGAAGTAGCTGAGCAGGAGCTCATTGAAGGCAAGTTGTGCCCTTGATCACTTACTTTTCCCAGCCATGTTCTTATTAATTTTAATGATCTGCATAGGTTAATTTTGATGGGAGCCTTTATGTTACCCCAGTTTTGATTACCTCTATACCTTGTTCACCCCTGAAATATTTTTGGGTAGTACTTGCTATTGCTTTATGTGGATTGGGTATGGAGATACACTATTCATGATTATTCTGTTATTATCTTGTTATTATTACTGTTCATGTTAAGATCATTAAATTAATGGGAACATGGAGCGACCACCCGGGAAAACAGTGCTACCACAAGGGTTTAATGGGACGCCCTTGGCTGATTAACTAGGAAAGCTAGTGGAGGGCTACCTTACCCGAAAGGGGCAAGGGCAGTAGGGGAGTGGTCAGTGTAGGGAGGTCCCTGGTTGATTTTGCTGCGATGGCGGTCAGCCAGGAACCCTGCATTGGAACTTCCTATAAACTGTAGCGGGTAGTCTGAAGCTAGTGGAACTTTGTAAAGGCCTCGTAGTGTTACCCTGCCTCGCTTCCTTGGTAGAGGTGTATGGAATTCATGACCCCTTGGCAGATGGGTAACACGGCTTGTGGGTAAAGATGCGCAACCTCTGCAGAGTGTAAAACTAGTATACTAGCCGTGCTCACGGTCAAGAGCGGCTCGGACCCTCACATGATTAATTATGGAACTTAAATTCAATTTGACATTTGCATCGCATTTGGGATTATTTTACTATTACTGTTCTTTATTATTATTAAGGTTTGGTATTTACTTACACTTAGTAATTGCTAATAAAATTTTGACCAACTTATAAAAGCAATGCTCAGCCTCAGCCTTTATTTCATTGATCAGCTTTACACTACATGAACTCCCACCTTTGGTGAGTTCATGCCACATTATTCCCCACAACTTGTTGAGCGATGAACGTATGTGAGCTCACTCTTGCTGTCTCACACCCCCCCACAGGAGAAGAACAGGTGGTTCAGGAGGAGCCACAAGGCGAGGAGTATGATCTGATCTAGGTGGCGTTTCTCAGTCGACATTGGCGCCGACGATCCTTAGTTCGTTTTATATTTATTATTTTATTTTGTAATAAGTCTTCCGCTATGTAATAATACTCTGATGTTTTATGACATTTATCTCTATACACTCTGTTATTATATATGTTGTCATCTTTGGCGCATGTATGAGATGCACCCGGTTTTGTTCCTTAAAACCGGGTGTTACAGTCTTCATGAGAATTTTGGTTGTTACAACTTCGCTTACCGTAAAGATATGAAGACTCCTATGGTTAGCTATCACACCAAGTGGCCAACCAGTTGGAAAATGAGTGGTTTTATGTTAAGGCCGATGAGAAGAAGAGGGAGAAGCTCAAGACGCTAGTATTGAGCCCGCTAAGCTTAAGCTTCGGGTTGACTAGGCCCCTGTGCCGCATGTCAACGGGGTCACCGTGCCAAGAAGCTGTGGCAGAATTCCGGGTGGTACCCGAGCAGATCAGCACCAGAGATCTAGTCCAAGAATATCTGGCCTATAAGGTGTTCCCGACACTGAGTGAATGGAACATGCCGAAGCTAAAGGGGACAAAGGAGAAGAATGAACTTGTGCGGCTGCCTTATCGGTTCAAATTTGAGAAACAGTTTAAAGGGCCATGCCAAGAATGGTTAGAAATGATAGAAACCATGTGCAACCAAATTTTGGGTAATTATACTAAAAAAGAAGACCAGCTGATGACCGTGGCCTTTGGCACCCGACCGAAGAGAAGGTTGAATCGGGTGATGGATGCATTGAATTTTGAATATCCTGACTATGAGCGACTGAACAAAGGTGCCGAAGGCCAAAAAAGAAAGAGGATTGTTAGTGTTCTAAGCAGACAAGCTGCTAGAATGGTGAAAGAAGATGAAGAAATTCTGAAAAAGAGAAAATCCAGCCCTGAGCCGAATGTGGCTGCTCCGAAGAAGAGGAAGGTTGCGGCTCCGAAGCCAAAGACAATTGAGATAGAGGAAGAGACTCCTTCAACACCTTCTGCTGTTGACGTAGAAGAAATTCTAAAGGTAATGACTGAATCCTTACCTATCAAGCTAAGTCCGCTGGGGCCGCATCTGATGAAGCTTTTACAGAAGAAGAAGGAGCCTTCGGCAACGAAGAAGTCTGCTGGGCCAAAAAGGCGGATGATTATTACTGTAATTGAAGCTATTGAAGAAACACCACCACCGGCCTCAGCGTCGAAGATAACACCTGTTGCCGAAGTTGCTACAACTACCGAAGCTGCTCCCACCGAAGCTGCAACTGCCGAAGCTTTAACGTCCGAAGATACAAATCTGGAGAGCACATTTTCTGATATTGATAAAATGCTTTTGAATATGGCCGTGGAAGAAGTTGCTGCAGCCGCCGAAGAGACCCTGGCCACAGTGCCTGGGAAAGGGAAGGAGATCGCCGAAGATACTTCGGAGGAAAAGGACTTCAATTTTCAAAACATAATTGGTCAAGAGTTATCTAAGGCTGAGAAAGAAGAGCTGAGAGATTATGCTATATCCTGTGGTTACAAACCAGGAACGTTGCTCTTCGGCGGTATTGACACGAAAGCTTAGGATGCCTCCGAGACCGAACTGGAGCAAAGGTTATCAGTACTTTGTCGAAGAGTATTGGTTTCCCGAAGCTTGAGGCCGACATCAGCCGCTACCGACGACAGCATATCGTTGGTAGTTTGTTCTATTCTAATTTCAAGGTAAATTTTTTCCTTTGGCTTTTCATTATCTTACGATGAAGGTAATTACTGATCAAAGTTATTTTGCACAGAGTATGCTATTAAGTAAATCCTTGAGGATGCAACAAGACCTCGAGGATAAGAAAACTGAGGTTATAATTGAAGGCTTGGAAAAGAAAATTAAAGATCATGAAGCCGCTCTTGAGAAAAAAGATTTTGTTCTTCAGACGATGGAGGGTTCACTGACAGAAGCCCAAGCCGAGATCGCCAGATTAAACAGTGAACTTCTCCTGAAATCAGAAAATTTTGAGCAAGAAAAGAGGAATTTCGATACGAAGCTTAAAGCCGAAGTAGAAAAGAGTTCAAATTTGCAGAAATCATTGAAAGAGCTTCAGAATAAATGCCTAGACTTCGGCACCCGATGCGTGCAACGGCTGAAGCAGGTCTTCAACTTAGTTGGAGCCAGTTCTGAGAAATTTGAACCTTCAGTTGAAGACCTGTCAGGCACCTTCGTACACATTGAGGGCAAAGTTGATGCACTTGATGAAGTTATAGCTGGGCATGGTGACTTCTATGCTCTTCTAGCTTCTCGGGGCACAACTGTTGCTTTCATGAAAACTGGTTGCACGCATGGGAAGATCGTCAATAGACCTAACTTCAGCTTATACCAGCAGATTTAACTGATATCCCCAACCTGGCCCGAAGCATAGGAAACAGATTCATAACACAAATCTGGACGAAGGGTGGGCGAAGCTTAGCTGGTGACGAAGCTCGAAGTCACCTCAAGCCGGTAATAAACTCATACCTGGTGCTTACCTTCTCCTTGAAACTTGAGTTTACCTTATAACGCTTTGTTATGTACAGGATGATGAAGCCGAAGAGCAATGATCCGAAGCTTGGCGGATAATGATGAAGTGATGAAGCTGAAGACACTGCTATAAAAAAGCTCTAGAAAAATTCTTGAATTAACCTTGTAAAAAATATTGTAATTTAGGAATCAGATACTACTCTGTAAATTTGTCCATACCTTGTAATATATTTTTACCTTTCCATCCATGTATAAACTGCTTTGATGTCGACGAAACTTGTATTTTTTGAGCCGAAGGCGAAAAACACCTTCCCTTCTTTTCGTACACAACGAAGCATAAATCTGCTTCTTTTTGCTCTCGCCGAAGCCTTGTCATTAGAGCCGAAGCAACTGTCTGTACTTTTATGATATGATGATGATCCTACAAATGTCTAAATGAATATATATGAATGCAATGAATGATGTGATGTATTGTGCAAATGAATGTCCATACACATGCTTACGAAGCCACATCCAGACTCTGCATTCCCTTAGGAACGACTGAAATCTCTTTGCCGTTTATTTTTCGGCTTCACCGGTTATTTTTCGGTGTAAGTTCTGCATCCCCTTAGGAACGTCTTTTGAACTTCTTCGCCTTCTATTTCGGCGGTATAAGTTCTGCATCCCCTTAGGAATGTCTTTTGAACTTCTTCGCCTTATATTTCGGCGGTATTTGGCTTTGCATTCCCTTAGGAACGACTTTTGAGCAGAAAACTTATGTTGCACTCCTTTAGGAACGACTTTTTGTAGCTTCGTCATGCTCTGCATCCCCTTAGGGACGACTTTTGAGCTTCTCCTTGGTTTTTTTCCTTTTATCTGCACTCGATGGTGCGTGATCAGATGTTACATTTTACATTCTTTTGGGGGATTTTGCTCTCGTAGAGCTGAATAAGAAAAAGAAAAATTACAAGCTATGGCCCCATTAAAAACCTTTCTCTCCCTTTGGAAAGGAAAAGGGTGCCATAGGAAAAAGTAGAAAAAGATTACATCAAATTACACATAATATCATCGAAGCTCATCCGCATTCCAAGATCTAGGAATGTCGTTGCCGTCCATATCCTTCAATCTGTAAGAACCGGACCTTGACGAAGATACCACCAGAAAAGGTCCTTCCCACTTCAGTTGTATTTTGTCTACTGTGTCCGGATTAGCCACTCTCCGAAGCACCAAATGCCTTGGTTTAATATTTTTCAGCCGAACTTTTCTATTGCGCCATTTTATTGTTTCAGCTTGATATTTATTGATATTCTCCACAGCCTGAAGTCTGGTCCCTTCTATAGTATCTTTTGCCACGTAATAATCAGCTTCGTCTTCTGCCAAAGCTGCTGTTCTTATTGACCCCGCTTTAGCTTCTTCTGGGTTATAGCTTCATCACCAAATAATAACTTGAACGTCGTAAAACCTGTTGATCTTGATATGGTTGTATTGTGGCTCCACACCACTTTAATCAACTCATCTGGCCACTTTCCTCTGGGCTGATTGAAGATTAGCTTCATTATTCCCGTCATTATAAAGCCATTTGCTCTTTCGACAAGTCTGTTTGACTCTGGATGCCTGACTGATGCAAAATGAATCTTCGTGCCAATTTGATCACATAATTTCTTGAAAGTTTCGGCATCAAACTATGTTCCATTGTCCACAGTTATAGCCTTCGGCACGCCGAAGCGACAAACAATGTTTTGCCAAAAGAATTTCTGGACTGTGACCGAAGTTATTGTGGCCAAAGGCTTCGCTTCAATCCACTTAGAAAAATATTTTACAGCCACCACAACATATCTTAAATTGCCTTGAGCTGGTGGAAGTGGGCCTAGCAAATCGAGGCCCCATCTTTGCAACGGCCAAGTGGGCTTTATTAGCTGAGTGAGAGATGAAGGTTGTTTCTGGTCTCTTGCATATTTTTGACAATTTTCACATTTTTGGACTAGCTCTGTTGCATCCGAAGCTGCCTTCGGCCAATAAAATCCTTGTCGAAACACTTTTCCCAGCAAGGGCCTAGACCCAATGTGAGATCCACACAGACCTGTGTGTATCTCTTTCATTAATTCAATACCTTCAGCTCTTGATAAACACTTGAGAAGTGGAGAATAGACTCCATGCTTATACAATTCCCCTTCTATTATCACATATGGTTTTGTCCTTGCCTCCATTCTCTTATTATAAGCTTCGTCATCTGAAAGACAATTACCTTGGAGGAAAGATATAATTTTAGTCCTCCAATCTTCACTATGTACTGGAGAAATAGTAAGCACTGCTCTCTCCATGAGTTCAATCGAAAGTGCCTTTATTGTTTCAAAAAATACTTCCGAAGGTAGAGGGAGCCCCTGAGCCGCCGATTTGGCTAGCAAATCTGCATGTTCATTTTCACCTCTTGGAATATTCTTGACAGAAAAACCTTCGAAAGAAGCCTCCAACCTTCGAACTGTATCCAGATATTTTTCAAGCTTCGGATCTCTTGCCTTGCTACTTTTGTCTACATTGCCAGAAATGACTTGAGAATCAGTTTTCAGGATGGCCCTTCTTATTCCCATTGCCCTTAACTTCCGAAGCCCCAATAGAATTGCTTCATACTCAGCAATATTATTTGTGCAACTGAAGTCAAGCTTGGCTGCATAACATGTTCTAACTTTTGAAGGTGCCACTAGGACAGCAGTCACTCCTGTACTGAAGGTTCCCCAGGATCCATCACAGAACACCGTCCAAGCTTCAACGTCTTTGTTTATTTCTTCTTCCTAAGCCCCTGGCGTCCAATTAGCGATGAAGTCTGCCAACGCCTGGGACTGAATTGAGGATCTATGCACATAGTCAATGGTGAATTCATTAAGTTCTGCAACCCATTTCCCAATCCTTCTTGTAGCTTCTCTGTTCCTCATAATGTCCTTCAGAGGCTGTGATGAAGGAACAATTATGCGATATGCTTGAAAGTAATGCTGAAGCTTTCTGGAAGCCATTAACACAGCATATAGCACCTTCTCCAATTTTGTATAATTTTTCTTTGATAGGCTTAAAACTTCGGAGACAAAGTACACTGGAGCTTGCTTTTTGACTTAGCCATCTAGCTTCTCCTGTACTAGTGCCGCACTCGCTGCAGAATGCGAAGCTGCAACATATAAGAGCAATGGAGCCCCTGTCGAAGGTGGAGTTAATGTTGTTAAATCAATCAAATACTGCTTCAACTCTTCGAAGGCTTTTTGCTGAGCTGGGCCCCATTGAAAGACTTCGGCTGACTTCAGTATTTCAAAGAATGGGAGATTTCTTTCTGCTGATCTAGATATGAATCTGTTTAATGATGCTAATCTACCTGCCAGCCGTTGAGCTCCTTTCTTTGTGCTTGGTGGTTCCATCCGAAGGATATCTTCAATCTTGCTTGGGTTGGCTTCAATTCCTTTCATTGATACTAGACAGCCAAGGAACTTACCCTTCTTTACCCCAAAAACACATTTTTCTAGATTCAACTTCAAACCAGCTTGCCTGAAGTTGGCAAATGTCTCTTGCAAATCAGCAATGTGATTTTCTTGCTTTTTGCTTTTAACTATAATATCATCAACATAGGTCAGCACATTCCTACCTATTTGAGAATGAAGGACTCTGGCTGTCATTCTGCTAAAGCTTCCTCCAGCATTTTTAAGCCCCTTAGGCATCCGAAGCTAGCAATATGTGCCACTGGGGGTTATGAAGCTAGTCTTCGGCTCATCTTCCTTCTTCATCCAGATTTGGTGGTAGCCTGAGTAACAATCTAATAGACTCATGAGCTCTGACGAAGCTGCTGCATCTACTAGAGAATCTATTCTTGGCAATGGGAACTCATCCTTTGGACAAGCCTTGTTAAGATCTGTAAAATCAATGCACATTCTCCATTTACCATTGGCCTTCTTCACCATAACAGTGTTAGCTAGACACTCTGGGTATTTGACCTCTCTGATAACGCCAGCGCTAAGAAGCCTCTTCACTTCGTTCCGAGCACCTTCAGCTTTGTCATCGGATATTTTCCGAAGCCTTTGTTTTCTTGGCCTGAAAGATGGATCCACATTGAGTGAATGCTCAATGACATCTCTGTTGACACTGCAAAGATCATTGGCTGACCAAGCAAAGACATCTTTTCCTGCTCTTCAGATAACTGAGACCCCAGCAGTACCTTTTGTTCTGCTATATCTTCATATAGAAGCATAGGCTTTGGCTGATCCGCCGAAGCAGCCTTCTCTCTTTTGTATCGATACTGCTCATAGGCTTCGGCTCCATCTATGTTATGGATTGCCTTTGAATCTGTCCAGTTTCCTTCGGCCTTCCTGGCAGCTTCTTGACTCCCATAAATAGCAATTGGCCCTTGTTCCGAAGGTATCTTCATGCATAGATATGCTGGATGAAGTATCACTTCGAAAGCATTAAGTGTCCCTCGACCAATGATTGCATTATAGGGATACTCCATGTCAACAATGTCAAAGACAACCTGTTCAGTCCTTGTGTTATGAACAAAGCCGAAGGTCACTGGCATTGTGATTTTGCCGACTGCTACAATCTGCCTTCCTCCGAAGCCACATAGAGGATGTGTAGCATCATGGATCTTATCCTCTAGTTCTTGCATCTGTCTGAAGGCCTTAGCAAATATGATATCTGCTACACTGCCTGTATCAACCAGAACATTATGGACCAGAAATCCCTTAATGACGCAAGATATGACCATAGCATCATTATGAGGGTAATCTTTGAGCTGAAGGTCCTCCTGGGAGAAGGTGATTGGGATGTGGGACCATTTTGACTTGATGAAGGGTCCCTGCACCCCAACATGCTGCACCCTTTTCTGTGCTTCCTTCTTTTGCTTTTTGTTAGCTGGCTCTGAACCTGAGCCGCCTATTATCAGAAACACCAGCTTCGTAGCCGAAGATGCTTCGGCTTGGTTGCTGAACGAAGCCATCAGCTCAAAAGTGGAAGTGAGTTCACCGGAGGTGGGCGCCAATGTTGGGGACTTGTTCTCAAATGCTATGAATTAAGAACAAGGCAACACAAAATGTTAAAGGTTAATGCCCTTCGTCCTTCGAAGCATTATTTCCCTCAGGATATAATGATCTTCAGACGAAGGTCATGAAGGACATACCTTCATCATCGCAGTATACGTTAATGAAAAAAGAAGCATGTGAAATATAAGAGACAACGTGAATAACATTATTAATTCAACTTTATTATATTATCATGGATAAACAGAAATAATATAGAATTACATTTGTACCTTCGACTTGACAGAAGGAGAAAGTACAAACGTGACGCACGAGCGAGTACAAGTCAGCGTGAATAGTATGGGGGTACTGTTCATCTATTTATAGACACATGACGCAGCCTGTGTGAAATTACATATATACCCTTTACAATCGATTACAATCATGACACAAACTATCATGGGTCAATCTGTCTTTTCATCTTTAAGTCGGTGCAACCCTTCGTATCAAGGCATGTTGTCATGCCGAAGTTCCATGGAAGGTAGCTTCAGCGTTATTTCTGTGCTGATCTTCCGAAGGTGTTTCTTCTTACAGGACCTTCGGCTACGAAGTAGACCCCCAACACCGTTGATTAAGGAGAAAGCTCACTCGGTCTAGGTGACCGTTTGAGACAGGGAAAGGGTTGAAAGAGACCCGGTCTTTGTGACCACCTCAACGGGGAATAGGTTCTTTGGAACCGAACCTCGGTAAAACAAATCACCGTGTCATCCGCTCTATTTCTTTGGTTGATTTGTTTCCACCCTATCTTTTGGACTCGGTTTTATTTCTAACGCTAACCCTGGCTTGTAGTTGTTCTTAAAGTTTGTAAATTTTCAGTTTCCGCCTATTCACCCCCCTCTAGGCGACTTTCAATTGGTGTCAGAGCCTGATGCTTCATTAAAGTCTAACCACTCAAAGTGATGTCGGGAGATCACACCAAGAGGGAAATCGTGACCGGCGGCAACAAGTCTGCAAGCTCGGGAGAACCCATTCGAGGGAGTCCGGCCACAAGAATAAGGAGGAATCCTCTTCCTCCATCAAGTCACAACGGAGAGGTGACAAAAAGAAGAAGATGAAAAAAGTGGTCTACTACGAGACCGACTCTTTGTCACCCTCCACCTCCGGCTCCGAATCAGCCTCCGTCACTTCTAAGAGCCATGAGCGCAAGAAGTATAGTAAGATGCCCCTCCGCTATCCTCGCATTTCCAAACGCACTCCATTACTTTCTGTTCCCCTAGGCAAACCACCATTTTTGATGGTGAGGATTATTGTATGTGGAGTGATAAAATGAGGTATCACCTAACCTCACTCCACAAAAGCATATGGGATATTGTTGATTATGGAGCACAGGTACCGAAGGTAGGGGACAAGGACTATGATTCGGACGAGGTCAACCAAATTCGACACTTTAACTCCCAAGCCACAACTATACTCATCGCCTCCTTGTGTGGAGAGGAGTATAATAAGGTGCAAGGGTTAAAGATGACCAAAGAAATTTGGGACGTCCTCAAAACGGCGCATGAAGGGGACGAGGTGACCAAGATCACCAAACGGGAGACGATCAAGTGGGAGCTCGATCGATTCATCCTCAACCAAGGGGAGGAGCCACAAGCCATGTACAACCGGCTCAAGACCTTGGTCAACCAAGTGCGCAACCTCGGGATCACCAAGTGGGATGACCATGAAATGGTCAAGGTTATTCTAAGATCACTTGTTTTTCGCAATACTACACAAGTTCAATTAATACGTGGTGATCCTAGATATAAGCTAATGTCTTCCGAGGAAGTTATAGGGAAGTTTGTGAGCTTTGAGTTGATGTTCAAAGGCTCCAAACAAATCGTCGAGCAAGGCGCCTCCTCCACACCCGAGGTGCAACCCGTCGCATTCAAAGCGACGGAGGAGAAGAAAGAAGAGTCTACATCAAGTAGGCTCCCCATCGACGTCTCCAAGCTCGACAATGAGGAAATGGCGCTCATCATGAAGAGCTTCCGCCAAATCCTCAAGCAAAGGAGGGGGAAGGATTATAAACCCCGCTCCAAGAAAGTATGCTACAAGTGTGGTAAGCCCGGTCATTTCACTGCTAAATGTCCTATGTCTAGTGATAGTGACAGGGGCGACGACAAGAAGGGAAAGAGGAAGGAAAAAGAAGTACTACAAGAAGAAGAGCGGCGATGCCCACGTGTGTCGGGAATGGGACTCCGATGAGAGCTCCACCGACTCATCCTCCGACGAGGATGCCGCCAACATCGCCATCAACAAGGGCCTCCTCTTCCCCAACGTCGGCCACAAGTGCCTCATGGCAAAGCACGACAAAAAGAAGGTAAAATCTAGAGCCTCCACTAAATATACAACATCTAGTGATGAAGGTAGTTCTAGTGAAGATGAGGATGATTTGCTTAGTCTTTTTGCCAACTTAAACATGCAACAAAAAGAAAAATTGAATGAATTGATAGGTGTGATTCATGAGAAGGATGAATTCTTGGATAGCCAAGAGGAATTCCTTATTAAGGAGAACAAAAAGCATGTTAAGGTGAAAAATGCTTATGCTCAGGAAATAGAGAAATGTGAAAAATTAACTAGTGAGCTTAGCATTTGCCATGACACTATCTTCAACCTTAGAATTGAAAATGCTAATTTGATCGCTAAGGTTGAAAAGAGAAATGTTTGTGATGATTCAATTGCCAATCTTAAAAATGATAATGCTAGTTTAATTGCTAAGATTGATAAATTGAATGAATCACTTTCTAGCCTTAAGATTGAGAATGATAAACTAATTTCTAATGCTAAGGATTTAAATGTTTGCAATGTTTCTATTTCCTATCTTAGAGATGAAAATGCCATGCTAAAATCTAAGATAGATAAATTAAAATCTTGCAAACCCTCTACATCCACTGTTGATCATGTTTCTATTTGCATGAGATGTAGAGACATTAATGTTGATGCTATCCATGATCACCTAGCTTTAATTAAAGAAAAAAAATGATCACATAGCTCAACTAACTGCTAAAATTAATGAGCATGAGATAGAAAATGAAAAAAATTAAATTTGCTAGGAGTATGCTCTATAATGGGAGACACCCTGGCATTAAGGATGGCATTGGTTTCCAACAGGGAAGCAATGTCAAACTTAATGCCCCTAAAAGATTGTCTAACTTTGTAAAGGGCAAGGCTCCCATGCCTCAAGATAACGAGGGTTACATTTTATATCCTGCTGGTTATCCTGAGCATAAGATTAGGAGAATTCATGCTAGGAAGTCTCATTCTGTTTCTCGCCATGCATTTATGTATAAGAATGAGGCATCTAGCTCTAGGCATTCTACTCATGTTAAAATGCCTAAAAAGAAATCTCTTGTTGCATCAAATGATCATAATGTTTCATTTAAAACTTTTGATGCATCCTATGTTTTAACTAACAAATCAGGCAAAGTAGTTGCCAAATATGTTGGGGGGCAAACACAAGAGATCAAAGACTTGTGTTTGGGTACCCAAGGTGCTTGTTTCTAATGTGAAAGGACCCAAGACCGTTTGGGTACCTAAGAACAAGGCCTAAACTTGTTTTGTAGGTTTATGCATCCGGGGCCTCAAGTTGGATCATTGATAGCGGATGCACAAACCACATGATAGGGGAGAAAAGAATGTTCTCCTCTTACGAGAAAAACGATGATCCCCAAAGAGCTATCACATTCGAGGATAGAAATCAAGGTTTGGTCAAAGGACTTGGTAAAATTTCTGTATCTCCTGACCATTCTATTTCCAATGTTTTTCTTGTAGATTCTTTAGATTATAACTTGCTTTCAGTTTCTCAATTATGCAAAATGGGTTACAACTGTCTTTTTATGGATATAGATGTTACTGTCTTTAGAAGAAGTGATGATTCAGTAACATTTAAGGGAGTATTAGAGGGTCAGCTATACTTGGTTGATTTTAATAGAGCTGAACTCGATACTTGCTTAATTGCTAAGACTAATATGGGTTGGCTCTAGCATCACCGACTAGCCCACGTTGGGATGAAGAATCTTCACAAGCTTCTAAAGGGAGAACACATTTTGGGACTAACAAATGTTCATTTTGAGAAAGACAGGGTTTGTAGCGCATGTTAAGCAGGGAAGCAAGTTGGTACCCATCATCCACACAAGAACATCATAACGACTAACAGGCCACTTGAGCTACTCCACATGGATCTATTCGGCCCGATAGCTTACATAAGCATCGACGGGAGTAAGTATTGTCTTGTAATTGTGGATGATTATTCTCGCTTCACTTGGGTATTCTTTTTGCAGAAAAAATCACAAACCCAAGAGACCTTAATGGGATTCTTGAGACGGGCTCAAAATGAGTTCGGATTAAGGATCAAGAAAATAAGAAGCGACAATGGGATGGAGTTCAAGAACTCACAAATTCAAGGTTTTCTTGAGGAGGAGGGCATCAAGCATGAGTTCTCTTCTCCCTACACACCTCAGCAAAATGGTGTAGTGGAGAGGAAGAATAGAACTGTTGGGGGCCTGCTTCATCGTCGAAGGTCCCATAAGAAGAAACACCTTTGGAAGATTGACACAAAGCCGAAGCTATCAATCAAAGGACTTCGGAGTACATTTCCAAATGCACCGACTTAAAGATGAAATGACCAATTGACCCGTGATAACTTGTATTATGATTGTAAACCTTTGTAAAGGACATGAATGTAATTTCTCATAGGCTGCGTCCTGTGCCTATAAATAGATGAACAGTACCCCTGTACTGTTCACGCTATCTTGTATTCGCTCGTGCGCAACGCTTGGATTTTTTTCCTTCTGTCAAATCGAAGGTATAAATGTGATTAAACATTGTATTTAAATACTTGAATTTATATAATGAAGATATGTGAGTAATGCTATATGATTGTTCATGTTACCTCTCATGTCTCATATGCTTTGTCTCTCATTATCACTTACCATGATGATGAAGGTACGTCCTTCACGACCTTCGTCCGAAGATCGTTATATCCTAAGGGAAATAATGCTTCGAAGGACGAAGGATATTAACTTTTAACACTGTGTTGCCTTGTTCTTGATTCATAGAATTTGAGAACAAGTCCCCAACATTGGCGCCCACCTCCGGTGAACTCACTTCCACTTTTGAGCTGATGGCTTCATCCAAAACCCAAGCTGAAGCTGCTTCGACTATGAAGATGGTGCTCCCGATAACAGGCGGTTCATGTTCAGAACCGGCCAATAAAAAGCAGAAGAAGGAGACTCAGAGAAGGGTGCAGCTTGTTGGGGTGCAGGGACCCTTCATCAAGTCAAAATGGTCCCACATCCCAATCACCTTCTCCCAGGAGGACCTTCAGCTCAAGGATTACCCTCACAATGATGCTATGGTTATATCTTGTGTCATCAAGGGATTTCTGGTCCACAATGTTCTGGTTGATACAGGCAGTGCAGCGGATATCATATTTGCTAAGGCCTTCAGACAGATGCAAGAGCCAGAGGACAAGATTCATGATGCTACACACCCTCTTTGTGGCTTCGGAGGAAGGCAAATCGTAGCACTTGGCAAAATCACAATGCCAGTGACCTTCGGATTTGTCCACAACACAAGGACTGAACAGGTTGTGTTTGATATTGTTGACATGGAATACCCCTACAATGCAATCATTGGTCGCGGGACACTTAATGCTTTCGAAGCAATTCTTCATCCAGCATACCTATGCATGAAGATACGTTCAGAACAAGGGCCTATTGCAATTCATGGAAGTCAGGAAGCTGCTAGAAAGGCTGAAGGAAATTGGACGGACTCAAAAGCTATCCACAATATAGATGGAGCTGAAGCTTGTGAGCAGTACAAGTACAGAAGAGAGAAGGCTACTTCGGCTGATTAGCCGAAGCCCATGCTTCTATGTGAAGACATAGCACAACAGAAGGTATTGCTGGGGTCTCAATTATCTGAAGAGCAAGAAAAAACTTTGATAAGGTTTTTATTCAACAACAAATATGTTTTTGCATGGTCGGCCAATGATCTCTGTGGAGTCAACAGGGATGTCATTGAACATTCGCTCAATGTCGATCCATCCTTCAGGCCCAGAAAGCAAAAGCTTCGGAAAATGTCTGATGATAAAGCCGAAGGTGCTCGGAATGAAGTAAAAAGACTTCTCAGTGCTGGTGTCATCAGAGAAGTCAAATATCCAGAGTGGCTAGCCAATATTGTTATGGTGAAGAAGGCCAATGGCAAATGGAGAATGTGTATTGATTTCACGGATCTCAACAAGGCCTGTCCGAAGGACGAATTTCCATTACCAAGGATAGACTCTCTTGTGGATGCAGCAACTTCTTCAGAACTTATGAGTCTTCTGGATTGCTACTCAGGATATCATCAAATATGGATGAAGAAGGAGGATGAGCCGAAGACTAGCTTCATAACTCCAAGTGGAACCTATTGCTATCTTTGGATGCCTGAGGGGCTCAAAAATGCTGGAGGCAGTTTCAGCAGGATGACGGCCAAGGTCCTTCATTCCTAGATAGGCAGAAACGTGCTAACATACGTTGATGATATCATAGTAAAAATCACGAAGCAAGAAAATCATATCACTGATCTGCAAGAAACATTTGCTAATTTCAGACAAGCTAGCCTGAAATTAAATCCTGAAAAGTGTGTCTTTGGAGTGAAGAAGGGCAAGTTCCTTGGCTGTCTGGTTTCGACGAAGGGGATTGAAGCTAACCCAAGCAAGATCGAAGCTATCCTTCGAATGGAACCACCGAGCACAAAGAAGGGGGCCCAACGGTTGGCAGGAAGACTAGCTTCATTAAATAGATTTATATCTAGATCAGCAGAAAGAAACTTGCCATTCTTTGAAAGCCTTCGAAGAGCTGAAGCAATACTTGATTGATATAACAACATTAACTCCACCTGCGCCAGGGGCTCCATTACTATTGTATGTGGCAGCTTCGCACTCTGCAGTGAGTGCGGCGCTTGTGCAGGAGAAATTCGAAGGACAAATCAAAAAGCAAGCCCCAGTATACTTTGTCTCTGAAGTTCTAAGCTTATCAAAGAAAAATTATACAGAATTGGAGAAGGTGTTGTATGCTGTATTAATGGCCGCCAGGAAGCTTCGACATTATTTTCAAGCATTCCATTTAATTGTTCCTTCGTCACAGCCTCTGAAGGACATCATGAGGAACAGAGAAGCTACTGGAAGGATTGGAAAGTGGGCTGCGGAACTCAACGAATTCAGCATTGATTATGTGCATAGATCCTCGATTCAGTCCCAGGCGCTAGCAGACTTCATCTCTGATTGGACGCCAGGGGCTCAGGAAGAAGAAGCAAGTAAAGAAGCCGAAGCTTGGACGATGTTCTATGACGGTTCTTAGGGAACCTTCGGGGCAGGTGCGGCTGCTGTCTTAGTTGCACCTTCAAAGTCAGAACATGTTATGCAATAAAGCTTGATTTCAACTGCACAAATAATATTGCTGAATACGAAGCTTTGCTTTTGGGGCTTCGGAAATTAAAAGTAATGGGGATAAGAAGGGCGGTCCTTAAAACCGATTCCCAAGTTATTTCTGGCCATGTTGACAAGAGTTGCTGGGCAAGAGACCCGAAGCTTGAGAAATACCTCGACACAGTTCGAAGGCTTGAAGCTTCTTTCGAAGGGTTTTCTGTCAAGAATATTCCACGAGGAGAAAACGAGCATGTTGATCTGCTAGCCAAGTCAGCAGCACAGGGGCTGCCCCTACCTTCGGAAGTATTCTTTGAAACAATAAGAGCACCTTCGGTGGAACTTCTCGAAAGAGCAGTGCTCACTATATCTCCTGTTCATAGTGAAGATTGGAGGACTGAGATTATATCTTTCCTCCAAAGTAATTGCCTTTCAGATGACGAAGCTTATAATAAGAGAATGGAGGCAAGAACAAGACCATATGTAATAATAGAAGGGGAGTTATACAAACATGGAGTCTGCTCTCCACTTCTCAAGTGTCTATCCAGAACCGAAGGTATAGAGCTGATGAAGGAAATACACGCAGGCATGTGTGGATCTCATATTGGATCTAGACCTTTGCTGGGGAAGGTCTTCAGACAAGGATTTTATTGGTTGAAGGCAGCTTCAGATGCAGCGGATCTGGTTCAAAAGTGTGAAAATTGTCAAAAATGTGCAAGGGACCAGAAACAACCTTCGTCGCTAACCCAATTAATACAACCAACTTGGCCATTGCAGAGATGGGGCCTGGATTTTGTTGGGGTCCTTCGTCTTCCGAAGGTCCTCAAAAACATGATTTAACAATGTTTTTGGAGTGTAATACATGAACAGGTACCTTCGGACTCGGATCAGAACCACAGTGTGCGAAGCACAAAGAATACGAAGGTTGAAGCAGCGCCGAAGCTACGCGCAAGGGAGCTTCGGCATGACAGCAGAAAAGGGAACCGACTTAAAAGGGAAAAGGCTATTTAGACCTTGATGGATCACTATAGAGTCATTAGCAAATGTAAAGGGCATGGGTGTAATTTTACATGGGCTGCGTCCCGTGCCTATAAATAGATGAACAGTGCTCCCGTACTGTTCACGCTGACTTGGCATTTGCTTTTGCGTCACGCTCATACCTTTGCTGTCTATCAAGTCGAAGGTACCAAATGTAATTCAATATTGTCCTTATGTTGATTTGCATTTATATAATGAGAAATATATGTATGATAATGTTGTTGTTCACATTATTTCTTATGCTTTACATGCTTCATTCGTTGTTAATAATCATACATTTATGTATGAAGAATTCATGAAGGTATGCCCTTCATGACCTTCGTCCAAAGATCATTATAACCTTAGGGAAATAATGCTCTGAAGGACGAAGGGTATTAACGTTTAACATTTTATGTTGCCTTGTTCTTGATTCATAGTATTTGAGAACAAGCAGCCAACATTGGCGCCCACCTCCGGTGAACCCTTTTCTACCACCTTCGGCAAGCACTGACCTTCGCCATGCCACCGAAGAAAGCTTCAGCGACAGGGGCTGCCGCTCTGCAGCCACTAGACCCAAACCAGGAGACCCTTTCTCTCCGAGAGGCCCGAAGCCAGAAGAGGAAGGCCACTAGTCCAACACTCCAGGAGGAGGAGATGGACCAAGAAATCAGAAACATGGAGATGCTTCATCAACAAGTACAAAGGAAGAAGGAGAAAATGGCCCAGCTAGCTGATCTTCAAAGGCAGATTGACGAAGCCACTGAAGAAGTACGCCATCTTGCTCAGGATGAACAAGAGCGAAGGCCCCAACATAGGGAGCTTCACCAAGACGGCTTCTTCAACGAGGATGGATGGTATGATGATTTTAATCATGATACCTTTACCTTTGACGCTGCTTCTCCCTTGGCGGCAGAGCTGTAGGCTATCCCATGGCCTCCATCATACAAGCCACCTCAGCTCCCCATGTATGATGGGCATTCAGACCCGAAGCAGTTTTTGATGAGTTATGAAGCAACTATATCTTCATACGGAGGCAATGCAGCTGTCATGGCCAAGTCCTTCGTCATGGCAGTTAAGAATGTGGCTCAAACGTGGTATTCTTCTCTTCGGCCAGGGACTATTACTTCATGGCAGAAGCTCAAGGACATGCTGGTGACAAGTTTCCAGGGCTTTCAGACGAAGCCAGTCACAGCTCAGGCTCTGTTTCAATGCACGCAAGATCATGAGGAGTATCTCCAGGCATACGTCCGAAGGTTCTTGCATCTGAGAGCACAAGCGCCTACAGTGCCCAATGAAATTGTCATTGAGGCCATGATCAAGGGGCTTCGTCTAGGACCTACTGCCCAGTATTTTGCTAGAAAGCCTCCACAGAATTTGCAGAAGCTGCTTCAAAAGATGGATGAATACATCCGGGCTCACAATGACTTTCGCCAAAGAAGGGAGGAAGCCTACAGGTTCTCTGAGATGACCAGGGGCTTCGAAGGAAGAATCCACCCAAGGCATGTCAGGTCAATCCACTCCACCCAGAATGACGACAGAGGAAGTCAGCAGCAGAAGCCACAATATTCCTCGCAAGCTTCGGGGCAGCAACAAAGCTATTTTCGGCCGCCAGCTCCAAGAGGCAGAGGCGCCAGGGGCTTCGGAGGAAGGTTTGGGGATCAGCCTAGGAAAATTTATTGCTTATTCTGTGGTGAGGACAAGGGCCATACTACAAGGATGTGCCATGTCACCATTCAGAAACAAAAGGAAATAGCAGAAGCCGCAGCTCAGCAGAACCAGCCGAAGCAGGTCATGCACACTGCTTCGTATCACTCACCCTACATACCAGAGTATGTGGGTAACCATCCTGCAGCTTCTGTTGCTTCGGCTAGGCAGCCACAGGCATCTTGGCCACAACCTCCACTTCCACAACCACTACAACCTGCATATTCACGAGGCCAGCAGCCAGAAGGGAGCCATCATACCCATCAGCAGCGAGATTTCAGGGAGGAGTCCGAAGCTCGCACAGTCAACAGTACTGTGCCAGAATCGAAACATATCTATTGAGAGATATCCTACCCCTGAAAGAGTTTTTACATTCATTGCCATTTTCTTTTTTAATAAGGAACAATTATTGTAAGCTTAGTTTTCTTGCTATTTTTCAATTCCTTGTAATAACTTCGTTCTTGCCATAGTGAAATATGTTTTCCCCATAGATTCACGAAGTCCAAAATCTGCTGAAGCTCAAAAGTCGTTCCTAAGGGAATGCGAGGCTAAAAATCACATTGCAAGTATCACCAAAGCTACAAAAAGTCGTTCCTTAGGAACGCAGTGTAGGTTTGCCGAAGCTACAAAATGTCGTTCCTAAGGGAGCGCAGTGTAAGTTTTCTGCTCAAAAGTTGTTACAAAGGGAATGCAGAGCCAAATACCGCCGAAATATAAGGCGAAGCGCGAAAAGTCAATGCGAATACCGCCGAAATAGAAGGCGAAGAAGTTCAAAAGACGTTCCTAAGGGAATGCAGAACTTACAACAAAAAGTCAGCGCTGATACACCGAAAAATAAGCGGTGAAGCCGAAAAATAAGCGGCAAAAAGATTGTGTATTCCACTATGGGGATGTGAGTGTGTGTCTTCGGCATAAACATCATTTCGCATAACAAACATCGAATATTACAGACTTAGTTCAGCAAATATTACATTAATATCATAAAAATGTTTTTACAATATCTACTCTTCTTCCTTCAGAACTTTTTCAGCAGCTTCGGTTAGCAGCTTGGTAACAACTTCATCCACAATAGCTTCGGTCGTATTGATAATCTCTATTGTCTTCTCTATTTCTGGGTCGGCTAGTGGATTGAAGGGCTCTGGGGGGGAGATAGTTCAGCTGCGGTAGAAGACATAAATTAATTCGAAGTCATAAAGATAAACAACAAACTTAAAAGCCATTAAATAATACCTATCCGTCTTTCGAGTTCCGCAGCTTTTTTAGCTGCTTTTGTTGCTTCTCAGGCGTCATGAATGTCTTTTTCGCTCTTCTTCATTATTTCATGGGCCATCCCTCGGCCGCCATTTTCCCAGGTGTCAGTGAAAATTTTTCCACCTATTAAGCTTGCCTCGGCTGAGGGGTCCTTCGTATCATCAATGGAGAAGGCAGCTTCGGCCTGAGCTAAGGTTTTAACATGCTCGCAACCTGACTTCTCCAATATAGCTGCAACTCCCCTTGCACCAGAGAAGGCACAAACGTCCCCGTGGTCACTCAAAATCTCTTCAAAGGCTTCGGCCTCAGTGCTGATCCACTCAATTACGCCCTCAGGATCACCCAGTATGAAGTTGTCTTCGCTTGAGAACGCGCCTACATTGGCGAAGCTAGTCTTTATCTTTTTTACACACTCCATAGATTTTTTTAAAACATCTTTCTTTTGATGAGCGAAGTTCTACAGCTGTTTTTTCACAATAATTTTTCCAATAATCACTGGCATCTCGTTCAGCTTCGGCAACAACACATTTTAATTTGGCTTCAGCCAGTTGCTTTTGAAGGTTTTCAATCTCATTCCTTTGGATTTCAGATTGAGCCTTGAAGTTAGCTTCATCCCCTTTACTTTGTCCACCAATGTAAGTAGAATTTCGTCTTTTTCAAGGCTTCGTTTCTCAGCTTGATAACCTCTATTCGAAGGTTGTTGAGAGCAATAGTGCAGCTCTCATCTTCAGCATTCTTTTGCGCCCTTAAGGCGTTGCTAAGTATTAAGCCCTGTACGAAAGAATGGATGGATTAATATAAGAACAAAAGACATTCAAAATTCATAAACCTCCAAATTCACAATTTTCGTACCTTCAGACTGTTGTATGCAAGGCTATCTGCAAGATCGTCCTTCGTCATGGCACAGAGGCCAACTTCGAGCTTCGGAAAGCCCATACTTCTGGCCATCTCCTGGCAGACAGATAATTCTTTGTTGTCTGGCAGGCAATACAAGAAGTCATCTTCGTCTGTACCATTAAACACTAGGGCCCCTTTCGAATACTTCAGTTTTTGGGCATAGTGTTTGGCTTCAAAAATTTCTTCTTCAGATAATCTTTTTCCCGAAGCATGTCGAATGATATAATCAGGATCTTCGGAAGGTGCTTCGGGAGCAGGGTTTCAGCTTCTTTGCCCATATTCCTCTCAAAAGCTATATCAGTATTTGGAGGTACTTCTTCGGCCCCTTGCTCGGCTGTGGCAAGCTTCGTCTCAGCAGGCATTGTGGGTTCGGCTTCGGGCCTAGCCTCAATTGCTGCAGTTTTGCCCTTTATCTGCCTAGTATCAGCTTCAGCCTGCGCCTCTGCACTTTTGGCAACCTTCTTTATGGGAGAGGGGTGTTTGGAGTCTGTTGTTTCCAAAATGTCTAAAACATTTACCATCCTTTTCTTTCTAGGGGTCATTGCAGAACTTTTTTCTGCCTTCAGCACTGTTGCTTCTGCTGAAGGACTTAGAATCTCGGGCATCTTTGTTGCTTCTTCAGTTTTTGATCTTTTAGCCTCACCTTCGTCAACCCTTGCCTTCGGCACTACAGTCGGCTCTTCGATCTTCTGCGTGGAAGGAGCAGGTTTTTTCGTTGCAGTAACTGAAGAAGTTTCCCCGCCATATTCAGGCACTGTGGCCGGTTCAATGTAGCGCGGTCGGTGGGTAAGGACCTTCAATTTTTTCCTCTTCGGCGCAGGCTCGCTTGGAACAGCCGAAGCAGCAACCTTTCCAGAGGTTGAACCCTTTCTTTTCTGCCCTCGTGGCGGGTAGCGATAGTCAGGGTACACAAATCCAATAGCATCAAAAACCCTATTTAGTCTTTTCTTTTTTCGGCTCCCAAAGGCCGCAGATAGTGCATTATCTTCAGACTTGGAGTATGCTCCAAGTAGCTCATCACTAGTATTTTCAACGCACTTCAGCCAGTCATCATCTGGTTCGACAAATTGGTCTCCAAACCTGAAGGTATATTTCAATCGAACCAGACCACCTTCGCTAGGGATAGTGATGGTTTCTTTTGGCATTTCCCAGTTGTCTATCAGTGGCCATATCCTGTAGGCTACATGTTCTTGAACTAAGTCTCTTGTCCCAATAAAAGCGTAAATTGTGCTGAAGGCCCTTTGGCATGCTTCGGCTGCCTCATCAATCTCTACCTTTGGCTTTCGGAGGCCGAAGCGGGACCAGATGGAGCGCATGATGATTTCTTTAATATCTTCTCTCACCTTCAAATCATTTTTCATGTAAAACCACTCTTCCATCCAGGCCCCGGGCCATCTCTTCTGAAAAGTTGGCACTGGGTAGCTTGAGCCAGAGCGAGCAACGAAGCTATAGCAACCAAAATTGTTATGATACTGTTCTTTACCCTAGGGCTTCATCTCATACGAAAGGTCATGCATACTGCAAAAATATTTTGCACTTGGCTCTAGGCTTTGACTTCTCACAGCCCAGACTAAGATCCCCATTCTAATAATTGCTTCAGGAGTGATCTGGTGAAGGAAAATCTGGTATGTCTTTAAAACTTCAACAACAAATCTGCTCAACGGGAACCGAAGCCCACCTTTGAAGAAGCTTCGGTAGATCACAACTTCGTTTTCTTGGGAGCAGGAACGGCCCTATCTACGTCAGCCCTCACAACAGACATATCTCGAAAATACCTTCCTCTCATATTATCAAGATGACTCTGTTTGATAGTTGATTTCCCAAAGACTGCATGACTTGGTCGCCAGGGTTGATCTTCAGAGTCTTCGCCTCCACTTTCCGCATCATAGTTGTCGCTGTCATCAGTTTCTTTAGATAAGCCTTCTAGAATCTCCTTAGTGATCTTTTCTGTATTTGTCTTTGCTATTGACTCAACAAATTCGGCAGTCTTCTCCTCAAGGAGCTTCTCCTCTTCGCTCAGCTTCGTCTCAGCAACAACTTTTTTGTCTTGAGACATCTATTCTTCGGGAATGGTGAGAATGTGTCCTTAAAGCCGAAGCTTAGAAAGTCTACAAAACCAAGCAAGCGTTGGTAGGCAAGAGCTAAAAAATTGAGCAAGTAAAGCAGGCGGCAGATAGCGTACCAAATGTGCTCGGGGTGAGTCCCTATTTATACGCCCAGTGCGTTCCAAATTGGAGGGCCCCGTCTGTCATCGACTGTTGCTATTCTAGCAAAGGGAAGGTGTTTTTTCGGACCTTCGGCTTAAGGCCTTCGTCCATATCGCAATTTGAATTCGTTATTCTAACAAATTAATATTGCGAGGGGCTACTGTTGGGGGCCTTCGTCTTCCGAAGGTCCTCAAAAACATGATTTAACAATGTTTATGGAGTGTAATACATGAACACGTACCTTCGGACTCGGATCAGAACCACAGTGTGAGAAGCACAAAGAATACGAAGGTTGACGCAGCGTCGAAGCTACGCGCAAGGGAGCTTTGGCATGACAGCAGAAAAGGGAACCGACTTAAAAGGTAAAAGGCTATTTAGACCTCGATGGATCACTATAGAGTCATTAGCAAATGTAAAGGGCATGGGTGTAATTTTACATGGGCTGCGTCTCGTGCCTATAAATAGATGAACAGTGCTCCCGTACTGTTCACGCTGACTTGGCATTTGCTTTTGCGTCACGCTCGTACCTTTGCTGTCTATCAAGTCAAAGGTACCAAATGTAATTCAATATTGTCCTTATGTTGATTTGCATTTATATAATGAGCAATATATGTATGATAATGTTGTTGTTCACATTATTTCTTATGCTTTACATGCTTCATTCGTTGTTAATAATCATACATTTATGTATGAAGAATTCATGAAGGTATGTCCTTCATGACCTTCGTCCAAAGATCATTATAACCTTAGGGAAATAATGCTCCGAAGGACGAAGGGTATTAACGTTTAACATTTTATGTTGCCTTGTTCTTGATTCATAGTATTTGAGAACAAGCAGCCAACAGATTTATTAGGTCCACTTCCACCAGCACAAGACAATTTAAGATATGTTGTGGTGGCTGTCGAGTATTTTTCCAAGTGGATTGAAGCAAAGCCTTTGGCCACAATAACTTCGGTCACAGTCCAGAAATTCTTTTGGCAAAACATTGTTTGTCGCTTTAGCGTACCTGAAGGAAACGGGTGACGCCTAAAAGGGGGGTGAATTAGGACTTCTAAAACTTTCACTAAACTAGGCCACAATTAAATCCCTAGAGCAAAACCTATGCAAATAATCAAACTAGAATGTGCAAACTAGGTTGTGTCTAAGTGTTGCTATCTCTACCACAATGGTTAAGTTTTAATCTACACTAGATAATTATGAATACAAGATTGAAACTTAAATGCTTAATATAAATGCGGAATCTTAAAGAGCAAAGTAGAGAAGCAAACTCTCGTGGATGACGCCGGTATTTTTACCGAGGTATCCGGAACCACGCAAGGTTCCGACTAATCCTCGTTGGTGCCCCAACGCAAAGGGAAGCCCACGCGAGGGCCAAGCACCTCGGTCGAGTAACTCCGTAGAGAGACGTGGGCCTTCTCCACACGCAAGTGGTGCTCCGCTTCCAGCTCCTCTCGGATGCTCCCCGTCGTCTCCACTATCGAGCTTCCGGCCGAAACGCCGCGGGCCTCGTTCCCTCCGTACACGGTGGCGGCCGTGACACAAACACGGTTGTCACGGTCTCGCAAAACTCTCGCCCCACTCGGTACAATTACAACGGCCCGCACAAGAGCCGAGGGGTTGTGAGGTTTATCTAAACTCACTCAACAATCTAGGGTTCACCTAGAGCAAGTGCTAAAGCGGTCTAACTAACCTAAGCACTTCGCAAAGCACCTACGCTAATCACCGAGTGATTCTATTAAGCACTTGGGTGTAAGAGCACTTGGGAATATCTACTATATGCCTTGGTATGTTGCTTGGGCTCCTACACTTGAGAATGGCCGGTTGGGGTGGTATTTATAGCCTTCAATCCCCAAACTAGTCGTTGGACAGAAAGCAGCAGCTTTCTGTCGTCGGGTGCAGCGGACAGGCACTGTGCAGTGTCCGGTGCACACCACGTCAGCCGACCGTTGGCGTCTGTAGCAGTCGACCGTTGGATCCGACCATTACCGTCTGTCCGGTGCACACCGGACAGTCCGGTGCCGACTGTCCGGTGCTACACCCCGAGGGCGCCTGTCTGTGGCCCCTCTGCGCAGACTGTCCTGTTGTCCCACCGGACAGTCCGGTGCACACCAGACATGTACTGTTCACTGTCCGGTGCGCCACCAGGCGCTGGCTGACAGCCCTCTTCTAGGATTTCTTCGTTGATTCCTTTGGGCTTCTTTTGTTCTTGAGTCTTGGACTACTATGCATCTTTTTATGTCTTCTTTTGAGGTGTTGCATCCTCATTGCCTAGGTCCAATCCTCATCGCATCCTATGAACTACAATTATAAACATTAGTCCACAGATTGTGTTAATCATCAAACACCAAAACTCAAATGGCCAAATGGCCTGGGGTCTATTTTCCTTACAATCTCCCCCTTTTTGGTGATTGGTGACAACACAACCAAAGCAAGCAAATAATACAAGTATTTGAATGTAAATATGCAATCTACTTGCTAGGATGCATGATTGTCCCCACAATGTGATATTATGGACTTAAGCCTCCCCCTAACTCCATAATTCACTTACTTCCTATTTTGGACCAAATAACCAAAACCACTTGAAAAGCCACTTGAAGAATTAAAATTTTAAATTGGTGGTGTTTGGTGTTTGATACATTTTTCATTGCTTTGGTCCCTAAACTTCTCCCCCTTTGGCATCAACCACCGAAAAGGAAGACATTAAAAGCATGTAGGAAGTAAAGAATTGCCCTCAGAAGATTACTCCCCCTAAATGAATATTCTCTTTTAGAAAGAATTTTCTCCCCCATTAAGAGACGAAGAGAAACTCCCTCTGACAGAGATCTTCTACTTAGGAAAAAGCATGTGAGAAATAGAGGTGCAAGTCATGATTTGAAAAAACTAACTTCCCTTATGCATAGGTAACAGAATATGAGTTAACTACTTATGCATTTTTAGCAACATGGAAGTATATGATATGAAATATAGTCTAATCAAATTTTGGAGAAGACATGTAAATGATACTAGATGTAGTCTCAAAAGATACCAATTGAGATTCAATGGTGAGCTTGAGAGACATGAGAGTTCTTGGAGATTTTGCAGTGGAAGATTGTTGTCTTTCTCTAGGGACTTCATTTTCCTTACAATGAGACTATCACATAAAAATAGACTTGAAAAGGTGTTAGTCTCAAAGTCTTAGATTATAGAGTAATCATCCCCTAAAGTTGTGCATACAAGTTTTGAATACTTATAGGAGACATGCACTTTGATTTGATATCAAGAGGGGCGAATTATCTATAATCCGAATTTTTGGCACATATAAGTTAAATGATACACATTGTAGGATGAGTGTTTTACCACTTGAAATATTAGCAATACCAATTGATGCATCATTTATTATGGGGTGATAAAGGAGCTATGTGCCGTGCTCAAATGAACATTCTAAATCATGTAGGCTTGCTTAAGTGTATGAATTTAAAACAAGCAGTCCTACCATGTGATTTTCCTAGTATGCATGCATTTAAGCTAAAGTAAGCACAAAATGTAATACTAGGCATGAAAGGTACAACTAGATACATAAAAGATAGATACTCATATCTAAAAATAAGAAATACAGTAAATCTAGTTACCTTAGTCATGGGTGGGAAATTTGGGTCCAAGATTTTCACTAACTCACTTGGCAATATACTTGATCCAATATGATGTATCCCATGATATACATCCCAATTTTGCCAAGTCTCCAAATTTCCCGCCGACCTTCGGTCCACTCACTTCCCTTTCGGGATCCAAACCTTCTTGGTGCTTTTCATAGTTGAAATTATTTCCTTTGGCACCCAGATGCGTTTGGCCCCCTTTCCTTTGTTGGCTTGCTTGTTGGCCTTGATTGCTATCACCTTTCCATTCTTTTTCTTCTTGATCAAATATGGTGTAGCAGCCTTTTTGTCCACCTTTTTGATGTAGGTGTTGGAGATTTTGCTTGATGGCTTTTGCTTGAGCTTTTGCCTTTGCTTGTCCCCGGTCATCGCCTTGCATTGGAAAGACTTGTGGCCTTCCTTGTGGCATAGTCTACAAATCACAGTTTCTCCCTCCATAGGCTTGTTCACTCCCGCAGTGGTGTTATCCTGTGGAGGTCGGATTTGTTTGGCTTTGCCTTTCTTGTCATACAAAGCCTTGCCAAAGCGAGCCACTTCTTGCCTTAATTGCTCATTTTCCTTTGCAACCTCATCTGAACATGTTTCTACAACAATATTCTCAACAAGAACTTGGTTGCAGGAGTTAGATTCATCAATTAAATCAAAGCAAGAAGTAGAAGCATCCTTTTTAATAATTTCAGGAATTTTAACTAAAGATGCTCCTGGGGTGCTACCAATGTTTTCTAGCTTAGTAGTTAGCTCATTGTTGTGTATGCTAAGAATTTCCATTTTCTCTAGTAAATTTTCAATTACTTCTTGAGAGCTAGCTAACTTAGCCTTAAGTTTTTCATTCTTTTTCATAATGCCATCATCGGTAGCAGTGGATGGAGCACTAGACTCTAATAGCTCAATTTTAGTTGACAACTCACAATTTAAGTTTGCAAAATTTCAAATTTTTCTAGCAAACCTTTATAATCATTTTGGGAGCTATTCAACTTATTTTTCAAAGTTTTAAGTTGAGCTTTTTGCTTAGTGCAAACATCCTGGAAAAATTTAACGGCTTCCGCAAGTTCATCTACGCAGGGCTTTCCCTCACCATCATCATCACTACTACTGTCATCACTAGAGGATGGAATGCTCATTTTACCTCTTGCCATAAGGCATTTGTGCGATGACCGTGATGAGCGTGATGAGGATCGGTGGCTGCATGTCCTTGGAGGTTCATCATCACTTGAAGAATCATCCCAAGTTCTGACACTTGTTAGCGCCTTGCCTTTGCTCCTCTCCTTTTTGGGTTCGGCCATAGTTGGACAGTTGTCCCTGAAGTGGCCCTTCTCCCCGCATGCGAAGCACCCTCTCTTTCTTTGCTTTTTCATGTCAATGTTAAAGAGAAGATCTTTGACCTGCAGGGGCACACCCATTAGATTAATCTTGCGGATCATCTCGATTACCTTTCCGACGCGTCGGATTGTTTCTTTGTCCTCGGAGGATGATGTGCATGGTTGATTATCTTCATCATCATCACTTTATTCTTCTTCCTCTTCTTCACTTGAGGAACTTGGAGTGGGAGCTTTCTTTTTGCCCTTCCTTTCATCACATGCAAAAGCATATGGCTTTGAGGAAGTTGGCTCCTCTCCCTGACACATTTTCCGCGACATCTCAAAAGCCGCGATTTTCCCAATCACAATGGTCGGGGTCATGTTACTCAAGTCCTCCATGTTGTGAAGGATGGTGATGATGCTCCCATATCTTTGTTGTGGTAGTAGGGAGATAATCTTCCTCACAATGTCTGTGTCACCTAGCTTATTAATGCCAATAGAGTTGAGCTCATTGATAATTAGATTCAAGCGAGAATACATGTCTCTAACAAGCTCATCATCTTTCATAGCAAAAGAATTATACTCATTTAAGACTAGGCAATGTTTTTGCTCACGGACATTGGATGTGCCATCATGGAGCTCATGCAATTTAAGCCAAATCTCATTAGCATTTTTCAAGGTAAATACTTGATTAAAAATATCCATGCTAAGAGATTCATACAAGCAATTTTTGGCTCTAGCATTTAAATGAATTTCTTTTTCCTCACTCGCGGTGGGTTTCTCGGGATTCTTGGGGGGTTTCATCCCGCCACGAGTGACTCTCCAAACACCTAGATCAACGGCCTCTAGGTAACAAGCCATTCTAGCACTATAATATGGGAAGTTAGTGCCGTCGAAGTGTGGTGGCCTATGGGTATCCATCCCTTCCTCTAAAAGGTGTCGGCTCTTTTAGCGGTGAAGCTAAAGCGTTTTAAAAGAGCCAAACCAGGCTCCGATACCACTTGAAGGAAACGGGTGACGCCTAAGAGGGGGGGTGAATTAGGACTTCTAAAACTTTCGCTAAACTAGGCCACAATTAAATCCCTAGAGCAAAACCTATGCAAATAATCAAACTAGAATGTGCAAACTAGGTTGTGTCTAAGTGTTGCTATCTCTACCGCAATGGCTAAGTTTCAATCTACACTAGATAAGTATGAATACAAGATTGAAACTTAAATGCTTAATATAAATGTGGAATCTTAAAGAGCAAAGTAGAGAAGCAAACTCTCGTGGATGACGCCGGTATTTTTACCGAGGTATCCGGAACCACGCAAGGTTCCGACTAATCCTCGTTGGTGCCCCTACGCAAAGGGAAGCCCACGCGAGGGCCAAGCACCTCGGTCGAGTAACTCCATAGAGAGCCACAGGCCTTCTCCACACGCAAGTGGTGCTCCGCTTCCAGCTCCTCTCGGATGCTCCCCGCTGTCTCCACTATCGAGCTTCCGGCCGAAACGCCGCGGGCCTCGTTCCCTCCGTACACAGTGGCGGCCGTGACACAAACACGGTTGTCACGGTCTCGCAAGACTCTCGCCCCACTCGGTACAATTACAACGGCCCGCGCAAGAGCCGAGGGGTTGTGAGGTTTATCTAAACTCACTCAACAATCTAGGGTTCACCTAGAGCAAGTGCTAAAGCGGTCTAACTAACCTAAGCACTTCGCAAAGCACCTACGCTAATCACCGAGTGATTCTATTAAGCACTTGGGTGTAAGAGCACTTGGGAATGTCTACTATATGCCTTGGTATGTTGCTTCGGCTCCCACACTTGAGAATGGCCGGTTGGGGTGGTATTTACAGCCTTCAATCCCCAAACTAGTCGTTGGACAGAAAGCAACAACTTTCTGTCGTCGGGTGCACTGGCAGTCCGGTGCACGGATAGGCACTGTGCAGTGTCCGGTGCACGCCACGTCAGCCGACCGTTGGCGTCTGTAGAAGTCGACCGTTGGATCCGACCGTTACCGTCTATCAGGTGCACACCGGACAGTCCGGTGCCGACTATCCGGTGCACCTCCGGATAGTCCGGTGCTACAGCCCGAGGGCGCCTGTCTGCGGCCCCTCTGCGCAGACTGTCTGATTGTCCCACCGGACAGTCCGGTGCACACCGGACAGGTACTGTTCACTGTCCGGTGCGCCACCAGGCGCTGGCTGACAGCCCTCTTCTAGGATTTCTTCATTGATTCCTTCGGGCTTCTTTTGTTATTGAGTCTTGGACTACTATGCATATTTTTATGTCTTCTTTTGAGGTGTTGCATCCTCATTGCCTAGGTTCGATCCTCATCGCATCCTGTGAACTACAATTATAAACACTAGCAAATACATTAGTCCACAGATTGTGTTAATCATCAAACACCAACACTCAAATGGCCAAATGGCCTGGGGTCCATTTTCCTTACAGTACCAAAGGCTATAACTGTGGACAACGGAACACAGTTTGATGCCGAAGCTTTCAAAGAATTCTATAATCAAATCGGCACGAAGATTAACTTTGCGTTAGTAAGACATCTAGAGTCAAATGGACTTGTCGAAAGAGCAAATGGTATTATAATGACAGGAATAATGAAGTTAATTTTTAATCAACACAGAGGAAAGTGGCCAGAAGAATTAATTAAAGTGGTGTGGAGCCACAATACAACTGTATCAAGATCAACAGGTTTTACGCCATTCAAGTTATTGTTTGGTGACGAAGCTATAACCCTAGAAGAAGCTAAAGCGGGGTCAATAAGAACAACAGCTTCGACTGAAGACAAAGCTGATTATCATGTGGCAAAAGACACTATAGAAGGGGTCAGACTTCAGGCTGTGGAAAATATTAATAAATATCAAGCCAAAACAATAAAATGGCGCGATAGAAAAGTGCGGCTGAAAAATATCAAGCCAGGGCATTTGGTGCTTCGGAGAGTGGCTAATCCGGACACAGTAGGCAAACTACAGCTGAAGTGGGAAGGACCTTTTCTGGTAGTATCTTCGTCAAGGCCCGGTTCTTACAGATTAAAGGATATCGATGGCAATGACATTCCTAGATCTTGGAACGCGGATGAGCTTCGACGGTATTATGTATAGATTGATGTAATCTTTTTTATTTTTCTATGGCACCCTTTTCCTTTCCAAATGGGGAGAAAGGTTTTTAATGGGGCCATAGTTTGTAATTTTTCTTTCTTATTCAGCTCCATGAGAGCAAAATCCCCCAAAATATGTAAATGTAAAATCTGAGCATGCACCTTCGAGTGCAGAGAAAAAGAAAAAACAGGGAGAAGCTCGAAAGCCATCCCTAAGGGGATGCAGAGCATGACGAAGCTACAAAAAATCGTTCCTAAGGGAGCGCAGCGTAAGTTTTTGCTCAAAAATCATTCCTAAGGGAATGCAGAGCCAAATGCCGCCGAAATATAAGGCGAAGCGTGAAAAGTCAACGTGAATACCGCCGAAATATAAGGCGAAGCGCGAAAAGTCAACGCGAATACCGCCGAAATAGAAGGCGAAGAAGTTCAAAAGACGTTTCTAAGGGGATGCAGAACTTACACCGAAAAATAAGCGGTGCAACCGAAAAATAAACAGCAAAGGGATTTCAGTCATTCCTAAGGGAATGAAGGTTGTGGATGAAGCTTCGAATGTGTGTGTTTGAGCATTCATTTGCATAATACATAACATCATACATTGCATTCATAAACATTCATTTAGACATAAATAGGATCATCATCATATCATACAGACACAGACAGTTGCTTCGGTTCTAAGCATACAGCTTCAAGAAGCAGATTCATGCTTTGTTGTGTATGAAAAGAAGGGAAGGTGTTTTTCGCCTTCGGCTCAAAAATACAGGTTTCGACCACATGAAAGCATTTCATACATCGATGGAAAGGTAAAAATATATTACAAGGTATGGACAAATTTACAGAGTACAATCGGATTCTTAAGTTACAATATTCTTTACAAGGGTTAATACAAAAGTTTTCTTAGAATTTTTTCCATAGCTAGGTACTCGAGCTTCGTCATCATCTGTTGAGCTTCGGATTGCCAGCTAAGCTTCGGCTCTGTGTTCTTCAGCTTTGTCATCCTGTACATATCAAAGCATTATAAGGAAAATTCAAGTTTCAAGGAAAAGGTAAGCACAAGGTATGATTTTATTACCGGCTTGAGATGACTCCGAGCTTCGTCGCCAGCTAGGCTTCGCCCACCCTTCGTCCATATTTGCTTTATGAATCTGTTTCCTATGCTTCGAGCTAGGCTGGGGATATCAATCAGATCTGCTGGTGATAAGCTGAAGTTTGGTCTATTAACAATTTTTCTATGCGTGCAACCAGACTTCATGAAGGCAACAGCTGTGCCCCGAGAAGCTAGCAGGGCACAGAAATCACTGTGTCCAGCTATAACTTCATCAAGAGCATCAACTTCGCCCTCAATGTGTTCGAAGGTCCCTGGTAGGTCTTCAACCAAAGGACTAAATTTCTCAGAGCTGGCTTCAACCGAGTTGAAGACCTGCCTTAGCCGCTGCACGCATCGGTTGCTGAACTCTAGACATTTATCTTGAAGCTCTTTCAATGATTTTTGCAAATTTGAACTTTTTTCAACCTCAGCCGCAAACTTTGTATCAAATTTCTGCTTTTCTTGTTCGAAACTTTCTGATTTTGAGAGAAGCTCCTTATCCAACTTTGCAATTTTGGCTTCAGCTTCTGCCAGTAAAACTTCCATTGTCTAAAGTTCGAAATCTTTCTTTTCAAGAGCAGTTGTTTGATCTTTTATTTTGCTTTCTAACCCTTCAATTATAACTTCGTGCTTTTTATCTTCAAGGTCATGTTGCATCCTCAAAGCTTTGCTTAATAACATACTCTGTACAGAAGCAACCTTCGTTAGAAAACACCTTCGTTGTTAAAAACAATGCAAAGTCGAAGAAAAGTTTTTACCTTGAAGTTAGAATAGAATAAACTACCGACGATATGCTGTCGTCGGTAGCGGCTAATATCGGTCTCAAGCTTCGGGAAGCCAATGCTCTTCGACAGAGTACCGACGACCTTCGCTCCAGTCTGGTCTCGGAGAGAACCTAAGCTTTCATCATCGATACCGCCGAAGAGTAGCGCTCCTGGCTGATACCCACAGGAGATGGCATAGTCTCTCAATTCTTCTTTCTCAGCCTTTGTTAATTCTTGTCCAATCAAGTTTTGAAAATTGAAATTTTCTTCTTCCGAAGCATCTTCGGCTATTTCCTTCTCTTTCTCAGGCACTGTGGCCATGGTTTCTTCGGCGGTTGCAGCAGCTTCTTCTGCGGGCATGTCCAGAAGTATTTTATCAATATTAGAAAGTGTTCTTTCTAAATTTGCATCGTCAGCTGTTGTAGCTTCAGTAGGTGCAGCTTCGGCAGCTGTAGTGCTCTCGACAGCTGGTGTCTTTGACGCCGAAGCTGGCGGTGGTGTTTCTTCAATAGCTTCAATCACAGTAATAATTCTTTGTTTTTTCGGCTCAGCAGACATCTTCGTTGCCGAGGGTTCCTTCTTATTCTGTAAAAGCTTCGTCAGATGTGGCCCCAGTGGACTTAGCTTGATAGGCAAGGATTCAGTCATTACCTTTAAGATTTCTTCCATGTTGGCAGCAGAAGGTGTTGAAGGAGTTTCTTCTTCCATATCAGTCGCCTTCTGCTTCGGAGCTGCAACTTTCCTTTTCTTCGGAGCCACTGCCTTCGGCTCAGGGCTCAGTTTTCTCTTCTTCAGGTTTTCTTCATCTTCTTTTACCATTCTAGTGGCCTGTCTGCCCACAACACTAACAACTCTTTTTCTTTTTTGCCCTTTGGCGCCCTTGCTCAATCGCTCATAGTCTGGATATTCAAAATTCAGGGCATCCATTACCCGATTCAATCTTCGCTTTGGTCGGGTGCCGAAGGCTGCATTCATAAACTGATCTTCTTTTCTCGTGTAATTGCCTAGAATCTTGTTGCACATAACTTCAATTGTATCCAACCATTCTTGGCAGGGTTCTTTGAAGTGTTTCTTGAACTTGAAATGATAGGGTAGCCGAACGAGTTCACTCTTCTTTTTCTTTCCTTCAAGCTTCGGCATACCCCATTCCCTCAGCGTTGGAAATACTCGGTTGGCCAGGTATTCTTGAACTAAGTCCCTAGTTCCGATGTGTTCAGATACAATTCTAAACTCATACACAGCATTTGGGCATGGTGCCCCCGGCGTCATGTTGCACTAAGGCCTAGTTAGCCCGAAGGTTAACTCCAGCGGGCTCTGCACTAGCTTCTATTTTTTCTCATCAATTTTAACATAAAACCATTCAGATTTCCAACCGGTCGGCCATTTAGTGCGATAGCTGACCACCTGTGTCTTCATGTCTTTGCGATAAGCAAAGTTGTAGCAGCCAAAGTTCTCATGCAGTCCGTCTTCCCTAGCCTTCGTTTGATAATGAAGTTCATGTACTCGGCAGAAGGCTTCGGCGAGTGGCTCCACCCCTTGACTTTGGAGGGCCCAGATGTAAACGCTGAGCCTAACAATGGCGTTAGGGGTCAGCTAATGAAGGTAAATCTCAAAATTTTCCAAGACATCTCCAATCATCTCGTGCAGAGGAAATCTCAGCCCTGCTTTGAAGAAGCTCTTAAAGACCACCACTTCATCATTCTAGTTTCGGGATAGTTTCTTCCCCACCAAAGCGAATCAACCCCTTGTCAGCTTCTTTGAAGTAGCCTAGCTTCGTCATCATAGCCATATCAGCTTCAGACACAATTGACTTTCCAAAATCCAAATGGCTGGGCTTCGATGGCATAGCGGTGTTATAATCAATCTCTTCTTCACCAATATCACCTTCTTCAATGTCTGCCTGCTCCACTTCAGTAGCAGGAGCGCCCTCCGTTACAACTAGTCCTGATCGCCTCATAACTTCGGAGATCAGAGCAGTTTCAGTAGCTTCGATTTCCTCTCCGTCGTGTGTAACCCTAGCTGTTGAGCGCACTCTGTCCATTTGATGTTGAATTTCTTGCGTTTTAACGAAGTTGAGTATTTTTGACGAAGCTCCCTCTTCTCACGAAGCTAGAGCAAAGTGATCCTTTGGCTGAGAATACAGTGAATAAGCTTCGGCGATGGTCAAATTTTTCGACAGCATAACAGTACAATAGCAGTAAATGTTGTGGTAACTTCACAACTACCCGTCTGTTTATATAGTGTTGCAGGTGGGAAGGTGAATCGTCAAGCCGCTCGCACCCGCTGAACAGTCACCCGCACTCGCTGAACGTTGGACCATAGTGCCCAAGAAGCTAAATCACCAGATCGCGCGTACCCGTTGCATGGTGGGACCATCCTTCACTCGGAATATTTAAATCGTTTCCCGGCAACGAGCTCAGGGAAGGTGTTTTTCGGACCTTCGGCATTCCGAAGCCTGAGAGAGTTTTTCACGGGTCGAGCTCGTTACGAAAAACGATCTGGCACCATGAAGGGGCTACTGTTGGGGGCCTGCTTCGTCGCCGAAGGTCCCATAAGAAGAAACACCTTCGGAAGATTGACACAAAGCCGAAGCTATCAATCAAAGGGCTTCAGAGTACATTTCCAAATGCACCAGCTTAAAGATGAAATGACCAATTGACCCGTGATAACTTGTATTATTATTGTAAACCTTTGTAAAGGACATGAATGTAATTTCTCACAGGCTGTATCCTGTGCCTATAAATAGATGAACAGTACCCATGTACTGTTCACGCTATCTTGTATTCGCTCGTGCGCAATGCTTGGATTTTTTGCCTTCTGTCAAGCCGAAGGTATAAATGTGATTAAATATTGTATTTAAATACTTGAATTTATATAATGAAGATATGCGAGTAATGCTATATGATTGTTCATGTTACCTCTCATGTCTCATATGCTTTGTCTCTCATTATCACTTACCATGATGATGAAGGTACGTCCTTCATGACCTTCGTCCGAAGATCGTTATATCCTAAGGGAAATAATGCTTCGAAGGACGAAGGATATTAACCTTTAACACTATGTTGCCTTGTTCTTAATTCATAGCATTTGAGAACAAGTCCCCAACAAGAACTCTATTTGTCACACCCGGTTTTAGAAGGCAAACCGAATGCGAACTATGTACGTGCCAGGATCAGAACTCACGTACACAGCGATTACATAAATGAACATCATCACACAATGCTCGAATAATAACTTAAAAGAGTACTTATTACATCATAGAGTCATAGACATCCACATAGTCATTGTCTTAACAGGTAAATCAAAGTGCTAAACGAAACGCAGTAAAGATAAAGCCTCCACAGGCAGCTGACTGGGGGTTGCCGCCAACCCACACCTAGAATTCATCATAGTCTTGGAACTCCTGGAAGTCTCCTTCCACGGCTTCGCCTTCTCCCGAGCAGTGGTTACAATGCGGACAACCTGGTGTTTTGTGGTAAAGCAAGGATGAGTACACATCAACGTACTCAGCAAATGTCCCGTTTGGCTGAGGTGGACTAGCTTTATGTGGGGTTAGGCTCCAGCAGTTGCTTTTAGTTGGTCAAGTATTTATCATTAGTAGAAGCCAGATTTTAGCATTAACCAATCCGTAAACCATTTCCTCATCGAGGAACATCATCATCATAGTCGAACCAAAACCATGTCATAATCATTATATCTCGAACCATCTGTATCCCTAATCAAAGAGGATCCCAAGGCTGCTCTTAACCGTGAGCACGGCTGATATACCAGTTTCACTACCCTCTGCAGAGGTTGCACACTTTACCCATGAGTCATGATTCCCTTTCTACCCGGGGAGAGCTAATCCCCATTGACCACTACCTAGGTGGTCCGACAGGGCATCACTACGTAGCTTTTACAAAGATTCCCTAGAGATCATAGCTGCCCGTTAGGTTTCTCCAGTTTGATAAACACAGTACCCCTCCCCGCAGGAGAGTGACTAACAAAGAGCAAAACGAAAGAACCTCGGCACTCAGCCTCGGCAGAGCAAGCACTGTGCCTGGACCCCATTGACGGCACGACGGCTAAGCAACTACACCTCTAGTTCATCCAATTAATCAGCTAAGGGCATCCCATTTCACCCTCATGGTTGCACTGTTATCCCGGGTGGTCTCTCAACGAACCAGTCCTTACGGAGAGGTACTCAGGAAACAGCCTGAGCCCCCTAGAGTATCACAAGATCATCAACATCAACAGGATAACAGTATCATAAATAGCCACATCATGTTCATTGATTATGTTAAAGCAATAGCAAAGTGCTAACCATAATAGCCCATAAGGTCATCAAGGATATAGTAAAGTGCAAAGCTAGTCAATCCTTAGGTTTCAAGTAAGTAATGCGGGGTAGTAAGTTATAAATGAATAGGACATAATGGGACAGAGGACACTTGCCTTCACCAAACTGCTGATCAGGGACTTCCTCTGCAACTGCCTCGGGAAACACAGACTGCTCGTTGTCTACGCAAAGCAATCATTCACACTATGCACTTGGGAAAATAACAAACAAAAACAATATACCAAACATATGCAGCAGAGAGGGGTCACAAGTTCATAACAGAAAAGGGATAGGCACTCTAAAGTTCCCTAGGTCTGGGGGTAGAGGACTACACAAAGTGATTTACTATCCACTAATCAGGTCTAAGTTAGTGGTGGGATTAAATAATTATCTGGTTTAAGTTCCTAAACTTAAGTGTTTAAGTCCATAAACTTAAGTAATCCAACTTTTATTAAAGTCTACTCATTTCCAATTATCTTAAATAAGGTTTCAATAGTCTTAATCCTATCCTAGTGATTAGCTATTAATTAATACATGGAAACAGCAGGGAAACATTGCATAAACAGATAGATAATAATATTATGAACATTTTGCAATTTGAAGCACCTAATTTGGAGTTCATATGACAAAGTTATGAATTTTACAAGATTAGGGGTTAAAATTATACCCTAAGGACTTATTTTTAATTAAATAAAAGGGCCAGGGACTTAACTGCGAGAAACCAGGGACGGTGGGCGCAATTTCCAGAAAACAGGGGGGCTCTTTAAGAAAATGCGCGGGCGAAGGGGTATCGGGCGCCTACAGCCGTTGGATCTCAGATCGGCGGCTAGGATTAGATCCTGCGGCGGGCGCGCGGGCGCGCGGCGGCGTGAGTGGCTGACAGGCGGGGCCGGGCGGACAGCGCGCGCAGGCGGACTGACAAGCGGGGCCTGGCGGGCAGAGAGACGGGGTGAGGGGGTAGTGGGCCTGGGCCGCTGGATCGCTGGCGGACGGCCAGGATTAGGTCCGGGCGAGTTGAATCAGGACCGCCCGATCTGGGTTGAACGGCGGAGATCGGATGGGCGGCCGGGGTCTTCCCTACGGCTAGCTGGGGCGGCGGCGCTCGTCCCCGCGGCGGAGGGCTCGCCGGAGACGAGGGGCACGGGCGACTAACGGGGCTCTGGGGCAATCCGAGTGGTCGGGGAGGTCAGGGAGGGCACGGGGACTCCATTGGTGGGGTCTGGGTCGGGGCAGAGGCACCGGAGGGGGGCGGTTCACGGCGGGGCGGCTCGGCGGCGGGGTTATTCTACTCCGGCGAGCAATCAAACGCAACAGAGAGCAAAACAAGGGGCGATAGGGGCGGGAGAGGTCCCTTACCTCAAGGCGGGCTCCGGGGACTCCTCGGCGGCGACAGAGACGCGACGGGGACCCGGGTCGACGGTGGCGGCTGCACGGCGGACGACGGGTGAGCGCGGGCAGAGAGAAATAGGGAGGGGGAGAGGGAATTGGGGCGCGTTCCGGGTTGCGGGCGTCGGGGCGGAGCTCACCGGGGCTAAGGGCGCGGCGGAGCTCCAACGGCGACGAGAAACCGAGCTCGGGACGGCGGGGTTATGGCGGCGGCGCTCTGCGTGCGCGCAGCGAGGGGGAAAGAGGGTCTACCGGGCGCAAATGGGGGGAGAGGGTGAGGGCGAGTGGGGCTCGGGGCACAAGTGGCCGAGGGCGAGGTGGGGCGAGTCCCACGCGCGACGTGGGCGCGGGGAAGGCGGGCGCGAGCAGCTCGGCGGCGGTTACGCGGGGACGACGGGGCTGACAAGCCGGGCCCGCAACGCAGAGAGAGAGAAGAAAGCGGGTGCGGGCGCGAGAGAAGCGGGGCTGACGGGTTGGGCCCACGGGCAGAGAGAGAGCGAGGGAGCGGGCGCGCGGGGGAAAGCGGCAGCGCCGACAGGTGGGGCCGGGCGAGCAGTGAGAGAGGGAGGCGGGTACGCGGGAGGCGACCGCACCGACAGGCCGGGCCCGCTGCGCAGAGAGAGGAGGGGAGAGAGGCGCACGCGGGAATGGGCCGGCTGGGCCGAAAGGCCGAGGGGGCGGCTGGGTTGGGCCTCTTTGCCTTTTTCTTTTATTCTGAATTGTTTTTCCCTTTTCTTTTTACCTATTCTATTTGATTCAAATTCAAATGAGCCCCAAAATCCAAATTAGACTTTTTGAGAATTATGCACCAAACAAAAGTGAAATCTAGGGTTCAACATGATGCAACAATTCATACTCCCTTAGGGTTTAACATAATAGACTATAATTACAAGTAAAATAAGCACTTAGCTCCTATAGAAATGAGAGAGAAAAGAATTAGGAAGGATGAGAAAAGGAAGTAACACCTGAATTTGTGAATATGAGCAAAGAAATTTTATACCCCCAAATTCAGGGTGTTACAAACCTATCCCCCTTAAAAGAATCTCGCCCCGAGATTCAAGGTTGGTCAGCAAAGAGTTCAGGGTATTTGGCCTTCAGGTCATCTTCTCGTTCCCAGGTTGCTTCTTCTTCGGAGTGGTGACCCCATCTGACTTTGCACATTCTGATGGTGTTCCTCCGGGTGACTCTGTCTGCAAACTCCAGAATCTGCGTTGGCTTCTCTATGTATGTCAGATCCTCCTGGACTTCCAAACCCTCCACTGGCAACTGTTCTTCTGGTACTCGCAGACACTTCTTCAATTGCGATACATGGAACACATTGTGCACTGCTGACAAACTCTCTGGTAGGTCGAGCTGGTAGGCCACTTCTCCACGCTTGGCTTGAATCTGATATGGTCCGACGTACCGGGGTGCTAGCTTGCCTTTGACTCCGAACCTTCTGACTCCCCTGATAGGTGACACCTTCAGATAGACGTAGTCTCCCACTTCAAAACTCAGTTCTCTTCTCCTTCGGTCCGCATAGCTTCGCTGCCTTGACTGGGCTGTCTTCAGGTTCTCCCGAACCATTTTGATATTCTGTTCGGCTTCAAGCAAGATGTCGGGACCAAACACCTGTCTCTCTCCAGGCTGGTCCCAGTGCAGCGGAGTCCTACAACTCCGTCCATAGAGTGCCTGAAACGGTGACATCTTCAAGCTGGCCTGGTAACTATTGTTGTAGGAGAATTCTGCATAAGGTAACCTTTTGTCCCATCCTGACTTGTCTTGCAACGCACAGGCTCTCAACATATCTTCTAAGATCTGGTTAGTTCTTTCAGTCTGGCCGTCTGTCTGCGGGTGATAAGCTGAGCTGAAGTTCAAATGTGTGCCCAAAGCTTCTTGTAACTGCTGCCAAAAATGAGATGTGAACTGCGTTCCTCGATCTGACACTATCTTCTTCGGCACACCATGAAGGCAGACTATTCGTGACATGTATAACTCAGCTAACGTTGCTCCGGTGTATGTCGTCTTCACAGGTATGAAGTGGGCCACCTTTGTTAAGCGGTCCACAACCACCCAGATGGAATCATAACCGGCCCGGGTACGGGGTAGGCCAACTATAAAATCCATCCCGATCTCATCCCACTTCCACTGAGGAATCCGCAATGGCTGCAACAATCCGGCAGGCCTCTGATGCTCTGCTTTGGTTCTCTGACAACTATCACAGATGGCGACATATTCTGCGATCTCTCTTTTCATGCCATACCACCAAAACCTCCTTTTTAAATCCTGGTACATCTTCTCACTTCCAGGGTGTATGGAGTAGGCTGTCTCATGAGCTTCCTTGAGGATCAATTCCCGAATAGGTTTGAGGTCGGGAACACACAATCGGTCCTTGAACCAGATTACTCCTTCTTCATCCTCTCGAAAGTCTTTGCCTCTTCCTTCTAAGATCAGCTGCTGAATCTTGTTGATGTTTTCATCATCCTTCTGCCCTTCTTTGATCTCCCGCTCTAGGGTGGGCTCTAACTCCACCGTTACTCCTTGCGTACTGTTTAGGAAACCAAGGCTCAGTCTGTCGAACTCTTTGGCTAACTCATACGGCATCGGGTACGATGCCAACATATTAACTTGACTCTTCCTGCTCAGAGCATCTGCAACAACATTGGCTTTGCCTGGATGGTAATGTATCTCCAACTCATAGTCTTTGATCAATTCCAACCATCTTCGCTGCCTCATGTTTAACTCTGACTGGGTGAATATGTACTTCAGACTTTTATGATCTGTGTAGATGTCGCATTTCTGTCCATACATGTAATGTCTCCAGGTCTTTAAAGCATGAACCACTGCTGCCAATTCCAGGTCATGTGTGGGGTAATTCTTCTCATGGGTCTTCAGCTGTCGAGATGAGTATGCTATAACTCTCCCTTCTTGCATCAGTACACATCCCAATCCGGTGTACGAAGCGTCGCAATACACTGAGAATGACTTGTGAACATCAGGCAGGACTAACACAGGAGCTGTAGTCAATCTATTCTTCAGTTCTTCAAATGCTTCCTGACACTTTTGGGTCCACTTAAACTCAACTTTCTTCGCTAGCAACGCTGTCATTGGTCTAGCAATCTTCGAGAAACCTTCAATGAAACGCCTATAATATCCGGCCATTCCAATAAAGCTCTTGATCCCACGAACGTCCTTCGGTGCTTTCCAGTTCAGGATATCTGCTACTTTCTTTGGATCCACTGCTAACCCATCTTGGTTTATGATGTGACCCATAAATAAGGCTTCATGAATCCAGAACTCGCATTTGCCCAGTTTGGCATACAACTGATGCTCTCGAAGTCTTTGCAATACCATTTTCAAATGCTCTACATGATCTTCTTCACTTTGAGAGTATATGAGAATGTCATCGATGAACACTACCACAAACTTGTCTAGATAATCCATGAACACACTGTTCATCAGGTACATAAAGAAGGCTGGAGCATTTGTCAAACCAAAGGACATAACTGTGAACTCATATAACCCGTACTTGGTGATGAATGCTGTCTTCGGTATATCCGAGGGTCGGATTCTGAGTTGATGGTAACCTGATCTCAGATCTATCTTCGAGAATACGCTGGCACCTCTGAGCTGGTCGAACAAATCTTCTATCCTTGGCAGGGGGTACTTGTTCTTGATAGTGACTTCATTCAAGGCTCTGTAATCTATGCACATCCTTTTGGTACCATCTTTCTTCTCTACAAACAACACTGGAGCGGCCCAAGGCGAGGTACTTGGCCTGATGTAACCCTTCTCTAGCATCTCATCTATCTGCTTCTTGAGTTCCACCAATTCTGGTCCAGACACTCGATAGGCTCTTTTGGAAATGGGGGCGGTACCAGGGATAAGCTCTATGGCAAATTCAACCTTTCTCTCGGGTGGCATGCCCGTTAGCTCCTCGGGAAACACATCCGGAAAGTCCGACACGACCTTGATAGCCTCGAGTGGGTTGGGCTCCTTACTATCAACTGAAATCTGGTGACAGACTCCTTCTTCTGACTTAGGCATCCTTAGCTCGGCCACTACCTCTTCTCCTGACGGGGATTTCAATGTTATGGTCCTCTTGTCACAACTAACATTTGCTTCATACTTCATCAACCAGTTCATCCCTAGTATGACATCTATCCCAGGGGTGCCTATTACTATTAAGTCACTGGGGAAACCTATCCCCCTTATTTCCACCATTATATTTGAGCATATTTTATCTGTTTGCACCTTGCCACCAACCGAATTAATCCTCATGGGCGGCATCATTGCCTCTACTGAGATGTTATGCAATTCTACCCATGTTGCAGTGACAAAAGAATGAGTTGCACCAGTATCAAATAGCACTTTTGCGGGATGAGATTCGACTGAGAACATACCTACTGCCACATCTGGTGCATCCTGGATCGCTTCGGCCTCCAAGTGGTTCACCTTTCCGCGGTTGTATGCTTGGCTACGATTGCCTGCTGCCGGCTGCAGTACACCTTGCTTTGCTGGAGCATTGGGGTTGGTCTGCTGCTGCGCCATCTTCTTTGGGCACTGCATCGCCCAGTGGCCTTGTTCTCCACAGTGGAAACATCCTCTGCCTCCTCCTTGTGCTGGGGCTGCTTGGTTGCTCTGATTCGCTGCTGGGGCAGGAAGGCGAGGTGCCTGGTTGTTCTGCTTCTGATACTGATTACCTCCCTGCTGGCTGTGCTGACGATACTGCTGCTGCTGCTGCGGGTACTGCCTCTGAAACTGCTGCTGGTGCGGACGCTGATTCTGATTCTGATATCCCTGTGGGTGACCAGGTCTGCCTTGCTGAGATGAACTGCCTGAGAAACGTGGACGGCTGACGCCTCCGGACTGGGGTCCACTCATCTTGCGCTTCCGATCTTCCATATCTTTACGCTTCTTCTCAGTCATGACTGCCCTATCGATCAGGTGCTGGAAGGTGGGGAAGGTATGATTCATCAGTTGGTAATGCAGGGGATCCACCAAACCTCTCATGAACCTGTACTGCCTCTTGGCATCAGTGTTGACGTCTTCAGGTGCATAACGAGACAGCTGCAGAAACTTGTCTCTGTACTCACTAACAGACAGGGGTCCCTGCTTCAGAGCCAGAAACTCCTCCTTCTTCACGATCATCAGTCCCTCTGGCACATGGTACCGACGGAAACTCTCGCTGAATTCCTCCCAGGTGATGGCTTCGGGGTCAGCATGGGTGGCGAGGTAGGACTCCCACCAGGACTGGGCTGCTCCCCTCAGCTGGCGGGGACCATACAGAACCTTCTCCCTGTCGTCGCATTGGGCGGTGCGCAGTTCCCTCTCCACTGTGCGCAGCCAGTCTTCTGCATCCATGGGGTCGGCAGAATGGGCGAAGGTAGGAGGGTGCCCTCTCATGAATTCACCACGCTTATCTCGTGGCATCTGGGCATTTGCACTTGCAACTGGGGTTGGGGCTGCTGTTGAGCCTGCTGCATGGCTGCCAGAGTCTGCCCAATGGCCTGCACTGCCTGGGTCTGCATCAAGAACATCTGCTCCACTGACATCGGGGGTGGCGGGGGAGGCTGCCTCTGATTTTCCTCCTGCTGGTCATGCTGCTCTAGCTGAGCATGCCTGTTGCATCGGCGCCTATTGTCAGACATCTGTGGAAGACATTTACACATCAGCATCGATCTTACAACCCTTCAGCATAAGAAAAGAGAATACAGAATTCCTCATGACACTGAGTGAACAAAGAGCTTCACTGATCCTCATTCATGATTCAACACAGCTTCTCAGATAAGAAAGGAAAGTAAGAGTAAATGGCTTCCCAACTAAACAACTGACTTCATTAATATTACTAGCTAAGCCAAACTGCAGGGGAAACCCACATGTTGGCTACAGTCATTACAAAGATTCAAATCCAGTACAAGTTCATCATAACAAGCATGAAAGCGACTGATAAGCAAACTAAACTAAATGGAAGCAACTGATAAGCAAACTAAATTGACTACCTACGACTGAGACATCTGACTTAAGATTTATTACAAACTCCGACGCTAACGATCTAAGGATCCAGATCTATCCTGGTCTTACAGACAGGAGAACCATAAGTGTGGTGACCACGTGGCGGTGAGCGGTATGGGTGCTGAGTCCCAACAGGTGCGGGAGAACCACCCTCTTGGTGATGGCGCTCTGCCAGCTCAGCACGCAACTCCGCAATCTCCGTTCGAGCCCTGCTTAGCTCGTCCAGAGAGTGATCCAGCTCTGTGTTAAGCACTGCGACTAGGTTGACTGTGCTGCTCAACCTAGGGTTAGCCTCACCAACAGGTGAAACAACCACACTCTCTGTGCTGCCAGTAGGGCGGCGGGGGTAGTACCGAAGGTTAAGACCGTCGGCCACGCCACCGAACAAAGAACAGTACTGAGAGAGTGCACGTCGTGCTGCATCCTGCATAGCCGCCTCTGCAGTGTCCCTCTCGGAGATGGAATAGTGCTCCGAAACGGCCTCCGCACCCCGGAGGTCATCCTCCGGACGGCGAACTAGGCAGGTAGCCTCCCAGCGGTCCGGGTACCTCCCGCGACTGTGCTGGTAGACCACACAACGATACTCGATCGACCAGGTGTGCCGGTCGAAAGCCTGGCGCAGCAAGGTGTCGAGTGCGTCGTGGAAGTGACAACCGCGAGCGGCGTCACGGGTGATGGGTCGGGCGACCCATCCTTCCGCCTCCTGCGGCTCAGAGGACTCCGTGCTGTGGTCTGAGTCGTCGTCGTCGGGGTCTCCTCCAACAGCTCCTCCAACAGCCGGGACGCCCCGCGGTGGAACAAGGGGCGCCTCCAGCTGGGCAACAGAGGAACGGGGCCTCACGGTCTCCACCTCCTGCTGGGGTGAGGAGGAAGAGCCCTGCTGCTCTCCGTGCTGGCGCCGGCGTTCCTGCTCCTCACGCAGGCGGTGGTGCAGCCTCTCCAGGTGACTCGACTGTCCGGACACGGTGCGGTGCAGAGGACGCTCCGCCAGTCGAGACGGCAGGAAAGGAATCACCGACTTACGTGCAGTGTGTCTAAGACGAGCCATCTACAAAAGACACCGTAAGCATAAGAGTAAGAGCAGAACTAATATGACAAGTGAATAAACCAAAGATAGAATAAGATAAAAAATTTTTAACAAGGTATAGTATAGATAGATAGTAAAACATAGGGTTGGTCGAGGTGACCGACTTTTGAAGTAACAACAGAGGTCAAGGTGAGAGGGAAGGTCAATAGTCCTTAGTACGACCAGTGCTACTCTAGGTCAACGGTCCTACAGTCAGCATGGGCTTTGATACCACTTATGTCACACCCGGTTTTAGAAGGCAAACCGAATGCGAACTATGTACGTGCCAGGATCAGAACTCACGTACACAGCGATTACATAAATGAACATCATCACACAATGCTCGAATAATAACTTAAAAGAGTACTTATTACATCATAGAGTCATAGACATCCACATAGTCATTGTCTTAACAGGTAAATCAAAGTGCTAAACGAAACGCAGTAAAGATAAAGCCTCCACAGGCAGCTGACTGGGGGTTGCCGCCAACCCACACCTAGAATTCATCATAGTCTTGGAACTCCTGGAAGTCTCCTTCCACGGCTTCGCCTTCTCCCGAGCAGTGGTTACAATGCGGACAACCTGGTGTTTTGTGGTAAAGCAAGGATGAGTACACATCAACGTACTCAGCAAATGTCCCGTTTGGCTGAGGTGGACTAGCTTTATGTGGGGTTAGGCTCCAGCAGTTGCTTTTAGTTGGTCAAGTATTTATCATTAGTAGAAGCCAGATTTTAGCATTAACCAATCCGTAAACCATTTCCTCATCGAGGAACATCATCATCATAGTCGAACCAAAACCATGTCATAATCATTATATCTCGAACCATCTGTATCCCTAATCAAAGAGGATCCCAAGGCTGCTCTTAACCGTGAGCACGGCTGATATACCAGTTTCACTACCCTCTGCAGAGGTTGCACACTTTACCCATGAGTCATGATTCCCTTTCTACCCGGGGAGAGCTAATCCCCATTGACCACTACCTAGGTGGTCCGACAGGGCATCACTACGTAGCTTTTACAAAGATTCCCTAGAGATCATAGCTGCCCGTTAGGTTTCTCCAGTTTGATAAACACAGTACCCCTCCCCGCAGGAGAGTGACTAACAAAGAGCAAAACGAAAGAACCTCGGCACTCAGCCTCGGCAGAGCAAGCACTGTGCCTGGACCCCATTGACGGCACGACGGCTAAGCAACTACACCTCTAGTTCATCCAATTAATCAGCTAAGGGCATCCCATTTCACCCTCATGGTTGCACTGTTATCCCGGGTGGTCTCTCAACGAACCAGTCCTTACGGAGAGGTACTCAGGAAACAGCCTGAGCCCCCTAGAGTATCACAAGATCATCAACATCAACAGGATAACAGTATCATAAATAGCCACATCATGTTCATTGATTATGTTAAAGCAATAGCAAAGTGCTAACCATAATAGCCCATAAGGTCATCAAGGATATAGTAAAGTGCAAAGCTAGTCAATCCTTAGGTTTCAAGTAAGTAATGCGGGGTAGTAAGTTATAAATGAATAGGACATAATGGGACAGAGGACACTTGCCTTCACCAAACTGCTGATCAGGGACTTCCTCTGCAACTGCCTCGGGAAACACAGACTGCTCGTTGTCTACGCAAAGCAATCATTCACACTATGCACTTGGGAAAATAACAAACAAAAACAATATACCAAACATATGCAGCAGAGAGGGGTCACAAGTTCATAACAGAAAAGGGATAGGCACTCTAAAGTTCCCTAGGTCTGGGGGTAGAGGACTACACAAAGTGATTTACTATCCACTAATCAGGTCTAAGTTAGTGGTGGGATTAAATAATTATCTGGTTTAAGTTCCTAAACTTAAGTGTTTAAGTCCATAAACTTAAGTAATCCAACTTTTATTAAAGTCTACTCATTTCCAATTATCTTAAATAAGGTTTCAATAGTCTTAATCCTATCCTAGTGATTAGCTATTAATTAATACATGGAAACAGCAGGGAAACATTGCATAAACAGATAGATAATAATATTATGAACATTTTGCAATTTGAAGCACCTAATTTGGAGTTCATATGACAAAGTTATGAATTTTACAAGTTTAGGGGTTAAAATTATACCCTAAGGACTTATTTTTAATTAAATAAAAGGGCCAGGGACTTAACTGCGAGAAACCAGGGACGGCGGGCGCAATTTCCAGAAAACAGGGGGGCTCTTTAAGAAAATGCGCGGGCGAAGGGGTATCGGGCGCCTACAGCCGTTGGATCTCAGATCGGCGGCTAGGATTAGATCCCGCGGCGGGCGCGCGGGCGCGCGGCGGCGTGAGCGGCTGACAGGCGGGGCCGGGCGGACAGCGCGCGCGGGCGGACTGACAAGCGGGGCCTGGCGGGCAGAGAGACGGGGTGAGGGGGGTAGTGGGCCTGGGCCGCTGGATCGCTGGCGGACGGCCAGGATTAGGTCCGGGCGAGTTGAATCAGGACCGCCCGATCTGGGTTGAACGGCGGAGATCGGATGGGCGGCCGGGGTCTTCCCTACGGCTAGCTGGGGCGGCGGCGCTCGTCCCCGCGGCGGAGGGCTCGCCGGAGACGAGGGGCACGGGCGACTGGCGGGGCTCTGGGGCAATCCGAGTGGTCGGGGAGGTCAGGGAGGGCACGGGGACTCCATTGGTGGGGTCTGGGTCGGGGCAGAGGCACCGGAGGGGGGCGGTTCACGGCGGGGCGGCTCGGCGGCGGGGTTATTCTACTCCGGCGAGCAATCAAACGCAACAGAGAGCAAAACAAGGGGCGATAGGGGCGGGAGAGGTCCCTTACCTCAAGGCGGGCTCCGGGGACTCCTCGGCGGCGACAGAGACGTGACGGGGACCCGGGTCGACGGTGGCGGCTGCACGGCGGACGACGGGTGAGCGCGGGCAGAGAGAAATAGGGAGGGGGAGAGGGAATTGGGGCGCGTTCCGGGTTGCGGGCGTCGGGGCGGAGCTCACCGGGGCTAAGGGCGCGGCGGAGCTCCAACGGCGACGAGAAACCGAGCTCGGGACGGCGGGGTTATGGCGGCGGCGCTCTGCGTGCGCGCAGCGAGGGGGAAAGAGGGTCTACCGGGCGCAAATGGGGGGAGAGGGTGAGGGCGAGTGGGGCTCGGGGCACAAGTGGCCGAGGGCGAGGTGGGGCGAGTCCCACGCGCGATGTGGGCGCGGGGAAGGCGGGCGCGAGCAGCTCGGCGGCGGTTACTTGGGGACGACGGGGCTGACAAGCCGGGCCCGCAACGAAGAGAGAGAGAAGAAAGCGGGTGCGGGCGCGAGAGAAGCGGGGCTGACGGGTTGGGCCCACGGGCAGAGAGAGAGCGAGGGAGCGGGCGCGCGGGGGAAAGCGGCAGCGCCGACAGGTGGGGCCGGGCGAGCAGTGAGAGAGGGAGGCGGGTACGCGGGAGGCGACCACGCCGACAGGCCGGGCCCGCTGCGCAGAGAGAGGAGGGGAGAGAGGCGCGCGCGCGGGAATGGGCCGGCTGGGCCGAAAGGCCGAGGGGGCGGCTGGGTTGGGCCTCTTTGCCTTTTTCTTTTATTCTGAATTGTTTTTCCCTTTTCTTTTTACCTATTCTATTTGATTCAAATTCAAATGAGCCCCAAAATCCAAATTAGACTTTTTGAGAATTATGCACCAAACAAAAGTGAAATCTAGGGTTCAACATGATGCAACAATTCATACTCCCTTAGGGTTTAACATAATAGACTATAATTACAAGTAAAATAAGCACTTAGCTCCTATAGAAATGAGAGAGAAAAGAATTAGGAAGGATGAGAAAAGGAAGTAACACCTGAATTTGTGAATATGAGCAAAGAAATTTTATACCCCCAAATTCAGGGTGTTACACTATTGGACACGGCAAGGACCATGCATGATGAGTACAAGACTACAGACCGGTTTTGGGCTGAGGCAATTAACACTGCCTACTACTCCATCAACCGACTCTATCTTCACCGAATCCTCAAAAAGACATCGTATGAACTCCTAACCGGTAAAAAGACCAATGTTTCGTATTTTAGAGTCTTTGGTAGCAAATGTTTTATTCTTGTTAAAAGAGGTAGAAAATCTAAATTTGCTCCTAAAGCTGTAGAAGGCTTTTTACTAGGATATGATTCAAACACAAGGGCATATAGAGTCTTCAACAAATCCACTGGATTAGTTGAGGTTTCTTATGACATTGTGTTCGATGAGACTAATGGCTCCCAAGTGGAGCAAGTTGATCTTGATGAGCTAGATGATGAAGAGGCTCCGTGCGTCCCGCTAAGGAACATGTCCATTAGGGATGTGTGTCCTAAGGAATCCGAAGAGCCCACTAATGCACAAGATCAACCGTCATCTTCCATGCAAGCATCTCCACCAACCCAAAATGAGGATCAATCTCAAGACAACGAAGAAGATCAAGACAATGAGCCACCTCAAGAGGAGGACAATAATCAAGGGGGAGATGACAATAATCAAGACAAGTAAGATGATCAAGAAATTCAGGGTCAACGACCGCCACACCCAAGAGTCCACCAAGCGATGCAATGAGATCACCCTATGAACTCCATCCTCGGCGATATTCATAAGGGGGTAACAACTCGATCTTGTGTCGCACAGTTTTGTGAACATTACTCTTTTGTGTCTTCTATTGAGCCATACAGGGTGGAAGATGCGCTAAGAGATTCAGATTGGGTGTTGGCAATGCAAGAAGAACTCAACAACTTCACGAGAAATGAGGTATGGCATTTAGTTCCATGTCCTAACCAAAATGTTGTAGGAACCAAGTGGGTATTCCGCAACAAGCAAGATGAGCATGGTGTGGTGACAAGGAACAAAGCTCGACTTGTGGCCAAGGGCTATTCACAAGTCGAAGGTTTGGATTTAGGTGAAACCTATGCCCCCATAGCTAGGCTTGAGTCAATTCGTATATTACTTGCCTATGCTACTTACCATGGCTTCAAGCTCTATCAAATGAACGTGAAAAGTGCCTTTCTCAATGGACCAATCGAGGAAGAGGTCTATGTTGAGCAACCTCCCAGCTTTGAAGATAGTGAGTACCCTAACCATGTGTATAAACTCTCTAAGGCGCTCTATGGGCTCAAGCAAGCCCCAAGAGCATGGTATGAATGCCTAAGAGACTTTCTTATCACTAATGGCTTCAAAGTCAGCAAAGCCGATCCTACACTCTTTACTAAAACCATTGCAAATGATTTGTTTGTATGCCAAATTTACGTTGATGAATCATATTTGGGTCTACTAACAAATCTACTTGTGAAGAGTTTAGTAGGATAATGATTCAAAAATTCGAGATGTCTATGATGGGGGAGTTGAAGTATTTCCTAGGATTTCAAGTGAAGCAACTCCAAGAGGGCACCTTCATCAGTCAAACCAAGTACATTCAAGGTATACTTACCAAGTTTGGAATTAAGGATGCCAAGCCCATCAAGACACCCATGGGAACTAATGGGCATCTCGACCTCGACACGGGAGGTAAATCCGTAGATCAAAAGGTATACCGGTCGATGATAGGATCTCTACTCTATTTATGTTCATCTCGACCGGATATTATGCTTTCCGTATGCATGTGTGCAAGGTTTCAAGCCGATCCTAAGGAAGTTCACCTTAGAGCCGTGAAAAGAATCATGAGATATTTAGTTTATACACCTATGTTTGGTCTTTGGTACCCCAAGGGATCCACTTTTGATTTACTAGGATATTCCGATGCTGATTGGGCAAGGTGTAAAATTGATAGGAAGAGCACGTCAGGGACTTGTCAATTTCTGGGAAGATCACTGGTGTCTTGGGCTTCAAAGAAACAAAACTCGGTAGCTCTTTCTACCGCCGAAGCCGAGTATATTGACGCAGGCCATTGTTGCGCGCAATTGCTTTGGATGAGGCAAACACTTAGGGACTATGGCTACAAATTGAGCAAAGTCCCTCTCCTATGTGACAATGAGAGTGCAATCCGCATGGCGGATAATCCCGTTGAACACAGCCGCACTAAGCACATAGCCATTCGGTATCACTTTTTGAGGGATCACCAACAAAGGGGGATATTAAGATTGCCTATATTAGCACAAAAGAACAATTAGCCGATATCTTTACCAAACCTTTAGATGAGAAAACCTTTACCAAACTTAGAAATGAGCTAAACATTCTTGATTCTCGGAACTTTGATTGACACTTTGCACACATAGTTCTTTTATGTACCTTTGATCATATCTCTTTTATGTCTAAAACTAAAGTGTTTTCAAGTATATCTCTATAATAAGTCGTAAGATTGAAAGGGAAATGGAGTCTTCGGCGAAGACAAGGCTTCCACTCCACTCTATCGGTATTATTTACCCTTCGCCGTCACTCCACACCGCTCTCCACTTTAGTATAATCTTCACTCTTATTACTCATACCATTGAGGAGAAAGTAAAAAGGGCTCTCAAAAGATTCCATTTTTGGCGATTAATGTCAAAGGGGGAGAAATATAGCCCAAAGCAAAAGGACCGCACCACCACCATTTTTTAAAAAGAAGCTTTCAATTGGTATCTTACTTTTGATATATTTCAAATTGGTATGACTACTTTCAAAATTGGTATCTAAAACCCTCTTGAACACTAAGAGGAGAATTTCATTGAGGGAGAGTTGTGTTTAAGTCAAAGGAAAAGTATTTGAAACAGGGGGAGAAAATTTCAAATCTTGAAAATGCTTCTTGCAATCTTATTCATATACCTTTGACTATTTGCAAAAGGACTTTGAAAAGATTTTCCAAAAGAATTTGCAAAAACAAAACAAGTTGTGCAAGCGTGGTCCAAAATGTTAAAAGAAAGAAAGCAATCCATGCATATCTTATGAAAGTAAAGAATAAATTGGTTTAATTCCAAGTAAACCTTTGCACTTACCTTATGCAAACTAGTTCGATTCTACACTTATATTTGCTTTGGTTTGTGTTGGCATCAATCACCAAAAAGGGAGAGATTGAAAGGGAAATAGGGTCAAACCTTTTCCTAAATGATTTTGGTGGTTGAAATGCCCAACACAAATAATTGGACTAACTAGTTTGCTCTAGATTACATGTTCTACAGGTGCCAAAGGTTCAACACAAACCAATAAAAAGATCTAAGTTAGGGTTCAAAACAAAGGAGCAAAAGAAACCGAAGAGAACCCTGGTTTGGCGCACCGACTAGTGTCCGGTGCCCCAGGGACCGTACAGGCTGAACTCTTCACCTTTGGGTTTCTGGAGAACCGCTCTGCTATAATTCACTGGACTGTCCGGTGTGCTAGTAGAGCAACGGCTCCAGCGCTATGGTCCACTCCAACGGACACCTGCAAAAGCGCTACAGTGCGCGGACAGTTCGCGCAGAGTCAGAGCAGCGCCAGAAGGTGCACCGGACAATGAATAGTGTCTGTCCAATGCAGCACCGGACTGTCCGGTGCCCCAAGATGTTAGAGCTCCAACGGTCAAAACCGTCAGAACCCTAACGGTTGGGTGACGTGGCTAGCGCACCGGACTGTCCGGTGCGCCCATCGACAGACAGCCTCTCCAACGGTTGAATTGGTGGTTGGGGCTATTAATACCCCCCAACCACCACCACTCCAAGCATCCAAGTTTTTCAGACATCTCATTCAATACAAGAGCTAGTGCAATCAATACAAGACACAATTCAATAGAATCAAAGCCTCTCCAAGTCCCAAATCCACTCCAAACAAATAGTGACTAGAGACAGAGTTTTGCTCGTGTTCTTTGAGCTCTTGTTCTTGGATCGCTTTCTTCTTCCTCTTTCTTGTACTCAAGACACTTGTAATCAAAGCAAGAGACACCAAGTTGTGGTGGTCCTTGTGAGGGGTCTAAGTGACCCGTTGATTAAGGAGAAAGCTCACTCGGTCTAGGTGACCGTTTGAGAGAGGGAAAGGGTTGAAAGAGACCTGGTCTTTGTGACCACCTCAATGGGAACTAGGTTCTTTGGAACCGAACTTCAGTAAAACAAATCACCGTGTCATCTGCTCTATTTCTTTGGTTGATTTATTTCCGCCCTCTCTTTTGGACTCGGTTTTATTTCTAACGCTAACCCCGACTTGTAGTTGTGCTTAAAGTTTGTAAATTTTCAGTTTCCGCCTATTCACCCCCCCCCCCTCTAGGCGACTTTCATGGGGTACTACCAATGTTTTCTAGCTTAGTAGTTAGCTCATTATTATGTATGCTAAGAATTTCCATTTTCTGTAGCAAATTTTCAATAGCTTCTTGGGAGATAGCTAACTTAGCCTTAAGTTTTTCATTCTTTTTAATAAGGTCATCATCGGTAGCAGTAGATGGAACACTAGATTCTAATAGCTCAATTTTAGTTGACAGCTCACTATTAGGGTTTAGGGTAAGTTTGCAAAAGTTTCGAATTTTTCTAGCAAACCTTTATAATCATTTTGGGAGCTAATGAACTTACTTTTCAAAGTTTTAAGTTGAGCTTTTTGCTTAGTGCAAACATCCTGGAAAAATTTAACGGCTTCCGCAAGCTCATCTACGGAGGGCTTTCCCTCACCTTCATCATCACTACTAATTTCATCACTAGAGGATGGAATGCTCATTTTACATCTTGCCATAAGGCATTTGCGTGATGACCGTGATGAGCGTGATGAGGACCGGTGGCTGTGCGTCCTTGGAGGTTCATCTTCACTTGAAGAATCATCCCAAGTCTTGACACTTGTTAGCGCCTTGCCTTTGCTCCTCTCCTTTTTGGGTTCGGCCATAGTTTTACAGTTGTCCCTGAAGTGGACCTTCTCTCCGCATGCGAAGCATCCTCACTTTCTTTGCTTTTTCCTGTCAATGTTAAAGAGAAGATCCACTACCTACATGGGCACACCCATTAGATTAATCTTGTGGATCATCCTCATTACCTTTCTGACGCGTCGGATTGTTTCTTCGTCCTCGGAGGATGATTTTTGTGGTTGATTATCTCCTTCATCATCACTTTCTTTTTCTTCCCCTTCTTCACTTGAGGAACTTGGAGTGGGAGCCTTCTTTTTACCCTTCCTTTCGTCACATGCAAAAGCATATGGCCTTGAGGAAGTTGACTCCTCTCCCCGACACATTTTTCGCGACATCTCAAAGGCCGCGATTTTCCCAATCACAATGGTCAGAGTCATGATACTCAAGTCCTCCATGTTGTAAATGATGGTGATGATGCTCCCATATCTTTGTTGTGGTAGCAGGGAGATAATCTTCCTCACAATGTCCGCATCACCTAGCTTATTTATGCCAATAGAATTGAGCTCACTGATAATTAGATTCAAACGAGAATACATGTCTCTAACAAGCTCATCATCTTTCATAGCAAAAGAATTATACTCATTTAAGACTAGGCAATGTTTTTGCTCACAGACATTGGATGTGCCGTCATGGAGCTCATGCAATTTTAGCCAGATCTCATTAGCAGTTTTCAAGGTGAATACTTGATTAAAAATATCCATGCTAAGAGATTCATACAAGCAATTTTTGGCTCTAGCATTTAAATGAATTTATTTTTCCTCACTTGTGGTGGGTTTCTCGGGATTCTTAGGGGGTTTCATCCCGTCACGAGTGACTCTCCAAACACCTAGATCAATGACCTCTAGGTAACAAGCCATTCTAGCACTATAATATGGGAAGTTAGTGCCGTCGAAGTGTGGTGGCCTATGGGTGTCCATCCCTTCCTCTAAAAAACGTCGGCTCTTTTAGCGGTGAAGCTAAAACGTTTCAAATGAGCCAAACCAGGCTTTGATACCACTTGTAGGAAACAGGTGACGCCTAAGAGGGGGTGAATTAGGACTTCTAAAACTTTCACTAAACTAGGCCATAAATAAATCCCTAGAGAAAAACCTATCCAAATAATCAAACTAGAATGTGCAAACTAGGTTTTGTCTAATTGTTGCTATCTCTATCGCAAAGGCTAAGTTTCAATCTACACTATATAAGTATGAATACATGATTGAAACTTAAATGATTAATATAAATGTGGAAACTTAAAGAGCAAGGTAGATATGCAAACTCTCATGGATGACGCTGGTATTTTTACCGAGGTATCCGGAACCGCGCAAGGTCCTAACTAATCCTCGTTGGTGCCCCTACGCAAAGGGAAGCCCACGCGAGGGCCAAGCACCTCGGTTGAGTAACTCCGTAGAGAGCCACAAGCCTTCTCCACGCACAAGTGGTGCTCCGCTTCCGGCTCCTCTCGGACGCTCCCCGCCGTCTCCACTATCGAGCTTCCGACCGAAACGTCATGGGCCTCGTTCCCTCCGGTACACGGTGGCGGCCGTGACACAAACGCGGTTGTCACGGTCTCGCAAGACTCTCGCCCCACTCGGTACAATTACAACGGCTCGCGCAAGAGCCGAGGGGTTGTGTGGTTTGTCTAAACTCACTCAACTAACTAGGATTCACCTAGAGCAAGCGTTAATGCGGTCTAACTAACCTAAGCACTTCGCAAAGCACCTACGCTAATCATTGAGTGATTCTATTAAGCACTTTGGTGTTTGAGCTCTTGGAAATGTGCACTATATGTCTTGGTATGTTGCTTGGGCTCTCACACTTGAGAATGGCCGGTTGGGGTGGTATTTATAGCCCTCAACCCCAATTCTAACCGTTGGACAGAAAGCAGCAGCTTTCTGTCGTCGGGCGCACCGGACAGTCCGGTGCACCACCGGACATGCACTGTGCAGCGTCCGGTGCACGCCACATCAGCCGACCGTTGGCGTCTGTAGCAGTCGACCGTTGGATCAGACCGTTACCCGGCTGTCCGGTGCACACCAGACAGTTCGATGCTACAGCCCGAGGGCTCCTGTCTACGACCCCTCTGCGCAGACTATCCGGTTGTCCCCCCGGACAGTCCGGTGCGCACCGGACAGGTACTGTTCACTGTTCGGTGCGCCACGAGGTGCTGGCTGATAGCCCTCTTCTAGGGCTATGCTGATTCCTTCGAGCTTCTTTTGTTCTTGAGTCTTGTACTTCTATGCATCTTTTTATGTCTTCTTTTGAGGTGTTGCATCCTCATTCCCTAAGTCCAATCCTCTTCGCATTCTGTGAACTACAAATATAAACACTAGCAAACACATTAGTCCACAGATTGTGTTAATCATCAAACACCAAAACTCATTAAGCAAAATGACCCAGGGTCCATTTTCCTTACAAATATCATATTCGGGTCTACTAACAAATCATCTTGTGAAGAGTTTAGTAGGATCATGATACATAAATTCGAGATGTCAATGATGGGGGAGTTGAAATATTTTCTTGGATTTCAAATCAAGCAACTCCAAGAGGGCACCTTCATCAGCCAAACTAAGTACATTCAAGACATACTTAAGAAGTTTGGAATGAAGAATGACAAACCCATCAAGACACCCATGGGAACCAATGGGCATCTCAACCTCGACATGGGAGGTAAGTTCGTGGATCAAAAGATATATCGGTCGATGATAGGTTATTTACTCTACTAATGTGCATCCCGACTAGATATTATGTTTTCTGTATGCATGTGTGCAAGGTTCCAGGAAAATCCTAAGGAAGTTCTGAAAGTTCCCTATGCCCGGGAACAAGATCTGGATGTCGCCTAGAGGGGGGGGTGAATAGGCGAATAATAATTATCACTTTATAACTGGAAATTCTTACTCTACTCGAAGGCTGGATCGTAGTGGAATGAAAGACCCTTCGAGTAGGTTGCAGCGGAATTGAAGTTCCTGTCTTAAAATACCCTGCACTTCGAAGACAACTTATACCACATATAAATATTGAAGTGCAAGTATAAACAACAAATAAGACAAAGAAATAGCACACAGCACAGAGCAGAGCACACAGACACATGGATTTATCCCGAGGTTCGGCCAAGCCTGAAATGCTTGCCTAGTCCTCGTTGGAGTTAGCCACACCTGGGCTTGGAGTCTATTTCAACTCCTTCCTCCGTTTGCTCAGATCTGTCAGTATGACAGATAGAGCCTTCCACTATGTTGATATTGGTTACAACAACATCGTGGCTTCTTACAGTCTTCTCGACAGCACTCCGGCAGAGTAACAATGCACTCAAGACTTTGCTCTAGCTCTCAGCAGCACTTCTCCACTCTCTAAAGGCTTATAGCTTTGCCTCTACACAAACTAGAGAGATATACACGAGAGGGAGAGAGAGAATTGATCCAAATGATGTATACAATTGTTGGCTCCACTTGTGTACTTGTTTGAGGCGCCTAGGGGTCCCTTTTATAGCCCCAAATGGCCTAGGAGCCGTTGGAGCTTCATTTGGAAGCTCCCAGCCTTCCCTGGTTGCGGGTGCACCGGACTGTCCGGTGGCGCACCGGACAGTGAACAGTAACAGATCTGATTGGCAGTTTCCTTCTCTGGAACAGCTAGCCGTTGGTGCACCGGACAGGTACTATTCACTGTCCTGTGCACCGGACATGTCACTATTCACTGTCCTGTGCACCGGACAGCTACTATTCACTGTCCTGTGCACCAGCCAACAGCACACTAAGTGATTTTTCCTCCGTTCTTTCTCCGTTTGACTTCAACTTTTGGGAGGATTTTCCTGAGACTTAAACAAACACATTTAGAGTATAATCCAATTGATTTAGTCCTAGAAACTTACATCTTTCTTGTTCTTCTCCTAGCTTTTCTGTTTCTCCTCCAGCAGAGCTCAGAATGGTACTTTCTCTACAGAAAGAGTTAGAGAGCAAACCAAAGCACCAAACTTGTAGTAAGAGGTGTATGCAACATGGTTGAACACTTAAACCTTACATACTTCACCTTTTTCATCGTTTTACCCAATTTGGCATGTTTGAGGTCGATGTTGGACTCTAAACCATTAAGTCAACTTGATCTAGATTGACATATCTGAGCTCCAACTCCCTTGTTCATTTCTCGAGCTTGATCTTGAGCCTTATGACTTACACCACATAATTGTAGATGTTACCTCATTGGTTGTAAGTCATGTCCTTATGTAGTGATCCTTGATGCACCATAACTCTTAACTCGATCAACCTTGACTTTGCAAGTCTTCTTCTTCACCCTTGGCTTTGGGTTCCTGGTCTCCTTGACCTTCTCCCGTGCACTCGGTACCTCGAAGCTCTTTGTAACACCCCAGGTGTTACTCAGGGTGTCCATCCCAAGGTTACCCCCTTTACCCATTATCACATGAAGACTGATTGGGCAAAGTATAATACTTGGAATTCTAGGTCCTGAGCAAGTGTAATCCACCTTGGATGTCATGCCCTAGCTTATCATGCACATCTAAGTGGGGATCTCCCAAAACCCTAAAGCAAAACCCCCATAGGCAATGGGAACCCTAATTGAAGCCATGATCAAAAGATCATGTAAACCTTATGATCATGGTTTGGGCCAAATATAAAAGTTGTGGTACACTTATTAACCTACAATTAATAGTAAGGAAGTACCCCCAAAAAGTTTTCAGAAAAGCCCTAAACAGTTCACCTAAGTTTTAGCACAAGGGAAAATTCAGTTTTTGCTTAAGTACAAAAACTAACCCTTGCACAAAGACTCCACATGTTCACCTTAATCCCCTTTTCAAAACCTTTCGACCCAATTGACAAAATGGCGCCAAATTAACCCTAGAACACCCTAGAAAGAGATGACACCTACCCTAGGGCGCTAGACACGACTTGACACCCCTTTTGTCTCGGTTCGGGCTTGGCTGACACAGCAAACTTCTCCCCTCTCTATCTCCCTACCCCGACCATATCTCGACTTGGAACTCACAGCGAAAAGATAGGATTTGGAGCAGAGAAGCGACCGTACACAGCGACTTTGCCAAGATACGCACGCTATGGCGCTCTAATCGGCCGTTGAACCATGGCAGAAGCAAGCTTCCACGTGTTCGACGCGAGCTGGCATCCGGGGGCGCGCTCAGAGCACGCCCGTGCGTGAACCCCCGCGCACCCGCGGCCGCCCGTGACCACGCCCGCGCCACGGCTATAAAGCCCGCCCCAGTGCTTGGCTGCCTTCCCCGTTACCTCCTCCGTACCTCGCCGGACTCGCCCGAGCCAGCCATTAACTCCGGCAACCTCCCCGCGACCCGCCAGTGCCGCCCGAGAGCAACCACCGTGGCCAGTCCCTCTCCCGTCCTCCTCCGTTCGATCCAAGCCCTTAGAGAACTTCCTGGTGAAGCCGTGAGTCTTGCTCAAGCTTGACCCAGGGACCCGCATCACCGGAATAGCCCAATCGCGCTCACCGGAGTTCAAGAACCCGCCGGCGCACGTGGACCGGGTAAGCCCCGGCACCATTTTCCAATTCCTTGCGCGTATGGCCTCTGTGTCACCCCGTGAAGCTCCTCGTGCACCCTAATTGATCTATGCCGCCGTGGTTTGGCCGGAGCAGGAGCCGCCGACGACCCCCGCCGCCTGTGCTCGTGGCTAGGGTAGCTCCGACCCCCTCCGACACCGACCCGCACATCGGCGTGACCGTTGCGACCTCCCGGACGTCACTGACCACCCCGCCAAAGCTCTACTGCCGCCGGTAAGCCCCACCGCCGTAAAATGTACCGCGGGCACTGTTTAAGCCGGTCAGGGAGCGCGGGTTAGATTTTAGTTAAGTCCAGGGGGCTTTGCGCAATGTCAGTGACTCAAACCAATAGTGGACCAAGGGCTGTTCTGTGAGAAAAGAAAAGGAAAAACCCCAGGGGCCTCGGCGTAAACACGTTTTCTTTTTCTATTTTCGAATTTCTTTTCTTTTGTTATAACAGATAGCTAAGTAAATGCATAACTTGCAGAATAATCATCCAAAAATGCTCAAACCAATTTTGCTAGATTCAGAAATTTATGAGCTATCAGAGAAAAATAATAGAACCCGTAGCTTCTGTATTTCTTTCTGGAGTTTAGAATTAAATAAGAAAACCACTCAAAACCCAATATTAGGAGGAAAAATAGGAATATTGTTTGACCAGGGTTAGAAAAATTTGGAGAAACTTATATCTACCTACTAGACCAAGTAAAAATGTTAAACCTCTCTGTCCACTCCATTTAAGTTAGTTTTACCCTTTATTCTATAATATGCTTAAGGATAAGGAAAATAGAAAATGCAACTTAATTAATGAACCAGAGAGTAATTCTATTTTTGTTAGGTTACTTATTCAATATAGTTCACTGGAAAAATATGTCATACCTTGGTTTAGTACAAATTAAGTAGGATATCTTTTATTTTATTAAAACAAGGATAACTTAGAAAAACCCTACAAAAATGACCCCAAAGTAAAAACACCCCCACCCTTGGGATGACTATTGTTTTATTAGAGGGAACTTAGGAAAAATATGAAATCTGCTGTTTGACATTTTTCAAATAATAATGCAGTAGAAAGTGCCTTTTTGGCATTAAACTTAAGAAAAGCATAACTAAATAACCACCCCTTAGTTTTCTGTAATTTTTAGCACAGAAACCTATTATTACCATAGGATGCCAACAAAAATAACCTTTAGGGCAGAACCCACCCCTAACTAAGAGGTGTAGTGTAAAGTGGCCCATTTTGCCTAACTTTTGTTATTTTTGTTTAAAGCCTAACTTTTATACTTTAAGCCTCAAATTCTTAAAACAAGCTAGAATAGCCAGTGATAACCCACTGGAATTTTTACAGAATTTTTGGAAATTTTTAAAACCCTGTTGTAGTTCAAACCTACCCTAGAAACCCAAAATGGAAATTAAGGAAGGGAAAATGAATAATAGAAATTTATGTCATCTTAAGACCTTTGTAAATTGTCCACTGAAATCTATAAAGACAACACCAATCCACTATAATAATCTAAAAGAAAACCTAATCTTAAAAGGTAATAAGTCTATATCTATGTATACCACTGGAAGCCCAGCGTGACTAAGAAAACCCTAAGTTACTTATTAACTTAGTTTCTTTAGCTTATTGTTCTTAAATCCTGCATAATCATGACATACATGTTCATTGCATTTCGATAGACTGTAATCTTGCTGACGGAGAGTACATCCTCGTGCCGGAGCAAGGAGCTGCTCAGGAGGTAGCCCCAGATCCAGCACCCGAGCCTGCACCAGAGGACCTGCCTGCCACAGCTTTGGAAGGCAAGCCCCGGTTTTATGCATAACCTGTTATTTATGCTATTTTACTATACTTAATGATTGTAGGATTGATTGTGCACTTAGGTGTAGGAGTTGACTGAAACCCTAGTTGCATGATCTCAGGAATCCCATTGAGATGGATACTAGTATGCTAAGTCGAGTAGCTGCTTTATTAATCAGGAATTTCGGTAGAAGTCGAGTGATTTTTCTAGCACTCGCGCGAGGTCAGGAAATTGATTGTATCCACTTTCGTATCATAATGATGTTGGGTTGTGGACAACAATCCATGGGGATTGGTTGTCTACGGGGTAAAAATTTGAATAAGGATTAAGGTGTGGTACCGTGAGTCAAGCGTTTGAACGTACTGAGCACATGCCGAGAAATATGGTAAATCGGTAAGCCTAGTACCTGATTGAACCTGGCAGCAGATTGCCCTCCTCACGCGACCTGAGACGAGGTCTCCCATTCCGGTTATGGTGGGTACAAGTGCGGTCATTGCACGACGGCCAGTCGGGGTCAGTGAGGCATTGTACGCCAAGGCGGTGAGCCCCTCTCTGCTGACGGGGAATCGATGGGGACGGTTGATGTGTGTGGGGACGGAGTGCCCCTGCATGTCGTGTGTTTAGGTTTACCTTGCAAGGATGAAAACTCGATTCGAATCGTCTGCTTCTCGCAGCTAATGAGACTGCTTGATCCATGCTGCTACATTGAGTAACAAGTGGAATGATGCGGAGATGATATAAGATGTTGATTGCTAAAATGATTGCTACCTTGTATGAATAGCTAGTACATTTTTAGCCTTAAGAGAGTCACACTTAACTTTGACCAAGTTAAAATCTTGATTTAGAAACTCAGCTAGTGCTTTTGGCAACCAAACCCCCACAGCCAAACAGCTGCATGTCTAGAGGTAGAGGAGTAGACTCCTCACACCGGGTAAGTCTAGCTGAGTATTAGTATACTCAGCCTTGCTTGTGGCATAATTTTTACAGGTTCTCTGGAGGAGATGGTTGCTGGGATAACTTGGCCGTCCACCTTGCCACCGGGTTGGACTGTTGAGTGGGACCCTGCCTCGGCCGAGGAGGAGCATGAGGAGTGATGGGACAGGCTTCCCCATCTCTCTGTTTAATTACCGTTAGTTTTATTCCGCTGCACTTCGAACAATGATGGTTACTTTTGCAAAAACTCCGATGATGATGATGGTGATGTAATAATTTAACATTGTGACATGTATGGTTTTATGTTTTATTGTATTTGCTCTGTGACTCACCTTCGAGTGAGATTGTGGTACTTGATCCTGTCAGTGGCCGTGTCGGACTAGATCCGAGGGATTGACGGGTTATTCCCATTTAAGTGTGGTCTAGCCTTTGAGGCGGGATTTGGGCACTTAAGTTGGAATATTTCGGGCAGTTCCGCCACAGCTGGTATCGGAGCTTGTACCACCACAGAGGAATCAATAAAATGTAAATACCATCAATTTTCTAAATAAAACTTGATAGAAACAAGGTTGGATAAATAGTAGGACGAGCAGGATAGACCTAGGACGCGAAGCCTTAGGATAATAGAGGGGTAGCTAGGTGGCTAAGTACCTAGGCCCTACAGGCCACTTTTACAGGATGGGGGTTCCTCCCTATTTCCTTTTATCTTGTGGTGAGGTCGTTCAGGACGAGCATGCATGCATTCATAATTAAGCAAATGGATAACTGAGTAAAGGACTTAAAAACAAGATAACCACCCAGTACCTTTTCATTTAACTAGAGAAAGGCTGCGTTTTATTTTCCTTGTTCTTTTTATAATTCTTTTTCTTTTACTTACGCTTAACCGTACACAGATGACTTCCCACGGATCCTCCGATGACGGAAATGCACTGACCCACACTGACGGACTTGCACGAGAGGGCTTTCCCCGCATTTTGTGGGAAGTACTTCAGGGGGCTGGATACACGACACCCCCTCAGTACGCGGTGCAGTAGTTCGAGAAGCACCGGGTGCCCCGCTGTAGGGTGAGGATGACTTTGGAGCCTCATCCCCTGCAGCCAGGTTGGCGCTCCGTGGACTCAGAGTCTTTCGGGTACCGGGCAGAGGACACGATCGAGGCGATCGCTCTGCATGGGTTGACTACCTTCTACGGATTCCATCCCTTGGAGCTGGCTACCCACCCCATTGGCTTGTTCCCCGCTGAGAAGGAGGACGACCCAATGTGGAAGGATCGGGTGGAGCACGCCAAGGACATCTGGGCCATCTACCCAGGACAGACTGCGCACTTGACAGTACGGTGCATGAATGCTCTGTACCGTCTGCAGGTGATGCGCGGTGAGGCAATGTCCCATCTGATGGCACTGCTGGAGGCAACAAAGATCACGTTGGATAACAGAGAGGAGCTCGTGGTTGATCTATCTCAGGAAATGGTGGAAAAGGACTTGCAGGTGGAGCAGCTATCCACTGATATTCAGGAGTTGGAGGAGCTGGTAGGCACCAGGGAGAACACCATCGAGGTTCTCGAGGATCAGCTCATTAACACTCAGCAGCAGCTTGCTGAGGCTAACGAGCACCTGGACATGCATCACCAAGAGATCCAGGACCAGGAGGCCAACGAGGACGTCGACATTGAGGGAGGAGATGAGCCTGCCTCCAGTGTGGACACCGCTGGCTCGGGAAGACCACCTTCCCCCGAGTCAAGTGTTGCTTCGTTCGCTCACTAGGTGTCCAGAGTAGGCTTAGAAGTTGGATAGTCGGACTCCTCGCAGCTAGCTTAGCTTTTGCACCCTTGGGGTACTAGGCTAGGTAGAGTTGAGTCATTTTGGGAACAATTTGATGTAATCGTGTTAAACTCTATTGGGAGATTGCTTGATGGATGCTTTTAACAGTTTAAATATTGGAAGGAAAAATTTATGCCTCGTAAAAATCCCTTTTGTTGGAATCGGAGTCTATCATGCTGTTTTAACTTTTTCCCTGATAAAATCTTGACATTGGAACTGTGGGGTTAAGTAAGTATGTGGTTTTTCAGATGGCCGGGAGACAGCGTCGTGGCCAGAACGAGCACGTTCCACCGCCACCCCCACCTCCCACTCTGCAGGAGCTCATGGCTCAGCAGAATGAGATCCTGAGGCAGCTGGCTCAACGTCAGCCACCACCCCAGCATTATGGTGGTGGAGACCACCAACGTCACCCCGCGGCGGCCACCTATCAGGAATTCCTCAGCACCCAGCCTCCACTGTTCACAAGGGCGGAAGACCCACTTGACGCAGATGTATGGCTGCGAGTGGTGGAATCCAAATTCCCACTACTCCATGGAGTTTGCTCAGAGGTCACCAAAGTCAGGTTCGCCACCTAGCAGCTTCGCGGACCTGCAAGGACTTGGTGGGATCATTTTCTTGCTATGCAGCCAGAGGACCGAGAGGTGGAGTGGAGGGAGTTTAAGGCAGCTTTTAGAGGACACCATATACCCGCCGGGATCATGGACAGGAAACTCAATGAGTTCTTGGCACTCACTCAGGGCAACAGGACAGTGTTGCAGTATGCCCAGGCCTTTAATGACTTGTGCCAGTACGCGGGGTATCATGCAGATACAGATGAGAAGAAGAGGGACAGATTCAGAAGGGGGCTCAGCACTAAGCTCCGGGATCGTCTCAACACCGTCAGGGCCAACAGCTACAATGAGTTGGTAAACATGGCTATCTCCCAAGAGGACTGCATCACAGCTAGGCAGGCAGAAAAGAAGAGGAAGACCCCCATGGCGGGACCCTCAGCTCAGCCACAGCGCTTCAGGATTGTGTCCGACACCCAGGGCAGGGGGCCTCAGCAGCAGCAAGGGCGATGGGTAATCCGACCTCAGCAGCAGCAGCAGCAGGGACCCAACCGCACCCAATTCACAGCTCAGAGGGGCAATCAACAGCAGCAGTACCGCCAAGCCAATGACAACAGGTGCTTCACTTGTGGCAACACTGGGCATTATGCCAAAAATTGCCCCAGGAACCAGCAGAGGCAGGGGCAGAATGTCAATCAAAACCAAGGCAAGAGTCAGAAGGTGCAAGTGAGGCAGGGCAGGCTGAACTTCACCACCATGGCTGATATTCCAGAGGGAGCACCCGTGATGACTGGTATCTTTACAGTTTTAAATTTTCCTGCTATTGTTCTGTTTGATTCCGGTGCTTCACATAGTTTTATCAGTGCCAAGTTTAGTGCTAAATGCCAGTTGCCCTTCCACCATACCGATGGGGGCATTACAATTTCAACACCCGGAGGCAGAGTTGCCACTTATCAAATCAACAGGCAAGTGCCTATAAAATTTGGTAGTCTGGTGATTAGAACCACCCTTCTCATCTTAGGATTGGATAGCGTGGATATTATTTTGGGAGCTGACTGGTTGACCAGGCATCAGGCAGTATTGGACATTGCAGCCAGAGCCATTGAAATCCATTCCCCTGCTTATGGCGAGACTGTTTTGTATTTACCCAACCAGGGTTGTACCCGATCTTGTGCCTTTGTTATGTTAGAATCCCCAGTGAAAGAGATCCCAGTAGTCTGTGACTACCCGGATGTGTTTCCGGAAGAATTACCAGGAATGCCACCTGACCGAGACATTGAGTTCGCAATTGAGTTGCAACCCGGGACTGCCCCGATCTCCAAGAGACCCTATAGGATGCCTCCCGCGGAATTAGCAGAATTGAAGAAACAATTGCAAGAGTTGTTGGACAAGGGGTTTATTCGTCCAAGCACTTCACCATGGGGATGTCCAGCATTATTTGTGAAGAAAAAGGATGAGAGTTTGAGGATGTGTGTTGACTACCGCCCTCTCAATGTGGTGACCATAAAGAACAAATACCCGTTGCCTCGCATTGATGTTCTGTTTGATCAGTTGGTTGGAGCCAAGGTATTCTCCAAGATAGACCTTCGCTCAGGATACCATCAGATCAAGATCCGTGCTAGCGATATTCCCAAGACGGCTTTCTCTACCAGATATGGACTGTATGAGTTTCTGGTGATGTCTTTTGGGCTGACCAATGCCCCGGCTTATTTCATGTACCTGATGAATTCAGTGTTTATGCCAGAATTGGATAAGTTCGTGGTTGTCTTCATTGATGATATTCTGGTTTATTCCAAAAATGAAGACGAACATGCTGAGCACCTGCACATTGTGCTTCAACGACTACGCGATCATCATCTTTATGCTAAGTTGTCTAAGTGTGAGTTCTGGCTAAAAGAGATTAAATTCTTGGGTCACACAATTTCTCAGGATGGGATATCAGTTGATCCTGAAAAGGTGCAAGAGGTAATGGATTGGAAACCCCCGACTACAGTGAAGCAAATTCGAAGTTTTCTGGGATTGGCAGGGTATTATCGACGATTTATTCCGGACTTCTCTAGAATCGCCAAGCCAATGACTGAACTGTTGAAGAAGGGAGTCAAATTTGAGTGGAGCCAAAAGTGTGAAGATGCTTTTCATACCTTGAGGCAGCATTTGACAACAGCCCCAGTGCTGGCCCAACCCGACAACACCAAGCCATTTGAAGTTTATTGTGATGCTTCTGGTACTGGTTTGGGATGTGTCTTGATGCAAGAGAGCAGAGTGATTGCTTATGCTTCCCGGGCACTCAGGCCCCATGAGCAGAACTACCCTACACATGATCTAGAATTGGCAGCTGTAGTTCATGCTCTGAAGATTTGGAGACACTACTTGATGGGAGCTCACTGTAACATCTACACTGATCACAAGAGTCTCAAATACATTTTCACTCAGGCAGATCTGAACATGAGGCAAAGGAGATGGTTGGAGTTAATCAAGGACTATGATTTGGAGGTGCATTACCATCCAGGGAAGGCCAATGTTGTGGCAGATGCCTTGAGCAGAAAGGCCCAGTGTAATTGTATGAGCATGGATGTGGGAGTAACCACCCTGTGTGATGAGTTGTGCAAACTGAACCTGGAAGTTGTTTCTTCGGGTAAACTAAGCTATATCTCGGTGGAGCCCACATTGCAAGAACAGATTGTCAGGGCACAGGTTGAGGATAAGGGTGTTCAGGTTATCAAAGATATGATCAAGCAAAAGGCAGAAAAATACAAGTGTTTCCGACAGGATAGCAAGGGAATTCTATGGTTTGGAGATCGATTGGTTGTTCCCAAGGACCCTGAGCTTAGAAAGAAGATACTAGATGAAGCTCACCTTTCAAAATTCTCCATGCACCCTGGTAGCAACAAGATGTACCATGATCTCAGATCTCTATATTGGTGGACTAGAATGAAAAGGGAAATTGCCAAGTACATATCCGAGTGTGATACTTGCCAGAGGATAAAGGCTAGTCACTTGAAGGCAGCAGGCCCTTTGCAACCCCTTCCCATACCATCTTGGAAATGGGAGGACATTTGTATGGACTTCATAGTGGGATTACCCAATACCTCCAGGCACCATGATTCTATTTGGGTTATCGTGGACAGGTTGACCAAGACTGCTCATTTCTTGCCAGTGCATACCACCTACAGGGCAGAGAAGTACGCTGAAATTTATGTTGATCAGATAGTAAGGTTGCATGGTATTCCCAAAACCATTATATCGGACAGAGGAGCACCATTTGTGGCACGATTTTGGGAGCAACTGCAAGAGTCACTTGGGACCCATGTCATCCGAAGCTCAGCATACCACCCCCAAACAGATGGCCAGACAGAAAGGGTGAATCAAATTTTGGAAGACATGTTGCGAGCTTGTGCACTACATTATGGAAAGGATTGGGACAAGTGTCTGTCTTTGGCAGAATTCTCTTACAATAACAGCTATCAGTCCAGTTTGAAGATGGCACCTTTTGAGGCATTATATGGGAGAAGGTGTAGGACCCCACTAATTGGTCTCAAGCAGGAGAAAGGGAAATTTTTGGGCCAGACTTGGTACTCGAGGCAGAGGCAAAGGTCAGGGTGATTACCAAGAACTTGGAAGCTGCTCAGGCTAGGCAAAGGAGCTATCATGATAAGAGGCGGAAGCCTCTACAGTTTGAGGTGGGAGATCATGTCTATCTTAAGGTATCACCCACCAAGGGTGTTCAGAGATTCGGGATCAAAGGCAAGTTAGCTCCTCGCTATATTGGACCCTACGAGATCAAGGAGGCTTGTGGACCCGTAGCCTATCAAGTGGAATTGCCACCTCACATGTCAGCAATTCATAATGTGTTCCATGTATCTCAGCTGCGGAAATGCGTTCGTCTGCCCACTGAAGTACTCCCGGAACCAGACATTGAGATAGAACCAGACTTATCCTACCAAGAGTACCCCGTCAAGGTATTAGATCAAAAGGAGAGATCAACTCGGGCAAGGTCGGTCAGAATGTATAAGGTTCAGTGGAGTCACCATTCAGCAGAAGAAGCTACATGGGAGACTGAGGATTTTCTACGCTCTCGCTTCCCCGACTTTCTACCCAAAGGAGTCGGTATGTAACCCCAAAACCCCACCCCCACCTGCCCTTTGAATTCAATTATAAGAAAAACTTAGATAACGAGGATAGTCTAAGTTGTGGATTTAACTTAAGAAGGGCTTCCTTCTGAAGTTGCAAAGAGGACGACATTCGAAGAGCAGTTAATAAGAGAAACTTAAGTGTGAAGGAAAAACAGCACCAGCACACCTTCAAGCACCCTCCAAGGGACTCTACCCAAATCTCGGGACGAGATTCCTTTAAGGGGGGAGGGCTGTAACACCCCAGGTGTTACTCAGGGTGTCCATCCCAGGGTTACCCCCTTTACCCATTATCACATGAAGACTGATTGGGCAAAGTATAATACTTGTAATTCTAGGTCCTGAGCAAGTGTAATCCACCTTGGATGTCATGCCCTAGCTTATCATGCACATCTAAGTGGGGATCTCCCAAAACCCTAAAGCAAAACCCCCATAGGCAATGGGAACCCTAATTGAAGCCATGATCAAAAGATCATGTAAACCTTATGATCATGGTTTGGGCCAAATATAAAAGTTGTGGTACACTTATTAACCTACAATTAATAGTAAGGAAGTACCCCCAAAAAGTTTTCAGAAAAGCCCTAAACAGTTCACCTAAGTTTTAGCACAAGGGAAAATTCAGTTTTTGCTTAAGTACAAAAACTAACCCTTGCACAAAGACTCCACATGTTCACCTTAATCCCCTTTTCAAAACCTTTCGACCCAATTGACAAAATGGCGCCAAATTAACCCTAGAACACCCTGGAAAGAGATGACACCTACCCTAGGGCGCTAGACACAACTTGACACCCCTTTTGTCTCGGTTCGGGCTTGGCTGACACAGCAAACTTCTCCCCTCTCTATCTCCCTACCCCGACCATATCTCGACTTGGAACTCACAGCGAAAAGATAGGATTTGGAGCAGAGAAGCGACCGTACACAGCGACTTTGCCAAGATACGCACGCTATGGCGCTCTAATCGGCCGTTGAACCATGGCAGAAGCAAGCTTCCACGTGTTCGACGCGAGCTGGCATCCGGGGGCGCGCTCAGAGCACGCCCGTGCGTGAACCCCCGCGCACCCGCGGCCGCCCGTGACCACGCCCGCGCCACGGCTATAAAGCCCGCCCCAGTGCTTGGCTGCCTTCCCCGTTACCTCCTCCGTACCTCGCCGGACTCGCCCGAGCCAGCCATTAACTCCGGCAACCTCCCCGCGACCCGCCAGTGCCGCCCGAGAGCAACCACCGTGGCCAGTCCCTCTCCCGTCCTCCTCCGTTCGATCCAAGCCCTCAGAGAACTTCCTGGTGAAGCCGTGAGTCTTGCTCAAGCTTGACCCAGGGACCCGCATCACCGGAATAGCCCAATCGCGCTCACCGGAGTTCAAGAACCCGCCGGCGCACGTGGACCGGGTAAGCCCCGGCACCATTTTCCAATTCCTTGCGCGTATGGCCTCTGTGTCACCCCGTGAAGCTCCTCGTGCACCCTAATTGATCTATGCCGCCGTGGTTTGGCCGGAGCAGGAGCCACCGACGACCCCCGCCGCCTGTGCTCGTGGCCAGGGTAGCTCCGACCCCCTCCGACACCGACCCGCACATCGGCGTGACCGTTGCGACCTCCCGGACGTCACTGACCACCCCGCCAGAGCTCTACTGCCGCCGGTAAGCCCCACCGCCGTAAAATGTACCGCGGGCACTGTTTAAGCCGGTCAGGGAGCGCGGGTTAGATTTTAGTTAAGTCCAGGGGGCTTTGCGCAATGTCAGTGACTCAAACCAATAGTGGACCAAGGGCTGTTCTGTGAGAAAAGAAAAGGAAAAACCCCAGGGGCCTCGGCGTAAACACGTTTTCTTTTTCTATTTTCGAATTTCTTTTCTTTTGTTATAACAAATAGCTAAGTAAATGCATAACTTGCAGAATAATCATCCAAAAATGCTCAAACCAATTTTGCTAGATTCAGAAATTTATGAGCTATCAGAGAAAAATAATAGAACCCGTAGCTTCTGTATTTCTTTCTGGAGTTTAGAATTAAATAAGAAAACCACTCAAAACCCAATATTAGGAGGAAAAATAGGAATATTGTTTGACCAGGGTTAGAAAAATTTGGAGAAACTTATATCTACCTACTAGACCAAGTAAAAATGTTAAACCTCTCTGTCCACTCCATTTAAGTTAGTTTTACCCTTTATTCTATAATATGCTTAAGGATAAGGAAAATAGAAAATGCAACTTAATTAATGAACCAGAGAGTACTTCTATTTTTGTTAGGTTACTTATTCAATATAGTTCACTGGAAAAATATGTCATACCTTGGTTTAGTACAAATTAAGTAGGATATCTTTTATTTTATTAAAACAAGGATAACTTAGAAAAACCCTACAAAAATGACCCCAAGGTAAAAACACCCCCACCCTTGGGATGACTATTGTTTTATTAGAGGGAACTTAGGAAAAATATGAAATCTGCTGTTTGACATTTTTCAAATAATAATGCAGTAGAAAGTGCCTTTTTGGCATTAAACTTAAGAAAAGCATAACTAAATAACCACCCCTTAGTTTTCTGTAATTTTTAGCACAGAAACCTATTATTACCATAGGATGCCAACAAAAATAACCTTTAGGGCAGAACCCACCCCTAACTAAGAGGTGTAGTGTAAAGTGGCCCATTTTGCCTAACTTTTGTTATTTTTGTTTAAAGCCTAACTTTTATACTTTAAGCCTCAAATTCTTAAAACAAGCTAGAATAGCCAGTGATAACCCACTGGAATTTTTACAGAATTTTTGGAAATTTTTAAAACCCTGTTGTAGTTCAAACCTACCCTAGAAACCCAAAATGGAAATTAAGGAAGGGAAAATGAATAATAGAAATTTATGTCATCTTAAGACCTTTGTAAATTGTCCACTGAAATCTATAAAGACAACACCAATCCACTATAATAATCTAAAAGAAAACCTAATCTTAAAAGGTAATAAGTCTATATCTATGTATACCACTGGAAGCCCAGCGTGACTAAGAAAACCCTAAGTTACTTATTAACTTAGTTTCTTTAGCTTATTGTTCTTAAATCCTGCATAATCATGACATACATGTTCATTGCATTTCGATAGACTGTAATCTTGCTGACGGAGAGTACATCCTCGTGCCGGAGCAAGGAGCTGCTCAGGAGGTAGCCCCAGATCCAGCACCCGAGCCTGCACCAGAGGACCTGCCTGCCACAGCTTTGGAAGGCAAGCCCCGGTTTTATGCATAACCTGTTATTTATGCTATTTTACTATACTTAATGATTGTAGGATTGATTGTGCACTTAGGTGTAGGAGTTGACTGAAACCCTAGTTGCATGATCTCAGGAATCCCATTGAGATGGATACTAGTATGCTAAGTCGAGTAGCTGCTTTATTAATCAGGAATTTCGGTAGAAGTCGAGTGATTTTTCTAGCACTCGCGCGAGGTCAGGAAATTGATTGTATCCACTTTCGTATCATAATGATGTTGGGTTGTGGACAACAATCCATGGGGATTGGTTGTCTACGGGGTAAAAATTTGAATAAGGATTAAGGTGTGGTACCGTGAGTCAAGCGTTTGAACGTACTGAGCACATGCCGAGAAATATGGTAAATCGGTAAGCCTAGTACCTGATTGAACCTGGCAGCAGATTGCCCTCCTCACGCGACCTGAGACGAGGTCTCCCATTCCGGTTATGGTGGGTACAAGTGCGGTCATTGCACGACGGCCAGTCGGGGTCAGTGAGGCATTGTACGCCAAGGCGGTGAGCCCCTCTCTGCTGACGGGGAATCGATGGGGACGGTTGATGTGTGTGGGGACGGAGTGCCCCTGCATGTCGTGTGTTTAGGTTTACCTTGCAAGGATGAAAACTCGATTCGAATCGTCTGCTTCTCGCAGCTAATGAGACTGCTTGATCCATGCTGCTACATTGAGTAACAAGTGGAATGATGCGGAGATGATATAAGATGTTGATTGCTAAAATGATTGCTACCTTGTATGAATAGCTAGTACATTTTTAGCCTTAAGAGAGTCACACTTAACTTTGACCAAGTTAAAATCTTGATTTAGAAACTCAGCTAGTGCTTTTGGCAACCAAACCCCCACAGCCAAACAGCTGCATGTCTAGAGGTAGAGGAGTAGACTCCTCACACCGGGTAAGTCTAGCTGAGTATTAGTATACTCAGCCTTGCTTGTGGCATAATTTTTACAGGTTCTCTGGAGGAGATGGTTGCTGGGATAACTTGGCCGTCCACCTTGCCACCGGGTTGGACTGTTGAGTGGGACCCTGCCTCGGCCGAGGAGGAGCATGAGGAGTGATGGGACAGGCTTCCCCATCTCTCTGTTTAATTACCGTTAGTTTTATTCCGCTGCACTTCGAACAATGATGGTTACTTTTGCAAAAACTCCGATGATGATGATGGTGATGTAATAATTTAACATTGTGACATGTATGGTTTTATGCTTTATTGTATTTGCTCTGTGACTCACCTTCGAGTGAGATTGTGGTACTTGATCCTGTCAGTGGCCGTGTCGGACTAGATCCGAGGGATTGACGGGTTATTCCCATTTAAGTGTGGTCTAGCCTTTGAGGCGGGATTTGGGCACTTAAGTTGGAATAATTCGGGCAGTTCCGCCACACTCTTCTTGCCTCCATCCTTGGCTTGATCGGTTGTCTCTGAGTTACGCACACCGAGTCTCACTTAAGCAATGTCCATCTTACTTGTGATGTCCATTATCTATAGATAATCCAGTCTTTGGACCATCACACTTGTTCACTTGTGTTGAACCCTGTTAGCTTTGCATTAAGCACCTGTTCAACACTTAGCACACTTGTTAGTCCTTTAATTGGGTTGTCATCCAAACCACCAAAACCCACAAGAGAGCTTTCAATCTCCCCTTTTTGGTGATTGATGACAACACAATTAAAGCTTACACAACAATAAGATTTAAAGCACAAATTTTGAACTCTAAGTTTATAGAATGCTCCCCCTAAATATGTGCTTACATTAAAATCTTAACTTTGGCCTTAAATGCCAAAATGCACATACTTAGGATAATTCAAAGCATTGCTACACCTTAGCACAAATAAGATTTAAAGCACAAATTTTGAATTCTAAGTTTATAGAATGCTCCCCCTAAATATGTGCTTACATTAAAATCTTAACTTTGGCCTTAAATGCCAAAATGCACATACTTAGGATAATTCAAAGCATTGCTACACCTTAGCACCTGTGGGATGCATTGTGTGAAGAATCAAACCGTGATGCGTATAACACACAAATGCACAGAATCAGAGTTAAACACCAATTAAATAAATATACCATAGGAATATCAACCTACCACTATTCACCATTAAGATACCGATTTAAAGCGCCAGAACCACATGAATATCTATCACAGGATAAACACAGTAGATACCAATTGATTCATATCAACGGAAGCACTAATTTTGCATTATCACCATATAATACAACAAGAAGCATATGATAAGTATTATCAACAAACTAACACATTTTTCTTTAAGATCAAGGAACTCAAGGAAACCCCTTTGAGTCCTTTAGCACACAAAAAAAATTAATCTTCACCCTTAAGATAAGCTTTCCTCTCAGGTCGAGGTAAGCTTTAATGCACAAATTCTCCCCCTTTGACATCAAACACCAAAATCATATTCAAGCAAGAACATAGGATGATGTCAAAGGACAGCAGGGTATTAAGCAGGGAAAATGCAACACACTAACATTACTCCCCCTTACACATTAAACATATGCAACACAAGCATTGGAGAAAAATTAAGATACAAATACGCAAAAAGGTCAATACATCCTTTTGTACCTTTACCATGTTATGGTGTACTTTCCATCTAAGTAGGCGGAGTTCCTTTTGTCATCAATTCAAGATTTCCATCTTGAAAGTTTTATCTCTAGGGAGCTCCTTTACACTTATGCCTGATCCTTTATCCTGGCCTTTTCTTGTTGCTAAGATACAAAACTTAGAACACGTTATAGTATTGTGGCACAAGATGAAGCTTCTATTCTAGTGATTACCAAAAGATACCAATTGAAGCACACTACCAAGGCTACCAATTGAACAATCATCACTGTCATAGCTCCATGATATTTAAAGATAAGCATCTAGGATCACCAACTATTATAGAGCACGAGCAACCTTTAAATACGTAATTACTCACAACTTTAGATACCAATTACTTGACTTGTGGAGGTACCCAAGTCCTGATTGCTCCATTTCTTGCTCATCTTCCCTTTTCCACCTTGAGACTATACAGGATCACTCAAGAAACAATTAGTCTCAAAAGACACAAGTTATGTGTGCTCCCCCTAAAGTTGTGCATCAAGTATTTGAATGACTTGCACTTTGCACATTCTAGCTTCCTCAGAACTAGAGGGGATCACAACATAACTTGGTCAAGGCATACTCTATCAATTTCATCACAAAGAGATACCAATTGAATAGTTGACTTAATACAACAATGCATGCCTCAATGAGTATAACATTTTACAAGCAACCTAGGCATGCTTCATACATGATAATCATTGCACCACATATACCAATTGAAAACGACAAGATCATGCATATAAAGCGCAATGTCTAAGTACACCATGATTAAGAAGTATTTTCTTAGGTACACCAAAGGAAACAACATTTTAAAGCATAAAGCACCTAAGCCAAGATACTACCAATTGAAAGGCAAGAACATAGCTATGATCACAATCAACGAAACTTCAAGATTTTCAATGAAATTGCATAGTTCCATCCTTCATACCTTTGCCTTTTACCTGAATGCCATGAGATTCATTCTTTTTAGGTAGTGTGGAGTGAGAGCACCTGTTGTCACCAATTGAGGGCTCCTTATGCTCATGCACCTCATAGCTCGAGAGGGTGCATTAGAGACACAACATGGATTTCTTATTTTGGTATACACAGAGTACCAAGACAAAGTAATCATGTGAAATGGACTAAACAAAACTATCATGCTTGCACATAGGTTAATACATAATCATTAAAAACCACACAACATGATTTACAAAAAGATACAGGTTTAGCCACATACACCAAGAGAGTTAATCATGGTAAATATATCAAATGAAAAGCTACCCATTGAATGATTCAAGAGATATAACCTATAAAACACACAGTCATGATTGAGCAAGCATGATTATGATCTTGGAAATCATGGATCATTAATTGAAAGATATTCAACACAAGCAATCTCAAAAGCATAACTACTCCAAGGATAGGTATAGCACGACAATCCAACTTCAAAGCAATGCTGATTAGATATAATGTACTTAAGATACACGGGTACCGTCCTTTGGAGAGCAAGTTGCAGATTCTCATCAAAGTCCTTTGCTTGATTCACCAATAATGATTAAGGACGTCTACAACTTATTTAACTCGAGATGAACATGAGATTAGTATTGCACAATAATTCAACCTTGGGCCAATAAATAGACAATAAAACTGACAACTTAAGCATAGAGTTTGAATTAACCATCTTAAGCTCTCCCAAGATCTTCAGTCCATCTCGAGACACCTGCATGGTCTAGTTGGCACAGTTTTGTACCCATCTCGGGATGGGTCCATAACGTTCATCTAAAAGAGCCTTTGGTACCCAAATAGCAGTTGTGCTAGTTCTAGGTGATCTCATTACTGATCTAACAGAAGTGTATGATTTGGGTCTCCTAAGCGAATAAGATTGAGATAAATTTACTTGCTTAGGAACCTTACCCTTCTTACATACCTTAGGTAGATGACCATGCTCACCACACATGTAGCAGAAGCGTCGCTCAACCTGACATGACACTTGTTGTTTGTCTTTTTTCTTAGTGAGGGTCATCTTGGAGGGTGCACGTCTTTGATTCTTCATGAGCGGACATGAAGTGATCATATGGTCCTTATCGTTGCATCCAAAACATCTCCTCATTCCTTCATCCTTGTCTTTGTGTGGACAAGATGCAATGAAGTGACCTAATTCCTTGCACTTGAAGCACCTCCTTTTTCCTCTTCCCTTTTTGCTCTTGGATGACATAGAGAGATGATCAGTGCAAACAACATGACTAATTGAATTTTTACCTTTTTCCTTGTTCATGTTGATTTCTTCATTTATTGCTTTAGGAACATCCTTCTTATGGAGTTTAACACTTGTTGCGGTTTCTCCCGTCTCAAGCTTCTTCACCACGCGCCCGTGGATATCTTGAGGAGGTTGAGCAATGCGTATTCTCCTTAGTTGCTTTGCTTTTTTGTTCCTTTCTTTATTGATGAGCAACTTTTCTTTTGATCCTACAGCTTGATGCTCATTCAAAAATTGGCTTTCTTTTGAGCAACAGAGGTTAGCACATGGTGATATATTATCTAAATGCGCACGTGTGCAAGAATGAGGTTCACATGAATTTAAGTTCGCAATTACAACCTCATGAGCAACATCAAGCATGATATGGTCATCAACTAATTCATTATGAGAATAAGATAGCATATCATATTTTTCACTTAGAGCAAGTTTTTCTAAATTTATCATTTCTACTTGACTCTTAAGCATAGAATTCTCAGTTTTAAGTTGAGCAACATCAGATAATACATCATGATTATTTCTTTGCTCAAATAAAACAGATTCATACCGTTGGACCAAATTATCATGAGAGCACTTTAGCTCCTCATGTTCTTTGATCATCTTCTCCAGGCTGTCGTTGGTTTTGATGAGAGTCTCCTCTAGCCTGAGAAGCATCTCGCCTTGTTCCTTGTTCCTCCTCAATAGCTTAACCAAGAGCACTTTGTCTTCTTTGTTGAGATGGGTGTAGAACCGGCGAATCTCCTCTTCTTCCACATCGACGATCTCATTTTCCCTGTCATTATTATCAGTGGAAGCAATACAGGAAAATGTACCTTGTGGTGAAGATTCATCCTCGCTATCATCCTCATATTCCTCATCATCGCTTTCGTCTCCACTATCATTGTTAGCAATAAGACATTTATAACTAGTGGAAGACAAACCTGTTGGTGAGGTGGATTCATCGTTTGGTTGCCATCGTTTTTCTTCTCCCTTTGAAAGGTTAGTACCACAAGCAACATAGGGAGTAGAAGTAGTACAATTGGACTCAGAATATTTTATTTTAATTCTAGTCCATAGATCATGAGCATCAACAAATAAATCACTATCACTACTCATGATGGCAAAATAAGCACATCTAGAAAGAGAGTCAACTAAGATGTTGCAAGCATGGTGATTAAGAGATAGACATCTTAGTTCAGCATTAGAAGGGTTTTTACTAATATTAGAGGGAAAAATACTTCTACTAAAGATCTGTCTCAAATTAGGATCAATATGCATGAAAGCATTATAAATAGAGACAGACCAAGATTTATAATTAGAACCATCGCCTAAAAGAAGTTCTAGAGTTACCTCTTGTGACGACATCGTCATCTTCGGACGGCTAAGCCCACACTGGAGAGGCCTAGCTCCGATACCAATTGAAAGTTCCCTATGCCCGGGAACAAGATCTGGATGTCGCCTAGAGGGGGGGTGAATAGGCGAATAATAATTATCACTTTATAACTAGAAATTCTTACTCTACTCGAAGGCTGGATCGTAGTGGAATGAAAGACCCTTCGAGTAGGTTGCAGCGGAATTGAAGTTCCTGTCTTAAAATACCCTGCACTTCGAAGACAGCTTATACCACATATAAATATTGAAGTGCAAGTATAAACAACAAATAAGACAGAGAAATAGCACACAGCACAGAGCAGAGCACACAGACACAGGGATTTATCCCGAGGTTCGGCCAAACCTGAAATGCTTGCCTAGTCCTCGTTGGAGTTAGCCACACCTGGGCTTGGAGTCTATTTCAACTCCTTCCTCCGTTTGCTCAGATCTGTCAGTATGACAGATAGAGCCTTCCACTATGTTGATATTGGTTACAACAACGTCGTGGCTGCTTACAGTCTTCTCGACAGCACTCCGGCAGAGTAACAATGCGCTCAAGACTTTGCTCTAGCTCTCAGCAGCACTTCTCCACTCTCTAAAGGCTTATAGCTTTGCCTCTACACAAACTAGAGAGATATACACGAGAGGGAGAGAGAGAATTGATCCAAATGATGTATACAATTGTTGGCTGCACTTGTGTACTTGTTTGAGGCGCCTAGGGGTCCCTTTTATAGCCCCAAATGGCCTAGGAGCCGTTGGAGCTTCATTTGGAAGCTCCCAGCCTTCCTTGGTTGCGGGTGCACCGGACTGTCCGGTGGCGCACCGGACAGTGAACAGTAACAGATCTGATTGGCAGTTTCCTTCTCTGGAACAGCTAGCCGTTGGTGCACCGGACAGGGACTATTCACTGTCCTGTGCACCGGACATGTCACTATTCACTGTCCTGTGCACCGGACACAGCTACTATTCACTGCCTGTGCACCGGACGCAGCTACTATTCACTGTCCTATGCACCGGACACAACTACTATTCACTGTCCTGTGCACCGGACAGGTCACTATTCACTGTCCTGTGCACCGGACAGCTACTATTCACTGTCCTGTGCACCAGCCAACAGCACACTAAGTGATTTTTCCTCCGTTCTTTCTCCGTTTGACTTCAACTTTTGGGAGGATTTTCCTGAGACTTAAACAAACACATTTAGAGTATAATCCAATTGATTTAGTCCTAGAAACTTACATCTTTCTTGTTCTTCTCCTAGCTTTTCTGTTTCTCCTCCAGCAGAGCTCAGAATGGTACTTTCTCTACAGAAAGAGTTAGAGAGCAAACCAAAGCACCAAACTTGTAGTAAGAGGTGTATGCAACATGGTTGAACACTTAAACCTTACATACTTCACCTTTTTCATCGTTTTACCCAATTTGGCATGTTTGAGGTCGATGTTGGACTCTAAACCATTAAGTCAACTTGACTTGATCTAGATTGACATATCTGAGCTCCAACTCCCTTGTTCATTTCTCGAGCTTGATCTTGAGCCTTATGACTTACACCACATAATTGTAGATGTTACCTCATTGGTTGTAAGTCATGTCCTTATGTAGTGATCCTTGATGCACCATAACTCTTAACTCGATCAACCTTGACTTTGCAAGTCTTCTTCTTCACCCTTGGCTTTGGGTTCCTGGTCTCCTTGACCTTCTCCCGTGCACTCGGTACCTCGAAGCTCTTCTTGCCTCCATCCTTGGCTTGATCGGTTGTCTCTGAGTTACGCACACCGAGTCTCACTTAAGCAATGTCCATCTTACTTGTGATGTCCATTATCTATAGATAATCCAGTCTTTGGACCATCACACTTGTTCACTTGTGTTGAACCCTGTTAGCTTTGCATTAAGCACCTGTTCAACACTTAGCACACTTGTTAGTCCTTTAATTGGGTTGTCATCCAAACCACCAAAACCCACAAGAGAGCTTTCAAGTTCATCTTACGGTCGTGAAAAGAATCATGAGGTATTTAGTTTATACTCCTAAGTTTGGGCTTTGGTACCCCGAAGGGATCTACCTTTGATCTAATTGGGTATTCCGATGCCGATTATGCCGGATGTAAAATTGATCGAAAGAGCACATCAGGGACTTGTCAGTTTCTGGGAAGATCCCTGGTGTCATGGGCTTCAAAGAAACAAAAATCAGTAGCTCTTTCCACCGCCGAAGCCGAGTACATTGCCGCAGGACATTGTTGTGCGCAATTGCTTTGGATGAGGCAAACCCTCAGGGACTATGGCTACAACTCTGACGGTTTCACTTACCCTTTGTCGTTACTCATGTATCTCTCAATTGGTATGACCCTTCGCTCATATTTATTTTACCATTTGGGAGAAAATGTAAAAAGGGCTCTCAAGTTCTACGTTTTTGGCGCTTAATGCCAAAGGGGGAGAAAGGATTAGCCCAAAGCAAAAGGATCGTGCCACCATTTCAAAAAAATCACAAATGTTTATTTCAATTGGGATTTGAGTTAGCCTCAAAATGATTTTTCAATTGGTATGTAAAAGTGAAACTTCAATCGGTATCTCATTTGGTATTTCAAAATTGTTTTTCAAATTGGTATATATTTCAAAACCCTCTTGAAAGCTAAGGGGAAAATTCATTCAGGGGAGATTTTAATTAGTCAAAGGAAAAGCATTTGAAACAGGGGAGGAGTTTCAAATCTTAAAAAATGCTTCTTGCAATCTTATACCTTTGACTATTTGCAATAGATTTTGAAAAGATTTTTCCAAAAGAATTGCAAAGATAAAACACGTGGTGCAAATGTGGTCCAAAATGTTAAATAAGAGAAAAGCAATCCATTCATATGCATAATGCCTTTCATTGGTTTAATTCCAAGTAACCTATGCACAACTATCTCAATTGCAAACTAGTTACATTTCTATACTTCATATTTGTTTTGGTTTGTGTTGGCATCAATCACCAAAAAGGGAGAGATTGAAAGGGAAATTGGGTTAACCATTCCCAATAATCGATTTTGGTGGTTGAAGTACAACACAAACCACATGGACTAACTAGTTTATCTAGATATCATTTATCTCAGGTGCATAATGTTCAACACAAACCAAGAAAGAATTTCAGTTAGGGACTCAATCAAAAAATTGGAGCAAGACATAGAGTGTGCTGATTTTTGGTGCACCGGACAGTGTCCGGTGTGCCAGGCCAGGCGCCCTTCGAACAGGCCACTCTCGGGAATTCAGAGACGCGCTCCACTATAATTCACCGGACTGTCCGGTGAGCTAGCGGAGCAACGGCTCCCTGCGCGCCAACGGTCAACTGCAAAACGCTACAGTGCGGAACAGTGTCGCAACAGAAGTCAGAGCATAGAAGTCCGAGGTCACTGGACTGTCCGGTGCAGCAAAAAGACAAACGCCTCCAATGATCAACTGCTCCAAAGCCTAACGGTTGCGCTGACATGGCGCGCACCGGACAGTGAACAGTGACTGTCCGGTGCGCCCATCGCCAGTAGACTTTGCCAACGGCTAGGAAGTGGTTGGGGGCTATAATACCCCCAACCACCTCATTCATTGACATCCAAGTTTTCAGAAGTTAACATTAAATACAAGAGTTATAGCATTCACTCCAAGACACAATTCCAAATATCAAATCCTCTCCAAGTTCCAAATTCATCTCAACCACTTAGTGACTTGAGAGAGAGAGTTTTTGTGTTCATTTGTGCTCTTGTCACTTGGATTGCCTTTCTTCCTTCCTCACTCTTCTTTTAAGTGCTTGTAAAGCTAAGCAAGAGACACCAAGTGTATGGTGGTCCTTGCGGGGTCTTAGTGACCCGTGTGATTAAGGAAAGGCTCACTCGGTCTAAGTGACCGTTTGAGAGAGAGGGAAAGTGTTGAAATAGACCCGGCCTTTGTGGCCTCCTCATCGGGGACTAGGTTCTTTGGAACCGAACCTCGGTAAAACAAATCACCGTGTCTACTCGCTTTTATTCTCGCTTGATTTGTTTGCCCTCTTTCCTCTCTCTAACGTTTCCGTGCTAGTATTAGTTTGAGTTTTCTCCAATACGTCATCCTCATCCTTTGAGCAACTCTTAACAAGAGAAACATTCTTTCGGTCTTGAATTTAATTCTAACGCTAACCCCGGACCTAGTGTGTGTTTAAAATTTTAGGTTTCGCCTATTCACCCCCCCCCTCTAGGTGACTTTCAAGGAGGACGGAAACGCAGGCGAGGCACGGGGAGGTGACCTCGAAGCGGTAGGCGGCCGAGAGGAGCAGCTGAGTGGTGGCCCAGATGACGATGAGCGGGACGACGAGCCAGGGGAGCATGGTGGCGACGCGCCACGACCACCGTTGCACGGCGCACAACGTACACATTGATTATCTGGCCGCCCTCACGCCCTGCTGGATCGCCAGCGCTGTCGCTCGGCTCAAACCCTTGAAAGCGAGTGGGTTGGTGGGTTGCTTGCTCGGTCCGTAATGATGCGATTCGATTTGGGGAAGGAGGGGAAACTGGCGACGGCTACGTGCCTTCGGGAGATAAAGATGGGAGCAGTTAGGGTAAAGAAATGCATGGGTAAAATGGGCCATCAAATAAAAGTTCACGTGGTTTTTCGTTGGAATGGACTGAGGTACTACTGGACCAGAATGTACCATCAGATCAGGGCTTCCTCTAATTATTGAAAGCTCATGGCAAGGAAGCTCAGGTCGATCATCCCTGTAACCTGGTTCAACCCAGCGCACCGACTAGATCAGGCTGTCGGTTGCACCATCCGCGCCCACGTCTGTGCGCGCAAAAAAGGAATGCATGCATGAGTCAAACACGTCTCCTTGCATGCGCATAAATTTAGGAAAGATATGTGTGACGGTTTCTATTTTTTAATGCTTTATTTCCTCCATAAATTTAGGATCGCTGCAACAGCCATGCAACTAGACTTGTAAGGATCATTTTATGATATATACTGCTACTAAATATGCTATCATGTGTAGATAATTATGCAATTCAGTATACTGCGTAAAAATCTGTTACCAGCTGCATGCACACGAATTTATGATGAAAATAATGTGCAGTGAAAGGAAATAAATTGCACGCATAGAAACAAAAAATCGTATTTAATGTTTTATTTTCTTCATAAATATACGATCCCTCCAACAGCCATACAGTTAAACACATTAGATCTAGTTTATGATATATATTGATATAAATTATACTATATGGTGTAGCTATTTATGCAATTCGTTACACTGCATAAAAAATCTGGCATGTTGTTCACTGGTGGACGCATCTCCGGGTTGGAAAGTAATAACCTTAAGTTTTGAGCATAAAATCCTTCAATTATAAGCGTAAATATCGAGCCAATGTGAGAGGTTGATAGCTCTAGTAGGTTGTTATTACGATCCTATTTTTATGGCAGATCCGAAAAACATGGCAGCCGCATGCATGCGGTTATACAGATCCAAAAATTATGGCAAAATGCATGCATGAGTCAAACACGTTCCCTTGCATGCGCGTTAATTTAGGAAAGATATGTGTGGCGGCTTCTATTTTAAATGCTTTATTTCCTCCATAAATTTAGGATTGCTGCAACAGCCATGCAGCTAGACTCGTAATGACCATTTTATGATATATACTCATACTAAATATGCCACACTGTGTAGGTATTTATGCAATTCGTCACATTGCGTAAAAAATCTGGCATATTGTTCACTGGTGGACGCATCCCCGGGTGGAGCGTAAAAACCTTAAGTTTTGAGTATAAAATCCCTCAATTATAAGCGTAAATACCGAGTCAATGTGAGAGGTTGATAGTTCTAGTAGGTTGTTATTACTATCTTATTTTTATAACAAATCCGAAAATATGGCAGCCACATGCATGCAGTTTCTATTTTTATACAGATCCAAAAATTATGGCAAAAATCGTGGGAGTTTCCATTGCATGCGCGCAAATTACGAACAGCATAAATCAAGGAATTGTCTTTCCAATGTGCATGCAGTAAACTAATATACGAACTCCGTGTTTAAGCATAAAATCATACAGTTTTTGGCATAAATAATACATGTGGTAGGCATAAAACACAATAATCGAAAAGAAAACTGCGTCGGATCGGAGGATGTCACGCGCGATCATCGCTGCGCGCATCTCGGGCCTTCCGTGACGCCGCTCGCTCGAAGATCGCGCCTCATGCGTCGCCGTCGCTACTCGCACGTCGACGGGCGTCGCTTGCTCGCCGGCCTTGGAAGTGCCGCCTCCTCGGGACCTTGGGGACACCGCCGCTTGCCCGCACAAGGGCGCCGCTGTCACTCGCCCTCTGGATCGGGGAGCCGCCGCCACCGACCTGGGAACCGCCGCCACTACTCCGGATCGAGGAACCTCCGCCACCGCGCGTCGAGGTCATGGAGTTGCGGCCACCAGCTGGGGGTCCACCGTCGCGCACGCTCTGGGGCAACCGCCGTCGTCGCACGCGGTGTCGCTAATGAATCGGGGTGGAGCGTAAAAAACTAAACCCTAGCACTCTGAGTCCTGTTTTATAGACGTCCGGATGTGATCCGACTCGACCGGATTGCACCGTCCGACCTGGGCTTCCTCTCGTTATTGAAAGCCCAGGGCTCCTAATATATAAACTATCTCTACTACTTATTAAGGCGGTAAGGAGTAGGCTGCCATTCCGTGTTCTGCCATTCCCATTCCCGCACTGTCTTTCTCATTCTCCCCTCCCTGCAAAGCCCATTCACATTCCTATTCCCGGCTGCCATTCTGTGTTCTGTCGGTGTTCTGCCATTCCCATTACCCCCTCCCCGCACTGTCTTTCTCATTCCCCCCTCCCCGCAAATCACATTCCCACGTGCATCCCACGCCTAGCTAAAATTAAATTAAAAAACACAAATATGGCTCCAATAGGATTCAAACCTACAACCTCTCAAGCAAATGTGCTCGTAGCTACCACTACACCACATGTGTGTTTATGTCAATATTTGTTACAGTAAAAATATATACTACATCTCTCCCAAAGCCCACCTGCTACATTTGCACAATGTGTAGTAGTAGATAATTATCAACGAGATTCCTGAATTATATTTTTGGATGGAGAGAGTAGTATTTAAAAAAGAGCCTTGCATGCAATTTCTTTTGTTTGAATAATGTTTTCAACTTAAATTCTTTTTATATGTGTGACATTTATTCTCCGTAATATTTTTCCATGGCTCTGACTTGTGAGTCATTTTCATAAACCAACGCCAAAGATGAATCCATGTTTCTTACTTGGAAACCCCGAACAAACACTACTGGCAGGAGGCGCTCGCGTTAGCGTCGCTCATCGACGACGAAAAGAAGCTTGGCGACTGCCAGTTCGACCTTTGGAAGCAGTACTACGTGACCGCATGCGTCGCTGTGTTCGGCAAGTTCCGGCGCAGCCGCCGCTTGGACGCGGTCTAGAGCGGCTGCACCGCGCTGTCCATCTTCAAATAGGGGGACCTCATGGTCGTCGCCAACGCCGGCGACTCTCGGGTTGTTCTGGGCACCGCATCCGACAACGGCGTCGTCACACCGTCCAGCTCATCATCCACCTGAAGCTCAACCTCCCACATAAGTCACTACTGACCGACCATGAATTCTTGTGCGCTGGGACGATGGTCGTTGCTGACGTTGTGTGAGTGTCCTCGAACAAGATTTATGTAGAGGAGTAGCACATCCGGTGGTGCAACGGCTAGGTGTACTACCTCGCTGATGAGCCCGGGGTGCACTTCGTTTGGCAGCCCAGCCAAGAGTCATCGGTACTCGTCATGTCGTGCGTGTTCGACGACTACTATATCAAGGACTATGGTGTCATCTTGGCACCAGAGGTGACGCAGAGGAGGATCGACAACAATGACCACTCGCCATCGTCGGGGTAGCTTTTGTGCCGGTCTGCCTTTAATTCTCTTCGCAAACACATACACTTGTTTTTTTGTTTAAGCAAGCGTGTATGGTGGTGCGTACCTGATGACTGACAATGTACGAGGGAACTTCTACCGGCAGGTGTGACACGTGCTCTTCAATGATGAGACCATACAAATCGTGGCATATATCGAAGTCTGCATGATACTGATGGTTGCAATAGAGTAGTGAAACAGCTAAATTAAAATAACAAATTTATGTATGGCTAGGATTACAAATGAATTATGAAATATTTTTTATAACAATATAAGACACATTTTGTATATAAGTTATTATGTTATTATATGTTCCTGTTGCAACGTACGGGTACTCACCTAGTATATATATATATATATATATATATATATATATATATATATATATATATATATATATATATATATATATATATATAGTATTTGTATACAGTCTTCCAAAGATTCTACGATGGACCTATTAACACGTTAATCGTCAGAAGCATTTTAATGAAATCCAATCAACAGATCCTAAGCTAGTGAAACAATCAGGCCACCTATACGTACTCTGCAACTGCAATGTCATCCTAGTCAGAATAAACAATAAACTGAAGAAACGTTTGTGGTTGTGCTTATAGATGTCCAAACGGGCGGCACGGCCCGGCCCAGCCCGAGCCCGTTTGAGCCCGGCACGTTTGAGCCCGGCCTGTTAACCGGGCCGGGCCGTGCCACCCGACGGGCTGAACCTTCTGCCCGAGCACGGCACTACACAGGCCTATCCGTGTCGGGCCGGCCCGGAAAGCCCGGCCCACGAAGGAGCCCGGCCCAGCCCGAGCACGCCAAGAAACACAGTAACAAATTCACACATTTCACATTTAAACAAGCACATAAATTCACAGTTTACATTTCCATCCACATAATGACATAAAATCATAAATCACAGACACACAGTTGACTAGTTGAGTATATACATATTCACACTTGCACATATGCACAAAACAGAAATATAAAGATAAGTAATATAAAATATTAGAGCTGTTTGTGCAATGGCTGCCTCATTAAAAAACTTTCTAGGTAAAAACTCACTCCTCGTGAGAAAACCCTAGAAAGGAAAAAAGAGTACAGTCCAGCTCTAATTTAATAAGTTCATGTCTAAGAGTACAGTTTACATCACCAGAATAGAGTAGGAATAGGAAGAATAGTAGGAGATTACAAAGTGTAGGGCCCTAGGCCCTAAGGGTCATCAAGATAAAGTCCTTCAAATGCTTCTTCAAGGTCTTCGTCCTGTGTAGAGTGTTGGCCTCTAGCTTCTCCTAGTTCCCAATCTTTCATGCAAAGTAGCATCTCTACCATTTCTGGTGCTAGGCGACGTCGTCGTTCCTCAATTATCCTGCCACAAAGACTAAATGCAGATTCTGAGGAAATTGTTGAGACAGGAACAGAAATAACATCTCTAGCTAAGATAGAGAGAATAGGATAGGACAACTTATGTTCATGCCACCAGTTTAGGATATTGAAGTCCTCATCAAACTTCTGTAAAGTGTCACTGTCCAGGTAGGAGGACAGTTCTGTGTCAAGTGAACTAAGGCCAGCACTAGAGTGTGCTTGTTGAAGCAAAGCAGATGCTGATGTTCCAGCTGCAAGGTTAGGAGTACTAGAATCAGATCCATAAATCAATCCCCAGCTTTGTTTCCTTTTACCTGTGACAGGAGGAGGAGGAGGCACTTGTTGCCTAATTGCACCAAACTTAACATCATATTTATTAAACATGGTAAACAATTCACTTTTCACACAAGTAAAATAAAGTGAGTAGTCAGTACCAGATAGACCAGATAAAATTCTTAAGATATTGCTAAAACCCCTTAGTTTGGCTCTAGGATCAAGTATAAAAGCAAATGCATAGAGCATAGGTATATCCCTCCAGTACTTAAGGAACTTAGATTTCATAGGAGCAACAGCATGTCTAAGCAATGCATCATTTTCATACTGATTTAAATGCTGGATAATGTCAAGAATATTATGCATAATAAGTGGAGATGTAGGATAGTAAACCCCAGAAAGGGTCACAGTAGCATCATAAAACAGTTCAAGAAACTGAAGCAACTTTTTAGCCACATACCAATGCGAATTTGTCAACAGATTAGGTTCACCTGGTTTTCTAGGATAGTTAGTGTCCATGAACACACCAAAGGTTCCCTTGTAAGGAATTAAATGCTTAAGCATAAGATATGTAGAATTCCATCTCACGGGCATGTCAATGCCAAATTTACGAGGTCGTACATTCATAGCAACACAATAACCCTTAAATGCAGCAATACGCTGATTAGAAGCATTCAAGAAGACAATTGCAGTTCTAAATGAATCAAGGTAAGGTTTTAGTCTTTTCAAGCCGCATTTCACAATCAAATTGATAATATGGCAAGCACAACGTTGATGCAAGAATAAAGTACCAACATATGCAGCTAAGGATGGACTAAGCTTCTCCATAGCTTTAGAATTGGAGGAGGCATTATCCAAGGTTACAGAAAAAACTTTATTAACAACACCATAATCTTCAAGCACAGTCATAACCCTCTCAGCAATGTTCTCACCAGTGTGAGCTGTTTCAATTAATCTAAGGCCAATGACCCTCTTTTCTAATGCCCAGTCCTTAGAAACATAATGAGCAACCACACTAAGATAGTCTTCCTTAGCATTACCACTCCAAATATCAGATGTAATTGCAATAGAAGAAACAGATTGCAAGCACTCAACAACTATCTTACGACGATCATTAAAGAACTTGACAAAGTCCCTAGCAGTAGTTTGATGAGATACTTTCTTAAAGACAGGATTATGAGATAGTCTAATATACTCCTCAAAAGCAGGTGACTCAGCAAAATTAAGTGGAAGATCAAGCCTAGCAATCAACCTACACATCTGAGTTCTAGCACGATCAGGACAGTAATCCCAGTTACGCACAGAACCATCAGGGTTAAACTTAAGGACTGACTGCTTGCCCTGCTTAGAAAGCTTAACTTTGCAATCACGTTGATGCCTAAGCAAATGACCAGTACCACTAGTAGACACAGCAGTCAATGTACATTTGCACCAGTGACACTTACCACCATACCTGATCCTCTTGCCGTCTACAGTCTTATATAGTGGTTCAAAATCCTGCCACACTTTAGATGTGCAAATTCTTTTATGCTTCTTACCATCAACATTTTCTGAAGTATTTGCATCTTCAGTACCATTGTTGGTAGCAGCACCCTCCTCTAAGTTAATAGGGGCAGCACTGCTACCATTGTTAATGGACTGAGATGGCCCATCCTCATCAGCGGGCATAATCCTCAGATCATTGTTGATGAACTGCGAATGACTGTTGTCACCACCAACATCTTGCTCCATCACAGCTCAGAGGCCGGAGCACCAGTTCCGTCGCCAAGGTGGCGCGCACCGGTTCCTCACGGCCTTGCACACATGTGAAAACCACAGATATTCAGTTCATATAAACAGATAGAAACTGATATAAACAGAAACAGATTATATAAACAGATTATATAAAGAAAACAGATTATCTAAACAGATAGAAACTGGTATAAACAGAAACAGATTATATAAAGAAAACAGATTATATAAACAGATAGAAACTGATATAAACAGAAACAGATTATATAAATAGATTATATAAACAAAACAGATTGTCTAAACAAAACAGATTGTCTAAACAGATAGAAACTGATATAAACAGAAACAGATTATATAAACAGATTGTCTAAACAAAACAGATTATCTAAACAGAAACAGATTATCTAAACAGATAGAAACTGATATAAACAGAAACAGATTATATAAACAGATTATAAACAGATTGTCTAAACAAAACAGATTATCTAAACAGAAACAGATTATCTAAACAGATAGAAACTGATATAAACAGATTATCTAAACAAAATAGATTATCTAAACAGATTATATAAACAGATTATAAAGACAACATGAACTTATTCAGTTCATATAAACAGATTACCTAAACAATATCACAACAGGATCAAGATATATATTCAGTTCATATAAACAGATTATCAAGACAGCATCAACTTAACGGAGAAGCACATTAACGATTCAACTGCTGTCCGCGTGCATATAAGCAGTTCATAAACAGTTCATATAAACGATTCAACTGTCGTCAGCATGAACTAAACAGATTATAAACAGTTCATATAAGCAGACACATTAACGATTTAACAGTTCATATAAGCAGACACATTAACGATCTAAACTAGACAGAATCACAGAAGCACATTAACGATTTAACGGAGAGAAAGATCTAGCGTTTCCGGTTTCCCTGCCGCAGAGGAACAAAAAAACTAGCCTCCAGTTTCCCTGCCGCAGAGCAACAACTAGCCCACCATGGATTCAACTGTGCAAGCCTACCATGGGGTCGGAAAGGTTACCTTGGCCGGTTGAGCAGGGAAGCCACCGCCGGAGGAGGGACCGAGGGAGCAGGGAGCGCCGGGAGGAGGGACCGAGGGAGCAGGGAAGCCACTGCCGGCGGAGGGACCGAGGGACCAGGGAGCGCCGGGAGGAGGAGGGATCGAGGGAGCAGGGAGCGCCGGGTGGATGGAGCAGCCGAGCAGGGAGGGAGCCAGCCAGCCAGGGACCACCGGGATGACCGGATGAGGGAGCAGCCGAGCAGGGAGCACCGGGAGGAGGGAGCAGCCGAGCGCCGCGCCCGAGACCGAGTCGCCGACGCCGCGAGACAGAGAACCGCGGCCGCCGCAAGGAGACGCAGGTGGGAGGGAGGAGAGTGCGTTAGGGTTAGGGTTGCCGGTCGCGCTCGCGCAAGCCGTGTGACTTATACGGGATTTGTGGCCTGCGGTAGCAGCACGCCTGCGCTTAGTTGGGCTGGGCCGTCCGCTAAGTAGCGTTACTGCGTTAGCGTAAGCAGCCCAGGTCCCAGGTGCATTTGTTGAACGGGCCGGTTTAAAAGCCCGGCTGTTAACGGGTCGTGCTCGGGCTAGCCCAACGGGCTCAAATTGCTGTCGAGCCCGGCACGCTATCCGGGCCGGACTAAGCCCGGGCCCGCTTCATTCCGTGCCGGGCCGGGCTCGTGTCGTGCTAAAAAATCGTGCTTCGTGCCGGGCTAACGGGCCACGTGCTTTCTGGACATCTATAGTTGTGCTTGCACCTATCTATTTTACGCCAAATCAAGGGAAGAAAAAACAAACGTGCATACCTTTCTTTGTAGGTGATATTGCGGTGTTAATTTCCTTACAAGTGTTGCGCTAGCGTTCGTCAGGGATCATCGACGGTCTTGATGCGCGCTGCCACCAGCCGGGACACGCAACCGCGTGCAGGAGAGCGCAGCCACGAGCGAGGCTCGCCGCCGTCAGACGCTGCGAGGACCGCTGACGGGGACGCGTGACGCCCTTGACGCGCGCCGTCGCGAGCTGAGGAAGCACAAACGTGAGCGATGGTGGCCACCACTGGTGCTGCGAGGGACACGGCTGGGAGCTGCAACGGCCACCGGTTGGGATGCGAGATGCCACGGGTAGATAAGCGCCGCCGTGAGCAGGGGACGGGAATTCAAGCGCGTTGCCCGGTACGGAAGGGATAAAACTAGAAGAAACAGAAATAGATAAAAAAAATTAAATTTGGTTTACTCTCAAGGCAACAAAAGCAGCCCTCTACCTGCTTTGGGTTGTGGGGAAAAGTTATTGGAAATTAGATCCCTTTGGCTTAGCTTCTATTTTTTAAAAGTAAAAACAGGTGGAAAAGCAAAACCAAACGCGACCAGAGTCGTTTGGCTTTAGAAAGAGTTCAACCTAGCAGAAAGCAGGATGTGTTATATCGAACCAAATGGTATAAAAATCAGTATTTTCAATAAGGCAACATATCTAATATATGGAGTGTTAAAATACTAATATCAAATTATGTCAATCGAATCTACCATCTACGACTGAGTATAAACAGAGAATGGATGAATCCTACTTGAGAATGAACGTGCCAGTAGTGTAGCCAACCACATTCTTGGGAACATTACCAGAGAATGAATGAATGATGACCGAGCAATTGATCTTGGATTTTAGTTTCGTCTTGCAAAAATTTACAAATCTTCGTTGATAGTAAGATGCAGATCTTGTTGTGAAATGGTCTTGTCGAATTCTAAATGAAAACTAGGACATTCCTTCGTCAACTTCTTTATCGGTTTAGGGCAATGTTTGGAAGCACCCAATTTTTAATAAAGTGACTTATAGAAATTGACGTGATTCTAAACATCTCAGTTTATGTGTCAGATTATAGAAACTGGATTCTCAGTTTCTTAAAAACAAAGAAACCCCCTTTTCCTAGTTAAAATATAAAAATCAGTTTCTTAAAAACTGCATTGCTTCCAAACAGGACCTTAATCATTCACTTTCCTTCTCAATTGGGGAAAAAGGGTAATGCATAATTACAGAACACAGAAAATACTGATATGGTTCCTAACTCTTTTGCATGCTGTATCATTGTTACGCCTTGCATTTGCAAGCTTTTGTAGCAAATAAGATGCCGATCTTGTTATGAGATAGGAACTCGACAATTTAGGTTACTGTAAATAATGTATTCCCTCCAATTTCTTTTTCCAAACTAACCTAAGATTTGCTTTGCGCTGCTGAGGAAGAGCAGCTTGTAGTGTAATCTGTTGCGTGAGAAGTATATTTTTGGTCGATCGAAAAGTTTCTCTGTTTCGGAACTACATCAGACACTACAGATGTCTGAACTAGCCGGATATCAGTTTCAAGGAGAAAGACAGATTTATGAGGAAGCTATACATTTTATTTTCATAAGTGATATGTGGTTCACAAAGAAGGGTATCCACTATCTTAACAAGAGCAAGCAATGAACAAGCATGTCTTCGGGCCAACTTAACCACCTTCAGTACAGCAGCATTTGGAAACGGATACCCAATTGTCAGTTGGGGTGATTTAGTGTTGCATCCTGATATCTGTCAATTCATAAGATATCCAGATGCACCAGCTGCATAGAGTCTATACTTAATCCTTTCCCTTCAGGTTAATCACTGAAAGCTCCTGCTCGACATAATCCCCAGCGCATATAGGTGGATAGGAATGAGCATCAGGTGTTTCAGCAAAGTGGCCGAGCGGCTTAAGAATTGCATCCGAAGCAATGTGCGCGAACAGCTGTTTGGAGAAAGAGAAAATGAGTTAGTATGTAAAACGTCAGGCTGTAGAATTTGACCACTGCCAGCTTTTAAAACTTTGTCCAAACTAATGCTTACATAAATTGAGAATCAATAGTACTTACTGTTGATGAAACCCTCCACAAGCTTCTATTCTGTTCTTTCGCTAGCGCTATGGCCTCTAGTGTCCTCTTAGTTACCACTACCTCATGCATTCCAGCCAAACAATCGCCACCAGTAAGCCATTCCAGCTGTTCAGAAAGGAACACATCTGATTGGTAAATAGTCGTACAGTACAATATCATTTTTTTTCTTTACAGTTACAGCCACACCCAATATTTTTAGTACTTCTGTAGTTCTGTTGAAGTATTTGATACTCCATAAGAGAACTTATATATTCGCTCCAAAACTTTAAGAAAATCTATCTAGGTTTGTCCAAACTCTGATTTTTTTACTTTGAATCTATAAAATTAAAATATATATCTTATGCAAAAGAGTTACTTATTATGAAATTATTTTTCCTAATGAATTTAGTAATGCCAATTTTGTGTTGTGAATCCATATAAAATATTATATGCCGATGGTCAAAGCTATAAAAGTTTGATGAACCTGATGCTTTATGATTGAAGGTAAGTATAAAAGTAGAGTTCAATTTGATTTTTACAATCACTTTGGTTATGGAATCAAGTATTCATAAAGACCAAACAAAACAAAATATCAATAACCATCAAACTGAAAATGCTGATAGAGATTTTTACATAAAAGTAGCAAAGCTGACCTGTTTTCCAGACTGAATTAGAAGGCAACCAACAGGGACTTTCACCTCCATCTTTTTACCATTCCTTAACCAGATGTTAAGGCCTGGGAATCTACTTCGGCCATGTATCGTCAAGAAATTAAGATCATAGTGGAATCCAGCAAAAACGGTGCCCTCAGAACCATGACGCTGCAGGTCACTTCCAGTTGGTGCGAGGAGATGTGGTCCCTATTGTTCAAAGAGAAATTGAACCATCTCAAGAAATTATTATAGAAATTGAATGTGAATATCTCTAACTGCGTCACTACAGAAGTGCAGAATGGAAGATCTCATGCCATACTTTAGAAGCCACTAAGTAACCCAATGATGGCTTTTGACACAGAGAAAGGGGAAAATGAAATTAAGAAAACAAACTGAGTACAACAGAACAAGACAAAGAATTTTCTTTTTTGAATTAGTAGCACAGATAATGACAATATTACCTCTTTCATCAAAGAAGTAAATGCATCCTTCGATAGGCCAAAGCCTATTGCAGCCATCTCAGCAACAACCTATGAAAACATAACCATACAGGCATGGGTGTAGTGTAGAGCATAAAAGAGACGTATAAGACATCAAACATTGAATACTGTTCATAAAAAGGTGCTATCATGATAGATATATATACCTCAATTGCAGAAATCATTTTAGAACCCCAGGAATCCATCATCTCTTCCCACTCAGGTAATCCCTCAGGGATAACAGGTTCTGAGTTCAGCTCCTAAAAAAGGTTAATTACCAGCTCAGTACAAAGCAACAAAACTAAAACTGCCGCCGTCAATAGTTAACGCATTTCATATTTTAAAATCCAAGATCATAGAGAGATATCACATGGAAATCACAACCTTAAAACGGGTGTTTGTAGGGCGAGGACCCACTCTCCACATGTATCGCCATTTCGGGTCCGGCCCTTTAGGAGTGGCTGGCCTAAAGTCCTTAGGCATGCTCCTGATCTTCTCCTGCATGTTCTTGTCGACCAAACTGCGAGGCACCTCCACCCCTTCGGGTGTGACACCAACCTTACCAATAACAAGGATAAACAAACTGGATCGGTAATTCAGCACGGTGGAGTAAGTTGAATTTGTAACAGACATTAAGCAAGACCCAACCGTGCCCTATTTTACAATGTGGTCCGATCACGGGACTGATCCAAATCCAACCGAAGTGCTGTTAATCTCAGCACCGTGAGTTCAGTGTTTAGAGCCGTCCGGATGAGGGATGACCATACGGTACCCACACGGCCACACCTCCGATCCATCAAACCCGCTGGCCCAATTCGACAAGCAGACAGAAAAAGGAAAAGGTGACACCTGCTTACCTGGTAGTGGAGGTGGGGCCGTTCCTGGAGGCGCTTTGCGTCGGCGGATCGGGCGAAGTAGCGCTCGACGACGTCGAGGAAGCGGTCGTTGTCCGCGGCGGAGCAGCGCGGGTCCATCACCAGCAGCGCCCCCGTGTCCCGCAGACTAGCGCTCACTGTGGCGCACAGCGCGCGCAGCTCCTCCACGCCCGACGCGGCCGGGCCGCCGGCTGCGGCCCCGAGATACGGCGTGAGATCTACCACTGGCAGGTCCATTTGGGCTGCCGGGCTGGGGCGGCGCGGCGCGGGAGATGCGAGTTGAAATGAAAGGGGGATCGGGGCCTCGGGAGTATGACGAGCGGACGATGTGAAACAGAGTTGTAGTTGCAGGGAGCGGTGGGGTGATGCGTGAAGGCACCGAGAGGGAGAGTTGGGGCAGGAACAGCAAACCGGGTGCGCACGGAACCTGTTTCGATAAAGAAGATAAGGGTTTGTTTGGTGATAAGTAAATTAAGAAGATTTGTTATTTATGATTGAATAGCAAGGAATTTTATTTTCTATGGATCCTCTATAATTAGAGAAATTTATGTTTATAGCTGGTGGTATCATCTCTGTCTATAATTTATAGGTCCAATAATATACTGATGAAAACCACAAATAATAATGAAAAATTTGCCAATAACTTATAATTGTTTTGTCACTGAACCATATAAAGATTTCCCGTCCCGCCGTTACGGTGGTTGCAGCGGCACACATGCAATTGGAAACACGTTTCTTCACAGTGTTCTATAAAAGGGAGTAACATGAGACAATTTTTTTTTGTGTATGAAGACAAACAAAATCCCCACACATATGTTTGCAAGCTTGATAGAGTAGTTATGGATTAAAACAGACGCCTAAGACATGATATTCAAGGTTGAACACCATATTGCATGAACTCAGTTTTGTCTTATCTAAATCTGATGCATCTTTATTCATCTGCCAAAGGTCATATATTACCACATACTAGTTAGTTGTCTATACGTTGCTATGGCTTTTGCGAATCATATAAGTATAACTCGCTTAAATGGAATATTCATTCAAATATGGTTATATTTTTTATTTCCAGATTATTAGAATATATATATATATATATTTACAATATCTATCCTTTAAATAACACAAACAAACGAGAGCTCTGATGATTAGATGAGAGGAGCTTGTATTTAGGCAGATAGGATTTGATCCCTTCTCCCCCTTCAAATTTTTGGGCACACGCGGGATTAGAGTTACTCCGAGAATTTATTGGCACGAGAGGGGGCGTCGCTGGGTGGCCGTCGAAAGTCGTGCTTTAAAAGTGTAGTGATGTGCTTATTTATGTAGATGATATTGTCATTGCTACTTGTTCTAGTGAGGCAGTAATTGCATTATTAAAATATTTGAATTAGAGGTGTTAATGGGGAATTCATCACCGGGTTTCGACGCCCCATCCCTATGAAGCTATACCCATCCCTATCTATATACTCATACCCATCATGGTATAAGATTCATCCCATACCATCTATATTCGGGTATCGGGTTCCCAATGGGTCCTCATCCCCTAAAAAAATATTATCACATTATATTTTACATGACATTAACAGACACATGACACCCAACTACAATAAGTCACCAATAAATATGATATGTAACAAGAAAAACATTGTTTAACCATACAAAACTGCAAAAACAAAGTGACACATGGTGTCGGCGTTTCGAGACCGGGGGGTCCCTGGACCGATGAGTGAAATGTCGTCGCGTGCCCCAGCCCAGATGGGTCGGCGCGAGACGGAGCGCGAAGGGGGGGGAGGAGACGGGCGTGAGAGGTGGAAATCTCGCGGCCTTCGTGTTTGTCCCGCGCCCAGGTCGGGTGCGCTAGCAGTAGGGGGTTACAAGCGTCCACGCGGGAGGGAGTGAGCGGCCTCACGCGAGCGCCTGCCCCGTCCTCTTCCCCGCACGGCCAACCCTCTGTAAGAGGGCCCTGGTCCTTCCTTTTATAGGCGTAAGGAGAGGATCCAGGTGTACAAGGGGGTGTAGCAGAGTGCTAACGTGTCTAGCGGAGGAGAGCTAGCGCCCTAAGTACATGCCATCGTGGCAGCCGAAGAGGTTTTGGCACCCGGTTCGTGTGGTGTCGTGGCCGTCGGAGGAGCGCTGGAGCCTGGCGGAAGGACAGCTGTCGGGGCTGTCGAGTCCTTACTGACGTCCTCTTGCTTCCGTAAGGGGGCTGAGAGCCGCCGTCGTCATAGAGCGTGCGGGGAGCCATCATTACTTGTCTGGCGGAGCGAGCCAGATGGGACGCCGGTCTTGTTCCCCGTAGCCTGAGTCAGCTTGGGGTAGGGCAATGATGGTGCCTCCTGTTGACGTGGTCGGTCCGTGCCCTAGGTTGGGCGATGTGGAGGCTCCTCCGAGGTCGAGGTCGAGTCTGTATTCCGAGGTCGAGGTCGGGTCCGAACCCCTGGGTCGGGCGAGGCGGAGACCGTCGGCTGAGGCCAGGGCTGAGTCCGAGCCCTGGGGTCGGGCGAAACGGAGTTCGTCGTCTTCCGGGGCTGAGCCCGAGTCCGAGCCTGGGTCGGGCGGAGCGGAGTTCGCCGTCTTCCGGGGCTGAGCCCGAGTCCGAGCCCTGGGTCGGGCGGAGCGGAGTTCGCCGTCTTCCGGGGCTGAGCCCGAGTCCGAGCCCTGGGTCGGGCGGAGCGGAGTTTCCTATGGTGCCTGAGGCCGGGCCTGGCTGTCTGTCAGCCTCACTCTGTCGAGTGGCACAGCAGTCGGAGCGGCGCAGGCGGCGCTGTCCTTCTGTCAGGCCGGTCAGTGGAGCGGCGAAGTGACTGCGGTCACTTCGGCTCTGTCGACTGGAGGACGTGCGTCAGGATAAAGGTGTCAGGCCACCTTTGCATTAAATGCCCCCACGATTTGGTCGGTTGGCATGGCGATTTGGCCAGGGTTGCTTCTCAGCGAAGACTGGGCCTCGGGCGAGCTGGAAGTATGTTCGTCGCTGGAGGGGGGCCTCGGGCGAGACGTAGATCCTCCGGGGTCGGCTGCCCTTGTCCGAGGTTGGGCTCGGGCGAGGCGTGATCGAGTCCCTCGAATGGACCGATCCCTAACTTAGTCGCACCCATCAGGCCTTTGCAGCTTTGTGCTGATGGGGGTTACCAGCTGAGAATTAGGAGTCTTGAGGGTACCCCTAATTATGGTCCCCGACAGTAGCCCCCGAGCCTCGAAGGGAGTGTTAACACTCGCTTGGAGGCTTTTGTCGCACTTTTTTGCAAGGGGGCCAGCCTTTCTAGGTTGCGTTTTGTTCCGGTGGGTGCGCGCGAGTGCACCCGCCGGGTGTAGCCCCCGAGGCCTCGGAGGAGTGGTTTGACTCCTCCGAGGTCTTAATGCCTCGCGCAATGCTCCGGCTGGTCTGGTCGTTCCCTCATGCGAGCTGGCCGTAGCCCGGGTGCACGGTCGGGTCCCAAGTTCTCGGGCTGGTATGTTGACGCTGTCAACAGTTTGGCCGGAGCCGGGTTTGCGAGAGCAGCCCCCGAGCCTCCGCACAGGGCGAGAGGACGGTCAAGGACAGACCCGACTTTTTTACATACGCCCATGCGTCGCCTTTCCGCAAGGAGGAGGGGGGAAAGCGCCATGTTGCCCTCGGAGGGCGCCGAACATGGTGTCTCCGGTGAGCTGCTGGCGGGTAATCCGAGTGGACGCCCGTGCCCCATTTGTTAGGGGTCGGCTAGAGGCCCGGAGGCGCGCTCAAAAGTACCTGCGGGTGATCTGTCGGGCCCGGTCCCCTGTCGACGGGGTCCGAGGGCTCGATGCCTCCCTCTGATGGGATTCCGTTACAAGATCGTTCCCGCTGGTCTCGGAAATGTCCTAGGGTACCTCGGGAGCGTAGCCCGAGCCTTGGTTATGTATCGAACGTACCCAGGGTCATCCCTCGCTCTATGTCTGAGGCGGCTGTGAACCCTTCGAGGGCCAGCCTACAAACCCCTGATCAGTAGTGGGCACGGAGCCCGAGTGGCCTGAGGCGGCCGTTGAACCCTTCTGAGGGGCCGGCCTTCGAACCTCTGACCAGTAGTGGGTGTGGAGCCCACGCGCTCTGAGGCGGCTGTTAAACCCCTCTGAGGGGCCAGCCTTTGAACCTCTGATCAGTAGGGAGGCTCGGAGCCTGTTTCCTTCACAGAGAAGGATCCTTTTCGGGGTATCCCCCTTTCCCGGTCCCTGTTGTAAGAGAGAGAAAGAGGAAAAGGAAAAGTATACGAAATCGAATGACGTGGCGTACCTTTTTTGATGCGGTCGTTATGGCGAAGGCGAAGCGTCGCTCGCCTCCCCTGCCAGAGGCGCCGCCTGTCCCGCCGCGGAGTTAATGCGACGGGGCGAGTGGTTCGCGGGGCGGCCGTTGCGCGTGCGCGAGCCGTTCGAGGAACGGAACACGAGTGCTCCTTCTTCACGCCGTGAGAGAGGTTTCTCTCACTGTCCCTGGATGGGACGTAAGCTTGGCTGACGACGTGACCGCTGCTCCTGCCCGCCTGCCACCGCCATTACTGCTGGCCCATTTTTGGCCGTATTGACCGTCACGCCAGGCTGGCACTGCTGGGTCGTACGCAGGGTCGCCTCGAGTCGCGGTACTGGTTCCGCAGTCGAGGAGGCGTGGTAGTGGTGCGAGTGGCGGTGCAGTTGCTTGCACGTAGCAACCGGCGCGTCGGTTGCATGACGCGTGGGCGTGGGCCCCCATGCTAGGTGCGTTGGAAGTTGGAGGGGCGCGCCCACTTGGCGCGGTTGCATGCCGCCTGCATGGCTGCCCTCCCTTTCGCCCGCTGGTCTGGGCGATAGTGGAGGAATGCTCGTAACCGCTGGGCGGTTGCATGCACCGCGCGTGGTGGTTTGGCTTCTTCTGCTCTGGGCCAGCTTGCATGACGCGTGGGACCCAGCCCCCGCGCCGTAGGGGGAGGACCTTGGAGCGTGTTGGAGAAGACTCAGCCCACGACGGCTGGGGACGCAAGTAGGGAGAGTCGCCTTTAAAAGGAGGGTGACCCCCTTGAAAGGCGACCATGTCTTCGTGCTCCCTTATGCACCGTGTCTTTCCACCTTTCGAGCCCCCGGATGGGGGGCACCCGCAATCCTTCCGCCTTGTCGTTGAAGGAACGCAACTTTGTGGAAGTTGGTACCTTTCAGCCATCGTTCGGCTTCAAGGATTTTCATCAGTCAGCCCGGCTGCATCCCCTCGCCGGTGGTCACCCAAGACGGTGACCACCAGCCCCTGGGTGGGGAGAAGCAAGCCGGGCTATGATCTTGGTCCCGCCCTCAGCTTCAAGGATGTTCATCATCCTCGCTGGGGCGGAGGTCGGACTGAGCCGGAGCCTCTCCTTCAGCATTCAAGGGAGAGGGCGCTCACTGGCCCTGCGAGCGGGGCGGACTTCGATAACGCGGGGCTGGCCGACGGCGGGCGTCGTCAGCTTCAGCGCGTTGGGCTTGTCGGCTTGGCTCCTGGTGCCCCCTCCTGCCGCGAGGGCGGTTGTCGCGCCGCGCGCACGGGAGGACCGTCCAAGACGTCGCGCGCTGCTAGGGCGGCGTTCGTGTTCTGGGGCGGTCCTGCCTTTGCACCGGTACGGCGCCTCCGCGCGGAGGTCGGTGCTCCACTCGTCCGGGAGGATCTGAGTGGGGACCTACCGGAGGGCTGACGGCTCCTGTCGTTGGTGCCGAGGTGGGGGCGGCTCGAGAAGTCCCCGTCGCCGACGGGATCACCGCCACCATCCGCGCTTCGGGCCTCCGGCTCTTTGTACTTGTCCTCGCCCCTCGAGCGTCGGCGTGGGCGAGGGCAAGGTTGCAGTAGCGTCCGCCCTGAGGCCATCGTTGCTGCAGTTCGGTCACCCGGAGCGGGGGTCGTTGTCGCTGCTGCCGGAACGGGCGACGGCGAGCCACCCGTTGGTCTTCTGTTGCTCCACAGGCCCCCAATCGTGTGGGGTTGTTTGTACCTGCAGAGGTGTTACCGGAGTTCTGTTTGTAATGGCACCTTGAATGCCGGTCTTTTGTTCATTGCGGCTGTCGGGGCCTGAACGTGTATGTATTTTTGGCGCGGAGCCGTGTTTTTTCCTCATTTTCGAGCACTAAGACTCGCCTGTTGGTTGTCTGAACTGCTTCACCAAGCGTGAGTCGCCCCGTGCAAAGGTGACGAGTGAGGTATCCGTATCCCGGAGGCGTAGGAGTCCCTCGGCTCGGTCGGCCTTGCTGTCCGAGGCTTCTCTTGCTTAGTTAAAGGAACCCCTCGGCCACTCTTCGATGAGCCGAAGCCAGGGGTAGTGGTGTCAGCACGGACAGAGGCAGAGTCGGCTCGAAAAGAAGACTTGGTCGGCCGGAGCCTGGCCGGGTCGTCCGTTAGCGGGACCGACGCCGGAGTTGATCTGCCGAGGCCTCAGGCCGAGCTGATGTCTTCGGGGGATAGCTGGCCGAGGCCTCGGGGTGACCAACCGAGCCGCCTGCTCGAGCCGGATTCTTGGAGAAGACCCTGGCGGCGATGGCCCGGGCGTGATGATGACGTCGTCCTTCAGAGTGGAGATCCTCGGACCGCGTCGCCGTCCGAGGCTAGATCGGACCTCGTCGAAGGTGTAGTCGACGCCGAGGGTGCTGCCGCTCTCTTCAACTATCGAGATCCGAGCCTGCAGAATCAGATTATCTTGTAGCGTGTGTTTTCTGCGGCCGCCGAGGCCCAAACACACCCTCGTCGTGTTGTAAAGCTGCGCTTCTTTTCCTCTTGTTTCGAGTATCTGGACTTTTTCGTCGGTAACAGAATTGTCTGTGCGAGCGAGAGTTGCTTTTCACAGGAGGCGATGAGTGAGGTATCCGTATCCCGGAGGCGTAGGAATCCCTCGGCTCGGTCGGCCTTGCCGCTTACGCGTGCTCTTGCCCGTCCATGGGGTTCTGTCACCGACGCGGTCGAGAAGGCCCGAAGAATCGCTTCGGCAGAGGAGCTTTTCGAGCGTGAAGACTTGTTCGGTCCGCGGAATCACTAATCCGAACGCGAGTTACTTATCGCAGAAGGTGATGAGTGAGGTATCCGTATCCCGGGGGCGTAGGAGTCCCTCGGCTCGGTCAGCCTTGGCTGCTTACGTGTACTCCGCCATTTTCAGGATCCACTTTCGAAGCAGTCGAAAAGCACGAAAGATATTCTGGCAGAAAAGATCTTTTTTTTGAGGAAAATTTCGACGCAGAGGGGGTTCCCCCCTTTTAGCCCCCGAGGGAGGGTCGGGCTTTGCCGAGGCAAGGCTGACCCTTTCTTGATGACTAAACTTTGTGTGGGAACGAGGTATATGAACAACTTGAAAGCATCTTAAGGGTAGAAGCGACGTAGCTGTTGGATGTTCCAAGCGTTGCTGTAGACCTCGCCTTGACTATTGGCCAGCTTGTACGTTCCGGGCTTCAGAACTTTGGCGATGACGAACGGCCCTTCCCAGGGAGGCGTGAGCTTGTGCCGCCCTCGGGCGTCCTGTCGCAGCCGAAGCACCAGGTCGCCCACCTGGAGGTCTCGGGACCGGACCCCTCGGGCGTGGTAGCGTCGCACGGACTGCTGGTACCGCGCCGAGTGTAGTAAGGCCATGTCCCGAGCCTCTTCCAGCTGGTCCAGCGAGTCTTCTCGACTAGCTTGGTTGCTTTGGTCGGTGTAGGCCCTTGTCCTCGGGGAACCGCATTCTAAGTCTGTGGGCAAGATGGCCTCGGCCCCATAGACTAGAAAGAACGGCGTGAAGCCCGTGGCTCGGCTCGGTGTTGTCCTCAGACTCCAGACCACCGAGGGGAGTTCCTTCATCCATCGCTTGCCGAACTTGTTGAGGTCGTTGTAGATCCGAGGCTTGAGTCCTTGTAGAATCATGTCGTTGGCACGCTCTACTTGCCCATTCGTCATGGGGTGAGCTACGGCGACCCAGTCCACCCGGATGTGGTGATCCTCGCAGAAGTCCAGGAACTTTCTACCGGTGAACTGGGTGCCGTTGTCGGTGATGATGGAGTTCGGGACCCCAAAACGATGGATGATGTTGGTGAAGAACGCCACCGCCTGTTCGGACCTGATGTTGTTTAGGGGTCGGACCTCGATCCACTTGGAGAATTTGTCGATGGCGACCAACAGGTGCGTGTAGCCCCCGGGTGCCTTCTGCAAGGGGCCGACGAGGTCCAGACCCCACACAGCAAAAGGCCAGGTGATGGGTATCGTCTGCAGGGCCTGAGCGGGCAGGTGGGTCTGCCTTGCGTAGAACTGACACCCTTCGCAGGTGCGGACAATTCTAGTGGCGTCGGCCACCGCCGTCGGCCAGTAGAAACCTTGTCGGAAGGCGTTTCCAACAAGGGCTCGAGGTGCTGCGTGATGATCGCAAGCCCCCGAGTGTATCTCTCGTAGGAGCTCCTGACCATCGGCGATGGGGATGCATCGCTGGAGGATGCCTGAGGGGCTGCGATGGTAGAGCTCCTTCCCATCTCCCAGCAAGACGAACGACTTGGCGCGTCGCACCAATCGCCGAGCTTCAGCTCGGTCGAGGGGTAGCTCTCCTCGGTGGAGATATTGCAGGTACGAGGTCTGCCAGTTTCGATTAGGCGTGACCCCGCTTCGCTCCTCCTCGACGCGCAGTGCCTCACCCTCGGGGGCCGAGGGTACCTCGGGCTGAACCGAGGGTGCCTTGGGCCGAGCTGAGGGTGCCTCGGACTGAGCCGAGGGTACCTCGGGCTAGGCCGAGGGCGCCTCGGGCTCGGGCGTGTTGTCGATCTTGACGGAGGGTTGATGCAGGTCTCGGGAGAAGACGTCCGGGGGAACCGTTGTTCGCCCCGAGGCTATTTTAGCCAGCTCGTCCGCAGTCTCGTTGTAGCGGGGCGATGTGGTTGAGCTCGAGCCCGTAGAACTTGTCTTCCAGGCGCCGAACCTCATCGCAGTAGGCCTCCATCTTCGGGTCGTGGCAGTGGGAGTTCTTCATGACTTGGTCGATGACGAGCTGTGAGTCACCGCGAGCGTCGAGGCGTCGGACCCCTAGCTCGATGGTGATCCGCAACCCATTGACCAGAGCCTCGTACTCAGCCACATTGTTGGACGCCGGGAAATGGAGGCGTAGCACGTAGCATAGGTGCTTCCCGAGGGGCGAGATGAAGAGTAGGCCTGCACCGGCTCCCGTCTTCATCAGCGACCTGTCGAAGAACATGGTCCAGAGTTCCGGCTGGATCAGAACTGTTGGGAGCTGGGTGTCGACCCATTCAGCCACGAAGTCCGCCAAGACCTAGGACTTGATGGCCTTCCGAGGGGCGAACGAGATTGTTTCGCCCATGATTTCCACCGCCCACTTTGCGATTCTACCCGAGGCCTCTCGGCACTGGATGATCTCCCCCAGGGGGAAGGATGACACCACAGTTACCGGATGAGACTCGAAGTAGTGTCGCAACTTTCTCCGCGTCAGGATCACCGCGTATAGCAGCTTTTGAACTTGTGGGTAGCGGATCTTGGTCTCGGACAGTACCTCGCTGATGAAGTAGACTGGCCTCTGGACGGGCAATGCATGCCCCTCTTCTCGTCTCTCAACCACAATCGCGGCGCTAACCACCTGAGTGGTCGCGGCGGCGTAGATCAAGAGGGCTTCTCCGGCAGCGGGGGCACCAAGATGGGCGCGTTCGTGAGGAGCGCCTTCAAGTTCCCGAGGGCTTCCTCGGCCTCAGGGGTCCAAGTGAAGCACTCGGCCTTCCTCAAGAGGCGGTACAGAGGCAGACCTCTTTCGCCGAGGCGCGAGATGAAGCGGCTCAGAGCCGCAAGACATCCCGTGACTCTCTATACGCCTTTCAAATCCTTGATGGGCCCCATGCTGGTGATGGCCGCGATCTTCTCCGGGTTGGCCTCGATGCCCCGCTCGGAGACGATGAACCCCAAGAGCATGCCTCGGGGAACCCCAAAGACACACTTCTCGGGATTAAGCTTCACGCCTTTCGCCTTGAGACATCGGAATGTCACTTCAAGGTCGGAAAGGAGGTCGGAGGCTTTCCTCGTCTTGACTACGATGTCATCGACGTAGGCCTCGACCGTCCGGCCAATGTGTTCGCCAAACACATGGTTCATGCACCGCTGGTACGTCGCACCCGCATTCCTCAAGCCGAACGGCATGGTGACATAGCAGTACATGCCGAAGGGTGTGATGAAAGAAGTCGCGAGCTGGTCGGACTCTTTCATCCTGATTTGGTGATACCCTGAGTAGGCATCGAGGAAAGACAGGGTTTCGCACCCAGCAGTGGAATCCACGATTTGATCGATGCGAGGCAGAGGGTAGGGAACCTTCGGACATGCTTTGTTTAGACCAGTGTAGTCTACACACATCCGCCATTTCCCTCCTTTCTTTCTCACAAGCACAGGGTTGGCAAGCCATTCGGGATAAAATACCTCTTTGATGAACCCTGCCGCCATTAGCTTGTGGATCTCCTCGCCTATGACTCTGCGCTTTTCTTCGTCGAATCGACGTAGAGGCTGCTTGACGGGTGAGAGCACCTACAGGGGGGGTGAATAGGTGATCCTGTAAAACTTAAACTTAAAGCCACAAAAGCTTGATTAACGTTAGCACAATAATTGCCAAGTGGCTAGAGAGGAGTCTCAACAAAACACAATAACCACAAGAGATCAATCACAGAGATGGCACAGTGGTTTATCCCGTGGTTCGGCCAAGACCAACGCTTGCCTACTCCACGTTGTGGCGTCCCAACGAACGAGGGTTGCAATCAACCCCTCTCAAGCGGTCCAAAGACCCACTTGAATACCACAGTGTTTTGCTTGCTTTACTTTATCCCGTTTGCGAGGAATCTCCACACTTTGGAGCCTCTCGCCCTTACCCTTGAAGTTCACAAAGAAGCACAGAGTAAGGGAGGGATGAGCAACACACTCAAGACACAAAGATCACAGCAACACCACGCACACAAGTCGCAACAAGAGCTCACAACACAACTCAATGAGTTCACAACTCAACTAGAGCTCTAAGTGCTATCGCAAAGAATCAAAGGCGCGGAATCGATGTCTTAGTGCTTAGGAATGCTTTGAGAATGCTTGGTGTACTCCTCCATGCGCCTAGGGGTCCCTTTTATAGCCCCAAGGTAGCTAGGAGCCGTTGAGAGCATTCCAGGAAGGCAAATCTTGCCTTCTGTCGCCTGGCGCACCGAACAGTCCGGTGCGGATTTCTTTCCTTCTGTGGTGCAGTCGACCGTTGGCGCCTGGGAGCCGTTGGCGCACCGGACACTGTCCGGTGCACACCGGACAGTCCGGTGCCCCCTCCCGACCGTTGGCTCGGTCCACGTGTCTCGTGCAGATCGCGCAGCCGACCGTTGGCCCGGCCGACCGTTGGCTCACCGGACAGTTCGGTGCACACCGGACAGTCCGGTGAATTATAGTCGTACGTCGCCGATGAATTCCCGAGAGCGGCCAGTTCGCTCGAGCCAGCCTGGCGCACCGGACACTGTCCGGTGCACCACCGGACAGTCCGGTGCTCCCAGACTGAGCAGAGTCTTGGCTGCTCAAGCCAAGACATTTCCAATTGTTCTTTTCCTGTTTCCAGCACTTATACACAATACATTAGTCTCAAAAATAATGTACTAAGTCTGAGAAACATACCTTTTGACATGATTTGCACTTTGTCCACCCCTTTGCATAGATTAACACAAAAGCACTTGTGTTGGCACTTAATCACCAAAATACTTAGAAATGGCCCGAGGGCACATTTCCCTTTCAATCTCCCCCTTTTTGGTGATTTATGCCAACACAACATGAAGCAACTAGAACAAGTGCAAAATCACTTCAAATAAGAACTCAAACTTGTTTTGATTCAAATTTGGCATATATGGATCATTCTTTGCCACCACTTGGTTTGTTTTTGCAAATCAACCTCAATTTCCTAACTCTAAGTCAAATTCACTTGTAAAGACATAAAGAGAGGTATTCCAAAAGAAATTGATTCAAGATTTCAAAAACTCCCCCTATTTCCCATAATCAACCATTCTCCCCACAAGAGACTAACTTTTGATAATAAGAAGCAAACAAGAGTATTTTGACAAACAAAAACTCTAACTCGAGTATTTTGACAAACAAAAACTCTAACTCTACTTTTTCAAAATTCTATCAAGTGGTAGCTGATCCATTTATTGCTTTGGCCTTTATTTTCTCCCCCTTTGGCATCAAGCACCAAAACGGGATCAATCTTGGCCCTTTAACCCCATTGCCTCACCAAAATCTTCAGCTAAGAGTAAAAGACAATAAGATCATAAAGATGAACTTGAAATAAGTTACCCTCTCATCGGAGTGCAGTGGAAGTCTTGCATGGTCCAAGTCCACCTTTTCCCTTTCAATCCTCCTTAGAGACTAAATCAAGCAAACTCAAGCACATGGTTAGTCTCAAAGGGTCAAGTTGTAACACATCTCCCCCTAAATATGTGCATCACTTTGCAACGGACTTGTGAGGTCCGGGGAGTGCTTGTACAACTTGAGCACCATAAATAGGCAACAAAATGCATAAGAAACATGATCAAAGGCATAAACACAAGTATGCTATAAATCAATCCAAGTTCCGCGAATCTAAGACATTTAGCTCACTACGCAACTTGCAAAAGGTCTGCTCATCTAAAGGCTTGGTAAAGATATCGGCTAGCTGGTTCTCGGAGCTAACATGAAACACTTCGATATCTCCCTTTTGCTGGTGATCTCTCAAAAAGTGATGCCGGATGTCTATGTGCTTTGTGCGGCTGTGTTCAACAGGATTATCCGCCATGCGGATAGCACTCCCATTATCACATAGGAGTGGGACTTTGCTCAGATTGTAGCCAAAGTCCCTGAGGGTTTGCCTCATCCAAAGTAGTTGCGCGCAACACTGTCCTGCGGCAACATACTCGGCCTCAGCGGTGGATAGGGCAACGGAGGTTTGTTTCTTAGAACTCCATGACACCACAGACCTTCCTAAGAATTGGCACGTCCCCGATGTACTCTTCCTATCGACCTTACATCCAGCATAGTCGGAGTCTGAATATCCAATCAAGTCAAAGGTAGACCCCTTTGGATACCAGATCCCAAAACAAGGCGTAGCGACTAAATATCTAAGAATTCGCTTCACAGCCACTAAGTGGCACTCCCTTGGATCAGATTGAAATCTAGCACACATGCATACACTAAGCATAATATCCGGTCTACTAGCACATAAATAAAGTGAAGACCCTATCATAGATCGGTATGCTTTTTGATCAACGGACTTACCTCCTTTGTTGAGGTCGGTGTGTCCGTCGGTTCCCATCGGAGTCTTTGCAGGCTTGGCGTCCTTCATCCCAAACCTCTTGATCAAATCTTGTGTGTACTTCGTTTGGGAGATGAAGGTTCCATCCTTGAGTTGCCTCACTTGAAACCCAAGGAAGTAGCTTAACTCTCCCATCATCGACATCTCAAATTTCTGAGTCATCACCCTGCTAAACTCTTCACAAGACTTTTGATTAGTAGAACCAAATATTATGTCATCGACATAAATTTGGCACACAAAAAGATCACCATCACAAGTCTTAGTAAAAAGAGTTGGATCGGCTTTACCAACCTTGAAAGCATTAGCAATTAAAAAGTCTCTAAGGCATTCATACCATGCTCTTGGGGCTTGCTTAAGTCCATAGAGCGCCTTAGAGAGCTTACACACGTGGTTGGGGTACCGTTCATCCTCGAAGCCAGGGGGTTGCTCCACATACACCTCCTCCTTGATTGGCCCGTTGAGGAAAGCGCTCTTCACATCCATTTGGAACAACCTGAAAGAATGGTGAGCGGCATATGCTAGCAAAATGCGAATGGACTCTAGCCTAGCCACAGGAGCAAAACTCTCCTCAAAGTCCAAACCTGCGACTTGGGCATAACCTTTTGCCACAAGTCATGCCTTGTTCCTTGTCACCACCACGTGCTCGTCTTGTTTGTTGCGGAACACCCACTTGGTTCCCACAACATTTTGCTTGGGACGAGGCACCAGTGTCCAAACTTCATTTCTTTTGAAGCTGTTGAGCTCCTCTTGCATGGCCAACACCCAGTCCGGATCTAGCAAGGCCTCTTCTACCCTGAAAGGCTCAATAGAAGAGACAAAGGAGTAATGCTCACAAAAATTAACTAATCGAGATCGAGTAGTTACTCCCTTGCTAATGTCACCCAGAATTTGGTCGACGGGATGATCTCTTTGAATCATCGCTCGAACTTGGGTTGGAGGTGCCGGTTGCGCTTCTTCCTCCATCACATGATCATCTTGTACTCCCCCTTGATCACACTCCTCCTCTTGATGAACCTGTTTATCGTCATGAGTTGGGGGATGCACCATTGTTGAGAAAGAAGGTTGATCTCATTCATCTTGTTCCTGTGGCCGCAAATCTTCAATCGCCATGGTGCGTATTGTGGCCGTTGGAACTTCTTCTTCATCGACATCATCAAGATCAACAACTTGCTCTCTTGGAGAGCCATTAGTCTCATCAAATACAACGTCGCTAGAGACTTCAACCAAACCCGATGATTTGTTGAAGACTCTATACGCCTTTGTATTTGAGTCATAACCTAACAGAAACCCTTCTACGGCTTTGGGAGCAAATTTGGAATTCCTACCCTTCTTCACTAGAATGTAGCATTTACTCCCAAAAACTCGAAAATACGAAACATTAGGTTTGTTACCGGTTAGTAGCTCATACGATGTCTTCTTGAGGAGGCGATGAAGGTAGACCCTGTTGATGGCGTGGCAAGCCGTGTTCACGGCTTCCGACCAAAAACGCTCGGGGGTCTTGAACTCTCCAAGCATCGTTCTCGCCATGTCTATAAGCGTCCTGTTCTTCCTCTCTACCACACCATTTTGCTGTGGTGTGTAGGGAGCGGAGAACTCGTGCTTGATCCCTTCCTCCTCAAGGTACTCCTCCACTTGAAGGTTCTTGAACTCGTACCCATTGTCGCTCCTTATCTTCTTCACTTTGAGCTCAAACTCGTTTTGAGCTCTCCTTAGGAAGCGCTTGAGGGTCCCTTGGGTCTCAGATTTATCCTGCAAAAAGAATACCCAAGTGAAGCGGGAAAAATCATCAACTATAACAAGACCATACTTACTTCCTCCTATACTTAGATAGGCGACGGGTCCGAAGAGGTCCATGTGAAGCATCTCCAAAGGTCTTGATGTGGTCATCACACTTTTGGTGTGATGTGCTCCTCCTACTTGTTTACCTGCTTGACAAGCTGCACAAGGTCTATCTTTTTCGAATTGCACATTAGTTAAACCTATCACGTGTTCTCCCTTTAGAAGCTTGTGAAGGTTCTTCATCCCTACATGTGCTAAGCGGCGATGCCACAGCCAGCCCATGCTAGTCTTAGCAATTAAGCATGCATCTAGACCGGCCTCCTCTTTTGCAAAATCAACTAAGTAAAGTTTGCCGTCTAATACACCCTTAAAAGCTAGTGAACCATCACTTCTTCTAAAGACAGACACATCTACATTTGTGAATAGACAATTATATCCCATATTGCATAATTGACTAACAGATAACAAATTATATCCAAGAGACTCAACTAAAAACACATTAGATATAGAGAGCTCATTCGATATTGCAATTTCGCCTAATCCTTTCACCTTGCCTTGATTCCCATCACCGAATATGATTGAATCTTGGGGATCCTTGTTCTTGACGTAGGAGGTAAACATCTTCTTCTCCCCCGTCATGTGGTTTGTGCATCCGCTGTCGATAATCCAGCTTGAACCTCCGGATGCATAAACCTGCAAGGCAAATTTAGGCTTGGGTCTTAGGTACCCAACTCTTGTTGGGTCCTACAAGGTTAGTCACAATTGTCTTAGGGACCCAAATGCAAGTTTTGTCTCCCTTGCATTTTGCCACTAATTTTCTAGCAATCACCTTTCTATCCTTTCTACAAATTGCAAATGAAGCATTTAAAGCATGATATATTGTAGAAGGTTCATTAACTTTCCTAGGAACATTGACAACATTTCTCCTAGGCATATGATGAACAACATTTCTTCTAAACACATTTCTACCATGCATATAGGAAGAACTAGAAGCAAACATGGCATGAGAGTCAAAAGCATCATAAGCATTACAACTCCTATAAGACTGTCTTCTATCATTGTACATAAAAGCATGGTTCTTTTTAGTACTACTAGCCATAGGGGCCTTCCCTTTCTCCTTGGCGGAGATGGGAGCCTTATGGCTTGTCAAGTTCTTGGCTTCCCTCTTGAAGCCAAGTCCATCCTTAATTGAGGGGTGTCTACCAACCGTGTAGGCATCCCTAGCAAATTTTAGTTTATCGAATTCACTCTTGCTAGTCTTAAGTTGGGCATTAAGACTAGCCACCTCGTCATTTAATTTAGAAATGCAAGCTAGGTGTTCACTACAAGCATCAATGTTAATATCTTTACACCTAGTGCAAGTTACAACATTTTCTACACAAGAGTTAGATTTACTAGCGTTCTCTAACTTAGCATTCAAATCATCATTAACACTTCTTAAATTAGAGATGGATTCATGACAAGTAGACAACTCACAGGCAAGCATTTCATTCCTCTTAATTTCTAATGCAAGGGATTTTTGAGCCTCTACAAACTTATCATGTTCTTCATACAAAAGATCCTCTTGCTTCTCTAGTAGCCTATTCTTATCATTTAAAGCATCAATCAATTCATTAATCTTGTCAATCTTAGATCTATCTAAGCCCTTAAATAAGCATGAATAGTCTATTTCATCATCATCACTAGACTCATCCTCACTAGAAGAAGCATAAGTAGAGTTTCGAGTACTTACTTTCTTCTCCTTAGCCATGAGGCATGTGTGATGCTCGTTGGGAAAGAGAGATGACTTGTTGAAGGCGATGGCGGCGAGTCCTTCGTTGTCGGAGTCGGACGTGGAGCAATCTGAATCCCACTCCTTTCCAATATGTGCCTCGCCCTTTGCCTTCTTGTAATTCTTCTTCTTTTCCCATTTTGCACTCTTCTTTTCCTGGTCACTATCATTATCGGGACAATTAGCAATAAAGTGACCAATCTTACCACATTTGAAGCATGAGTGTTTCCCCTTCGCCTTGGTCTTGTTGGGATGTTCTTTGCGACCCCTCAACGCCGTCTTGAAGCGCTTGATGATGAGGGCCATTTCTTCATCATTAAGCCCGGCCGCCTCAATTTGTGCCACCTTGCTCGGTAGCGCCTCCTTGCTTCTCGTTGCTTTGAGAGCGATAGTTTGAGGCTCTTGGATTGGGTCGTTCAATGCATCATCCACGTATCTAGCCTCCTTGATCATCATCCGCCCGCTTACGAACTTTCCAAGTATCTCCTCGGGCGTCATCTTGGTGTACCTAGGATTCTCACGAATATTGTTCACAAGATGAGGATCAAGAACAGTAAAGGACCTTAGCATTAGGTGGACGATGTCGTGATCCGTCCATCGCGTGCTTCCATAGCTCCTTATTTTGTTGACAAGGGTCTTGAGCCGGTTGTATGTTTGGGTTGGCTCCTCCCCCCTTATCATAGCGAATCTCCCAAGTTCGCCCTCCACCAACTCCATCTTGGTGAGCATGGTGACGTCGTTGCCCTCATATGAGATCTTGAGGGTGTCCCAGATCTGCTTGGCATTGTCCAAGCCACTCACCTTGTGGTACTCATCCCTGCACAATGAAGCTAGCAACACAGTAGTAGCTTGTGCATTTTTATGAATTTGTTCATTGATAAACAAGGGACTATCCGAGCTATCAAATTTCATTCCACTCTCTACTATCTCCCATATGCTAGGATGGAAAGAGAACAAGTGACTACGCATTTTGTGACTCCAAAATCCGTAGTCCTCTCCATCAAAATGAGGAGGTTTACCAAGTGGAATGGATAATAAATGAGCATTTGTACTTTGAGGAATACGAGAGTAATCAAAAGAAAAGTTCGAATTGACCGTTTGGGAAGAGGAAGATTCGTCGCTGTCGTAGTAGACTATCTCCTTGATGCGCCTTGTCTTATTCTTCTTCCCGTCTCTTCTTTTGTGGCTTGAGCCCGAGTCCGTAGACTCCTTTTCGTTGTTGACCACCATCCCCTTTCCCTTAGGATCCATCTCTTCGGGCGATTAGTCCCCTCTTGAAGAGAACGGCTCCGATACCAATTGAGAGCACCTAGAGGGGGGTGAATAGGTGATCCTGTAAAACTTAAACTTAAAGCCACAAAAACTTGATTAACGTTAGCACAATAATTGCCAAGTGGCTAGAGAGGAGTCTCAACAAAACACAATAACCACAAGAGATCAATCACAGAGATGGCACAGTGGTTTATCCCGTGATTCGGCCAAGACCAACGCTTGCCTACTCCACGTTGTGGCGTCCCAACGGACGAGGGTTGCAATCAACCCCTCTCAAGCGGTCCAAAGACCCACTTGAATACCACGGTGTTTTGCTTGCTTTACTTTATCCCGTTTGCGAGGAATCTCCACACTTTGGAGCCTCTCGCCCTTACACTTGAAGTTCACAAAGACGCACGGAGTAAGGGAGGGATGAGCAACACACTCAAGACACAAAGATCACAGCAACACCACGCACACAAGTCGCAACAAGAGCTCACAACACAACTCAATGAGTTCACAACTCAACTAGAGCTCTAAGTGCTATCGCAAAGAATCAAAGGCGCGAAATCGATGTCTTAGTGCTTAGGAATGCTTTGAGAATGCTTGGTGTACTCCTCCATGCGCCTAGGGGTCCCTTTTATAGCCCCAAGGCAGCTAGGAGCCGTTGAGAGCATTCCAGGAAGGCAAATCTTGCCTTCTGTCGCCTGGCGCACCGGACAGTCCGGTGCACACCGGACACTGTCCGGTGCGGATTTCTTTCCTTCTGTGGCGCAGTCGACCGTTGGCGCCTGGGAGCCGTTGGCGCACCGGACACTGTCCGGTGCACACCGGACAGTCCGGTGCCCCCTCCCGACCGTTGGCTCAGTCCACGTGTCTCGCGCAGATCGCGCAGCCGACCGTTGGCCCGGCCGACCGTTGGCTCACCGGACAGTCCGGTGCATACCGGACAGTCCGGTGAATTATAGTCGTACGTCGCCGATGAATTCCCGAGAGCGGCCAGTTCGCTCGAGCCAGCCTGGCGCACCGAACACTGTCCGGTGCACCACCGGACAGTCCGGTGCTCCCAGACTGAGCAGAGTCTTGGCTGCTCAAGCCAAGGCATTTCCAATTGTTCTTTTCCTGTTTCCAGCACTTATACACAATACATTAGTCTCAAAAAATAATGTACTAAGTCTGAGAAACATACCTTTTGACATGATTTGCACTTTGTCCACCCCTTTGCATAGATTAACACAAAAGCACTTGTGTTGGCACTTAATCACCAAAATACTTAGAAATGGCCAGAGGGCACATTTCCCTTTCAACGGGTCGGGCTCCAGCTCGGATATCTAGTGAGTGCTCGGCGACATCCCTCGGTATGCCGGGCATGTCCGAGGGACTCCACGCGAAAACGTCGGCGTTTGCGCGGAGAAAGTCGACGAGCACTGCTTCCTATTTGGGATCGAGCTCGGAGCCGATCCGGATCTGCTTAGAGGCGTCGCTGCTGGGGTCGAGGGGGACGAACTTAACCGTCTCCGCTGGCTCGAAGCTGCCGGCGTGGCGCTTCACGTCTGGCACCTCCTTAGAGAGGCTCTCCAGGTCGGCGATGAGGGCCTCGGATTCGGCGAGGGCCTCGGCGTACTCCACGCACTCCACGTCGCATTCGAACGCGTGTCGGTACGAGGGGCCGACGGTGATGACCCTGTTGGGGCCCGACATCTTGAGCTTGAGGTAGGTGTAGTTGGGGACGGCCATGAACTTCGCGTAGCATGGCCTCCCCAGTACTGCGTGGTAGGTTCCTCGAAACCCGACCACCTCGAATGTGAGGGTCTCCCTTCAGAAGTTGGAGGGTGTTCCGAAGCAGACGGGAAGGTCGAGTTGTCCGAGGGGCTGGATGCGCTTCCCGGTGATGATCCCGTGGAAAGGCGCAGCGCCTGCCCGGACCGAGGATAGATCAACACGCAGGAGCCCGAGGGTCTCGGCGTAGATGATGTTGAGGCTGCTGCCTCCGTACTTGAGGACCTTAGTGAGCCTGACGTCGCCGATGATGGGGTCGACAACGAGCGGGTATTTCCCCGGGCTCGGCACGTGGTCGGGGTGGTCAGCTTGGTCGAAGGTGATGGGCTTGTTGGACTAGTCTAGGTAGACTGGCGCCGCCACCTTTACCGAACAGACCTCCCAACGCTCTTGCTTGCGGTGCCGAGCCGAGGCGTTCGCCACTTGCCCACCGTAGATCATGAAGCAGTCGTGGACCTCGGGGAACTCTCTGCCTGGTGATCTTCCTTCTTGTCGTTGTCGCGAGCCCTGCCACCCTCCGCGGGTGGCCCGGCCCTGTGGAAGTGGCGCCGAAGCATGGCGCACTCCTCAAGGGTGTGCTTGACGGGCCCCTGATGATAGGGGCACGGCTCCTTGAGCATCTTGTCGAAGAGGTTGGCACCTCCGGGGGGTTTCCGAGGGTTCTTGTACTCGGCGGCGGCGACAAGGTCCGCGTCGGCGGCGTCGCGTTTCACTTGCGACTTCTTCTTGCCCTTCTTCTTGGCGCCGTGCTGAGTTGATGCCTCGGGGGCATCTTCCGGTGGGCGGCCCTAGGGCTGCTTGTCCTTCCGGAAGATAGCCTCAACCGCCTCCTGGCCAGAGGCGAACTTGGTGGCGATGTCCATCAGCTCGGTCGCCCTGGTGGGGGTCTTGCGACCCAGCTTGCTCACCAGGTCGCGGCAGGTGGTGCCGGCGAGGAACACGCCGATGACATCCGAATCGGTGATGTTGGGCAGCTCGGTGCGCTGCTTCGAGAATCGCCGGATGTAGTCCCGGAGGGACTCTCCCGGCTGCTGCCGGCAGCTTCGGAGGTCCCAAGAGTTTCCAGGGCGCACGTACGTGCCCTGGAAATTGCCGGCGAAGGCTTGGACCAGGTCGTCCCGGTTAGAGATCTGCCCCGGAGGCAGGTGCTCCAACCAGGCGCGAGCGGTGTCAGAGAGGAACAAGGGGAGGTTGCAGATGATGAGGTTGTCATCGTCCGTTCCACCCAGTTGGCAGGCCAGCCGATAGTCTGTGAGTCACAGTTCCGGTCTCGTCTCCCCCGAGTACTTTGTGATAGTAGTCGGGGGTCGGAACCGGGTCGGGAATGGCACCCGTCGTATGGCGCGGCTGAAAGCCTGCGGACCGAGTGGTTCGGGCGAGGGACTCTGATCCTCCCCGCTGTCGTAGCGTCCCCCACGCCTGGGGTGGTAGCCTCAGTGCACCCTCTCATCGAGGTGGGCCCGACGGTCGCGGTGATGGTTCTCGTTGCCGAGGCGACCCGGGGCCGCAGGCGCTGTGTTGCGCGTGCGCCCGGTGTGGACCGAGGCTTCCCGCATGAATCGGGAAGTCGGAGCGCGATGTTCCGAGGGGTATCCCTGCCTTCGGGAGGCGGAGCTTTCGGCCCGTCGGACCGCGGTGCCCTCCAGGAGATTCTTGAGCTCTCCCTGGATTCGCCGCCCCTCGGTGGTTGATGGCTCCGGCATCACGCGGAGAAGCATTGCTGCTGCAGCCAGGTTCTGGCCGACTCCACTGGAAGCGGGTGGCGGCCTCACCCTGGCATCGTCGGCGATGCGGTGCTGGAAACCCTGGGGTAGATGACACATTTCTCCGGCCGGAGGTTGGCTCGCCCATTCCTGCCCGACGTCCCGGCGGATCGGCTCAAGTGTTCCTGCTCCCTCGTCGAGCCTGGCCTGCACCCCGCGGATTTGCTCGAGCTATGGGTCATGACCCCCCGCCTGAACGGGGACCACAGCTAGCTCCCGTAGGATGTCAACGCGAGGCACAGGCCTAGGGAGATCACCGTTCTCCGGCATACCAAGATGGTTGCCTTCGGAGGGACCCCATAGATCGACGTGGAAACATTCACGACTTGGGCCGTAGTCCTCGTCATCGAGGCTGCGGCTACCGTCGGAACAGTCGGAAAGGCAGTAGTCACATGCGGTCATGAAGTCCTGCATGGCACTGGGGTTACCAAGTCCGGAGAAGTCCCAACAGAAGTCGGGCTCGTCATCTTCCTCGGACCCCGAGGGCCCGTAGGTCGAGACGTCCGTCAGCCGGTCCTAGGGTGACCGCATACGATACCCCAGAGGGTTCGGGCTCGCCTCTATGAGAGCGTCCGCCAAAGCGAAGCCGCTTGGCGGGTCGAGGCCGAATCCAAGAGGCGTGAGATGGGAATCGGTGGGTACCTCTTGGTTGACGGGCGGTGACGAAGTCACGTCAGGGACTGACTGCACCGTCGTCTCAGGTACGAGGGTGACGCCCAGCAAGCCTTTCGTGAGCGTGCTGGCGTCGTCCGTTCGCTTGGAATTGGCGCGTTGCGGGGAGACGGCGCTCGTCTTCGTCTCAGACGCGAGGTCGATGCTCGATGTGCCCCCGGTTGGGGCGCCGTCGACTCGCTCGACAGCCGACGAGGTGCCGCCTCCTGCTTGGCCTTGGTTGCCCCGCCTCCTCCTCCGTCGGCGGGGGAGGGGACGGGGTGAGCTCGAATGTTGTTCTTCCACCACGCGGGGAAGACGTTGTCGATTCCGCCGCCAGCGGGCGGGCTGTCGGCCGCCATTGTCGTTGTCGCACGGCAGGGGAAGGAGTATCATGTCATAGCTGCCGTTGAGGGACATGAACTCAAGACTCCCGAAACGGAGCACCGTCCCGGGCTGGAAAGGTTGCTGGAGACTGCCCATCTGGAGCTTGACGGGAAGTTGTTCGTCAACACGCAGCAGGCCCCTACCTGGCGCGCCAACTGTCGGCGTTTCGAGACCGGGGGGTCCCTGGACCGACGAGTGAAATGTCGCCGCGTGCCCCAGCCCAGATGGGTCGGCGCGAGACAGAGCGCGAAGGGGGGAAGGAGACGGGCGTGAGAGGTGGAAATCCCGCGGCCTTCGTGTTTGTCCCGCGCCCAGGTCGGGTGCGCTTGCAGTAGGGGGTTACAAGCGTCCACGCGGGAGGGAGTGAGCGACCTCACGCGAGCGCCTGCCCCGTCCTCTTCCCCGTGCGGCCAACCCTCTGTAAGAGGGCCCTAGTCCTTCCTTTTATAGGCGTAAGGAGAGGATCCAGATGTACAAGGGGGGGTGTAGCAGAGTGCTAACGTGTCTAGCGGAGGAGAGCTAGCGCCCTAAGTACATGCCATCGTGGCAGCCGGAGAGGTTTTGGCACCCGGTTCGTGTGGTGTCGTGGCCGTCGGAGGAGCGCTGGAGCCTGGCGGAAGGACAGCTGTCGGGGCTGTCGAGTCCTTGCTGACGTCCTCTTGCTTCCGTAAGGGGGCTGATAGCCGCCGTCGTCATAGAGCGTGCGGGGCGCCATCATTACTTGTCTGGCGGAGCGAGCCAGATGGGACGCCGGTCTTGTTCCTCGTAGCCTGAGTCAGCTTGGGGTAGGGCAATGATGGCGCCTCCTGTTGACGTGGTCGGTCCGTGCCCTAGGTTGGGCGATGTGGAGGCCCCTCCGAGGTCGAGGTCGAGTCTGTCTTCCGAGGCCGAGGTCGGGTCCGAGCCCCTGGGTCGGGCGAGGCGGAGACCGTCGGCTGAGGCCAGGGCTGAGTCCGAGCCCTGGGGTCGGGCGAAACGGAGTTCGTCGTCTTCTGGGGCTGAGCCCGAGTCCGAGCCCTGGGTCGGGCGGAGCGGAGTTCGCCGTCTTCCGGGGTTGAGCCCGAGTCCGAGCCCTGGGTCGGGCGGAGCGGAGTTTCCTATGGTGCCTGAGGCCGGGCCTGGCTGCTTGTCAGCCTCACTCTGTCGAGTGGCACAGCAGTCGGAGCGGCGCAGGCGGCGCTGTCCTTCTGTCAGGCCGGTCAGTGGAGTGGCGAAGTGACTGCGGTCACTTCGGCTCTGTCGACTGGAGGACGTGCGTCAGGATAAAGGTGCCAGACCACCTTTGCATTAAATGCCCCCGCGATTTGGTCGGTTGGCGTGACGATTTGGCCAGGGTTGCTTCTCGACGAAGACTGGGCCTCGGGCGAGCCGGAAGTATGTTCGTTGCTGGAGGGGGGCCTCGGGCGAGACGTAGATCCTTCGGGGTCGGCTGCCCTTGTCCGAGGCTGGGCTCGGGCGAGGCGTGATCGAGTCCCTCGAATGGATCGATCCCTGACTTAGTCGCACCCATCAGGTCTTTGCAGCTTTGTGCTGATGGGGGTTACCAACTGAGAATTAGGAGTCTTGAGGGTACCCCTAATTATGGTCCCCGACACATGGGCTGGTGGATGGGACGGTTGATGGCTGGCCACATAGGTTGGATGTATCGGTGCTTAAAAGGTTGGGAGAGGTATGATTAGTTTTTGCGCTTATTACCTATTAGTCTGCACACCTAATTTTACTCTGTGAATATTACCCATGGGTAATCGGGTTCGGATGACCGCTTACCGAATGGGTGAGGATTTTGTCCAATATTTATACCCAACGGGAAGATTTTTGTCCCATACCCTAACCCTAATAGGAGAATTCTCCACGGGTGAGCGGGTATCTGGTCTTTATTGACATCTCTAATTTGAATAAATACTTGGGTGACTTGCATTATTTTATTGGGTAGAAGTTTAAAAATCAATTTTGATCTATTACTTATTTGGGTTGGTACTTACACTTAGTAACTGCTAATAAAATTTTGACCAACTTTAAAAGCAAGGCTCAGCTTTAGTCATCCTCTTTGGTAAGCCTTACACTTCACATGAGCTCTCACATTTGGTGAGTTCATGCACATTATTTCTCATAACTTGTTGAGCGATGAACATATGTGAGCTTAGACTTGCTGTCTCACACACCCCACAGGTCAAGAGCAGGTACCGCAGGATGAGGCACGTGAAGGATGTTATGATGAGTTCTGAGAGGTCTAGGTCGTTGTCTTTCAGTTAACTTTGAGTTGCTGGATCGTTGTCTCCATATGATGTAATTATTTATTTATTTTGTACATAACTATCATTATATAGTAAAAATGTGACATTCGTTTCTGTACCATGAGTCGTCATATGTGTGAGACTTGGCATCAGCATATTTGGTGATTATTTCGCGTCTGGGTTTTGGACCCTGAAACTCGGGTGTGACATTGGATAAGGCTGTCTTCTGTGGATAGAGTAAAATTAGGGACGTGAAACGGTATACGACACTCTTTAGTACTGTTTGCAAGATAAAGTTTAAAATATAGAATATAATACGGGATGAGATATGAGATCTACTGAGGAGAAAGATGAGAGTAGGAGGATACAAGGCCAATGCGGCGGGGCAATGGATATTGGATAAGGAGATAGAAGGCAAGAAGGCTGAAAAAATAAATGAGAGGAAAAATGAAGAAAAGAAGAAGAAAAGCATTAAATGGGTTTTGCTATTTTCATCAATTAAGAGGTACTCCATCCGTTCATAAATATATAATACATTATTTTTTAAAAAAAACTTTAACCACTTATTTTATTTTATGATAGTTTATACTTAACTTAAAATTTTATATTTTTGAATAAATATTTTGAATAAAATGAGTGGTCAAAGTTTTTAAAAAAATCAACGGTGTTATATATTTGTAAACGGAGTTAATATTGTTTTTCACATTAATGGCTAGTTTGAGAACTATATTTTCCTAAGGAAAATTAGGAGAAAAATGAAAATCCCGTGGAAAAACGGGGTTCCCAAACTAGCCCTAAAATTTGATTCAGCTTATAAAATCTCTGCTCCTAAGCACGACATTCGACATTCACACGTGTCGGGTGTACATGGAAACCCTTCCGCACCTGCTCCGTGGAAATCGCCTGACCCGAGCGCGCGGTTCGCGTCATCTGGGAGCTCTCGAACTCTGTGTCTCAAACTGCCCGATCCGAACACGCCCGACCTCCATCTCTCACGCTGAGCTCCGTGTCCTCTCGCGTCGAGCTCTGCATCAACGAATCCTGCTCGCCTCGTTTACGACGCTCGAACCTCCTGCCTCATCGGGATAAGAAGGGTCATGCTCCGCCTGTTTCTGTGGCTCCACGACTCCATGCAAAGGTGATTCTTCCACTGGTGGCCCATCACGGGAATCGCAGGGTTGTTCGTGCGTCCTCCTCATTCGTGTCGCTCGCCCATTCGGCCATTCCGTCCCCAATCTGCTTTACGCACCCGTCGTCGTCCTTCAGCCTCGTCCTCTGTGTGCTCGCCACACTCGCCCCATTCCACGACCTTGCTCCGCTGCCATGGGCCGTCTTCTCTCATTTTCCGATTCCCATCTCACCCATCTCTCTCCATGAGAGCACGAGCGAGCGGGTTCGATCAGCAGGTGAAAGAGCAGACCCAAGGAGCTTAGGCACCTCAAGACCGCAGCGTTGAAGGGCATCAAGGCGAACAGCGAGTCGTACAAGAAGGCATGGGGCAAGGTCAGGAGCAGCATCAAGCGCTAGCCCTAGGCGATCGAAGACTTTCATGGCCGCGGTGGTTAGTTTTCAGAACTGTGGTAGATTGGGCTTTTGTTTTGTTTGATCTATTTGTTTGAGCAAGTTTCTATGTACATACTTGTATTCGTTTGATGTGTGGTCCTCGATGTTCATGATTTTCTTTCAATGGATTTGTAGCAGATAGATCTTTGGATGTATGCCAATTGCCAACCGCCAACGAACATTTGAGTCTGGATGTTTATCGCACATCGGAAGAGACTAGGAAGAGTTTTAGTTTTACATCTCTGTGAATGCAACATAGGGTCCGCACCACCTTCTCATGGTCTAAGGTAGTGTTTGGTTGAGAAACCAAGTAAAACGGAGCCGTTCTATCCTTGATTCTAGGAACGGAGCCGCTCTGTTCTGTGTTTGATAATCTGGAACGGAGCGGCTCTGTTTTTTGTTTGGTTGCAGAGTGAACGGAACGGAGCGTGACTGTGAGAGCGGGATGGGAACAGAGCGGCTCCGTCCGGTTGATTTTTTGGAGCGGAATGGTTCCGGATCTGAGGAGAATATTCCCTAATTGGAGCCATTCCGTTCTAGTTACTTTGTAACCAAACAGCAACAAAACTGGGACAGAACGGTTCCGTTCTACTTGGCTCTTTAACCAAACACTACCTAACCTACCTCGATTCCGCTCTCTAGCTATGTCAACGAATTTTATATTTATTCTTTTGAGAAGATATGTGATAAATTTGAACTTTATCTTTTATATATCTTTATAAAATTAATGATAAAAACAAGAATAACAACTTACATAGCATATTATATATCATATCTATTCACCACCAAAGAAAAAAAGTGGTATCTGAATAGGTATGTACTCATTTTCATCCCTACAATTTATTTGATGAATTTAATAGAAATTATGGTCCCGGGGGTGATTTTTGTAAAGTTTAAACTGGTGAATTGTATAGTGAGATATAGATAAGGTAGAATTAATTGTGCATAAGCGAAGATCGAACCTTAATTGTTAGCTCTACATTCGTATATACTTAAACAATAGAATATATATATATATATATATTATTAAAATAAAGTCTACTTATATGATATATAGAATACTTATATGATACATATATATGATACATAGAAGAGGTAGCAATGCATATGCATGTGAGCAGTTTTATATTTTTTTAAACATTTTATTATTAAAGTTGAGCTGTAGCAAATAGATATAAAATAGATAAAGCTCGCATCTTGTTGCCCTGGAAATAACACGAAAAATCTTTTCGTTGTTTCCTTATTTCACCGACGGGACGTATAAAGATTCATACATGGAAGACCCACCAAAACATTGGACACGCCTACTTCCCCAGCCGTAAAGCAAGAAGTTGCAGAGAAATTCGAGATGTTAGCTCAAAGAACCAGAACTCGGGTCCTGCTGCCGTCTTTGTGGCCGCCACTACCTTACCCTGTCCAAGAGGCCGACCTCCTGAGCACCGGCTTGGTCGGCTTCTCCTCCTCCAGGGAGATCATGCCGAGGTGGGACGGATCCTCCACCATCATCTTGGCCACTAGGTACCCCGCGATGGACCACGTCTGGAGCTTCCTCGCCTGCTTGCCGATGTAGCGACCCAGCTTGCCGTCGTAGTACTCTGGCCAGCCGTCCCTCGCGAGCCTCGCCTCGGCTAGGTCGATCGCGCGCCGAGCGATCTTCAGCCTCCCGGTCTTGATGCATGCCGCGGTGAGCAGCCACAGCAGCACTGCAGGAAAGGTGAGTGAGAGGTGCATTCAGATGTGAGCTCAACTGCTGAACTTGTTTGCGGCAGTTGTTTCTGAAAACCATGGGGCAGGCAGAACGCTGCAGTTTGATCGATCTACTGACCTGGCCAAGATCCCCCGTTGTGGTAGCTCCATCTTGTGTTCTTGGGGTCGCAGCCCGTGACTATCTGCCACTCGTGCCCCTCGATGGCCGGGTAGCATATCTTGACGGGCATCTCGCCGACGAGGTCCTCCCAGCGCTCCTCGATGAGGTCCATGATGGCGGCGGCCTGGTCGGGCGTGGCGAGCGAGGCGAGGATGGCGACGCAGTTGCCGAGCGCGAACCAGCGGAAGTCCATCCGGGCGGGGCTGACGTTGCCGACGAAGTAGCCGCCGCGGGTGGGCATGAAGTCGAAGAGCCAGTCCGGGATGGACTCCGGGTTCACGTTGAACTTGTTGACGGCCGTGTGCGAGTACTCCTCCGTCTTGAACCTGTAGATGTCGTTGAGCTGCTGGAAGTCCAGCCAGAAGTAGCTCCGCATGTGGTAGCTCAGCGCCGTCAGCCGCGTCACGATCCGCTCCATGATCTCCTTCCCCTCCGCATCCGGCTTCAGCATGAGGAGCGCGCACCGCAGCGCCATGAAGAACAGGGCCTGGATCTCGATCGGGTACCCATACACACCCTGCATGCGATTCACAAGCAAGTCGATCGATCGGTTTATTTTAACTGAAGGATTTCTTGACTCTCCAACACCCCGGCACTCGGCTGCTTGCTTAGTTGCTTACCATCCTGCGATCGATCATGCAGCAGCCGTCGGCGCAGAGCAGGGTGGGGAAGGTGTCGAAGCCCTCGGCGAGGCACTGGTTCATGATGAGCCGGATGCCCTTCTGGCACATGGGCGTCTCGGCGAGGGTCATGTCGCCGGTGGACTTGGTGTAGGCCCTCAGGATGATGATCCACCAGAACCCGGAATCCACCGGCGCCACGCGGCCGATGGCGCTCTCCCCGAAGTCGGCCACCAGCTTGTCGACGCCGCGCTTCGGGTCCTTGAGCACCTTGAAGCTCGCCGGCATGGCGCCCTCGCCGAGCTTGAAGCGGTCGATCCGCTTCTCCCACCCCTGCAGCAGCAGCGTCTTCAGCAGGAAGTTCCGAACGATCTCCGGCTCCCCGTTCATCAGGAACGCCAACGCGCTCGGGACGAAGTCCCTAACGAACACCTGCACGAGCGCGCGCACAATTGAATTGAACAGGTCACGGGACAATCAAACAAATGAATATTACGCTTGACGTTTGCGGCCTTATTCTGCATAATTTCAAATAATACTCCCTCTGGTCAGAGAACATATCATTTAGGATAGTGTTTTGTTAAACCTTAAAAACTACAAACATAAAAAAAGATTATTTAGTTTGTTTGGAAACATATAACTTATGTGTGTACATTTGTATTCAAATGCACCTACATAATCTCATAAATTTGATGAATTTTAACAAATATGTATTCTACAAGAAACTATACCAATCAATCACAAGTATTTTTTTATGAGAGGGAACATGTGGTGTACACCATACTACTCTTGGACTAACCACTTGCCCGTTCTTCCAAGTAACCATATAGTCTGAAATGTCTATCTTGATCACCATAATCCCCTTACTTTCCAAAAAAGATCGAATCTCGATCAAGGTAGTAACAGAGTCTGACAACCCAAGAAGCAACAACGACGCAGACACAGAGCAAGAAAGTGTGTCCGAGCAAGGCAGCAGCATGCCGTTGTCGTTTTATATCATGCTACCTGGTCGTAGTTGAGCACTTCGCCGGAGGAGTGGTCGACGGCGGCGATGGTGCCGAGCGGCTGGCCGCGGAAGGACACCATGGAGCGGCGCAGCGCGTCCCAGGCCTCGCCGATGAGCGGGTGGGGCTCGAACGAGAGCCGCGTGGACGAGGCCGGCGTGCCGCAGTAGGACCGCAGCCCGCCGCCGGGGGAGTACATGCTCTCGTAGCTCTCCATCCCCCCGCCGCCGTAGCCCCAGCCACCGCGGCTGGCCGTGCCCGCGCCGGCGAGCGATATCTCGCCGAGGGAGCGGTCGTCGAACGACCGCTGCCTGTCCACGTTGATCCGCGGCTTGTGGTTCAGCAGGCGCGTCAGGTCGAAGTCGTCTGGGTCCGCCAGCGACGCCTGCGACGACGCCTTTCGCATCGGCGCCGCCTCCATCTCGAACTCCGCCACCGTCCCCGTCTTCGCGCACAGGTACGTACGGTCCCCCGCCGGGCCCCGCGCGACGCTCCAGGAGAGAGAAGCGAACGGTTGGTTGCTGCCACGTACCGAGACGGCGGTGATGTCTCACGAGGAAGGTAAGAGAAAGGAGGGAGGAGAGGGAGTCTGAGCTCGTATAGCTGCAGAGTCAGGCTCTCTCTGCTCGGGCGCGGGAAAGGAAGTTGCGGTTGGGCGGGTACATAAAGCGCGCGTGCCCAGGGATGACGTGTGAGGACGGGCAATGCGCGGGCCCACGTTGCAGGGGCTGTTGATGGTCAGCGTCAGATTTTGTGGGGCCGGCTGAGGTGCGCGGGTAGAGATGACTAGAGGTGGTCATTCCGTCTATTCGGTTGATTTGGTTTGGTATGTTTGGATTTTTTGAAATTCCGGCTCTAAAAATAAAGACTATTTTTAAAAACAATATTAAAAATCGAACTGAATAGCCTGACAATCTATATTGTGTCTATTTAGTTCTGAATAGACTAAATGATAGAGAGACTAGTGTCTTTTATTAAAATATGCAATGAATAATTGAATACAAGTATAATTATAACAAAAGGTGAGTATAAATAAAACATATAGACATACATACTACCACTAAGATGACACAAAAAATTTTAGCTAATATCATCACATATCACACACTAAGGACTGATTTGGTAGACATGAAATTAGAGGGATCCATGTGGGAGTAATCCCTTCCAATTCAAATTTGAATAGGGAGGGGATTACTCCCACATGGATTATCTCCAATTCTATGTCCACCAAACCAGCCCTAAGAGTTCTTTATGTTTCGGGTTATTCGATATATCTCTACTCCTATAAAACACAACTTTTCATGGTTTCATGGTTCCACCGTGGTCGACGTACGTCATCAAGTGACGTGGGGCATTACCTTCCAGATGGACCGTGAGAAAAAACACCCAAACCCAACAATACACGAAGCCGCACGCAACACAATATTCTCGGATAGTACCACCTCACTAGCTAAAGAAAGACGAGCGGTTGAGCAAGCGATAAAAAAATGCAATTCTCCTTTTAAATTCATACTTTTTTGACCTTTTGGCTGAGATAAAGTGCAATATCTGCAGTTTAATATCTGGTATGCGTGCCATATGTCCACTTTAATTTTAAATTTATTATTTGTGGGAAGGATCCATCGTAGTGGCTTGCCTTTAGGCACTCTCGTTTCGTACAAATATTGTATTATATCATCAAATATGATTGGTGTGTCGTCACATACATGGACATTGTACCAGTTCGAATTTTAAAGGCTAAAAACAAAACCATAATCATACCTAAAACATAGTATATATAGAAATTGAGCCCGAACCAGAAGACCCGAATAGCATATAATTCGGTCTATTTGAATTTGGGTTTGGTCTTCGCTCCTAGAGATGGGCTCGCATCAAACTCAGAGCTTGTTCGGTTGTTTTCAATCCATATGGATTGGAGCCTGGAGGGGATTGATACGGATTGAGAGAAATTTTGACTTAGGCCTTGTTCGTTTCTGCCGGATTGGTGGGTCGGAACGATTCCTGACCGGATTGTTTCTCTAATTTATATAAACTTTGATTAGCTGAAACAATTCCGGGTGCCATCCGACGGAAACGAACAGGGCCTTACTAGGAATTGAAACTCTCTCAATCCCCCTCAATCCATATGGATTGGAGTAAAACCGAACAAGTTCTCAGTGGGGAAGTCCCTCGTAGCCACACCCGCTAACATAAAACTTCCCCAAAACCCACACCCACACCCGCGTTGAGTAAAAAAGTAAGATAAAAAGATTTACGTCTTATTCTTTTAGCCTTTAAAATACAAATCATTCCTATTGGATACTAAATGAGTTTTTGATTCCCTATATAGCACTATCGTTGGTTCTGATCTTGGTATTAACTTTTATATAAAATAGGCGATTTTATGCCTAATAATTTTTAAATGAATACATGTTACAAGTATTAGTACATAAATAATTGTTTTATAAGAGTAAAATCTTATTTTCACATGAAAGTTAACATCATTACATGTCAGTGCTAACGGTAATGTTATATAGTGACCAAATTTATATATAGTGTCAAATACGGAAGATTTATATTTTGAGGACCAAGAAATAAATTAAGAACTTTATTAGAGTCATGTTGGGGCCTTTGTCTTTCGAAAGTCCTCAAAAACATGATTTAACAATACGAAGGTTGACGCAGCGTCGAAGATATGCGCAAGGGATCTTCGGCATGACAGCAGAAAAGGGAACCGACTTAAAGGGGAAAAAGGCTATTTAGACCTCGATGGATTACCTTAGGGTCATTAGCAAATGTAAAGAGCATGGATGTAATTTTACATGGGCTGTGTCCCGTGCCTATAAATAGATGAACAGTGCCCCCGTACTGTTTCACACTGACTTGACATTTGCTTTTGCGTCACGCTCGTACCTTTGTTTTCTGTCAAGCCGAAGGTACAAAATGTAATTCAATATTGTCCTTATATTAATTTACGATTATATACTGAGAAATGTATATGATAATGTTATTGTTCACATTATTTCTTACGCTTTACATGTTCCATTCGTTGTTAATATTTATACATATATGTATGTTGAGATGATGAAGGTATGTCCTTTATGACCTTCGTCCGAAAATCATTATATCCTTGGGGAAATAATGCTTCGAAGGATGAAGAGCATTAACAAGTAACCTATTTTGGTGTTGCCTTGTTCTCAATTTATAGCATTTGAGAGCAAGTCCCCAACAAGTCAAATAATGAATTATCTCTAAAAGCACCCAATACCCATCACATGGTACCCATCGTGTAACCCACAAATAGAGGTGGTCACTTTTTTTACCATAATCGAAATGGTGGATTTTTGGTATTTCGGTCCGCTTTATTTATTTTTTTTGCATCATGAATTTCGATGTTCGGTATCGTAATCGGTTTTCAATGTATACCGAATCGAATACCAAGAAACCGAACAACCTAACTTTATCTGTTCTGAAATTTTACTCTTTAATTATGTGTACAAAATGTGTGTTGCAATAAACTTGTTACTCTCGTATTTGTATATGATTGTATCTCAAAATCCTTATATTATATTATATTATATTATATTATATTATATTATATTATATTGTGTGTAATATATCGAATAAACTTGTTGTATGTGATGGCATGCAATCTTCTTGATTATAAGTTTGGGATCCAATTTTTAGGGAAAAACAAATTAAAACTATAATTTTTTTTTCTCGAATACGCAAGAGAATTGTGTATTTTTGTATTAATAGGGGAAGCAAAAACACAAAAGTCATAGCCAAGAGGCCACACAAGAATTAAAGGGGGATTACAAGAGGAGAGAAACATAAACAAACAAACAGCCCCAAACACACAAACACTCATGAAACACAATAGCACTTAGGTAGCAACATCTGGCAGTGACAAACCTTTGGCACCAGCCAGCTTCCAAAGCATAATATCATTTCCAACCATGGCTAAGGCAGCAGAAAGATTTGGACTCATCCCATTGAAAACACAATCATTCTGATGCTTCCAAAGACACCACGCCCCCAGGATCACTATGGAATTAAGGCCAGCCTGAGAAGATCCCCCCAAGGGAACAAAGATGCCTTTCCACCATGCCATGAAGTCCTCTTCACCCGGTTGCGGTGCCACACCAGCAAGCCCAATCCTTTGGAGAAGGATAAACCAGAATTGTCGAGCGAAAACGCAAGACAGCAGCAGGTGGTTGATCGTCTCCTCCTCCTGGTCACAAAGGACACAAGCGTCGGGATGGTCGAGGTTGTGCCTAGCCAACCGGTCAGCCGTCCAGCAAAACAACGGTTGTGGGCAACCAGCCATAAGAAGAATCGACACTTTGGAGGCGCCCAACTTTTCCAAATAAGATCGCAATGCTCGAAAGTGATTGAGCCCATGAAGATCATCCCATAAGCAGACTTTGCTGAATACTGGCCCGAGCTTGAGAATCTCCAGATATGCTTATCAGGGGTATCGGGCAACAACAACACCTCTGAAATAGCTTCCGCTAAGTTAATGAACTATGCGATGACCACAATAGTCACTACACCAAAATCATACACTTCCTACGGTTTTTTAACTTCCTATAACTTTTATAACAAACCGCAGGAAATAAATAACTTCCAAGAGGCAACTGGTAGCTCTAGGAAATAAACATAAGTTCCTACGGTATTTTATAAAAGTCGTCGGAAGTTAAAAAACCGTAGGAAGTTAGATAACTTCCTACGGCCTCCTCTAGGAAGTTAGGTTTCAGTTGTTGACCAGTCAAATGAAAAGCTAACTTCCTACGGCTGGCTCTAGGAAGTTAGCTGCCCAACTAACTTCCTATGTCCTCCTCTAGGAAATTAGGTTTCAGCTGTTGACCAGTCAAACAAAAAGCTAACTTCCTACGGCCTCCTCTAGGAAGTTAGGTTTCAGTTGTTGACCAGTCAAACGAAAAGCTAACTTCCTATGGCCGGCTCTAGGAAGTTACAACTTCCTAGAGTAAATGTACAAACTCTAGGAAGTTACATAACTTTCTATGGCTTTACTCTAGGAAGTTACGTTTTTATTTTAAACCTCTCCTCAACCTTATCTCTTCTCTCACCTTTCTCAACCCCGTCTCTCTCGCGTCTGTCTCTTGGAGCCGCCCGCCGCCCACGCCACGCCGCGGCCGCCCCCGCCCGCAACCGCCGCCTTCGTAACTCCCCCTTTCCCTCGCCTCTCTGCGGCGCTGCGCGGCACCCGGCCTCCTATACGAAGCACCGAAGGTGGGGTAGACTAGCGGGTTGGCCATGGCGTCAATGGTGCTGGGGGCGACGAGGGTGGCCCATGAGGACTTGGAGAGGCTGGAGCGCCTCGCGGCACGCGAGCTGCAACAGGAGCCCGCTAACCTGCGCGACCGCCTTTTTCATTCCCACCGCGTCTGCCACATGCTCGACCACATCGTCTCCACCTCCGGCAAGCTCGTACGTCCATTTCTTCTCTTTCTGAGGGAAGATCGTGAACCCAAGCCATATCAGTTAAGCCCTCAACAACCGTTCTCTTGTTAGCTACTCTCTTAGGAACCATAGCATATAGGTGGGGGGCTAGATCAACCGGGCGCTGCCCTAACAGCCATCTGTCACACCAAAACAAGGTGTTGCTGCCATCTCCAACTTCAGAGACTAAGGCAAGATCGAAGAGAGACTTGACCTGATCTGAAAACTGGAGTTGAAAAGAAGCCCAAGCCTTGTCCGGACTAGTCTTTTTAAGCCAAAGCCATCTAACACGGAGAGCCCAATTCAAAGACTGTAAATTAGAGATACCGAGACCGCCCAGCTCTTTATGTCTAGTGACTTTAGGCCAAGCAATCAGACAATAACCTCCATTAGTCTCGCTTCTGCCACGCCAAAGAAAATTTCTCCTGATTTTATCCATGGCCTTGAGGGCCCAAGGAGGGAGATCTAGAGCCATAACATGATAGACGACATTAGCTGTCAACACAAACTGAACCTGGACCGCTCTTCCTGCCTTAGTCATAAGATCAGCCTTCCAACCCGGGAGAGAGTTCGCCAAGCGGTCAATGAAGGGATGTAATTGCGCTTTATTGAGCTTTTTTAAGGAAGCTGGAGGAATTCCCATTAAAATATTTGGGGTTAAAACTATAAATCGTACTAATCAATTTTCCATTTTCTAATAAACCGATCGATTCCTGTTGTCTGTAAAATTCAAAAACCGAATCGATTCTTAAAAAACTGAATGGCCAATCCTACCCACAAATGATTCATAAAAACATTAGTACAATGTATGTGACGACATATAATCATATTTGATGAGTGACTTTGGCGAAGAAATGTATCCTTGATATCTTTTGTGCACTTTCTCATTTCCACATGCGTACATAAGAGTTCATGAACACGTCACTGTCGCGATAATGATGCCGCTTGTTATGCTCGCACTCTTGCTCCCTCACCATCTCCTCTTCCCTGACAAGACACCACACGTAATTCTTGCCGAAGAAGTGGTGGCCCACACTGTAGACGCCCTGGATGATGGGCACTAGCTTGGTATTGCTCACCGCCACCACGCGCATGGTGCGTGCCTCGCCAGTGTCGTCGCCTGCTGCGCGAGAAATAGCACGGACCGGAGAGTCACCATCGTCGTGCCCTCCGTAGTAGCCACAGACGCCATCTCCTCTTTTGTTATCGGTGCCACCGCCACCATGAGAGTTGGTGGTGGTCGGTAGCCGGTTGGTCTGGCACAGGAGCGTCTGCGCACGAGATGCATGGATCGAAGCATAGTCATTGTCGCACCCTCGTCGTAGACACATACGCCATCTTCTCTTTCGTCGTCGGTCCCGTCATCGTTGTGAGGGGTTAGTGGTGGCCGGTGGTCGACTGGAGGGGCACGGGCACGTCTAGCGAGAGGAGGAGGGAACTAGATGTCGTCTGGAAGTGGCAACGCCGGTGCGGCTATGGAGGCGAGGGCACTGGGAGGCGAGCATCGGGTGAGAACAGAGGCTAGAGCAATGGAGCGAGAGGCGGCTGAGGCAATGGAGCGAGAGGCGGCTGAGGCAATGGAGCGAGAGGCGGCTGAGGCAATGTCGCTAGGGTTTGGCGTGAGTCGTTAGGGCGGGCTGGTGGCTAGCGTGAGCAATGGCAATGTGCGGGCGCTGCAGTTGTCCATATGGGTCACTCACAGTTGGATCTTGTGTTGGTTACTCAAAGATATATGAGTTTTTTAGAGTATTGACATACGACGACGGTAAAAACTTGTGATTTATAACAGTAGAAATAACTTTTTTTAACTTGTCAAACGCATAGAACAACGGCTGGTGAGTACTTTCGTGGTCTTGATTACATGCCACTTCATAAAAACTATTCGTCTATATACTATTAGCGAATGCAATACCGAGTAAGTTCATTGTAAAGAAACATTTCATAGTAGATTTAACAAAAAGTAATTAAATGCCACCGGCATTGGTGCAATCTTTCGACGAATTTAGCAAAAATAGGCTGGAAGTTGGCAGTGACCAGGCTGGAGAGGTGGAAACGCAAGGGACAAACAGTCCATCTGAGCGGTGGTGATGACGGCGAGCGCTGCCCTCTCCGTCTCCACGCTCGTGCAGGCCGGTGGTGTTTGGTGAGCTCCGCCTCCACAGTGCGCTTTAGTGCCATGGGGGGCCTCCCAGTTGACTCTGCCTTGGACTTTTCTGTCGGCCTTCGTTTTCAAGATTGGATCCTATGCAAGTTCAATCGCCCGATCAATCTTCTTCCGGGTAAATTTGATCGCCACAAGTTCTTTTTAGTCGTCTCTTTCGGCAAGTGCTCATGGTGTCTGTGTGAAGAGTCGGTGGGTCTTCTTCTTCAATCCTTCATCGATGGTTCAGCGAAGCTTTTCATGATTTCTTCTCTGTCGGACCGGGTTTTTCGTTTCTCGCTTTCCTGCAAGGATGTGGGTCTCGTAGTTTACAGACACCACTCATTTATTTGCTCATCATTCAAAGTGTACCTTCATCTTTGAAATTCTGATGGCCCTAATTGGATCAAAGAATGGCAGCTTTTCACTGAAGAAGAATCAAGTTCTTGGACTCTAGTTTCTCGCGGCCGTAATCTGAAGGCTTCTTTTGCTGATATTGTTCGAAAGCCAGCTTTGTCTGGCGCTAATTTGGTTCCTTTGGGTGGCCAGGTCAGGGCCGGGTTTTTGCCTTCAAGTATGCAGCATAGATCCTCGGTGTTCAATCAGATTTCTTTCCCTGTTCGTCATCGCGTTGATCAGTCGGCCATTCATTCAACTTCCCAGGCGCAGTTTGCAAGACGTGCTAATTTTCAAAATCTTTCAAAATTTAGCAACGGTCGCCTTGAGAGGCCTAACTCTTAGTCTTCTCTGAGGGGCTCCCGGGCGTGCCCTTGGGCTTCGTGGAATTTAATTTGGTGGCCCAAGAAGATACCGAAGCAACACCAGGAGATCTCTAAGAATAAGTCTGTCCTCAGCATTAATGGCGCCTCAGCTCATGGGTCAGATGATTCTTGTTCCCTCGGGGATTATTCTTTTTCAGGCAATAACTGTCAACTATTTGGATTTCCTGGGTAGAATTGTAAAAGAGATTTTCTTTCCTTCCCCAGTAAGTTTGAGGATGTCTCCTGGGAATTCCCCCCGCGGCTGTGGTTCAAGTCTGCTCGCCTCTTGCCTACAGGTGGGCCTTCTCCCCTGCCTTTTTTAATAATTTTGGCGAGTTTGCTCAGGCGGTTCTATCGATAAGTGGCTCTCTGCCTTCCACGGAACTTGCACTGTTTACAAAACCCTCTTCCTCCTCGCTGCCATGGGTGACCCCGTCGCTATTAAACCCTCATCTGCGGAGCGTGTGTTCGTCGTGCCAGCGGATCCCGCCCTCCGAAGTCTCGGAAGGAATGGCTTTCCACAGAGTTGATCCCGCTCCTTTTCTTCCTCATGGCTTCATGGCGCAACAAGTTGATCACTAGGAAATCATGGTACGCACTGTCACCTGTCCTCAACCCTCTGCTTATGAAGATTGGGGCATTGTTCTTGTTCAGCCGCTACCAGAGCATGAGGTCAACTTCCACTTTTTTGATGACATTATCCGTGAGTACCTCTTGGAAGTTAGACACGTTCAGATTAGGAGAATTCAGCGCTCCCATTTGGGTCAGGCTCTAGTGAGATTCAGGTTTGCTTTCGACCGAGACAATCTTGTGGCTCTGGGCCCGCAGCAAGCCCTAGGCTTCTCCTTCACTGTGATTAGGCACAATGAGGCTTGGAATCAGCGAGCGCTGTATTTAAATCACGAATGTTGGCTGCTGCTTCTTGGAATTCCCTTGGATTTTTGGACACATGAACATATTCAGAATGCTATCGGTTCCTTTGGTCGGGTGCTCAAGTGGGACCTTGACCCTTCTAATGTTACTAGACTGCTTGTTAGGGCCAGAGTGACGTCCCTTCAGGAAGTCCCCAATTTATTGTATTTTCAGTGGCTGAAGGATTTCAAGGGGTCTCCTGGATTGTTCGGTGCGACATAGTCTAGCAATTCATGCTTGGTGCTCAGCCTCAAGATGAAGACCCCATGCCCCCTTACCCCCACGATGGTCATCAGCTTCCGGTGGAATTCTTTGGGATGGGCCAGCCTGTGCCAAATTTTCAATTTGATCTCAACATCCCTCCCATTGGTGAAATTGAAGAAGAAGCCGACAATGAAAACAACACTGATGATGGTTGGGATCCCTAGCCGGTTCAACAGGCCCAACAAGCGCAACCCCCTGCTCCAGTGTGAGAGCACCTAGAGGGGGGGGTGAATAGGTGATCCTGTAAAACTTAAACTTATAGCCACAAAAACTTGTTAAGTGTTAGCACAATTATTGCCAAGTGGCTAGAGAGGAGTCTCAACAAAACACAGTACCACAAGAGATCAAACACAGAGAGAACACAGTGGTTTATCCCGTGGTTCGGCCAAGACCAACGCTTGCCTACTCCACGTTGTGGCGTCCCAACGGACGAGGGTTGCAATCAACCCCTCTCAAGCGGTCCAAAGACCAACTTGAATACCACGGTGTTTTGCTTTGCCTTTCAATATCCCGTTTGCGAGGAATCTCCACAACTTGGAGTCTCTCGCCCTTACACTTAAGATTCACAAAGAAATACGGAGTAAGGGAGGGAATGAGCAACACACACAAGACTTCAAAAGTTCAGAGCAACACACACACAAGCAGCAACAAGAGCTCGCAACACAACTCAAAGAGTTCACAACTCAACAAGAGCTCTATATGCTATCACAATGAAACGAATGCGCGAGATCGATGTCTTGGTGCTTAGGAATGTTGTAGGAATGCTTGATGTACTCCTCCATGCGCCTAGGGGTCCCTTTTATAGCCCCAAGGCAGCTAGGAGCCGTTGAGAACAAATCTGGAAGGCCATCCTTGCCTTCTGTCGTCGGGTGCACCGGACAGTCCGGTGCACACCGGACACTGTCCGGTGCCCGATTTATTTCCATAAACAGCGCAGCCGACCGTTGCAGACCATTGAAGATCTGGTAGCCATTGGCGCACCGGACATGTCCAGTGCACAACGGACAGTCCGGTGCCCCCTTCCGACCGTTGGCTCGGCCACGTGTCTCGCGCAGATTGCGCGGCCGACCGTTGGCCTGGCCGACCGTTGGCTCACCGGACAGTTCGGTGCACACCGGACAGTCCGGTGAATTATAGCCGTACGCCGTCGGCAAATTCCCGAGAGTGGCGTCTTCGCCCGAGGCAGCCTGGCGCACCGGACACTGTCCGGTGCACCACCGGACAGTCCGGTGCCCCAGACCGAAGCAGCCTTTTGGCTGTACACAGCCAACTCTTCTTCTTTCTTCTTCTCTCTGTTTCTATCACTTAGACAAGTATATTAGTACACAAAACCAATGTACTAAGGCTTAGAAACATACCTTTACTTGTGATTTGCACTTTGTTCATCCATGGGCATAGATTTACATTTAAGCACTTGTGTTGACACTCAATCACCAAAATACTTAGAAGTGGCCCAAAGGCTAGCTGGTTCTCGGTGCTAACATGAAACACTTCGATATCTCCCTTTTGCTGGTGGTCTCTCAAAAAGTGATGCCGGATGTCTATGTGCTTTGTGCGGCTGTGCTCAACAGGATTTTCCGCCATGCGGATAGCACTCTCATTGTCACATAGGAGTGGGACTTTGCTCAGATTGTAGCCAAAGTCCCTGAGGGTTTGCCTCATCCAAAGTAGTTGCGCGCAACACTGTCCTGCGGCAACGTACTCGGCCTCAGCGGTGGATAGGGCAACGGAGGTTTGTTTCTTAGAATTCCATGACACCAGGGACCTTCCTAAGAATTGGCACGTCCCCGATGTACTCTTCCTATCGACCTTACATCCAGCATAGTCGGAATCTGAGTATCCAACTAAGTCAAAGGTAGACCCCTTTGGATACCAGAGCCCGAAGCAAGGCGTAGCAACTAAATATCTAAGGATTCGCTTCACCGCCACTAAGTGACATTCCTTAGGATCGGATTGAAATCTAGCACACATGCATACGCTAAGCATAATATCCGGTCTACTGGCACATAAGTAAAGTAATGACCCTATCATTGACCGGTATGCTTTTTGATCAACAGACTTACCTCCTTTGTTGAGGTCGGTGTGTCCGTCGGTTCCCATCGGAGTCTTTGCGGGCTTGGCGTCCTTCATCCCAAACCGCTTTAGCAGATCTTACGTGTACTTCATTTGGGAGATGAAGGTGCCTTCCTTGAGTTGCTTCACTTGGAACCCAAGGAAGTAGTTCAACTCGCCCATCATCGACATCTCGAATTTCTGCGTCATCACCCTGCTAAACTCTTCACAAGACTTTTGGTTAGTAGAACCAAATATTATGTCATCGACATAAATTTGGCACACAAACAAATCACCATCACATGTCTTTGTAAAAAGAGTTGGATCGGCTTTCCCAACTTTGAAAGCATTAACAATTAGAAAGTCTCTAAGGCATTCATACCATGCTCTTGGGGCTTGCTTAAGTCCATAGAGCGCCTTAGAGAGCTTACACACATGGTCGGGGTACCGTTCATCCTCGAAGCCAGGGGGTTGCTCCACGTACACCTCCTCCTTGATTGGCCCGTTGAGGAAAGCGCTCTTCACATCCATTTGGTACAACCTGAAGGAATGATGAGCGACATATGCTAGCAAGATACGAATTGATTCTAGCCTAGCCACAGGAGCAAAAGTCTCCTCGAAATCCAAACCTGCGACTTGGGCATAACCTTTTGCCACAAGTCGAGCCTTGTTTCTCGTCACCACCCCGTGCTCGTCCTGTTTGTTGCGGAACACCCACTTGGTTCCCACAACATTTTGCTTCGGACGAGACACCAGTGTCCAAACTTCATTCCTTTTGAAGTTGTTGAGCTCCTCCTGCATGGCCAACACCCAGTCCGGATCTAGCAAGGCCTCCTCTACCCTGAAAGGCTCAATAGAAGAGACAAAGGAGTAATGCTCACAAAAATTAACTAGTCGAGATCGAGTAGTTACTCCCTTGCTAATGTCACCCAGAATTTGGTCGACGGGATGATCCCTTTGAATCATCGCTCGAACTTGGGTTGGAGGTGCCAGTTGCGCTTCTTCCTCCATCACATGATCAACTTGTGCTCCCCCTTGATCACACGCCTCCTGTTGATGAACCTGTTCATCGTCTTGAGTTGGGGGATGCACCTTAGTTGAGGAAGAAGGTTGATCTTGCTCCAAGTGTTCCTGTGGTCGCACATCACCAATCGCCATGGTGCGCATAGCGGCCGTTGGAACATCTTCTTCATCTACATCATCAAGATCAACAACTTGCTCTCTTGGAGAGCCATTAGTCTCATCAAATACAACGTCGCTAGAGACTTCAACCAAACCCGATGATTTGTTGAAAACTCTATACGCCTTTGTATTTGAGTCATAACCTAATAAAAACCCTTCTACTGCTTTGGGAGCAAACTTAGAATTTCTACCTTTCTTCACTAGAATGTAGCACTTGCTCCCAAATACACGAAAGTAAGATACATTGGGTTTGTTACCGGTTAGCAGCTCATACGAAGTCTTCTTGAGGAGGCGGTGAAGATAGACCCTGTTGATGGCATGGCAAGCCGTGTTCACGGCTTCCGTCCAAAAGCACTCGGGGGTCTTGAACTCTCCTAGCATCGTCCTCGCCATATCGATGAGCGTCCTGTTCTTCCTCTCTACCACACCATTTTGCTGTGGTGTGTAGGGAGCGGAGAACTCGTGCTTGATCCCTTCCTCCTCAAGGAATTCCTCCACTTGAAGGTTCTTGAACTCGGACCCGTTGTCGCTCCTTATCTTCTTCACCTTGAGCTCAAACTCATTTTGAGCCCTCCTGAGGAAGCGCTTGAGGGTCCCTTGGGTTTCAGACTTATCCTGCAAAAAGAACACCCAAGTGAAGCGGGAAAAATCATCTACAATAACTAGACCATACTTACTTCCTCCTATGCTCAGATAGGCGACGGGTCCGAAGAGGTCCATATGCAGCAGCTCCAGGGGTCTTGAAGTGGTCATCACATTCTTGCTGTGATGTGCTCCTCCCACTTGTTTACCTGCTTGACAAGCTGCACAAGGTCTATCTTTTTCGAATTGAACGTTAGTCAAACCTATCACGTGTTCTCCCTTTAGAAGCTTGTGAAGGTTCTTCATCCCCACATGTGCTAAGCGGCGATGCCACAGCCAGCCCATGCTAGTCTTAGCTATTAAGCATGCATCTAGACCAACCTCTTCTTTTGTAAAATCAACTAAATAAAGTTTGCCGTCTAATACACCCTTAAAAGCTAGTGAACCATCACTTCTTCTAAAGACAGACACATCTACATTTGTAAATAGACAGTTATACCCCATGTTGCATAATTGACTAACAGATAGCAAATTATAACCAAGAGACTCTACTAAAAACACATTAGAGATAGAGTGCTCATTAGAAATTGCAATTTTACCTATCCCTTTTACCTTGCCTTGATTCCCATCACCGAATACAATTGAATCTTGGGAATCCTTATTCTTGACGTAGGAGGTGAACATCTTCTTTTCCCCCGTCATATGGTTTGTGCATCCGCTGTCGATAATCCAGCTTGAACCCCCGGATGCATAAACCTGCAAGGCAAATTTAGGCTTGGGACTTAGGTACCCAACTCATGTTGGGTCCTACAAGGTTAGTGCAAATATCCTTAGGGACCCAAATGCAAGTTTTGTCTCCCTTGCATTTTGCCCCTAACTTCCTAGCAACAATTTTCTTATCCTTTCTACAAATAGCAAAGGAAGCATTTAAAGCACAATAAATTGTAGAAGGTTCATTCACTACTTTCCTAGGAGCATGAATAATATTCTTTCTATGCATAGCATTTTTCCTAGACATATTTCTACCATGCATAAAGGAAGAACTAGAAGCAAACATGGCATGAGAGTTAAAATCATCATATGCATTATAACTCCTATAAGTATTTCTAGTTTGTCTCCTATCATGATATATAAAAGCATGATTCCTTTTAGTGCTACTTGCCATAGGGGCCTTCCCTTTCTCCTTGGCGGAGATGGGAGCCTTATGGCTTGTTAAGTTCTTGGCTTCCCTCTTGAAGCCAAGCCCATCCTTAATTGAGGGGTGTCTACCAACCGTATAGGCATCCCTAGCAAATTTTAGTTTCTCAAAATCACTTTTGCTAGTCTTAAGTTGGGCATTAAGACTAGCTACCTCTTCATTCAATTTAGAAATGCAAGCTAGGTGTTTACTGTAAGCATCAATGTCAATATCTTTACACCTAGTGCACGCTACAACATTTTCTACACAAGAGGTGGATTTACTAGCAATCTCTAACTTAGCATTCAAATCATCATTAATGCTTCTTAATTTAGAAATTGTATCATGGCAAGAAGATAATTCACAAGAAAGCATTTCATTTCTTTTAACTTCTAGAGCATGAGATCTTTGAGCTTCTACAAATTTATCATGTTCTTCATACAACAAATCCTCTTGCTTTTCTAAAAGTATGTTCTTATCATTCAAGGCATCAATCAATTCATTAATTTTGTCTACCTTGGTTCTATCTAGGCCCTTAAACAAACACGAGTAATCTACTTCATCCTCATCACTAGATTCGTCCTCACTTGAAGAAGCATAGGTAGAGTTCCGAGTACATACCTTCTTCTCCCTTGCCATAAGGCATGTGTGACGCTCGTTTGGGAAGAGGGTTGATTTGTTGAAGGCGGTGGCGGCGAGTCCTTCATTGTCGGAGTCGGAAGAGGAGCAGTCCGAGTCCCACTCCTTGCCTAGATGTGCCTCGCCCTTTGCCTTCTTGTAATTCTTCTTCTTTTCCCTCTTATTTCCCTGTTCCTGGTCACTATCATTATCGGGGCAGTTAGCGATAAAATGACCAATCTTACCGCACTTGAAGCATGAGCGCTTCCCCTTTGTCTTGGTCTTGCTTGGCTGCCCCTTGTGACCCTTTAGTACCGTCTTGAAGCGTTTAATGATGAGAGCCATCTCTTCATCATTAAGTCCGGCCGCCTCAATTTGTGCCACCTTGCTAGGTAGCGCCTCCTTGCTTCTTGTTGCTTTGAGAGCAAAAGGTTGCGGCTCGTTGATCGGTCCATTCAAGGCGTCGTCCACGTACCTTGCTTCCTTGATCATCATTCGCCCGCTAACGAATTTTCCTAGGACTTCTTCGGGTGACATTTTGGTGTACCTGGGATTCTCACGAATATTATTCACCAAATGAGGATCAAGAATGGTAAAGGACCTTAGTAATAGTCGGACGACGTCATGGTCCGTCCATCTCGTGCTTCCATAGCTCCTTATTTTGTTGATAAGGGTCTTGAGCCGGTTGTATGTTTGGGTTGGCTCCTCGCCCCTTATCATCGCAAACCTTCCAAGCTCGCCCTCCACCAACTCCATTTTAGTGAGCATGGTGATGTCGTTCCCTTCGTGGGAAATCTTTAGGGTGTCCCATATCTGCTTGGCATTGTCCAAGCCGCTCACTTTATTGTACTCGTCCCTGCACAAAGAGGCTAGCAACACAGTAGTAGCTTGTGCATTTTTATGAATCTGTTCATTGATAAACATAGGGCTATCCGAGCTATCAAATTGCATTCCACTCTCTACAATCTCCCATATGCTAGGATGGAGAGAGAACAAGTGAGTACGCATTTTGTGGCTCCAAAATCCGTAGTCCTCTCCATCAAAGTGAGGGGGCTTGCCAAGTGGAATGGGAAGCAAATGCGAATTTGAACTTTGCGGAATGCGAGAGTAGTCAAAAGAAAAGTTCGAATTAACCGGTTTCCTTTTCTCGTAGTCGTTGTGGTCGTCGTCCTTTTGGGAAGAAGAGGATTCGTCGCTGTCGTAGTAGACGATCTCCTTGATGCGCCTTGTCTTCTTCTTCTTCCCATCTTTGCGCTTGTGGCTTGAACCCAAGTCGGTAGACTTGTCATTCTTCGGCTCGTTGAAGATAGACTCCTTCTCGTTGTTGTCGACCACCATCCCCTTTCCCTTAGGATCCATCTCTTCGGGCGATTAGTCCCTTTCTTGAAGAGAACGGCTCTGATACCAATTGAGAGCACCTAGAGGGGGGGGGTGAATAGGTGATCCTGTAAAACTTAAACTTATAGCCACAAAAACTTGTTAAGTGTTAGCACAATTATTGCCAAGTGGCTAGAGAGGAGTCTCAACAAAACACAGTACCACAAGAGATCAAACACAGAGAGAACACAGTGGTTTATCCCGTGGTTCGGCCAAGACCAACGCTTGCCTACTCCACGTTGTGGCGTCCCAACGGACGAGGGTTGCAATCAACCCCTCTCAAGCGGTCCAAAGACCAACTTGAATACCACGGTGTTTTGCTTTGCCTTTCAATATCCCGTTTGCGAGGAATCTCCACAACTTGGAGTCTCTCGCCCTTACACTTAAGATTCACAAAGAAATACGGAGTAAGGGAGGGAATGAGCAACGCACACAAGACTTCAAAAGTTCAGAGCAACACACACACAAGCAGCAACAAGAGCTCGCAACACAACTCAAAGAGTTCACAACTCCACAAGAGCTCTATATGCTATCACAATGAAACGAATGCGCGAGATCAATGTCTTGGTGCTTAGGAATGTTGTAGGAATGCTTGATGTACTCCTCCATGCGCCTAGGGGTCCCTTTTATAGCCCCAAGGCAGCTAGGAGCCGTTGAGAACAAATCTGGAAGGCCATCCTTGCCTTCTGTCGTCGGGTGCACCGGACAGTCCGGTGCACACCAGACACTGTCCGGTGCCCGATTTATTTCCATAAACAGCGCAGCCGACCGTTGCAGACCGTTGAAGATCTGGGAGCCATTGGCGCACCGGACATGTCCGGTGCACACCGGACAGTCCGGTGCCCCCTTCCGACCGTTGGCTCGGCCACGTGTCTCGCGCAGATTGCGCGGCCGACCGTTGGCCTGGCCGACCGTTGGCTCACCGGACAGTCCGGTGCACATCAGACAGTCCGGTGAATTATAGCCGTACGCCGTCGGCAAATTCCCGAGAGTGGCGTCTTCGCCCGAGGCAGCCTGGCGCACCGGACACTGTCCGGTGCACCACCGGACAGTCCGGTGCCCCAGACCGAAGCAGCCTTTTGGTTGTACACAGCCAACTCTTCTTTCTTCTTCTCTCTGTTTCTATCACTTAGACAAGTATATTAGTACACAAAACCAATGTACTAAGGCTTAGAAACATACCTTTACTTGTGATTTGCACTTTGTTCATCCATGGGCATAGATTTACATTTAAGCACTTGTGTTGACACTCAATCACCAAAATACTTAGAAGTGGCCCAAAGGCACATTTCCCTTTCACAGTGCCAAATGCCAACAACGAGGAGGAGCAGTTCAGTTATCAACTTTCTGGTCTCGAGGACCTACCCTCTGATGAATCTGTGGGTCTTTTCAATGACATCATTATCCCTCAAGAGGTTCAATTCCCTCAGGAGGAAGCCCCAGAAAATGAAGATGTTGTGCTTGCTTTACCAGCCTTCCGCCCAGCGGATTTGATTTTGGAGGGAAACAACAATCAGGGGAGGAGAATTTGAATGTGGAAGAAAACATCAATGTGGGCTGCATGCAACACTTGGAGCATCCCATTCATGATCCTACTTATGAAGATTACCTGGCCAGGAAACGCTTCTCATCTTGTGCTGAAATGTTCCCCACCAACTCAGAATTTATTCCTATTCCAAAAATGTGGGCTGCTTTCTTTATGGGCCTGCTTCTAAGGCCGGATTCTTTTGAGTGGGCCAAGAAATTTTTGTTGTCTAGAGCTCTTTCTTCTTTCGTTGAGCCCAACATGGAAACTGTCCCCATCAAGATTCCCTCCAAATGCCTGCTCCCTCCTAGTCAGGAATTGCATAAGGAATCTCAGTCTCCTTCGCCTGCAGATGTTGTCAACAGAAAGAAGCGTTCAATCTTGGTTGACACTGAAGTTAGAAGGAGTGCCAGGCTCAGAGAGAAGGCTAGAGGTTTTAAGTCTTGCTCTGGAATAAGGAAGAATTGCTTGTGCTGTGCTAGGCCGTCGCCACCCTCTATCTTCCACAAGATTATTAAGAAATTGGGGGCTAAGTTCTGCAAAGTTGATCCCTCCAAGTTATGCCCTGATGCATTGAACAGCTCCAGATCCTCCAGCTCTGCCATCTAGAGGCCACATTCTTCTTCTAGTAGCAGGGTCGAGCTGCGTGCAACGCGTGAAGATCAGAGGGATGAATCAGAAGATGATGATGATGTGGGGTCTCGCACCCCGACTGGGCTGTAAGGCTTCGCCTTCTTCCTTGGGTCAGCCAGTCTTTACTGTGCTTCGGATGGCGATAACTTTTGGGGTTATCATGTATATCAACTGAAAGTCGCCTAGAGGGGGGTGAATAGGGCGAATCTGAAATTTATAAACTTTAAGCACAACTATAAGCCGGGGTTAGCGTTAGAAATATAATCGAGTTCGAAAGAGAGGGTGAAAAACAAATCTCAAGCAAATAGCGAGAGTGACACGATGATTTGTTTTACCGAGGTTCGGTTCTTGCAAACCTACTCCCCGTTGAGGTGGTCACAAAGATCGGGTCTCTTTCAACCCTTTCCCTCTCTCAAACGATCACTTAGACCGAGTGAGCTTTCTCCTTAATCAAACGGGTCACTTAGACCCCACAAAGACCACTACAAACTTAGTGTCTCTTGCTTTGATTACAAGTGCCTTGAGAATAAGAATGGGAAGGAAGAAAGCACGATTGCAAAAGCCAAGCGACAAGAGCGACAAATAACACACGGATCACTCTCTCTCTCAAGTCACTAATCACTAATGATCACTTGTCTCAATTGTGGAACTTGGAGAGATTGGAGGCTTTGATTGTGTCTTGGAATGGATTGCTAGCTCTTGTATTGAATGTTGAAGTTTGGAATGCTTGGGTGAAGTGAATGAAGGTGGTTGGGGTTGTATTTATAGCCACCAACCACTTCCTAGCCGTTGCTCCTTTCTGCCGACCGTGGACGGTCCGCCCGCCTGGTCCGGACGGTCCGCCCCTGCAGATCAACGGCTGAAAACGCAACGGTCAGCAGTAACGGCTATATCAACGGCTATATTGCATTTAATGCGTCGTCAGATGTCAGATAAAGCCAGTCGCGGGCGGTCCGGTCGTGCACCCCGGACGGTCCGCGAGGACGCTATAATTCATTTGGCCGAACCCGTCACCTTCGGGTTTTTCTGTTCCTCACCTACTGGACGGTCCGCGCCTGAGCCCGGACGGTCCCCGCGTGGTCTCGGATGGTGCTTGCTCTTCCATCGGACGGTCCATAGTAGAGACACATGTTTTTGCATTGGTTCTGTCCGAGGGTTATTTAGGTGTCGCGGACGGTCCGCCGCAAAGGCCCGGACGGTCCGCGCTTGGCCTGATTTTCCAAAAAGCTTCTCCTGTTCGGAATAATCTACGGTATTCTGGACAGTCGATTTAGTATAGTTGTAGATGAACCTTTGGCACCTGTAGAACATATAATCTAGAGCAAACTAGTTAGTCCAATTATTTGTGTTGGGCAATTCAACCACCAAAATCAATTAGGAAAAGGTGTAAGCCTATTTCCCTTTCAATCTCCCCCTTTTTGGTGATTGATGCCAACACAAACCAAAGCAAATATAGAAGTGCATAATTGAACTAGTTTGCATAATGTAAGTGCAAAGGTTACTAAGAATTGAACCAATAAATTCTCATAAGATATGCATGGAATGTTTCTTTATTTTTAACATTTTGGACCACGCTTGCACCACATGTTTTGTTTTTGTAAATTCTTTTCAAAGTCCTTTTGCAAATAGTCAAAGGTAAATGAATAAGATTTTGAGAAGCATTTTCAAGATTTGAAATTTTCTCCCCCTGTTTCAAATGCTTTTCCTTTGACTAAACAAAACTCCCCTTCAATAAAATCCTCCTCTTAGTGTTCAAGAGGGTTTTAAATGTTAGTTTTTGAAGAGGGTGTACCAATTTGAAATTCTATAAAAAATAAGATAGCAATTGAAAAAATTCATTATTTCAAGACTTTTTCTTAACTTAAATTTTCAAAAAATGGTGGTGGTGCGGTCCTTTTGCTTTGGGCTTAATACCTTCTCCCCCTTTGGCATGAATCGCCAAAAACGGATACTTGAGTGAAATAAAAAGCCCTTGTTACTTTCTCTCCCTATGGTAAATAACATATGAGTGAAGATTATACCAAAGTTAAAGAGTTGCTCGGAGCGACGGCGAAGGATGAGTAATTGGATGGAGTGGAGTGGAAGCCTTTGTCTTCGCCGAAGACTCCAATTCCCTTTCAATCTATGACTTGGTTTGAAATACACTTTGAAAACACATTAGTCATAGCATATAAAAGAGACATGATCAAAGGTATATTAATTATCTATGTGTGCAAAACATCAAAAGAATTTCCGAGAATCAAGAATATTTAGCTCATGCCTCAGTTTGTTAAATGTTTGTTCATCTAGTGGCTTGGTAAAGATATCGGCTAATTGTTCTTTGGTGTTAATATATGCAATCTCGATATCCCCCTTTTGTTGGTGATCCCTTAGAAAATGATACCGAATGGCTATGTGTTTAGTGTGGTTATGCTCAACGGGATTATCCGCCATGCGGATTGCACTCTCATTATCACATAGAAGAGGAACTTTGGTTAATTTGTAACCATAGTCCCTGAGGGTTTGCCTCATCCAAAGTAATTGCGCACAACAATGGCCTGCGGCAATATACTCGGCTTCAGCGGTAGAAAGAGCTACAGAATTTTGCTTCTTTGAAGCCCAAGACACCAGAGATCTTCCCAAGAACTGGCAAGTCCCTGATGTGCTCTTTCTATTAATTTTACACCCCGCCCAATCGGCATCCGAATAACCAATTAAATCAAATGTGGATCCCCGAGGGTACCAAAGCCCAAACTTAGGAGTATGAACTAAATATCTCAAGATTCGTTTTACGGCCGTAAGGTGAGCTTCCTTAGGGTCGGCTTGGAATCTTGCACACATGCATACGGAAAGCATAATGTCTGGTCGAGATGCACATAAATAGAGTAAAGAACCTATCATCGACCGATATACCTTTTGATCGACGGATTTACCTCCCGTGTCGAGGTCGAGATGCCCATTGGTTCCCATGGGTGTCTTGATGGGTTTGGCATCCTTCATCCCAAACTTGTTTAGAATGTCTTGAACGTACTTTGTTTGGCTAATGAAGGTGCCCTCTTGGAGTTGCTTCACTTGAAATCCCAAGAAGTACTTCAACTCTCCCATCATCGACATCTCGAATTTTTGTGTCATGATCCTACTAAATTCTTCACATGCAGATTCGTTAGTAGACCCAAATATAATATCATCAACATAGATTTGGCATACAAACAAATCATTGTCAAGAGTTTTAGTGAATAAAGTAGGATTGGCCTTTCCGACTTTGAAACCATTAGTGATAAGGAAATCTCTAAGGCATTCATACCATGCTCTTGGGGCTTGCTTGAGCCCATAAAGTGCCTTAGAGAGTTTATATACATGGTTAGGGTACTCACTATCTTCAAAGCCGGGAGGTTGCTCAACATAGACCTCTTCCTTGATTGATCCATGGAGGAAGGCATTTTTCACGTCCATTTGGTAAAGCTTAAAGCCATGGTAAGTAGCATAGGCAAGTAAAATGCGAATTGACTCAAGCCTAGCTACGGGTACATAGGTTTCACCGCAATCCAAACCTTCGACTTGTGAATATCCCTTGGCCACAAGTCGGGCTTTGTTCCTTGTCACCACACCATGCTCATCTTGCTTGTTGCGGAAGACCCACTAGGTTCCTACAACATTTTGATTAGGACGTGGAACTAAATGCCATACCTCATTCCTAGTGAAGTTGTTGAGCTCCTCTTGCATTGCCACCATGAGAGCACCTAGAGGGGGGTGAATAGGTGATCTTGTAAACCTTAAAACTTAACACCACAAACTTGATTAAGAGTTAGAACAATGAAATCAAGTGAGTAGAGAGGAGAGCTCTTGTGAAGCGCAATAGACACAAAAAGGACAAGCACAAGAGACACGAGGATTTATCCCGTGGTTCGGCCAAGTACAAAACTTGCCTACTCCACGTTGTGGCATCCCAACGGACGAGAGTTGCACTCAACTCCTTTCAAGTGATCCAATGATCAACTTGAATACCACGGTGTTCTTCTTTACTTTACTCTTTCTTGTTTGCGAGGAATCTCCACAACTTGGAGTCTCTCGCCCTTACAATAAGAATCACAATGAAGCACTAGAGTAAGGAAGGGAAGCAACACACTCAAATCCACAGCAAATACGCACACACAAGATCAAGACTTGAGCTCAAAAGAGTATCACAAGGTTCTCACTAGAACGGAGCTCAAATCACTAAGAATGTCAAACAAGTGCGCAAGAATGAAGTGTGAATGATCAACAATGCTCAAAGGTTGCTTGGTGTACTCCTCCATGCGCCTAGGGGTCCCTTTTATAGCCCCAAGCATCTAGGAGCCGTTGAGAGCATTCCAGGAAGGCAATTCTTGCCTTCTGTCGCCTGGCGCACCGGATAGTCCGGTGCACCACCGGACACTGTCCGGTGCGGATTTCTATCCTTCTTTGGCGAAGCCGACCGTTGGCACTTTGGAGCCGTTGGCGCACCGGACACTGTCCGGTGCCCCACCTGACCGTTGGCTCTTGCCACGCATCGCGCGCGGATTATGCGGCCGACCGTTGGCCCAATCGACTGTTGGCTCACCGAACAGTCCGGTGCACCACCGGACAGTCCGGTGATTTATAGTCGTACGCCGTTAATTGCTTCCCGAGAGCAACCGGTTGACAGACACCGGCCTGGCGCACCGGACACTGTCCGGTGCACCCAGACCGGGCTGAACAAAGCCATCTCTTTTCCAACTTGATTTCTCCTGTTTCCAGCACTTAGACACAATACATTAGTCTCCAAAATAATGTACTAAGTCTTAGAAACATACCTTTTTACTTGATTTGCACTTTGTCCATCACTTTGCCTAGATTAACATAAGTCCACTTGTGTTGGCACTCAATCACCAAAATACTTAGAAATGGCCCAAGGGCACATTTCCCTTTCAATCTCCTCCTTTTTGGTGATTTATGCCAACATAATAAAAAGCAACTAAAGGAAGTGCAACATCAATACAAATTAGAACTCAAAATTGTTTTGATTCAAATTTGGCATATATGGATCATTCTTTGCCACCACTTGGTTTTTTTTTGCAAATCAAACTCAATTTCCTATCTCTAAGTCAAACACACTTGTTGAAACATAAAGAGAGATATTTCAAGAGAAATTGATCAAGATTCAAAAACTCCCCCTATTTCCCATAATCAAATATTCTCCCCACAAGAGATTAACTTTTGACAAATAGATTCATTTAGAAGTTTGACAAATCAAAAATTCTAACTCTACTATTTTCAAAATTCTCAAGTGGTAGCTGATCCATTTATTGCTTTGGCCTTATTTTCTCCCCCTTTGGCATCAAGCACCAAAACAGGATCAATCTTGGCACTTTAACCCCATTGCCTCACCAAAATCTTCAACTAAGAGTAAAAAGGCAATAAGAGTACAAAGATGAACTTGGAATCAGTTACTCTTTCATCGGAGTGCAGTGGAAGTCTTGCATGGTCCAAGTCCACCTTTTCCCTTTCAAACCTCTTTTGAGACTAAATTAAGCAAACTCAAGCACATAGTTAGTCTCAAAGAGTCAAGTTGTAGCACATCTCCCCCTAAATATGTGCATCACTTGCAAGTGGACTTGTGAGGTCCGGGGAGTGCTTGTACAACTTGAGCACCATAAATACACAAAATGCATTAAGGAACATGATCAAAGCATAAAACACATGTATGCTATAAATCAATCCAGGTTCCGTGAATCTAAGACATTTAGCTCACTACACAGCCTGCAAAAGGTCTTCTCATCTAGAGGCTTGGTAAAGATATCAGCTAGCTGGTTCTCAGTGCTAACATGAAACACTTCGATATCTCCCTTTTGCTGGTGGTCTCTCAAAAAGTGATGTCGGATGTCAATGTGCTTTGTGCGGCTGTGTTCAACAGGATTACTCGCCATGCGGATAGAACTCTCATTGTCACATAGGAGTGGGACTTTGTTCAGATTGTAGCCAAATTCCCTGAGGGTTTGCCTCATCCAAAGTAGTTGCGCGCAACACTGTCCTGCGGCAACATACTCGGCCTCAACGGTGGATAGGGCAACGGAAGTTTGTTTCTTAGAGCTCCACGACACCAGGGACCTTCCTAAGAATTGGCACGTCCCCGATGTACTCTTCCTATCGACCTTACATCCAGCATAGTCGGAGTCTGAATATCCAATTAAGTCAAAGGTAGACCCCTTTGGATACCAGATCCCGAAGCAAGGCGTAGCGACTAAATATCTAAGAATTCACTTCACAGCCACTAAGTGACACTCCTTTGGATCGGATTGAGATCTAGCACACATGCATACACTAAGCATAATATCCAGTCTACTAGCACATAAATAAAGTAAAGACCCTATCATAGACCGATATGCCTTTTGATCAACGGACTTACCTCCTTTGTTGAGGTCGATGTGTCCGTCGGTTCCCATTGGAGTCTTTGCGGGTTTGGCGTCCTTCATCCCAAACCGCTTGATCAAGTCTTGCGTGTACTTCGTTTGGGAGATGAAGGTCCCATCCTTCAGTTGCTTCACTTGGAACCCAAGGAAATAGCTTAACTCGCCCATCATCGACATCTCAAACTTTTGAGTCATCACCCTGCTAAATTCTTCACAAGACTTTTGGTTAGTAGAACCAAATATTATGTCATCGACATAAATTTGGCACACAAAAAGATCACCATCACAAGCTTAGTAAACAGAGTTGGATCGGCTTTCCCAAACTTAAAAGTATTAGCAATTAAAAAGTCTCTAAGGCATTCATACCATGCTCTTGGGGCTTGCTTAAGTCCATAGAGCGCCTTAGAGAGCTTACACACGTGGTCGGGGTACCGTTCATCCTCGAAACCAGGGGGTTGCTCCACGTACACCTCCTCCTTGATTGGCCCGTTGAGGAAAGCGCTCTTCACATCCATTTGGAACAACCTGAAAGAATGGTGAGTAGCATAGGCTAACAATATGCGAATTGTCTCGAGCCTAGCCACAGGAGCAAAAGTCTCCTCAAAGTCCAAACCTGTGACTTGGGCATAACCTTTTGCCACAAGTCGTGCCTTGTTCCTTGTCACCACCCCATGCTCGTCTTGTTTGTTGCGGAACACCCACTTGGTTCCCACAACATTTTGCTTGGGACGAGGCACCAGTGTCCAAACTTCATTTCTCTTGAAGTTGTTGAGCTCCTCTTGCATGGCCAACACCCAGTCCGGATCTAGCAAGGCCTCTTCTACCCTGAAAGGCTCAATAGAAGAGACAAAGGAATAATGCTCACAAAAATTAACTAATCTAGAACGAGTAGTTACTCCCTTGCTTATGTCACCCAATATTTGATCGACGGGATGATTCCTTTGAATCGTCGCTCGAACTTGAGTTGGAGGTGCCGGATGTGCTTCTTCCTCCATTAAATGATCATCTTGTGCGCCCCCTTGATCACACGCCTCCTCTTGATGAACCTGTTCATCTTCTTGAGTTGGGGGATGCACCATTGTTGAGGAAGAAGGTTGATATTGCTCCTTTTGTTCCAGTGGCCTCACATCTCCAATCGCCATGGTGCGCATTGCGGCCGTTGGAACGTCTTCTTCATCTACATCATCAAGATCAACAACTTGCTCTCTTGGAGAGCCATTAGTCTCATCAAATACAACATCGCTAGAGACTTCAACCAAACCCGATGATTTGTTGAAGACCCTATACGCCTTTGTATTTGAGTCATAACCTAACAAAAACCCTTCTACAGCTTTGGGAGCAAACTTAGAATTCCTACCTTTCTTCACTAGAATGTAACATTTGCTCCCAAATACACGAAAGTAAGACACATTGGGTTTGTTACCGGTTAGAAGCTCATATGAAGTCTTCTTGAGGAGGCGATGAAGGTAGACCCGGTTTATGGCGTGGCAAGCCGTGCTCACGGCTTCCGTCCAACACCGTTCGGGCGTCTTGAATTCACCAAGCATAGTCCTCGCCATGTCTAGTAGCGTCCTGTTCTTCCTCTCTACCACACCATTTTGCTGTGGTGTGTAGGGAGCGGAGAACTCATGCTTGATTCCTTCCTCCTCAAGATACTCCTCCACTTGAAGGTTCTTGAACTCGGACCCATTGTCGCTCCTTATCTTCTTCACTTTGAGCTCAAACTCGTTTTGGGCTCTCCTTAGGAAGCGTTTGAGGGTCCCTTGGGTTTTAGTTTTATCCTGCAAAAAGAATACCCAAGTGAAGCAGGAAAAATCATCAACTATAACAAGACCATACTTACTTCCTCCTATACTTAGATAGGCGACGGGTCCGAAGAGGTCCATATGAAGTAACTCCAGGGGTCCTGATGTTGTCATTACATTTTTGGCATGATGAGAGCTTCCCACCTGTTTACCTGCTTGACAAGCTGCACAAGGTCTATCTTTTTCGGAAGTTACATTAGTTAGACCTATCACGTGTTCTCCCTTTAGAAGCTTGTGAAGGTTCTTCATCCCCACATGTGCTAAACGGCGATGCCACAGCCAGCCCATGCTAGTCTTAGCAATTAAGCATGCATCTAGACCGGCCTCCTCTTTTGCAAAATCAACTAAATAAAGTTTGCCGTCTAGTACACCCTTAAAAGCTAATGAACCATCACTTCTTCTAAAGACAGACACATCTACATTTGTGAATAAACAGTTATATCCCATGTTACAAAGTTGACTCACAGACAACAAGTTATATCCAAGCGACTCAACTAAGAACACTTTAGAAATAGAGTGCTCGGATGAAACAGCAATTTTTCCTAACCCTTTCACCTTGCCTTGGTTCCCATCACCGAATATGATAGAATCTTGGGGATCCTTGTTCTTGACGTAGGAAGAGAACATCCTCTTTTCCCCCGTCATGTGGTTTGTGCATCCGCTGTCGATAATCCAGCTTGAGCCCCCGGATGCATAAACCTGCAAGGCAAATTTAGGCTTGGGTCTTAGGTACCCAACTCATGTTGGGTCCTACAAGGTTAGTTACAATAGTCTTAGGGACCCAAATGCAAGTTTTATCTCCTTTGCATTTTGCCCCTAACTTCCTAGCAATCACCTTCCTATCCTTTCTACAAATAGCAAAGGAAGCATTGCAAGCATGGTAAATTGTAGAATGTTCATAGTTTACTTTCCTAGGAACATGAACAACATTTCTTCTAGGCATAGCATTTTTCCTAGCCAAATTTCTATCATGCATAATAGAGGAACTAGAAGCAATCATAGCATGAGAATCAAAAGCATCATAACTTCTATAACCATTCCTAGAATGTCTCCTATCATGATACATGAAAGCAGGGTTCTTTTGAACATTACTAGCCATAGGAGCCTTCCCTTTCTCCTTGGCGGAGATGGAAGCCTTATGGCTTGTTAAGTTCTTGACTTCCCTGTTGAAGCCAAGACCATCCTTAATTGAGGGGTGTCTACCAATCGTGTAGACATCCCTTGCAAATTTTAGTTTGTCAAATTCACTCTTGCTAGTCTTAAGTTGAGCATTAAGACTAGCCACTTCATCCTTCAATTTAGAAATTGAAACTAGGTGTTCACTACAAGCATCAACATTAAAATCTTTACACCTATTGCAAATTGCAACATGTTCTACACAAGATGTTGATTTATTAGCTATTTCTAACTTAGCATTCAAATCATCATTTATGCTCTTTAAGCTAGAAATAGAGTCATGGCAAGTAGACAATTCACAAGAAAGCATTTCATTCCTTTTAATTTCTAAAGCAAGGGATTTCTGTGCCTCTACAAACTTATCATGTTCTTCATACAAAAGATCCTCTTGCTTTTCTAATAATCTATTCTTATCATTCAAAGCATCAATTAATTCGTTAATCTTATCAACCTTAGTTCTATCTAGGCCCTTGAATAAACATTAATAGTCTATTTCATCATCGCTAGATTCTTCATCACTTGAGGAAGCGTAAGTACTAGTATTATGAGTGCTTACCTTCTTTTCCCTTGCCATGAGGCAGGTGTGATGCTCGTTTGGGAAGAGGGCCGACTTGTTGAAGGCGGTGGCGGCGAGTCCTTCGTTGTCAGAGTCGGACGACGAACAATCCGAGTCCCACTCCTTTCCAAGGTGTGCCTCGCCCTTAGCCTTCTTGTAAGCCTTCTTCTTTTCCCTTTTGTTCCCTTGTTCCTGGTCACTATCATTATCGGGACAATTAGCGATAAAATGACCAATCTTACCACATTTGAAGCATGAGCGCTTCCCCTTCGTCTTGGTCTTGTTGGGATGCTCCTTGCGACCCCTTAGCGCCGTCTTGAAACGCTTAATGATGAGGGCCATCTCTTCCTCATTGAGTCCCGCCGCCTCAACTTGTGCCACCTTGCTAGGTAGCACTTCCTTGCTCCTCGTTGCTTTGAGAGCAACAGTTTGATGCTCGTGGATTGGGCCGTTCAACGCATCGTCAACGTATCTTGCCTCCTTGATCATCATCCGCCCGCTTACGAACGTTCCAAGTATCTCCTCGGGCGTCATCTTGGTGTACCTAGGATTCTCACGAATATTGTTCACAAGATGTGGATCAAGGACAGTAAAGGACCTTAGCATTAGGCGGACGACATCGTGGTCCGTCCATCGCGTGCTTCCATAGCTCCTTATTTTGTTGACGAGAGTCTTGAGCCGGTTGTACGTTTGGGTTGGCTCCTCGCCCCTGATCATTGCGAATCTCCCAAGTTCGCCCTCCACCAACTCCATCTTGGTGAGCATGGTGACGTCGTTCCCCTCATGTGAGATTTTGAGGGTGTCCCAAATCTGCTTGGCGTTATCCAAGCCGCATACCTTATGGTATTCATCCCTGCACAAAGAAGCTAGAAGAACAGTAGTAGCTTGTGCATTTTTGTCAATTTGCTCATTAATAAACATGGGACTATCCGTACTATCAAAGTGCATTCCATTTTCTACTATCTCCCATATACTTGGATGGAGAGAGAACAAGTGGCTACGCATTTTGTGACTCCAAAATCCGTAGTCCTCTCCATCAAAGTGGGGGGGGGGGTTTACCGAGGGGAATGGAAAGCAAATGAGCATTGGAACTTTTCGGAATACGAGAATAATCAAAGGAAAAGTTTGAATTAACCGTCTTCTTTTTCTCGTAGTCGTTGTCGTCGTCCTTTTGGGAAGAGGAAGATTCGTCGCTGTCGTAGTAGACTATCTCCTTGATGCGCCTTGTTTTCTTCTTCCTCCCGTCTTTTCTTTTGTAGCCCGAGCCTGAGTCAGTAGGCTTGTCATCCTTTGGATCATTGACGAAGGACTCCTTCTCCTTATCATTGACCACCATCCCCTTGCCCTTACGATCCATCTCTTCGGGCGATTAGTCCCTTTCTTGAAGAGAACGGCTCCGATACCAAATGAGAGCACCTAGAGGGGGGGTGAATAGGTGATCCTGTAAACCTTAAAACTTAACACCACAAACTTGATTAAGAGTTAGAACAATGAAATCAAGTGAGTAGAGAGGAGAGCTCTTGTGAAGCGCAATAGACACAAAAAGGACAAGCACAAGAGACACGGGGATTTATCCCGTGGTTCGGCCAAGTGCAAAACTTGCCTACTCCACGTTGTGGCGTCCCAACAGACGAGAGTTGCACTCAACTCCTTTCAAGTGATCCAATGATCAACTTGAATACCACGGTGTTCTTCTTTACTTTACTCTTTCCCGTTTGCGAGGAATCTCCACAACTTGGAGTCTCTCGCCCTTACAATAAGAATCACAATGAAGCACTAGAGTAAGGAAGGGAAGCAACACACTCAAATCCACAGCAAATACGCACACACAAGATCAAGACTTGAGCTCAAAAGAGTATCACAAGGTTCTCACTAGAACGGAGCTCAAATCACTAAGAATGTCGAACAAGTGCGCAAGAATGAAGTGTGAATGATCAACAATGCTCAAAGGTTGCTTGGTGTACTCCTCCATGCGCCTAGGGGTCCCTTTTATATCCCCAAGGCAGCTAGGAGCCGTTGAGAGCATTCCAGGAAGGCAATTCTTGCCTTCTGTCGCCTGGCGCACCGGACAGTCCGGTGCACCACCGGACACTGTCCGGTGCGGATTTCTTTCCTTCTTTGGCGAAGCCGACCGTTGGCGCTTTGGAGCCGTTGGCGCTTTGGATCCGTTGGCGCACCGGACACTGTCTGGTGCACACCGGACAGTCCGGTGCCCCACCTGACCGTTGGCTCTTGCCACGTGTCGCGCGCGGATTATACGGCCGACCGTTGGCCTAGTCGACTGTTGGCTCACCGGACAGTCCGGTGCACCACCGGACAGTCTGGTGATTTATAGTCGTACGCCGTTAATTGCTTCCCGAGAGCAGCCAGTTGACAGACACCGGCCTGGCACACCGGACACTGTCCGGTGCACCACCGGACACTGTCCGGTGCACCCAGACCGAGTTGTCTTTGGCTGAACAAAGCCATCTCTTTTCCAACTTGATTTCTCTTGTTTCCAGCACTTAGACACAATACATTAGTCTCCAAAATAATGTACTAAGTCTTAGAAACATACCTTTTTACTTGTTTTGCACTTTGTCCATCACTTTGCCTAGATTAACATAAGTCCACTTGTGTTGGCACTCAATCACCAAAATACTTAGAAATGGCCCAAGGGCACATTTCCCTTTCAATCTCCCCCTTTTTGGTGATTTATGCCAACATAATAAAAAGCAACTAAAGGAAGTGCAACATCAATACAAATTAGAACTCAAAATTGTTTTGATTCAAATTTGGCATATATGGATCATTCTTTGCCACCACTTGGTTTGTTTTTGCAAATCAAACTCAATTTCCTATCTCTAAGTCAAACACACTTGTTGAAACATAAAGAGAGATATTTCAAGAGAAATTGATCAAAGATTCAAAAACTCCCCCTATTTCCCATAATCAAATATTCTCCCCTCAAGAGATTAACTTTTGACAAATAGATTCATTTAGAAGTTTGACAAATAAAAAATTCTAACTCTACTATTTTCAAAATTCTCAAGTGGTAGCTGGTCCATTTATTGCTTTGGCCTTATTTTCTCCCCCTTTGGCATCAAGCACCAAAACAGGATCAATCTTGGCCCTTTAACCCCATTGCCTCACCAAAATCTTCAACTAAGAGTAAAAAGGCAATAAGAGTACAAAGATGAACTTGGAATCAATTACTCTTTCATCGGAGTGCAGTGGAAGTCTTGCATGGTCCAAGTCCACCTTTTCCCTTTCAAACCTCTTTTGAGACTAAATTAAGCAAACTCAAGCACATAGTTAGTCTCAAAGAGTCAAGTTGTAGCACATCTCCCCCTAAATATGTGCATCACTTGCAAGTGGACTTGTGAGGTCCGGGGAGTGCTTGTACAACTTGAGCACCATAAATACACAAAATGCATTAAGGAACATGATCAAAGCATAAAACACATGTATGCTATAAATCAATCCAGGTTCCGCGAATCTAAGACATTTAGCTCACTACGCAGCCTGCAAAAGGTCTTCTCATCTAGAGGCTTGGTAAAGATATCGGCTAGCTGGTTCTCGGTGCTAACATGAAACACTTTGATATCTCCCTTTTGCTGGTGGTCTCTCAAAAAGTGATGCCGGATGTCAATGTGCTTTGTGCGGCTGTGTTCAACAGGATTATCCGCCATGCAGATAGAACTCTCATTATCACATAGGAGTGGGACTTTGCTCAGATTGTAGCCAAAGTCCCTGAGGGTTTGCCTCATCCAAAGTAGTTGCGCGCAACACTGTCCTGCGGCAACATACTCGGCCTCAGCGGTGGATAGGGCAACAGAAGTTTGTTTCTTAGAGCTCCACGACACTAGGGACCTTCCTAAGAATTGGCACGTCCCCGATGTACTCTTCCTATCGACCTTACATCCAGCATAGTCGGAGTCTGAATATCCAATTAAGTCAAAGGTAGACCCCTTTGGATACCAGATCCCGAAGCAAGGCGTAGCAACTAAATATCTAAGAATTCGCTTCACAGCCACTAAGTGACACTCCTTTGGATCGGATTGAGATCTAGCACACATGCATACACTAAGCATAATATCCGGTCTACTAGCACATAAATAAAATAAAGACCCTATCATAGACCGGTATGCCTTTAGATCAACGGACTTACCTCCTTTGTTGAGATCGGTGTGTCCGTCGGTTCCCATTGGAGTCTTTGTGGGTTTGGCGTCCTTCATCCCAAATCGCTTGATCAAGTCTTGTGTGTACTTCGTTTGGGAGATGAAGGTCCCATCCTTGAGTTGCTTCACTTGGAACCCAAGGAAATAGCTTAACTCACCCATCATCGACATCTCAAACTTTTGAGTCATCACCCTGCTAAATTCTTCACAAGACTTTTGGTTAGTAGAACCAAATATTATGTCATCGACATAAATTTGGCACACAAAAAGATCACCATCACAAGTCTTAGTAAACAGAGTTGGATCGGCTTTCCCAACCTTAAAAGTATTAGCAATTAAAAAGTCTCTAAGGCATCCATACCATGCTCTTGGGGCTTGCTTAGTCCAAAGAGCGCCTCAGAGAGCTTACACACGTGGTCGGGGTACCGTTCATCCTCGAAACCAGGGGGTTGCTCCACGTACACCTCCTCCTTGATTGGCCCGTTGAGGAAAACACTCTTCACATCCATTTGGAACAACCTGAAAGAATGGTGAGTAGCATAGGTTAACAATATGCGAATTGACTCTAGCCTAGCCACAGGAGCAAAAGTCTCCTCAAAGTCCAAACCTGCGACTTGGGCATAACCTTTTGCCACAAGTCGTGCCTTGTTCCTTGTCACCACCCCGTGCTCGTCTTGTTTGTTGTGGAACACCCACTTGGTTCCCACAACATTTTGCTTGGGACGAGGCACCAGTGTCCAAACTTCATTTCTCTTGAAGTTGTTGAGCTCCTCTTGCATGGCCAACACCCAGTCCGAATCTAGCAAGGCCTCTTCTACCCTGAAAGGCTCATTAGAAGAGACAAAGGAATAATGCTCACAAAAATTAACTAATCTAGAACGAGTAGTTACTCCCTTGCTTATGTCACCCAATATTTGGTCGACGGGATGATTCCTTTGAATCGTCGCTCGAACTTGAGTTGGAGGTGCCGGATGTGCTTCTTCCTTCATTAAATGATCATCTTGTGCTCCCCCTTGATCACACGCCTCCTCTTGATGAACCTGTTCATCTTCTTGAGTTGGGGGATGCACCATTGTTGAGGAAGAAGGTTGATATTGCTCCTTTTGTTCCAGTGGCCTCACATCTCCAATCGCCATGGTGCGCATTGCGGCCGTTGGAACGTCTTCTTCATCTACATCATCAAGATCAACAACTTGCTCTCTTGGAGAGCCATTAGTCTCATCAAATACAACGTCGCTAGAGACTTCAACCAAACCCGATGATTTGTTGAAGACCCTATACGCCTTTGTATTTGAGTCATAACCTAACAAAAACCCTTCTACAGCTTTGGGAGCAAACTTAGAATTCCTACCTTTCTTCACTAGAATGTAACATTTTCTCCCAAATACACGAAAGTAAGACACATTGGGTTTGTTACCGGTTAGAAGCTCATATGAAGTCTTCTTGAGGAGGCGATGAAGGTAGACCCGGTTTATGGCGTGGCAAGCCGTGCTCACGGCTTCCGTCCAAAACCGTTCGGGCGTCTTGAATTCACCAAGCATAGTCCTCGCCATGTCTAGTAGCGTCCTGTTCTTCCTCTCTACCACACCATTTTGTTGTGGTGTGTAGGGAGCGGAGAACTCGTGCTTGATTCCTTCCTCCTCAAGATATTCCTCCACTTGAAGGTTCTTGAACTCGGACCCATTGTCGCTCCTTATCTTCTTCACTTTGAGCTCAAACTCGTTTTGGGCTCTCCTTAGGAAGCGCTTGAGGGTCCCTTGGGTTTCAGTTTTATCCTGCAAAAAGAATACCCAAGTGAAGCGGGAAAAATCATCAACTATAACAAGACCATACTTACTTCCTCCTATACTTAGATAGGCGACGGGTCCGAAGAGGTACATATGAAGTAACTCCAGGGGTCTTGATATTGTCATTACATTTTTGGCACGATGAGAGCTTCCCACCTGTTTACCTGCTTGACAAGCTGCACAAGGTCTATCTTTTTCAAAAGTTACATTAGTTAGACCTATCACGTGTTCTCCCTTTAGAAGCTTGTGAAGGTTCTTCATCCCCACATGTGCTAAACGGCGATGCCACAGCCAGCCCATGCTAGTCTTAGCAATTAAGCATGCATCTAGACCGGCCTCCTCTTTTGCAAAATCAACTAAATAAAGTTTGCCGTCTAGTACACCCTTAAAAGCTAACGAACCATCACTTCTTCTAAAGACAGACACATCTACATTTGTGAATAAACAGTTATATCCCATATTACAAAGTTGACTCACAGACAACAAGTTATATCCAAGCGACTCAACTAAGAACACTTTAGAAATAGAGTGCTCGGATGAAATAGCAATTTTTCCTAACCCTTTCACCTTGCCTTGGTTCCCATCACCGAATATGATAGAATCTTGGGGATCCTTGTTCTTGATATAGGAAGAGAACATCCTCTTTTCCCCCGTCATGTGGTTTGTGCATCCGCTGTCGATAATCCAGCTTGAGCCCCCGGATGCATAAACATGCAAGGCAAATTTAGGCTTGGGTCTTAGGTACCCAACTCATGTTGGGTCCTACAAGGTTAGTTACAATAGTCTTAGGGACCCAAATGCAAGTTTTATCTCCTTTGCATTTTGCCCCTAACTTCCTAGCAATCACCTTCCTATCCTTTCTACAAATAGCAAAGGAAGCATTGCAAGCATGGTAAATTGTAGAATGTTCATAGTTTACTTTCCTAGGAACATGAACAACATTTCTTCTAGGCATAGCATTTTTCCTAGCCAAATTTCTATCATGCATAATAGAGGAACTAGAAGCAATCATAGCATGAGAATCAAAAGCATCATAACTTCTATAACCATTCCTAGAATGTCTCCTATCATGATACATGAAAGCATGATTCTTTTGAACACTACTAGCCATAGGAGCCTTCCCTTTCTCCTTGGCGGAGATGGAAGCCTTATGGCTTGTTAAGTTCTTGACTTCCCTGTTGAAGCCAAGACCATCCTTAATTGAGGGGTGTCTACCAATCGTGTAGACATCCCTTGCAAATTTTAGTTTGTCAAATTCACTCTTGCTAGTCTTAAGTTGAGCATTAAGACTAGCCACTTCATCCTTCAATTTAGAAATTGAAACTAGGTGTTCACTACAAGCATCAACATTAAAATCTTTACACCTATTGCAAATTGCAACATGTTCTACACAAGATGTTGATTTATTAGCTATTTCTAACTTAGCATTCAAATCATCATTTATGCTCTTTAAGCTAGAAATAGAGTCATGGCAAGTAGACAATTCACAAGAAAGCATTTCATTCCTTTTAATTTCTAAAGCAAGGGATTTCTGTGCCTCTACAAACTTATCATGTTCTTCATACAAAAGATCCTCTTGCTTTTCTAATAATCTATTCTTATCATTCAAAGCATCAATTAATTCGTTAATCTTATCAACCTTAGTTCTATCTAGGCCCTTGAATAAACATGAATAGTCTATTTCATCATCGCTAGATTCTTCATCACTTGAGGAAGCGTAAGTACTAGTATTATGAGTGCTTACCTTCTTTTCCCTTGCCATGAGGCAGGTGTGATGCTCGTTTGGGAAGAGGGCCGACTTGTTGAAGGCGGTGGCGGCGAGTCCTTCGTTGTCAGAGTCGGACGACGAACAATCCGAGTCCCACTCCTTTCCAAGGTGTGCCTCGCCCTTAGCCTTCTTGTAAGCCTTCTTCTTTTCCCTTTTGTTCCCTTGTTCCTGGTCACTATCATTATCGGGACAATTAGCGATAAAATGACCAATCTTACCACATTTGAAGCATGAGCGCTTCCCCTTCGTCTTGGTCTTGTTGGGATGCTCCTTGCGACCCCTTAGCGCCGTCTTGAAACGCTTAATGATGAGGGCCATCTCTTCCTCATTGAGTCCCACCGCCTCAACTTGTGCCACCTTGCTAGGTAGCACTTCCTTGCTCCTCGTTGCTTTGAGAGCAACGGTTTGAGGCTCGTGGATTGGGCCGTTCAACGCATCGTCAACGTATCTTGCCTCCTTGATCATCATCCGCCCGCTTACGAACTTTCCAAGTATCTCCTCGGGCGTCATCTTGGTGTACCTAGGATTCTCACGAATATTGTTCACAAGATGTGGATCAAGGACAGTAAAGGACCTTAGCATTAGGCGGACGACATCGTGGTCCGTCCATCGCGTGCTTCCATAGCTCCTTATTTTGTTGACGAGAGTCTTGAGCCGGTTGTACGTTTGGGTTGGCTCCTCGCCCCTGATCATTGTGAATCTCCCAAGTTCGCCCTCCACCAACTCCATCTTGGTGAGCATGGTGACGTCGTTCCCCTCATGTGAGATTTTGAGGGTGTCCCAAATCTGCTTGGCGTTATCCAAGCCGCTCACCTTATGGTATTCATCCCTGCACAAAGAAGCTAGAAGAACAGTAGTAGCTTGTGCATTTTTGTGAATTTGCTCATTAATAAACATGGGACTATCCGTACTATCAAAGTGCATTCCATTTTCTACTATCTCCCATATACTTGGATGGAGAGAGAATAAGTGGCTACGCATTTTATGACTCCAAAATCCGTAGTCCTCTCCATCAAAGTGGGGGGTTTACCGAGGGGAATGGAAAGCAAATGAGCATTGGAACTTTGCGAAATACGAGAATAATCAAAGGAAAAGTTTGAATTAACCGTCTTCTTTTTCTCGTAGTCGTTGTTGTCGTCCTTTTGGGAAGAGGAAGATTCGTCGCTGTCGTAGTAGACTATCTCCTTGATGCGCCTTGTTTTCTTCTTCCTCCCGTATTTTCTTTTGTAGCCCGAGCCTGAGTCAGTAGGCTTGTCATCCTTTGGATCATTGACGAAGGACTCCTTCTCCTTATCATTGACCACCATCCCCTTGCCCTTAGGATCCATCTCTTCGGGTGATTAGTCCCTTTCTTGAAGAAACGGCTCCGATACCAATTGAGAGCACCTAGAGGGGGTGAATAGGTGATCCTGTAAACCTTAAAACTTAACCCCACAAACTTGATTAAGAGTTAGAACAATGAAATCAAATGAGTAGAGAGGAGAGCTCTTGTGAAGCGCAATAGACACAAAAAGGACAAGCACAAGAGACACAAGGATTTATCCCAAGGTTCGGCCAAGTGCAAAACTTGCCTACTCCACGTTGTGGCGTCCCAATAGATGAGAGTTGCACTCAACTCCTTTCAAGTGATCCAATGATCAACTTGAATACCACGGTGTTCTTCTTTACTTTACTCTTTCCCGTTTGCGAGGAATCTCCACAACTTGGAGTCTCTCGCCCTTACAATAAGAATCACAATGAAGCACTAGAGTAAGGAAGGGAAGCAACACACTCAAATCCACAGCAAATACGCACACACAAGATCAAGACTTGAGCTCAAAAGAGTATCACAAGGTTCTCACTAGAACGGAGTTCAAATCACTAAGAATGTTGAACAAGTGCGCAAGAATGAAGTGTGAATGATCAACAATGCTCAAAGGTTTCTTGGTGTACTCCTCCATGCGCCTAGGGGTCCCTTTTATAGCCCTAAGGCAGCTAGGAGCCGTTGAGAGCATTCCAGGAAGACAATTCTTGCCTTCTGTCGCCTGGCGCACCGGACAGTTCGGTGCACCACCGGACACTGTTCGGTGCACCACCGGACACTGTCCGGTGCAGATTTCTTTCCTTATTTGGTGAAGCCGACCGTTGGCGCTTTGGAGCCGTTGGCGCACCGGACACTGTCCGGTGCACACCGGACAGTCTGGTGCCCCACCTGACCGTTGGCTCTTGCCACGCGTCGCGCGCGGATTATGCGGCTAACCGTTGGCCCAGTCGACTGTTGGCTCACCGGACAGTCCGGTGCACCACCAGACAGTCCGGTGATTTATAGCCGTACGCTGTTAATTGCTTCCCGAGAGCAGCCAATTGACAGACACCGGCCTGGCGCACCGGACACTGTCCGGTGCACCACCGGACAGTCCGGTGCACCCAGACCGAGCTGTCTTTGGCTGAACAAAGCCATCCCTTTTCCAACTTGATTTCTCATGTTTCCAGCACTTAGACACAATACATTAGTCTCCAAAATAATGTACTAAGTCTTAGAAACATACCTTTTTACTTGATTTGCACTTTGTCCATCACTTTGCCTAGATTAACATAAGTCCACTTGTGTTGGCACTCAATCACCAAAATACTTAGGAATGGCCCAAGGGCACATTTCCCTTTCACACCACCCAATCCGAATATTGAAGTGCTTCCTCTACCCTGTGTGGCTCAATAGAGGAAACAAAAAAGTAATGCTCACAAAAATGTGCAACACGAGATCTAGTGGTTACCCCCTTATGAATGTCGCCGAGGATGGTGTCGACAGGGTGATCTCGTTGGATTGCTTGGTGGACTCTTGGGTGTGGCGGTCTTGGAACTTGTTCATCTTCCTCATCTTGATCATGGGCATCTCCCCCTTGATCATTGCTTTCCTCTTGAGGTGGTTCAACTTCTTGATCTTCTCCTTCATCATTTTGAGCCTTATCCTCATCTTGAGTTGGTGGAGATGCTTGTGTGGAGGAAGACGGTTGATCTTGTGGTGGCTCTTTGGATTCCTTAGGACACATATCCCCAATGGACATGTTCCTTAGTGCGACGCACGAAGCCTCTTCATCACCTATCTCATCAAGATCAACTTGCTCTACTTGAGAGCCGTTAGTCTCATCAAACACAATGTCACAGGAAACTTCAACTTGTCCAGAGGACTTGTTAAAGACTCTATATGCCCTTGTGTTTGAATCATATCCTAGTAAAAAGCCTTCTACAGCCTTAGGAGCAAATTTGGATTTTCGACCTCTTTTAACAAGAATAAAGCATTTGCTACCAAAGACTCTAAAATATGAAACATTGGGCTTTTTACCGATTAGGAGTTCGTATGATGTCTTCTTGAGGATTCGGTGTAGATATAACTGGTTGATGGCGTAGCAAGCGGTGTTGACCGCCTTGGCCCAAAACCGATCCGAAGTCTTGTACTCATCGAGCATGGTCCTTGCCATGTCCAATAGAGTTCGATTCTTCCTCTCCACTACACCATTTTGTTGTGGGGTGTAGGGAGAAGAGAACTCATGCTTGATTCCCTCCTCCTCAAGGAAGCCTTCGATTTGAGAATTCTTGAACTCTGTCCCGTTGTCGCTTCTTATTTTCTTGATCCTTAAGCCAAACTCGTTTTGAGCTCGTCTCAAGAATCCTTTTAAAGTCTCTTGGGTATGAGATTTTTCCTGCAAAAAGAATACCCAAGTGAAGCGAGAATAGTCATCCACAATAACTAGACAGTACTTACTCCCGCCGATGCTTATGTAAGCAATTGGGCCGAATAGATCCATGTGTAGGAGCTTGAGAGGCCTGTCAGTCGTCATGATGTTCTTGTGTGGATGATGAACACCAACTTGCTTCCCTGCCTGACATGCGCTACAAACCCTGTCTTTCTCAAAATGAACATTTGTTAGTCCCAAAATGTGTTCTCCCTTTAGAAGTTTGTGAAGATTCTTCATTCCAACATGTGCTAGTCGGCGATGCCAGAGCCAGCCCATGTTAGTCTTAGCAATTAAGCAAGTGTCGAGTTCAGCTCTATCAAAATCTACTAAGTATAGCTGACCCTCTAACACTCCCTTAAATGCTATTGAATCACCACTTCTTCTAAAGACAGTAACACCTACATCCGTAAAAAGACAGTTGTAGCCCATTTTACATAATTGTGAGACTGAAAGCAAGTTATAATCTAAAGAGTCTACAAGAAAAACATTGGAAATGGAATGGTCAGGTGATATAGCTATTTTACCCAATCCTTTGACCAAACCTTGATTTCCATCCCCGAATGTGATAGCTCGTTGGGAATCTTGGTTTTTCTCATAGGAGGAGAACATCTTCTTCTCCCCTGTCATGTGGTTTGTGCACCTGCTATCGATGATCCAACTTGAGCCCCCGGATGCATAAACCTACAAAACAAGTTTAGTTCTTGACTTTAGGTACCCAAATGGTTTTGGGTCCTTTGACATTAGATACAAGAACTTTGGGTACCCAAACACAAGTCTTTGATCCCTTGTGTTTGCCCCCAACATACTTGGCAACTATCTTGCCGAATTTGTTAGTTAAAATATAAGATGCATCAAAAGTTTTAAATGAAATGTTATGATCATTTGATGCAATTGGAGTTTTCTTCTTAGGCAATTTTGCACGTGTTGATTGCCTAGAACTAGATGTCTCACCCTTATACATAAAAGCATGATTAGGGCCAGAGTGAGACTTCCTAGAATGAATTCTCCTAATTTTGCTCTCAGGATAACCAGCAGGGTACAAAATGTAACCCTCGTTATCCTGAGGCATGGGAGCCTTGCCCTTAACAAAGTTTGATAATCTTTTAGGAGGGGCATTAAGTTTGACATTGTCCCCCTTTTGGAAGCCAATGCCATCCTTGATTCCAGGGCGTCTCCCACTATAGAGCATGCTTCTAGCAAATTTAAATTTTTCATTTTCTAAGTCATGCTCGGCAATTTTAGCATCTAATTTTGCTATATGATCATTTTGTTGTTTAATTAAAGCCATATGATCATGAATAGCGTCAATGTTAATATCTCTACATCTAGTGCAAATAGTGACATGCTCGATGGTAGATGTAGAGGGTTTGCAAGAATTAAGTTCAACAATCTTAGCACGTAAAATATCATTGTTATCTCTAAGATCGGAAATGGAAGCATTGCAAACATCTAATTCTTTAGCCTTAGCAATTAATTTTTCATTTTCAATCTTAAGGCTAGCAAGAGAGACATTCAATTCTTCAATCTTAGTAAGCAAGTTAACATTATCATCTCTAAGATTGGGAATTGAAACATTACATACATTTGAATCAACCTTAGCAATCAAACTAGCATTCTCATTTCTAAGGTTGGTAATAACATCATGGCAAGTACTTAGCTCACTAGATAGTTTTTCACATTTTTCTACTTCTAGAGCATAAGCATTCTTAACCTTGACATGCTTCTTGTTTTCTTTAATTAGGAAGTCCTCTTGAGAGTCCAAGAGATCATCCTTCTCATGAATAACACTAATTAATTCATTTAGTTTTTCCTTTTGTTGCATGTTTAGGTTGGCAAAAAGGGTGCGCAAATTATCCTCCTCATCACTACAATTATCCTCATCACTAGAGGTTTCATATTTAGTGGAGGATTTTGATTTTACCTTCTTCTTTTGCCGTCCTTTGCCATGAGGCACTTGTGGCCGACGTTTGGGAAGAGGAGTCCCTTGGTGACGGCGATGTTGGCGGCGTCCTCGTCGGAGGAGGAGTCGGAGGAGCTCTCATCGGAGTCCCACTCGCGACACACATGGGCATCGCCGCCCTTCTTCTTGTAGTATCTCTTCTTTTCTCTCCTCTTTCCCTTCTTGTCGTCGCCCCTGTCACTATCACTAGATAATGGACATTTAGCAATGAAATGACCGGGCTTACCACACTTGTAGCACACTTTCTTGGAGCGGGGCTTGTAATCCTTCCCCCTCCTTTGCTTGAGGATTTGGCGAAAGCTCTTGATGATGAGCGCCATTTCCTCGTTGTCGAGCTTAGATGCGTCGATGGGTTGTCTACTTGATGTAGACTCCTCCTTTTTCTCCTCTGTTGCCTTGAATGCAACCGGTTGTGCTTCGGGCGTGGAGGGTCCATCTAGCTCGATGATTTTCTTTGAGCCTTTGATCATCAACTCAAAGCTCACAAAGTTTCCTATTACTTCCTCGGGAGACATTAGTGTATATCTAGGATTACCTCGAATTAATTGAACTTGCGTAGGATTAAGAAAAACGAGGGATCTTAGAATAACCTTGACCATCTCATGGTCATCCCATTTTGTGCTCCCGAGGTTGCACACTTGGTTCACCAAGGTCTTCAAGCGGTTGTACATGGCTTGAGGGTCCTCGCCTTGGTTGAGTCGGAATCGACCGAGCTCCCCCTCGATCGTCTCCCGCTTGGTGATTTTGGTCACCTCATCTCCTTCGTGCGCGGTCTTGAGTACGTCCCAAATCTCCTTGGCGCTCTTTAGTCATTGCACCTTGTTATACTCCTCTCGACTTAGAGAGGCGAGGAGTATAGTGGTGGCTTGAGAGTTGAAGTGTCGGATTTGTGCGACCTCGTCCGATTCATAGTCTTCATCCCCCGGTGATGGTACTTGTACTCCAATCTCAACAACATCCCAAATGCTAGTGTGGAGTGAGGTTAGATGATGCCTCATTTTATCACTCCACATATTATAATCTTCACCATCAAACATAGGTGGTTTGCCTAATGGGACAGAAAGTAAAGGAGTACGTTTGGAAATGCGAGGGTAACGTAGGGGAATCTTACTAAACTTCTTGCGCTCATGGCGCTTAGAAGTTACGGACGACATGTCGGAGCTGGAGGTGGATGGCGACGAAGAGTCGGTCTCGTAGTAGACCACCTTCCTCATCTTCTTCTTCTTGTCACCGCTCCGACCCGACTTGTTGTGTGAAGGGGATCCCTTCACCTTGTTGGCGGACTCCCAGGATAAAGCCTTCCCATGGCTTGTGGCGGGCTTCTCGCCGGTCCCGAACTCCCTCTTGGCGGATGCTCCCGACACCACTTCGAGCGGTTAGGCTCTAGTGAAGCACCGGACTCTGATACCAATTGAAAGTCGCCTAAAGGGGGGTAAATAGGGCGAATCTGAAATTTACAAACTTTAAGCACAACTACAAGCCGGGGTTAGCGTTAGAAATATAATCGAGTCTGAAAGAGAGGGTGAAAAACAAATCTCAAGCAAATAGCGAGAGTGACACGATGATTTGTTTTACCGAGGTTCGGTTCTTGCAAACCTACTCCCCGTTGAGGTGGTCACAAAGACTGGGTCTCTTTCAACCCTTTCCCTCTCTCAAACGGTCACTTAGACCGAGTGAGCTTTCTCCTTAATCAAACGGGTCACTTAGACCCCACAAGGACCACTACAAACTTAGTGTCTCTTGCTTTGATTACAAGTGCCTTGAGAATAAGAATGGGAAGGAAGAAAGCACGATTACAAAAGCCAAGCGACAAGAGCGACAAATAACACATGGATCACTCTCTCTCTCAAGTCACTAATCACTAATGATCACTTGTCTCAATTCTGGAACTTGGAGAGATTGGAGGCTTTGATTGTGTCTTGGAATGGATTGCTAGCTCTTGTATTGAATGTTGAAGTTTGGAATGCTTGGGTGAAGTGAATGAAGGTGGTTGGGGTTGTATTTATAGCCACCAACCACTTCCTAGCCGTTGCTCCTTTCTGCCGACCGCGGACGGTCCGCCCGCCTGGTCCGGACGGTCCGCCCCTGCAGATCAACGGCTGAAAATGCAACGGTCAGCAATAACGGCTATATCAACGACTATATTGCATTTAATGTGTCATCAGATGTCAGATAAAGCCAGTCGCGGACGGTCCGGTCGTGCACCCTGGACGGTCCGCGAGGACGCTATAATTCATTTGGCCAAACCCATCACCTTCGGGTTTTTCTGTTCCTCGCCTACTGGACGGTCCGCGCCTGAGCCCGGACGGTCCGCGCGTGGTCTCGGATGGTGCTTGCTCTTCCATCGGACGGTCCACAGTAGATACACATGTTTTTGCATTGGTTCTGTCCGAGGGTTATTTAGGTGTCGCAGACGGTCCACCGCAAAGGCTCGAACGGTCCGCGCTTGGCCTGATTTTCCAAAAGGCTTCTCCTATCCGGAATAATCTACGGTATTCCAGACAGTCAATTTAGTATAGTTGTAGATGAACCTTTAGCACCTGTAGAACATATAATCTAGAGCAAACTAGTTAGTCCAATTATTTGTGTTGGGCAATTCAACCACCAAAATCAATTAGGAAAAGGTGTAAGCCTATTTCCCTTTCATCAACAAAACTTCTATTTATGGTGATGGGCTTGGCGTGCCCTTTTTGTCTGCCTCAACAAACTTGGCTCCAGATTATGACTTTTGGGTGGTTGGCACAAATATTCATATTATGCGGATATTTCGTGGCTTGTTTCTTATGGTCCTTCTGGGAAATTTTGTGTTTGAATTTCCGGGGGAGATTTCGCACGCAACCTTTCATTTTCATTGGGTATTCCGAATTTATATGTCCTCGTCATAATTTATGCTTGGGTCTTTGCCGACGTATGCTAGGCGTACTCATGCCTTCTAGTGAAATGACTTTGGCTTCCGATGAATAATCCCTCTCATAATATGCATCGGTCCCTGAAAATTTTGTCTCACAATATCAGAGGCATCAACTCCGACACCAAGTAAAACTCACTGCAGAATAATATTTTGGAGTCCAACTCCGACATTGTCTGTATTCAGGAAACAAAAAAGGAGTCCTTTGATGACTCATATATTTGTCTTTTCTGCAACAGAGCTTTAGATAAGTTTGCTCACGGCCCTTCTCTTGGAGCTTCTGGAGGTTTTATCACAATTTGGAAATGTAGTCGATCAGAATTTGTTTGGGCACACAATTCATTTTCGATCTAAATTAACAGGTCTTGATTGGTGGCTAACCAACATCTATGCCCCATGTTCTACTCAAGGCAGAGAGGGCTTTCTTGCCTGGTTTTCTAACCTTGAAATTGATGAAGATAAGCTCTGGATTTTTCTTGGAGATTTCAACATGATTAGATATCCCGAGAACCGCAACAAACCGGGAGGAGACCCTATTTGAATGCTCAACTTTAATTCGGCAATCAGCCAGCTGGGCTTACAAGAGATTCCTCTCAAAGGGCAAGCATTCACTTGGTCAAATATGCAACACCAACCTTTACTTGAAAAGCTGGACTGGTGTTTTATCTCGCAGGCTTGGTCTTCCAACTTCCCCGCCACTTCTGCTCATACCTTGGCTAGGGGTACCTCAGATCACGTTCCCTGGGTGATCAATGTCCAAATTAACGTTCCTAAACCACCCATTTTCAGATTTGAAAATCATTGGCTTCAATTTGAATAATTCCATTCAATCTTCCAAGGCTCTTGGTCTCAAGTGTTGTTTCAGCCATATCCGGCACAAAGGCTTATGGCTAAATTTAAAAGGGCAATAAAGGTGCTCCATGGGTGGCAGAAATCCCTACCCAACCTAGCTAAGTTGATTACTAAGGTGGAAATGATCATTCAGCTTATGGACTTCATTGAGGAAAGCAGAGATTTAACGATTCAAGAATGGAATTTTAAGGATACTCTCGTTCACCATCTGCATGATCTTCTTTCCAAACAGCGAACTTACTGGAAACAGAGAGGACAAATCAAATGGGCTACGTTGGGGGATGCTGGCACAAATTTTTTTCACGCAAATGCCACTATCAAGCACCACTACAACCATATTTTGTCTCTCGTTGGTGTTAATGGCACTACTGTTACCTCTCATGTGGACAAAGAAGAAGTGCTTTTCCAATCCTTCAAAGATAGATTGGGGACTTCTCAACCAACATCTATGGTTTTCAACTTGTCTTCGCTGATTCAGCCTGTTAGCAACCTGTCAACACTGGAGATGCTCTTCTCCCACAGTGAGATTGATCAGATCATCAAGAATTTACCTTCAAATAAGTCGCCAGGTCCGGATGGTTTCAACACGGATTTTGTGCGCAAATGCTGGCCGGTGATTGCTTCAGATTTTTATGAGCTTTGTGATAATTTTTATGATGGATCAATCTGCATGGATAGCATTAATGGTTCTTATGTGACTCTCATCCCTAAACACAGCTCTCCGGCCTCGGTGGGAGATTACAGACCGATATCCCTCCTCAACACAAGTATGAAAGTGCTGACTAAACTTCTTGCTAATCGTTTGCAGTTGGTGATGACCAAATTAGTTCACCAGAATCAATACAGCTTCCTGAAGGCAAGGACAATTCAGGACTGTTTAGCTTGGGCCTTTGAGTAAAGAAATGGTCATTTTAAAACTGGATTTTGAAAAAACTTTTGACAAATTAGAGCATGCGGCTATCATTGATATTCTGAGGCATAAGGGCTTTGGGGACAAATGGATCCACTGGATTTCATTGATCTAGGTTCTGGCACATCGCAAGTTCTTTTAAATGGTGTTCCGGGAAGACGTTTTCATTGCAGGCGCGGGGTCAGACAGGGGGACCCCCTGTCCCCCCTTCTCTTTGTCCTAGCAGCAGATCTCCTTCAATCAATTATTAACAAGGCCAAAGACTGTGGCATCCTCAAGCTCCCGATCCGGCATTCTTGTGGAACTGATTTCCCGATTATCCAATATGCAGACGACACTATTCTGATCTTGGAAGCGTGCCCTAGACAACTTTTCTTCCTCAAAGTGATGCTTAACTCATTTGTAGACTCCATAGGCCTCCATGTGAACTATCACAAATCTAATATTTATCCCATCAATGTTTCAGATCAGAAAATGGCAGCTTTAGCAATACGTTTCACTGCAAAGTCGGATCTATGCCTTTCACATATCTCGGGCTTCCTTTGGGGCTTAAAAAACCCAACTTGGGAGCATTCCTCCCCCTCGTTCAGAAGATTGAAAGAAGGCTTGCATCAACATCTATTTTTTGATCTCAGGCTGGCAGATTACAAATGGTCAACGCCGTATTCTCCTCTCTTCCAACATATTTCATGTGCACCCTGAAGCTCCCAAAAACAGTGATCAATCAGATTGACAAATTCAGACGACACTGTCTTTGGAGAGGAGCAGACATAAATGCAAAAAAAAACATCTCAAGTCGCTTGTAAAACAGTCTGCAAACCAAAAGCCAGGGGGGCTTGGCGTCATAAATCTTGAGTTGCAAAATGAAGCGCTCCTTATCAAATGTCTCCATAAATTCTATAATAGAGTCAACATTCCGTGGGTAAACATTATCTGGGCTACTCATTACAACCATTCTTTACCTTCAGCTAGACATGTTGGTTCGTTCTGGTGGAAAGATATTCTCAAAATCCAAGACGTATTTGAGGAAATTGCCCAGGTGGAGATTGGAGATGGAAAATTCACTCTCCTGTGGCATGATCGTTGGGATGGTCTGCGCAAATCTGTAAAATTATCGGAGCTTTGGTCTTTTGCCTCCATCAGAGACATCAACATTAATCAAGCAAGGCTGGCTCCACCGAATGAAATGTTCCACACTCTCCTCTCTGCCGAAGCGTTTGAACAGCTGCTTTCACTTCAGGACATTTTGGCAAATCTTCAGTTGCATGATCACAATGATAAATGGCGCTGCATTGCCTCTTCCAATTTGTTTTCCTCTCATAAGGTCTATTCTCACTTGATCGGCAACCAACAGTCTCACCCTCTCTTCTCCTGGTTATGGAGATCTAAAACACAAGGTGTTCTTCTGGTTGCTGCTTAAAAACAGATTGAACACCCGCTCCTTCCTCAGGCGGCGATCAATGCCTTTGGACTCTTTCACCTGTGATAACTGTATATATTTTAGATAGAAGAGACGGTTATTCACTTATTTTTCAGATGTAATTTTGCTCGGAGATGTTGGTTACTTCTGGACATCCGCCCGCCGTGAACAACGAATCTTCTACATACCTTAATGAGGATTCGAAGGAGATTGCAAGTCTCATGGAGGTTGGAAAGTGTCATCATTATGACGTGGTGCATTTGGAGGAGCAGAAACAATTGGATTTTCAATGAGACCCCTCCCACAGTTATTGAATGCAAGGCAATGTTTAGGAAAGAATTTCTCCTGATGTGTCATCGAGTCAAGCCTTCTCTCAAAGAGGAAATTAGTAATTGACTGCATAATTTAGACCTGTAACCCTTCTTCTTCCTCTTTTCCTTTCATTTCCTTCCCTTCTTATGTAATTTTCTTTTTTTTTGCACTATTTCTTTTTTGAGTCAATAAAATTACCGTAGGTTCTCTCTACAGTACCTTCACTTAAAAAAATTAGCAAAAACTAGAGAAATTTGATTTAGGACAAATAAAAACAACAACATGTAATTCAAACCCGAGGCCCGAGGGCGTATGTCCGAACAATCCAGATGGTTTACCCAATAATGTCTTCTACTGATGATATCAACATGGCCAGAGTCATCCATCTATCACGCACACGAGAGGCCCCACCAAATGATTTCTCCTCGTTTAATCATCTCTCGCGCATTCAAGGTGAGTAATGACGTGTCACATCGTGTGGGCTCCCTCTCCCAGCTAGCTACCGTTCTCCACACAAGAGAAGATGAAACGGGTAACAACTGTATCATTGCTGAAAAGGAAGTAGAGCGAACCGTTTTCACCCGAAAATAAAATAAAAAAAATCAATGAGCACGCAGAATCGTCGTCGTACGTGTTCATCAGTCAGCTAGCCCCTGTTATCAGCCACACGAAACGGGCCCGGAATGTGTCCGGATCCTCGAGTTCGTGGCTCGATCGTGAGACGAACGAAATCACGGGGCACAAGTGTGTGTTCTCTAGTCTGTACGAAAGCTTGACATATATATATTAGCAGGGGTTTATACGTACTACATAAGAACACAAAAAGAACGGTCGTGTCGTGTAAGTAACTAATATAAAGGTCTGTTTGTTTGAAACTATCCAGCTGTCCTGCCACTGCCATGTAATGTAACTTAGCCTGGTAGCTTGAGTGCTTGACCGTGATTTCTGAGCGCAGTTGGAGGTCATCTCCTTGACTCCTTGTGCGCAAATATCTTTTTTGGTTAATTATGAACGCGAAAACAACGGTTGCCATGCTCTTCACGTTCCTGGGACGACGACGACGACGATACCTGCGGCGAGCTCAGACCAGCTGTTGGTTCACAGTCGTGCCTTGCCGGCCGCTAGCTGCTGCGGCCTGATAGTAGCTGGTAATAATTAAGCACTCGGTCTAGTACGTACGTGTACGTTTTTCAGAACAGCAGACCGCACGAGACGCGTTCCCAACGCAATAACAGAGAATTCTAAGGAATGATTTCGCGCGTGTAGTGTAGAAAAGGACTAAATTGTAAAAAAGACGGTCGACGAGACACGTGAACCTGCTGCAGTGTAGTGTAGCTAGCCGCGCGCGAAACTAAACGCTCACCGAGGTAGACGAAGACGACTACGAGACCCCCCAAGGCCGGCCAACACCGTGCGTTCTGCTCCTGCATGCCTCGGCAGGTCGACACGGGCAGCCGCGACCGCGACCGCGAGCGAGCGAGCGGACGCGGCGAGATGCTGCCGACGCCGAGCGAGCATGTGGAGGGGAGCTCTGGGAGTTGGACAGCTGGTTGCTAGCTACACCGGGCGGTCCCACGCCCTCACCGTGTGTGGCTGCTGCCTCCCTGCTAGCTCCGGCCGTCGGCCTCCTCGATCGCAAATGCCACGACGGCGATCGGAATGACACGCCGCCCCCCTTGGGGAGGACGTTGTACCTGCTCAACGTGGCCGGTGCAACTGTCGCATGGTTCGATGGACAGGCATGATTAGTCAAGGCGGGTGTCACGGCCTTGAAATGATGCAACCTCTGCGCCGCTCATGATTAATTTGTGCTCGATGGTCAAAGGGACGCGTGCGTGCGCCTTCCAGTACCTTGGTGACACTGACGACGATAGTAGCCGGTTCGCAGTCACAACTCACAACTCACACAGGTCGTCACAGCTAGCCATGGAAGCCAGGGCTCGAGTATTCTTCGACGTCGGCGGCTAACCTCTGGGCTCGTAACATAAGGCGGCGGCCTGACCGGTTTGGCAGGTCGGTGACCAGGATGCTAGGCACAGCTACTGCCGAGTGCCGCCGACAGGCGACAGACCATGGCCGGCGCCACCGATCGGCGCGGCGGCGCCCGCCCAGGGCCCAGGCTCTGCTAGTGCGTTTCGTCCTCACACGCCCGCAGGTGCAGTGCAGCCGCGCAGGCCGCGATACTCTTGCCTGGCGCCTGTCTCGTTTCGAAAGCCAACTGCCAACCACCCACGCACAGCGCCGGTTCGCGCACGTACACACTCGCTGCTGCCGCCGCCAGCAGCGTCCCGCGGCGCAGGGCACATCGGCGGCGCTGCCTCTGCCTGCCTGCCTGCTGCTCACAGCGATACGACTATACGAGTCTCTGAGGAGTGGCGAGTGAGGACTGAGGAGAGGACTAGAGGCCCTGGGGCTGGGCACGGCACAAACCGCGGCGGAGTCGTGTACATGCATGCACCCACGATGGCAGCACCGGCTCCGCGCGGTGCCCTTGCCACCGGGGCACAGGCACCCAGCAGGCTGCAGGATCGGTTTGCTCGCTCAGTGATCTGCGTCCACTCATTCTTCTGAACGCGCGTAGGAGTATGTTATTATATATATGAACACGGGTGACATCTTCGACGCTGACCCTCGCTTGGATCAGGACTGCCCGGACAGCCGGTCACGTCGGATTTATAATTGCAGAGTCTAGCGACGTGGAGGTTGGCCATGTGGTTGGAGGTATGGCTAGCTTCAACTTCACGGTGAAGAAGAAGAACCGCGCGCTATGCTGAGAAGAGAAGGTATAGCTTTACAGCCGGCGGTGGAGCCAGTACGTTGTTCCAGAATATTTATTCCATATAGAAAGAGAGAATTATATACAGTGCAAATATGCAATGTATAGGACCATTAGAGTTAGCCACAAAAAAGGGCACATAACAACTATTTTAGTTCACTTGGTGAAAAACTATTGAACTTCGTGGAAATCAACAAGCAGTTGAAAGAGACAGATATTCAAGCAGTTGTATAGGACCATTAATGTCTTCTATTCTCGTATTGTTGATATATATATGAAGGATAGTGGTAATATCAATATTGCATTATATATCCTCTTCCCAATATTGTATTATACAAGCAATCCATTTCGACAATATTATTGGGGCGAAGGCTGACTGCCCCCTCGCTCGACTCATTTATAATGAGAACAAGATAAATCATGACGGATAAAAAGCGAAGTCTACTCCAACCAAGCGAATACTACATGACGGAAGGACCGTCCAAAATAGACGAAGGCTTTGCCGATTCCCGTAGTCAAAAGTCAATCAACTTACTTTTATTTAAAAAAACATTAAATTAATTAGAGATTTTTTTAGTGAGCCACGGAGCTAGCTCAACGAACTTTTTGTCTGACCCGTCTGACCCTAAAAGAAAATCACTAGAAACAGTCCCCACTCCATCTAGTACTATGCTATGCATTTAAACATTCAAAATTTATACTCAAATATAAGTGATATAATAGACAGAAGCTATTTTTTAATTAACTAATTTTTATTTATCAACAAAAAACTATTAACCATCTTAGCAATGACATCTGATTATAAAATACAGTAGATAATAAAGTAAGGACACATGACAAAGGGGCTATGTCTTTTTCCAGGAACACCGCATCTTGGCCCATAACCAACACACCATCACCAAATAAAAGGACGCTAGCCCACTAATCTATAGGCCCAGCATGGAAAATCCACGAATAAAGATGCCAAGCCCGCCACGGGGACTAGCGGATAAGCCCCCGCGCCGGTGCCTACACAGTACACACTGACCACGTCAGTTTCGCCATGGCTACCTCCTCCACCACCGCGCTCCACTCGCAGTTCCGGCCACCGCTGCGCGCTCCCCGCCATCTCCGTCCGCTTCCACACTCGTATTCCTCCTCCTCCCGCACTCGCGGCTGCGCTCCTGTCCGGGCCTCAGCGGCGTCCGCATCCGCGCCGGCCCAGCGGGAGATCGCCGCGGGCGTCCCGTGGGGCTGCGAGATCGAGTCCCTGGAGAGCGCGGCATCGTTGGAGCGGTGGCTCATAGACTCGGGCCTACCGGAGCAACGCTTGGCCATCCAACGCGTGGACATCGGCGAGCGCGGCCTCGTCGCCCTCAAGAACATACGCAAGGGGGAGAAGCTGCTCTTCGTGCCCCCTTCCCTCGTCATCACCGCCGATTCAGTAATAAGTCCTAGGCTCTCACTAACGGCAGAGATGCTGTTTATCTTTTGCTAAGAAATGATTTTACAATTGGCACTCTACTGTGCTTTGTATATATATTATTAGGAGTGGGGTCGCCCTGAGGTGGGAGATGTGATGAAAAGGAACTCCGTGCCGGACTGGCCGCTTATCGCTACTTACCTCATAAGTGAAGCCAGTTTAGAGGGCTCGTCGAGGTGGATCAGCTACATAGCAGCGTTGCCGAGGCAGCCTTACTCGCTTTTATACTGGTATGGCCGGGGATTGTAGTAGGCGTATTGCTATATTGAGAGGGGTGGCATGGTCATGGGATAGCATTCTCAGTGTTGTACAGCCTTCATGTGTTATTGCAGGACTCGTGCAGAGCTAGATGCATACTTAGTGGCCTCACCAATCAGGAAACGTGCAATTCAGAGGATAACTGATGTGATTGGGACGTAAGATTGTCTACCAATACATCTACTGATGTTTGTTTAGCAAATTAACCCCTAACAGTCGAAACTCACATTGGGATTGTGCTCTGTTCATTTTGGTAGATACAACGACCTTCGAGACCGTATATTTTCCAGGCATCCAGATTTGTTCCCTGAAGAGGTGTGTTTTGTCAACATTGGTACTGCTGTACTCTTTGTGTACACATATGAGTACAACAATACTTATCCAGCTTCAATCCTTTGCAAAGAGCATATATTCAAAAAATTTCTAATCTTGAGGTTATATTAATTATATCTGAAGATGAAGATTATATTAGTTTTTTAGTTGAGTATCAATATAATGTTGTGTGGATTGAGTCACATGTTTGTAACTGCATATTTTAATTTGATTACACTATGAATGTCGATTATGATAATTTACTACTAATTCATTTGTATTTTAACATGATCACTCATTTTTCTTATTTTAGGTGTATAACATAGAGACATTTCTATGGTCCTTTGGGATTCTGTTCTCACGCCTGGTAAGACTGGATTTAGTAAATATGATGTAAAGCTTGTTTTACTTGTAGATCTCTAATATCCCTTTGCATGATTAGTATGAATTCTTTTGCTTACTGGTTACTATTGCTGCCATTATTGCACGGTTTGGTTGGCCTCCAGGCAACATTGGCTGGCAGGAACTGCAACTCCAGGCGTCCGATTTGGATTACCTGGGGCCAGGATCGCTGCCTGGGCGGCAGGTTGTCTGGGAGGCTCCAAACCAATGCTAACCAAGGATGTGCATTGGTCTATTCTGCAGGTTCGCTTGCCATCAATGGATGGAAGGGTTGCACTAGTTCCTTGGGCAGATATGCTTAATCATAGCCCCGAGGTACCACATTTTATTTTATTTTACAAAGAACCATCCTCAATAGTGCTCAAATTTTGCTTAAGCATTCTTATCCCCAAATTTTCCATTTTAAATTCTCATGTCTTCCTAACATTACAATGTTGCTTGGATTTACTTCTTGATGATTAATTGTTCCAGGTGGAAACATTCTTGGATTTCGATAAGTCATCGCGAGGAATAGTTTTCACCACTGACCGCTCATATCAACCAGGTGAGCAGGTAACAATTTCATTTATTCCTCTAGTTCTATTCTAAATTATCTATCAATCGAATTAATTAACAATACTGGTGTGGCAGTGCCGAATATGAAATTCCGGGTGGCATGTTTATTTACTCTGAAATGTAATCAGTGTCTCATTAGTGTGTCGGGCTTACTGTTCCCTAGCAATAGGCATCAAGGGCCTGTTTGGGTTGGAGTAACTTCAAATGAAAAGCATAGGAATAAGAAAACAGAGGAAATATAGTTCATGTGCATTTGGAATGGAGGATACAACCATCCATTTCTTATTGAATACTGCAGTGGGGGCATTGGGCCCCCCTATGCGCCGCCTCTTCCACATGCTGCGGCGTCTACCAGGTTCTGAGAAACCTTCAAGTCGCCTGTCAGCTTCAAAGTGGGAAGCAAAGCGAGAACATTTCCCAGTGCGCGCACGGCCTGAGGTGACAGGTGAGGATGAATGTGTCCGAGTGAAGTGCTGTGGCACATTGTAGTCGCGTGAGCAGTTAACTAGGCATGCTTTGATTTGATCTCCCAAGTCACAAAAACAAGTACCAATGTAGCACATATAGCACCCCACAGACTAATGTTGCTTATCTAAGAGTGGTGGGTGTGAGTGTGATCGCCTTGCTTCCAATTGCAATGCTGCTCGTTTTTGGGGCTGGTGGGTTGCTTGCCTTAATGAAACATGTGTCAACGGACACATAAAACTGCAGTGAGGTGCCATACAGCCATAGGCAGCTACTGTTCCTGTTCCATGCCTGACCTCTATCGGCCATTGCTGTTGTAGTGTTCCAATGCGGTGAGGTGCCACCCTTTTTATGCGGTCCTGCATCCGTCAAATGATCATGCCTTCCCATCATGGTCCACCTGTTGCCACTTGCAGTGAGTTGCACTGTTTCAGTGTTTCTTCACAAAGATGATCAGATTAGAACAATGGAGAGAGAAGTAGCAGGGAGTGATAGATCCAGAGGAAGGAGATGAGAGTGACTGGATAAGAATGAGAAAGAGGACGAGCGAGCTATTACCTACTGCAATTGATTTTGGGACCCACAGATTATGTGGGCTAAGTAAAAGATGCAAACTCAGGCAGTGTTTATTTGATGTTTTTTCTTCACATGAGAAAAACGACCACAGGTGGGAGACGCACCCTAGGCATAGCAATAAGAACCTGTACCAGGAAGGAGAGCCCCCCCCCCCCCCCCCCCCCCCCCCCAATTTGAGTGTTCCAAACACCATTCCTGATTTCTTTTCCCTGCGATTTTCTATTTCTGTGTTTTGCGCGTGCACTCATATTCCTTTCTTGTGTTCCCGTCCTATCCCGCTGTTTTCAATTTCTTTGTTCCAAACAGGCCCTATCAGTTGAACTAAACCTTAGGACTATGTCCATTTTTAGTACATAAATCACATAGTTGGCTCCAGCAGGGCTACATGAACAAAACTGTATTTGTAGCCATCCTTTAATTGGTACTGTAGTTACATGAAATTTGTTTGGTTTTGACCTAATTTCTTTTTGTATGTTCTAAGTCTGGGGGTAACTGGCATTGTTTTGTCTGTTAAACTACATGTTTTGATTTATTGTCTTAAGGTATTTATATCTTATGGGAAGAAATCCAGTGGTGAGCTATTGCTTTCATATGGTTTTGTTCCAAAAGAGGGAACAAATCCAAATGATTCAGTTGAACTGTTGGTGTCTCTTGATAAGTCTGATAATTGCTATAAAGAGAAATTACAAGCACTGAAGCGAAATGGTTTGTCAGAGTAAGTTCTCATTATACTCATCAGGTGATATTTTACCCTCTTCATGTGGAACATGATAATATCATTTCTATCAATATAAAACATATTTCTTGAACTGTTTTTTCGTTTTCTATATTGTAACCATGCTAAATGACCATTTGTTGGATTAGAACAGTCCTCAAACATCACTGATTTCTTATTGTTACTTCGACATAGTATTCAGAATAGAATACAAAAATATAGTACTCAGAATAGATTACGAAAATCATGATTGCATAGTAGATGTAAAATGCATTTTATTGAGACAGAAACCAGTTCTTTTACCAGAATAAGCCAGCTTATGCCATCTAATTTTGTTTGGGGGAAACTGAACCTACTATCAGCTCAGCATCATGTACATCATTCTCTGTTTATTTGAATTCCATGTGATGATTTTACAATGTATATTTCTGATATTATCAGATTTGCGTAGTTGTATTGACAAAAGTGGATCTGATAACCATTTACAGATCTGAAAGTTTCCCTTTGCGGGTCACAGGATGGCCAGTTGAGCTGATGGCTTATGCCTTCCTTGTGGTCAGTCCACCTGACATGAGTCAATGCTTTGAGGAGGTTTGTGGCTGTTAGTTTGAAACTGATATGGTTTTAAATTGTCAACAGTGCTATAGTTAGAAGGAAATTCAATATAATTTGAGCTTGTGTCACTTAGTAATAACATCTGCCAAATTATCCTTGCAGATGGCTGCTGCTGCATCTAATAAAACTTCATCCAAACCTGGATTGAATTATCCTGACCTGGAAGAACAGGCCCTTCAGTTTATCTTGGACTGCTGTGAATCTAATATAGAAAAATATACAAAGTACTTAGAGGTGACATCCTTTCCATGCCATCTCTTGCGCACTACAACCTCTCATAAGATCTTGACAATCTGTTATCCTATCATCATCATCATCGTCATCATCATTTGATCCTGTCATCCTTTGATAAATGCTTTTGTACACAAATCACCGTGATCAGTTTTCAGAGTGAACCGATAATGTTTCAGGGTGGCGCTGGCTCTCCAGAAGTTCCAATGAATGCAAAGCAAGCCAACAGAACATTACTGCTAAAACAGCTAGCAAGAGATCTGTGCATCAGTGAACGGAGAATCCTGTATCGCACACAATATGTAAGTCAGTAAATCTTGCATAGTTATTGATTTTGCATATGCAATTATGCATCATGTTTCGGTTCCTAACCTTCTACATTTCCTCCAACTGTACCGCCCGCCCAGATATTGCGTAGAAGATTGAGGGACATGAGAGGCGGCGAACTTAGAGCTCTGTCACTTTTCAACGGGCTGAGAAAACTCTTTAAATAAATGGATCGGCTATCTTATCTTGGCAGATCTTACTGGACAGATTTGATTTCTCCAGTAACATGGTAATTTACTCTCTTATTAGGCACGGAGTAGGAATTAATCACGTATAATTGCTGAATACTTGCATGTTTACTCGTTATTGCTTGCTTCAATTTCAGGTGCTTTGACCTTGCCGCCAAAGCCTCAGATACTTGTATGCCAAATCAGACTGCAGTCCAGGCTCTCGGCCGCAAATTTCATCTAGATGCTAGAAACAAGTAAACCTTCGATGAAGGATAGCTGTGCGTTGAGATTGAACAACCCAGAGCTTATATGTATGTGTGTAATGTAGATTCAGTCCAACCATGGAGTCGTTTTACGCTAGGTGCGAGCCTGGCCTTCTGTTACGTATATAATTATAAATCCAGTAGCCAGCAAGGCAACCCCCCACCCCCATGTGTACACAGGATCGATCTCAGAACAGATGATTTGGTTCTCCCTTCATCATGCTTCAACTTTGTCCATTACCCCCTTCTCTTAGCTCTCAGACTGTTGTGGAAAGGGGACGCTGAACCGGATACTGCCATTAAGCATTGCAAGCTCCCGTAGCTGCTGCTGCTACTTCAAAACGTCATGGGATTCATCCTGCAAAGTAGAAAACAGGAACTATCAGGTATCAGTTCTTCAAGATGGACTAAGAGCAAGCTACATAGGAGTTTAAAAGATAATTGTCAGATCTTAAACGAAACCCGCGGGCCTGCATCAGCCAAGCATCAGTTATTTCAACAAGTAGCTCTGCTTTAACCAATATATGTGAAAGTGTCTAGATTTCTAGTTGGGATTTAGACGATTAATAACAACATTAGATTATTGTGATTAACGTGTATTTTGCATAAAGAAATTGAGTCAGATCTTAATAATAAAAATTGATTGAGCTTATATGGTTTTCGTGTTCTTATTGATGGGTCAATTCTCAATTTGTGAAGTATGGCAGGAAGATTAAGCATTAGGTAATTCTAAGTGTCATAAAGTTGACAGACACATAGATTAACGATAGAACATTTTCTTTTGGTTGTACTACGAGGGACATGTATAGGTAGCTTGATCTAGATAAGTCTAGTGACGAATGATTATGCATACTGTGAAATCTAGCGCTAGGTACGAAAGACTATGAGAAATTTGAGATCAAATCCAACTTGAAACATGTTTGAAACAAGCGAGTGAGAAATTGAGATCAAATCCAACTTGAAACATGTTTGAAACAAGCGAGTTGGCACTGCAAAAGAGACACCAGACTTGTTTTGTGTACATTGAATATGTGCCACCGGATGGAGGACTGTCTTATTTAAAACGGAGTCTACACCAGCGTGTCGGTGTGCACCAGATAGTGAATCTAGAGAGCTATTCAGATGAGTGTTTGAGATCATACACTCACATGATGAATTTGGTGTAGCACCATACGCGTCTAGTGTACATCTAGTTCTTTGGCTTGAGACTACACATCCCTCTAATCCATTTGAGATCTCTTGCCCATTTATTCACCTAAAAACTCATTTGGAGGAAAGAGAGAAAGTATTTTCCCATTGAGGTGATTAAGATTTGATAATCATGCTATTAGTGCCTCATTAGTGCATTGAGTGACGCAAGTGTATATCCATCATTCTTATTAGTCTTCGATAGGTCAAAAAAGAAGAGTTTGTGCTTGTTGCTCCTTGTCATTAACATCAACTAGACTACTTGGTGTTGATCAGAAATTTGATGATTAACCGATGGAGATTGTGAGTGGTCCAATTTAAGGTGTAAATGGTTGTGGGTGATTCATCGTACCGGAATAACGAAAAATCATCTCATGAAGAGGATTTGGTCCTTACGTGGATCAAGGAGAGCGACACCCCTCCAACAAGGACTAATATGGAGTGCTAACTCTCTGGTACCCCACCAAAACATCGTCTCCTTTCTAAGCCTATCGCTTTTGAGCATTTATATTTGAACAATTTAATTCTTATTGTTACATTATTATTATTATTGTCATGCTATAGTAGGGTTGAAACATAGGGTGCAATACTTTAGATAGTATAGAAACACTCTTAGACATAAGAGGTCAAATGTGCTATCTCATACTCTCTCCGTCCTAAAATAGTAGTCGTTTTAGCTCTCGGTTTTTATGTCTATATTCAAATGGATGATGATGAATTTATACATATATACAAAACACATACATCAAGTATTGCATTGCATGAATCCACTAATTCTCTAAAACAAATTTTATTTTGGGATAGAGGGAGTAGAATTTAATTATGGTAAGAAATTTTATGTTAACCAAATTCAGCCCACCTCTTGAACATCTTGAGCCTTCCAATTGCTACCAGGGTCTTTAGGATTCAGCTTTCGGACTCCCATGTTGAGGTAGACGATTTTCCTTTTTTTTTGAAAATTCGGAGGTATATCTTAAAGCTATAGACATTAGAGTTTTTGAGCTAATTTTAGGGCATGTTTGGAGTTTTAGAGCTAATTTAGGATATGTTTAGAAGCATCCAGTTTTTAATAAACTAGCTTATGGAAATTGAGGTGGTTTCATACATACCAGTTTATGACTCAGTTTATAAAAAATGGATTCTCAGTTTCTTAAAAACCAAGAAGATAACTTCTCCTAGCTAAAATATAAAACCAGTTTTTTAAAAATTGGCTTGATTCCAAACGGAACCTTAGTTGATGATAGGACGCACTACAACAAATGGAATGCAAAGCTCTTTGTGCGCTAATAGTAGCGACCAAATTCCCAGTGTATGAAGCACTGTTCCTCAGCAAGATCAGTGGCAGATTACCAGCTTCTGTCAGTCTAGTTTCGCTCCGCATTGTATTACCATTCAGTATACTGCCAACCAACTTGCAGATGTGAAGCTGGTGAAAGTTGAAATCCGATAGTGAAAGTTATAAGAATTATATGAATATATAACGTATTTCCATGAGAACATCCTCTACAGCTCTGAAAACGTCGCAGCATTTTTGTTTGTCAGGTTGGTGGCGGTCACTGCAGCAATCTGAGAATTCGCTGTGACCTGGTTTTGGTCAGAGCCGAAACAAATCCACCCTCGCCCAAGTTACAGCAAAATGCAGCAGGAGGATTAACGCTGAGGAAGGGTTACACACCGTAGAGAAGAGGCGAGAAAAGAAAAATTACAAGCAGACATCAACCTGAACTGACGGTATGCACAGGCAGCTAAGAACGCTATACACTGTCATTTGCAACGGCGGCTATACACTGTCACTGGCAAGTATCCGGAGAGTTCACTCGCGGCCGGTCTGCCAGCCGCAGCGATGCAATGGACCATTTCTCTGTCGTTAGCTTCCTCAAGATTGTGTGGGGCTGGGCGAGACACAGCAGAACCATTTCTTCTGCAAGTTGGAGGAGGGATCACAACGCATGCATGCATCAGTATGGATGAATACCGGGGGGCTAGCACGTACAGTACAGTACAGGAATATGTTAGCCGGAACGGCCGAGTCTACGAGACGGACGCCTACCGACGCGTTGGTCCTGGCGTTGTAGGAGGTCATCTTCTCGGCCCTGGAGTCCTTGCTGTCAGCCGACACCGACCTGTTGTTCCTGATGTGGCCTTGGGTCGGGGGAGCTTTCTTCTCGTCCCTGGCCTTGCTGAAGATGACCGTGAACCCGTCCGCGGACGCCGGGTTGTTCACGTCCCACTCGCCGAACTTGGGTAGAGCGCGGCCACCAGTGTCGTCCTTCACAAAAAAAAACCGTGCATGCCAGCTCGTTAGTGCAACAGATATTATTACCATGTGATATGTGAGTGTGCAATGCTACTCTTCCTCCTGGTTAGAGCGTCCAATTCGCCAGTGTCTCGCCGGGGAACCAATTTTTTTTTGCAGGGCTAAATTTTGCAGAAAAACCAGATAGCAGATGATCACGTCTTCACCACGATGTGCATGGTTTGCTAATGGATGGGATCGGCGGATCGCTCAGCAAATTAAAACTGAAGGGATCAGCAGGAACCACAGTTTGTTGATCATGACCTGCTTGCCAATTCGATTCTGTCCATGTTTATTTATTGATCGGTCGATGGCCTACGAATGAACAGACGTCGTTGTTAATAGTTATACCATCAGTTCTCTATTTTTTTTCTTCCAAACTGGTGGATGTATATGGATCCATATCATCGTAATCGACAACTAGATATACATCCCTGCATTTTAGGTGCCGATTTGCTAAAAAGAAAATCCCATGCCAATGGGATGCGACAAGCATGTTTTCGTCATGCGTGATGCATCGAAACAATCTCTAGCTAATTTCAAGCCAAGACCGACGAATAATGCAGGCATCATAAAAAGAAAAAGAAGAGAAAGGCAGCAAGCAGGAGATATGCTCTCACCGACATGGGTGCCGCAGCGTCCTTCAGCCGCTGGAGCCACAGAAAATTTTCGCCCTTGCTTGTGATCCGACGCGCTAGTGTTTCTGGGGCAAAATTTCCCCCGGGACTCCGGGACGAGATAGGAGAAGGATTGGCCACAACCACAAACAACAGGGAGGCAACGAATTCAGCAGCCTCTGATCCCACGCGATATCTTATATATCTATTAATGGCATGTTTTGCATGCAAAGGCTGCCTAAAATTGATCAGGTTTTAAAGGATGTTTCACATTTTTTTTAGTTCCTTTTGCAATTGTTTCGGCAAACCAGCGTGAGAGTGAGCTGTTCATCCAGCCACACCCCTGGTACTGGTAGGTACACCCTCTCGGGACGGGATGGATTCGGATCGGATACGAATGGAAACAGATCCGAATGTCACTATTTACCATATTTTAATCCGAATACGAATATTATCGGATACAAATACAAAACAGATAGTTCGAATTCGGATTTACATTCGGATACTTACTTGATTTGGAACATAGCATCATAACAAGTATTAATTTGTTTTATCGATGGATTTATAATTGATAAAAATCATATTACAAGCAAATTATGAACAATAGTACATATACATTATTTAGTTGAAACTTAGTTGAATATCATATTTTTAAATAAATTATTTAGACCTGGTATATTTATATTTTGGACTCTAAATATATTTTTTTGTATATTAAGTATATTTGTATATTGGACTCTAAAACTCCAATAATCTAATGTACTCAAAATTAGACTTTTTAATATTAATTAAAATTTATCATTGTATATCACTAGTAATGTAAGATTAACACAGTCATTTGTTTATGACATAAATATTTTTAACATTTTAAATGGTGTACTTCAGTTTTTAGTATATTATTTAATGTTTAAAATCACTTGTAATTAGTAATTAGTAATAAAAATAAGTTTAAATTGATTTTATTGAATACTTTTTCCTTTCGGATACGAATAGTATCGGATATTTCACGGTTTTGTCGAATGTTGTCGAATACGAATCTTAAACCGGATAGAGAAAAAACGAATTCGGATATGTCTATTTAACATCCATATTAAAATTGAATACGAATATGAATATCCATATTAGCACTTTATCCGAATACGAATAATTCGGATCTCCAGACCGAATCCATCCCTCTTAAGGCGTGAGGTGGGCCACCGGGTTGGCTGCCTCTAAATCTCTAAGTACTATATATAACCACCTGTACCACCTAGCTTAGCTCTATCGGTTGTTGGTGCCACTGTGTTGTTAAAGACAATGTTTGTTCCTCTTCTTTGAAACGATTTTGATGAATCTCGAAATGATACTGATTGGCCTGAAAACCTCGACGGTGTTGGCATCTTTTTTTTCTTTGGGAGAAGAGTGATGGATGCCTGGGTTAGCCTCCAAACATAAAGGCCATTGCTATGAAAGAGCTGCAAGAGAGAAAGCATTCTGTGCATCCCTTTCTAGCCGCTCACACTTATTGTTTTTTGGGGCACAACTGCTTTACCCATGTCATGCCTAGGAGGGCAAGATGACTCCTAACCACTTTCACCCCCTCCAGTCGAATGTAGACCTAGGTTCTTGGTCCTATCCATCACTGTCACTAACAAAACTCTCCTGACTCACACTCACTGGTCCTGCAAGAAATACTTCACAAGAACAACTGCCAATAAAATTCCCCCTGACTCGCTGCCAATTGTCATTGAACCTTGTGAGGCTTAGCACCAGTCCATACTCGTGAGTTTGACCCTGAGTTTAGCTCACACTAATCCAATAACCTATGACCTCACACACTGACACACTACACGATAGATAGATAGAAGGAGTATGTAAGCAATTATATACTAGGGATAAGTAAGCTCCAACAGAAGCAAAGCATGAGGAATACAAAAAGAGAATGAAGTGGCTTGTCTACCTTTGAACCAGGGAACAACCAGCAGTGGTAGGAAAAAGATGATGTCGCAGGGCCCAACAATGTCAGCTGCAAGTCCAAGGAGTGGAGGAAATGAGCTAAGAGCGAAGGAAACAACTTTGGGACATTCTATCAAACACCTAGAGTGCACAAACCTCGGCATGGAGAGAATCAATGAAGAAAGCTCGGCCGGGGTTAGACACAGCACAGCATGGAAGAAAGTAGTCACTAGAGAAGAAAACTCGTGGATAAGAAACGCCAGCAAGATTGGGAATGGCGCACGACGGTGATGGCAGGCACTGCGGCGGAGGCAGGGGTTGGTGGGTGGCTGGGTGCACGCGCGAACCGGAAGGGTGTGGCCATGGACGTGAAGGAGTGGCCAAGGTAAACGTTCGTCTGCAGTTACCTTCGGGGGCTGACGCGTGGAGCCAGCCCCACGTCAACCGGTCAGCTGTAGCGATGCCGTCGCGACGTCGCGTGGCCGATGATAGTGTGTAGCTTTCAAGTGCCGACACAGAGACTAGGGTTAGGTGTGAGGGTGCACGAAAAGGACTAAGCGGGTGTTTCTTCCTACCTTTTAAATTTTAGTGACTAATATTTAATCACTTTTAGTCCCTAAATTATTAAATGGTATAACTAAATGTGACATCTCAAATAAAATTATAGAGACTAAAGTTTGGTCTCTAAAATTTAAAAGGATCACTAAAAGAACCAAACACCTTAGAGCAAATCCATTAGTCTCTAAAATGTAACTCATTAAATTCAAGTTTAGGGAGTTTGTAAATAAGATTTAGGAGTGATCTCCAACAGTTCCTTGTATTTAAGTAGTAAATCAAATTTGATTTTTTTGCAGGCACAATGTTGACCAACGTATTAGTATTAATTTTACATTGCCTATTAAAATAGACTCAAAAGTTTTTTTACATCACAGCTTAAAACAGATTTTCAGTTCTATCCTTCAACAATTTTAATTGGACACAAAATTATATCTATTCTCTATTCTAGTCAAAGATGGAGAATAAAACTGAATACCTATATCGCATAACCTAGGCACATTCATTACATAAACAACCTAGGCACTAGAATCTGCCAAATGTTAAATATTGTGCAGAGCATATAGCTACCAATACATGATTAAATTAGCAACACTTCAACATAAAGCAAAAGTGAATGTCCATTGTCCAAAAACAACAAATTCAAAAGCTTTCGTGCATGTTTCTTTCGTTTTGAGATTTGCTAAAGGGTTGTCAAATGTAGGGACGGAATAGGGTTAAATGAGAAGTGACTAAATTTAGAAAGTTAATTTAGAGAGCTGCTGGAGAGGAGTTTTTGTGCAAACTATCTAAATTATTGATTTAGAGAACTATTGGAGTTACTCTTAAGTCATTTATACCACTATATAATCCACCACTTTAAACTTTGCAAAACTTATGCAACTAAATCACACTCATACTTATAACCTTCACTAAATCCACCAAACAAATTGCAAAAATAACTTAACACATCATTAAAATCAACAGTTCAGATCTTTAGATAACTCTCTCTCTCCCTTACTTAAATCTAATAGACAATATTATTTAGATCATCTTTCATCCCCCTCCAACGACCCTGTCTCCCCCTTCCATGTGTCCATGTCAACCCTCCCCCTCACTTGCGTTGCCGCCATCACCGTCAACCCCTCCTCTTGTGCCACCGTTGACCCCTCCCCTCCCCCTTTCGGGATCGTAGCGTTAACACAGGCTATATGCTAGTATTACTATAAAACATCAATCCTATTTTTCTCTCTCACGTCTCGCCTAACAATAACATAAGATAAGCCTTATCTCTGGCATGCATAATCAAACAACAACCACGAGCGCTTCCTTCTCCTCTTTTATGTTGCCATCGTATATTAATCTCCCAAATTTCCATCTCTTACTCGTCTTCGCCTCCCTAGCCCAGATTCTTCGCATCGCCATAGAGGACCTCGAACAAACCATCTTTATGCCCCCAACTCATCAATCACTGTCATCATTGCGCGTATATATATATATATATATATATATATATATATATATATATATATATATATATATATATATATATATATATATATATATATATATATATATATATATATATATATATATATATATATATATATATATATATATATATATATATATATATTCTTCCCCATGTCTCACCTAACGACAAAATAAGATAAGTTAGTGCCTCCAGCGATACTGTTGGCAAAGAATATGTGAGATATTGAGATCGATGATAATATATGTATTGTTCATTTTCAAATGGTTATTGTGCACTAATATTTTATCGAATATTTATGTGTCATCGCATCACATGACCATTTTATCGAATATTTCATGGGTCGATTCTTTATCACCCTGGCATGGTGAATCACCCACAACCACTCACAACATGAGTTGGATCACCCACAAACTTTACCAAGTCTTCACCAACCTTCACAAGTGCAACGTACATTTCCGATGCATTCCTAATTTCAACACTAGACATGTCGTATGAGGCTCCAATGTCTAGTTCCCAAACTAGCCATTGTGCAAAAGGTGCCCTGAACCGATGCTCACCGAACACACCTGGTGAGTACAAAACTAGAATGTGCACTTTAACATTCTCTATGATACTATGGGAAAGTGTCCTAGTCTGGTGCACCACTGGACATGTCCAATGAGTGCACAATAGCTCGTCCCAGCCACTCTGCAAGCGCAACCCCTGTTTGATGTGTGCTTGTCTGGTATACACTAGAAGCACTGTGCACGACCTATACTCCCACTAAAAACTCTATCACAATCATGTTCTCTCCTATAATCCTACGACATATTAGACGTGTCTGGTGCCACAACAACATAAACTCATCCAATTCAAATATACTTTGAGTGAGTTTGATTCCACTTGATCTTGAGTTTCTCCTAGCTACCTAGCACTAGTTCTCATAAGTGTGTAGTGCACCACATCCACTCGACTCAACTAGGTCAAGTTACTAATTCATGTCCCCTTTATAACATGGTCAAAAGGAAAAACATAGATCCTATCACTAATCTAAGTGTCACTGAACATCATTGACACTTAGAAGAACTAGACATCTCATAATCTTTGCAGCCATCCTTTAAAACTAAAAGGGAAACAGGGTCAAACCTTTTCCTAAATGATTTTGGTGGTTGAATTTCCCAACACAAATAATTGGACTAACTAGTTTGCTCTAGATTATATGCTCTACAGGTGCCAAAGGTTCATCTACAACTATTCTAAATCGACTGATTGGAATATCGTAGATTATTCCGGACAGGAGAAGCTTTTTGGAAAAACAGACTAAGCGCGGACCGTTCGGGCCTTTGCGGCGGACCGTCCGCGACACCTAAATGACCCTCGGACAGAACCAATGCAAAAACCCATGTCTACACTACGGACCGTCCAGAGGGAAAGCAAGCACCGTTCGAGACCACGCGCGGACCGTTCGGCCTCAGGCGCGGACCGTCCGGTAGGTAAGAAACCGAAAAACCCGAAGGTGACGGGTTCGGTAAAATGAATTATAGCGTCCTCGCAGACCGTCCGGGGTGCACGACCGGACCGTCCGCGACTGCCTTTATCTGACATCTGACGATGCATTAAATGCAATATAGCCGTTACTGCTGACCGTTGCGTTTTCAGCCGTTGATCTGCAGGGGCGGACCGTCCGGACCAGGGGCGCGGACCGTCCGCGGTCGGCAGAAAGGGGGCAACGGCTAGGAAGTGGTTGGTGGCTATAAATACAACCCCAACCACCTCCATTCATTACAACCAAGCATTCCAATCTTCAACATTCAATACAAGAGCTAGCAATCCATTCCAAGACACAATCAAAGCCTCCAATCTCTCCAAGTTCCACAATTAAGACAAGTGATCATTAGTGATTAGTGACTTGAGAGAGAGAGAGTAATCTGTGTGTTATTTGTCGCTCTTGTCGCTTGGCTTTTGCAATCGTGCTTTCTTCTTCCCCATTCTTATTCTCAAGACACTTGTAATCAACACAAGAGACACTAAGTTTGTAGTGGTCCTTGTGGGGTCTAAGTGACCCGTTTGATTAAGGAGAAAGCTCACTCGGTCTAAGTGACCGTGTGAGAGAGGGAAAGGGTTGAAAGAGACCCGGTCTTCGTGACCACCTCAACGGGGAGTAGGTTTGCAAGAACCGAACCTTGGTAAAACAAATCACCGTGTCATTCGCTTTATTTGCTTGTGATTTGTTTTCACCCTCTCTTTTGGACTCGACTTTATTTCTAACGCTAACCCTGGCTTGTAGTTGTGCTTAAAGTTTATAAATTTCAGATTTGCCTATTCACCCCCCTCTAGGCGACTTTCAAAAACCGATATTGAATATCATCAATCAAAGCATGAAAGTTGTGATTGCCCAAACAACCTATCGTTGTGGCCTCACTAAGTAATACCACTGCAAAAACACATTAGTCATAATAATTATGTTGTTATTAATCATCAAAACTAAATTAGAGTCATAAACGCATTCATAGCCTCACTGGATAGATTTTAAGTTGAAGATCTCAAAGAGGTTGGATTGGACTATATCAATCTTAAAATGGAAAATAAATATGCATAATATTGGACATTATTTTATGATCTATTGTGGCACTCGATGGATCATTCCGTGAGGTTGTAACTAAATTATGTGTCATCTCAAGTGACCAGGGCACGAAACTTTGAAAGGGAAATAGGGTTAACATTTTCCTACAATTAATTTTGGTGGTTGAATGCCCAACACAAATATATGGACTAACTAGTTTGCTCTACAATACATGTTCTACATGTGCAAAAAGGTTCAATACAAACCAATAAATATTCAAGTTAGGGATCAAATTCAAAGGAGCAAAGAAACTTGAGTGTGTTGTGGACTAGCGCACCGGAGAGTGTCCAGTGCACCATGTCCGTACGAAGATGAACCAGCCACTCTCGGGTTTTCACCAGGTGCTCTCCGCTATAATTCACCAGACTGTCCGGTGTGTCACCGGACTGTCCGGTGCACCAGCGAAGCAACGGCTAACTCGCGCAACGGCCGTCTCTATAAAGGCTACAGTGCGCTACAATGCGCTTCATAAGTCAGACAGAAGTCAGAGGCGCACCAGATAGTGAACAGGACCTGTCCGGTGTGGCACCAGACTGTCCGGTGTCGCATGAGGACAAAGTCTCCAACGGTCAACTGCTCTAGAACTCTAACGGTTGGGTGACATGGCGACGCACTGGACTGTCCGGTGCGCCATCGACAACAGCCTTCCCCAACGGCTTGTTGGTGGTTGAGGGCTATAAATACCCCCAACCACCACAACTCCAAGCATCCAAGTTTTCAGAAGTTCTCATTCAATACAAGAGCTAGTGCATTCAATCCTAGACACAAATCAAAAGATCAAAGCCTCTTCAAGTGCCAAAATTCACTCCAACCACCTAGTGACTTGAGAGAGTGTTTGTTCGTGTTCTTTGCGCTCTTGATGCTTGGATCACTTTATTCCTTCCTCATTCTTGTTCCAAAGAGACTTGTAATCAAAGCAAGAGACACCAAGTGTGTGGTGGTATTTGCGGGGTCTAAGTGACTCGTTTGATTAAGGAGAAAGCTCACTCGGTCTAAGTGACCGTTTGAGAGAGGGAAATGGTTGAAAGAGACCCGGTCTTTGTGACCACCTCAACGGGGACTAGGTTCTTTAGAACCAAACCTCGGTAAAACAAATCATTGTGTTCATCCGCTTGTTTTCCATTTGATTTGTTTTCCCCTCTCTCCCGGACTTGATTTAAGTTCTAACACTAACCCCGGCTTGTAGTGTGTGTTTAAAGTTGTAAATTTCAGATTATGCCTATTCACCCCCCTCTAGGCGACTTTCAATTGGTATCAAAGCTCGTTGCTTCATTAAGAGTCTAACAACTCGAAGTGATGTCGGGAGAACACGCCAAGAGGGAGATTGTGACCGGCGACAAGCCCGCAAGCTCGGGGAGAACCCTCTCAAGGGAGTCCGGCCACAAGCACAAGGAGGAATCCTCTTCCTCCAACAAGACACTTCGAAAGGGTGACAAGAAGAAGAAGATGAAGAAGGTGGTCTGCTACGAGACCGACTCTTCGTCACCCTCCACTTCATCAAGCTCCGACTTGTCCGTCGCTTCTAAGCGCCATGAGCGCAAGAAGTATAGTAAGATGCCACTTCGTTATCCCCGTATTTCAAAGCGCGCTCCTTTACTTTCCATTCCCTTAGGCAAGCCACCATATTTTGATGGTGAAGTTTATTGTATGTGGAGTGATAAAATGAGGCATCATCTAACCTCACTCCACGCAAGCATTTGGGATATTATTGAGTTCGGAGCATAGGTACCTAAGGAAGGGGACGAGGGCTACGACTCGGACGAAGTCGCCCAAATTAGGCACTTTAACTCCCAAGCCACAACTATACTCCTCGCCTCCTTATGTTGAGAGGAGTATAATAAGGTGCAAGGGTTAAAAAGTGCCAAAGGAATTTGGGACGTCCTCAAGACGGCGCACGAAGGAGACGAGGTGACCAAGATCACTAAGCGTGAAATGATCAAGGGAGAACTTGATCGATTCGTCCTCAACAAGGGAGAGGAGCCACAAGCGATGTACAACTGGCTCAAGACCTTGGTCAACCAAGTGCGCAACCTCGGGAGCACCAAGTGGGATGACCATGAAATGGTCAAGGTTATTCTTAGATCACTTGTTTTTCGTAATCCCACTCAAGTGCAACTAATCCGTGGAGACCCTAGATATAAACAGATGTCTCCCGAGGAGGTAATTGGCAAGTTTATGAGCTTTGAACTTATGATCAAAGACTCCAAACATATTGTCAACTTGGAGCAAGGCACCACCTCTACACCCGAGGTGCAACCCGTTGCATTCAAAGCGACGGAAGAGAAGAAAGAGGAGTCTACATCAAGTAGGCTTCCCATCGACGCCTCCAAGCTCGACAATGAGGAAATGGCGCTCATCATCAAGAGCTTCTGCCAAATCCTCAAGCAAAGGAGGGGAAAGGACTACAAACCCTGCTCTAAAAGGGTGTGCTACAAATGTGGTAAGCCCGGTCATTTTATTGCTAAATGTCCAATGTCTAGTGATAGTGACAGGGGCGAGGACAAGAAGGGGAAGAAGAAGGAAAAGAAGAGGTATTACAAGAAGGGCGGCGATGCCCACGTGTGTCGGGAATGGGACACCGACGAGAGCTCCACCGACTCCTCCTCCGACGAGGATGCCGCCAACATCACCGTCAACAAGGGCCTCCTCTTCCCCAACGTCGGCCACAAATGTTTCATGGCCAAGGACGAAAAAAAGAAAAAGGTACAATCTAGAACCACCCCCAAGTATACAACATCTAGTGATGAGGGTAGTTCTAGTGAAGACGAAGATGAATTACTTACCCTTTTTGCCAACCTTAACATGCAACAAAAGGAAAAATTGAATGAATTGATAGGAGCCATTCATGAGAAGGATGAACTCTTGGACAGCCAAGATGAATTCCTTATTAAAGAAAATAAAAAACATGTTAAAGTGAAAAATGCTTATGCTCAGGAAATAAAGAAATGTGAAAACATGACTAAAGAGCTTAGCATTTGCCATGATTTAATTACCAGTCTTAGAAATGAAAATGCTAGTTTAAATGCTAAGATTGATAATTTGAATGAATCAATTTCTAGCCTTAGAACTGAAAATGCTAGTTTAATTTAAGGGTAGAGAGTTAAATGTTTGCAATGATTCTATTTCCTGTTTTAGAGATGAGAATGCCATATTACATGCTAAGATAGAAGAATTAAATGTTTGCAAACCCTCTACATCTACTATCGAACATGTTTCTATTTGTACTAGATATAGAGATGTTAATGTTGATGCTATAAATGATCACCTTGCTCTAATTAAACAACAAAATGATCATATATCTCAATTAACTACTAAAATCAATGAGCATGGAATTGAAAATGAAAAGTTTAAATTTGCTAAAAGCATGCTCTATAATGGGAGACGCCCTGACATTAAGGATGGCATTGGTTTCCAACAAGGGAGCAATGTCAAGCTTAATGCCCCTAAAAGATTGTCTAATTTTGTAAAGGGCAAGGCTCCCATGGTTCAGGATAATGAGGGCTACATTTTATATCCTGCTAATTATCCTGAGCACAAAATTAGAAAAATTCATGCTAGAAAACCTCACACTATTTCTCATCATGCATTTATGTATAAAAATGAGGCTTCTAGCTCTAGGCATTATACACATGTTAAAATGCGTAAAAAGAAAACTCCTACTGCATCAAATGAGCATAATATTTCATTTAATACTTTTGATGCATCTTATGTTTTAACTAACAAATCAGGTAAAATAGTTGCCAAATATGTTGGGGCAAACATAAGAGCCCAAAGACTTGTGTTTGGGTACCCAAGGTGCTTGTTTCTAACGTCAAAGGACCCAAGACTGTTTGGGTACCTAAGAACATGGCCTAAATTGTTTTGTAGGTTTATGCATCTGGGGGTTCAAGTTGGATAATTTATAGCGGATGCACAAACCACATGACAGGGGAGAAGAGAATGTTCTCCTATGAGAAAAATTAAGGTCCCTGTTGGGGACTTGTTCTCAAATGCTATGAGTCAAGAACAAGGCAACATAGAAAATGTTAATCGGTAAAATCCTTCGTCCTTCGAAGCATTATTCCCCTTAGGATATAATGGTCTTCGGACGAAGGTTATGAAGGGCGTACCTTCATAAATACATTATACGATGACGAAGGATGAATCGTAAGGAATATAAAGGACAACATAAACAATTATATAATATTATCATGTATAAACAGAAATAACGTTGGATTACAAATGTACCTTCAACTTGAAGGGGATGAAAGTACAAGCGTGACGCAAAAGCGAATGCCAAATCAGCGTGAACAGTACGGGGGTACTGTTCACCTATTTATAGGCACAGCACACAGCCTATACAAAATTACATTTATGCCCTTTACATTTGATAATAATTCTATAGTAATCTATTGAGGTCTGAATAGCCTTTTCATCTTTAAGTCGGTTCCCTTTTCTGCTATCATGCCGAAGCTCTCCTGCTCACAGCTTCGGCGCTATGTCAACCTTCGTATTATTCTGATCTGCTGCGATTCCGACTTTAGTCCGAAGATACCTGTTCACACATTATACTCCAGAAATACTGTTAAATCCTGTTTTTGAGGACCTTCGTATGCCGAAGGCCCCCAACAGTAGCCCCTCGCAATATTAATTTGTTTAAAATAATAAATTTAGATTGCGACATGGACGAAGACTTTACGCCGAAGGTCCGAAAAAACACCTTCCCTTTGCTAGAATAGCAACATTCACTGACAAGCGGGGCCTTTCAATTTCCAACGCACTGGACGTATAAATACGGTCATACCGCAAACTCATTTGGCACGCTCTCTTGCCATCTGCTCCTGCTCACTCGATTTTTAGCTTTTGTGCACTGAGATTTACTGAGCTTTTAGTTTTGAAGCTTCGGATTTGAAAACAGTTTTTTAGTGTTTCCGAAGATGTCTGAAGATAAGAAGGCTACTGCTGAGATGAAGCTGAGTCTCGACGAAGAGAAGAACTTGGGATTTCTTATAGCGATGTCGAAGACCAATACAGAAAAAATCACTAAGGAGATTCTGGAAGGTTTGTCTGAAGACACTGGTGACAGCGACAGTTATGATGTGGACAGTGGTGGTGAAAACTCCGAAGATCGCCCTTGGCGACCAAGCCATGCGGTTTTCAGCAAATCAACTATCAAAGAAAATCATCTTGTCAACATGAGGGGAAGGTATTTCCGGGATCTATCCATTGTGAGGGCCGACGAAGGGGAAAGGACTTGTCCACACCCTGAAGAGAATGAAGTCGTAGTGTACCGAAGCTTTTTAAAAGCTGGACTACGATTTCCCCTGAGCGAGTTTGTCGTGGAGGTGCTGAAAATATTCGAAGTCTATCTTCGCCAACTTACCCCCGAGGCGATCATAAGACTGAATATCTTCGTGTGGGCCGTGAGAAGCCAAGGTCTAAAGCCTGATGCAAAAAGTTTCTGCAATATACACGAATTATCATACGAGACAAAACCTTGGGGTAAGGAACAGTATCACAATAATTTTGGCTGCTACAGTTTCGTTTCTCGGTCCGGGTCAAGCTGTCCCGTGCCAACCTTTCGGAAGAGATGGCCCGGCGACTGGATGACAGAATGGTTTTATGTGAGGAATGACCTGTCAGTACGAGAAGATATCAAAGGTATAATTATGCGCCCCATTTGGCAAAGCTTCGGCCTTCGGAGGCCGAAGGTTGAAATGAATGAAGCTGCCGAAGAATGCCAGAGAGCCTTCGGCGTTATCTGTTCTTTTATTGGAACAAGAGATTTAGTACAAGAGCATATTGCCTTCAGGGTATGGCCGCTTGCGGAGAAATGGGAAATGCCGCAAGAAACCATAAAAGAGGCCGACGAAAGTGGACTCATCAGGTTGAAGTACACTTTTAAGTTTGGAGATAAATTCGTTGAGCCAGATGATGACTGGTTAAAAAGCATTGAAAATTTAAGCGATGAACTGCTTGGGGCTTATTCGAAGGCCGAAGATACTGCACTGTCAGCAGCCTTCGGAGGCCGAAAAAAGAAGAGGCTGAATCGGGTGTTTGATGCAATCGGGTTCGTCTACCCTGACTATCGTTATCCCATTCGAGGGCAAAAAAGAAAAAACACAACCTTTGCGAAAGAAGAAGCTGCAACTGCTCCTAGCGAGCCAGAACCGAAAAGAAAGAGGATAAAGGTCCTCACACATCGGCCGCGCTATATTGAACCAGCTTCGGTGCCTGAGTTTACCGGGGAAACCTCTTCGGCCATCGAAGCTGAAAAACCAACCGAGCCAACCTTGCTGCCAGAAGTCGCAGAAACGGCCGAAGCGCCAACGAGGATAGAATTGGAAGAACCGAAGATTTTGTTACCAGAAACGAAAGAGAAGGCCGAAGCGCCGTCCACAGAAAAAATGGAAGAAGTGAAAGAAGCAACTGAGGGATCAAAAACATCAAAAGTTTTGAGTCCTGCAGCAAATATTGAATCAATAAAAAACCAAAAGGGCCCAGCAGTGACCCCAAAAAGGAAAAGAATGGTCACTGTGCTAGATGTTCTGGAGACAATTGAGTCTTCGAACACAACTCCGAAGAAAACTGCTGAAACATCCATAACAGAAACTAAAGTCTTCGATGCCGAAGCTCCAAGGCAACAGGCTGAGACCGAAACTGGGCCTTCAAAGCCCACGAAAGAAGAAAAAATGTCAGAGCCAATTCCTGTTGAAGAAATCAGTGCTGTTGCCCCCGAAGCATCCCCTGCGGTCCCTGAATATATTGTTCGACATGCTTCGGGAAAAAAGTTGTCTGAAAAAGAAAAACAAGAAGCCCAGTTTTATGCCCAGAAACTAAAATATCAAAAGGGGGCGTTGATATTCAACGGCAGCGGAGAAGAAGACTTCTTGTACTGTCTCCCGGACAGCAAGGAGATTTCTGTCTGCCGGGAGATGAGCAAGAGCTTCGGATTCCCAACTCTAGAAGACGGACTCTCGGTGCTGTCGAAAGACGAGTTGGCCGACAGCTTGGCGTACAATAGTTTAAAGGTACAAAATTTGAGACCTTCATATTTTTGTTGAAATCAAAATTTTCTGTTTGCTTAAATGTGCTGACGCACACACATTTGTCTCTACAGGGCCTTATACTTAGCAATGCCCTCAGGGCCCAAAAAGATGCCGAGGACAAAGGATGCGCTATAGCCCTGAGCAACCTTCGTTCCGAAGTAATCGAGCTGAGGAACGAAGGTCTCGAAAAAGATAAAATATTACACTCATTGATAAATAAGATAAAAGAAGACGAAGCTACTTTCAAAAGTCAAGATGAAGCTCAGAAACTTGAAATCGAGGATCTTCGAAGACAATTGGCCAGAGCCAAAGAGGAACGTATGCTTGAAGAAACGAGACGAGAAATAAGCGACCAATGGGCAAATCATTTAGAGGGAACTGTTGAAGAGCTTCGCTCATCCAAGAAGAGATGTTATAACAAATCTATGGATTGTGTTAAGAAGTTGAAAACTAGCTTCGCCAGTGTTGGCGCATTTTCAAGTGAAGAAAACTTTACGAGAGGCAACCCCGAAGGCCCCATTGAATGGATTAGCCACGAAGCTGAGGCCTTCGAAGAAATTTTAAACAGCCGCGGAGATATATGTGCTTTTTCGGGTGCCAGGGGAATTGCCACCATTCTGGAGAAAAAGGGCTGTGAGCATGTAAAGATTTTGGCGCAATCCGAAGCCACCCTGCTCTCCAAAGATACGAAGGATCCTTCAGCCGAAGCTAGCATGGTTGGTGGAAAATTTTTCACCGATATCTGGGACAACGGTGGCCGAGAAATGGCACAAGAAATTATCCAAAGAAGCGAAAAAGGGATCCACGAAGCTAGAAAAATAGCAGAAGCTGCTGAGAAAAGCGCAGGGTCCGAAGGACAGATAGGTATTAACTAATGGTTTTTATTGTGTTGTAACTTTTGATTTTAAACTTCGCTCGCAATCTGTAATAGCAATGTAGTCGTATCCTGTCCTCCCTCAGATCCTACTGAAGCGTCTTCGGGCCCTCAGCCTAAAGATGACGATGAAATTAAAAAGATGGCTGAAGATATCATGGATCAAGTTGTCGATCGACTTCTGAACGAAGCTGCAGAAGTAGTTTTGAGAGAAGATTAAGCATTATTGTAAAAACTTCTGAAATGTAATATGTGTAACATTTTGTAACCCTGAATGTAATATACCTGTTTTTACTGCTCAATTCTTTACGATGCATGAAATTTTACTTACGTACCGTTTTTGAGTCTTTGACGAAAAAACACCTTCCCTTCTTTTCATGCTTCATGAAGAAGAATTTCTATTTGTCACAACAATATCCATAGTATTCTGATGAATAACATCCAAGCTTCGTGAAAATATTTTGCGAAGTTGCACTTCCGAAGATCAATAGTGTATTTCTTTGTAACTTGGCATGATTTTCCCCCTTTTTCGAAACATTCTTCGAAGGTTGATATTATGGCCCCCTTTTGTGCTATATGCAGCATGATGTATGATGCTTATGTTATGCGAAATGATGCGATGATGTTATGTTATGCAAAATGATGTTTATTCCGAAGATACAGGCACATCCTGCGATAAATCACATAATCTTTTTGAATCAGTATTGACTTTTTGCTATAAGCCTCCCTTAGGAGCTTCTTCGCCTTTTACTTCAGCGGAATCAGCGTTTATTTTTCGCTGTAAGCCTCCCTTAGGAGCTTCTTCGCCTTTTACTTTCAGCGGTATTCGCGTTGACTTTTCGCGCTTCGCCTTTTACTTAGGCGGTATCAGCGTTGACTTTTCGCTGTATGCTCTGCATTCCTTTTGGAACGACTTTGGAGCAGAAAACTTACACTGCGCTCCCTTTGGAACGGCTTTTTGTGACTTTGGCAAACTTACTCTGCGTTCCTTAGAACGACTTTTTGTTACTTCGAAGAATTATCAACGATTTGAAGGTTCTCTTTGTTATCACAAATCTTTAAACTTCAACAACTTAGGCCTGTGAAGAAAATATATTTTCCTTGTGGCAAACAACGAAACTATTTACATGAAATCTAAACAATGTTCTTTATTACACAGAAAATAAGACTGAATAAGAAAGACTGCTATTAAGGTAGGATATTTGTCAATAGATGTGCTTTGACTCTGGCACAGTGCTGTTGACTGTACGAGCTTCGGACTGCTCTCTGAAGTCCCTTTGGTGTGGAGCATACTGGCTCCCTTCTGGCTGCTGGCCTTGTTACAGCGGAGGTGGAGGCGGAGGCTGTTGCCAGGAAGCTTGGGGTTGACTCGCCGAAGCAACAGAAACTGCAGGGTGGTTGCCCACATATTCTGGGATGTAAGGCGAATGATACGAAGCAGTATGCATGACCTGCTTCGGCTGAGCTTGTTGTGCTGCGGCTTCGGCTATTTCCTTTTGCTTTTGGATGGTAACATGGCACATCCTGGTGGTATGGCCTTTGTTCTCACCGCAAAACAAGCAAAAGATTCTTCTTGGTTGATCTCCGAATCCTCCGCCGAAGCCCCTGGCGCCTCTGCCTCTTGGGGCTGGTGGTCGGAAGGAGCCTTGCTGTTGCCCCGAAGCCTGTGAGGAACACTGTGGCCTTTGCTGTTGGCTCCCTCGATCATCATTTTGGGTAGAGTTATGAATTGATCTAACATGCCTCGGATAGAACCTTCCTCCGAAGCCCCTGGTTATTTCAGAAAACCTGAAAGCCTCCTCCCTTCTTTGGCGGAAATCATTATCGGCCCGAATGTACTCGTCCATCTTCTGGAGCAGCTTCTCCAAAGTTTGAGGAGGCTTCCTAGCGAAGTACTGAGCTGACGGTCCTGGCCGAAGCCCCTTGATCATGGCCTCAATGACAATTTCATTGGGCACCGTTGGTGCCTGTGCCCTCAAACGCAAGAACCTCCGGACGTACGCCTGAAGGTATTCTTCGTGATCCTGGGTGCACTAGAATAGAGCTTGAGCAGTGACCGGCTTCGTCTGAAACCCTTGAAAGCTAGTTAACAACAAGTCCTTCAGCTTCTGCCATGAAGTAATCGTTCCTGGTCGAAGGGAGGAACACCAGGTTTGAGCAACACTCCTGACAGCCATAACAAAAGATTTGGCCATGACTGCAGCATTGCCACCATACGAAGATACTGTTGCTTCGTAGCTCATCAAAAACTGCTTCGGGTCTGAGTTGCCATCGAATATGGGAAGCTGAGGCGGCTTGTAGGACGGAGGCCAAGGTGTAGCCTGCAGCTCAGCGGACAGAGGAGAAGCATCATCGAAAACAAAATTCCCATGATGGAAATTATCATACCAGTCATCTTCGTTGAGGAAACCCTCCTGATGAAGGTCTTGGTGTTGAGGCCTTCGGTGCTGCTCATCCTGAGCAAGATGACGAACTTCTTTAGAGGCTTCGTCTATCTGCCTTTGCAGTTCAGCTAGCCTGTCCATCTTTTCTTTCTTCCTCTGCACCTGTTGATGAAGCATCTCCATGTCTCTGATTTCTTGATCTATCTCGTCCTCTGGTGGTGTCGGGCTGACAGCCTTCCTTTTCTGGCTTCGGGCCTCCCGAAGGGAGACTGTCTCCTGATTGTGGTCCAGCGGTTGCAGAGCTGCAGTCCCAGTCGCTGAAGCTTTCTTCGGTGCCATAGCGAAGGTTTATGATCGCCGAAGGTGTTCAAAAAACTCAAAGAGTGGAAGTGAGTTCACCGGAGGTGGGCGCCAATGTTGGGGACTTGTTCTCAAATGCTATGAGTCAAGAACAAGGCAACATAGAAAATGTTAATCGGTAAAATCCTTCGTCCTTCGAAGCATTATTCCCCTTAGGATATAATGGTCTTCGGACGAAGGTTATGAAGGGTGTACCTTCATAAATACATTATACGATGACGAAGGATGAATCGTAAGGAATATAAAGGACAACATAAACAATTATATAATATTATCATGTATAAACAGAAATAACGTTGGATTACAAATGTACCTTCAACTTGAAGGGGATGAAAGTACAAGTGTGACGCAAAAGCGAATGCCAAATCAGCGTGAACAATACGGGGGTACTGTTCACCTATTTATAGGCACAGCACACAGCCTATACAAAATTACATTTATGCCCTTTACATTTGATAATAATTCTATAGTAATCTATTGAGGTCTGAATAGCCTTTTCATCTTTAAGTCGGTTCCCTTTTCTGCTATCATGCCGAAGCTCTCCTGCTCACAGCTTCGGCGCTATGTCAACCTTCGTATTATTCTGATCTGCTGCGATTCCGACTTTAGTCCGAAGATACCTGTTCACACATTATACTCCAGAAATACTGTTAAATCCTGTTTTTGAGGACCTTCGTATGCCGAAGGCCCCCAACAGTCCCCAAAGAGCTATCACATTCGGGGATGGAAATCAAGGTTTGGTCAAATGTTTGGGTAAAATTGCTATATCACCTGACCATTCTATTTCCAATGTTTTTCTTGTAGATTCTTTAGATTACAATTTTATTTCTGTTTCACAATTATGCAAAATGGGCTACAACTGTCTTTTTACAGATATAGGTGTTACTGTCTTTAGAAGAAGTGACGATTCAATAGCATTTAAGGGAGAGTTAGAGGGTCAGCTATATTTAGTTGATTTTAATGAAAACATAGCTGAACTCAACACTTGTTTAATTGCTAAGACTAATATGGGTTGGCTCTAGCATCATCGACTAGACCATGTTGGAATGAAGAATCTTCACAAACTTCTAAAGGGAGAACACATTTTGGGACTAACAAATGTTCATTTTGAGAAAGACAGGGTTTGTAGCGCATGTCAAGCAGCGAAGCAAGTTAGCGCCCATCATCCACACAAGAACATCATGACAACTGGCAGGCCGCTCGAGTTACTCCATATGGATTTATTCGGCCCGATAACTTATATAAGCATCGACGGGAGTAAGTACTACCTTGTTATTGTGGATGATTATTCTCGCTTTACTTGGGTATTCTTTTTGCAGGAAAAATCACAAACCTAAGAGACTTTAAAGGGATTCTTGAGATGGGCTCAAAATGAGTTCGGATTGAGAATCAAAAAGATTAGAAGCGATAATAGGATGGATTTCAAGAACTCACACATCGAAGGCTTTCTTGAGGAAGAGGGCATCAAGCATGAGTTCTCTTATCCCTACACACCTCAACAAAATGGTATAGTGGAGAGGAAGAATAGAACTCTACTGGACATGGCAAGGACCATGCTTGATGAGTACAAGACACCGGACCGATTTTGGGCTGAGGCGATTAACACCGCCTGCTACTCCATCAATCGGTTATATCTTCACCAAATCCTCAAGAAGACATCATACGAACTCCTCACCGGTAAAAAGCCCAATGTTTCATATTTTAGAGTCTTTAGAAGCAAATGTTTTATTCTTGTTAAAAGAGGTAGAAAATCTAAATTTACTCCTAAGGCTGTAGAAGGCTTTTTACTAGGATATGGCTCAAACACAAGGGCATATAGAGTGTTCAACAAATCCACTGGATTAGTTGAGGTCTCTTGTGACATTGTGTTTGATGAGACTAACGGCTCCCAAGTGGAGCAAGTTGATCTTGATGAGCTAGATGATGAAGAGGCTCCAAGCGTTGTGCTAAGGAACATGTCCATTGGGGATGTGTGTCCCAAGGAATCTGAAGAGCCTCCACAAGCACAAGATCAACCGTCATCTTTCAACCAAGCATCTCCACCAACTGAAGATGAGGAACGAGCTCAAAATGATGAAGATGAAGATCAAGAGGATGAGCCACCTCAAGAGGAGGACAATGATCAAGGGGGAGACGAAGAAAATGAAGACAAGGAAGATGATCAAGAAATTCAGGGTCAAAGACCGCCACACCCAAGAGTCCACCAAGCAATTCAACGAGATCACCCTGTCAACTCCATCCTTGGTGATATCCATAAGGGGGTAACCACTAGATCTTGAGTTGCTCATTTTTGTGAACATTACTCTTTTGTGTCCTCTATTGAGCCATACAGAATTGAGGATGCATTAAGAGATCCGGATTGGGTGCTGCAATGCAAGAGGAACTCAACAACTTCACAAGGAATGAGGTATGGCATTAAGTTCCACGTCCTAACCAAAATATTGTAGGTACCAAGTGGGTATTCCGCAACAAGCAAGATTAGCATGGTGTGGTGACAAGGAACAAAGCCAAACTTGTGGCCAAAGGTTATTCATAAGTCGAAGGTTTGGATTTCGATGAAACCTATGCACCCGTAGCTAGGCTTGAGTCAATTTGAATATTACTTGCCTATGCTACTTACCATGGCTTTAAGCTCTATCAAATGGACGTGAAAAGTGCCTTTCTCAATGGACCTATCAAGGAAGAGGTCTATGTTGAGCAACCTCCCGGCTTTGAAGATAGTGAGTACCCTAACCATGTTTACAAACTCTCAAAGGCATTTTATGGGCTGAAGCAAGCCCCAAGAGCATGGTATGAATGCCTAAGTGAAAGGGAAATGTGCCTTTGGGTCATTTCCATAATGTTTTGGTGATTAAATGTCCAACACATTTGATTAAGTTCTTATGTGCCAAATAAAGTGAGAAGTACAAATCAAGGCACAAGGTATGGTTCTAGACTTAGTACATTGTTTCTTGAACGCTAATGTGTTTGTCTAAGTGCTAGAAACAGTGACAAAAGAAAGAGAAAAGAAATGGAAAGGACTTGGCTCTGTGCAGCCAAACTTCAGCTCAGTCTGGCACACCGGACAGTGTCCGGTGCGCCAGGCTGGTCTTCAGTGAAAGTGCTGCTCTCGGGAATCAATGGCGGTGTACGGCTATAATTCACCGGACTGTCCGGTGGTGCACCGGACTGTCCGGTGAGTCATCCGCGCGAACTCATCGCTCTCGGGAATGAAGAAAGGCGACATGGCTAAAATGCACCGGACTGTCCGGCGGTGCACCGGACTGTCCGGTGAGCCAACGGTCGCCAGCACCAACGATCGGCCACGCAATCTTCGCGCGACACGTGGTCGCGCCAACGGTCGGTTGGGCACACCGGACTGTCCGGTGCGCCAACCGATCCCGAGGACCAACGGTCGGCTGCTCTCCGTATGGAAAGAAATCGAGCGCCGGACATGAACGCTAGCTGTCCGGTGGTGCACCGGACTGTCCGGTGCACCACCCGACAGAAGGCAAGTTTGGCCTTCCAAGTTGACCTCCAACGGCTCCTAGCTGCCTTGGGGCTATAAAAGGCACCCCTAGGCGTATAGAGGAGTTATCCAAGCATTCTTTAAGTATTCAAATGCATCCAGACTTCACTCTCGCGCATTCGCTTCATTGTGTTAGTGATTTGAGCTCCATTTGAGTTGCGAACTCCGTGTGTTGTGTTTTGAGCTCAAGTCATGACTTGTGTGCGTGGTTGTGCTGCGGATTTTGTGTGTGTTGCTCTTCCCGACCTTACTCTGTGCCTTCTTTGTGATCTCTATTGTAAGGGCGAGAGACTCCAAGTTGTGGAGATTCCTCGCAAACGGGAAAATACACTAAAGGAAAAGACTGTGGTATTCAAGTTGATCCTCGAATCACTTGAAAGGGGTTGAGTGCAACCCTCATCCATTGGGATGCCACAACGTGGAAGTAGGCAAGTGTTACTTGGCCGAACCACGGGATAAAATCGCGTGTCTCTTGTGATTGCTTCCTCTATGATTGCTTTGTCCACAAGAACTCGCCTCAAAACTACTTAGTCGCACTAACACTTCTATAACTAAGTTTTGTGGCTATTTAGTGTTTGATTTTACAGGATCACCTATTCACCCCCTCTAGGTGCTCTCAATTGGTATCAGAGTCGTACTCTTCATCTAAGGGACTAACCGCCCGAAGAGATGGATCCTAAGGGAAAGGGGATGGTGATCAACGACAAGGAGGAGTCCCTCTTCAATGAGCCAAGGGACGACAAGCCCACGGACTCTGGATCGAGTCACAAGAAGAGGGACGTGAAGAAGAAGAGGCGCATCAAGAAGATCATTTACTACGACAGTGATGCCTCCTCTTCTTCACCAAGAGACGATGACGATGACTCTTCGTCGAAAAAGAGAACGGTTAATCAAAACTACTCTTTTGACTATTCTCGCATGCCGTACAATTCAAATGCACATCTACTTTGACTTCCCCTTGGGAAACCTCCACACTTTGATGGAGAGGACTATTCGTTTTGGAGTCATAAAATGCGTAGTCATTTATTCTCTCTCCATCCTAGCATTTGGGAAATTGTAGAGAATGGGATGCACTTTGATAGTACAGATAACCCTGTGATAATTAATGAATAGATTCATAAAAATGCCCAAGCTACTACTGTCTTGCTAGCTTCACTTTGCATTGATGAATATAATAAGGTGAGTGGCTTGGACAATGCCAAGCAAATCTGGGACACTCTCAAGATATCTCATGAGAGAAACGACACCACCATGATTACCAAAATGGAGCTGGTAGAAGGCGATCTGGGGAGATTTGCTATGATCAGGGGAGAGGAGCCAACTCAGACTTACAACAGGCTCAAGACCCTGGTCAACAAGATCCGAATCTATGGAAGCACAAGATGGATGGATCATGATGTCGTCCGACTCATGCTAAGGTCATTTACTGTAATTTACCCCCATCTTGTCAATCTTATCCGTGAAAACCCCAGGTACACCAAGATGACGCCCAAGGAGATCCTTGGAAAATTCGTAAGCGGGCGCATGATGGTGAAGGAAGCTCGATATGTGGATGACGCCTTGAACGGTCCACTACCCATCTACGAGCCGCAGCCCGTTGCTCTCAAAGCAACAAGCAGCAAGGTAGCTCAAGTGGAGGCTACCAGACTCAATGAAGATGAGATGGCGCTTATCATCAAGCGCTTCAAGACCGCACTTAAAGGGCGCAAGGAGTACCCCAACAGAAATAAAACAAAGGGAAAATGCTCCTGCTTCAAATGTGGTAAGACTGGTCACTTTATTGCAAATTGTCCCGATAATGATAGTGACTAGGGACAAGAAAAGAGCGGGAAGAAGGAGAAAAAGAAGAACTACAGGAAGGCAAAGGGCGAGGCACACCTTGGAAAGGAATGGGACTCGGACTGCTCCTCTTCCGACTCCGACGACGAAGGACTTGCAGCCTCGGCCTTCAACAAATCCTCACTCTTCTCAAACGAACGCCATACATGTCTTATGGCCAAGGAGAAAAAGGTACGTGTTCGGGACACACCCAAGTACACTTCATCTAGTGATGAAGAATCCTCCGATGATGAAGTAGATTATTCTAGTTTATTTAAAGGTTTAGATAGAGCCAAAGTAGAGAAAATTAATGAATTGATTGATGCTCTAAATGAAAAGGATAGATTGCTAGAGAAGCAAGAAGATATTTTGTATGAAGAGCATGACAAATTTATTAGTGTTCAAAAATCTCTTGCTCTAGAAATTAAAAGAAATGAAATGCTATCCTCTGAGTTGTCTGCTTGCCATGAATCTGTCTCTAGTTTAAGAAGTTTAAATGATGAATTAAATGCTAAGCTAGAGGAATTTAATAAATCTAGTTCATGTGTAGAGCATGTTGTTATTTGTATAGATGTAAGGATTTTGATGTTGATGTCTATGATGAACATCGTGTTTCTATTACTAAATTGAATGATGAGGTGGCAAGTCTTAATGCTCAACTTAAGACTTTGAGAGCACCTAGAGGGGGGTGAATAGGTGATCCTGTAAAATTCAACAACTAATAGCCACAAAACTTGGTTAAGTGTTAGACTGATAAAACCAAGTGGCTATAGATCAAGCTCTTGTGAGTCACAATAATCACACAGAAAAGCAATCACAAGAGGCACGCGAGTTATTCCGTGGTTCGGCCAAGTATAACACTTGCGTACTTTCATGTTGTGGCATCCCAATGGACGAGGGTTGCACTCAACCCCTTTCAAGTGATCCAATGATCAACTTGAATACCACTGTGTTCTTCTTTCTTATACTTTCTCCCGTTTGCGAGGAATCTCCACAACTTGGAGCCTCTCGCCCTTACAATTGATGATCATAAAGAAGCATGGAAGTAAGGGAGGGAAGAGCAACACACACAAGACTCAAAACCAGAGCACAATCATGCACACAGGCCACAACTTGAGCTCAAAACACAACTCAAGGAGTTCTCTACTCAATTGGAGCTCAAGTCACTATCTCAAAGAATCGAATGCGCGAGAATGGAGTCTTGGCGCTTAGGAATGATCAAAGAATGCTTGGGTTTCTCCTCCATGCGCCTAGGGGTCCCTTTTATAGCCCCAAGGCAGCTAGGAGCCGTTGGAGGCATTCATGGAAGGCTAATCTTGCCTTCTGTCGGGTGGCGCACCGGACAGTCTGGTGTGCCACCGGACAACTACTGTTCATGTCCGATGCGCGATTTCCTTCCATTCCTGGCGCAATCGACCGTTGCAACTTTGGGCTGGTTGGCGCACCCGACACTGTCTGGTGCACACCGGACAGTCCGGTGCCTCTAGCCGATCGTTGGCGCGGACCACGCGTCGCGCGCGGATTGCGCGGCCGACCGTTGCGCTGGCGGCCGTTGGCTCACCGGACAGTCTAGTGCACCACCGGACAGTCCGGTGAATTATAGTCGTACGCCGCCAAAAACTTTCGAGAGCGGCCAGTTCGCCGGAAGCCAGCCTGGCGCACCGGACACTGTCCGGTGCACCACCGGACAGTCCGATGTGCCAGACCGAGCTGAGTCTTGGCTGCTCCAGCCAAGTCCTTTTCTTCTTCTCTTTTCTCTGATTCTAGCACTTAGACTAATATATTAGTACACACAAAAACCAATGTACTAAGTCTAGAACCATACCTTTGCCTTGATTATCACTTCTCTCTTTGTTTAGCACATGAGAGCTTATTTAAATGTGTTGGACACTTAATCACCAAAACATAATAGAAATTGCCCAAAGGCACATTTCTCTTTCAATCTCCCCCTTTTTGGTGATTTATTCCAACACATTCAAAAGCAATGCAAAACATGCAACATTGATTCAAATTGAAGACCAAATTGTTTTTGACTCAAATTTGGCATATTTGGATCATTCTTTGCCACCACTTGGTTTGTTTTTGCAAATCAAATTCATTTTCCTATCTCTAAGTCAAACTCATTTGTTTGGGCATAAAGAGAGATAATCCAAGAGTAAAAATGATTAAGAGCCAAAAACTCCGCCTTTTCCCCATAATCAAACATTCTCCCCACAAGAGACCAAATTTTGACAGTAAGAGTATTTTGACAAATCAAAAGTTCTACTCTACTCCTTTTTTAAAAAAAATTCACAAGTGCTAGCTGATTCATTTGCTTTGGCCTTAATTTCTCCCCCTTTGGCATTAAGCACCAAAATGGGATCATTCTTGGCCCTTTTAACCCCATTGCCTCACCAAAAATGTCAATTAAGAGCAAAAAAGGCAATAGGAGCTTAAGAATGAACTTGGAGGTTTGTACACTAATATCGGAGTGCAGTGGAAGTCTTTGTATGGTCCAAGTTCACCTTTCCCTTTCAATTCACCTTTAAGACTACATCAAGTAAACTCAAGCACAAATGTTAGTCTCAAAGGGTCAAGTTGTAGCACTTCTACCCCTAGATATGTGCATCATTCACATATGGACTTGTGAGGTACGGGGATCCCTTGCACAACTTGAGCACCATAAATAAACAATAAAGCTCATAAATGCATAAAATAACTTGATCAAAGGCATAAAACACATGTATGTTATAAATCAATCCAAGTTACGCGAATCTAAGACATTTAGCTCACTACGCAGCCTGCAAAAGGTTTTCTCATCGAAAGGCTTGGTAAAGATATCGGCTAGCTGGTTCTCGGTGCTAATATAGAACACTTAGATATCTCCCTTTTGCTGGTGGTCTCTCAAAAAGTGATGCCGGACGTCTATGTGCTTAGTGCGGCTGTGTTCAACAGGATTATCCGCCATGCGGATTGCACTCTCATTGTCACATAGGAGTGGGACTTTGCTCAGATTGTAGCCAAAGTCCCAGAGGGTTTGCCTCATCCAAAGTAGTTGCGCGCAGCACTGTCCTGCAGCAACATACTCGGCCTCAGCGGTGGATAGGGCAACGGAGGTTTGTTTCTTAGAACTCCAAGACACCAGGGACCTTCCTAGGAATTGGCACGTCCCTGATGTACTCTTCCTATCAACCTTGCATCTAGCATAATCGGAGTCTGAATATCCAATCAAGTCAAAGGTAGACCCCTTTGGATACTAGATCCCGAAGCAAGGCGTAGCAACTAAATATTTAAGAATCCGCTTAACGGCCACAAGGTGACACTCCCTTGGATCGGATTGAAATCTAGCACACATGCATACGCTTAGCATAATATCCGGTCTACTAGCACATAAATAAAGCAAGGATCCTATCATAGACCGGTATGCCTTTTGATCAACGGACTTACCTCCTTTGTTGAGGTCAACATGTCCATCGGTTCCCATTGGTGTCTTTGCGGGCTTGGCGTCCTTCATCCCGAACCGCTTGAGCAAGTCTTGCGTGTACTTCATTTGGGAGATGAAGGTGTCGTCCTTGAGTTGCTTTACTTGGAACCCAAGGAAGTAGTTCAACTCGCCCATCATTGACATCTCAAATTTCGGTGTCATCACCCTGCTAAACTCCTCACAAGACTTTTGATTAGTAGAACCAAATATTATGTCATCGACATAAATTTGGCACACAAATAGGTCACCATCACAAGTCTTAGTGAAAAGAGTTGGATCGGCTTTCCCAACCTTGAAGGCATTAGCAATTAGAAAATCTCTAAGGCATTCATACCATGCTCTTGGGGCTTGCTTAAGTCCATAGAGCGCCTTAGAGAGCTTACACACATGGTCGGGGTACCATTCATCCTCGAAGCCAGGGGGTTGCTCCACATACACCTCCTCCTTGATTGGCCCATTGAGGAAAGCGCTCTTCACATCCATTTGGAACAACCTGAAAGAGTGGTGAGCGGCATAGGCTAACAAAATGCGAATAGACTCTAGCCTAGCCACAAGAGCAAAAGTCTCCTCAAAATCCAAACCCGCGACTTGGGCATAACCTTTTTTCACAAGTCGAGCCTTGTTCCTTGTCACCACCCCGTGCTTGTCTTGCTTGTTGCGGAACACCCACTTGGTTCCCAAAACGTTTTGCTTGGGACGTGGCACCAGGCTCCAAACTTCATTCCTCTTGAAGTTGTTGAGCTCTTCCTGCATGGCCAACACCCAGTCCGGATCTTGCAAGACCTCTTCTACCCTGAAAGGCTCAATAGAAGAGACAAACGAGTAATGCTCACAAAAGTTATCTAGTCTTGAGAGAGTAGTTACTCCCTTGCTTATATCCCCCAGTATCTGGTCGACGGGATGATTCCTTTGAATCGTCGCTCAGACTTGAGTTGGAGGGGCCCCTGGTGCTTCTTCCTCCATAATTTGATCTTCTTGTGCTCCCCCTTGATCACACGCCTCTCATCATCTTGAGTTGGGGGGTGCACCATTATTGAGGAAGAAGGTTGATCCTGCACTTGGTGTTCCTGTGGTCGCACATCTCCAATCGCCATGGTGCGAATTGCGTCCGTTGGAACATCATCTTCATCTATATCATCAAGATCAACTTGCTCTCTTGGAGAGCCATTAGTCTCATCAAATACAACATCGCTAGAGACTTCAACCAAACCCGATGATTTGTTGAAGACTCTATACGCCTTTGTATTTGAGTCATAACCTAGTAAAAAACCTTCTACAGCTTTGGGAGCAAATTTGGAATTTCTACCTTTCTTCACCAAAATGTAACATTTGCTCCCAAATACACGAAAGTATGAGACATTGGGTTTGTTACCAGTCAGAAGTTCATACGAGGTCTTCTTGAGGAGGCGATGAAGGTAGAGCCGGTTTATGGCGTGGCAAGCTGTGTTCACAGCTTCCAACCAAAACTGCTCGGGCGTCTTGAATTCTCCAAGCATCGTCCTCGCCATGTCTATGAGCATCCTGTTCTTCCTCTCTACCACACCATTTTGTTGTGGTGTGTAGGGAGCGGAGAACTCGTGCTTGATTCCTTCCTCCTCAATGTACTCCTCCACTTGTAAGTTCTTGAACTCGGACCCGTTGTCGCTTCTTATCTTTTCACCTTGAGCTCAAATTCGTTTTGAGCTCTCCTTAGAAAGCGCTTTAGGGTCCCTTGGGTTTCTGATTTATCCTGCAAAAAGAATACCCAAGTGAAGCGGGAAAATCATCAACAATAACAAGACCATACTTACTTCCCCCGATGCTGAGGTAGGCGACGGGTCCGAAGAGGTCCATATGAAGTAGCTCCAGAGGTCTTGATGTGGTCATCACATTCTTGCTGTGATGAGTACTTCCCACATGTTTACCTGCTTGACAAGCTGCACAAGGTCTATCTTTTTCGAAACATACATTTGTTAGTCCTAACACATGCTCTCCCTTTAGAAGTTTGTGGAGGTTCTTCATCCCAACATGTGCTAGACGGCGATGCCACAGTCAGCCCATGCTAGTCTTAGCTATTAAGCATGCATCTAGATCGGCCTCCTCTTTTGAAAAATCAACTAAGTAGAGTTTGCCGTCTAATACACCCTTAAATGCTAGTGAACCATCACTCCTTCTAAAGATAGACACATCAACATTTGTAAATAGACAATTGTAGCCCATGTGGCACAATTGACTAACAGACAAAAGATTGTAGCCTAGCGACTCTACTAAAAATACATTAGAAATAGAGTGCTCATTTGTGATGGCAATCTTGCCCAAGCCTTTGACCTTGCCTTGGTTCCCATCTTCAAAGATAATCGTGTCTTGGGAGTCCTTGTTCTTGACGTAGGAGGTGAACATCTTCTTCTCCCCCGTCATGTGGTTTGTGCATCCACTGTCGATAATCCAGCTTGAGCCCCTGGATGCATAAACCTGCAAGACAATTTAGGCTTGGGTTTTAGGTACCCAACTCTTGTTGGGTCCTACAAGGTTAGTCACAATATCCTTTGGGACCCAAATGCAAGTCTTGTCTCCCTTGCATTTGGCCCCCAACTTCCTAGCAACCACTTTCTTATTTTTACATGAAAGTACAAAATCAGTGTTGCAGGCATGAAAAACAGTAGCAGATTCATTTTGCATTTTCCTAGGCACATGATGAATAACATTTCCTTTCCTAGGCCTACTTCTACCATGCATAAAAGTAGAACTTGAAGCAATCATAGCATGTGAATCATAAGCATCATAACGCCTATTATAATGAGCATTCCTAGACAATTTTCTATCATAAATGAACGCATGATTCCTTTGAATGCTACTAGCCATAGGGGCCTTCCCTTTCTCCTTGTTGAGAATGGGAGCCCTTTGGCTTGTTAAGTTCTTGGCTTCCTTCCGAAAGCCAAGCCCATCCTTAATTGAGGGGTGTCTACCAACCGTGTAGGCATCCCTTGCAAATTTTAACTTATCAAAGTCACTTTTGCAAGTCTTAAGTTGAGCATTAAGACTTGTCACTTCATCATTCAATTTTGTAATAGCAATGAGATGTTCATTACAAGCATTAACATCAAAGTCCTTACATCTATTACATATTACAACATGTTCTATACATGAACTAGATTTATTAGCTACTTCTAGCTTAGTATTTAAATCATCATTCAAAATCTTTAAACTAGAGATTGATTCATGGCACACAGATAATTCATAGGATAACAATTCATTTCTTTTAGTTTCTAAAACAAGAGACTTTTGTGCACTAACAAGTTTATCATGCTCTTCATATAATATATCCTCTTGCTTTTTTAAAAGTCTATCCTTTTCGTTTAAAGCATCAATTAACTCATTAATTTTATCTAATTTTGATCTATCTAAACCCTTAAATAATTCAGTATAGTCTACTTCATCATCATTAGATTCATCATCGCTTGAAGTAGTATACTTAGGGGTTTCACGAACGCTTACCTTTCTCTCTTTTGACATGAGGTAGGTGTGGCGTTCGTTGGGGAAGAGAGAGGACTTGTTGAAGGCTGAGGCAGCGAGTCCTTTGTCGTCGGAATCGGAAGACGAGCAGTCCGAGTCCCACTCCTTTCCGATGTGTGCCTCGCCCTTTGCCTTCCTATAGCTCTTTTTCTTCTCTTTCTTCCCGCCCTTTCCTTGTTCTTGGTCACTAGAGTTATCGGGACAATTTGCTATAAAATGACCAGTCTTACCGCACTTGAAGCAGGAGCGCTTTCCCTTTGCTTTGTTCTTGTTAGGGTACTCCTTGCGTTCTTTCAATGCGGTCTTGAAGCGCTTTATGATTAGGGCCATCTCATCCTCGTTTAGCCTGGCCGCCTCAACTTGTGCCACCTTGCTAGGTAGCGCCTCCCTGCTGCTTGTTGCTTTGAGAGCAACGGGTTGAAGCTCGTAGATGGGTAGAGGGCCATTGAGAGCATCATCAACATATCGCGCTTCCTTCACCATCATCCGCCCGCTCACAAACTTCCCAAGAATCTCCTCGGGAGTCATCTTTGTGTACCTGGGATTTTCACGGATGAGGTTCACAAGATGAGGATCAATATCAGTGAAGGACCTGAGCATAAGTCGGACGACGTCGTGGTCCGTCCATCTCATGCTTCCATAGCTCCTGATCTTGTTGACCAGGGTCTTGAGCCTGTTGTAAGTTTGCGTTGGCTCCTCTCCCCTGATCATGGCAAACCTTCCTAGCTCACCTTCCACCAACTCCATTTTGGTGATCATGGTGGCATCGTTCCCCTCATGCGAGATCTTGAGGGTGTCCCATATTTGCTTGGCGTTGTCCAAGCCGCTCACCTTGTTATATTTATCCCTGAACAACGATGCTAACAAAACAGTGGTAGCTTGTGCATTTTTGTGAATTTGTTTGTTAATGAATACAGGGGTATCCGTATTATCAAATTGCATTCCATTCTCAACTATCTCCCAAATACTAGGATGGAGAGAAAAAAGGTGACTACTCATTTTGTGACTCCAAAAAGCGTAGTCCTCTCCATCAAAGTGTGGAGGTTTACCAAGAGGAATGGAAAGCAAATGGGCATTGTAATTATACTGAATACGAGAATAATCAAATGAAAAATTTGAGTTAACCAGTTTCTTTTTCTCGTCGTAGTCGTCGTCTCTTGGGGAAGAAGAAGACTCATCGCTGTCGTAGTAGACGATCTTCTTGATGCGCCTCTTCTTCTTCCCGTCCTTTTTCTTATGACTTGAGCCAGAGTCAGTGGGCTTGTTGTCCCTCGGCTTGTTGAGGAAGGACTCCTTCTCCTTGTCGTTGACCATCATCCCCTTTCCCTTAGGATCCATCTCTTCGGGCGATTAGTCCCTTTCGTGAAGAGAACGGCTCTGATACCAATTGAGAGCACCTAGAGGGGGGTGAATAGGTGATCCTGTAAAATTCAACAACTAATAGCCACAAAACTTGGTTAAGTGTTAGACTGATAAAACCAAGTGGCTATAGATCAAGCTCTTGTGAGTCACAAAAATCACACAGAAAAGCAATCACAAGAGACACGCGAGTTATTTCGTGGTTCGACCAAGTATAACACTTGCATACTTCCACATTGTGGCGTCCCAATGGACGAGGGTTGCACTCAACCCCTTTCAAGTGATCCAATGATCAACTTGAATACCATGGTGTTCTTCTTTGTTATACTTTCTCCCGTTTGCGAGGAATCTCCACAACTTGGAGCCTCTCGCCCTTACAATTGATGATCACAAAGAAGCACGGAAGTAAGGGAGGGAAGAGCAACACACACAAGACTCAAAACCAGAGCACAATCACGCACACAAGCCACAACTTGAGCTCAAAACACAACGCAATGAGTTCTCTACTCAATTGGAGCTCAAGTCACTATCTCAAAGAATCGAATGCGCGAGAATGGAGTCTTGGTGCTTAGGAATGATCAAAGAATGCTTGGGTTTCTCCTCCATGTGCCTAGGGGTCCCTTTTATAGCCCCAAGGTAGCTAGGAGCCGTTGGAGGCATTCATGGAAGGCTAATCTTGCCTTTTGTCGGATGGCACACCGGACAGTCTGGTGTGCCACCGACAGCTACTGTTCATGTCCGGTGCGCGATTTCCTTCCATTCCTAGCGCAGCCGACTATTGCAACTTCGGGCTGGTTGGCGCACCGGACACTGTCTGGTGCACACCGGACAGTCCGATGCCTCCAGCCGACCATTGGCGCGGGCCACGCGTCGCGCGCGGATTGCACGGTCGACCGTTGCGCTGGCAGCCGTTGGCTCACCGGATAGTCCGGTGCACCACCGGACAGTCTAGTGAATTATTGAAAGGGAAATGTGCCTTTGGGCCATTTCTAAGTATTTTGGTGATTGAGTGCCAACACAAGTGCTTAAATGTGAATCTATACCCATGGATGGACAAAGTGCAAATCAAGAGTAAAGGAGAAATCAAGTCAGAGAAAAGTTGGCTGTGTACAGCCAAAAGGCTGTTCGATCTGGAGCACCGGACTGTCCGGTGGTGCACCGGACAGTGTCCGGTGGTGCACCGGACAGTGTCCGGTGCGCCAGGCTGCCTCGAGCGAAGTGGCCGCTCTCGGGAATTCGCCGACGGCGTACGACTATAATTCACCGGACTGTCCGGTGTGCACCGGACTGTCCGGTGAGCCAACGGTCGGCCGGGCCAACGGTCGGCCGCGCGATCTGCGCGGGACACGTGGCCGAGCCAACGGCTAGAATGGGGCACCGGACTGTCCGGTGTGCACCGGACATGTCCGGTGCACCAACGGCTCCAAGTCTGCCAACGGTCGGCTTCGCTATTTAAGGAAGGAAATCGGGCACCGGACAATGTCCGGTGTGCACCAGACTGTCCGGTGCACCCGACGACAGAAGGCAAGAAAGGCCTTCCAGATTTGCTCTCAACGGCTCCTAGCTGCCTTGGGGCTATAAAAGGGACCCCTAGGTGCATGGAGGAGAACACGAAGCAACCTTAGAGCATTCTTGATCATCCACACTCAGTCTTTGCGCATTTGTTTGTCATTCTCAGTGATTCGAGCTCCGTTCTAGTGAGAACTTTGAGATAGTCTTTTGAGCTCAATTCTTGGCCGTGTGTGTGCGCATATTTGCTGTGGATTTGTGTGTGTTGCTTCCCTCCCTTACTCCGTATTTCTTTGTGAATCTCAAGTGTAAGGGCGAGAGACTCCAAGTTGTGGAGATTCCTCGCAAACGGGATATTGAAAGGAAAAGCAAAACACTGTGGTATTCAAGTTGGTCTTTGGACTGCTTGAGAGGGGTTGATTGCAACCCTCGTCCATTGGGACACCACAACGTGGAGTAGGCAAGCGTTGGTCTTGGCCGAACCACGGGATAAACCACTGTGTCATCTCTGTGTTTGATCTCTTGTGGTATTGTGTTTTGTTAAGACTCCTCTCTAGCCACTTGGCGATTATTGGGCTAACACTTAACAAGTTTTTGTGGCTATAAGTTTAAGTTTCACAGGATCACCTATTCACCCCCCCTCTAGGTGCTCTCAATTGGTATCAGAGCCGTTCTCTTCACAAAGGGACTAACCGCCCGAAGAGATGGATCCTAAAGGGAAGGGAATCGTGATCAACGACAAGGAGAAGGAGTCCTTCGTCAACGAGCCAAGGGATGACAAGTCCAACGACTCGGGCTCGGGTCACAGACGCAAAGATGGGAAGAAGAAGAAGACAAGACGCATCAAGGAGATCGTCTACTACGACAGCGATGAGTCTACTTCCTCCCAAAAGGACGACGACCACAACGACTACGAAAAAAAGAAACCGGTCAATTCGAACTTTTCTTTTGACTACTCTCGTATTCCGCATAGTTCAAGTTCACATTTGCTCTCCATTCCACTCGGCAAGCCCCCACACTTTGATGGAGAGGACTACGGATTTTGGAGCCACAAAATGCGTAGTCACCTATTCTCTCTCCATCCTAGTATATGGGAGATTGTAGAAAGTGGAATGCACTTTGATAGTTCCGATAGTCCCATGTTCATTAATGAGCAAATACATAAGAATACACAAGCTACTACTGTTCTTCTAGCTTCTTTGTGCAGGGATGAATACAACAAAGTGAGCGGCTTGGATAACGCCAAGCAAATATGGGACACCCTCAAGATCTCTCACGAAGGGAACGACGTCACCTTGCTCACCAAAATGGAGTTGGTGGAGGGCGAGCTTGGACGGTTCGCGATGATAAGGGGCGAGGAGCCGACACAAACATACAACCGGCTCAAGACCCTTATCAACAAAATAAGGATCTACGGGAGCACGCGATGGACGGACCACGACGTCGTCCGCCTAATGCTAAGGTCATTTACCGTTCTTGATCCTCATTTGGTGAACAATATTCGTGAAAATCCCAGGTACACCAAGATGTCGCCCGAAGAAGTACTTGGGAAATTCGTTAGTGGGCGAATGATGATCAAGGAGGCGAGGTACGTGGACGACGCCTTGAATGGTCCGATCAACGAGCCGCAACCCCTTGCTCTCAAGGCAACACGAAGCAAGGAGGCGCTACCTAGCAAGGTGGCACAGTTTGAGGCGGCCGGACTTAATGATGAAGAGATGGCTCTCATCATCAAAAGATTCAAGACGGTGCTTAAAGGTCGCAAGGGACAACCAAGCAAGACCAAAGCCAAGGGGAAGCGCTCATGCTTCAAATGCGGTAAGCTTGGTCATTTTATTGCTAACTGTCCCAACAATGATAGTGATCAGGATCAAGGGAACAAGAGGGAGAAAAAGAAGAACTATAAGAAGGCAAAGGGCGAGGCTCATCTTGGCAAGGAGTGGGATTCGGACTGCTCATCGTCCGACTCCGACAATGAAGGACTCGCCGCCACCGCCTTCAACAAGTCATCCCTCTTCCCCAACGAGCGTCACACTTGCCTCATGGCAAGGGAGAAGAAAGTAAGCACTCATAACACTAGTACTTATGCTTCTTCAAGTGAGGATGAGTCTAGTGATGATGATGAGATAGATTACTCATGCTTATTCAAGGGATTAGATAGAACCAAGGTAGACAAAATTAATGAATTAATTGATGCCTTGAATGATAGGAATATACTCTTAGAAAAGCAAGAGGATTTGTTGTATGAAGAGCATGATAAATTTGTAGAAGCTCAGAAATCTCTTGCTCTAGAAATTAAGAGGAATGAAATGCTCTCCAGTGAATTATCTTCTTGTCATGAAACTATTGCTAAGTTAAAAGGTTTTAATGATGATTTAAATGCTAAACTAGAAGTAGCCTGTAAATCTAATTCTTGTGTAGAGATTGTTGAAACTTGCAATAGGTGTAAAGATTTTGACATTGATGCTTGTAGTGAACACCTAGTTTCAATTTCCAAACTTAATGATGAATTGGCTAGTCTTAATGCCCAACTTAAGACTAGCAAAAGTGAATTTGATAAATTAAAATTTGCAAGGGATGCCTACACAATTGGTAGACACCCCTCAATTAAGGATGGACTTGGCTACAAGAGGAAAGCCAAGAACTTGACAAGCCATAAGGCTCCTATCTCCGCCAAGGAGAAAGGGAAGGCTCCTATGGTTAGTAGTGCTAAAAAGAACCATGCTTTTATGTACCATGATAGGAGACAAACTAGAAATGCTTATAGGAGTTATAATGCTTTTGATGTTTTTGATTCTCATGCTATGTTTGCTTCTAGTTCTTCCTATGTGCATGATAGAAATATTGGTAGGAGAAATGTTGTTCATAATATGTCTAGGAAAAATGTTGTCAATGTTCCTAGAAAAGTTATGAATGGTCCCTCTACAATTTATCGTGCCTTAAATGCTTCCTTTGCTATTTGTAGAAAGGACAGGAAAATAGTTGCTAGAAAATTAGGGGCAAGATGCAAGGGAGACAAAACTTGCATTTGGGTCCCTAAGGATATGTGTGCTAACCTTGTAGGACCCAACATGAGTTGGGTACCTAAGACCCAAGCCTAAATTTGCCTTGCAGGTTTATGCATCCGGGGGTTCAAGCTGGATTATTGACAGCGGATGCACAAACCATATGACGGGGGAGAAGAAGATGTTCACCTCCTACGTCAAGAATAAGGATTCCCAAGATTCAATAATATTCGGTGATGGGAATCAAGGCAAGGTAAAAGGGCTAGGGAAACAAGTGGGAGGCTCTCATCACACCAAAAATGTGATGACAACATCAAGACCCCTGGAGCTGCTACATATGGACCTCTTCGGACCCGTCGCCTATCTGAGCATAGGAGGAAGTAAGTATGGTCTAGTTATCGTTGATGACTTTTCCCGCTTCACTTGGGTGTTCTTTTTGCAGGATAAGTCTGAGACCCAAGGAACCCTCAAGCGCTTCCTAAGGAGAGCTCAAAATGAGTTTGAGCTCAAAGTGAAGAAGATCAGGAGCGACAACGGGTCCGAGTTCAAGAACCTTCAAGTGGAGGAGTTTCTTGAGGAGGAGGGGATCAAGCACGAGTTCTCCGCTCCCTACACACCACAGCAAAATGGTGTGGTAGAGAGGAAGAACAGGACACTCATTGATATGGCGAGGACGATGCTTGGAGAGTTCAAGACCCCCGAGTGCTTTTGGTCGGAAGCCGTGAACACGGCTTGTCACGCCATCAACAGGGTCTACCTTCACCGCCTCCTCAAGAAGACGTCGTATGAGCTTCTAACCGGTAACAAACCCAATGTATCTTACTTTCGTGTATTTGGGAGCAAATGCTACATTCTAGTGAAGAAGGGTAGAAATTCTAAGTTTGCTCCCAAAGCTGTAGAAGGGTTTTTGTTAGGTTATGACTCAAATACAAAGGCGTATAGAGTCTTCAACAAATCGTCGGGTTTGGTTGAAGTCTCTAGTGACGTTGTATTTGATGAGACTAATGGCTCTCCAAGAGAGCAAGTTGTTGATTGTGATGATGTAGATGAAGAAGATGTTCCGACGGCCGCTATACGAACCATGGCGATTGGAGAAGTGCGGCCACAGGAACAAGATGAACGAGATCAACCTTCTTCCTCAACAACGGTGCATCCCCCAACTCAAGATGATGAACAGGTTCATCAAAAGGAGGCGTGTGATCAAGGGGGAGCACAAGATGATCACGTGATGGAGGAAGAAGCGCAACCGGCACCTCCAACCCAAGTTCGAGCGGTGATTCAAAGGGATCATCCCGTCGACCAAATTTTGGGTGACATTAGTAAGGGAGTAACTACTCGATCACGATTAGTTAATTTTTGTGAGCATTACTCCTTTGTCTCTTCTATTGAGCCTTTCAGGGTAGAGGAGGCCTTGCTAGATCCGGATTGGGTATTGGCTATGCAGGAGGAACTCAACAACTTCAAGCGCAATGAAGTTTGGACACTGGTGCCTCGTCCCAAGCAAAATGTTGTGGGAACCAAGTGGGTGTTCCGCAACAAACAGGACGAGCACGGGGTGGTGACGAGGAACAAGGCTCGACTTGTGGCAAAAGGTTATGCCCAAGTCGCAGGTTTGGACTTTGAGGAGACTTTTGCTCCTGTGGCTAGGCTAGAATCAATTCGTATCTTGCTAGCATATGCCGCTCACCATTCTTTCAGGTTGTACCAAATGGATGTGAAGAGCGCGTTCCTCAACGGGCCGATCAAGGAGGAGGTGTACGTAGAGCAACCCCCTGGCTTCGAGGATAAACGGTACCCCGACCACGTGTGTAAGCTCTCTAAGGCGCTCTATGGACTTAAGCAAGCCCCAAGAGCATGGTATGAATGCCTGAGAGACTTTCTAATTGTTAATGCTTTCAAGGTTGGGAAAGCCGATCCAACTCTCTTTACTAAGACATGTGATGGTGATCTGTTTGTGTGCCAAATTTATGTCGATGACATAATATTTGGTTCTACTAACCAAAAGTCTTGTGAAGAGTTTAGCAGGGTAATGACGCAGAAATTCGAGATGTCGATGATGGGCGAGTTGAACTACTTCCTTGGGTTCCAAGTGAAGCAACTCAAGGACGGCACCTTCATCTCCCAAACGAAGTACACGCAAGATTTGCTAAAGCGGTTTGGGATGAAGGACGCCAAGCCCGCAAAGACGCCGATGGGAACCGACGGACACACCGACCTCAACAAAGGAGGTAAGTCCGTTGATCAAAAAGCATACCGGTCAATGATAGGGTCTTTACTTTATTTATGTGCTAGTAGACCGGATATTATGCTTAGCGTATGCATGTGTGCTAGATTTCAATCCGATCCTAAGGAGTGTCACTTAGTGGCGGTGAAGCGAATTCTTAGATATTTGGTTGCTACGCCTTGCTTCGGGCTCTGGTATCCAAAGGGGTCTACCTTTGACTTGGTTGGATACTCAGATTCTGACTATGCTGGATATAAGGTCGATAGGAAGAGTACATCAGGGACGTGCCAATTCTTAGGAAGGTCCCTGGTGTCGTGGAACTCTAAGAAACAAACTTCCGTTGCCCTATCCACCGCTGAGGCCGAGTATGTTGCCGCAGGACAGTGTTGCACGCAACTACTTTGGCTGAGGCAAACCCTCCGGGACTTTGGCTACAATCTGAGCAAAGTCCCACTCCTATGTGACAATGAGAGTGCTATCCGCATGGCGGAAAATCCTGTTGAACACAGCCGCACAAAGCACATAGACATCCGGCATCACTTTTTGAGAGACCACCAGCAAAAGGGAGATATCGAAGTGTTTCATGTTAGCACCGAAAACCAGCTAGCCGATATCTTCACTAAGCCTTTAGATGAAAAGACCTTTTGCAGGCTGCGTAGTGAGCTAAATGTCCTAGATTCGCGGAACTTGGATTGAATTGTAGCATACATGTGTTTATGCCTTTGATAATGTTCATTCTGCATTTTGTTGCTTAATGTGGTGCTCAAGTTGTACAAACACTCCCTGGACCTCACAAGTCCTGTTTGCAAGTGATGCACATATTTAGGGGGAGCTGTGCTACAACTTGACCCTTTGAGACTAACCATGTACTTGAGTTTGGTTGTTTTAGTCTCCAAGGAGAATTGAAAGGGAAAAGGTGGACTTGGACCATGCAAGACTTCCACTGCACTCCGATGAAAAGAGTAACTTTTCCAAGTTCATCTTTATACTCTTATTGCCTTTGTGTTCTTATTTGAAGATTTTGGTGAGGCAATGGGGTTAAAGGGGCCAAGGTTGATCCCGTTTTGGTGCTTGATGCCAAAGGGGGAGAAAATAAAGGCCAAAGTGATAAATGGATCAGCTACCACTTGAGAGATTTTGAAAACAGTAGAATAGAGCTTTTGGTTTGTCAAATCTCTTTTGTTGTCTCTTTTGTTAAAAGTTGGCCTCTTGTGGGGAGAAGTGTTGATTATGGGAAAAAGGGGGAGTTTTTTTGAAATCTTTAATCAATCCCTTTTGGAATGACTCTCTTTATGCTTCAACATGTGTGTTTGACTTAGAGATAGAGAATTGAGTTTGATTTGCAAAAACAAACCAAGTGGTGGCAAAGGATGATCCATATATGCCAAAATTGAATCAAAATAAATTTGAGTTTTATTTGAAGTGATATTGCACTTGTTCTAGTTGCTTTATGTTGTGTTGGCATAAATCACCAAAAAGGGGGAGATTGAAAGGGAAATGTGCCTTTGGGCCATTTCTAAGTATTTTGGTGATTGAGTGCCAACACAAGTGCTTAAATGTGAATCTATACCCATGGATGGACAAAGTGCAAATCAAGAGTAAAGGAGAAATCAAGTCAGAGAAAAGTTGGTTGTGTACAGCCAAAAGGCTGTTCGGTCTGGAGCACCGGACAGTCCGGTGGTGCACCGGACAGTGTCCGGTGGTGCACCGGACAGTGTCCGGTGGTGCACCGGACAGTGTCCGGTGGTGCACCGGACAGTGTCCGGTGCGCCAGGCTGCCTCGAGCGAAGTGGCCGCTCTCGGGAATTCGCCGACGGCGTACGGCTATAATTCACCGGACTGTCCGGTGTGCACCGGACTGTCCGGTGAGCCAACGGTCGGCCGCGCGATCTGCGCGGGACACGTGGCCGAGCCAACGGCTAGAATGGGGCACCGGACTGTCCGGTGTGCACCGGACATGTCCGGTGCGCCAACGGCTCCAAGTCTGCCAACGGTCGGCTTCGCTATTTAAGGAAGGAAATCGGGCACCGGACAGTGTCCGGTGTGCACCGGACTGTCCGGTGCACCCGACGACAGAAGGCAAGAAAGGCCTTCCAGATTTGCTCTCAACGGCTCCTAGCTGCCTTGGGGCTATAAAAGGGACCCCTAGGTGCATGGAGGAGAACACGAAGCAACCTTAGAGCATTCTTGATCATCCACACTCAGTCTTTGCGCATTTGTTTGTCATTCTCAGTGATTCGAGCTCCGTTCTAGTGAGAACTTTGAGATAGTCTTTTGAGCTCGATTCTTGGCCGTGTGTGTGCGCATATTTGCTGTGGATTTGTGTGTGTTGCTTCCCTCCCTTACTCCGTATTTCTTTGTGAATCTCAAGTGTAAGGGCGAGAGACTCCAAGTTGTGGAGATTCCTCGCAAACGGGATATTGAAAGGAAAAGCAAAACACTGTGGTATTCAAGTTGGTCTTTGGACTGCTTGAGAGGGGTTGATTGCAACCCTCGTCCGTTGGGACGCCACAACGTGGAGTAGGCAAGCGTTGGTCTTGGCCGAACCAAGGATAAACCACTGTGTTTGATCTCTTGTGGTATTGTGTTTTGTTAAGACTCCTCTCTAGCCACTTGGCGATTATTGGGCTAACACTTAACAAGTTTTTGTGGCTATAAGTTTAAGTTTCACAGGATCACCTATTCACCCCCCCTCTAGGTGCTCTCAATTATAGTCGTACGCCGCCAAAAACTCGTGAGAGCGGCTAGTTCGCCGGAAGCCAGCCTGGCGCACCGGACAGTCCGGTGTGCCAGACCGAGCCGAGTCTTGGCTGCTCCAGCCAAGTCATTTTCTTCTTCTCTTTTCTCTGATTCTAGCACTTAGACAAATATATTAGTACACACAAAAACCAATATACTAAGTCTAGAACCATACCTTTGCCTTGATTATCACTTCTCTCTTTGTTTAGCACATGAGAGCTTATTTAAATGTGTTGGACACTTAATCACCAAAACATAATAGAAATTGCCCAAAGGCACATTTCTCTTTCACACTTGCAAAAGTGATTTTGATAAATTAAAGTTTGCTAGAGATGCCTACACTATTGGTAGACACCCCTCAATTAAGGATGGACTTGGTTTTCAAAAGGAAACCAAGAACTTAACAAGCCAAAAGGCTCCCGTTCTCAACATGGAGAAAGGGAAGGCCCCTATGGCTAGTAGTCCTCAAAGGAATCATGCTTTTATTTATGATAGGAAAATTGCTAGTCGTTCCAATTATAATAAGAGTTATGTTCATACTACTTACAATAATTCACATGCTATGTTTGCCTCTAGCTCTACTTTTGTGCATGGTAGAAGTAGGCCTAGGAAAAATCATGTTGTGCATCATGTGCCTAGGAAAAAGTGTAACAAACCTACTACTTTTGTTCATGCTTGCAACACTTCATTTGTACTTTCATGTAAGAATGAAAAAGTAGTTGCTAGGAAGTTGGGATCCAAATGCAAGGGAGACAAGACTTGTATTTGGGTTCCAAAAATTATTGTGACTAACCTTGTAGGACCCAACAAGAGTTGGGTACCTAACACCCAAGCGTAAATTGCTTTGCAGTTTTATGCATCCGGAGGCTCAAGCTGGATTATCGACAGCGGATGCACAAACCACATGACGGGGAGAAGAAAATGTTCACCTCCTACATCAAGAACAAGGATTCCCAGGATGCGATTCTTTGGAGCTAGGAACCAAGGCAAGGTTAAAGGACTGGGAAAGATAGCCATTACATCCGAGCATTTTATCTCGAATGTGTTTTTAGTTGAATCACTCGGGTACAACTTATTGTCTGTGAGTCAATTATGTAACATGGGCTATAATTGTTTATTTACAAATATAGATGTATCTGTCTTTAGAAGGAGTGATGGTTCATTAGCATTTAAGGGTGTATTAGATGGCAAACTCTATTTAGTAGATTTTTCGAAAGAGAATGTCGATCTAGATGCATGCTTAATGGCTAAGACTAATATGGGCTCGCTTTGGCATCGCCGTCTAGCACATGTTGGGATGAAGAACCTTCATAAACTTCTAAAGGGAGATCATGTGTTAGGACTAACTGATGTCTTCTTTGAGAAAGACAAACCTTGTGCAGCATGTCAGGCAGGGAAACAGGTGGGAAGCACTCATCAAAGCAAGAATGTGATGACAACTGTGACACCCTAGTGTCACTTAGGGTTTCTCTCAGTGCTAACCCAAGAATCAACATTTCATGTGAACCAAATTGAGCATGAAGCATCAAATTAACTTAAGAAGAAAAAATCTACTAAGTGTATATGTAAAGAATCATGTTCCAAACAAATAAGATTTTCAAAAAGGGAAAAATGTTGAAACCCTAACACCAACCCTAACCAAGCTATCTAAGTAGAGATAGAGAAAAGGGGTAAAAGACCATGAAAAATATAAAATCATGGCTTAGGCCAATTATAAACATTGAAATATACTAAATAAGCTACAATAAAGATTATGGAAGCTTGGCCAAAATAGTTTAATAAAAACTCCAAACAAGCTTTGCAAGTGAGGGTTCAATAGGGATTTCTGAAATTCAGATTTCTGAATTTCAGCCCTTGAGCCAAAGACCGAGTGTGTTCACCTTGATCCCTAGCCCAAATCCTAATGACCCCATTGACAAAAAATGTGCCTAACTAACCTCTCTACCTCATATCAGAAGATGGCATCGGGACGCGTGCCTTGGACACGTCAAACCCGGGATCTTCTCTCTGTGCGCGGCAGTGAGACAAACCCGATTTCTCCCCTCTCTATCTCTTGATCTAGTCAGCAAAACCTACAAGCCTCCACACACAAATGACAAAGGAATATCAGGGGAAGAGATCTCTCAACGGGATCATGGCCATAATCTCAAAGATTTGGAGCCAATCCACGCTTGAACTCAACCTCTCTCTGCGCTGCCTCGTGCTCGACGTTGTGCCAAGCACCAGAGCATGCACCGGCGTTCGCCCGCGCACGCCCCGAGCACTTGTCAGAGCCTCGCCCTTGGCCGTGTTTGCCCGCGCCTATAAAGTCTTCCCGGGCGCGCCTCACCTCACCCCGTACTCACCTTCGCCGGCCAGATGCCCCTCATTAGCTCCGGTGGCTCTTTTCCGCCCGCCATTGCCACCCGAGCCTCGGCCACCGTGGCTAGCCCACTCTGGTCACTTCCAAGCCGCGCCAGCCGCTCAGTTAGCTTCACCAATAGCTTGTGAAGCTTCCCAAGCTCTCGGACCCGGCAGAACTTCACTGGAGAACCGAGATCATCCTCACCGGACTTCGGCCGCCCGCCTGCGCGCGTAGACCGAGCAATCCAGTGAGTCATTCTTCAGTTCCTCGCACACAAACCCTCCTTGATCCCTGGTGAAGCTCTCTGACCCTTTTGATTGATCAATTGTGCCCTGGATAGGCCGGACTCCTTGCAGCCGACGAGCTCCCCCGCCTGCGCACGTGGACCGGCCAACTCCGACTATCCCCGACGGTGACCCACACATCATCGTGACCCTTAGGACCTCCCCTACACCCTCGGCCACCTCACCGGAGCAGTCTCGCCGCCAGTAAGCCCCTCCGCCCTTTCCTCCGCCGCGGGTACTGTTTAATTTGGGGGAAGGACCTCGGGTTAGGTTTAGAGGAACCTCAGGGGGTTTTCTGAACTGTCAGCGATACATTTGAATAGTAATCCAAGGACTAGTCTGTAAGGAAATTTGAAAACACCGCCAGGGACCCCGATGCAAAGTCGTTTCCCATTTAACCATTTCTGTTTAATCTTTTTAAATGAACAGAGAACTTAGGAAATTCATAACTTGAGAAATACTTAACCAAAAATTGTCAAACCAATTTTGCTGGATTCTAAATATTATGGACTATCAACTAAAAATACTAAACCCATGCTTTCTGTTTTAAATTGTAGAGTTTGGAATTAAATACAGAAACTGACCAGACCTTATTAAATTAAAGAAAATTAGTTATGCTTATGTGCTGAACCTAAGAAAATTTGTAGATGTTCAAACCCCATTTAAACACTATTTAAAAATTATGAGAACCCCAGTATTGAAAATTTAAGTAGGGATATCTATTAAAAGCCATTTTTGCCCAATACTTAGGAAAATCAGAAAGGCATTAGAAAATAATGAACAGTGAGTGTAATTATTTTTCCTAGCCAACTTAAGTAACAGAGAACCTAGGAAAAATAAAAGGACTTCTAGTCTAGAACAGAATCAAAGTGAAATATTTTATTTAGCATTATTCCAACTAGAAAACAATTATTGGAATTATAAAAACAAATCCAAAATTGTTAATAAAAATCCAGTGGACTTGTAACCACTAGAACCCCACTACAAAAATGATAACCATCCCAGCCCATCATTTTAAGTAGGGTAAACAAATAGAACTTGATAATGAGTCATATTTCAATTAAATCTTGAGCAACCCAAAAATGGTGCAATAATGGGCAAATAAAATTTTGCTAGATCAATAATGAGTTAGGCCACCAGAGAAAAATGTAAAACCCAATTGGAAGCTGCAAAGTAATACCCATTGCCATACTTCATGGAAAAGGCCATTTAATCCAAATAAATTCCTACCACCCTTCCCTTAAGCAAAAAGATGCCAAACTTAAGAATGATTGCTCTTGCACAAAGAAGAAGCTAGAAAAAATTAGAAATCTGTTGTTTGATATTTTTCAAATATAGTGGTACTAGAAACTTTAGAAAATCATAGTAAAATGACTAAAGGATATTAGTGGCTAAAAGTTTGTACAAAGTCATGTCATAACATCTAAATACCAGAAAAAATAAGTCTTAGAGAATAACCTACTGTTAAATGGTAGCTGTAGTTCAAAACACCCCTTCTGCCCTAATATTTAATAATTTTATCCAGAGAGAACTATTCACTCTTTAAGCCCCAAATTTTAGGACAGAGAATTATGCACCAGTGAGAAGCCACTGTAAGTTTTACAGAATTTTTGGAAATTTATTAAGACAACTTGTAGTTCAAACCCACTTTGAAAACATAAAAGAAATAAAGGGAAAGAAAAGAAAGATAAACCTCGCCCCAATAAGTTCAACTAGAAATCTTGGTAAATTCTCACTAAAGCTTTAAAAAGAATTCAATGGAACGCCAAAATGGACTTACCACTTAGTTTAACTGAGTGTGATCTAAATTACTAAGTATACCACCAAAAATCTTTAATAGCAAGATTAAAACTCTATCTGATTTAAGTGGATCTTTCACCATCAAAGTTTATTTGCTAAAGCACATATCATATCATACATGTATCTTACTCATTGTATTCATTAGATTGTAATCTCGCTGACGGAGAGTACATGCTCATCCCCGAGCAAAGAACTGTCCAAGAGGAAGACCAGGAGCAAGCTCCCGAGGCTGCCATCGAGGATCTCCCTGTAGCCCCAGCTATTGAAGGCAAGCCTCGGTTTATGCATAACTGTATCTATATATATGCTACTTTACTACACTTAATGCATGTAGGATTGTATTGTGCACTTAAGTGTAGTTGCTTGAAACCTCTAGTTGCATGAACTTAGGATTCCTTTTGAGATGGATACTAGTATGCTAGGTCGAGTAGCTGCTTGCTAATCAGGATCTCGGTAGAAGTCGAGTGATTTTTCTAGCACTCGCGCGAGGTCAGGAATTGATTATATTCATCTTGATAACGGGATCTATGTTAGTCTATGGACCTGGATCTAGGGAGGATGCCTTGTCCATGAGACGGGAAAAAGGAATTAAGGATTAATGTGTGAATACCTGAGTCAAGCTTTTGAACATAGTAAGCTTATGTCGGGAAATATGGTAACCGGTAAACCTAGTACCTGAGTGAAGCCGGGCGCGGACTTTATCCCTCACGCGACCTGAGACTGGGTCTCCCATGCTAGCTATGGTGGGTACAAGTGCGGTCACTGCACGGCGGCAGCCGGGGTCAGTGGAGCATTGTATGCCAAGGCGGTGAGGCCTAGACGCGAACGGGGAATTGATGGGGATGGTTGACATGTGCGGGGTCAAAGTACCCTGACATGTCGTGTGTTTAGGTTTACCTTGCAAGGATAAAAACTCGATTCGAATCGTCTGCTTCTCGCAGCTAATGAGACTACTTGACCCCTTGTACTACATTGAGTAAGAAGTGGAATGAGGTTACACGAGATAACTTGTTGATTGTACTAAATGCTTGTTACCATGTATGCTTAGAAGGAGCAAACTTAGCTAAGATAATGATGCTAGAATTTGAAAAGCTAAAAATTGATTTTAGAAATAGTTAGTGCTTTTGGCAAACCAAACCCCTCAGCCAAACAGCTGCATGGTCTAGAGGTAGAGGAGTAGATTCCTCACACCGGGTATACTCAACCTTGCTTGTGGCATAATTTTTGCAGGTACGCTTCAGGATATGGTTGATGGTGTGACTTGGCCTACCACCTTGCCACCGGGTTGGACGGTCGAGTGGGATGCTGCTCCGATAGGAGAGGAGCACAAGGAGTAGTGGGCCAGGCCTTGCCCATTCCCTCGCTATCGACGACATTGATTATCCGCTGTATCTTATTTTATGAACTCCGATTTATGTAATAATTCAGTACTTTAATTTGAGGTTTCTTGTTTTATTGTATTTCTTTTGTGACTCACCTTCGTGTGAGATTGTGGTATTTGATCCTCGTTAAGTGGCTTTATCAGACTTGATCTGAGGAACTGACGGGTTATTCCGATTTAAGTGTGTTACGGCCCCTGAGGCATGACTTAGGCACTTAAGCTGGAATAATTCGGGTGGTTCTGCCACAGCTGGTATCGGAGCAAATACCACCACATAAAAGGACAATAAACCATGAATACTAATTTTCAAAATTTAAAACTTGCTTAGAAACTGATAAGAATCGTCAGGACTAGACCGCTAGACCTAGGACAAAAGGCCTTAGGAATAGAGGGGAAATAGGTGGCTAAGTAAGTAGGCCCTGTGGGCCAGTCCTTAGCTTTTGAAGGGTGCCCTAGGAGCCCCCTTCTATTTTATTCGGAGAGGAGACGTTGATTTCAGCATGCATGCATTATAAAAACTAAAAGGAATTAAAAATTGAGCTAACCCGCTTTCTTTTAAAACCATCCAGGCTCTTTTATTTTTCTTCCTTCCACCATAATCTTTACCTTTGATGCCCTTCCGCAGATGAATTCACCCACCCCTGCCAGCGGAGGAGACACTCGTTTCAGCTCTGACTTCCTTTCTCACGATGGCTTTCCTTCCATCTTGTGGGAAGTGCTTAACTCCGTCGGTTACCCTACGCCCCCTTTGTACACGGTGCAGTTGTATGAGGAGCATCGGGTACCTCGTTGCCGAGTCTGGCTAACTTTGGAGGCTCATCCCCTTCAGCCGGGTTGGCGTTCTCTTGACTCTGAGACGGTTGGATTCAGGACGGACGACACCACTGAAGCAGCAGCCATGAAGACTCTGACAACTTTCTGTGGCTACCATCCCCTGGAGATGGTGATGCACCCCTTGGGACTCTTCCCTGCTAAGAAAAAGGATGACCCCATGTGGTGTAACCGTGTGAGCCATGCGAAAGATGTGTGGGCAATGTATCCTGACTTGGTTGGAAGGGTCACTGTTCAGTGCATGAGTGCGATGTACCGCCTTCAGGCCCTGCAGAGCGACGCTATGGCACACCTTGCTAACATCGCTCAAACCACCAAGCTCACCCTCGACAGCCGAGAAGACTTTGTGGTTGACTTGTCCTCCGAGTTGGTAGAGAAGGATTTGCAAGTGGAAAGGTTGATCCAGCGCATTACCACCTTGGAGCACCAGGTGGAGATCCGAGACAACACTATTGATGTCTTGGAGAACCAGCTCCACGATGTGCAGCGAGAACTCGAAGAAGCTAATGACCACCTGGACATGCACCACTTGGAGATGGAGGCCAATGAGGCCGGAAGCGAGGGAGAAGAGGCTCCCGAGGAGTTAGGACCAGCCCCTGGTGCCAACGGGACTACCTCCGCGATGCCCCCTTCACCCGCATCCAGTGTCTCTTCCACCACTCAGGGTTGATCAGTCACTTTGACGTGTTATGCGGATAGAAACCTACGCAAGCTTAGTTAATTTCAGATTTTGGACTAGGCTTACGGGTACTTCCTCTAATTAATGTAACCCTTGTGAACTTTTGAAATCTATGGGATGTTTGTAACCATGTTATCTTCATTTCGAACCTAATATTATTATTATGGCATTTTTCCTTCCATATGAGATAATAGCATGTCGTTCGAAATTGTGAGTTGGGATAACAATGGCGACAATCTCTGTTTTCAGATGGCAGCTAGGCAGCGTCACGGGCATAACGAGCAGGTTCCCCCGCCACCTCCTCCAGCTCCCACAGTGGAGGAGCTGATGGCCCAGCAGAATGAGATTCTGCGACAGCTTTTGCAGCGCCAGCCCCACCCCCAGCAGCATGGTGGAGGCCAGCATCAGCGACCTCCGGCAGCGGCAACCTACCAGGAGTTCTTGAGCATGCAGCCACCCTTGTTCACCAAGGCAGAGGATCCGTTGGACGCCGACGTGTGGCTCCGCGTCATTGAATCCAAGTTTCCCCTCCTCGCGGGAGACTGCCCTGATGATGCCAAGGCTCGCTTCGCCGCGCAACAGCTTCGTGGCCCTGCTCGGACTTGGTGGGACCACTTTCGTGCTATGCTACCCGCTGATCATGAAGTGTCTTGGGAGGAATTCAAGACTGCTTTCAGAGGGCACCACATTCCAGCCGGAATTCTCGATCGCAAGCTGAATGAGTTTCTGGCACTTAATCAAGGAACCCGCACGATATTGCAGTACGCTCAGGCCTTCAACGACCTATGCCAGTATGCAGGTTACCATGCAGATTCTGATGAAAGAAGAGAAACTGCTTCCGCAGGGGTCTCAACACCAAGCTGCGGGAACGTCTTAACACTGTCCGGGTTGATAGCTTCAATGAGTTGGTCAACCTGGCCATCTCCCAGGAGGACTGTATTGTAGCTCACCGGGTAGAGAAGAAGAGAAAGGCACCAATGGCAGCACCATCCGCTCAGGCCCAGAGGTTCAGGATTGTCTCTCACAATTAGAGCAGGGGATTCCAGCAGCAGGCAGGCAGATGGGTGATCAGGCCACCTCAGCAGCAGCAGCCGACACCCACTCGTTTTCCAGCTCCTGCTCCAAGGAACAATCAGCCTTCGCAGCAGCAGCAGTTCCGCTAGGGCAATGGGAACAAGTGCTTTACTTGTGGCAATGTGGGTCACTATGCCAAGAATTGCCCTAGGAACCAGCAGAGGCAGATGCCAGCACCAAATCAAGACAAGGGAAGAAAGCAGAAGATACAAGTCAGGCAAGGGAAGCTCAACTTCACTACTCTGGAGGAAGTACCTGAGGGAGCCCCCATCATGACCGGTATCTTTTCAGTTTATAATCAACCTGCTTTAATTCTATTTGATTCTGGTGCATCTCATAGTTTCATTAGCCAAAAGTTCAGTGCTAAATGTCAACTGCCTTTCCATCACTCAAAAGGGTCGTTTATGATAGCCACACCTGGGGGTAAAATTGCAACTAATCAATTAAACCAAAGTGTGCCTATTCAACTGGGAAGCCACATTGTCAAAACCACCCTTCTTGTTTTGGGTTTGGAAAATGTGGATATTATTCTGGGAGCTAATTGGATGACCCTGCACCAAGTAGTGCTTGATGTAGCCAGCCTCATCGTGGAAATCAATTCCCCGTTCTGTGGGAGTTTCACCTTAATTCTGCCCAGTCAAGGTTCTACTCAGTCATGTGCTTTTTCTATGACAGAGTTACCTCTGAAGAAGATTCCAGTGGTCTGTGAGTATGCAGATGTCTTTCCAAATGAATTGCCAGGAATGCCACCAGACAGGGATATTGAATTCGCCATCGAGTTGCAACCGGGAACGGCACCTATTTCTAAAAGGCCTTACCGGATGCCACCCGCAGAGTTGGCAGAATTGAAGAAGCAATTGCAGGAATTGCTGGACAAATGTTTTATTCGCCCAAGTACTTCGCCTTGGGGATGTCCAGCCCTGTTTGTAAAGAAGAAAGATGAAAGCTTGAGGCTGTGTATAGATTACCACCCTCTTAATGCGGTGACTATCAAGAACAGGTATCCTTTGCCTCGTATTGATGTTATTTTTGACCAGTTGGTCGGAGCCAAAGTGTTTTCCAAGATAGACCTTCGCTCCGGCTACCATCAGATCAAGATACGAGCAAGCGATATTCCGAAGACGGCTTTCTCAACCAGATATGGGCTATATGAATTCTTGGTGATGTCTTTCGGGCTGACTAATGCACCAGCATATTTCATGTATCTGATGAATTTTGTTTTCATGCCCGAATTGGACAAATTCATAGTGGTTTTCATCGATGATATCTTGGTGTACTCAAAGAACGAAGAAGAACATGTCGGGCATTTGCATGTAGTGCTTCAACGTCTGCGAGAGCACCACCTTTATGACAAGTTGTCAAAATGTGATTTTTGGCTAAAGGAGATCAAATTCTTGGGTCACACTATCTCTCAGGCAGGTATAGCTGTTGATCCTGATAAGGTGCAAGAGGTGATGAACTGGAAGCCACCAACGACTGTCCGTCAGATTCAGAGTTTTCTGGGATTAGCTGGTTATTACCGAAGATTCATTCTGGATTTCTCTCGAATTACGAAGCCCATAACTGAGCTATTGAAGAATGAAGCCAAGTTTGTTTGGGGTCAGAAGTGCGAAGATGCCTTCCATACATTGAGGCAACATCTGACCACAACACTGGTGTTAGCGCAACCCGACATCAGCAAGCCTTTTGATGTGTATTGTGATGCCTCTGGCACTGGACTAGGTTGTGTCTTGATGCAAGACAACCGAGTCATTGCTTATGCCTCAAGAGCACTCAGGCCTCATGAGCAGAATTATCCCACTCATGACCTAGAGTTGGTAGCAATGGTTCATGCATTAAAAATATGGAGGCACTATTTGATGGGAACCCACTGCAACATCTTCACTGATCATAAGATCCTTAAGTATATCTTTACTCAAGCTGATCTCAACATGAGACAGAGAAGATGGCTAGAGCTGATCAAGGACTATGACCTGGAGGTACATTATCACCTAGGAAAAGCCAATGTGGTAGCAGATGCCTTGAGTCGGAAGTTGCAATGCAACTGTGTTGTGATGGATTCTCGTATTAACACCTTGTGTGATGAGTTGAGCAAGATGCAGATTGAAGTGATTCCTTCTGGTGCTTTGTCTCACATTTCCATTGAGCCAGCTTTGCAAGACCAGATCATCATGGCCCAGCTCAGTGACAAGGGAGTGCAAATTATTAAGGAGAATCTCCATCATAAGACCGAGAAGTATAAATGTTTCTGCCAAGATGGAAAGGGTATATTGTGGTTTGAAAGCAGATTGGTGGTTCCTAAAAGCAAGGATCTCAAGAAGAAAATCTTGGATGAGGCTCATTTCTCCAAATTCTCTATGCATCCAGGAAGCACCAAAATGTACCATGATCTGAAGCCCTTGTATTGGTGGACCAGAATGAAGAGGGAGATAGCCCAATATGTATCGGAATGTGACACCTGTCAGAGGATAAAGGCCAGGCACTTGAAATCAGCTGGAGCTTTGCAACCCCTGTCTATACCTTCGTGGAAATGGGATGACATTAGCATGGATTTCATCGTGGGTCTGCCCAACACCTCTCGTCACCATGATTCGATTTGGGTTATTGTGGACCGACTGACGAAAGTGGCACATTTTCTCCCTGTGCACACCACTGATAAGGCTCAAAAGTATGTAGAGATGTACATTGACCAGATCATGTGTTTGCACGGATTGCCTCGGACCATTGTTTCTGACCAAGGAGCCAAATTTGTTGCCAGATTTTGGGAACAACTGCAGGAGTCTTTGGGCACCAAGCTAATCAGAAGTTCAGCTTACCACCCACAGACTGATGGTCAGACTGAGAGGGTGAATCAAATTCTTGAAGATATGCTGAGAGCTTGTGCAATCGATTGTGGCAAGAACTGGGATAAGCACCTCTCCTTAGCAGAGTTTGCTTATAACAACATTTTTCAATCCAGCCTAAGGATGGCACCTTTCGAAGCTCTCTATGGAAGAAGGTGTAGAACACCCCTCAATTGGTCTCAGTCTGGAGAAAGAGAAGTTTTTGGACCTGACTTAGTGACTGAAGCCGAAAGGAAGGTCAAACTAATCAGGAAAAATCTAGAAGCTACTCAGGCCAGGCAGAAGAGTTACCATGATAAGAGAAGGAAACCTCTCCAGTTTGAGGTGGGAGATTTCGTGTATTTGAAAGTATCACCCACCAAGGGAGTGCAGAGGTTTGGAATCAAAGGCAAGCTAGCCCCTCGTTACATTGGACCTTATGAGATCATAGAAGCATGTGGACCCGTGGCATATAAATTGAAGTTACCTCCAAAAATGTCTGTCGTCCACAATGTGTTCCATGTATCTCAGCTGAAGAAGTGTGTTCGATTGTCGACCGAGATCATAGCAGAGCCAGAATTGGAGATAGAGCCAGATCTATCGTACCAAGAGTACCCTTCTAAGATTCTGGATTGCAAGGAATGATCAACTCGGGCTAAATCGATCAAGATGTATAAGGTCCAGTGGAGTAATCACTCAGAGGAAGAGGCTACTTGGGAGACTGAGTAATTCTTGCGATCCAACTTCCCCGATTGCCTACCTAAGGAAATTAGTACGTAATCATACCCAACCCCTCCTCCTGCCCTTCGAATCTAAATTTCAGAAATATAATCTTAAATCAGAATGAAGTAATTATGAAACAAAAATTAAAAGGACTTCCTTCTGAAGTTGCAAAGAGAATGACATTCAAAGAGCAGTTTGTCCTAATAATAGAGCACCCACTTCCTGTGAGTCTCACCCTTCGCTTCACCCCGGGTGGACTCTGACTCGAATCTCGGGACGAGATTCCTTTAAGGGGGAAGGCTGTGACACCCCAGTGTCACTTAGGGTTTCTCTTAGTGCTAACCGAAGAATCAACATTTCATGTGAACCAAATTGAGCATGAAGCATCAAATTAACTTAAGAAGAAAAGATCTACTAAGTATATATCTAAAGAATCATGTTCCAAACAAATAAGATTTTCAAAAAGGGAAAAATGTTGAAACCCTAACACCAACCCTAACCAAGCTATCTAAGTAGAGATAAAGAAAAGGGGTAAAAGACCATGAAAAATATAAAATCATGGCTTAGGCCAATTATAAACATTGAAATATACTAAATAATCTACAATAAAGATTATGGAAGCTTGGACAAAATAGTTTAATAAGAACTCCAAACAAGCTTTTCAAGTGAGGGTTCAATAGGGATTTCTGAAATTAAGATTTCTGAATTTCAGCCCTTGAGCCAAAGACCGAGCGTGTTCACCTTGATCCCTAGCCCAAATCCTAATGACCCCATTAACAAAAATGTGCCTAACTAACCTCTCTACCTCATATCAGAAGATGGCATCAGGACGTGTGCCTTGGACATGTCAAACCCGGGATCTTCTCTCTGTGCGCGGCAGTGAGACAAACCCGATTTATCCCCTCTCTATCTCTTGATCCAGTTAGCAAAACCTGCAAGCCTCCACACACAAACGACAAAGGAATGTCAGGGGAAGAGATCTCTCAATGGGATCATGGCCATAATCTCAAAGATTTGGAGCCAATCCGCGCTTGAACTCGACCTCTCTTTGTGCTGCCTCGTGCTCGACGTTGTGCTAGGCGCCAGAGCGCGCACTGGTGTTCGCCCACGCACGCCCCGAGCACCTGTCAGAGCCTCTCCCTCGGTCGTGTTCCCCCGCGCCTATAAAGCCTTCCCGGGTGCGCCTCACCTCACCCCATACTCACCTTCGCCGGCCAGACGCCCCTCCTTAGCTCCGGCGAGCTCTTTTCCGCCCGCCATTGCCACCCGAGCCTCGGCCACCATGGCCAGCCCACTCTGGTCACTTCCAAGCCGCGCCAGCTGCTCGGTTAGCTTCGCCAATAGCTTGTAAAGCTTCCCAAGCTCTCAGACCCGGCAGAACTTCACCGGAGAACCGAGATCGTCCTCGCCGGACTTCGGCCGCCCGCCTGCGCGCGTAGACCGAGCAATCCGGTGAGTCATTCTTCAATTCCTCACACACACACCCTCCTTGATCCCTAGTGAAGCTCTCTGACCCTTTTGATTGATCAATTGTGCCCTGGATAGGCCGGACTCCTCACCGCCGACGAGCTCCCCCGCCTGCGCACGTGGACCGGCCGACTCCGACCATCCCCGACGGCGACCTGCACATCGCCATGACCCTCAGGACCTCCCCTACACCCTCGGCCACCTCACCGGAGCAGTCTCGCCACCGGTAAGCCCCTCCGCCCTTTCCTCCACCGCGGGTACTGTTTAATTTGGCGGAAGGACCTCGGGTTAGGTTTAGAGGAACCTTAGGGGGTTTTCTGAACTGTCAGCGACACATTTGAATAGTAATCCAAGGACTAGTCTGTAAGGAAATTTGAAAACACCGCCAGGGACCCCGATGCAAAGTCGTTTCCCATTTAATCATTTCTGTTTAATCTTTTTAAATAAACAGAGAACTTACGAAATTCATAACTTGAGAAATACTTAACCAAAAATTATCAAATCAATTTTGCTGGATTCTAAATATTATGGACTACCAATTAAAAATACTAAACCCCATGCTTTTTGTTTTAAATTTTAGAGTTTGGAATTAAATACAGAAACTGACCAAACCTTATTAAATTAAATAAAATTAGTTATGCTTCTGTGCTGAACCTAAAAAAATTTGTAGATGTTCAAACCCCATTTAAACACTGTTTAAAAATAATGAGAACCCCAGTATTAAAAATTTAAGTAGGGATGTCTATTAAAAGCCATTTTTGCCCAATACTTAGGAAAACCATAAAGGCATTAGAAAATAATGAACAGTGAGTGCAATTATTTTTCCTAGCCTACTTAAGTAACAGAGAACCTAGGAAAAATAAAAGAACTTCTAGTCCAGAACAGAATCAAAGTGAAATGTTTTATTTAGCATTATTCCAACTAGAAAACAATTATTGGAATTATAAAAACAAATCTAAAATTGTTAATAAAAATCCAGTGAACTTATAACCACTAGAATCCCACTACAAAAATGATAACCACCCCAACCCATCATTTTAAGTAGGGTAAACAAATAGAACTTGATAATGAGTCATATTTCAATTAAATCTTGAGCAACCCAAAAATGGTGCAATAATGGGCAAATAAAATTTTGCTAGATCAATAATGAGTTAGGCCACCAGAGAAAAATGTAAAACCCAATTAGAAGCTGCAAAGTAATATCTATTGCCATACTTCATGAAAAAGGCCATTTAATCCAAATAAATTCCTACCACCCTTCCCTTAAGCAAAAAGATGCCAAACTTCAGAATGATTGCTCTTGCACAAAGAAGAAGCTACGAAAAATTAGAAATCTGTTGTTTGATATTTTTCAAATATAGTGGTAGTAGAAAGCACCCCCTTTGACTAGAAACTTTAGAAAATCATAGTAAAATGACTAAAGGATATTAGTGGCTAAAAGTTTGTACAAAGTCATGTCATAACATCTAAATGCCAGTAAAAATAAGTCTTAGAGAATAACCTACTGTTAAATGGTAGTTGTAGTTCAAAACACCCCTTCTACCCTAATATTTAATAATTTTGTCGAGAGAGAACTATTCACTCTTTAAGCCCCAAATTTTAGGACAGAGAATTATGCACCATTGAGAAGCCACTGTAATTTGTATAGAATTTTTGGAAATTTATTAAGACAACTTGTAGTTCAAACCCACTTTGAAAACATAAAAGAAATAAAGGGAAAGAAAAGAAAGATAAACTTCGCCCCCAATAAGTTCAACTAGAAATCTTGGCAAATTCTCACTAAGGCTTTAAAAAGAATTCAATGGAACACCAAAATGGACTTACCACTTAGTTTAACTGAGTGTGATCTAAATTACTAAGTATACCACCAAAAATCTTTAATAGCAAGATTAAAACTCTATCTAATTTAAGTGGATCTTTCACCATCAAAGTTTAATTCCTAAAGCATATATCATATCATGCATGTATCTTACTCATTGCATTCATTAGATTGTAATCTCACTGACGGAGAGTACATGCTCATCCCCGAGCAAGGAACTGTCCAAGAGGAAGACCAGGAGTAAGCTCCCGAGGCTGCCATCGAGGATCTCCCCGCAGCCCCAGCTATTGAAGGCAAGCCCCGGTTTATGCATAACCGTATCTATATATATGCTACTTTACTACACTTAATGCTTGTAGGATTGTATTGTGCACTTAAGTGTAGGAGTTGCTTGAAACCTCTAGTTGCATGAACTTAGGATTCCTTTTGAGATGGATACTAGTATGCTAGGTCGAGTAGCTGCTTGTTAATCAGGATCTCGGTAGAAGTCGAGTGATTTTTCTATCACTCGCGCGAGGTCAAGAATTGATTGTATTCATCTTGATAATGGGATCTATGTTAGTCTATGGACCTGGATCCAGGGAGGATGCCTTGTCCATGAGACAGGAAAAAGGAATTAAGGATTAATGTGTGGATACCTGAGTCAAGCTTTTGAACGTACTAAGCACATGTCGGGAAATATGGTAACCGGTAAACCTACTACCTGAGTGAAGCCGAGCGCGGACTTTATCCCTCACACGACCTGAGACTGGGTCTCCCATGCTAGCTATGGTGGGTACAAGTGTGGTCACTGCACGGCGGCAGCCGGGGTCAGTGGAGCATTGTATGCCAAGGCGGTGAGGCCTAGACACGAACGGGGAATCGATGGAGACGGTTGACATGTGTGGGGTCGGAGTACCCTGACATGTCATGTGTTTAGGTTTACCTTGCAAGGATAAAAACTCGATTCGAATCGTATGCTTCTCGCAGCTAATGAGACTGCTTGACCCCTTGTACTACATTGAGTAAGAAGTGGAATGAGGTTACACGAGATAACTTGTTGATTGTACTAAATGCTTGTTACCATATATGCTTAGAAGGAGCAAACTTAGCTAAGATAATGATGGTAGAATTTGAAAAGCTAAAAAATTGATTTTAGAAACAGCTAGTGCTTTTGGCAAACCAAACCCCTCAGCCAAACAACTGCATGGTCTAGAGGTAGAGGAGTAGATTCCTCACACCGGGTAAGTCTAGTTGAGTATTAGTATACTCAGCCTTGCTTGTGGCATAATTTTTGCAGGTACGCTTCAGGATATGGTTGATGGTGTGACTTGGCCTACCACCCTACCACCGGGTTGGACGGTCGAGTGGGATGCTGCTCCGGTAGGAGAGGAGCACGAGGAGTAGTGGGTCAGGCCTTGCCCATTCCCTCGTTATCGACGACATCGATTATCCACTGCATCTTATTTTATGAACTCTTACCAGCAACTTGAAAAACTCTGATTTATGTAATAATTCAGTACTTTAATTTGAGGTTTCTTGCTTTATTGTATTTCTTCTCTGACTCACCTTCGTGTGAGATTGTGGTATTTGATACTGGTTAAGTGGCTTTATCAGACTAGATCTGAGGAACTGGCGGGTTATTCTGATTTAAGTGTGTTACGGCCCCTGAGGCGTGACTTAGGCACTTAAGCTGCAATAATTCGGGTGGTTCTGCCACAACAACATCAAGACCACTGGAGCTTCTTCACATGGACCTCTTTGGACCCGTTGCCTACCTTAGCATTAGAGGAAGTAAGTATGGTCTTGTAATTGTTGATGATTTTTCCCGCTACACTTGGGTATTCTTTTTGCAGGACAAATCAGAAACCCAAGGGACCCTAAAACGCTTTCTAAGGAGGGCTCAAAATGAGTTTGAGCTTAAGGTGAAAAAGATAAGGAGCGACAATGGGTCCGAGTTCAAGAATCTACAAGTTGAAGAATTTCTTGAGGAGGAAGGCATCAAGCACGAGTTCTCCGCTCCCTACACACCACAGCAAAACGGTGTGAAAGTCGCCTAGAGGGGGGGTGAATAGGGCGAATCTGAAATTTATAAACTTAAGCACAACTACAAGTCGGGTTAGCGTTAGAAATATGAACGGGTCCGAGAGAGAGGGTGAAAAACAAATCGCAAGCAAATAAAGAGTGAGACACAAGGATTTGTTTTACTGAGGTTCGGTTCTTGCAAACCTACTCCCCGTTGAGGTGGTCACAAAGACCGGGTCTCTTTCAACCATTTCCCTCTCTCAAACGGTCCCTCGGACCGAGTGAGCTTCTCTTCTCAATCAAACGGGACAACAAGTCCCCGCAAGGACCACCACACAATTGGTGTCTCTTGCCTCGGCTACAATTGAGATGATCACAAGAAAGAATGAGAAAGAAAAGAAGCAATCCAAGCGCAAGAGCTCAAATGAACACAAATGTCGCTCTCTCTAGTCACTATTTGAATTGGAGTGATTCCGGACTTGGGAGAGGATTTGATCTCTTTGGTTGTGTCTAGAATTGAATGTTATAGCTCTTGTAATGTGTTGAAGGTGGAAAACTTGGATGCCATTGAATGTGGGGTGGTTGGGGTATTTATAGCCCCAACCACCAAAAATAGTCGTTGGAAGACTGCTGTCGCATGGCGCACCGGACACTGTCCGGTGCGCCAGCCACGTCAGCCGACCGTTAGGGTTCGACCGTTGGAGCTCTGACTTGTGGGGCCTCTGGGCTGTCCGGTGGTGCACCGGACAGGTCCTGTAGATTGTACGGTGCGCCAACTGCACGTACTCTGTCCTCTGCGCGCGCAAGCGCGCATTAAATGCGTTGTAGTCGACCGTTGCGCGTGAAGTAGTCGTTGCTCCGCTGGCACACCGGACAGTCCGGTGTGACACCGAACACTGTCCGGTGCATCACCGGACAGTCTGGTGAATTATAGCGGAGCGGCCTCCCTTTTTCCCAAAGGTAGCGAGTTCAGCGTCGAGTGCCCTGGCAGGGTGCCTTTGGGTTGTCTTTTGCTCTCTTTGTTTGAACCCTTTCTTGGTCTTTTTATTGGCTTATTGTGAACCTTTGGCACCTGTAAAACTTATAGACTAGAGCAAACTAGTTAGTCCAATTATTTGTGTTGGGCAATTCAACCACCAAAATCAATTAGGAAAAAGGTGTAAGACTAATTCCCTTTCACGGTGTGGTAGAGAGGAAGAACAGGACACTTATCGACATGGCGAGAACGATGCTTGGAGAGTTCAAGACTCCCGAGTAGTTTTGGTCAGAAGCTGTGAACACAGCTTGCCACGCCATAAACCGGCTCTATCTACATCGCCTTCTCAAGAAGACCTCCTACGAACTCCTCACCGGTAACAAACCCAATGTTTCTTACTTTCGTATATTTGGGAGCAAATGCTACATTTTGGTGAAGAAAGGTAGACATTCTAAATTTGCTCCCAAGGCAGTAGAACGGTTTTTACTAGGGTATGACTCAAATACAAAGGCGTATATGGTCTTCAACAAATCATCGGGATTGGTTGAAGTCTCTAGCGACGTTGTATTTGATGAGAATAATGGCTCTCCAAGAGAGCAAGTTGATCTTGATGACATAGATGAAGAAGAAGTTCCGACGACCGCAATGAGCACGATGGCGATAGGCGATGTGCGACCACAGGAACAACAGGAGCAAGATCAGCCAACTTCCTCAAAAATGGTACATCCCCCAACTCAAGACGGTGAACAGATACTTCAAGAAGAAGGGCATGATCAAGGGGGAGCACAAGAAGATCAAGCAATGGAGGAAGAAGCACCATGGGTCCCTCCAACTCAAGTCTGAGCAACGATCCAAAGACATCACCCCGTCGATCAGATTCTAGGTGATATCAGCAAGGGAGTGACCACTCGCTCACACTTAGCTAATTTTTGTGAGCATTACTCGTTTGTCTCTTCTATTGAACCTTTCAGGGTAGAAGAGGCCTTGTAGGATCCGGACTGGGTGTTGGCCATGCAGGAAGAGCTCAACAACTTCAAAAGAAATGAAGTTTGGAGCCTGGTGCCACGTCCAAAGCAAAACGTTGTGGGCACCAAGTGGGTGTTCCGCAACAAGCAAGACGAGCACGGAGTGGTGACAAGAAACAAGGCTCGACTTGTGGCAAAAGATTATGCCCAAGTCGCAGGTTTGGATTTCGGGGAGACTTTTGCTCCTGTGGCTAGGCTAGAGTTTATTCGAATATTATTGGCCTATGCTGCTAACCACTCTTTTAGGCTGTTTCAAATGGATGTAAAGAGCGCTTTCCTCAACGGGCCAATCAAGGAGGAGGTATATGTGGAACAACCCTCTGGCTTTGAGGATAACAGGTATCCCGACCATGTATATAAGCTCTCTAAGGCACTCTATGGACTTAAGCAAGCCCCAAGAGCATGGTATGAATGCCTTAGAGATTTCTTAATTGCTAATGCTTTCAAGGTTGGGAAAGCTGATCCCACTCTTTTTACAAAGACTTGTGATGGAGATCTCTTTGTGTGCCAAATTTATGTCGTTGACATAATATTTGGTTCTACTAACCAAAAGTCTTGTGAGGAGTTTAGCAGGGTGATGATGCAGAAATTCGAAATGTCGATGATGGGCGAGTTAACATACTTCCTTGGGTTCCAAGTGAAGCAACTCAAGGACGGCACCTTCATCTCCCAAACAAAGTACACACAAGACCTTCTTAAGCGGTTTGGGATGAAGGACGCCCGCGAAGACACCTATGGGAACCGACGGGCATGTCGACCTCAACAAATGAGGTAAATCTGTTGATCAAAAGGCATACCGATCAATGATAGGTTCACTACTTTATTATGTGCTAGTAGACCAGACATTATGCTAAGTGTATGCATGTGTGCTAGATATCAATCCGACCCCAAGGAATGTCACCTTGTGGCTGTTAAGCGAATTCTTCGATATTTAGTTGCTACGTCGTGCTTCGGGATCTGGTATCCAAAGGGGTCTACCTTTGACTTGATTGGATACTCAGACTCCGATTATGTCGGGTGCAAGGTTGATAGGAAGAGCACATCGGGGACGTGCCAATTTCTAGGAAGGTCTCTGGTGTCCTGGAGTTCTAAGAAACAAACATCTGTTGCCCTATCCACCGCTGAGGCCGAGTATGTTGCCGCAGGACAGTGTTGCACGCAACTACTTTGGATGAGGCAAACCCTCTAGGACTTTGGCTACAATCTGAGCAAAGTCCCACTCCTATGTGACAATGAGAGTGCAATCCTCTTGGCGGATAATCCTGTTGAACACAACCGCACTAAGCACATAGACATCCAGCATCACTTCCTGAGGGATCACCAGCAAAAGGGAGATATCGATATTTTTCATATTAGCACCGAGAACCAGCTAGCCGATATCTTCACCAAGCCGTTGGATGAGAAAACATTTTGCAGGTTGCGTAGTGAGCTAAATGTCTTAGATTCGCGTAACTTGGATTGATCTATAGCATACATGTGTTCTATGCCTTTGATCATGTTACCTTATGCATTTCAATCAATTATTGTTATGGTGCTCAAGTTGTACAAGTGATCCTAGACCTCACAAGTCCATATGCGGATGATGAACATATTAAGGGGGAGATGTGCTACAATTTGACTCTTTGAGACTAACCTGGTTGTTTGAGTATACTTGATGTAGTCTAAAAGGTGCATTGAAAGGGAAATGTGGACTTGGACGATGCAAAGACTTCCACTGCACTCCGGTTTTAGTGTAATTAATTCCAAGTTCATTCTTATGCTCTAATTGCCTTTTGCTCTAAATTGACATTTTTGGTGAGGCAATGGGGTTAAAGGGCCAACAATGATCTCGTTTTTGGTGCTTAATGCCAAAGGGGGAGAAATTAAGGCCAAAGCAAATGGATCAGCTACCACTTGTGAATTTCAAAAATAATAGAGTTAGAATTTTTTATTTGTCCAAAGTGGTCTTATTGCAAAATTTAGTCTCTTGTGGGGGAGAATTTTGATTATGGGAAAAGGGGGGAGTTTTTGACACTTGATCAATTTCACTCTTGGAATATCTCTCTTTGTGCCCAAACAAGCGTGTTTGACTTAGAGATAGGAAAATTAATTTGATTTGGTCCTCATTTGCATTCTCTCTTTGTGCCCAAATATGTCAAATCTTGTGCAAAAAATGATTTGGTCCTCATTTGCATTGATGTTGCACTTATTTTGGTTGCTTTTTGATGTGTTGGCATAAATCACCAAAAAGGGGGAGATTGAAAGGGAAATGTGCCTTTGGGTCATTTCCATAATGTTTTGGTGATTAAATGTCCAACACGTTTGATTAAGTTCTTATGTGCCAAATAAAGTGAGAAGTACAAATCGAGGCACAAGGTATGGTTCTAGACTTAGTACATTATTTTTTGAACACTAATGTGTTTGTCTAAGTGCTAGAAACAGTGACAAAGAAAGAGAAAAGAAATGGAAAGGACTTGGCTCTGTGCAGCCAAACTTCAGCTCAGTCTGGCACACCGGACTGTCCGGTGGTGCACCGGACAGTGTCCGGTGCGCCAGGCTGGTCTCCGGTGAAAGTGCTGCTCTCGGGAATCAACAGCGGTGTACGGCTATAATTCACCGGACTGTCCGGTGGTGCACCGGACTGTCCGGTGGTGCACCGGACTGTCCGGTGGTGCATCCACGCGAACTCATCGCTCTCGGGAATGAAGAAAAGCGACGTGGCTAAAATGCACCAGACTGACCGGTGAGCCAACGGTCGCCAGCGCCAACGGTCGGCCGCGCAATCTTTGCGCGACACTTGGTCGCGCCAACGGTCGGTTGGGCACACCGGACTGTCCGGTGTGCAACGGACAGTGTCCGGTGCGCCAACCGATCCCGAGGACCAACGGTCGGCTGCTCTCCGTATGGAAAGAAATCGAGCACCGGACATGAACAGTAGTTGTCCGGTGGTGCACCGGACTGTCCGGTGCACCACCCGACAGAAGGCAAGTTTGGCCTTACAAGTTGACCTCCAACGGCTCCTAGCTGCCTTGGGGCTATAAAAGGGTAGGCGTATGGAGGAGTTATCCAAGCATTCTCTAAGTATTCAAAAGCATCCAGACTTCGCTCCTGCACATTCGCTTCATTGTGTTAGTGATTTGAGCTCCATTTGAGTTGCGAACTCCGTGTGTTGTGTTTCGAGCTCAAGTCGTGACTTGTGTGCGTGGTCGTGCTGCGGATTTTGTGTGTGTTGCTCTTCCCAACCTTACTTTGTGTCTTCTTTGTGATCTCTATTGTAAGGGCGAGAGACTCCAAGTTGTGGAGATTCCTCGCAAACGTGAAAATACACTAAAGGAAAAGATCGTGGCATTCAAGTTGATCATCGGATCACTTGAAAGGGGTTGAGTGCAATCCTCGTCCATTGGGACGCCACAACGTGGAAGTAGGCAAGTGTTACTTGGCCGAACCACGGGATAAAATCGCGTGTCTCTTGTGATTGCTTTCTCTATGATTGTTTTGTCCACAAGAACTCACCTCAAAACTACTTAGTCGCACTAACACTTCTATAACTAAGTTTTGTGGCTATTTAGTGTTTGATTTTACAGGATCACCTATTCACCCCCCCCCCCCTCTAGGTGCTCTCACTAAGAGATTTTCTTATCACTAATGGCTTCAAAGTCGGTAAAGCCGATCCTACACTCTTTACTAAAACTGTTGCAAAATATTTGTTTGTATGCCAAATTTATGTTGATGATATCATATTTGGGTCTACTAACAAATCAACTTGTGAAGAGTTTAGTAGGATCATGATACAGAAATTCGAGATGTCTATGATGGGGGAGTTGAAGTATTTTCTAGGATTTCAAATCAAGCAACTCCAAGAGGGCACCTTCATCTGTCAAACAAAGTACATTCAAGACATACTTAAGAAGTTTGGGATGAAGGATGGCAAACCCATCAAGACACCCATGGGAACCAATGGGCATCTCGACCTCGACACGGGAGGTAAATCCGTAGATCAAAAGGTATACCGGTCGATGATAGGATCTTTACTCTATTTATGTGCATCTCGACCGGATATTATGCTTTCCGTATGCATGTGTGCAAGGTTCCAAGCTGATCTTAAGGAAGTTCACCTTAGGGCCATGAAAAGAATCATGAGATATTTAGTTTACACTCCTAAGTTTGGGCTTTGGTACCTCAAAGGATCCACTTTTGACTGAATAGGTTATTCCGATGCCGATTGGGCAGGGTGTAAAATTGATAGGAAGAGCACATCAGGGACTTTTCAGTTTCTGGGGAGATCCTTGGTGTCATGGGCTTCAAAGAAACAAAACTCAGTAGCTCTTTCTACCACCGAAGCCGAGTATATTGCCGCAGACCATTGTTGTGCGCAATTACTTTGTATGAGGCAAACCCTAAGGGACTATGGCTATAAATTGAGCAAAGTCCCTCTCCTATGTGATAATGAGAGTGCAATCCGCATGGCGGATAATCCCGTTGAACACAGCTGCACTAAGCACATAGACATTCGGTATCACTTTCTGAGGGATCACCAACTAAGGGGGGATATCGAGATAGCTTATGTCAACACCAAAGATCAATTAGCCGATATCTTTACCAAGCCTTTAGACGAGAAAACCTTTAGCAAACTTAGGAATGGGCTAAATATTCTTGATTCTCGAAACTTTGATTGAAACATTACACACATAGCTCATTTATATACCATTGATCATATCTCTTTCATTTGGTACAAATGCATATTTCTTATTATTTTACCAAGGCTACGACTAATGTGTTTTCAAGTATATTTCTATGCTAAGTCGTAGACTGAAAGGGAAATGGAGTATTCGACGAAGACAAGGCTTTCACTCCACTCTAACGGTATCATTTACCCTTCGACATCACTCCACAACACTCTCAATTGGTATAATTCTTCACTCATATTTACTTGTACCAATGGGGGAGAAAATAACAAAGGGCTCTCAAAGTCTCCGTTTTTGGCGATTAATGCCAAAGGGGGAGAAAATATTAAGCCCAAAGCAAAAGGACCGCACCACCACCATTTCAAATTTTTTTGAAATAAAAGATTTAGTTGGTATTCACAAAGGTTTGTTTTTCAATTGGTATCTTGTAATAGCAAATCTCTTCAATTTGGTATGTTTTCAAAATTGATATCTATTAAAACCCTCTTGAAAACTAAGAGGGGGAATTCATTTAGGGGGAGTTTTATTCAGTCAAAGGAAAAGCATTTGAAACAGGGGGAGAAATTTCAAATCTTGAAAATGCTTCTTGCAATCTTATTCATATAACTTTAACTATTTGCAAAAGACTTTGAAGAGATTGTCCAAAAAGATTTGCAAAAACAAAACAAGTGGTGCAAATATGGTCTAAAATGTTAAATAAGAGAAAGCAATCCACTCATATCTAATGAGATTATCAATTGGTTTAATTCCATGTAACCTATGCACCTACCTTATGCAAACTAAGTTCATTTCTGCACTTTATATATTTGCTTTGGTTTGTGTTGGCATCAATCACCAAAAAGGGGGAGATTGAAAGAGAAATAGGGTTAACCTTTTTCCACAATTAATTTTGGTGGTTGAATGCCCAACACAAATATACGGACTAACTAGTTTGCTCTAAAATACATGTTCTACAGGTGCAAAAAGGTTCAATACAAACCAATAAATATTCAAGTTAGGGATCAAATTCAAAGGAGCAAAGAAACTTGAGTGTGCTGTGGACTGGCGCACCGGACTGTCCAGTGTGCCACCGGACAGTGTCCGGTGCACCATGTCCTTACGGAGATGAACCAGCCACTCTCGGGTTTTCACCAGGCGCTCTCCGTTATAATTCACCGGACTGTCCGGTGCACCAGCGGAGCAACGGCTAACTCGCGCAACGGTCGTCTCTGCAAAGGCTACAGTGCGCTACAGTGCGCGACAGAAGTCAGAGGCGCACCGGACAGTGAACAGGACTTGTCCGGTGTGGCACCGGACTGTCCGATGCCGCATGAGGACAAAGCCTCCAACGGTCAACTGCTCTAGAACCCTAATGGTTGGGTGACGTGGCAGCGCACCTGACAACCTGCAGTGCATGTCTGGTGGCGCACCGGATTGTCCGGTACGCCCATCGACAGCAGCCTTCCCCAACGGCTTGTTGGTGGTTGAGGGCTATAAATACCCCCCCAACCACCACAACTCCAAGCATCCAAGTTTTCAGAAGTTCTCATTCAATACAAGAGCTAGTGCATTCACTCCTAGACACAAATCAAAAGATCAAAGCCTCTCTAAGTGCCAAAATTCACTCCAACCACCTAGTGACTTGAGAGAGTGTTTGTTCGTATTCTTTGCGCTCTTGTTGCTTGGATCGCTTTCTTCCTTCCTCATTCTTGTTCCAAAGAGACTTGTAATCAAAGCAAGAGACACCAAGTGTGTGGTGGTCCTTGCGGGGTCTAAGTGACCCGTTTGATTAAGGAGAAAGCTCACTCGGTCTAAGTGATCGTTTGAGAGAGGGAAAGGGTTGAAAGAGACCCGGTCTTTGTGACCACCTCAACGGGGACTAGGTTCTTTAGAACTGAACCTCGGTAAAACAAATCACCGTGTTCATTCGATTGTTTTCCATTTGATTTGTTTTCCCCTCTCTCACAGGCTTGATTTAAGTTCTAACACTAACCCCGGCTTGTAGTGTGTGTTTAAAGTTGTAAATTTCAGATTACGCCTATTCATCCCCTCTAGGCGACTTTCAAACTTCACCATCGGGTTGATTGGATGCATGCGCGAGCGTAGGCCTGTCCCCCAAGATAGGACCGATTCCTACGTATCTACCGATGCAAGGCAAATAAGCCTAGCTGCCTAGGATACACCAGTAAGTGCGTCCACCCCCCTAGATATAACAAATCAAACACGCGTTGAATCGTAGTCAATACATGCGAGGAGTCTGGCTATCCTAATTAGAGGTGTCGATGGGAAATTCCCACCAGGTTTAAACACCCCATACCCGTCCCCATTAAGGCCTTGTTCGGTTAATCCCGTTACCCATGGATTGAATGGGATTGGAAAACATTAAGAAGAACATTGACTTGCTTGGGATTTAAACTCATCCAAATCTCACTCAATCCACATGGATTGGGAGCTAACCGAACAAGCCCTAAGCGATATCCATCCCTATCCCTATATTACGCGTCCACCATGTGAGGACTTTCCCATTGATTAACGGGTACTGGGCCTCTATTAACATCTCTACTCTTGTCTCCTGATGTAGCCAACCAATCATGCGGCATATGATTGGTTCAGTGCCTTTCTGCTACCCGACGAATCATTTGGTGATATCTATGTTTGCATATTTTTTTCAACGGCTAGCTGCCGCTAAGCCTGCACGAGACAATTGCATATTTGAGACTACAAACACGGTACTTCACAATAATGTCATCCTAAATAATTGTTTCGAAAAAACAAGATTATAAACGTTGTCTAATTGATTAAGCTGTCATTTAACGTATTTGCTTCCTTTTATAATTCCTTTAGGCCTTGTTCGGTTATCCCCAATACACATGGATTGGATGAGATTGGAAAAAATTAATAAAAAGTTTGACTTGTTTAAGATTCAAACTCATCCAATCCCACTCAATCCACATGGATTGAGAGCTAACCGAACAAGCCCTTACGTGTATTTTCCAGCTGATGAGACAGATTTGCCCATCTGCATGCTATTGTGTTTTCTCTACATCTGTTCGTCTCTCGTTCGTCTCTGTGCACGCCGCCATGGACGAGAAGAGTCGCCCGATCGCGTGCTAGCCCAGCGCGTCGGACACTAGTGGCCACGGACGCCACCGCGCCAGCCACGGCTGCCCCCGTGCCGGGCACGGACTCCGCAGGTACCGTGCTGGCCTCCCATGTCCTCCGCGATGGAAGCGCACGCGTCCATGAGATAAACCCATTTGTTATCATACTGCTGTTGTCCCCTGCTGTTGTGCTCTATGTTGTTGTCCCTGTTATGTGTGGCCAACAGTTGGCGTCCTGCTGTTCATTCCTGGCGAGCGCACAAACAGGTGCCCTGCTGTTTTATGCTGCTTCGCATACGTTTTGTGCATATAATTACAAAAGGGTAGAATTATCTAATCAGACATAAAATACATAATATTAGGTTAGAAAAGGAAGAAAACACATTAAATGACAGCTTGATCAATTAGACGATGTTTATAGTCTGTTTTTGCGAAACAATTGTTTAGGATGGCATTCTTGCGGAACGCTATCTAGAGTCCTAAATATACAATTGTCTCCTTATGTCACATACCATGAGACAAAAGACTTTCTCCTTACATTCCTATCATGTCACAAACAATGAGCCAATAGACCTCCTATCACCACTAGTCCCATGACAAAAACATATACTACATGTGGCTTACAACCTACATGGAACTACACGCACTGTGTTCAACTTCAAGCGTCGAAAGCTTTAAACCTCTTCGACAACCAATTCATCAATCACACATGGAGTAGACCAAGTCACATCTCAACTCGGTATCTGAATAGGCATATGTATACATTTCTTTTATATATACACATCGGGCACGGTACAACATTTATTAATTCAATTATCTTTGTCAACTTAAAATCCTGATATAAGGATAACCGCCTAATCATGCTGACAACATTCAGAGAACCGCGGCACACCAAACCCAACAGTCCAACATCCGTTTGGTTCCACATCAAAACACGGAGTCAAGATACGAGTAGTTGTACAGGCGGCCAAACTGAAGCAGGCTGCCATACATCCTATCCCACACGCCAACGAAAAGCGCGTCAGTGTCTGGGCTGAACGATGTGCCGGATATCTCGCCAAAGAAGTCCAGCTCCTGCCTTTTGTTGTAGTCACTCTTCACGTCGTAGACGTGCACAAAGTCAGCAGGTTCAGCCATGGACATGAACTGGCCATCCGAGGTGAAGCGGATGGACCGGATGGCTCCAAGGTTACCCCTCAACACATGGACGGATTTTGAGAGATTCCTCGCGTCCCAGATTCGGCATGTCTTGTCTTGGTTGCCAGTAGCAAATGTTCGCCCATCAGGGCTCCAAGCCGATGCAAATGAGTAGTCCCGATGTCCTTTTATGGAATGGAGTGTCTGCATCCAGAAGCAAAACCAAATGGTGAATATTCACATCATTACAGCACTTCTATGAAAAGTCTATTAACCTGAGCTCACTAAAGCATATGGATTAGCAATGGTACCTTTCCAGAGTTGGCATCAATAAGTAGACCATCAGGATCATCACCGACAATAACAACGACCTTTCTGTCAGGACTCAAAGAAGCATGCTGCATCAACAAACTACAGGTAAACACAGATACAGCAAAGAAATGCACTAAGCTTGACCTACTCCCTTCATTACAAATTATAGCTCACTTTATCTATGTTCTTAGTCAAGCTTCTTTAACTTTGACCAAGTTAGAAAAAATGTGCCAACATCTACAGCATCAAATCAGTCCCATTCAGTTATCATGAAATATGTCTTGATGGTACATTTATTTGAACTTTACTTTGGAACAGATAGTACTTATATTTGTGAAATTCATACATATGTTGGATCCACTTATCCTCCACATTATGCTAGAAAAGGTGACAAGAGGGGAACTAAGGGTTCCATGTCCAAAATGGCCAAGTATTGAAGGCTGTCACTTCTCTTTTTATTAATACTGTATCCATAAGATGGGAGCCTGCTATGTCATCACTGCCGCAACAGAAATGTAAAGACATTTTGGATTTTTTCTACAAACCACCTATAAGTTTGTCTTGGTATTGCTAGATTCATTGATCAATAGGTCAAAAACATACCCAAGAAACTAGAATAAGTTGATAGTACAAGCACAACTATGGGGCATATGAAATAAGCAATGAAGTCTATTCTAAATTTCATCTGCAGACAGCATGTGTAGAAAGATGTACCTTGTAATGATAGCACCAACAAGAAGATCCAAATATAGAACATAAAGGTAACGGAAATAGCTAAGAAGCCAAAGGAACCTACATTCACTGGCCATTCAAACTGCAAATGCTTGAATAGCTGGAATCTCTCCATGTCATAGTATCTCACACCAGAATCGTTATTTGATGCGATGAAGTGAACAGCGCCACTGGGGGTGCAAAAACAGAATTAAAATGAATATGTGCATACGGTGAGATAGCATCTTTAGTAACACAGAGAGGAAGTTACCTAGAGGTATTAAATATCTCAACCGCATTTGTAATAGCATTATCATCATAAGTTGTTCGACAGCAAAAACTAATACCTTCCCGATCAAGGTGCTGCATATGACATCAACAGAAGATAATCAATTGAACAAAAGATCAGTATGGAGAACACACAGAAAGATTAACCATGTAAACACATGCACATCCATCAGCTTGTTAGTAAAATATGTTTGGATACTTGGATAGTAAATTTATATGGATCAAAACTATTTATTACGCTGCCTAAATGTAGCGATGCCGTTGAGCAGACCGTTTATTACCTGTTGCCCAATCCAGAATCTACCCGTATCCATTGACTAATTTTACCCATCCCCGTGGATATGCCCAATGGGTATGGACTATGGGTATACCCCTTTCTGCCCAGATCTCTCTTTGCTCCTACATCAATATCTGTGTGGCCTAACTATACATGTCCTGTGATTAATTCTCCCGGTGGCAGAGTCCCAGGCCGGCGACCATGGCCTGGCTGTGGTTATCGTCGCCTGCATCCGTCACCAGTGTCAGTCCCCATTCCGAACTTGCACAGACCAGGACTTCCAGAGCAGCAAAGCAAACAATGCAGGCAGAGGAGAGATGGCAGACAGAGAACTGTGACATAAGTTGTCACTATGAACTCACGAGCGGTGACGTTGGAATTCTTCCACGCCACCGATGTGTGTCTCAAGGCCTCGGCTGACTAGCTGATGACTACTTTGCTCTTGTCTGCACCATTCTTTTCTCCGTTGCCATCTCCAACTCCCTGGCCCTGTGGGTCGCCTTCACCATCACTGTCTCTCATGTTTAGAGTGGGCATGGGTGTAATGGGTATTGCCCATTGATACCCACTCCATATCCATACTTTACTGGATAATCCATACCCTCCCCAAACAAAATGGATATGAGTTTGGGTAAGGACTGGATACACAGTGGCATCATTACTCACTAGCATAATGTCTGCATTATATGTCCAAGTTTCTACAGAAAATTCCAGTGAGCAATAATAGATAGTGTACTGCGATCTTTAGGTGAACATCCAAATGCGTGTGTGTGTGCGTGTGTGTGTGTATGCGTGTGTGTGTGTAGGCCAGCGCTATTTGTCACCCTAGGTGAAGCTTCACCCAGTCGGCAGTCGGTAATAACCGATTATTACTGAACGATCTTCAGTAATCTATTCGTCACCCTAAGTGAAGCTTAATTACTGAAGAACGCTCAGTAATTACCGGTAATTACTGAACACAATTGGGTGAAGCTTCACCTAGAGTGACGAATAGCGCGCACACGCACACACTGGTTAGAAGAGATAATGTGACCACAGCCCACATCAAAGCTGCTGTGCCAACAGCTAGCACATCAACGGCTTGGATTGAAACGAACTTGATCCATAATAGTTAACTTACTTTACAGATCAGCTCTCCTTGAAACCCACCAGCTACCAGTAAATTGTCCTTGACTGCCAAGGTACTAACTTGAGTCTGATAAAAACCCTCTGATAAACTTCCTGCATGCTTCTGTACAACAATGCCTGTTATCAGTATAAATTCAATAACGAGAGGATGGGAAGACAACACACAACAGAAAAGAAAATGTTATCATACCTCCCTTGGTGCCACGTGTCCTTGGACGTTGATAAGTTCAGTATCGACACCACTCAATGCTGACCAATGACGAATTGAGTAATGTGATACTAGGTAGATGTCATGCTTGGACGTAGCCCATACCAAATTTCGAAGCTGCAGGCACAAATCAGACTCTTTTTCACATTAGACAGAACCTTGTAAAAGAGAGGGCAACATTGATCAAAAGTTCAAGACCATGACCATTGTAATAGGTTAGTTAAAATGCAGGGAAATCTAAATTTACTTTTGGAAAGTGAACATAGGCAGAACTGTGCAACTGCACCATGCAGACAACGCTGGTCCCTGAATATACTGAACCATTACCTCAGCATAATATCTCCAAACAGATGGAGTTGAATTAGTACTGAAGGTAGCTCAACCCTTCACAAATTTAACAGGTGTACCTTGTGATTCTGTCACTATGCATGCCTTGCATGCAAAGCTTGAGTATTTTTTGCGACTCATTATACATCCAAGAAACCAACACAAAGTGTGTAGTTGCTTCAATGTACATGCAGCTTCCTCATGGAATCAGTAGTTAGTTTGCAATCACAAACGGTGAGTTGGGTGAAATAGACCAGCAGCTAAGTCACAATTGAAATAATCTTGTAACTCCTTGCCATATGTCAATATTCATGGAGAAATTGTTCATGCTCAGCAGATATATTACAAGGAAAATTGAAACAGCTCCAAGAGGCAAAGTGATTTTATACGTACGAAATTGGTCTATGAAATTTATAGCATGCTCCTGTAAGGAAATAACTCCGCCTATGTTATCTCAACATAGCAAGTCCCAAGCCCTAGTAAAGAAGAAGGGTTGTGATAGGCTTGGCGAGCCAACATGGAACCTAGCCATTCTAATGGAGACGAAACCTGCAAGAAATCTGTTGGGGGTGTAATCCTCTTAGCAACACATTATATCACAGAACCCTTTTGATGACGCATAAACCTGAAAGAAATCCGTTGGGTGTAATCCTATTTTAAATGGTAATGACTAGGTCAGCACTAGACCTGTTCAAATGTCGGGTCGGGTCGGGTTCGGGTCGGGTCAAGGTCGGGTCGTGGGCCATTTATCACGGCCCATACCCGACCCGTGCCTAGTGTCAGGTCGGGTCAACCCGTTCCTCCCTGTTTGACGTGTCGGGTTGGGTCGGGTTTTTTGGCTTTGGGTCGGATTTTTTTGGGTTAGGTCGGGTTTTGGGTCAAAAATCACGGCTCGTACCCGGCCCATGAATTATTACGGGTCAAAAATTATGGCCCATACCCGCCCGTTGCATTGGTCGGGTCGGGTCGGGCCGGGTTTTTTTCGGGCGGGTCGGATGGCCCATGATCAGGTCTAGTCAGCACCCTCTTGGTGATGTGTCGATGTATCGTGATCTAGGAACGGTGTCAAATGAGCAAGGATCGGGCCACTGCTTCCTTAGGCCATCTCCGACAGATCCCCTATCTCGTCCACTATCACATCCCCTATTTCAAACTTTACACTACAAACAGTGTCATCTACTCATCTACAGTTCTGTGTCCCCTATTTTACACTATTTGTTAGAGTGAACGCATTAACCAGTTCAACCCAAAAGCTTAAGCTGATGGGAGAAGGTAGCCAATCCACTTATTAGTTATTAGTGGGTAAGCTTTTCATAGGAGATCTCAATGAGCATATAGGTACAAGTGTAGGTTTCGGTGGTTCATGGAGGTATTGAGTATCGTAGTAGCCTAGTAGGAATCAGGAGGGAGAGGAAGTCTTGGACATTACGATAGCCAACATGTTTTTAGCAAGAGAGAATCTTATTTAGTGGCCAACACTCTAGTCGGATTAACTTTGTCCTCACAAGAAGAGAGGATAAATGAGCATGCTTGGATTGCAAGGTGATACCTAGGGAGTGGGTTGCCTCTCAACCTAAGCTTGTGGTGGCAAACTTTAGTTTTTGGATGTGTGCCCATAGGGATAAACAAGCCAAGATTACGAGAACAAAGTGGTGGAACTGAAAGGGGAGACATCATAAGTCTTCAAGGAAAGTGCCATCAAAGAGGGACTTCGAAGGAAGTCCAAAGGGCTATTAAGGAGAAGAAAGAATGATATAGATGTTTGTACCACAACAGAAATATGGATAACATAGAGAAGTACAAGGTAGCAAAGAAAACCGCAAATTGAGTTGTGTGGCAAAGCATAGGGCGCACAAGGACCTGTAACATCGTTTGAGCATGAAGGAAGGAGAAAAGGACAATATAGGATGTCTAGGGTCCGTGAAAGAGACAAGGGACTTCAACAAAGTGCATTAAGGATGAAACAAAGGACCTTTTGGTAAAAAAGGATGAGATCACGCATTGATGCAAGAGTATTTTGAGAAATTGTTCAATGGGGAGAATGAAGACAACCTTGGATGACTTTTTTGATGACACCAATAGGCGATTCTGAGGTTAAAGAGGCATTGAAAAGAATGAAAGGGAGTAAGGAGATGGGCCCTGATGGTATCCCAATTGAGACATGGAGATGCCTCAAGGACAATTATATAGTATGGATAACCAAGTTGTTCAACCATATCTTCTGGTTGAACAAGATGTCTGGCGAGTGGACAATTATATTGGTACCAATCTACAAGGATAAGGAAGATATTCAAAATTCTACTAATTATTGGGGAATTAAATTGATAAGCCATACTATGAAGCTATGTGAGAGAGTCATCGAACATCGTCTGAGAAGAATAACGAGGATCTCTATGAACCAATTTAGTTACATGCCTAAAAGGTCAACCATGGAAGTCATTTTCTTAATTAAGACAAGTGATGAAGCAGTATAGGGAGCAGAAGGACCTAAACATGGTTTTCATTGACTTGGAGAAAGCTTATGACAAAATACCAAGGAATGTTATGTCGTGGGCTTTAGACAAACATAAAGTTCCAATAAAGTACGTTGGACTCATTAAGAACATGTACAAAAATGTTGTGAAGTGTTTGACCAAGTTATGGAGACACGGATGACATTCTGATTAGAATAAGACTACATCAAAATCAGCTTTGAGCCCTTACCTTTTTTGCCTTGGTGTTGGATGAGGTCATAAGGGACATGTGAGGGGATATCCCTTAGTATATGTTTTTTGCGGATGAATAGTACTAGTTGATGAAAGTCAGGCAGGAGTAAATAGGAAACTAGAGTTGTGGCAAGTGGCAACAGACACTAGAGTCCAAAGATTAGACTCGATAGCACCACTATTTCAAAGGCATCGCCTAGGCGTCCAAGCGCCCAAAAGATCAAAGGTGTCCCCGCTGCCTAGGTAAGAATCAACAAAAGAGCAGAGGGCAGAAGGGAAGGAGAAGGGGCGACGGAGAATCAGGGTGATTGCGTTCGAATCGGGAGCGGCAACTGAATCCCGGGCGGCGGCGATCGAATCGACGGAGACGGTGGTGAATCAGGAGCAACGGCGGTGACTCAGGGGCGGCAGCGACTCAATCGAGGGCAACAGCGGCTGAATAGCGGGGGAGAAGGCAACTGGAGGCTGAATGTAACTCAAACCGAGGAGAGAGGCAACCTAGGGCAACTAGGGGAATGTTATATGGGCTAGCTAGTGGGCTGGGCCTTCCTTCTCCTTTTTATTTCTTCTTTTTTTTCTTTTTCTTCCTCCTCCATGTTGTTGGTTTGCTAGTTCTCAGATTGATAAGGCGTCGTCTTGCTCGCCTTAGACGTCGCCTAGGCGTCCAGGCGGTGATCCAACGCCTTAACTCGCCTTACCGCCTTAAGAACCATGGGTAGCACTAAAACTGAATATATGATATGTGACTTCGACACTACTACACGAGGAAGATGTTAGCATGGAAGGTCAAGTAGTTTCCAAGAAGGATACCTTTCATGATTTAGGATCAATGCTACCATGGTTTTTAAAGCGGTAAGGCGGTCCAAGGCGTTGGAGCACCGCCTGGACGCCTAGGCGAGGTAGGCGGGCAAGGCGCCTAGGCGATAGACCACCGCCCGGACGCCTAGGCGACGCCTTAAGAACAGAGAATGCTACAAAGAAATAGGGATATTGATGAAGATGTTAGCCATAGAATTAAAGCAGGGTGGATGAAGCAGCGTCAAGCATCTGGCGTTCTATGTGAATGTGACAAGAAGGTACCACAGAAGCTAAAAGGGAAATTTTATAGAATGGCAATTAGATCTGTTATGTGGTATGATGCAGAATGTTGGCCTTAAAAACGACATGTTCAGCAGATAAGTGTTGCAGAAATATATATTTTGCGTTGGATTTGTGGTCATACAAGAAGAGATTGAGTCTGAAACGATGATATACGCAATAGATTAGGGGTAGCACCAAGTGAAGAAAAGCTTGTCCAGCACCGATTGAGATGGTTTGGACATGTCCAACATAGACCTCCGGCACCAGGCATCAATACGTAGTGGAATCCTAAGACGCAATAGTAATGGGAAGAGATGCAGGGAAAGACCGAAGTTGACATGGAAAAGGTAGTAGAATGAGACTTGAAAGGATGAAATATACCCAAAGATTTAGCCTTGAATAAGAGTGTATGGAAAACAGCTATTCACGTGCCTGGACCTTGACTTGTGGTTTCCGTTGGGTTTCAACTCTAGCCTACCCTAACTTGCTTGGAACTAAAAGGCTCTATTGTTGTTGTTGCTCATGTAAGGAAATGTCAAGGAAATTGGTGCGCTCTATAATACCTGAACTCATAATTACCATGTACCATATTCTATCAAAGGATTAAGAATACAGAAGGGAGTTAACTCACCTGAAAATGTAGAATAGTTGACTTAATCGATCGAGTATTTCGTCTGAACTCATAGTACATTCCACCTTTCTCTGTTGGCTTGCAATCCTATTCCAAGACAATTGTCAACAACATGTGGATAGAAAATTTACAAAGCTTAACTTACAAAAAGAGTAAGAGGCAAACCTTCATAGCTTCTTCTCCAGAGTTAGGTACATTCTCATAATTTTTGTACTGTTCTAATCTGGACTGTCTATATTTTTTACGGGTTATGTTTAGCTGCTCCCAGGGTATTCCTTGAATGTCCCTTCCATTTCTTGCATCTGCTGATGAAGTATCTGGGATCTTGTCATTCTAAAGAGAAAAAAATACAATCACTTAGAGCAATATAAGTGGCTGTATAAGCAACTTGACCAAGTTGTATCACAAATGGTACATCATGCCAGGATCGTGGATGCAATGAAGTGCACAATAAACAATATAACATTGATTTTATTGCAATGGCATCATAGCTTCCAAGTCAAACAGCAAGTTGAATCTCAAAATTCATTTGCATGGGAAGGCAGAGGGGTGGTGCAATAGAAAGAAACCAAACTCATATGAAATCGTGTCTGTAAAGCTAGAAGATAGATATTATAGTCATGGAATGAACCAAGGACACAACCATCATCTTATATACTATTTTGCTTACAAATACCAACCAAAATGAAAGCAATTTACCAAGGGCTCAGACACCAAGACAAAATAATCATCACATACCAAAGCCAACAGATATTAAGGATAGAGAGGAGCAATTTAGAGAGAGGTAATAGTAAATAGTAGTGAATCCATAATTTGGGTAATTGCAATTTTCAGCAGACATACATTTTGCAACCGTATGAGGACATCACTCTATATTAAAGAAAACAGACAACGTGTGAAGCTATCAAGTACATGCAGTATGAAAAACTAGAACATTGGTGTACATCACTACATCAGCGGAACTACATGCTACCTAGACAATAATATTTGCACATGAGAAAAGCATATAGTGCTACTGGTACAAGTAGCATGTGGGGTAACAATGTAACATTGGTGCATCATGCGGCAAATAAATATCTAACTGATTTGCTTCGTGCTGTGCTACTGTTGCAAGTAGTTGATGTAGGATATGTAAGAGATATGCTAAATCAGCATTCAAATGATGCAAACTTGTAGCTACCAGACGATAACGTTCTACCTGCCTATCAGCCTATCTCAAAAAAGTTTTGAAGACTCAATATATGACAAAAAGAAAAGGATACACACTGGTTGTCCATAATCATTATCCTCCGCATCAGAATCCCTAACCCCTCGCTGCTCGTCTACCATGTCATCAGCAGGATCATCCATATCATAGTCATCCTCAATCTCATCAATGTCGTCGTAATCATCATAATAATTGGACATTGATCCTCTCATACCAAAGAAAGTGTCCCCTGGCTGCAAACAGAAACACCAAACCATCACGAGTGGCCATGCCATCCTGAAATCAGTTATATATTTGCATCGACAAAAACATCCTAACCCAATCCAACACACAACTAGCACTTTCCTATTACCAAAATCATTGCACTCTTCGAAATTTGTGTTGGGCAGCGAATTCTATCATGCATACAATTTCCTAATTCTAACATCAGAGGCAGTAAAGCGCATGTATGTACACATGTAGACCCGATATTTTTTGCAAAACAATCGATGTTAGTAGGCTGTAGGCATAATACATGCATATAGACTTGTAATTCGATCAGATCCGGATATATTAAGTTAGGGTTCGGGTGCTCGGTTTCGTACAGCAGAAATGGAAGACCAAGCGATGGACGTACCTCGCCGGCGAAGGGCCCGAACAAGACCTGGGCACCCGAGTAGAGCGGCAGCGACGGCGCCCCAAACGTTGCTACGAGAGAGAAGGGGGTGGGGGTGGAGCGATGGAAGAAGAACTTAGAAAAGGCAGGCTGGCAGCGTATAGGCAAACAAGGGTCCTGACTCCTGAATCGTGGGGCCACAGTTGTCTATCTAACCCAAAAAAAAAAGCAATTATGGCTATGCAAGCAGTCCCAGGTGCTTCTCGTCAGTTAGATTATGATCTAGTGAAGGACTTAAGGTCATGTTTAAAACTACTTTAGCTTCACAAAATTTGGTGAAGTTAATGAAACATGTCATTAGGAGCTTCAGAAAATCGTGAAGCTAAAATTGTGAACTTTTAGAAGATATTTAGATATATCATTTTGTTTCTTATTTAGATTAAAAATATTTTTAAAAACTAATTAAATTTATATTATACACAGAAGCTTCACGATAAAGTTGAAACCCAGAGAAGTGCAAAACACCCCCCAAATATGTAATTGTGGATTGTTAGGAATTCTTTATAAAGCTATTCGACATGTTGGTTAAAGAATTTATGTGTTAAATATGGCATGCGGTTTGATCGTGACATAACGGATCAAGTTACACGGTTATATCTAAGGATTGATTGCACAGTAGTCGTTGCCCCCAAAAAATGTATATTCCCACTTACAAGTTTAGGGATTTTTTGTCAAACAATCCCTCTCAAACTAGGAAGGGTTTAATCTCTATCTCTACTCCTTTGAAACACGAGTTTCGTGTGTCACATACGAAACATATAGAGTGGATTTGTTTTCCATATCTCCAAACCTTTTAGATAGACCATGATAAAACAATTAAGCCCAACATAACACGAAGTCACACGCAGCGCAACGCTCCCGGATAATACCCACCTCACTATGTGAAGGAGGATGAGCGAGCTATACAAAGAGTTGTGGGTAGGGTCCATTTTATGAGGGTCCATCACACTTGCTACTCTTGAGTGTCGTACAACTGTTGCACTATACCAGTAAATATATGATTGGTATACCGTCGCAATACACGGGCATGTGCTCGTCTTATATTAAGTGACAGCCATTGATATCCATGTGTGCAACGAAAAGAAAAAATGTGAGCGTCGAAGTTTGTTTTGACTGCAGTGCAGTGCGCGTACGTACTGTGGGTTGAATTCAAGAAAATATATCTATTATTATAAAACATCAGTTTCGACGGCCGCCCTGTGTCACCTTTTTTTAAAATCTATCTTTCTTGGTATTCAATGCGTCGTCCAAGTGCGTTGCTTCAGTACGATGTCCTCTATAGTTCTGCGGGCTCCGGACCTCCACTCCCCATCCCGCGTGTCCATCGTTCTCACGAAACCCGCGCATCCAACCTCCATCCTACCACACTCGAACCCCAAACCCTAGACATTTGCGATCGCAACCGATGGGTGCAGACGAGCAGCCATCCCCAACGAGAAAATGCGGCGACGATGAAGGGGAGGACAGGCGCCCACGCTGCTCCCCGTGTCGGTCACCCCTAGGAGGACAAGCTCCTTCTCACCATGGTCAAGTTCAACCTCGATGATAAGATGATGTGGTTCTCTGTATTCCCTTTTCTCCAACGCTCCTGATGACGGCAGCAGCAACAACACCTCCACCACCACAAGTCCACCATGACACTGCTGCCCAAAATCTCCATGTCCCCCTCGCCCATCATGGCCTCCTTCTTCGTGGACGATGGTGTCGACGACCTTACGCATCACCTCTCACCCCTTCAACTCTGACGACTTCAACGACGACATAGCCGACAACACGAACCATAGTTATTAAAGCGGTAAGGCGACATAAGGCGATCGATCCCATTTTTAACTTTTAAACAGTAAAGCGTAAGGCGAGGCAACGCCTTAATTATATTGATAATTATAAAAGTTAGACCAAATATTAGTTATATATTACTAATTAGAGGCTAATAAGCAAGTAGCACAACAGTAAAGCCTTCTTGTAGGCCCATTCTAGCCTAGTAGAAAATAAAAACAAGAAAAGAAAAAAAAAGAAAGAAGCACAACCAAGTAGCCTAACCAAGCCCAACACCATGCTTTTAGGTTATCATCACGCCAGCCCTAGACGACTCCCAGCAACTGCCGGTTCTCATGCACGGTCGCTTCTTTGTTGTTGCTCTCCCTCCGTGTAGTCCTCCCTCACCATATGTCCACAAATGCGCCTACGCCACCACTGCGACCCACGGCGCCACGACCACCATGGCCAGCGCCACCACTACTGTGACGCCTCCACGACCCCTACGATGTCGCCGCCTCTTCCCCACGTCAATAGGTCCTTTTATCTTGCCTTAGCCTTGACGCAATGCGATAGGACGCCTTGCTTGCTCCCGGTCGTCTTACCGCTTAGGCGTCGCTTAAGCGATGCCTAAGCGACACCTTAATAACTTGGCACCAACATCAATGGGCATCGAGGAGGTGGACGAGGAGATCACCATAGAGTCCTACGGGGTCCCGATCTGCCACGTCTCTAGGGATACTCACCATTCTCCCAAGAGCTCGAGCCTAATGGCTGCTGAAAGTCGCCTAGAGGGGGGGTGAATAGGCAAATATGAAATTTATAAAGTTTAAGCACAACTACAAGCCGGGGTTAGCGTTAGAAATATAATCGAGTCCGAAAGAGAGAGCGAAAACAAATCACAAGCAAATAAGGCGAATGACACGGTGATTTGTTTTACCGAGGTTCGGTTCTTGCAAACCTACTCCCTGTTGAGGTGGTCACAAAGATCGGGTCTCTTTCAACCCTTTCCCTCTCTCAAACGGTCACTTACACAGATTGAGCTTCCTTCCTTGATTTCCCGGGTCACTTAGACCCCGCAAGGACCACCACACAATTGGTGTCTCTTGCTTTGCTTACAAGGCTTTAAGAGTAAGAAGAAAGCCAACCAAGCAACAAGACACATCAAAAGAACACAAGCCGATCTTTTCACAAGTCCTAAAAACTAGAGTTGAATTGTGGACTTTGATTTGATCGGAGGCTTTGATTTGTGTCTTGCAGTGTTGTGTATTGCTCTTCTATTGAATGAGGAGTAGTGAATGCTTGGGTGCCTTGAAGAGTGATGGTTGGGGGGTATTTATAGCCCCAACCACCAAAATGGCCGTTGAGGAACTCTGCTGTCGAAGGGCGCACCAGACAGTCTGGTGCGCCACCGGACACTGTCTGGTGCGCCAGCCTTGTCACCCAACCGTTGGGTTCGACCGTTGAAGCTTCTGACAACTGGGCCCACCGGACAACCACTGTTTCCTGTCCGGTGCGCCATCTGACGCCTGCTCTGACTCTGCGCGCGCAGTCGCGCACTGTTCACTGTTCCTGTAGCTGTTGCAGACGACCGTTGGCGCTTGTAGTCGTTGCTCCACATGGTGCACCGGACAGTCCGGTGCCACACCGGACAATCCGGTGAATTATAGCGGAGTGGCTCCCAGAATTCTCGAAGGTGGCAAGTTCGGAGTTGATCTCCCCGGCACACCGGACACTATCCGGTGGCACACCGAACAGTCCAGTGCGCCAGACCAGGGCTGCCTTCGGTTGTCTTTTGCTCTTTTTATTTGAACCCTTTCTTGGACTTTTTATTGGTTTGTGTTGAACCTTTGGCACCTGTAGAACTTATAATCTCGGGCAAACTAGTTAGTCCAATTTATTTGTGTTGGGCAATTTAACCACCAAAATCATTTTAGGAAAAGGTGTAAGCCTATTTCCCTTTCAATCTTCCCCTTTTTGGTGATTGATGCCAACACAAACCAAAGCAAATATATAAGTGCATAATTGAGCTAGTTTGTAGAATGTAAGTGCAAAGGTTACTTGGAATTAAACCAACATACATTTCATAAAATATGCATGGATGCTTTCTTCTAATTTTAACATTTTGGACCACGCTTGCACCACTTGTTTTGTTTTTGCAAACTCTTTTGGAAATCCTTTTCAAAATCTTTTTGCAAATAGTCAAAGGTAAATGAATAAGATTTTGAGAAGCATTTTCAAGATTTGAAATTTTCTCCCCCTGTTTCAAATGCTTTTCCTTTTGACTAAACAAAACTCCCCCTCAATGAAATTCTCCTCTTAGTGTTCAAGAGGGTTTTAGATATTAATTTTGAAGAGGTTATACCAATTTGAAAATATATCAAAAATAAGATACCAATTGAAAACTTCTTTTAATACAAATTGAAAGACTACATTTTTGAAATTGGTGGTGGTGCGGTCCTGGTGGTGGTGCGGTCCTTTTGCTTGGGGCTAATACTTTCTCCCTCTTTGGCATGAATCGCCAAAACGGATACTTGTGAGTGAAATATAAGCCCTTTTGCTTTCTATCTCTCTTTGGCAAAATAATGTATGAGTGAAAGATTATACCAAAGTGAAGAGCGGTGCGGAGCAACGGCGAAGGATGAGTAATTCGATGGAGTGGAGTGGAAGCCTTGTTCTTCGCCGAATAACTCCATTTCCCTTTCAATCTATGACTTAGCATGTAATGCACTTGAAAATACATTAGTCATAGCACATGAAAGAGATATGACCAAAGGTATGTAAATGAGCTATGTGTGCAAAATATCAATCAAAATTCCTATAATCAAGAATATTTAGCTCATGCCTAAGTTTGGTAAAAGTTTTCTCATCTAGTGGCTTGGTAAAAATATCGGCTAATTGTTCTTTGGTATTAATATAAGCAATCTCTATATCCCCCGTTGTTGGTGATCCCTCAAAAAGTGATACCGAATGGCTATGTGTTTAGTGCGTCTGTGTTCAACGGGATTATCCGCCATGCGGATTGCACTCTCATTATCACATAAGAGAGGAACTTTGGTTAATTTGTAACCATAGTCCCTAAGGGTTTGCCTCATCCAAAGTAATTGCGCGCAACAATGGCCTGTGGCAATGTACTCGGCTTCGACGGTAGAAAGAGCTACAGAATTTTGTTTCTTTGAAGCCCAAGACACCAGAGATCTTCCCAAGAACTGGCAAGTCCCTGATGTGCTCTTTCTATCAATTTTACACCCTGCCCAATCAGCATCTGAATATCCAATTAAATCAAAAGTGGATCCCCTGGGGTACCAAAGACCAAACTTAGGAGTATAAACTAAATATCTCAAGATTCATTTCATGGCCCTAAGGTGAACTTCCTTAGGATCGGCTTGGAATATTGCTGATAGTCGCCTAGAGGGGGGGTGAATAGGGCGAAACTGAAATTTACAAATATAAACACAACTACAATCCGGGTTAGCGTTAGAAATAAAACCGAGTCCGCGAGAGAGGGTGCAAAACAAATCTCAAGCAATTAAGGAGTGTGACACAAGCATTTGTTTTACCGAGGTTCGGTTCTCGCAAACCTACTCCCCGTTGAGGTGGTCACAAAGACCGGGTCTCTTTCAACCCTTTCCTTCTCTCAAACGGTCCCTCCGACCGAGTGAGCTTCTCTTCTCAAATCAAAGCCGGGAACGAAACTTCCCCGCAAGGGCCACCACACAATTGGTGCCTCTTGCCTTGATTACAATGGAGTTTTGATCACAAGAACAAGTGAGAAAGAAAAGAAGCAATCCAAGCGCAAGAGCTCAAAAGAACACGGCAAATCTCTCTCGTTAATCACTAAGCCTTGAGTGGAATTGGAGAGGATTTGATCTCTTTGGTGTGTCTAGAATTGAATGCCTAGCTCTTGTAAGTGGTTGAGAAGTGGAAAACTTGGATGCAATGAATGGTGGGTGGTTGGGGTATTTATAGCCCCAACCACCAAACTAGCCGTTTGGTGGGGCTGACTGTCGTATGGTGCACCGGACAGTCCGGTGCACACCGGACATGTCCGGTGCACCAGCCACGTCACCAAAACCGTTGGGTTCCGACCGTTGGAGCTCTGTCTTCTGGGCCCGCCTGGATGTCCGGTGGCGCACCGGACATGTACTGTAGAGTGTCCGGTGCGCCAGCATGGGCGTGCCTGACTTCTGCGCGCGCTGGCGCGCATTTAATGCACTTGCAGGTAGCTGTTGGCGCCGAAATAGACGTTGCCCCGCAGTTACACCGGACAGTCCGGTGTACACCGGACATGTCCGGTGAATTATAGCGGAGCAGCCGTCACGAATTCCCGAGGCTGCCAAGTTCCAGAGCCGCGTCCTCTTGGAGCACCGGACACTGTCCGGTGTACACCGGACAATCCGGTGAATTATAGCGCGCCAGCTCTGAAAATTCCCGAGGCTGAGGAGTTCAGCGCGAAGTCCCCTGGTGCACCGGACAGTCCGGTGCGCCAGTCCAGGGAGCCTTTCGGGATGCCTTTAGCTCTCTATTTTGAACCCAACATTAGTCTTTTTAATTGGCTTGTTGTCAACGTTTGGCACCTGTATAACTTATACACTGGAGCAAACTAGTTAGTCCAATTATTTGTGTTGGGCAATTCAACCACCAAAATTATTTAGGAACTAGGTGTAAGCCTAATTCCCTTTCAATCTCCCCCTTTTTGGTGATTGATGCCAACACACACCAAAGCAAATATAGAAGTGCATAATTGAACTAGTTTGCATAATGTAAGTGCAAAGGTTGCTTCGAATTGAGCCAATATAAATACTTACAAGATATGCATGGATTGTTTCTTCATTTTTAACATTTTGGACCACGCTTGCACCACAGATTTTGTTTTTGCAAAAAAAATTTTGTAAATCCTTTTCAAAGTTCTTTTGCAAATAGTCAAAGGTAAATGAATAAGATTTTTACGAAGCATTTTCAAGATTTGAAATTTTCTCCCCCTGTTTCAAATGCTTTTCCTTTGACTAAACAAAACTCCCCCTAAATGAGATCCTCCTCTTAGTGTTCAAGAGGGTTTTGATATATCATTTTTGAAATACTACGATCTCCCCCTTTTGAACATAATAAGATGCCAATTTGAAATTTACCAATTGAAAATCTCCAATTTTAGGTGGTGGTGCGGTCCTTTTGCTTTGGGCTCATACTTTCTCCCCCTTTGGCATGAATCACCAAAAACGGAATCATTAGAGCCCTCATTGGAACTTTCTCCCTCTTTGGACATAAATAAATGAGTGAAGATTATACCAAATATGGAGTCCTTTTGCTTTGAATTCTCCCCAAAAAGATGGAGAGATGCGCGGAGCGACGGCGAAGTATGAGTTACGGAGTGGAAGCCTTTGTCTTCGCCGAAGACTCCAATTCCCTTTCAATACACCTATGACTTGGTTTGAAATAGACTTGAAAAACACATTAGTCATAGCATATGAAAGAGACATGATCAAAGGTATACAAATGAGCTATGTGTGCAATTTAGCAAAAGAAATTGCGCGAATCAAGAATATTGAGCTCATGCCTAAGTTTGTTAAAAGTTTGTTCATCAAGAGGCTTGGTAAAGATATCGCCTAATTGATCATTAGTGTTAATATAAGAAATCTCGATATCTCCCTTTTGTTGGTGATCCCTAAGAAAATGATACCGAATGGCTATGTGTTTAGTGCGGCTATGCTCGACGGGATTATCCGCCATCTTGATCGCACTCTCATTATCACATAGCAAAGGGACTTTGGTTAATTTGTAACCGTAGTCCCGCAGGGTTTGCCTCATCCAAAGCAATTGCGCGCAACAATGGCCTGCGGCAATGTACTCGGCTTCGGCGGTAGAAAGAGCTATGGAATTTTGCTTCTTTCATGCCCAAGACACCAATGACCTTCCCAAGAACTGGCAAGTCCCCGATGTGCTCTTTCTATTGATCTTACACCCCGCCCAGTCGGCATCCGAATAACCAATCAAATCAAATGTGGATCCTCGAGGGTACCAAAGCCCAAACTTAGGAGTATAAGCCAAATATCTCAAGATTCGTTTTACGGCCGTAAGGTGAGATTCCTTAGGGTCGGATTGGAATCTTGCACACATGCAAACGGAAAGCATAATGTCCGGTCGAGATGCACATAAATAGAGTAATGAACCTATCATCGACCGGTATACCTTTTGATCGACGGATTTACCTCCCGTGTCGAGGTCAAGATGCCCATTGGTTCCCATGGGTGTCTTGATGGGCTTAGCATCCTTCATTCCAAACTTGGTTAGAATGTCTTGAGTATACTTCGTTTGCCTAATGAAGGTGCCTTCTTGGAGTTGCTTGACTTGGAATCCTAGAAAATACTGCAACTCCCCCATCATCGACATCTCGAATTTTTGTGTCATGATCCTACTAAATTCTTCACATGTAGATTCATTAGTAGACCCAAATATAATATCATCAACATAAATTTGGCATACAAACAAATCATTGTCAAGAGTTTTAGTGAATAAAGTAGGATCGGCCTTGCCGACTTTGAAGCCATTAGCGATAAGGAAATCTCTAAGGCATTCATACCATGCTCTTGGGGCTTGCTTGAGCCCATAAAGCGCCTTAGAGAGTTTATAGACATGGTTAGGGAACTCACCATCTTCAAAGCCGGGAGGTTGCTCAACATAGACCTCTTCCTTGATTGGTCCATTGAGGAAGGCACTTTTCACGTCCATTTGATAGAGCTTAAAGCCATGGTAAGTAGCATAGGCCAATAATAAACAAATTGACTCAAGCCTAGCTACGGGTGCATAGGTTTCACCGAAATCCAAACCTTCGACTTGGGAGTATCCCTTGGCCACAAGTCGAGCTTTGTTCCTTGTCACCACACCATGCTCGTCTTGCTTGTTGCGGAAGACCCATTTGGTCCCTACAACATTTTGATTAGGACGTGGAACTAAATGCCATACCTCATTCCTAGTGAAGTTATTGAGCTCCTCTTGCATAGCCACCACCCAATCCGAATCTTGGAGTGCTTCCTCTACCCTGTGTGGCTCAATAGAGGAAACAAAATAGTAATGCTCACAAAAATGTGCAACACGAGATCTAGTAGTTACCCCCTTATGAATGTCGCCGAGGATGGTGTCGACGGGGTGATCTCGTTGGATTGCTTGGTGGACTCTTGGGTGTGGCGGCCTTTGCTCTTCGTCCTCCTTGTCTTGATCATTTGCATCTCCCCCTTGATCATTGTCGTCATCTTGAGGTGGCTCATTTGCTTGATCTTCTATTTCATCACCTTGAGCTTCATCCTCGTTTTGAGTCGGTGGAGATGCTTGCGTGGAGGAGGATGGTTGATCTTGTGCATTTGGATGCTCTTTGGATTCCTTGGGACACACATCCCCAATGGACATGTTCCTTAGCGCGATGCATAGAGCCTCTTCATTACCTATCTCATCAAGATCAACTTGCTCTACTTGAGAGCCGTTAGTCTCATCAAACACAACGTCACAAGAGACTTCAACTTGTCGAGTGGACTTGTTAAAGACTCTATATGCCCTTGTGTTTGAATCATATCCTAGTAAAAAGCCTTCTACAGTCTTAGGAGCAAATTTAGATTTTCTACCTCTTTTAACAAGAATAAAACATTTGCTACTAAAGACTCTAAAATATGAAATATTGGGCTTTTTACTGGTTAGGAGTTCATAAGATGTCTTATTGAGGATTCGGTGCAGATATAACCGGTTGATGGTGTAGCAGGCGGTGTTGACCGCCTCGGCCCAAAACCGATCCGAAGTCTTGTACTCATCAAGCATGGTCCTTGCCATGTCCAATAGAGTTCGATTCTTCCTCTCCACTACACCATTTTGTTGTGGCGTGTAAGGAGAAGAGAACTCATGCTTGATGCCCTCCTCCTCAAGGAAGCCTTCGATTTGGGAGTTCTTGAACTCCGTTCCGTTGTCGCTTCTAATTTTCTTGATCCTTAAGCCGAACTCGTTTTGAGCTCGTCTCAAGAATCCTTTTAAGGTTTCTTGGGTTTGAGATTTTTCCTAAAAAAGAACACCCAAGTGAAGCGAGAATAATCATCCACTATTACAAGACAATACTTACTCCCGCCGATGCTTATGTAAGCAATCGGGCCGAATAGATCCATGTGGAGTAGCTCAAGCGGCCTGTCGATCGTCATGATGTTCTTGTGTGGATGATGGTCACCAACTTGCTTTCCTGCTTGGCATGCGCTACAAACCCTGTCTTTCTCAAAATGAACATTTGTTAGTCCTAAAATGTGCTCTCCCTTTAGAAGCTTATGAAGATTCTTCATCCCAACATGGGCTAGTCGGCGGTGCCAGAGCCAACCCATGTTAGTCTTAGCAATTAAGCAAGTGTCGAGTTCAGCTCTATCAAAATCTACTAAGTATAGCTGAACCTCTAACACTCCCTTAAATGCTATTGAATCATCACTTCTTCTAAAGACAGTAACACCTACATCAGTGAAAAGACAGTTGTAACCCATTTTGCATAATTGAGATACAGAAAGCAAATTGTAATCTAATGAATCTACGAGAAAAACATTGGAAATAGAATGGTCAGGAGATATAGCAATTTTACCCAATCCTTTGACCAAACCTTGGTTTCCATCCCCGAATGTGATAGCTCGTTGGGGATCTTGATTTTTCTCATAGGAGGAGAACATCTTTTTCTCCCCTGTCATGTGGTTTGTGCACCCGCTATCGATGATCCAACTTGAGCCCCCGGATGCATAAACCTACAAAGCAAGTTTAGTTCTTGACTTTAGGTACCCAAACGGTTTTGGGTCCTTTGGCATTAGAAACAAGAAGTTTGGGTACCCAAACACAAGTCTTGGAGCCCTTGTGTTTGCCCCCAACAAACTTGGCAACTACCTTGCCGGATTTGTTAGTCAGAACATATGATGCATCAAACGTTTTAAATGAAAAGCTATGTTCATTTGATGCACTAGGAGTTTTCCTTTTAGGCAACTTAGCACGGGTTGGTTGCCTAGAGCTAGATGTCTCACCCTTATACATAAATGCATGATTAGGGCTAGAGTGAGACTTCCTAGAATGAATTCTCCTAATTTTGCTCTCGGGATAACCGGCAGGGTATAAAATGTAACTCTCGTTATCCTGAGGCATGGGAGCCTTGCCCTTAACAAAGTTTGACAATTTCTTAGGAGGGGCACTAACTTTGACATTGTCTCCCCTTTGGAAGTTGATGCCATCCTTAATGCCAGGGCGTCTCCCACTATAGAGGATACTTCTAGCAAATTTAAATTTTTCATTTTCTAAGTTATGCTCGGCAATTTTAGCATCTAATTTTGCTATATGATCATTTTGTTGTTTAATTAAAGACATGTGATCATGAATAGCATTAATATCAACATCTCTACATCTAATACAAATAGAAGTGTGCTCAATGGTAGATGTAGAGGTTTTGCAAGATTTTAATTCTACAACCTTAGCATGCAATATATCATTCTTAGTTCTAAGGTCGGAGATAGTAGCATTGCAAACATCAAAATCTTTAGCCTTAGCAAGCAATTTTTCATTCTCGATTCTAAGGCTATCAAGAGAAACATTCAACTCATCAATCCTAGCAAGTAAATCATCATTATCATCTCTAGAATTGGAAATTGAACCATTACAAACATGAGAATCAACCTTAGATAATAAATTAGCATTTTCATTTCTAAGGTTGGCAATAGTGTCATGGCATGTGCTTAGCTCACTAGTTAATTTCTCACATTTTTTCTACCTCTAGAGCATAAGCATTCTTAACCTTAACATGCTTTTTATTTTCCTTGATTAGGAAGTCCTCTTGGGAGTCCAAGAGATCATCCTTCTCATGGATGGCACTAATTAGCTTATTTAGTTTTTCTTTTTGTTCCATGTTAAGGTTGGCAAAAAGGGTACGCAAATTATCTTCCTCATCACTAGCATTATCATCACTAGAGGACTCATATCTAGTGGAGGATTTAGATTTAACCTTCTTCCTTTTGCCGTCCTTTGCCATGAGGCACTTGTGGCCGACGTTGGGGAAGAGGAGTCCCTTGGTGACGGCGATGTTGGCGGCGTCCTCGTCGTCGGAGGAGTCGGTGGAGCTCTCGTCGGAGTCCCACTCGCGGCACACGTGGGCATCGCCGCCCCTCTTCTTGTGGTACCTCTTCTTTTCTCTCCTCTTGCCCTTCTTGTCGTTATCCCTGTCACTGTCACTTGATAATGGACATTTAGCAATAAAGTGACCGGGCTTACCACACTTGTAGCAAACCTTCTTGGAACGGGATTTGTAATCCTTCCCCTTCCGTTGCTTGAGGATTTGGCGAAAGCTTTTGATGATCAAAGCCATCTCCTCGTTGTCGAGCTTTGAAGCGTCGATTGGTTGTCTACTTGGTGTAGACTCCTCCTTCTTCTCCTCCGTCGCCTTGAAAGCCACTGGTTGTGCTTCGGATGTGGAGGGATCATCAAGCTCGTTGATCTTCTTTGAGCCCTTGATCATACATTCAAAGCTCACAAAATTCCCGATAACTTCCTCGGGAGTCATTAGTGTGTATCTAGGATTACCACGAATTAATTGAACTTGAGTGGGATTAAGGAAGATGAGTGATCTAAGAATAACCTTAACCACCTCGTGGTCATCCCATTTCTTGCTCCCAAGGTTGCGCACTTGGTTCACCAAGGTTTTGAGCCGGTTGTACATATCTTGTGGCTCCTCTCCTTGGCGAAGACGGAAGCGACCGAGCTCCCCCTCGATCGTTTCCCGCTTGGTGATCTTGGTGAGTTCATCACCCTCGTGCGCGGTCTTGAGTAGATCCCAAATCTCATTTGCATTCTTCAACCCTTGCACTTTGTTATATTCCTCTCTACTTAGAGAGGCGAGGAGTATGGTTGTGGCTTGGGAGTTGAAGTGCTCGATTTAGGCTACTTCATCTTCATCATAGTTTTCATCCCCTACGGATGGTACCTGTGCACCAAACTCAACAACATCCCATATACTTTTGTGGAGTGAGGTTAGATGAAATCGCATTAAATCACTCCACCTAGCGTAATCTTCACCATCAAAAGTTGGTGGTTTGCCTAATGGGACGGAAAGTAAAGGTGTATGTTTAGGAATGCGAGGATAGCGTAGGGGGATCTTACTATACTTCTTACACTCTTGGCGCTTTGAAGTGACGGATGCCGCGTCGGAGCCGGAGGTGGATGCCGATGAAGAATCGGTCTCGTAGTAGACCACCTTCCTCATCCTCTTTTTCTTGTCCCCACTCCGATGCGGCTTGTGGGAAGAGGATTTCTCCTTCTTCTCTTTGTGGTGTGAAGAAGATCTCTTCTCCTTCCCTTTGGAGGAGTCCTTATTCTTCTCCTTCCTCTTGGTGCGGGACTCTTCCGATGAAGTGCTCCCGTGGCTTGTAGTGGGCTTTTCGCCGGTCTCCATCTCCTTCTTGGCGTGATCTCCCGACATTACTTCGAGCGGTTAGGCTCTAATGAAGCACCGGGCTCTGATACCAATTGATAGTCGCCTAGAGGGGGGGTGAATAGGGCGAAACTGAAATTTACAAATATAAACACAACTACAAGCCGGGTTAGCGTTAGAAATAAAACCGAGTCCGCGAGAGAGGGTGCAAAACAAATCTCAAGCAATTAAGGAGTGTGACACAAGCATTTGTTTTACCGAGGTTCGGTTCTCGCAAACCTACTCCCCGTTGAGGTGGTCACAAAGACCGGGTCTCTTTCAACCCTTTCCCTCTCTCAAACGGTCCCTCCGACCGAGTGAGCTTCTCTTCTCAAATCAAAGCCGGGAACGAAACTTCCCCGCAAGGGCCACCACACAATTGGTGCCTCTTGCCTTGATTACAATGGAGTTTTGATCACAAGAACAAGTGAGAAAGAAAAGAAGCAATCCAAGCGCAAGAGCTCAAAAGAACACGGCAAATCTCTCTCGTTAATCACTAAGCCTTGAGTGGAATTGGAGAGGATTTGATCTCTTTGGTGTGTCTAGAATTGAATGCCTAGCTCTTGTAAGTGGTTGAGAAGTGGAAAACTTGGATGCAATGAATGGTGGGTGGTTGGGGTATTTATAGCCCCAACCACCAAACTAGCCGTTTGGTGGGGCTGACTGTCGTATGGTGCACCGGACAGTCCGGTGCACACCGGACATGTCCGGTGCACCAGCCACGTCACCAAAACCGTTGGGTTCCGACCGTTGGAGCTCTGTCTTCTGGGCCCGCCTGGATGTCCGGTGGCGCACCGGACATGTACTGTAGAGTGTCCGGTGCGCCAGCATGGGCGTGCCTGACTTCTGCGCGCGCTGGCGCGCATTTAATGCACTTGCAGGTAGCTGTTGGCGCCGAAATAGCCGTTGCCCCGCAGTTACACCGGACAGTCCGGTGTACACCGGACATGTCCGGTGAATTATAGCGGAGCAGCCGTCACGAATTCCCGAGGCTGCCAAGTTCCAGAGCCGCGTCCTCTTGGAGCACCGGACACTGTCCGGTGTACACCAGACAGTTCGGTGAATTATAGCGCGCCAGCTCTGAAAATTCCCGAGGCTGAGGAGTTCAGCGCGAAGTCCCCTGGTGCACCGGACACTGTCCGGTGGCACACCGGACAGTCCGGTGCGCCAGTCCAGGGAGCCTTTCGGGATGCCTTTAGCTCTCTATTTTGAACCCAACATTGGTCTTTTTATTTGGCTTGTTGTCAACGTTTGGCACCTGTATAACTTATACACTGGAGCAAACTAGTTAGTCCAATTATTTGTATTGGGCAATTCAACCACCAAAATTATTTAGGAACTAGGTGTAAGCCTAATTCCCTTTCAATTGCACACATGCATATCGAAAGCATAATATCAGGTCGAGATGCACATAAATAGAGTAAAGATCCTATCATCGACCGGTATACCTTTTGATCTACGGATTTACCTCCCGTGTCGAGGTCGAGATGCCCATTGGTTCCCATGGGTGTCTTGATGGGCTTGGCATCCTTCATCCCAAACTTGGTGAGTATGTCTTGAATGTACTTCGTTTGGCTGATAAAGGTGCCCTTTTGGAGTTGCTTCACTTGAAATCCTAAGAAGTACTTCAACTCTCCCATCATAGACATCTCGAATTTTTGAATCATGATCCTACTAAACTCTTCACAACTAGATTTGTTAGTAGACCCGAATATGATATCATCAACATAAAATTGGCATACAGACAAATCATTTGCAATTGTTTTAGTAAAGAGAGTAGGATCGGCTTTTCCGACTTTGAAGCCATTAGTGATAATAAAATCTCTTAGACATTCATATCATGCTCTTAGGGCTTGCTTGAGCCCATAAAGCGCCTTAGAGAGTTTATAGACATGATTAGGGTACTCATTATCTTCAAAGCCGGGAGGTTGCTCAACATAGACCTCCTCCTTGATTAGTCCATTGAGGAAGGCACTCTTCACGTCCATTTGATAAAGCTTGAAGCTATGGTAAGTAGCATAGGCAAGTAATATACGAATTGACTCAAGCCTAGCTACGGGTGCATAGATTTCACCGAAATCCAAACCTTCGACTTAGGAATATCCTTTGGCCATAAGTCGGGCTTTGTTCCTTATCACCACACCATGCTCATCTTGTTTGTTGCAGAAGACCAACTTGGTTCCTACAACATTTTGGTTAGGACGTGGAACTAAATGTCATACCTCATTCCTCGTGAAGTTGTTGACCTCCTCTTGCATCGCCAACACCCAATCTGAATCCCTTAATGCGTCTTCCACCCTATATGGCTCAATAGAAGACACAAAGGAATAATGTTCACAAAAATGAGCAACACGAGATCGAGTGGTTACCCCCTTTTGAATATCACCGAGGATGGAGTTCACGGGGTGATCTCGTTGTATTTCTTGGTGGACTCTTGGGTGAGGCGGTATTGGACGCTCATCATCTTCCTTGTCTTGATCATTGGCATCTTCCCCTTGATCATTGTCCTCCTCTTGAGGTGGCTCTTCTTGATCTTCATTGTCATCATCTTGAGCTTGATCCTCATCTTGGGTTGGTGGAGATGCTTGCATGGAGGAAGATGGTTGATCTTGTGCTTGTGGAGGCTCTTCGGATTCCTTAGGACACACATCCCCAATGGACATGTTCCTTAGCGCGACGCACGGAGCCTCTTCACCATCTAGCTCATCAAGATCAACTTGCTCTACTTGAGAGCCGTTAGTCTCATCAAACACAATGTCACAAGAAACTTCAACTAGTCCAGTGGACTTGTTAAAGACTCTATATGCCCTTTTGTTTGAATCATATCCTAGTAAAAAGCCTTCTACAGCCTTGGGAGCAAATTTAGATTTTCTACCTCTTTTAACAAGAATAAAACATTTGCTACCAAAGACTCTAAAATATGAAACATTGGGCTTTTTACCGGTTAGGAGTTCATACGATGTCTTCTTGAGGATTCGGTGAAGGTAGAGACGGTTGATGGCGTAGCAAGCGGTGTTGATTGCTTCCGCTCAAAATCGGTCCGAAGTCTTGTACTCATCAAGCATGGTCCTCGCCATGTCAAGTAGAGTTCTATTCTTCCTCTCCACTACACCATTTTGTTGTGGTGTGTAGGGAGAAGAGAACTCATGCTTGATGCCCTCATCCTCAAGGAAGCCTTCTATTTGTGAGTTCTTGAACTCCATTCCGTTGTCGCTTCTAATCTTTTTGATCCTCAAGGCAAACTCATTTTGAGCCCGTCTCAAGAATCCCTTTAAGGTCTCTTGGGTTTGAGATTTTTCCTGCAAAAAGAACACCCAAGTGAAGCGAGAATAATCATCCACAATAACTAGACAGTACTTACTCTCGCCGATGCTTATGTAAGCTATCGGGCCGAATAGGTCCATGTGGAGTAGCTCAAGTGGCCTATCGGTCGTCATGATGTTCTTGTGTGGATTATGAACACCAACTTGCTTTCCTGCTTGACATGCGCTACAAATCCTGTACTTCTCAAAATGAACATTGGTTAGTCCCAAAATGTGCTCTCCCTTTAGAAGCTTGTGAAGATTCTTCATCCCAACATGGGCTAGTCGGCGGTGCCAGAGCCAACCCATGTTAGTCTTAGCAATTAAGCAAGTATCGAGTTCAACTCTATTAAAATTAACTAAGTATAGCTGACCCTCTAATACTCTCTTAAATGCTACTGAATCATCACTTCTTCTAAAGACAGTAACACCTAAATCTGTAAAAAGACAGTTGTAGCCCATTTTACATAATTGAGAAACGGAAAGCAAATTGTAATCTAATGAATCTACAAGAAAAACATTGGAAATAGAATGGTCAGGAGATATAGCAATTTTACCAAGTCCTTTGACCAAACCTTGATTTCCATCCCCGAATGTGATGGCTCTTTAGGGATCATGGTTTTTCTCGTAGGAGGAGAACATCCTTTTCTCCCCTGTCATGTGGTTTGTGCACCCGCTATCAATGATCCAACTTGAGCCCCCGAATGCATAAACCTACAAAACAAGTTTAGGCCTTGTTCTTAGGTACCCAAACGGCCTTGGGTCCTTTCACATTAGAAACAAGCACCTTGGGTACCCAAACACAGGTCTTTGAGCCCTTGTGTTTGGCCCCAACATATTTGGCAACTACTTTGCCTGATTTGTTAGTGAGCACATAGGAAGCATCAAAAGTCTTAAATGAAATATTAGGTTCATTTGATGCTACAGGATATTTCTTTTTAGGCAATTTAGCATGAGTGGATTGCCTAGAACTATATGCCTCACTCTTATACATAAAAGCATGATGAGAGCCAGAGTGAGACTTCCTAAAATGAATTCTCCTAATTTTGTGCTCGGGATAACCGGCAGGGTATAAAATGTAACCCTCGTTATCTTGAGCCATGGGAGCCTTGCCCTTAACAAAGTTAGACAATTTCTTAGGGGCATTAAGCTTGACATTGTCTCCCTTTTGGAAGCCAATGCCATCCTTAATGTCAGGGCGTCTCCCATTATAAAGCATACTACGAGCAAATTTAAAATTTTCATTCTCTAATTCATGCTCAGCAATTTTAGCATCTAATTTTGCTATATGATCATTTTGTTGTTTAATCATAGCAATGTGATCATGGATAGCATCAATATTAACATATCTACATCTAGTGCAAATAGAGATATGACTAACAGTAGATGTAGAGGGTTTGCAAGCATTTAATTCATCAATCTTAGCATGTAACATGACATTTTCATTTCTAAGATTGGAAACAATATCATTGCAAACATTTAAATTCTTAGCCTTAGTAATTAATTTTTCATTCTCAATTTTAAGGCTAGAGAGCGATGCATTCAAATTATCAATCTTAGTAATCAAACTAGCATTATCATCTCTAAGACTAACAATTGGATCATCACAAACATCTAACTTCTCAACCTTAGCAATTAATTTTGCGTTCTCATCTCCAAGGTTGGAAATGATATCATGGCAAGTGCTTAGCTCACTAGTTAATTTTTCACACTTCTCTACTTCCTGAGCATAAGCATTTTTGACCTTAACATGCTTCTTGTTTTCTTTAATTAGGAAGTCCTCTTGGCTATCCAAGAGTTCATCCTTCTCATGAATAGCTCCTATAAATTCATTTAATTTCTCCTTTTGTTGCATGTTGAGGTTGGCAAAAAGAGCTAGGAAGTTATCCTCATCATCACTAGAGTTTTCCTCATCACTAGATGTTGCGTATTTAGTGGAGGCTCTAGATTTTACCTTCTTTTTGCTGTCCCTTGCCATGAGGCACTTGTGGCCGACGTTGGGGAAGAGGAGACCCTTGGTGACGGCGATGTTTGTGGCGTCCTCGTCGGAGGAGAAGTCGGTGGAGCTCTCATCGGAGTCCCACTCCCGACAAACATGGGCATCGCCGCCCTTCTTCTTGTAATACTTCTTTTCTCTTCTCTTTCCCTTCTTGTTGTCGCCCCTGTCACTATCACTTGATAATGGACATTTAGCAATGAAATGACCGGGCTTACCACATTTGTAGCACACCTTCTTGGAACGGGGCTTGTAATCTTTCCCCTTCCTTTGCTTGAGGATTTGGCAAAAGCTTTTGATGATTAAAGCCATCTCCTCGTTGTCGAGCTTTGAGGCGTCGATGGGAAGCCTACTTGGTGTAGACTCTTCCTTCTTCTCCTCTGTTGCTTTGAAGGCGACGGGTTGCACCTCGGGTGTGGAGGTGGCACCTCGCTCAATGATTTGTTTGGAGCCTTTGATCATGAGTTCAAAGCTCACAAACTTTCCTATCACTTCCTCGGGAGACATTAGTTTATATCTTAGATCACCATGAATTAATTGAACTTGAGTAGGGTTAAGAAAAACGAGTGATCTAAGAATAACCTTGACCATTTCATGGTCATCCCATTTGGTGCTCCCGAGGTTGTGCACTTGGTTCACCAAAGTCTTGAGCCGGTTGTACATTGCTTGTGGCTCCTCCCCTTGGTGAAGCATGAATCGACCGAGCTCCCCCTCGATCGTCTCCCACTTGGTGATCTTGGTCACCTCATCTCCTTCGTGCGCGGTTTTGAGCACGTCCTAAATCTCTTTGGCGCTCTTCAACCCTTGCACCTTATTATACTCCTCTCGACTTAGAGAGGCGAGGAGTATAGTGGTGGCTTGGGAGTTGAAGTGCCGGATTTGGGCTACCTCGTCTGAGTCATAGCCTTCATCCCCCACGGATGGTTCCTGCGCACCAAACTCAACAATGTCCCAAACACTAGCGTGGAGTGAGGTTAGATGGTGCCTCATTTTATCACTCCACATACAATAATCCTCACCGTCAAAAACCGGTGGTTTACCTAATGGGACAGAAAGTAAAGGAGTGTGTTTGGAAATGTGAGGGTAGCGTAAGGGGATCTTACTAAACTTCTTACGCTCATGGCGCTTAGAAGTGATGGATGGCGTGTCGGAGCCGGAGGTGGAAGGCGACAAAGAATCAGTCTCGTAGTAGACCATCTTCTTCATTTTCTTCTTCTTGTCGCCACTCCGGTACGACTTGACGCGGGGAGGTGATTCCACCCTCTTCTTGTTGGCGGACTCCCCCGATGGAGCCTTCCCGTGGCTTGTGGCGGGCTTCTCGCCGGTCACCATCTCCTTCTTGGCGTGAGCTCCTGACATCACTTCGAGCGGTTAGGCTCTTAACGAAGTATCGGGCTCTGATACCAATTGAAAGTCGCCTAGAGGGGGGTGAATAGGCAAATCTGAAATTTATAAAGTTTAAGCACAACTACAAGCCGGGGTTAGCGTTAGAAATATAATCGAGTCCGAAAGAGAGAGCGAAAACAAATCACAAGCAAATAAGGTGAATGACACGGTGATTTGTTTTACCGAGGTTCGGTTCTTGCAAACCTACTCCCTGTTGAGGTGGTCACAAAGACCGGGTCTCTTTCAACCCTTTCCCTCTCTCAAACGGTCACTTAGACCGATTGAGCTTCCTTCCTTGATTTCCCGGGTCACTTAGACCCCGCAAGGACCACCACACAATTGGTGTCTCTTGCTTTGCTTACAAGGCTTTGAGAGTAAGAATGAGAGAAAGAAGAAAGCCAACCAAGCAACAAGAATAACAAAAGAACACAAGCCGATCTTTTCACAAGTCCTAAAAACTAGAGTTGAATTGTGGACTTTGATTTGATCGGAGGCTTTGATTTGTGTCTTTGAGTGTTGTGTATTGCTCTTGTATTGAATGAGGAGTAGTGAATGCTTGGGTGCCTTGAAGAGTGGTGGTTGGGGGTATTTATAGCCCCAACCACCAAAATGGCCGTTGGGGAACTCTGCTGTCGAAGGGCGCACCGGACACTGTCCGGTGCGCCAGCCATGTCACCCAACCGTTGGGTTCGACCGTTGAAGCTTCTGACAACTGGGCCCACTGGACAGTCTGGTGGTGCACCGGACAACACTGTTCCCTGTCCGGTGCGCTATTTGACGTCTGCTCTGACTCTGCGCGCGCAGTCGCGCACTGTTCACTATTCCTGTAGCTGTTGCAGACGACCGTTGGCGCTTGTAGCCGTTGCTCCGCATGGTGCACCGGATAGTCCGGTGCCACACCGGACAGTCCGGTGCCACACCGGACAGTCCGGTGAATTATAGCGGAGTGACTCCCAGAATTCCCGAAGGTGGCAAGTTCGGAGTTGATCTCCCTGGTGCACCAGACACTGTCCGGTGGCACACCGGACAGTCCGGTGCGCCAGACCAGGGCTGCCTTCGGTTGTCTTTTGCTCTTTTTATTTGAACCCTTTTTTGGATTTTTTATTGGTTTGTATTGAACCTTTGGCACCTGTAGAACTTATAATCTAGGGCAAACTAGTTAGTCCAATTTATTTGTGTTGGGCAATTCAACCACCAAAATCATTTTAGGAAAATATGTAAGCCTATTTCCCTTTCAGCTGCGACGGCCCGACCCTTGTCATCGCCCACCAAGATGGGGGCAGAGGAGGGAATCATCCTCCGCGAGTAGCGAAGGTGAGCACCGCTTGTGCCGGTTCTGATCCACGGAAACACGATTATGGGGAAGGGGAGGATCGACGTCCACGCTGCTCCCCCGTGTTGGTCACCTCCCAAGAGGATGAGCTCCTCCTCGCCATGGCCAAGTTAAACCTTGAGAATAAGGCGTTGTAGTTCTCTCTATTCCCTTCTCCCCAACGCTCCTGATGTCGGCAACAGCACCACCACCACTAGTCTAGGTCGTTGCTGCCCAAAATCTTCGTGCCCCCCTCCCATCATGGCATCCTTCTTTTATAATTTGTTTTTATGCCTTCTAAAATAATTGAACCTACGTGTGTTGCTTGTGTGGGTGGCCTACATATCCTAAACAATGAACTCTCAAGTATTGTCTCAATTCTCATCATTTGTTGCATTGTGCACACAATAGGTTCGACCTTCAAATGGTTTGAATTGGTGATTAAAGAATCTGCAGGATAACTAGGTGTGCCTCTATTTATGGATTATTGTGGTTTTGAGTGAAACCATGAGCTACTGGAGGTTAACTATTTGTTGTTCAATAGTGCAGAGTTGTTGGCTATCACCTTCACTCATATTACCATTCACTACAGGATGAACGCCGCCGAAAATAGCCTATTTTCACCGGTATATGACCTATTTTTAAGGCTTCTGGCCGCCAAAAAATGGCTGAAAATTAGCTTCTATTTTCGTCGGCCACACTTAGGCCACCGAAAATAACTTGTGAATTTCGTCAGTCTGATTGTAGCCATCGAAAACTATACAGACTTATTTTCGACGGCCTAGATATGGCCGCCAAAAATAAGTAATTTCAGAGCAAAAAATATGAAAAATGTAAAATCAACAACAATATGTTCACAATATTATGACAGCAACAGAAATTCCAGAATTACACACATTCAACACAATTCACCACAATTCCTCACAAATACATCACAGTCCACCAAAATACCTTACAAATCCATTACAATCTATCACAAACTTACAATTCCATCGCAAATACATCATAATACATCACATCGGCCAAATTCACCACAAGAGTCAAATAATCACGTATAGAGGTTGTTTGAGTTGTGGTCACTACTTCTATAAGCAAAGAAGTTGTTTACGAAGTCGTTTGTCTGGTTTGGAGTCTAAAAGAAAGAAGAAGACATTAATAACTACAGTGTTAAGTTAACCACTATTTAAACGAATTGTTTGTCAAACTAACCTCTTATGCAGTAGCTCCCTCCCCTCCAGAGTTTGTCAAACTAACATCTTCTGTAGTAGCTCCCTCCCCTCTAGAAGCTCCTCCTGATGCTGGTATCACCGGTGGTGGCGTGTTGTGGCCCATAACCTCAGATCCCTACAAAATCAAGTTAAGTCAAAATTTGAAAGGTTAATACAAACGACAATTCTAAACTAAATTGATGCACCTGAGATGGAGGTGTCAAAGCATGTAATCCCCGCTGAGGCATCAATGGCTGAACTTGAGGGAAAACGAAAGGTTGTTGTTGTGCCTGCTCTAGAAACCAAGACTATTGCAAATACAATATATTAGTTATAGGACAAATATATGATCATGATAAGAATAAATAAGGCATTTACGTTCATTACTTGTTGCGCCAGTACGTTGTAAGCAGCCATATACTCTGATTGTTATTGGATGAATGCCATTTGTTGTTGTTGCAGCTCTTCACGAAACCTTTCTTGCTTCTCCCTCATAGCCTCCTCCATGCTCGAGTGCCGACTACGGTTGCTACCACAACCCGCTTGTGACGAAGAGCCCCCAACGAACCGCAATTCCGTCGAATCGTTCACACCGATAAACATAGAATACCTTGAAAAACAAGAAAATTAAACATTTAGTCATAATCTCAATCTTATTGAAAAAATTTCACAAGTTCATACCGTCCATGAGCCTTTCCTCCAATAGAATGCACAACTTCAGCGTCGATGGTAGGCGCTTCTCACGAATCATAGTCTTCACCATACTTCTTAATCATCTCCTGCCCGTAAGTCTCCTACAATACAATATGAAGGTTCACCACACATGTAATATATAGCTATATGTCAAGAAAATATTAATCCTAACAACTGCTAACCAGACGCTCAGGGCCGTCTGACTGCATAGCTCAACGGAGATTTCACTGTTTTCGCTCTATGCCCTCACCTATAAACATCGATTGGGCTCAGGACTACTCCAGTTTGAGCCAGTTTAAACTGGTTCCCTATGGTTCACCTTATGAACTACCCACCATGCTTTAAACTTCGGATTTGAGTACGACATATAGTACACCTGCTCGCACTGGTGTGCAAGGATAAAATTATCATAGCCTCGAAGTCGTTCCTTGTGCTTTACTTCAGTTATGCCATATTGACTTTGTCTAATCCCATTATTGATGTCGAACCAATCACTTAGGAAGAATATTACTTTTAGAGTTTTGCTCTCTGTAAAATTAAACTCAAGGATGTTTTGAATGATGCCATAATAATTAGTTTTTCTTCCGTGTGCAACAAGTGCCCTAGTCACAACTCCAGTATTACGTGTAGCTGCATGAGGACGAGACTTTTCAAATTGGTCTAAACAAAAACGGAAGTCATTCACATCAAATCGACCTAGGGTTATGCAAGTCACTGTCACATAAGATAGTTGTCTCAAGTTCTCGTATATGTTATGAGTCTTTGTGCAACGCAAATAATACATAATTAAAATGACAAATACTACCTCGCTTAAAATGATTTTTTGTTGTTTTTAAAACCCGTTTAATGTTTCTGAAAGTAATTTTTATTAGCGGTTTTCTTAACTCAACCGCAAGTGGAAATCGATTTTCACTGGCGGTCCTCAATTACCCGCTTGTAAAAATGATGATTTCTACTGACCCCTAACACCGACGGTTTTAGGAAACGTTAACGAAAATAGGTTCACAATCGTCACTATAGAGCTTCTTTGTACTAGTGCATTGTTTTCGTGATTATGTACCATCGCAACACATGGATATTATGGTAGTGAGGGGTAAAAATGATGAGGCAGAACGACAGTTAAAAATGTCGCTTTTATAAAAGTAGAGTCATTTGGATGATTTTTAGTTTGAGAATTTATACGATGAATGTGTAATTAATTCTAATAACTTAGAATCAGATTTTATATTGTGTCTAGACATATGTTACTTAAAACGTGTTATCATGTTGGATTTGAATTTTAAACATAGTCCTAGGTTGGATTTAATCTAAAAATGAATACTCCTATAAAGCACAAATTTTTCTGGTTTTCACCATCGTCTTTTTTACAAAAAAAATCCTTACACTTCTTTCTAATCTAGCATGAGGTCCTGGCGTGGGTCGTTACCTCTGAGATAGACCGTGAGAAAACACCTAAGCCCAATATGACACCAAGTCGCACACAGCTTCCGGATAGTACCACCCCGCTTGCTAAAAGAGGACGAGCGATCAAGCTAGCTATAAAACTTCTTTTTCAACTCATAACTATCTCAATCTTTTGGCTAAGATAAAATACAATATCTATAGTTTAATATCTAGCGTGTGGGTTATATGCCTACTTTAATTTTAAATTTATTTTAAGCGGAGAGGATTCACTTTAATTTTAAATTTATTTTTTTGAAAGAGTCCATCATATTGTTAATTTTAAATTTATTTTTTGTGAAAAGGGTACATCACATTGTCTTACCACTAGACCATCACGTCATACAACCATTGTACCACTATACCGTCCAATATGATTGATATGACATCGCACACACAAATATTGTACTAGTTGATAGAGAAGGATGAATTGTCATGGGACATATGAGTAAATGCTTTACCCACCTCTTAAGCTATCTCCACTCCAACAGTTTACTCATCCTCGTCTTTATCTCTCATTTCAAAGTACACAATGTAAAACAATAGTCTATAATGTAAACAATTATCTCTCATTTCAAAGTACACAATGTAAAACAATAGTCTATAATGTAAACAATATTTTGTACAGTCATACGGACGATCTACTAGTCATAGCCTTAATCAGACCCGCTGCGATATTAAATTGAATTAAAAAAGTATGCAATAGGCCATGAATAACATTATGTGAGACTTTACACACAAAAAGGAAGAACCTAGAATCCCACCCACCATGAGCACCAAAAGGTGCAATTCAAACCTCATTAGTTGTAACACACCATATTTGGGGAGAATGCATATATAGTTCAGTGGAACAACGCTACTACCACACTCAAGACAGTAATCAACGCAAGCAAGCTGATTTGAGCGTGATGACCACTGCTTGCAGTGGCACTGTCTCTCTCGAGGACATCTGCGCAAGAGAGCCCCTGCTTGCCTTCTTTGCACTCGCTGGAGAACAGGCCCGGTGGATACTTACCATACAGGTTGATGTAGCTGAACATTGTCGATGCACAGTCGTTGCTCTCGTCATTGAGGTACGTATAGTAAGGGCACGCGAACTCCTTGAGTGCGGCACAGCATGGGCCGGCTGGAAACTTTGGCCCTTTGCACTTGCTTGTGATGATTGTGTAGTTTTGGAACTCAAAGTTCACGGGGCAACCTGATGATAAGCACAGGTAGGCATTAATAAAATTATAAAATACAATTATGTAATATTTAAGTAGTAAAAATTATGGAATGTGACCAGAGGTGTGTTAAGAGACAAAACACAGGAGGTGTGTTAAGAGACAAAACACAAGATAAAAGCAATATATATGTACTCCTAATTGCAGTGAACCATCAAAGTCGTAGGGGGGCTATCTCGAAGATTTTGGTTTCTTTGTTGCCGATTAGTGCTAGAACCAGGCTTCTTAACTGACTTTTAGTTCCTCCAATGAAATTTTCCATGTCACGTTAACAATTAGATATTAATGCTAAACACATTGTGTGGAGTTAGCCAAAATTTGGATCAATTTTGGACTGATGCCCATTCTTTAAAAGGTTTGAAGCCGGATTTTAACCATTATCTAGAAATATCCATTTTTTCATATCTGAATTCTGAACAGTTCAGTTTAGAAGGAAAAAGGGTTCCTGCTTCACCATCATAGGGCACACAGGCTTGATAATATCCTTCCTTTTGTTTCGTCCTCTACTGCCTCTACGGTAAGGTAGGATCGGGGGTGTATAAACATGGAGATGAATATAAATTGGTTAACAGCGGGGTATAACCATCAGATTCTACCATTTTGATAGCAAATAGACAAACTTGGAAGGGCGGGCCTGGTGCAGCGGTAGAGCCTACCGTCTGTAACCGGAAGGTCCCGGGTTCGAGCCTCAGCCTCTGCATATTATGCGGGTAAGGCTTGACGCTTAAAGATACCCTTCCCCAGACACCGCACAGTGCGGGAAGCCTACGACACTGGGTACGCCCTTTACAAATAGACAAACTTGGTCCTAGTCCCTGATGATGATTCATAATTCTAAGGAACAGGTATTCTCCAAGTCCACAAGCTCCATGTCACTCTGTATATAAGCATATATGCACCTTGTACACTGTTCCTCATATGCATCATTGAAGATTGAAGCTTTAGTAGCAAAGAGCCTGTTCCTCATATGCATTCAATAAACATAGCAGCAACTAGCAAGCCTTTCATCTGCTCCTACCTATCTTTGTGCTACTAACCTTGGATTAGACAGAGTATGTTTTCAAGAGAGCACTCACTTGGTAATTGCAAGTTCTGAGTCCGCAAGCTGTTGGGCCATTGTCAGCATATGCTGCTGGACAGGATCAAGAAGCAAGGTGGCCTAGAGTGGACAATTGTTCTATGGCTATCGCTGCATGCACTTATGACGATTACTAATTGTAGTGATAAGATTTAGCCAATGCCATGGACATCCTTCAATGGTCCTCATTTGGTTACAGCATGGAGTAGTTCTATTTAGCTTAGAAAGCCTCCAGTGGTGTAGCTAGGGGGTAAGCCAGGTATGCCCTGGCATACCACACGTGTCTAGCGTATACACCATGTGGGCATGTGTATATATATATATATATATATATATATATATATATATATATATATATATATATATATATACTACTTATTAAGGCGGTGAGGGATAGGCTACCATTCCGTGTTCTGTCATTCCCATTCCCCCTCCCCGCAAAGCTCATTCCCATTCCCGGCTGCCATTCCGTGTTCTGCCATTCCCATTACCCCCTCCCCGCTCATTGACATTCTCACGTGCATCCCACGCGTAGCTAAAATTAAATTAAAAAAACACAAATGTGGCTCCAATGGGATTTGAACCTATGACCTCTCAAGTAAATGTGCTCGTAGCTACCATTACACCACATGTGTGTTTATGTCAATATCTGTTACAGTAAAAATATCTACTATATCTCTCCTAAAGCCCACCTGCTACCTTTGCACAATGTTTAGTAGTAGATAATTATCAACGAGATTCCTGAATTATATTTTTGATGGAGAGAGTAGTATTTAAAAAAGAGTCTTGCATACAATTTCTTTTGTTTGAATAATGTTTTCAACTTAATTTTTTTTATATGTGTGACATTTATTCTCCGTAATATTTTTTCCATGAATCTGACTTGTGAGTCATTTTCATAAACCAACGCCAAAGATAAATCCATGTTTCTTACTTGGAAACCCCGAACAAACACCACTGGCAGGAGGCGCTCGCGTTGGCGTCGCTCATCGACGACGAGAAGAAGCTTGACGACTGCCAGTTCGACCTCTAGAAGCAGTACTACGTGGCCGCATGCGTCGCTGTGTTCGGCAAGCTCCGGCGCAGCCGCCGCTTGGATGCGGTCCAGAGCGGCTGCACCGCGCTGTCCATCTTCAAATAAGGGGACCTCATGGTCGTCGCCAACGCTGGCGACTCTCGGGTTGTTTTGGGCACAACATCCGACAACGGCGCCGTCACACCGTCTAGCTCATCATCCACCTAAGGTTGTCTCCAGCAACGTCCTCTATATCCATCCTCTATATCCATCCTTTACAGTCTCCTCTAAAAGATTTCATCCTCTATATCTCCTTTATCTCCAACAACGTCCTCTAAATCACGTCCTCTATACTCAAATATCTATATTAGAGATATTTTTTATTTTTATTTTTTGCACATACGTATTTGTCATACTCTTAAATGTATTGTACATATCTTAGTTTTGCTAAACCGGTTATTTAAAGTATTCAAATGGATAGAGGACCGTTCAGAGAAACTCTATATATAGAGAATCCAGCAGCGTCCTCTAAATTTAGAGAACCGTTTAGAAGACGCTGCTGGAGAGCATAGAGGACCATTTGATCCTCTATATTTATGGTACAGAACCCTTTAGGGTCCATTGCTGGAGCTAGCCTAAAGCTCAACCTCCCACGTAAGTCACTACTTACCAGCCATGAATTCTTGTGCGCTGGGACGACGACCGTTGCTGACATTGTGTGAGTGTCCTCGAACAAGATTTATGTAGAGGAGTAGCACATCCGGTGGTGCAACGACTAGGTGTACTACCTCGCTTATGAGCCCGGGGTGCACTTCGTTTGGCAGCCCAGCCAAGAGTCATCGGTACTCGTCATGTCGTGCGCGTTCGACGACTACTATATCAAGGACTATGGCATCATCTTGGCACCAGAGGTGACGCAGAGGAGGACCGACAACAATGACCACTTGCCATCGTCGGGTAGCTTTTGTGTCGGCCTGCCTTTAATTCTCTTCGCAAACACATACACTTGTTTTTTTTGTTTAAGCAAGCGTGTATGGTGGTGCGTATCTGATGACTGATAATGTACGAGGGAACTTCTACCGGCAGGTGTGACACGTGCTCTTCAATGATGAGACCATGCAAATCGTGACATATATCGAAGTCTGCATGATACTGATGATTGTAATGTAGTAGTGAAACAACTAAATTAAAATAACAAAATTTATGTATGGCTAGGATTTCAAAAGGATTATGAAATATTTTTTATAACAATATAATACACATTTTGTATATAAGTTATTATGTAATTATATGTTCCCGTTGCAATGCACGGGTACTCACGTAGTATATATATATATATGTATATTAGGAGCCCTGGGCTTCCAATAACTAGAGGAAGCCCAGGTCGTACGGTGCACACTGGTCGAGCCGGACCAAATCCGGACGTCTATAAAACAGGACCCGGAGTGCTAGGGTTCAGTTTTTTACGCTCCACCCCGATTCATTAGCGACGCCGCGTGCGACGACGGCGGTTGCCCCAGAGCGTGCGCGGCGGTGGACCCCCATCCGGTGGCGGCTCCCCGATCCAGAGGGCGAGCGATAGCAGGGCCCTTGTGCGGGCAAGCGGCGGCGTCCCCGAGGCCCCGAGGAGGCGGCACTTCTAAGGCCGGCGAGGAAGCGGCGTCCGTCGACGTGCGAGTAGCGACAGCGACGCATGAGGCGCGAGGTTCGAGCGAGCGACGTCACGGAAGGCGCGAGATGCGCGCAGCGTTGATCGCGCGTGACATCCTCCGATCCGGCGCAGTTTGGGCGGCCCGAGTGACGACCTACATTTGTGTTTTTGTCATCGACGACGCCCTACGGCCACTACATCCTTCGATTCGTGTTTTCTTTTCGATTATTGTGTTTTATGCCTACCACATGTATTATTTACGTTAAAAACTGTACGATTTTATGCTTGAACACGGAGTTCGTATATCAGTTTACTGCATGCACATTGGAAAGACAATTTCTTGATTTTTGTTGTTCGTAATTTGCGCGCATGCAATGGAAACTCCCACGATTTTGCCATAATTTTTGGATCTGTATAAAAATAGAAACCGCATAATTTGCGCGCATGCAATGGAAATTCCCACAATTTTGCCATAATTTTTGGATCTGTATAAAAATAGAAACCGCATGCATGCGGCTGCCATGTTTTTTGGATCTGCCATAAAAATAGGATCGTAATAACAACCTACTAGAGCTATCAACCTCTCACATTGGCTCGGTATTTACACTTATAATTGAAGGATTTTATGCTCAAAACTTAAGATTTTTACGCTGCACCCGGAGATACGTCCACCAGTGAACAACATGCCAGATTTTTTACGCAGTGTAACGAATTGCATAAATACCTACACCGTGTAGTATAATTTGTATCAGTATATATACTAGTTCTAATGCGTTTAGCTGCATGGCTGTTGGAGGGATCCTATATTTATGAAGGAAATAAAACATTAAATACGATTTTTTATTTCTATGCATGCAATCTATTTCCTTTCATTGCATATTCTTTCCATCATAAATTCGTGTGCATGCAACCAGTAACAGATTTTTACGCAATATACCGAATTGCATAATTATCTACACAGTGTAGCATATTTAGTATCAGTATATATCATAAAATGATCATTACGAGTCTAGCTGCATGGTTGTTGCAACGATCCTAAATTTATGGAGGAAATAAAGCATTTAAAAATAGAAACCGCCACACATATCTTTCCTAAATTTACGCGCATGCAAAGGAACGTGTTAGACCAATGCATGCATTTTGCCATAATTTTTGGATCTGTATAACCGCATGCATGCGGCTGCCATGTTTTTCGGATCTGCCATAAAAATAAGATCGTAATAACAACCTACTAGAGCTATCAACCTCTCACATTGGCTCAGTATTTATGCTTATAACCGAGGGATTTTATGCTCAAAACTTAAGATTATTACGCTCCAACCCGAAGATGCGTCCAACAGTGAACAACATGCCAAATTTTTACGCAGTGTAACGAATTACATAAATACCTACACCATGTAGTATAATTTGTATCAGTATATATCATAAACTAGATCTAATGTGTTTAGTTGCATGGTTGTTGAAAGGATACTATATTTATGAAGGAAATAAAACATTAAATACGATTTTTTGTTTTTATGCGTGCAATTCATTTCCTTTCATTGCACATTATTTTCATCATAAATTCGTGCGCATGCAACTGGTAACAGATTTTTACGCAGTATACCGGATTGCATAACTATCTACACAGGGTAGCATATTTAGTAGCAGTATATATCATAAAATGGTCCTTACGAGTCTAGTTGCATGGCTGTTGCAGCGATCCTAAATTTATGGAGTAAATAAAACATTTAAAAATAGAAACTGTCACACATATCTTTCCTAAATTTACGCGCATGCAAGGGAACGTGTTTGACTCATGCATGCATTCCTTTTTTGCGCACACAGACGTGGGGCGGGTGACGCAACCGACAGCCTGGTTCAGTCGGTGCGCTGGGTTGAACCAGGTTGCAGGGGTGATCGGCCTGGGCTTTCTTTAACTATTGGAAGCCCAGGGCTCCCGTTATACCTGCCCTATATATATATATATATATATATATATATATATATATATATATATATATATATATATATATATATATATAGAGAGAGAGAGAGAGAGAGAGAGAGAGAAAGAACAAAAAATATCTAGAAAAAGTTCAATATAGAAAGAATATTGCGCTAATTGTCTTGTAGTTTGAATTTTTGTGTTCAGGCATATGGTCTCAGGACCTATCTAACAAAGTCTTGGGATGACCTGCTGTCTGCTGAACGGACAATACAATCATAAAATTGACAACCCAACATTCGATCGCTCAGATTCTTTGACGAATGCGGCTTGTGAGATGCCACTGGATGCTAGACTGCTGGGTATAGGCTTAAGTCAAGACATCCATTATGTCTCTTAGAAGGTCTCAACTAAAAAGTAGATTAATCCCGTTTTCATGCCTACACAGCTACACCATACTTTATAAACTACCAGTATAGCTTTTCATCTATTTTATATTATAGTTTGTGAATATTTTTAACTTAATTTTAAAATGCAAGACTTATTATTGTTTTTTACTTAATCTTTAAATATAAGATTTATTGTGTAATTTAGTGTATGCATACCAAATAATGTTCAAATTTTAAAACTATCACTGAATTATTAAATGGTTTGACCAAATATATATGTAAATTCTAGCTGGCATACCCTATTGTAAAATTTTGGATACGGCACTGGAAGCCTCCATGGTCACCTCCAGTTCATTGAGATCTAATGTGTGCGTGCTGAAATTGTAGAAAGTTGGAAACACAAGATGGTGATAAAAGTGAGTTCCCTTGTGCTGATTTGAGAGGCAGTGTGGTGGTATGGTATGTTTGGACTTTCTTGGCATAAGGGCATGCAGTGGTTATTTTGCAGACTTGACTATTCTATCCAAAGGATTGCTGTACTTGACTCTATGGCCACTACCACATAAACATATTTCTAGCATCTGTGGAAGTCAATTGGACATTTTTAACAGTTTTGGTTGGAGCTTTCACTCTGTGGTCCTGTCCTTGAATAAGTGCTCAGTTGCTTTATCGGAGTGCATTTTCATCGAGCTAACGAGTGAGCAGATGGGTGTGCTGGATTGTGGAACTAATAGAATTGCAGCCTGCGACAATTTGCTGACAAACTACAAGTTGGGTGCAGCTTTCACTAGACTACTAGAGAGGATGGAAAGTACCATGATGGCTTTCACAATAAACATTATGTGCAGCAGAAGCATGGTGATGTGTTGTCAGCTAGAAGAGTCAAGATATTTGAGTTCAAATCATTGTTGACTGATGTTTTTGGACATATAAGCTTTGCTTCTGCAGTTGATAATGCTAGCAGTATTCCATTGTTTTACTTGAGCTGCTGGAAATTGGATGGTTAAGAGTTTTTTTTCTTCGAAAAACGCAGGAGAAGAAGAAAAGGTAAGGTAAAAAGAAAACCTCATACAACTCCACACAAAACCCACACACTCTAGAATAGATGTAGATATACAACAGTAGTCAGCTAGACCCGTGACCTTGAAGACCCCAAAACAGAGGTCACCAGATGGTGTGCTGGAGCGCAAGGATGCTAGATAATCCCCGGGTTCCAGTCCTACACCAAAGATGAGACTCCTCCTTGACCCAATTGATGACCATGATAGTACTAGGCTGAACACCGTTGAAAACACAACGGTTGCGGTGCTTCCAGAATCCAGATGGACAAGCTCCAAGAATGATTAGGGAATTCAGACCCTTGTGCAGCCCCTTATGGCCTTATATGCTGGGCCAACAGTCAAAGAGGTAACTCCTTCCCACCAATCTTCAAAGGAAGAATTCTCATGGCTAGGAGCAAGGTGCAGCTGTCCAACAGATCTCATAATCTGAAACCAAACTTCCCGAGAGAAAATGCAGGAGACTAACAAATGGTTCAAGGTCTCCTCCTCCTGATCACAAAGCAAACAGTTTGGAGGGTGAGGTAGCCCTTCTTTCGCTAGACGATCAGCTGTCCAGCAGCGACCGTGAGCCACAAGCCACATGAAGTTTCTGTTTACGAACAATATTGCAACAGCAAAAAATGCATTGGTGCATGATCGAGATAATTTGTTTGATGCGGCGATTGATAACACAAGTCAGAGCAACCTTCCTTCCACATATATTGCTAGGTATGCATCACATGACAATAGTGTTGCCATTCAGTAGGGACAAGCTTTTAGGTGCTTCCAGTGATAAAACAGCATGCAGAATTATTTGTAAGCTTCCTCTTGTTGGCAGTGAGATTCATGCCATGCTTACAAATTATGAGGAAAGTACAAGGGCAATGGGATCCAGGAGATATGCAGATGCATGGTGTGTCTGTTCTGGGCTTCTGGCATGTGCTTGAAAGGCACTACAAGATTGAGAGGGTAATTTCTGGTGGCAGTGGCATGAGAATGACACAGGAAGAGAATGAAGTTTGTTATCTCCCTATAAGATTGTAGTAGTTAAAAAGTGGTTCTTTTTGCAGGGTTTTCTACCTTTAAAAAGTTTCAAACTTGTGCACCTAAATCTTTTTTTTTTGAATAAAATGGCAGGAGCTCTGCCTATATATTAAGGGAGAAAGGTTTCGGAAAACAAGAGACGAGGTCCGAGGACCAGATACAAGACATCGCAGCACACACGGCGGGAGGAACGATCCCAGCAGACCCACACAGAGCAGCTAGCTGCAAAGGCGCATCAACATCTCAATTACACGATAGACATAGCCCTCCTAAAACTTAAAACATCCTCTTTGATCCTCAAGGCAACCTGGATAGGGGTTACGGAGCTGTTTTCGAAGATCCTCCTGTTTCTCTCCTTCCATAAGTTCCACATGGTGTATATCACGATGCCGTTGAAGTCGCGCTTTTGGGTTTTTGGGAGCAGGGAGGATGCTCCTTCCCACCAGTCCTTAATGTTAGAGAAGCGAGCAGGGTCCGTCAGGGCAGGGAGGGTCATACCTTCCCAAGCTAGAATCTGATCCCACACAGCACGGGCGAGAGGGCAATGCAAACAGAGTTGAAGGCCAGTCTCTAGGTGCCCATTGCAGAGGGAACAGTTCGGATGGTGTGGCCAGCCCCTAGTGGCAAGATTGTTCGCAGTGAGGAGCTTGTCTTGTAGAAGAATCCAAGCACACTAATTTTATTATTGTCAAGCTCTGAACATTGAAATTGGCTAAGCATCCGCTCTTAGTCCATCTCAGAGGAACAACTGCATCAGAATAGTCTGGGCAACCATGAAGATAAAGGTCTGTCAATGTACAACAAAGGAGTTGCCAGAGCTGCAGGGAGTTGAATGTGAAACAACTGAAAAAAGACAAATGGAGCAAAGTCAAGGCATAGCACTGAAGAACCACAGGTGTGGGATACCGGTGGTTTGCCATTTTTGCATGGAGTTGAGGTCAAGTCAATTTTTTATGGAAGGAAGAATGTGAGGAATCATCCTAGGTATGAGCTGGAGTTGCGCCATGAGCCATGTTGCCTACTGGCTCAAGCAACTGAAGGGCAACACCACAAGAAGAGAAGCTGCATCAGAAAGGATAACTCGATGAATTGAATACAGAGACATGTCCTCTTCATATTCCTCCTCCGGTTCCTTCTCCCTTGGTCTAGAGCTATATTCCTTCTACCCAATTCCGATTCACCATCCCTCTTCCAAGAGGTTGTGCAATCTAGTTTGTACCCAAACTGTTATGCCATCAATGTGAGGGGTGCGCCAGCACATAACTCCCAATCTCAGATCAAAATCACCCAAGCCACGAGCCAATCGCAGGTTGAGGTTGTCAAAGGAGAAAGCAAAAGATGAAACGTACTGTTCTTGGCCTGCAGTAAGCTCCTCCCTGTAGATCCGGCGCTCGGCTGGAAGACGCTATCTGCTCATGCAGAGCAAACAGAACCAGGCAGGCAACCAGCCCATCGCCATCAGCTACGAAACCGAAAAGCGAAACAGACAGCAAGAAACACCGGAGCAAACAAGTCGTACCGGACAGGAAAGGACCATTCGCCGCAGAGGTGAGCCCAGCCACTACGACGACCGAGAAGAGGGCCAAGAGCCCACGCCCCGCAGCCATCGCCATGCGCCGCCGCTGCTGAGACACCAGGAAGGCCGGCCTCGAGGGAATGTAGCTCGTGAGGCGGTCGGATCTAGGACTACGACAGTAGCGGTGGCGGTGGGACGCCGGGTGCAGAGACCGCCCACATGCGCGCCACGACGTCTTCGCTGGTGGTGTTTGCAAGCTCTAGCCTCCAACCCAAGTGTTGCAGGTTTACAGCTGGAGGAGTTAATTAGCGTCGCGGGGTGGAGTGGAGGCGCGGAGCAAACGCGGTTTGTTTGGTGATTCCCTGTTTCCTCTCCCGCTATGTGACGGTGGCGAGGTTGGCAGGGGGCAGGGCACGCTAGCTGTAGGCCTGTAGCTGGGCTGGAGGGAGACAGTGATGAGGATCATGGACGATCAAAGACGGTCATTTGCATTAGGTGCTCTTTTAAGCATATACCTTCACTGCTACTGTAATTACTGTAGTCTCTCTATCTCAAATTATCGTTCTATTTTATATACATGGTTTTAGCATAGTATATTTTCAAGTGTATAAAGTTATATCTCTGCAATGGAGTTGTGTTTGATAGAAGTGTTTAGAAAGAATCTATCCATACACCTGAACCGTGATTATGCCTTTTTTTTTCTTTTAGTGCTCTCAAAAGTTTTTTTTCCTCTTCTTTCTCTTTCTATTTTTGGTGACATCTTGTTGGTTTTAATTCTAGCCTATCATAACTTGTTTGGGACTAAAAGACTATGTTGATATTGATTATTATCATCTCTATGGTCTTCTTTCCTATGTCATTTTTAAGATTGTGGCAAAAAGATCGTGCATAGAGCAGACTGCATTATTTACCATTATTTACATAGTAGAGGTAGAGTTTGAAATAAGGTATGCAACGAGCAAGACTAATATAGATAGCCTAATGGCACTCACCCAACCTCCTCCCCCATTCCCCAGTTGTTGCTGGACATGGGCTAACAGAAAACGACTCGACCTCTCGCAACTGGCTATGGTCTATTTGAGAGCTCAGTTCCGTGCGTCTCCAATTAGCGGACAGCTCTTGACTCATGATGTAGACGAACATCATTCCTCATCAATCAAGCTAAGCTAGAGTCTAAATGCACACATACAAGCACTTGACCGTGTTCACTAAATTTTGGTTAGTTGCAAAGTTCTAAGAAATCCATGTTCAATCAGATGTTCATACAGTATCCACCAACCAAAAAAATCGATTGAATTCCGGGTGAAACTAAATGTTCTGAAAAAAGAAGGAAAAGAAAACGCACGGAGCATTGAGATACATACATCAGATCAGGAGGCTCAGCACTTAGAGGAGCATAACACAGACAGAATTCCCTTAGCTCTATAGATTCAGATTGGGCAGTATCTGGTGATTTTCCAGGACGCTGTTCATGACTATCTCTTCAGTTTATCACAAGTAAACTATATCTGTTGTTATTGAGGCTACCATGCCATGGCACTCATCTCTATAGTAGACTGAGAATAGTGAGAAAGATAATCGCAAAGGGCGGCCATCGGGCCATGTACAAGTACCAAGCGATCTAGTTCAATTCTGTCAGGCAGCAGACGTTAGTAAATAGCCCTTTTGTTTCTGTACATTGCAGGTAAGTGTATTATGTACAAAATTTCCTCCGCTGTACCAAAAAAAATGAAGAAAAAAAAAGTTAGCATGCACAAGTGTGACTATTACGAGATACATATGATGGTTCCAAATTCATATGTTCTATAATATCAGTATATCTAAGGCAGAAATAACTTAATCCATGCCAACCTGAACAGGATATTATGGATCCGAAGACGGGATAGTGTACTAACAATTGCATGATATGTCATGCTTACCCTAAGATCAGGCTCCGTTACTGCTTCCAAGGTTTCTGCCATCTGCATTTGTTTGATAACTGTTGCATGCAATACCTGGAAGAAAAGAAACAAAAAGACCACGTAGCTACATTGTATATCATTTGAAAAAAAAAACGACAAAAATGAGAAAAAGTAAATAAGTTTATCAGATCTAATGATAATAACTAGTATTATCAAATAATGAAAACAAGTTAACTGGCAAATCAAGAACAAATATCAAACAGATATCAGATGAACAGAAAATGGCTTTATTAATTAAATCAATAACAATGAGTGAACAGTACCACATGAATAATTACTACTCCCTCCACCCCATAAGGTTGTCTCTAGCAGCTTACCCGTCCTATCTCTCATCACATCTCCTATTTCAAATTGTTAGTCAGTTTTGGTACCCGTCCTATCTCTCATCACATCTCCTATTTCAAATTGTTAGTCAGTTTTGGTAAGCTAGAATCAGGGCTAGACATATGATTACCTTCCCCATATACTTTTTTTTTCGAAAAACGCAGGAGAGTTGCGCATCATTATATTAAGAAGAAGGGGAAATTAAGGTCCAAGAGGACCAGTACAAAAAACCACACAAGCATAAATAAAACTATCCATAGGACTAAGATACAAAAAGACGACCAAGAAAAAAATTAAGTCGGGCCTGCTGCGCCTAGAGCAGCAGCAAGCCCAAGGCTTCCGAGGTGCTTGGCACCAGCCAGCACCCATAAGGATAGCTCGTCGACGAAGCTTCTATGCACCTTGCCAATGGTTGGTAAATCTCCATCGAAAATAACTCTGTTTCTATGCAACCAAAGGCACCATGCTCCCAAAATAATGGCACTGTTGACTCCCTTTCTCTTGCTTCTGTGCACCTGAATGGTCACTAGTCCCCACCAATCAGCAAAATTAGTATCCTCTGGCCCTGGAGTTAAGTGGCCCATACCGAAGGGGGAGAGGATGCTATGCCAAAACTGCCTGGCGAAGACACAACCAGTCAACAGATGCTGAACTGTTTCTTGCTCTTGTTCACGGAAAGGGCATGCTTCCGGATGGGGAAGACCTCTTTTTTGCAACCTGACAGCTGTCCAACACTTATTCTGCATGGCTAACCATAAAAAGGTCTTACACTTAGGAGGAGCCCAAGATTTCCAAAGTCTTTTCCAAGGTTCGAAGGTGATGGAGCCCACAAACAGAACCTTGTAGCAGGACCTAGAAGAGAAAAGGCCCGACGACTCGAATCTCCACACATGGTGATCCTCCTGAAGAATGAGCACGATCTCACCCAGGGTGTCCCAAAGCGTAAGATATTGTTGTATCCCTACAAGGGAGAGGGTTGGCTTGATGTCCCTGACCCACGACATGCCCTCTAAGGCTTGATGCACTGTCCTGGTAGAGGCAACCTTTTTATCCACCTTTGAGATCACTTCAGGTGCCAGCTCAGCGATAGAGCACCCATTTATCCATCTGTCCCTCCAAAAAAGGGTGTTTTTGCCATTACCCACATTAGTGTACATCGAACTGGCCACTAGTTTCCTTACTTGTGACTGAACAGGGAGACCCAATCCACTCCAAGGCCTATTCGGGTCAGTCTTGATGAGCCAAAGCCATTTAGCTTGCAGCGCCCAACTCTTATATATCAGATTTGGGATACCAAGTCCACCAAGGTCCAGCGGTCTGGTGACTTTATCCCACGCCACAAGGCAATGCCCACCTTTCACATCTTTTCTACCCTTCCACAAGAAACCTCGTCGAATTTTGTCAATAGCACTGATAACCCACTTGGGAACATTCATGGCGATGAAAAGATATACGGGGATTGCAGAGAGCACGAACCGGACCAAGGCTGCCCTGCCAGCAAGGTTTAGTAGTGGAGCCTTCCAACCGGGCAGCCGGTTAGCTATCCACTGCAAAAGGTCCCTCCTCCCCAACTTCTTATCAGAAACAGCCAGCTGGGAGGAGATCCATCATATACTCTAGGCAGAATAGGTAGGGTATGAATTGATTAGGCAAGGATCAATCTGTTATTGGGTGTTTCTATAAACCATGTGATCCTTACCTGGATATGTGGAACTCTATTTTGGACTGACCGCTGGCTGCATGGTCAATGCATCTCAGAAATTGTCCCTTCTCTGTTAAATAGAGTTTCAAAAAGATTGAGAAAAAGGAAAACAGTTCAGCAAGCTCTCAGGGATAACAGTTGGGTCATAGACATCTCTGGTAGTTTACCAGAAGTGATTGTCGAATTCTTAGTAATTTGGGACTTAACACAGAATATTCAGTTGCAGCCTGGAATACCTGATGCTTTCCTTTGGCTACTAGGTGCTTCGGGGGAGTACTCTGCTAAAACAGCATACCAACGTTTCTTGGCTGGTTCTGTGGATTTTGAGCCGAGTGAAAGGATATGGAAGAGTTGGGCGCCCCCCTAAGTGCAAATTCTTCATTTGGCTTGCTTCCCTTAATAGGTATTGGACGCAGATCGTCTAGCACGTAGAGGTCTTGACCACCTGGGGAAATGCGTTCTTTGCGATCAGCAGCAGGAGACAATTCAACACATTTTGATTTCATGTGTCTTCTCCAGGAATATATGGTGGCAGATCTTAAGTAGAGTGGGGCTACAACTTGTGTCACTAGGGCTGGAGGTATCTATGTTCCAGGATTGGTGGAGTGTTGTTGAAGGTCTTGTGCCAGTTTTGCACAGAAATGTTTCAACACATTGGTTATTCTTGTGGCTTGGTGGATCTGGAAGCACAGAAATGCTTGTGTTTTTTATGGTGTTTCTCCAAACACGAGTTCAGTTCTACAGCATATCCATGAGGATGCCAGGCTTTGGGAATTTGCAGGTGCTAAGGCACTGAGAAGGTTGTGGCCTTGATTTGGGGATGTCTTAGTTATTTCTCTTTTTTTGTATAGTCCTTTGTTTGGTTTGTTTGGTTTTTTCCTGCTTTCTTTGGATATTTATCACCTTGTACGTGGTCTTCTTTAGACCTTTCTCTCTACTTAATATAATGATGCGCAGTTCTCCTGCGTGTTCGAGAAAAAAAATCAATCAATACTATTCTAGCTACATTTCTACACAAACGTCACTCTATGAACAGTGTAAAACAGCGTTTTACACAACCATATGCACGATCTACTGGAGACAGCCTACGCACTTATAGGGGTTTTTTAAAAATTTGTCCCAAAATAGATGTACTTTTAGACATAGGACAACCTAGCTCTAGTAATTTTTCTCCTTTCTGTACTTCCAAAGTACATTAGTTACATGTTAGATCAACTTTAGGGGTACATAGGTAATTTCCTAGTAGCATTGATCTTATCATTCATTACCTAGAAGTGTGTTTATTTTACAGAGGGAGTACTCTATGCACATTGTGCCGTAGCAAAAACCTACCACACAGCACATTACACAATTTGGCAGCCTGGGCAACAGCAGGACTTTATGAAACATACACAACAGAAACTCGATATCATCAAAAGATGTGTTTTAAGAAGGTATCGACCAAATATAGACCTGTGGGTCCCCACAAAGTTGTCCTAAAGATATATCCACCTGACAACGGTTAAGGGATTACCCAGCAAAATCACAAGCTTACATCAGATGATGGTCCCTGTAGTTCTTTTGAACAATGACTCAACGAGTGGCAATGTTTTGGCCTTCAATGTGAAATTTTAGCATCACAAACTTGCCAATTTTAATAAATTAGTAAAACCAACTTTTGTTTATAAGTTCAACTCACATTGCCTGAGTGTGAACAAAGATTTTGTTTAGTAAAAAGAAATGATATAAAAGGTATCATGGCACTCGAGCCATAAAGGCAAAAGCCAAAGCAATTCTAAACAGCATGACATCCATAAAACATGGCAGGTACCTTCTTTGTCTTCTCCAGATCAAACTCAATGGACTTTATCCTGTCAAAAGAATCTTGTATGGCCCGATCCTTATCCTGTGGAAGCTCTGGAGGCTTTCTGCTCAGCTGATTACTGGGTGAAGTAAAGTCCTACTAAGTTCTGCTCAGCTGATTAACTCAAGCCTATCAAGCCGTTCCAGGCAAGGATTTACACGATCTTCCTTAAATGTCTGAAGATCTGCCAGATTACTGGGTGCAGTTGCAGTATGTGGATGATCATTGGCCAAGTGTTGTCGTCGACGAATGAAGAACCGCAAAAAAGAGAGTACTTTAAGAAATATAGCAATGACTCTTCTTGATATATATTTCAAGAACCCATCATCATTGCCTTCACCATCATTTTGGGCACGCCAACCTGCTGGTTTGAACCCATATTTGAGCATGAGATAGGCTGAACATCAAGATGAGACAACTAATTTGAATAAATTATAGCACATAACAAATTGTTTATATAGCTTAATCAAACAATGTAGAATTTTAAATGGATACCTGGTGCAGGTAAACCCCCATTTGTCAGGGAATCTTGTTCTGTATTGAACTGCCTAATTTCATTTCCAGTAGAGTTGTATCTCCTGTTGGATCCTACAACTTTATCCGCCATACGAGACATGCCAATCGAACCACTGTACGTTGTAGACCATGATTCCCTCACCTGCAGGGTAAAGAGTTAAAGACTCAGATGAATTAACTACAAAGTTATAAAACATGCCAGCATGGTGGCATGCTGCTAAAAGGAACAGAACATCTAATGAAAGCCTAAATGTGCAAGTTAAAATCTTCATTGTTCCAAGATAGACACACGAGAAAAATAATGAAATTTCTCCCAAATAAACAAAGCAGAACTTAGTAGGACTTTACTTCCTCTCGAACTGGGGCCAAACTAGGATATTCAACATCTTCAGGAGCCACAGGGGATCCAAGGTCATCAACATCTGAGCCTGATTCAGCATTTGATGTGTCACTAATTTGTTCGGGTAACTGAAAGAAAAAGCAGCACATCCAATGTCAAAATTGGAGAACAAAATGGCTTGTTCAGCACATGAAACACCAAAATCAGTAAACTTGCCTTGAGAGCACGCAATCTCACAGAGCCTGTAATTGTTTCTTCTATATCAGATATGTGCGCAACTTCCTTCAACAATTCCATGCTATGTACAAGCTACAATAAAAAATAAGGTCATCACCAGAAGCAACAGCAATGACAACCAACAAATAAATTAAATATACTGATGTACCATGAAAGATAATAGACTACGATACAGTAAGAAGACATCAATTACAAACTTACCTTCATTATTGAAGGATCACTCCAGGGACCTTTGTTAGACCTCAGGCACCCTCCATGGTTAGAACATGTGCATGAACCACCAAAGTAATCCGGCAATTGGCTGAAGATACATTTTGCTTAAGATTTGCACACAGGTTCACCAATAAAATAATCTTTGGAGAAGCCACCACCAACCTTGCATCAATAGCTTCAAGAAGTCTGCTTTGGTATCTTGTTCCTAGAACCTGAAATCAAACAGTAGGTATGAATCCATACAAAAATCAAAACATGGATAATCAATTAGGAAGGGCTGCAAAATCAGTACGTGTATTTTAGATGACGTTTTTGGGTCAAGAAGTCCCTTAACAGTGCTCCATATCAGCTTGAAACCAGGTCCAGCATTTACAATAAACATTTGATGTAATGTCTGCATAATTTGTGACAAGCTTGGAAATCAGAATGGTTTTAAACCAAGTCACCAAGCTACATTCAATCATCTCTATACTGAGGCTAACCTCAGGATAATAGTCACCATCTATTTTTTGCATACAACGCACCAAATCCCTCGCGATCTTGCTAAAGTTCTTCCAGCCCTATATCACAGAGAACAGAAAACAGAAAGTCATATTAGATATCTGATTTTTTTTCAAACTACATCATGCTTACAGAAAACAAATGAAGTAACAAAGAAAAAATGAAATTATGCCTGCATCAGTAGTTCAGAGAACCTTAACTTCTGCAGCTCTATTGATGGTTCTTTTTTGGATCGATAGATTTATATCCAAGCATTTGGAAAATAAACAAAGTATCAGAACAAAATCCACTGCATAAGTTTTTCTAAAAGTAGTAGTTTTGATTTAGATATCTAGTTGAAGTAGCATTCAAAGATTGGAAAAACAACAAGAGTTACATCCTTTTTCTCTCCAAGGGTCAATTTTGGCACAAACATTAAGGGGGTGTTTGGTTACCCCCAAACTAAAATTTAGCCCCTGTCATATCGAATGTTTGAACCTCCGTTCCGGGTATTAAATGTAGTCGGATTATAAAACTAATTTGTCAGCCGAAGATTAAAAGACGAGACGAATCTAGTCCAGTTGGTTGGGTCTATATTTCATACTCCTATTTAAAAGTCAAACGCTTGATGTGACCCGGGCTAAACTTTAGCAGGAGCAACCAAACACCCCCTAAAACATCCTAATCAATCAAGTTACAGGGCTGTTTTAAATAATATCAGCATTTTGGGACTTCTGAAAATTGCATGTTTATCTTGGTAAACTATCTTGTACAAACTGTAATTGTTAGTAAAATTTATGTTCTAATCATGATATCTGAACTTTAAGATACATCTGGCAAGCATAATAAAGATGTTAAAAATACGATTCTTGCAAATGAATTTATAGGGATGGTATTGCAAAGGGGAGCAGGGAATGCTCTTCTCTTTAATTTTATTGTGTTTAACTCTTCAAGGATCAAAATAAGTAATGGAGCTAACAAAACAATTTAGACAATGAACTTACCACACCGTGGACATCCAATATCGTAGTTGTAGTATCTATATGCCTTTTGGCAGAAATTGAGCATGCAGGGAATTTCTCCCGGAAAACTCTCTCAAACTCTTGTACATGATACTTAATATAGCGCTCAACTGTCGTAATTTGCATAAGTTTGTTGGGTTCAACTTTCCCAAGCAACTCAATGTACACAGGCCTTCCTTCCTTGTCAACCCCATGGTAACCATGAGGGTAATACTGCAGGACCTCCTCTAGCTCATGAAATTCAAAATCCTTCAATGAGTGAAGTTAGCTACTGTTAGTATGCATGACATAGTTTTGCAGAAGCATATGATGAATAATCTTATCGTATACGTCAATATATCAGCAGAGTTTCATAAGATTTTGAGATCAACTTTTTAGAATAGACAACATCCTACTTCAAAAATTGTGTCTGTACCAAACTCCTTTCTCCACCGCAGCATGTCTGCCCACATCTGTGCAGCTTTTCCAAAATCGAACTTCCTCGCTTTCAAAAATCTACATCACATAACTGAAATCACCAACTTGCATTGTATAGCTGAAAATAACAATATGAGCATATTTCCTCAGGTTCCAACCTAAGCATCATATGGTAACCATCATGCTTGATTGGTAACAAGCCCCTAGCAAACAAAACCTCCCGAAACGAGCTCACAGCCTGCTCTTCTTCAGCATCCCTGACATCCTCTATAGCTATTCTTGGCACTCTGCAGTCCACTTTTCTCTTCCCTCTCTTCTTCAGCGAGTGTGTCAGCCTTGACGATGCATGCAGGGCTTTCTTCCTCAGCGACCGCATCCTGGTGTGCCTCGGCTCGTCCTCCGAGATATCGGCATCTGTCCTATTCCTCCTCTCATCATTACTGACAGATATTTCGATGTTATCCATATATTACCCTCTGCAACAGAGCATGGCAAACCCTCGAACATTAGCTGCATTGCATGACTGACTCATTAAAACTGCATACATATAGCTACGACAACGAGCACCTGGCCATACCTGACATTGTCAACAAAAGCAGCTCAAATGATCAGGCCCTCCCTCTTTGCGTTACTCTGCCCGATCACTGATTCATTGCATACGGCAGCCCGAACACTGACATAAAACGGTTCGTAAATACTAAATACATGTAAGAATTCAGAGGTTGTGTTCGCATCTAATTAGCAGTGCACTCCATTCCAAAGCGGCGGGCGGATAAAACGAGGGTCATGGGGCTCAGTTGAACACCCAAATAAAATCGGAAAACTAGACCAAACCACCTATGTCGGTACGAACTCCACCACGCAACAAACAAGCCGACAACTGGATGGATTGGGGGAAACAGCGCGTATTCAACTTTTAGGGCTCAGAACAGACTAAGGGGGGAGACATTCTGCGGAGAAAACGAGGAACCGGATCGGATTGTCACTCCACGCCGGTGACGTCTCAGGGGACGCGACACGCGGACACAGCCGAGAAAGAGCAGCGCAGGGGCGGTCCAAGAAGGGGTACCTGGATCTTCTGGATCGCCGCGCTCTCGGCTCACGGCTCGGGTAAGAAAGAGCAGCGCAGGGGCGGTCCAAGAAGGTTGATCGTCTCCTAAGGGAAGTCTTAAGAGCAACTCCAATAGTTCTCTAAACAACTCTCTAAATCTTAAATTTAAGAAGTAAACAGAAAAATACTTCCTCAATGGTTCTCTAAATAGACTTGCTAAATTTACTCAGTTGCTATTCAACTCTATTTACTCTCCACATTTAGTAACTCGGTAGGAACTCCCTAAATACAGTTGACGTCAATTTCTTCACACTAGCGTGATTATTTTTCCCTTTCCCACACAGTGAGATAGCCAGGTATAGCACGCTCTTTTTTCATTTCAAGTTTCTCCTTCACCGTCGAACTCAACTTCCTCATAGGTTGCGCCACCGGACCACCACTCATCCATAGTTCATATCGACCGGCATTTTTTCTTCCGCTCTCACATCCTCTGCTCTCAACCTTATTATCAGGCAGATCTCATAGGGGTAGGGCCGCTAAAGCTAGATTCAAAATCGAACTACTTCCTAAATATGAGCAACTATTGGAGACTAAGTTATTTTTTACTTCCAATAGCTATTTAGCAACTTGCTAAACATGATTTTAGCAAACTATTTTTTAGAGAACTATTGTAGTTGCTCTAAAGCAGCATCTCTGGCGGCTCCTAATTTATTTAGCTTTAATAATTCCGATAGTTCTCTAAAAAAAAGTTTTCTAATTCTATATTTAACAAGTATAAGTAAAAAAATAGTTTAGTCTCCAATATTTCTAAATATTTAAATAGTAATTTAATTTTGAATCTAGTTTTGGTAAATCTATTTTATTTTTCTGAAGTTAAACGTGTTGATGAAAGATCATATCTATACTTCGTCTCTAGCGATGGATTGAGTGTCGGTCAGTGGTGGATCCACGAGGGGGGTTGGGTGGGCTCCAGCCCCTGCGCCAGCAGCTTACAAGTAGAGGGCGTAAGGGAGAGAAAGAAAGAAGAGGAGAAAGAGAGAGGGAGAAAGATAAAGGGAGAAGAAGGAATAAGAAGGTGAAGAGAAAAAAGGAAGAATATGAGTGGAAAAAAGATAGTTAGCTTATAGCCCCTTGCCATGGATCCTGGATCCGCCACTGGTGCCGGTAGTCTGTAACAGCTCCATACGTCTTATGTTAGCTAGTAAGCATTATAGTGTAGCACGATAGTGTCTTTGTACCTAAGCAGATAGTAATGGGTACCCGAAATTTGACTACCCCACAGGTTTTATCCAATATAAAGGCGAGTACAGGATGATTTTTTTACCCGCGGGTATGTTAATGGGCAAGAATCTCTACCCATGAGTAAAATATACGATTTTTAAGGTGGTGTCCGTATCAATACCACTATAACCATCTAATAGAGTTCATCTTAGTTAAAATAAAACCTTTCTCTAGATATCATTTGTTTAGCTACCAAGTTATGTAATCATTTGATTTGTTATATGTGAAGTTGAATTTATTTTTGTATGCTTATTTACTATTTTGACTGGTTACTATATTGGAATTTAAGACTTTCCAGTCGGGTGCAGGTTACCCGACAGGTAAAATTACCTATGTCGGTATGGATACGGGTAAGATTTTATACCCACGAACATATACGGGTAATATTTGGGGCCAACTCCATTGCATACTTGGGCCATGTAATATCATCAAATGGAGTCACTATGGATCCAGGTAAATGCAGTCACGACCTGGACGCAACCACAATCAGTTAGGGGATTGAGAGGATTTCTCGAACTCGTCGGTTATTATAGAAAATTCATCCACATTTTCGGCATCATGTCGCCCCTTTGACAAAACTATTGCGCAAATAAGGATTTTAATGGACGGCAGAAGCTGACATTGCCTTTGCTGCCCTCAAAACAACATTGACAACAACACCAGTTTTACAGTTACCGACATTCTCCCAAGAATTCATTGTCGACTGCCTTTGCATCCGACACATGGTTTGGGCAGTCCTTCACCAAGGAACATGAGCCATTGCTTTTTTCCAGTCGGCCATTCGCAGCACGACATCAAAAATTGGCGGCATATGAACGAGAGCTTATTGGCCTTGTCCAAGCAATTTGACATTAGCGTCCATATTTATGGAGACGCCACTTTGTCATTCAGACTGACCATTACAACCTAAAGTTCTTCCTCGATCAATTTCTATCCACTATACCACAACATCAATGGATTAGCAAAATATTGGGGTTTGATTTTTTAGTGGAATTTCGACCAGGCCGCCTCAACACAGTAGCAGATGCACTCTCCCGTCGCAATACAGATGATTCAGCTATTGCAGCAATTTCAGGAACAACATTTGCCTTTTATGAGGAACTCCGCCAGGCCACCACACAGGACCCAGAATGCAGCTCTCTGCATGACCAAATTGTTGCTGGCACACTAGCAGCCTCGTGGCGAGTTCACGACGGCCTCATCCTGCAGTGGTCGTCGCATATATGTGCCCCCATCTTCAGAATGTCTACGAGAGCTCTTGTGGGCTATACATAATGCGGGGCATGAAGGCATCCAGAAAACATTGACCAAATTGAGGGCCGAAGTTCTACATTCCACAGGACAAAGCCAGAGTTAAGGACTTCATACGTGCATGTGCAACATGTCAGCGCAACAAAACAGAAAACCTCCATCCTACTGGACTATTACAACCACTTGATGTCCCTTCTCAGATTTGGGCTGATATCCCCATGGACTTCGTGGAAGGCTTGCCATGAGTTCATGGCAAATCTGTGATCCTGACAATAGTGGACAGGTTCTCGAAATACACCCATTTCATTGCCCTCAGTCACCCCTACACAGCAGCAACAATTGCTAGAGCTTTCTTTGAAGCAGTTGTAAGCCTCCATGGGATACCTTCCTCCATTGTCAGCGATCAAGACTCGGTTTTTTACTACTCATTTATGGAGGGAACTCTTTAAGATGACCGGTAGCAAACTCCGTATGAGTACAACTTTCCATCCCCAAATAGATGGACAATCGGATGTCGTGAACCGTACAATTGCCATGTACTTATGTTGTATCACTGGAGATAGACTCCGATGCTAGCTCGATTGGCTCCCGTGGGCGGAATATTGTTATAACACATCATTTCTGAGAGCACCTAGAGGGGGTGAATAGGTGATCCTGTAAAAACTTGAAACTTAAAGCCACAAACTTGATTAAGTGTTAGCACAATGAAATCAAGTGGCTAAGGAGAGCTCTTGTGAACCACAATTGACACAGTGAGAACAATCACAAGAGACACAAGGATTTATCCCGTGGTTCGGCCAAGTACAATACTTGCCTAGTCCACGTTGTGGAGTGCACTCAACTCCTTTCAAGTGATCCAATGATCAACTTGAATACTACGGTGTTCTTCTTTCTTTTCTTTTTCCCGTTTGGAGGAATCTCCACAACTTGGAGCCTCTCGCCCTTACAATGAGATGATCACAAAGAAGCACAGATGTAAGAGTGGGAAGAGCAACACACACAAGCCTCAAAGCACGAGCACACACACGCACACAAGTCACAACTTGAGCTCTAAGATCACGCACGGAGTTCTCAACTCAAGAGGAGCTCAAATTGCTATCACAACGAATCAAATGCGCTAGAGAGATGTCTTGGTGCTAAGAGATGATCAAAGAATGCTTGGTGTACTCCTTCAGGCGCCTAGGGGTCCCTTTTATAGCCCGAGGCAGCTAGGAGCCGTTGAGAGAAATCCAGGAAGGCAATTCTTGCCTTCTGTCAACTGGTGCACCGGACAGTCCGGTGCACCATCGGACACTGTCCGGTGCAGATTTCTTTCCTGTTTTGGCGCAGCCGACCGTTGAAGATTTGGAGCTGTTGGCGCACCGGACACTGTCCGGTGCACACCGGACAGTCCGGTGCCCCCTTCTGACCGTTGGCTCGGCCACGCGTCACGCGCGGATTGCACGGCCGACCGTTGGCTCGTCCGACCGTTGGCTCACCGGACAGTCCGGTGCACCATCGGACAGTCCCATGAATTTTAGTCGTACGTTGTTGACTTGATTCCCGAGAGCGACGACTTCGCCGCAGTCGACTCACCGGACAGTCCGGTGCACCACCGGACAGTCCGGTGATTTATATTCGTACGCCGCCGTCAAGACTCGAGAGCAGGCAGTTCACCATACGCCAGCCTGGCGCACCGGACAGTCCGGTGCACCCAGACTGAGCAGAGTCTTGGCTGCTCGAGCCAAGTCTTTTCCAATTGTCTTTTCTCTGATTCTAGCACTTAGACAAATATGTTAGTACACAAAAACCAATGTACTAAGTCTAGAATCATACCTTTATATTGATTTGCACTTTGTCCACCATTTGGCATAGTTTAACACATAACCATTTGTGTTGGACACTTAATCACCAAAATACTTAGAAATGGCCCAAGGGCACATTTCCCTTTCAATCTCCCCCTTTTTGGTGATTTATGCCAACACAACAAAAAGCAATATGTAGAAGTGCAACATCAATGCAAATGAGAACAAGAATTTGTTTTTATTCAAATTTGGCATATTTGGATCATTCTTTGCCACCACTTGGTTTGTTTTTGCAAATCAAACTCAATTTCCTATCTCTAAGTCAAATTCACTTGTTGAGGCATAGAGAAAGGTATTCCAAGAGAAATTGATCAAAGATTCAAAAACTCCCCCTTTTCCCATAATTAAACATTCTCCCCACAAGAGACCAATTTTTGACAAGAAGAGACATTAAGAGGATTTTGACAAAACAAAAACTCTAACTCTACTATTTTCAAAATTCTCAAGTGGTAGCTGATCCATTTCTTGCTTTGGCCTTATTTTCTCCCCCTTTGGCATCAAGCACCAAAACGGAATCAATCTTGGCCTTTAAACCCCATTGCCTCACCAAAATCATCAAATAAGAATAAAGAGGCAATAAGATCATAGAGATGAACTTGGAGTAAGTTACCCTCTCATCGGAGTGCAGTGGAAGTCTTTCATGGTCCAAGTCCACCTTTCCCTTTCAATGCACCTTTGAGACTAATTTAAGAAAACTCAAGCACATGGTTAGTCTCAAAGGATCAAGTTGTAGCACAACTCCCCCTAAATATGTGCATCACTCACACATGGACTTTTAAGGTTCAGGGTTGCTTTGTACAACTTGATCACCATAATTAAGCAACAAAATGCATAAAGGAACATGATCAAAGGCATAAAACACATGTATGCTATAAATCAATCCAAGTTCCACGAATCTAAGACATTTAGCTCACTACGCAGTCTGCAAAAGGTCTTCTCATCTAAAAGCTTGGTAAAGATATCGGCTAGCTGGTTCTCGGTGCTAACATAAAACACTTCGATATCTCCCTTTTGCTGGTGGTCTCTCAAAAAGTGATGTCGGATGTCTATGTGCTTAGTGCGGCTGTGTTCAACAGGATTATCCGCCATGCGGATAGCACTCTCATTATCACATAGGAGTGGGACTTTGCTCAGATTGTAGCCAAAGTCCCGGAGGGTTTGCCTCATCCAAAGTAGTTGCGCGCAACACTGACCTGCGGCAACATACTCGGCCTCAGCGGTGGATAGGGCAACAGAAGTTTGTTTCTTAGAACTCCAAGACACCAGGGACCTTCCTAAGAATTGGCACGTCCCTGATGTACTCTTCCTATCAATCTTACATCCAGCATAATCGGAGTCTGAATATCCAATTAAGTCAAAGGTAGACCCCTTTGGATACCAGATCCCGAAGCAAGGCGTAGCGACTAAATATCTAAGAATTCGCTTCACGACCACTAAGTGACACTCCCTTGGATCGGATTGAAATCTAGCACACATGCATACACTAAGCATAATATCCGGTCTACTAGCACATAAGTAAAGCAAGGAACCTATCATAGACCGGTATGTTTTTTGATCAACGGACTTACCTCCCTTGTTGAGGTCGACGTGTCCGTCAGTTCCCATTAGAGTCTTTGCGGGCTTGGCGTCCTTCATCCCAAACCGCTTGATCAAGTCTTGCGTGTACTTCATTTGGGAGATGAAGGTGTCGTCCTTGAGTTGCTTCACTTGGAACCCAAGGAAGTAGTTCAACTCGCCCATCATCGACATTTCAAACTTTTGAGTCATCACCCTGCTAAACTCTTCACAAGACTTTTGGTTAGTAGAACCAAATATTATGTCATCGACATAAATTTGGCACACAAATAGGTCACCATCACAAGTCTTAGTGAATAAATGATAGTCGCCTAGAGGGGGGTGAATAGGGCAAAACTGAAATTTACAAATATAAACACAACTACAAGACGGGTTAGCGTTAGAAATATAAACGAGTCCGCGAGAGAGGGCGCAAAACAAATCGCAAGCGAATAATAAAGTGAGACACGCGGATTTGTTTTACCGAGGTTCGGTTCTCTCAAACCTACTCCCCGTTGAGGAGGCCACAAAGGTCGGGTCTCTTTCAACCCTTCCCTCTCTCAAACGATCCCTCGGACCGAGTGAGCTTCTCTTCTCAAATCAAAGCCGGGAATAAAACTTCCCCGCAAGGGCCACCACACAATTGGTGCCTCTTGCCTTGATTACAATTGAGTGTTGATCACAAGAGCAAGTGAGAAAGAAAAGAAGCAATCCAAGCGCAAGAGCTCAAAAGAACACGACAAATCTCTCTCGCTAATCACTAAAGCCTTTTGTGGAATTGGAGAGGATTTGATCTCTTTGGTGTGTCTAGAATTGAATGCCTAGCTCTTGTAAGTGGTTGAGAAGTGGAAAACTTGGATGCAATGAATGGTGGGGTGGTTGGGGTATTTATAGCCCCAACCACCAAACTTGACCGTTGGTGGAGGCTGTCTGTCGATGGCGCACCGGACAGTCCGGTGCACACCGGACATGTCCGGTGCCCCCGCCACGTCATCACTGCCGTTGGATTCTGACCGTTGGAGCTTCTGACTTGTGGGCCCGCCTGGATGTCCGATGCACACCGGACATGCACTGTACCTTGTCCGGTGCGCCAGTATGGGCGCGCCTGACTTCTGCCCGCGCATTAATTGCGTCGCAGGTAGCCATTGGCGCCGAATAGCCGTTGCTCCGGAGTTGCACCGGACAGTCCGGTGCACACCGGACATGTCCGGTGAATTATAGCGGACTAGCCGTTGGAAATTCCCGAAGCCGGCGAGTTCCTGAGGCCGCTCTTCCTTGGCGCACCGGACACTGTCCGGTGTACACCGGACAGTCCGGTGAATTATAGCGGAGTCGCCTCTGGAAATTCCCGAAGGTGGCGAGTTAGCGTTGGAGTCCTCTGGTGCACCGGACATGTCCGGTGGTGCACCGGACACTGTCCGGTGTACACCGGACAGTCCGGTGCCCCCAGACCAGAGGTGCCTTCGGTTGCCTCTTTGCTCCTTTGTTGAATCCAAAACCTGATCTTTTTATTGGCTGAGTGTGAACCTTTTACACCTATACAATCTATACTTGAGCAAACTAGTTAGTCCAATTATTTGTGTTGGGCAATTCAACCACCAAAATTAATTAGGGACTAGGTGTAAGCCTAATTCCCTTTCAATCTCCCCCTTTTTGGTGATTGATGCCAACACAAACCAAAGCAAATATAGAAGTGGATAACTGAATTAGTTTGCATAATGTAAGTGTAAAGGTTGCTTGGAATTGAGCCAATCTAAATACTTACAAGATATGCATGGATCGTTTCTTTCTTATTTTGGACCACGCTTGCACCACATGTTTTGTTTTTGCAAACTCTTTTGTAAATCCTTTTCAAAGTTCTTTTGCAAATAGTCAAAGGCAAATGAATAAGATTTTGAGAAGCATTTTCAAGATTTGAAATTTTCTCCCCCTGTTTCAAATGATTTTCCTTTGACTAAACAACACTCCCCCTAAATGAGATCCTCCTCTTAGTGTTCAAGAGGGTTTTGATATATCATTTTTGAAATACTACTTTCTCCTCCTTTTGAACACAATAGGAAACCAATTGATAATATTTTTGGAAAACACGAAGTTTTTGAAATTGGTGGTGGTGCGGTCCTTTTGCTTTGGGCCCTTACTTTCTCCCCCTTTTTGGCATGAATCGCCAAAAGCGGAATCATTAGAGCCCACGAAGTGCTATCTTCCCCTTTGGTCATAAATAAATGAGTTAAGATTATACCAAAGACAAAGTCCTTTTGCTCTCTCCCCCAAAGATGGAGAGTCTTTTGGAGCGACGGCGAAGGATGAGTTACGGAGTGGAAGCCTTTGTCTTCGCCGAAGACTCCAATTCCCTTTCAATACACCTATGACTTGGTTTGAAACAGACTTAAAAAACACATTAGTCATAGCATATGAAAGAGACATGATCAAAGGTATATAGAAGAGCAATGTGTGCAATTTAACAAAAGAAGTTCCTAGAATCAAGAATATTGAGCTCATGCCTAAGTTTGGTAAAAGTTTGTTCGTCAAGAGGTGAAAGAGAAATGTGCCCTTGGGCCATTTCTAAGTATTTTGGTGATTGAGTGCCAACACAAGTGATTAAATGTGAATCTATGCCCATGGATGGACAAAGTGCAAATCAAAAGTAAAGGTATGTTTCTAAGCTTTAGTACATTGGTTTTGTGTACTAATATACTTGTCTAAGTGTTAGAAACAGAAAGAAGTAGAAAAGAGAAGAGTTGACTGTGTACAGCCAAGAGGCTGTTTCGGTCTGGGGCACCGGACTGTCCGGTGGTGCACCGGACTGTGTCCAGTGCGCCAGGCTGACTCGGCGTGAAGAGGCCGCTCTCGGGAATTTGCCGACGGCGTACGGCTAAAATTCACCGGACTGTCCGGTGTGCACCGGACTGTCCGGTGAGCCAACGGTCGGCCGGGCCAACGGTCGGCCGCGCGATCTGCGCAGGACACGTGGCCGAGCCAACGGTCGGAAGGGGCACCGGACTGTCCGGTGTGCACCGGACTGTCCGGTGCGCCAACGGCTCCCAGATCTTCAATGGTCGACTGCGCTGTTTAAGGAAGGAAATCGGGCACCGGACAGTGTCCGGTGTGCACCGGACTGTCCGGTGCGCCCGACGACAGAAGGCAAGGACAGCCTTCCTGGTTTGTTCTCAACGGCTCCTAGCTGCATTGGGGCTATAAAAGGGACCCCTAGGCGCATGGAGGAGAACACCAAGCATTCCTACAACATTCCTAAGCACCAAGACATCGATCTCGCGCATTCGTTTCATTGTGATAGCATATAGAGCTCTTGTGGAGTTGTGAACTCTTTGAGTTGTGTTGCGAGCTCTTGTTGCGACTTGTGTGCGTGTTGTTGCTCTGATCTTTTGAAGTCTTGTGTGCGTTGCTCATTCCCCCTTGCTCTGTGTTTCTTTGTGAACTTCAATTGTAAGGGCGAGAGGCTCCAAGTTGTGGAGATTCCTCGCAAACGGGATTGAGAAAAAGCAAGCAAAACACCGTGGTATTCAAGTGGGTCTTTGGACCGCTTGAGAGGGGTTGATTGCAACCCTCGTCCGTTGGGACGCCACAACGTGGAGTAGGCAAGCGTTGGTCTCGGCCGAACCACGGGATAAACCACTGTGTCATCTCTGTGATTGATCTCTTGTGGTATTGTGTTTTGTTGAGACTCCTCTCTAGCCACTTGGCATTAACTGAGCTAACACTTGACAAGTTTTTGTGGCTATAAGTTTAAGTTTTACAGGATCACCTATTCACCCCCCTCTAGGTGCTCTCAATTGGTATCAGAGTCGTTCTCTTCAAGAAGGGACTAATCGCCCGAAGAGATGGATCCTAAGGGGAAGGGAATCGTGATCAACGACAAGGAGAAGGAGTCCTTCGTCAACGAGCCTAAGGATGACAAGCCTACTGACTCGAGCTCGGGCCACAAGCGTAAAGATGGGAAGAAGAAGAAGACAAGGCGCATCAAGGAGATCGTCTACTACGACGATAGCGATGAGTCTACTTCTTCCCAAAAGGACGACGACAACGACTACAGGAAGACGGTCAATTCGAACTTTTCATTTGATTATTCTCGTATTCCACATAGTTCGAATTCGCATTTGCTCTCCATTCCTCTTGGCAAACCTCCACACTTCGATGGGGAAGACTACGGATTTTGGAGTCACAAAATGCGTAGTCACTTATTCTCTCTCCATACAAGCATATGGGAGATTGTAGAGAATGGAATGAAATTTGATAGCTCAGATAGCCCTATGCTTATAAATGAACAAATCCATAGAAATGCACAAGCTACTACTGTTCTACTAGCGTCTTTGTGCAGGGAAGAGTACAATAAGGTGAGCGGCTTGGACAACGTCAAGCAGATATGGGACACCCTCAAGATCTCTCACGAGGGAAACGACATCACCATGCTCACTAAAATGGAGTTGGTGGAGGGCGAGCTTGGACGATTCGCAATGATAAGGGGAGAGGAGCCAACCCAAACTTACAACCGGCTCAAGACCCTTATCAACAAAATAAGGAGCTACGGAAGCACGCGATGGACGGACCACGACGTCGTCCGCCTAATGCTAAGGTCCTTTACCATTCTTGATCCTCATCTCGTAAACAATATTCGTGAGAATCCCAGGTACACGATGATGACGCCCGAGGAGGTACTCGGAAAATTCGTAAGCGGGCGGATGATGATCAAGGAGGCAAGATACGTCGACGACGCTCTAAACGGTCCAATCAATGAGCCTCAATCTCTTGCTCTCAAGGCAACAAAAAGCAAGGAAATGCTACCTAGCAAGGTGGCACAAATTGAGGCGGCCAGACTTAATGATGAAGAGATGGCTCTCATCATCAAGAGATTCAAGACGGCACTAAAAGGCCGCAAGGGGCAACCAAGCAAGACCAAGACAAAGGGGAAGCGCTCATGCTTTAAATGTGGTAAGCTTGGTCATTTTATTGCTAACTGTCCCGACAATGATAGTGATCAGGATCAAGGGAACAAGAGGGAGAAGAAGAAGAACTATAAGAAGGCAAAGGGCGAGGCGCATCTAGGCAAGGAGTGGGACTCGGACTGCTCCTCCTCCGACTCCAACAATGAAGGACTCGCCTCCACTGCCTTCAACAAGTCATCCCTCTTCCCCAACGAACGTCACACATGCCTTATGGCAAGGGAGAAGAAGGTATGTAATCAAAACAATGTCACTTATGATTCTTCTAGTGACGATGAGTCTAGTGATGATGAAATAGATTACTCTAGTTTGTTCAAGGGATTGGATAGAACTAAAGTAGATAAAATTAATGAATTGATTGATGCCTTAAATGAAAAAGATAGACTCTTAGAAAAACAAGAGGATCTTTTGTATGAAGAGCATGACAAATTTGTAGAGGCACAAAAATCTTATGCTTTAGAAGTTAAAAGAAATGAAGTGCTTTCTAGTGAACTATCTTCGTGTCATGAAACCATTGCTACTTTAAAGAGTGTTAATGATGACTTAAATGCTAAACTAGAAGTAGCTAGTAAATCTAATTCTTGTGTAGAACATGTTGAGATTTGCACTAGGTGTAAAGATTTTGATGTTGATGCTTGTAGTGATCATTTAGTTTCAATTTCCAAATTAACTGAGGAATTGGCTAGTCTCAATGCCCAACTTAGGACTAGCAAGAATGAATTTGATAAACTAAAATTTGCAAGGGATGCCTACATGATTGGTAGACACCCCTCAATTAAGGATGGACTTGGCTTCAAGAGGGAAGCCAAGAACTTAACAAGCCATAAGGCTCCCATTCCCGCTAAGGAGAAAGGGAAGGCCCCTATGGCTACTAGTGCTAAAAAGAACCATGCCTTTTTGTACTATGATAGAAGACAACCTAGAAATGCTTATAGGAGTTGTAATGCATATAATATGCCTAGAAGAGATGTTGTTAATATTCCTAGGAAAGTTAATGAGCCTTCTACAATATATCATGCTTTGAATGCTTCCTTTGCAATTTGTAGAAAGGATAGAAAGGTAATTGCTAGAAAGTTAGGGGCAAAATGCAAGGGTGATAAAACTTGCATTTGGGTCCCTAAGGATATTTGTGCTAACCTTGTAGGACCCAACAAGAGTTGGGTACCTAAGTCCCAAGCCTAAATTTGCCTTGCAGGTTTATGCATCCGGGGGTTCAAGCTGGATTATTGACAGCGGATGCACAAACCATATGACGGGGGAGAAGAAGATGTTCACCTCCTACGTCAAGAATAAGGATTCCCAAGATTCAATTATCTTCGGTGATGGGAATCAAGGCAAGGTAAAAGGGTTAGGTAAAATTGCAATTTCTAATGAGCACTCTATCTCTAATGTGTTTTTAGTAGAGTCTCTTGGATATAATTTGCTATCTGTTAGTCAATTATGCAACATGGGGTATAACTGTCTATTTACAAATGTAGATGTGTCTGTCTTTAGAAGAAGTGATGGTTCACTAGCTTTTAAGGGTGTATTAGACGGCAAACTTTATTTAGTTGATTTTGCAAAAGAAGAGGCCGGTCTAGATGCATGCTTAATAGCTAAGACTAGCATGGGCTGGCTGTGGCATCGCCGCTTAGCACATGTGGGGATGAAGAACCTTCACAAGCTTCTAAAGGGAGAACACGTGATAGGTTTGACTAACGTGCAATTCGAAAAAGATAGACCTTGTGCAGCTTGTCAAGCAGGTAAACAAGTGGGAGGAGCGCATCACAGCAAGAATGTGATGACCACTTCAAGACCTCTGGAGCTGCTGCATATGGACCTCTTCGGACCCGTCGCCTATCTGAGCATAGGAGGGAGTAAGTATGGTCTAGTTATTGTTGATGACTTTTCCCGCTTCACTTGGGTGTTCTTTTTGCAGGATAAGTCTGAAACCCAAGGGACCCTCAAGCGCTTCCTCAGGAGAGCTCAAAATGAGTTTGAGCTCAAGGTGAAGAAGATAAGGAGCGACAACGGGTCCGAGTTCAAGAACCTTCAAGTGGAGGAGTTCCTTGAGGAGGAAGGGATCAAGCACGAGTTCTCCGCTCCCTACACACCACAGCAAAATGGTGTGGTAGAAAGGAAGAACAGGACGCTAATCGATATGGCGAGGACGATGCTTGGAGAATTCAAGACCCCCGAGTGTTTCTGGTCGGAAGCCGTGAACACGGCTTGCCACGCTATCAATAGGGTCTACCTTCATCGCCTCCTCAAGAAGACTTCGTATGAGCTACTAACCAGTAACAAACCCAATGTATCTTACTTTCGTGTATTTGGGAGCAAGTGCTACATTCTAGTAAAGAAAGGTAGAAATTCTAAGTTTGCTCCCAAAGCTGTAGAAGGGTTTTTGTTAGGTTATGACTCAAATACAAAGGCGTATAGAGTCTTCAACAAATCATCGGGTTTGGTTGAAGTCTCTAGCGACGTTGTATTTGATGAGACTAATGGCTCTCCAAGAGAGCAAGTTGTTGATCTTGATGATGTAGATGAAGAAGACGTTCCAACGGCCGCTATGCGCACCATGGCGATTGGTGAAGTGCGACCACAGGAACAATTGGAGCAAGATCAACCTTCTTCCTCAACCATAGTGTATCCCCCAACTCAAGACGATGAACAGGTTCATCGAAAGGAGGCGTGTGATCAAGGGGGAGCACAAGATGATCATGTGATGGAGGAAGAAGCACAACTAGCACCTCCAACCCAAGTTCGAGCGATGATTCAAAGGGATCATCCCGTCGACCAGATTTTGGGTGACATTAGCAAGGGAGTAACTACTCGATCTCGATTAGTTAATTTTTGTGAGCATTACTCCTTTGTCTCTTCTATTGAGCCTTTCAGGGTAGAGGAGGCCTTGCTAGATCCGGACTGGGTGTTGGCCATGCAAGAGGAGCTCAACAACTTCAAGCGCAATGAAGTTTGGACACTGGTGCCTCGTCCGAAGCAAAATGTTGTGGGAACCAAGTGGGTGTTCCGCAACAAACAGGACGAGCACGGGGTGGTGACGAGGAACAAGGCTCGACTTGTGGCAAAAGGTTATGCCCAAGTCGCAGGTTTGGACTTTGAGGAGACGTTTGCTCCTGTGGCTAGGCTAGAATCAATTCGTATCTTGCTAGCATATGCCGCTCACCATTCTTTCAGGTTGTTCCTAATGGATGTGAAGAGCGCCTTCCTCAACGGGCCAATCAAGGAGGAGGTGTACATGGAGCAACCCCCTGGCTTCGAGGATGAACGGTACCCCGACCACGTGTGTAAGCTCTCTAAGGCGCTCTATGGACTTAAGCAAGCCCCAAGAGCATGGTATGAATGCCTTAGAGACTTTTTACTTGCTAATGCTTTCAAGGTTGGGAAAGCCGATCCAACTCTGTTCACTAAGACATGTGATGGTGATTTGTTTGTGTGCCAAATTTATGTCGATGACATAATATTTGGTTCTACTAACCAAAAGTCTTGTGAAGAGTTTAGCAGGGTGATGACGCAGAAATTCGAGATGTCGATGATGGGCGAGTTGAACTACTTCCTTGGGTTCCAAGTGAAGCAACTCAAGGACGGCACCTTCATCTCCCAAACAAAGTACACGCAAGACTTGCTGAAGCGGTTTGGGATGAAGGACGCCAAGCCCACAAAGACTCCGATGGGAACCGACGGACACACCGACCTCAACAAAGGAGGTAAGTCCGTTGATCAAAAAGCATACCGGTCAATGATAGGGTCTTTACTTTATTTATGTGCTAGTAGACCGGACATTATGCTTAGCGTATGCATGTGTGCTAGATTTCAATCCGATCCTAAGGAGTGTCACTTAGTGGCGGTGAAGCGAATTCTTAGATATTTGGTTGCTACGCCTTGCTTCGGGCTCTGGTATCCAAAGGGGTCTACCTTTGACTTGGTTGGATACTCAGACTCCGACTATGCTGGATGTAAGGTCGATAGGAAGAGTACATCAGGGACGTGCCAATTCTTAGGAAGGTCCCTGGTGTCGTGGAACTCTAAGAAACAAACCTCCATTGCCCTATCCACCGCTGAGGCCGAGTATGTTGCCGCAGGACAGTGTTGCGCGCAACTACTTTGGATGAGGCAAACCCTCAGGGACTTTGGCTACAATCTGAGCAAAGTTCCACTCCTATGTGATAATGAGAGTGCTATCCGCATGGCGGAGAATCCTGTTGAGCACAGCCGCACAAAGCACATTGACATCCGGCATCACTTTTTGAGAGACCACCAGCAAAAGGGAGATATCGAAGTGTTTCATGTTAGCACCGAGAACCAGCTCGCCGATATCTTTACCAAGCCTCTAGATGAGAAGACCTTTTGCAGGCTGTGTAGTGAGCTAAATGTCTTAGATTCGCGGAACTTGGATTGAAGTGTAGCATACATGTATTTATGCTTTTTGATCATGTTCCTTTTTGCATTTTGTTGCTTATTATGGTGCTCAAGTTGTACAAACACTCCCTGGACCTCACAAGTCCGTTGCAAAGTGATGCACATGTTTAGGGGGAGATGTGTTACAACTTGACCCTTGGAGACTAACCATGTGCTTGAGTTTGATGATTTAGTCTCGAAGGAGGATTGAAAGGGAAAAAGGTGGACTTGGACCATGATAGACTTCCACTCCGATGAGAGGGTAACTTATTCCAAGATTTATCTTAAACTCTCATTGCCTATTTGCTCTTAATTGAAGATTTTGGTGAGGCAATGGGGTTAAAGGGCCAAGATTGATCCCGTTTTGGTGCTTGATGCCAAAGGGGGAGAAAATAAAGGCCAAAGCGATAAATGGATCAGCTACCACTTGAGAGATTTTGAAAATAGTAGAATAGAGCTTTTTGTTTTGTCAAAACTCTTGCATTGTCTCTTTTGTCAAAAGTTGGTCTCTTGTGGGGAGAAGTGTTGATTATGGGAAAAAGGGGGAGTTTTTGGAATCTTGAATCAATTTTCTTTGGAAAACCTCTCTTTATGTCTCTACCAGTGGATTTGACCTAGAGATAGGATTTTAAGGTTGATTTGCAAAAACAAACCAAGTGGTGGCAAAGGATGATCCATATATGCCAAATTGAATCAAAATAAATTTGAGTTTTTATTTGAAGTGATACTGCACTTGTTCTAGTTGCTTTATGTTGTATTGGCATAAATCACCAAAAAGGGGGAGATTGAAAGGGAAATGTGCCCTTGGGCCATTTCTAAGTATTTTGGTGATTGAGTGCCAACACAAGTGATTAAATGTGAATCTATGCCCATGGATGGACAAAGTGCAAATCAAAAGTAAAGGTATGTTTCTAAGCTTTAGTACATTGGTTTTGTGTACTAATATACTTGTCTAAGTGTTAGAAACAGAAAGAAGTAGAAAAGAGAAGAGTTGGCTGTGTACAGCCAAGAGGCTGTTTCGGTCTGGGGCACCGGACTGTCCGGTGGTGCACCGGACAGTGTCCGGCGGTGCACCGGACAGTGTCCGGTGCGCCAGGCTGACTCGGCGTGAAGAGGCCGCTCTCGGGAATTTGCCGACGACGTACGGTTAAAATTCACCGGACTGTCCGGTGTGCACCGGACTGTCCGGTGAGCCAACGGTCGGCCGGGCCAACGGTCGGCCGCACGATCTGTGCAGGACATGTGGCCGAGCCAACGGTCGGAAGGGGGCACCGGACTGTCCGGTGTGCACCGTACTGTCCGGTGCGCCAACGGCTCCCAGATCTTCAACGGTCGACTGCGCTGTTTAAGGAAGGAAATCGGGCACCGGACAGTGTCCGGTGTGCACCGGACAGTGTCCGGTGTGCACCGGACTGTCCGGTGCGCCCGACGACAGAAGGCAAGGACAGCCTTCCTGGTTTGTTCTCAACGGCTCCTAGCTGCCTTGGGGCTATAAAAGGGACCCCTAGGCGCATGGAGGAGAACACCAAGCATTCCTACAACATTCCTAAGCACCAAGACATCGATCTCGCGCATTCGTTTCATTGTGATAGCATATAGAGCTCTTGTGGAGTTGTGAACTCTTTGAGTTGTGTTGCGAGCTCTTGTTGCGACTTGTGTGCGTGTTGTTGCTCTGATCTTTTGAAGTCTTGTGTGCGTTGCTCATTCCCCCTTGCTCTGTGTTTCTTTGTGAACTTCAATTGTAAGGGCGAGAGGCTCCAAGTTGTGGAGATTCCTCGCAAACGGGATTGAGAAAAAGCAAGCAAAACACCGTGGTATTCAAGTGGGTCTTTGGACCGCTTGAGAGGGGTTGATTGCAACCCTCGTCCGTTGGGACGCCACAACGTGGAGTAGGCAAGCGTTGGTCTCGGCCGAACCACGGGATAAACCACTGTGTCATCTCTGTGATTGATCTCTTGTGGTATTGTGTTTTGTTGAGACTCCTCTCTAGCCACTTGGCATTAACTGAGCTAACACTTGACAAGTTTTTGTGGCTATAAGTTTAAGTTTTACAGGATCACCTATTCACCCCCCCTCTAGGTGCTCTCAAGAGGCTTGGTAAAGATATCGGCTAATTGATCTTTGGTGTTAATGTAAGAAATCTCGATATCTCCCTTTTGTTGGTGATCCCTAAGAAAATGATACCGAATGGCTATGTGTTTAGTGCGGCTATGCTCGACGGGATTGTCGGCCATTTTGAGTGCACTCTCATTATCACATAGCAAGGGGACTTTGGTTAATTTGTAACCATAGTCCCGCAGGGTTTGCCTCATCCAAAGCAATTGCGCGCAACAATGACCTGCGGCAATGTACTCGGCTTCGGCGGTTGAAAGAGCGACCGAATTTTGCTTCTTTGAAGCCCAAGACACCAAGGATCTTCCCAAGAACTGGCAAGTCCCCGATGTGCTCTTCCTATTGATTTTGCACCCCGCCCAATCGACATCTGAAAAACCAATCAAATCAAATGTGGATCCCCTAGGATACCAAAGCCCAAACTTAGGAGTATAAGCCAAATATCTCAAGATTCGTTTTACGGCCGTAAGGTGAGCTTCCTTAGGGTCGGCTTGGAATCTTGCACACATGCATACAGAAAGCATAATATCCGGTCGAGATGCACACAAATAGAGTAAAGAGCCTATCATCGACCGGTATACCTTTTGATCCACGGACTTACCTCCCGTGTCGAGGTCAAGATGCCCATTAGTTCCCATGGGTGTCTTGATGGGTTTGGCGTCCTTCATTCCAAACTTGGTTAGAATGTCTTGAGTATACTTCGTTTGGCTAATGAAGGTGCCTTCTTGGAGTTGCTTGACTTGGAATCCTAGAAAATACTTCAACTCCCCCATCATAGACATCTCGAATTTTTGTGTCATGATCCTACCAAATTCTTCACATGTAGATTCGTTAGTAGACCCAAATATGATATCATCAACATAAATTTGGCATACAAACAAATCATTGTCAAGAGTTTTAGTGAATAGAGTAGGATCGGCCTTTCCGACTTTGAAGCCATTTGCAATAAGGAAATCTCTAAGGCATTCATACCATGCTCTTGGGGCTTGCTTGAGCCCATAAAGCGCCTTAGAGAGCCTATAGACATGGTTAGGGTACTCACTATCTTCAAAGCCGGGAGGTTGCTCAACATAGACCTCTTCCTTGATTGGTCCATTGAGGAAGGCACTTTTCACGTCCATTTGATAAAGCTTAAAGCCATGGTAAGTAGCATAGGCCAATAATATACGAATTGACTCAAGCCTAGCTACGGGTGCATAGGTTTCACCGAAATCCAAACCTTCGACTTGTGAGTATCCCTTGGCCACAAGTCGGGCTTTGTTCCTTGTCACCACACCATGCTCATCTTGCTTGTTGCGGAAGACCCATTTGGTTCCTACAACATTTTGGTTAGGACGTGGAACTAAATGCCATACCTCATTTCTAGTGAAGTTGTTGAGCTTCTCTTGCATCGCCACCACCCAATCCGAATCTTGAAGTGCTTCCTCTACCCTGTGTGGCTCAATAGAGGAAACAAAAGAGTAATGTTCACAAAAATGTGCAACACGAGATCTAGTGGTTACCCCCTTATGAATGTCGCCGAGGATGGTGTCGACGGGGTGATCTCGTTGGATTGCTTGGTGGACTCTTGGGTGTGGCGGTCTTTGTTGTTCATCCTCCTTGTCTTCATCATTTGCATCTCCCCCTTGATCATTGCCGTTATCTTGAGGTGGCTCATCTCTTTGATCTTCTCCTTCATCATTTTGTGCCTCATCCTCATTTTGGGTTGGTGGAGATACTTGCGTGGAGGAGGATGGTTGATCTTGTGCATATGGAGGCTCTTCAGGTTCCTTAGGACACACATCCCCAATGGACATGTTCCTTAGCGCGATGCACGGAGCCTGTTCTTCACCTATCTCATCAAGATCAACTTGCTCTACTTGAGAGCCATTAGTTTCATCAAACACAACGTCACAAGAAACTTCAACTAGTCCTGAGGACTTGTTAAAGACTCTATATGCCCTTGTGTTTGAGTCATATCCTAGTAAAAAGCCTTCTACAGTTTTAGGAGCAAATTTAGATTTTCTACCTCTCTTAACAAGAATAAAGCATTTGCTACCAAAAACTCTAAAATATGAAATATTGGGCTTTTTTACTGGTTAGGAGTTCATAGGATGTCTTCTTGAGGATTCGGTGTAGATATAACCGGTTGATGGCGTAGCAGGCGGTGTTGACCGCCTCTGCCCAAAACCGATCCGAAGTCTTGTACTCATCAAGCATGGTTCTTGCCATATCCAATAGAGTTCGATTCTTCCTTTCCACTACACCATTTTGTTGTGGGGTGTAGGGAGAAGAGAACTCATGCTTGATGCCCTCCTCCTCAAGAAAGCCTTCGATTTGAGAGTTCTTGAACTCCGTCCCGTTGTCGCTTCTTATTTTCTTGATCCTTAAGCCGAACTCATTTTGAGCTCGTCTCAAGAATCCCTTTAAGGTCTCTTGGGTTTGAGATTTTTCTTGCAAAAAGAATACCCAAGTGAAGCGAGAATAATCATCCACAATAACTAGACAGTACTTACTCCCGCCGATGCTTATGTAAGCAATCGGGCCGAATAGATCCATGTGGAGTAGCTCAAGCGGCCTGTCGGTCGTCATGATGTTCTTGTGTGGATGATGAGCACCAACTTGCTTCCCTGCCTGGCATGCGCTACAAATCCTGTCTTTCTCAAAATGAGCATTTGTTAATCCTAAAATGTGTTCTCCCTTTAGAAGCTTATGAAGATTCTTCATCCCAACATGGGCTAGTCGGCGGTGCCAGAGCCAACCCATGTTAGTCTTAGCAATTAAGCAAGTGTCGAGTTCAGCTCTATCAAAATCTACCAAGTATAGCTGACCCTCTAACACTCCCTTAAATGCTATTGAATCATCACTTCTTCTAAAGACAGTGACACCTACATCAGTGAATAGACAGTTGTAGCCCATTTGACATAATTGGGAAACAGAAAGCAAGTTGTAATCTAAAGAATCTACAAGAAAAACATTGGAAATAGTATGGTCAGGTGATATAGCAATTTTACCCAATCCTTTGACCAAACCTTGGTTTCCATCCCCGAATGTGATAGCTCGTTGGGGATCTTGGTTTTTCTCGTAGGAGGAGAACATCTTCTTCTCCCCTGTCATGTGGTTTGTGCACCCGCTGTCGAGTATCCAACTTGAGCCCCCGGATGCATAAACCTACAAAACAAGTTTAGTTCTTGACTTTAGGTACCCAAATGGTTTTGGGTCCTTTGGCATTAGACACAAGAACTTTGGGTACCCAAACACAAGTCTTTGACCCCTTGTGCTTGCCCCCAACATATTTGGCAACTACTTTGCCGGATTTGTTAGTCAACACATAAGATGCATCAAAAGTTTTAAATGAAAGACTATGTTCATTTGATGCATTAGGAATTTTCTTCTTAGGCAACTTAGCACGGGTTGGTTGCCTAGAGCTAGATGCCTCACTCTTATACATAAAAGGATGGTTAGAACCAGAGTGAAACTTCCTAGAATGAATTTTCCTAATTTTGTCCTCGGGATAACCGACGGGGTATAAAATGTAATCCTCGTTATCCTGAGGCATGGGAGCCTTGCCCTTAACAAAGTTGGACAATCTTTTAGGAGGGGCATTAAGTTTGACATTGTCTCCCCTTTGGAAGCCAATGCCATCCTTGATGCCAGGGCGTCTCCCACTATAGAGCATACTTCTAGCAAATTTAAATTTTTCATTTTCTAAGTTATGCTCGGCAATTTTAGCATCTAATTTTGCTATATGATTATTTTGTTGTTTAATTAAAGTCATGTGATCATGTATAGCATCAATGTTAACATCTCTACATCTAGTACAAATAGAAGTGTGCTCAACAGTAGATGTAGAGGGTTTGCAAGATTTTAGTTCTACAACCTTAGCATGCAATATTTCATTTTTACTTCTAAGGTCGGAAATAGTAGCATTGCAAACATCAAAATCTTTAGCCTTAGCAAGCAAGTTTTCATTTTCATTTCTAAGGCTAGCAAGAGAAATGTTCAACTCTTCAATCCTAGCAAGCAAATCAATATTATCATTTCTAGGATTGGAAGTTGAAACAATACAAACATGAGAATCAACCTTAGCATTTAAACTAGCATTTTCATTTCTAAGGTTGGCAATAGTGTCATGGCAAGTGCTTAGCTCACTAGATAATTTTTGACATTTTTCTACTTCTAGTGCATAAGCATTTTTAACCTTAACATGCTTTTTATTTTCCTTGATTAGGAAGTCCTCTTGGGAGTCCAAGAGGTCATCCTTTTCATGGATGGCACTAATTAGCTCATTTAGTTTTTCCTTTTGTTCCATGTTAAGGTTGGCAAAAAGAACGCGCAAGTTATCCTCCTCATGGCTAGCATCATCCTCATCACTAGAGGTTTCATATTTAGTGGAGGATCTTGATTTTACCTTCTTCCTTTTGCCGTCCTTTGCCATGAGGCACTTGTGGCCGACGTTGGGGAAGAGGAGTCCCTTGTTGACGGCGATGTTGGCGGCGTCCTCGTCGGAGGAGGACTCGGTGGAGCTCTCGTCGGAGTCCCACTCCCGGCAAACATGGGCATCGCCGCCCTTCTTCTTGTAGTATTTCTTCTTTTCTCTTCTCTTTCCCTTCTTGTCGTCGCCCCTGTCACTGTCACTAGATATAGGACATTTTGCAATAAAGTGACCGGGCTTACCACACTTGTAGCACACTTTCTTGGAGCGGGGTTTGTAGTCCTTCCCCCTCCGTTGCTTGAGGATTTGGCGAAAGCTTTTGATGATTAAAGCCATTTCCTCATTGTCGAGCTTGGAGGCGTCAATTGGTTGTCTACTCGGTGTAGACTCCTCCTTCTTCTCCTCCGTCACCTTAAATGCCATTGGTTGTGCTTCGGACGTGGAGGGTTCATCAAGCTCATTGATCTTCTTGGAGCCTTTGATCATGCATTCAAAGCTCACAAAATTTCCGATAACTTCCTCGGGGGTCATTTGAGTATATCTAGGATTACCACGAATTAATTGAACTTGAGTGGGGTTAAGGAAAATGAGTGATCTAAGAATAACCTTAACCACCTCGTGGTCATCCTACTTCTTGCTCCCGAGGTTGCGCACTTGATTCACTAAGGTCTTGAGCCGGTTGTACATGTCTTGTGGCTCCTCCCCTTGGCGAAGACGGAAGCGACCGAGCTCCCCCTCGATCGTTTCCCGCTTGGTGATCTTGGTGAGTTCATCACCTTCGTGCGCGGTCTTGAGTAGGTCCCAAATTTCCTTTGCATTCTTCAACCCTTGCACCTTGTTGTATTCCTCTCTATTTAGAGAGGCTAAGAGTATGGTTGTGGCTTGGGAGTTGAAGTGCTCGATTTGGGCCACCTCGTCCTCATCATAATCCTCATCCCCTACGAATGGTACCTGTGCTCCAAACTCAACAACATTCCATATACTTTTGTGGAGTGAGGTTAGATGAAATTTCATTAAATCACTCCACCTAGCATAATCTTCACCGTCAAAGGTTGGCGGTTTGCCTAATGGAACGGAAAGTAATGGAGTATGTCTAGATGTACGAGGATAGTGTAAGGGGATCTTACTAAACTTTTTACGCTCTTGGCGTTTAGAAGTTACGGAGGGCGCATCGGAGCCGGAGGTCGATGTTGATGAAGTGTCGGTCTCGTAGTAGACCACTTTCCTCATCCTCTTGTGCTTGTCCCCACTCCGATGTGGCTTGTGAGAGGAAGATCTCTCCTTCTTCTCTTTGTGGTGAGAAGAAGTTTTCTTCTCCTTCCCTTTGTTGGAGGAGCTCTTCTTCTTCTCCTTCCTCTTGGTGCGGGACTCTTCCGATGAAGTGCTCCCGTGGCTTGTAGTGGGCTTTTCGCCGGTCTCCATCTCCTTCTTGGCGTGATCTCCCGACATCACTTCGAGCGGTTAGGCTCTAATGAAGCACCGGGTTCTGATACCAATTGATAGTCGCCTAGAGGGGGGGGGGGTGAATAGGGCGAAACTGAAATTTACAAATATAAACACAACTACAAGCCGGGTTAGCGTTAGAAATATAAACGAGTCCGCGAGAGAGGGCGCAAAACAAATCGCAAGCGAATAATGAAGTGAGACACGCGGATTTGTTTTACCGAGGTTCGGTTCTCTCAAACCTACTCCCCGTTGAGGAGGGCACAAAGGCCGGGTCTCTTTCAACCCTTCCCTCTCTCAAACGATCCCTCGGACCGAGTGAGCTTCTCTTCTCAAATCAAAGCCGGGAATAAAACTTCCCCGCAAGGGCCACCACACAATTGGTGCCTCTTGCCTTGATTACAATTGAGTGTTGATCACAAGATCAAGTGAGAAAGAAAAGAAGCAATCCAAGCGCAAGAGCTCAAAAGAACACGATAAACCTCTCTCGCTAATCACTAAAGCCTTTTGTGGAATTGGAGAGGATTTGATCTCTTTGGTGTGTCTAGAATTGAATGCCTAGCTCTTGTAAGTGGTTGAGAAGTGGAAAACTTGGATGCAATGAATGGTGGGGTGGTTGGGGTATTTATAGCCCCAACCACCAAACTTGACCGTTGGTGGAGGCTGTCTGTCGATGGCGCACCGGACAGTCCGGTGCACACCGGACATGTCCGGTGCCCCCGCCACGTCATCACTGTCGTTGGATTCTGACCGTTGGAGCTTCTGACTTGTGGGCCCGCCTGGATGTCCGGTGCACACCGGACATGCATTGTACCTTGTCCGGTGCGCCAGTATGGGCGCGCCTGACTTCTGCGCGCGCATTAATTGCGTCGCAGGTAGCCGTTGGCGCCGAATAGCCGTTGCTCCGGAGTTGCACCGGACAGTCCGGTGCACACCGGACATGTCCGGTGAATTATAGCGGACTAGCCGTTGGAGATTCCCGAAGCCGGCGAGTTCCTGAGGCCGCTCTTCCTTGGCGCACCGTACACTGTCCGGTGTACACCGGACAGTCCGGTGAATTATAGCGGAGTCGCCTCTGGAAATTCCCGAAGGTGGCGAGTTAGCGTTGGAGTCCTCTGGTGCACCGGACATGTCCGGTGGTGCACCGGACATGTCCGGTGCCCCAAGACCAGAGGTGCCTTCGGTTGCCTCTTTGCTCCTTTGTTGAATCCAAAACTTGATCTTTTTATTGGCTGAGTGTGAACCTTTTACACCTGTACAATCTATACTTGAGCAAACTAGTTAGTCCAATTATTTGTGTTGGGCAATTCAACCACCAAAATTAATTAGGGACTAGGTGTAAGCCTAATTCCCTTTCAATAAAGTTGGATCGGCTTTCCCAATCTTGAAAGCATTAGCAATTAAAAAGTCTCTAAGGCATTCATACCATGCTCTTGGGGCTTGCTTAAGTCCATAGAGCGCCTTAGAGAGCTTACACACGTGGTCGGGGTACCGTTCATCCTCAAAGTCAGGGAGTTGCTCTACGTACACCTCCTCCTTGATTGGCCCGTTGAGGAAAGCGCTCTTCACATCCATTTGGAACAACCTGAAAGAATGGTGAGCGGCATAGGCTAACAATATGCGAATTGACTCTAGCCTAGCCACAGGAGCAAAAGTCTCCTCAAAGTCCAAACCTGCGACTTGGGCATAACCTTTTGTCACAAGTTGTGCCTTGTTCCTTGTCACCACCCCGTGCTCGTCCTGTTTATTGTGGAACACCCACTTGGTTCCCACAACGTTTTGCTTGGGACGTGGCACCAGTGTCCAAACTTCATTTCTCTTGAAATTGTTGAGCTCCTCCTGCATGGCCAACACCCAGTCCGGATCTAGCAAGGCCTCTTCTATCCTGAAAGGCTCAATAGAAGAGACAAAAGAGTAATGCTCACAAAAATTAACTAATCTAGAGCGAGTAGTTACTCCCTTGCTAATATCACCTAATATATGGTCGACGGGGTGATTCTTTTGGATCATCGCTCGAACTTGAGTTGGAGGAGCATGTTGTGCTTCTTCCTCCATAACATGATCATCTTGTGCTCTCCCTTGATCACACGCCTCTTCTTGATGAACCTGTTCATCGTCTTGAGTTGGGGGTTGCACCATTGTTGAGGAAAAAGGTTGATCTTGCTCCTTTTGTTCTTGTGGCCGCACATCTCCAATTGCCATGGTGCGTATTGCGGTCGTTGTAACGTCTTCTTCAACTACATCATCAAGATCAACAACTTGCTCTCTTGGAGAGCCATTAGTCTCATCAAATACAACGTCGCTAGAGACTTCAACCAAACCCAATGATTTGTTGAAGACTCTATACGCCTTTGTATTTGAGTCATAACCTAACAAAAACCCTTCTACAGCTTTGGGAGCAAACTTAGAATTTCTACCTTTCTTCACTAGAATATAACATTTGCTCCCAAAAACACGAAAGTAGGACACATTGGGTTTGTTACCGGTTAGGAGTTCGTATGACGTCTTCTTGAGGAGGCGATGAAGGTAGACCCGGTTTATGGCGTGGCAAGCCGTGTTCACGACTTCCGACCAAAACCGCTCGGGGGTCTTGAACTCTCCAAGCATCGTCCTCGCCATGTCAATGAGCGTCCTGTTCTTCCTCTCTACCACACCATTTTGCTGTGGTGTGTAGGGAGCGGAGAACTCGTGCTTGATTCCTTCCTCCTCAAGATACTCCTCCACTTGAAGGTTCTTGAACTCGGACCCGTTGTCGCTCCTTATCTTCTTCACCTTGAGCTCAAACTCATTTTGAGCTCTCCTTAGGAAGCGCTTGAGGGTCCCTTGGGTTTCTGTTTTATCCTGCAAAAGGAATACCCAAGTGAAGCGGGAAAAATCATCAACTATAACAAGACCGTACTTACTTCCTCCTATGCTTAGATAGGTGAAAGGGAATTAGGCTTACACCTATTTCCTAATTGATTTTGGTGGTTGAATTGCCCAACACAAATAATTGGACTAACTAGTTTGTTCTAGTCTATAAGTTTTACAGGTACCAAAGGTTCACAAAAAGCCAATAAAAATATCAAGAAAGGGTTCAAACAAAGAGAGCAAAAGACAATTGATAGGCACCCTGGTCTGGCGCACTGGACTGTCCGGTGTGCCACCGGACAGTGTCCGGTGCACCAGGGCACTCAACGCTGAACTTGCCACCTTCGGGAAAATGGGAGGTCGCTACGCTATAATTCACTGGACTGTCCGGTGAAGCACCGGACAGTGTCCGGTGTCACACCGGACTGTCCGGTGTGCCAGCGGAGCAACGGCTACTTCGCGCGCAACGGTCGACTGCAACCGCATTCAATGCGCTACAGTGCGCGCCAGAGTCAGAGCACGCGCAGTTGGCGCACCGGACAGTCTACAGGACCTGTCCGGTGCACCACCGGACAGCCCAGAGACCCCACCTGTCAGAGCTCCAACGGTCGAACCCCAACGTCTGGCTGACGTGGCTGGCGCACCGGACAGTGTCCGGTGGCGCACCGGACTGTCTGGTGCGCCATGCGACAGCAGCCTTCCAACGGCCATATTTTGGTGGTTGGGGCTATAAATACCCCAACCACCCCACATTCAATAGCATCCAAGTTTTCCATCTTCAACACATTACAAGAGCTATAACATTCAATTCTAGACACTCCAAAGAGATCAAATCCTCTCCCAAGTCCAAAGACAACTCCAATCAATAGTGGCTAGTGAGAGAGTGATATTTGTGTTCATTTGAGCTCTTGTGCTTGGATTGCTTCTTTTCTTTCTCATTCTTCTTGTGACAAACTCAATTGTAATCGAGGCAAGAGACACCAATTGTGTGGTGGTCCTTGCGGGGACTTTGTGTCCCTTTTGATTGAGAAGATAAGCTCACTCGGTCTAAGTGACCGTTTGAGAGAGGGAAAGGTTTGAAAGAGACCCAGTCTTTGTGACCACCTCAACGGGGAGTAGGTTTGCAAGAACCGAACCTCGGTAAAACAAATCATCGTGTCTCACGCTTTATTTGCCCGCGATTTGTTTTTCACCCTCTCTCTCGGACTCGTTCTTATTTCTAACGCTAACCCGGCTTATAGTTGTGCTTAAGTTTATAAATTTCAAATTCGCCCTATTCACCCCCCTCTAGGCGACTTTCAATTGGTATCAGAGCAGGTTCTTCATTAGAGCTTAACCACTCGAAGTGATGTCGGGAGCATCCGCCAAGAGGGAGTTCGGGACCGGTGAGAAGCCTGCCACAAGCCATGGGAAGGCTCCATCCGGGGAGTCCGCCAACAAGGTGAAGGGATCTCCTTCACACAACAAGTCGCGTCGGAGCAGTGACAAGAAGAAGAAGATGAGGAAGGTGGTCTACTACGAGACCGACTCTTCGTCGCCATCCACCTCCAGCTCCGACACGCCGTCCGTAACTTCTAAGCGCCATGAGCACAAGAAGTTTAGTAAGATTCTCCTACGCTACCCTCGCATTTCCAAGCATACTCCATTACTTTCTGTCCCATTAGGCAAACCACCGGCTTTTAACGGTGAAGATTATAGTAGATGGAGTGAAATGATGAAGTTTCACCTAACCTCACTCCACACAAGTATATGGGACATTGTTGAATTTGGAGCACAGGTACCATCCGTGGGGGATGAAGATTATGATGAGGACGAGGTGGCCCAAAATCAAGCACTTGAACTCTCAAGCAACTACTATACTCCTCTCCTCTCTAAGTCCGGAGGAGAATAATAAAGTGCAAGGGTTGAAGAGCGCCAAGGAGGTTTGGGACGCGCTCAAGACCGCACACAAAGGAGATGAAGTGACCAAAATCACCAAGCGGGAGACGATCGAGGGGGAGCTCGGTCGATTCCGTCTCAACCAAGGCGAGGACCCTCAAGCCATGTACAACCGCTTGAAGACCTTGGTGAACCAAGTGCGCAACCTCGGGAGCACCAAATGGGATGACCATGAGATGGTCAAGGTTATTCTAAGAACCCTCGTTTTTCTTAATCCTACACAAGTTCAATTAATTCGAGGCAATCCTAGATATACACTAATGTCTCCCGAGGAAGTAACAGGAAATTTTGTGAGCTTTGAATTGATGATCAAAGGCTCCAAGAAAATCATTGAGCTAGATGGCCCCTCCAAGTCCGAAGCACAACCGGTCGCAGTCAAGGCAACGGAGGAGAAAAAGGAGGAGTCTACATCATGTAGACAACCCATCGACGCCTCTAAGCTCGACAATGAGGAAATGGCACTCATCATCAAGAGTTTCCGCCAAATCCTCAAGCAAAGGAGGGGGAAGGATTACAAGCCCCGCTCCAAGAAAGTTTGCTACAAGTGTGGTAAGTCCGGTCATTGTATTGCAAAATGTCCACTATCTAGTGACAGTGACAGGGGCGACGACAAGAAGGGAAAGAGGAGAGAAAAGAAGAGGTACCACAAGAAGAGGGGCGACGATGCCCATATGTGTCGCGAGTGGGACTCCAGCGAGAGCTCCTCCGACTCCTCATCCGACGAGGACGCCGCCAACATCGCCGTCACCAAGGGACTCCTCTTCCCCAACGTCGGCCACAAGTGCCTCATGGCAAAGGACGACAAAAAGAAGAAGGTGAAATCTAAATCCTCTACTAAGTATGCTTCCTCTAGTGATGAAGATAATTCTAGTGAAAATGAGGAGGATAACTTGCGCATCCTTTTTGCCAACCTAAACATGCAACAAAAGGAAAAATTAAATGAATTAATTAGTGCTATTCATGAGAAGGATGAACTCTTGGACACCCAAGAGGACTTCCTAATTAAGAAAAATAAGAAGCATGTTAAGGTTAAGAATGCTTACGCTCTAGAAGTAGAAAAATATGAAAAACTATCTAGTGAGCTAAGCACTTGCCATGATGTTATTACCAACCTTAGAATATGAGAATGCTAATTTAATTTCTAAGGTTGATTCAAATGTTTGTGATGTTTCAATTCCCAATCTTAGAGATGATAATGTTAACTTGCTTGCTAATATTGAAGAATTGAATGTCTCTCTTGCTAGCCTTAAGATTGAAAATGAAAAATTAATTGCTAAGGCTAAAGAAATAGATGTTTGCAATGCTTCCATTTCCAATCTTAGAGATAACAATGATATTTTACGTGCTAAGATTGTTGAACTTAATTCTTGCAAACCCTCTACATCTACCATTGAGCATGTCACTATTTGCACTAGATGTAGAGATATTAACATTGATGCTATTCATGATCATATGGCTTTAATTAAACAACAAAATGATCATATAGCAAAATTTGATGCTAAAATTGCCGAGCATGACTTAGAAAATGAAAATTTTAAATTTGCTAGAAGCATGCTCTATAGTGGGAGACGCCCTGGCATCAAGGATGGCATTGGCTTCCAAAAGGGGGGACAATGTCAAACTTAATGCCCCTCCTAAAAGATTGTCTAACTTTGTCAAGGGCAAGGCTCCCATGCCTCAGGATAACGAGGGTTACATTTTATACCCTGCTGGTTATCCCGAGAGCAAAATTAGGAGAATTCATTCTAGGAAGTCTCACTCTGGCCCTAATCATGCTTTTATGTACAAGGGTGAGACATCTAACTCTAGGCAATCAACCCGTGCTAAATTGCCTAAGAAGAAAACTCCTGCTGCATCAAATGATCATAACATTTCATTTAAAACTTTTGATGCATCTTATGTATTGACTAACAAATCCGGCAAGGTAGTTGCCAAGTATGTTGGAGGCAAACACAAGGTATCAAAGACTTGTGTTTGGGTACCCAAAGTTCTTGTATCTAATGCCAAAGGACCCAAAACCATTTGGGTACCTAAAATCAAGAACTAAACTTGTTTTGTAGGTTTATGCATCCGGGGGCTCAAGTTGGATCATCGATAGCGGGTGCACAAACCATATGACAGGGGAGAAGAAGATGTTCTCCTCCTACGAGAAAAACCAAGATCCCCAACGAGCTATCACATTCGGGGATGGAAATTAAGGTTTGGTCAAAGTACCGGGTAAAATTGCTATATCACCTGATCATTCCATTTCCAATGTTTTTCTTGTAGATTCTTTAGATTACAACTTACTCTCAGTTTCGCAATTATGCAAAATGGGCTACAACGGTCTTTTTACAGATACAGGTGTTACTGTCTTTAGAAGAAGTGATGATTCAATAGCATTTAAGGGAGTGTTAGAGGGTCAGCTATACTTGGTAGATTTTGATAGAGCTGAACTCGACACTTGCTTAATTGCTAAGACTAACATGGGTTGGCTCTAGCATTGCCGACTAGCACATGTTGGAATGAAGAATCTTCACAAGCTTCTAAAGGGAGAACACATTTTGGGACTAACAAATGTTCATTTTGAGAAAGACAGTGTTTGTAGCGCATGTCAGGCAGGGAAGCAAGTTGGTGTGCATCATCCACATAAGAACATCATGACGACTGACAGGCCACTCGAGCTTCTACACATGGACCTTTTCGGCCCGATAGCTTACATAAGCATCGGCGGGAGTAAGTACTGTCTAGTTATTGTGGATGATTATTCTCGCTTCACTTGAGTGTTATTTTTGCAGGAAAAATCTCATACCCAAGAGACCTTAAAGGGGTTCTTGAGACGGGCTCAAAATGAGTTCGTCTTAAGGATCAAAAAGATTAGAAGCGACAACGGGACGGAGTTCAAGAACTCTCAAATTGAAGGCTTCCTTGAGGAGGAGGGCATCAAGCATGAGTTCTCTTCTCCCTACACCCCACAACAAAATGGTGTAGTGGAGAGGAAGAATAGAACTCTATTGGACATGGCAAGAACCATGCTTGATGAGTACAAGACTTCAGATCAGTTTTGGGCCGAGGCGGTCAACACCACGTGCTACGCCATCAACCGGTTGTATTTACACCGAATCCTCAAGAAGACATCATACGAACTCCTAACCGGTAAAAAACCCAATGTTTCATATTTTAGAGTCTTTGGTAGCAAATGCTTTATTCTTGTTAAAAGAGGTAGAAAATCTAAATTTGCTCCTAAGGCTGTAGAAGGCTTTTTACTAGGATATGATTCAAACACAAGGGCATATAGAGTCTTTAACAAGTCCTCCGGACAAGTTGAAGTTTCTTGTGACATTGTGTTTGATGAGACTAACGGCTCTCAAGTAGAGCAAGTTGATCTTGATGAGATAGGTGATGAAGAGGCTCCGTGTGTCGCGCTAAGGAATATGTCCATTGGGGATGTGTGTCCTAAGAAATCCGAAGAGCCTCCAAATGCACAAGATCAACCATCTTCCTCCATGCAAGCATCTCCACCAACTCAAGATGAGGATGAGGCTCAAAATGATGAAGGAGAAGATCAAGGAGTTGAGCCACCTCAAGAGGAGAGCAATGATCAAGGGGGAGATGTCCATGGTCAAGATGAGGAAGATGAACAAGTTCCGAGACCGCCACACCCAAGAGTCCACTAAGCAATCCAACGAGATCACCCCGTGAACACCATCCTCGGCGATATTCAAAAGGGGGTAACTACTCGATCTCGTGTTGCTCATTTTTGTGAACATTACTCTTTTGTTTCCTCTATTGAGCCACACAGGATAGAGGAAGCACTTCAAGATTCGGATTGGGTAGTGGCGATGCAAGAGGAGCTCAACAACTTCACTAGGAACGAGGTATGGCATTTGGTTCCACGTCCTAATCAAAATGTTGTAGGAACCAAGTGGGTCTTCCGCAACAAGCAAGATGAACATGGTGTGGTGACAAGGAACAAAGCCCGACTTGTGGCCAAGGGATATTCACAAGTCGAAGGTTTGGATTTCGGTGAAACCTATGCACCCGTAGCTAGGCTTGAATCAATTCGCATATTACTTGCCTATGCTACTTACCATGGCTTCAAGCTTTACCAAATGGACATGAAAAGTGCCTTCCTCAATGGACCAATCAAGGAAGAGGTCTATGTTGAGCAACCTCCCGGCTTTGAAGATAGTGAGTATCCTAATCACGTATATAAACTCTCTAAGGCGCTTTATGGGCTCAAGCAAGCCCCAAGAGCATGGTATGAATGCCTAAGAGATTTCCTTATCACTAATGGTTTCAAAGTCGGAAAGGCCGATCCTACTTTATTTACTAAAACTCTTGACATTGATTTGTTTGTATGCCAAATTTATGTTGATGATATTATATTTGGGTCTACTAACGAATCTACATGTGAGGAATTTAGTAGGATCATGACACAGAAATTTGAGATGTCGATGATGGGGGAGTTGAAATACTTCTTGGGATTTCAAGTAAAGCAACTCCAAGAGGGCACCTTCATTAGCCAAACGAAGTATATACAAGACATTCTAAACAAGTTTTGGGATGAAGGATGCCAAGCCCATCAAGACACCCATGGGAACCAATGGGCATCTCGACCTCGATACGGGAGGTAAATCCGTCGATCAAAAGGTATACCGGTCGATGATAGGCTCTTTACTCTTTTTATGTGCATCTCAACCGGATATTATGCTTTCCGTATGCATGTGTGCAAGATTCCAAGCCGACCCTAAGGAAGCTCACCTTACGTCCGTAAAACGAATCTTGAGATATTTAGTTTATACTCCTAAGTTTGGGCTTTGGTACCCTCGGGGATCCACTTTTGATTTAATTGGTTATTCGGATGCCGATTGGGCAGGCTGTAAAATTAATAGAAAGAGCACATCGGGGACTTGCGAGTTCTTGGGAAGATCCTTGGTGTCTTGGGCTTCAAAGAAGCAAAATTTCATAGCTCTTTCTACCGCCGAAGCCGAGTATATTGCCGCAGGCCATTGTTGCGCGCAATTGCTTTGGATGAGGCAAACCCTTAGGGACTATGGTTACAAATTAACCAAAGTTCCTCTTCTATGTGATAATAAGAGTGCAATCCGCATGGCGGATAATCCCGTTGAGCATAGGCGCACTAAACACATAGCCATTCAGTATCATTTCTTAAGGGATCACCAACAAAAGGGAGATATCGAGATTGCATATATTAACACTAAGGAACAATTAGCCGATATCTTTACCAAGCCATTAGATGAACAAACTTAGGCATGAGCTAAATATTCTTGATTCTAGGAATTTCTTTTGATGTTTTGCACACATAGCTCATAAATATACCTTTGATCATGTCTCTTTTATATGCTATGACTAATGTGTTTTCAAGTGAATTTCAAACCAAGTCATAGATTGAAAGGGATTTGGAGTCTTCGACGAAGACAAAGGCTTCCACTCCACTCCATAACTCATCCTTCGCCGTCGCTCCGGGCAACTCTCCAAATTTGGTATAATCTTCACTCATATTGTATTCGCCAAAGGGGAGAAAGTAGTTTGTAAGGGCTTATATTTCACTCAAGTATCCGTTTTTGGCGATTCATGCCAAAGGGGGAGAAAGTATTAGCCCAAAGCAAAAGGACCGCACCACCACCTATTTTCAAAATTAAAGTTAAGAAAAGGTTTTAAAATGATGAATTTTTCAATTGATATTCTATTGTATTCAAAAGGGGGAGAAAGTAGTATTTTCAAATTTGGTATCTTAAAACCCTCTTGAACACTAAGAGAATGATTTCATTGAGGGGGAGTTTTGTTTAGTCAAAGGAAAATCATTTGAAACAGGGGGAGAAAATTTCAAATCTTGAAAATGCTTCTCAAAATCTTATTCATTTACCTTTGACTATTTGCCAAAAGACTTTGAAAAGAATTTACAAAAATTTGCAAAAACAAAACATGTGGTGCAAGCGTGGTCCAAAATGATAAAAATATAAAGAAACAATCCATGCATATTTTATGAGAATTTATATTGGCTCAATTCTAAGTAACCTTTGCACTTACAATTATGCAAACTAGTTCAATTATGCACTTCTATACTTGCTTTGGTTTGTGTTGGCATCAATCACCAAAAAGGGGGAGATTGAAAGGGAATTAGGCTTACACCTATTTCCTAATTGATTTTGGTGGTTGAATTGCCCAACACAAATAATTGGACTAACTAGTTTGTTTTAGTCTATAAGTTTTACAGGTACCAAAGGTTCACAATAAGCCAATAAAAAGGTCAAGAAAGGGTGCAAACAAAGAGAGCAAAAGACAACCGATAGGCACCCTGGTCTGGCGCACCGGACTGTCCGGTGCACTAGGGCACTCAACGCTGAACTTGCCACCTTCAGGAAAATGGGAGGCCGCTCTGCTATAATTCACCGGACTATCCGGTGAAGCACCGGACAATGTCCGGTGTCACACCGAACTGTCCGGTGTGCCAGCAGAGCAACGGCTACTTCGTGTGCAACGGTCGACTGCAACCGCATTCAATGCGCTACAGTGCGCGCCAGAGTCAAAGCACGCGCAGTTGGCGCACCGGACAGTCTACAGGACCTGTCCGGTGCACCATCGGACAACCCAGAGACCCCACCTATCAGAGCTCCAACGGTCGAACCCCAACGGCTGGCTGACATGGCTGGCGCACCGGACAGTGTCCGGTGCGCCATGCGACAGCAGCCTTCCAACAGCCATATTTTGGTGGTTGGGGCTATAAATACCCCAACCACCCCACATTCAATAGCATCCAAGTTTTCCATCTTCAACACATTACAAGAGCTATAGCATTCAATTCTAGACACTCCAAAGAGATCAAATCCTCTCCCAAGTCCAAAGACAACTCCAATCAATAGTGGCTAGTGAGAGAGTGATATTTGTGTTCATTTGAGCTCTTGCGCTTGGATTGCTTCTTTTCTTTCTCGTTCTTCTTGTGACAAACTCAATTGTAACCGAGGCAAGAGACACTAATTGTGTGGTGGTCCTTACGGGGACTTTGTGTCTTGTTTGATTGAGAAGAGAAGCTCACTCGATCTAAGTGACCGTTTGAGAGAGGGAAAGGGTTGAAAGAGACCCGGTCTTTGTGACCACCTCAACGGGGAGTAGGTTTGCAAGAACCGAACCTCGGTAAAACAAATCATCGTGTGTCACACTTTATTTGCCCGCGATTTGTTTTTCACCCTCTCTCTCGGACTCGTTCTTATTTCTAACGCTAACCCTGCTTGTAGTTGTGCTTAAGTTTATAAATTTCAGATTCGCCCTATTCACCCCCCTCTAGGCGACTTTCAATAGGCGACGGGTCCTAAGAGGTCCATATGAAGTAACTCCAGAGGTCTTGATGTGGTCATTACATTCTTGCTTTGATGAGCACTTCCCACCTGTTTACCTGCTTGACAAGCTGCATAAGGTCTATCTTTTTCGAAAGTCACATTTGTTAGACCTAACACATGTTCTCCCTTTAAAAGTTTGTGAAGGTTCTTCATCCCCACATGTGCTAGACGGCGATGCCACAGCCAGCCCATGCTAGTCTTAGCAATTAAACATGCATCTAGACCGGCCTCCTCTTTTGCAAAATCAACTAAATAGAGTTTGCTATCTAGTACACCCTTAAAAGCTAATGAACCATCACTCCTTCTAAAGACAGACACATCTACATTTGTAAATAAGCAATTATACCCCATATTACATAATTGACTAACGGACAACAAGTTATATCCGAGCGATTCTACTAAAAACACATTAGAAATGGAATGCTCGGATGAAATTGCTATTTTTCCTAGTCCTTTAACCTTGCCTTGGTTCCCATCACCGAATATGATTGAATCTTGGGAATCCTTGTTCTTGACGTAGGAGGTGAACATCTTCTTCTCCCCCGCCATGTGGTTTGTGCATCCGCTGTCGATAATTCAGCTTGAGCCCCCGGATGCATAAACCTGCAAGGCAAATTTGGGCTTGGGTCTTAGGTACCCAACTCTTGTTGGGTCCTACAAGGTTAGTAACAATGGTCTTAGGGACCCAAATGCAAGTTTTATCTCCCTTGCATTTTGCCCCTAATTTCCTAGCAATCACCTAGGCATAATAAATTGCAAAGGAAGCATTGCAAGCATGATAAATTGTAGAAGGTTCATTGCTTGCTTTCCTAGGTACATGAACAACATTTCTCCTAGGCATATGATGAATAACATTTTGCCTAGGCATATCATGCACAATAGAAGAACTAGAAGCAGGCATAGCACATGAATCATAAGAATAATTCCTATAAGCATTTCTAGAGAATTGTCTATCACTATAAATGAAAGCATGATTCTTTTGAACACTATTAGCCATAGGGGCCTTCCCTTTCTCCTTGGTGGAGATGGGAGCCTTATGACTTGTTAAGTTCTTGGCTTCCCTCTTAAAGTCAAGCCGATCCTTAATTGAGGGGTGTCTATCGATAGTGTAGGCATCCCTTGCAAATTTTAGTTTATCAAATTCATTTTTGCTAGTCTTAAGTTGGGCATTAAGACTCGCCACTTCACCATTTAGTTTTGCAATAGAGGTAAGGTGCTCAACACATGCATCAACATTAAAGTCCTTACACCTATTGCAAATCACTACATGTTCTACACAAGGACTATATATATTTGCTACTTCTAGCTTAGCATTTAAATCATCATTAACACTCTTTAAACTAGAAATAGTCTCATGGCAAGTAGATAATTCATAAAAAAGCATTTCATTCCTTTTAACTTCTAAAGCAAGAGATTTTTGGACATCTACAAATTTATCATGCTCTTCATACAAAAGATCCTCTTGCTTTTCTAACAATCTATTCTTGTCATTCAAAGCATCAATTAATTCGTTGATTTTATCAATTTTAGTTCTATCTAGACCTTTGAATAAACTTGCATAGTCTATTTCATCGTCGCTAGATTCATCATCACTTGAAGAAGCATATGTAGTATTATTCCTAGTGCATACCTTCTTTTCCTTTGCCATGAGGCAGGTGTGATGCTCGTTGGGGAAGAGGGATGATTTGTTGAAGGCCGAGGCGGCAAGTCCTTCATCGTCGGATGAAGAGCAATCCGAGTCCCACTCTTTGCCAAGGTGTGCCTCGCCCTTCGCTTTCTTGTAAGTCTTCTTCTTTTCCCTCTTCTTTTCTTGATCCTGGTCACTATCATTATCAGGACAGTTAGCAATAAAGTGACCAACCTTACCACACTTGAAGCAGGAGCGCTTCCCCTTCATCTTGCTCTTGTTGGGATGCTCCTTGCGACCTTTGAGCGCCGTCTTGAAGCGCTTGATGATGAGGGCCATTTCATCTTCATTTAGCCCAGCCACCTCAACTTGCGCCACCTTGCTAGGTAGCGCCTCCCTGCTACTTGTTGCTTTTAGAGCAATGGTTTGAGGCTCGTGGATTGGGCCATTTAACGCCTCATCAACATATCTCGCCTCCTTGATCATCATTCACACGCTTACAAACTTTCCGAGTATTTCCTCGGGGTCATCTTGGTGTACCTAGGATTCTCACGAATAGAGTTAACAAGATGAGGATCAAGGATAGTGAAGGACCTTAGCATAAGCCGGACGACGTCATGGTCCATCCATCTCGTGCTTCCGTAGCTCCTTATTTTGTTGACTAGAGTCTTGAGCCTGTTGTACGTTTGGGTTGGCTCCTCTCCCCTGATCATTGCGAACCTTCCTAGTTCGCCTTCCACCAACTCCATCTTGCTGAGCATAGTGACATCGTTCCCCTCATGCGAGATCTTGAGGGTGTCCCAAATCTGCTTGGCGTTATCCAAGCCGCTCACCTTATGATATTCATCCCTGCACAATGATGCTAAAAGAACAGTAGTAGCTTGTGCATTTTTGTGAATTTGTTCATTGATAAATATGGGACTATCCGTACTATCAAATTGCATTCCATTTTCTACTATCTCCCATATACTTGGATGGAGAGAGAACAAGTGACTACGCATTTTGTGACTCCAAAATCCGTAGTCCTCTCCATCAAAGTGAGAAGGTTTACCAAGTGGAATGGAAAGCAAATGAGCATTGGAACTTTGCGGAATACGAGAATAATCGAAAGAAAAGTTCGAGTTAACCGTTTTCTTTTTCTCCTCGTATTCGTCGTCCTTTTGGGAAGAGGAAGACTCGTCGCTGCCGTAGTAGACTATCTTCTTGATCTGCCTCTTCTTCTTCTCGTCCTTCTTCTTTTGACTCGAGCCAGAGTCAGTGGTTTTGTCATCCCTCGGCTCGTTGAAGATGGACTCCTTCTCCTTATCGTTGACCACCATCCCCTTTCCCTTAGGATCCATCTCTTCGGGCGATTAGTCCCTTTCGTGAAGAGAACGACTCTGATACCAATTGAGAGCACCTAGAGGGGGGGGTGAATAGGTGATCCTATAAAAACATGAAACTTAAAGCCACAAACTTGATTAAGTGTTAGCACAATGAAATCAAGTGGCTAAGGAGAGCTCTTGTGAACCACAATTGACACAGTGAGAACAATCACAAGAGACACAAGGATTTATCCCGTGGTTCGGCCAAGTACAATACTTGCCTAGTCCACGTTGTGGCGCCCCAATGGACGAGAGTTGCACTCAACTCCTTTCAAGTGATCCAATGATCAACTTGAATACCACGGTGTTCTTCTTTCTTTTCTTTTTCCTGTTTGCGAGGAATCTCCACAACTTGGAGCCTCTCGCCCTTACAATGAGATGATCACAAAGAAGCACAGATGTAAGAGTGGGAAGAGCAACACACACAAGCCTCAAAGCACGAGCACACACACGCACACAAGTCACAACTTGAGCTCTAAGATCACACACAGAGTTCTCAACTCAAGAGGAGCTCAAATTGCTATCACAACGAATCAAATGCGCTAGAGAGATGTCTTGGTGCTAAGAGATGATCAAAGAATGCTTGGTGTACTCCTTCATGCGCCTAGGGGTCCCTTTTATAGCCCCGAGGCAGTTAGGAGCCGTTGAGAGAAATCCAGGAAGGCAATTATTGCCTTCTGTCGACTGGTGCACCGGACAGTCCGGTGCACCACCGGACACTGTCCGGTGCAGATTTCTTTCCTGTTTTGGCGCAGCCGACCGTTGAAGATTTGGAGTCGTTGGCGCACCAGACACTGTCCGGTGCCCCCTTCTGACCGTTGGCTTGGCCACGCGTCACGCGCGGATTGCGCGGCCGACCGTTGGCTCGTCCGACCGTTGGCTCACCGGACAGTCCGGTGCACCACCGGACAGTCCGGTGAATTTTAGCCGTACGTTGTTGACTTGATTCCCGAGAGCGGCGATTTCGCCTGCAGCCGACTCACCGGACAGTCTGGTGCACCACCGGACAGTCTGGTGATTTATATCCGTACGCCGCCGTCGAGACCCGAGAGCAGGCAGTTCACCCGACGCCAGCCTGGCGCACCGAACACTGTCCGGTGCACCTAGACTAAGCAGAGTCTTGGCTGCTCGAGCCAAGTCTTTTCCAATTGTCTTTTCTCTGATTCTAGCACTTAGACAAATATGTTAGTACACAAAAACCAATGTACTAAGTCTAGAATCATACCTTTATATTGATTTGCACTTTGTCCACCATTTGGCATAGTTTAACACATAACCATTTGTGTTGGACACTTAATCACCAAAATACTTAGAAATGGCCCAAGGGCACATTTCCCTTTCAATTTCACACAGCCCTGCAGACGACACCATTCAAGCTCGTCTATGGCCGCGATCCACCTTCCTTGATCCCTTACCAGCAAGGGATGGCACGGACACAAGCGATGGATGACATGCTGAGAGAGCGTGACAACTTCCTAGCAGAGGTTCGGGATAGGCTTCTTCAAGCAAAGCAGTATGCCAAGCGCTAGTATGACGGCCACCACCGGGAAGTAGCATTCGACATCGGTGCTTGGGTATGGCTCCGACTCCTACACCGACCAATGCGCTCCCTGATTGACAAGGCGAACAACAAGCTAGCTACCAGGTATGCAGGCCCGTTCCAGGTGCTAGAGCGAATCAGGACAGTTGCCTACCGCCTTCAGCTTCCGGCAGGTACACGACTGCATGATGTCTTCTATGTGGGTATTTTGAAGGCATATCATGGGACTCCTCCAGCAACAACTCCAGCATTGCCTCCAATGGCACAAGGGCGTCTGTTACCAGTTCCTGACAAGATTCTGAGAGCCAGCCTACGCAGAGGAGCCTAGCACCTACTCGTGCAGTGGGAGGCATGGCGACCAGTCAAGCTACATGGGAACCTCTGCGGCAGTTCAAGAAAGATTACCCAGATTATCAGCTTGAGGACAAGCTTGTTGGAACTGGACCACCGACACATGGCGTGTCCGTTGGGAACGCCCGCACACACGGCGCACTCGCCCAGGCTGTCGGGCCGCGACACACGCGTCCGCACGTATAGCAGCGGGCTTTAGGTGTAATACCCAAAATCGTATTTTGTGAAGTTATAAAAATGTCCGAATAATTTAAGATAAAATAACTTCTATAAATGTTTTTCATCCTTCATAAAACATATCCCTTTAATTTTAATAAATAATAATAATAATAAACAAATGTTGAATTATGGGAGAACCTTTAAACTTACATTCAAAATGGTATTTCTCAACAATATGTTTACTTCATATTTGAAATATATATTTCTAAATAACTGAATAAAATATTACCTACAAATATAACTTGAATCTCATGCTGGAGTTTTCACTGTGCATTTAAAAGTTGAACTCAAACCTTGAGTGTGAATTGCAAACTAAATTTGAATTAGGAATTAGAAAAGAAATTAAAAAGAAAAAAAGGGAAAATGGACAAACTGGATTCTGGGCTGAATTCCCTCCCCCTCAGCCCATCCCTCTCACCGCGCGGCCCACGAAGGTAAAAGTGCCGACATGTGGGCCACTACCGTCAGTCGCTCCCCTGTGCCTGAGTATTTCCTCTCTTGCTGACGTTGCGGGGCCACTGCTCAGCCTCTCGGCTGCGCGCGCCACCGTGCGCTCCAGTCTCTCCCTCGTATCACTGCTAGTGGGCTCGTGGTGTCGGACCTATCTTCTCTACCAGAACACCGTAGTCGCCGCCATTGTTTCCGCGCGGAGTCACCGGGTTCCGTTACAACCACCGCGAACCGACCTCCGCTGAAGCTATAAAATTGTGACGCGAGCGCCTCCTTCCCCACCTCTGCTCCATGGAACGATTGGCACTGGGTAACTCCACCACTCAGTAGAAGGTCACCGTCACAAGAGAGAAATCGTGAGATGCCGCTGCGGGTGATTTGAGCTAATGGCAAGGGCGGGTCTTCAGAATTGTACCCATGGGCCTCATCATGCCGCTCGGAATACCGCCGTAACATCGCTTGGGAGGGTTCATGCTCTGAATAGCCGCAATTTCCTCGCCGTGCTTTCAGAGGTCCACCGCGCTGCTCCTCCACGTCGCCAAGTCCCGTTGCTGCCAGAGTCGAGGTGAGAAGTTTCCCATACGGTTAGCTGGCGTCCCTTTTTCATGTATTGCCCTTCGGATTGAAGCACGGCGCTCGGGATCGTGAATTGGGATTGGCCGGCGATGGCCACTGCCGTGGCCCTGTATTGTGCCGCCGCTTGGGGATAGTGCGGTGTGGGTGAGGTGAGGGGAGGGTGACTGTCGTTGATCGTGGATCCGGTGGCCAGGATCCGTTTGTGCTATAGCGCTTTGCTCGTCCGATCCTGACCATCGTGCCCTGATCGGACGGTGTACAACAGACAGGCCCTTTCGTTAAACATTAGCCGTTGATCCTGATCCAAGGGCTGCCAGTCCATACCACGTTAATGAAGACTCAATTTGATCTGCGCCATTGATCGCTGATCCAACGGCCAGCGTGTGCCGATACCCCTTCAACCGTGCGCAAATTATTAAATAGACCCTCTAGTTTCTATTATTCAACCCGCCATCCACGCCAGTTCAAAATTAATTGCATATAGGTCCTGTATTTCGCAGTTTAGACCCTGACTTCTTTGGATATTGTGTCCACAGTACATGGGCTGTTAGGAAATAGAGAAATAACATTTTAAAATGATTCTTAGTACAAAAACAATTCCATAAACTTGTTTAATCCATATTTAACTTGTTTTAACTCTAAATTGATCCGTTCCAGTTGCATTAATTTTGTTTTAATATTGTTTATCACCTAGTACCTTTGTTTAACCATGAAACTTGAATTAAGATTGCTCAATTAAATCAATCTATTCTAGGTGCTAAATAATTTCAGAAATTCATAACTCAATATCCGTAATTCCGTTTTAATCCATTCTAGTTGCATTAGTCTCACAATAATATTTATTATCATCTGGTAACTTTGTTTTGTCATGAAAAATAGGTTAAAATGTTGCAGTTAGTCTATTCTATATTTAACCACGTGGATCTTCGGAAATTCATAACTCGGTAACCGTAGCTTCGAATTTAGTGGTTCTTGTTTCTACGATCTCGTTACGACACGTAGATTATTAATACGCAGTTTAATATTATGTTTGGTGTGATGTTAATTTTGTCTATACATGTTTGTCTGTATTGCTACGTTTAGCAGTGAGGACACGTGTCATCTGAAGAGCAAGTTGGTACCTGGAATCTCAAGTGTCAGGCAAGTTGTGCCCTTGATCACTTCTTTTTACCCACTCATGTTCTAATTAATCATAATGATATGCATAGGTTAATTTTGATGGGACCTAATAGGTTACCCTAGTTTGTCTATCTTTATACCTTGTTTACCACTGAACTTTTTGGGTAGTACTTGCTAGTGCTTTATGTGGTTTTGGGTATGAAGATACATTATTCATGATCACACTTTTATTATCTATTTATTATTACTGTTCATGATAAGATCATTATGTTAATTGGAACATGGAGCGACCACCCGGGAAAACAATGCTACCACAAGGGTTTAATGGGACGTCCTTGGCTGAATAATTAGGAAAGCTAGTGGAAGACTACCTTACCCGAAAGGGGCAAGGGCAGTAGGGGAGTGGTCAGTGTAGGGAGGTCCTTGGGATGATTTTGCTGCGATGACGATCATGCGAGGGATCCCTGCATTGGAGCTTCCTATAAACTGTAGCGGGTTTTCTGAAGCTAGTGGAACTTTGTAAAGGCCTCGTAGTGTTACCCTGCCTCGCCTCCTCGGTAGAGGTGTATGGGAAGTCGCGATCCCTTGGCAGATGGGTAACATGACTTGTGGGTAAAGATGAGCAACCTCTGCAGAGTGTAAAACTGGTATACTAGACGTGCTCACGGTCATGAGCAGCTCGGACCCTCACATGATTAATTTATGGAACTAAATTCAATTTGTCATATGCATTGCATCGCAGGTGATGTTGTTACTTTTGTTCTACTACTTAATTGGGTTTAGTATTTACTTATAATTAGTAATTGCTAATAAAATTTTGACCAACTTTAAAAGCAATGCTCAACTCTAACCATCCTCTTTGGTAAGCCTTACACTTCACATGAACTCCCACCTTTGGCGAGTTCATTCACATTATTCCCCACAACTTGTTGAGCGATGAACGTATGTGAGCTCACTCTTGCTGTCTCACACCCCCCACAGGTCAAGAACAGGTACCGCAGGATGAGGCGCATGGAGGATGTTGTGGCGAGTTCGTGAGAGGTCTAGGTCGTCGTCTCCCAGTCAACTTTGGGTTGCTGGACCGTTGTCTCCTTATAATGTAATTATTTATTTATTTTTGTATAGAACTCCTGTTATGTAGTAAAGATGTGACATTCGATCATGTGCCATGATTCATCATATGTGTGAGACTTGGTCCCAGCACACCTGGTGATTATGTTCGCGCCCGGGCTTTGGACCCCTGAAACCCGGGTGTGACATTAGGTCTCTTGGGCCAACACTCCCCCTAAAAGCTAGTCTGTTAGGGGGTTGCAGCCTCAACCATATAAACCATGTTTTTCCATCCTCACCACACAATGTGAGACTATTCCCAACAATCTCCCCCTCACACATTGTGATCCAAGATTTGTCTGAGAATATACTGGGCCAACCTGGCTCTGATACCAATTGTTGGAACCGGACCACTGACACATGGCGTGTCCGTTGGGGACGCCCGCACACACGACGCGCTCACCTAGGCTGTCGGGCCGCGACACACGCGTCCGCACGTATAGCAGTGAGCTTTAGGTCTCTTGGGCCAACACTCCCCCTAAAAGCTAGCCTGTTAGGGGGTTGCACCCTCAACCATATAAACCATGCTTTTCCATCCTCACCACACAATGTGAGACTATTCCCAACAAAGCTGTTTTTGGAGGCGAGGAGAGATGTTATGACTGGAAAGGGCTACAATAAAAGGGCTAAGGATGGTTAAGCAACATCAACCCATATTATCAATAGTTAAGCAAGAAGTAATAAAGAGTATTTACTTCCAACTTCCCTTAATCCCTTCTCTCATCCTCTTCACCACGGCACCCCCTGAAACAGCACCCAGGCGGCGTGCCCTTGCCCAGCAACATCAACCCTACAACCTGAGAAGCTCAGACAAAGTTTGCCATGAACTATTTATCATGGTTGAAGACTTGGTATTCTCTGCTTTATTAGTGGCGTTTCTAGCATTCGCAACACCTTGCGAGTCATTCTACTTGCCAGGTAGTAGTTTACATGCACACATATCGGCAAGGTGAAGTAATAGGGGCGAAGGTGAAGTCGCTCACTTCCATTGAGACAGAACTGCCCTTCAGGTTACTACAACTTTCCATATTGCCGTCCTAAAGATGGGGGTTAAGATAGAAGAGTGCTGAGCGAGCTTGTGATGGGTGACCAAATAGATAATTCTCCGTACCGTTTATTCCGTGTAAATGTCAATGAATCTCAGTATCTAGCTGTGTACTACAAACCCACTTGACGCGGGGCTATGATGTGAAGGTCGTCAACTCTGACAGCTATTTCAAATTAATCCGCGATGTCATACGGACTAGATGCACGCGGGTCACAACTATAGCACAGACATATCATGTCGGCCTGCTAACTGGGTCGGGCCAGCCCGTTAGCCCGTCGATCCATTTAGTTAAATCAGCGTAACGATGCCCGACATGGGCTAGATGCACGCGGGCCACAACTATGGCACATGCACGTCATGCCGGCATGCTAACTGTTGATGGGCCATCGATCCATTTAATTAAATCAGCGTAGAATGTTAAAAAACGGTGCAGAGGGCGGGAGACATTAGGTGAAATTGTCTAACCAGTAGAACATCACGCTAAAATGTTTTTAATATTGAATATAAATTGTATATAGGTATATACGTTTTGGTAAAATAAAAAAATAATCGTATCGGGTAGGGCCAGCACTACGGGCCGAGGCTACAGCCCAAGCACGACACGACGTTCTTTGCTCTTGCAAGCATTAGGTCGTTTCTGAGACCACATTGGCGCAATGGACTACACGGTGTTTGAGGTTGCTGAATTGGATGAAGCAACAATAATTTGTCACACTAACAACAAAAATTAAAGGTTATTTGTTGGTTTTAAACGTTAGTAATTACTACGAAGTAGCGTAATTTATATGGAGCACATACAGTTTTTATTGATGCCTGACTTTAGCAATCACTTCATATTTTGATCTATCTTTTTTTATAAGTTTGATTTCATGGGACTTATTTTATAAACTTGATTTCACAAATTTTCTCTTATTTGGTCTCTGTCTGTATGATGAAATTATGTCATTTTATAATCTCTGTTCATTCAGTCAATCGTTGTGAACTTTCTTCTAATCGCTCACTTTATTGGTCGTGTTGTACCAAGACATATTTGCATGGAGCAAACAATAACATCAGTTAACCAAATCAAAAATATATATTATACAGAGAGCAGAGACAATCAATAAAAGATCTTGGAATTTTTTTTGATAGATAGTTTACATAGGTATTGTTGTAAGCCGTTGCAACGCAGAGGCAACCGACTAGTTACTCGTAATTGCTTACTAGTAGTATTGTTTATGCTTTAGCTGTGTGACTGGAGCTATTCAACTCTCACTCACCCATGTCATCCCGAGGACCTGCGTTCTGTCAGTTGAACATACATGTCGCAATTTTTTCGGTGCTCAAATGTTTCGGTGCTACTACGGTTGGGCCCCGTGTGCTCATGGATTACCTGTCAGATCCATCGTACGTTAGGCAACTTAATAAGCTCTTCCTCTGTCGTGCACCCTCATCGTTCTTGAATGGCAGCTAAAACGTCGTTTCGGAGTTAGCTTTATTGCTCAGTGATTATTGGTTATGCTTGCTAGCCTGACGGAAGACATGTGCGTGCCAACCCCTACGCCACGCCTTTTTTTTTCTTCGTTTCTGGAAGGAAGTCTCATTCTTGGCTGCTGCATTTCCTTTTCCTTTCCTTTTTCTTTTTTGTTGTTGCTGAAATGGTTGTAACCTTGGGCCTGGGGGCGTTGCGCTGTTCTCCTCAGCCTCCAGCTCGTAACGGCCAAACAGACATGACGTGCCAGAGACCTAACGCTGATGGTGACTGACTGCTACGGTGGTTCTTTCACATGAACTGCCACCATATTATACCTGTAGGTCTTCTCTAATGCATGCGGCAGTTCCGGTCGGCGTGTGCCCGCGTCTTTTGCCTTCGATGTGCGAGTGCTATCGATTTTTTTTTTGACAGACGTGACCTGGCTGTTCATGTGAAAGGTACTCCCAGCCCAAGCTGTTGTGTTGTGTCCTCCCTAAGCAACGTGACCCTCTCCTTTAATTTCTTGCTGATGCAAACTGCGATGGTTTTCGCTCCTTGTTTACTCCAACTTTTTTTTTTGTTTTCCTCAGGTATTCGGACGGCGGGTGCTGCTCTTGTCCCCACTCCACCCCCCTCTTTTTTTTTTTCTACCAAACGTGCTTTTTGCTTGTTAAGCAACCGCGGCCTATTCCCTCGAGATCTTAATGAGCGGAGCGGATCAGCGGAGGGTGTGTGATCGTGAAGCCATGCCGCTCCTTTTCCTTTTGCTGGAGCGGTGGCCGCCGATCGAGTAAGGCGTCGCGGTCGCGGCGGCAGGTTGGAGGCAGCGTTTGCGTTGATGCCTGATGGCAGGCTGGCTGGACCAGTGGAGAAAATAATAATAATTAAAAAAAGGACGCATCTGTCCCTCGCAGCACCTGATCTGTCTACATTTCTACAACAGACAACACAACCACGGAAGGGGCGTGCTGCATCCATGGCCATGCATGATCCATGCATGGTGTGTGATGTGATGGAGACCGTGGGACTCATGCCGTCTGCGCTCACAGCCTCCGGACTGGGCAACGACGATACGATACCATCAAATTCGTTGGCAGCCCCACTGATACCACGTGATTAACCAGCTAAATTTAATCATTCCAACGTGTACATTTCTGCTCTAATACGGTGACTATCTCCAGTAGACTCCCTGTCCTACTATACAAACAGTATAATCTCCAGTGCTACGCGTACCGGAGATGGATGGCCTGTATAGTCTACCGTCTCCTACTCTCCTACCAAAACATAAGTCTCACCAAAAAAAAAAAAGGACCAACCGACGGATCTGCAAAGCAAACACGGTCCCGTCCTGAATGGCCCCACGTCCTGGATGATTCTCCTGGTAGTACGCTGGTTAGGCTCCCCACCAACACGCCGACGAAGGCCGAACCCCCGCCTTGGTCAAACGAACCACGTGGTGGGCTAGAGAGTGGAGACCCAATAGGAAGCACGGATCCCAAACGTGGACCAGCGACCGACGCACGCACCGACGAAAAATGGCCCACGACCTAACGAAACTATTTACACAAATCTCCCAAAATGTATCGACCGAGGCAGCAGTAGTATCGTCACCAAGGAAGAGGGCCGAAGGGCGGAGGAAGGCGGGTATAAAATTTGGCGGGTTCTCGGTTCCGCCGGCGAAGCGTTTACTTCTTCGGCCGCGATCTCGAGGAGGGAGGGAGCGAGCGAGCGGGAAGAAAGAGGGGGGCGCGCGCGCGCCCATGTTTTGACCTCGCCCGGCGTCGTCTCGGCAGCGATCTAGATCTGAGGTCAGTTCCCTCCCCTCCCCTGATCTCCGCGCTCGTCACTCCTTAACCCACTCCTCGGCCACAGATCCAGGCGTGTCTGTCACTAGGGCTTGGGATTTCATTTCTTCATCCGTTGGTAAGGGAGGGAGCACTGGTTTGCCTAGACTAGATGCATGCCCGTTTTGTTCCGCAGGATCGTTTCTTACTTTCTTTGTTGTGGTTCCTGCGCCCTGAACACGACGAGTACTTGATTCTGGCATGGATGTGCTCCCGATCCACAAAGCTGGATTCGTTTGCTGCGTTTAGATCCACTCCGTTTGAATTGACGTTGTCTCCGCCATTATTCATGCGGTGGAGCAACATGTCTTCCCCCCTTTTTTTTCTGTTATAGCAGTTTATTTTCAGAAGTTTCTGGCTTCTGGGTTCTACCGAACCTATGCCACATGTTAATTTAATCCTGGAGTTTTATCTTTTTTATTATCCCGTATATCTTGATATCTCCACGGGAAAACGGAGACTGGAAGGGGAAAAGAGAGAGAGAGAGAGAGGCAATCTTAAGAATCGAATTGATTTATTATTCTATGATTTTTTTTTGCAGGTTCTGAGGTTCTTGATTGAGCGGTCACAAGACCTGTCACTGCAATGGTCGCCAAGATGTTGCCATGCTCATGGATCTCGGCGTGCGTGCTCGTGCTGCTCTTGAGCCTGCACCCGCGTGTCCATGCCTTCTACCTCCCCGGCACCTTCATGCACACCTACTCCCCTGGAGAGGTGATCTCGGCCAAGGTCAACTCGCTCACCTCTATCGAGACCGAGCTGCCCTTCAGCTACTACAGCCTGCCATACTGCAAGCCTCTGGATGGCGTCAAGAAGAGTGCCGAGAACCTTGGTGAGATCCTCATGGGTGACCAGATCGACAACTCTCCATACCGCTTCCAAGTTAATGTCAATGAGTCAGTATTCCTTTGCACCACGGACCCGCTCACCAAGGAGCAGGCCGAGCTGCTCAAGAGGAGGGCACGAGATCTGTACCAGGTCAACATGGTCCTGGACAATTTACCGGTCATGCGGTTCACCGAGCAGAACGGCGTGATAATCCAGTGGACTGGGTTCCCAGTTGGGTACAACCCGATAGGGAGCAACGAGGATTATATCATTAACCACCTCAAGTTCAGAGTCTTGGTCCATCAGTACCAGGCGCAGGGCGACGTTGTGGTCACGAGTGAGGATGGTGTTGCAATGGTAGAGTCTGATCGCAAGAGTGGGTTCCAGATTGTTGGGTTTGAGGTCGTGCCTTGCAGCGTAAGACGTGATCCTGAGTCCATGTCCAAGCTCAAGATGTATGACAAGGTCGACTCTGTGAATTGCCCGTTGGAGCTTGAGAAATCTCAGGCGATCCGTGAGAATGAGCGGATCACATTTACCTATGAGGTTGAGTATGTCAAGAGCAACATCAAGTGGCCGTCCAGGTGGGATGCGTATCTGAAGATGGATGGTGCCAAGGTCCACTGGTTCTCGATCATGAACTCGATGATGGTTGTCTTCTTCCTGGCTGGTATCGTGTTTGTCATATTCTTGAGGACGGTTCGAAGGGACCTGACAAGGTATGAGGAGATGGACAAGGAGGCACAAGCTCAGATGAACGAGGAGCTCTCAGGATGGAAACTTGTTGTTGGGGATGTCTTCAGAGAGCCCAGCTTTCCAAAGTTGCTGTGCGTTATGGTCGCTGATGGTATCCAGATCACTGGTATGGCAGTTGTTACAATTGTGTTTGCTGCCCTGGGATTTCTCTCACCTGCTTCCAGGGGAATGCTCCTGACCGGAATGATCATTCTCTACCTCTTCCTTGGTATCATTGCCGGATACGTTGGTGTCCGTGTCTGGAGGACTATCAAGGGAACCTCGGAAGGGTGGAAATCTGTTGCTTGGCTGACTGCATGCTTCTTCCCTGGGATTGTGTTCATCATCCTCACTGTGCTTAACTCCATTCTGTGGGGCAAGAAGAGCACTGGAGCTCTACCCATCTCACTGTTCTTCACCCTCCTGGCCCTGTGGTTCTGCATCTCTGTGCCACTCACACTTATTGGAGGCTTGCTAGGCACACGTGCTGCAAGCATCGACTACCCTGTCCGAACCAACCAGATCCCACGAGAGATCCCTGAGCGCAAGTTCCCCTCATGGTTGCTTGTGCTCGGTGCGGGAACATTGCCATTTGGTACTCTCTTCATTGAGCTCTTCTTCATCCTTTCCAGCATTTGGTTGGGAAGGTTCTACTATGTCTTTGGCTTCCTGTTCATTGTCCTCTTCCTGCTGGTCATAGTCTGTGGTGAGGTTTCTCTGGTCCTGACCTACATGCACCTTTGCGTGGAGGACTGGAAATGGTGGTGGAAGGCCTTCTTTGCTTCTGGCTCTGTCGCATTCTATGTGTTCCTCTACTCTATTAACTACCTGGTGTTCGATCTCAGGAGCCTGAGCGGACCAGTTTCTGCCACACTCTACCTTGGCTATTCCCTGATCATGGCCCTTGCAATCATGCTCTCCACTGGCGCCATTGGTTTCCTGCTCTCCTTCTACTTCGTCCACTACCTCTTCTCGTCTGTTAAGATTGATTAGAGGTGTGCCCCGCTGCCTCTTTCTGCAATAGAGTCATCTGATCATGGTAATAGTTACCCTCTTAGAAATACTACACAATAAATCAAATGGAAAAAATGGATACATGGCAACGCCCATGGCTTTTGGTCATGATTAATTCAATCATTTAGCGCAGCACAGTCACTCAAGTTGAAACTTAATTCTTAGGAATGATTGTAAGTTCTTCAGCTATGTTTATTGCACTTTGTAATACCATTCAGTTTTGCTTGCTCTGGGCATTTGTGAGCAGCCTTTGGTTTTGGAACACTTGAGATCTATTCAATATGAAAATGAAGCTATTCATTTACAGTTCGTTACTATTCTGGGAAGGTTATATTGTAACATGGGTGCCACATTAGCTGTGATGCTCGCTGTTCGTTAATAGTAACACCAATACGGCTGATTCTTTTACGAAGTGAAATCTTGCTGACTATTTAGTCAATTGATATACATGCTACTGAAATAGTCAAATTTCACATGACTCTGATGTTGAATTGTGGAGCTGTTGGTAGCTGCTACAATTTTCTGATGATGGTTCTGACTCACAACTTCTAAGTGTCTATTGCTCAAATATGCATGCCATAGTTACAGACATTTTACTGATGTTTGATAAATACTGTAAGAAAATGGACCAAGGTCTATTTAACAAATGAGTTTTGGTGTTTGATAATTAACATAACCAGTTGAACTATCAATGCCTGCTAGTGTTTTTGGTTATAGTTTAAAAGTTGCAACGTGGGCTTGAACAAAGGCAAAATGATAATGGATAAGATCAACAGCTCAAACAATACTTTAAAAATACTTATTGAAGATCTAAAAACACAAAGAAACGAAATAATTGGTTGCACAACAGCACCAGACGTGTCCGGTAATGAATTGGACATGAGTTACATTGAACTGAAGAGAGGGCTGCACATAGGTGTGCACTGGACATCACATTGGATAGGACAATAGGAATGCGAGGATCTTTGGTGGACAAAGCTAGTTGGCAGCGCAGCTCGTGCAGAAAATTGTGCAGGCGGCTAATGCTTGTAGTTTGGGTGCAGGCGGGTTTCAGTTTCAGGGACTAAAATGGGTGTCGCCGCCGCTTGAGCCCGGAGTGCGAGACCACCAAAATGGCGTTTAGGTCCCGGGTCTTTCGCCACCGAGGCATTCGTCGCATCGGTGCGAAGCAAACACGACGAACTGCGTTCGTGACCTGATTCACGCAACGTGTTCCGCCACAGGGAGCATCAGATTGCAACGACTTTTTTTTCCTGATGAAACTGAAGCAACATGTTCCACACAATGCGTTATACAACCTCCGTTCTCGAATATTTGTCGTCTTTATTTTTAAACTAAATGACGACAAATAAAAAAGAACGGAACGAGTATTATTTTACATACCATACAAGTATTATCGATGAATGGTAAGAATAAAGTGTCAGCAAAATGTCACTTTTCAGAAACCGGTGCAGCAGCATCTCCAACGACAAAGCTGAGCGGACAAGACACGGCTAGAGAAAGCTCCGGGAAAACCAATAACACGATAGCTACTGCAGCGCGCGCCAAAAAGGAATCAGCATAAAGAGTTCACTAGCTATAATTGCCCATCTCTTATAATACACATGTCCTTTCAATGGGACAATACAACAACAATCAAGAGACGGCGAGTAGTTACAAGGCATGACAACCAAAGGGGGGAAAATGAAAGGCTGTGATTATAGCTGACAGTTACACCAGGATATTTAACAATGACATTTTTTTAACAAATTCAAGCCATCCAGCAAAAATGTCCAAGATCATCAAAGTGGACAGCTTGAAAATTTTGATGCATCTTGAGGATAGTTTTTTAGACAAAAGGATCAGGGGAGTTATCATAGTCTAGAGGATCGGAACCCATTCTAGCTCTAACTCCAGCTCACCAGATTCTACGTTCTGCAGCTTTAAGTGCACCTCCTGTTTTACCTTGCCTGCAACGACATTCACTGTGCTATCTTTCATCAGGGCGTTGTCTTTGGTCGTGAACCACCGCCCAATTTGCATGTCACCAAGACGTGAAGTATCTCCAAAGGCCATGGCGGCTGTGATCATTGGTTGGAGATCTATCTCTGCTTCACCCATGATATCATCGGCTGAGAACGTATCATGGTCATACACTTCCTGGACATTGAAATTATGTGTATTACTTTCATGTCGCATTGGCCAGCAGCTTTTGTCTTCGCTACTTTCTCATCACACTGCCCTTTTCTTGAAGCATTATGTGTATGTTTAAGTGTTTGAGTCATTCCATACTACCAGTTAGTCTGTTACTCCCTCCACCCCAAAATAACTGTGCACTCCTTTGACAAACTTTTTAAAATTTGACTAAATATATACATAAATATACTAATACTTATGATGTACACTAAGTATGGTTAGATTAATTTCGTAATAAATATATTAGAAGATAAAGATGTTAAAAATATTTTAAACAGATTTAGTTAATCTTTAATAAGTTTGACTTCCAGAAAAGTGAGATGCACAGTTATTTTGGGATGTAGGGAGTATTATGTGACTGAATTCAAGGAAACACCCTAAGAACTTTGCCATAATTCATGACACTTAGCATATTATACTCTTCTTTGAACTAGAATCCTTTGGATATAAAGAAATTAATTTAAAGGTTCTAATGATAAAAACTTACAAGTTTTAGAGGTCCGTAATTTCGAGGAACAGAAATCTTAAGCATTTCATTCCATACCGGATTAAGATCACTTTTTTTAACTGTCGATTGAGCTTTCTGCAGTTAGGAGCGATCGTTGATTGTTTTAGAGCAAAACTAGAATGACAATTGACAAATAAAATGTTTTATGTATATAAACATACCTGCCCTCCGAGTGTTAAAACAACATATGGATCACTTGTTAGCATGTCTCTAACGGCCAAGTTAGTACCTTTCACGACTGTAATATTCAGCTCTCCAACAAATTCTCTTGTATCTTCCTGTAATAAATTTGTAAGGGTAAGGTAGATTGACGAAATCACTACAACCATACAAAATTTCAATGAACATGCTCCATCACAGACATGCAATTGCTATGCAGAAATCATGTCAGCTTCTTTCTAGGAGATACATATAAAAAAATGTAACATCTATTTCTCAGCACAACTTACAGAGATATCCTTCCTTGAAGTGCTAGAGAAATTGCTATCTACACTCTTCACAGAATTGGTAGATTTAAAAGATGATCTTGATGAAATGCGCAAACTTGGCTTCAAAAAATCTTGTGTCTCATACTTAGCTCTGTATAAAAAAAGTAAGGGGTTATTATATAGGAAATATTGGCGACATTACAGAGTACGGAATGGAACAGTTAGTAGACCTTATAAATTTCGTCCTATATTCCATCGTTGAATCTGGTTTGGGTTTTGGGTGATCTTTTGGAAGAAAAGCCTCATAAATTGAATTTGCATATGAGTTTCCACCAACCTCAACCATGGAGTCGATATCACTGTCAGACCAATCATCCAAAGTTACAGATAAAACCTGATGGAGAACGGTGGAAGCATGAAATGAGTAAGGAGTGTAAGCATGAACTATGACAGACTACATATCATACGGCTACTGAAAATGCTGATTAGTTTGAAGATGCATTGACATATATGTACACTGCAATGAAAAGAATTGTAAAAGGAAGTTTTTCATGTCCAAATAACCTTTGAAATGTCAGGTCCAAGTGCCCTATGAACATCTCCACATTTTAAGCAAAGAAACACTCCAATATTAGTAGATCTGAAATGCACAAAAAGCAAATACCTTTTACAAATTATGTATAATGAGACGAAAAAATAAAATAAAGTACTGTGCATAATGAGACGAAAAATAAAATATGTAATCAATGGCATGGATATAGCAGCAAAGCTCTGTGTGTGCACGTGCACGCTCCATTGCATTCTGTCTTCACATAAAAGAAATTGATGATCTAGTTTATCAACTAAGGAAGGATCTTTCTGTAGAGAAGTCACACAAGTAGCTATCTTCTGAAATGGTAAACATAATAATAAAAGTTTAATGAGAAACAATGACTTCACTTACGCCCATTTGGGATCAGGTGCACCACAGTCAGCGCATATCCTATTATCACTTTTTATCATGAGATCCTTCAATTTTCTTGCTTTGCCTACCAAACGATTTACAAGAATTCAGCAAAAAAAAAACTGCATGTGACAGAAAATAAAAGGAACCAAAGATTCACTTGCTGCTATTTGTGGAGTTGAATAACGCAATATTGACAAACCAAGCTATGGCACAAGATACACTCTTATATCATATTCAAGAATACAGTGAAGTTCATGCCATAAATTTGTTTATTTATTGAGTTATGACTGTTATTGTATTGTCATGTACTCATGTCATCATTAGCACCGATGTATGCGTGTTACAGAACAGAAACATCAAGCATGGCACATGGTATATAACATATACCGTGTTATCAAAGAATATCTTATGTACCTACAACAGGCTTGGTTGACTTGATGTGCTGATAGTGATTAGCAGTACTCATCTTTGCGGTCCAACTTTGGATAACTCACAAAACCAAAAAAAACTTAGATCTGCAGACAACACAGGGATTAGCAGGAGTCGAGGATCATTTTCTTATCATGATGAAACGAACCGGCATGTCAAATAAGAGAACAAAATCTGAAGCTTTTTATTTTATAAGAACATAGCTCCAATGTATACAGGAATCACTATACAGCTGCTGGTCCCTCACTACAGATGAGGTTTCACTAGCCCAGCGAATATCAAGCCAAATATAACTTGAAGTCTGGTTGTTGAAAAATGAAGCGTACAAAAGAATTGATGTTGGAGCTGGAACATATTTGTGATTCCTGGATATCAAGCTCGCAGGATTAGCCCGTCGTAAAATTTCTTTTCATATTTATCACCTAGACAAAACTGAAACGAACTTAAAGAACCCATCATCATGCTAATTATGTGTGGTTGGCTCCTCTCACATTTATAAGCTCTGCAATCACACGATGTACACAACTACAAGGGCAGAACAAGAACTAATAGCCCTCCCTTGCCTCTGCCACCGCAATACCCCAAAGAAGGTGATCAACCAACCATAAACGAACTTACGAACATGCCCATGTGTTCTGAAGCATGGCGAAAAGAAATCGGCCTGGATCAGGCAGGATTACAAACTGAAATATATAGCATGAACAACTGGTGGTGATCGCGTGAGGGGGGTCGTGCGTATGGAAATCCATTGGTAGCTATTTATATCTGACCAGTATCTCGATTTCATCCAAAGCGTGAACCACCCTATATTCCATAGAATAAGAGCTCGGGTGTTAATCGATTGTCCCAGACTTCCGATGCGAATCAACCTATATTCCATTCCAACAGCGTGTGCTGATGGTTGAGTTCCGACAGCGACAGGAAATCGCATGAAATGGCTACATAATTCAAACTCTGCAGTAGGGACCAATCGAGGTGTCAAACAATCACCCGAGGCCCAGCGAAATCAAACGCGCTCACATAAATCGAATCGCATCCACACTCCCCCCCACCAAGCGGATCAAGGATGTGACGGTGACCGCATCAGCGCTTGAAAGCGACCGACTTAGAGGATCCGCGCGGTAGAAATGTCGGAAGAAAAAAAAAAAGAAACCAACGAACCTGAGGATTCGATGAGGCGTGATAGGGAGGGGGGTACCGCCGGCGGCTCCCGGGGGGTGAGGTCGCTGGCGCGGCGGCGCTGGAGCGATCGCCCCCCGGCTTCGTCGCGCTGGGTGGGGTTGGGGGGCGGGCTGGTTGACGCGCAAAACGAGCACGACGACGTGGGGAGGATTATATGGGGCTCACATACTATTCTTCTCCTATTTCTGTAGCCAACCTGCAACCTTGGTGACATGGTGGCTGTGGATTCGCTCGCTGTCTCATATAGGTCGCTCATGGCGTCGGGTGGGACGTGGGTGGGGTGGGGATATTTTTTTATTATAAAAAACTAACACTCCTTAACAAGAATAGTTTCACTAGATATTGTTTATAGCATAATTAGAGTGCCAAGTACATAAAATGTTCATGTAGCATAAGAAGTGATACTGTGCTTAGTGCGGTCTGTTTGGTTTAGCTTTTTTTAATACTCTAGAAATAGTTGCACTGAATATTCTTTGTTATTTTAAAGCCTTCTTTTTTTATGGACATGTTTGGTTGTAAACCTAAGAGCATCTCCACCGTTATGTAAAAATGTTCCTAAATCTCGGTTTAATACGTTATTAGAAAAAATACGTCTCCAATAGTAACCTAAATGGTGTTGTTAAATTTAAGAAGATGATATTTTATCCTTTCTTGTCTCCACATTTGGCAACCCGAGAGAGACTTCTCACAACACTTTTTCGTGCAAAATTAGTATTCTATGAGTTCTGTTTTATTCTCTTTTATTTTTTATTAATAAACTTCGGGCTACTAGGTGGAAAAGAATTTTGTTGCGTGTTACACTTTTTGTTTCTTCGGTTTGCAATTTAGGTAATATTTGAAATCGATGAATCATAAAGATTTGTGCCTGTTTTATACGTAGATTATAGAACCATTGCAATAACAATATCATATTTGATGGGAAGAACATAAACCTTTCTAGAACATGAGAGCGAGAGGAGTTTCTAGTTGTCATACTTTGATATATTTGGCAGCTAAAAATAGATAATTACTGGAGAACACACATTTTTAGCAACTCCTCATATATGTCTTTAAGGAGATTTTTTTTTACAAAAAAACTGGAGATGCTCTAAGATGTTAAAAATGTCATATATTTTCTGACACACTTACCTAAGGTTAGACGTTTAAATTCTTCGCCACATCTTAGTGTGGCTAAGGAAATCTTACCACACGTTTTATAAATCATTGATGATTGGGACCTACGTAGCAGGAGAAAAATCTTGCCACAATTGTAACTGCAAACCAAACATACGTCTAAGCATGTTAAACCTACCTAATATTAGGCGTGACAAACTGTGACAAGTGATACAGTGAACCAAATATGCTCTATATGTCAGAAGAACATTAATCAATTTCTTGACAAAGAATATATCAACTAATGCACTGTTGTTGCATGCATGACTAGTAAGAAAAATAATGCACGAGAGAAAGTCTCCTCCTTTGCATGCATAATGAACTTCCGTTTGCTTGGCTTCTGACTTGGCAGGTAGTAGCAAATCCCGTTGAGTTCCATCCAAAATCTAGAAGTCCAATTGAAACTATAGCAGCAACCCAAAGGCTTTTAGGACATGTTTGGTTGTTTGGACCACAGTGGCCCATCAGGACCAGCGAGGCCGAAGTATGCACAACTAGGTTTCTAAGCCACAAAGTGGCATGTTTGTTTCATTGCCCAGTTTATCCTAGCTTAGCATAGATAATGTTTGTTTGGATGCACCGCTAGTGCCCCAACCACCAACTGCCATAACTAGCAGATACAGATCATGTTTGTTTTCCACGATACGCCTAGTGGCTCATTCTTGTTGTGTTTGGTTTAAGAAATGATATAGTCCATTTTTACACTTTTTTTTTGTTTAGTTTGTGAAATAGAATGAGTGGATTCATTATCATATCATTCCTTATAGTTAGTTAGTTATAATATGATGAATACGTCATCCCACTATATTTATGGTGTGTTTGGTTTGTGGAGTCATTCTATGCTTTATGAGGTGATACATCATAAGTTTATTCCATTAATTTTGGTGGAATCAACTCACTCCTCATATATATACTAATTATTAGCTTATGAGGAATGAGGTGATGATGAATCAACTCATTATATTCCACAAACTAAATAAAAAAATGAAGAGTGAGAAGAAGAAGAATCACTTTATTTCTCAAACCAAACACACTATTAAGGAATGAATCCATGATGCATCACCGTATTTTATTTTTGATGGAGTAATTCATGAAACAAACACATCATTAATGTCTGTCTCTGCACACATTTTTTTCCCCATTGAATCTCGCTCTACCGTTATCAATTTATCAATCGCCCGCCCAGAATCTCTGCCGCGCCAGCGATCTGCGCAGGCCACTTGAAAAAGAAAACCAATCCGACAGGGCCGGTACAGGTAGACAGTGGCAGCTTACGTGGGGTGGGGGCCATGATGTCTGAAACCTAGAATGATACTAGGAGTAGGCATTGGATCCCCGGCTTTCCCTGCCAAATCGCTGGCGCTGGCGCCTTCCCTTCCTCTGAACGCTTGCCCCCCCAACGATTATTATGTCCCGTTTTTCTTCTTTAAACCCAAGAGAGAGACGCCTGCCCTGCTCTGCCCCACTCGGACTCAACAAGCATCTGCGTCCCGATCCAACAGCCCAGAGATGCGTCGAGCTCGCAACGCAAGCACCGTGGAACTTGCGAAAAAGAAAAGAAATGGATTGCAGACTTGCACCGTGACGCTGGCTGGAGCGTGCCGGTAGGGCTAGGCTGCGACCTGACGGAATGTGAATGCCAAGCACTGCTGCACTGCCCTCCTCCGCCCCCTGGCGGCGCGATCAACACCCCGGCGCCTTCTCTTTTGCCTCGGGGGGCCTTTCCCCTTTCGCCGCCGACTGGCTGGCTGATCGGGACGCGCCGCTGGGACATCGCCATTCATGCATGCATCCCGCTCCCGCCTGGCGTCTGCCGACTGCGGGGCACTTTCCAGCGATGCTTTTTTTTTATCATTATCTCGCAGTTGCTTAACGTACAGGAAATCAGGAACGGTTCAGGTAATCATTCATGGAAGCCGTCGCTGGTGTATTCTGCAACACGAGTATTCCGTAGCAGCGCGTGTGGTAGCAATGACAACCGTCGTGATGCCAAATATACAAATGCCTACTACTGCAATGGTCATATATACATTGCGACCGCGTACCGATCATATTTAATACTCCCTCCAATATTTTTTATTTATCGCATTTTAGTTTAAAAATAAACTAGCAGGCGATAAATATTTGAAAATTAAGGTAATAATATGGTGTAATAGTTGTACGACACACAAAGGGTCAATGACAAGCCATTGTAATAGATCTTTCGTGTAAAAATGAAAATTAAAGTGAATCCTACCCACAAAAAAATAAATTTAAAATTAAAGTAAACATATGGCCCATGTACCCTGATATTAAACTGTAGATATTTCACTTTATATTAGCAAAAGGTCGAGAAAGATATAAGTTAAAAACGAGGCATGCCCTCTGTTCTATAGCTCGCTTGGTCGCTCGTCTCCCTTCACTATTCGGGAGCGATGCGTTGTGTGTGGTTTTGTGTCACGTTGGTTTTAGGTGTTTTCTCACGGCCCATCTAGAAGATAACGACGTATTTCTTAGGCGAGGCATGAGGAGGAAAAAACATATCTACTCTCTTCGCTTGCGACATATGACACACGAAATTCGTGCTTTAAAGGAGTAGAGAGAGATATTTATGGTGTTATATTGTCGCTCTTTGTTAATTCTATTATATACTAGCAGGCTCACTTGTGCAAATGGCACCGGTAACGAGTTTGTTTGTTAGCATATTTAATTTTTATTTTAATATATATTTTTATACACAACAGCACTGTACACCATTTTCGGCGGCCCCTGTTATTTTCGGCGGCTAGGGGTTGGCCGCCGAAAATAAGCTGTTATTTTTGGCGGCCAGGCACAACCGCCGAAAATAGTGTTATTTTCGACGGCTGTGTAAAATAGTGTTATTTTCGGTGGCTTCTGACACAGCCGCCGAAAATAACAGCTTATTTTTCGGCGGCTAGCCGCCGAAAACTAAGATTTTAAAAAGGTCGGGCCCGACCTTCTTCTCTGCTTCTTTCTGTCTGCCTCACCCGCTCGCGCCGCCTTCCTCCAGCCGCCGCTCCCCGGCCGGCCCTGCGCCGCTGGTCCCGGGCCACCACCGCGCCGCGCAGCGCCCCTGCGTGGGACTCCGGCCGAGGCCACCGTCGTCCGAGCCACCACCGTCGACCCGCCGCCGTTCCTACTCCACCGCTGTCGTTCAAAGCCCCGAGCCGCCACCGTCGTGGAACCAATCCGCCGTCGTCGCCAAGCTCTTCCCCGTCGTAAGGTATTTTTTGCGTTTTTTATTCCATATTTTCGGCGGCCGTTATTGAATTACCGCCGAAATTACTATATATTTATAATTGTGTTTGTTTGATTAGTTGTATGATTATTATTATTGTTTAGTTCGATTTCATTAATGTATTAGTGGTATATGTGGTTTAGTGATTAGAGGTATATTGTATTTAGGCATTAATTTCATATTAATATGTGGTACTAATTATATTATTAGCTTTAATAGTATATTATATTAGTACGTATAATAGTTGCATAATTAGTGTATGTGGTACTTAGTTTGATTTGATTATTATTATATCATTGTTTGTTTTGTATATAAGTAATATTATTTAGTGGCAGCGAATTTATGCTGCCAAATTTTTTTTGGGTCCTACTAGGTTCATGTGGGTTTAGAACCTATCCCTGTGTATACATGTAGGACCGATACACTTGATGAAGTTGAATAATTGTTTCACGATATGGTTCGGTTTAACAGTCTCAGGCATGGCTGAAGATCGTGCATGGATGTACAATGGCTGGAGTAGAAATGGACGTCATTCTGATGAGTGGGTAGCCAAGACCAAAGATTTTGTGGACCACGTATTCGCCTTGTCCTTAACCGGCACTGTCAGATGCCCTTGTAGGCGTCACGAAAACAGTATATTTCTTAATAAGGAAAGAGTTAGCCTAGATCTTTGTCAGTTTGGATTTATGCCCGGATATGAAGTGTGGGAACATCATGGTGAGGTAGTACCCAACCGGAATGTAGAAGAGGAGGAGAACAATGATTGGGCTGGCGATGATGCGATGCATGAGATGCTAGATTCGCTACGTCCAGAATTCAACCTAAGCTCCGAGGATCCTGCCACACCAGAGGTTTCCAGATTTTTTAAACTACTAAAAGACTCTGAAGAGCCGTTGCATGAACACATAGATGTGAGTATACTCGCTTTTGTGACTCGGCTCATGGCCATTAAGTCCAAGTACTTTTCTCAAACAATTGTTACAATGAGATTTTAAAGTTATTAGGCGATGTGCTCCTAAAGCCCAATAAGTTGCCTAAAGACATGTACCAATCAAAGACAATTATCAAAGGTCTCGGTATGGATTATGAGAAGATTGATGTGTGCAAAAATAATTGTATGCTTTTCATGAAGGAGCATGCGAAAGAGAAAAAATGTCTGAAATGTGGACAATCTAGATTTGTGGAAGTTGTTAATGATGAGGGTGAGAAGGTGATGACAAATGTTGCACATAAGCAGCTCCGCTACTTGCCACTAACTCCTCGAGTGAAACGAATGTTTCTATCTAAAAAAACCGCTATGCACATGCGATGGCACAAAGAAGGTGTCCGTGATAACGATGACCTAATTGTGCACCCTTCAGATGGGGATGCATGGAAGGCTCTCGACACGTTTGATCCCGAGTTTGCAGCTGATCCGAGGAATGTTCGAACCGGCCTCGCGACCGATGGCTTCACACCTTTTGGTCAAATGGCATCATCATACTCATGTTGGCCCGTCTTTGTTATTCCATACAACCTTCCACCTTCTCTTTGTATGAAATATGAATTTATATTTCTTTGCTTAATCATTCCTGGCCCAGACTATCCTGGAAAGAACCTCAATGTCATGTTAAAACCCTTGATTGAAGAGTTGAAGGAGCTTTGGAAAGGTGTTGAAGCATACGATGTTTTTACAAAACAGATATTCAAACTTCGAGTTGCGTATTTGTGGTCGGTGCATGACTTCATGGCGTATGCTATTTTTACCGGTTGGAGTACACATGGTAGATTGACATGTCCATATTGCGGTTCAGATACAGATTGCTTCCGTCTTGCTCATGGCGGAAAGATCACTTACTTCGATTGTCATCGACGATGGTTGCCCAGGAAACACCCCTTTAGGAGCGATAAGAAAAACTTTATAAAGAACACTGTGGTCACCAAAGGTCCGCCTAAACGTCTTAACGCGGCAGAAATATATGCTCAGCTGAACAACCTTGTCCTAAATGAAAAGGGGGACAAGTACGAAGGATTCGGAGTGGACCACAACTGGACACATATATGTGGTCTCTGGGAGCTCCCTTATATGTCGTCATTGATTCTTGTGCACAACATTGATGTCATGCACCAAGAAAGTAATGTTGTTGAAGCCCTCATACACACCTGCATGCATTTTGACAAAACAAAGGACAATCTGAAAGCTCGAAGAGATCTAGCAATGCTTTGTGACCGACCAACCCAAGTGCTCAATGACAACGGTAGGCCGCCACGTGCCTTGTTCTGTCTTACCTCTAAAGACAAGATCGAGGTAATGAGATGGATGAAAAAAATTAAATTTCCCGATGGTTATGCTGCGGGCTTGAAAAGAGCTGTGAATTTGAAAACGGGAAAACTAACTGGGTTAAAGAGCCATGACTTCCATATATTAATGGAGAGGATTATCCCTGTCATGTTTCGTGGTTATATGCCCGACGCCATGTGGCAAGCAATAGCTGAGCTAAGTTATTTCTACAGGCAGATCTGTGCCAAAGAAATAAGTAAAAATATGATGGAGAAGTTGGAGAAACAAATACCAGTGTTGTTATGCAAGCTAGAAAAAATATTCCCACCTGGATTCTTCAATCCGATGGAGCATCTACTTATTCACATTCCATATGAGGCAAAGGTTGGTGGACCTGTACAATATAGGTGGATGTATCACATTGAACGTGCACTCAAAAACCTGCGAGGCATGGTTCGAAATAAGGCTAGAGTAGAAGGATGCATCGCTGAAGCTTTTTTGCTAAAGGAGGTTTCATACTTCACGAGTGTGTATTTCGCAGAGGAACATAATGTCTATGCTGCTACCATGCGATACAATGTCGATGAGGAACCTCCTGTCAGTGATCTCAACATTTTCCAATGGAGAGGCACAAGTACTAGTAAGGGCACGTTCTACCACCTTAGCATGGATGAAAGAATGTCCGCATTGCTATACATGTACTCTAATATGGAAGAGATGGAGCCATATTTCATGTAAGTCTTTATTTTACCCCTTAATTTCTTTACCAAAGGAGCCATATTTAATTACTTATTTGTCGTACAGTAAGTTCGACGAGGAAAATTGGACTTATTCCCATCAGCCTACAAGCAAACAACTAGATACTATGCGACGACATGGGAGGCAAGGAAGACCTAATTTTGTTGACTGGTTTCGCGAGCATGTAAACTCTCTATATTCCTTACTTTCATGTCATTTAGCCTTTTACGTGAGGTAGTCATTTTAACTGTATATTATTTGCAGTGCACAAAGACTCCTAACATACACGAGGACTTGAGACAGCTATCTTATGGGACGGTCACTTGCAGAACATTTGGTCGATACGATGTGAATGGCTTTCGTTTTCGTTCAGACCAATTTGAAAAGTCTCGTCCTCGTGCAGCCACACGTAACACTGGAGTTCTGACTAGGGTACTCGATGCACTCGGCAGAGAAACTAATTATTATGGCATCATTCAAAACATCCTAGAGTTTAATTTTGCAGGGAACAAACCTTTGAAATTAGTATTCTTTCTATGTGATTGGTTTGACAGCACTAATGGGATTAGACAAAGTCAATATGGTATAACCGAAGTAAAGCACAAGGAACGACTTCGAGGCCATGATAATTTTATCCTTGCACACCAGTGCGAGCAGGTCTACTATATGTCGTACCCAAATCCGAAGTTTGAAGCATGGTGGGTAGTTCATAAGGTGAACCCTAGGGAACGTTTACATACTCCTTGCACTGCTGGTTATCAATTCGAAGACGAACAGGCCGATGATGTTTATCAAGAAGAAGAATTGCCAACTACTTTTACTATCGATGAGGGTGTTGCACTGAACTCACTAGTCGGAGACCGTAACGATGTCACTACTGATGAGTGTGTTGCACCGAAACGAAAACGAAATCCAAGGAACAAAAAAGCCACATTGCGAGCTTTGGATCGAAGAAGACTCCTTGATCGTGATTCTGATGAATTTTGATGTGTAATGCAAAATTTCATATTATGTGATGTATTATTTGATTTTTTATTAGTTCACTTAATTTTATGGAGCTAATACATTTAATGTTTTTCTATTGAACAGGATGAGTGGTAGGAATAAACCAAAGCGCACTGCTAGGGGGTTTCTTAATGCGGCTAGCAGGATACTCCCTGGTGCACGTTCCCTTTTCCAAGGGAGTTCTTCTAGCCAGAGCAGACAGGAGGCGTTGCTGAGACACGCTCGGCCAGAACTACGTGATACACCTATCGCTCTACAACGGAGTACCGATGTAAATGTTTATGTAATTGATCTTATTTGTCAGTCACTTATGTAATTGATCTTATGTAAATGTTTATGTAAATTTTTACGTGTCTCTATTTCATGTGCATAGGAAGAGGAGGACGACGAGGAGGAGGTGCAACACCATGAGGAGGAGGACGAGCAGGCCCATGAGGGCATAGATGCTGAGGCGGATGACGATACCACCGAGGCTCTTGTCGTTCGACGAAGGGGCACTCGGAAGGGCCACTTTGTCCTACCTCCGTCAGCGCCTGCACAATCTGAAGCTCGAGTACTGATCATCCCGGTTGGTGATAGGTACTCACGTTTGGCCACTTTGTTCTTACTTATTTGTTTATTTTACACTATATATATGACATGACTTTCTTGTTTTTTGTCATGTAGCCAATGGGAAGACACGCCATTTGACAGTCGAGGTCACCATAGACAGGTTAATCAAGTCTTAGGTAACCTCTGTCGTCTACATAACCCAGGAATTATCACCGACCCGAAAGGTGTGGTGGTTCCTTGCACTAGCTGGTCGCACTTCGCACTAGCTCCACATGCTACATATGGAACAGCTCAAGGCGCCGTCAAGCACGACTTTTGGGTAATTTTTTCGAACTAACATTTATTAGTTGTTTCAACCTAACATTTATTAGTTGTTTTTGAACTAATTTTATTTTCAATGTTGGACAGAGACGCTATCGTGTGGAACCTGAGGCTCAAGAGCATGCAGACCGAGTATTAGAGAAAAATGCGAAAAAGGTGTGCAGGGATGCATTTTCCAATGCTCGTCTACAGGTTGTGAACGTGTACATGAAGCGCCGAGGTCATTCTATCAACAACTTTCGACAATATCCAGATGTCTACTTGACTGTAGACCAGTACATGGAGGTAAAAATCTAATTTAACAGCTCATTCAGATGTGAATGTAATTTTGAGCTAACGCTTTATATGCAGGTAACTCTTCCATGGATGGAACACCGGCCGCAGGCTTACAAGGCTTTTGAGAGCACCTAGAGGGGGGGGGGTGAATAGGTGATCCTGTAAAACTTCAAAACTTAAGCCACAAAAACTTGTTAAGTGTTAGCACAATTATGGCCAAGTGGCTAGAGAGGAGTCAAAACACAATAACCACAAGAAATCAATCACAGAGATGACACGGTGGTTATCCCATGGTTCGGCCAAGTACAAAACTTGCCTACTCCACGTTGTAGCGTCCCAACGGACGAGAGTTGCACTCAACTCCTCTCAAGTGATCCAATGATCAACTTGAATACCACGGTGTTCTTGCTTTTCTTTTCTCAATCCCGTTTGCGAGGAATCTCCACAACTTGGAGCCTCTCGCCCTTACAAAAGATGTTCACAGAGAATCACGGAGCAAGGGAGGGATTAGCAATTCACACACAACACAAAGATCACAGCGAATACGCACACACAAGACCCAGACTTGAGCTCAGAAGACTAGCACACTAGAACGGAGCTCAAATCACTAGAATGTCGAACAAGTGCGCAAGATTGATGTGTGAGTGATCAAGAGTGCTCAAGGAATGCTTGGTGTACTCCTCCATGCGCCTAGGGGTCCCTTTTATAGCCCCAAGGCAGCTAGGAGCCGTTGAGAACACATCTGGAAGGCTATCTTTGCCTTCTGTCGTCGGGCGCACCGGACAGTCCGGTGCACACCGGACACTGTCCGGTGCCCGATTTGTTTCCATAAAAAGCTCATCCGACCGTTGCTTTCTGATGCAGATCTGCGCACAGTTGGCGCACCGGACATGTCCGGTGCTCACCGGACAGTCCGGTGTACCTTTCCGACCGTTGGCTCGGCCACGTGTCGCGCGCCGATCGCGCGGCCGACCGTTGGCCCGGCCGACCGTTGGCTCACCGGACAGTCCGGTGCACACCGGACAGTCCGGTGAATTTTAGCCGAAGTCGCCGGAGAAAAACCCGAGAGCGGCTGGTTTGCTCCGCGCTGGTCTGGCGCACCGGACACTGTCCGGTGCACACCGGACAGTCCGGTGCCCCAGCCCGAAACAGCCTTTGGCTGTACACAGCCACTCTCCACTTCTTTTCTTTTCTTCTTCTTCTTGTTTCTAACACTTAGACAAGATATTAGTACACAAAACCAATGTACTAAGGCTTAGAAACATACCTTTACTTGTGATTTGCACTTTGTTCAACCATGGGCACATTTTCACATTTAAGCACTTGTGTTTGCACTCAATCACCAAAATACTTAGAAATGGCCCAAAGGCACATTTCCCTTTCAATCTCCCCCTTTTTGGTGATTTATGCCAACACAACATAAAGCAACTAGAACAAGTGCAAAATCACTTCAAATAAAAACTCAAAATGGTTTTGATTCAATTTTGGCATATATGGATCATCCTTTGCCACCACTTGGTTTGTTTTTGCAAATCAAACTCAAATCTCTATTTCTATGTCAAACACACATGTTGAGGCATAAAGAGAGTCATACCAAAAGAGATTGATCAAAGATTTCAAAAACTCCCCCTATTTCCCATAATCAACACTTCTCCCCACAAGAAGCCAACTCTTGACAAAAGAGACAATAAGAGAGTTTTGACAAAACAAAAAACTATATTTGACTATTTTCAAAATTTCTCAAGTGGTAGCTGATCCATTTATCGCTTTGGCCTTTATTTTCTCCCCCTTTGGCATCAAACACCAAAACGGGAACAATCTTGGCCCTTTAACCCCATTGCCTCACTAAACTCTCCAATTAAGAGCAAATGGCAATAAGAGTTCATTAGATGGATTTGGAATAAGTTACCCTCTCATCGGAGTGCAGTGGAAGTCTTTCATGGTCCAAGTCCACCTTTCCCTTTCAATTCGCCTTCGAGACTAAATCAAGCAAACTCAACCACATAGTTAGTCTCAAAGGGTCAAGTTGTAACACATTTCCCTCTAAACATGTGCATCACCTTGCAACGGACTTGTGAGGTCCAGGGAGTGTTTGTACAACTTGAGCACCACAATAAGCAACAAAATGCAGACTGAACATGATCAAAAGCATAAACACATGTATGCTACAATTCAATCCAAGTTCCGCGAATCTAAGACATTTAGCTCACTACGCAGCCTGCAAAAGGTCTTCTCATCTAGAGGCTTAGTGAAGATATCGGCTAGCTGGTTCTCGGTGCTAACATGAAACACTTCGATATCTCCCTTTTGCTGGTGGTCTCTCAAAAAGTGATGCCGGATGTCTATGTGCTTTGTGCGGCTGTGCTCAACAGGATTTTCCGCCATGCGGATAGCACTCTCATTGTCACATAGGAGTGGGACTTTGCTCAGATTGTAGCCAAAGTCCCGGAGGGTTTGCCTCATCCAAAGTAGTTGCGCGCAACACTGTCCTGCGGCAACATACTCGGCCTCAGCGGTGGATAGGGCAACGGATGTTTGTTTCTTAGAGTTCCATGACACCAGGGACCTTCCTAAGAATTGGCACGTCCCTGATGTACTCTTCCTATCAACCTTACATCCAGCATAGTCGGAATCTGAGTATCCAACCAAGTCAAAGGTAGACCCTTTTGGATACCAGAGTCCGAAGCAAGGCGTAGCAACTAAATATCTAAGAATTCGCTTCACCGCCACTAAGTGACATTCCTTAGGATCGGATTGAAATCTAGCACACATGCATACGCTAAGCATAATGTCCGGTCTACTAGCACATAAATAAAGTAAAGACCCTATCATTGACCGGTATGCTTTTTGATCAACGGACTTACCTCCTTTGTTGAGGTCTGTGTGTCCGTCGGTTCCCATCGGCGTCTTTGCGGGCTTGGCGTCCTTCATCCCAAACCTCTTTAGCAAGTCTTGCGTGTACTTCGTTTGGGAGATGAAAGTGCCGTCCTTGAGTTGCTTCACTTGGAACCCAAGGAAGTAGTTCAACTCGCCCATCATCGACATCTCGAATTTCTGCGTCATCACCCTGCTAAACTCTTCACAAGACTTTTGGTTAGTAGAACCAAATATTATGTCATCGACATAAATTTGGCACACAAACAAATCACCGTCACATGTCTTTGTAAAAAGAGTTGGATCGGCTTTCCCAACCTTGAAAGCATTAGCAACTAAGAAATCTCTAAGGCATTCATACCATGCTCTTGGGGCTTGCTTAAGTCCATAGAGCGCCTTAGAGAGCTTACACACGTGGTCGGGGTACCGTTCATCCTCGAAGCCAGGGGGTTGCTCCACGTACACCTCCTCCTTGATTGGCCCGTTGAGGAAAGCGCTCTTCACATCCATTTGGTACAACCTGAAAGAATGATGAGCGGCATATGCTAGCAAGATACGAATTGATTCTAGCCTAGCCACAGGAGCAAAAGTCTCCTCGAAATCCAAACCTGCGACTTGGGCATAACCTTTTGCCACAAGTCGAGCCTTGTTTCTCGTCACTACCCCGTGCTCGTCCTGTTTGTTGCGGAACACCCACTTGGTTCCCACAACATTTTGCTTCGGACGAGGCACTAGTGTCCAAACTTCATTCCTTTTGAAGTTGTTGAGCTCCTCCTGCATGGCCAACACCCAGTCCGGATCTAGCAAGGCCTCCTCTACCCTGAAAGGCTCAGTAGAAGAGACAAAGGAGTAATGCTCACAAAAATTAACTAATCGAGATCGAGTAGTTACTCCCTTGCTAATGTCACCCAGAATTTGGTCGACGGGATGATCCCTTTGAATCATCGCTCGAACTTGGGTTGGAGGTGCCGGTTGTGCTTCTTCCTCCATTACTTGATCATCTTGTGCTCCCCCTAGATCACACGCCTCTTTTTGATGAACCTGTTCATCGTCTTGAGTTGGGGGAAGCACCGTTGTTGAGGAAGAAGGTTGATCACGTTCATCTTGTTCCTGTGGCCGTACTTCTCCAATCGCCATGGTTCGTATAGCGGCCGTCGGAACATCTTCTTCATCTACATCATCACAATCAACAACTTGCTCTCTTGGAGAGCCATTAGTTTCATCAAATACAACGTCGCTAGAGACTTCAACCAAACCCGATGATTTGTTGAAGACTCTATACGCCTTTGTATTTGAGTCATAACCTAACAAAAACCCTTCTACAGCTTTGGGAGCAAACTTAGAATTTCTACCTCTCTTCACTAGAATGTAGCACTTGCTCCCAAATACACGAAAGTATGATACATTGGGTTTGTTACCGGTTAGTAGCTCATACGACGTCTTCTTGAGGAGGCGATGAAGGTAGACCCTGTTGATGGCGTGGCAAGCCGTGTTCACGGCTTCCGTCCAAAAGCACTCGGGGGTCTTGAACTCTCCTAGCATCGTCCTTGCCATGTCGATGAGCGTCCTGTTCTTCCTCTCTACCACACCATTTTGCTGTGGTGTGTAGGGAGCGGAGAACTCGTGCTTGATCCCTTCCTCTTCAAGGAACTCCTCCACTTGAAGGTTCTTGAACTCAGACCCGTTGTCGCTCCTTATCTTCTTCACCTTGAGCTCAAACTCATTTTGAGCTCTCCTGAGGAAGCGCTTGAGGGTCCCTTGGGTTTCAGACTTATCCTGCAAAAAGAACACCCAAGTGAAGCGGGAAAAGTCATCAACAATAACTAGACCATACTTACTCCCTCCTATGCTCAGATAGGCGACGGGTCCGAAGAGATCCATATGCAGCAACTCCAGGGGTCTTGAAGAGGTCATCACATTCTTGCTGTGATGCGCTCCTCCCACTTGTTTACCTGCTTGACAAGCTGCACAAGGTCTATCTTTTTCGAAATGCACGTTAGTCAGACCTATCACGTGTTCTCCCTTTAGAAGCTTGTGAAGGTTCTTCATCCCCACATGTGCTAAGCGGCGATGCCACAGCCAGCCCATGCTAGTCTTAGCTATTAAGCATGCATCTAGACCGGCCTCTTCTTTTGCAAAATCAACTAAATAAAGTTTGCCATCTAATACACCCTTAAAAGCTAGTGAACCATCACTTCTTCTAAAGACAGACACATCTACATTTGTAAATAGACAGTTATATCCCATATTGCATAATTGACTCACAGATAGCAGATTATATCCAAGAGACTCAACTAAAAACACATTAGATATGGAGTGCTCATTAGAAATTGCAATTTTACCTAAACCTTTTACCTTGCCTTGATTCCCATCACCGAATATAATTGAATCTTGGGAATCTTTATTCTTGACGTAGGAGGTGAACATCTTCTTCTCCCCCGTCATATGGTTTGTGCATCCACTGTCGATAATCCAGCTTGAACCCCCGGATGCATAAACCTGCAAGGCAAATTTAGGCTTGGGACTTAGGTACCCAACTCTTGTTGGGTCCTACAAGGTTAGTCACAATTTCCTTAGGGACCCAAATGCAAGTTTTATCACCTTTGCATTTTGCCCCTAACTTCCTAGCAATTATTTTTCTATCCTTTCTACAAATTGCAAAGGAAGCATTCAAAGCACAATAAATTGTAGAGGATTCATTCACTACTTTTCTATGAGCATTTTCAACATTTCTTTTAGGAACAACATTTCTCCTAGTAACATTTCTATCATACACATAAGAAGAACTAGGAGCAACCATGGCATGAGAATCATAAACATATGAATCAAAAGCATCATAACTTCTATTTACATTTCTAGTTTGTCTTCTATCATGATACAAAAAGGCATGGTTCCTTTTATCACTAGTAGCCATAGGGGCCTTCCCTTTCTCCTTGGCGGGAATGGGAGCCTTATGGCTTGTTAAGTTCTTGGCTTCCCTCTTGAAGCCAAGTCCATCCTTAATTGAGGGGTGTCTACCAACCGTGTAGGCATCCCTAGCAAATTTTAGTTTTTCAAAATCACTTTTGCTAGTCTTAAGTTGAGCATTAAGACTAGCCACTTCATCATTTAGTTTTGAAATTGAAACTAAGTGTTCACTACAAGCATTAATATCAAAATCCTTACACCTAGTGCAAATTGCAATATTTTCACTACAAGAGTTACTTGCTACTTCTAGTTTAGCATTTAAAGCATTAATTTCACCTTTTAAAGAAGAAATGGTTTCATTACAAGTAGAAAGTTCAGAAGAAAGTATTCCATTTCTTTTAACTTCTAGAGCAAGTGAATTTTGTGCACTAACAAATTTATCATGTTCTTCATATAAAAGGTCTTCTTGTTTCTCTAAGATTCTATCCTTTTCATTTAAGGCATCAATCAACTCATTAATCTTAGCTATCTTAGTTCTATCCAATCCCTTGAATAAACTAGAGTAATCAATTTCATCCTCACTAGATTCATCATCACTAGAAGAATCATAAGCATTAGCATTACGAGTGATTACCTTCTTTTCCCTTGCCATGAGGCAAGTGTGATGCTCGTTGGGGAAGAGAGCCGATTTGTTGAAGGCAGTGGCAGCAAGCCCTTCGTCGTCGGAGTCGGACGAAGAGCAATCCGAATCCCACTCCTTTCCAAGGTGTGCTTCACCTTTGGCCTTCTTGTAGACCTTCTTGTTCTCTCTCTTCCCATTTTTCCCTTGCTCCTGGTCACTATCATTTTCGGGACAGTTAGCAATAAAATGACCAAGCTTACCGCATTTGAAGCATGATCGCTTTCCCTTGGTCTTGGCCTTGCTTGGCTGTCCCTTTCGACTTTTTAGCGCCGTCTTGAATCTTTTAATGATGAGGGCCATCTCTTCATCATTAAGACCGGCAGCCTCAATTAGTGCCACCTTGCTGGGTAGCGACTCCTTGCTCCTTGTTGCCTTTAGAGCAATGGGTTGAGGCTCGTGGAGTGGACCGTTCAACGCGTTGTCGACGTATCTTGCCTCCTTGATCATCATCCGCCCGCTCACGAATTTTCCAAGTACCTCTTCGGGCGTCATCTTCGTGTACCTGGGATTCTCACGAATATTGTTCACAAGATGAGGATCAAGAACGGTAAATGACCTGAGCAGTAGGCGGACGACGTCGTGATCCGTCCAACGCGTGCTTCCGTAGCTCCTTATTTTGTTGATAAGGGTCTTGAGCCGGTTGTATGTTTGAGTTGGCTCCTCGCCCCTTATCATCGCGAACCGTCCAAGCTCGCCCTCCACCAACTCCATTTTGGTGAGCAAGGTAGCGTCATTTCCCTCATGAGAGATCTTGAGGGTATCCCAGATTTGCTTGGCGTTATCCAAGCCACTCACCTTGTTATATTCATCCCTGCACAATGAAGCTAGAAGAACAGTAGTAGCTTGTGCATTCTTATGGATTTGCTCATTAATGAATATAGGACTATCCGAACTATTAAAGTGCATTCCACTATCTACAATCTCCCATATACTAGGATGGAGAGAGAATAGGTGACTACGCATTTTGTGGCTCCAAAATCCGTAGTCCTCCCCATCAAAGTGTGGGGGCTTACCGAGTGGAATGGAAAGCAAATGTGAATTTGAACTTTGCGGAATACGAGAGTAGTCAAAGGAAAAGTTAGAATTAACCGGTTTCCTTTGTTCGTAGTCGTTGTGGTCGTCGTCCTTTTGGGAAGAAGTAGACTCATCACTGTCGTCGTAGTAGACGATTTCCTTGATGCGCCTTGTCTTCTTCTTCTTTCCTTCCTTCCGTTTATGACCCGAGCCAGAGTCGTTAGGCTTGTCATCTTTGGGCTCGTTGACGAAGGACTCCTTCTCCTTATCGTTGATCACGATTCCCTTCCCCTTAGGATCCATCTCTTCGGGCGGTCAGTCCCTTTCTTGAAGAGAACGGCTCCGATACCAATTGAGAGCACCTAGAGGGGGGGGGGGTGAATAGGTGATCCTGTAAAACTTTAAAACTTAAGCCACAAAAACTTGTTAAGTGTTAGCACAATTATGGCCAAGTGGCTAGAGAGGAGTCAAAACACAATAACCACAAGAAATCAATCACACAGATGACACGGTGGTTATCCCGTGGTTCGGCCAAGTACAAAACTTGCCTACTCCACGTTGTGGCGTCCCAACGGACGAGAGTTGCACTCAACTCCTCTCAAGTGATCCAATGATCAACTTGAATACCACGGTGTTCTTGCTTTTCTTTTCTCAATCCCGTTTGCGAGGAATCTCCACAACTTGGAGCCTCTCGCCCTTACAAAAGATGTTCACAGAGAATCACGGAGCAAGGGAGGGATTAGCAATTCACACACAACACAAAGATCACAGCGAATACGCACACACAAGACCCAGACTTGAGCTCAGAAGACTAGCACACTAGAACGGAGCTCAAATCACTAGAATGTCGAACAAGTGCGCAAGATTGATGTGTGAGTGATCAAGAGTGCTCAAGGAATGCTTGGTGTACTCCTCCATGCGCCTAGGGGTCCCTTTTATAGCCCCAAGGCAGCTAGGAGCCGTTGAGAACACATCTGGAAGGCTATCTTTGCCTTCTGTCGTCGGGCGCACCGGACAGTCCGGTGCACACCGGACACTGTCCGGTGCCCGATTTGTTTCCATAAAAAGCTCATCCGACCGTTGCTTTCTGATGCAGATCTGCGCACAGTTGGCGCACCGGACATGTCCGGTGCTCACCGGACAGTCCGGTGTACCTTTCCGACCGTTGGCTCGGCCACGTGTCGCGCGCCGATCGCGCGGCCGACCGTTGGCCCGGCCGACCGTTGGCTCACCGGACAGTCCGGTGCACACCGGACAGTCCGGTGAATTTTAGCCGAAGTCGCCGGAGAAAAACCCGAGAGCGGCTGGTTTGCTCCGCGCTGGTCTGGCGCACCGGGCACTGTCCGGTGCACACCGGACAGTCCGGTGCCCCAGCCCGAAACAGCCTTTGGCTGTACACAGCCACTCTCCACTTCTTTTCTTTTCTTCTTCTTCTTGTTTCTAACACTTAGACAAGATATTAGTACACAAAACCAATGTACTAAGGCTTAGAAACATACCTTTACTTGTGATTTGCACTTTGTTCAACCATGGGCACATTTTCACATTTAAGCACTTGTGTTTGCACTCAATCACCAAAATACTTAGAAATGGCCCAAAGGCACATTTCCCTTTCAGCTTTGTGTGAGATATGGGCTTCGCCCGAGTGGATTGAGAAGTCAAACAGAAATCGACATAGGCAACGCCATCAGCAGGACGAGGACGATGATGAGGTCGTAGTCAACCATACCTATGGGGCTGATGGACAAATTCGGTTGGCTAAGCGAATGGTGAGTATGTAGTATTCTGTTTTACTCAGAAATGAAACGGGATTGAACTCATATATTTGCAGGAGGCTCAAACTGGAGTTGTCCTGAGCCCAATCGATGTTTATAGGAGAGGGCATCGAGCGAAAAATAGTGAAATCTCCGATGAGCTATGTAGTCAAGCGGCCGTTGAGCGTATGGTTAGTTGTTGTTATGATTAATGTTTTCTTGCCATATAGCTATAAATTACATGTGTGCTGAACCTTCATATTGTATTGCAGGAGACATACGAGCAGGAGATGGTTAAGAAGTATGGAGAAGACTACGATTGGCGAGGAGCGCCTACCATCGACGCTGAGGTTGTGCATTCACTTGGAGGCAAGTCGCATGGACGGTATGAAGTTGTGAATTGTTTTCAATAATATTAGAATTACGACCGAATAGCTAATTTTCTTGTTCTTCAAGATATTCTATGTTTACCGGTGTTATCGATTCGACGGAGTTGCGTTCTCGTGGCGGCTCTTCGTCGCAGGCGGGCTGTGGTAGTAGCAGCCGTAGTCGCCGCTCTGTATCTAGCATGGAGGAAGCTATGAGGGAGCAGCAAGAAAAGTTTCGTGAAGAGATGCGGCAACAACAAATGGCATTTCTCCAACAGCAATCAGAGTACATGGCTGCTTACAACGCACAGGCGCAACAAGCAATGAACGTGAGTGTCTTATTTATTCTCAACACGCTCGATATTGGTTCTATAACTAATATATTATATTTGCAACAGTCTTGGTTTCCACAGCAGGCACAACAGCAACCATTTGTTTTCCCTCAATTTCAGCCGCCGATGCCTCAGTGGGGATTACATGCTCCGCCACCTCCACCTCCACCTCAGGTTATTCAATTTAGTTAAGACTTGTCGTTTGTATCAACCTAATTTCAAATCTTTACTAAACTTGATTTTGTAGGGATCCGGGGTCATGGGCCACAACACGTCACCACCGGTCATACCAGCACCAGGAGGAGCTTATGCAGGGGAGGGAGCTTATGCAGGAGAGGTTAGTTTGAGAAACAATTTGTTTGAATAGTCGTTATACATGTAACCAATGCCGTTATTAATGTCATCTTTTTTAGGATCCAAACCTGTTACACGACTTCGTCGACCAGTTATTGGCTTCTGGAGGTAGTGGACACAACTCCAACGACCCCAATGTGTGATTAAGTTAGCTTTGTGCCGCACTGTGTTGTAATGAACTATTTGTGGATTTTATGTTTGTATGGACTATTTGTGGACTTTATATTTGTATGGACTCAAGTTTTATGTTGTGAACTCAAGTATGAATTTTCTGTTATTGTATGGAATTTCTGTTATTGTATGAATTTTGTATGAAATTCTGTTATTTTTCGCTTTTTTCAATTTTTTTCTCTGAAATTAGTAATTTTCGGCGGCCCCCCTGGCCGCCGAAAATAGGGATTTTATTTTCGGCATTTTTAATTTCTGGCGGCTGACTGTCTGGCCGCCGAAAATAACAGATTATTTTCGGCGGCCAGGGAGCCAGCCGCCGGAAATAAGCTGTTTTCGGCGGCCTGGTCCTGGCCGCCGAAAATAAAGCCTTATTTTTGGCCGGATTTTTTTGGCGGCCAGCCACCGCCGAAAATAAGCCATTTGCCGCCGAAAATAACTTATTTTCGGCGGCAAAAGGCTTATTTTCGGCGGCGTCTGGCCGCCGAAAATGACTGTAGCTCTTGTAGTGATAGATAGTTTTATCTATCTCTACTATATCAAAGCACCCACAGTTTTCACTATAGGTGTACATTTGGGTCGGGCCTGATGGGCCGGCCCAGGCACTGCACGACCCAAAATATTTTAGTGCCGGGCCGGCATGGTCCGATATATCGGGCCGGATTTGGGCCGAGGTCCCGGCCCATAGGCGTGCACGAGCACGACCCATTTAAGACAGGCACGAAATGGCCCATATAGAGGCACGAAAAGGCCCATATATTTATTAAAACCACACTTCATTCCACACTTTCATGTACTTGATAAAGAACACAAAGCTAGAGATAATGTTAGTTAGATGTTTTTTGCGGCTTTGAATTAGAGTATGTGATGTAATTTTATTTTTGTTATGAACAATAAATAATGAACTGAACTTATGAACTTTATATAGAGCTGATTATACTCTATTTCTTTCTAACAAAATGATTTGTAAACGAGGTAGTCATTGCATAGCACTGGTAACTTAATAAAAATTTTGGGCCCTGATGTGAATTTCGGACCAAAAATTGAATTTTGGGCCAAAAAAATGAATTTCGGGCCCTAATGTGAATTTCGGGATTTTATAATTTCGGGTCGCCCAAAATGAGCCTGGCACGTTTAAGCAATTACGAGCCGGGCCGTGGGCCGAGGGCTAGGCCCGTGGGCCGGCCCGACACGACCCAAAATTCAAACGGGCCGGGCCGGCCCGAAATTCAAACAATACGGGCCTTTTCGGGTTTGGGCCGGGCTGGGCCGGGCGGCCCAAATGTACACCTATAGTTTTCACTGTGGTCATACACCCCGCCCATTTAAATAGTAAAAGTACTAAAATTCTGCGGACGTCGTGCTCCCACACATTTAAATAAATGCTCAAATTATGCAAAAATAGAGAATCAATCATGATTGTTGGCTCCAAACCCACATTCTCATCCACCTAGCTAACAAAAAATACATATTTTCATATTTTATATTCTATACTTAAACATAGTTGGGTCCTCGTATCGATCCGAATGAATCAGTCTTTCTACAAAGATCTGAAAGGGAAATAGGCTTACACGGTTACACCTTTTCCTGTATAAATTTTGGTGGTTGAATTGCCCAACACAAATTAATTGGACTAACTAGTTTGCTCTAGATTATGAGTTCTACAGGTGCCAAAGGTTCAACACAAACCAATAAAAGTCCAAGAAAGGGTTCAAATAAAAAGAGCAAAAGTCAACCCAAAGGCAGCCATGGTCTAGCGCACCGGACTGTCTGGTGTGCCACCGGACAGTGTCCGGTGCACCAGGGAGTTCCACTCCGAACTTGCCACCGTCGGGAATTCGGGGAGGCCGCTCCGCTATAATTCACCAGACTGTCTGGTGTAGCACCGGACTGTCCGGTGTTGCAAGCGGAGCAACGGTCGTCCACGCCAACGGTCGTCTGCAACGCTACAGTGAAACGCTACAGTGCGCGACTGCGTGCGCAGAAGTCAGAGCAGGCGCAGATGGAGCACCGGACATTGAACAGGACCTGTCCGGTGCACCACCGGACTGTCCGGTGGCCCACTTATCAGAAGCTCCAACGATCGAACCCTAACAGCCTGGTGACGTGGCTGGCGCACCAGACAGTGTCCGGTGGCGCACCGGACTGTCCGGTGCGCCATACGACAGAAGCCCTCACCAACGGTCCTTTTGGTGGTTGGGGCTATAAATACCCCCCAACCACCACACTTCAATGCATCCAAGTTTTCAGCTATTAAACCTCATACAAGAGCTCTAGACTTCATTCCAAGACACAAACAAAGAGATCAAATCCTCTCCCAAGTCCAAAGATCATTCCAATCAAATAGTGACTAGTGAGAGAGACAATTGTGTTTATTTGAGTTCTTGCACTTGGATTGCTTTTATTCTTTCTTGTTTCCAACTCAATTGTAATCAAGGCAAGAGACACCAATTGTGTGGTGGTCCTTGTGGGGACTTAGTGTCCCGATTGATTGAGAAGAGAAGCTCACTCGGTCTAGGTGACCATGTGAGAGAGGGAAATGGTTGAAAGAGGCCCGGTCTTTGTGACCACCTCAACGGGCAGTAGATTTGCAAGAACCGAAACTCGGTAAAACAAATCACTGTGTCATCCGCCTTATTTGCTTGTGATTTGTTTTCGCCCTCTCTTTCGAACTCAATTATATTTCTAACGCTAACCCCGGCTTGTAGTTGTGCTTAAACTTTATAAATTTCAGATTTGCCTATTCACCCCCCTCTAGGCGACTTTCAATTGGTATCAGAGCCTAGTACTTCACTAGAGCCTAACCGCTCGAAGTGATGTCAGGAGCATCCGCTATGAGGGAGATCGGGACCGGCAACAAGTCCGCAAGCTCGGGGAGAACACACTCAAGGGAGTCCGCCCACAAGCACAAGGAGGAATCCTCTTCCTCCATCAAGTCCCAACGGAAGGGTGACAAGAAGAAGAAGATGAAGAAAGTGGTCTACTACGAGACCGACTCTTCGTCACCCTCCACCTCCGGCTCGGAATCGACATCTGCCACTTCTAAACGCCATGAGCGCAAGAAGTATAGTAAGATGCCCCTTCGCTATCCTCGTATTTCAAAATGCACTCCATTACTTTCCGTCCCATTAGGCAAACCACTTATGTTTGAAGGTGAAGATTATTCTATGTGGAGTGATAAAATGAGGCATCACCTAACCTCACTCCACAAAAGCATATGTGATATTGTTGAGTATGGAGCGCAGGTACCACAGAAAGGAGACAAGGATTATGATTCAGAGGAGGTCAAACAAATCCAACACTTCAACTCCCAAGCCACTACTATACTCCTCGCCTCTCTAAGTCGAGAGGAGTATAATAAGGTGCAAGGGTTGAAGAGTGCAAAGGAGATTTGGGACGTGCTCAAGACCGCGCACGAAGGAGACAAGGTGACCAAGATCACCAAGCGGGAGACGATCGAGGGGGAGCTCGGTCGCTTCATGCTCCACCAAGGGGAGGAGCCACAAGCCATGTACAACCGGCTCAAGACTTTGGTGAACCAAGTGCGCAACCTCGGGAGCACCAAATGGGATGACCATGAAATGGTCAACGTTATTCTTAGATCACTTGTTTTTCTTAACCCTACTCAAGTTCAATTAATTCGTGGTGATCCAAGATATAAACTAATGTCTCCCGAGGAAGTGATAGGAAAATTTGTGAGCTTTGAATTGATAATCAAAGGCTCCAAGAAAATCATCGAGCAAGGCGCCACCTCAACACCCAAGGTGCAACCCGTCGCATTCAAGGCGACGGAAGAAGAAAAGGACTCTACACCAAGTAGGATCCCCATCGACGCCTCCAAGCTCGACAACGAGGAAATGGCACTCATCATCAGGAGCTTTCGCCAAATCCTCAAGCAAAGGAAGGGGAGAGATTACAAGCCCCGTTCCAAGAAGGTTTGCTACAAGTGTGGTAAGCCCGGTCACTTTATAGCTAAATGTTCATTATCTAGTGATAGTGACAGGGGCGACGACAAGAAGGGGAGAAGGAAGGAGAAGAAGAAGTACTACAAGAAGAAGGGCAACGATGCCCATGTTTGCCGGGAGTGGGACTCCAACGAGAGCTCCACCGATTCCTCCTCCGACAAGGACGCCGCAAACATTGTCGTCAACAAGGGTCTTCTCTTCCCCAACGTCGGCCACAAGTGCCTCATGGCAAAGGACGACAAGAAGAAGAAGGTAAAATCAAGATCCTCCACTAAGTATGCAACTTCTAGTGATGAGGATAACTCTAGTGATGATGAGGATAACTTGCATACTCTTTTTGCCAATCTTAACATGCAACAAAAAGAAAAATTAAATGAATTGATTAGTGCTATTCATGAGAAGGATGAACTCTTGGATAGCCAAGAGGACTTCCTAATTAAAGAAAATAAAAAATATGTTAAGGTTAAAAATGCTTATGCTCTAGAGGTAGAAAAATGTGAAAAATTAACTAGTGAGCTAAATTCTTGTCATGATACTATTGCCAACCTTAGGAATGAAAATGAGAAATTAATTGCTAAGGTTGAGAGTTCAAATGTTTGTGATGATTCAATTGTTAGTCTTAAGAATGATAATGCTAAATTAATTGCTAAGATTGTAAAATTGAATGCATCCCTCTCTAGCCTTAATATTGAGAATGAAAAATTAATTGCTAAGGCTAAAGATTTAAACATTTGCAATGTTTCTATTTCCAATCTTAGAAATGAAAATGCTATTTTACATGCTAAGATTGTTGAATTAAATGCTTGCAAACCCTCTACATCTACGGTTGAGCATGTTACTATTTGTACTAGTTGTAGAGATATTAATATTGATGCTATTCATGATCACCTAACTTTAATTAAACAACAAAATGATCACATAGCTCATCTTAGTGCTAAGATTAACGAGCATGACTTAGAAAATGAAAATTTTAAATTTGCTAGAAGCATGCTCTATAGTGGGAGACGCCCTGACATTAAGGATGGCATTGGCTTCCAACAGGGAAACAATGTCAAGCTTATTGCCCCTAAGAAATTGTCTAATTTTGTTAAGGGTAAGGCTCCCATGGTTCAGGATAACGAGGGTTACATTTTATACCCTGCCGGTTCTCCTGAACACAAAATTAGGAGAATTCATTCTAGGAAGTCTCACTCTAGCTCTCATCATGCTTTTATGTATAAGAGTGAGACATCTAGTTCTAGGCAATCCACTCATGCTAAATTGCCTAAGAAGAAAACTCATATTGCATCAAATGAACCTAATATTTCATTTAAGACTTTTGATGCTTCATATGTGCTCACTAACAAATCAGGCAAAGTAGTTGCCAAATATGTTGGGGCCAAACACAAGGGATCAAAGACTTGTGTTTGGGTACCCAAGGTGCTTGTTTCTAATGTCAAAGGACCCAAGACCGTTTGGGTACCTAAGAACAAGGCCTAAATTTGTTTTGTAGGTTTATGCATCCGGGGGCTCAAGTTGGATAATTGATAACGGGTGCACAAACCACATGACTGGGGAGAAAAGAATGTTCTCCTCCTACGAGAAAAACCATGATCCCCAAAGAACTATCACATTCAGGGATGGAAATCAAGGTTTGGTCAAAGGACTTGGTAAAATTGCTATATCTCCTGACCATTCTATTTCCAATGTTTTTCTTGTAGATTCTTTAGACTATAACTTGCTTTTAGTTTCTCAATTATGTAAAATGGGCTACAATTGTCTTTTTACGGATATAGGTGTTACTGTCTTTAGAAGAAGTGATGATTCAATAGCATTTAAGGGAGTGTTAGAGGGTCAGCTATACTTAGTTGATTTTAATAGAGTTGAACTCGACACTTGCTTAATTGCTAAGACTAACATGGATTGGCTCTAGCATCGCCGACTAGCCCACGTTGGGATGAAGAATCTCCACAAACTTCTAAAGGGAGAGCACATTTTGGGACTAACAAATGTTCATTTTGAGAAAGACAGGGTTTGTAGCGCATGTCAAGCAGGGAAGCAAGTTGGTGTTCATCATCCACACAAGAACATCATGACGACTGATAGGCCACTTGAGCTACTCCACATGGACCTATTCGGCCCGATTGCTTACATAAGAATCGGCGGGAGTAAGTATTGTCTTGTTATTGTGGATGATTATTCTCGCTTCACTTGGGTGTTCTTTTTGCAGGAAAAATCTCAAACCCAAGAGACCTTAAAGGGAATCTTGAGACGGGCTCAAAATGAGTTCGGCTTAAGGATCAAGAAAATTAGAAGCGACAACGGGACGGAGTTCAAGAACTCACAAATAGAAGGCTTCCTTGAGGATGAGAGCATCAAGCATGAGTTCTATTCTCCCTACACACCTCAACAAAATGGTGTAGTGGAGAGGAAGAATAGAACTCTACTTGACATGGCGAGGATTTTGGGCGGAAGCAATCAACACCGCTTGCTACGCCATCAACCGTCTCTACCTTCACCGAATCCTCAAGAAGACATCATATGAACTCCTCACCGGTAAAAAGCCCAATGTTTAATATTTTAGAGTCTTTGGTAGCAAATGCTTTATTCTTGTTAAAAGAGGTAGAAAATCTAAATTTGCTCCTAAGGCTATAGAAGGCTTTTTACTAGGATATGACTCAAACACAAGGGCATATAGAGTCTTTAACAAGTCCACTGGACTAGTTGAAGTCTCTTGTGCCATTGTGTTTGATGAGACTAACGACTCTCAAATAGAGCAAGTTGATCTTGATGAGCTAGATGATGAAGAGGCTCCGTGCGTCATGCTAAGGAACATGTCCATTGGAGATGTGTGTCCTAAAGAATTCGAAGAGCCTCCACATGCACAAGATCAACCATCTTCCTCCATGCAAGCATCTCCACCAACCCAAGATGAGGATTAAGCTCAAGATAATGAAGATGAAGATCAAGAGGAGCCACCTCAAGAGGAGGACAATGATCAAGGGGGAGATGCTAATGGTCAAGACACGGAAGATGATGAGGGTCCAAGACCGCCACACCCAAGAGTCCACCAAACAATCCAACGAGATCACCCCGTGAATACCATCCTTGGCGATATTCATAAGGGGGTAACCACTCGATCTCGTGTTGCTCATTTTTGTGAACATTACTCTTTTGTTTCCTCTATTGAGCCACACAGGGTAGAGGAAGCACTTCAAGATTCGGATTGGGTGCTGGCGATGCAAGAGGAGCTCAACAACTTCACGAGGAATGAGGTATGGAATTTAGTTCCACGTCCTAACCAAAATGTTGTAGGAACCAAGTGGGCCTTCCGCAACAAGCAAGATGAGCATGGTGTGGTGATAAGGAACAAAGCCCGACTTGTGGCCAAGGGATATTCACAAGTCGAAGGTTTGGATTTCGGTGAAACCTATGCACCCGTAGCTAGGCTTGAGTCAATTCGCATTTTACTTGCCTATGCTACTTACCATGGCTTCAAGCTTTATCAAATGGACGTGAAGAGTGCCTTCCTCAATGGACCAATCAAGGAGGAGGTCTATGTTGAGCAACCCCCCGGCTTTGAATATAGTGAGTAACCTAACCATGTCTATAAACTCTCTAAGGCGCTTTATGGGCTCAAGCAAGCCCCAAGAGCATGGTATGAATGCCTAAGAGATTTTCTTATCACTAATGGCTTCAAAGTTAGAAAAGTCGATCCCACTCTCTTTACTAAAACAATTGCCAATGATTTGTTTGTATGCCAAATTTATGTTGATGATATTATATTTGGGTCTACTAACAAATCTACATGTGAAGAGTTTAGTAGGATCATGGTACAAAAATTCGAGATGTCAATGATGGGGGAATTGAAGTATTTCTTAGGATTCCAAGTCAAGCAACTCCAAAAAGGCACCTTCATTAGCCAAACGAAGTACATTCAAGATATTCTTACCAAGTTTGGGATGAAGGATGCCAAGCCCATCAAGGCACCCATGGGAACCAATGGGCATCTCGACCTCGACACGGGAGGTAAATCCGTAGATCAAAAGGTATACCGGTCGATGATAGGTTCTTTACTCTATTTATGTGCTTCACGACCGGATATTATGCTTTCCGTATGCATGTGTGCAAGATTCCAAGCCGATCCTAAGGAAGTTCACCTTAGGGTCGTGAAACGAATCTTGAGATATTTAGTTTATACTCCTAAGTTTGGACTTTGGTACCCTAGGGGATCCACTTTTGATTTAATTGGTTATTCAGATGTTGATTGGGCAGGGTGTAAGATTGATAGAAAGAACACATCAGGGACTTGCCAGTTCTTAGGAAGATCTCTGGTGTCTTGGGCTTCTAAGAAACAAAATTCTGTAGCTCTTTCTACCACCGAAGCCGAGTATATTGCCGCAGGTCATTGTTGCGCGCAATTGCTTTGGATAAGGCAAACCATTTGGGACTATGGTTACAAATTAACCAAAGTTCCTCTCCTATGTGATAATGAGAGTGCAATCCGCATGGCGGATAATCCCGTTGAGCACAGCCGCACTAATCACATAGCCATTCGGTATCACTTTTTGAGGGATCACCAACAACGGGGAGATATCGAGATTGCTTACATTAACACTAAAGATCAATTAGCCGATATCTTTACCAAGGCATTAGATGAGAAATCTTTTACCAAACTTAGGCATGAGCTAAATATTCTTGATTCTAGGAATTTTGATTGATATTTTGCACACATAGCTCATTTATATACCTTTGATCATATCTCTTTCATGTGCTATGACTAATGTGTTTTCAAGTGAATATTATGCTAAGTCTTAGATTGAAAGGGAAATGGAGTCCTCGGCGAAGACAAAAGGCTTCCACTCCACTCCATCGAATTATTCATCCTTCGTCGTCGCTCCACAACGCTCTCCAATTTGGTATAATCTTCACTCATATATTATTTACCAAAGGTGGAGAAAATTTGAAAAAGGGCTTATATTTCACTCACAAGTATCCGTTTTTGGCGATTCATGCCAAAGGGGGAGAAAGTATTAGCCCAAAGCAAAAGGACCGCGCCACCACCAATTTCAAAAAATTGTAGTCTTTCAATTTGTATTAAAGAAGTGTTTTTAAAGATTTTCAAATTGGTATCTTATTTTTGATATAATTTCAAATTGGTATACCCTCTTCAAAATTAATATCTAAAACCCTCTTGAACACTAAGAGGAGGATTTCATTAAGGGGGAGTTTTGTTTAGTCAAAGGAAAAGCATTTGAAACAGGGGGGGAAATTTCAAATCTTGAAAATTCTTATCAAAATCTTATTCATATACCTTTGACTATTTGCAAAAGATTTTGAAAAAGAATTTCCAAAACTTTGCCAAAAAAACAAGTGGTGCAAGCGTGGTCCAAAATTTTAAATAAGAAGAAAGCCAACCATATCTAGTAGAAATAATTATTGGTTTCATTCCAAGCAACCTTTGCACTTATCTTATGCAAACTAGTTCAATTCTGCACTTTTATATTTGCTTTGGTTTGTGTTGGCATCAATCACCAAAAAGGGGGAGATTGAAAGGGAAATAGGCTTACACCTTTTCCTATATGAATTTTGGTGGTTAAATTGCCCAACACAAATTAATTGGACTAACTAGTTTGCTCTAGATTATGAGTTCTACAGGTGCCAAAGGTTCAACACAAACCAATAAAAGTCCAAGAAAGGGTTCAAATAAAAAGAGCAAAAGACAACCCAAAGACAGCCCTGGTCTGGCGCACCGGACTGTCCGGTGCACCACCGGACAGTGTCCGGTGCACCAGGGAGTTCCACTCCGAACTTGCCACCGTCGGGAATTCGGGGAGGCCGCTCCGCTATAATTCACCGGACTGTCCGTTGTGCCAAGCGGAGCAATGGTCGTCCACGCCAATGGCCGTCTGCAACGCTACAGTGAAACGCTACAGTGCGCGACTGCGTGCGCAGAAGTCAGAGCAGGCGCAGATGGCGCACCGGACATTGAACATGACCTGTCTGGTGCACCACCAGACTGTCCGGTGGCCCACTTGTTAGAAGCTCCAACGGTCGAACCTTAACGGCCTGGTGACGTGGCTGGCGCACCAGATAGTGTCCGGTGGCGCACCGGACTGTCCGGGGCGCCATACGACATAAGCCCTCACCAACGGTCCTTTTGGTGGTTGGGGCTATAAATACCCCCAACCACCACACTTCAATGCATCCAAGTTTTCAGCCATCAAACCTCATACAAGAGCTCTAGACTTCATTCCAAGATACAAACAAAGAGATCAAATCTTCTCCCAAGTCCAAAGATCATTCCAATCAAATAGTGACTAGTGAGAGAGACAATTGTGTTTATTTGAGTTCTTGCGCCTGGATTGCTTTTCTTCTTCCTTCTTTCTTGTTCCCAACTCAATTGTAATCAAGGCAAGAGACACCAATTGTGTGGTGGTCCTTGTGGGGACTTAGTGTCCCGATTGATTGAGAAGAGAAGCTCACTCGGTCTAGGTGACCGTGTGAGAGAGGGAAAGGGTTGAAAGAGGCCCGGTCTTTGTGACCACCTCAACGAGGAGTAGGTTTGCAAGAACCGAAACTCGGTAAAACAAATCACCGTGTCATCCGCCTTGTTTGCTTGTGATTTGTTTTCGCCCTCTCTTTCGGACTCGATTATATTTCTAACACTAACCCCGGCTTGTAGTTGTGCTTAAACTTTATAAATATCAGATTTGCCTATTCACCCCCTCTAGGCGACTTTCAAGATCAATCTTTGCCTATTAGGCAAGAGGATAGCAAGTTCGAAATTTTGTCTCGGTAGAACATGGATTTCTATTACTATGAAATTCATAAATTAGTTAATGGGGGGCTACCATTATCCTTTTTCTTGTATGTGTTCCTAAGAGAATGAATTTGTCCATTTCATGTTTCGAGGTCTCAAAACAAGGGCGTGGAAACAGATAGAAACTCTTGAATGGAAATTGAAAAGAAATGTAGCCCCAGTTCCTTCGGAAATGGTAAGATCTTTGACGCAAGAAGAAGGGGTGATCCATATCATCTTGACTTGGTTCTGCTTCCCCTCTTTTTTTAAGAATACCGAGTCGGGTTCTTCTCCTACCAGTATCAAATAGAACATGCTGAACAAGATCTTCTTCATGGATGAGTATAATTGTTTTTCTCTTGATTCATCTTTATCTATTGGTATGACCACCAAGGCTCCAACTCTAACCTGGAGCTATTATCGTCTTTTTGTCTTTTTTTCTCTTACTATCTTGTGACAAGGCGATTTAAACCGAGGCAAACGTAAGGTTGTCTTCGGCCGTTATACTATTCTATCTTCTATCGAATTCTCTATTTTAAACTTCACTCTATAAACAATGTAATGTACAATATAAATTCTTTATTTTACGCGATCTGCTGCGGACAACCTAATAAACCTTCATCTGTCATCTTGATTACCTTTTGTTGGGGGTATGCTTCGTCGCCGAAGATCCTGTAAGAAGAGACACCTTCGGTAGATCTTTTCAAAAGCAGCGCCGAAGCTATCATCCATAAAGCTTCGGCATAGTGGCATATCTCAAGACGGAGGATTGCATCGACTTAAAGATGAAATGACCGATTGATCCATGAGAGTCTGTGTCATAATCGTAATCTTTTGTAAAGGGCATGAATGTAATATCTCACAGGCTATGCCCTGTGCCTATAAATAGATGAACAGTAGCCCCGTACTGTGGACGCTATCTTGTAATCGCTCGCACGCAATACTTGGATTCTTGCCTTCTGTCAAACCGAAGGTATAAATGTAATTAAATATTGTATTTTGATATTCAAGTTCGTGTGATGAGATATATGGATGATATTATGTGCTTGTTTATATTATCTTTCATGTTTCATGTTTCATATATTTCATCTTTCATTATCTTATAACTTTGATCACGAAGGTATGTCCTTCATGACCTTCGTCCGAAGATCGTTATATCCTAAGGGGAATAATGCTTTGAAGGATGAAGGGCATTAACATTTAATACTATGTGTTGCCTTGTTCTTGACTCTTAGCATTTGAGAACAAGTCCCAACATTGGCACCCACCTCCGGTGAACTCACTTCCACTTTTTGAGCTGATGGCTTCGTTCAACAATCAAGCTGAAGCTGCTTCGGCTATGAAGCTAGTGCTCCCGATAACAGGCGATTCATACTCAGAGCCGGCCAACAAGAAGCAGAAGAAGGAGGCACAGAGAAGGGTACAACATGTTGGGGTCTAGGGACCCTTCATCAAGTCAAAATGGTCCCACATCCCAATTACCTTCTCCCAAGAGGACCTTCAGCTCAAGGATTACCCTCACAATGATGCTATGGTCATATCTTGTGTCATCAAGGGATTTCTAGTCCACAATGTTCTGGTTGATACAGGCAGTGCAGCGGATATCATATTTGCTAAGGCCTTCAGACAGATACAAGAGCCAGAGGATAAGATCCATGATGCTACACACACTCTTTGTGGTTTCGGAGGAAGGCAGATTGTAGCACTTGGCAAGATCACGATGCCAGTGACCTTCAGATTTGTCCACAATACAAGAACTGAACAGGTTGTGTTTGATATTGTTGACATGGAATACCCCTACAATGCAATCATTGGTCGTCGAACACTCAACGCATTCGAAGCAATTCTTCATCCAGCATATCTATGCGTGAAGATACCTTCGGATCAAGGGCCTATTGCTATTCATGGAAGTCAGGAAGCTGTCAGAAAGGCTGAAGGAAATTGGACAGACTCAAAAGCAATCCATAATATAGATGGAGCCGAAGCTTGTGAACAATATAAGTATAGAAGAGAGAAGGTTGCTTCGGTTGATCAGTCGAAGCCCATGCTTCTATGTGAAGACATAGCAGAGCAGAAGGTATTGCTGGGGTCCCAATTATCTGAAGAGCAGGAGAAAACCTTGATAAGGTTTTTATTCAACAACAAAGATGTTTTTGCATGGTCAGCCAACGATCTCTATGGTGTCAACAGGGACGTCATTGAACATTCACTCAATGTTGATCCATCCTTCAGACCCAGGAAGCAAAAGCTTCAGAAAATGTCTGACGATAAAGCCAAAGGTGCTCGGAACGAAGTAAAAGACTTCTCAGTGCTGGTGTCATCAGAGAAGTAAAATACCCAGAATGTCTAGCCAACACTGTTATGGTGAAGAAGGCCAATGGTAAATGGAGAATGTGCATTGATTTTACTGATCTGAACAATGATTGTCCAAAGGATGAGTTCCCATTACCAAGAATAGATTTTCTAGTAGATGCAACAGCTTCATCAGAGCTCATGAGTCTACTAGATTGTTATTCAGGCTACCACCAAATCTGGGTGAAGAAGGAAGATGAGCCAAAGACCAGCTTCATAACCCCCAGTGGTACATATTGTTATCTTCGGATGCCTGAGGGGCTCAAGAATGCTGGAGGAAGCTTCAACAGGATGACAGCCAAGGTTCTTCACTCTCAGATAGGAAGAAATGTACTAACATATGTTGATGATATCATAGTGAAGAGCACGAAGCAAGAAAACCACATTACTGATTTGCAAGAAACATTTGCTAATTTTAGGCAAGCTGACCTAAAATTAAATCCAGAAAAATGTGTCTTCGGAGTGAAGAAGGGCAAGTTCCTTGGCTGTCTAGTTTCAACGAAGGGGATCGAAGCCAACCCAAGCAAGATCGAAGCTATCCTTCGAATGTAGCCGCCAAGCACAAAGAAGGGGGCCCAACAGCAACAGCTGAAAGGAAGACTGGCATCTTTGAATCGATTTATATCTAGATCAGTAGAAAGAAATTTACCATTCTTTGAAGTACTAAAGTCAACTGAAGTTTTTCAATGGGCCCCAACTCAACAGAAAGCTTTCGAAGAGCTGAAGCAATACCTGATTGATTTAATAACATTAACTCCACCTATGCTAGGGGCTCCATTGCTATTGTATGTGGCAGCTTCGCACTCTGCAGTGAGTGCGGCGCTTGTACAAGAGAAGCTAGAAGGACAAGCTAAAAAGCAAGTCCCAATATACTTTGTCTCCGAAGTTTTGAGTTTATCAAAGAAAAATTATACATAATTGGAGAAGGTGTTGTATGTTGTGTTAATGGCATCCAGGAAGCTTCGGCATTATTTTCAAGCATATCACATAATTGTTCCTTCATCACAGCCCTTGAAGGATATCATGAGGAATAGAGAAGCTACTGGAAGGATTGGAAAGTGGGCCACAGAGCTTAATGAATTCACTATTGACTATGTGCACAGATCTTCAATTCAATCCCAAGCACAAGCAGATTTCATCGCTGATTGGACGCCAGGGGCTCACGAAGAGGAGACAAGCAAAGATGCCGAAGCTTGGATAGTGTTTTGCGATGGTTCTTGGGGAGCCTTCGGTGCAGGAGCAGCTGCGGTCATACTGGCACCTTCAAAAGTTAAAACATGTTATGCAATCAAACTAGATTTCAGTTGCACAAATAATATTGCTGAGTATGAAGCACTTCTATTGGGTCTTCGGAAACTAAGGGCAATGGGAATAAGAAGGGCCATCCTAAAGACTGATTCTCAAGTTATTGCTGGCCACGTGGACAAAAGTAGCAAGGCACGAGATCCGAAGCTTGAAAGATATCTGGATACAGTTCGAAGGTTGACAGCTTCCTTCGAAGGTTTTTCTGTCAAGAATATTCCAAGAGGTGAAAATGAGCATGCAGATTTGCTAGCCAAATCAGCGGCTCAGGGGCTCCCCCTACCCTCGAAAGTATTTTTTGAAACAATAAAAGCACCTTCGGTTGAGCTCATGGAAAGAGCAGTGCTTACTATTTCTCCAGTACACAGTGACGATTGTCTTTCATGTGACGAAGCTTATAACAAGATAATGGAGGCAAGAACAAGACCATATGTGATAATAGAAGGGGAATTGTATAAACATGGAGTTTGTTCACCACTCCTCAAGTGTTTATCAAGAACTGAAGGTATGGAATTAATGAAAGAGATACATGCAGGTCTGTGTGGATCTCACATTGGATCTAGGCCCTTGTTGGGAAAAGTTTTTTGACAAGGATTTTACTGGCCGAAGGCAGCTTCGGATGCAGCAGAATTAGTCCAAAAATGTGAATGCTGTCAAAAATGTGCAAGAGACCAGAAGCAACCTTCATCTCTCACTCAGTTAATACAGCCCACTTGGTCGTTGCAAAGGTGGGGCCTCGATTTGCTAGGCCCACTTCCACCAGCACAAGGAAATCTAAAATATGTTGTGGTGGCGGTAGAGTATTTTTCCAAGTAGATTGAGGCGAAGCCTTTAGCCACAATAACTTCGGTCACCGTCCAGAAATTCTTCTGGCAAAACATTGTTTGTCGCTTCGGAGTGCCGAAGGCTATTACTGTAGACAACGGAACACAGTTCGATGCTGAAGCTTTCAAGGAATTATGTGAACAAATTGGCACGAAGATTCATTTTGCATCGGTCAGACATCCGGAGTCAAATGGACTTATTGAAAGAGCTAATGGCATTATAATGACGGGAATAATGAAGTTAATCTTCAATCAGCCCAGAGGAAAGTGGCCAGATGAATTGATCAAAGTTGTGTGGAGCCACAACACAACAATATCAAGGTCAACAAGTTTTACACCATTCAAACTATTGTTTGGTGACGAAGCAATAACCCCAGAAGAAGCTAAGGCAGGATCAATAAGAACAGTGGCTTCAGCAGAGGACGAAGCTGATTATTTTGTGGCAAAAGATGCTATAGAAGGGATCAGGCTTCAGGTCGTGGAGAATATCAATAAATATCAAGCCGAAACAATAAAATGGCGTGACAAAAAAGTTTGGCTAAAGAACATTAAGCCAGGGCATTTGGTACTTCAGAGAGTGGCCAACCCAGATACAGTAGACAAGCTACAGCTAAAGTGGGAAGGACCTTTTCTGGTAGTATCTTCGTCAAGACCCGGTTCTTACAGATTGAAGGATATGGACGGCAACGACATTCCTAGATCTTGGAATGCGGATGAGCTTCGGCGATATTATGTCTAGCTTGATGTAATCTTTTTATTTTTCCTATGACACCCTTTTCCTTTCCAAAGGGGGAGAAAGGTTTTTAATGGGGCCATAACATGTAATTTCTCTTTTTCTTATTCAGCTCTACGAGAGCAAAATCCCCTAAATATGTAAATGTAAAAACTGAGCATGCACCATCGAGTGCAGGGAAAAAGGAAAAAACAGGGAGAAACTCAAAAGTCGTCCCTAAGGGGATGCAGAGCACGACGAAGCTACAAAAAGCCGTTCCTAAGGGAGTGCAGCGTAAGTTTTCTGCTCAAAAGTCGTTCCCAAGGGAATGCAAAGCTTACAACAAAAAGTCAACGCTGATACCACCGAAATATAAGGCGAAGCGCGAAAAGTCAACGCGAATACCGCCGAAATAGAAGGCGAAGAAGTTCAAAAGACATTCCTTAGGGAATGCAGAACTTACACCAAAAAATAAACGGTGCAGCCAAAAAATAAACGGCAAAGAGATTTCAGTCATTCCTTAGAGAATGAAGGTTGTGGATGAAGCTTCGGATGTGTGTGTTTGGGCATACATTTGCACGACACATTACATCATACATTTGCATTCATAAACATTCGTTTAGACATACATAGGATCATCATCATCATAACATACAGACACCTGCAGATGCTTCGACTATAAAGATAAGGCTTCGGCAAAAAGAAAAAGAAGCAGTTTCATGCTTCGTTGTGTACGAAAAGAAGTGAAGGTGTTTTTTGTCTTTGGCTCAAAAAAATACTAGTTTCGTCCACATCAAAGCAGTTCATACATGGACAAAAAGGTAAAAATATATTACAAGGCATGCACAAATTTACAGAATTAGTATTTGATTCTTAAATTATAAATATTTTTACAACGATATTACAAGATTTTCTCTAGAATTTTTTCAGCAAGGTCTCCAGCTTTGACATGATTGAGCTTCGGATCATCTGAGCTTCAGATCACCTGTCAAGCTTCGGCTCATTGTTTCTCAGCATCGTCATCTTGTACATATTAAAACGGTATGAGAGAAGTGCAGAGTTCAAGGAGAAGATAAAGTAACAGGCACAAATTTTTTACCGGCTTAAGGTGGCTTCGAGCTTCGTCGCCCACCTTTTACCCAAATTTGAGTTATAAATCTATTTCCTATACTCCTAGCTAGGCTGGGGATATCAATTAAATCTGCCGGTGATAAGCTAAAATTTGGTTTGTTGACACTTTTTCATGTGTACAGCTAGATTTCATAAAGGCAACAACTGTGCCCCGAGAAGCTAGCGGAGCGCAAAAATCGGCGTGTCCAGCTATAACTTCGTCGAGTGCATCAACTTCGCCCTCAATGTGTTCGAAGGTTTCCGGCAGGTTTTCAACCGAAGGACTGAATTTCTTAGCGCTGGCTCCAACCGAGTTGAAAACCTGTTTTAGCCGCTGCAGGCACTGGTTGCCGAAGTCTACGCATTTTTCTTGAAGTTCTTTCAGTGATTTCCGCAAATTTGAATTTTTCTCAGCTTCATCTTCGAGTTTGGCTTCAAAATTTTTCTTTTCTATGGAGAGTTCACTATTCAATCTAGCAATTTCGGCCTGGACCTCCGCCAGTGAACCTTCCATGGTTTGAAGTGCGAAGTCTTTTTTCTCCAGGGTAGCCTCATGGTCTTTAATCTTCTTCTCCAGGCCCTCAATTATAATTTCGTTCTTTTTGTCCTTGAGGTCTTGTTGCATCCTCAGGACTTTGCTCGGCAGTAAGCTCTGATAAAATAAGCTTCATCAGAAAACAATCTTCATATCAAAGCAATAAAAAGTTAAGAATTTTACCTTAAAGTTAGCATAAAATAGGCTACCGGCGATATGCTGCCGCTAGTACCTGCTGAGGTCTGCCTCAACCTTCGGGAGGCCAACACTCTTCGATATAGTGCCGACAACCTTCGCCCTAGTGTGATCCCGAAGGCATCCTAAGCTTTCTTCGTTGACTCCGCCGAAGAGTAACGCACCTGGTCTGTACCCACAAGATATAGCATACTCTTTGACAATTCTTGCCCAAGTATATCTTGGAAATTGAAGTCCTCTTCTTCTGAAGTATCCTCGGCTTTCTCCTTTCCTTTTCCAGCCACTGTGTCCGGGATCCCTTCAGCGGCTGCAGCAGCTTCTTCCGCGGCCGCATCCAGAAGCATGGTATCAGTTTCAGAGAGTGTGGCCTCTAGATTTACATCTTCAGCGGTTTTAGCTTCGACACTTTCGGCTTCGGTGGGTGCAGCTTCGACAGCAGCAGTGCTCTCAATAGCTGGAGTCTTTGACGCCGATGCCAGCGGCGGTGTCTGCTCGATAACTTCAACTACATGAATAATTCTTCGTTTTTTGGCTCATCTGGCTTCTTCGCTACCGAAGGCTCCTTTTCCTTCTGAAAAAGCTTCGTCAGATGTGGCCCTAGTGGACTTAGCTTGACAGGCAACGATACAGTTATTACCTTTAAAATTTCTTCCACATCGGCAGCAGGAGGTGTTGAACGAGCTTCATCCTCAATATCAGTCATTTTTTGCTTCAAAGTCGCAGCTTTCCTTTTCTTCGAAGCAGCTATCTTCGGCTCAGGGCTTAATTTTCTTTTCTTCAAAGTTTCTTCATCCTTTTTCACCAATTTAGCAGCTTCTTTATCCAGGACGCTAGCAACTATTTTTCTTTTTTGTCCTTCGGCACCTCTGTCCAATCGCTCATAGTCAGGATACTCAAAATTCAGGGCATCCATCACCCGGTTCAACCTTCGTTTCGTTCGAGTGCCAAAGGCTACAATCATTAATTGATCTTCTTTTTTAGATTAGTTGCCAAGGATCTCGTTGCACATAACTTCAATCGTGTCTAACCATTCTTGGCAAGGTTCTTTGAAGTGTTTCTTGAATTTATAGTAATAGGGCAACCGAACAAGTTTCTTCTCTTTCTTTTCCCCTTTGAGCTTCGGCATGTCTCATTCTTTCAAAGTTGGGAATACTCTAAAAGCTAAGAATTCTTGCACCAGATCCCTAGTACCAATGTGCTCCGCAATAACTCGAAATTCGCCCAGTGCAACTTGGCATGGACTCTTCGGTTTCATGTCGCACCGGGGCCTAGTCTCTCCGAAGATTAATTCTAATGGGCTTTGAACCAGCTTCTCCTTTTTCTCATCAACTTTGACATAAAACCATTCAGTCTTCCAGCCAGCTGGCCATTTGGTACGATAGCTGATAACTGAAACTTCACATCTTTGTGATAAGAAAAATTGTAGCAGTCGAAGTTCTCATGCAGCCCATCTTCTCTAGCTTTTGTCTGATAATGAAGCTCATGTGCTCGACAGAAGCCTTCGGCAAGCGGTTCTACCCCCTGGCTTCGGAGAGCCCAGATGTAGACGCTAAGCCTAACGATGGCGTTAGGAGTTAGCTGATGAAGATAAATCCCAAACTTCTCCAAAACATCTGCAATCATCTCATTCAAAGGAAATCTTAATCCTGCTTTAAAGAAGCTTTTAAAGACTACCACCTCATCCTTTTCTGGCTTCGGAGTAGTTTCATCTTCGCCAAAGCGAATCAGCTTCTTTTTGGCTTCACTGAAATAGCCTAACTTCATCAACTTAGGCATATCATCTTCGGTAATAGTGGACCTCCCAAACTCTAGGTGACTGGGTTTAGATGGCAGGGTACTGTAATCATCTTCAGATTCACCTTCCTCGGCATCAACCTGCTCAGCTTCAGAGGCAGGTGCACCTTCGTTAGAAACATCCTCCGACACTACCAGCCCCGACCGTTTCATCACTTTGGAAATCGGAGCGGTTTTAGCATCTTCGGCTTCTTCTCCGTCACGTGTAACCCTGGCAGTGGAACGTACCCTTGCCATTTGATGATGAATTCCTTACAATTTTTGATCAAGTTGTTGACTTTTTTAATTTTCCCGAAGCTCTTCCTCTTGTGACGAAGCAAAACCAACAGCGGTACTTCGGTTGAGTGAGATGAACAAGCTTCGGCTATGGTCAAATTTTTGGCAGCAAAACAGTGCAACAGCAATGAATGTTGTGGTAACTTCACACCTAACTGTCTGTTTATATAGTGCCGCAGGTGGGAAGGTGAATCGTCAAGTCTTCCGTACCGGACGAACAGCCGCCCGCACCCACTGAATGGTGGGCCACAGAACCCGAGAAGGTGAATCGCCAGGACGCGCGTACCCGTTGCATGGTGGGACCATTTCACGCTCGGAATATTGTGATCGTTTCTCGGCAACGAGCTCAGGGAAGGTGTTTTTCGGATCTTCGGCTCTCCGAAGTCTAGGAGACTTTTTCACGGATCAAACTTGTTACGAAAAATGATCTAGCACCACGAAGGGGCTACTGTTGGGGGTATGCTTCGTCGCCGAAGATCCTGTAAGAAGAGACACCTTCGACAGATCCTTTCAAAAGCAATGCCGAAGCTATCATCCATAAAGCTTCGGTATAGTCGTATATCTCAAGACGAAGGATTGCACCGACTTAAAGATGAAATGACCGATTGATCCATGAGAGTCCGTGTCATAATCGTAATCTTTTGTAAAGGGCATGAATGTAATATCTCATAGGTTGTTCCTGTGCCTATAAATAGATGAACAATACTCTCGTACTGTGGACGCTATCTTGTAATCGCTCGCACGCAATACTTGAATTCTTGCCTTCTGTCAAATCGAAGGTATAAATGTAATTAAATATTGTATTTTGATATTCAAGTTCGTATGATGAGATATATGGATGATATTACGTGCTTGTTTATATTATGTTTCATGTTTCATGTTTCATATATTTCATCTTTCATTATCTTATAACTTTGATCACAAAGGTATGTCCTTCATGACCTTCGTCCGAAGATCGTTATATCCTAAGGGGAATAATGCTTCGAAGGACGAAAGGCATTAACATTTAATACTCTGTGTTGTCTTATTCTTGACTTTTAGCATTTCCTTTTTTGGCAATAAAAAACCACAGCTAGATAGATTGCACTTTGTGAAAAAACAATAGACGGTTCCAAGTGAGAGCTTACCACCACCTCCATTTTTTGTGATACCTCTTGCCACTCCATTCGTGAATACTAAGGTCCCGTTTGGTTTAAGGGACTCTATTTTAGTTCTATTTAATCTCTAAATTGTTAAACGGCGGGACTAAAAAAGAGACTTAAATGTTTAGTCTCTAGTCTCTCGAGGAGTAACTAAAAGGGACTAAACCATATTAATTTCACTATTTATCTGTCATTTATTTCAGTTGCACTAATGGTGGGAGAATGATAAGAAGTATTTTAGTTATCTTATGATTCATTTTATGCGTTTTAAAAACTTTTAATTTCTAGGAGCAAACATGATATGGATTAAACGTTAGTCTTCTAACTAAGGGCCCCTTTGGTAGGGCTTATTTTTCAGCTTCGACTCTGGCTCATGCAAAAGTTGTGCCAAACACCTCTTTTTCAAATGGCTTCACCAGTGAAGTGCTTTTCCAAAATGAACTAGAGGGCATGAGCCAAAAAAAATGGCTCACCCGGCTTCAGCTCACGTCATTTTTGCACAATAGCCCTCCCACCAGTCCAAATTATTATTTTTTGGTCCTACCCTCAATCCCTAGCCACGTACAGGAGAGATCGACCAGTACAGAGTCTTTCTGAAAAACAACCTATAAGCCGTTTTGTCAAATGATTTTTCAGAATGACTTTGGCTCATCTAAAGAAGTGGCTTCACCTTGTGAGTTAGAGCCAAAGCCGTTTTTGGAAAAGCCAGAGCCCTGTTAAAGGGGCCCTAAACTTTAGTCCATAGACTAAACTAATCAAACGGGCCCTAACCGTGGCTTGAAGACGCAAGCAGCCAGGAGGAGAGGGGGGTTACTTGGGCGTAGCTTGTTCGTCACGAGTCATCGTCTATGTACTGGTTTGTCTATCACCGCATCTTGTGTTGTACACGTTACATTGCACTGGGTATAGATAACACGTAAGGGACGATAGCAACTCGTCGTGGGAGCTACAGCAACAGTGTCGATGTCAATCAGTCCCGAATAATCATCGGTAGATTTTTATTACGGGCGGATAATACTTAGCCCTCGTACGCACCCCATTCGAGTTCGAGTTGGGTTGAGTTCTTTCACGCACGCACCGCGTAGAGATGAGTCACTTTTATCTCTACTAGTCGGTTGCTCGTGCGTTGCGACGACTTACAATAATATCCACATAAACTATTCATAAAAAAATCAAGATTGTGTATTGATTGTCTCCGCTATCTGTATAATTTTTTTTATTTTACTAACTGATGTTATTGTTTACTCCATGTAAATATGTCTTAGTACAACACGACCAATGAAGTGAGCGATTAGAAGAGAGTTCACAACGATTGACTAAATGAACATAGATTATAAAATGACATAATTCCATCATAAAGAGACCAAATAAGAGAAAGTTTGTGAGATCAACTTTCTAAAAAAGTCCTATGAAGTCAAACTTATAAAAAATAGATCAAAATATGGAGTGATTGCTAAAGTCAGGCATCAATAAAAACTGGATGCGCTCCATATAAATTATGCTACTTCATAGCAATTACTAACGTTTAAAACAAAAAATAATCTTTCATTTTGTTGTTAGTGTGATAAATCATTGCTGCTCAATCCAATTCAGCAATCTCAAACACCATGTAGTCCATTGCGCCAATGTGGTCTCATAAACGACCTAATGCTTGCAAGAGCCAAGAACGTCGTGCCGTACTGGGCTGTAGCCTCGGCCCGTAGTGTTGGTCCGGCCCGACACGAATATTTTTTATTTTACAAAAAAAACATATATACCTATATATAATTTATATTCAATATTAAAAACATCTTAGCGTGATGTTTTACTGGTTAGACAGTTTCACCCAGTATCTCCCACCCTTCTTCCATCAGGGCATGGGTTCGAATCGACGGGATAACGGTCTGGCCCGACACAGTTAGCATGCCGGTATGACGTGTCTGTGTCATAGTTGTGGCCCGCGTGCATCTAGCCCGGCGTCGTTACGCTGATTTAATTTAATGGATCGACGGGCTAACGGGCTGGCCCGACACAGCTAGCAGACGTGCAGCGGATTAATTTGAAATAGCTGTGAGGAGTTATTTGTAAAAAAATGACGTATGACGACCGTTGAAACTGGTGCTTTAAGTATAGTATAGAAATGTCAAAATAAATATTAGGAGCATATATACGAAGTCACTTTACTTTTTTTTCAACAACATCCACTCGTCCACGTACCGTATGATTTGATGATCAGAAAATTGTAGAAGATTTATGGGAGATAACCTTGGGACTAAACTAGCCTTTAGAGCTATGCTCAAGCACTCGGATCTATAGTCGGGCTGAGAATTGGAAGAACATAGATAATCGAAAGGTAAAAATGTCATTTTTATAAACTTTTTAGTGTATAATTGATTGCACATTTATATACCGTTAATTAACAAATGGCTCCATCACGATTATTACTTTGATTGATGTACATAGTCTATGGGCCTATTTGGAATCACATAGTTTTTAAGAAACTGATTTACATAAATTGAGGTGGTTCCAAACATATCAGTTTATATCTCAGTTTATAGAATTGGATTCACAGTTTCTTAAAAAAAAACTAATCTCTTCTAGCTAAAAATAAAAACTGGTTTCTTAAAAACTAGGCTACTTCTGAAAAATACATACATTAGGTCGAGTTAAAGTCATAGAGTTTAAGCTCATGTCATGGGCAATAGGCAACGGTGGATCCAGCACTACACCTCAAGAGCTCCGCCACCAATTCGCAGGCAATGGAACACGTTTTCAAATTTTTTTTAGGAAAAAGAAGTGAGCATCGGAAGAACAAAAGTGAGGGCAGTGGTAATTGTTTTTGTCTGAAACTTTCCCTCAAGACTCAGTTTCATTTATCAATTACGGAAATGACTCCTTTTGTCCTTAAACTTTTATTTTGGCCTCGCCTTTGTCTTTTAACTTTGAGAGACACCATTTTGATCCTCAAACCTTTATTTGTAAGCAGTATATTCTCCCTCTTCTACATGTCATGCTATATTTTTCATGAAAATACAGGTTTGAGAACTAGAGAATGGTTATTTAATTTTTTTTATGGTTGAAGAAAAAATGGATAAAAAATAAAAGTTTGAGATTTTGAGTAGTGAAATAGTGATTTTGATAATTGAGTGATGAAAAAAACTTATGGCTAGGTTGGGAACTATATTTTTCTAAGGGATTCGTATTTTCTCAATGAAAAATGAACTAATTTTCCTTGAAAAAATATAAATCCCTTATAAAAATGGGGTTTCTAAACTAGCCCTTAGATGTAATTTAGGACTGCTCTGCCAAGAACTATAATTGTTTGATGAAATCTATCTATTTCAAATCTGGATAAGTCATCAACCTGATATAGGACGTGATCTACTGACTCAGTCAAAATAAATACTGTCGGCGTTTTAAGACCGGGGGGTCCCTAAGCCGACGAGTGAATGTCGCCGCGTACCCCAGCCCAGATGGGTCGAGCGCGAGGCCGAGCGCGAAGGGGAGAAAACGAGGCGGCCGGAGACCGGCGTGAGAGAGGTGGGAATCCCGCGGCCTTCGTGTTCGTCCCGCGCCCAGGTCGGGTGCGCTTGCAGTAGGGGGTTACAAGCGTGCACGCGGGAGAGGGAGCGAGCGGCCTCACGCGAGCGCCTGTCTCGTCCTCGTCCCCGCGCGGCCAACCCTCTCTAAGAGGGCCCTGGTCCTTCCTTTTATAGGCGTAAGGAGAGGATCCAGGTGTACAATGGGGGGTATAGCAGAGTGCTACGTGTCTAGCGGAGGAGAGCTAGCGCCCTAAGTACATGCCGTTGTGGCAGCCGGAGAGATTTTGGCACCCAGCTGGTGTGATGTCGTGGTCGTCGGAGGAGCGATGGAGCTTGGCGGAGGGACAGCTGTCGGAGCTGTCGAGTCCTTGTTGACGTCCTCTTGCTTCCGTAAGGGGGCTGAGAGCCGCCGCCGTCACAGAGTATGCGGGGCGCCATCATTGCCTATCTGGCGGAGCGAGCCAGATGGGACGTCGGTCTTGTCCCCCGTGGCCCGAGTCAGCTCGGGGTAGGGTGATGATGGCGCCTCCTGTCGACGTGGCTGGTCTGCGCCCTAGGTTGGGCGATGTGGAAGCTCCTCCGAAGCCGAGGTCGAGTCTGTCTTCCGTGGCCGAGGTTGAGTCCGAGCCCCTGGGTCGGGCGAGGCGGAGACCGTTGGCTGAGGTCAGGGCGTAGTCCGAGCCCTGGGGTCGGGCGAAGCGGAGTTCGTCGTCTTCTGGGGCTGAGCCCGAGTCTGAGCCCTGGGTCGGGCGGAGCGGAGTTCGTCGTCTTCCGGGACTTAGCCCGAGTCCGAGCCCTGGGTCGGGCGGAGCGGAGTTCGCCGTCTTTCGGGACTTAGCCCGAGTTCGAGCCCTGGGTCGGGCGGAGCGGAGTTCGCCGTCTTCCGGGACTTAGCCCGAGTCCGAGCCCTGGGTCGGGCGAAGCGGAGCTTTCTATGGTGCTTTCGGCCGGGCCTGACTGCCTGTCAGCCTCACTCTGTCAAGTGGCGCCGCAGTCGGAGCGGCGCAGGCGGCGCTGTCCTTCTGTCAGGCCGGTCAGTGGAGCGGCGAAGTGACGGCGGTCACTTCGGCTCTGCCGGCTGGGGGCGCGCGTCAGGATAAAGGTGTCAGGCCACCTTTGCATTAAATGCTCCTGCAATTTGGTCGGTCGGTGCGGCGATTTGGTCAGGGTTGCTTCTTGGCGAAGACAGGGCCTCGGGCGAGCCGAAAATATATTCGCCGCTGAAGGGAGGCCTCGGGCGAGACGGAAATCCTGAGAGTACCTAGAGGGGGGGTGAATAGGTGATCCTGTAAAACTTAAACTTATAGCCACAAAAACTTGTTAAGTGTTAGCACAATAATTTCCAAGTGGCTAGAGAGGAGTCTCAACAAAACACAATACCACAAGAGATCAAACACAGAGATGACACAGTGGTTTATCCCGTGGTTCGGCCAAGACCAACGCTTGCCTACTCCACGTTGTGGCGTCCCAACGGACGAGGGTTGCAATCAACCCCTCTCAAGCGGTCCAAAGACCAACTTGAATACCACGTTGTTTTGCTTTGTGAAGCGTCTGTAAGGAAAATGGACTAGGCAATGTTTTTGCTCACGGACATTGGATGTGCCGTCATGGAGCTCATGCAAAAGCCATCAAGCAAAATCTCCAGCACCTACATCAAAAAGGTGAACAAAAAGGACGCTACACCATATTTGATCAAGAAGAAAAAGAATGGAAAGGTGACAGCAATCAAGGCCAACAAGCAAGCCAACAAAGGAAAGGGGGCCAAACGCATCTGGGTGCCAAAAGAGATAATTTCAACCATGAAAAGCACCAAGAAGGTTTGGATCCCGAAAGGGAAGTGAGTGAACCAAAGGTCGTCGGGAAATTTGGAGACTTGGCATTTTGGGATGTATATCATGGGATACATCATATTGGATCAAGTTAATTGCCAAGTGGGTTAGTGAAAATTTTGGACTCAAATTTCCCACCCATGACTAAGGTAACTAGTTTTATTGTATTCTTCGTTTTTAGATATGCGTATCTATTTACCTTTTATCTAGTTTACCTTTCTTGCCTAGTATTACATTTGTTATGTACTTTTGTCTAAAATCATGCATACTAGGTAAATCATATGGTAGGATTGCTTGTTCTTAATTCATACTCTTAAGCAAACCTACATGGCTCAAAATGTTTAGTTAAGAATGGCACATTGCTTTTATATCACTCCATAGTAAATGATGCATAAATTGAAAATTTTTGATTTCTACAAGTGTATCATTTAACTTATATGTGCCAAAGTTAGGATTATGGATAATCTGCCCCTCTTGATATCAAATCAGAGTGCATGTCTCCTACAAGTATTCAAAACTTGTATGCACACCTTTAGGGGGAGGTTACTCTATAATCTAACACTTTGAGACTAACACCTTTTCAAGTCTATTTCATGTGATAGTCTCATTGTAAGGAAAATGAAGTCCCCTGAGAAAGACAACAATCTTCCACTGCAAAATCTCCAAGAACTCTCATGTCTCTCAAGCTCGCCATTGATCTTCAATTGGTATCTTTTGAGACTACTTTCAGTATCATTTACATGTCTTCTCCAATATTTGATTAGACTATATTTCATATCATATGCTTCCATGTTGCTAAAAATGCATAAGTAGTTAACTCATATTCTGTTACCTATGCATAAGGGAAGTCAGTCTTTTCAAATCATGTCTTGCACCTCTAATTTTCACATGCTTTTTCCTAAGTAGAGGATCTCTGTCAGGGGGAGTATTTCTTCATCTCTAAAGGGGGAGAAAAACTCTTTCCAAAGGAGAATACTCATTTAGGAGAAATAATCTTTTGAGGAACTCCTACTCATGGTATCTTTCATGATCTACAAGTGGTATCCTTCATGGCTTAATTTAATATACTTCTAGTGATATCATTTGTTGAGGGCAAGCTTTTATTTACTTCCTACATGCTTTTAATGTCTTCCTTTTCGGTGGTTGATGCCAAAGGGGGAGAAGTTTAGGAGCCAAAGCAATGAAAACTATATCAAACACCAAACACCACCAATTTTAAATTTTATATCTATAATTGACTTCTTAAGTGGTTTTGGTTATTTGGTCCAAAAATAGGAAGTAAGTGAATTATGGAGTTAGGGGGAGGCTTAAGTCCATAATATCACATTAAGGGGACAATCATGCATCTTAGCAAGTAAAATGCATATTTACAGTCAAATACTTGTATTATTTGCTTGCTTTGGTTGTGTTGTCATCAATCACCAAAAAGGGGGAGATTGTAAGGAAAATGGACCCCGGGTCTTTTGGCTAAAGAAGTTTTGGTGTTTGATGACTGACACAATCTGTGGACTAATATGTTTGCTAGTGTTTATAATTATAGTTCACAGGATGCGGTGAGGATTGGACCAAGGCAATGAGGATGCAACACCTCAAATGAAGACATAAAAAGATGCATAGAAGTCCAAGACTCAAGAACAAAAGAAGCCCATAGAAATCAGCAAAGAAACCTGAGAAGAGGGCTGTCAGCCAGCGCCTGGTGGCGCACCGGACAGTGCACAGTACCTGTCCGGTGTGCACCGGACTGTCCGGTGGGACAACCGGATGGTCTGCGCAGAGAGGCCGCAGGCAGGCGCTCTCGGGCTGTAGCACCGGACTGTCCGGTGTGCACCGGACTGTCCGGTGTGCCAACGGGCAGACGGCAACGGTCGAATCCAACGGTCGGATCCAACGGTCGACTGCTACAGACGCCAACGGTCGGCTGACATAGGCGCACCGGACATCTACTGTTCAGTGTCCGGTGGTGCACCGGACTGTCCGGTGCACCCGACGATAGAAAGCTGCTGCTTTCTGTCCAACGGCTAGTTGAGGGTGTGGAGGCTATAAATAACACCCCAACCGGCCATTCTCAGGTGTGAGAGCCCAAGCAACATTCCAATACACATAGTGCATATTTCCAAGTGCTCAAACACCCAAGTGCTTAATAGAATCACTCGGTGATTAGCGTAGGTGCTTTGCGAAGTGCTTAGGTTAGTTAGACCGCTTTAGCGCTTGCTCTAGGTGAATCCTAGTTAGTTGAGTGAGTTTAGATAAACCTCACAACCCCTCGGCTCTTGCGCGAGCCGTTGTAATTGTACCGAGTGGGGCGAGAGTCTTGCGAGACCGTGACAACCGTGTTTGTGTCACGGCCGCCACCGTGTACCGGAGGGAACGAGGCCCGCGGCGTTTCGGCCGGAAGCTCGATAGTGGAGACGGCGGGGAGCGTCCGAGAGGAGCCGGAAGCGGAGCACCACTTGCGCGTGGAGAAGGCCCGCGGCTCTCTACGGAGTTACTCGACCGAGGTGCTTGGCCCTCGCGTGGGCTTCCCTTTGCGTAGGGGCACCAACGAGGATTAGTCGGGACCTTGCGCGGTTCCGGATACCTCGGTAAAAATACCGGCGTCATCCACGAGAGTTTGCTTCTCTACTTAGCTCTTTACATTCCGCATTTATATTAAGCATTTAAGTTTCAATCTTGTTGTCATACTTATTTAGTGTAGATTGAAACTTAGCCTTTGCGGTAGAGATAGCAACACTTAGACAAAACCTAGTTTGCACATTCTAGTTTTGATTCTTGCATAGGTTTTGCTCTAGGGATTTAATTGTGGCCAAGTTTAGTAAAAGTTTTAGAAGTCCTAATTCACCCCCCCCTCTTAGGCGTCACCCGTTTCCTACAGCGTCCCGATCCTTTGGGACTCAAATGTGATACAATTACTAGTCCCAGGAGGCTAGTAAACACATTCCTTACTTCAAATAGTACAGAGTTTAGATAAATTTATTACAATACCAGGGTACAAGCTCGAGAGAGAGCCAAATAGAGAAGCGCAGTAGGAAAACACACTAGCCCAAGCCACAGGCAGAACTGGGTGCAGACACAGCCCCCTTTAATCAAGCATAGCAGAAAAGAAGTCCTCGGCTGCTGAAAAACATAAATAAATCTGGGTGAATACACTAGGTATTCCGCAAGCCCACCCCGCTCCCGTAGAGAGAAAGAGACCTATGATGTACATGCTCAATTTGGTGGGGTTGTAGTCACTCATCATTATCTTAGAGAGAGGCAGTTGCTTGAAGGTTTTCCCATGATATTATAAGTAACCAAAAACTCAACCACCACTGAGCTTCCCGCTCCAGTGGCTTTGTTTCTTCTTCAAAACCCTTTTAAACACACCTTTTCCCTTGTTAAGAAATTTAGAGAAAAAGTTCTAATTGCCATACCATACCAGACCCATCCATACCAGTGGACACGGACTATTCGAATAGATTTCAACTCTGCGCAGAGGGGTACACTTTACCCACTAGCCCGGTTTCTGCGATCTCACCGTCGCGAGACCCGAATGCCGGATCTCTTTCCTTACTCGTGCATCCTAACCTTAACGGTTATCCGGAAGGAGTCAGGCCACCACCATGCCCAAACCGGACAAAACTTTCCCCCTCCTTATCCTCCCGGTGCTCCCCAGCCTTCTTAACCCTGGGGTCGGACCACACGAGTTCGGATTGAGTGACTGCCCACACAGTCTCGAGTGGTTGTACGACAAAGGAGTACAGGTAGTGAAAATGACAAACCGGTCCTTATATGAGGGGACAATCCTTCTGCTCACGCCTAAACCAGCTGAGCCAACACCTTAGGCCCTCCCCTAAACCAGGGAGTCCCTGATCATCCCACTCCCAGGGTGATGAGGGTGAGCACCCTTCATCACAAAACTTTTCAAGAAGAGACTTTATTAGGGGAAACACTTTGCCCTTCTTTCCAAACCACATTACGTACCCAGAAAGTATATGATAATGCGGGCCATCTCTCACTCACAATGCAATAGTTCCCCGTGATTCCTGGCCTAGGCAGTAGTAGAGAGAATAGGTAATTTATGCATCAAGGGAAGGATGGACTTGCCTTCGTCGAAGCTTTCCTGGCACAGAAGTCCTACTTCCGGAAGTTCGGGCTCTGGTCCCTCTTCCGGGGCTACGGGTTCCGGATCAACGATCCCCGCTTCTTCTAGGAAAACAGGCAATAAAACAATACATCAACAGGGATTTACAAATTATAGTGTGTCATTTTCTAACATCAATGTTGTATGAGATCCTTAGAAATTATTTGGATAATTTTTGGTGCATAAAATATTGAAGAATACTAATTAAATGGAAAAAGGGGGTGGAAAAGAAAAGGAGAAGGGATTTCCCCTTATCTGGGCTGGGGGCAAGAATTCTGGCCCACCCCGGGCGCGAGCGCGCGCACGGAGGCGCTTTCGGCCCAGCGGCGGCCCACGAGCGGGGGAACGGCGCGGCCGTGGGAGGGGGTGACGGCGTTGCGCAGGGCCCGCTTGCCAGTGAGAGGGGGGGAGAGAAGGAACGGCGTTACGGTTGACGGGGGGGTGAACCGGCCGTCCGCGGGGGAGGACCGGCCGCCGGTGAGCTCGGCGGCGGTTCGCCGCCGGTGGCCCGGTTCTAGGACAATGCGCAGGTGTCTTAGCACGGGGAGGGGATGGCGGACCTAGAGGTGGGCTTAATTTGGTCAGAGGAGGTCGGGAGGGGGCTGCCCGCGGGGAGGTGGCGGAGCTTCGCGGCGGGGTTGCCGCCGGTGAGCTCTGGGCGAGCCGCCGAGGTGGGGGAGGGGTGTATTGTGTTCGCGGCAAGGTGAGGAAGCTGCTAGGCTAACTCAATTGCTTGTTGGGCTAACCGAGAGGGAGAGAGAAGAGGGGGAGGGACTCACCGGAGAGGGGGAAGACGGCGGCGCTTCGCGGCTTGGGCTCGGTCGAGGGGAGGAGGGTGGTGGTCGAGGCTGGTGCGAGGAAGAAGGGGCTCGGGGCGAGCTTTTTATAGGCGCGCGGGGGCGAGGGGAGCGGTGGAGCTCCCTGACTCCGGCGAGCTTCCCGGTGCCGCCATTAATGGCGCACAGCGCCGCCGAGGGGATGCTACGGCGGGGCAGTACTGGCGAGGACGCTGGTCAAAGGGAGGAGGACGGAGCGGTGCCAAACTTCCCTGTGCGGCGAGGAGACGGCGATGAAGAGACGGCGGTGAAGGACGGCGGTGAAGGGACGGCGGGGCGTCGTATGCGGGGAGGATGACGAAGCGGCTGACCGGTGGGGCCGGTCTGCCAGTGAGAGAGGTCCGCGCGCGCGAGAGAGGGGCGGGGTGCTGACGGGCGGGGTCGGGCTGTCAGCAGGCAGGAGTGGCGCGCGGTTTGGGCCGCCTGGGCCGGAAAGAGAGGGGAGGGAGGCGGGCGCGCGCGAGCTGGGCTAGAAGTCGGCCCAGCCGCGAGAGGGGAGAGGGATTTCCTTTTTCTTTTCTTTTTCTAATTATTTCCTTTTTCTTTTCTACTTTTGTGTCATTTTGTTTCTTTTTCTCTTAACAAAAATTCTCTAAATGAACTTGGTGATAAATGTGGTCTATGTGAGGTGCTTCAAATCAGTTTAAGTATATGCAAATGATTGGGTGACCTAGGGGTAGGGTTAGGGAGAAGAATAAAACCAAAGGGGGGATTAGGGGGGGTTAGGGTTTCAAACCTGGGTTGGGATTTTGGGATGTTACAAACCTACCCCACTTAAAGGAATCTCGCCCTCGAGATTTAGACTGTATTTGGGAAAAGGTAAGGGTATTCCCTCCTCAAGAAGTCCTCACTCTCCCAGGTGGCTTCCTCTTCTCCTTCTCTGCTCCACTGAACTTTACAGAGCTTTACTTCTGAGGTGCGGGTTTTTCTGACTGCCGAATCAAGAATCTTCACTGGTTTCTCATGATATTGAAGGTCTTTCTGAATCTGCACTGTCTCTTCTTCGAGGTGACTTTCTGGTGCTTGCAGGCATTTGCGGAGCTGGGACACGTGGAACACATTGTGGATGTCGGACATGGATTCTGGTAGTTCCAGGCGGTATGCCATAGGTCCTATTCGGGAAATGACAGGGTAAGGACCGACGAAACGGGGTGCTAGCTTTCCTTTCATCTGAAACCTTTTGACACCACGCATCGGGGAAACCTTGAGATAAACAAAATCTCCTTCCTCAAATCTGAGCTCCCTTCGCCTATTGTCCGCATAACTCTTCTGTCGACTCTGAGCTTCAAGTAACCTTCTGCGGATCAAAGCGACTTTTTCTTCGGCTTCCTTAACAAAGTCGGGTCCTTCTAGTGTTCTTTCCCCTACATTGGACCACATTAGGGGAGTCTGGCATTTTCTTCCATACAGTGCTTCGAATGGTGACATTTTGATGCTGGCCTGATGGCTATTGTTGTATGAGAATTCGGCGTACGGTAAACTAGACTCCCAATCTCTGTCGAAGGCTAATACGCAGGCTCTAAGCAAATCTTCAAGGACCTTGTTGACTCTTTCCGTTTGACCATCTGACTGGGGGTGATAAGCAGTGCTGAAATCCAGCTTGGTGCCCAATGCTTGCTGAAGGCCCTTCCAAAATTTTGAAGTGAACTGCGTTCCTCTATCTGATACTATCTTCCGTGGAATGCCATGCAGCCTGACTATCTCCTTAAGGTATAATCGGGCGAGGGCTGCTCCTCCAAAAGTGGTCTTTACTGGAATGAAATGGGCCACCTTGGTGAGACGGTCGATGATTACCCATATGGAGTCATTTCCTCTTTGTGATCTGGGCAGTCCGGTGACGAAATCCATGCCTATTTCTTCCCACTTCCATTCGGGTATTGGGAGGGGTTGAAGCAGGCCTGCAGGCTTCTGATGTTCGGTCTTTGTTCGCTGGCAGGTGTCACATCGGGCCACATACTGTGCTATCTCCCTTTTCATCCCTTTCCACCAATATCTGGTCTTAAGGTCTAAGTACATCTTGGTGGTTCCTGGGTGGATAGAGTAAGCTGAGTTGTGGGCTTCATCGAGCAGGGTCTCTCGTGTTTCTCCCACTGGCACGCACAGGCGATCCTTGAACCAGAGGGCTCCTTGATTATCTGTCCTGAGGTCCGGGAGTTGCTCCTTTCGTGCTCTTTCCATAAGCTTGGTTGTCTCTGCGTCCAGGCGTTGGGCCTTGCATATGAGGTCTTCTAGATTTGGCTTGACTTCCAGGCTACCGTTGTCTCCCAGACATGCATTTAGCTGAGCTGACTCTTTCTTCCAATCTTCCAAAAAGTTTGCTCCTTTAACCCCGAAGGGTTTTCTGCTGAGGGCATCTGCTACCACGTTGGCCTTTCCGGGGTGGTAGTGGATTTCGAGGTCATAGTCTTTGATCAATTCGAGCCACCTTCTTTGACGGAGGTTGAGGTCCGGCTGCGTGAAGATGTACTTTAGACTCTTGTGATCAGTGAAGACGTGGCATTTGTTCCCAATCAGATAATGCCTCCAAATTTTTAGGGCGTGCACTATGGCTGCCAATTCCAGATCGTGGGTAGGATAGTTCTGCTCGTGCGGCTTGAGCAACCGGGATGCATAAGCAATGACTTTCTCATTTTGCATTAAGACACATCCTAAGCCTTGCTTGGAAGCATCACAAAAGATGACGAAATCCTGGTGTATGTCTGGTAGGGTCAGGACTGGTGCAGTTGTAAGTTTCTCCTTGATGATTTGGAAACTTTCTTCACATTTGGGAGTCCATACAAACTTATTGTCCTTTTTGAGGAGTTCCGTCATGGGCTTTGCTATGCTGGAGAATCCCTTGATGAAGCGGCGATAATACCCTGCCATTCCCAGAAAGCTTCGAACTTCACTGACGTTGGATGGTTGCTTCCAATTTGAAACAGCTTCCACCTTAGATGGGTCCACTTCTATCCCTTCAGCAGTCAAGATGTGCCCTAGGAAGGCTATCTTTTCTAACCAGAACTCACATTTGCTGAGCTTAGCATAAAGTTGATGTGCTCTGAGTCTTCTGAGGACGGTTCGAAGGTGCTGCTCGTGGTCCTTGCGACTCTTGGAATAGATGAGGATGTCGTCGATAAAAACCACGACAAACTTATCCAATTCTTCCATAAATACCTTATTCATGAGGTTCATGAAAAAGGCGGGTGCGTTGGTAAGTCCAAAAGGCATTACTGTGAATTCATATTGCCCGTATCTGGTGACGAATGCAGTTTTCTGAATGTCTGCTTCCTTAATCCTGAGTTGGTGATATCCTGACCTGAGGTCTATCTTGGAGAAGTACTTGGCTCCTTGCAGTTGGTCGAATAGGTCATCGATCCGGGGAAGAGGGTACTTATTTTTGATTGAAACCTCGTTCAAGGACCGATAATCAATACACATCCTCATACTCCCATCCTTTTTGGTAACGAAAAGAACGGGTGCTCCCCAGGGAGACGAACTGGGACGGATGTACCCTTTCTGTTGTAGTTCTAAAATCTGAAGCTTCAATTCTGCCAACTCAGTGGGGGCCATGCGGTATGGTCTCCTTGCGATGGGTGCGGTGCCGGGAATGAGATCTATATAGAACTCTACTTCTCTTTCTGGTGGCATCCCGGGTAACTCTTCTGGGAATACATCTTCAAACTCCTTGATTACAGACATGCTTTCTACTGCCAGATTAAATATCATTGGATCATTTGCGGGCGGTTGGGCTTGACAGGAAACTGCCTTTCCTTGGTGATCTATGAGAAGAATAGTCTTGCTTGCGCAGCTGATAACACCCTTGTGCCTAGCTAGCCAATCCATTCCTAGAATTACATCAATTCCTTGGGATGGCAAGATGGTTAAGTCTGCCAGGAACACTACCCCACTTAAAAGAATTCTGACTTGGGAACACCTGAGTTTGCACAGGAGGTCTGATCCTGGGGTTCGGGTGACTAAGGGGATAGCTAGAGGTGTAGAGGGTATGCCATGCTTCTCCACAAACTTAGCGGCTATAAATGAGTGGGATGCTCCTGAATCAAAAAGCACAGAAGCGGGAGTAAATTCAACGAGGAACTCACCGAGCACTACTCCCGGGGCTTGCTGGGCTTCCTGAGCGTCGACGTGGTTGACCCAGGCCCTGCCCTGGTACTGAGCCCTGCTCTGTTGGCTGCTAGAAGGAAACGCCTTGGGGGTGGGTGCTGATGGAACCTTGGGGCCATTCACCGAGTTGGAGTAGGTTGGTCCTGGTGCCTTCAACTGGGGACAGTTGTTCTTGAAGTGATTGGGGTCCCCGCAGTGCCAACAGGCATTTGCCGGCGGCTGGTTGCTTGCAACGGAGGGTGCCTGATGGGAGCTCTGACTCTGCTGACTGAAGCGTGATGGAGAGGGTCCAGATTGTTTATGAAAGCTTGGACCCCTGGGTGGGAGCCCAAAGGGTCGAGCTCTCTGGTGACGTTCTTGCTGTTGTGCTCGGAGGACCTGGAACTTTCTCTTGATGTGCCCTTTTTCTTCCTCTTTTGCTCTCTCCACTTGAATAGCTTTGTTGGAAAGGTGAGAGAAGCTGTGGAAGTCCTGGCTGGCGAGGATGGTCTTAAGCTCGGGTCTTAACCCTCTCAGAAAACGAGCCATCTTTCTGGCCTCGGTGCTGACATCCTCGGGCGCGTAGCGGGCCAACTCTGTGAACTTGTGCACATATTCACTGACCGTTCTTCCGCCTTGGGTTAGCTCCCGGAACTCATCTTCCTTGAGTTGCACTATCCCCTGGGGTACGTGGTGCTCACGGAAGGCTGCTTCAAATTCTGCCCAAGTAGCGTCTCTGATGGCTTCACTGAAAGTATCCCACCATGCTAAAGCCATTCCTGAAAGTTGATGAGCTGCCAGCTGAATACGTTGATTCTCAGGACAAGCGATGGCGTCCAACTTCCTCTTGATTGTGCGAAGCCAGTCATCTGCATCGAGGGGATTGCTGGACCCCGCGAACGTGGGCGGCTTCAGTCTCAGGAATTCCCCCATCCTGTCCTGGGGCCTTCCACCGCCTGGGCGCTGGTTCTCCAGACTTCGAGTGAGGACTTCAATGAGTCTGGTTTGATTGGCCAAAATTTGGGCTAGGTCTAGTGGTAGTTCTGGAGGTGCGGGGAGGTGGGTCTCACCCCCTTCTCCGCCAGCCTCTCCCTCAGCTCCTAGGGGAAGTCTTGCTCCAATCCCGGAGGCGGTAGGCGTGGTTCTATCCGAAGCCATCTGCCATGGGAAGAGAGTCACTATTATGCACATGCCATTTTTTTTAACTAGTTATTTTATTCATTACATCAAGCCATTACATTACATAGCATACTACTACCACAAGCTCGTCACACACGAGTGCTACCTAAGGTACCCCTGAAATCTTTCTCTAAAGTGTCCCCAAATTCCTTGAGAAGGTCATCAAGGCTGGCCAGGGACATGTCCTCGGTGTCGGACTGGTTTCTGGGAGGGTTTTCTTCCTGCTGCTCAGTCTGACATCCTTGGCTTTTGGTCTTCTTGCGGGTTTTCCTTGCGGGGGCGAGCTTCTTCAGTACCTTGTCGTAGTCCATTTTGAGGGTGCGGTAGGCTTCACGGGTGTTGGTCTCTTCGCCTTCAGCTAACGAGAGGCTCTCTTGGAGGGACGCTTTTTCTTCTGACAGTTCCCTGACTTTCTGCTCCAGGCTTTCCACCTGGGAGGTTAGGGAGGTGCAGTGGAGGGCGAGGTCATCATATTGGTTATCAAGGGTATGAAGATATCCAGCCATGTAGACAATGGTGGGATCATTCTCAATAGGATCTCCTCCTGATAGGGCCTGAAGTCTTTTCCTCCAGGTGGGGGTATTCTTGTTGCTGGGTGGAAAGTAGCGAAGGGGGGTTTCAATGATTACTTTGTTGTAGTTCTGGCACAACTGTCGGAGGGCTTTTCGGGCGACATTTTGGCAAGCATCTAGGAAATGGACTCCGGTAAAAGTGACTTGGAAGGAACGTTGGTTGGGATAGCTTTGGCTTTCCCCCAGGTAGACTGCCATAGAGCATCTTATCATTCCGCCCTCGAAATGTTCCGTCCAGACGTATTCCGGTTTCTTGCGGATTCCCATGCGGAGCGCACAGCTTCGCAAGAGGCGGGGGAACCCTTCCACTTCTGAGCAGTAGGATGACTTAATGGCCAGAGAGTCTTCCATCTGGAATAGGAAAAGAAGGGTCTTGTTAAAACCGAGGAAGGGAAGGAAAAACTTTTCCTGAGGTAAGGGGTATTTTCTTTCTAAGGTAAGTTTTAGGGTCAGGGCTGCGACCTACGGCCAGTCCTATGGGCTCTGATACCACCTGAAGCGTCCCGATCCTTTGGGACTCAAATGTGATACAATTACTAGTCCCAGGAGGCTAGTAAACACATTCCTTACTTCAAATAGTACAGAGTTTAGATAAATTTATTACAATACCAGGGTACAAGCTCGAGAGAGAGCCAAATAGAGAAGCGCAGTAGGAAAACACACTAGCCCAAGCCACAGGCAGAACTGGGTGCAGACACAGCCCCCTTTAATCAAGCATAGCAGAAAAGAAGTCCTCGGCTGCTGAAAAACATAAATAAATCTGGGTGAATACACTAGGTATTCCGCAAGCCCACCCCGCTCCCGTAGAGAGAAAGAGACCTATGATGTACATGCTCAATTTGGTGGGGTTGTAGTCACTCATCATTATCTTAGAGAGAGGCAGTTGCTTGAAGGTTTTCCCATGATATTATAAGTAACCAAAAACTCAACCACCACTGAGCTTCCCGCTCCAGTGGCTTTGTTTCTTCTTCAAAACCCTTTTAAACACACCTTTTCCCTTGTTAAGAAATTTAGAGAAAAAGTTCTAATTGCCATACCATACCAGACCCATCCATACCAGTGGACACGGACTATTCGAATAGATTTCAACTCTGCGCAGAGGGGTACACTTTACCCACTAGCCCGGTTTCTGCGATCTCACCGTCGCGAGACCCGAATGCCGGATCTCTTTCCTTACTCGTGCATCCTAACCTTAACGGTTATCCGGAAGGAGTCAGGCCACCACCATGCCCAAACCGGACAAAACTTTCCCCCTCCTTATCCTCCCGGTGCTCCCCAGCCTTCTTAACCCTGGGGTCGGACCACACGAGTTCGGATTGAGTGACTGCCCACACAGTCTCGAGTGGTTGTACGACAAAGGAGTACAGGTAGTGAAAATGACAAATCGGTCCTTATATGAGGGGACAATCCTTCTGCTCACGCCTAAACTAGCTGAGCCAACACCTTAGGCCCTCCCCTAAACCAGGGAGTCCCTGATCATCCCACTCCCAGGGTGATGAGGGTGAGCACCCTTCATCGCAAAACTTTTCAAGAAGAGACTTTATTAGGGGAAACACTTTGCCCTTCTTTCCAAACCACATTACGTACCCAGAAAGTATATGATAATGCGGGCCATCTCTCACTCACAATGCAATAGTTCCCCGTGATTCCCGGCCTAGGCAGTAGTAGAGAGAATAGGTAATTTATGCATCAAGGGAAGGATGGACTTGCCTTCGTCGAAGCTTTCCTGGCACAGAAGTCCTACTTCCGGAAGTTCGGGCTCTGGTCCCTCTTCCGGGGCTACAGGTTCCGGATCAACGATCCCCGCTTCTTCTAGGAAAACAGGCAATAAAACAATACATCAACAGGGATTTACAAATTATAGTGTGTCATTTTCTAACATCAATGTTGTATGAGATCCTTAGAAATTATTTGGATAATTTTTGGTGCATAAAATATTGAAGAATACTAATTAAATGGAAAAAGGGGGTGGAAAAGAAAAGGAGAAGGGATTTCCCCTTATCTGGGCTGGGGGCAAGAATTCTGGCCCACCCCGGGCGCGAGCGCGCGCGCGGAGGCGCTTTCGGCCCAGCGGCGGCCCACGAGCGGGGGAACGGCGCGGCCGTGGGAGGGGGTGACGGCGTTGCGCAGGGCCCGCTTGCCAGTGAGAGGGGGGGGGAGAGAAGGAACGGCGTTACGGTTGACGGGGGGGTGAACCGGCCGTCCGCGGGGGAGGACCGGCCGCCGGTGAGCTCGGCGGCGGTTCGCCGCCGGTGGCCCGGTTCTAGGACAATGCGCAGGTGTCTTAGCACGGGGAGGGATGGCGGACCTAGAGGTGGGCTTAATTTGGTCAGAGGAGGTCGGGAGGGGGCTGCCCGCGGGGAGGTGGCGGAGCTTCGCGGCAGGGTTGCCGCCGGTGAGCTCTGGGCGAGCCGCCGAGGTGGGGGAGGGGTGTATTGTGTTCGCGGCAAGGTGAGGAAGCTGCTAGGCTAACTCAATTGCTTGCTGGGCTAACCGAGAGGGAGAGAGAAGAGGGGGAGGGACTCACCGGAGAGGGGGAAGACGGCGGCGCTTCGCGGCTTGGGCTCGGTCGAGGGGAGGAGGGTGGTGGTCGAGGCTGGTGCGAGGAAGAAGGGGCTCGGGGCGAGCTTTTTATAGGCGCGCGGGGGCGAGGGGAGCGGTGGAGCTCCCTGACTCCGGCGAGCTTCCCGGTGCCGCCATTAATGGCGCACAGCGCCGCCGAGGGGACGCTACGGCGGGGCAGTACTGGCGAGGACGCTGGTCAAAGGGAGGAGGACGGAGCGGTGCCAAACTTCCCTGTGCGGCGAGGAGACGGCGATGAAGAGACGGCGGTGAAGGACGGCGGTGAAGGGACGGCGGGGCGTCGTATGCGGGGAGGATGACGAAGCGGCTGACCGGTGGGGCCGGTCTGCCAGTGAGAGAGGTCCGCGCGCGCGAGAGAGGGGCGGGGTGCTGACGGGCGGGGTCGGGCTGTCAGCAGGCAGGAGTGGCACGCGGTTTGGGCCGCCTGGGCCGGAAAGAGAGGGGAGGGAGGCGGGCGCGCGCGAGCTGGGCTGGAAGTCGGCCCAGCCGCGAGAGGGGAGAGGGATTTCCTTTTTCTTTTCTTTTTCTAATTATTTCCTTTTTCTTTTCTACTTTTGTGTCATTTTGTTTCTTTTTCTCTTAACAAAAATTCTCTTAATGAACTTGGTGATAAATGTGGTCTATGTGAGGTGCTTCAAATCAGTTTAAGTATATGCAAATGATTGGGTGACCTAGGGGTAGGGTTAGGGAGAAGAATAAAACCAAAGGGAGGATTAGGGGGGGTTAGGGTTTCAAACCTGGGTTGGGATTTTGGGATGTTACACTTTGCCTTTCAATATCCCGTTTGCGAGGAATCTCCACAACTTGGAGTCTCTCGCCCTTACACTTGAGATTCACAAAGAAATACGGAGTAAGGGAGGGAAGCAACACACACAAATCCACAGCAAAATTCGCACACACACGACCAAGAATCGAGCTCAAAAGACTATCTCAAAGTTCTCACTAGAACGGAGCTCGAATCACTGGGAATGACGAACGAATGCGCAAAGACTGAGTGTGGATGATCAAGAATGCTCTAAGGTTGCTTGGGGTTCTCCTCCATGCGCCTAGGGGTCCCTTTTATAGCCCCAAGGCAGCTAGGAGCCGTTGAGAGCAAATCTGGAAGGCCAATCTTGCCTTCTGTCGTCGGGTGCACCGGACAGTCCGGTGCCCGATTTCCTTCCTTAAGCAGCGCAGCCGACCGTTGCAGATCTGGGAGCCGTTGGCGCACCGGACATGTCCGGTGCACACCGGACAGTCCGGTGCCCCCTTCCGACCGTTGGCCCGGCCACGTGTCGCGCGCAGATTCTGCGGCCGACCGTTGGCCCGGTCGACCGTTGGCTCACCGGACAGTCCGGTGCACACCGGACAGTCCGGTGAATTTTAGCCATACGCCGTCGGCGAATTCCCGAGAGTGGCTACTTTGCGCCGAGTCAGCCTGGCGCACCGGACACTGTCCGGTGCACCACCGGACAGTCCGGTGTGCCAGACCGAGCTGAGTCTTGGCTGTACACAGCCAAGCCTTTTGCACCTCTTTTCTTTTCTTCTTCTTTCTGTTTCTAACACTTAGACAAGTATATTAGTACTCAAAACCAATGTACTAAGGCTTAGAAACATACCTTTACTCTTGATTTGCACTTTGTTCATCCATGGGCATAAATTCACATTTAAGCACTTGTGTGTGCACTCAATCACCAAAACACTTAGAAATGGCCCAAGGGCACATTTCCCTTTCAATCTCTCCCTTTTTGGTGATTTATGCCAACACAACATAAAGCAACTAGAACAAGTGCAATATCACTTCAAATAAAACTCAAATTTATTTTGATTCAACTTTGGCATATATGGATCATCCTTTGCCACCACTTGGTTTGTTTTTGCAAATCAAACTCAAATCTCTATCTCTAAGTCAAACACACATGTTGAAACATAAAGAGAGTCATTCCAAAAGAGATTGATCAAAGATTTCAAAAACTCCCCCTATTTCCCATAATCAACACTTCTCCCCACAAGAGGCCAACTTTTGACAAAAGAGACAATGTAAGAGTTTTGACAAAACAAAAAGCTCTATTTCACTATTTTCAAAATTTCTCAAGTGGTAGCTGATCCATTTATTGCTTTGGCCTTTATTTTCTCCCCCTTTGGCATCAAGCACCAAAACGGGATTAATCTTGGCCCTTTAACCCCATTGCCTCACCAAATTCTTCAATTAAGAGCAAATAGGCAATAAGAGTTTAAAGATGAACTTGGAATAGTTACTCTTTTCATCGGAGTGCAGTGGAAGTCTTGTATGGTCCAAGTCCACCTTTTCCTTTCAATCCTCCTTTGAGGCTAAAGCAAACTCAAGCATATGGTTAGTCTCAAAGGGTCAAGTTGTAACACATCTCCCCCTAAACATGTGCATCACTTTGCAACGGACTTGTGAGGTCCAGGGAGTGTTTGTACAACTTGAGCACCATAATACGCAACAAAATGCAGAATGAACATGATCAAAGGCATCAACACATGTATGCTACAATTTAATCCAAGTTCCGCGAATCCAAGACATTTAGCTCACTACGCAGCCTGCAAAAGGTCTTCTCATCTAGAGGCTTGGTAAAGATATCGGCTAGCTGGTTCTCGGTGCTAACATGAAACACTTTGATATCTCCCTTTTGCTGGTGGTCTCTCAAAAAGTGATGCCGGATGTCTATGTGCTTTGTGCGGCTGTGCTCAACAGGATTTTCCGCCATGCGGATAGCACTCTCATTATCACATAGGAGTGGGACTTTGCTCAGATTGTAGCCAAAGTCCCTGAGGGTTTGCCTCATCCAAAGTAGTTGCGCGCAACACTGTCCTGCGGCAACATACTCGGCCTCAGCGGTGGATAGGGCAACGGAAGTTTGTTTCTTATAGTTCCATGACACCAGGGACCTTCCTAAGAATTGGCACGTCCCCGATGTACTCTTCCTATCGACCTTACATCCAGCATAGTCGGAGTCTGAATATCCAATCAAGTCAAAGGTAGACCCCTTTGGATACCAGAGCCCGAAGCAAGGCGTAGCAACTAAATATCTAAGGATTCGCTTCACCGCCACTAAGTGACACTCCTTAGGATTGGATTGAAATCTAGCACACATGCATACGCTAAGCATAATGTCCGGTCTACTAGCACATAAATAAAGTAATGAACCTATCATTGACCGGTATGCCTTTTGATCAACGGACTTACCTCCTTTGTTGAGGTCGGTGTGTCCGTCGGTTCCCATTGGAGTCTTTGCGGGCTTGGCGTCCTTCATCCCAAACCGCTTTAGCAGATCTTGCGTGTACTTCGTTTGGGAGATGAAGGTGCCGTCCTTGAGTTGCTTCACTTGGAACCCAAGGAAGTAGTTCAACTCGCCCATCATTGACATCTCGAATTTCTGCGTCATCACCCTGCTAAACTCTTCACAAGACTTTTTATTAGTAGAACCAAATATTATGTCATCGACATAAATTTGGCACACAAAAAGATCACCGTCACAAGTCTTAGTGAAAAGAGTTGGATCGACTTTCCCAACCTTGAAAGCATTAGCAATTAAGAAATCTCTAAGGCATTCATACCATGCTCTTGGGGCTTGCTTAAGTCCATAGAGCGCCTTAGAGAGCTTACACATGTGGTCGGGGTACCGTTCATCCTCGAAGCCAGGGGGTTGCTCCACGTACACCTCCTCCTTGATTGGCCCGTTGAGGAAAGCGCTCTTCACATCCATTTGGAACAACCTGAAAGAATGGTGAGCGGCATATGCTAGCAAGATTCGAATGGACTCTAGCCTAGCCACAGGAGCAAACGTCTCCTCAAAGTCCAAACCTGCGACTTGGGCATAACCTTTTGCCACAAGTCGAGCCTTGTTCCTCGTCACCACTCCGTGCTCGTCTTGTTTGTTGCGGAACACCCACTTGGTTCCCACAACATTTTGCTTAGGACGAGGCACCAGCGTCCAAACTTCATTTCTCTTGAAGTTGTTGAGCTCCTCTTGCATGGCCAACACCCAGTCCGGATCTAGCAAGGCCTCTTCTACCCTGAAAGGCTCAATAGAAGAGACAAAGGAGTAATGTTCACAAAAATTAACTAATCTAGACCGAGTAGTTACTCCCTTGCTAATATCACCCAGAATTTGGTCGACGGGATGATCCCTTTGAATCATCGCTCGAACTTGGGTTGGAGGTGCCGGTTGCGCTTCTTCCTCCATCACGTGATCTTCTTGTGCTCCCCCTTGATCACACACCTCCTGTTGATGAACCTGTTCATCGTCTTGAGTTGGGGGATGCACCGTTGTTGAGGAAGAAGGTTGATTTCGTTCATCTTGTTCCTGTGGCCGCACTTCTCCAATCGCCATGGTTCGTATAGCGGCCGTCGGAACATCTTCTTCATCTACATCATCACAATCAACAACTTGCTCTCTTGGAGAGCCATTAGTCTCATCAAATACAACATCGCTAGAGACTTCAACCAAACCCGATGATTTGTTGAAGACTCTGTACGCCTTTGTATTTGAGTCATAACCTAACAAAAACCCTTCTACAGCTTTGGGAGCAAACTTAGAATTTCTACCCTTCTTTACTAGAATGTAGCACTTGCTCCCAAATACACAAAAGTAAGATACATTGGGTTTGTTACCGGTTAGTAGCTCATACGAAGTCTTCTTGAGGAGGCGATGAAGGTAGACCCTGTTGATGGCGTGGCAAGCCGTGTTCACGGCTTCCGACCAAAAACACTCGGGGGTCTTGAATTCTCCTAGCATCGTTCTCGCCATATCAATTAGCGTCCTGTTCTTCCTCTCTACCACACCATTTTGCTGTGGTGTGTAGGGAGCGGAGAACTCGTGCTTGATCCCTTCCTCCTCAAGGAACTCCTCCACTTGAAGGTTCTTGAACTCGGACCCGTTGTCGCTCCTTATCTTCTTCACTTTGAGCTCAAACTCATTTTGAGCTCTCCTGAGGAAGCGCTTGAGGGTCCCTTGGGTTTCAGACTTATCCTGCAAAAAGAACACCCAAGTGAAGCGGGAAAAGTCATCAACAATAACTAGACCATACTTACTTCCTCCTATGCTCAGATAGGCGATGGGTCCGAAGAGATCCATATGCAGCAGCTCCAGGGGTCTTGAGGTGGTCATCACATTCTTGCTGTGATGTGCTCCTCCCACTTGTTTACCTGCTTGACAAGCTGCACAAGGTCTATCTTTTTCGAATTGCACGTTAGTCAAACCTATCACGTGTTCTCCCTTTAGAAGCTTGTGAAGGTTCTTGTTGGGGACTTGTTCTCAAATGCTAAGAATTAAGAACAAGGCAACACAAAAAATGTTAAGTGTTAAGGTCCTTCGTCCTCCATAACTATATATCCCTTCGGGATATAAAGCATCTCGGACGAAGGTTACGAAGGACATACCTTCGTAAGCATAACAACGAAGAATGAAGCATTCACATAAATCATAGAATATGAAATAAACATTTAAATATTGTCATAGAGTTATCTCTACTTGTATTAATGAATATAAATGACTTTGAATTACAAATGTACCTTCGGTCCTGCAGAAGGCAAAAGTACAAGCGTGATGTGAAAGCAAATGACAGGTTCACGTGAACAGTACAGAGGTACTGTTCATCTATTTATAGGCACAGGTCGCAGCCTGTGACAAATTACAATTATGTCCCTTGCGAAAGTTTACAGCATTGACTCAGACCTATATGTATAAAAAGGTCATTCTATCTCTATGTCGGTTTAAAACGCCGAAGCTCCATGAAAAGGGACCTTCGGCCATCTCTTGGAGACGACTTCAGCCGAAGCTGCTTCTTCGTGTGAGACCTTCGGCGCACCGAAGCACAACCCCAACAGTAGCCCCTTTCGCGGTGCTAGATCGTTCTTCGTAACGAGCTTGACCCGTGAAAAAAAAAACCTCTTCAGCTTCGGGAAGCCGAAGGTCCAAAAAACACCTTCCCTGAGCTCGTTGCGGAGAAACGATCCGACTTCCGAGCGCGTGTCGGTCCCACCTTGCAGAGTTACTGTTTGATCCTTGCGGTCCACTGCGCAGCGGGTACAAGTTACTGCGCGCCTGGTGTAACAATTCCGCCGCTTCGCCTTCTTACCTGCAGCACTATATAAACTGACAAGTAGTTGTGAAGTTACCACAGCATTCATTGCTATTTGCACTGTTTTGCTGCCAAAATTTTTAACCATCGCCGAAGCTTGTTTGTCAGAATTGAACGAAGCTCCATCTTGAAACCTGCTTCGGAGAAAAAAGTATTAAAGTTTCACAAGTTCATAGTTAAATGGCCAGAGTCCGTTCTACCGCTAGGATTGAACGCGAGGGGGAGGAAACTGAAGCTTCGGAGACCGTCCCTATCTCCGAAGCCATGCAACGGTCCGGGCTAGTGATTTCGGAAAAGATTCCTATTGATGATGCAGAACAAGCAATCGCTGAAGCAGAAGGAGAAGAAGCTGAGGAAACAGACTCCGAAGATGATTATCACCTTGCCACACCAAGCAAACCCAGCCATTTGGACTTCGGGAAATCTACTGTTTCGAAGGCTGATTTGTCCAAGATGGTAAAGTCAGGCTATTTTACTGAAAATCAAAAGAAGCTACTACGCTTCGGAGGAGAAGAGACTACCCCAAAGCCGGAGAAAGATGAAATTGTTATTTTTAAAAGCTTCTTAAAGGCTGGGTTGAGATTCCCCCTTCATGGGATTATTGCAGAGATATTGAATAATTTTGGAATCTATTTTCACCAGCTAACCCCTAACGCTATCGTTAGGCTTACTGTTTATATTTGGGCACTCCGAAGCCAGGCGGTGGAACCGTTTGCGGACAGCTTTTGCCGAGTTCATGAACTGCACTATCAGACAAAGGCTAGAAAGGATGGATTACATGACAACTTTGGTTGCTATAATTTTGCTTATCGGAAAACTACAAAGTGTCCTGTGATCAGCTACCGAAGCAAATGGGCAGCAGGGTGGAAATCGGAATGGTTCTATGTTAAGGTTGATGATGATAAAGAGAAGCTTGTGCAAAGCCCACTGGAACTGACCTTCGGAGAAACCCGCCCCCAGTGCCACATGTTACCAGAGGGTCCAACTCAAAAAGCAATGTATGAATTCAAAATAATTGCAGAAAATATCAGTACAAGGGACCTGGTCCAGGAATTCTTGGCTTTCAAAGTTTTCCCTAGTGTAAAAGAGTGGGAAATGCCGAAGCTGGAGGGGGAAAAGAAAAAGGGTGAACTTGTACGCTTGCCTTACTACTTCAAATTTAAGAAATTCTTTAAAACTCCTTGCCAAGAGTGGCTAGATACGATTGAAGTGATGTGCAACGAAATACTTGGTAATTATTCCAAGAAAGAAGATCAATTGATGACTGCAGCCTTCGGCAGCCGTCCAAAACGAAGGCTGAATCGAGTATTGGACGCCCTGGGCTTCGAATACCCAGACTACGAAGATCTGAACAAAGGTGCCAGGGGCCAAAAAAGGAAAAGGGCAACTGAAGCCTTAGATGAAGGTGAAAAAGAACCAATAAAGAAGAAAATTCAGAAGAAAAAGAAAACTTCTTCTCCGAAGCAACAAATATCCGAAGCAGAAGAAACCCCCGCATCGCCTTCTGCTGCTGTTGTTGGGGAAATTCTGAAGGTAATGACTGAATCCTTACCTGCAAAGCTAAGTCCACTGGGTCCTCAACTGACAAAGTTTTTTCAGAAGGACAAGGAGCCCGAGAAATCAAGGAAAACAATCAAGGCAAAGAGACAAAGAATCATTACCGTGACAGAGGTAATTGACAAAACGCCGCCAAGAGCTTCGGCCCAAAAAACACGAGCGGCTGCAGAGGGAGCAGATATTGAAATTGCACCTTCGGAGGCCGCAGCCGCCAAAGTTACCTCAGCTGAAGATTTTAATTTAGAGAGCACAATTGAACATATTGACCAAATGCTGCTAGACATGGCTGCAGAAGAAACTGCTACTGCTGCCGGAGAAACTGTGACCGTAGCGTCAAAGAAAGGAAAAGAAATTGCTGACGAAGCTTCAAAAAACGAAACCTTCGCGTTCCAAAACTTAGTTGGAGAACATCTAACAAAAGCTGAAATAGAAGAGCTTAAAGAGTATGCCCAATCCTGCGGATACAAACCTGGGGCACTCCTCTTCGGAGGTGTTGATGATGAGAAATTAGAGTGTATTCGGGACCAAACAGGGGCCAGAGTTATTAGTACTCTGTCCAAGAGTATTGGATTTCCGAAGCTAGAAGCAGATATCAGCCGCTACCGACGACAGCATGTCGTTGGTAGTTTGTTTTACTCCAACTTCAAGGTAGATGACTTGTCCCCTAACTTTTATTGCTCCTAACAAAAACATGTCTGATGAAGGTTGTGTTTGTGTAGAGTATGCTATTGAGCAAAGCCTTGCAAATGCAGCAAGATCTTGAAGATAAAAAGCATGAAGTTATAATTGGAAATTTGGAAAACAAAATAAAGGAGCAATCAGATGCTTTTGAGAAAAAGAACTTTGAACTCCAGGCAGCCGAAGGTTTACTGGCGGAAGCTGAAGCAAAAATATTAGAACTGAACACGAAGCTTCTCCGCCAGTCTGAGCAGTTCGAACAAGAGAAACAAGATCTCAATGCAAAACTTGAAGCCGAAGCTCAGCAAAATTCGGATTTGAGAAAACTACTGACAAATCTTCAAGAAAAATGCCTAGAATTTAGCAACAAGTGCATTCAGCGACTAAGAAAGATTTTTCATTCAGTTGGAGCTAGCAGCGAAAAATTTACCCCCTCAGCTGAAGACCTACCACAAACCTTCGAACACATTGAGGGGGAAATTGACGAGCTCGACGAAGTCATAGCTGGGCATGGTGACTTCTGTGCCTGGGTGGCTTCTCGAGGGACTGCTGCTGCATTTCTGAAAGCCGGCTGCGAACATGGAAAGGTTGTCAACAGGCCCAATTTCACCTTATCTTCATCAATTCTGGATGATATGCCCGACCTCGCCCGAAGTATCTCCAATAGATTTATAAAAATGGTATGGACAAAGGGCGGGCGAGAGAAGGCTGGAGATGAAGCACGAAGTCATCTTGAACCAGTAAGAGATAATACTTCGTACTTACCTTTTTCTTTGCACTTGATTTTTACTCACGATTCTTTGATTTATGTAGGATGACGAAGGTGAAGATGATGCCTAAGTTATGTCGCCGAAACTGTCGCCGAAGCTGAAGCTTAATGAAGATCAGTAGAAATGTACTATAGGAAAAAACTCAGGATACTTTTGTAACAAGTTTTGTAAATACAATTGAACTGTTCTCAAGGAACTTTGTACATACCTTGTAATATATCCTTACCCTTCGATTGAGTCGCTTTGATGTGGACGAAATCAGTATTTTGAGCCGAAGGCGAAAAAACACCTTCCCTTCTTTTCGTACACAACGAAGCCTAAACGGTCGCTTCCTCTTTTTGCCAAAGCTTTTCTTCACATAGCAAAACATAAAAAACTACTTCTTCTTTCTGCCGAAGCTTTTACATAGCAAAACATAAAAGACTACTTCTTCCTTCTGCCGAAGCTTTTACATAGCAAGACATAAAAGACTACTTCTTCTTTCTGCCGAAGCTTTTACATAGCAAGACATAAAAGACTACTTCTTCTTTCTGCCAAAGCTTTTACATAGCAAAACATAAAAGACTGCTACTCTTATACACAACGATTCATAAAAAACCACTTCTTCGAAACCTTTCTTTTACATAACAAACCATTTATCCGAAACTTTTCTCTGTGCCGAAGCAACCATTTAGGAACACAAATGCTATGAATGAATGCTTATGCATGCAAATGCCATGATGCAATGTGCAAATGAATGTCCGAAGCGTATGTCCGAAGCCATACTCATCCATCATTTTTTTAGGAGCAAACACACGTCAGCTCTGCATTCCCTTAGGAACGACTTTGGAGCATCTTTGCCTTTTACTTAGGCAGCATCAGCGTTGACTTTTCGCTGTAAGCTCTGCATCCCCCTAGGGACGTCTTTGGAGCTTCTTCGTCCTTTACTTAGACGGTATAAGCTCTGCATTCCCTTAGGAACGACTTTGGAGCTTCTTCGCCTTTTACTTTCGGCGGAATCAGCGTTGACTTTTCGCTGTGAGCTCTGCATCCCCTTAGGGACGTCTTTGGAGCTTCTTCTCTTTTTTAGTTTCGGCACTCGATGGTGCACTCTCAGCTTTTACATTTACATTCTTTGGGGGATTTTGCTCTTATAAAACTAAAAAGGAAATTACATAAGATGGCCCCATTAAAAACCTTTCTCCCCCTTTTAGAAAGGAAAAGGGTGCCATGAAAAAGAAAAGAAAAGTCAAAATTACATCGAGTTATACATAAAACCGCCGAAGCTCATCCGCATTCCAAGATCTTGGAATTTCATTGCCATCCATGTCCTTCAGTCTGTACGAACCAGGCCTTGACGAAGATGCTACTAAGAAAGGCCCTTCCCATTTCAGTTGCAATTTGCCCACTGTATCCGGATTGGCCACTCTCCGAAGCACCAAGTGTCCTGGCTCAATATTTTTTAGCCGGACCTTTCTATCTCGCCATTTAACTGTTTCAGCCTGGTACTTATTGATATTCTCCACGGCCTGAAGCCTGATCCCTTCTAAGGCATCTTTTTCTACGAGACAAGTATCTTCGGGACCTGATTCTGCCGAAGCTACCACTCTTATTGATCCAGCTTTGGCTTCTTCCGGGGTTATTGCTTCGTCACCAAATAACAACTTAAATGGGGTAAAGCCTGTAGATCTTGATGTTGTTGTGTTATGGCTCCATACCACTTTGGTAAGCTGATCTGGCCACTTTCCCCTTGGTTGATTAAAGATTAGCTTCATTATTCCTGTCATTATGATGCCGTTGGCCCTTTCAACAAGCCCATTCGACTCCGGGTGCCTGACTGACGCAAAGTGGATCTTCGTGCCAATTTGATCACAAAAATTTCTGAATTCTTCGGAGTCAAATTGTGTTCCATTATCTACAGTTATAGCCTTCGGCACTCCGAAGCGACAGACAATATTCTGCCAGAAAAATTTTTGGACAGTGGCCGAAGTTATTGTAGCTAATGGCTTCGCCTCAATCCACTTGGAAAAATATTCCACAGCAACTACAACATATTTCAGATTGCCTTGAGCCGGTGGTAATGGGCCCAGCAAATCGAGGCCCCACCTTTGCAATGGCCAGATGGGTTGTATTAGCTGTGTCAAAGACGAAGGTTGTTTTTGATCTCTTGCACATTTCTGACAACCTTCGCACTTTTGAACTAACTCAGCTGCATCCGAGGCTGCCTTCGGCCAATAAAATCCTTGACGGAACACTTTTCCAAGTAACGGCCTGGATCCGATGTGGGATCCACAAAGGCCTGCATGTATCTCCTTCATCAACTCTATACCTTCGGCTCTAGACAAGCACTTGAGCAGCGGGGCACAAACTCCATGCTTGTATAACTCCCCTTCTATAATGATATACGGACGAGCTCTTGCCTCTATTCTTTTATTATAAGCTTCGTCATCTGATAGGAAGTTGCCCTGAAGGTAAGAAATTATTTCAGTTCTCCAATCTTCACTGTACACGGGAGAGATAGTAAGAACTGCTCTTTCAAGTAACTCCACTGAAGGTGCCTTTATTGTTTCGAAGAATACATCCGAAGGTAGCGGCAGCCCCTGTGCTGCAGACCTGGCTAACAAATCAGCATGTTCATTTTGCCCTCGAGGGATATTCTTAACAGAAAATCCTTCGAAGGAAGCTTCGATCCTTCGGACTGTGTCTAGGTATTTTTCAAGCTTCGGGTCTTTAGCCTTGCAACTTTTGTCAATATGACCCGAAACAATCTGAGAATCAGTTTTAAGGATCGCCCTCCTGATCCCCATCGCCTTTAGTTTCCGAAGGCCCAGGAGCAAGGCTTCGTACTCAGCAATATTATTTGTGCAGCTGAAGTCCAGTCTTGCTGCATAGCAAGTTTTAACCTTGGACGGTGAAACCAAAACAGCAGCTGCTCCTGCTCCGAAGGTTCCCCAGGAGCCATCACAAAACACTGTCCATGCTTCGGCATCTTTATTTGCTTCTTCGCCCTGAGCCCCTGGCGTCCAGTCGGCAATAAAATCTGCCAATGCTTGAGACTGGATCGAGGATCTGTGCACATAATCAATGTAAAATTCATTAAGCTCCGCAGCCCATTTTCCAATTCGGCCAGTAGCTTCTTTATTTCTCATGATATCTTTCAACGGCTGCGAAGAAGGAACAATAATATTATATGCCTGAAAATAATGCCGAAGCTTCCTAGATGCCATTAGAACGGCATACAACACCTTCTCCAGTTCTGTATAATTTTTCTTTGAGACACTAAGGACCTCAGATACAAAATATACTGGGACCTGCTTCTTGATTTGTCCATCAAACTTCTCCTGCACAAGCGCCGCACTTACTGCTGAGTGCGAAGCTGCCACATACAACAACAGAGGAGCCCCTGGCATTGGTGGAGTTAATGTTGTTAGATCTATCAGGTATTGCTTGAGTTCTTCGAAAGCTTTTTGTTGAGCTGGGCCCCATTGAAAGACTTCAGCTGATTTTAGCACCTCGAAGAAGGGTAGATTTCTTTCCGCTGATCTGGATATAAATCTGTTAAGAGATGCCAGTCTTCCTGTCAATTTTTGGGCCCCCTTTCTTGTGGTTGGTGGCTCCATTCGAAGTATAGCTTCGATTTTATTTGGGTTAGCTTCAATTCCCTTTGTTGAAACCAAGCATCCAAGGAACTTACCCTTCTTTACTCCGAAGACACATTTTTCTGGATTCAGCTTCAGACCAGCTTGTCTGAAGCTGGCGAAGGTCTCCTGCAGATCAGCAATATGGTCTTCTTGCTTCGTGCTTTTTACAATAATGTCATCAACATAGGTCAACACATTTCTGCCTATCTGAGATTGGAGAACCTTCGCAGTCATCCTGCTGAAACTCCCTCCAGCATTCTTAAGCCCCTCAGGCATCCGAAGATAGCAATATGTACCACTTGGGGTTATGAAACTAGTCTTCGGCTCATCCTCCTTTTTCATCCAGATTTGATGATAGCCTGAGTAACAATCCAGGAGACTCATGAGTTCCGAAGAAGCTGCTGCATCAACTAAAGAGTCTATCCTTGGCAGCGGGAACTCATCCTTCGGACAAGCCTTGTTGAGATCTGTGAAATCAATACACATTCTCCACTTTCCATTGGCCTTCTTCACCATAACAGTGTTAGCTAGCCATTCTGGATACTTCACTTCTCTGATAACTCCTGCACTTAGGAGTCTTTTTACTTCGTTGCGAGCCCCTTCGGCCTTGTCATCAGACATTTTCCGAAGCCTCTGTTTGCGGGGTCTGAAGGATGGGTCAACATTGAGCGAATGTTCAATAACATCCCGATTCACTCCACAAAGATCATTGGCTGACCATGCAAAAACATCTTTATTGTTGAATAAAAACCTTATCAAGGTTTTCTCTTGATCTTCAGATAATTGCGAGCCCAATAGCACCTTCTGCTCTGCTATATCCTCACACAGCAGCATGGGCTTCGGCTGATCAGCCGAAGCTGCCTTTTCCCTCCTGAACTTGTACTGTTCACAAGCTTCAACTCCATCTATATTATGGATTGCCTTGGAATCAGTCCAGCTTCCTTCGGCCCTTCTGGCAGCTTCCTGACTCCCATGAATAGCAATAGGCCCTTGGTCCGAAGGTATCTTCATGCAGAGATAAGCTGGGTGAAGAATTGCTTCAAAAGCATTTAGGGTACCACGACCAATGATGGCGTTGTAGGGGTATTCCATGTCAACAATATCAAACACAATTTGCTCAGTCCTTGTGTTATTAACAAATCCGAAGGTTACCGGCATGGTAATCTTCCCGAGTGCCACAATCTGCCGCCCTCCGAAGCCACAAAGAGGGTGCGTAGCATCATGAATCTTGTCTTCAGGCTCTTGCATCTGTCTGAAGGCTTTGGCAAATATAATGTCAGCTACACTGCCTGTGTCAACTAGGACATTGTGAACCAGAAACCCTTTGATCACACAAGAAATGACCATAGCATCATTGTGAGGATAGTCCTTGAGCTGAAGATCTTCCTGAGAGAAGGTAATTGGAATGTGAGACCATTTTGACTTAATGAAGGGTCCCTGCACTCCAACATGCTGCACCCTTCTCTGAGCCTCCTTCTTCTGCTTTTTGTTAGCTGGCTCTGAGCAAGAACCGCCTGTTATCGGGAGCACCAGCTTCGAAGCCGAAGCAGCTCCAGCTTGGGTGTTGAACGAAGCCATCAGCTCAGAAAGGTGGAAGTGAGTTGACCGGAGGTGGGCGCCAATGTTGGGGACTTGTTCTCAAATGCTAAGAATTAAGAACAAGGCAACACAAAAAATGTTAAGTGTTAAGGTCCTTCGTCCTCCATAACTATATATCCCTTCGGGATATAAAGCATCTCGGACGAAGGTTACGAAGGACATACCTTCGTAAGCATAACAACGAAGAATGAAGCATTCACATAAATCATAGAATATGAAATAAACATTTAAATATTGTCATAGAGTTATCTCTACTTGTATTAATGAATATAAATGACTTTGAATTACAAATGTACCTTCGGTCCTGCAGAAGGCAAAAGTACAAGCGTGATGTGAAAGCAAATGACAGGTTCACGTGAACAGTACAGAGGTACTGTTCATCTATTTATAGGCACAGGTCGCAGCCTGTGACAAATTACAATTATGTCCCTTGCGAAAGTTTACAGCATTGACTCAGACCTATATGTATAAAAAGGTCATTCTATCTCTATGTCGGTTTAAAACGCCGAAGCTCCATGAAAAGGGACCTTCGGCCATCTCTTGGAGACGACTTCAGCCGAAGCTGCTTCTTCGTGTGAGACCTTCGGCGCACCGAAGCACAACCCCAACAGTTCTTCATCCCCACATGTGCTAAGCGGCGATGCCACAGCCAGCCCATGCTAGTCTTAGCTATTAAGCATGCATCTAGACCGTCTTCTTCTTTTGCAAAATCAACTAAATAAAGTTTGCCGTCTAATACACCCTTAAAAGCTAGTGAACCATCACTTCTTCTAAAGACAGACACATCTACATTTGTAAATAGACAGTTATATCCCATATTGCATAATTGACTAACCGATAGCAAATTATATCCAAGAGACTCTACTAAAAACACATTAGAGATAGAGTGCTCATTAGAAATTGCAATTTTACCTAACCCTTTTACCTTGCCTTGATTCCCATCACCGAATATAATTGAATCTTGGGAATCCTTATTCTTGACGTAGGAGGTGAACATCTTCTTCTCCCCCGTCATATGGTTTGTGCATCCGCTGTCGATAATCCAGCTTGAACCCCCGGATGCATAAACCTGCAAGGCAAATTTAGGCTTGGGTTTTAGGTACCCAACTCATGTTGGGTCCTACAAGGTTAGCACAAATATCCTTAGGGACCCAAATGCAAGTTTTGTCTCCCTTGCATCTTGCCCCTAATTTTCTAGCAACTATTTTCCTATCCTTTCTACAAATAGCAAAGGAAGCATTCAAAGCATGATATATTGTAGAAGGTTCATTCACTACTTTCCTAGGAGCATGAATAATATTCTTTCTAGGCATATGATGAATAGCATTTTTCCTAGACATATTTCTACCATGCATATAGGAAGAACTAGAAGCAAACATGGCATGAGAGTCAAAATCATCATAAGCATTATAACTCCTATAAGCGTTTCTAGTTTGTCTCCTATCATGATACATAAAAGCATGATTCCTTTTAGTGCTACTTGCCATAGGGGCCTTCCCTTTCTCCTTGGCGGAGATGGGAGCCTTATGGCTTGTTAAGTTCTTGGCTTCTCTCTTGAAGCCAAGTCCATCCTTAATTGAGGGGTGTCTACCAATCGTGTAGGCATCCCTTGCAAATTTTAGCTTATCGAAATCATTCTTGCTAGTCTTAAGTTGAGCATTAAGACTAGCCAATTCATCATTAAGCTTGGAAATTGAAACTAGGTGTTCACTACAAGCATTAATGTCAAAATCTTTACACCTAGTACAAATTGCAACATGTTCTACACAAGAATTGGATTTATTAGCAATCTCTAACTTAGCATTCATATCATCATTAATGCTCCTTAATTTAGAAATTGTCTCATGGCAAGAAGATAATTCACAAGAAAGCATTTCATTTCTTTTAACTTCTAGAGCATGAGATCTTTGAGCTTCTACAAATTTATCATGCTCTTCATACAATAAATCTTCTTGTTTCTCTAAGAGTTTATCCTTCTCATTCAATGCATCAATCAATTCATTGATTTTATCAATTTTATTTCTATCCAATCCCTTGAACAAGCTAGAGTAGTCTATTTCCTCATCACTAGATTCATCATCACTAGAGGAATCATAAGTATTGCCGTCTCGAGTACATACCTTCTTCTCCTTTGCCATGAGGCATGTGTGACGCTCGTTTGGGAAGAGGGATGACTTGTTGAAGGCGGTGGCGGCGAGTCCTTCATTGTCAGAGTCGGAGGAGGAGCAATCCGAGTCCCACTCCTTTCCTAGATGTGCCTCACCCTTGGCCTTCTTGTAATTTTTCTTCTTTTCCCTCTTGCTCCCGTGTTCCTGGTCACTTTCATTTTCGGGACAGTTAGCAATAAAATGACCAATCTTACCGCATTTGAAGCATGAGCGCTTCCCCTTTGTCTTGGTCTTGCTTGGCTGCCCCTTGTGACCCTTTAGCACCGACTTGAAGCGTTTGATGATGAGAGCCATCTCTTCATCATTAAGTCCGGCCGCCTCAATTTGTGCCACCTTGCTAGGTAGCGCCTCCTTGCTTCTTGTTGCTTTGAGAGCAAGAGGTTGCGGCTCGTTGATCGGTCCATTCAAGGCGTCGTCCACGTACCTTGCTTCCTTAATCATCATTCGCCCGCTGACAAATTTTCCTAGGACTTCTTCGGGCGACATTTTGGTGTACCTGGGATTCTCACGAATATTATTCACCAAATGAGGATCAAGAATGGTAAAGGACCTTAGTAATAGTCGGACGACGTCATGGTCCGTCCATCGCGTGCTTCCATAGCTCCTTATTTTGTTGATAAGGGTCTTGAGTCGGTTGTATGTTTGGGTTAGCTCCTCGCCCCTTATCATCGCAAACCTTCCAAGTTCGCCCTCCACCAACTCCATTTTAGTGAGCATGGTGATGTTGTTCCCCTCGTGAGAAATCTTGAGGGTGTCCCATATCTGCTTGGCATTGTCCAAGCCGCTCACCTTGTTGTACTCGTCCCTGCACAAAGAGGCTAGCAACACAGTAGTGGCTTGTGCATTTTTATGAATCTGTTCATTAATAAACATAGGGCTATCCGAGCTATCAAATTTCATTCCATTCTCTACAATCTCCCATATGCTTGGATGGAGAGAGAATAAATGACTACGCATTTTGTGACTCCAAAATCCGTAGTCCTCCCCATCAAAGTGTGGAGGTTTGCCAAGAGGAATGGAAAGCAAATGCGAATTCGAACTATGTGGAATACGAGAATAATCAAATGAAAAGTTCGAATTGACCGTCTTCCTGTAGTCGTTGTCATCGTCCTTTTGGGAGGAAGAGGATTCGTCGCTGTCGTAGTAGACGATCTCCTTGATGCGCCTTGTCTTCTTCTTCTTCCCATCTTTGCGCTTGTGGCTTGAGCCCAAGTCGGTAGACTTGTCATTCTTCGGCTCGTTGAAGATAGACTCCTTCTCGTTGTTGTCGACCACCATCCCCTTTCCCTTAGGATCCATCTCTTCGGGCGATTAGTCCCTTCTTGAAGAGAACGACTCTGATACCAATTGAGAGTACCTAGAGGGGGGGTGAATAGGTGATCCTGTAAAACTTAAACTTATAGCCACAAAAACTTGTTAAGTGTTAGCACAATAATTTCCAAGTGGCTAGAGAGGAGTCTCAACAAAACACAATACCACAAGAGATCAAACACAGAGATGACACAGTGGTTTATCCCGTGGTTCGGCCAAGACCAACGCTTGCCTACTCCACGTTGTGGCGTCCCAACGGACGAGGGTTGCAATCAACCCCTCTCAAGCGGTCCAAAGACCAACTTGAATACCACGTTGTTTTGCTTTGCCTTTCAATATCCCGTTTGCGAGGAATCTCCACAACTTGGAGTCTCTCGCCCTTACACTTGAGATTCACAAAGAAATACGGAGTAAGGGAGGGAAGCAACACACACAAATCCACAGCAAAATTCGCACACACACGACCAAGAATCGAGCTCAAAAGACTATCTCAAAGTTCTCACTAGAACGGAGCTCGAATCACTGGGAATGACGAACGAATGCGCAAAGACTGAGTGTGGATGATCAAGAATGCTCTAAGGTTGCTTGGGGTTCTCCTCCATGCGCCTAGGGGTCCCTTTTATAGCCCCAAGGCAGCTAGGAGCCGTTGAGAGCAAATCTGGAAGGCCAATCTTGCCTTCTGTCGTCGGGTGCACCGGACAGTCCGGTGCACACCGGACACTGTCCGGTGCCCGATTTCCTTCCTTAAGCAGCGCAGCCGACCGTTGCAGATCTGGGAGCCGTTGGCGCACCGGACATGTCCGGTGCACACCGGACAGTCCGGTGCCCCCTTCCGACCGTTGGCCCGGCCACGTGTCGCGCGCAGATTCCGCGGCCGACCGTTGGCCCGGTCGACCGTTGGCTCACCGGACAGTCCGGTGCACACCGGACAGTCCGGTGAATTTTAGCCGTACGCCGTCGGCGAATTCCCGAGAGCGGCTACTTTGCGCCGAGTCAGCCTGGCGCACCGGACACTGTCCGGTGCACCACCGGACAGTCCGGTGTGCCAGACCGAGCTGAGTCTTGGCTGTACACAGCCAAGCCTTTTGCACCTCTTTTCTTTTCTTCTTCTTTCTGTTTCTAACACTTAGACAAGTATATTAGTACTCAAAACCAATGTACTAAGGCTTAGAAACATACCTTTACTCTTGATTTGCACTTTGTTCATCCATGGGCATAAATTCACATTTAAGCACTTGTGTTTGCACTCAATCACCAAAATACTTAGAAATGGCCCAAGGGCACATTTCCCTTTCAAATCCTCCGGGGTCGGCTGCCCTTGTTCGAGGCTAGGCTGGGGCGAGGCGTGATCGAGTCCCTCGAATGGACTGATCCCTGACTTAATCGCACCCATCAGGCCTTTGCAGCTTTATGCTGATGGGGGTTACCAGCTGAGAATTAGGAGCCTTGAGGGTACCCCTAATTATGGTCCCCGACAGTAGCCCCCGAGCCTCGAAGGGAGTGTTAGCACTCGCTTGGAGGCTTTCATCGCACTTTTTTGCAAGGGGACCAGCCTTTCTCGGTTGCGTTTTGTTCTGGTGGGTGCGCGCGAGCGCACCCGCCGGGTGTAGCCCCCGAGGCCTCGGAGGAGTGGTTTCACTCCTCCGAGGTCTTAATGCCTCGCGTAATGCTTCGGCTGGTCTGGTCGTCCCTCATGCGAGCTGGCCGTAGCCCGGGTGTACGGTCGGGTCCCAAGTTCTCGGGCTGGTATGTTGACGCTGTCAACGATTCGGCCGGAGCTGGGTTTGCGAGAGCAGCCCCCGAGCCTCTGCACAGGGCGAGAGGGCGATCAGGGACAGACTCGACTTTTTTACATACGCCCCTGCGTCGCCTTTCCACAAGGAGGAGGGGGGAAAGCGCCATGTTGCCCTCGATGGGCGCCGAACATGGTGTCTCCGGTAAGCTGCAAGCGGGTAATCCGAGTGGACGTCCGTGCCCCATTCGTTAGGGGTCGGCTAGGGGCCCAGAGGCACGCCCAAAAGTACCTGCGGGTGATCTGTCGGACCCGGTCCCCTGGCGACGGGGTCCGAGGGCTCGATGCCTCCCTCTGATGGGATTCCGTTACAAGATCGTTCCCGTTGGTCTCGGAAATGTCCTAGGGTACCTCGGGAGCGCAGCCCGAGCCTTGGTTATATATCGAACATACCCATGGTCATCCCTCGCTCTGTGTCTGAGGCGACTGTGAACCCTTCGGGGGCCAGCCTTCGAACCCCTGATCAGTAGTGGGCGCGGAGCCCGAGTAGCCTGAGGCGGCCGTTGAACCCTTCCGAGGGGCCGGCCTTCGAACCTCTGACCAGTAGTGGGTGTAGGGCCCACGTGATCTGAGGCGGCTGTCGAACCCTTCCGAGGGGCCAGCCTTCGAACCTCTGATCAGTAGGGAGGCTCGGAGCCTGGTTCCTTCACGGGGAAGGATCCTTTTCGGGGTATCCCCCTTTCCTGGTCCCTAATGCAAGAGAGAGAAAGAGGGAAAAGGAAAAGGATACGAAATCGAACGACGCGGCGTACCTTTTTTGACGCGGTCATTATGGCGAAGACGAAGCGTCGCCCGCTTCTCCTGCCAGAGGTGCCGCCTGTCCCGCCGCGGAGTTAATGCGACGGGGCGAGTGGTTGGCGGGGCAGCCGTTGCGCGTGCGCGAGCCATTCGAGGAACGGAACACGGGCGCGTTGTCTTCACGCCGTGAGAGAGGGTTCTCTCGCTGCCCCCGGACGGGACGTAGGCTTGGCTGGCGATGTGACCGCTGCTCCTGCCCGCCTGCCACCGCCATTACTGCCGGCCCATTTTTGGCCGCATTGACCATCGCGCCAGGCTAGCGCCGCTGGGTCGTGGTCTGGGTCGCCTCGAGTCGCGGTATCGGTTCCGCAGTCGAGGAGGCGCGGTGGTGGCGCAAGTGGCGGTGCAGTTGCATGCACGAAGCACTCGGCGCGCCGGTTGTATGACGCGTGGGCCTGGGCCTCCATGCCGGGCGTGTTGGGAGTCGGAGAAGTGCGCCCACTTGGCGCGGTTGCATGCCGCCTGCATGGTTGCCTGCCCCTTTCGCCCGTTGGTCTGGGCAAAAGTGGAGAGTCGCTTGTAACCGCTGGGCGGGTTTATGCACCGCGCACGGCGGTTTGGCTTCTTCTGCTCTGAGCCAGCTTGCATGACGTGTGGGACCCAGCCCCCGCGCCGCAGGGGAGGACCTTGGAGCGTGTTGGAGAAGACTCAGCCGGCGACGGCTGGGGACGCAAGTAGGGAGAGTCGCCTTTAAAAGGAGGGTGACCCCCTTGGAAGGCGACCATGTCTTCGCGCTCCCTTATGCATCGTGTCTTTCCACCTTCCAAGCCCCCGGATGGGGGATACCCGCCGTCTTTCCGCCTTGTCGTTGGAGGAATGCAACTCCGTGGGAGTCGGTACCTTTCAGCCATCGTTCGGCTTCAAAAATTTTCATCATGCAGCCCGGCTGCACCCCCTCCGCCGGTGGTCACCCAAGACGGTGACCTCCAGCTTGATGGTGGGGGAAAGCGAGCCGGGTTGCGGCCTCTGCCCCTCCCTCAGCCTCAAGGATTTTCATCACCAGGGCTGGGGAGGGGAGTGTGCCGAGTTGGGGTCGGCCCCTGCGTGGGCGGCGGCCCGCTCCTTCCCTCAGTGATCGGGGGGAAGGGCGGTTGTTGTCCGTGGCACCGGCAGCTGCTGCGTGCCTGGCTCTCGGACGCGAGTGGCTTCGGAGCCGCTCTCGGCGCCGGCTTCTACCACGGCAGCTGGAAGAGGTTCTCCCGCCCGCGAGGCAGCCAAGGCCACCCACGGACCGACCTCCAACTCTACGGCCTTCTGCCCGTCCTTGCCTCACGAGTTTGGGCTTGGGCTGGGGCCTCCTGGCAGCAGCATCCGCCCTGAGGTCATCGCTGCCGCTGTTCGGCCCTCCGGAGCAGAAGTCGTCGTCGTCGCCGCTGCTGGAGCGGGCAACGGTGCGCCGTTCGTCGGTCTTCTGTTGCTCCACAGGCCCCCCCCCCATCGAGTGGGGTTGTTCGTACCTGCGGAGGTGGAACCGGAGTTCCTTTTGTAATGGCACTTCGAATGCCAGTGTTTTTGTTCATTGTGGTTGTCGAGGCCTGAACATGTATGTAATTTCGGCACGGAGCCGTGTTTTTTCTTCATTTTCGAGCATTAAGACTCGTCTGTTGGTTGTCTGAACCGCTTCACCAAGCGTGAGTCGCCCCGTGCAAAGGTGACGAGTGAGGTATCCGTATCCCAGAGGCGTAGGAGTCCCTCGGCTCGATCGGCCTTGTTGCCCGAGGCTTCTCTTGCTTAGTTAAAGGAACCCCTCGGCCGCCCTTCGATGAGCCGAGGCCGGGGGTAGCGGTGTCAGCGCGAACAGAGGCAGAGTTGGCTCGGAAAGAAGACCTGGTCGGCCGAAGCCTGGCCGGGTCGTCCGTTAGCGGGACCGACGCCGGAGTTGACCAGCCGAGGCCTCGGGTCGGGCTGGCGTCCTCGGAGGACAGCTGGCCGAGGCCCCGGGGTGACCGGCCGAGCCGCCTGCTCGGGCCGGATTCTCGGAGAAGACCCTGGCAGCGACGGCCCGAGCTTGGTGATGACGTCGTCCTTCAGAATGGAGATCTTCGGACCGCGTCGCCGTCCGTGGCTAGGTCGGACCTCGCCGAAGGTGTTGTCGACGCTGAGGGTGCTGCTGCTCCCTTCAAGCGCCAGGATCCGAGCCTCCAGGATCGGATTGTCTTGTAGCGCGTGTTTCCTGCGGCCGCCGAGGCCAAAACACACCCTCGCCGTGTTGTAAAGCTGTGTCTCTTTTCCTCTTGTTTCGAGTATCTGGACTTTTTTGTCGGTAACAGAAATGTTTGTGCGAGCGAGAGTTGCTTCTCGCGGAAGGTGATGAGTGAGGTATCCGTATCCCGGAGGCGTAGGAGTCCCTCGGCTCGGTCGACCTTGCCGCTTACGCGCACTCTTACCCGTCCATGGGGCTCTGTCACCGACGCAGTCGAGAGGGCTCGAAGAATCGCTTTGGCAGAAGAGCTTCCGAACGTGAAGACTTGTTCGGTCCGCGGAATCACTTATCCGAACGTGAGTTACTTATGGCAGAAGGTGATGAGTGAGGTATCCGTATCCCGGAGGCGTAGGAGTCCCTCGGCTCGGTCAGCCTTGGCTGCTTACGTGTACTCCGTCGTTTTCAGGATCCACTTTCGAAATAGTCAAAAAGCACGAAAGATATTCTGGCAGAAAAGATCTTTTTTCGAGGAAAATTTCGACGCAGAGGGGGTTCCCCCCTTTTAGCCCCCGAGGGAGGGTCGGACTTTGCCGAGGCAAGGTTGACCCTTCCTTGATGACTAAACTTTGTGTGGGAGCGAGGTATATGAACAACTTGAAAGCATCTTAAGGGTAGAAGCGATGTAGCTGTTGGATGTTCCAAGCGTTGTCGTAGACCTCGCCTTGACTGTTGGCCAGCTTGTACGTTCCGGGCTTCAGAACTTGGGCGATGACGAACGGCCCCTCCCAGGGGGGTGTGAGCTTGTGCCGCCCTCGGGCGTCTTGTCGCAGCCGAAGCACCAGGTCGCCCACCTGGAGGTCTCGGGACCGGACCCCTCGAGCGTGGTAGCGTCGCAGGGACTGCTGGTACCGCGCCGAGTTTAGTAAGGCCTTGTCCCGAGCCTCCTCCAGCTGGTCCAGCGAGTCTTCTCGACTAGCTTGGTTGCTTTGGTCGGTGTAGGCCCTTGTCCTCGGGGAGCCGTACACCAGGTCTGTGGGCAAGACGGCCTCGGCCCCGTAGACTAGGAAGAACGGCGTGAAGCCCGTGTGAAAGTCGCCTAGAGGGGGGGGTGAATAGGGCGAAACTGAAATTTACAAATATAAACACAACTACAAGCCGGGTTAGCGTTAGTAATGAAGAAACGAGTCCGTGAGAGAGGGCGCAAAACAAATCCCAAGCGAATAAGCAAGTGAGACACGGAGATTTGTTTTACCGAGGTTTGTTTCTTGCAAACCTACTCCCCGTTGAGGCCACAAAGGCCGGGTCTCTTTCAACCCTTCCCTCTCTCAAACGATCCACGGATCGAGTGAGCTTTCTCTTCTCAATCACTTGGAACACAAAGTTCCCGCAAGGACCACCACAAGATTGGTGTCTCTTGCCTCAATTACAAGTGAGTTTGATTGCAAAGAAAGGATCAAGAAAGAAGAAAGCAATCCAAGCGCAAGAGCTCGAAAGAACACAAGCAAATCACTCTCTCTAGTCACTATGGCGTTGTGTGGAATTTGGAGAGGATTTGATCTCTTTGATGTGTCTAGAATTGAATGCTAGAGCTCTTGTAGTAGTTGTGTAGTGGAAAAACTTGGATGCAATGAATGGTGGGGTGGTTGGGGTATTTATAGCCCCAACCACCAAAAGTGGCCGTTGGGAGGCTGTCTGCTCGATGGCGCACCGGACAGTCCGGTGCACACCGGACAGTCCGGTGCCCCCTGCCACGTCATCACTGCCGTTGGATTCTGACCGTTGGAGCTTCTGACTTGTGGGCCCGCCTGGGTGTCCGGTGCACACCGGACATGTACTGTTTGCTGTCCGGTGTGCCAGTATGGGCACGCCTGCCTTCTGCGCGCGCAGAGCGCGCATTAAATGCGCGGCAGAGAGCCGTTGGAGCGGAGATAGCCGTTGCTCCGGAGTCGCACCGGACAGTCCGGTGCACACCGGACAGTCCGGTGAATTTTAGCGGACTAGCCGTTGGACTTTTCCCGAAGCTGGCGAGTTCCTGAGGCTGACCTTCCTTGGCGCACCGGACACTGTCCGGTGTACACCGGACAGTCCGGTGAATTATAGCGGAGTCACCTCTGGAAATTCCCGAAGGTGGCGAGTTTGCGTTGGAGTCCTCTGGTGCACCGGACATGTCCGGTGCGCCCGACCAGAGGTGCCTTCGGTTGGCCCTTTGCTCCTTTGTTGAATCCAAAACTTGATCCTTTTATTGGCTGAGTGTGAACCTTTTACACCTGTATAATCTATATATTTGGGTAAACTAGTTAGTCCAATTTATTTGTGTTGGGCAATTCAACCACCAAAATTATTTAGGAACTAGGTGTAAGCCTAATTCCCTTTCAATCTCCCCCTTTTTGGTGATTGATGCCAACACAAACCAAAGCAAATATAGAAGTGCATAATTGAACTAGTTTGCATAATGTAAGTGTAAAGGTTGCTTGAATTTTAGCCAATGTAACTACTTACAAGATATGCATGGATTGTTTCTTTCCATATAACATTTTGGACCACGCTTGCACCACGAGTTTTGTTTTTGCAAATTCTTTTGTAAATCCTTTTCAAGGTTCTTTTGCAAATAGTCAAAGGTAAATGAATAAGATTTGCAAAGCATTTTCAAGATTTGAAATTTTCTCCCCCTGTTTCAAATGCTTTTCCTTTGACTAAACAAAACTCCCCCTAGAAGAGATCCTCCTTTTAGTGTTCAAGAGGGTTTTGATATGTCCTTTTTGAAATACTACTTTCTCTCCCTTTTGAACATAATAGGAAAACCAATTGATAAATATTCAACCAATTTGAGAAATATTCAACACTAAGTTTTTGAAATTGGCGGTGGTGCGGTCCTTTTGCTTTGGGCTCATTTCTCCCCCTTTTTGGCATGAATCGCCAAAAACGGAATCATTAGAGCCCTTGAAGTGCTATCTTCCCCTTTGGTCATAAATAAATGAGTTAAGATTATACCAAAGACGAAGTCCGGTCCTTTTGCCTTGGGCTTTTACTTTCTCTCCCAAAGACAAAGTCCTTTTCTTTGATGCTCATGCTTTTCTCCCTAAGAATCGAGAGTCTCTTGGAGCGACGGCGAAGGATGAGTTACGGAGTGGAAGCCTTTGTCTTCGCCGAAGACTCCAATTCCCTTTCAATATACCTATGACTTGGTTTGAGATAGACTTGAAAACACATTAGTCATAGCATATAAAAGAGATGTGATCAAAGGTATATAAATGAGCTATGTGTGCAATCTAGCAAAAGAAATTGCGTGAATCAAGAATATTGAGCTCATGCCTAAGTTTGGTAAAAGTTTGTTCATCAAGAGGCTTGGTAAAGATATCGGCTAATTGATCTTTAGTGTTAATATAAGAAATCTCGATATCTCCCTTTTGTTGGTGATCCCTAAGAAAGTGATACCGAATGGCTATGTGCTTAGTGCGGCTATGCTCGACGGGATTGTCGGCCATCTTGATTGCACTCTCATTATCACATAGCAAAGGGACTTTGGTTAATTTGTAACCGTAGTCCCGCAGGGTTTGCCTCATCCAAAGCAATTGCGCGCAACAATGGCCTGCGGCAATGTACTCGGCTTCGGCGGTGGAAAGAGCGACCGAATTTTGCTTCTTTGAAGCCCAAGACACCAAGGATCTTCCCAAGAACTGGCAAGTCCCCGATGTGCTCTTCCTATTAATTTTGCACCCCGCCCAATCGGCATCCGAATAACCAATCAAATCAAATGTGGATCCCCGAGGGTACCAAAGCCCAAACTTAGGAGTATAAGCCAAATATCTCAAGATTCGTTTTACGGCCGTAAGGTGGGATTCCTTAGGGTCGGATTGGAATCTTGCACACATGCAAACGGAAAGCATAATGTCCGGTCGAGATGCACATAGATAGAGTAAAGAACCTATCATTGACCGGTATACCTTTTGATCCACGGACTTACCTCCCGTGTCGAGGTCGAGATGCCCATTAGTTCCCATGGGTGTCTTGATGGGTTTGGCATCCTTCATTCCAAACTTGCTAAGAATATCTTGAGTGTACTTCGTTTGGCATAGGAAGGTACCCTCTTGGAGTTGCTTGACTTGGAATCCTAGAAAATATTTCAACTCCCCCATCATAGACATCTCGAACTTCTGTGTCATGATCCTACTAAACTCTTCACATGTAGACTCATTAGTAGACCCGAATATAATATCATCAACATAAATTTGGCATACAAACAAGTCATTTTCAAGAGTTTTAGTAAAGAGTGTAGGATCGGCTTTTCCGACTTTGAATCCATTTGCAATAAGAAAATCTCTAAGGCATTCATACCATGCTCTTGGGGCTTGCTTGAGCCCATAAAGCGCCTTAGAGAGCTTATAGACATGGTTAGGATACTCACTGTCTTCAAAGCCGGGAGGTTGCTCAACATAGACCTCTTCCTTGGTTGGTCCATTGAGGAAGGCACTTTTCACGTCCATTTGATAAAGCTTAAAGCCATGGTAAGTAGCATAGGCTAATAATATACGAATTGACTCAAGCCTAGCTACGGGTGCATAGGTTTCACCGAAATCCAAACCTTCGACTTGGGAGTATCCCTTGGCCACAAGTCGAGCTTTGTTCCTTGTCACCACACCATGCTCATCTTGCTTGTTGCGGAAGACCCATTTGGTTCCTACAACATTTTGATTAGGACGTGGAACTAACTGACATACCTCATTCCTAGTGAAGTTGTTGAGCTCCTCTTGCATCACCACCACCCAATCCGAATCTTGGAGTGCTTCCTCTACCCTGTGTGGCTCAATAGAGGAAACAAAAGAGTAATGTTCACAAAAATGTGCAACACGAGATCTAGTAGTTACCCCCTTATGTATGTCGCCGAGGATGGTGTCGACGGGGTGATCTCGTTGGATTGCTTGGTGGACTCTTGGATGTGGCGGTCTTTGTTCCTCATCCTCCATGTCTTCCTCAATTGCATCTCCCCCTTGATCAATGTCGTCATCTTGAGGTGGCTCATTTGATTGATCTCCTTCTTCATCAACTTGAGCCTCATCCTCATTTTGAGTTGGTGGAGATGCTTGCATGGAGGAGGATGGTTGATCTTGTGCATTTGGAGGCTCTTCGGATTCCTTAGGACACACATCCCCAATGGACATGTTCCTTAGCGCGATGCATGGAGCCTCTTCTTCACCTATCTCATCAAGATCAACTTGCTCTACTTGAGAGCCGTTAGTCTCATCAAACACAACGTCACATGAGACTTCAACTAGTCCAGTGGACTTGTTAAAGACCCTATATGCCCTTGTGTTTGAGTCATAACCAAGTAAAAAGCCTTCTACAGTCTTAGGAGCAAATTTAGATTTTCTACCTCTTTTAACAAGAATAAAGCATTTGCTACCAAAGACTCTAAAATATGAAATGTTGGGCTTTTTACCGGTTAGGAGTTCATATGATGTCTTCTTGAGGATTCGGTGTAGATATAACCGGTTGATGGCGTAGCAAGCGGTGTTGACCGCCTCGGCCCAAAACCGATCCGAAGTCTTGTACTCATCAAGCATGGTCCTTGCCATGTCCAATAGAGTTCGATTCTTCCTCTCCACTACACCATTTTGTTGTGGTGTGTAGGGAGAAGAGAACTCATGCTTGATGCCCTCCTCCTCAAGGAAGCCTTCGATTTGAGAGTTCTTGAACTCTGTCCCGTTGTCGCTTCTTATTTTCTTGATCCTTAAGCCGAACTCATTTTGAGCTCGTCTCAAGAATCCCTTTAAGGTCTCTTGGGTTTGAGATTTTTCCTGTAAAAAGAATACCCAAGTGAAGCGAGAATAATCATCCACAATAACTAGACAGTACTTACTCCCGCCGATGCTTATGTAAGCGATCGGGCCGAATAGATCCATGTGTAGGAGCTCCAGTGGCCTGTCGGTCGTCATTATGTTCTTATGCGGATGATGAGTGCCAACTTGCTTCCCTGCTTGGCATGCGCTGCAAATCCTGTCTTTCTCAAAGTGAACATTTGTTAGTCCTAAAATGTGTTCTCCCTTTAGAAGCTTATGAAGATTCTTCATCCCAACATGGGCTAGTCGGCGATGCCAGAGCCAACCCATATTAGTCTTAGCAATTAAGCAAGTGTCGAGTTCAGCTCTATCAAAATCTACCAAGTATAGCTGACCCTCTAACACTCCCTTAAATGCTATTGAATCATCACTTCTTCTAAAGACAGTGACACCTACATCAGTGAATAGACAGTTGTAGCCCATTTGACATAATTGAGATACGGAAAGCAAATTGTAATCTAAAGAATCTACAAGAAAAACATTTGAAATAGAATGGTCAGGAGATATAGCAATTTTACCAAGACCTTTGACCAAAAACCTTGATTTCCATCCCCGAATGTGATCGCTCGTTGGGGATCTTTGTTTTTCTCATAGGAGGAGAACATCCTTTTCTCCCCTGTCATGTGGTTTGTGCACCCGCTGTCGAGTATCCAACTTGAGCCCCCGGATGCATAAACCTACAAAACAAGTTTAGTTCTTGACTTTAGGTACCCAAATGGTTTTGGGTCCTTTGGCATTAGACACAAGAACTTTGGGTACCCAAACACAAGTCTTTGATCCCTTGTGCTTGCCCCCAACATATTTGGCAACTACCTTGCCGGATTTGTTAGTCAAAACATACGATGCATCAAAAGTTTTAAATGAAATATTATGATCATTTGATGCACTAGGAGTTTTCTTTCTAGGCAACTTAGCATGGGTTGGTTGCCTAGAGCTAGATGTCTCACTCTTATACATAAAAGCATGGTTAGAACCAGAGTGAGACTTCCTAGAATGAATTTTCCTAATTTTGTCCTTGGGATAACCAACAGGGTATAAAATGTAACCCTCGTTATCTTGAGGCATGGGAGCCTTGCCCTTAACAAAGTTAGATAATCTTTTAGGAGGGGCACTAAGTTTGACATTGTCTCCCCTTTGGAAGCCAATGCCATCCTTGATGCCCGGGCGTCTCCCATTATAGAGCATACTTCTAGCAAACTTAAATTTTTCATTTTCTAAGTTATGCTCGGCAATTTTAGCATCTAGTTTTGCTATATGGTCATTTTGTTGTTTAATTAAAGCCATGTGATCATGAATAGCATCAATGTTAACATCTCTACACCTAGTACAAATAGATACATGCTCAACACTAGATGTAGAGGGTTTGCAAGATTTTAATTCTACGACCTTAGCATGTAACATGTCATTCTTAGTTCTAAGGTCGGAAATAGTAGTATTGCAAACATCAAAATCTTTAGCCTTAGCAAGCAATTTTTTATTCTCAATTCTAAGGCTAGCAAGAGAAATGTTTAATTCTTCAATCCTAGCAAGCAAATCATCGTTATTATTTCTAGGGTTGGGAATTGAAACATTGCAAACATGAGAATCAACCTTAGCATTTAAACTAGCATTTTCATTCCTAAGGTTGTCAATCATCTCACGGCAAGTGCTTAGCTCACTAGATAATTTTTCACATTTTTCTACTTCTAGAGCATAAGCATTTTTAACCTTAACATGTTTCTTGTTTTCTTTAACTAGACAGTCCTCTTGGGAATCCAAAAGGTCATCCTTTTCATGAATAGCACTAATCAATTCATTTATTTTTTCTTTTTGTTCCATGTTAAGATTGGCAAAAAGAGTACGCAAGTTATCCTCCTCATCACTAGTATTTTCATCACTAGAGGTTTCATATTTAGTGGAGGATCTTGATTTTACCTTCTTCCTTTTGTCGTCCTTTGCCATGAGGCACTTGTGGCCGACGTTGGGGAAGAGGAGTCCCTTGGTGACGGCGATGTTGGCGGCGTCCTCGTCGTCGGAGGAGTCGCTTGAGCTTTCGTCGGAATCCCACTCCCGACAAACATGGGCATCGTCGCCCTTCTTCTTGTAGTACCTCTTCTTCTCCTTTCTTCTCCCCTTCTTGTCGTCGCCTCGGTCACTGTCACTAGATATGGGACATTTAGCAATAAAATGACCGGGCTTACCACATTTGTAGCAAACCTTCTTGGAGCGGGACTTGTAGTCTTTCCCCCTCCTTTGCTTGAGGATTTGGCGGAAGCTCTTGATGACGAGCGCCATTTCCTCATTGTCGAGCTTGGAGGCGTCTATTGGTTGTCGACTTGGTGTAGCCTCCTCCTTCTTTTCCTCCGTCGCCTTGAATGCGACGGGTTGAGCTTCGGATGTGGTAGGTTCGTCAAGCTCGTTGATCTTTCTCGAGCCTTCGATCATGCACTCAAAACTTACAAAATGCCCGATAACTTCCTCGGGGGTCATTTTAGTATATCTAGGATTACCACGAATTAATTGAACTTGAGTGGGGTTAAGGAAAATAAGAGATCTTAGAATAACCTTAACCACCTCGTGATCGTCCCACTTTATGCTCCCGAGGTTGCGCACTTGGTTTACCAAGGTCTTGAGCCGGTTGTACATGTGTTGTGGCTCCTCCCCTCTGCGAAGCCGGAACCGACCGAGCTCCCCCTCAATTGTTTCCCGCTTGGTGTTCTTGGTGAGCTCATCTCCCTCGTGCGCGGTTTTGAGCACATCCCAAACCTCCTTGGCGCTCTTCAACCCTTGCACTTTGTTATACTCCTCTCTACTTAAAGAGGCGAGGAGTATCGTTGTCGCTTGAGAGTTGAAGTGCTCGATTTGGGCCACCTCATCCTCATCATAGTCCTTATCCCCTACCGACGGTACCTGTGCACCAAACTCAACAACATCCCATATACTTTTTTGGAGTGAGGTTAGATGAAATCGCATTAAATCACTCCACCTAGCATAATCTTCACCATCAAAAGTCGGTGGTTTGCCTAATGGGACGGAAAGTAAAGGTGCATGTTTAGAAATGCGAGGGTAGTGTAGGGGGATCTTACTAAACTTCTTACGCTCTTGGCGTTTAGAAGTTACGGAGGGCGCATCGGAGCCGGAGGTCGATGTTGATGAAGTGTCGGTCTCGTAGTAGACCACCTTCCTCATCCTCTTTTGCTTGTCCCCACTCCGATGCGGCTTGTGGGAGGAAGATTTTTCTTTCTTCTCTTTGTGATGAGAAGAAGATTTCTTCTCCTTCCCTTTGTTGGAGGAGCTCTTCTTCTTCTCCCTCCTCTTGGTGTGGGACTCTTCCGATGAAGTGCTCCCGTGGCTTGTAGTGGGCTTTTCGCCGGTCTCCATCTCCTTCTTGGCGTGATCTCCCGACATCACTTCGAGCGGTTAGGCTCTAATGAAGCACCGGGCTTTGATACCAATTGAAAGTCGCCTAGAGGGGGGGTGAATAGGGCAAAACTGAAATTTACAAATATAAACACAACTACAAGCCGGGTTAGCGTTAGTAATGAAGAAACGAGTCCGTGAGAGAGGGCGCAAAACAAATCCCAAGCGAATAAGCAAGTGAGACACGGAGATTTGTTTTACCGAGGTTCGGTTCTTGCAAACCTACTCCCCGTTGAGGAGGCCACAAAGGCCGGGTCTCTTTCAACCCTTCCCTCTCTCAAACGATCCACGGATCGAGTGAGCTTTCTCTTCTCAATCACTTGGAACACAAAGTTCCCGCAAGGACCACCACAAGATTGGTGTCTCTTGCCTCAATTACAAGTGAGTTTGATTGCAAAGAAAGGATCAAGAAAGAAGAAAGCAATCCAAGCGCAAGAGCTCGAAAGAACACAAGCAAATCACTCTCTCTAGTCACTATGGCGTTGTGTGGAATTTGGAGAGGATTTGATCTCTTTGATGTGTCTAGAATTGAATGCTAGAGCTCTTGTAGTAGTTGTGTAGTGGAAAAACTTGGATGCAATGAATGGTGGGGTGGTTGGGGTATTTATAGCCCCAAACACCAAAAGTGGTCGTTGGGAGGCTGTCTGCTCGATGGCGCACCGGACAGTCCGGTGCACACCGGACAGTCCGGTGCCCCCTGCCACGTCATCACTGCCGTTGGATTCTGACCGTTGGAGCTTCTGACTTGTGGGCCCGCCTGGGTGTCCGGTGCACACCGGACATGTACTGTTTGCTGTCCGGTGTGCCAGTATGGGCACGCCTGCCTTCTGCGCGCGCAGAGCGCGCATTAAATGCGCGGCAGAGAGCCGTTGGAGCGGAGATAGCCGTTGCTCCGGAGTCGCACCGGACAGTCCGGTGCACACCGGACAGTCCGGTGAATTTTAGCGGACTAGCCGTTGGACTTTTCCCGAAGCTGGCGAGTTCCTGAGGCTGACCTTCCTTGGCGCACCGGACACTGTCCGGTGTACACCGGACAGTCCGGTGAATTATAGCGGAGTCACCTCTGGAAATTCCCGAAGGTGGCGAGTTTGCGTTGGAGTCCTCTGGTGCACCGGACATGTCCGGTGGTGCACCGGACACTGTCCGGTGGCACACCGGACAGTCCGGTGCGCCCGACCAGAGGTGCCTTCGGTTGGCCCTTTGCTCCTTTGTTGAATCCAAAACTTGATCCTTTTATTGGCTGAGTGTGAACCTTTTACACCTGTATAATCTATATACTTGGGTAAACTAGTTAGTCCAATTTATTTGTGTTGGGCAATTCAACCACCAAAATTATTTAGGAACTAGGTGTAAGCCTAATTCCCTTTCACCGTGGCTCGGCTCGGCGTTGTCCTCAGACTCCAGACCACCGAGTTGAGTTCCTTCATCCATCGCTTGCCGAACTTGTTGAGGTCGTTGTAGATCCGAGGCTTGAGCCCTTGTAGAATCATGTCGTTGGCACGCTCTACTTGCCCATTTGACATGGGGTGAGCTACGGCGGCCCAGTCCACCCGGATGTGGTGATCCTCGCAGAAGTCTAGGAACTTTCTACCGGTGAACTGGGTGCCGTTGTCGGTGATGATGGAGTTTGGGACCCCGAAGCTATGGATGATGTTGGTGAAGAACGCCACAGCCTGTTCGGACCTGATGCTGTTTAGGGGTCGGACCTCGATCCACTTGGAGAATTTGTCGATGGCGACCAACAGGTGCGTGTAGCCCCCGGGTGCCTTCTGCAAGGGGCCAACGAGATCCAGACCCCACACAGCGAAAGGCCAGGTGATGGGTATCGTCTGCAGAGCCTAAGCGGGCAGGTGGGTCTGCCTTGCGTAGAACTGACACCCTTCGCAGGTGCGGACAATTCTAGTGACGTCGGCCATCGCCGTTGGCCAGTAGAAGCCTTGTCGGAAAGCATTCCAGACGAGGGCTCGAGGTGCTGCGTGATGGCCGCAAGCCCCCGAGTGTATCTCTCGAAGGAGTTCCTGACCTTCGGTGATGGAGATGCATTGCTGGAGGATGCCTGAGGGGCTGCGGTGGTAGAGCTCCTTCCCATCTCCCAGCAAGACGAACGACTTGGCGCGCCGCGCCAACCGCCGAGCTTCGGCTCGGTCGAGGGGTAGCTCTCCTCGGTGGAGATATTGCAGGTACGGGGTCTGCCAGTTTTGATCAGGTGTGACCCCGCTTTGCTCCCCCTCGACGCGCAGTGTCTCGCCCTCGGGGGCCGAGGGTACCTCGGGCCGAGCCGAGGGTGCCTCGGGCTGTGCCGAGGGTACCTCGGGCTGGGCCGAGGGTGCCTCAGGCTCGGGCATGTCATTGATCTTGACGGAGGGTTGATGCAGATCCCGGGAGAAGACGTCCGGGGGAACCGTTGTTCGCCCCGAGGCTATTTTAGCCAGCTCATCCGCAGTCTCGTTGTAGCGCCGGGCGATGTGGTTGAGCTCGAGCTCGTAGAACTTGTCTTCCAGGCGCCGAACCTCATCGCAGTAGGCCTCCATCTTCGGGTCGCGGTAGTGGGAGTTCTTCATGACTTGGTCGATGACGAGCTACGAGTCACCGCGAGCGTCGAGGCGTCAGACCCCTAGCTCGATGGCGATCCGCAACCCGTTGACCAGAGCCTCATACTCGACCACATTGTTGGACGCCGGGAAATGGAGGCGTAGCACATAGCGCAGGTGCTTCCCGAGGGGCGAGATGAAGAGTAGGCTTGCGCCGGCTCCTGTCTTCATCAGCGACCCGTCGAAGAACATGGTCCAGAGTTCCGGTTGGATCAGAGCTGTCGGTAGCTGAGTGTCGACCCATTCAGCCACGAAGTCCGCCAAGACCTGGGACTTGATGGCCTTTCCGAGGGGCGAACGAGATCGTCTCGCCCATGATTTCCACCGCCCACTTTGCAATCCTACCCGAGGCCTCCCGGCACTGGATGATCTCCCCCAGGGGGAAGGATGACACCACAGTTACCGGATGAGACTCGAAGTAGTGTCGCAACTTCCGCCGTGTCAGGATTACCGCAAACAGCAGCTTCTGAACTTGTGGGTAGCGGATCTTGGTTTCGGACAGTACCTCGCTGACGAAGTAGACTGGCCTCTGAACGGGCAATGTATGCCCCTCTTCTTGCCTCTCGACCACAATCACGGCGCTAACCACCTGAGTGGTCGCGGCGACGTAGACCAAGAGGGCTTCTCCAGCAGCTGGGGGCACCAAGATAGGCGCCTTCGTGAGGAGCGCCTTCAGGTTCCCGAGGGCTTCCTCGGCCTCCGGGGTCCAATTGAAGCACTCGACCTTCCTTAAGAGGCGGTACAGAGGTAGACCTCTTTCGCCGAGGCGTGAGATGAAGCGGCTCAGAGCCGCGAGACATCCCATGACCCTCTGTACGCCTTTCAAGTCCTTGATGGGCCCCATGCTGGTGATGGCTGCGATCTTCTCCAGGTTGGCTTCGATGCCCCGCTCGGAGACGATGAACCCCAAGAGCATGCCTCGGGGCACCCCGAAGACACACTTTTCGGGGTTGAGCTTGACGCCTTTCGCCTTGAGACATCGGAATGTCACTTCAAGGTCGGAAAGGAGGTCGGAGGCTTTCCTCGTCTTGACTACGATGTCATCGACGTAGGCCTCGACCGTGCGGCCAATGTGTTCGCCGAACACATGGTTCATGCACCGCTGGTACGTCGCACCCGCATTCCTCAAACCGAACGGCATGGTGACATAGCAGTACATGCCGAAGGGTGTGATGAAAGAAGTTGCGAGCTGGTCGGACTCTTTCATCCTGATTTGGTGATACCCTGAGTAGGCATCGAGGAAAGACAGGGTTTCGCACCCAGCAGTGGAATCCACGATTTGATCGATGCGAGGCAGAGGGTAGGGAACCTTCGGACATGCCTTGTTTAGACCAGTGTAGTCTACACACATCCGCCATTTCCCCCCTTTCTTTCTCACAAGCACAGGGTTGGCAAGCCATTCGGGATGGAATACCTCTTTGATGAACCCTGCCGCCATTAGCTTGTGGATCTCCTCGCCTATGGCTCTGCGCTTCTCCTCGTCGAGTCGGCGCAGAGGCTGCTTGACGGGTCGGGCTCCGGCTCGAATGTCCAGCGAGTGCTCGGCGACATCCCTCGGTATGCCGGGCATGTCCGAGGGACTCCACGCGAAGACGTCGGCGTTCGCGCGGAGAAAGTCAACGAGCACTGCTTCCTATTTGGGATCGAGCCTGGAGCCGATCCGGATCTGCTTGGAGGCGTCGCCGCTAGGGTCGAGGGGGACGGCCTTAACCGTCTCCACTGGCTCGAAGTTGTCGGCATGACGTTTCACGTCTGGCACCTCCTTAGAGAGGCCCTCCAGGTCGGCGATGAGGGCCTCGGACTCGGCGAGGGCCTCGGCGTACTCCACGCACTCCACGCCACATTCGAACGCGTGTTTGTACGTGGGGTCGACGGTGATCACCCCGTTGGGGCCCGACATCTTGAGCTTCAGGTAGGTGTAGTTGGGGACGGCCATGAACTTCGCGTAGCATGGTCTTCCCAGCACCGCGTGGTAGGTTCCTCGGAACCCGACCACCTCGAACGTCAGGGTCTCCCTTCGGAAGTTGGAGGGTGTTCCGAAGCAGACGGGAAGGTCGAGTTGTCCGAGGGGCTGGACGCGCTTCCCGGGAATGATCCCATGGAAGGGCGCAGCGCCTGCCCGGACGGAGGACAGATCGACACGCAGGAGCCCGAGGGTCTCGGCGTAGATGATGTTGAGGCTGCTGCCTCCGTCCATGAGGACCTTGGTGAGCCTGACGTCGCCGATGACGGGGTCGACGACGAGCGGGTATTTCCCCGGGCTCGGCACATGGTCGGGGTGGTCGGCTTGGTCGAAGGTGATGGGCTTGTCGGACCAGTCTAGGTAGACTGGCGCCGCCACCTTCACCGAGCAGACCTCCCGGCGCTCTTGCTTGCGGTGCTGAGACGAGGCCTTCGCCGCTTGCCCACCGTAGATCATGAAGCAGTCGCGGACCTCGGGGAACTCTCCTGCCTGGTGATCTTCCTTCTTGTCGTTGTCGCAGGCCCTGCCACCCTCCGCGGGTGGCCTGGCCCTGTGGAAGTGGCGCCGAAGCATGACGCACTCCTCAAGGGTGTGCTTGACGGGCCCCTGGTGATAGGGGCACGGCTCCTTGAGCATCTTGTCGAAGAGGTTGGCACCTCCGGGGGGCTTCCGAGGGTTTTTGTACTCGGCGGCGTCGCGTTTCGCTTGCGACTTCTTCTTGCCCTTCTTCTTGGCGCCGCGCTGAGTTGACGCCTCGGGGGCATCCTCCGATGGGCGGCCCTGGGGCTGCTTGTCCTTTCGGAAGATAGCCTCGACCGCCTCCTGGCCGGAGGCGAACTTGGTGGCGATGTCCATCAGCTCGCTTGCCCTAGTGGGGGTCTTGCAACCCAGCTTGCTCACCAGGTCGCGGCAGGTGGTGCCAGCGAGGAACGCGCCGATGACATCTGAGTCGGTGATGTTGGGTAGCTCGGTGCGCTGCTTCGAGAATCGCCGGATGTAGTCCCAGAGAGACTCTCCCGGCTGCTGCTGGCAGCTTCGGAGGTCCCAGGAATTCCCGGGGCGCACGTACGTGCCCTGGAAATTGCCGGCGAAAGCTTGGACTAGGTCGTCCCAGTTGGAGATCTGCCCCGGAGGCAGGTGCTCCAACCAGGCGCGGGCGGTGTCGGAAAGAAACAGGGGGAGGTTGCGGATGATGAGGTTGTCATCGTCCGTTCCACCCAGCTGGCAGGCCAGACGGTAGTCCGCGAGCCACAGTCCCGGTCTCGTCTCCCCCGAGTACTTTGTGATAGTAGTCGGGGGTCGGAACCGGATCGGGAACGGCGCCCGTCGTATGGCCCGGCTGAAGGCCTGCGGACCGGGTGGCTCGGGCGAGGGACTCCGATCCTCCCCGCTGTCGTAGCGTCCCCCACGCCTGGGGTGGTAGCCTCGGCGCACCCTCTCATCGAGGTGGGCTCGACGGTCGCGGTGATGGTGCTCGTTGCCGAGGCGACCCGGGGCCGCAGGCGCTGTGTTGCGCGTGCGCCCGGTGTAGACCGAGGCTTCCCGCATGAATCGGGAAGTCGCGACATGAGGTTCCGAGGGGTACCCCTGCCTTCGGGAGGCGGAGCTCTCGGCCCGTCGGACCGCGACGCCTTCCAGGAGATTCTTGAGCTCTCCCTGGATTCGCCGCCCCTCGGTGGTTGATGGCTCTGGCATCGCGCGGAGGAGCATTGCTGCTGCGGCCAGGTTCTGGCCGACCCCACTAGATGCGGGTGGTGGCCTGACCCTGACGTCGTCGGTGATGCGGTGCTGGAAGCCCTGGGGTAGATGACGTATTTCTCCGGTCGGAGGTTGGCCCGCCCATGCCTGCCCGACGTCCCGGCGGATCGGCTCAAGCGCTCCTGCTCCCTCGTCGAGCCTGGCCTGCACCCCGCGGATTTGCTCGAGCTGTGGATCATGGCCCCCCGCCTGAACGGGGACCACAACTAGCTCCCGTGGGATGTCAATGCGAGGCACCGGCCTAGGGAGATCACCGTCCTCCGGCATGCCGAGATGGTTGCCTTCGGAGGAACCCCCTAGATCGACGTGGAAGCATTCGCGACTTGGGCCGTAGTCCTTGTCGCCGAGGCTACGGCTACCGTCGGAACAGTCGGAAAGGCAGTAGTCGCATGCGGTCATGAAGTCCCGCATGACACTGGGGTTGCCAAGTCCAGAGAAATCCCAACAGAAGCTGGGCTCGTCGTCTTCCTCGGACCCAGAGGGCCCGTAGGTCGAGACGTCCGTCAGCCGGTCCCAAGGTGACCGCATACGAAACCCCAGAGGGTTTGGACTCGCCTCTACGAGAGCGCCCGCCAAAGCAAAGTCGCTAGGCGGGTTGAGGCTGAATCCAAATGATGTGGGATGGGAATCGATTGGTACCTCTTGGTCGACGGGTGGTGATGAAGTCACGTTATGGACTGACTGCACCGTCGTCTCAGGTACGAGGGTGACATCCAGCAAGCCTTTCGCGAGCGCGCTGGCGTCGTCCGTTTGCTCGGAGTTGGCGTGTCGCGGGGAGACGGCGCTCGCCTTCGTCTCAAACGCGAGGTCGATGCCCGACGCGCCCCCCGTTGGGGTGCTGGGGCCATCGACTCGCTCGACAGCCGACGAGGCGCTGCCTCCCGCTTGGCCTTGGTTGCCCCGCCTTCCCCTCCATCGGCGGGTAAGAGGGCGGGATGAGCTCAAAGGTTGTTCTTCCACCACGCGGGGAAGACGTCGTCGATTCCGCGCGCCGGCGGGCGGGTTGTCGGCCGCCGTTACCGCTGTCGCCCGGCGGTGGAATGAGTATCATGTCGTAGCTGCCGTCGAGGGACATGAACTCAAGACTCCCGAAACAGAGCACCGTCCCGGGTTGTAGAGGTTGCTGAAGACTGCCCATCTGGAGCTTGACGGGAAGCTGTTCGTCAACACGCAGCAGGCCCCTACCTGGCGCGCCAACTGTCGGCGTTTCGAGACCGGGGGGGTCCCTAAGCCGACGAGTGAATGTCGCCGCGTGCCCTAGCCCAGATGGGTCGAGCGCGAGGCCGAGCGCGAAGGGGGGAAAGCGAGACGGCCGGAGACCGGCGTGAGAGAGGTGGGAATCTCGCGGCCTTCGTGTTCGTCCCGCGCCCAGGTCGGATGCGCTTGCAGTAGGGGGTTACAAGCGTCCACGCGGGAGAGGGAGCGAGCGGCCTCACGCGAGCGCCTGTCTCGTCCTCGTCCCCGCGCGGCCAACCCTCTCTAAGAGGGCCCTGGTCCTTCCTTTTATAGGCGTAAGGAGAGGATCCAGGTGTACAATGGGGGGTATAGCAGAGTGCTACGTGTTGTTGTGGCAGCCGGAGAGATTTTGGCACCCAGATGGTGTGATGTCGTGGCCGTCGGAGGAGCGATGGAGCTTGGCGGAGGGACAGCTGTCGGAGCTGTCGAGTCCTTGCTGACGTCCTCTTGCTTCCGTAAGGGGGCTGAGAGCCGCCGTCGTCACAGAGTATGCGGGGCGCCATCATTGCCTATCTGGCGGAGCGAGCCAGATGGGACGCCGGTCTTGTCCCCCGTGGCCCGAGTCAGCTCGGGGTAGGGTGATGATGGCGCCTCCTGTCGACGTGGCTGGTCTGTGCCCTAGGTTGGGCGATGTGGAAGCTCCTCCGAAGCCGAGGTCGAGTCTGTCTTCCGTGGCCGAGGTCGAGTCTGAGCCCCTGGGTCGGGCGAGGCGGAGACCGTTGGCTGAGGCCAGGGCGTAGTCCGAGCCCTGGGGTCGGGCGAAGCGGAGTTCGTTGTCTTCTGGGGCTGAGCCCGAGTCCGAGCCCTGGGTTGGGCGGAGCGGAGTTCGCCGTCTTCCGGAACTTAGCCCGAGTCCAAGCCCTGGGTCGGGCGGAGCGGAGTTCGCCGTCTTCCGGGACTTAGCCCGAGTCCGAGCCCTGGGTCGGGCGGAGCGGAGTTCGCCGTCTTCCGGGACTTAGCCCGAGTCCGAGCCCTGGGTCGGGCGAAGCGGAGCTTTCTATGGTGCTTTCGGTCGGGCCTGACTGCCTATCAGCCTCACTCTGTCAAGTGGCACCGCAGTCGGAGCGGCGCAGGCGGCGCTATCCTTCTGTCAGGCCGGTCAGTGGAGCGGCGAAGTGACGGCGGTCACTTCGGCTCTGCCGGCTGGGGGGGCACGTCAGGATAAAGGTGTCAGGCCACCTTTGCATTAAATGCTCCTGCAATTTGGTCGGTCGGTGCGGCGATTTGATCAGGGTTGCTTCTTGGCGAAGACAGGGCCTCGGGCGAGCCGGAAATATATTTGCCGCTGAAGGGGGGCCTCGGGCGAGACGGAAATCCTCCGGGGTCGGCTGCCCTTGTCCGAGGCTAGGCTCAGGCGAGGCGTGATCGAGTCCCTCGAATGGACTGATCCCTGACTTAATCGCACCCATCAGGCCTTTGCAGCTTTATGCTGATGGGGGTTACCAGCTGAGAATTAGGAGCCTTGAGGGTATCCCTAATTATGGTCCCTGACAAATACTTATATAGATTTTAAAAAATAGCTTCAGCCAAAAGAGAGCATATGTTTTTTGACCGCTCACATGGAGCACAGTGACAGTGAAAATTGATTTCAGTGGGCCGTTACCTCATATTAGTCTAATACTCGTGTTAACGCTATGACTCCGAAAAGAGGAGAGAGAGGGGCTGACGGCAACGACGCGAGAGAGGGGACGACGGTGAGGGGACGGCGGTGGGGAAGGGAGGGGACGACGACGGCGCGAGCGAGGTGGAGGAGGAGCAGGGTCAGAGGAGAGGCAATGGTCTGTGAAGGATGATCTAAATAACATTAGCGCTATTTGTTTTAGTTTTTTCTATTTTATGACCACCAAAAGTTGTTGCAGACTGCCAAATGTGCATCTTTTTGTTGGATAAATATGGGCTTGACCCATTTTAATACTTATTCAATAATGAATTAATTGCAAAGGTCCACATTAATACTACAATGCATAAATTGATTAATACCGTGTTAGAAGTTCACAAAACAATCAATCAATTTAAATATGTGGACTGTTGATGCATCTATTGAGGAGTTGATAATAGATGAAGGGTCTGTCATACGTGCGCCACCGTCGCGCGTGTCGTGGTCATGGTAAATCGGACCTTCGGTTCGAATATTTCACGCGATTGTACATTTTGACTTATATAGAATCCATCTGTTACATGTCTTCACATTGGTAGCGGTCGTCATTTTATAGTCTGACTGTTCTCCTTCCTCCTGAGTGCTATATGAATGGTGCTTCTTGTCTATCTTCTTACGCAAACGCGTACATCTTCTTGCATCGACTTCGTACGGCTATATCGGACAAACACACGAGATAACTAATGTGAATGGAGCCATTGGTGCCTTGAGTATCGGTCCCTCCACCGGGCACATTATGTTCTTCATATTTGTGCATGTTTTATAGTTGTTTGCTGCTTATGCGAGTAATTATACACATATGCACATACATGTCATCACATATATCGCACTGTTCTGAATTAAATTAAAGCTGAAAATGCCTAAATTTCTAACACTTTTTAGCTCGTTTCTATGAGAATCACTTTTGTAAAAAATGCACAAAATCAATGTGAACACTAAATCGGCTGAGTCGTTGCAATAGTAGGAAACCATCGCTTTATACATCCTAAACCATATGAACTCTTTTATCTTTCTCCACACGTAATCTCTACAATACTCAAATTATCTATACAGACAAATTTCGCCACAGTCAGATTCTCAGAAAAGTTTCTCAGAAAAAAAACTGAACCAAACATGACCTGTAACCATTGAATTTGGGTGATTAAGAGAGAGCAGAGTTATCCAGCAAGCGAACTGAACCATTGGTTTTTAGAATGTGTTATGTGTGAGTGCAATTTATTTGGTGGATTTAGTAGAGGTTATAGGGTGGGAGTGATTTGGTTGGATGAGTCTTAGAAAGTTTAAACGGGTAAATTATATAGTGATATAGATATAAGTTGTGAAAACTATTCAAGCCTTAGTTGGTCGTTACCCTCACAGATGGATCCTGAGAAACTGTCTAAGCTCTTGCTAGTCCAACATAGTAGCACCATGCTATTTTAAAAAGAATGAGCGGCCAAGTAAGTTATAAAAAAGAGTGTCAAACTCTTTAGTTAAGATAAAATATAATATTATTCTTTTGTCAATATACGTGCATTATACTGCTGCTCTACTATATTTTCTATTTTTATTTATTATATTTTAGTTTAAAAATGAACTTAACAAATGTTCGAGAAGATAGTGCCACGTCATGTACCGTATGTTGCTAATCGGACGGCACGCAGACCGCGCCCCCTCGTGTGAATCTGATGATCTGTCAGATTCCCCACCTTCCTCGGCTCCTCGCGGCTCGCGAGACTCGCGGCTACCAACCAGTACCACCACCGGGAGACCGGGCACCGCTCGCAACCTCCGTCCACGCCACGGCTACTATTCACTTCACTTGTTACCGCGCGCGGCGCGCCTACCACTACTCTCTACTCATCACTCCCCAGCGGGCGGCCACGCGCACGCACCCATAAAAGTCCTCGCTCCACCCCCTCCAACTCCCGTCCCCTCTCCCTCCCTCCTTCCCCGCCGCCGCCGCCGCCATCCACCAGGTCAGCTCCAGCGGACGACGTCTCAACAGTCTCGCGCCACTGAGATCTCGCCGAGGGAGGGAGAGCAGCAGGCAGCAGCAGACATGTCGTCGGGGCGGTACATGGCGTACTCGCCCTCGCCGTCGACCACCCCGCACTCCCCCCGCATCCACGGCCTCCGCACCCCCTCTGCCGCCGTCGCCGAGCAGGAGAAGTAAGCCGTCGCACTTCGCTTCGCCCACGTCTCCCGCTCCCCTGCTTCGTGTCTGCTCCGATCGGTTGCGCCCTGGACGAGCGGGTTGGGGCCTGGTTCGTGCGTTCTGGAGAGCATCCAAGTTTCCACGGTTTGAATCTAGCGTAGCATGCCGAGGTTTAAGGCCTTTTGGCATCGGATCTGCTTCGCCTCTGCGAGATCTCCGGATTTTGATCAAAGTTGCTTCTCGTCGAAGTTTCGCTGGATTTCCTCTGGATTAAACAAGCGAGTCACGTGGCTCAGTTCGTGATCACGTTATGATCCTTTCATATGTACGCCCTGGGATTTTGTGGGGAATTTTCTGGATTTTCATGCTACCATGTTTTTGCTTAAAAAATTATCTTTGCATGACTGTTCACACGTGATGAATGGTGACCATGTTCCGATCCTTCTGTAGGTACCTTTCCGAACTGCTCGCGGAGAGGCACAAGCTTACCCCGTTCATCCCAGTGATCCCACATAGTGTACGGTTGCTGAATCAAGGTGAGATATGGTGCCGTCATAGCTGGATGCACTGATACTGCTGCCACGCGTTCAGAATATTCTGTTATGATGTTGTTTACTTGTTGGTGTTCGTGATGAGCTAGACTTACAGCAAAATCAATTATTATTTCTCGCCGTTTCTTTGTGGAACTATCGAATATGAATCCAACTCCCCCTCCTCACAAACAAAAAACAGAGAGAAAAGAAATCGATATTTTATTTGAGTCCCCGGCACCATTGGTCTAAGTCATCCAACAGATTGCCTTGTTATAGATTGACCCAATGGCAAATGTCTTGTAAATTGTAATCCTGCCATTTTGCTATTGTTTCAAAGTATTGGTTTCATAACACATATTTGAAGATTCTTCTTGATTTCTATCTACTCCTGGGATATTTAGCATTAATTTAGAGACTTGCATTTCTCCGCTGTTGCCATAAATTCCTCAAGAGGGTTCTGGCAAGTGCACTGAGTACCAGTTCTCTAGAGGCATGTGCCCATCTGATCACTCTACTACAACAATGAAATCTTACCATAGTGTCATTGAATTCCCTTCCCAGAACGACATAGCAGTGAATATTGCTGGAAAATGACCAATGGTTAATTCTTAGAATTGCGGTTTCCTTTGTAACACGAGAGTGTGCATGGCTCACAGTTTGGGGTGGCTGGGTGATAAGAGATCAAGATGGTTAAAAAAATTGAGCGATCATTGTTGTGCTTACAGTGACAAACAACATGCGCGATTCTGAGTATTTAAGATCTACATCAAGTTAGAGCTTGGTGAGAGAGATAAGATGGTTCATGTGTTTTGAATTAATAGATAGAAGCACCCTTTATTTCTGTTCACATGGATATAATAAATAGCTAGGCGATCTGCAGAGACTGAGCCAAAGAAAGTGATTCTCCTCTTTTGGTGTACATGGATGACACAAATTGTTGTAATCGTGTAAAAAAACTTATTTTTGCATTGTTTCATTCAGGTGTTAAGTTATATTGTGTACCTGCTTGTTTTGTTTTTGATGAGTTTTTTTTATCATACTATAAGTTTTTCTTTTACAGCTTCTTTTGGTGTTGGCGGATTGCCATAGTAGTTACTTGATATATTTGCATATATTCTGAACCTAAATATTTTAGATAAGAGAAAACTTGACTCTGTTCTGACTGCACAAGCTATCTACTTTTAAGGTGGAAATTTTCTTCCAAATCAATGTCTTGACATTAACAACATGAGGTTATCTATGCATTTACTACTCACTAATTCTGACTGCCTTTAGTAATAACTAATGCTAACTGCATTTACTAATCACGAATTCTAACAGCTAACTTTTTCTACATCTTGTGCTTGTAATTGCAATGTTGGAGCAGAAATTTTTCGTGTTTCCACACTATTGGAGAACGCGTCTCTTTTAAATCAAAGTGGCCTTGAACATGGTAGTCCACTAACAACGGGAGGATTATATTCAAACGGAGCAGCTACTGACATGAATGGGTGGCCATCAGCATTTCAATCAGAAGTATGGATACTGACTATTTGACATGACTTACTTACTCTTCATGCCTAATTTAACATCTTGAAAGCTTAGGTCAGGTTTTCTCTAACTGATTTTTACTCAACTGTAAATGCTTACATTCTTCATACTTCCTGGTCCCTATGCTAACTCGCTAACTATAAATTATAATACAATCCCTTTCAGGCAGTAGGTTCCAAAATACCATTAAATTCTTTTGTGTTCCATGTGTCGTAGTTTGGATAACATGCTAACACTAATTTTCACTAATTTGGCTCCATGTGTCGAAAGTTTGACAATTCTAATCAGTTGCCATCCTACATCAGAATCTGGCAATCTGCTGACTGATCTAACCAGATTGCTTCCTGTTTTATGTTTCAGCAACAGTAGTTCTTATTGAAATCATATTGGATATAGAATGACTTGAACTATGCCTGATCGTGAACATATTGTTCTTAATTTTTGTACGTTAGCTTAACAGCAGAAGTAAGATAAATCCCACGTGCACAGGAATAGCTGGATGTGTCGTCGACACTCTTTTCAGCATAATCCTATACTTACTCAGATCCATCAAATTGTATGCATTGCACAATGGTTTTTACTTTGGCTTGAATTCTGTTGGTTTTCACTTGCTATCTTAGCTACTCACTTTGCTCCATTTCCAACAGTAGTAGTCAGAAAAGGGGTTCTAAACTTATAATATGATCAACTTGTGGCCATGCAGAGTTCTCCAGCTTATAGCTGGCTTGGAGGATCTCAAGGCAGCTCCTCTGGACTCATTGTCAAGAAAACAATGAAGGTCGATATCCCAGTAGACAAATATCCAACAGTAAGTGTGCTATTTCACAAATTGGTATACTCTTTAATTGCTGCATCATCATCTTCTGTTTATGTCTATTCTCCTAGTACAATTTTGTTGGCCGCATCCTTGGTCCAAGAGGAAATTCCTTGAAGCGGGTGGAGGCAAATACGGATTGCCGCGTGCTAATAAGAGGTCGTGGCAGCATCAAAGATCCAGCACGGGTAAACATTCAGATTAGTGCCTCTTAATCTTATGGACTTGGTAGTTAGATGTACTCAGAAATTTGAAGAATTGGAGATTATGTATTAAATATTTTCCCCGAAGGATCTTGATGTATGAAATATGAACTATGGACCTATGGACATTCAAAGCAAGATCAACCCTGATACCCTCTGGCTAGGAAAATATGGATGTTTTATAGTTTGTTCCTGCACGTTTCTTTTTTCAAAATGTTTTCTGTTATGTACCTTTCACTTTGTGTCTTGGTATGAAAGCCCACACTGGCTATCTGGTGATTATTTAAAAAAACACTTTCTTTCTGGAACTTGCCAGAGAGGGGCCATCCATCCTTTAGATGGCATAGCTACCTTTATGCATGTGTACATCTAGTGGGTTTTCTGTTTACTTTGTGCTATCTATGGGATTGGGGTTCACATACACTATTGTTTTTCAGGAGGAAATGATGCGAGGGAAGCCAGGATATGAGCATCTGAATGAACCTCTCCATATATTGGTTGAGGCAGAGCTACCTGTTGACATCATTGATGCTCGGCTGATGCAAGCCCGCGAGATCCTTCAAGATCTGCTAAAGCCTGTGGTATGCCATCAACACCATTACCCTCTTAAAACCCTTACTTGCTTGCTTTTAGTCCACCTTGAAGAACCGAAACCTGAACGGTTGTCTTCTACTTTGTAGGATGAATCCCAGGACTTCTTCAAGAAGCAGCAGCTCCGGGAGCTCGCGATGCTTAATGGCACCCTGCGTGAGGAAGGGATGCAGAGGTTCGGTTCAGCGTCCCCTTTCCACAACAGCCTTGGAATGAAGAGAGCCAAGACAAGGGGGTGATGAAGAAAGTCGCAAGCATCATGAAGGGAGAACTTAAATCATCATCTATTCTGAGGCCAATCCTGTGTACGAATGGGGGGTTGCCTTGCTGGCTACTGGCCCAATACGGTCTCGCGCCACCAGCATCGCGGCGCGGGCGGCCGTGCACGATAAAACATATATCTGGAGTTGTGTCTACTGGGGGAGTTGAGTTTGGTTATGCGCCATGGGTTGTTACGCTATATATTGGGCTGTGCAGGCTTTTGTAGCAATGTGGTTTGTGTAAATGCTCATTTGGAGCGTTTGGAAGCTCTCGGCTTGTATTTCTTTCTTATCGAGATAGTATTCAAGGACGCTGTTTGGGATTTGAAGCAATGCTCTAAACTGCGACAAGCATGGAGGCTTGATCTGTTTCATTCGAATCTCTTGTTTGACACTATCAATAACCAGTGCATACAAGTAGTGAACTGGCGTCTTAAGTTGCATCTTCAATTCGGATTCTGCTTTGTTGATGCAGGATAATCTAAATTAATGCATGTAATGCACTTGAAATTAATATATCTTCTTTTTCCAAAAAAAAAGAATGTTGTGAATCACTGCTAGCTGTTTACGGCTAGTTAAGCTACCAACAGCTGCTCTCGTTTCTAATAATAACTAAATAAGCTTTAACGTCTATAGGCTACACTATTGATAGAGTACAGTTTAAAATAGTAGATGAGAATAAGTAAAAATTCGTACAGTTAGAAAATGTACTGTATGTCGCAAAGAAATATCAAATGTTCATACAAGACGATGTCGGGAATAATATTTATGTTTATATTTTATCTTTTCTATAAAATTTTAAAACTATATGTTGACTATGACATACATATATAATATAGGCTAATGTCGACGTTAATATGACAAGATTGTATAAAGCCTGCGTTGGATATAAAATAAAATTTCTAGCTATTCAGGCCTCTTCTACATCTATCGAGTTAGAAATATCTTTGGATTAAAATTTCTAGCTATTCAGGTCTCTTCTACATCTATCGCGTTAGAGAACACCGGAGCATAAGGGATATTCAATTTACTCAGGATCGGAGCGACATATTTGAATTAGGATTTTTAGCTATTTACCTCTGTATGGTTCAGCTGTAGATTTCTAAGAATTTGATTCTAGCTGAACGATGAGAAAACTATTGTGAGCTAATAGTTATGAAAATGCTAAACAACTGTCAACTATAAATTAAAGAGTATAATAGTTTGGTAATATGAATGACAGGAATTTAAAAAATCTAGGGTAGAAAGTAATTCTAAATTAAATTAGAGACATGTTTGAAAAGTGAGGAGTAGTTTGAGAGTGATGGAAAACAACTTTTTTTCTCCTTTAATACAAAACGAAGACTAGATTTTTTTTTCCGCCCTCATCATTTTTTGGCTCCCGCTCTCTAATACAAAACAGAGTCTAGACTCATCTCCCATCATGGAGCAGGAGCAGTTTAGTTTTTTTATTGTTTGGTTGTGCAAGAGTAATCCGGAGCGGAACTGCAAGAGCTCAACCGAATACACCCTTAGTCTCCTCTACATTTATGAAGATAGTTAAAAGAAGCCAAACAAAATAATAAATAAACATACCCATAGCAACTTTCACGCAGTGGGCCCCTAACTAACTCATGTTCGAATACCTAGATGTTGCCTCAAGTACGTTGTAGGCATCTGGTGGTCCTGGGTTCCTGGCTCATTGGATTCCAATTCCACATCATCACATAATGTCAAATCAACCGTCATCGAGTACTCGATTAGAATAACACCAATTTTGCAGTTGCCACCAGAAACAATGTCCACATGGGACTTCAAAATTTTGTGTGGACCAACCAACACCAAGCAGCTGCTGTTGGTTCCAAACTGTCCGAGCTACAAGTTATGACTGAAATACAAGACCCATTGATCATACGACAAATGAACATGACCTAGAAAATTAGAGGATGCCCAATTACTACAAATATTTTAATTTCAAAGGCAAAATTTACACTAGAGAGTAACCTCCACCCTCTTCCAAGTATACTCTCGTGGGTTGTGTTCTATTTGCCATTCAAAATTTCTCTATACAAGATATCAAATAGGCCATACTTCCCACAGTTGCATAGCTGCAATCACTTGTAGCTAAGCAGAACCGAGTTAATTACATGCATGATCACACGGATACTGGTGCCATCTGATGCGGTCGTGGTGGGGAGTGTCCGTTGGTGGGCCAATTGGCTGTAGACTTGCTCAAAGATTGGTCGCACATGCACCGCGATGATCTGGTCTGCTGGGTTGATTGCCATGGCAACATCTGTCATCCATTGAACCTTCCGTGATGTCTCATTGTGAATGTCAATTGCTAGCTGCTGCAATAAGGCCAGAAGGACCCCCTGGTTAAGAGGTACTGGAACCATTGCACATAGTGCCCGCAAATCAACCTGTACAAGGGGATGTAAGCATCACAAAGCCAAAACAAGATTGTTCTAATATGGAAAAGTAGGGTCGATCTTAGCTGATCAATTTGGTGGAAGGAAGATACCTGGGAGCACAGCCACGACACTATGGAAACATCACTCCTTTGAAGAGCCATTGTAAATGCTTCGTCAAACTTGCGTTCAGATATCAGTCTGCTCAGCTCTCTCATCGGATCTAACGGAGCCTCAACCTATCAAAAACGGAAGACAGATTAATGTCTAGATGCATGCTTGTTATTTTATTCTTTATATTCTAAAAACTCCACATAAAATAATTAGAACTGTCATTAACACAACCAATAAACATGTAACAGATATGAGAATAAATACATAGAAAAGAGCAGATATCACAAGAATGAAATGAAATAAACAAATTCTGATCAGCATTGAAGACGAAAAATTGTCTGCATGCACCTCTTGGGGACCACCCATAGGACCATTAATGGGCTGCAAAGCACTGGTATTATGTGCCTTGGCATTCCCAGAAGTAACAAGTGCCAATAGCTTGCGATTGCCATCAAGTAACTCCGATGAAAAACTCTGGGTGATTGATGAAGCAGAATTGATGGTTTCCTGGGAGTAAGTGAAATAAACAAAATACAGAAATCATTACTTAGCAGATGGCTGGAAAGAAATGAGCATCCATCAATTGAAGTTCTTGTTATTTAACATACAAGTATATCAAAAATAGGGCTTGAACTTACTTTTAGAGTTAGCGCTAACGGAGTATGTGCAGCCTCAACTTGCTGCTGAATAGCATTGGAGTGCTCAGACATTCCCTTTTGAAATGCACCATCTACTTGCTCAAACATTGTCTTGCATGCTTGCTCAAATGCTGGAACAAGCAATGATTCAAAGCTAGTACGCAAAGCATCCTGCATGTGTCCATTTAAAACCAATCATCAGACATAGCATAGCTAAAACAAAGGGACCAAAATATAGCATCTCTGAAAATCTGAAGCAAACTGCAAATATATTAATGTCTGGCAAACAGATAAAGCACGCCATGTTAAATGGGTAATAATCTGCTGATTTTACAACATCTATATAAAGGAAGATTGATACCTGAAGAGCCTGTCTTCCAGATGTATGGAACTGCATTTGGATTTGCTTGGCAAGCGTAGCTTCAAGTTTTCCAGTAATAGACTTCTCCAGCTGATTGCACACCTTGTCACCCACCCCTTTCTAAAAACAATAATCAATTAGGAAGCATGATCAAATTAAACATAATAAACACAGAAGGAATTAGCTAACCTGAACTGAATCAGAAACAACAGAGGTTATGGACTTCTCAACAACAGGTGTAATTGCGCGAGCAACAACAGGCCCGAGTGAAGAAATTTCTTTCTTAAGTGACTTCTCCAGATTAGAAGGTAAGTCCTTATTTATTGAGCTTGTAATGAGAGTACACAGTTGCTGCATTCGCTCTCTATCAGCCTTTTCACGCTTAGTGTTTTCCTCCTGGAGACGAACCCAAAACGCATCAATATTAGCCTTGAATGATTTCTCTACAGTGCGCCCTAATAATGTCTCAAGTCTTTTGCCCTCCTTTGCGATGGACACAGGAACCACAGTACTCAGCTGCTTTTCCATGTCCTTCTGGTGATCCAAGAGCTGAAATACATACAAGCACAGTAAATAATGATTAAAAAAATACTCAATACTCACGGAGTCGAAAGGTCACGGGTTCGAGGCAGCCTCTCTGCATTTGTGAGGTAGTGCTTGCCTCGTTTATCCCTTCCCCAGACCCCACTCGTGAGAGCCCTCAGCACTGGGTCTGCCCACTCATGAGTCATGATACTATCTCATTGTAACACTTAGGGCTTGTTTGGAATCAAAGGTAATGGAGTGGATTGAGGGGGCTAGAATCCTCTACTACTTAATTTTGAATAGTGAGAGATTATAGCCCCCTCAATCCCCTCCATTACCCTTTGTTCCAAACAAGCCCTTAGTGTAACAGAAAACCATATAGTTAAATCCAGCCCTGTGCTCTGGTAACACTAAGGGCTTGTTCGGTTAGCTCCCAATCCACATGGATTGAGTGGGATTGTGTGGGTTTAAATCCCAACTAAGTCAAACCCTTTCTTAATTTTTTCCAATCCAATCCAATCCATGGGTAACGGGATTAACCGAACAAGGCCTAAGGAGGTGTTTGGTATGAGGAATCACTCCATCCAAAATGAGGTGGTGCACCATAGGTCTATTCCACAAATTTGGTGGGATGACCTTATTCATCATATTAGTACTAACTAAATAACTATGAGAAATGAGGTGGTGATGGATCAACTCATTTCACTCCACAAACCAAACAAAAAAAGTGAGGAGTGAGAAGATGATGAACTAGCTCATTCCTCAAACCAAACACCCTATAAGTGTAGCATGTCAAATTTAACTGAGCAGAAACAAGTAGAATTCATCTTTCTTCCTAAAAAGAAAAGTCTCTTTGCTAGTTTTGCAAAGAATCAATTTGAAATGTTGAACATAATGACCCAAATCCAGCGGAGGGTTTCAAGATTGGCTTATGGATAGCGTGACCCAAAACTAGTTCGTAGAATACCATGCAACTGAATTAAAGTAAAAGAAAGTATCTGCTGTTTTTTCAGTGAAATTCAGTTTTGCGATGTGCTAATTTATCTGAAATCAACTTTTTCTCAATGCATGACACCAGAACCAAGATGACAACAGCCAGGTGTAAATAGATCTCGTTTCTGATGGTAACATGCAGTAAAAACATGGCCAGAATAAAAAAGAACAGAGAAAAAAACTCCAAGGGCTAGTTTGGGAACTCCATTTTTCCAAGGATTTCTATTTTCACAATGAAAAATGAACTATTTTCCCTTGGGAAAATGAGGTTCCCAAACTAGCCCTAATAGCGGGGATTGAGAAACTAGATTTATCTAGTTTACATTCATTTCGAACTTAATTGGGTTTGCACAGGGTTATCCCTTCTCATGTAAATAAACTAAACCAGGGAACCTGACAATCTCCACTTTCAGTATAATGCTAAAAAAATTAGCCAGCACTTCTAGAACTTGGGCATTAAAATTTGAAAGAAAATGACTTGTCGTTTGTTTGGTACTATCTCTGTCCACAAACGAATGCAATTCCAGATGCATTCTTGGTTGAAGTGCCTAAAGTTTGACCAAATATATAAGTAAACATGTATGTTTGTGACACCAAATAAGTATATTATGTATTTAATGACAATCTAATTAGATTTATTTGATATAATAAATATTTGCGTTTTTTATATATAGGTAGTCAAACTAAAGATACTTTAACAGGTACTGTACCAGAATTGCATTCTTTTCTGGACGAAGGGAGTACATAAAGTCAGTAAGATGTTATAAGGTATTGTCTAAAGCTAAAAAATACTCAAACCGTACAATAGTACAGAATGTCCTGGGTCGTTTTTAGAATTTATATGATGAGTACCAGTAAGTCATTGCTCTAGTAGAAGACTGTTCACATGTATTTATAAAGCATTAAGAAAATTTATCCCTATAATGACATGTACTTGCAACCAGTACTAATGCTAGAATAGAGAGAGAAAGAGGAGGATTGACTATAGTCTAAGATTAACTTCAAGTAGTGGCACTGCAAGCCTATAAAAAATTAGGGCTGCATGAGTATGAACATTATTTATTTCTTCGAATTAAAAATGACTGATGTATAACCTCCCAGATTCCCAGCTCAAAAGATGAAATTACAGTAAAATTAGGGCCTGTTCGCTGCAGCTTGTTGAACTAAAAAATGTACAAGATACCTGCTGTGGCTGCAAGCTGCAGCGAACAATGTTGCACTAAAATGTTTAACAATTTCTGTAAAATAAAACAGATAAAACTGTAACAAATGTCAAATGGAAAATCCGATAATATTTGTGCTTCACTCAGGGTGATACAAAGTTCATACCTGTTGCAGCATTCCTTGTGTGGCAGCATCTTCTGGGAAGGAGCTGACAGGTAGGTATGTAGAGCTCAAAGGCTCATGTGGCTCAGTTGAATTGAAAGCACTCACAGGAGGAGATGGCTGACCAGATGTTTGAGGGTGCAAAACTTTCTCTTTTGTAAACAAAGATGGTTGCTCCCTGGAAGCAGAGTAATCAATTTTCTCAGGCATTTCCACAAACTTCTTCAGAACATTTTCATCAGTGCCACAAGTCTGATCTGATGCTGGTCGATCAGATGATGACTGTGATTCTTCCACACTGTGCTTATCAGTTGTAACTGAGCGCTTAGTGATCATTTCAACAGTTTGCTCCATGGAAGTTTTCGCCATGTTCTCACAAACAATCTGAGTTTCCTTGACTGCTTCAAGTCCCAAGTTTTGATCTGGTTTACTCTCATCAATATGCTTTGGTTCCACTTCTGCAACCCAAGAACTTCCGCTGGAAACATCTCGATTTTCCCCACCAGATTCAGAAACATCATTGTTTTCAGCAGATGAGAGAGTACCCGATATTATTTCAGATGGAGTAACCAAGCGTGTAGCATTCCCTCCAACTTGAAACACCATATGGGGATTTGGAAGCATTGGAACATTACTTTGACCATCTCTTGGCTCATCTTTTCCTAAGATATCCTTTCTAATGGGCATCGGGGTATCTTGTCTTTTCAGAGCATCACGCTCCATGTTTCTGTTTGTCGTATTCGTATAGTTAAAAGCTGATTGCTCTATATCACGAGTTCCAGGTGCTGGTCCTGATCCAGGAACCTCAATCTTAGGTGCAAGAGCTGTAAATGGAAGAGGCATGGAACTATCACCTTCTGAGTATGCAAGCGGTGGAGCTGATGGTTTCAGATCAAGCTCTGCAGATGAATCACAAGAAATAACTAGTTCTGAATTAACTGAAAGAGTTAAATAAGAAAATGCAACTGCATTACCTGCAGACTGGTCAACATTTGGTTGTTTACTCAAAGCAGTGACAGAGTAAGAGTCTGTGCAACTAGTTCCTATAGATGGCTCTGTTCCTGCCATTTCCAGAGCTGCCTCATAAACACGGGAAATAGCAGGATCTCTACCAAACCCAGTACTATCAGCTGTAGGAGGCGAACAGAGTGATAACTCTAGACCATATTGCTGAATGGCCATAGTTTGAACACAATAGACTTGAACAACTTGTTCACCATCAGGTTGGCTTTCGTGTGTTCCAGTTAGGCTTAAAATAGGCATTGCAACTGTGAAATCAGCTATATAGTCTAATCGAGTAGAGGCAGGATCTGGGCCATACTCAACATGCACGGCATAAATAGAATTCTTTTTAGCATTCGCAAGCAAAATCAGGCTAGCTTGATGCAGCACTGCAACCTGGTTGAAAAATGCCTCTTCAACTCTAGGTTCCAGAGAGCTAACAAGTTCCAAAGTCTGAGTGCACTTCCAAGTCTCAGAATCACTTGGCAACAACCAGCCATCTTCATTAGTAGAAGCCCAAATTTTAACTTCTCGGTTAACAGGACCCTGCAGCATCAATAAAAGGTGAAACCAATGGTAAAGATATCTAATGAAAGCACATAAAAGGCTTTTTTTCTCATGAAATATAAGAGCATAATTCAACAATGCCATGTCTTTACTAAAAGGAACACCAGGGATAAGCATTTTTCTCCAATGTATCAAGCATTTCATAGGTTACCCAATGCTAGGCTATCTTAGGTTCATAGTAACTGTACCAAGTTAGTACCCCCATTGAGTTTTTTTAATGTAATATGACACTGCTGCAAGGCCTTTAAACTGAAACAAGAACTATGAGTTGGCCTTTGTTTGACGGGTGTAGTATGAATTGGATGTAATAATGTAGTACAGGGGCACTCATTATTTGGCAGTAGGAGATTCAAGCTGCTGAATCAATAGTTTGGCTGACCACAGTTTGCCAGTGAAAATTTTCAAAATCAGAAGCATAAGGAAATCACAATCTTAAAAGAACATGTGAGCATAACAAAAGATTGGTAAAGTTTAAACATATATATAAGAATATGTACCGCAGTTATTAGATTAATATGATTTGGTCGTTCAGGCGCTGTAAGAAAAGCAACTGAATAAACCGCTTGACCATCATGGGGCTTAAAAATAGATAATGGCACTTGCTTGCGATCATCCCAGATTTTAACCTGCAAAAGATGAATGAACATCACAAGGGGCCAGTAGAGATGCATGGCACTTCTCTAGATAATATTGTTTCTAACATGGAATTTTTTGGGCAGCTAAGACATAAGACTGTTGGTAGCTTGATTACAGGTTTTAAGCCAGCAGCTGGTATGGTTTCCCAGTGATTGCTACAGAAGCCTCGCTGCATGGGAGATTTTCTGGTATAACAAAGGCTACACATCTACGGACAGGTTTAAAAAAAATTGTCGTGCTTGTTATGCTTTCTTCCCAATACAATAGCTTTGCAATACATTGCAGATATACTCATATACAGAAAGCACAGGTACTGCTATCTGCCTTTTCGAGTGGACGTGAAGTTCCAAGGTACAAAAATGAATATATAAGAATAAGAATACAACAGCAATTCTATTATACTAATAATGTCTTGGAGTATATCTTAACATATGTGGTAGCACATACTGTTTAAGTGGCTAGTGTCTGGAAGATTCCTAAATCGTATGAAAGAGGGGTTATAGTCTAATAAGATTGAACCACAAAGATACATATTCACATTTGAGCTTTTAGAACAGATATACAGTGCCTAATGAATAGACTATTCATGTGATAAATTCTTTGAGTAAACTTAAGGTACCATTCAAATCAACAGAGTGCAGTTTTGCAAAATATTCAATGACAAAAGTAGTAAGCTTCGTACAAACCGTGCCATCCTTGGATCCGGAAGCCAGGCGGGTGCTCATCCATTGAGATATGGACAAATCAGTCACACCACCATCATGCTTACCAACTAAGCGGACACCATCAATAAGCTTTTCAAGATGACATTTTACAGGTCCTTCCACAGTAAAGTCTTTTCCTCTACCCACTTTAGTTGTGTCTATTCTTAAGACACAGTTCCCAATCCCAACAAAAAGAATCTCCTGCAGGATACAGGTTGAAGTCACTTTGTAGGTTGATGCGCAAAAAAAATATTGAGGGGTGTTATGTAAGGCTTTACTTGCTTATGTGAGTGCCAACATATCCTTGGATGGTAAGCTTCAGCTTCACCTACAATCTGGATGGCGATTTCAATCTTTCCAGTAATTTGTGGTTTGTTTTCCTCATCGGGCCCTTCATCTATCCTCCACACAAATATCCGCCCATCTACGCTCGCACTGTAGAAATCCGAAGCAAATTAGAACATGGAGACTGTAGTCTACTAAAAGTAATATGTATATACTAGAAGCAACAAGATAATTCCAAAATGCAATAGTAGATAACCAGATAATAGCCAGCAAACAGATCACTGGTTAGTGCAGTGGTAACTGAACACCCATCATTTTGTATTAGTACCTTGCCAAACGATGGACATCCTCAGCAAAGAAAGCCATGTCTGTCACCCTCTGCGGCAAACACAGAATGGCAACAGGATAGATCAAACAAATGCAGTCACGTGCTGAGTAAAATTAATGAATTCACAAGGGAAAACATGAGCACATAACCATGTTAAAAAACTAACAAAAATCAACATACAAAATCACTGATTTTACTTCAGTGCTTAGAATTGAACAACATGTCACACATCTCATCATCTGTGTTATTAAACCAATATTTATGTGGATGAGTTGTGTGCACGAGTAATTCACTGAGAAAATAATAACTACATATACAACTATTTTCTTCAAGCTCGCCTCACTAGATTAAAAACAATTGTGTATGTTGAACAAACTAAGTGTCCTCACAACACACATATACAACACTATTTCAGCTCTATTATACTAACACACAAGCAAACGGAAAAAATGAATCGAGCCTCCCTGTTAATCGGTTTGAAACGGTTAACTTATCAATCTCATAATGGAATCAAACAAGAAATGGACCCAAAAGGCCAAAACAGAAGTAACAATCTATAATATGAAGCCATATACGACACATGCAGTTGAGCATGGCACAAGAAACAAGATGTGCATCAATATGCTTAATTACAAACTGTGTGACTATCTCATGGCAACAGGTTCCTCTTCAAGATTTCACCACAACGCCATGCCACTTTTAACTCAGTCGGACTATGTACATAAGATGAAACTGTTGGCTGGTCATTAGTCTGAACATTTATACACAATACTAACCAACGACTATATCTATTAGGCCTAGTTTGGGTAATCTAGGAATGAGAGGGATTGGAGTGGATTGAGATGTATTGTAGGAGTTTTTGATCTATTTGAGATTTAAACACTCTTCAATCCAAGCGTATCCTTAACCTGCATGCGCATACCTGTGTGTGACCACGGAGGAGTGAACGGAGTGCGGTGTTGATGTTCAGCACACGGATGTTACCGAGCTTGAGGCCATACACGATGTACGTCCGGTTCACAGCGATCTGTCTGCCCAGCACGAGCCCGGGATCCGATGTGTACTTGGTAATCGGTGTTACCTCCAGCTGCGGTGGCTGCGCTTCCCCGGGCAGCCTCGAGTCAACATCGTGCACCGCTCGTTCCCCGGTGCCAAGTAACCGCCCCCTGGGCACCTTGCTGCTGGTGCTGCTCAGCATCCTGGCCGGCGGCGCGGATGGCATCGCTGGGAGCAACTGCAGTTGTGCGAATTCCGATGTGGGCGGGGGCATGGAGACGGCGGTCTCGAATTGTGTCGGCCCGGAGTTCCCGAGCAGCTGCATGAGGCGCGCGCCGGGGTTGGGGCCCGGGGCGACGGCGTTGGGGTTAGCGTTCGGGTTGGGGTTGAGGTTTGGGTTTGGCATGGGGAAGGAGACAACTGGGCGGGTCATGGCGTGGGGGTCCTGCGGGTAGTGGATGTAGGGTCCGCGGTGGAAGGGCGGGGTCACCGGAGGGTAGGAGTAGGGGCCGGATGGCGCCGGGCCTCCAGCGACGCCGGGGAAGATGGGGTTGGGGGTGGCGTTGGGCATGGGATTCGTTGGCCTGAAAAGCTTCCCGATCTCAAATGGTGTATTAGGATTAGGGTTAGGGTTTTCGCTCGGAGACGTCATGAGAAGCGGCCGGGAGAGGAAGGTGGCAATGGAGTAGATCTGAACTGGGGAAGAGAGGAAGACGAAGTGGACTGGAGGTGCCGTGGAAGGGGGTAAATTCAGTTGGAGTGGAGGTGCTTGTCATTTCGCGTTGCACCCTACCGTTATGGTCATTTTTTATTGGTTTTTTCACATACTATGCGCGATATCAAATTCGTATCTAAGATTTTAAATATACATAAATATTATGTATAAGTTAATATATAATACACAGTAAGTATAAAATGTTTGAAACGAAATTAAGAAAAAATAACACTTTTATACAATGTGATTGAGTTGTAAAATTTACCTGAATTTGTGTCATATCCAGCTACAGTCAGAACAACGATACCCAGTGGAATCAAGAGTTGTTGTTCTACCTATGGGGACAGATATCCCCGGGTCCACCGGAAGGGTAAAAAATCTCGCGAAAGACCCGTGGGCCCAATAATTCGCAAGGTCGTTCCTTCGTGGGCCTGGGGAGGAACGTTTAATGAAGCAGACCGACGCAAACCCAGACGGTCCGACGAGTTTGAACTGCGACCGCAACAGAGACCCGACCTTCCCGCGCAAGGGCCTCATACGTCGGAACCGAGCGGGGATAAGTCGGCTGGAATATAGGAAGATAGACTCAGTCAGTTCACTATTACTTAGGCACACGTTGTTATCATATCCGCATGTAACGCTCCACGGTCGAGTATATAAGGCTTAGGGGGCACCCCCTCAAAAGCATCTCACCACTTAGCCATCCACCCGGTTCTCTACGTTTTCGACACTAGAGAACCTCACTGTAACCTACCACATAAAGTACTCCCGCCAGGACGTAGGGTGTTACGCATCTCAAAGCGGCCCGAACCTATACAAAATTGTCCACTGCCTCTCGTGCATTAGCACGAACCATCGAGCTACAGTCGGTAACACCGTCCTACTCCAAAAAGCACCTCGAGGGACAACCCCGGGTGTGCAGCCGGACCCAAAACACCGACAGCTGGCGCGCCAGGTAGGGGGTGTGCACTGATCCAAGCTAGCTCAATGGCCGTCACTTTCCAGCACAAGATTGTCCTCCGCCCCGGGTCCGTGTTCTGCTTCGGAACCATTTCGTCCGTAGCAGATGAGGAAGGAACTCTGCATCGCATCGCGGATCCACCGGAGAGAAAGTCTTCCTCAAAAATCTTCGGGAAAATTGGAGCGAAGCAGGAAAAAGTGCAACCTCCAGCGCTCCGGGCAAAGACCACCTTCGGTAAGCTGGGAGCCGAGGGTCCGTCTACCCAGAGAACTCCGTTGTTCACCTCTCTGACGAAAAAATGGACACAAATCACAAGGAAAAAGGAAGTGAACAAGGTAAAGGATTGTCAAACTGCTCTTTTGGTGCCTCCGTCCTCAAAGGAGAATGGAAAGAAGCTCGTCACAGTGGCAGCTCCCTTCTACCCCGACGTCCTCTTCATCGGGAGAGTGGAGTCGCCCCCCCGTCTCCGACGACGAACCAACTGCGCCCGGGGAAGAACCTCCTCAGCGGGAATCCCGCCGACAAAGAAACCGACGCCGAAACATTCGACGACATCACGAGGCCGGGGAGCGGGACCCGGCGCAGCCCGTATCGCGAGACGAGATCTCGGAGATAGGAGAAACTCCAGAGGAACGGGTCTTCAGGGAAAGGAGGAATTCCCGGCGACGTGACCGTCGGCAAGCTCAAGAGTAGGTCGAGCAGGAAGCGAGCCAACGTCGAGAAAATCCACTTTTCGGACGCAACCTGAACCCCGACTTCGCCCGAGGCATGAACACACCGAGCGAAGTTGGTGGAGTATTGGCTCGGATAGCTGATGGCCTCCCCCGGACTCCAGACGCCGAGGGCTATCGACGACTATTCACTCGGGCGGCCAACCACCTTCTACCCCTCGCTCATCCGCCGAGCGACCTATGACACGCCATCAACAGTCGGCGGGACGCACGAAGCTCCATCAACGCTTCACGCGAACGACGACACAAGAACGAGATCCGTCGCCGAGAAGAGTATGACCGGGATCACGACATCCCGGCACGGAGTCAGGACACCAGAACTGAGTCGGCAACGGCTTCGACTGGTGGCACCACCCGGGGACGGTCGAGGCACCACGACAACCACTCACCTCCCCGGGACAGACATCATCATCGACGACAAGAATACACATGTGGAGTATCAGCGCTTACTCCACGCCTCAGGGCCATTCAGTGGCCCCTAACTTCAAGGTCTCCAACATCGACAAATATGAACCTAAGCAGGATCCGGGAGGCTGGCTGGCCGTCTACACCACTGCCGCTCGAGCCGCTGGGGCGACCAAAGATGTGATGACTGCGTACTTGCCTATCGTTCTCGGGCAGGATGCACTGCAATGGCTGCGACACCTACCCCGACACTGCATCGACGACTGGAGTGATTTCAGTCAGCGCTTCACCGCCAACTTCCAATCTCTCTCCGACAAACCGGTGCAGCCATGGGACCTCAAATCCATCAAGCGCCGAGGGGATGAGACTCTCCGGTCATACCTCAAAAGATTTCAGACCATGAGGAATCGTATCCCCGAGGTCGCGGAAGCAGCAGTGATCGAGGATTTCTACCGGGGATCTAATGACTCGGCTTTCGTCCGAGCCATATTGCAGAAGGCGCCAACCACATCCGAGCAGCTATTCCGGGAAGCCGACCTCTACATCACCGCCGATGAACGAGCTCAAGACCTCATCGGAGGAGCAAAGCCTGCACCGGCAGCACCGCGGTGCGACATGAACCAATAACCCGACAAATGTTGGGAGAAGAGGCCTCGTGAAGAAGTCCACGCCGCCGGACCGCCGGCCTCTCGTGCCCGGGGAGGACCTCGCGGAGGCGAACGCACGCTGGACGACATCCTCGACGCCCAGTGCCCGTACCACAAGGACATGCGCCACACCCTTCGGAACTGTAGAGACTTCAAGCACTCCGTGGGGAACGACTGACCCTTCCAACCTCTGCCGCCTCCCCCGCCACGAGGAGGACCTGGAGAACCTCGACAACCCCAACAGCAGGAGGGGGAGGAGGGGGAGCCTTCCCACGCATCGACGGAGAAGTTAACGTCATCTTCGACGGACACGGGTCACAAGAAAGCAAGAGGCAGCAAAAGCTCAACGACCGTCAGATACTGGTGGCGACCACTGGTCCTCCCACCCCGTATCGATGGTCCGAACATCCAATCACCTTCATCCGGGCAGATCAGTGGCTCAACTTCGACCACCCGGGCAAGTACCCGCTCCTCGTCGATCCGGTGATCCGAGAGAGCAGGGTAAAGAAGGTATTAGTGGACGGGGGAAGCAGCATCAATGTCACCTTCCCCTGGATGCTTCAAGGCTTGGGAGTTCCCCTCAAAGAGCTCCATGAGCCGGACACTCCTTTCTTCGGCATCGTGCCGACGGAAGGAGAATATCCACTGGGACACATCTACATGTCGGTCACCTTTGGGACTCCAGAAAACTACAGAACTGAGTTCCTGAGGTTCGAGGTGGCGAACTTCGACTGCGGGTACAACGCCATCATCGGCAGGCCTGGATTGGCGAAGTTCATGGCCATTCCACACTATACATACATGATATTGAAGATGCCAGGACCACAAGGAATCATAACTATGCGCGCTGACTTCCAAGGCGCCGCAGAATGCTTCCGAGTGGCCATTCAGGCAGCCCTCACCACCAAACCATCGGCAACTTCTTCTGCGCAGGCGAACTCAAAGCCTGAGGAAGACCTCGCGGTACCCGCGAATGAAGCTCAAGCTGTGACCTCTATACGATCGACTGAAGAAACTAAGAGAATCAATCTTGGGTTCGTCGATGAGCGTAAAACAGCTATCATCAGTTCCAGTCTGGATGACAAATAGGAAGGCACGCTTGTCCAGTTCCTGCAAGATAACCGAGACGTATTCGCATGGCAACCTGCGGATATGCCGGGAGTCCCGAGAGAACTGGTCGAGCACAAATTGAAGGTCTACCCCCAGGCGAGGCCGATCCGACAAAAATTATGACGCTTCGCACCCGACAAGAGAGAGGCCATCCGTGCAGAGTTGGCTCGCTTGGTCGCAGCCGGATTCATTAGAGAAGTATTACACCCTGAGTGGTTAGCGAATCATGTTCTTGTACTCAAAAAGAATAAAGTGGATTGGCGCATGTGCGTCGACTATACGGATCTCAACAAGCACTGTCCGAAGGATCCCTTCGGACTTCCTAGAATAGACCAGGTGGTAGACTCGACCGCCAGATGTTCTATACTGTCTTTCTTGGATTGATACTCCGGGTATCATCAGATCAGCCTGGCAAAAGAAGACGAGGAAAAAACAGCATTCATCACCCCATTCGGAGCCTTCTGCTATACCTCCATGCCGTTCGGCCTCAAAAATGCTGGAGCGACTTACCAGAGGGCTATTCAGACATGCTTAGCCGACCACTCGCTGGATTTACGTGGATGATGTGGTAATCAAGACAGAGAACTCAGAAAACTTCATTGAAGATTTACAGTTGGTCTTCAACAGTCTGCGACGATATCGATGGAAACTTAATCCCGAAAAATGCGTCTTCGGAGTACCAGCAGGAAAGTTGCTCGGGTTTATTGTCAGCCACCGGGGAATTGAGGCCAATCCAGAAAAGATCGAGGCTATCATGAGAATGGAAGCACCGCGATCACAGAAGAAAGTACAAAGACTTACCGGATGCATGGCAGCTCTAAGCAGATTCATATCAAGGCTGGGAGAAAAAGGCTTACCGTTCTATAAGTTGCTCAAGAAGGTAGACAAATTCCAGTGGACTTCAGAAGCTCAGGAAGCTCTAGACGCACTGAAGAAATTCTTGACAACACCGCTAGTGCTAAAACTGCCGCGCCGAGCCACGCTGATTCAACCGACTGAAGATCTGTTGTTATACATCTCTTGCACGACTCACGTGGTGAGCACTGTGCTGGTAGTCGAGCGAGCAGAAGAAGGACATGCATACCCAGTGCAACATACTATCTATTTCATCAGTGAAGTCCTGGGTCCCTCGAAGAAGAAATACCCTCAAGTTCAGAAATTATTATACGCAGTACTTCTAACTGCACGCAAGCTCCGTCACTACTTCGACGACCACAAAGTCATAGTGGTCACTAGATTTCTGATAGGGGATATTCTCCACAATAAAGAAGCCATCGGAAGAATAGCCAAGTGGGCCTGTGAACTAGGATCTCATGACATTGAGTTTCGACCCCGCACCGCAATCAAGACTCAAGCACTAGTTGACTTTGAAAGGGAATTAGGCTTACACCTATTTCCTAAATGATTTTGGTGGTTGAATTGCCCAGCATAAATAATTGGACTAACTAGTTTGCTCTAGTGTACAAGTTATACAGGTGCCAAAGGTTCACATTTAGCCAATAAAAAGACCAAGTATGGGGTTCAACAAAGAGAGCAAGGGATAACCGAAGGCACCTCTGGTCTGGCGCACCGGACTGTCCGGTGTGCCACCGGACAGTGTCCGGTGCACCAGGGGACTTCACGTTGAACTCTTCACCTTCGGGAAAATCCAGAGGCGCTCCGCTATAATACAACGGACTGCCCGGTGTACACCGGACAGTGTCCGGTGCCCCAGGGAAGAGCGGCTCTGGAACTCGCCAGCTTCGGGAATTTGCTCCGCTATAATTCACCGGACATGTCCGGTGTACACCGGACTGTCCGGTGAGCCAGTGGAGCAACGACTACTTCGCGTCAACGGTCACCTGCAGGCGCATTTAATGCGCGCCAGAGCGCACAGAAGTCAGGCACGCGCGCGCTGGCACACCGGACACTCTACAGTACATGTTCGGTGTGCCACCGGACATCCAGGCGGGCCCAGCAGTCAGAGCTCCAACGGTCGGAACCCAACGGCCTTGGTGACGTGGCTGGCGCACCGGACATGTCCGATGTGCACCGGACTGTCCGGTGCACCATACGACAGTCAGCCACCACCAAACGGCTAGTTTGGTGGTTGGGGCTATAAATACCCCCAACCACCCCACATTCAAGTCATCCAAGTTTTCCCACTTCAACTACTTACAAGAGCTCTAGCATTCAATTCTAGACACACCCAAGTGATCAAATCCTCTCCAAACTCCACACAACGCCCTAGTGATTAGAGAGAGAGATTTGCTTGTGTTCTTTTGAGCTCTTGCGCTTGGATTGCTTTCTTCTTTCTTTGATTCTTCATTGCGATCAAACTCACTTGTAATTGAGGCAAGAGACACCAATCTTGTGGTGGTCCTTGTGGGAACTTTGTGTTCCAAGTGATTGAGAAGAAAAGCTCACTCGGTCCGAGGGACCGTTTGAGAGAGGGAAAGGGTTGAAAGAGACCCGGTCTTTGTGACCACCTCAACGGGGAGTAGGTTTGCGAGAACCGAACCTCAGTAAAACAAATCCGCGTGTCACACTCCTTATTTGCTTGCGATTTGTTTTTCACCCTCCCTCGCAGACTCGATTATATTTCTAACGCTAACCCGGCTTGTAGTTGTGATTATTTTGAGAATTTCAGTTTTGCCCTATTCACCCCCCTCTAGGTGACTTTCAATTGGTATCAGAGCCCGGTGCTTCATTAGAGCCTAACCGCTCGAAGTGATGTCGGGAGAACTCGCCAAGAGAGAGATGGAGACCGGCGACAAGCCCGCTACAAGCCACGGGAAGGCTTCATCGAAAGAGTCCCGCAACAAGGAAAAGAAGAAGGAAAAGAAGAAGGAGAAGAAGACTTCTTCTCACAAGTCGCATCGGAGTGGCGACAAAATAAAGAAGATGAGGAAGGTGGTCTACTACGAGACCGACACTTCATCGCCTTCTACCTCCGGCTCCGACGCACCCTCCGTAACTTCTAAGCGCCATGAGCGCAAGAAGTTTAGTAAGACCCCCCTACGCTACCCTCGCATTCCTAAACATACACCTTTACTTTCCGTCCCGTTAGGCAAACCACCAACTTTTGATGGTGAAGATTATGCTAGGTGGAGTGATTTAATGCGATTTCATCCAACCTCACTCCACAAAAGTATATGGGATGTCATTGAGTTTGGTGTACAGGTACCATCCGTAGGGGATGAAGATTATGATATTGATGAAGTGGCCCAAATCGAGCACTTCAACTCCCAAGCCACAACAATACTCCTCGCCTCTCTAAGTAGGGAGGAGTACAACAAGGTGCAAGGATTGAAGAGCGCCAAGGAAGTTTGGGACGTGCTCAAAACCGCGCACGAGGGTGATGAACTCACCAAGATCACCAAGCGGGAAACGATCGAGGGAGAACTCGATCGCTTCCGTCTTCGCCAAGGGGAGGAGCCACAAGATATCTACAACCGGCTCAAAACCTTGGTGAACCAAGTGCGCAACCTCGGGAGCAAGAAATGGGATGACCACGAGGTGGTTAAGGTTATTTTAAGATCGCTTATATTCCTTAACCCTACTCAAGTACAATTAATTCGTGGTAATCCAAGATATACACTAATGACTCCCAAGGAAGTAATCGGGAATTTTGTGAGCTTTGAATTTATGATTAAGGGCTCGCGGAAGATCAACGAGCTTGACGGTCCCTCCACGTCCGAAGCTCAACCGGTTGCATTTAAGGCGACGGAGGAGAAGAAGGAGGAGTCTACACCAAATAGACAACCAATCGATGCCTCCAAGCTCGACAATGAGGAAATGGCGCTTGTCATCAAGAGCTTCCGCCAAATCCTCAAGCAAAGGAGGGGGAAAGACTACAAACCTCGCTCCAAGAAAGTGTGTTACAAATGTGGTAAGCCCGGTCACTTTATTGCAAAATGTCCTATATCTAGTGACAGTGACAGGGGCGACGACAAGAAGGGGAGAAGAAAGGAGAAGAAGAGATACTAGAAGAAGAGGGGCGGCGATGCCCATGTTTGTCGGGAGTGGGACTCCGACGAAAGCTCTAGCGACTCCTCCTCCGACGAGGACGCCGCCAACATCGCCGTCACCAAGGGCCTTCTCTTCCCCAACGTCGACCACAAGTGCCTCATGGCAAAGGACGGCAAAAAGAAGAAGGTTAAATCTAAATCCTCCACTAGATATGAGTCTTCTAGTGATGAAAATGCTAGTGATGAGGAAGATAACTTACGCACTCTTTTTGCCAACTTAAACATGCAACAAAAAGAGAAATTAAATGAATTGATTAGTGCCATCCATGAGAAGGATGATCTCTTGGACTACCAAGAGGACTTCCTAATCAAAGAAAACAAAAAGCATGTTAAAGTTAAAAATGCTTATGCTCTAGAAGTTGAAAAATATGAGAAATTATCTAGTGAGCTAAGCACTTGCCATGAGACTATAGACAACCCTAGAAATGAGAATGCTAATTTGTTAGCTAAGGTTGATTCTATTGCTTGTAATGTTTCAATTCCCAATCTTAGAGATGATAATGATGATTTGCTTACTAAGATTGAAGAATTAAACATGTCTCTTGCTAGCCTTAGGATTGAAAATGACAAATTGTTCTCTAAGGCTAAAGAATTAGATGTTTGCAATGCTACAATTTCCGACCTTAGAACTAAAAATGATATATTGCATGCTAAGGTTGTAGAATTAAAATCTTGCAAACCCTCTACATCTACCGTTGAGCACACTTCTATTTGTACTAGATGTAGAGATGTTGATGTTAATGCTAGTCATGATCACATGGCTTTAATTAAACAACAAAATGATCATATAGCTAAACTAGATGCAAAAATTGTCGAGCATGAAATTGAAAATGAAAAATTTAAATTTGCTCGTAGTATGCTTTATAGTGGGAGACGCCCTGGCATTAAGGATGGCATTGGCTTCCAACAGGGAGGCAATGTCAAACTTAATGCCCCTCCTAAGAAATTGTCTAATTTTGTTAAGGGTAAGGCTCCCATGCCTCAGGATAACGAGGGTTACATTTTGTACCCTGCCGGTTATCCCGAGAGCAAAATTAGGAGAATTCATTCTAGGAAGTCTCACTCAGGCCCTAACCATGCTTTCATGTATAAGGGTGAGACATCTAGCTCTAGTCAACCAACCCGTGCTAAGTTGCCTAAGAAGAAAACTCCTAGTGCATCAAATGAACATAACTTTTCATTTAAAACTTTTGATGCATCTTATGTTTTAACTAACAAATCCGGCAAAGTAGTTGCCAAGTATGTTGGGGGCAAGCACAAGGAGTCAAAGACTTGTGTTTGGATACCCAAAGTTCTTGTTTCTAATGCCAAAGGACCCAAAACCATTTGGGTACCTAAAGTCAAGAACTAAACTTGTTTTGTAGGTTTATGCATCCGGGGGCTCAAGCTGGATTATCGACAGCGGGTGCACAAACCACATGACAGGGGAGAAGAAGATGTTCTCCTCCTATGAGAAAAACCAGGATCCCCAACGAGCTATCACATTCGGGGATGGAAATCAAGGTTTGGTCAAAGGTCTGGGTAAAATTGCTATATCACCTGACCATTCTATTTCCAATGTTTTTCTTGTAGATTCTTTAGATTACAACTTGCTTTCTGTATCTCAATTATGCAAAATGGGCTACAACTGTTTATTCACTGATGTAGGTGTCACTGTCTTTAGAAGAAGTGATGATTCAATAACATTTAAGGGAGTGTTAGAGGGTCAACTATACTTGGTAGATTTTGATAGAGCTGAACTCGACACTTGCTTAATTGCTAAGACTAACATGGGTTGGCTCTGGCACCGCCGACTAGCCCATGTTGGGATGAAGAATCTTCACAAGCTTCTAAAGGGAGAGCACATTTTAGGATTAACAAATGTTCATTTTGAGAAATACAGGATTTGTAGCGCATGCCAAGCAGGGAAGCAAGTTGGTGCTCACCATCCACATAAGAACATCATGACGATTGACAGGCCACTGGAGCTCCTACACATGGATCTATTCGGCCCGATAGCTTACATAAGCATCGGCGAGAGTAAGTACTGTCTAGTTATTGTGGATGATTATTCTCGTTTCACTTGGGTATTCTTTTTGCAGGAAAAATCTCATACCCAAGAAACTTTAAAGGGATTCTTGAGACGGGCTCAAAATGAGTTCGGCTTAAGGATCAAGAAAATTAGAAGCGACAACGGGACGGAGTTCAAGAACTCTCAAATCGAAGGCTTTCTTGAGGAGGAGGGCATCAAGCATGAGTTCTCTTCTCCCTACACCCCACAACAAAATGGTGTAGTGGAGAGGAAGAATAGAACTCTATTGGACATGGCAAGAACCATGCTTGATGAGTACAAGACTTCGGATCGATTTTGGGCCGAGGCGGTTAACACCGCTTGCTACGCCATCAACCGGTTGTATCTACACCGAATCCTCAAGAAGACATCATACGAACTCCTAACCGGTAAAAAGCCCAATATTTCATATTTTAGAGTCTTTGGTAGCAAATGCTTTATTCTTGTTAAAAGAGGTAGAAAATCTAAATTTGCTCCTAAGACTGTAGAAGGCTTTTTACTAGGATATGATTCAAACACAAGGGCATATAGAGTCTTTAACAAGTCCTCTGGACAAGTTGAAGTTTCTTGTGACGTTGTGTTTGATGAGACTAACGGCTCTCAAGTAGAGCAAGTTGATCTTGATGAGATAGGTATTGAAGAGGCTCCGTGCATCGCGCTAAGGAACATGTCCATCGGGGATGTGTGTCCTAAGGAATCCGAAGAGCCTCCAAATGCATAAGATCAACCATCCTCCTCCACACAAGCATCTCCACCAACTCAAAATGAGGATGAGGCTCAAGTTGATGAAGGAGAAGATCAAGCAAATGAGCCACCTCAAGATGACGACAATGATCAAGGGGGAGATGCACACGAGCAAGACAAGGAGGATGAAGAGCAAATGCCGCCACACCCAAGAGTCCACCAAGCAATTAAACGAAATCACCCCGTCGACACCATCCTCGGCGACATTCATAAGGGGGTAACTACTAGATCTCGTGTTGCACATTTTTGTGAGCATTACTCTTTTGTTTCCTCTATTGAGCCACACAGGGTAGAGGAAGCACTTCAAGATTCAGATTGGGTGGTGGCGATGCAAGAGGAGCTCAACAACTTCACAAGGAATGAGGTATGACATTTAGTTCCACGTCCTAATCAAAATGTTGTAGGAACCAAATGGGTCTTCCGCAACAAGCAAGACGAGCATGGTGTGGTGACAAGGAACAAAGCTCGACTTGTGGCCAAGGGATACTCCCAAGTCGAAGGTTTGGATTTCGGTGAAACCTATGCACCCGTAGCTAGGCTTGAGTCAATTCGTATATTATTGGCCTATGCTACTTACCATGGCTTCAAGCTTTACCAAATGGACGTGAAGAGCGCTTTCCTCAATGGACCAATCAAGGAAGAGGTCTATGTTGAGCAACCTCCCAGCTTTGAAGATAGTGAGTACCCTAACCATGTGTATAAACTCTCTAAGGCGCTTTACGGGCTTTAGCAAGCCCCACGAGCATGGTATGAATGCCTTAGGGATTTCCTTATAGATAATGGCTTCAAAGTCGGAAAGGCCGATCCTACTTTATTCACTAAAACTCTTGAAAATGACTTGTTCGTATGCCAAATTTATGTTGACGATATTATATTTGGGTCTACTAACGAGTCTACATGTGAAGAATTTAGTAGGATCATGACACAAAAGTTCGAGATGTCTATGATGGGGGAGTTGAAGTATTTCTTAGGATTTCAAGTGAAGCAACTACAAGAAGGCACCTTCCTAAGCCAAACAAAGTATACTCAAGATATTCTAAGCAAGTTTGGAATGAAGGATGCCAAACCCATCAAAACACCCATGGGAACCAATGGGCATCTCGACCTCGACGAGGGAGGTAAATCCGTCGATCAAAAGGTATACCGGTCGATGATAGGTTCTTTGCTATATTTATGTGCATCTCGACCGGATATAATGCTTTTCGTATGCATGTGTGCAAGATTCCAAGCCGACCCTAAGGAAGCTCACCTTACGGCCGTAAAACGAATCTTGAGATATTTAGTTTATACTCCTAAGTTTGGGCTTTGGTATCCTAGGGGATCCACATTTGATTTGATTGGTTATTCGGATGCCGATTGGGCGGGGTGTAAAATTAATAGAAAGAGCACATCGGGGACTTGCCAGTTCTTGGGAAGATCCTTGGTGTCTTGGGCTTCAAAGAAGCAAAATTCGGTCGCTCTTTCTACCGCCGAAGCCGAGTACATTGCCGCAGGACACTGTTGCGCGCAACTACTTTGGATGAGGCAAACCCTTAGGGACTACAGTTACAAACTAACCAAAGTTCCTCTTCTATGTGATAATGAGAGTGCAATCCGCATGGCGGATAATCCCGTTGAGCATAGCCGCACTAAACACATAGCCATTCGGTATCACTTTTTAAGGGATCACCAACAAAAGGGAGATATCGAGATTTCTTACATTAATACTAAAGATCAATTAGCCGATATCTTTACCAAGCCTCTTGATGAACAAACTTTTAACAAACTTAGGCATGAGCTAAATATTCTTGATTCTAGGAACTTCTTTTGTTAATTTGCACACATAGCTCATTTATATACATTTGATCATGTCTCTTTCATATGCTATGACTAATGTGTTTTCAAGTCTATTTCAAACCAAGTCATAGGTATATTAAAAGGGAATTGGAGTCTTCAGCGAAGACAAAGGCTTCCACTCCGTAACTCATCCTTCGCCATCACTCCGAGCAACACTCCGTCTTTGGTATAATCTTCACTCATTTATTTATGACCAAAGGGGGAGAGAGTAATTCAAGGGCTCTAATGACTCTGTTTTTGGCGATTCATGCCAAAGGGGGAGAGAGTATTAGCCCAAAGCAAAAGGACTGCACCACCACCTAATTTTAAAAAGAGTTTTTCAATTGATATGATTCTCAATTGATAAATTTAAAATTGGTATCTTATTGTGTTCAAAAGGGGGAGAAAAGTAGTATTTCAAAATTGATATATCAAAATCCTCTTGAACACTAAGAGGAAAATTTTATTTAGGGGGAGTTTTGTTTAGTCAAAGGAAAAGCATTTGAAACAGGGGGAGAAAATTTCAAATTTTGAAAATGCTTCACAAAAATCTTATTCATTTACCTTTGACTATTTGCAAAAGGACTTTGAAAAGAATTTACAAAACAATTTGCAAAAACAAAACATATGGTGCAAGCGTGGTCCGAAATGTTAAAAATGAAGAAACAATCCATGCATATCTTATAAGTATTTATATTGGTTCAATTCCAATCAACCTTTGCACTTACATTATGCAAACTAGTTCAATTATGCACTTCTATATTTGCTTTGGTTTGTGTTGGCATCAATCACCAAAAAGGGGGAGATTGAAAGGGAATTAGGCTTACACCTATTTCCTAAATGATTTTGGTGGTTGAATTGCCCAGCACAAATAATTGGACTAACTAGTTTGCTCTAGTGTACAAGTTATACAGGTGCCAAAGGTTCACATTTAGCCAATAAAAAGACCAAGTATGAGGTTCAACAAAGAGAGCAAGGGATAACCGAAGGCACCTCTGGTCTGGCGCACCGGACTGTCCGGTGTGCCACCGGACAGTGTCCGGTGCACCACCGGACTGTGTCCGGTGCACCAGGGGACTTCACGCTGAACTCTTCACCTTCGGAAAAATCCAGAGGCACTCCGCTATAATTTACCGGACTGCCCGGTGTACACCGGACAGTGTCCGGTGCCCCAGGGAAGAGCGGATCTGGAACTCGCCAGCTTCGGGAATTTGCTCCGCTATAATTCACCGGACATGTCCGGTGTACACCGGACTGTCCGGTGAGCCAGTGGAGCAACGACTACTTCGCGCCAACAGTCACCTGCAGGCGCATTTAATGCGCGCCAGAGCGCGCAGAAGTCAGGCACGCGCGCGCTGGCACACCGAACACTCTACAGTACATGTCCGGTGTGCCACTAGACATCCAGGCGGGCCCAGAAGACAGAGCTCCAACGGTCGGAACCCAATGGCCTTGGTGACGTGGCTGGCGCACCGGACATGTCCGGTGTGCACCGGACTGTCCGGTGCACCATACGACAGTCAGCCACCACCAAACGACTAGTTTGGTGGTTGGGGCTATAAATACCCCCAACCACCCCACATTCAAGTCATCCAACTTTTCCCACTTCAACTACTTACAAGAGCTCTAGCATTCAATTCTAGACACACCCAAGTGATCAAATCCTCTCCAAACTCCACACAACTCCCTAGTGATTAGAGAGAGAGATTTGCTTGTGTTCTTTCGAGCTCTTGCGCTTGGATTGCTTTCTTCTTTCTTTGATTCTTCATTGCGATCAAACTCACTTGTAATTGAGGCAAGAGACACCAATCTTGTGGTGGTCCTTGTGGGAACTTTGTGTTCCAAGTGATTGAGAAGAAAAGCTCACTCAGTCCGAGGGACCGTTTGAGAGAGGGAAAGGGTTGAAAGAGACCCGGTCTTTGTGACCACCTCAACGGGGAGTAGGTTTGCAAGAACCGAACCTCGGTAAAACAAATCCGCGTGTCACACTCCTTATTCGCTTGCGATTTGTTTTTCACCCTCCCTCGCGGACTCGATTATATTTCTAACGCTAACCCGACTTGTAGTTGTGATTATTTTGAGAATTTCAGTTTCGCCCTATTCACCCCCCTCTAGGCGACTTTCAGACTTCGTATCAGAGTGGACCGAACAACAGGTGCCAGATAACCCGAAAACTGCAGAAGTATGGCGGATGTATTTCGATGGCTCGTTAAAGCTGAAGGGGGCAGGTGTAGGGAACCTCTTCATTGCACTTGGAGGCGAACAACTCAAATATGCTTTTCAATTGTTATTCCCAACATCCAACAATGTAGCAGAATACGAATCTCTGATTCATGGACTGAACATTGCCATATCACTGGGCATCAAGAGACTGATGGTATATGGGGATTCTCTGGTGGTCATAAGTCAAATAAACAAAGAGTGGGATTGCTCGAATGACTCCATGGGGAAATATTGCTCCGTCGTCCGAAAGCTGGAAGACAAGTTTGAAGATCTGGAATTTCATCATGTGGAGAGAGACCGCAACACGGAAGCAGATGCATTGTCCAAGCTAGGATCCAGTCGGACTTAGGTTCCGTTTGGGATTTTTGTCCAAGAAGTACTGCACCCGAGCATTTCACTAGATCAGGTAGAGGAATGCAATATTCTGAGCCAACCGGAGTCAGATCCTGACGACTAGAGGGAGCCGATCATCAGGTACATCAAGAATGAGGAAGAGCCGGACGACAGAAACACAGCAGAACGCATTACAAGGCAGTCAGCTCATTATACTCTCATTGGGGAAACACTATACAGAAGGGGCGCATCAGGAGTCCTCATGAAATGCATTCTTTCGGCTACAGGGAAGCAACTGCTACAAGAGGTCCATGCTAGGCAATGCGGGATACACATACACGCAGCATCAAGGACCTTGGTTGGGAAGGTCTTCAGATCTGGTTTCTACTGGCCAACGACCAAGAGTGAAGTCTGTCAGTACTTATTAAAACAGCATCATCTACCAGCACAGCAACTAGGGATGGCAACGGGTTTAAAACCCGCGGGTATAGAGATTACAAACCCGTACCCGCGAGATTAATGATAAACCCGTACCCGCACCCGCTACTCGCGACGGGTAGCGTATGTTACCCAAACCCGCTACCCGCGGGTTTATGGCACCCGCAGGTACACCCGCGGGCACAATACCCACAAGTTGTCATATTATATATATATATATATATACATACATATATATATACATACATACACATACATATACATACATACATACATATATATATACATATACATAAATATATATATATATATACATATACATACATATACATACATACATACATACATATATACATATATACACACACACGCGCGCGGGTATGCGGGTTTGCGGGCACGGGTACAACATTTTCATACCCACGAGAAAAAACCCGTTGGGTTGAGAATCAAACCTGTACCCGTACCCACGGGTACAAACTCACACCCAAACCCGCACCCTATAGGGTTTTTACCCGCGGGCACGCGGGTAAAATGTGCCTGTTGCCATCCCTAACAGCAACTGTAGACCATACCCGTAACCTGGCCGTTCGGGCGTTGGGGACTGGATATGATCGGACCCTTCAAGAAAGCTCAAGAAGGATACACTCATGTACTGGTTGCTATAGACAAATTCACTAAATGGATAGAATTCAAACTCATTGCTTCTCTAACTTCAGCTAAGACAGTGGAATTCATACAAGACATAATATTCAGGTTCGGGATACCGAATAATATCATAACCGACTTGGGATCCAATTTCACAAGCTCAGAGTTCTTCGATTTCTGCGAACAAAGAAGCATTCAGATCAAATATGCCTTGGTGGTGCACCCAAGAGCCAACGGACAAGTAGAAAGAGCCAACAGGATGATATTGGAAGCACTCAGAAAGAAAGTCTTTGACAAGAATGAAAAGTTCGCAGGAAAGTGGATCAGAGAGCTGTCGTATGTTGTTTGGAGCCTGAGAACTCAACCTAGCCGAGCTCTGCATGGAAACACTCCTTTCTTCATGGTCTATGGTTCAGAGGCAGTGCTACCCGCTGATCTCAAGTTTGGGGCACCGAGATTAATCTTTGAAAACATAGCAGAGGCTGAGGCTACTAGACTGGAGGATGTTGATATACTAGAAGAAGAACGATTGAATACGGTGATTCAGTCAGCCCGGTATCAGCAAACTCTGAGGCGCTATCATGACAAGGCCATACGGCATCGATCCTTCGCAGTGGGAGACCTCGTCCTCCGCCGAATTCTAACGGGGGAGGGACGTCACAAACTGTCGCCACTATGGGAAGAGCCATTATAGTAGCAGAAGTCACTCGGCCTGGATCATATCGTCTTACTCAAATGGACGACACGGAAATTGGAAACTCATGGAATATAGAACATCTCAGGAAGTTTTACCCCTAGCCATATTTCAAAAGCTATTGGGACTACCTTGTATTATGTAAACTGGGAAATATATCATCAATAAAAAGACTTCATTCTCAAATGCGCTCAAATTGTTTACTGTCAACCTGCATGCTTACTTAACTCAGGGTGACCACTATACCCTACTAACGGAGCAATCGACTTAAGTCGGCAACGACTTAAGGCGGTGTGACATGCTCATGCTTATTTAACTCAGGGTGACCATTATACCCTACTAACGGAGCAATCGACTTAAGTCGGCGACGACTTAAGGCGGTGTGACATGCTCACGCTTACTTAACTCAGGGTGACCACTATACCCTACTAACGGAGCAATCGACTTAAGTTGGCAACGACTTAAGGCGGTGTGACATGCTCACACTTACTTAACTCAGGGTGACCACTATACCCTACTAACGGAGCAATCGACTTAAGTCGGCGACGACCTAAGGCGGTGTGACATGCTCATGCTTACTTAACTCAGGGTGACCACTATACCCTACTAACGGAGCAATCGACTTAAGTCGGCGATGACTTAAGGCGGTGTGACATGCTCACACTTACTTAACTTAGGGTGACCACTATACCCTACTAGCGGAGCAATCGACTTAAGTCGGCGGCAACTTAAGGCGGTGTGACATGCTCATGCGTAACTCACGGTGACCACTATACCCTACTAACAGAGCGGTCGGTTTAAGTCGACAGTGACTTAAATCGGCACGACACGCTCACGCCTACTCGATCCAACACAAGCACATTCGCAATTACTCATCTTAGGGCGATCTCCATGCCTCGCGAAATAAGAAGAACATTCGGAATTGTCCCACCATCTGCCGGCTCCGACAACAGATCTTCAGGGACCATATCTTCGAGAGTCTGATCAAAATTTGCCAGAGAAAATTCCTATAGACCAACGAGAGCAGACAAAGCTGGAGAAGGAACACCACTACTCTCCCCGCTGGCTATGTAGCGCCGACTGTTCTTCTGAATTAAGGGGGTTTCCTCCTCCTCTTCCTCATCCTCATCAATAATATGGACAGTGCACCCATTGGGGTCAGCATCATCAAGGCCACACCCATTGGGTTCAGCAACAATCGAGTCACACCCATTGGGTCAGCATCAGTCGGGTCACACCCATTGGGTTCAGCTTCAGTAAAAACTGGCACTGGCACTTCCCCGGCAGCAGGAGCAGAAGGGCCAGCATCCTGATTCAAGCATGACACTCACTGAAGACATCTCTTTTTTTCCCCTTAGTAGGAGAAGTTGGATGATTGGTTCGGCGAGGATGCTTCGGGCGGATACTATCAGACCTCTGAATGTCCAAAGTTTTTCCAGACTCTAGGATGGGTGCTACAACTAGTGTTTCAGCAAGGACCGAATCATAGGAATCCTCAGCCAACATGTCCAACATGACACTTATTTCTGTGTCACTAGGATTCAAAGGCATCTCAAAATGAACCTGCCTCTCGTCAACGGGGACTTCACCAAGTGAAGCAACCAAAACCTCAACCTCTTCGGGAGAAGGTCGCACTCTAAGGCCCAAGCCACTGTCACCAGCAGGAGGATTTGACACGAAACTGATGGAAGCCTTGGAAGGAGACAGATTCCAGGCTGAATATGCAACAGGAGCACCGATATTCGACACCTTGCCTCTAAGTATCATCTCAAGCCGGCTTACTAGATCCACAACAGGAATCCTTCTGTTGGTAACCCGGGTCGAATCAGTGAGGCCACGATATAAATAAGCTAGGTACGCTCTGTCTTTCAGTGACTGAATGTTCTTAAAAACAAAATCGGCGATCACAGCCTCGGCAGTCAGACCCTTCTCCTTCAACAATCCAACCTCGGCAAGCAGAGCCCCGGCCTCAGCCACCTCCAGGTCTGAGGGGGATTCAGTCCAACTTGGAGTGCGAACATCTGGCTGTCTCCCTGACCGAGGGGGAGGGAGTTCCCGTGATTCTCCATGATAAACTATTCCAGGCACCATCCTTTGCTGCTGTCCTTGAGTGGGATGTCGAGGTACTCGGTTTTCCTCCCACGACGCATCTCCAAACTCGCACCCCCCACGAGCTAGTGCTATCCCCCGGCCATCCCAGGCCGACAGTGATACAAGTATTTCCATAAGCCAAGATGCGGCAGAATACCAAGGAAGGCTTCACACAAATGAACAAAAACAGAAACTTGCAGAATAGAATTGGGATTCAGATGGGTTATATTCAAATGATAGAAATCAAGGAGACCACGGAAGAAAGGAGAAATAGGAAGAGCAAGGCCGTGGATGAGAAAGGGAATATAAATAACGGATTCGTGAGTGTCCTTTGTCGGAACAGTGACCCCACGGCAGATCCGCCAAGAACAAAGTTCCTTCGGAGGAAGAACTCCAACAGATACAAGGTGAAGAAGGTCGGATTCAGAAACAACAGACATGTGGTTACCTGCGAAAGGCAACTGGCTGTTGGGATCGATAAGAGGAATGACTGCGACAGATGAACTCTGAGTCTTCCGCTTGGGCGCCATCTCAATCTTGCTGGCGAGCGGAGCAGAAGCAATATCGCAAGAAAGCAGAGAATGTCTGGAGGCAGAAAAGCAAGACTAGGGCTCAGAATACAGAGGCACGCGACGACGCAGTACAAATGGGGTTTTCCCGGGCCAGATGCCATTTCTAAAAAGTGACTAGTCATCACTCAGCTGTTATTTTGCCAACGCTGGCGTGCCATGTCATCACTCGACCGTTATTTCCAAAACGGCCGACGTGGCCCAATATAGCTCAGCTGTTATTTCTAAAAACACTGACGTTACCAGTCTTCACTCGGCCGCTGTTTCCAAAGCGACCGACGTGGCCTGTTATCACTCGGCTGTTACCTCTAAAACGTCGATGTCACCAGTAACCGGTTGGTCGTTATTTCACCGGCGTGGCCCGTTATCACTCGGCTGTTATTTCTAAAACGCCGACATCACCAGTAATCACTCGGTCGTTATTCCTAAAGCAACGACGCGACTCAAAATGACTCGGTTGTTACCTCTAAAACGCCGACGTCCCCGAGGCGTCCGCTCAGCGCGGCGCGAGGAAGAAGGGCAAGAAGAAGTCGCAAGCGAAACGCGACACCGCCGACGCGGACCTTGTCGCCGCCGCCGAGCATAGGAACCCTCGGAAGCCTCCCGGAGGCGCCAACCTGTTCGACAAGATGCTCAAGGAGTCGTGAAAGTCGCCTAGAGGGGGGGTGAATAGGGCGAAACTGAAATTCTCAAAAATAATCACAACTACAAGCCGGGTTAGCGTTAGAAATATAATCGAGTCCGCGAGAGAGGGTGCAAAACAAATCGCAAGCAAATAAGAGGTGTGACACGTGGATTTATTTTACCGAGGTTCGGTTCTCGCAAACCTACTCCCCGTTGAGGTGGTCACAAAGACCGGGTCTCTTTCAACCCTTTCCCTCTCTCAAACGGTCCCACGGACCGAGTGAGCTTTTCTTCTCAATCACTTGGAACACAAAGTTCCCACAAGGACCACCACAAGATTGGTGTCTCTTGCCTCAATTACAAGTGAGTTTGATCGCAATGAAGAATCAAAGAAAGAAGAAAGCAATCCAAGCGCAAGAGCTCGAAAGAACACAAGCAAATCTCTCTCTCTAATCACTAGGGCGTTGTGTGGAGTTTGGAGAGGATTTGATCACTTGGGTGTGTCTAGAATTGAATGCTAGAGCTCTTGTAAGTAGTTGAAGTGGGAAAACTTGGATAACTTGAATGTGGGGTGGTTGGGGGTATTTATAGCCCCAACCACCAAACTGGTCGTTTGGTGGTGGCTGACTATCGTATGGTGCACCGGACAGTCCGGTGCACACCGGACATGTCCGGTGCGCCAGCCACGTCACTGGGCCGTTGGGATTCGACCATTGGAGCTTCTGACTTCTGGGCCCGCCTGGATGTCCGGTGGCACACTGGACAAGTACTGTAGATTGTCCGGTGCACCGTCTCGCGTGTGCCTGACTTCTACGCGCTTCTGGCGCGCATTAAATGCGCCTGCAGGTGACCGTTGGCGCGAAGTAGCTGTTGCTCCGCTGGCTCACCGGACAGTCCGGTGAATTATAACGGAGCGAATTCCCGAGACTGGCGAGTTCCAGAGCCGCTCTTTCTTAGGGCACCGGACACTGTCCGGTGTACACCGGACAGTCCGGTGAATTATAGCGGAGCGCCTCTGGATTTTCCCGAAGGTGAAGAGTTCATCGTGAAGTCCCCTGGTGCACCGGACACTGTCCGGTGCGCCAGACCACGGGCACGCTTCGGTTATCCCTTGCTCTCTTTGTTGAACCCAATTCTTGGTCTTTTTATTGGTGTCGGGGACCATAATTAGGGGTACCCTCAAGGCTCCTAATTCTCAGCTGGTAACCCCCATCAGCATAAAGCTGCTAAGGCCTGATGGGTGCGATTAAGTCAGGGACCAGTCCGTTCGAGCGATTCGATCACGCCTCGCCCGAGCCTAGCCTCGGACAAGGGCAGCCGACCCCGGAGGATTTCCGTCTCGCCCGAGGCCCCCCTCCGACGGCAAACATATTTCCGGCTTGCCCAAGGCCCTGCCTTCGCTAAGAAGCAACCCTGACTAAATCGCCGCACCGATCGACCAAATCGCAGGAGCATTTAATGCAAAGGTGGTCTGACACCCTTATCCTGACATGCGCCCCCCGGCAGAGCCAAAGTGACCGCCGTCACTTTGCCGCTCCACTGACCGGCCTGACAGAAGGACAGCACCGCCTGCGCCGCGCCGACTGCAGTGCCACTTGGCAGAGTGAGACTAACAGGCAGTCAGGTCCTGCAGAAGGCACCACAGGAAACTCCGCTCCGCCCGACCCAGGGCTCGGACTCGGGCTAAGTTCCGGAAGACGGCGAACTCCGCTCCGCTCGACCCAGGGCTCGGACTCGGGCTAAGACCCGGAAGACGGCGAACTCCGCTCCGCCCGACCCAGGGCTCGGACTCGGGCTCAGCCCCGGAAGACGGCGAACTCCGCTCCGCCCAACCCAGGGCTCGGACTCGGGCTCAGCCCCGGAAGACGGCGAACTCCGCTCCGCCCGACCCAGGGCTCGGACTCGGGCTAAGTCCCGGAAGACGGCGAACTCCGCTCCGCCCGACCCAGGGCTCGGACTCGGGCTCAACCCCAGAAGATGACGAACTCCGCTTCGCCCCAGGGCTCAGACTCCGCCCTGGCCTCAGCCGACGACCTCCGCCTCGCCCGACCAGGGGCTCGGACTCGGCCTCGGCCACGGAAGACAGACTCGACCTCGGCTTCGGAGGAGCTTCCACCTCGCCCAACCTAGGGCGCAGACCAGCCACGTCAACGGGAGGCGCCATCATCGCCCTACCCCGAGCTGACTCGGGCCGCAGGAAACAAGACCGGCGTCCCATCTGGCTAGCTCCGCCAGATAGGCAATGATGGCGCGCCGCATGCTCTGTGACGACGGCGGCTCTCAGCCCCCTTACGGAAGCAAGAGGACGTCAGCAAGGACCCAACCGCTCCGACAGCTGTCCCTCCACTAGGCTCCATCGCTCCTCTGACGGCCACGACATCACACCAGCTGGGTGCCAAAATCTCTCCGGCTGCCACGATGACATGTACTTAGGGCGCTAGCTCTCCCCCGCTAGACACGTAGCACTCTGCTACACCCTCATTGTACGCCTGGATCCTCTCCTTACGCCTATAAAAGGAAGGACCAGGGCCCTCTTAGGGAGGGTTTGAAAGGGAAATGTGCCCTTGGGCCATTTCTAAGTATTTTGGTGATTGAGTGTCAACACAAGTGCTTCAATGTGAATCAATGCCCATGGATGAACAAAGTGCAAATCTTCAACAAAGGTATGTTTCTAAGTCTTAGTACATTGGTTTTGTGTACTAATATATTTGTCTAAGTGTTAGAAACAGATAGAAGAAGAGAAGAGAAGACTTGGCTGTGTACAGCCAAGGGGCTGTTTCGGTCTGGGGCACCGGACTGTCCGGTGGTGCACCGGACAGTGTCCGGTGGTGCACCGGACAGTGTCCGGTGCGCCAGGCTGCCTCGGCCGAAGAGGCCACTCTCGGGTTTTTCTCCGGCGACTTCGGCTAAAATTCACCGGACTGTCCGGTGTGCACCGGACTGTCCGGTGAGCCAACGGTCGGCCGGGCCAACGGTCGGCCGCGCGATCGCCGCGCGACACGTGGCCGAGCCAACGGTCGGAAGGAAGCACCGGACTGTCCGGTGTGCACCGGACTGTCCGGTGCGCCAGATCTGCAGTGGTCGGCAACGGTCGGCTGCGCCTGTTAAGGAAAGAAATCGGGCACCGGACAGTGTCCGGTGTGCACCGGACTGTCCGGTGCGCCCGACGACAGAAGGCAAGGATAGCCTTCCAGATGTGCTCTCAACGGCTCCTAGCTGCCTTGGGGCTATAAAAGGGACCCCTAGGCGCATGGAGGAGAAAACCAAGCATTCCTTGAGCACTCTTGATCACTCACACATCAATCTCGCGCACTTGTTCGACATTCTAGTGATTTGAGCTCCGTTCTAGTGTGCTAGTCTTTTGAGCTCAAGTCTGGGTCTTGTGTGTGCGTATTCGCTGTGATCTTTGTGTCGTGTGTGAGTTGCTAATCCCTCCCTTGCTCTGTGATTCTCTGTGAACATCTTTTGTAAGGGCGAGAGGCTCCAAGTTGTGGAGATTCCTCGCAAACGGGATTGAGAAAAGAAAAGCAAGAACACCGTGGTATTCAAGTTGATCATTGGATCACTTGAGAGGAGTTGAGTGCAACTCTCGTCCGTTGGGACGCCACAACGTGGAGTAGGCAAGTTTTGTACTTGGCCGAACCACGGGATAACCACTGTGTCATCTCTGTGATTGGATTCTTGTGCTTATTGTGTTTTGACTCCTCTCTAGCCACTTGGCCATAATTGTGCTAACACTTAACAAGTTTTTGTGGCTTAAGTTTTGAAGTTTTACAGGATCACCTATTCACCCCCCCCTCTAGGTGCTCTCAATTGGTATCAGAGCCGTTCTCTTCAAGAAAGGGACTAACCGCCCGAAGAGATGGATCCTAAGGGGAAGGGAATTGTGATCAACGACAAGGAGAAGGAGTCCTTCGTCAACGAGCCAAGGGATGACAAGTCCAATGACTCGGGCTCGGGCCACAAGCGAAAAGATGGGAAGAAGAAGAAGACAAGACGCATCAAGGAGATCGTCTACTACGACAGCGATGAGTCCTCTTCTTCCCAAAAGGACGACTACCACGACAAACAAAAGACGGTTAACTCAAACTTTTCTTTTGATTATTCGCGCATTCCATATAGCTCAAATGCTCATTTGCTCCCCATTCCACTTGGCAAGCCTCCTCACTTTGATGGAGAGGACTACGGATTTTGGAGTCACAAAATGCGTACTCACCTATTTTCTCTCCATCCAAGCATTTGGGAGATTGTGGAAAGTGGAATGAAATTTGATAGCTCGGATAGCCCTTCATTCATTAATGAGCAAATCCATAAGAATGCACAAGCTACCACTGTTCTTCTAGCTTCATTGTGCAGGGATGAATATAACAAAGTGAGCGGCTTGGATAACGCCAAGCAGATCTGGGACACCCTCAAGATCTCTCATGAAGGGAATGACGTTACCTTGCTCACCAAAACGGAGTTGGTGGAAGGCGAGCTTGGACGGTTCGCGATGATAAGGGGCGAGGAGCCAACTCAGACATACAACCGGCTCAAGACCCTTATCAACAAAATAAGGAGCTACGGAAGCACGCGATGGACAGACCACGACGTCGTCCGACTAATGCTCAGGTCCTTTACCGTTCTTGATCCTCATTTGGTGAATAATATTCGTGAGAATCCCAGGTACACCAAAATGTCGCCCGAAGAAGTCTTAGGAAAATTCGTCAGCGGGCGAATGATGATCAAGGAGGCAAGGTATGTGGACGACGCCTTGAATGGACCGATCAACGAGCCGCAACCTTTTGCACTCAAAGCCACAAGGAACAAGGAGGCGCTACCCAGCAAGGTGGCGCAAATTGAGGCGGCCGGTCTTAATGATGAAGAAATGGCCCTCATTATCAAGAGATTCAAGACGGTGCTAAAGGGTCGCAATGGACAGCCGAGCAAGACTAAGACCAAGGGGAAGCGATCATGCTTCAAATGTGGTAAGCTTGGTCATTTCATTGCTAACTGTCCTGATAATGAAAGTGACCAGGAAAAGGGGAACAAAAGGGAGAAGAAGAAGCACTACAAGAAAGCCAAGGGCGAGGCGCATATAGGCAAGGAGTGGGATTCGGATTGCTCCTCCTCCGACTCCGACAATGAGGGACTCGCCGCCACCGCTTTCAACAAATCGGCCCTCTTCCCCAACGAGCGTCACACGTGTCTCATGGCTAAGGAGAAGAAAGTAAGTACTCGAAACTCTACTTATGCTTCTTCTAATGGTGATGATTCTAGTGACGATGATGAAATAGACTATTCTAGTTTATTTAAAGGTCTAGATAGAATTACGATTGGCAAAATTAATGAATTAATTGATGCATTGAATGAGAAGGATAAACTCTTAGAGAAACAAGAGGATTTATTGTATGAAGAGCATGATAAATTTTTAGAAGCTCAAAAATCTCATGCTCTAGAAGTTAAAAGAAATGAGATGCTTACTTGTGAATTATCTTCATGCCATGAAACAATTTCTAAATTAAAAAGCATTAACGATGAATTGAATGCTAAGTTAGAAATAACTAGTAAATCAACAACTTGTGTAGAAAATGTTGTTATTTGCAATAGATGTAAAGACCTTGATATTGATGCTTGTAGTGAACACATAGCTTCTATTGCAAAGTTAAATAATGAAGTGGCTAGTCTTAATGACCAACTTAAGACTAGCAAAAGTGAATTTGATAAGTTAAAATTTGCAAGGGATGCTTACACAATAGGAAGACATCCCTCAATTAAGGATGGGCTTGGCTTCAAGAGGGAAGCCAAGAACTTAACAAGCCATAAGACTCCCATCTCCACCAAGGAGAAAGGGAAGGCTCCTATGGCTAATAGTGTTAAGAAGAATCATGCTTTCATGTACTATGATAGGAGATATTCTAGAAATGCTTTTAGAGGTCATGATATTTTTGATTCACATGCTTATGCTATGACTGCTTCTAGTTCTCATGTTATGCATGGTAGAAATGGGCTTAGAAGAAATGTTGTTCATCAAATGCATAGGAGAAATGTTGTTAGGAAAGTAGTGAATGAACCTTCTACAATTTATTGTGCTTTGAATGCTTCCTTTGAAATTTGTAGAAAGGATAAGAAAATTGTTGCTAGGAAGCTAGGGGCAAAATGCAAGGGAGACAAAAGTTGCATTTGGGTCCCTAAAGATATTTGTGCTAACCTTGTAGGACCCAACATGAGTTGGGTACCTAAAACCCAAGCCTAAATTTGCCTTGCAGGTTTATGCATCCGGGGGTTCAAGCTGGATTATCGACAGCGGATGCACAAACCATATGACGGGGGAGAAGAAGATGTTCACCTCCTACGTCAAAAATAAGGATTCCCAAGATTCAATTGTATTCGGTGATGGGAATCAAGGCAAGGTAAAAGGGTTAGGTAAAATTGCAATTTCTAATGAGCACTCTATCTCTAATGTGTTTTTAGTAGAGTCTCTTGGTTATAATTTGCTATCTGTTAGTCAATTATGCAACATGGGATATAACTGTCTATTTACAAATGTAGAAGTGTCTGTCTTTAGAAGAAGTGATGGTTCACTAGCTTTTAAGGGTGTATTAGACGACAAACTTTATTTAGTTGATTTTGCAAAAGAAGAGGCCGGTCTAGATGCATGCTTAATAGCTAAGACTAGCATGGGCTGGCTGTGGCATCGTCGCTTAGCACATGTGGGGATGAAGAACCTTCACAAGCTTCTAAAGGGAGAACACGTAATAGGTCTAACTAATGTTCAATTCGAAAAAGATAGACCTTGTGCAGCTTGTCAAGCAGGGAAACAGGTGGGAGGCTCTCATCACACCAAAAATGTGATGACGACATCAAGACCCTTGGAGATGCTGCATATGGACCTTTTTGGACCCGTCGCCTATCTGAGCATAGGAGGAAGTAAGTATGGTTTAGTTATTGTTGATGACTTTTCCCGCTTCACTTGGGTGTTCTTTTTGCAGGAAAAGTCCGAAACCCAAGGGACCCTCAAACGCTTCCTCAGGAGAGCTCAAAATGAGTTTGAGCTCAAAGTGAAGAAGATAAGGAGCGACAACGGATCCGAGTTCAAGAACCTTCAAGTGGAGGAGTTCCTTGAAGAGGAAGGGATCAAGCACGAGTTCTCCGCTCCCTACACACCACAGCAAAATGGTGTGGTAGAGAGGAAGAACAGGACGCTCATCGATATGGCGAGGACGATGCTAGGAGAGTTCAAGACCCCCGAGTGCTTTTGGACGGAAGCCGTTAACACTGCTTGCCACGCCATCAACAGGGTCTACCTTCATCGCCTCCTCAAGAAGACGTCGTATGAGCTTCTAACCGGTAACAAACCCAATGTATCGTACTTTCGTGTATTTGGGAGTAAATGCTACATTCTAGTGAAGAAGGGTAGAAATTCTAAGTTTGCTCCCAAAGCTGTAGAAGGGTTTTTATTAGGTTATGACTCAAATACAAAGGCGTATAGAGTCTTCAACAAATCATCGGGTTTGGTTGAAGTCTCTAGCGACGTTGTATTTGATGAGACTAATGACTCTCCAAGAGAGCAAGTTGTTGATTGTGACGATGTAGATGAAGAAGATGTTCCGACAGCCGCTATACGAACCATGGCGATTGGAGAAGTGCGGCCACAGGAACAAGATGAGCAAGATCAACCCTCTTCCTCAAGTATGGTGCATCCCCCGACTCAAGATGACGAACAGGTACCTCAAGTGGAGGCGCTTGATTAAGGGGGAGCACAAGGTGATCAAGTGATGGAGGAAGAAGCGCTACCGGCACCTCCAACCCAAGTTCGAGCGATGATTCAAAGGGATCATCCCGTCGATCAAATTCTGGGTGACATTAGCAAGGGAGTAACTACTCGATCTCGACTAGTTAATTTTTGTGAGCATTACTCTTTTGTCTCTTCTATTGAGCCTTTCAGGGTAGAAGAGGCCTTGCTAGATCCGGACTGGGTGTTGGCCATGCAAGAGGAGCTAAACAACTTCAAGCGCAATGAAGTTTGGACACTGGTGCCTCGTCCGAAGCAAAATGTTGTAGGAACCAAGTGGGTGTTCCGCAACAAACAGGACGAGCACGGGGTGGTGACGAGGAACAAGGCTCGACTTGTGGCAAAAGGTTATGCCCAAGTCGCAGGTTTGGACTTTGAGGAGACTTTCGCTCCTGTGGCTAGGCTAGAGTCCATTCGTATCTTGCTAGCATATGCCGCTCACCATTCTTTCAGGTTGTTCCAAATGGATGTGAAGAGCGCTTTCCTCAACGGGCCAATCAAGGAGGAGGTGTACGTGGAGCAACCCCCTGGCTTCGAGGATGAACGGTACCCCGACCACGTGTGTAAGCTCTCTAAGGCGCTCTATGGACTTAAGCAAGCCCCAAGAGCATGGTATGAATGCCTTAGAGATTTCTTAATTGTTAATGCTTTCAAGGTTGGGAAAGCCGATCCAACTCTTTTTACAAAGACATGTGATGGTGATTTGTTTGTGTGCCAAATTTATGTCGACGACATAATATTTGGTTCAACTAACCAAAAGTCTTGTGAAGAGTTTAGCGGGGTGATGACGCAGAAATTCGAGATGTCGATGATGGGCGAGTTGAACTACTTCCTTGGGTTCCAAGTGAAGCAACTCAAGGACGGCACCTTCATCTCCCAAACGAAGTACACGCAAGATCTACTAAAGCGGTTTGGGATGAAGGACGCCAAGCCCGCAAAGACGCCAATGGGAACCGACGGACACACAGACCTCAACAAAGGAGGTAAGTCCGTTGATCAAAAAGCATACCAGTCAATGATAGGGTCTTTACTTTATTTATGTGCTAGTAGACCGGATATTATGCTTAGCGTATGCATGTGTGCTAGATTTCAATCCGATCCTAAGGAGTGTCACTTAGTGGCGGTGAAGCGAATTCTTAGATATCTGGTTGCTACGCCTTGCTTCGGGCTCTGGTATCCAAAGGGGTCTACCTTTGACTTAGTTGGATACTCAGATTCCGACTATGCTGGATGTAAGGTCGATAGGAAGAGCACATCGGGGACGTGCCAATTCTTAGGAAGGTCCCTGGTGTCATGGAACTCTAAGAAACAAACCTCCGTTGCCCTATCCACCGCTGAGGCCGAGTATGTTGCCGCAGGACAGTGTTGCGCGCAACTACTTTGGATGAGGCAAACCCTCAGGGACTTTGGCTTCAATCTGAGCAAAGTCCCACTCCTATGTGACAATGAGAGTGCTATCCGCATGGCGGAAAATCCTGTTGAACACAGCCGCACAAAGCACATAGACATCCGGCATCACTTTTTGAGAGACCACCAGCAAAAGGGAGATATCGAAGTGTTTCATGTTAGCACCGAGAACCAGCTAGCCGATATCTTCACTAAGCCTCTAGATGAGAAGACCTTTTGCAGGTTGCGTAGTGAGCTAAATGTCTTAGATTCGCGGAACCTGGATTGAATTGTAGCATACATGTAGTTATGCTTTTGATCATGTTCCTTTTTGCATTATGTTGCTTATTATGGTGCTCAAGTTGTACAAACACTCCCTGGACCTCACACGTCCGTTGCAAAGTGATGCACATGTTTAGGGGGAGATGTGTTACAACTTGACCCTTTGAGACTAACCATATGCTTGAGTTTGCTTGATTTAGTCTCGAAGGAGAATTGAAAGGGAAAAGGTGGACTTGGACCATGAAAGACTTCCACTGCACTCCGATGAGAGGGTAACTAATTCCAAGTTCATCTCATGAAATCTTATTGCCATTTGCTCTTACTTGAAGACTTTGGTGAGGCAATGGGGTTAAAAGGCCAAGATTCATCCCGTTTTGGTGCTTGATGCCAAAGGGGGAGAAAATAAAGGCCAAAGTGATAAATGGATCAGCTACCACTTGAGAGATTTTGAAAATAATAGAATAGAGTTTTTGTGTTGTTAAACTCTTTTATTGTCTCTCTTGTCAAAAATTGGCTTCTTGTGGGGAGAAGTATTGATTATGGGAAATAGGGGGAGTTTTTGAAATCTTTGATCAATCTCTTTTGGAATGACTCTCTCTATGCTTCAACATGTGTGTTTGACTTAGAGATAGAGATTTGAGTTTGATTTGCAAAAACAAACCAAGTGGTGGCAAAGAATGATCCATATATGCCAAAATTGAATAAAACTCAAAGTTAAGTTTTTATTTGAAGTAGTTTTGCACTTGTTCCACTTGCTTTATGTTGTGTTGGCATAAATCACCAAAAAGGGGGAGATTGAAAGGGAAATGTGCCCTTGGGCCATTTCTAAGTATTTTGGTGATTGAGTGTCAACACAAGTGCTTCAATGTGAATCAATGCCCATGGATGAACAAAGTGCAAATCTTCAACAAAGGTATGTTTCTAAGTCTTAGTACATTGGTTTTGTGTACTAATATATTTGTCTAAGTGTTAGAAACAGATAGAAGAAGAGAAGAGAAGACTTGGCTGTGTACAGCCAAGGGGCTGTTTCGGTCTGGGGCACCGGACTGTCCGGTGGTGCACCGGACAGTGTCCGGTGGTGCACCGGACAGTGTCCGGTGCGCCAGGCTGCCTTGGCCGAAGAGGCCACTCTCGGGTTTTTCTCCGGCGACTTCGGCTAAAATTCACCGGACTGTCCGGTGTGCACCGGACTGTCCGGTGAGCCAACGGTCGGCCGGGCCAACGGTCGGCCGCGCGATCGCCGCGCGACACGTGGCCGAGCCAACGGTCGGAAGGAAGCACCGGACTGTCCGGTGTGCACCGGACTGTCCGGTGCGCCAGATCTGCAGTGGTCGGCAACGGTCGGCTGCGCCTGTTAAGGAAAGAAATCGGGCACCGGACAGTGTCCGGTGTGCACCGGACTGTCCGGTGCGCCCGACGACAGAAGGCAAGGATAGCCTTCCAGATGTGCTCTCAACGGCTCCTAGCTGCCTTGGGGCTATAAAAGGGACCCCTAGGCGCATGGAGGAGAAAACCAAGCATTCCTTGAGCACTCTTGATCACTCACACATCAATCTCGCGCACTTGTTCGACATTCTAGTGATTTGAGATCCGTTCTAGTGTGCTAGTCTTTTGAGCTCAAGTCTGGGTCTTGTGTGTGCGTATTCGCTGTGATCTTTGTGTCGTGTGTGAGTTGCTAATCCCTCCCTTGCTCTGTGATTCTCTGTGAACATCTTTTGTAAGGGCGAGAGGCTCCAAGTTGTGGAGATTCCTCGCAAACGGGATTGAGAAAAGAAAAGCAAGAACACCGTGGTATTCAAGTTGATCATTGGATCACTTGAGAGGAGTTGAGTGCAACTCTCGTCCGTTGGGACGCCACAACGTGGAGTAGGCAAGTTTTGTACTTGGCCGAACCACGGGATAACCACTGTGTCATCTCTGTGATTGGATTCTTGTGCTTATTGTGTTTTGACTCCTCTCTAGCCACTTGGCCATAATTGTGCTAACACCTAACAAGTTTTTGTGGCTTAAGTTTTGAAGTTTTACAGGATCACCTATTCACCCCCCCTCTAGGTGCTCTCAGGGTTGGCCGCGCGGGGACGAGGACGAGACAGGCGCTCTCTTGGGGCCGCTCGCTTCCCTCTCCCGCGTGGACGCTTGTAACCCCCTACTGCAAGCGCACCCGACCTGGGCGCGGGACGAACACGAAGGCCGCGGGATTCCCACCTCTCTCACGCCGGTCTCCGGCCGCCTCGCTTCTCCCCCCTTCGCGCTCGCCCTCGCGCTCGACCCATCTGGGCTGGGGCACGCGGCAACACTCACTCGTCGGCCCAAGGGACCCCCCGGTCTCGGAACGCTGACAGTTGGCGCGCCAGGTAGGGGCCTGTTGCGTGTTGACGAACAGCTTCCCGTCAAGCTCCAGATGGGCAGTCTCCAGCAACCTCTCCAGCCCGGGACGGTGCTCCGTTTCGGGAGTCTTGAGTTCATGTCTTTCGACGGCAGCTACGACATGATACTCCTTCCACCGTCGTGCGACAACGACAATGGCTGCCGACAGCCCGCCCGCCGGCAGCGGAATCGACGACGTCTTCCCCGCGTGGTGGGAGAACAACATTCGAGCTCGCCCCATCCTCTCCCTCGTCGACGGAGGAGGAGGCGGGGCAACCAAGGCCAAGCAGGAGGCAGCGCCCCGTCGGCTGTCGAGCGAGTCGACAGCGCCGGCACCCCAACGAGGGGCGCACCGGACATCGACCTCGCGTTTGAGACGAAGACGAGCGCCGTCTCCCTGCGACACGCCAATCCCGAGCAAGCGGACGACGCCAGCGCGCTCGCGGAGAGCTTGCTGGACGTCACCCTCGTACCTGAGATGACGGCGCAGTCAGTCCCCGACGTGACTTCATCGCCGCTCGTCGACCAAAAGGTACCGACCGATTCCCATCCTACGTCATTTGGATTCAGCCTCAACCCGCCTAGCGACCTCGCTTTGGCGGACGCTCTCGTAGGGGCGAGTCCAAACCTTCTGGGGTTTCGCATGCGGTCTCCTTGGGACCGGCTGACGGACGTCTCGACCTACGGGCCCTCTGTGTCCGAGGAAGATGACGAGCCCAGCATCTGTTGGGATTTCTCTGGACTTGGCAACCCCAGTGCCATGCGGGACTTTATGACCGCGTGTGACTACTGCCTCTCCGGCTGTTCCGACGGTAGCCACAGCCTCGACGACGAGGACTGCGGCCCAAGCCGCGAATGTTTCCACGTCGATCTAGGGGGTCCCTCCGAAGACAATCTTCTCGGCATGCCGGAGGACGGTGATCTCCCTAGGCCGGTGCCCCGCGTTGACATCCCACGGGAGCTAGTTGTGGTCCCCGTTCCGGCAGGGGGTCACGACCCACAGCTCGAGCAAATCCGCGGGGTACAGGCCAGGCTCGACGAGGGAGCAGGAGCGCTTGAGCCGATCCACCGGGACGTCAGGCAGGCATGGGCGAACCAACCCCCGGCCGGAGAAATACGTCATCTGCCCCAAGGTTTCCAGCACCGCGTCACCGACGACGTTAGGGTCAGGCCACCACCCGCGTCTAGTGGGGTCGGCCAGAACCTGGCTGCAGCAGCGATGCTCCTCCGCGCGATGCCGGAGCCATCCACCACCGAGGGTCGACGAATCCAGGGGGAGCTCAAGAATCTCCTGGAAGGCGCCGTGGTCCGACGGGCCGAGAGCTCTGCCTCTCGAAGGCAGGGATACCCCTCGGAACCTCATGCCGCAACTTCCCGATTCATGCGGGAAGCCTCGGTCTACACCGGGCGCACGCGCAACACCTCGCCTGCGGCCCCGGGCCGCCTCGGCAACGAGCACCATCATCGCGACCGTCGGGCCCACCTCGACGAGAGGGTGCGCCGAGGCTACCACGCCAGGCGTGGGGGACGCTACGACAGCGGGGAGGATCGGAGTCCCTCGCCCGAGCCACCCGGTCCGCAGGCCTTCAGCCGGGCCATCCGACAGGCACCGTTCCCGACCCGGTTCCGACCCCCGACTACTATCGCAAAGTACTCGGGGGAGACGAGACCGGAACTGTGGCTCGTGGACTACCGTCTGGCCTGCCAACTGGGTGGAACGGACGACGACAACCTCATCATCCGCAACCTCCCCCTGTTCCTCTTCGACACCGCTCGCGCCTGGCTGGAGCACCTGCCTCCGGGGCAAATCTCCAACTGGGACGACCTAGTCCAAGCTTTCGCCGGCAATTTCCAGGGCACGTACGTGCGCCCCGGGAATTCCTGGGACCTCCGAAGCTGCCAGCAGCAGTCGGGAGAGTCCCTCCAGGACTACATCCGGCGATTCTCGAAGCAGCGCACCGAGCTGCCCAACATCACCGACTCGGATGTCATCGGCGCGTTCCTCGCCGGCACCACCTGCCGCGACCTGGTGAGCAAGTTGGGTCGCAAGACCCCCACCAGGGCGAGCGAGCTGATGGACATCGCCACCAAGTTCGCCTCTGGCCAGGAGGCGGTCGAGGCTATCTTCCGAAAGGACAAGCAGCCCTAGGGCCGCCCATCGGAAGATGCTCCCGAGGCGTCTACTCAGCGTGGCGCCAAGAAGAAAGGCAGGAAGAAGTCACAAGCGAAACACGCCGCCGCCGACGCGGACCTTGTCGCTGCCGCCGAGTACAAGAACCCTCGGAAGCCCCCCGGAGGTGCCAACCTCTTCGACAAGATGCTCAAAGAGCCGTGCCCCTATCATCAGGGGCCCGTCAAGCACACCCTTGAGGAGTGCGTCATGCTTCGGCGCCACTTCCATAGGGCCGGGCCACCCGCGGAGGGTGGCAGGGCCCGCGACGACGACAAGAAGGAAGATCACCAAGCAGGAGAGTTCCCTGAGGTCCGAGACTGCTTCATGATCTACGGTGGGCATGCGGCGAATCCCTCGGCTCGGCATCGCAAGCAAGAGCGCCGGAAGGTCTGCTCGATGAAGGTGGCGGCGCCAGTCTACCTAAACTGGTCCGACAAGCCCATCACCTTCGACCAAGCCGACCACCCCGACCACGTGCCGAGCCCAGGGAAATACCCGCTCGTCGTCGACCCCGTCATCGGCGACGTCAGGCTCACCAAGGTCCTTATGGACGGAGGCAGCAGCCTCAACATCATCTACGCCGAGACCCTCGGGCTCCTGCGTGTTGATCTGTCCTCCGTCCGAGCAGGCGCTGCGCCCTTCCATGGGATTATTCCCGGGAAACACGTCCAGCCCCTCGGACGACTCGACCTTCCCGTCTGCTTCGGAACACCCTCCAACTTCCGAAGGGAGACTCTGACGTTCGAGGTGGTCAGGTTCCGAGGAACCTACCACGCGGTACTGGGAAGGCCATGCTACGCGAAGTTCATGGTCGTCCCCAACTACACCTACCTGAAGCTCAAGATGCCGGGCCCCAACGGGGTCATCACCGTCGGACCCACGTACAAACACGCGTTCGAATGCGATGTGGAGTGCGTGGAATACGCCGAGGCCCTCGCCGAGTCCGAGGCCCTCATCGCCGACCTGGAAAGCCTCTCCAGGGAGGTGCCAGACGTGAAGCGTCACGCCGGCAACTTCGAGCCAATGGAGACGGTTAAGGTCGTCCCCCTCAGTGCTCGTCGACTTTCTCCGCGCAAACGCCGACGTCTTCGCGTGGAGTCCCTCGGACATGCCCAGCATACCGAGGGATGTCGCCGAGCACTCGCTGGATATTCGGGCCGGAGCTCGACCCGTCAAGCAGCCTCTGCGCCGATTCGACGAGGAGAAGCGCAGAGCGATAGGCGAGGAGACCCACAGGCTGGCCGGCGGTCAAGGCGAGGTCTACGACAACGCTTGGAACATCCGACAGCTACGTCGCTTCTACCCCCAAGATGTTTTCAAGCCGTTCGTATATCTCGCTCCCACACAAGTCTCAGTCATCAAGGAAGGGTCAGCCTCGCCTCGGCAGAGCCCGACCCTCCCTCGGGTGCTAAAAAGGGGGGAACCCCTCTGCGTCAAGATTGGGCGCACCTCCCCGCATCCAAAATTTTCGGTCAAAAAGGCTTTTGCGCTCTCCCGGCTGCGTCAGAAGCAGGGCCCTAAGGAGCGAACGTGGGTGCATGAAAGTGGCAAGGCCGAATGAGCCGAGGAATTCCTATGCCTCCGGGTTAGGAACACCTCACTCATCACCCGCCATGAAAAATGACCCCTACTCGGGAAGCCACCCTGTTATTGACAGGCAAAGCCAGACACGCAAAATAAAAGGAAGAGGAGTACAACTTCATGCAATGGAAACAAAGTGTTCAGGCCTCAGCGGCCGTAGAAAGACACACGCGCATCCAACAGAAACTGTTCCAACGGAGTTAGGCGTCGCCTTGGGAAGGAGCCGCGCCTTCAGCTCCGTCCCCGCCTTCGGTAAAGTCCATCTCGGCTTCCGGCGACGGCGCAGGGGGGAGGATCTCCGCCTCAAAGGTGGTCGCCAGCACTGCGCTTGGACCCGCGGCGACCGCGTCGAGCCGCTGGACTTCTGCCAGGGCAGCTTCATCTTCGTCAGGAAGACAATACCCCTCACTAACCCGCTCCAGATCCACAACGTAGTGGGAAGCGAGCATGGCGAAGGCCCGCCTGACGCCGTGGTGTAGCGCCTCGCGGAGTCTGCCGCGCACGTGATCACCCAAGGCTTGAAAGCGACTTTGAGGGGAGCTCCCTGAGGGGACGTCGCCGGAGCCAAGGATCCGATAAACGTCCGAGACGGCTTCGGACATGACCGCGTGGTCGGCCTCCCTCTGCTCGGCAGCCCCGGCAAGCGCCTCGGCAAGCGCCTTGGCGGACTCATCAAGGGCGGACTCGAGCTCTGCGAACAGCCAGAAGAAAGATCTCAAACACAAGCAGAGGAAACAAACAAGAACGAGAACCAAGGATGGCCAAGGCGTACCTCCGGCTCGGGCACGCTACTTCGAGACCGCGACCTGGGCTACGGCTAGGTCGGCCGCAAGGGTTTCGGCCCGGCTTTCGGCCTCGGCAGCCCGGCCCCGAGATCGGTCCCGCTCCTCAACGACCCGGTCGAACTCCGACCGCTGCCGTTGCGCTTCTGCGCGCGCCGCGGCCGCCTCCGCGCGCGCCGCTGCCACCTCGGCTCTCAGGTCAGTGCAGAGCAACTAGAGGTCCGCTACCTCGGCACCCTGCTGAGAAAGGCGCGCAGTAGCCCCGGCAAGCGAGGTCCTCAGGGATCGCAGCGAGCCCCAGACGTCGACCTCACGATGGATGAACGACGACTTGGCGGCGCTCCGGTCCGTCAGATCCTAAGGGAAGGAAGCGGGGCGTCACGAAGAACGCCTCGGTCACAGAAGAGGAAAGGTATGCCTGAAACCGTTACCTGGAGGATTTTGGGGACGTCCCTGCAGAAAACCTCCAGCGACGACCGGAGCGACCCCACCGTTGCTTCAGCACACTCGCGGAGCTCATCCCAGGACTGGTCCTCCCGTTCATCGTCAAGAACGAAGACAGGGTCCGAGGCCTCATGGGTCCGGAACCAGAGCAACTGGCGCCGGCCCCCGGAGCTCTGCCGCACAGCGACGAGGCTGCCGCCCGGCGGGACGGATCACGCTTCCACGCCCCCCTCTTCCGAGGCACCAAGCACCGACGCATCAGCCGTCTCGATGTCGGCAGCAACCGGTCGCTCTCCGGCTGGAGCGACGACAACTTCGGTAGCGGCAGGTGCCGGCATGGCCGGCACGACCGGTGGGCTCAGGACCACGCCAGCGTCAGCTGCCTCCCCTATCACAATGGTCGCCTCGGCAGAAGAGCCAGCCTCGGGAACCTGCTCCACGGCGACCGGTGCCGCCCGAGCCCCCTGAGGTGGAACGCCTTGCGAGAGGGACGGCTGAACGGCAAGGCCCGGAGCGGCGCTGGCCGCACAGGCCGGCGTCGTCTTAAGGGCCTTCCGGGGTGCCAGGTCAGTCAGGCCATGGCTTCGCTTGCTGAGGAAAAATGAAAAATCACGGCCGGGACATATGAATGGAAAGCCAGGACGAAGGCATTTCCGAGATACTTACCCGCTCCGGGCCATGATCCACCGTGCCTGGGGGGAAGTCTCTTGGATCTCGGCCCCCGGAACCGCCGCCGAGGTCCGCTTCGCCGGCAACTTCGGCACTACCCTTGCTTTGGACGCCCGGGGGGTAGATTGCCCAGGCACTGTCACGATGACCTGAGGGTCGCCTCCCTGCGCTGCCGGCGCGAGCGGCGGCTCCCGGGGAGCAGACGCCCTGGCCTGGCCCCCCGGGGTCACCTCAGCTCCTCCAGCCGAGGGGTCAGGCGCCCTCTCGGGTTGCCCCCGCTCCCCGGGCTGGGACCCCGACGCCCCGACTCCGGGGACTGACGGCGTCAGCCCGCTCGGGGGCTGGTTTGACGACTCCTGGCCAAACCCCAAGTCGGGGCTGAGGCCAAGGCGAGCGGCCATGTCGTCCTCCTCGTCATCACCTTCATCATCGTCGTCGTCGTCGGGCGTTTCCGGCGACGGCTCCCTCGGGAGCCCCTCCCTCTCCTGCCGGCGACGGAGCTTTTCCAAGGCGTCTCGAGCCCGCCTCCGCTCGCGGGCCCGGGCCTTCTCCGTGTCCTTCTTCTTCTTCTTCTCCTCCGCGGCGACCCGCCGCGCTGCTCGGTCCACCGCGTCCTGCGGGACCCATGGCAGGGAAGGCTTGTGCCACCCCACCTCCTGAAGAAGGGGGGAAAAACCCCGGTCGTAAGAACCAGTACCAACCCGATGTATGAAAGGGGAAGGAGCGGGCACTCACCTGAGTCACGCACCCTCGGTCGGGGCGCATCAAAAGCTGGGAGAAGGCGTGGGGGTCCGGCTTCCCCAACGCAACGGACACCCGCCATTGGAGGGCGTCGAAGGGAAGAGGATCAGCGGACATCCGTGAGCCCTCCCAGTCAGCCTCCGGGGTCATCTCCCAAAGCGACAGCCGTCGCTCCGCCAAGGGAAGCACCCTCCGACGGTGGATGGCGGCAATCACTCCCGCAGCGGTGAGTCCCCCCTTCCGCAACGCCTCTAAGGCCTGGAGAAGGGGTTCGAGGTTCTTCTGCCTTTCGTGTGGGGTCCCGTGGCGCCAAGCGTCGGTGGCAGTGGTGACTACTCGCTGGGAGAATGGCGGGAGCAACTCGCCGTCATTCTGGAGGTAGAACCACCGGCGCTGCCACCCCTTGTTCGAGGACGCGAGGATGGCAGGAATATACAGCGACGCCCGCGACTGCCTCAGCAGGAGGGTGCAGCCGCCGGCCCGCACCGCTGCGCGGACTTTCCTCTCCCCCGTCGGCGAGGCAAAAAGCTCCGCGAAAAAGAGATGGGTCCACAAATCCCAATGGGGGGCGATCCCCAAGTACCCCTCGCACACCGCTACGAAGATGGCGGCCTGCGAGATGGAGTTGGGGGTGAGGTTGTGCAACTCCACCCCATAGTGGTACAGGATCGCCCGCATAAAGCGGCTCACCGGAACACCGAATCCCCGCTCGTGGAAGGAGACGAAGCTCACGATGTACCCCAGCGGTGGGGACGGAGCGGCTCCGCCCACGGGAGGAATCCATTCCGGCCGCTGCTCATCGGTGAGAGGGCGAAGCAAACCCTCGCCGACCAGATCCTCCAGATCACTCGTCGTCACCATGGAAAAAGGCCATGGATCGCGCGGCGGGATGATGGTCACCCGGTCGGCCATCACCGAGCGGAAGGGATGGCGGCACAAGGGGCAGGAAGGGCGGTTTCCTCTTCTCTGGCTAAGTCTCTCGGGTTGCGAAAACCTAAGAGGGAGGCAGGAAGCGGAGCAAAGAACCGTCAACAGGCCCTCTCCCAGGTATATAAAGACCAAGGCAAGACCGGTTCCAACGTTCCGCCCGGACCGGACGCGGGATTCAAAAACGCGAAGCAAAAGAGCCATTCCTCGAACGGCTCGCGCACACGCAACGGCTGCCCCGCCAACCACTCGCCCCGTCGCATTAACTCCGCGGCGGGACAGGCGGCGCTTCTGGCAGGAGAAACGGGCGACGCTTCGCCTTCACCGTAATAACCGCGCCAGAAAAGGTACGCCGCGTCGTTCGATTTCGCATCCTTTTCCTTTTTTCCTCTTTCTCTCTCTCTCTTGCAACAGGGACCGGGAAAGGGGGATACCCCGAAAAGGATCCTTCCCCGTGAAGGAACCAGGCTCCGAGCCTCCCTACTGATCAGAGGTTCGAAGGCTGGCCCCCCGAAGGGTTCGACAGCCGCCTCAGATCGCGTGGGCCCTACACCCACTACTGGTCAGAGGTTCGAAGGCCGGCCCCCCCGAAGGGTTCCACGACCGCCTCAGGCTACTCGGGCTCCGCGCCCATTACTGATCAGGGGTTCGAAGGCTGGCCCCCGAAGGGTTCACAGCCGCCTCAGACGCCGAGCGAGGGATGACCAGGGGTACGTTCGATACATAACCGAGGCTCGGGCTGCGCTCCCGAGGTACCCTAGGACATTTCCGAGACCAGCGGGAGCGATCTTGTAACGGAATCCCATCGGAGGGAGGCATCGAGCCCTCGGACCCCGTCGCCAGGGGACCGGGTCCGGCAGGTCACCCGCAGGTACTTTTGGGCGTGCCTCTGGGCCCCTAGCCGACCCCTAAAGAACGGGGCACGGACGTCCACTCGGATTACCCGCTCGTAGCTCACCGGAGACACCATGTTCGGCGCCCATCGAGGGCAACATGGCGCTTTCCCCCCCTCCTCCTTGTGGAAAGGCGACGCAGGGGCGTATGTAAAAAAGCCGAGTCTGTCCCTGATCGCCCTCTCGCCCTGTGCAGAGGCTCGGGGGCTGCTCTCGCAAACCCAGCTCCGACCGAACCGTTGACAGCGTCAACATACCAGCCCGAGAACTTGGGACCCGACCGTACACCCGGGCTACGGCCAGCTCGCATGAGGGAACGACCAGACCAGCCGAAGCATTATGCGAGGCATCAAGACCTCGAAGGAGTGAAACCACTCCTCCGAGGCCTCGGGGGCTACACCCGGCGGGTGCGCTCGCGCGCACCCACTGGAACAAAATGCAACCGAGAAAGGCTGGTCCCCTTGCAAAAAAGTGCGACGGAAGCCTCCAAGCGAGTGCTAACACTCCCTTCGAGGCTCGGGGGCTACTGTCGGGGACCATAATTAGGGGTACCCTCAAGGCTCCTAATTCTCAGCTGGTAACCCCCATCAGCATAAAGCTGCTAAGGCCTGATGGGTGCGATTAAGTCAGGGATCAGTCCGTTCGAGCGACTCGATCACGCCTTGCCCGAGCCTAGCCTCAGACAAGGGCAGCCGACCCCGGAGGATTTCCGTCTCGCCCGAGGCCCCCCTCCGACGGCGAACATATTTTCGGCTTGCCCAAGGCCCTGCCTTCGCTAAGAAGCAACCCTGACTAAATCGCCGCACCGACCGACCAAATCGCAGGAGCATTTAATGCAAAGGTGGCCTGACACCCTTATCCTGACATGCGCCCCCCGGCAGAGCCGAAGTGACCGCCGTCACTTCGCCGCTCCACTGACCGGCCTGATAGAAGGACAGCGCCGCCTGCGCCGCGCCGACTGCAGTGCCACTTGGCAGAGTGAGACTGACAGGCAGTCAGGTCCTGCAGAAGGCACCACAGGAAACTCCGCTCCGCCCGACCCAGGGCTCGGACTCGGGCTAAGTCCCGGAAGACGACGAACTCCGCTCCGCCCGACCCAGGGCTCGGACTCAGGCTAAGACCCGGAAGACGGCGAACTCCGCTCCGCCCGACCCAGGGCTCGGACTCGGGCTCAGTCCCGGAAGACGGCGAACTCCGCTCCGCCCAACCTAGGGCTCGGACTCGGGCTCAGCCCCGGAAGACGGCGAACTCCGCTCCGCCTGACCCAAGGCTCGGACTCGGGCTAAGTCCCGGAAGACGGCGAACTCCGCTCCGCCCGACCCAGGGCTCGGACTCGGGCTCAGCCCCAGAAGATGACGAACTCCGCTTCGCCCGACCCCAGGGCTCGGACTCCGCCCTGGCCTCAGCCGACGACCTCCGCCTCGCCCGACCAGGGGCTCGGACTCGGCCTCGGCCACGGAAGACAGACTCGACCTCGGCTTTGGAGGAGCTTCCACCTCGCCCAACCTAGGGCGCAGACCAGCCACGTCAACGGGAGGCGCCATCATCGCCCTACCCCGAGCTGACTCGGGCCGCAGGAAACAAGACCGACGTCCCATCTGGCTAGCTCCGCCAGATAGGCAATGATGGCGCCCCACATGCTCTGTGACGACGGCGGCTCTCAGTCCCCTTACGGAAGCAAGAGGACGTCAGCAAGGACCCAACCGCTCTGACAGCTGTCCCTCCACCAGGCTCCATCGCTCCTCCGACGGCCACGACATCACACCAGCTGGGTGCCAAAATCTCTCCGGCTGCCACGATGGCATGTACTTAGGGCGCTAGCTCTCCCCCGCTAGACACGTAGCACTCTGCTACACCCCCATTGTACGCCTGGATCCTCTCCTTACGCCTATAAAAGGAAGGACCAGGGCCCTCTTAGGGAGGGTTGGTCGCGCGGGGACGAGGACGAGACAGGCGCTCTCTTGGGGCCGCTCGCTTCCCTCTCCCGCGTGGACGCTTGTAACCCCCTACTGCAAGCGCACCCGACCTGGGCGCGGGACGAACACGAAGGCCGCGGGATTCCCACCTCTCTCACGTCGGTCTCCGGCCGCCTCGCTTCTCCCCCCTTCGCGCTCGCCCTCGCGCTCGACCCATCTGGGCTGGGGCACGCGGCGACACTCACTCGTCGGCCCAAGGGACCCCCCGGTCTTGGAACGCCGACAATTGGCTAAGTGTGAACCTTTGGCACGTGTATAACTTATACACTAGAGCAAAACTAGTTAGTCCAATTATTTGTGTTGGGCAATTCAACCACCAAAATCAATTAGGAAATAGGTGTAAGCCTAATTCCCTTTCAATCTCCCCCTTTTTGGTGATTGATGCCAACACAAACCAAAGCAAATATAGAAGTGCATAATTGAACTAGTTTGCATAATGTAAGTGCAAAGGTTGCTTGGAATTGAGCCAATATAAATACTTATAAGATATGCATGGATTGTTTCTTCATGTTTAACATTTTGGACCACGCTTGCACCACATGTTTTGTTTTTGCAAAATTTTTTTTGTAAATCCTCTTCAAAGTTCTTTTGCAAATAGTCAAAGGTAAATGAATAAGATTTTTTGCGAAGCATTTTCAATATTTGAATTTTTCTCCCCCTGTTTCAAATGCTTTTCCTTTGACCAAACAAAACTCCCCTAAATAAAATTCTCCTCTTAGTGTTCAAGAGGGTTTTGATATATCAATTTTGAAATGCTACTTTCTCCCCCTTTTGAACATAATAAGATACCAATTTTAAATTTATTAATTGAGAATCATACCAATGGAAAAACTCTCCTTTTTTAAAAAAAATTAGGTGGTGGTGCGGTCCTTTTGCTTTGGGCTAATACTTTCTCCCCCTTTGGCATGAATCGCCAAAAACGGAGTCATTAGAGCCCTTAGAAATACTCACTCCCCCTTTGGTTATAAATAAATGAGTGAAGAATATACCAAAGTAGACGAGTGATGGCGAAGGATGAGTTACGGAGTGGAAGCCTTTGTCTTCGCCGAAGACTCCAATTCTCTTTCAATACACCTATGACTTGGTTTGAAATAGACTTGAAAACACATTAGTCATAGCATATGAAAGAGATATGATCAAAGGTATATAAATGAGCTGTGTGTGCAAATCAACAAAAGAAGTTCCTAGAATCAAGAATATTTAGCTCATGCCTAAGTTTGTTAAAGGTTTGTTCATCAAGAGGCTTGGTAAAGATATCGGCTAATTGATCTTTAGTATTAATGTATGAAATCTCGATATCTCCCTTTTGTTGGTGATCCCTTAAAAAGTGATACCGAATGGCTATGTGTTTAGTGCGGCTATGCTCAATGGGATTATCTGCCATGCGGATTGCACTCTCATTATCACATAGAAGAGGAACTTTGGTTAATTTGTAACCGTAGTCCCTAAGGGTTTGCCTCATCCAAAGTAGTTGCGCGCAACAATGGCCTGCGGCAATATACTCGGCCTCGGAGGTAGAAAGAGCGACTGAATTTTGCTTCTTTGAAGCCCAAGACACCAAGGATCTTCCCAAGAACTGGCAAGTCCCCGATGTGCTTTTTCTATTAATTTTACACCCCGCCCAATCGGCATCCGAATAACCAATCAAATCAAATGTGGATCCCCTAGGATACCAAAGCCCAAACTTAGGAGTATAAACCAAATATCTCAAGATTCGTTTTACGGCCGTAAGGTGAGCTTCCTTAGGGTCGGCTTGGAATCTTGCACACATGCATACGAAAAGCATAATATCCGGTCGAGATGCACATAAATATAGCAAGGAACCTATCATCGACCGGTATCCCTTTTGATCGACGGATTTACCTCCCTCGTCGAGGTCGAGATGCCCATTGGTTCCCATGGGTGTCTTGATGGGTTTGGCATCCTTCATCCCAAACTTGCTTAGAATATCTTGAGTATACTTCGTTTGGCTCAGGAAGGTGCCCTCTTGGAGTTGCTTCACTTGAAATCCTAAGAAATACTTCAACTCTCCCATCATAGACATCTCGAACTTTTGTGTCATGATCCTACTAAATCCTTCACATGTAGACTCGTTTGTAGACCCAAATATAATATCATCAACATAAATTTGGCATACGAACAAGTCATTTTCAAGAGTTTTAGTAAAGAGTGTAGGATCGACCTTTCCGACTTTGAAGCCATTGGTAATAAGGAAATCCCTAAGGCATTCATACCATGCTCTTGGGGCTTGCTTGAGCCCATAAAGCGCCTTAGAGAGTTTATACACATGGTTAGGATACTCACTATCTTCAAAGCCGGGAGGTTGCTCAACATAGACCTCTTCCTTGATTGGTCCATTGAGGAAGGCACTCTTCACGTCCATTTGGTAAAGCTTGAAGCCATGGTAAGTAGCATAGGCCAATAATATACGAATTGACTCAAGTCTAGCTACGGGTGCATAGGTTTCACCGAAATCCAAACCTTCGACTTGGGAGTATCCCTTGGCCACAAGTCAAGCTTTGTTCCTTGTCACCACACCATGCTCGTCTTGCTTGTTGCGGAAGACCCATTTGGTTCCTACAACATTTTGATTAGGACGTGGAACTAAATGACATACCTCATTCCTTGTGAAGTTGTTGAGCTCCTCTTGCATCGCCACCACCCAATCCGAATCTTGAAGTGCTTCCTCTACCCTGTGTGGCTCAATAGAGGAAACAAAAGAGTAATGCTCACAAAAATGTGCAACACGAGATCTAGTAGTTACCCCCTTATGAATGTAACACCCCTGGTGTTACTGTAACTAAAACTTGAGCATGGCATCATAGCATTGGCATTGCATATGTTTGACACACCTAGAGTGCATTCACTAGGCAAAAATTTCAAACAAGTTGTATTGTTTTAAGTGTTTTGCAACTAGAACCCTGGTTAAGGACTTAACCCTAAATGGGGATTATAGGGGTAAAACTTTACCCAAGTTAAGAAAACCTAAATACTTTAGGGTAAAAGTCATAAAATGACCCTAAGGATAAGCTTGAATCACTTTTATACCCCTGAGATACCAGAAACCCTAATTGGAACCCTGGAAAACCCTAAACCAAACCCTAGGGGCTTATATGCAAAATTAGTCCACTTTTGGGCTAAAGTGCAAAAACCAAGCCAAATAGGTTTCTTAAGTCCCTTGGTTCACAAAAATGTGTACTTGAAAGCAAAACCCAAGGTTTTGGACCTAAATGCAAAATGGACCTCATTTGAGTTTACTCTAAGTCTGAAAAATCAGTGTAGGGGCTCAACTTTGGGGCTTTGTAACTCGCAAAGTATAGGGTTTTTACCCTAGGTCACCACATCAAAGTTGAAGACCCATTATAGGAGAACAACTTTGCTAAAGGGTGCAAGCATAGTTGTTATGAAGAATTTGGAGAAAAACCCAATCCAAAACTGGCTGTCAGGCTGTTTGATCTGAAATTCAGTGTAGCACATGACTGACATCAACTTCTAGCCCAAATCCAAGCATGATCCAGTGCTCAAATGTGATCAAGTCCTATAGTTGGATTGTAGCTGGTTTGTAACTCTACAACTTTGGTACAGAGTATTGACAAAGTTGCAGTGTAAAATTTGGAGTAATACTGCTCTGAACTTGCTCTGTCAGGCTAACTGATGGGGTCTTCCCATGGTACAATGACCGGTTAACTGAAGGAGATCGTACTCGTTCTCGTCGCCGGTAGCCGTCGCCATCGATTGTCGTCGCTGTGATTCGTGCTCGGCGGTCACTAGATAAGGCTGTCGCGGTAAAGGTCCTCGTCACCGGTGAGCTGGAAGTCACCCCGCTCGGCCACAGTACATCTCCTCTAGCTCACCGCCCGCGGTAAAGCGCTCGCCGTCGACCGCCGCCTCTCGGCCGGGTGCCGCGTGGCTCAACTCTTCCTCCGTGCCGTTGTGACCCCTCACGGCTGTCTCATCAAGGCCGGTGAGCCCGCCACGGCGGTAGACACGTAGTCGCGAAGCCGATAACCTTCGTCACCTCCGACCGCCGCGCATCTCCTCGAAATTCACCAGCCACCGTCCTTGGAGCCTATAAATTGAGGGCAGGGCTAGTTACGCCATGAAATTGTGAAGCTCTAGCACCCGTCCCTACACTCGATCGCCCACCAGCTCGCCTGAATTTCGCGTTGCCCCCAAATCGGTTTTCCGCCGCCGTGAATCGAGCTCACCGTGGGCAGCCCTCCACAGGTCAGCCCCGGTCCTCTGCTATTTCGTTTGAGCACCCTTCCATCTCCGTAATGCTTGCCGAACCATTGAATCGAACTAGACCGACGCCCATCGTCGGGAACACGATCATGTTGCCGTTGTGCTTACGGCCACCGTGGCCGGAGCTCCCTAGTCCACCATTAGTGCAATTAGGTTAGGGGAAATGCTCCTTAGGGGTTTAATTCCGTGTATGTCGCTCGAGAGCGCCGGTCACTGCCCCAATTGGCCGGACTGCTTGCTCGCCGGAGCGTGGCCGCGCTTGAGCACCGTCGAGGACTCCAAGTTGTGAATTTACAGAACCCCGAGGGCCTTTTCGTGAACTGTCAGCGACTTAACACAATAGTAAATGGACATAATTCTGTTTAGCCGTTAAGCCGAGGGCCTCTGCGCAAAGTCGCCTCGCGGGCGCGGGCGCGCGCGCGATTTCACGCGGGCCTGGGCCGCGGGAGTTGAAATCGGCCCAGTACTGCTCCTCTTTTTCCTTTTTCTTTTTCAGCAGAACTTTGAAAAACGGTAGAAAATAGTAGAAAAATCCTAAAATTATGAGACCAATTTTCCTAGGCTTGTTATTTTCCATAGTATTTAATAAAAATAGTTCTATGATTTTTAGTTTGAAAAAGGAATTTTAGGATATTTAAAATAGCCTAAACCATTGATTCTGGATTTTTAGAGAATAAATAATAAGCCCAAAATTTCCCAAACTTTTTATGTGAACTTATCACATTATTTAGAAGCTATGGGTAGAGTTTGGTTTGATTTGGACCTTGTTTGATCACTAAACCCAAAACCACCCCCCTGCTCCATGAACTCCTTTACCGACTCCGGAAACCCTAAGTTTCCGGAACTCCGTGAAGGCAAGTTGTATTCAAGACATAAATAACAAGTTTATGTTGTCTTTGCATCCTCATGAGCATCCCATGGCATCCAGTCTTATACATATGTATGGTTATGATTAGAACGAGAAGAAGAGGTAGAAGTAACTGAAGAGCAAGTGCAACCACCTTTGGACACTCAGGCCGGGAATAGTTTCTACTTCGACATTTGTGGATCCGAGCCTAAATCACCTGTAAACGAAGGCAAGCCCCGGTGCATGCAACCCCTTTCCTTGAGTTTTTAAATACTTTTCGCACACTTAAGTCTAGTGAAATGTGCATTAAGTTCATAGGAGTTACTTGAAACCCTTTGATGCATTGCTTTCCTTGATATCCATACCTTTATAGATACTTCTGTGAAGTATCAAAATTATGATTTACAAAAATGCTTAGCCTTGCTTAGATCTTGTGGATAGAAGTTGTCCTCAATTTAACCATGGAGAGGATAGCTTCTACCTGCAAGAATATTTTCATTTGGAGCAATAGTGGGATCTTACTGCAAAGCTCCCCGTGATGCTCTTCCATCCTAAGGAACAGACACATTCCTAAGGGTGGAAATACTTAAATGGAAACTTGGGGTAGGAACAGGTGATGTTCTACCCAGGTTGGTTAAGGATTAACGCGTATGTAGGCGTGCTGACCGAGGACCCTTTAACTGGTCACATGCCTCGTCATGGGTAAGCCTTGCCTCGGGCAGACTAAGGCCGGAATAAGACAACACGAGATGGGCGTGGAGCGGTGGCGAGAGTAGCGTGTACCCTCCGTGGCAAGAGGCTGGACGGTGGTGTATCTGTGCTCTCGGTCTGCGTGAACCTGATCCGGTCTTAAGAACCCCAGTGGCGGGTTGACATATGCAAGGGTTAAGTGCTACATATGTCGTGTGATTGGAGATCCTCAGCTGAGTATAATCGATTCGGATCGCCGTACCTTCGCGGTTATGAAGACTTGGTCACTTTTCTACAACCTAGAGTCAAGAGGCGAACACGATGGATAAAAATGATGTTGTCTTGATGTGATGAGAAATTAGACTAGATGCAAATGGAGTCTATTAATACTTAACATGGCGTTAAAAGATTGAAAGTAAGGACTCACCTTAGTAAGCTACTTCTGCAAAAGTATGAGTTGATTTTTGCTAAAGCCTCTCCTTGATTCCTATTTATCCAGCATACCCTTGAGAGTCTTTTCCTTAGTCGGGTAAGACTTGCTGAGTATTCCATACTCAGGGTTTATCCCTTCGTTGTTTTTAGGTGAGGAAGTAGCAGACTTTTGCTGCTTCTGTGCCAAGGTGGTTCCAAAAGAAGAAAATCAAGACTGAAGTGCGGGAGGACTCGGTCCTCCACTTAAGAATCTTTTGCTTTTAGCTTCTCGGGAGGAGTTTGTGCCTCCCTGGTTTGTATAATATTACTCCTATGCACTCACTTTTAGACTGGTCTGTAATAACCTAACTCAAGCTTGCTTTTGAAATAAATGTAAGATTATGTAATTCGCTTCCGCATTTCTTTATCTCCGATGTTCTGTAATGTCTACAAGATGGGTGAAACGTTCCTGGTAAGGTAAAGAAAGATACCGAACTTGTCAAGTAGTTCAGGGGCACCTACAGGGTTGTCTGAGGTCCGTTGGACAAGGACAACTGTAGGTGGGCCTAATTACTTGGGAGGTTCCGTCACAGCTGGTATCGGAGCGTAGCCCTTCTTGGCAGATATTATGAGGCATCTTCAAAAGGATTTTTAAAAGTCTTACCTAGAAATTCTTTTCTCTTCTTACCTAAGTATTCTGAAGAAGTCTATTTTAAAGACCAGATAGGAAGAGTGCAAGTATAGAAGGTTGAATCGACTAAGGTTGATTCTGTAATTATACATGCATCATGCTAAGAATCATACTAATAACATTTTCCCCCTTAGAAAAGATGCCGCCACGTACCAGGCTAACGGCACGCAAGTCTACGGGACCAATTGGGGTGCCTCGGCATCAATTGGCTCCCCGACATGAAAGCAGCAGTAGTGGGAGTAACGACCCCATCGGAGACCTTGAAGCTCGTGTGAGTCGACTTCAGGCAGCACTGCAACAAAGGACTGATGCTTGGGTCGCTGACGGTGATAGAATCAATGAACTGAGAAGGGACATCCGACATCTGCAGGATCAACTCGCTGATCGAGACTTAGCACTTGACTGGGCCGTACAGTCTCGTTTGCTAATATGTGCTAAGGAAGCAAGGGCTCAGGCCCGAGTTAAAGAACTTAGCTCGACTGTTGATGACCTGCAGGTTTACTGCAACACGTTGCACGAGGAAGTCCATGTATTATACTCACAACTACACCCAAGTGAGCCTGCACCACCTGCTGAGGCAGAAGCTGGACCATCTCACATTGCGGGACGTGCGCTGGGTGGGGAGTTAGACCTTTTTGAGCCTCCTCCTTCTTTGAGGTTGGTTGACGTCTGGACTCCCACACCTGACGATGAAGCCGCCAATACTGATGGCAAGCAGGAATAAGGGTGTAATAGAAGTAGAGTAGGGTATAGGTAGGGTATTGTATCCTGTTAATAGGTTCAACTTCTGTAAAATGGGTATTGTATCCTGTTATGTAATATCGAGTCTGTATCATTACTTTTTATAGTAATGTAAAATGGAAGGTTTTCTCTGGCACATTATGTTTACCTCAAATGTTTTTGCCACAGATGCCGACCAGGACTCGAGGACAGGATGCAGCAGGAACTTCCGGGGGACGGGATACTACCCCGAATCCGCCTCCCGTTCCACCCACGCTTGCCGAGGCAATTGCCGCCTTGGTGAATGCCACCGCCGATAATACCCGCTTCCTTAGGGAAATGGCGGGTCAGCAACAATTCCAGCAGCAGGCGGGAAGAGGTTATCTGCAGGGTCCCCGGGAGACCACTTATCTGGATTTCTCTGAGACTCGTCCGCCTCTCTTCATCAAAGCAGAAGACCCGCTCGAGGCCGACGAATGGATACGGGTCATAGAGCAGAAGTTTGGCCTTCTACGCTGTTCGGAAGTACAGAAGCCACTGTTTGCAGCACAGCAACTCCGAGGACCTGCCAGTACTTGGTGGGGGAACTTTGTGGCCATCCAGCCGGACAACCATCAAGTCACCTGGAACGAGTTCAAAGCAGCTTTCCGTGAACATTACATCCCCGAGGGAGTGCTGCACATGAAACAAGAAGAGTTTATGAAACTGAAGCAAGGGGGAGATACTGTTAATCAGTATCTCAACAAGTTCAATCACCTGTCACAGTACGCTATTGATCAGGTGAATACGGATTTGAAAAAGAAGAATTGTTTTATGAGAGGACTGAACGACCGGATGCAGCGAAAAATGGCTGCATGTATTGATCTTACTTATGGAAAGGCTGTCAGCACAGCCTTATCTGTGGAGGCCAAATATGCAAATTCTGGAAAGACTAAGGGATTCGGTGGTGAGCGGCCTAATCAGGGCCAGGCGAAGAAACCACGGTTTGTGATTCGACCCTCAAGCCAAAATCGCCCTTTTTCTCGTCCACCTTCATTTCCCTTCAAACAGCCAATCATTATCCGCCCAACAATGCCCCCACTACCCCAAAGCAGCCGGGTGCCCCAGGCACTCGATTCCCTGCGCTGCCAAGTTCTTCAACTGGATGTTTTAACTGTGGCAAATCTGGGCATTTTATTAAAGATTGTCCCTATCCAAGGCAAAATCAGGCTAATAATCAGCAAGGATCGGGAAATTCAGCTCCAGGCAAGGGAAGTACTCCGGGCAAGAATACCAAGAAAACGGGGCGAGTATATTATACGCAAGTGGCTACCACACCGGAGGGAGAGCCGGTGATGATGGGTACGTTCCCTGTGGCCAGTCACCCTGCAATAATTCTTTTTGATTCTGGTGCTTCGCATACCTTCATTAGCAAGACATTTGTGGAGCAACATCATATTGCATGTCATGAATCAAAAGAGGGATTTAAAATTCATTCACCTGGGGGACATATTTTTACTAAAGAAGTGGCCTATGGAGTGCCAGTAACTATGGCCGGACGGAACTTTCCTGCTAATATGATCGTTCTGAAAGGCCAGGATATAGATGTAATCTTGGGTATGAACTGGTTAACCCAATACAAGGCAATTCTCAACACTGAATTCAGAACCGTCAGGTTGAGTTATAACCAAGAAGAGATTCTCTTGACTCTCCCTGCAACCAATCCGGCCAAAACTTCTGGTAGAGTCTATGAAGCCATTGTACCGGAGATCAAGAACATTCCGGTAGTATGTGAGTTTCCAGATGTATTTCCGGAAGATTTGCCTGGACTGCCCCCTGAAAGAGATGTAGAATTCGTAATTGAGCTAAAGCCCGGTACGGCTCCCATCTCCCGAAGATCGTACCGTATGCCCCCAAATGAATTGGCGGAACTGAAGATTCAATTGCAAGATCTATTGAATAAGGGATTCATCCGGCCAAGCTCGTCCCCGTGGGGTTGTCCCGCCATTTTTGTTAAGAAGAAGGATCAAACCTTGAGAATGTGCGTGGATTATCGACCCCTAAATGAGGTCACCATCAAGAATAAGTACCCTCTTCCAAGGATCGACATCTTATTTGATCAACTGACTGGGGCGAGGGTATTTTCCAAAATTGATCTCAGGTCGGGCTATCATCAAATCCGTATTCGGCCCGAGGATATACCGAAGACCGCGTTTACTACGCGATATGGATTGTTTGAATACCTGGTAATGTCGTTCGGGCTCACAAATGCTCCTGCCCATTTCACTTATCTAATGAACTCGGTATTCATGCCTGAATTGGACAAGTTCGTGGTAGTCTTCATCGATGATATCTTGATATATTCTAAGAATGAAGAAGACCATGCTCAGCATTTACGGATTGTATTGACGCGCCTCAGAGAACATCAGCTATATGCCAAGTTCAGCAAGTGCGCGTTCTGGCTGGAAGAAATTCAATTTTTGGGGCACGTGTTATCAGCTAAAGGAATTGCGGTAGATCCTAGCAAAGTCAAAGATATTCTGGAATGGAAACCCCCAACAACTGTTCACCAAGTCCGGAGTTTTCTTGGACTAGCTGGGTATTATCGCAGATTCATACCAGATTTCTCTAAGCTTGTGAAGCCAATCACAAGTTTGTTGAAAAATGACATCAAGTTCAATTGGTCTTCTAAGTGCAATGAAGCCTTTGAGCAATTGAAGACACTATTGACCACTGCTCCGGTATTAGCTCAACCGGACATCACTAAATCTTTTGATGTATATTGTGATGCATCTGGCAGTGGGCTCGGCTGTGTACTGATGCAAGAGGGCCGAGTGATTGCGTATGCTTCAAGGCAGTTGCGCCGGCATGAGGAGCACTATCCAACTCATGATCTGGAGCTAGCTGCTGTGGTTCATGCCCTAAAGATTTGGCGTCACTATCTGCTGGGAAATATCTGTCATATATATACAGATCATAAAAGTTTGAAGTACATCTTCACCCAGTCAGAGTTAAATATGAGGCAAAGACGATGGCTTGAGCTCATTAAAGACTACGAACTGGAGATCATTATCATCCAGGCAAGGCCAATGTGGTGGCAGATGCATTGAGTCGTAAGACTTCCTGCCACTGTCTTATGGCAAAGACCTCCGAGAACACTTTGTGTCATGAAATGGAAAATCTAAACCTGGGGATCATTCAACAAGGGACTCTAAATCAGTTAAGGCTTGAGTCAATCATTTTGCAAAGAATAATTGATGCTCAAAAAGATAATCTGGGTATGAAGCACATACGAGAAAAGATAAGGGCTGGAACAGCCAAGTGTTTCAAAGAAGACGATCAAGGTGTGATATGGTTTAAAAACCGCATAGTTGTGCCAAAGAACGAAGAGCTCCGCCAGCAAATTCTGGATGAAGCACATCTTAGTCGCTATTCTATTCATCCCGGAAGCACTAAGATGTACCAAGATTTAAAGCAACATTACTGGTGGACAAAAATGAAGATTGAGATTGCACGCTATGTGGCGAAGTGTGACACTTGCAGACGTGTCAAGGCCATACACATGAAAACTGCTGGTCCATTGCAATCTTTGCCAACCCCAACATGGAAATGGGAAGACATTAGTATGGACTTTATTGTGGGATTACCCAGGACGGCCAAAGGGTATGATTCTATTTGGGTTATAGTTGATCAACTCACGAAGATTGCCCACTTCTTACCTGTTAAAGTCACATATACAATAGCCACTTATGCAGCATTATACATTGCCCGTATTCTCAGTCTGCATGGTGTTCCGAAAACCATTGTGTCGGATCGTGGACCTCAATTCGTATCCAAGTTTTGGGAAGAACTTCATAAATTCCTGGGTACTAAACTGCTCCACAGTTCGGCCTATCATCCTCAAACCAGTGGACAAACTGAGAGGGTGAACCAAATACTTGAAGATATGCTGCGGGCATGTGTCCTGGACTTCTCACCAAAATGGGATGAATGTTTGCCCCTAGCGGAGTTTTCATACAATAACAGTTACCAAGAAAGTATCAAGATGGCACCCTTTGAAGCTTTATATGGACGTCGGTGTCGAACTCCGTTAAATTGGTCTGAACCTGGAGAAAGATACTTCTTTAGACCTGATATGGTGAAAGAGGTTGAAGAAAAGGTTCATAGAATTATTCATAATATGAAGAAAGCCCAAGCTCGTCAGAAGAGTTATGCAGACCGACGACGACAACCCTTATGCTTTCTGGTAGACGATTATGTCTACTTAAAGGTTTCACCAATGAAGGGTATATCGCGTTTCGGGGTTAAAGGAAAACTTGCACCTAGGTACATTGGTCCATTTTTGGTGCTTGAGCAATGTGGGCCAGTGGCGTATCGACTCCAACTCCCCGAAACATTGTCTGCTGTGCATAATGTGTTCCACGTGTCACAACTGAAGAAGTGTCTTTGGGTTCCTGATCGAACAGTTGAAGTGGCTGATGTTGTCCTGGAACCAGATTTAACATACTCGGAACATCCTATTCGAGTTCTGGATCAAAAGGACAGGGTCACCCGAAGAAAGACTCTCAAGTTCTACAAGATACAATGGAACCAACATTCGGAAGATGAGGCTACATGGGAAACCCAAGACTTCTTAGATAAGAATTTTCCAGGCTTTTTAGCCTCATGTAAATTGTAAAGCCTGTATAGCTGTTGTAATAAAGAAGTAACCCCACATCACCCCTGTCTTGTACCAAAAATAAGGAAATAAAAATGTGATGCGTTTCCTTTACCATTACTTACCCTAGGATTTTTAATCTCGGGACGAGATTCTTTTATGGGGGGAAGGATGTAACACCCCTGGTGTTACTGTAACTAAAACTTGAGCATGGCATCATAGCATTGGCATTGCATATGTTTGACACACCTAGAGTGCATTCACTAGGCAAAAATTTCAAACAAGTTGTATTGTTTTAAGTGTTTTGCAACTAGAACCCTGGTTAAGGAACTTAACCCTAAATGGGGATTATAGGGGTAAAACTTTACCCAAGTTAAGAAAACCTAAATACTTTAGGGTAAAAGTCATAAAATGACCCTAAGGATAAGCTTGAATCACTTTTATACCCCTGAGATACCAGAAACCCTAATTGGAACCCTCGAAAACCCTAAACCAAACCCTAGGGGCTTATATGCAAAATTAGTCCACTTTTGGGCTAAAGTGCAAAAACCAAGCCAAATAGGTTTCTTAAGTCCCTTGGTTCACAAAAATGTGTACTTGAAAGCAAAACCCAAGGTTTTGGACCTAAATGCAAAATGGACCTCATTTGAGTTTACTCTAAGTCTGAAAAATCAGTGTAGGGGCTCAACTTTGGGGCTTTGTAACTCGCAAAGTATAGGGTTTTTACCCTAGGTCACCACATCAAAGTTGAAGACCCATTATAGGAGAACAACTTTGCTAAAGGGTGCAAGCATAGTTGTTATGAAGAATTTGGAGAAAAACCCAATCCAAAACTGGCTGTCAGGCTGTTTGATCTGAAATTCAGTGTAGCACATGACTGACATCAACTTCTAGCCCAAATCCAAGCATGATCCAGTGCTCAAATGTGATCAAGTCCTATAGTTGGATTGTAGCTGGTTTGTAACTCTACAACTTTGGTACAGAGTATTGACAAAGTTGCAGTGTAAAATTTGGAGTAATACTGCTCTGAACTTGCTCTGTCAGGCTAACTGATGGGGTCTTCCCATGGTACAGTGACCGGTTAACTGAAGGAGATCGTACTCGTTCTCGTCGCCGGTAGCCGTCGCCATCGATCGTCGTCGCTGTGATTCGTGCTCGGCGGTCACTAGATAAGGCTGTCGCGGTAAAGGTCCTCGTCACCGGTGAGCTGGAAGTCACCCCGCTCGGCCACAGTACATCTCCTCTAGCTCACCGCCCGCGGTAAAGCGCTCGCCGTCGACCGCCGCCTCTCGGCCGGGTGCCGCGTGGCTCAACTCTTCCTCCGTGCCGTCGTGACCCCTCACGGCTGTCTCATCAAGGCCGGTGAGCCCGCCACGGCGGTAGACACGTAGTCGCGAAGCCGATAACCTTCGTCACCTCCGACCGCCGCGCATCTCCTCGAAATTCACCAGCCACCGTCCTTGGAGCCTATAAATTGAGGGCAGGGCTAGTTACGCCATGAAATTGTGAAGCTCTAGCACCCGTCCCTACACTCGATCGCCCACCAGCTCGCCTGAATTTCGCGTTGCCCCCAAATCGGTTTTCCGCCGCCGTGAATCGAGCTCACCGTGGGCAGCCCTCCACAGGTCAGCCCCGGTCCTCTGCTATTTCGTTTGAGCACCCTTCCATCTCCGTAATGCTTGCCGAACCATTGAATCGAACTAGACCGACGCCCATCGTCGGGAACACGATCATGTTGCCGTTGTGCTTACGGCCACCGTGGCCGGAGCTCCCTAGTCCACCATTAGTGCAATTAGGTTAGGGGAAATGCTCCTTAGGGGTTTAATTCCGTGTATGTCGCTCGAGAGCGCCGGTCACTGCCCCAATTGGCCGGACTGCTTGCTCGCCGGAGCGTGGCCGCGCTTGAGCACCGTCGAGGACTCCAAGTTGTGAATTTACAGAACCCCGAGGGCCTTTTCGTGAACTGTCAGCGACTTAACACAATAGTAAATGGACATAATTCTGTTTAGCCGTTAAGCCGAGGGCCTCTGCGCAAAGTCGCCTCGCGGGCGCGGGCGCGCGCGCGATTTCACGCGGGCCTGGGCCGCGGGAGTTGAAATCGGCCCAGTACTGCTCCTCTTTTTCCTTTTTCTTTTTCAGCAGAACTTTGAAAAACGGTAGAAAATAGTAGAAAATTATGAGACCAATTTTCCTAGGCTTGTTATTTTCCATAGTATTTAATAAAAATAGTTCTATGATTTTTAGTTTGAAAAAGGAATTTTAGGATATTTAAAATAGCCTAAACCATTGATTCTGGATTTTTAGAGAATAAATAATAAGCCCAAAATTTCCCAAACTTTTTATGTGAACTTATCACATTATTTAGAAGCTATGGGTAGAGTTTGGTTTGATTTGGACCTTGTTTGATCACTAAACCCAAAACCACCCCCCTGCTCCATGAACTCCTTTACCGACTCCGGAAACCCTAAGTTTCCGGAACTCCGTGAAGGCAAGTTGTATTCAAGACATAAATAACAAGTTTATGTTGTCTTTGCATCCTCATGAGCATCCCATGGCATCCAGTCTTATACATATGTATGGTTATGATTAGAACGAGAAGAAGAGGTAGAAGTAACTGAAGAGCAAGTGCAACCACCTTTGGACACTCAGGCCGGGAATAGTTTCTACTTCGACATTTGTGGATCCGAGCCTAAATCACCTGTAAACGAAGGCAAGCCCCGGTGCATGCAACCCCTTTCCTTGAGTTTTTAAATACTTTTCGCACACTTAAGTCTAGTGAAATGTGCATTAAGTTCATAGGAGTTACTTGAAACCCTTTGATGCATTGCTTTCCTTGATATCCATACCTTTATAGATACTTCTGTGAAGTATCAAAATTATGATTTACAAAAATGCTTAGCCTTGCTTAGATCTTGTGGATAGAAGTTGTCCTCAATTTAACCATGGAGAGGATAGCTTCTACCTGCAAGAATATTTTCATTTGGAGCAATAGTGGGATCTTACTGCAAAGCTCCCCGTGATGCTCTTCCATCCTAAGGAACAGACACATTCCTAAGGGTGGAAATACTTAAATGGAAACTTGGGGTAGGAACAGGTGATGTTCTACCCAGGTTGGTTAAGGATTAACGCGTATGTAGGCGTGCTGACCGAGGACCCTTTAACTGGTCACATGCCTCGTCATGGGTAAGCCTTGCCTCGGGCAGACTAAGGCCGGAATAAGACAACACGAGATGGGCGTGGAGCGGTGGCGAGAGTAGCGTGTACCCTCCGTGGCAAGAGGCTGGACGGTGGTGTATCTGTGCTCTCGGTCTGCGTGAACCTGATCCGGTCTTAAGAACCCCGGTGGCGGGTTGACATATGCAAGGGTTAAGTGCTACATATGTCGTGTGATTGGAGATCCTCAGCTGAGTATAATCGATTCGGATCGCCGTACCTTCGCGGTTATGAAGACGTGGTCACTTTTCTACAACCTAGAGTCAAGAGGCGAACACGATGGATAAAAATGATGTTGTCTTGATGTGATGAGAAATTAGACTAGATGCAAATGGAGTCTATTAATACTTAACATGGCGTTAAAAGATTGAAAGTAAGGACTCACCTTAGTAAGCTACTTCTGCAAAAGTATGAGTTGATTTTTGCTAAAGCCTCTCCTTGATTCCTATTTATCCAGCATACCCTTGAGAGTCTTTTCCTTAGTCGGGTAAGACTTGCTGAGTATTCCATACTCAGGGTTTATCCCTTCGTTGTTTTAGGTGAGGAAGTAGCAGACTTTTGCTGCTTCTGTGCCAAGGTGGTTCCAAAAGAAGAAAATCAAGACTGAAGTGCGGGAGGACTCGGTCCTCCACTTAAGAATCTTTTGCTTTTAGCTTCTCGGGAGGAGTTTGTGCCTCCCTGGTTTGTATAATATTACTCCTATGCACTCACTTTTAGACTGGTCTGTAATAACCTAACTCAAGCTTGCTTTTGAAATAAATGTAAGATTATGTAATTCGCTTCCGCATTTCTTTATCTCCGATGTTCTGTAATGTCTACAAGATGGGTGAAACGTTCCTGGTAAGGTAAGGAAAGATACCGAACTTGTCAAGTAGTTCAGGGGCACCTACAGGGTTGTCTGAGGTCCGTTGGACAAGGACAACTGTAGGTGGGCCTAATTACTTGGGAGGTTCCGTCACAATGAATGTCGCCAAGGATGGTGTCGACGGGGTGATCTCGTTGGATTGCTTGGTGGACTCTTGGGTGTGGCGGCCTTAGCTCTTCATCCTCCTTGTCTTGCTCATGTGCATCTCCCCCTTGATCATTGTCGTCATCTTGAGGTGGCTCATTTGCTTGATCTTCTCCTTCATCAACTTGAGCCTCATCCTCATTTTGAGTTGGTGGAGATGCTTGCGTGGAGGAGGATGGTTGATCTTGTGCATTTGGAGGCTCTTTGGATTCCTTAGGACACACATCCCCAATGGACATGTTCCTTAGCGCGATGCACGGAGCCTCTTCATTACCTATCTCATCAAGATCAACTTGCTCTACTTGAGAGCCATTAGTTTCATCAAACACAACGTCACAAGAAACTTCAACTTGTCCAGAGGACTTGTTAAAGACTCTATATGCCCTTGTGTTTGAATCATATCCTAGTAAAAAGCCTTCTATAGTCTTAGGAGCAAATTTAGATTTTCTTCCTCTCTTAACAAGAATAAAGCATTTGCTACCAAAGACTCTAAAATATGAAATATTGGGCTTTTTACCGGTTAGGAGTTCATAAGATGTCTTCTTGAGGATTCGGTGTAGATATAACCGGTTGATGGCGTAGCAGGCGGTGTTGACCGCCTCGGCCCAAAACCGATCCGAAGTCTTGTACTCATCAAGCATGGTTCTAGCCATGTCCAATAGAGTTCTATTCTTCCTCTCCACTACACCATTTTGTTGTGGCGTGTAGGGAGAAGAGAACTCATGCTTGATGCCCTCCTCCTCAAGGAGGCCTTTAATTTGAGAGTTCTTGAACTTCGTCCCATTGTCGCTTCTAATTTTCTTGATCCTTAAGCCGAACTCATTTTGAGCCCGTCTCAAGAATCCCTTTAATGTTTCTTGGGTATAAGATTTTTCCTGCAAAAAGAATACCCAAGTGAAGCGAGAATAATCATCCACAATAACTAGACAGTACTTACTCCCGCCGATGCTTATGTAAGCAATCGGGCCGAATAGGTCCATGTGTAGGAGCTCCGGTGGCCTGTCGGTCGTCATGATGTTCTTGTGTGGATGGTGGACACCAACTTGCTTTCCTGCTTGGCATGCGCTACAAACCCTGTCTTTCTCAAAATGAACATTGGTTAATCCTAAAATGTGCTCTCCCTTTAGAAGCTTATGAAGATTCTTCATCCCAACATGTGCTAGTCGGCGATGCCAGAGCCAGCCCATGTTAGTCTTAGCAATTAAGCAAGTGTCAAGTTCAGCTCTATCAAAATTCACTAAGTATAGCTGACCCTCTAACACTCCCTTAAATGCTATTGAATCATCACTTCTTTTAAAGACAGTGACACCTACATCAGTAAAGAGACAGTTGTAGCCCATTTTGCATAATTGAGATACAAAAAGCAAATTGTAATCTAATGAGTCTACAAGAAAAACATTGGAAATAGAATGGTCAGGAGATATAGCAATTTTACCCAATCCTTTGACCAAACCTTGATTTCCATCCCCGAATGTGATAGCTCGTTGGGGATCTTCGTTTTTCTCATAGGAGGAGAACATCTTCTTCTCCCCTGTCATGTGGTTTGTGCACCCGCTGTCGATAATCCAACTTGAGCCCTCGGATGCATAAACCTACAAAACATGTTTAGTTCTTGACTTTAGGTACCCAAATGGTTTTGGGTCCTTTGGCATTAGATACAAGAACTTTGGGTACCCAAACACAAGTCTTTGACCCCTTGTGCTTGCCCCCAACATATTTGGCAACTACCTTGCCAGATTTGTTAGTCAAAACATAAGATGCATCAAAAGTTTTAAATGATATGTCATGGTCATTTGATGCACTAGGAGTTTTCTTCTTAGGCAACTTAACATGGGATTGTTGCCTAGAACTAGACGTCTCACTCTTATACATAAAAGCATGATTAGGACCAGAGTGAGACTTCCTAGAGTGAATTCTCCTAATTTTACTCTCAGGGTAGCCGGCAGGGTACAAAATGTAACCCTCGTTATCCTGAGGCATGGGAGCCTTGCCCTTAACAAAATTAGATAACTTCTTAGGAGGGGCATTAATTTTGACATTGCCTCCCTGTTGGAAGCCAATGCCATCCTTAATGCCAGGGCGTCTCCCTCTATAGAGCATGCTTCTAGCAAATTTAAATTTTTCATTTTCTAAGTCATGCTCGGCAATTTTAGCATCTAATTTTGCTATATGATCATTTTGTTGTTTAATTAAAGTCATGTGATCATGTATAACATTAACCTCAACATCTCTACATCTAGTACAAATAGAGGTGTGCTCAACGGTAGATGTAGAGGGTTTGCAAGATTTTAATTCTACAACCTTAGCATGCAATATATCATTTTTAGTTCTAAGGTCGGAAATAGTAGCATTGCAAACATCAAAATCCTTAGCCTTAGCAAGCAATTTTTCATTCTCAATCCTAAGGCTAGCAAGAGACATGTTTAATTCTTCAATCTTAGCAAGCAAATCATCATTATCATTTCTAAGATTGGGAATTGAAACATTACAAGCAATAGAATCAACCTTAGCTAACAAATTAGAATTCTCATTTCTAAGGTTGTCTATAGTCTTATGGCAAGTGCTTAGCTCACCAGATAATTTTTCACATTTTTCAACTTCTAGAGCATAAGCATTTTTAACCTTAACATGCTTTTTGTTTTCCTTGATTAGGAAGTCCTCTTGGGTGTCCAAGAGGTCATCCTTCTCATGGATGGCACTAGTTAATTCATTTAACTTTTCTTTTTGTTGCATGTTTAGGTTGGCAAAAAGAGTGCGTAAGTTATCTTCCTCATCACTAGCATTTTCATCACTAGAGGATTCATATTTAGTGGAGGATTTAGATTTAACCTTCTTCTTTTTGCCGTCCTTTGCCATGAGGCACTTGTGGCCGACGTTGGGGAAGAGAAGGCCTTTGGTGACGGCGATGTTGGCGGCATCCTCGTCGTCGGAGGAGTCGCTAGAGCTTTCGTCGGAGTCCCATTCCCGACAAACATGGGCATCGCCGCCCTTCTTCTTGTAGTACCTCTTCTTCTCCTTTCTTCTCCCCTTCTTGTCGTCGCCCCTGTCACTGTCACTAGATATAGGACATTTTGCAATAAAATGACCGGGCTTACCACATTTGTAACACACTTTCTTGGAGCGGGGTTTGTAGTCCTTCCCCCTCCTTTGTTTGAGGATTTGGCGGAAGCTCTTGATGACGAGCGCCATTTCCTCATTGTTGAGCTTGGAGGCATCGATTGGTTGTCTACTTGGTGTAGACTCCTCCTTCTTCTCCTCCGTCGCCTTGAATGCAACCGGTTGAGCTTCGGACGTGGAGGGACCGTCAAGCTCGTTGATCTTTCATGAGCCCTTGATCATAAATTCAAAGCTCACAAAATTCCCGATTACTTCCTCGGGAGTCATTAGTGTATATCTTGGATTGCCACAAATTAATTGTACTTGAGTAGGGTTAAGGAAAATAAGAGATCTTAGAATAACCTTAACTACCTCGTGGTCATCCCACTTTTTGCTCCCGAGGTTGCGCACTTGGTTCACCAAGGTTTTGAGCCGGTTGTACATGTCTTGTGGCTCCTCCCCTTGGCGTAGACGGAAGCGACCGAGCTCCCCCTCGATCGTTTCCCGCTTGGTGATTTTGGTGAGTTCATCACCCTCGTGCGCGGTCTTGAGCACGTCCCAAACTTCCTTGGCGCTCTTCAATCCTTGCACCTTGTTGTACTCCTCCCTACTTAGAGAGGCGAGGAGTATTGTTGTGGCTTGGGAGTTGAAGTGCTCGATTTGGGCCACTTCGTCCCCATCATAATCCTTATCCCCTACAGATGGTACCTGTGCTCCAAACTCAACAACATTCCATATACTTTTGTGGAGTGAGGTTAGATGAAATTTCATTAAATCACTCCACCTAGCATAATCTTCACCGTCAAAGGTTGGCGGTTTTCCTAATGGAACGGAAAGTAATGGAGTATGTCTAGAAGTACGAGGATAATGTAAGGGGATCTTACTAAACTTCTTGCGCTCATGGCGCTTAGAAGTTATGGAGGGTGCGTCGGAGCCGGAGGTAGAAGGTGATGAAGTGTCGGTCTCGTAGTAGACCACCTTCCTCATCTTCTTTATTTTGTCGCCACTCCGATGCGATTTGTGAGAAGAAGTCTTCTTCTCCTTCTTCTTCTCTTTGTTGCGGGACTCTTCCGATGAAGCCTTCCTGTGGCTTGTAGTGGGCTTTTCGCCGGTCTCCATCTCTTTCTTGGCGAGTTCTCCCGACATCACTTCGAGCGGTTAGGCTCTAATGAAGCACTGGGCTCTGATACCAATTGAAAGTCGCCTAGAGGGGGGGGGGTGAATAGGGCGAAACTGAAATTCTCAAAAATAATCACAACTACAAGCCGGGTTAGCGTTAGAAATATAATCGAGTCCGCGAGAGAGGGTGCAAAACAAATCGCAAGCAAATAAGAGGTGTGACACGTGGATTTGTTTTACCGAGGTTCGGTTCTCGCAAACCTACTCCCCGTTGAGGTGGTCACAAAGACCGGGTCTCTTTCAACCCTTTCCCTCTCTCAAACGGTCCCTCAGACCGAGTGAGCTTTTCTTCTCAATCACTTGGAACACAAAGTTCCCACAAGGACCACCACAAGATTGGTGTCTCTTGCCTCAATTACAAGTGAGTTTGATCGCAATGAAGAATCAAAGAAAGAAGAAAGCAATCCAAGTGCAAGAGCTCGAAAGAACACAAGCAAATCTCTCTCTCTAATCACTAGGGCGTTGTGTGGAGTTTGGAGAGGATTTGATCACTTGGGTGTGTCTAGAATTGAATGCTAGAGCTCTTGTAAGTAGTTGAAGTGGGAAAACTTGGATAACTTGATTGTGGGGTGGTTGGGGGTATTTATAGCCCCAACCACCAAACTAGCCGTTTGGTGGTGGCTGATTGTCGTATGGTGCACCGGACAGTCCGGTGCACACCGGACATGTCTGGTGCGCCAGCCACGTCACCAGGCCGTTGGGATTCGACCGTTGGAGCTTCTGACTTCTGGGCCCGCCTGGATGTCCGGTGGCACACCGGACAAGTACTGTAGATTGTCCGGTGCACCGTCTCGCGCGTGCCTGACTTCTGCGCGCTTCTGGCGCGCATTAAATGCGCCTGCAGGTGACCATTGGCGCGAAGTAGTCGTAGCTCCGCTGGCTCACCGGACAGTCCGGTGTACATCAGACAGTCCGGTGAATTATAGCGGAGCGAATTCCCGAGACTGGCGAGTTCCAGAGCCGCTCTTTCTTGGGGCACCGGACATTGTCCGGTGTACACCGGACAGTCCGGTGAATTATAGCGGAGCGCCTCTGGATTTTCCCGAAGGTGAAGAGTTCATCGTGAAGTCCCCTGGTGCACCGGACACTGTCCGGTGGCACACCGGACAGTCCGGTGCGCCAGACCACGGGCACACTTCGGTTATCCCTTGCTCTCTTTGTTGAACCCAATTCTTGGTCTTTTTATTGGCTAAGTGTGAACCTTTGGCACCTGTATAACTTATACACTAGAGCAAAACTAGTTAGTCCAATTATTTGTGTTGGGCAATTCAACCACCAAAATCAATTAGGAAATAGGTGTAAGCCTAATTCCCTTTCAAGTCGTGCCCCTATCATTAGGGTCCCATCAAGCACACCCTTGAGGAGTGCGTCATGCTTCGGCGCTACTTCCACAGGGTCGGGCCACCGGCGGAAGGCAGCCGAGCCCACGACAACGACAAGAAGGAGGATCACAAGGCAGAGGAGTTCCCCGAGGTCCACAACTGCTTCATGATCTACGATGGGCATGTGGCGAATGCCTCGGCTCGACACCACAAGCGAGAGCGCCGGGAGGTCTGCTCGGTAAAGGTGGCGGCGCCAGTCTACCTAGACTGGTCCGACAAGCCCATCACCTTCGACCAGGGTGACCACCCCGACCGCGTGCCGAGCCCAGAGAAATACCCGCTCGTCGTCGATCCCGTCATCGGCAACATCAGGCTTACCAAGGTCCTCATGGACGGAGGCAGCAGCCTCAACATCATCTACGCCGAGACCCTCAGGCTCCTGCAGATCGATCTGTCCTCGATCCGGGCCGGCGCGGCGCCTTTTCACGGGATCATCCCCGAGAAACGCGTCCAACCCCTTGGGCAACTCGATCTGCCCGTCTGCTTCGGGACTCCCACCAACTTCTGAAAGGAAACCCTCACGTTCGAGGTGGTCGGGTTCCGAGGAACCTACCACGCAGTGCTGGGGAGGCCATGCTACACCAAGTTCATGGTCGTCCCCAACTACACCTACCTCAAGCTCAAGATGACGGGCCCCAACGGGGTCATCACCATCGGCTCCACGTACCGACACACGTACGAATGCGACGTGGAGTGCGTGGAGTACGCCGAGGCCCTCGCCGAGTCCGAGGCCCTCATCGCCGACCTGGAGAGCCTCTCCAAGGAGGCGCCAGATGCGAAGCGCCACGCCGGCAACTTCGAACCAGCTGAGACGGTCAAATCCGTCCCTCTCGACCCCAGCAACGACGCCTCCAAGCAGATACGGATCGGCTCCAAGCTCAACCCCAAATAGGAAGCAGTGCTCATCGACTTTCTCCGCGCGAACGCCGAAGTTTTTGCGTGGAGTCCCTCGGACATGCCTGGCATACCGAGGGATGTCGCCGAGCACTCGTTGGATATCCGAGCTGGAGCCCGACCCGTGAAGCAGCCTCTGCGCCGATTCGACGAAGAAAAGCGCAGAGCCATAGGCGAGGAGATCCACAAGCTGATGGCCGCAGGGTTCATCAAAGAGTTATTCCATCCCAAATGGCTTGCCAACCCTGTGCTTGTGAGAAAGAAAGGAGAGAAATGGCTGATGTGTGTAGACTACACTGGTCTAAACAAAGCATGTCCGAAGGTTCCCTACCCTCTGCCTCGCATCGATCAAATCGTGGATTCTACTGCTGGGTGCGAAACCTTGTCTTTCCTCGATGCCTACTCAGGGTATCACCAAATTAGGATGAAAGAGTCCCATCAGCTCGCGACTTCTTTCATCACACCCTTTGGCATGTACTGCTACGTTACAATGCCATTCGGTTTGAGGAATGCGGGTGCGACATACCAAAGGTGCATGAACCACGTGTTCGGAGAGCACATTGGTCGAACGGTCGAGGCTTACGTCGATGACATCGTAGTCAAGACGAGGAAAGCCTCCGACCTCCTCTCTGACCTTGAAACGACATTCCGGTGTCTCAAGGCGAAAGGCGTAAAACTCAATCCCGAGAAGTGTGTCTTTGGAGTCCCCCAAGGCATGCTCTTGGGGTTCATCATCTCCGAGCGGGGCATCGAGGCCAACCCAGAGAAAATCGCGGCCGTCACCAACATGGGCCCCATCAAGGACTTGAAAGGAGTATATAGGGTCATGGGATGTCTTGCGGCCCTGAGCCGTTTCATCTCGCGCCTCGGCGAAAGAGGCTTGCCTCTGTACCGCCTCTTGAGGAAGACCGATCGCTTCACTTGGACCTCCGAGGCCAAGGAAGCCCTCGGGAACCTAAAAGCGCTCCTTACCAGCGCGCCCATCCTGGTGCCCCCGCTGCCGGAGAAGCCCTCTTGATCTACGTCGCCGCTACCACTCAGGTGGTCAGCGCCGCGATCGTGGTAGAGAGACGAGAAGAGGGGCATACATTGCCCGTCCAGAGGCCGATCTACTTCATCAGCGAAGTACTGTCCGAGACCAAAATCCGCTACCCGCAAATCCAGAAGCTACTGTACGCGGTGATTCTGACGCGGCAAAAGTTGCGACACTACTTCGAGTCTCATCCGGTGACTGTGGTGTCATCCTTCCCCCTGGGGGAGATCATCCAGTGCCGAGAGGCCTCGGGTAGGATTGCAAAGTGGGCGGTGGAGATCATGGGCGAGACAATCTCGTTCGCCCCTTGGAAGGCCATCAAGTCCCAAGTCTTGGCGGACTTCATGGCTGAATGGGTCGACACCCAGCTTCCAGCGGCTCCGATCCAGCCGGAACTCTGGACCATGTTTTTCGACGGGTCGCTGATGAAAACAGGAGCGGGCGCGGGCCTGCTCTTCATCTCACCCCTCGGGAAGCACCTCCGCTACGTGTTGCGCCTCCATTTCCCGGCGTCCAACAATGTGGCCGAGTACGAGGCTCTGGTTAACGGGTTGCGCATCGCCATCGAGCTAGGGGTCCGACGCCTCGACGCTCGTGGCGACTCGCAGCTTGTCATCGACCAAGTCATGAAGAACTCCCATTGCCGCGACCCAAAGATGGAAGCCTACTGCGATGAGGTTCGGCGCCTGGAGGACAAGTTCTACGGGCTCGAGCTCAACCACATCGCCCGATGATACAACGAGACTGCGGACGAGCTGGCTAAGATAGCCTCGGGGCGGACAACGGTTCCCCCGGACATCTTCTCCCGAGACCTACATCAACCCTCAGTCAAGACCGATGACACGCCCGAGCCCAAGAAGGTCTCGGCCCTGCCCGAGGCGCCCACGGCTCAGCCCGAGGCGCCCTCGGCTTAGCCCGAGGCGCTCTCAGCTCAGCCCGAGGCACCCTCGGCCCCCAAGGGTGAGGCACTGCGCGTCGAGGAAGAGCGGAATGGGGTCCCGCCTAATCGAGACTGGCAGACCCCGTACCTGCAATATCTCCACCGAGGAGAGCTACCCCTCGATCGAGCCGAAGCTCGGCGACTGGCGCGGCACGCCAAGTCGTTCGTCTTGCTGGGGGACGAGAAGGAGCTCTACCACCGCAGCCCCTCAGGCATCCTCCAGCGATGCATATCCATCACCGAAGGTCAGGAGTTATTACAAGAAATACACTCGGGGGCTTGCGGTCACCATGCAGCACCTCGAGCCCTCGTCGGGAATGCCTTCCGATAGGGTTTTTACTGGCCAACCGCGGTGGCCGATGCCACTAGGATTGTACGCACCTGCCAAGGGTGTCAATTCTACGCGAAGCAGACCCACCTGCCCGCTCAGGCTCTGCAGACAATACCCATCACCTAGCCATTTGCTGTGTGGGGTCTAGACCTCATCGGTCCCTTGCAGAAGGCACCCGGGGGCTACACGCACCTGCTGGTCGCTATCGACAAATTCTCCAAGTGGATCGAGGTCCGACCCCTAAATAGCATCAGGTCCGAACAGGCGGTGGCGTTCTTCACCAACATCATCCATCGCTTTGGGGTCCCGAACTCCATCATCACCGACAACGACACCCAGTTCACCGGCAGAAAGTTCCTGGACTTCTGCGAGGATCACCACATCCGGGTGGACTGGGCCGCCGTAGCTCACCCCATGACGAATGGGCAAGTAGAGCGTGCCAACGACATGATTCTGCAAGGACTCAAGCCGCGGATCTACAACGACCTCAACAAGTTCGGTAGGCGATGGATGAAGGAACTCCACTCGGTGGTCTGGAGTCTGAGGACAACGCCGAGCCGAGCCACGGGCTTCACGCCGTTCTTTCTAGTCTATGGGGTCGAGGCCATCTTGCCCACAGACTTAGAATACGGTTCCCCGAGGACGAGGGCGTACGACGACCAAAGCAATCGAACCAACCGAGAAGACTCACTGGACCAGCTGGAAGAGGCTCGGGACATGGCCTTACTACACTCGGCGCGGTATCAGCAGTCCCTGCGACGCTACCACGCCCGAGGGGTGCGGTCCCGAGACCTCCAGGTGGGCGACTTGGTGCTTTGGTTACGACAAGACGCCCGAGGGCGTCACAAGCTCATGCCTCCCTAGGAAGGGCCATTCATCATCGCCAAGATTTTGAAGCCTGGAACATACAAGCTGGCCAACAGTCAAGGCGAGGTCTACAGCAACGCTTGGAACATCCGACAGCTACGTCACTTCTACCCTTAAGATGTTTTCAAGTCGTTCATACACCTCATTTACATACGCCAATAAAGTCTAACCATCAAGGAAGGGTCAGCCTTGCCTCGGCAAAGCCCGACCCTCCCTCGGGGGCTAGAAGGGGGGCACCCCCTCTGCGTCAAAATTTTCCTCGGAAAAGGTCTTTCTGCCAGAACATCTTTCGTGCTTTTCGACTACTTCGAAAGTGGGATCCTGAAAACGACGAAGTACACGTAAGCAACCAAGGCCGATCGAGCCGAGGGACTCCTACGCCTCCGGGATACGGATACCTCACTCATCACCTTCTGCGATAAGTAACTCACGCTCGGATAAGCGATTCCGCTGACCAGACAAGTCTTAATGCTCGAAAACTTTTCTGTCGAAACGATTTTTCGTGCCTTCTCGACTATATCGATAATAGAATCCTACGGACAAGTAAGAGCACACGTAAGCGGCAAGGCCGACCGAGCCGAGGGACTCCTAAGCCTCTGGGATACGGATACCTCACTCATCACCTTCCATGAAAAGTAACTCTCGCTCGGACAAACAATTCTGTTACCGACAAATAAGTCCAGATACTCGAAACAAGGGGAAAAGAGATGCAGCTTTACAACACAACGATGATATGTTTGGGCCTCGGCGGCCGCAAAAAACATACGCACACTGCAAGATAAACTGTTCTTGCAGGGTCAGACATCAGTGGGGGAGCAGCGGCACCCTCGGCGTCGACTCCACCTTCGGCGGAATCCGACCCGACCTCGGATGGCAACACGGTCGGAGGATCTCCACCTCGAAGGAACCTATCGACACCATGCCTGGACCATCGTCGCATGGGTCTCCTCCGGGAACCCGACCCGAGCAGACGGCTCGACCGGCCGCTCCGTAGCCTCAGCCAGCTGTCCCCCGAGGACATCAGCCCAGCTCGTGGCCTCGGCAACCCGACTCCGGTGTCGGTCCCGCCAGTGGACGGCCCAGCCAGGCTCTGGCCGACGAAGCCTCTTTTCAAGCCAACTCTACCTCTATCCGTGCTGGCACTGCTGCCTCCGGCTCCGGCTCATCGCAGAGCGGCCGAGGGGTCCTTTAACTAAGCAAGAGAAGCCTCAGGCGGCAAGGCCGACCGAGCCGAGGGACTCCTACGCCTCCGGGATACGGATACCTCACTCGTCACCTTCGCACGAGGCAACTCACACTTGGTTAAGCGGTTCAGCTAGCCGACAGGCGAGTCCTAGTGCTCGAAATGAGGACGAAACACAGCTTCATGCCAAAATACATACATGTTCAGGCCCCGACAGCCACAATGAACAGACACCGGCACTCAAGGTGCCATTACAAACGGAACTCCGGTTCCGCCCCCGCGGGTACGAACAACCCCCCACACTAGAGGGCCTGTGGGGCGACAAAACGCTGACAGGTGGCTCACCGCCGCCCGCTCCGGCAGCAGTGACAACGACCTCCACTTCGGGTGGCCAAACAACAGCAGCGATGACCTCAGGGTAGACGCTGCTGCGACAAGGCCCTCGCCCACGTCCCCACTCGAGGGGCGAGGACAAGCTACCAAGGCCGTGGAGTCGAAGGTCAGTCCGCGGGTGGCTCCGACTATCTCGTAGGCGGAGAAACCTCTTCTGGCTGCCTCGGTGGGAGGTGGCACCGGAAGTAGCGTCGAAGCCGCTCAGGCCGGAGAGCCAGACACGCGGCAGCTGCCAGCGCCACGAACGGCGAACGCCCTTCCCCCCGATCACTGAGGGAAGGAGCGGGCCGCTGCCCGCGCGGAGACAGGCCCCAACTCGGCGCACTCCCCTCCCCAGCATTGATGATGAACATCCTTGAAGCTGAGGGAGGGGTAGAGGTCGTAGCCCGGCGCGCTTCTCCCCACCATCGAACTGGTGGTCACCATCTTGGGTGACCACCGGCGAGGGGATGCAACCGGGCTGCCTGATGAAAATCCTTGAAGCCGAGCGATGGCTGAAAGGTACCAACTTCCGCGAAGTTGCGTTCCTCCAACGATGACAAGATAGAAGAACCGCGGGCGCTCCCCATCCGGGGGCTCGGAAGGTGGAAGGACACGATGCATGAAGGGAGTACGAAGACATGGTTGCCATCCAAGGGGGTCACCCCCCCTTTTAAAGGCGACTCTCCCCACTTGCGTCCTCAGCCATCGCGGACTGAGTCTTCACCAACACGCTCCAAGGTCCTCCCCCTACGACACGGGGGTTGGGTCCCACGCGTCATGCAAGCTGGCCCAGGACAGAAGGAGCCAAACCGCCGCACGCGGAGCGCACAACTACCCAGCGGTTACAAGCACTCCTCCACTTTCGCCCAGACCAGCGGGTGAAAGGGCGGACCGCCATGCAGGCGGCATGCAACCGTACTAGGGGGCGCACCCTTTCGACTTCGACGCGTCCAGCCTGGGGGCCCAGGCCCACACGTCATGTAACCGGCGCGCCGGTTACTACGTGCGAGAAGCTGCACCGCCACCTACGCCAGTACCGTGCCTTCTCGACTGCGGAACCGGTGCCGCGACTCGAGGCGACCCAGCGCATGACCCAACAGTGCCAACCGAGCACATCGATCACGGGTCAGTCAGCCGCGGGAGAAGGCGCAACGGTCAATATGGCCAAAAGTGGGCCGGCAGTAATGGCGGCGGCAGGCGGGCGGAAGCAGCGATCAAGTCGTCTGCAGGCTCACGTCCCCTCCTGGGACAGCGAGAGAGCCCTCTCCCATGGCGTGAAGACGACGCGCCCGTATTCCGTTCCTCGAACGGCTCGTGCACGCACAACGGCTGCCCCGCGAACCACTCGTCCTGTCGCATTAACTCTGCGACAGGATAGGCGGCACCTTTGGCAGGCGAAGCAGGCGACACTTCACCTCCGCCATAATGACCGCGTCAGAAAAGGTGCGCCACGTCGTTCAAATTCATATCCTTTTCCTCTTCCTCTTTATCTCTCTTGCTACAGGGACCGGGAAAGGGGATACTCCGAAAGGGATCCTTCTCTGCGAAGGAAGCAGGCCCTGAGCCCTTCTACTGATCAGAGGTTTGAAGGCTGGCCCCTCGGAATGGTTCGGCAGCTGCCTCAGAGCACTCAGTCTCCGCGCCTACTACTGATCAGAGGTTCGAAGGCTAGCCCCTCGGAAGGGTTCGACAGCCGCCTCAGAGCACTCGGGCTCCGCGCCCACTACTCGTCAGAGGTTTGAAGGCTGGCCCCTCGGAGGGGTTTGACAGCCGCCTCAAGCCACTCGGGTTCCGCGCCCACTACTGATCAGGGGTTCGTAGGCTGGCCCCCGAAGGGTTCAACAGCCGCCTCAGAGCACGCAGAGCGAGGGATGACTCTGGGTACGTTCGATACACAACCAAGGCTCGAGCTACGCTCCCGAGGTACCCTAGGACATTTCCGAGACCAGCGGGAGCGATTTTGTAACGGAATCCCATCAGAGGGAGGCATCGAGCCCTCGGACCCTATAAAACGGGACCGGGTCCGGCAAATCACCTGCAGGTACTTTTGGAGCGCGCCTCTGGGCCACTAGCCGACCCTTATCGAACGGGGCACGAGCGTCCACTCGGATCACCCGCTAGCAACTCTCTGGAGACACCATGTTCGACGCCCTCCGAGGGCAACATGGCGCTTTCCCCCCTCCTCCTTGCGGAAAGGCGACGCAGGGGCATATGAAAAAAGCCGAGTCTGTCCTTGACCGTCCTCTCGCTCTGTGCGGAGGCACAGGGGCTGCTCTCGCAAACCCGGCTCCAGCCAAACCGTTGACAGCGTCAACATACCAGCCCGAGAACTTGGAACCTGACTATGCACCCGGGCTACGGCCAGTTCGCATGAGGGAACAACCAGACCGGTCGAAGCATCACGAAACGCGCTAAGACCTCGAAGGAGTCAAACCACTCCTCCAAGGCCTCGGGGGCTACACCCGACGGGTGCGCTCGCGCGCACCCACCGGAACGAAACACAACCGAGAAAGGCCGGTCCCCTTGCAAAAAGTGCGACAAAAGCCTCCAAGCGAGTATCAACACTCCCTTCGAGGCTCGAGGGCTACTGTCGGGGACCATAATTAGGGGTACCCCCAAGACTCCTGATCTCAGCTGGTAACCCCCATCAGCACAAAGCTGCAAAGGCCTGATGGGCGCGATTAAGGTCAAGGCTCAGTCCACTCAAGGGACACGATCTCGCCTCACCTGAGCCCAGCCTCGGGCAAAGGCAGCCGACCCCGGAGGATCCACGTCTCGCCCGAGGGCCCCCTCAAGCGACGGACACACCTTCGGCTCGCCCGAGGCCCAGTCTTCACGGAGAAGCAACCTTGGCCAGATCGCCACGCCAACCGACCGTATCGCAGGAGCATTTAATGCAAGAATCGACTGACACCTTATCCTGACGCGCGCTCCTCAGTCGACAGAGCCGAAGTGACCGCAGTCACTTCGCCGCTCCACTGACCGACCTGACAGGAAAACAGCGCCGCCTGCCCCGCTCTGACTGCTGTGCCACTCGACAGAGTGAGGCTGATAGCAGCTAAGTCCAGCCTCGGGCGCCATGGGAAGCTCCGCCTCGCCCGACCCAGGGCTCGGACTCAGCCTCGACCCTGGAAGACGGACTCCGCCTCGCCCGACCCCAGGGCTCGGACTCAGCCTCAACTTCGGAAGACGGACTCCGCCTCGCCTGACCCCAGGGCTCGGACTCAGCCTCGGCCTCGGAAGACGAACTCCGCCTCGCTCGACACCGGGCTCGGACTCAGCCTCGACCCCGGAAGACGGACTCTGCCTCGCCCGACCCCAGGGCTCGGACTCAGCCTCGGCCTCGGAAGACGGTCTCCGCCTCGCCCGACCCCAGGGCTCGAACTCAGCCTCGACATCGGAAGACGAACTCCGCCTCGCCCGACCCCAGGGCTCAGACTCGACCTCGACCTCGGAGGAGCCTTCGCCTCGCCCGACCTCGGGCTCGGACCCACCACGTCACAGGGAAGGCCATCATTACCCTACCCCTAGCTAGCTCAGGCTATGGGGAACAAGACCAGCGTCCCATCTAGCTCGCCCCGGTAAACAAGTAATGATGGCGCCCCGCGTGCTCCATGACGACAGCGGCTCTAAGCCCCTTACGGAAGCAAGGAGACGTCAACAAGGATCCGATAGCCCCGACAGCTGTCTTTCCACAGGGCCCAAGAGCTCCTCTAACGGCCACGACATCACATGAACAGGGTGCCAAACCCTCTCCAGCTGCCACGATGGCATGTACTTAGGGCTCTAGCTCCTCTCTGCTAGACACGTTAGCACGCTGCTACACCCCCCATTGTACACCTGGGCCCTCTCCTTACGACTATAAAAGGAAGGTCCAGGGCTCTCGTACGAGAAGGTTGGCCGCGCGGGAGAACGGGCTACCGGACGGTCCCTCTCTCTCTCTCTCCCTCGCGGACGCTTGTAACCCCCCACTGCAAGCGCACCCGACCTGGGCGCAGGACAACACGGAGGCCGCGGGATTCCCCTTTTGCCTGTCTCTTCCCCCCTTTGTGCTCCGTCTCGCGCCGACCCATCTGGGCTGGGACACGCGGCGACAATTTACTCGTCGGTTCAGGGACCCCCGGTGTCGAAACGCCGACACTTCTCAAGTCTCAAGTAATCAAGCATAGATGGTTAGGTAGTTGTATTTCTATTTAGGCATTGTATCGTTGATGAAGTGATTTTTTATGGAGTAAAGATAAGAAGAAAAACGACAACATAGTAGCCATTAATGGAATGCTAACGACAGCAAGAAGAAGGTTACATTGACTGTCAGTCCGTCACCCACTGCCGACCCATGGTTGCATCGCAAAAAGAGAGAGAGAAGCTAGCAGCAGACTGGGTTCTGAACTCTTTAAAAAAATGTATTTGCAAATGGTACTGTATCTGCTAGAATCCATGTCAGTCCAACACAAATGGCCTCGACTGGATAATTAGGAAGGCAGCGGCGACCGGATAAGCAGGAGGCTTGTCTACAACTACCGGAGAGATAAAAAAACGAAATCGGCATGAACTAAACGCTTACCAGTGTTTTGACAGTGGAGATGGACTGAACGCTTCACCCACGCTGATGTCGTCGTCCTACTCCGTGCTGCGCGACCCCAAGAAAGCCCGGTTTGAGATGAACAACAGAGAGTACCAACGAAAACTAATTAACAGATTAACACGCGGCGACGCCCAAGAAGGTGAAGAAGCAAAGAACGCTGAAGGAATCCAAGGCAAAACAGATACTGTTTCTCACCTATTCGTCAAGTGCTACAGGAAACATGTGCGCGACGGCGGCGGCAATGTCCGTGATTGCGTGACGAAAGGCGGGAGAATTTCGAGGATGGAAACCCTCGCCGCGCCGCCGGTCGGCATATTTCTATATATTAAAACCGGACGCAAACCTGATTGCTCGTGCGTCCACGTCATCTAAATTTCTATGCACCGTTCGATGATAGAATGACGGCTAAGAATAAGTGCTCAGCTATCGTCCCTTTTGCTTTTCAGCGTTTTATGTAGTCTGTGGCATCCACCGGCTCCTAGAAGCATCGATGCCTCCAAAAAATCAATAGACACGGGCCACTGCTGAGTTTGTCGCCTCCCTGAACTGTCGTCGGCCCGCTGCGCTCACCGATGACCTCTCTTGCTCGCGCCGCCGGAGCCCATCCCACCGCACGCTGCATCGTCGTCCGCCTCTCCAATTTGCGTCGTCGGTCCCCGTCAATGTCGATTGCCGTCTACCTCGCTATCCATGCGGCCTGACTCCATCCCATCGGTTGCTGCTCCCATTCCACCGTTCAATAACCCTCCTTCAATGTACTTCACTAATAAGGACACCCATATATCGTGTTGAAAAATATTGAACTAACAATTACTTTACCTCAAGAAACAATATGATCTTCAATCTGATATTAGATAAGAAACTACAAGAATGTAATTCTTCCTCCTCCTTTTTGCAAGTCATATTCATAATTTTTTTTTGACTATACCTCTCTGTACTAAATAAAGTACATAACAGAAAACAACTCGATTTTTCTCCTTCTGGACTACATAACGACCACCAGTCAGGTCAAAGGAAAAACTCGCTACGACCTAACTTGGATCTTCTCTAAAAAGGTTAGGCTCCTAAATACATATACCTTCATTTTGCACCTACTTGGATATTACCTACTGCACGTAGAACAATTACTTTCCAAATTATAATGCTCCTGAACTCCAATAAACTGTCCTAAAAATGCTCAGTCCTTTTATTTTTGCAAAAAATAATTAATCAATTATCTACTGTTATGTATTATTTTATACAATATATATGCAAGCTGACAAAGGAACATCCTACATCGGAAAAGATGAATACGTGGTGCATAAAGAGTAGACATGCTTCTCTGAAAAAGGCATATTTCCTGGTATTCACGTGTCGTTTTGTTGCGGTCTTCAAAATCAATATTTTGTTGTTTCAGGGAATTTGTATATACATATATACACTTAATCCGCTGTCAACTATGTTGCTTCATGAACTCTCTGAGAACTTCCTTTTGGTGCACAATTATTTTGTCAAAGACTACAAACAATAATTCTATTGGTTCACATAGATGCAATCAGTACCATTGTAATATAATTTCCAAACTACTTATGATGCTATACTTGCAAACCGCAAGATTTCATTGCTACATATATATAACTGCTTATATAATGTTACCGTCACAATGTAATACACTTTCATAGTTCCATATATATTACTATACCTACAATTTGTCTCTGTATATCTACACCATTTTTTCTCATTATGTACATTGGCAAGGTCAGCTCTATGCATCTTTCGGAAAAAACCCGCGAAGGACGCGGGCAATTTACTAGTCTCTGTTCAATGCATTTGGTCGGTAAGAAAGAACCAGCATAGTCTATGTCTATCTGCTGAGAAATAGAAATTTCCAGAGACGTAGGGAGCGGCGCGCGCTATACTTACTGAGTACGTGATGGAGTCAGCGAGGGATGACAGCCACCGATTCACCATCGAGCGACTTGAGTAAGAAATACCGACGTGGATGGCTAACGAGGCGAGTTTTGGAGTAGCTTTAATAATATAGAAATATGCCATTATAAAAATGAAGTATTCCAAAGGTGCTATTATAATTCGTGATACACTGGGAAAATTAATTATTTGGCACTAATTTAGGCTGTATGGCAATTTTTTACCATTTTCAGTGACTTATATGTCACTGACACATGATTAAGGCTAGTTTGGGAACATTATTTTCCCAAAGGATTCATATTTTTCCAATAGAAAATGAACTAATTTCCCTTGGGAAAATAAAAATCCCTTGGAAAAATAGAGTTTCCAAACTAGCCCTTAGGCCTAGTTTGGATACTCTAGTATTGAAGTGGTTTGGAGAGATTGGAGAGTGTATAAATCCCCAATAGACCAAAAACTCTTATAATACATCACAATCCACTCTAATCCTTTTCATTACTAGATTACCCAAACTAGGCCTTAAAGATATTTCGTAAGGGTGACAAATAGTTATAATGCCCCGATACATAGTGGTTGTCATTATTAATTCTAAAGATTTGGCATATGCCATCATCTAAGCTCAGACGTATACTGTACGTTAGTGTTGTGGTTTTCGAAACCGGGGGACAATAAGATTTATGTTCGGCAGAGGTGTTAGCGCGGACTCATTCCAAATGGTGGGTTACGAGGTGCTCGAGGGTGGACCTCTAGCTATCATTTGTCTACTACCAAGTCATGTAATCATATGATTTGTTATATGTGAAGTTGGACTTGTTTTTTATGTTTATTTAATATTTTGAGTGATTGATATTTGGAATTTAAGACTTTTCTAGTGGGTACGGGTATGGGTAGAATTTTATACCTGCGAGCATATATGGATAACCCGACGGGTAGAATTTTTATTGATGAGTACGGGTATGGAATGGTCAGTGCCCGTGCGTTGCAAAGGAAACATATAATACCTTGATAACTTATATATACAAATGTGTGTTATACTATTATTGTATGGATGACGACATCCAAGAGTCGTCCAGGATGACGTCGAAGCGAAACTCAGGCATACGATGCACGAGCACTCACCTAGTAGTGTATTATATAATATTTAACAAAAAAATTAATGACAAAAAATCAAGAATGGTCTTTCATAAAACACCGTAGTTTGGATATTCAAATCAATAAATAAAAAACAAACATAAGCATAACTATCTATATAATCTATTTTTTCATAATACGATTAAGGTACTCTTGTATATACACGTGCATTGTAATGTGGGACACTTGTACATACATAGGTAACTGTTTAGTGAGGATTAATTGAAAGAGAAATAGGGTTAACCTTTTCCTACAATTAATTTTGGTGGTTGAATGTCCAACACAAACATATGGACTAACTAGTTTGCTCTAGAACTCATGTATTACAGGTGCATAAGGTGCAACACAAACCAATAAAAGATTCAAGTTAGGGACACCATTTTAAAGGAGCAAAAGGACTTGAGTGTGCCGTGGACTCGGACCATACAAAGTCCAAGCAGCCACTCTCGGGTTTCAGCAGGCGCACTCCGCTATAATTCACCGGATTGTCCGATGTGCTACCGGACTGTCCGGTGTGCCAGCGGGCAACGACAATCTGCGCGCAACGGTCGACTGCAAAAGTTTCTGACACGTGAACAGTGCAGCGGTAGAAGTCAGAGCCACAAAGTCAGAGGGCACCGGACTGTCCGGTGCCGCAAGGAGACAAGGCTCCAACGACCGACTTCACTCCGAACCCTAACAGTTGGGTGACGTAGCGGCGCACCGGACAGCCTATAGTACATGTTTGGTGGCGCACCGGACTGTCTGGTGCGCCCATCGCCAGCAGCCTCTCCAATGGCTACTTTGGTGGTTGAGGGCTATAGATACCCCCAACCACCACAACTACAAGCATCCAAGTTTTCTGAAGTTCTCATTCAGTACAAGAGCTAGTGCATTCACTCCAAGACACATTTCCAAAGATCAAATCCTCTCCAAGTCTAGAATTCATTCCAACCACCTAGTAAATTGATAGAGTGTGTGTTCGTGTTCTTTTGCGCTCTTGTTGCTTGGATCGCTTTCTTCTTTCTCATTCTTGTTCTCAAGAGACTTGTAATTAAAGCAAGAGACACCTAAGAGTGTGGTGGTACTTGCGGGGTCTTAGTGACCCGATTGATTAAGGGAAAGGCTCGCTCGGTCTAAGTGACCGTTTGAGAGAGGGAAAGGGTTGGAATAGACCCGGTCTTTGTGACCTCCTCAACGGGGACTAGGTTCTTTGGAACCGAACCTTGGTAAAACAAATCACCGTGTTCATTCGCTTGATTTCCATTTGATTTGTTTTCCCCTCTCTCCTGGACTTGATTTAAGTTCTAACGCTAACCGGCTTGTAGTGTGTGTTTAAAGTTGTAAATTTCAGATTACGCCTATTCACCCCCCTCTATGCGACTTTCATTCATCTTTGTAATAGGCTATATATGTTGTTCATCTGTTGTTTCAAATCTGGGAGGCTGATAAACCTTCTTGAACCACTCATTGTTAATGAGCTCCGAAATAGCTAGTCTCTACACATGCCACAAAACGATGGTACACAGTTATTAGCCCTACAGATGTTGAATAGAATGAATAAAAAATGATGGCTATGGACAACAGAACACAATGTTAGCATTAGGATCAAGTATTTCCTTGATGAGCTTCTTTGCACTTGTGGAGAACCAGGACGGGCAACTGAAATCCACTTTGAAGATCTGCATGAAAAATAAGGTTGTGTTAAGCAACCAATAAGAAAAAAGGAGTAAAGATGTCATTCAGACTGGCTGGCCACATTGACAAAGGAACATACTGGCACGTAGCTAGGCATAGCAATATGCAAAAGTATATGAGTACACATGTACATATGGCAGGATTTTTTGAAACGAACCAGGCAAAGCTTGTTGATTATATTAAAAAGAAGAAGCCTAGACTGGGTAACACAACAAACAAAATCGGACGGTTGGATTGGGACATCAACACACATCGTATAACACTACACGGCTAGGGACTGACAGAAATGCAGTAAAAGAGCACTCTGATGTGGCTTCCCAGGTAAATCGTGCCTCAAACTCTTGGGTGATGTGGATGAAGTAAAAGAAGACTAACATATGGCAAGATGATTAGTTAGAATGGAGGATTAGCCAAATAAGCTATTTGCATTTGATTTGAGCAAATAGAGATAAGCTAGTATCTTAGTTAGCTGGTTGGTTAAGCGCAGTAAGGCACGTAATCTATAAAGAATGTCATAGGATTAATGACAAAAAATTAAAAAGGTTTTACTATGGAACCCAATAGCCACAATTGTTGTAAAGGCAAGCTGAGCAGGCTGTAAGCTTTTGATTGCACTGTTTTCGTCGTGTGCAAATTTTTAGGGTAAAGTGTGCAAGTGCAAGTCCATAAGTACAAAAAAAACTATGTCGTCCAAGGCAACAACGTTCCTATCCCACGTCACCTAAGAGTTTGAGGCACAATTTACATGGGAAGCCAAATCAGAGTGTCCTTTTACTGCATTTCTACGAACATCCAATGAACGAGCATAATAGTTTCTTGAAGATTGGACGTCGCCATCATAGTAGTGAAGGTCACCAATTTTATTTAGTGAAACAGAGAGTATGAACCAACTGCAGATGAATGTAAGAGATGAATTAACATGTGAATTTAATGTTATTACAGTTACACTAAAATTTAATAGAACCTCAAGATCTTTTACATTGGGCTTTGAGAGGAACTCAACACTTTATTCATAGTAAGTGGTCGCTGCAGGAACATATCATAAGGTCCAATTGAAATATAAATTTAATAACGTTTCAGGCATGGATGAGCATATAGGTAAAATGATCTTCTTTCATTGGACATACACACAACTATTGTCAGGTATACAACAAAAGTTTGATAAGCAAGGGAATACATTTCTGCATTTTCTGTTGGATGAGAAGTCAGGACTGAACTATATGTCATTAATTGTACATTGCTGCACAAACCTTTTAGAATTGTGTGCGTGTTTGTATATACATATTAAAGCAAGAGAACATAGTTTTTTTGCTAGAAGAGAAGTTGGAACTCAACTATGAACAAGTTTGGGTTAATAATTCTTCATAAACTTTATAGAGCTCCCTTTGTAGATTTTTTATACGAATAGAGTGAAGCTTTTTCAGCTAAAAATGAATAATCACTTGCACTCAACATAAACCAGGTAGGGGCAAGTTAGTTTATATTTAACACTATCAAATATCAAATACATGCGATGGTATTGTTACAGGTCGTGTGATTTCTAGCTGTAGTCTTGCCATTGGCAAGACCAGATTCCCATTAACATTGTGCATGATGAATGTTCATGGTTGATTCCTTGCCAAAACTATTAAATAAATGTGTTAATGTGCATGATGAATGTTCACAGTCGATTCCTTGCTAGAACTATTAAATAAAGGTGTTAATGTGCATGATGAATGTTCACAGTCAATTCCTTGACAAAACTGTTAAATAAAGTAGCCACGATAGAAGATGAGTAGGTAGGAGAGGAGAGGAGCAGAACTTACCTTCATGATGTAGGTGGGGGTGGTCTGCGTACAAGAAAATCTGAAAAAGAGAACCTTGTTGTTACCAAGAACAATTCAAATAGTCGTTTCTATAAATCATTTCGCCTATACACCTTCAATTCAAGTTCCTTTCGACAACGTTCTCAATATATAATTGGACAACAAATAAGAAAATCAGAGCCACAAAATGTACAATAAAGGCTACATGAAATATAGTTATAAACCTAATACACATGAATGCAAATTTGTGTTCCTAGGATAAAGAAACATTGTGTGCCTTTGACAAAGACCCTACTGCTTTTAAGCCAATAATACTAACATGTTTGACATTGTAACATCCCGGGATCCACAAACACCCCGAAATGCTACTAAACTACACATCTATCATTCATATATAAAATTTCGACAGCATCTCCTTTGAAAATTTGCATAAACGTGGAAGCAACAGAGTATAAACAGATATCATGATAAGAAAACATACTAGACATTAATAAACTGCTAGCAATGGGAAGATAACCATAACTACATGAACTGAATTAACTAGTGTGCACGACTAGTTAAAAACAAACATCCTTTGACAAGAAGATTCTAATTAAATCATGGTTGTGGCTGGGCAGCGTTATTATGAGAGTGAAGGTGGACGTGCTGCTACTTCCCTCATTCCCAACACGAATCAAGTACCTGCATTGAGTAATGCAAGAGTGAGATGAAACATCTCAACAAGTAAATTGTTTTTACGAGATATTTAAACCAAAAAATTGAATTAATCAACATTTTAAAGGGATCACAATTGAGATCAGAAATACTTGTAGATATAGAACTCAATAGTCCCAAATTAACCAATGCCATCTCATTTCCTCGAACAACCACAATAAGTTGTATAAAACTTCCCTGCGCCAACAATACCTGCAAATATCACTTCAATGCATGCATAGGAATGCAATGTGTAAGTCCTCTGCCTTCATACCTCTTAGAGTATAAAACCACACCATCTGCAAATATCACTTCAATGAATGCATATGAATGCAATGGATATGTCCTCTGCCTTCATACCTCTAAGGGTATGAAGCCGCATTGTACCCCTTCTCGGGCAACGTACGATGCTAAGATGTACTGGTACGGTCGGACCATAGATCACGACAAAACTTCAGATGCAAGTGAATCGTGCAATGTATATAGCATGCTGAATTTATCAATATACTTCACTTCCTTTACATACAATACAAATCTCAAACAATACTTTGTTTACCTTCAGATACAATACAAACATCAAATAATACTTCATTTACCTTCAGGAGTGTGAATTAATCTCGTTGGTCATACTCGAATCATCATCATCATCAATATATGATTAAGCATCAATATAATACAATCAAGTAAAGCGTCACTATAAAGTTCAATTATGAAAGAATTCGATGATTCTGAATATTAGAGTGTAGGCGATGAAACAACAAGTCAAAACGATAGTAACCACCGCTACATTCACTTGCTTTCATCGAAGAAGAAAAATGTACTAGGCATGATCCGGAGTGTAGACACCTGTTGCGAGGCATAAAACTTAGTACAAATATTTCACAAACATTTGCCAACAATCAACAAATCGCTGCTACACTTGAAACCAAGACCCGGTGGAATGACTCCCACCCTGAACCACATGCCAAACAGCAGCAACGCTGTTTGTTAATTTTGTATCTTTAAAATTATAACAGTGGTGATATCAAACAAATATTCTAGGAGTTTCTACACAAAATACTCTACAACTTTGGTATTCAGTGGATAATTAAATTCTGTCATCTATAAGTTCTAAAACATCTGACAAGATAACTGACTGAATCTGTTTGAGACAGCAGCATAGTTAACTTCAAAATTCGATATCTCCCAAACTACTCAACCAAAAATTATGAAATTTTGCTGTCAGTAAGAAATTTTATCCCTATACAAAAGTCTCCATAGTTGGAAGAGCCAATTCGGCCATTTACTAGATGGAACCTACCAGTGAACAGACCCACTCATTTTTGTCAGACAAACAGGAACAACCATAGTAAAACAAACATAACTGGAGTTTCAAAACTCATATGAATGCACTCTTTAACAATCTGGAAAGATTATGAAATTATCTACAACTTCTTTTACCAACCTAAAGTTTAATTCTGTCGATAAAATTACTTAAATCTTAATAGAACAGATTCTATACAGAATTATGAGACTGAAAAACTGCTATAATCAAACTGCAATAACTTTCTGATCTGATGTCTGATTGAGGTGTTCTTCGCGGCCACAGAAAGATCCTCAAATTATCTACATCTCATATAGAGACATTTTATTTTTTTGAGGCCACTAAGACCACGGAAAACTGGCATGAACAGAAACTATTGAATCTGCCATTCTGCAGAAAACTAAATTCGAGATCAAAACCTAATCCCACATCTAATCCAACCTCTAATCCTTTAATCCCCATGATCCACAACCTCCAAAAGCAGATAATTACAGGTAGGAACAAGGATCCTATCCATACCTAGGGTTTTCCCCAAGAAAATATGCAAGAAAAGATGGGGAAGAACATCTCCTTGATCCTCTCTTCTTCTTCAATTCAACGTGATCCTCCTCTTCTCGATCCTTGCTGCGTGGGGGAGATCTAGAGGGACGAGAGGGTAGAGGGCGGCTGTCAAGGGGAGGAGAGGAAGAGGGAGGGGGCGGCAGCCAAAGGGTGGAAAGGGTGGGGGCGGCTGCAACAATTGGGAGAAGGAGAGGGGGTCGGCTAGGGTTGGGGAGGAGGGGGCTCCCATCCATCGGATCGAGATCAAAGGCTCGAACACGCTCTCCCATCTGAGCTCCTGACCCCAACGGAAAAAAATGCCAAAAGATCCACTATTTTCCTAAGGGATGCCTCCTGAACTCCAAACCCCAATGCCATAGAACATGAAAGAAAAGAGAGAAAGATATTTAACTTCTTTTTAGAAAATTGGGATATCACACTCTACCCCCTTAAAAAGAATTCGTCCTCAAATTCGACCACTCCAAGCAAAGCATCTAAGGTACCCCATATAGCACCACCATTCAAAACATGGGTCCATTATTGGTCTTAATTAACACAAGGACTTCTACCTCAAACTAATTGTCTAGGGAAAGTACACAACCTGATATCCAGCATGACATAACATGCAATGAAGCTCAAAGCAAGTCATAGATGCAATCAACACTACGATTTCACACAATCAAATTTGGATGCAGCTATATATCAACATCAATGCCTTCAAACAACACTCTTTTATGAAGGGTAATATGCACTAAGCACAACCCTTACTAGCTTCAACAATTCATTTTAATTCAATGGTGAAACATCCACACCAGATGAATGTATAAGAAGATCAAACACCTCACCTCAAAGCACCATAAAACAAGTGGTTCTATTGAAACAAAACTCCTAATCTTCCTAAACCTTGTTCTTGCCATCATGAAAAGATAATCATGTAATCTCACATTCTTTGCACCCCACAAAAGGGAGAAGGTCTACAGAACTAATGGAGCAATAAAGTCGATAGAAGCCAATAACATTCTGCGCGGCACAGTTCATCAAAGAAATGCCAAAACTCCACAAAGAGCACTGACATCACAACAACAACACAATACTTGCTTAACCAATGTCACTATACTTCATCCAAAACTCAACTAAGAAAAATATCCAAACTAGTAAGGTTAACCTACACATAATATAAGTCTTCATCTACTGTAGTTTAGAAACTTACATTTCATTCTATCATACGATGCACTCAAAGTACCAGACATACAGAGTCAATAATAACCCTGTAATCCTTCACACATTTGACGAACATCTCAAGCTGATGTAAAAACCACATCATTTAGGAATAAGTGACTAACCACACCCAACCAACTCTAGGCTAGGCAATGACTTCATTCAAACAATAGATAAGTGGTCCAACAATGGCTCCACAAGCATGCATCAGGGAGATAACCATCAGATCCTCAACGTATTAATATATAGTCAATGGATCAAGAAAATCAAAGATTTATTCTACAATTAGCATGACTAACATGCAACCACTTTAAACCACATCTAGGCTTTGTGGCTACTAAAACACAAGATAGAAGGGAGACATGTAAGCCACTCTGGCTAGCTACGTAAAGACATCCCCCAAAATCCATATAAAAGTACCAATATTCATTTCTTTTAGAACTGGTTTCTCGGCATAAACAATCATTCTTTGCGAAGATAGTTGGAGCTATCCACCAACCGCCCAACAACTTAAATTCAAATCAATGGTTACCTTGTAACCCAAAACACGCAATTCACACTCCTCTTAGAAACATCCTCAATCAAACATATATAAAAATATTATTGTAATAAAACTCAACCATGAAAAACATGTTGAAAACAACATAGGCATACATGTATATCACAAGCATAATAACAACTTCAATCTCACAAAAGACCAGCGATATCAATCGTATTAATAAAACAATATCAAAATTTAGAAATGAATTATATCAAGCATTAAGTCATAAACAACTTACCACATCACCATAAAGGAATAGGGAGGGTGAAATTATTTCATCTGCACTTCAAAGACATTAACATATATAAAAGATATTTGAACCCATGCCCTTCCTATATGTGCACGTGTGCAATTTCATGTTCAATTTACCTAGAATCTAAAGCCTAAGCTTTGATACCAACTGTAACACCCCGGGATCCACAAACACCTGAGAGCACCTAGAGGGGGTGAATAGGTGATCCTGTAAAAATCAAACACTAATAGCCACAAAACTTAGTTATAAGTGTTAGTACGGCTAAATGGCTTGAAGCGAGTTCTTGTGAATACAAACAATCATAGAGAAAGCAACACAAGACACGCGATTTTTATCCTGTGGTTCGGCCAAGTAACACTTGCCTACTTCCACGTTGTGGTGTCCCAACGGATGAGGGTTGCACTCAACCCCTTTCAAGTGATCCGATGATCAACTTGAATACCACGGTTTTTCTTTTAGAGTATTGTTCCCGCTTGCGAGGAATCTCCACAAATTGAAGTCTCTCGCCCTTACAAAGGAGATAAAAAAGAAAGCACGGAGTAAGGTTGGGAAGAGCAACACACACAAGACACAAATCCGCAGCACACCCACGCACACAAGTGAAGACTTGGGCTCAATTGACAACACAGGGAGTTCGCGGCTCGAATGGAGCTCAAATCTCTAACACAAAAAGTGAATGCACGGGAGCAGAGTCTAGATGCCTTAGAATACTTAGTGAATGCTTGGGTGACTCCTCCATGTGCCTAGGGGTCCCTTTTATAGCCCCAAGGCAGCTAGAAGCTGTTGAAAACCAACTTGGAAGGCCAATCTTGCCTTCTGTCGAGTGGTGCACTGGACAGTCCGGTGCACCACCGGACAACTACTGTTCATGTTCGGTGCTCGATTTCTTTCCATACGAAGAGCAGTCGACTGTTGGTCCTCGGGATCGGTTGGCGCACCGGACACTGTCCGGTGCACACCGGACAGTCCGTTGTGCCCAACCGCCGTTGGCGCGACCACGTGTCGCGCGAAGATTGCGCGACCGACCGTTGGCGCTGGCGGTCGTTGGTTCACCGGACAGTCCGGTGAATTATAGTCATACACCGCCATTGAAACCCGAGAGCGGCGAGTTCACCGTGGACCAGCCTGGCGCACCGGACACTGTCTGGTGCACCACCGGACAGTTCGATGTGCCAAGCCGAGCTGGAGTTTGCTGCACATAGCCAACTCTTTTTTTCAATTCTTTTCTCACTGTTTCTAGCACTTAGACAAAACACATTAGTACTCAAAACAATGTACTAAGTCTAGAAACGTACCTTTTTCTTTGATTTGCACTTCTCACTTTACTTGGCACATGAGATCTTAATTAACCGTGTTGGGCACTTAATCACCAAAACATTATTGAAATTGCTCAAGGACACATTTCCCTTTCAATCTCCCCCTTTTTGGTGATTTATGCCAACACATCCAAAAGCAACCAAAAGAAGTGCAACATCAAAGCAATTGAGGACCAAATTGTTTTTGCACAAGATTTGACATATTTGGATCATTCTTTGCAACCACTTGGTTTGTTTTTTATAAATCAAATCTTTTTTCCTATCTCTAAGTCAAACACACTTGTTTGGGCAAATCAAGAGATATTCCAATGGAAAAATTGATCAAGTACCAAAAACTCCCCTTTTTCCCATAATACAAAATTCTCCCCCACAAGAGACCAAATTTTGCAATAAGAGTATTTTGGACAAATCAAAAGTTCTAACTCTATTGTTTTCAAAATTCACAAGTGGTAGCTGATCCATTTGCTTTGGCCTTAATTTCTCCCCCTTTGTCATTAAGCACCAAAACGGGATCATTCTTGGCCCTTTAACCCCATTGCCTCACCAAAAATATCAATTAAGAGCAAAAAGGCAATGAGAGCATAAGTATGAACTTGGAAGAGAGTACAATACCGGAGTGCAGTGGAAGTCTTTGCATCGTCCAAGTTCACCTTTCCCTTTCAATGCACTTTTGAGACTACATCAAGTATACTCAAACACAAGGGTTAGTCTCAAAGGGTCAAGTTGTAGCATATCTCCCCCTAAATATGTGCACCATTTGCATATGGACTTGTGAGGTCCGGGGAGGTCTTGTACAACTTGAGCACCACAAATATATAAAAAATAATGTAAATGCTTCAAAGTAACATGATCAAAGGCATAGAACACATGTATGCTATAGATTAATCCAAGTTACACGAATCTAAGACATTTAGCTCACTATGCAACCTGCAAAAGGTTTTCTCATCCAATGGCTTGGTAAAGATATCGGCTAGCTGGTTCTCGGTGCTAATATGGTACACCTCGATATCTCCCTTTTGCTGGTGGTCTCTTAGGAAGTGATGCCGGATGTCTATGTGCTTAGTGCGGCTGTGTTCAACAGGATTATCCGCCATGCGGATTGCACTCTCATTGTCACATAGGAGTGGGACTTTGCTCAGATTGTAGCCAAAGTCCCGGAGGGTTTGTCTCATCTAAAGTAGTTATGCGCAACACTGTCTTGCGGTAACATACTCGGCCTCAGCGGTGGATAGGGCAACGGATGTTTGTTTCTTTGAACTCTAGGACACCAGGGACCTTCCTAGAAATTGGCATGTCCCCGATGTGCTCTTCCTATCTACCTTGCACCCGGCATAATCGGAGTCTAAGTATCCAATCAAGTCAAAGGTAGACCCCTTTGGATACCAGATCCCGAAGCAAGGCGTAGAAACTAAATATCTAAGAATTCGCTTAACGACCACAAGGTGACATTCCTTGGGGTCGGATTGATATCTAGCACACATGCATACACTTAGCATAATGTCCGGTCTACAAGCACATAAATAAAGCAACGACCCTATCATAGACCGGTATGCCTTTTGATCAATGGAGTTACCTCCTTTGTTGAGGTCGACATGCCCGTCGGTTCCCATCGGTGTCTTTGCGGGCTTGGCGTCCTTCATCCCAAATCTCTTGAGAAGATCTTGAGTGTACTTCGTTTGGGAGAGGAAGGTGTCGTCCTTGAGTTGCTTCACTTGGAACCCAAGGAAGTAGGTCAACTCGCCCATCATCGACATCTCAAACTTTTGTGTCATTACCCTGCTAAACTCCTCACAAGACTTTTGATTAGTAGAACCAAATATTATGTCATCGACATAAATTTGGCACACAAAAAGATCATCATCACAAGTCTTAGTAAAAAGAGTGGGATCGGCTTTCCCAACCTTGAAAGCATTAACAATTAAGAAATCTCTAAGGCATTTATACCATGCTCTTGGGGCTTGCTTAAGTCCATAGAGCGCCTTAGAGAGCTTGAACACATGGTCGGGGTACCTGTCATCCTCAAAGCCAGGGGGTTGTTCCACGTATACCTCCTCCTTGATTGGCCCGTTGAGGAAAGCGCTCTTTACGTCCATTTGAAATTACCTGAAAGAGTGGTGAGAGGCATAGGCTAATAAAATTCGAATAGACTCTAGCCTAGCCACAGGAGCAAAAGTCTCCTCGAAATCCAAACCTACGACTTGGGCATGACCTTTTGCCACAAGTCGAGCCTTGTTTCTTGTCACCACCCCGTGCTCATCTTGCTTGTTGCGGAACACCCACTTGGTTCCCACAACATTTTGCTTTGGACGTGGCACCAGGCTCCAAACTTCATTCCTCTTGAAGTTGTTGAGCTCTTCCTGCATGGCCAACACCCAGTCTGGATCCTGCAAGGCCTCTTCTACCCTGAAAGGCTCAATAGAAGAGACAAACGAGTAATGCTCACAAAAATTAGCTAAACATGAGCGAGTTGTTACTCCCTTGCTTATGTCACCCATAATCTGATTGACGGAGTGATTTCTTTGGATCGTCGCTCGAACTTGAGTTGGAGGGACCCGTGGTGCTTCTTCGTCCTGCACTTGTTCTTCCTATGCTCCCCCTTGATCCTGTCCCTCTTCTTGAGGTACCTGTTCACCGTCTTGAGTTGGAGGATGCACCATTGTGGAGGAAGATGGCAGATCTTGATCTTGTTGTTCCTGTGGTCGCACATCACCTATCGCCATCGTGCGTATTGCGGCCGTCGGAACATCATCTTCATCTATGTCATCAAGATTAACTTGCTCTCTTGGAGAGCCATTAGTCTCATCAAATACAACATCGCTAGAGACTTCAACCAAACCCGATGATTTGTTGAAGACTCTATACGCCTTTGTATTTGAGTCATACCCTAGTAAAAACCCTTCTACTGCCTTGGGAGCAAATTTAGAATGTCTGCCTTTCTTCACCAGAATGTAACATTTGCTCCCAAATACACGAAAGTAAGAAACGTTGGGTTTGTTACCGGTAAGGAGTTCATACGAGGTCTTCTTGAGAAGGCGATGTAGGTAGAGCCGGTTTATGGCGTGGCAAGCTGTGTTCACAGCTTCTAACCAAAACCGCTCGGGCGTCTTGAATTCTCCAAGCATCGTTCTCGCCATGTCGATAAGCGTCCTGTTCTTCCTCTCTACCACACCATTTTGCTGTGGTGTGTAGGGAGCGGAGAACTCGTGCTTGACACCTTCTTCCTCAAGATACTCCTCCACTTGTAGATTCTTGAACTCGGACCCTTGTCGCTTCTTATCTTTTTCACCTTGAGCTCAAATTCGTTTTGAGCCCTCCTCAAAAAGCGCTTTAGGGTCCCTTGTGTTTCTGATTTATCCTGCAAAAAGAACACCCAAGTGAAGCGGGAAAAATCATCAACAATTACAATACCATACTTACTTCCCCCGATGCTAAGGTAGGCAACGGGTCCAAAAAGGTCCATGTGAAGAAGCTCTAGTGGTCTTGATGTTGTCATCACATTCTTGCTATGATGAGTGCTTCCCACCTGTTTCTCTGCCTGACATGCTGCACAAGGCCTATCTTTCTCGAAACAAACATTGGTTAGTCCTAACACATGTTCTCCCTTTAGAAGTTTATGAAGGTTCTTCATCCCAACATGTGCTAGACGGTGATGCCACAGTCAGCCCATACTAGTCTTAGCTATTAAGCATGCATCTAGATCGGCTCCTCTTTCGAAAAATCAACTAAGTAGAGTTTGTCGTCTAATACACCCTTAAAAGCTAATGAACCATCACTCCTTCTAAAGACAGATACATCAACGTTTGTAAAAAGACAATTGTAACCCATGTGACACAATTGACTTACATACAGAAGGTTGTATCCAAGCGACTCTACTAGAAATACATTCGATATGGAGTGCTCGTTGGTGATGGCTATCTTGCCCAAGCCTTTGACCTTGCCTTGGTTCCCATCTCCAAAGATGATCGTATCTTGGGAGTCCTTGTTCTTGACGTAGGAGGTGAACATCTTCTTCTCCCCCGTCATGTGGTTTGTGCATCCGCTATCGATAATCCAGCTTGAGCCCCTGGATGCATAAACCTGTAAGGAATTTAAGCTTGGGTTTTAGGTACCCAACTCTTGTTGGGTCCTACAAGGTTAGTCACAATAATTTTTGGAACCCAAATACAAGTCTTGTCTCCCTTGCATTTGGCTCCCAACTTCCTAGCAACCACTTTTTCATTCTTACATGAAAGTACAAAAGAAGTGTTGCAAGCATGGAAAACAGTAGTAGGTATATTACACATTTTTCTAGGCACATGATGCACAACGTGATTTCTCCTAGGCCTACTTTTACCATGAACAAAAATAGAACTAGAGGCAAACATAACATGTGAATTAAAAGCATCATGATCATAACTCCTATTATAATGAGCACGATTAGCAATTTTCCTATCATAAATAAAAGCATGGTTCCTTTGAGGACTACTTGCCATAGGGGCCTTCCCTTTCTCCTTGTTGAGAATGGGAGCCTTATGGCTTGTTAAGTTCTTGGTTTCCCTTCGAAAACCAAATCCATCATTAATTGAGGGGTGTCTACCAACAGTGTAGGCATCCCTAGCAAACTTTAATTTATAAAAATCATTTTTGCAAGTCTTAAGTTGAGCATTAAGACTTGCCACTTCATCATTCAACTTAGTAATAGAAATAAGATGTTCATTACATGCATCAACATCAAAGTCCTTACATCTATTACAAACACTAACATGCTATACACATGAATTTATTTTACTAACTTCCTCTAGCTTAGCAGTTAATTCATCATTTAAACTCTTTAAACTAGATATAGTTTCATGGCAAGTAGATAACTCAGAAGATAGCATTTCATTCCTCTTAGTTTCTAAAGCAAGAGTTTTTTGAACACTAATATATTTGTCATGCTCTTCATACAAAATATCTTCTTGCTTTTCTAGCAATCTATCTTTTTCATTTAGAGCATCAATTAATTCATTAATTTTCTCTACTTTAGCTCTATCTAAACCTTTAAATAAGCTAGAGTAATCTACTTCATCATCGGAAGAATCATCATCGCTAGAAGTAGTGTACTTAGGGGTATCTCGAACATGTACCTTCTTTTCCTTAGCCATAAGGCATGTATGGCGTTCGTTGGGGAAGAGAGAAGACTTGTTGAAGGCTGAGGCAGCGAGTCCTTCGTCGTCGGAGTCGGAAGAAGAGCAGTCCGAGTCCCATTCCTTTCCAAGGTGCGCCCCGCCCTTTACCTTCCTGTAGCTCTTCTTTTTCTCCTTCTTCCCGCTCTTTTCTTGTCCCTGGTCACTATCATTATCGGGACAATTTGCAATAAAGTGACCAGTCTTACCGCATTTGAAGCAGGAGCGCTTCCCCCTTGTTTTACTCTTGGAGGGATATTCTTTGCGTCCTTTGAGTGCGGTCTTGAAGCGCTTGATGATAAGCGCCATTTCATTCTCGTTGAGCCCAACAACCTCTACTTGTGCTACCTTGCTTGGTAGCGCCTCCTTGCTACTTGTTGCCTTGAGCGCAACGGGCTGTGGCTCGTAGACGGGTAGTGGACCATTCAAGGCGTCATCCACATATCGTGCCTCCTTTACCATCATGGGCCGGCTCACGAATTTTTCGAGTATCTCCTCGGGCATCATCTTTGTGTACCTGGGGTTTTCACGGATAAGATTCACAAGATGGGGGTCAATAACTGTAAATGACCTGAGCATGAGTCGGACAACGTCATGATCCGTCCATCTTGTGCTTCCATAGCTTCTAATCTTGTTGACCAGGGTCTTGAGCCTGTTGTAGGTTTGTGTTGGCTCTTCTCCCCTGATCATGGCAAATCTCCTAAGCTCGCCTTCCACCAGTTCCATTTTGGTGATCATTGTAGCATCATTTCCCTCATGTGAGATCTTGAGGGTGTCCCAGATTTGCTTGGCGTTGTCCAAGCCACTTACTTCATTATACTCGTCCCTCCAAAGAGATGCTAACAACACAGTAGTAGCTTGGGCATTCTTATGGATTTGCTCATTAATAATCACAGGGTTATCCGTACTATCGAAATGCATTCCATTTTCCGCTATTTCCCAAATGGTAGGATGGAGAGAAAATAGATTACTACGAATTTTATGACTCCAAAATGAGTAGTCCTCTCCATCAAAGTGTGGAGGTTTTCCTAGAGGAATAGAGAGTAAATGTGCATTCGAATTGTACGACATGCGAGAATAGTCAAAAGAGTAGTTTTGATTAACCGTTCTCTTTTTCGACGAAGAGTCATCGTCGTCATCGTCTCTTGGTGAAGAAGAAGATGCATCGCTGTCGTAGTAGATGATCTTATTTATGCGCCTCTTCTTCTTCCCGTCCTTCTTCTTGTGACTCGAGCCTAAGTCAGTGGGCTTGTCGTCCCTTGGCTCGTTGAAGAGGGACTCCTCCTTGTCGTTGACCACCATCCCCTTTCCCTTATGATCCATCTCTTCGGTCGGTTAGTCCCTTAGATGAAGAGTATGACTCTGATACCAATTGAGAGCACCTAGAGAGGGGGTGAATAGGTGATCCTATAAATATCAAACACTAATAGCCACAAAACTTAGTTATAAGTGTTAGTACGGCTAAGTGGCTTGAAGCGAGTTCTTATGAATACAAACAATCACAAAGAAAGCAACACAAGACACGCGATTTTTATCCCGTGGTTCGGCCAAGTAACAGTTGCCTACTTCCACGTTGTGGCGTCCCAATGGACGAGGGTTGCACTCAACCCCTTTCAAGTGATCTGATGATCAACTTGAATACCACGGTTTTCTTTTAGAGTATTGTTCCTGTTTGCGAGGAATCTCCACAAATTGAAGTCTCTCGCCCTTACAAAGGAGATCACAAAGAAAGCACAGAGTAAGGTTGGGAAGAGCAACACACATAAGACACAAATCCACAGCACACCCACGCACACAAGTGAAGACTTGAGCTCAATTGACAACATAGGGAGTTCGCGACTCGAATGGAGCTCAAATCTCTAACATAAAAAAACGAATGCGCGGGAGCAGATTCTGGATGCCTTAGAATACTTAGTGAATGCTTGGGTGACTCCTCCATGCACCTAGGGGTCCCTTTTATAGCCCCAAGGCAGCTAGGAGCCGTTGAAGACCAACTTGGAAGGTCAATCTTGCCTTCTGTCGAGTGGTGCACCGGACAGTCCGGTGCACCACCAAACAACTATTGTTCATGTCCGGTGCTCGATTTCTTTCCATATGAAGACAAGCCGACCGTTGGTCCTCAGGATCGGTTGGCGCACCGGACAGTCCGATGTGCCCAACCGACCGTTGGCGCGACCACGTGTCGCACGAAGATTGCGCGGCCGACCGTTGGCGCTGGCGGCCGTTGGTTCACCGGATAGTCCGGTGCACCACCAGATAGTCCGGTGAATTATAGTCGTACACCGCCGTCGAAACCCGAGAGCGGCGAGTTCACCGCAGACCAGCCTGGCGCACCGGACACTGTCCGGTGCACCACTGGACAGTCCTGTGTGCCAAGCCGAGCTGGAGTTTGCTGCACATAGCCAACTCTTTTTACAATTCTTTTCTCACTGTTTCTAGCACTTAGACAAAACACATTAGTACTCAAAACAATGTACTAAGTCTAGAAATGTACCTTTTTCTTTGATTTGCACTTCTCACTTTACTTGGCACATCAGATCTTAATTAACCGTGTTGGGCACTTAATCACCAAAACATTATTGAAATTGCTAAAGGACACATTTCCCTTTCAACACCTCGAAATGCTAGTAAACTACACATCTAACATTCATATATAAAATTTCGACAGCATTTCCTTTGAAAATTTGCATAAACGTGGAAGCAACAGAGTATAAACAGATATCATGACAAGAAAACATACTAGACATTAATAATCTGCTAGCAATGGGAAGATAACCATAACGACATGAACTGAATTAACTAGTGTGCACGACTAGTTAAAAACAAACATCCTTTGACAAGAAGATTCTAATTAAATCATGGTTGTGGCTGGGCAGCGTTATTATGAGAGTGAAGGTGGACGTGTTGCTACTTCCCTCATTCCCAACACGAATCAAGTACCTGCATTGAGTAATGCAAGAGTGAGATGAAACATCTCAGCAAGTAAATTGTTTTGACGAGATATTTAAACCAAAAAAATTGAATTAATCAACATTTTAAAGGGATCACAATTGGGATCAGAAATACTTGTAGATATAGAACTCAATAGTCCCAAAATAACCAATGCCATCTCATTTCCTCGAACAACCACAATAAGTTGTATAAAACTTCCTTGCGTCAATAATACCTGCAAATATCACTTCAATGTATGCATAGGAATGCAATGTGTAAGTCCTCTGCCTTCATACCTCTTAGAGTATAAAACCACACCATCTGCAAATATCACTTCAATGAATGCATATGAATGCAATGCATATGTCCTCTGCCTTCATACCTCTAAGGGTATGAAGCCGCATCGTACCCCTCCTCGGGCAACATACGATGCTAAGTTGTACCGGTACGGTCGGACCATAGGTCACGACAAAACTTCAGATGCAAGTGAATCGTGCAATGTATATGGCATGTTGCATTTCTCAATATACTTCACTTCCTTCACATACAATACAAACCTCAAACAATACTTCGTTTACCTTCAGATACAATACAAACCTCAAATAATACTTCATTTACCTTCAAGTGTGTGAATTTATCTCGTGGGTCATACTTGAATCATCATCATCATCAATATATGATTAAGCATCAATATAATACAATCAAGTAAAGTGTTACCATAGAGTTCAATTATGAAAGAATTCGATGATTCTGAATATTAGAGTGTAGACAATGAAACAACAAGTCAAAACGGTAGTAACCACCGCTACATTCACTTGCTTTCATCGAAGAAGAAAAATGTACTAGGCATGATCCGGAGTGTAGACACCTGCTGCGGGGCATAAAACTTAGTACAAATATTTCACAAACATTTGCCAACAATCAACAAATCGCTGCTACACTTGAAACCAAGACCCGGTGGAATGACTCCCACCCTGAACCACATGCCAAACAGCAGCAACGCTGTTTGTTAATTTTGTATCTTTAAAATTATAACAGTGGTGATATCAAACAAATAATCTAGGAGTTTCTACACAAAATACTCTACAACTTTGGTATTCAATGGATAATTAAATTCTGCCATCTATAAGTTCTAAAACATCTAACAAGATAACTGACTGAATCTATTTCAGACAGCAGCATAGTTAACTTCAAAATTCGATATCTCCCAAACTACTCTACCCAAAATTATGAAATTTTTCTGTCAGTAAAAACTTGTATCCCTCTACAAAAGTCTCCATAGTTGAAAGAGCCAATTCGGCAATTTACTAGACGGAACCTACCAGTGAACAGACCCGCTCATTTTTGTCAGGAAAACAGGAATAGCCACAGTAAAACAAACATAACTGGAGTTTCAAAATTCATATGAATGCACTCTTTAACAATCTGGAAAGCTTATGAAATTATCTACAACTTCTTTTACCAACCTAAAGTTTAATTCTGTCGATAAAATTGCTTAAATCTTAAGAGAACAGATTCTGTACAGAATTATGAGACTGAAAAACTGCTATAATCAAACTGCAATAACTTTCTGATCTGATGTCCGATTGAGGTGTTCTTCGCGGACACAGAAATATCCTCAAATTATCTACATCTCATATATAAACATTTTATTTTTTTTGAGGCCACTAAGACCATAGAAAACTGGTATGAACAGAAACTATAGAATCTGCCATTCTGCAGAAAACTAAATTCGAGATCAAAACCTAACCCCACATCTAATCCAACCTCTAATCCTTTAATCCCCATGATCCACAACCTCCAAAAGCAGATAATTACATGGAGGAACAAGGATCCCATCCATACCTAGGGTTTTCCCCAAGAAAATATGCAAGAAGAGATGGGAAAGAACATCTCCTTGATCCTCTCTTACTCTTCAATTCAACGTGCTCCTCCTCTTCTCGATCCTTGCTGCGTGGTGGAGATATAGTGGAAGGAGGAAGCAGTGGAGAGGGTAGAGGGCAGCTGCCCAAGGGGAGGAGAGGAAGAGGGAGGGGGGCGGCGGGCAAAGGGTGGAAAGGGTCGGGGCGACTGCAACAATTGGGAGAAGGAGAGGGGGTCGGCTAGGGTTGGAGAGGAGGGGGCTCCCATCCATCGGATCGAGACCAAAGGCCCGAACACGCTCTCCCATCTGAGCTCCTGACCCCAGCGAAAAAAATGCCAAAAGATCTACTGTTTTCCTAAGGGATGCCTCCTGAACTCCAAACCCCAATGCCATAGAACATGAAAGAAAAGAGAAAAAGAAATTTAACTTCTTTTCAGAAAATTGGGATATCACAGACATCCCTACAAATATTTGATCAATAACAACTGATTAAATCGTTAAGTGAAGATAATCTAATGGTGAGTTGTATTGATAAAATATTTTTGTTCACTCTGAGTCAAAACTTATTGCTACCTTTCAAGCCTTCTAATTTCATTCATTGTTGTTGAGGTAACAATGGTACACTTTATAGAGTGATTTTCGAGGCACGAGGCATTAATCAGATGTGTTTTGTCGAGGTTATATTTATATATTGATATTGCTATCCTCATAACAATAAGAGGAAATAGAAAAAGGCAAAGTTGTGTCCATACCTCTTTGTGATGTGATGAAAAATTGGAATAAAATTATTTGCAATCAATGAGCATTCGATTTCATTAGTGATATAAACAAATTTATCCTCTCAAACGATTACATTCTTCAGGGAATACATTGTATGAGACTTATTTCTTTGAGTTAACCATGTCAACTATGCATGACTCTATGATTAATTGTACATGTTATACTGATACCAAAGTAGAGATACATTACTACTGCTTACTGGATATAGTAGGAAATTTCTCCATGATGGCCGCCTTAATATCGTTGTCGATGGTTCCAGTCTGACATACCTCACCAGACAGTCCTCGCCATCGACGACCAACACATCCACGAGTTCGCAATCGGTGACCGCAGAATGTCTAGGTTCCAGTTCACCGCCTGTAGTAGCAGCACATCACCACCAAAGGATCCGCTTGCCAACGAGTGATATTGATTATAGTACGACGATAGTGTTGTCTACAGTGGTGGAGTTCGTTCACTGACCTCGAACGTTGTCTCTGCCGCCGACTGGTCCCCGTCGAACACTCGATGGATTTCCTTGAAAGTGTCGCTGTACTTCTCCTTGAGCACACGCTCGATGTCCATATTCATCGTCATTGCCGCGCTTGGGCAGTTGCAGCATGCTCCTTATTATATTACTGCTGCTAAACATGATAGTTCTCATTTCTCCCTTCAATAAAGTTTTGCAAGCTATAAGAAGGCATGCACCATTAATTGGTAAAAGGTATTACAGACAAAAGTAATATTGACACCGTCAAAAGCAATACCTAGAGCAAAATGGCATTCCTCACTAACTTTGGCTAGTCAGCTCTGCGTTGGTAAGGGTCGAACGCATTCCAGTCGGAAGAACTCTGTATGGTATATTATAACCAGGGATTATTTGAGGCAGCAAGTCGACACCCATTGGTAAAATACCCGTTCCTCACCAATCCACAAAATGAAGACCCAGCTCATCAATTATCTTATCGAACTCCAGCCCTTCCTCATTCATGTGCTCAATATTCTGCACATTCAATAGGGACACAATTGCATGTTTTGCAGACAAATATATCCCCTGAATATCATTCTCAATAGTGTTTGAGGCATTTTGGATGAACAATGCACCATCTTCGCCTTTAACCGATGATGAGGCACCATTTAGAGCTTGGGATTTTAGAGGCCTTTTGTAATTGCTCCCTCGATAAACCACCATTACACTTTTAGACCTGCACATGATCAATTCGCATGTGCATCGCTAGTCAATGCACAAAATTTGTGTTAGGAATCTGTCGGTACCCTAAATCAGGGGTACCCCTTACTACAGTATGAAGACACGGTGCCCGTGCGGCTATCTCTAGCCGCACGGTGAACAGCACCCGACCCCAACACGTGGGCAGTCCCAAGGGCGCCATTTGGACAGAAGAGGTGATATACTCCAGGATACCATCAGTAGGTCTGAACCTCCTCAAGAAAGTGTCAGATCCCTGTACACATAGCCCGGACCTCCGTGTACGGTCCGGGACTCCCAAGTGAGCAAGCCGGACCCCTTGGATGAGGTCCGGACCCCTCTGAGTGAGGTCCAGGCCACCCACAGCAAGGTCCTAGGATAGGGAATACCCTGGCCTAGGTCAAGGGCAGGCGAAGGTCCGGTACTGACATGTGCCCAGGCTTTATCCAGTGCGCTTCCACTCCCCGCTCAAGCGGAGGCCCAATGCTGCCACGTGGACTATCGCCTGTGACGTAAGCCAGCGGACGAAGCCTGACGTAAGGCCCCTGGGTCGCGCTGCCTCTGCATTTATTGCAGAGAAGACACGCCGCCTGTCTATCCCGCTGACAGGCGATGTGCCCTCTCAGCATTTAATGTGTCATGTCCACTCCGCTGGCAGGCAGCGTCCAGGCCATCCTGCAGGCGGCGTGCCTGTCCAGTCCATTGACAAACAGTACACCCATGCTGCGAGGTGCACTGTGTCCATCATCACATATACATTGCCAGGGAAGCTTCCCCTGCACGCCAATGCTACGCAGATCACGGATGTCAGGGCGCAAGAAGATTGCTCCAGCAACGAACATTAGTTGCTCCAAGTATTACATCTGTTATGTTCCTAGGCCCATGTGTCGAGGCTCAGTACCCTTGTACATGCCCCCCTTAGCTATAAAAGGGGAGGCATGCACCGTTACAACTCAAGCTGATCTACGCCCATAAGAAGCTCACTTAGACCCAGCTCAGGCTCACAACTTCATATAAGCTCTTAAGCTCAATACATCACACAGTGGAGTAGGGTATTATGCTCCGGTGGCCCGAACCACTCTAAACCCTTATGTGTTCTTGTGTTCGTTCATCGCTTAGTAGACAGGCAAAATACTTAGGCCCCTCCTAATCTTAGGACTTAGGGCGGGTGCATTCCGCCACCCGACCGGAGAATTTCCTCTCCGACATTTAGCGCGTCAGGTAGGGGGCTAGGCTTTAGGTTTTTGCTTGTTTTCCTGCTCAGCATGATGGTGCAAATCGTCGAGCACCGCGCCGAGACTTTGGTGGATTTTCTGGTGGAGGAAGAAGTTGCTTCTTCCACGCCACAGGTTCCCAACCGCCCAGTGCCGGGCGCTGCTGCTGTGCATGCTACACAGCAGCGTGCAACAGCGCAGACATCCCGGACTCCGTCGCGAGCGGCTCCGGGGGCATTATCTGTGGCCAGGGAATTGCTGCGTCACCCTCCAAGCCCCACGGCCTCACCGGGGGCCATGAGGCAGTGGAGGGACGACGTCGACCGCCTGCTCAGCATGGCGCACTCCGGCTTGACTAGGTCGAGACCACGGACAACCCGACGCCAGCATGAGGCGACGACGTCTGTGCGCTCACCCTCAGTGAAGGGTGCACAGACCAACGACCTCCGGGCAGAACTCAACCGCAGGCATGCGGGAGAGGACGCCCGGATCTCTCTGGAAAGGGCGTGGGAGCGTCGACAAAACATCGAGGGTCACAACCTCGATCAAGACTTCGTTGCGGTAGCACCGCAAACGCCAGTGGGCGCCCGGTTCTAGGCGGGTGTCCCCTTGGCCGGCATGGGTTGCACCGCCCTCGCAGATCATCTCCGTGCGGCGTCCTGGCCATCCAAGTTCCGGCCGCACCTGCCGGAAAAGTACGATGGTACGTCAAATCCGTCGAAATTTCTGCAGGTGTACGTCACCGCTATCACAGCAGCAGGTGGAAACACCGCTGTGATGGCAACATATTTTCATGTCGCCTTGTCTGGGCCTGCCCGGACTTGGCTCATGAATCTTGCCCCAGGATCAATCTATTCCTGGGAAGAGCTCTGCGCGGTGCGCATGGTTCACAGCAAACTTCTCCAGTGCTTACCAACAGCACGGCGTGGAGGCCCACCTCCACGCAGTGAGGCAGGAACCCGGGGAGACTCTCCGGACGTTTATCTCCCGCTTCACCAAGGTGCGAGGTACTATACCTCGCATTTCTGATGCTTCCATCATCATGGCCTTTCGTCAGGGAGTACGTGATGAAAAAATATTGGAGAAGTTGGCCACGCATGATGTGGAGACTGTCTCCACACTCTTCGCTCTGACCGACAAGTGCGCTAGAGCCGCCGAGGGTCGGGCATGGCACTCGGCCCCACAAACCGGGGCTGCCCAGTTGGGTGGCTCGGGTGCCATCCCCTGGGACAGTAAAAAGAAAAAGAAGGGTCGCGGCCATGAGAAGCCGCAGTCAACCGCTCTAGTCGTCGCAGCTGCGACTAGGAGCCGGGGCGACCACAACAAACGCCCGCGGTCGTAGAGGGGTAATAGCGACTCATGCCCTTTACACCCCAACAGTCGCCACAGCGCCACAAAGTGTCGCGAGATCATCGACCTTGCAAAACGCGTCAGCGAGCGACGCGACCAGTCTTCCAAGGACGGCTCCCCACCTCGTCGCCGACCTGGCAAGGAAAGGGTTGACGACGGCGAGGTGGTCGCGGCTAAACGAGACCTCGGGTATCAGTCACCCGAGGGGGTCCTGAAGGATGTCATCACTGAAGACTCTAATTCCAGTGATGACAGCTAGACGGGCCACCATGGGGACCCCGTACTCCCCGGTCTACGGGGTCGAAGCCTGCCTTCCCCCAGAAACCCTTTTGGACTCCCCACGGGTCCAGTCTTCTGATGGGTCCATACAAAAACGGCCACAGTGTGAGAATATGGACTCTATCAGCAAACGCAGATGGGAACCCTGGGTCAGGACCTAACCCTACGGCAAGTACTGAACCAAGGAGGGTTCCGTAAACACTCCCCCAGCTGGGAGGAACCCTTCAAGGTGACGGAAATATGCCGACCCAAGGGCGACCACCTTGCTACAGCTGAAGGAGTACCTCTTCCTAACCTCTGGAGCATCTCTGTAAGTTCTGTTCATAGGAGCAAGTCTGTGGGGTTTAGTTTTTCTCCCTTTTGTAACTAGGTTGCGCATACATGTACGCCAGCCCGGTGAGGTCCGCCCTCATAAACCCGGCATGTTGGCCTGCACCCATGCATGTCGAGTTATAAAGAGAAGATTTACCCCCTCAGATGTGCACCTATGGCAGCTTTATTCTCCTGCCTCCATGGTTTTAACCTACAGTCTCCGGGTATTATTTTTTACCTAACCCACCCGTACAGTTCCCATCTGTCCTGACATGATGACATCCGAATTGAGTAGCCAGGCCTGCAGTTTAGGACCCCTCTACGAAAGCAGGGGGTCCGGTAGCCTGGGGGCCGGTTCTAAAGAACAGGAGCTCGTTCCATGGGGTGGTCCGGAGCAGTGTGGCCACTTAGCCTGGTTCCGTACCCAAAAGCATGCACACTCCACCACTCTGTGATGGGCACCCTAGTATTTGGAGCTATAGTCCTGTGGGTCCAACAACCTGGGGTCCAGCTCTAGAGAATGGACACTTGTCTCCTGGGGTGGTCCGGAGCCGTGTAGCCGCTCAGCCTAGTCCCGTACCGTGAGCCTGCACGCTCCACCACTCTGCGACGAGTGTCCTAGTATCTGGAACCGCGATCCAGGGGGGTCTGGACACACAACTTGGCTTCCTAGACTAAAACCTATAGGTCCCATGCATGTATCAAAGGATGGCTAATGTCAGACGATAGGTCCTATGGGTGTACTACTAACGCTCCCTAGCCGAAGTTGTGTTCAGGTCCAGGTCCTAGTCGAGGCTGCCTCTTGGGGGCCGTTCCCAACTCTTTTAGGTATGCTGGCATCCAGTCTCGACACATCGAGCCTACATCCCACAGGGGCCAGGTACCAAGGAGGAGTCGGTAACACCACACACAATAGGGACAAATGGTACACAGATAAGTGCTAATACTGCTTGATAGATAATACTCAAAAGTACCTTACAAAAAACAAAAGTTATTACATCCGCCTTCAAGCGGAGTCCTAGCTCCATCTCTACCCTACAGGTATGGACTACTCTGCACCAGCAGGGTCACGTTGAAAGCTAGCTCCGAGCGGCTTGCCAGCAGCGGCGACCACTTCTGCACCAGCGGCTTGCCAGCGGTGGTGACCACCTTAGCGTGTGCGCCATGGCGAGGAGGTCCTCGCCCCCGTCCTCCTATGAGGGTGACGACAAGACCATCCAAGCCAAGGAGTTGGAAGCACGGCGGCAGACGACGCTTGCGGTCTGGCCGGTGCCGCGTAGCCAAAGTTCGCCTCCAACCTTCACAAGGTTGGTGATCATCCTTTCCTCCGAATGCTGGAGGAAGAGGCAGGTCACCAGCTCATGTGGAAGACGGAGCCGCAGCCCAACTCGCTCTCCACCACCGCAAGGCTGATGAACATCCTTGAAGCAAAGCACCTGTGGAAGGGCGCCACCCCCACGGGGCCGTGCACCTCCAGCAAAAGGAAGGCAAGATCGGCAACACCAACCCGCTGGGAGGTTGAAGATAGAAAGCACGAACTCTCACGCGGCAAGTTCGTTGAGGAGGATGGCGCCGGCGCAAATCCTTCCGCCAAACGCTGACGCATCCCATCCAAGCAGGCGGCACACCATGTCGAGCACCCACTTAGTCTGGGCACGCTCGGGATGGCTTACAAGGCCATGGCAAACTACGGCAACGCCAAGCAGAGACCTTGAAGACAAAAGGGCGCAGAGAGCTCGGAGGCGAAAGGGCACAGCGAGTGGGAGAGAAGCAAGGCATGGCTGCTACTCGAGGGATGAACCCCTTTTTAAAGGCAGACTCCCCCGCTCGCGCCCCGAAACACCACGGGAAGTCTCCCCCGATGCATACCGGAGTACCCATCCTATGACACGGGGCCCGACCCCACAAGTCATATAGCTGGCGTGCTAATCTCCGAGTGCAGAGAAGGCAAACCGCCGCGCAAGGTGCATGCTACCGACCCGCGGTAACACGCCTCTTCACCTCCGCCGAATGCAGCGGACCCAGCCTCTGGCACGGGGGGCTCGGGCCCACGAGTCATACTCCTTGGGTGTCAGCTTCTGTGTGCAAAGAAGGCAAACCGCCGCGCAAGGTGCATGCTACCGACACACGGTAACACGCCTCTTCACCTCCGCTGAAGGCAGCAGACCAGTCTGCCCGCGTGAGGAGTGCGCCACCTCCTGTGGTAGTGCGCCTCCTCACCTCCGCCAAAACCAACAGCACAGTCTCTGACACGGGAGCCCAGGCCCACGAGTCATCCTCCTTGGGCATCGGTTCCTGGGTGCAGAGAAGCCGAACCACCGCTCGCGCCAGTACCGCGCCTCCTCGGGGCCGCTATAGAGGACAGAGAAGGTGAATTTTCAAAACCAATGCAGCGGTATCGAGGCACCCCGCGCATGGCCCAACAAAGCCATTAAGTGCGAAGACCACGGGTCAACCATCCGTGGGGACATGCGTGACAGTTGGCGCGTCCGAGGGTGAAACAGCAGTAATTGCGACAGCAAGCGCGCAGAAGCAGCGAGCCAATCGCCAATCAAACTTTGGCCCCACCTGCAGGCTCGTTCCCTCCCCTGAGGCGGGCTCGGGGGCCACTGTCGGTACCCTAAATCAGGGGTACCCCTTACTGCAGTATGAAGACACGGTGCCCGTGCGGCTATCTTTAGCCACACGGTGAACAGCACCCGACCCCAACACGTGGGCAGTCCCAAGGGCGCCATGTGGACAGAAGAGGTGATATACTCCAGGATACCATCAGTAGGTCCGGACCTCCTCAAGAAAGTGTCGGATCCCTGTACACATAGCCCGGACCTCCATGTACGGTTCGAGACTCCCAAGTGAGCAAGCCGGACCCCTTGGATGAGGTCCGGACCCCTCTGAGTGAGGTCCAGGCCACCCACAGCAAGGTCCCGGGACAGGGAATACCCTAGCCTAGGTCAAGGGCAGGCGAAGGTCCAGTACTGACACGTGCCCAGGCTTTATCCAGTGCGCTTCCACTCCCCGCTCAGGTAGAGGCCCGATGCTGCCACGTGGACTATCGCCTGTGACGTAAGCCAGCGGACAGCCTGACGTAAGGCCCCTGGGCCATGCTGTCTCTAGCATTTATTGCGGAGAAGACGCGCCGCCTGTCTATCCCGCTAATAGGCGATGTGCCCCCTCAGCATTTAATGTGTCCTGTCCACTCCGCTAGCAGGCGGCGTCCAGGCCATCCTGCAGGCGGCGTGCCTGTCCAGGCCATTGATAAACAATACGCCCGTGCTGCGAGGTGCATTGTGTCCATCATCACATATACGTTGCCAGGGAAGCTTCCCCTGCACGCCAATGCTACACAGATCACGGATGTCAGGGCGCAAGAAGATTGCTCCAGCAATGAACATTAGTTGCTCCAAGTATTACATCCGTTATGTTCCTGGGCCCATGTGTCAGGGCTCAGTACCCTTGTACATGCCCCCCTTAGCTATAAAAGGGGAGGCATGCACCGTTACAACTCAAGCTGATCTACGCCCACAAGAAGCTCACTTAGACCCAGCTCAGGCTCACAAGTTCATACAAGCTCTTAAGCTCAATACATCACACAGTGGAGTAGGGTATACGCTCCGGCAGCCCGAACCACTCTAAACACTTGTGTGTTCTTGTGTTCGTTCATCGCTTAGCAGACAGACAAAACGCTTAGGCCCCTCCTAATCTTAGGACTTAGGGCATGTGCATTCTGCCACCCGGCCGGAGAATTTCCTCTTCGACAGAATCCATTTCTGAAACAATCAATGACGCCAAGACAGACTCAAATTCACCATATTTAATTGAGAAATACAATGCATGTTGAATTGACATCGATAACAAAACTCTAAAGAAAAAGACATGCTGCAAATCTAACTACACGACCAAAAGGGAGCATAAAAACCCGGGGAAAACCTCTCGAAAAAGGGACTGTAGAGAATAATCCATTCCTGGACAGGGCCCAAATAACATATGTCTACCGGAAAAAGTGTCAACACTCAATAAGGATACATAGAAACTTTTGCTGATCGGTTGATTTTTACAGGTAAGTAGCATTATTTGGAAGACTATAACAGGACTTATTTCTTCAGAATCCCTACGACAATACTCATTGACATATCTTCACATGCCTCAAAATTTGCTACTAAAGAGAAAGAAGAAATGGGAAAGAGGCAAATGAGGCGTACCCACCGGCGCTGGCGTTAGTAAAAAATATTTCTACTGATCAAACAATTTGAAATATAATAGGAAGAGTAATAAATGAAACAAAACGAACCTTCAAATGATTTGTCCTCGGAAATTGCTGAGTGATATCAGGACCCCAAAGCAATACAATGTCTTGATCTTTATTGGGAGAAAGACCCATCTGAAAGGAAGGGTCAGACCACAGCACATCCCTAGGGATCAAATTTGAGGCTCCCCAAGGAGGGTCAAGAACAGTTCTCATTGCTTTCAATAACTCATCCAATGATCCAAGTTTCATGGAAGTCAGATCAACAGTAAAATTCGCCTTGTATTTGTGATCCTTCCCCCCTTTTTTGAATTATTTGATGGCATTACAATTGTACCACGGAACTATTGAAGACACCTCCACATGCAACGTACACATATCCTGCTATTATTATCGCTAGAGGAAGGTCCCCAAAACATCTTTAAAACTTTCGATAAAGTTGAGGGCCCTGATCTTTGTATTCAGTCATTATCTCCTTCTCGAAACCATATTAAATGATTCATGGTTTCCCAGAGAAGGAACACCCAATTTGGGAGTAGCACCTAAAAGAAAGAAAGAACACCATTAATTAGAAACCATTTATGTTTGACATGGTTGAATTAAAATTTCTATAGAATGTCAAAGGAGGATTCGCATCTTGTGCGAGTTAACAATCAAATGTCTAAATATATATCACACATGGCACTAAATAGTGATCATAGCGACCTCCTACAGCTACAGCTACGACGTATAAATACAGTATGAAACAAACGGATAATTCAAATTCACTTAACATACATATGGTTTAAATGGCACCATATTTTTTTCACAATTTAAGTATGTGCGACTTTATATTTTTAGTACAGTTATATGTCTATTTATACCTATTATTCATGATATATATACTTAAATTTAGACTTAATGATCTGGTACCTCTAACAACAACCCACTATACAATATTTAGTACATCGATATCACATCATCAATATGCCAACCATTGGAATATGAGGGAACGAGAACAAGTACTCCAAGATAAATTTTGTGGGTCATGACTCATAATTCTATGTTGATTCCATTTAATTGTTTTTTGTGCAAAATTAGCAAACCTATAGTTGTTATTAAGTCAAATCCAAACAAAGGGGAGAAGACATTATCGTCAGAGTCTGAGCTGCCATCAAAACAACAAAACAAGTTAGTATCAATCTGCGTCCATAAATCTCATAGGTTCAACAAAACAAAATGGAACTAAAACATGCATGAGGCTTAACAGCGAGTTGGAAAATCTGCTGCAGAATTCACCTTCCAGTCAAGGAGCAGGAGGAAGACCTCGAGGCCCTAGGCACCACGGTCGACGTAGTCGCCGTTGAAGATGAAGATGCGGTCCTTAGAAGATGATGTCGTGGAGCTGTCTCTGGATCTGTGGCGTGCACGGGGGTGGGGACGGTTGAGGTCGCCGACCGGTGGGGTGGTGGAGTCCGTCGGTGGGGGAGGAGGAGGCCGTTGTGTCGCATGTTGAAGAGAAGGGGGAGATGGAGGTTGCTGGGGTTGGAGGATGTTGTTTTGCCGTGGTGGACGTTGCGCGACCGAGGAGTGGTGGAGGCGTCGGCAATGGATACTTCGATCAGAGGTCGCGTTGAAGAGGAGGGGCGCTGGCCGCATGCTGGACTACTAGGCCACACGTTGAATCGCTGGGTTGCACGAACACTAGGACATAGGCACGGGTATGGAATTTGTTTGATTAGTGCCATACCGGCCACCGAGAGAGACGGAACGTGGCTTATAAGCGTTGTTGTGGATCATCTGTTGCTCACTCTAACTCCTCCAGCTCTAGTGTCACACTAAGGTATGTCTTTTTGCGCGGGGATGCATGGGTGATTTTGGAGGGTGTACGGCCGGTGGGCGGCCACATGTAGGATGCGTGTACGGCTCATGGGAGGATGTGGGCAGGTAGATGGCAGAACAAGTCCCCACGGTTCAGAGGTAGAACGATCGGTGGCAGGATATATATCTATACTACCTATTAAGACTCTAAGGGGTAGGCTGCCTCTGCTTGTTCTGCCTTCCGACGATCTCAACCGTCCAATACGCTCTAGAGTCTCTCAGCCGTCTGATGCGCGCACTCTCACCCCCACGCATCGCCCCGCCCCCAGTCCACCACCCAATCGTCCAACCGTGCGAGCACCCGATCGTCCCGCCGCCTCCTACCCCCCTCCTCCGCACGAGCCGCAGCCGGCCCCTGCAGATCGCGATTACCTTCTCATCCAAACGTCTCCGTCATGCGCCGCTCCCTCCACCCTCGCCGCTGTCGTGGCGTCGACCTCAGCTGCACCCCCGCAATCTCCATCCCGGCACCCTCCCCTCTCCCTCATGCTTGCTCTTCGGATCTCGGGAGTCGGGACTCGCCCCTCGCGCGGCCCCCACTCGTCTGCCTCGTCCCCGACTTCTCCGACTGTGTCGTTAAGGCGCTCAACCTCTCCATCATTGTCTGCGACGGCCTCGACCTCGTGCATCGCCCCCCCCTCCCCACGTCCCTCACCACCATCGGATCTCAACCAATGCCGGTCCAGGCCCGCTCGTCCGCCACCCACGACAACGGATCCAGGCTTGGGCGCCTCGCCACCATCGCACCTCAACCAACACCACCTCTCGAGGCCACATGGAGAGCAACTGCTTTGATCTCTCTGTGTCCGTCCTCTCTACTCTGTAGCTAGCCGCAGAGACGACACGGGGCTAGGCTTGGGCATGGGCGTCACCGAGGCGGTCGCCGAGTTCGAGCCTGAGTTCAGTCTACCGATTTCCATGACCTTTATTTCAGACCCTCAGGTACGGTGCCGACATCGAGGCCTTCACGTCGGCTCTGAAATGCGAGATGGAGGCCACCGCCAGCACCAGCACTAGCGTTCCCATCGGGTCCTCCTGCTCCTCATCCCACCCCACGGATCACGGCACTGGTGAGCCCCCAGACCCTGTTGCCCCTTTCTGCCGTCTCTTCAAATTCACGTTGTGCTCTGGTTTTGGCGAGAATTGGGGTTATAGGAATCAAGAAATTGCATGGGTGGTTTTGGATAATGCGGCTCTTGGGTTGGGGAAAAATAATTTTGGCTGACGTTTCTTTTGTCCATGGTAACAAATTGTAGCTCTAGAGTTGGAAATGCTGGACCTCCTTTTTTTCTGTTTAGTGTGTGCACTGCATAGACAATCTGAACAAATACGCCTTGATGAGTCTCTCGTTCAAAAATAGGTTGCCTCAACTCTCTGACGGAGTCTGTGACACTGATATATGTTTCTACGTTGTATGTGTGTGTAGGAGAGTAGGGCACAACTTGATTCAATCCATGTTGAATCATAGAGGCTGTTGCGAGTAATACATACACGTCATCTGCACATGAGTATAATTTAGATGGTGAGATTTTTATCTTTGTTCTCATTTTTGTTCATTGTAGTATAATTTTTTTCAGAGGTTGTTCTCATTTATCTATCCTATAGAGGATCTGCCTTCGTAAGATCGAGGTTCTACAGAAGTACTGATTCTTTCTGAGGTTTCCATAATTCCATAATTTCATCCCAATCCACTTCCCACACACAATCATGAACCTTAAACAATGTTTTCTTTTCTTTACTTTGGATTTCAGATCAAATCCTTCTTTTGAAGACAGTAATGACAATGATGTTGTTCCAAAGCCCACGGTTGTTGTGGCTGAGCATTTGCATGTGCCTCAGTCTAAAGAAGTGACACTTATGATAAATATACTTGAGGGTTACGAGTTTTCATTAAATCCATTTGACTTGATTATGTTATGTAATATCCATGGAGTTTAAATTGGTGTTGTAATGGCAGTATGGTGCTGAAAAGGAGCTTGGAGCAAATGGTCACAACCTTAACTGATGTGATAGTGTTTAAGAGGATGAGGTGAGCATTGTTTTTTCTATGGTTTCCTATGGATTCTCTTCCATATTGTGCCTTCTTGTGTGCTATTTTTCCTTGGCTAAAATTCTTTCAAAACATTTTTTAAATAATCTGTATCTAAAACATTTTTCAAATAATCTGTATCTAAAACATTTTTTTAAGATTATAGATCGCTATCAAATACAATTGCAATTCCAAGGGTGAAATCTATTGGCCTCTGAATTTGATTTAAGTTAAGAAGATTTTTCAAAAATGAGTGAATAACGAACCTGTTCCTGAGGTTCTAAAATTATAGTAGTACTGTTTGTTTTTGATTGAGTATCTACTAATTACAAATTTAATTTTGTATGTTCTTAACTAATGGAAGCAAACAATTCTGGTTTGAAAGGTGGAAATTATTCGTCTACACATGAACTTCGTTAGAACATTTTCAACGAGTCCTAAAAATCACTTGTCAAATTTATGATAATATTCCAACTCTAAAAAGTGTATGGAGGGATTTTGTTGCCTTTTCTATTAATATTGTCGAATAATTTTCTTAAAAGCAAAAGAAGGATGGCGACAGGTTACATGAGATGGTAACAAAATGGAAGAAAACCACCCACTAATGTAATTCAGACCATATGTGGAAAGATAATTGTGTGCCTCCTGTTTTCACAATGGGAGTTGGTATACAAAACTGTTGGTGAGTGGGTTCCCCTCTTACAAAAAACTGAGAATTAGTTATAGAGAAGGTATTGCATGTTCTATTTTAAATACCAGAACGTTGTCTTGCTTCCATTTCAATTTGATCACAGCTTTTGGGAACTGAACAGGAAGCTGAAAGGAGCAAGACAATGAGATAAAACCACTCGCATTGGGGAACTTAACAGGCAGCTTTTATTCCTTATTGAAGTCGAAGAAGGTTATTTTTACTTAATTATTTAATTATTTGTTTATTTCATTATTCTGACTATCATAATATAGGCCTTATCGCTTCATTTGTGGGTTTTCCACCATTAAATTTCGTGGCCTTTTGGTCGCTGAGCCATAAGGACGACTGTTGTAACTAACAACACCCTTCACCAGGGAAAAAGAATGTGAGAATGATTAATTATTTTATTGGATAATCCTTATACAACAAACTCTTACCCACTCCTGTATCTATTTATGAATTAGTTATATAACAAGCTACAATAGTCATACTTCATAGTTTATGGTACAGAATACAATGAGAATCAATAATGAAAAACAAAATTCCAGCTAACAAATGATTTCCTATAGCACATGCTTGTTTTCCTGTAGCATATTGTTTCATCTGCACTTCTATTGTGTTCATGTGGTCTACAAATTGGTTTCTTAATTTTCTTGCTCATTGCTCATTTGCAGAACCTCATCGATCTTGCAGGTTCAGAGAGTTCAAGTGCTGAAACTACAAGAGTACGTCTGAAGGAAGGATCTTATATCAATAAAAGCTTGCTAACTCTTGGAATGGTGGGCCTCATTCTCTAATCACTCTCAGATTATATGTCCCTATAATATGACCATTAATGCACTATGGTAGATGTCGTGTTCATGCAATCATGCTTTTAAGATTATACGTTGTTGTCTATCCAAAGTACTAAAACACAGGTCACACCAATATATGTTGCATTTCTTTTTCCACTGACCAGGGACATTTATAAGCATTGAGACAACAATTGAGACTTGTGAGAAAATGTTTTCATAAATATTTCCGCTTCGTGCTATTTGTCAATGCTTCTTGGCCCAATGGTTTATGGTCAATCTATTAAGCTGAGTTTGTCCTTTTGTGTTCTCCTTTTATTTAGCCCCAAGGTAATTGAGATTGTGAACAAGATGAAAGAGGAGAGAGATGATTGTGGTTGGTCCATGGGCGTTCTCTCCTCTTTATTGTGTTAGTTGGGGGCTTCTTTTCACTGCCCTCCTTTGCCCTTTCTTTTTTTCTTTACCAATTATTTAACCATTGTTTGATGCTCCGTTCGCACTAATGAAGGTTGCTTCCGTTCTGCACTAACCTCGTTTCTGTGCCTTTGTGTAGCAAGATGGTACAATATTCGAGCTGTTTTTTAGGGTAGGGAGTAGGGTTCTGATTCTTCCCCTGGAAGTATTTTCCCCCCAATAACTTTGGGTCTTTGTGGTGGCAAAACTTGGGTAGTTTTTTCTTTCTTTCTGTTCTTGAGGTAATTTTCTCCACATTTTCGGGATGCTCAGGCGTTATTTTGCATCTGGATTTAGCAACTGCTTCTCCTCAAACCGTCAATTCATAACACCAGAATCTTGTGAAAACTATTTGTTTTCTGCGTTTCAATACCGTCCCATGCTGGGGCAGTAATTTATTGCATGAATGTGTAGCTAATATTTATCTTTGACCACTGTTCGATGCTATTATTCCCTCTTGGCCCGTGCTGAGAACATGATATGTGGTATAAGAAATTGGAACAGAGCCATTATTTTTACCAATTGCAACTCTGATCTACTTTGAATCTTTCAAGTTTTAATTACTTCTCATATTTCTTTTAAGGCTGCTTGATTTATCTTTTCTTATTATCAAGCGTAAGTCTGTTGTTCTTGTTCGAATTACAATTGAGAGCCAGACACTTCATGAGATGCTTGGCAGTAATATTTCTCTTGTTTGTGTGATCAATCATGCCATTATTTTAGTCTAATAGATGGACATGTTTTAAATTTTGAGGAGGCATTGAAACAATTTGCATCATGAAGGCGTTCGAGAAGTTCCAGTATGTAGATGTTCTTGTTCCTATTGTTTCTTTTCCTCTGAAGTACCGTTGCACGAGCCTGTTGTCGATGCCTTCGTGGGCCACACCTATAGCCACAACAAAAAGGCTAGGAGCAGCAAGCCACAGCAACAAGGCCAAGACGAACTGCACGGTCCTGACACTAATTAGGGTGTGGCACAAGGATAGCAAATAGTCGACTGATTAGAGCTAGGGGAGCTTAGGATAAGTTGTTAATTTGTTAGGGAATCAGTTATGGGCATTGTAGATATAAGGCGCTGATTAGTTTGTATATAGGCATCAAAGAAAAAACTCTTTCTGTCCAACCTCCTCCGACGATCATCCTCCTGTCTGTTCCGATCTCGTGCGGGCTCCACCATTGTAATGGTAAGATTCAGAGCTGACTCAAGTCGAGTACCTTACCCTTACACTAACGACAGTCAAATTTTACTTTAGTCATGATTGTCAATTTTCTTTCAGCTTGCCACCGGTACAGGTATTGCTCCGTTCTGCTTGTTCCTGTGGAACATGCTATTTGAGAAACATGACCACTACAAGGTATAATTAGCGGTGTTGTAAAGTTCACACTTGATAGAGAATGACTAAACCAGCAAATAATGAGATATACTGATACAATGCCACTCAAGGATTAATCGATATTTGCACTCTCAGATTTTGCAACCAATAAGGGTGCTGGAGGTTGCTGCTGTTTCGTTCATGTGGAGGGGAGAAGAGAGGAAATAGCGGCGACCAAGGGCATGCTCCTTGGGATGGTGCCCCCCTCTTTGACAGCTCTGTCGTTGTCGATGATACCTTCCTTACAAAGTAAATGGTCCTCCCCTTGCCCCCAGTTATGATCTGTTTATAGGGCTACACAGGAGCTAGGTTTGATGAGATATACACAAACATGCTTAAGCTTATATGGAAAAGTCGGTCAGGTTCTTCTGCCCTGTAAACAAATCAATTAAAGTCCTTCTCATTTATTTGTTTCACCCACCACTTCGTTTTCATTCTATCCAGTTCTAAGCATGTGGATTTTTTAAATGTTCAGGTAGTTACCAGGAGGCGTATTCAATGCATACAATTTTTTCAATGTTTATGTGGATTTATTTGTGTTCTCCTTGTTAACTAAGCATGCCTATTTTTCCCCTTCAACTGAGTTTTTTTATCTCATGAACTGGCCAGCGACGCCACAGTTGCTTTGAGCTGAAGTTGAATTGATGGAATTGAACTAACCACTTTTTGTAGTTACTTTTCTATCTTACCGTACCAGTTCCTTATCGTTGGGATATTTTCTGTCACCACCTTTTTGCAGGAGGAGATATTACAGGATATGCATTCCAGATTAGATCCTTCAACACATCTTTGTGTTCTGTTTTAGGTGGTTGCTGTTGGTGACTTGTGTGCAATATGCCAAGAAAAGATGCATGTTCCCATCCTTATGCGCTGCAAACATATTTGTTTTTGTCATTTCTTGTGAATACCATAACTATAATACCATATGCACAATGAGCATGAAAAATTACCAATCTATATGCAACATCAGTGAAGCTTGACTTTTGTTGTTGAACTTGCTTATCTTTTGTTAATGAATGTAGTGGTGCTTTATTTCACATTTTCTTCATTCCCTCATCTAAGAATGTTAGTTTAATGTAAATGACTTTGTATATAATCTTATTCAGGATAGTTCTTGGAAGCTCCTCGGCGCGGTGCGTGAGACAGGGCTCATCTTCTTCCGCGCACCCATGGAGGACAAGCTCCAGTTCACCTGCGATCCGGCCAGGGATGCCATCTCAGAATGGTACTTTTAACCTTGTGTTGTTACAAAGGTTGGAGGGTCTGTAGGTTCTAATGGAAGATTACAAGGTCGTATTGAAGTATCAAGAGCTTTTGGTGATTGCTAGTTTAAGAAGGACAGGTTGGCTGATGTGTACCATTGTTTGCTTAATCATAGATGCTATCTATTGCCCATCACTATTTGATTTGAAATATTCTTGTTTCCTTATATTTACATGCAGTTTTCTTCATAAAGCGAACATTCAGATCGAAAGCATTAAGTAATATTGAAACTTGGTTATTTTCTTGTGACTATTCTGAATTTGATTAGCAGAGTTCATATGGATCCTTTCTCTCTTTTGTTTATTGATGCAGCTTTCTGAAGTTATGGTGAGAAGCGGCATGAATCCTACTGTCAGTGATCAAGCAATCCTCTTGGATCTCATTGCTAAATCGAGATGTGTCGTTGCTGCCAAGAAGTACTTTTTGGACCTCCCAGAAACTTCCAAGACTTATTTTAGGTATCACGCTCTTCTCAATTCTTACTCCAAAGTTTTGATGATTGAGAAGGCCGAGTCTCTTGTGGAGAAAATGGAGGAGCTCAACTTTCCATTCATATTTTATATGAAGAGAAAGGTGGAGCACGAGAGGAACTAAATACCTAGAGTAAGTGCTGACTGGTATACATTCATGCAGTTATAAAAAGAGGGAGTCATGAAAGAATTAGACGTTAACTACAGTGCTATAGTTGTTTATTTGGCAAAGTTTGGCTGAATAGAAAAGGGCATCTTCCTATTCAGGAGAAAATAACATGTACTCTATTCAGAGATTGGGTTTCTAGCTGAACAGTTGTACGAAAGTATACATTTGTATGGCTTGACTTCGCATTACACAAGGAGAGACTAGCCACTCTATAAATATAAAAGTGACAACTGATTGCCAACAAACAGTTAAATTTACCAAACAAGTTACTTTTTCGTTTATCTTGTCTTCTAATCTACTATTGTGGCACGATGTATGCTTCAATTAAAGAGTAAATTGTTGACTTCATGCCATGGCATGCCAGGCACAATGTAGTGAATGAGCACTTTTTAATTGTTGTTCCTTGTTGTGAAGTAACCGTGAGTGTTTGTCCCATGAGTTCTGTTTCAATATTCTTTCTTAAGATAATTACTTACAATTTTTAATTACATTTTGGTATTCTTATCAGCCATATCCTGATTACAAGCTGGTTGTTAGCCATGATGATTATATCTTAACTTCTAAGCTGCCAAGGGAGAGAACTTCTGTTGTGACGATACTAAGAAACCAGTTGATCGTGTATTTAGCACATATAATAGTTCTCTTTTTCATAGCAATTTCCCAGTACATATTGTCATATCAAACTGACCAAGTTATATGTTCACTGTTCAGTGATTTTGTTGCAAATCTGTACCAGTACTGTGTTATATCTCATGTGTATTTATACGTTATAATGTTATACAATCTCGCACAAGCAGAACTGTAGTAAACATCTGTCTGCCGCTGATTTTATTAGCCAGCTTTAAAAAACTGGTTTACTAATTTTTTATGCGTACTCATGTTACCTTGGCAGATTACTGGGTTAACGAACAACTCATACTTTGATGGAGCACATGAGGTTCGACATTATGTCAGGAAGCATTCGGATCTTGGTCGTATTGTGCTTGAAGTTGCTAAGGTATATAATGAATGTCATGAAGTATTGCTTTCTCTTAATCCCATATTGTGTGAGATACTAAATATATGTCCTAAAAACAACTTACGTCCAGGACTCGCAAATTCCCCGCCAAGCAAACTGCTAGAAAACTTTTCAGAGGTGGACATGATGAAGATGATAGTGCTGATGCCGACACAAATGATGCTGATGTACCTCGGTAACTCCACTTTCTTCTCAGCCCTTTAGAGATGATATGACCATCTTCGTTCGGCTATTTTCCAACACTGGTCTATACCGCAGATCGATGCATAAACAATTGCCTTAGAAAAACATAGTTTCGAAGGATAAAACTCAAGATTAGCAATGACAACTTAAATAGTCATCATAGCTAATGAACATCTTAGCTACCAAAAAACATGTTTATCCATCTAGAAACCTTTTCCCTTGCTCAGTGCTCGCTGCCATATGATTACCAGGTTTGAGAATTCTTTCTCCAATAGAATTTGTAGGCTACAATAACCTGGCTCAAAGAATGTGAATTAATTTCCCTTTGTACTAAAGAATCACAAGTAGCTGTCTGTACTCCTAAACATGAATAAGTGCAGTAATTTTGTAGAAATTAAATCATGTGTCATTCTGTGCAGAAGATACTAATAGTACTACCACCACCGTGTTCCACTTCAACAACAAACTTCAGAAAAGATTAAGAGGTCAACATTTTAAAAATGAATGGACCTTTTTATAGACTGTTTTCAAATGCAGGTATGTAGAAACTCTGAATTTTATGTGCATTAGCTTCCCATGGTTCAGAAAACAATAACTATATTAACCAAAAGTTAAGAGCCACTTCCCACATGGTATGTAGTCTTACAGTCCAAACATCAATGTAGTTGTCCACAGATTGTTAGACCAATTCACAGTGGCAGATTAATTTAACTCTAATTGCCCTTTGTCAAGACCAGAGGTAGCCAAGTAATAACTAAACTCCCAGGAGACTGCTTCCAAAAGGGACGGATGTCAGATAACCAAGTACTAAGAATTCAGCTAACATTGGCAGGTGGTGCATGCCTATTATGAACTTGACAAGAGCTTCAACCTAGGCATTTTTCGGCCGAGTGGCTTCACACCAACCTCAAGGACATCGACGTCAAAGTACTCAACTGTAGCGATCTTTGTTCGACCTGTGAATTATTATTTGCGCAACGTGTAACTTGCAATTTGATAGTCAAACACAGTATTAGTAGCTTTTGATCGCCATTTTAGTAACAATATCTATGGTTAGACTTTTCTGACTGATAATCTATTGGAGTCTTTTCATTAAACGAACCTATGATGTCTAAGAAGAAAATAGTCACCTTAATTTTGGATAAGTGGTTAATGTGACAGGATGTGTAACTTGCAATCGGTGCTACTGAGAATATTTAGGCTTGTTTGGCATTATGTTAGACTTACCATGATTAGTAACAAAACATGAAACCTATATTTGCAAATTTAACTACAATGACTGGATTTACTTACCAGTTGCTTCTCGTTCTGTTTTCTTTGTCCCATTATTGAGAAGTACCATGTCACATTTCATTTTGTATGTGCCTTGAGAAATTTGAAGGGCTGGTAATTCTTTTCATTAGCAGTTTTATCCTTATGTTTCTCCTTTTGTCATTTACAAGTGGTATTTTGAATATGGATACAATATTACACATTTTTTGTTTTAAGAAAGAGATGTTAATCATGCCTTGAGTATAATGTTTTAGATTTTACACTGACCCACCTCCTTGCTCTATTGTGTATGTTTTTTCTGTTGCCCCCCTTTTATACAATTGTTTTTAGGTTAGTCTAAAATAGTACAATTCATGGAGATATTTTTGTTCCTTTCAACTCAGCTACGTCCTGTTGACTGTGATGTTAACGCCATGAACCGAGTAGCAGTTTATGCCCATGTGAATGCTTCAATGCTCCATTTGGGTATTGTGGGCAAATGATCGGATGAGGCATAACTTCGATGTAGCTTATTTGATTAGCTTATAATGGAACAGCGGAAAGACTTTGATCCACCACAACGCTTGGGATGTTGAGTTGCAATTTGGATCGACAATTATTTGACAACAACTAAAATACATTTTTTCTTGCTTTTGCTCGTGTGGTCTTTGTAAATTCAGGTGTCAGTGTTGGATTCAAATACCTTTTTTTTTAAAAAAATAGAGGTTAGCATTCCACTAGAATATATGGTCACATGTGGCTACCTATTTCCTGCATTCAAAATGTAGTCACATGAGCAGTGATGAACTGATGATGCCATATGTGGCTACTTATTTCTTGCATTGAAAATGTGGAGCTAAAGTGTGTATGTTTTGTTACAGAAACGTTGGTGTTGTTGTGCTTCTTTTGCTAAAGCACTACCTTTTACGGTTAGCGACACTCAATCTTCGATCACCTGTACAAAACAAGATATGGCCTCCACACCAAGTGAGGATGCTGCTTTGCTTTCTCTTGTCTCTTTTCGTTATGTTATTACTGATCTATCGTCTGTTGGAGTGCCCTTTCATGTGTCTGACCAATTGACTGGGAATTATATGCATCTCATTTTGATAGGGACGCCATAGTTACTTGGGTAAGAAAGAAGACTGGCGTGCCAATCATTAGGCTTCAGTCTAAGGATTCAGCTGAGGAGTTCCTCAAAAAGGACATGACCTTTGTTATTGGTCTATTCAAGAATTTTGAGGTACTGATGTGTTATGAAATGCTAGATGCGGAAAAAATGTATCGTTTTCAAGTTTTAGTTTGCTCGAAATGTAAAAACTTGTGGAATAAAGTAATAAACTTTGGCATCCGTTCAATTTGTGCTCACTCATATCCAGTCCTCACTCATATCCATATTTTTGGCAGGGAGCAGACCATGAAGAATTTGTGAAGGCAGCAACCACAGACAACGAGGTACAGTTAAATTTATTCTCTTGCAAATTTGTTCTAGATCTTCACCTTTGCAGAGGCTTATGATTTTGAAGATCTTGAATCTATGGTTGAAGAAATAGGCAGACATTCAAGACAAAGGTGCCAACATATTAGTGCTTTTATTTTGTTTCTTACCATAATCACATCACCTGGATGACTATTTTGGTTAAACATGTTTTTCCACGGCATTGCAGATAATGTTTATATGTGATCTCAAACTTGACGTTCTTAAATTCACCAGCCTAGAGCATACATCTGGTGTACTGCAGGTGCAACGCAATTAACTTAGCTCTGTGCGTAAGGTGTGGTTTGGTGAATATTAGCTACATCTGTACTAAAGCATAGTGTCTTTGTATTCTCCAGTAATGTAAAGGTCCACAATGTGACGATTGAGACCTCGCTGGACGCTCCACTCACTGATGGCATAGTTCCAGGTATGATTTTTTTCTAGGCTGAATGGACCTTTTTATTATTTATTTTCTTACAGCATAGATATTTGAATTCATTCTTGATGGTAGGCTGGTATTATTTAGTGATTTAGTTCTGAATGCAGCAAAAAAACATCTTGATCTCTGAAGAAAACTGATTCTCCTTTTCCATTTCTTGTTGTACTTGGTAGCATCAAAACCTGAATAATATGCCGTAACTGTTGCCCCATATGCTTAACAAATAATATGAACCACTCTTACTTTGTAACTCTTAAAATGCACTAGACAGCGATGTCAAGAAGTTTTTACTCATCCCACTAATTATCTGTTCTTGCTCCAGATTCATATTCAAACTTATGTATCAAGGACAACACCATAATTGTCAGCCATGAAGTTATCTCGCTGAAAAACAGATAGGACAGGTATAGCATTGCCTTTGGGAGGCTTACCACTTCTATCATCTTTCAGAGCCGCTCTTGCATTTGGGAGTGAGATGTCTGGCGGAATCTTAGACATCCATGTTGACCACCTCTAGATCCATGACTCTTCCAAGGGTATTTCTTTAAGACCTCACCGGCCATGGGGGTTACATAGAGGACGTGGTATCAACAGATGCTTGGAAAGTTTTCTGTCGCCAAATGGGAAACAAGATATTGTAGGCCTGGAGCCGTGAAACAACGACACCGCAAGACCGTACAGCAGCTTTAGGTGAGCAGCCATCTATGAGCAGCCCTCCTGCCATCGAGGCCTGTGCTGGCAACGACGGAAGCCATTTGGCGGGATCTCAGCCATATGCTACGCCATATGCTTCTACCAGCACAACGTAGAGGATGAGTTCCGAAGCATTAGCAAGCTAGCAATGTAGATCACTACAACCAATTTCGATAAACCGAGCTGAACGTACCCTTGAGATGAAGGGCAGCTCCAATAATCTTCACGGGCACCCAGGCATGCAGCAAACTGTGAATGGTTTCAATGATGTTCCAGGTGCCAAACCAGACTCTTAACTACACTTGTACGGTTAATGTTCCATTTCTCATGACCATTTTAGTTCAAAGTTCATGACCTTTGTGTGTCTTTCTTTTTTCAGGACCAATGATGTTCCCACATGTGGCTCAACTGGTGGTGAATTAGATGCAGACACATACGGCTGATTGATAACGTTGTGTGTGTGTGCCGAGGGGGGGGGTCGGGTTGCCTTTGATCCGTCGCGCCTCAACCTGGGGCTGCAATTGTGAGCCTGTTGTGTAATTGCTTAAGTAGTTCTTAGGATGATAGCGTGCATAGATGTGTTGGGTGGATGCTGTAACAGCGGTGACCGGTGAGTTGCGATTCTGAATGTGTAGCAGAAAAACCACAGGCGAAATGAAACATGTGTATAGATTATCGAGGATTTTTTTAGCATGAAACTGTGTGAATCAGTTTGTCTATTGTCTGTATGGTGTTCCCGGACTGCTTAATCTCTGCTGCCAGTAACATGATTAGGAGTGACAAGAGAGGCCATGCTTGTTTAGAGCAAAATCAGCCATGCACCAAATAACAAGTGAGGTTGGTGCTTTCTATCTCAACTATGATGGTTTAATCCCAGCATCTTATCTTCATTAATACATAGTTAGATCCTTTAATATTTGGTGCATGGTTGATTTTTGTCACTCATTACCTAGATTAACTCACTTGTTATGATTGTTGAGTTGTTTTTTGATAGCATCACTAAACAATGACATATCCGTGTATAAGTGTCTCGTTGCAACGCACGGGCATATACCTAGTATATATATATATAATCTGAATTGTATTAATAATCTAAAGCCTCAGTGTTGTATTATTCAATCTTTTAACTATCTTGTATACCTAGAAAATCAATCCAAGGCTAGGCTGTACATGCATAAGGCTCAGTCCTCCACCGTGGTTTGATATTGATGCTTCATTGCTTGTGCGGTCGTTTATGATCGGAAACATGCTGGGTTTAATGGGCTGCAAAGTGCAAAGCACTCGAGGCTTGTGTTGTGTGTGATTGTCAAGGGCACTTTGAGCTCACTTTGGCACTGCTCGAACGGGCTCGTCCGCTGGAATGGAACCGGAGCTTCCGAATCTCGCTTAGACCACCCAAGTCCCACTCCCACGTACTCTAAAAGGGCCGGCTGCGGTTGAGGCCGTAGCTGGGTGGCAGCCCAAAGACAACCGGGCTGTAGGCCCGCAACTCCACGGACGAAGCCTCGTAGCAGGGCGGAAGCGGCAGCGGCAGTGACGCACTGACGCTCCCGTCTCACCCCGTCTTCTATCTACGCTTTGGCAAGACCACCTTGCGCCATGGACGCACGGTTTTGTTCGGCTGTGATGCTCATATACCGACCAGATGTATGCCTGAAAACAGGACATACTAGACCCATGGACCGTGGTTAGACGCCCAATCTGCAGGCGGCACGTGCTTTCTGCAGCAGCTCCTCGTACCGCGAGAATGGCAGGCTCATGCTCAAGCACGCAGCCGTGCTGCTGCAGAACCAGAACTGTAGAAAGTCAGGCCAGTCGACAGCAGCACTCCGGCCATGGTCATGAACGCATCGCCCTTTCGCTGTGCTCTCTGCATCTCTGCAAGCGCGAGCGCAACTGCACAAGCAGCCAAGCAGCGTACGGTAAAGTCGTCTACGAGTATACGTGTACATATCCAAAGAACCCCAAAAAAAAAACGAAAATGCAGCCGCGCGCGGGCCAAGTGAGCAGAAAACTGTTCACTTTCCTAAAAAAAACAAGTCAATGCCCTCACATTACACACTTCAGAATTCAGATTACCATTGCATCGCTTTATCATTTTAAAACTGTGGCTACTCTCTGTCTCCATCTCTAAATAAATTATCTTTTGGAATTATGACGAGTCAAACTTTCTTTGACTGATTTTATAGGAAAAATACTAAATATATGACACGGAAAATTTAATAAAAATATACCTGATATCGTATTTAACTATTTGAAGCTTGTGTCATAAATATTAGCTCATTTTTCTATAGGATGTATTTAATTAAATCTAAAAGAAAGTTTGTCTTAGTACGGTTTATGGAGGGACTAGTAGCTACGAGTAGATAGTGGTGTGAGTGTGACTGGTGTCCGGTCCCGGTCCGGCTGTCCGCACGAGTCGCCAAGCACAAGCCGCGCGGATACGCCGATGTGGTGATGGTCCAAAGCTGCAGCCCCGCCAGCTACCGTATCTGTGCGCCGCTGTATCTCCGTGGGCTCTAGCCTCTAGCTAGAGCGCAAGCCCTCTCGCCCTGTCGATCTTCACCACCAGTCAGTCCGCAAGAGGAAGACCCAACAGTCCAACCCGGCCCGGGGGCCGCCTCCGATCCGGTGCCGGCGCCGCGGCCAGCTGCCATCCAGCGATCTACCCTGCCGATGGCTCCAAGGCCTGCAAGGCAGACGCTACGCATGCGTGCGTTTCTCCTTCGCCCGCATGCATGACGGCACGAGAGTCCCGTTTGGACGCATGCCGCTACCCAACCACCGCTGCCCTCCCCGTTTGGCCTCTCCCTCCCCTCGCCACGCAGACGGACGGGGGCGGCAAGGCTGGCACCGGCGGAGGGTCTTTGGCGTACGCGTTCTCGCCGCCGAAAGTGGGACGGCTCGGCTTTACACATACACCGTCCCCGCACGCATCGGGGCGTCAGTATTGTACGTGGCGTGAGCGTGACAGGGACGATACTGCCGTAGAGCCGTAGTGCATCCCGGCAGCGAGAGCCGAGAGCACACGATGCCGCCACGCGCTGCGACCGCGAAGCCGTCGTGGCTCGGAGACGCGCTCCTCTTCGCCGCGGGTGCCGTGGTGGCCACCGTGGCGCTGCTCGCGTTCGCCAACCCGTTCGCTCAGCCGGAGGGCTACTACGGCGACGGAGCAGTCCCGTCCTCTGGCTCTGGCTCTGGCTCATCATCCGTGGGCGCCGCCGGCGGTGGTGGTGGTGCCGCCGCCCACACGTTCTACGACGACCCGGCGCTGGCGTACACCGTGGACCGGCCCATCACGGGGTGGGACGAGAAGCGCGCCGGGTGGCTGCGCGCGCACCCGGAGTTCGCCGGCGGTGGCGAGAAGGGGCGCGTCCTCATGGTGTCCGGCTCGCAGCCGACGCCGTGCCGGTCCCCGGGCGGAGACCACACGCTGATGCGGCTGCTCAAGAACAAGGCCGACTACTGCCGTCTCCACGGCGTGCAGCTGCTGTACAACATGGCGCTGCTGCGGCCGTCGATGGACCGGTACTGGGCCAAGATACCGGTGATCCGCGCCGCCATGGTGGCGCACCCGGAGGCGGAGTGGGTGTGGTGGGTCGACTCCGACGCCGTGCTCACCGACATGGACTTCCGCCTCCCGCTGCGCCGGTACCGCGCCCACAACCTCGTCGTCCACGGCTGGCCGAGCCTCGTGTTCGAGGCCAGCTCCTGGACCAGCCTCAACGCCGGCGTGTTCCTCATCCGGAACTGCCAGTGGTCGCTCGACTTCATGGACGCGTGGGCCGCCATGGGTCCCGACTCCCCGGACTACCAGCACTGGGGCGCCGTGCTCAAGTCCACGTTCAAGGACAAGGTGTTCGACGAGTCGGACGACCAGTCCGCGCTCGTGTACATGCTGCTGCAGGAGGGCAGCCGGTGGCGGGACAAGGTGTTCCTGGAGAGCGGCTACTACTTCGAGGGCTACTGGATGGAGATCGTGGGGCGGCTCGCCAACATGACGGAGAGGTACGAGGCGATGGAGCGGCGGCCGGGAGCTGCCGCGCTGCGGAGGCGGCACGCGGAGAGGGAGCACGCGGAGTACGCGGTGGCAAGGAACGCCGCCCTGGGCGGGGCCGGGCTGGCGGAGACCGGGGTGCACGGGTGGCGCCGCCCGTTCGTGACGCACTTCACGGGGTGTCAGCCGTGCAGTGGGCAGCGCAACGAGCACTACTCCGGGGACAGCTGCGACCAGGGCATGCGCCGCGCGCTCAACTTCGCCGACGACCAGGTGCTGAGGGCGTACGGTTTCCGGCACGCCAGTTCGCTCAGTGACGACGTGCAGCCACTGCCGTTCGATTACCCTGCAAAGGCAGTGACTAGCTGATCGACGTGAATTTCCGGTTGTTATTATACTGTCTATCCGTCCCTTGCATGCATCTCGCGTACAAACAGCTTTGCATGCTGGTTGCTCCTTTCTGGACTTCAGGTGGTGTAATTCGCTGGTTCCGGTTACAGTTTAACGAATCATGCTATAATCAAGTAGCCTTCACAAATGGTTTTCAATTAGAATGCAGAACATTAAGGTACGACACCGGTGACGGTCCTACCACTCACTTCTGAAACCTAGAACCATGCACGAATGGTAACGGGCAGAACTTCTCACAGACTCGGAAGTCGGAAGTGCAACAGACAAGTTGAGGCGTACAGAAGCACAATCCAACAGATGGCAACATGTCATGTTCAAGCAGTAGCCACATGTTCAGACAGTATTCGTCAGTTCGAGTAGACTAGTTGAGGCTGAATCTGCACTTCAGTAGTTAGACATCCTACAGGAGTTCATGCAGCACATGCTACGTTTTTTATATACACATCATAACACGTTTCCGCAGCACATCCAAAACACTGAAGGGCCAGTTTGCAGATTCCGCGCTCCTCGATCAACAAGACAGCTGCTTCCGATTCTGGAGGCAGCGAAGACAAATAAGAACGGTGCACGATCAGGATATACGCGTGTATTCAAATATCTGCAGAATGGTTATTACTATTGTCGGTCTAGTTCCATTGGAGATTCACTTAGCAGCTTTTATGTTTGCGAGGGCGGTAAGAACCTCGGTGACTGAACCTTCGATAGCTGACCTATTAGCCTGGACCAACAAATTTTTGTCCTGCGATAGTTAGATGTTGCCACAATGGTACACTCAAAATGCTTTAAATACTGAAGTGACAGAAATAGGCTGACCTTGAGAGATGGCACTAGTGCGTAAACCTCTTCAACGGTCTCAGGCCCAATGTTTGCTATCATGCATATCTGTTGTACGCAGACCACAATGGTGAAGTGAGCCGAGGTTAGTGCTACATAGAAAGGAAAGGAAGAAGGAATAAGTAACAAACCTCTCCATCACTGACCCCACATTTTTTAAGAGGTCTGCAGCAACCAGTTAAGGAACTGTACTGGTAAGTAAAATAGTATAACTCTCAAATAAGATGCGAGTTCTAATATATCTATTGTAAAAAAAAATGATTAGGATACTCAATGGCTTGTTTCACAGAGCTTGCAGTGGTGAAATGATTTCCATCTTTTGAATACTGAAAAGCTTTGTCAAATGACCTGAAGAAGCAAAAAGATAAGATTAAACAACAAGACAGACAGCTAAAGGGACTTGAACGTCACACAGATAAAAAGAGTGAAACAGGTCATAAACTGGAAATACTATTCTTACTCAGGAATTTTGATCTTGGGGTCCTCTGATAGTATGGCCATGTGCTCGTGAATTTCTTGCAATAGTTCAGCTGCTTCACAATTCATTAGCATTCTAGAATTTGGAGGGATATCTACAAGCAAATACATTTGTGTTCGCATGAGAAGCTAGCAGGATTATTTTGTATGGTTCATTTAGTGATAATAATGGCTCATGGAAATCAGATTATTGCGGAATTCAGATTGGCTTATATACCACTTAGAACATCAAACTCCTTTTATAATTTACACAACATTTCACTTAATAATCATAATATTACCATATACCACTTACAAACTCAGAATACGTGGTGAGAGTGGGACGCACAAATATATAACTAAATTGTCAAATACATTTTGCTGAACACCTTATTATTGTGCATACATCAACAAGCATAATAACTGCTAACAACACCTGCCCACTATCATCCTTCTGAGAAAAAGATACTTGCAAGAACCAGCTGACAGCATGTGAACTTTCAGATACTCCCACCGTCCAAAAATTATCTATATATATTTCGACCAGAAAAGGTCTTTCAAAGTAGATTTTGACACAATATTTATCTTGTATTATTATAATGTAATTTGCTAAAGACTAAACATAATCTCAAAACCACTTTGAATACAAATATATTGATGCAAATTTTATGAATTAGATGTACATATAATTGAAGTAATTGATTATCAAAGTTTGTAAAGCTTGACTTCCCCTAGTTAAAATGCATAGATCATTTCCGGAGTGAGAGAGTAACTGTATGCATGTCCATTAAGAATATGCTAAAATACCATGCCCCATCTCTGCATGGCATAAATATCAAGCATGTGAACAACTTAAGAGCAAGAATAAAAAGATATCCAAATGGCAGTGGAAAGATGATTTTAAGAAAAAAAAAATCTGCAGGGAAAAAACAAAGCCAGTAATAGCCAGAAAATTCTGCAATTAATCAAAGTGTAGATAACAAGATACAAGTCGAAGCAACAAAGGACAGCTTCCAAATCTTTAACAGATGACCGTCAGGTCCTTGTACAATAAATAGCTTGATTGTAAACAAAACAGTTATGTATTTGGGAAAAAAAAAGATATGGAAATGGGAAAACACCGTTAAGTTCTCGGACGTTCTCTCCATGACCCTAGTTCTCAAGGTGAAGAACAGAGACACAGACAACAGAACATATAAGAACTCCCAAGGCCGATGAGCAGCATGGGTGCTGTTTTTGTGGCCCCGAAACTCTCCCTGATTGTGTAGGTACTAAAATGCACCTAGGGAATTACAACACACAAGTGTGCTTTCTTTTCCACAACATGGACTGCTATAGTTTGATCCTATAATGCCCTGCTATAGTTTGATCCTAATGCCCTCCAAATGAAACTGAAAATCTTAGACCCATCACAAATATAGTCAATTCAAAAAATAGAAGTTTGGGAAATTGGCATCTAAATAAGTTGCATTTTGAGAATTTCATTGAGGGAACTGACCAAGCTCTAGCTTTAGTTCTGCATCAGACTTGGTAGGCACTGCATGTGATGAAGAACCCTTTCCACCTTTGTCACTACTGTATGCTTTTCCTTTGCTTGCCTCACCTAAACGGGATGGAATTATTACAGTTAACACTGATAAGACAACATATGAAAGAAAGGCAGAAATGTAACAAGAGTATAGGTAAATATCCTTATATCTGGAACACATACTAAGTACCTTTTGAAATGGATGATGTTTAATAACATTGTGTATTTGTACCTTTAGAAAGGGCTGAAGCCTTTCCACCAGTTTTTAGGCTCGCAGATGAAGCCTTCCCGTTTGACTTTGAGTGAACAGGAGTTAGCTCTTCTACAAAACCTAGAAACAGGCAGCGCAACATGAGTACTGCAGGTTTCAAGCATGTATCAAGCTATTCATGTGCAGTTACATTCGGCTATATTATAGAGTTTAGGATTTTATTCATGCAATGAGTCCCTTAGTTTGCTCTTAACAAAATACTGAAGATCAAGTACATCATATGTCCAGTCCAGTTATTACCACCTGGAAGCTGATGCACACAGCACACCTGCCAATCATGATTCAAAAGTAGTTTGTAGCAGAATTTGCAATCAAAGTGATATCAGTGTTCAACTTAGACAGTGGAAATGCAGTACAATGCAATTAGATAAAACAATGACAGTTAAAAATGAAAAATGTTATATATTCATCTGCCAACGATTTTTCTCTATTAATATATCAAGTGTATGAAGCCTGCCAAGAAAAGCCAATAGGCATTGCAAAGAAATGACTAACACCAAAAATAAATGTTCGTTATGATAACATGAGGTACGTTTTCCTATCCTGAATGTCCTAGAGGCCTTTTTTCATGTAACAAATGCCATGCAAGAGAAAAGCGAACATGTCTTACATGACATGCCCAAAATGTCAAGAGTTCAATCATAAATATATGCAATAAACGGATACTGGAGCGTCTCAAGAGTTATAGAATGACAGGCAGTGTATCATGAGAACTGAATGTGCTGTTACCTTCAGAGTCAGAGTCAGAATCTGAAAGCACAACTACTCTTGGCTTCGCAAAAGAAACCTTATGCCTTCCATTCGGTACTTGGTCCATTGGAAAAACTTGTCAAGACTCCTACCACAAAGATGTGCGTAAGTTCTGCTTATGGAAGCCTACGTCATTCAAATCAAAATTCATCATATATGCACATCAAAAAGTGTAACACAGGGGCCTTAAGTTATGGAACTCCCATCAGGCATAACATATACACGAGACATCTGAAACTTTAAAGTAGGACTACATACATTGTTTTGTAGTTTAGTTTTCGTGTAGAATTAAAGACTAAACACATGAAGTTATTCTATCAATTACAATCCTTTGGAAACTAAACCTCCAGACGAAGCAAAAAAAAAAAAACTTGTTTTTACGTGACAATTATTAATCAGATACAGAGGGAAAACATCGCTTTCCACAAAGCCAGGGGTTAATCCAGTAAAGGGATGTGTACCGATAATTCTTGCAAGAAAATCGAAGCTAGGAGGCTTGTCAAATAGCTTTAGGTTAGGGTTTCAGTGCTCAGCTTCGCACAACATGAAGAGAAGGGCAGAGAAAGGGGTGGGAGTACCTGGTGGGTGCTCGTCGCCGGCGAAGAGACCAATGTAAACCTCCGCAACTGGCTTAGGGTGGCGGCGGCCCACCAGTCGCCGGAGAGCGAGACGCAGACAGAAGTCACAGAAGTGACAGAACCCACGCGGAGGAAATGAGGAATGCAGCGGACGATTGTTGTTTCAGCGGAAGGGGGGATGCAGCGAGCCAGCGACGCCGGCCCAGTTGAATTGTTGGGCGCAGTTAGAGCCCACCTGACGAACCTTCTTGTGGGACGTTTCTCCACACGTTACTTTGGGAATATTATTATTAATCTTTATTTCTCTCCCTTTTAATTTTTTTATTCTTCTTGATTTCATATCTATCCTCTTCGTATGACACTATCAATGGATAGTAATATATATATATATATATATATATATATATATATATATATATATATATATATATATATATTAGATAACATAAATAATAAAAATATTCAGTATATAATACATTGTAGATAAGTAAATTGGTTTTTTATATTTTTATTAAGATTGGATAGTTTCTATTGAAGCTAAAAGCCATTTTCATAAGAACATGTAAAAATATCACAAACCAAAAAACACGCTGGGTAAAAAAAATAACATCATTTTTTTCTAAAATATTAATACTTTTCTTTTTGTGACAAATTCCCAAGTGAACATAAAATGTTGAGGATGTGACTCCTCCCGAGGCTGAGACTGAGGTCGAGGCCTGGGGTCGGGCGAAGCGGAGACCTTCTCCCGAGGCCGAGGCTGAGGCCGAGGCCTGAGGTCGGGCGAGGCGGAGCTCCCTGTTGCGTCCGAGGCTGAATTCGGGGGAGATCGTGACTCAGTTTTATCCTGGTGGTTGGCACAGTAGTCGAAACGAGGTGAATAGCGTTGTTTTCCTGTCAGAACGGTCAGTAAATGGGCGAAGTGACTGCGGTCACTTCGACCTTGCCGACTGAGGCGCGCGTGTCAGGATAAGGTGTCAGGCGATCCCCGCATTAAATGTGCATGCAATACGGTCGGTTGGTAAGGCGATTTGGCCGAGGTCGCTGTACGACAAAGTCTGGCTGAGCTTGGCTTCGGGCGAGCCGAGGGTGCGCCCTATGCCTGAAGAGGCCCTCGGTCGAGGCGTGAATCTGTCTGGGACTACTGTTCCTGCCCGAGGCTGGGCTCGGGTGAGACGAGATCGCGTCCCTTGGTAGACGAGGCCTTGACTTGAATCCGTGCTTATCAGTCTTTACGGTTTGTTCTGAAGATGTTTTCCAGCCAGGTTAAGGAGTGTTGAGGGTACCCCTAATTACGGTACCCGACAGTAGCCCCCGAGCCTCGAAGGGAGTGTAGGTACTCGCTTGGAGGTTCTCCCGGATTTTTTGCAAGGGGACCAGCCTTTCTCAGTTATATTTTGTTCCGATGGGTGCGTGCGAGCGCACCCGTCGGGTGTAGCCCCCGAGGCCTCGGAGGAGTGGTTTGACTCCTCTAAGGTCTTAATTTTTTTTTGTGATGCCTCGGTCGGCCTTGTTGTTCCCTCATGCGGCCTGGCCGTAGCCCGGGTGCATGGTCAGGCTCCGGATTTTTAAGCTGGTTTTGTTGACGTGGTCAACAGTTTGGCCGTAGCCTGGTGCGAGAGCAGCCTCCGAGCCTCTGCACGGAGCGAGAGGACGATCGAGGATTGTCTCGTCTTTTATTGTACGCCCCTTTATCGCCTTTCCGCAAGGAGGAAGGGGGGGGAAGCGCGATGTTACCCTCGGAGGGCACCGAACATGGTGTTTCCAGTGAGTTGCTATTGGGTGATCCGAGTGGACGCCCGAGCCCCGTTCGATAAGGGTCGGCTAGTGGCCCACAGGTGCGCTCCAAAAGTACCTGCAGGTGATTTGCTGGACCCGGACCCATTTGATAGGGTCCGAGGGCTCGGTGCCTCCCTCCGGTGGGATTCCATTACAAATCGTTCCCGCTGGTCTCGGAAATGTCCTAGGGTACCTCGGGAGCGTAGCCCGAGCCTCGGCCATGTAACAGACGTACCCAGGGTCATCCCTGACTCTGCGTGCTCTGGGGCGGCTGTCGAACCCTTCCGAGGGGCCAGCCTTCGAACCCCTGATCAGTAAAGGGCTCGGAGCCCGAGTGCTCTGGGGCGGTTGCCGAACCCCGCAGGGCGCAACCTTCGAACCCCTGATCAGTAGGAGGGCTCGGGGCCCGTTTCCTTAGCTGAGAAGGATCTTTTTTCGAAATATCACATTTCCTGATCCCTATGGCAAGAGAGAGAGGAAAAGAAAAAGGATATGAATTTAAATAATGTGGCGCACCTTTTTTGACGCGGTCATCATGACGGAGGTGAAACGGCGCCCGCTTCGCCTGCCAGAGGTGTCGCTTGCCCTGCCAAGGAGTTAATGCGATGGGATGGGCGATTCGCGGGGCGTCTGTTGCGCGTGCGCGAGTCGTTCGAGGAACGGAACACGGGTGCGTCGTCTTTATGCCGTGGGAGAGGGCTCCCCTGCCGCTTCAGGAGAGGATGTGAGCCTGTAGGTGATTGGACTGCCGCTTCCGCACGTCTGTTGCTGCAATTACTGTCGGTCCGCTTTTGGCCATATCAAATGTCACGCCTATCCCCGCGGCTGACTGACCCGTGATCGTCGCACTTAATTGGCACCGTTTGGTCACGCGCGGGGCTGTCTCGAGTCGCTGCACTGGTCCTGCAGTCGAGAAGACGCGACGTTGGCGCAAGTAGCGGTGCGGTTTCTTTGCACGTAGTAACCGGTGTGCCGGTTACATGACACGTGGGACCTTAGCCCCCATGCGGGACCGTCGGTTGCAACGAAGCTGAAAGGGTGCACGACCGCGGCGCGGTTTTGCACGCTTCTTGCATGGCGGTCCGCCTTTTCGACCGCTGGTTTCTGTGAGGATGAGAGGGCGTATAACCGCGAGGCGGTTACATGCTTCGCGTGCGGTGGTTTGCCTTCTTCGCGTTTCGGGCCAGCTCCTATGATGTGTGGGACCCAGCCCCCGTGTCGTAGGGTGGGAACCTTGGAGCATGTCGGTGGAGACTTTGCCCATGACGCTTGGGGGTGCGAGTGAGGAGATCTGCCTTTAAAAAGGGATCGACCCCCCGGGCGGTAGCCATGCCTTCGCACTCCTCTCATTCATCGCGCCCTTCCACCTTCCGAGCCCCCATATGGGGTGCACCTGTGTTGCATTCTTCTTGCTGCTGTTGGAGGAGCGCGACCTCGTGGGGGTTGGCGCTCTTCAGTCATCACTCGGCTTCAAGGATTCTCATCATGCAGCCCGGCTGCAGTACCCCGCCGGCGGTCACCCAGGATGATGACCGTAGGCCTCGTGGTGGGGAAGAGCGAGCCGGGTCGTGGCCTCCCCCTGCCCTCATCTTCAAGGATGTTCATCATCCGTGCTGGGGAGGAGGGTGCGCCGAGTTGGTTCCCGCCTCCGCGTGGGCAGCGGCCCGCTCCTTCCCTCAGTGTTCGGGGGAGAAGGGCGTTCGCCGTCCGTGGCACTGTCAGCTGCCGCGTGTCTGGCTCCCCGGCCTAGGTGGCTCTGGTGCTGCTTCCGGTGCCGCCTCCTACCGCTGGGGCGGAGCGTGGCTGCTCGTCCGCCGCACGGGTGTCGGTCGCGCCATGTGTGGGCAGGCCACGTCTAGGTCCTTCCCGCGCCGCCGGCTGCACCGGGGGGTCACACAACACGTTGTACGCCGCGAGGGCGGTGTTCGTGTTTTGGGACAGTCTCGTCCTCGCTCCTGTGGTGAGAACGGGAGTGAGGACCTGCCGGTGCGCACTGGGGCGGCCGCCGTTCGCCGGTTCGGTGTTGGTGGGCAGGTGGCCGCTGTCGTCGGTGCTGAGGTGGTGGTCGCCATAGGTGAGGCTTCCCCCTGCAGAAGCGGTTGCCTCCGTCGACGAGACCGTCAGTGCCACCTGCGCTCCGGACCTCTGGCTCTTTGGCTTTAATGGCTGGTTCTCGTCCCTCGTAAGGGGACGCGAGCGAGGGCCCTTTCACAGTAGCGTTTTCCCTGAGGCAATCGCTGCTGCTGTCTAGCCGCCCGAGGCGAAGGTCGTTGTCGCTGCTGGTGCAGTGGTCGCCGGCGAGCCGCTTGGAGTTTGTTATCTCGCAGCCCCTCTGGTGTGGAGGTAGTTCATTCCTGTGGGAATGGAGCTGGAGTCCCGTTTGTAAGGGAATGTACTGGTATTTGCCTGAGAGCAAAATGTAATTGCTTCAAGTACTAAGACGTCTGCCGTAGGTCGGGAAAACCACCGAGGGCGCTGCCGACGTCTAAGTCTAGATACCATAGTTACCCTAAGTATGTATGTTTGTTCTTTGTGGCTGCTGAGGCCTGAACATTTGGGTATAAATCTGTGCTTCTTTCCTCTTGTTTCGAGCATTAGGACTTGTTCGTTGGTAGCAGAATCACTTATCCGAGCATGAGCTACCCTTCGCGGAAGGTGACGAGTGAGGTATCCGTATCCCAGAGGCGTAGGAGTCCCTCGGCTCGGCCGGCCTTGCCGTTCAAGATCTCTCTCGCTCGTGTTTAGGATTCCGTTATCGACGCAGTCGAAAGGCACGAAAGTTGTTTCGGTGTAAAACTTTTCAGAGGAAAATTTTAACGCAGAGGGGGTTCCCCCCTTTCCAGACCCGAGGCGACCGCTCGGGCCGGGACCCTTGCGGAGGGCCTGGCTGTGGCCGTCGGGTCTGCCCGATCTGCCCAAGCCATGGCCGTCAGGCCGAAGGTATGTTTTGCCCACTTTGTGACTTTGTTTTTGTCTCCATTCTTCACCTCGTGTCTGAAGAATTTTGTTCGTCTGCCTGCAGGGTTTGAGACGGCTCTTAACGAGTCCGTCAAGAACTGCAAGGCGCTTGCCCAGGCGGCTGAGCAGAAGGAGGCCGACCGCGTGGCCATGTCCGAGGCTATCTCGGCTTTCTGCCGAGCCTTTGGCCTCGACGATGTCCCCTCGGGTAGCTCCCCCCAAAGTCACCTACGGGCCTTGGGCAGCCATGTGCGCAGCAGACTCCGCGGGGCGCTGCACCTCGGCGTTAGGCGGGCCTTCGCCGTGCTCGCTTCCCACTACGACGTGGATTTGGAGCGGGTCAGCGAGGTGTACTGCTTACCCGACGAAGAGGAGGCCGCCTTAGCCGAGGTCCAGAGGCTTGACGCGGCTGTCGAGGGCCCAAGCGCGGCGCTGGCTTCCTCCTTTGAGGTGGAGATCCTTCCGCCCGTGTCGCCGTCTGAGGTCGGGCCAGATTCTGCCGAGGGTGGAAACGACGCCGAGGGTGTTGCGCCTCCCCCTGCCGATGTTTGAGCCTGCAGGAACAGTTTGTTCTAAGTATGCGTGTGTTTTTTGCGGCCGCTGAGGCCTAAACATTTTTATTGTCGGATTATAAAGGTGTGTTTTCTTTTCTCTCGTTTTGTGCGTTAGGACTTGTTCGTCGGTAGCAGAATCACTTGTCCGAGCGGGAGTTACTTTTCGCGGAAGGTGATGAGTGAGGTATCCGTATCCCGGAGGCGTAGGAGTCCCTCGGCTCAGTCGGCCTTGCCGTTTACGTGTTCCTCTCGTCGTTTTTAGGATTCCGTTATTGATATAGTCGAAAAGCACGAAAGTCGTTTTGGTAGAAAACTTTTCCGAGGAAAATTTTGACGCAGAGGGGGTTCCCCCCTTCTAGCCCCCGAGGGAGGGTCGGGCTTTGCCGAGGCAAGGCTGATCCTTCCTTGATGGTTAGACTTTATTTATGCATGTAAAGAAAGCGAGATACATGAACGACTTGAAACATTTTAAGGATAGAAGCGACGTAGCTGTTGGATGTTCCAAGCGTTGCTGTAGACCTCGCCTTCTTCGTTGGCCAGCTTGTATGTCCCGGGCTTCAAAATCTTGGCGATGATGAACGGCCCTTCCCAGGGAGGAGTAAGCTTGTGGCGCCCTCGGGCGTCTTGTCGTAGCCGAAGCACCAAGTCTCCCACTTGGAAGCCTCGGGGCCGAACCATTCGGGCGTGGTAGCGTCGTAGAGACTGCTGATACCGCGCCGAGTGTAGTAAGGCTATGTCCCGAGCCTCTTCCAGCTGGTCCAATGAATCTTCTCGGCTAGTCTGGTTGCTTCGGTCGTCGTATGCCTTTGTCCTTGGGGAACCGTATTCTAAGTCCGTGGGTAGGACGACCTCGGCCCCATAGACTAGAAAGAACACGAGAAACCTGTGGCCCAGCTCGGTGTCGTCCTCAGACTTCAAACCACTGAGGGTAGTTCTTTTATCCACCGCTTACCAAACTTGTTGAGGTCGTTGTAGATCCTCGGTTTTAGTCCCTGCAAAATCATACCGTTGGCGCGCTCCACCTGCCCATTTGCCATTGGGTGAGCTACGGCGGCCCAGTCCACACGGATGTGGTGGTCTTCGCAGAAGTCCAGGAACTTTTTCGCGGTGAACTGCGTGCCATTGTCGGTGATGATGGAGTTTGGGACCCCAAAGCGATGGATGATATTTGTGAAGAACGCCACCGCCTGCTCGGACCGGATGCTGGTTAAGGGTCGGACCTCGATCCACTTGGAGAATTTGTCGATGGCGACCAACAGGTGCGTGAAGCCCTCAGGTGCCTTATGTAAGGGACCGACGAGAACCAGACCCCATACGACAAACGGCCAGGTGATGGGTATTGTCTGCAAGGTCTGAGCGGGCAGGTGCGTCTATCTCGTGTAGAATTAACACCCTCGGCAGGAGCGTACAATCCTAGTGGCGTCGGCCACCACGGTCGGCCAGTAGAAACCCTGTCGGAAAGTGTTTCCCACGAGGGCTCAAGGTGTTGCATGGTGACTGCAAGCCCCCGAGTGTATTTCTTGTAACAGCTCTTGTCCTTGGGCGACGAATATGCATCGTTGAAGAATGCCTGAGGGGCTGAGGTGGTACAACTCCTTTTCATCACCCAGTAAAACGAACGACTTGGCGCGCCGAGCCAGTCGCCGAGCTTCGGTCTTATCGAGGGGCAGCTCTCCTCGAAGGAGATATTCCAGGTACGGGGTCTGCCAGTTCTGGTTTGGCGTAACCCCATTCTGCTCTCCCTCAACGCGCATGGCCTCACCGTGGCCGAGGGTACCTCGGGCTGGGCCGAGGTTACCTCGGGTTCGGGCGCGTCGTCGAGTTTGACGGATGGTTGATATATGTCCCTGGAGAAGATGTCCGGGGGAACCGTGGTTCGTCTCGAGGCTATTTTAGCCAGCTCATCCGCAGTCTCGTTGTACCGTCGAGCAACATGGTTGAGTTCCAGCCCATAGAACTTATCTTCCAAGTGTCGAACTTTGTCGCAGTAGGCCTCCATTTTTCGATCGCGGCAGTGGGAGTTCTTCATGACTTGGTCAATAACAAGCTGCGAGTCGCCACGAGCGTCGAGGCGCCGAACCCCTAGCTCGGCAACCCATTAACCAAAGCCTCGTACTCGGCCACGTTGTTTGACGCCAGAAAATGGAGGCGGATAACGTAGCACACATGTTTCCCGAGGGGCGAGATGAAGAGCAAGCCAGCACCTGCTCCGGTTTTCATAAGCGACCCATCGAAGTACATGGTCCAAAGTTCGGCCTGGATTGAAGTTGTCGGCAATTGGGTGTCGACCCATTCAGCCAGGAAGTCTGCCAAGACTTGAGATTTTATGGCCTTCTGAGGGGCGAATGAAAGTGTTTCGCCCATGAGCTCCACTGCCCATTTTGCTATCCTACCCGAGGCCTCTCAGCACTAGATGATCTCTCCCACGGGGAAGGATGACACCACAGTCACCGGATGGGACTCAAAGTAGTGTCGCAACTTTCGCCGTGTCAGAATCACTGCGTACAGTAGCTTCTAGATTTGTGGGTAGCGGATCTTGGTCTCGGATAGCACCTCGCTGATGAAGTAGACCGGCCTCTGAATGATCAGTGCATGCCCTTCTTCTCGTCTCTCGACTACGATCACGGCGCTGACCACCTGAGTGGTTGCGGCTACGTAAATCAAGAGGGCTTCTCCCGTAGCAGGGGCACCAAAATGGACGCATTAGTAAGGAGTGCCTTTAAGTTTCCGAGGGCTTCTTCGGCCTCGGGGGTCCAAGTGAAGCGCTCGACCTTCCTTAAGAGGCGGAACAAGGGCAATCCTTTCTCGCCAAGGCGCGAGATGAAGCGGCTCAGAGCCGCAAGGCATCCCATGACCCTTTGTACTCCTTTTAAATTTTTGATAGGTCCCATGTTGGTGATGGCCGCAATTTTCTCCGGGTTGGCCTCGATGCCTCATTCGGAGACAATGAACCCTAGGAGCATGCCTCGGGGGACTCCGAAGACACACTTCTCGGGATTGAGTTTTACGCCCTTTGCACACAGGCACCCGAAAGTTACTTCGAGGTCGGAGAGGAGGTCGGAGGCATTCCTTGTTTTGACAATGATGTCATCGACGTAAGCCTCGACCGTTCTGCCAATGTGCTCTCCGAACACGTGGTTCATGCACCTTTGGTAGGTTGCACCTGCATTCCTCAAGCCAAATGGCATAGTAGTATAACAATACATGCCAAAAGGTGTGATAAAAGAAGTCGCGAGCTGGTCGGACTCTTTCATCTTGATTTGGTGATAGCCTGAATAGACGTCGAGGAAAGACAGGGTTTCGCACCCAGCAGTGGAGTCCACAATTTGATCGATGCGAGGCAGAGGGTAGGAAACCTTTGGACATGCTTTGTTTAAACCAGTGTAGTCTACGCACATCCTCCATTTCCCACCTTTTTTCTTTACGAGCACAGGGTTAGCTAACCATTCTGGATGCAATACCTCTTTGATGAACCCTGCAACCATTAGCTTGTGGACCTCCTTGCCTATGGCCCTGCGCTTTTCTTCATCAAAGCGGCGTAGATGCTGCCTCACGGGTCGGGCACCGGCTCGGATGTCTAGTGAGTGCTCGGCGACATCCCTCTGTATGCCGGACATGTCCGAGGGACTCCACACAAAAATTTTGGCGTTTGCGTGGAGAAAGTCGATGAGCACTGCTTCCTATTTGGGGTCGAGCTCGGAACCGATCCAGACTTTCTTGCCGGCGTCGTTGCTGGGGTCGAGAGGGACAGACTTAACCGCCTCGGGCGGTTCGAAGTTGCCGGCGTGGCGCTTCGCATCTGGCGCCTCTTTGGAGAGGCAATCCAGGTCGGCGATGAGGGCCTCGGACTCTGCGAGGGCCTCAGCATACTCCACGCATTCCACGTCGCACTCGTAAGCGTGGCGGTACGTGGATCCGACGGTGATGGTTCCCTTGGGGCCTGGCATCTTGAGCTTGAGGTACATGTAGTTGGGGACGACCATGAACTTGGCGTAGCATGGTCTTCCCAGCACCGCGTGATAGGTCCCTCGGAACCCAACCACCTCGAACGTCAGGGTTTCCTTTCGAAAGTTGGAGGGAGTTCCGAAGCAAACGGGCAAGTCGAGTTGCCCAAGGGGCAGGACGCGCTTACCGGGGATGATCCCGTGAAAAGGTGCTGCACCGGCCCGGATCATGGACAGATCGACCCCCAAGAGCCCTAGGGTCTCGGCGTAGATGATGTTGAGGCTACTGCCTCCGTCCATGAGGACCTTGGTGAGCCTAGTGTTGCCGATGACAGGGTCGACGACGAGCGGGTACCTTCCTAGGCTCGGTACGCAGTCGGGGTGGTCGCCTTGGTCGAAGGTGATGGACTTGTCGGACCAGTCTAGGAAGACCGGCACCGCTACCTTCACCGAGCAGACCTCCGGCGCTCCTGCTTGCGGTGCCGAGCCGAGGCGTTCGCCACTTGCCCACCATAGATCATGAAGCAGTTGTGGACCTCCGGGAACTCCTCTTCCTTGTCGCCAACCTTCTTGTTATTGCCTTGGTCTTTGCCACCTTCTGCCGAGGGTCCAGCCTTGTTGAAGTAACATCGGAGCATGTCGCATTCTTCAAGGGTGTGCTTGACGGGACCCCTGTGATAGGGGCACGACTCCTTGAGCATCTTGTCGAACATGTTGGCCCCTCCGGGAGGCTTCCGAGGATTCCTGTGCTCGACAGCAGCGACGAGATCCGCGTCAACGGCGTCGTGTTTTGCTTACTCCTTCTTCCTGGCCTTCTTCTTTGTGCCACGCTAGACGAACGCCTCGAAGGCGTCTTCCTTCTGTCTTCCCTGAGGCTGCTTGTCCTTCCGGAACATGGCTTCGACCACCTCCCGACCAGAGGCGAACTTGGTGGCTATGTCCATCAATTCGCTCGCCTTGGTGGGAGTCTTGCGTCCAAGTTTGCTCACTAGGTCTCGGCAAGTGGTGCCGGCGAGGAATGCCCCGATGACGTCCGAGTCGGTGATGTTGGGCAGCTCGGTGCGCTGCTTTGAAAACCGTCGGATGTACTCTCGCAGGGATTCTCCTGGTTGCTGGCGGCAGCTTCGGAGATCCCATGAGTTCCTAGGGCGCACATACGTACCTTGGAAATTTCCAGCGAAGGCCTTGACCAGGTCGTCCCAGTCGGAGATCTGCGCAGGAGGTAGATGCTCCAGCCAGGCCTGGGCAGCGTCGGAGAGGAAAAGGGGGAGGTTGCGGATGATGAGGTTGTCGTCGTCCGTCCCTCCCAACTGGCACACCAATCGGTAGTCCGCAAGCCACAACTCCGGCCTTGTCTCCTCTGAGTACTTGGTGATGGTAGTCGGGGCTTGGAACCGGGCCGGGAACGGCGCCCGTCGTATGGCCCGGCTGAAGACTCATGGACCTGGTGGTTCGGGCGAGGGGCTCCGATCCTCCTCACTGTCGTAGCGTCCTCCGCGCCTGGGGTGGTAGCCTCGGCGCACCCTTTCCTCGAGGCGGGCTCGACGGTCGCGGAGGTGTTGTTCGCTGCCGAGGCGATCCGGGGCTGCAGGCGTCCTGTCCTGTGTGCGCTCGGTGTGGACCGAGGCCTCCCGCATGCGTCGGGAGGACGTTGCGCGATGCTCCGAGGGGCACCCTCGCCTTCGGGAGGCAGAGCTTTCGGCTCATCGGACTGCGGCATCTTCCAGGAGATCCTTGAGTTCGCCCTGGATATGCCGCCCCTCGGTGGTGGATGGCTCCAGCATTGTTCAAAGTAACATCGCCGCTGCAGCTAGGTTCTGGCTGGCCCCGCTGAAGGCCGGGGGCAGCCCTGCCCTGGCATCGTCAACGATACGGCGTTGGACGTCCCAGGCCCGATGACGCGCTCCACCGGCGAGTGCCCGACCTGCCCACTCCTGCTCGATGTTTTGTCGGAGCTGCACAAGCCGCCCCGCCTCTTCGTCGAGCTTGGCTTGCATCTCGCGGAGTTGCTCGAGCTGTGTGTTCTAACCCCCTGTAGGGACTCGGACCACAGCTAGCCCTCGCGGGATCTCAACGCGAGACGCAGGCATAGGGGCGTCGTCGTTCTCTAGCATGCCGAGGCGGTCATCTTCGTCGTGATCCCCCTGATCGATGTGGAAACACTCGCGACTTGGGTCGTAACCCTCGTCGTCAAGGCTGTGGCCATCGTCAAAGCAACCGGAGAGGCAGTAGTCACATGCGGACATGAAGTCTCGCATGGCATTGGGATCACTGAGTCCGGAGAAATCCCAACCGAAGTCGGGGTCGTCTTCTTCCTCGGAACCCGCGGGTCCATAGGTTGAGACGGCCGTCAGTCGGTCCCAGGTTGACCACATATGGTACCCTGGAAGGTCAGGATATGCCCTCGCGAAAGCGCTCACCGAAGCGGGGTCGCTTGGTGGATTGAATCTGAATCTAAAGGGAACAGGGTGGAAGACTGATGGTACCTTCTGGTCGATGGACGATGGTGAAGTCGCATCGGGGACGGAGTGCGTCGTTATCTCAGGTGCGAGACAAATGCTCGACAAGTCCCTCGCAAGGGTGTCGGCGTCATCAGTCCGCTTGAGGCTGGCACGTTGCTGGGAAGCGACACCCGTCGTTGTCTCAGGTGCGAGGACAACACCCGACATGTCCCTCGCAGGGGTGCCGACGTCGTCGACTCGCTCTGGTCCGACAGCCGACGAGGTGCTGCCTCCTGCCTGGCCACGGTTGCCCCGTCTTCTCCTCCTCCGGCGAGGAGGGTGGCGGGACAAACCCGGGTGTTCCTCTTCCGCCATGGGGGGAAGTCGTCGTCGAGTTCGCCACCGCCGGGCGAGCCGACGACCGTCGTTGTTGTCGTGCTTTGAGGGGAGGAGTACCATGTCGTAGCTGCCGTCGTGGGACATGAACTCGAGTCTCCCGAAGCGGAGCACCGTCCCGGGCTGAAGAGGCTGCTGAAGACTGTCCATCTAGAACTCAACGGGAAAGTGTTTGTCAACACGCAGCAGGCCCCTACCTGGCGCGCCAACTGTCGGCGTTTCGGACCCGTGAGGACCCTCAACCGACCAGTGAATTTGTCGCTGCGTGTCCCTGCCCAGATGGGTTGATGCAAGATGGAACACAAGCGGGAGGATGAGGCTTATATTATCTTGCACCGGGGTGCTCGTAGTAGGGGTTACAAGTGTAGCGAGAGAGCGAGCGAGAGAGAGAGGGAGAGAGAGTTCGGCCTTGAGGTGAGTTGTCTGTGTTAGCCTCCTCCGCGTCTCTCCCACTCTACCTGCCCCTGCTCGCCTTCTTCCGCCTCCTCTTAGGAAGGCCCTGGACATCCCCTTTTATAGATACAAGGAGATGGTCCAGATGTACAACGGGGGTGTAGCTATGTGCTAACGTGGCCAGCGGAGAAGTGCTTGAGCCCTGTGTATGTGATAGTGTGGTCGTCAGAGAAGTGCTTGAGCCCTGTAGAAGCGCAGCTGGCGGTGCGGCATGGATCCTGCTGACGTTTCCTTGCTTCCGTAGGGAGCTGAGAGCCATCGACGTCATGGACGCACGCGGGGAACCATCGTTACCTGTTACCAGAGTAATCTAGATGGGACATCGATCTTGTTCCTTCGTAGCCTGAGGCAGCTAGCTAGGGGTAGGGTAATAATGTATCCCCTGTGGCGCGGTCGGTCTGAGCCCGAGGTCGGGCGAGGCGGAGACTTCTCCTGAGGCCGAGGCCGAGGTCGGGCGAGGATGTGACTCCTCCCGAGGCTAAGGCTGAGGCCGAGGCCTGGGGTCGGGCGAAGCGGAGACCCTCTCCCGAGGCCGAGGCTGAGGCCGAGGCCTGAGGTCGGGCGAGGCGGAGCTCCCTGTTGCGCCCGAGGCTGAATTCGGGGGAGATCGTGACTCAGTTTTACCCTGGTGGTTGGCACAGTAGTCGGAACAGGGTGAATAGCGCTGTTTTCCTGTCAGAACGGTCAGTAAAGGGGCGAAGTGACTGCGGTCACTTCGACCTTGCCGACTGAGGCACGCGTGTCAGGATAAGGTGTCAGGCGATCCCCGCATTAAATGCGCATGCGATACGGTCGGTTGGTAAGGCGATTTGGCTAAGGTCGTTGTACGACAAAGTCTGCCCGAGCTTGGCTTCGGGCGAGCCGAGGGTGCGCCCTTTGCCTGAGGAGGCCCTCGGGCGAGGCGTGAATCTGTCTGGGACTACTGTTCCCGCCCGAGGCCGGGCTCGGGTGAGACGAGATCGCGTCCCTTGGTAGACGAGGCCTTGACTTGAATCTGTGCTTATCAGTCTTTATGGTTTGTTCTGAAGATGTTTTTCAGCCAGGTTAAGGAGTGTTGGGGGTACCCCTAATTACGGTACCCGACAACGTCGGAGACATGGTGCTTTCATGCGCGGTCACTGACAAGGAGGACTATGAGGTGTGAGGGATGTGTTTTAGGGAGGGAGGAGAGCTCTCGAGGCGGCGTCACGACGCTGCGCGCGTGGGTGGAGGGATCCAGGCGTCAACCATCGCGGTGCGGGATTGGTGTGGGGGTGGGAGCTTCTGGAGGGCTAGAGGTGGGGGCGGACGGGGTTGCGACGCTCCATCTGAGCCGACACTAGGGACGGGGCTCGTCGGTCGAGGAAGACGGTATCGGGGAGCAGGGGAAGCTTCTATAGGGCCGGGGGGCTTGGCCACGCTTGAGAGGAGGGACGACCCCGTAGCGGGGGGGCATGGAGTTTCTGAAGAAGCTTTGAGATGCGTTCGTACAACAGAAGGATGGGACGTGTAGTGGGATCGTTGATGCGCGATCCGGCGGATGGAAATTTAAAGATGTTGTGGACCATCTGAATACGCTCCTTTGCTCCAGTGCTTAATATAGAGAAATTTCTCTCCATTATAATTTTGTTTATTCTTGATTTCATATCTATCTTCGTCGTATGACACTATCAATGGATAGTAAAATATATCTTTTAGATAACATAAATAATAAAAATAATCAGTATATAGTTGTAAATTAGTAAAATGTTTTTTTATTTGCACTACCTAAGTCTAATGTAGATCATGGGGGCGGCACCATGCCCAAGACGGATCTAGACGATGTTCAATCGAATATGGATGAAGGTGGATAGCGGAAAGCTACACTAGAGCTATGTTATATCTACTTTCAAGATAGAAATGATAAATAGAGATAAATAAAGTAGATTGATTCGATTGAATGTGTTCGGACTTTGGATTTTCTCAATCGGTCGTATCACTTTGTATTTATAGGGAAGGAGGTCTAGACCTATTGCTAGGCCAAATCCAACAGATCCCTATGGATATGTTAGGATAACCACGCATTAGATAAGTACTCTCGCCCATGCTTATCTGGTCGCGAGAGCGTGGACCGTTCGGATCATAGGTCCAGACCGTCCGACCATGCCCAGGTTCAGCCATATGCTTAGAATGGAGGGAGAAAAAAATATTTTTGGTCGAATAGTAATTTTAGCCCCTCAACTATAGTCAGGCTCAAATTTGTCAATGAACTTTCAGAATGATTATTGCAGTCCCTATAGTCACCCCTTCAGACTTGAGAGACCAGGGACAAATAATTTAAGTCCCTCTTCTAGTCCCATTGTTTGGTTACCTATAAGATTAAAGTTAATGTTTCCTACACTCGTCATATTGTTCCTCAACGGGGTTTAAGGCAGGGTGACCCACTTTCGTTTTACCTTTTTATTATGAGTGCTTAAGGGTTTTCAACGTTAAAAAACCGAACGCCAAGGCAAGCTGGAGGGCATCAAAATTTGCCAAGATGCACCAAGAGTTAAAACATCTGTTATTTGCTAATGACTCCTTCATATTGGTGAGAGCAAATGCAAGTGGCGCAGAAGAATTAGTGCATGCACAATGTGTTTAATGTAAAGGCTCTTAAGGTGTTTAAAGGAGACATTTGCAAAAAAAAATCGTGGAGCCGTCTCTCCTGAAGAGACGTCTCTGGCTCGTAACCCAAGTAACAACAGACGTCTCACTATACGAATTCGTCGTTTGTTCTATCGATCTGATACTGTACAAACACATTTACTTATGTATTTATTAATAGACTACATTTGTAGACATTTTATTGTATAATAGAGTTTGTTAATTATTTCTCGTGCTTGGAGAACAGTTTTGATGTCTTTCCATTATACATGCCCCTATGACATATCGTAGAAACTTTACAAAAGGGCATTAATTGGGCATGGGGCAAGTAATTAATAAATATAAATCATCAATTATTTTCAGCTCAAATAATGATCATCTCAATAAAAACTAAAATTCAAATAAAGTTTAGGCTGGTAAGTCTAACCTAATGTTGGGGACCACCTACCGTGATGGGAAAAATGTGTATTCCGGATGCAAATAAACACATCTACAACCTCTCACATCCACTCCATGCGACAAAAATTGAAGCCCACCAATTAACTGCTTAGTTTTTACCTTCTGTTAGTGTGGACCTGCAATAGATAAATGTGAGGGGCTAAAGATGTTTCTTTACCTCCGGTATGCACAGAAAATTTTTCCCCTGATATAACACTGGATAGCGCTGCAACAGCAGCGGCTCTTTGAGACCCTTGGCCTGAATGAGATTGTGTCTGTGTGCTGCTGGGTTTTGTCGATGTATTAATGGCAGAGGACAAGGCAGCCATTGCTGAAGCACTCTAAGTATGCTCGCTGTCACCTGAGCTTGTGCACCTCCCATCTGCCTGAAAAAAAAACCCACATGACCTGGTGGTTAGCTGCTAAGAAAAATTGAGAAGGGAGTTGTTACTGTTTTTTGAAACCGAGGGAAGGCAACTATTTAGCAGTACTTGTTTTCCTTCATATGATGGATTTAGTGCAGATGAAAGAGCTGCCAATAGAGATGAAAACGGTCGAAAATGATCGAAAAAACACTCGTATTGATTTTGGTTTCGTTTTATAACAACGGTACGAAAACGAAAATGTTACGGTCGATATACGGGATCGAAATTTCCGGTCATTCGAAAACAGAAAAGTCGAAACGAAAATATGTCGAAAACGATCGAAATATGATAAACTTGTCGGTAATTGACAAAACAAACAACAGACTGAATTACTGAATCCAAACATTAATATATATATATATATATATATATATATATATATATATTAATTTCACAGTAGTCAAACATTAAACCGTAGTGACATTATTTGAATGGAAAATTATATATATACTCGTGTCTGTATGTCACACTCACATACACGCATACTGGTCGGTGGTGTATTGGGTTGGTTGTAGGCTTTTGCTTTGGGGTGGGCTGCACGTTGGAGCTGAGGCCCGAGGCTAATGTATGGACTGGGGCATTGGGAGTGGGAAGGCTAAAGACCGCTCAACCGCTCAAGGCTGCAGGTTGGGCTCAAAACCGGATTGCTAAAATGGTATGAAAAACGATACTTTCCCAAAACAAAACGGTAACCGTAAAAATGAACGAAAAATCAGTTAAATCTTTTTCAATACCGTTCTCAAATACAATCTGCTCGTTTTCGTTCCGAAACCGAAAAATACCCAAAGTAAACGAAAACGGTCAGAAAAAATGGTATTCGGAATAGGACGGGATGAGATTTTCTCATACCGTTTTCATCCCTAGCTGCCCAGGCTGATGCCGTCGAGTAGGGATGAAAGCGGTAATCTGAACTGTTAGAACAAATTTAATATTTTAAAATAGATATGCATAAAATTTATGTTGATCTTTTCTTATGTTATTAAACACATTAATACACATATGAATAAAATATTACACAAATTGTTTTATGTATTATTTGCTCCCTACAACACGAAACGTTGAAAAAGTTACCGAATTTATTTCTGAATCCATACCGAAGTTTATATCTATTATTTGAGAAAATATAGGATGAATTTGAGATTTACCTTTTATGAATCTTTACAAGGTGGATGTTAAAAATAAGAATACAAATTTGTATTGTAGATTATATATCCTATTTATTCGCAATCAATGAAAACGACTAAAAAACTGATTACCGAATAAATATCGTTTCCGACCGTTTTCATCCCTACGTCGAGGGAAGGCGAGAAGAGGAAGTAGGGTTTGCTGGCTTCTCGGCGTTTCTACTTTTTCCATGCAGAGTGAGGATGGGAGGGAGTAGACTCAACGACATGGGAGGGAGCAGACTTAACCCGATTTGATAGAAACCCGATACAAACCCTCAGGTCCGTGACGCTGGCTTCTTCCCTGCCATGCGTCAGCACCAACATGAAGGGTTAGTTTTGTAGACACAAAACCGAAGTGGATTGGAGGGGCTAAAATCCCCCTCCTTATTCAATTTTGAATAAGGAGACGATTTTAGCTCCTCTAATCCTCTCCAGTTTTTAGACTCTCAAACTAGTCCAAGAGAAGGTCATGAAGCGCCGAAAGTCCTCCAACCCCCCCGCGACTTTTAATAAACGGGAATACTCAACACGCAGACATCGTCAGTTAATGTAAAGGTTGTTTGTTTCATTGCAGGATTATATAATCCAATTTATATGATCGTATTAGAGATGTTTGTTTACACATACTATTAGTGTGTAAAATGCTAAACAATAATCGAAAATAAACATCTAACAGTTTGCTTATGCATTATCATAAACTAGGTATCTATAATTATATAATGCACTTTGATATGGGTTGTTTGTTTCAGTGGCGGACGCAGAATAAAATTCTAGGTGGGGCCGACAGTACAAGAGACAAATCACTAGACTAGATCACCTGATAAATGTAGATTAATGATAATAACATGAATGTTAAATGATAATGTCTAGTGTTTCCAAAATAATATGAATACCAAAAAACCATTTTGGCTACCTAAAGGAGAGCTAGAGAGAGAAAATAGGTGGACTGGCTGAGGACGAGGCGTTGAGACGGAACGTCGGAGCAGCTGCATCGGCGTGTCGTTGTGGCGAGTCATCGAATTTGACGTGAGATGACGTCGGTGAGACGACGACGGGTGGGAGGAGCGAGTGCAGGAGGCGAGGTAGCGGCGGATGACGGTAACGACAAGCGACAACCATTGTCGTGTTGCGACGGCGCGGTGGGACCCTAATAAGTTAGCAATGTTAGGTGACGCCACGGTCCCACCAACAGCTTGCACATCTGCTGGTGCGGACTAGGAGGCAAAGTATGAGCGTTGTGTGCAGGATCCTGATGAGGCGACGAGTTGATGAGTGATGAGAAGGCAAGGTGGCGCTACAGTGGGCGGGTTAGGTCACCAACTTAATGGTTGTCACACCCGGTTTCGGGGCACCAAGACCCGGGCGCGAACATAATCACCAGGTGTGCTGGGACCAGGTCTCACACATATGATGAATCATGGCACAAGATCGAATGTCACAACTTTACTATATAATAGGAATTCTATACAAAATAAATAATTGCATATAAGGAGACAACGGTCCAGCAACCCAAAGTTGACTGGGAGACGACGACCTAGACCTCTCACGAACACATCACAGCATCCTCCAAGCGCCTCATCCAGCGGTACCTGTTCTTGACCTGTGGGGGGTGTGAGACAGCAAGAGTGAGCTCACATACGTTCATCGCTCAACAAGTTGTGGGGAATAATGTGCATGAACTCGCCAAAGGTGGGAGCTCACGTGAAGTGTAAGGCTTACCAAAGAGGATGGTTAGAGCTGAGCATTGCTTTTAAAGTTGGTCAAAATTTTATTAGCAATTACTAAGTATAAGTAAATACCAACCCAATTAAGTAGTAGAACAAAAGTAACAACATCACCTGCGATGCAATGCATATGACAAATTGAATTTAAGTTTCATAATTTAATCATCAGAGAGTCCTGAGCTGCTCATGACCGTGAGCTCGGCTAGTATACCAGTTTTACACTCTGCAGAGGTGGTACCCTTTACCCACAAGTCATGTTACCCATCTGCCAAGGGATCGCGACTTCCCATACACCTCTACCGAGGAGACGAGGCAGGGTAACACTACGAGGCCTTTACAAAGTTCCACTAGCTTCAGAAAACCCGCTACAGTTTATAGGAAGCTCCAATGCAGGGTTCTTGCCCGACCGCCATCGCAGCAAAATCAACCAAGGACCTCCCTACACTAACCACTCCCCTACTGCCCTTGCCCCTTTCGAGTAAGGTAGTCCTCCACTAGCTTTCCTAATTAATCAGCCAAGGGCGTCCATAAACCCTTGTGGTGGCACGTGTTTCTCAAGTTAAGCTCTATGTTCCAATTAACATTAATGATCTTAACATGAACATAAATAGAATAACAAAATAACTGGAACATAGACATGATAAATAATTATCCCAAATCCATGTAAAGCAATAGCAAACTACCCAAGTGATTCAGGGGTAAACAAGGTAATGAGATAAACAATCTAGGGTAACCTATTGGGTCCCATCAAAATTAACATATGCATGAATAAATGATATTAAAGAACATTATTGGGTAACAAAAGTGAATCAAGGGCACAACTTGTCTGGGACTTGAGATTTCAGGTACCAGGATGATCTTCAGGTGACTCGTGACCTCACGCTAGTCGTAGCAATACAAAAAAACAGTGTATAGACAAAATTAACATTACACCAAACATAAGTACAAACTGAATAATAATAATCTACGTGTCGCTACGAGACTAACGCAACTTGAACGGATCAAATCGGAGTTAAAACGAAGCATTTACGAATTTCCTAAGGTTTTATGTATTTGATACGAGATTAATTAAGAGATAAATTTTAATACAGCTTTCATGTCAAACCAGAGGTACTATGTGATAAACAATAATATTATAGAATTATAGGAATTGGAATGAATCAATTTGGACATCATATGAATTTTCTATGATTAATACAAGTTCTAGCATTTAGTTTTACACTAAAAATCCATTTCTAATCTAATTTCTCTGATTTTCCAACTTTCTGGACTAGGCCTCAATTACCTGAAAAGGCAGGGGCATCGGGGTAACATTTCTAAGACACAGGAAACAGTAGCCATGGACTGCGGGTTCTAATTTGCCTAAACCGAGGGGTTCTAGTGAAATTGGGCCCGCGAAGGGGTATCGTGAGATTCTGGCCGTTCGATCAGAAACTACAGGCTCCGATTAGATCACAATTTTCTCCAAGCGGTACACCTCGCTAGCCGCCAGATCTCGCATCGACGGTTCTGATTCCCTGAAACACTCGTCGCCCCGAACTCTAATCCCAGTCGCCCAACTAAGATCCAATGGTTACAAACATCTCCCCTTTCCCTACCATCCGAGGCTGCTCACCCAGGAATCAACGGCTAACACGCCGTCTTCTCCACGGCGCTATCCGCCGCTGCGCACACCAGGCAGGCACAGCCCCGCCCACGGCCGCAGACGCCCCCACCGATGCGCGCAGTAATCACGCCACCACGTCAGACCTAGGTCGAGCGATGGTGATACCACGCCCCGCTACGCCGAGCCGAACGCCAACCCAGATTAAGTCTAGCCGCTAAGGTGAGCTACGCCAGGAAGAAGAATAAGGCGAGAACGTGGGGGTGTTCCTTACCGAGGGATTGCGCGACGCAGGAGACCACAGCCGAAGTCTTACGGCCCGACGATGCCGATGTGGATCCACCACGGCGGCCGCATGCTCTACCCCTACTACGACGGCGACTCTATTTGTCGATGTGGAGGGTCACTGATTGTCGCATCCAAGGTATGCGGCGGCCGTTCTTTTTATATCCCGAACGCGAGGCCGAGGACCCAGTCAAATCCCACCGACCCGCCGAAATCGCGGATTCTGTTAGGCTTCGGTGCTCGTTTCAACGAGGAAGACGCCTGGAATGCCAGACCCACCACGCAGCAACCCAAAGCGAGGCAAGCGTGCGTCCAAGGCAGCCAGGTGGGACCCACCGGTCGGTCCTAGGCGCACAGCGCGCAGCTCCCCTGGCGGAGGTTGAGCAGCACGTAGATGCATCCCTGGTCCATAACTCCATACGGTTCAGAATACGGAGCAATACTCGGGCCTAGTCATCAGTGGTACAATCGCACCTAGAGATGAGGTCACTACTAACGTCGGCATGACCTCACCACTCATGAATACATTAAACAATTCCGGCAGCTCGTCAATTGTGTGCGCAAGCATGTGGTTTCCAGCCCAGGTCTGTTGGGTGAGCCGAGCCAGAGCTCCATGGCCCAGGTAACGTGTTTCTTTTTTTTATTTCTATTTTTTTGTTGTTTTCTAATTTAAATCTCTAAATTCGAATTTGTGATTCAAACTTAGAGTCAAAGTCATCATGCCCAATCAAAATATCCAGCATGCTGCAAAGTTTTTATTTTTATTTTAATTATATATATATACTCATTGCTTTATTCATTTTAAACAACTACTTCCAAGTGTATATTTTATACCCACCAAATATATGTTGTAATAAAATAATTTCTATTGCACAAATTTATTGATAGTTATTTCAGATACATTTCTAAATATTTTATCTAAAAAGAATAACTTAATTTTATATTGATTTTTTTCGTATTATTCTATTAGAAATCCCTAGTAATATTTTTGATTGCTACAAATTCTACTTTTCAAACTTAAACTTGTCTTAAAATTTTGAGTACAAAGGTAAACATGTAAGAACTCCATCATGAGGTGCATAATTCTATATCTATTTATTTTGTTATTTGGTCAATATAATTATATTATTTGAATATGCACACATAGAAGAAACTCAATTAATCTCCCAAGGTTCCATAAATTCCTCAAGACATTAACTTATACTATATTTATTTATTTATTTATATCCTTATTTTTTGTTGATACAAATTTTGGGCTCTACAAATCCTACCCCCTTAAAAAGAATCTCGTCTCCGAGATTTGTAAGTAAAGGGATACAATAGGTTTGGTCTAGAATTTTAGTTTCTCATTTGGTTTTGGGAATCAAAGTTTTGTTCAAGTTTTTACATATGAATATTGTATGTCTAGACATTTATTAGGTCAGATGAGGTACGGTTATGGCAAGTAGAGGCTGTGGCAAGGGTATAATAAGGAAAGACTTCATCCTGAACTCTGGATCTTGATTCCTCTCGCGATCTAACTTGATCTTTGAAGACTTGAGTTGATGCTTATCTTCCTTTGACGTGGTTGGTCTTCTTTGGCCTTTATTCTTGGAGTTATCATCCGAGTTAATGACATATGGTTAAGATAGTTGTCGGTGCTTGGATGGGTAGGCCCAACAAGTTTTACTTTGCTTTTGGGATAAATGGGTTGGGCAACCTATAACATAGGCTAGGTTGTGGTTTCACGGACGAGTTGGTCTAAGACACCAATTCAGGTTTAGCACCCATTTATAGGAATATAATCTAATCTATGTTTCCAGTATTAACTAGCTTGTTTAAGTAACTTAGATTATAGTAGTTCAACTTAAGGTTAGACTTCGTTAGGTTGGATTAATCTATCACATCGGATCAGATCTAGGTTAGATTGTTATGACTAGATAGACTAGATAAAATCTCATTAATTAGATCCTGGTTGTTACTTTAGGATGAGATAAGTAGAGTGGTTAGGATAAGATGATTCCTTCAAGATAAGATGAATCTATTGGGATAAGAGAGAATCTTTTAAGATAAATGGATCTATATGAAATAGATACACTTTAATGGAGGATAATCTAGGTTGTTTAGTTATCTCATGAATTTTATTCATTTATATTTATGCCTATATGTATATGTAGATGTAATTGTGGATATTACTCCACAACTCATCACACTCAATCAAAGATCCAAATCAGACAAGTATCATAAGAACAAGCATTCAAACACATAGATACCTATAAAAATAGTTTTGTTTTTGTTCCTAAGATTAGGTCTCCTAGTCCTAAGAGTCACTTTAGGTACAGGATTTCAAAGTGTGAAATCCACATTTGTCTTTAGAAAGAAAAGATAAGAATAATCAGAGTAAGCGGAATTAGATGAGAAAAGATTAAGAAAAGTTTAGAAAGAATCAGAGTAGCAAAGGTAAGTAAGTATTTGTTGTCCAGTTCTGTCTAGGTTTCGTCCTACAGTCAACATTGCTCTGATACCACTTCTGTCACACTCGGGTTTCGGGGCACCAAGACCCGGGCGCGAACATAATCACCAGGTGTGCTGGGACCAGGTCTCACACATATGATGAATCATGGCACAGGATCGAATGTCACAACTTTACTATATAATAGGAATTCTATACAAAATAAATAATTACATATAAGGAGACAACGGTCCAGCAACCCAAAGTTGACTGGGAGACGACGACCTAGACCTCTCACGAACACATCACATCATCCTCCAAGCGCCTCATCCAGCGGTACCTGTTCTTGACCTGTGGGGGGTGTGAGACAGCAAGAGTGAGCTCACATACGTTCATCGCTCAACAAGTTGTGGGGAATAATGTGCATGAACTCGCCAAAGGTGGGAGCTCACGTGAAGTGTAAGGCTTACCAAAGAGGATGGTTAGAGCTGAGCGTTGCTTTTAAAGTTGGTCAAAATTTTATTAGCAATTACTAAGTATAAGTAAATACCAACCCAATTAAGTAGTAGAACAAAAGTAACAACATCACCTGCGATGCAATGCATATGACAAATTGAATTTAAGTTTCATAATTTAATCATCAGAGAGTCCTGAGCTGCTCATGACCGTGAGCTCGGCTAGTATACCAGTTTTACACTCTGCAGAGGTGGTACCCTTTACCCACAAGTCATGTTACCCATCTGCCAAGGGATCGCGACTTCCCATACACCTCTACCGAGGAGGCGAGGCAGGGTAACACTACGAGGCCTTTACAAAGTTCCACTAGCTTTAGAAAACCCGCTACAGTTTATAGGAAGCTCCAATGCAGGGTTCTTGCCTGACCGCCATCGCAGCAAAATCAACCAAGGACCTCCCTACACTGACCACTCCCCTACTGCCCTTGCCCCTTTCGGGTAAGGTAGTCCTCCACTAGCTTTCCTAATTAATCAGCCAAGGGCGTCCATAAACCCTTGTGGTGGCACATGTTTCTCAAGTTAAGCTCTATGTTCCAATTAACATTAATGATCTTGACATGAGCATAAATAGAATAACAAAATAACTGAAACATAGATATGATAAATAATTATCCCAAATCCATATAAAGCAATAGCAAACTACCCAAGTGATTCAGGGGTAAACAAGGTAATGAGATAAACAATCTAGGGTAACCTATTGGGTCCCATCAAAATTAACCTATGCATGAATAAATGATATTAAAGAACATTATTGGGTAACAAAAGTGAATCAAGGGCACAACTTGCCTGGGACTTGAGATTCCAGGTACCAGGATGATCTTCAGGTGACTCGTGACCTCACGCTAGTCGTAGCAATACAAACAAACAGTGTATAGACAAAATTAACATTACACCAAACATAAGTACAAACTGAATAATAATAATCTACGCGTCGCTACGAGACTAACGCAACTTCAACGGATCAAATCGGAGTTAAAACGAAGCAGTTACGAATTTCCTAAGGTTTTATGTATTTGATACGAGATTAATTAAGAGATAAATTTTAATACAGCTTTCATGTCAAACCAGAGGTACTATGTGATAAACAATAATATTATAGAATTATAGGAATTGGAATGAATCAATTTGGACATCATATGAATTTTCTATGATTAATACAAGTTCTAGCATTTAGTTTTACACTAAAAATCCATTTCTAATCTATTTTCTCTGATTTTCCAACTTTCTGGACTAGGCCTCAATTACCCGAAAAGGCAGGGGCCTCGGGGTAACATTTCTAAGACACAAGAAACAGTAGCCATGGACTGCGGGTTCTAATTTGCCTAAACCGAGGGGTTCCAGTGAAATTGGGCCCGCGAAGGGGTATCGTGAGATTCTGGCCGTTCGATCAGAAACTACAGGCTCCGATTAGATCGCAATTTTCTCCAAGCGGTACACCTCGCTAGCCGCCGAATCTCGCATCGACGGTTCTGATTCCCTGAAACACTCGTCGCCCCGAACTCTAATCCCAGTCGCCCAACTAAGATCCAATGGTTACAAACATCTCCCCTTTCCCTACCATCCGAGACTGCTCACCTAGGAATCAACGGCTAACACACCGTCTTCTCCACGGCGCTATCCGCCGCTGCGCGCACCAGGCAGGCACAGCCCCACCCACGGCCGCAGACGCCCCCCACCGATGCGCGCAGTAATCACGCCACCACGTCAGACCTAGGTCGAGCGATGGTGATACCACGCCCCGCTACGCCGAGCCGAACGCCAGCCCAGATTAAGTCTAGCCGCCAAGGTGAGCTACGCCAGGAAGAAGAATAAGGCGAGAACGTGGGGGTGTTCCCTACCGAGGGATTGCGCGACGCAGGAGACCACAGCCGAAGTCTTGCGGCCCGACGATGCCGACGTGGATCCACCACGGCGGCCGCATGCTCTACCCCTGCTACGACGGCGACTCTATTTGTCGATGTGGAGGGTCACTGATTGTCGCATCCAAGGTATGCGGCGGCCGTTCTTTTTATATCCCGAACGCGAGGCCGAGGACCCAGTCAAATCCCACCGACCCGCCGAAATCGCGGATTCTGTTAGGCTTCGGTGCTCGTTTCAACGAGGAAGACGCCTGGAACGCCAGACCCACCACGCAACAACCCAAAGCGAGGCAAGCGTGCGTCCAAGGCAGCCAGGTGGGACCCACCGGTCGTCCCAGGCGCACAGCGCGCAGCTCCCCTGGCGGAGGTTGAGCAGCACGTAGATGCATCCCTGGTCCATAACTCCATACGGTTCGGAATACGGAGCAATACTCGGGCCCAGTCATCAGTGGTACAATCGCACCTAGAGATGAGGTCACTACTAACGTCGGCATGACCTCACCACTCATGAATACATTAAACAATTCCGGCAGCTCGTCAATTGTGTGCGCAAGCATGTGGTTTCCAGTCCAGGTCTGTTGGGTGAGCCGAGCCGGAGCTCCATGGCCCAGGTAACGTGTTTCTTTTTTTTATTATTTCTATTTTTGTTGTTGTTTTCTAATTTAAATCTCTAAATTCGAATTTGTGATTCAAACTTAGAGTCAAAGTCATCATGCCCAATCAAAATATCCAGCATGCTGCAAAGTTTTTATTTTTATTTTTATTATATATATATACTCATTGCTTTATTCATTTTAAGCAACTACTTCCAAGTGTATATTTTATACCCACCAAATATATGTTGTAATAAAATAATTTCTATTGCACAAATTTATTGATAGTTATTTCAGATACATTTCTAAATATTTTATCTAAAAAGAATAACTTAATTTTATATTGATTTTTTTCGTATTATTCTATTAGAAATCCCTAGTAATATTTTTGATTGCTACAAATTCTACTTTTCAAACTTAAACTTGTCTTAAAATTTTGAGTACAAAGGTAAACATGTAAGAACTCCATCATGAGGTGCATAATTCTATATCTATTTATTTTGTTATTTGGTCAATATAATTATATTATTTGAATATGCACACATAGAAGAAACTCAATTAATCTCCCAAGGTTCCATAAATTCCTCAAGACATTAACTTATACTATATTTATTTATTTATTTATATCCTTATTTTTCGTTGATACAAATTTTGGGCTCTACAAATCCTACCCCCTTAAAAAGAATCTCGTCCCCGAGATTTGTAAGTAAAGGGATACAATAGGTTTGGTCTAGAATTTTAGTTTCTCATTTGGTTTTGGGAATCAAAGTTTTGTTCAAGTTTTTACATATGAATATTGTATGTCTAGACATTTATTAGGTCAGATGAGGTACGGTTATGGCAAGTAGAGGCTGTGGCAAGGGTATAATAAGGAAAGACTTCATCCTGAACTCTGGATCTTGATTCCTCTCGCGATCTAACTTGATCTTTGAAGACTAGAGTTGATGCTTATCTTCCTTTGACGTGGTTGGTCTTCTTTGGCCTTTATTCTTGGAGTTATCATCCGAGTTAAGGACATATGGTTAAGATAGTTGTCGGTGCTTGGATGGGTAGGCCCAACAAGGTTTACTTTGCTTTTGGGATAAATGGGTTGGGCAACCTATAACATAGGCTAGGTTGTGGTTTCACGGACGAGTTGGTCTAAGACACCAATTCAGGTTTAGCACCCATTTATAGGAATATAATCTAATCTATGTTTCCAGTATTAACTAGCTTGTTTAAGTAACTTAGATTATAGTAGTTCAACTTAAGGTTAGACTTCGTTAGGTTGGATTAATCTATCACATCAGATCAGATCTAGGTTAGATTGTTATGACTAGATAGACTAGATAAAATCTCATTAATTAGATCCTGGTTGTTACTTTAGGATGAGATAAGTAGAGTGGTTAGGATAAGATGATTCCTTCAAGATAAGATGAATCTATTGGGATAAGAGAGAATCTTTTAAGATTAATGGATCTATATGAAATAGATACACTTTAATGGAGGATAATCTAGGTTGTTTAGTTATCTCATGAATTTTATTCATTTATATTTATGCCTATATGTATATGTAGATGTAATTGTGGATATTACTCCACAACTCATCACACTCAATCAAAGATCCAAATCAGACAAGTATCATAAGAACAAGCATTCAAACACATAGATACCTATAAAAATAGTTTTGTTTTTGTTCCTAAGATTAGGTCTCCTAGTCCTAAGAGTCACTTTAGGTACAGGATTTCAAAGTGTGAAATCCACATTTGTCGTTAGAAAGAAAAGATAAGAATAATCAGAGTAAGCGGAATTAGATGAGAAAAGATTAAGAAAAGTTTAGAAAGAATCAGAGTAGCAAAGGTAAGTAAGTATTTGTTGTCCAGTTCTGTCTAGGTTTCGTCCTACAGTCAACATTGCTCTGATACCACTTCTGTCACAACCGGGTTTCGGGGCACCAAGACCCGGGCGCGAACATAATCACCAGGTGTGCTGGGACCAGGTCTCACACATATGATGAATCATGGCACAGGATCGAATGTCACAACTTTACTATATAATAGGAATTCTATACAAAATAAATAATTACATATAAGGAGACAACGGTCCAGCAACCCAAAGTTGAATGGGAGACGACGACCTAGACCTCTCACGAACACATCACAGCATCCTCCAAGCGCCTCATCCAACGGTACCTGTTCTTGACCTGTGGGGGGTGTGAGACAGTAAGAGTGAGCTCACATACGTTCATCGCTCAACAAGTTGTGGGGAATAATGTGCATGAACTCGCCAAAGGTGGGAGCTCACGTGAAGTGTAAGGCTTACCAAAGAGGATGGTTAGAGCTGAGCATTGCTTTTAAAGTTGGTCAAAATTTTATTAGCAATTAGTAAGTATAAGTAAATACCAACCCAATTAAGTAGTAGAACAAAAGTAACAACATCACCTGCGATGCAATGCATATGACAAATTGAATTTAAGTTTCATAATTTAATCATCAGAGAGTCCTGAGCTGCTCATGACCGTGAGCTCGGCTAGTATACCAGTTTTACACTCTGCAGAGGTGGTACCTGTAGGAAACGGGTGACGCCTAAGAGGGGGGGGGGTGAATTAGGACTTCCAAAACTTTTACTAAACTAGGCCACAATTAAATCCCTAGAGCAAAACCTTTGCAAGTAATCAAACTAGAGTGTGCAAACTAGGTTTTGTCTAAGTGTTGCTATCTCTACCGCAAAGGTTAAGTTTCAATCTACACTAAACAAGTATGACTACAAGATTGAAACTTAAATGCTTAATATAAATATGGAAAGTAAAGAGCTAGGTAGAGAAGCAAACTCTCGTGGATGACGCCGGTATTTTTACCGAGGTATCCGGAACCACGCAAGGTCCCGACTAATCCTCGTTGGTGCCCCTACGCAAAGGGAAGCCCACGCGAGGGCCAAGCACCTCGGTCGAGTAACTCCGTAGAGAGCCGCGGGCCTTCTCCACGCGCAAGTGGTGCTCCGCTTCCGGCTCCTCTCGGACGCTCCCCGCCGTCTCCACTATCGAGCTTCCGGCCGAAACGCCGCGGGCCTCGTTCCCTCCGGTACACGGTGGCGGCCGTGACACAAACGCGGTTGTCACGGTCTCGCAAGACTCTCGCCCCACTCGGTACAATTACAACGACTCACGCAAGAGCCGAGGGGTTGTGTGGTTTTACAAAACTTACTCAACTAACTAGGATTCACCTAGAGCAAGCGCTAATGCGGTCTAACTAACCTAAGCACTTCACAAAGCACCTACGCTAATCACCGAGTGATTCTATTAAGCACTTGGGTGTTTGAGCACTTGGAAATGTCTACAATATGCCTTGGTATGTTTCTTGGGCTCCCACACATGAGAATGGCCGGTTGGGGTGGTATTTATAGCCTCCACACCCCCAACTAGCCGTTGGACAGAAAGCAGCAGCTTTCTGTCGTCGGGTGCACCGGACAGTCCGGTGCACCACCGGACACTGCACAGAAGATGTCCGGTGCACGCCACGTCAGCCGACCGTTGGCGCCTGTAGCAGTCGACCGTTGGATCTGACCGTTGCCGTCTGCCCGTTGGCACACCGGACAGTCCGGTGCACACCGGACAGTCCGGTGCTACAGCCAGAGAGCGCCTACCTGCGGCCTCTCTGCGCAGACAGTCCGGTGCCTCACCGGACAGTCCGGTGCACACCGGACACCAGTGTCCGGTGCGCCACCAGGCGCTGGCTGACAGCCCTTATCTTGGATTTCTTCGCTGATTTCTTCGGGCTTCTTTGTTCTTGAGTATTGGACTCCTATGCATCTTTTTATGTCTTCTTTTGAGGTGTTGCATCCTCATTGCCTTGGTCCAATTCTCTTCGCATCCTGTGAACTACAAAACACAAACACTAGAAAACTTATTAGTTCACATATTGTGTTGTTCATCAAACACCAAAACTCAATTAGCCAAAAGGCCTGGGGTCCATTTTCCTTACAATCTCCCCCTTTTTGGTGATTGATGACAACACAACCAAAGCAAGCAAATAATACAAGTATTTGAGTGAAAATATGCATTTTACTTGCTAAGATGCATGATTGTCCCCACAATGTGAAATTATGGACTTAAGCCTCCCCCTAACTCCATAATTCACTTACTTCCTATTTTTGGACCAAATAACCAAAACCACTTGAACATTTGTAGATATAAAATTTTAAAATGGTGGTGTTTGGTGTTTGATATAGTTTTCATTGCTTTGGTCCCTAAACTTCTCCCCCTTTGGCATCAACCACCGAAAAGGAAGACAATAAAAGCATGTAGGAAGTAAATAAAAACTTGCCCTCATCAAGAATTGTATCAATGATATCACTAGAAGGATATTAGATTAAACTATGTGAATGATACCACTTGAAGGAATCCTCAAAAGATTACTCCCCCTAAATGAGTATTCTCCTTTAGAAAGAGTTTTTCTCCCCCCTTTAGAGATGAAGAAATACTCCCCCTGACAGAGATCCTCTACTTAGGAAAAAGCATGTGAAAAATTAGAGGTGCAAGACATGATTTGAAAAGACTAACTTCCCTTATGCATAGGTAACAGAATATGAATTAACCACTTATGCATTTTTAGCAACATGGAAGTATATGATATGAAATATAGTCTAATCAAATATTGGAGAAGACATGTAAATGATACTAGATGTAGTCTCAAAAGATACCAATTGAAAGTCAATGGCGAGCTTGAGAGACATGAGAGTTCTTGGAGATTTTGCAGTGGAAGATTGTTGTCTTTCTCCGGGGACATCATTTTCCTTACAATGAGACTATCACATAAAATAGACTTGAAAAGGTGTTAGTCTCAAAGTATTAGATTATAGAGTAACCTCCCCCTGAAGATGTGCATACAAGTTTTGAATACTTGTTGGAGACATGCACTTTGATTTGATATCAAGAGGGGCAAATTATCCATAATCCAAACTTTGGCACATATAAGTTAAATGATACACTTTGGAGAGATCAAAAATTTTCAATTGATGCATCATTTACTATGGAGTTATATAAAAGCTATGTGCCGTGCTTAAATAAACATTTTAAGCCATGTAGGTTTGCTTAAGTATATGAATTAAGAACAAGCACTCCTACCATATGATTTACCTAGTATGCATGATTTTAAACAAAAGTACATAACAAATGTAATACTAGGCAAGGAAGGTAAACTAGATAAAAGATAAATAGATACGCATATCTAAAAACGAGAAATACAATAAAACTAGTTACCTTAGTCATGGGTGGGAAATTTGGGTCCAAAATTTTCACTAACTCACTTGGCAATAAACTTGATCCAATATGATGTATCCCATGATATACATCCCAATTTAGCCAAGTCTCCAAATTTCCCGAGGACCTTCGGTCCACTCACTTCCCTTTCGGGATCCAAACCTTCTTGGTGCTTTTCATGGTTGAAATTATCTCCTTTGGCACCCAGATGCGTTTGGCCCCATTTCCTTTGTTGGCTTGCTTGTTGGCCTTGATTGCTATCACCTTTCCGTTCTTTTTCTTCTTGATCAAATATGGTGTAGCATCCTTTTTGTTCACCTTTTTGATGTAGGTGTTGGAGATTTTGCTTGATGGCTTTTGCTTGAGCTTTCGCCTTTGTTTATCCCCGATCATCGCCTTGCATTGGAAAGACTTGTGGCCTTCCATGTGGCATAGTCTACAAATCACAGTTTCTCCCTCCATAGGCTTGTTCACTCCCGCAGTGGTGTTATCCTGTGAAGGTCGGATTTGTTTGGCTTTGCCTTTCTTGTCATACAAAGCCTTGCCAAGGCGAGCCACTTCTTGCTTTAATTGTTCATTTTCCTTTGCAACCTCATCCGAACATGTCTTTACAACAATATTCTCAACAACGTCTTGGTTGCAGGGGTTAGAATCATCAATTAAATCAAAGCAGGAAGTAGAAGCATCTTTCTTAATTATTTCAGGTATTTCAACTAAAGATGTTGCTGGGGTGCTACCAATGTTTTCTAGCTTAGTAGTTAGCTCATTATTGTGTATGCTAAGAATTTCCATTTTCTCTAGCAAATTTTCAATAGCTTCTTGGGAGCTAGCTAACTTAGCCTTAATTTTTTCATTCTTTTTAATAAGGCTATCATCGGTAGCAGTGGATGGAGCACTAGATTCTAATAGCTCAATTTTAGTTGATAGCTCACTATTTAAGTTTGCAAAAGTTTCAAATTTTTCTAGCAAACCTTTGTAATCATTTTGAGAGCTAACCAACTTATTTTTCAAAGTTTTAAGTTGAGCTTTTTGCTTAGTGCAAACATCCTGGAAAAATTCTACGGCTTCCGCAAGCTCATCTAGAGAGGGCTTTCCCTCACCTTCATCATTACTACTACTTTCATCACTAGAGGATGGAATGCTTTTGTTACCTCTTGCCATAAGGCATTTGTGTGATGACCGTGATGATCGTGACGAGGACCGGTGGCTGCGTGTCCTTGGAGGTTCATCTTCACTTGAAGAATCATCCCAAGTTCTAACACTTGTTAGCGCCTTGCCTTTGCTCCTCTCCTTTTTGGGTTTGGCCATATTTGGACAGTTGTCCCTGAAGTGACCCTTCTCCCCACATGCGAAGCATCCTCTCTTCCTTTGCTTTTTCCTGTCAATGTTAAAGAGAAGATCCTCGACCTGCAGGGGCACACCCATTAGATTAATCTTGCGGATCATCCCCATTACCTTTCCGACACGTCGGATCGTTTCTTCGTCCTCGGAGGATGATGTGCATGGTTGATTATCTTCATCATCATCACTTTCTTCTTCTTCCTCTTCTTCACTTGAGGAACTTGGAGTGGGAGCCTTCTTTTTGCCCTTCCTTTCATCACATGCAAAAGCATATGGTCTTGAGGAAGTTGGCTCCTCTCCCCGACTCATTTTTCGCGACATCTCAAAGGCCGCGATTTTCCCAATCACAATGGTCGGGGTCATGTTGCTTAAGTCCTCCATGTTGTGAAGGATGGTGATGATGCTCCCATATCTTTGTTGTGGTAGCAGGGAGATAATCTTCCTCACAATGTCCGCATCACCTAGCTTATTAATGCCAATAGAATTGAGCTCATTGATAATTAGATTCAAGCGAGAATACATGTCTCTAACAAGCTCATCATCTTTCATAGCAAAAGAATTATACTCATTTAAGACTAGGCAATGTTTTTGCTCACGGACATTGGATGTGCCGTCATGGAGCTCATGCAATTTTAGCCAAATCTCATTAGCAGTTTTCAGGGTAAATACTTGATTGAAAATATCCATGCTAAGAGATTCATACAAGCAATTTTTGGCTCTAGCATTTAAATGAATTTCTTTTTCTTCACTCGTGGTGGGTTTCTCGGGATTCTTGAGGGGTTTCATCCCGTCACGAGTGACTCTCCAAACACCTAGATCAACGACCTCTAGGTAACAAGCCATTCTAGCACTATAATATGGGAAGTTAGTGCCGTCGAAGTGTGGTGGCCTATGGGTATCCATCCCTTCCTCTAAAAAGCGTCGGCTCTTTTAGCGGTGAAGCTAAAGCGTTTCAAATGAGCCAAACCGGGCTCTGATACCACTTGTAGGAAACGGGTGACGCCTAAGAGGGGGGGTGAATTAGGACTTCCAAAACTTTTACTAAACTAGGCCACAATTAAATCCCTAGAGCAAAACCTTTGCAAGTAATCAAACTAGAGTGTGCAAACTAGGTTTTGTCTAAGTGTTGCTATCTCTACCGCAAAGGTTAAGTTTCAATCTACACTAAACAAGTATGACTACAAGATTGAAACTTAAATGCTTAATATAAATATGGAAAGTAAAGAGCTAGGTAGAGAAGCAAACTCTCGTGGATGACGCCGGTATTTTTACCGAGGTATCCGGAACCACGCAAGGTCCCGACTAATCCTCGTTGGTGCCCCTACGCAAAGGGAAGCCCACGCGAGGGCCAAGCACCTCGGTCGAGTAACTCCATAGAGAGCCGCGGGCCTTCTCCACGCGCAAGTGGTGCTCCGCTTCCGGCTCCTCTCGGACGCTCCCCGCCGTCTCCACTATCGAGCTTCCGGCCGAAACGCCGCGGGCCTCGTTCCCTCCGGTACACGGTGGCGGCCGTGACACAAACGCGGTTGTCACGGTCTCGCAAGACTCTCGCCCCACTCGGTACAATTACAACGACTCACGCAAGAGCCGAGGGGTTGTGTGGTTTTACAAAACTTACTCAACTAACTAGGATTCACCTAGAGCAAGCACTAATGCGGTCTAACTAACCTAAGCACTTCACAAAGCACCTACGCTAATCACCGAGTGATTCTATTAAGCACTTGGGTGTTTGAGCACTTGGAAATGTCTACAATATGCCTTGGTATGTTTCTTGGGCTCCCACACATGAGAATGGCCGGTTGGGGTGGTATTTATAGCCTCCACACCCCCAACTAGCCGTTGGACAGAAAGCAGCAGCTTTCTGTCGTCGGGTGCACCGGACAGTCCGGTGCACCACAGGACACTGCACAGAAGATGTCCGGTGCACGCCACGTCAGCCGACCGTTGGCGCCTGTAGCAGTCGACCGTTGGATCCGACCGTTGTCGTCTGCCCGTTGGCACACCGGACAGTCCGGTGCACATCGGACAGTCCGGTGCTACAGCCAGAGAGCGCCTACCTGCGGCCTCTCTGCGCAGACTGTCCGGTGCCTCACCGGACAGTCCGGTGCACACCGGACACCAGTGTCCGGTGCGCCACCAGGCGCTGGCTGACAGCCCTTATCTTGGATTTCTTCGCTGATTTCTTCGAGCTTCTTTGTTCTTGAGTATTGGACTCCTATGCATCTTTTTATGTCTTCTTTTGAGGTGTTGCATCCTCATTGCCTTGGTCCAATTCTCTTCGCATCCTGTGAACTACAAAACACAAACACTAGAAAACTTATTAGTTCACATATTGTGTTGTTCATCAAACACCAAAACTCAATTAGCCAAAAGGCCTGGAGTCCATTTTCCTTACAATACCCTTTACCCACAAGTCATGTTACCCATCTGCCAAGGGATCGCGACTTCCCATACACCTCTACCGAGGAGGCGAGGCAGGGTAACACTACGAGGCCTTTACAAAGTTCCACTAGCTTTAGAAAACCCGCTACAGTTTATAGGAAGCTCCAATGCAGGGTTCTTGCCTGACCGCCATCGCAGCAAAATCAACCAAGGACCTCCCTACACTGACCACTCCCCTACTGCCCTTGCCCCTTTCGGGTAAGGTAGTCCTCCACTAGCTTTCCTAATTAATCAGCCAAGGGCGTCCATAAACCCTTGTGGTGGCACGTGTTTCTCAAGTTAAGCTCTATGTTCCAATTAACATTAATGATCTTGACATGAACATAAATAGAATAACAAAATAACTGGAACATAGATATGATAAATAATTATCCCAAATCCATGTAAAGCAATAGCAAACTACCCAAGTGATTCAGGGGTAAACAAGGTAATGAGATAAACAATCTAGGGTAACCTATTGGGTCCCATCAAAATTAACCTATGCATGAATAAATGATATTAAAGAACATTATTGGGTAACAAAAGTGAATCAAGGGCACAACTTGCCTGGGACTTGAGATTCCAGGTACCAGAATGATCTTCAGGTGACTCGTGACCTCACGCTAGTCGTAGCAATACAAACAAACAGTGTATAGACAAAATTAACATTACACCAAACATAAGTACAAACTGAATAATAATAATCTACGCGTCGCTACAAGACTAACGCAACTTGAACGGATCAAATCGGAGTTAAAACGAAGCAGTTACGAATTTCCTAAGGTTTTATGTATTTGATACGAGATTAATTAAGAGATAAATTTTAATACAGCTTTCATGTCAAACCAGAGGTACTATGTGATAAACAATAATATTATAGAATTATAGGAATTGGAATGAATCAATTTGGACATCATATGAATTTTCTATGATTAATACAAGTTCTAGCATTTAGTTTTACACTAAAAATCCATTTCTAATCTATTTTCTCTGATTTTCCAACTTTCTGGACTAGGCCTCAATTACCCGAAAAGGCAGGGGCCTCGGGGTAACATTTCTAAGACACAGGAAACAGTAGCCATGGACTGCGGGTTCTAATTTGCCTAAACCGAGGGGTTCCAGTGAAATTGGGCCCGCGAAGGGGTATCGTGAGATTCTGGCCGTTCGATCAGAAACTACAGGCTCCGATTAGATCGCAATTTTCTCCAAGCGGTACACCTCGCTAGCCGCCGGATCTCGCATCGACGGTTCTGATTCCCTGAAACACTCGTCGCCCCGAACTCTAATCCCAGTCGCCCAACTAAGATCCAATGGTTACAAACATATCCCCTTTCCCTACCATCCGAGGCTGCTCACCTAGGAATCAACGGCTAACACGCCGTCTTCTCCACGGCGCTATCCGCCGCTGCGCGCACCAGGCAGGCACAGCCCCGCCCACGGCCGCAGACGCCCCCACCGATGCGCGCAGTAATCACGCCACCACGTCAGACCTAGGTCGAGCGATGGTGATACCACGCCCCGCTACGCCGAGCCGAACGCCAGCCCAGATTAAGTCTAGCTGCCAAGGTGAGCTACGCCAGGAAGAAGAATAAGGCGAGAACGTGGGGGTGTTCCTTACCGAGGGATTGCGCGACGCAGGAGACCACAGCCGAAGTCTTGCGGCCCGACGATGCCGACGTGGATCCACCACGGCGGCCGCATGCTCTACCCCTGCTACGACGGCGACTCTATTTGTCGATGTGGAGGGTCACTGATTGTCGCATCCAAGGTATGCGGCGGCCGTTCTTTTTATATCCCGAATGCGAGGCCGAGGACCCAGTCAAATCCCACCGACCCGCCGAAATCGCGGATTCTGTTAGGCTTCGGTGCTCGTTTCAACGAGGAAGACGCCTGGAACGCCAGACCCACCACGCAACAACCCAAAGCGAGGCAAGCGTGCGTCCAAGGCAGCCAGGTGGGACCCACCGGTCGGTCCCAGGCGCACAGCGCGCAGCTCCCCTGGCGGAGGTTGAGCAGCACGTAGATGCATCCCTGGTCCATAACTCCATACGGTTCAGAATACGGAGCAATACTCGGGCCCAGTCATCAGTGGTACAATCGCACCTAGAGATGAGGTCACTACTAACGTCGGCATGACCTCACCACTCATGAATACATAAACAATTCCGGCAGCTCGTCAATTGTGTGCGCAAGCATGTGGTTTCCAGTCCAGGTCTGTTGGGTGAGCCGAGCCGGAGCTCCATGGCCCAGGTAACGTGTTTCTTTTTTTATTTCTATTTTTGTTGTTGTTTTCTAATTTAAATCTCTAAATTCGAATTTATGATTCAAACTTAGAGTCAAAGTCATCATGCCCAATCAAAATATCCAGCATGCTGCAAAGTTTTTATTTTTATTTTTATTATATATATATACTCATTGCTTTATTCATTTTAAGCAACTACTTCCAAGTGTATATTTTATACCCACCAAATATATGTTGTAATAAAATAATTTCTATTGCACAAATTTATTGATAGTTATTTCAGATACATTTCTAAATATTTTATCTAAAAAGAATAACTTAATTTTATATTGATTTTTTTCGTATTATTCTATTAGAAATCCCTAGTAATATTTTTGATTGCTACAAATTCTACTTTTCAAACTTAAACTTGTCTTAAAATTTTGAGTACAAAGGTAAACATGTAAGAACTCCATCATGAGGTGCATAATTCTATATCTATTTATTTTGTTATTTGGTCAATATAATTATATTATTTGAAACGCACACATAGAAGAAACTCAATTAATCTCCCAAGGTTCCATAAATTCCTCAAGACATTAACTTATACTATATTTATTTATTTATTTATTTATTTATTTATTTATATCCTTATTTTTCGTTGATACAAATTTTGGGCTCTACAATGGTCAGTCGATGACAGAAGAAACGAGTGAGCCACGAGTGGGCTTGCGCTAGGGAAGAGAATCGAATGGCTTAAGTGGAGAATTGACTGAGCAGTGAAGCATTGAGAGAGAAATAGATCAAAACCTAGTTTTCATTATATTTGTCCACGCTTTCTATACAAAAGTTTATTTATTTTGCTGTGTACGTAAACCTAGGTATAAGGGTTAAAGAAATTAAGGTGGGACCATGACACACCTTGCCCATCCCTTAGATCCGCCCCTAGTTTGTTTGCCTCTTAAGCTATTTAAGCTGAATCATTATATGAACTAGATTGTCGTCCTGACCGTCGCTATAAGTTATTTTAGAAGAAGAAAAAATAACATATATTTAATCTAAATTTAACAGCCAATATTTATCCCCAACTTTATGACGAACATCTATTCTTTCCATTTCATTCTAGTCTATCGTTATTTTCAGTCACGACTCATGAGCATCCACGGGCACGTCGTTTGTTGTGCTTTCTGTGCCTTCGTGTTAACGGAAAACACGAGCAGAGCGCTAGTCACGGGCGGGCGTAGAAAAAACGCAGAGTTCGGTGGCTGTCCACACTCCACACGCACTCATCTTCGTCGCGTCGACAAACATGTTCGGACGCCACACGAGGCACATGCCATGCGAACCACCACCCGCACATTGTGAATGGCGTTTTGCCGTTTTCTCATGCTTGTCGTCGGTCCCACCGCCCACGCCGGTCTCGTTGCTGCCGCCGGTAGCCCGGTGCTCTTTGAGTCTTGACTTTGGCTGGGCGCCGTCGGATTGAGCCAGTCTGGTTGGTCGCTGGCCATGACACCGACATTCCTCCTTGATATTTTTTGGAGGTGGAAATATCATTCCGGCCTTTTGTATTTTCATACGTACAACCATACAACTTAAATAATACATCATCTCAATAATCTGTAGATCAAACAAACTTTAAATTAAAACATGATATGGATTCGTCTCAGGTAGTCAGGTCAGTCGGGGGCCGACTCGTAAGCGAAATTCTAGAGTGGGGAGGCTGGCGAGACCTGGAAAGTCTCACGCTATCCACGGCACGTTTTTTTAGGATAGGAAGATTCTTCTACGGTGCCGGCTGAACCGATGATATGCAGTGTTCTCATCTCCGTTTCAGCATCTTGCGATGCGATGCCAGTATGTCTATGTCACTGCAATATTCACCCATATTCTCATTCCAAAATTAGTTGCCCGGTGGGAAAGGGGGAAGAAAAACACGTCGGTTCTTCCTTCTCCACGTTGTGCGTGTGCGCGTATCCAGATCCCCAACCCCTATCATTGCATGGTCGCCGGCGCCGCCAGACCGCCGTCGCCGTCGAAGCAGCGGACCAACCAAACCACCTGCCACTGCCGCTCTGCCAGCGGCGACGAGCACTACAGGAAACTGGTTAAAGAACGTGGGTGAAAAACCGTCGAACTTAATGTAATAAGCCGTCGAACTTACCATAACAACGTGGGTTTACCGACGAATATAGCCGACGGCGATTTTTGGACGAACTTAGAGAAGTAAGTTCGACGGCCCCGACGAACTTAACATTAAGAACGTGGGTACCGTCGAACTTAACATTAAGAACGTGGGTACCGTCGAACTTAACTTTAAGAACGTGGGTTTTTAAGTTCGACGGGAGCCGTCGAATTTTTTCGCATAAGTTCGACGGCACCCACGTTCTTACATTTAAGTTCGACGGGGCCACGTGGCCGTCGAACTTATGGGTCCTGCGTGGGTCGGCGAGGGCTGCCCACTAAGTTCGACGGTACCCACGTTCTTAACGTTAAGAACGTGGGTACCCACGTTCTTAAGCATTTTCCAGAAAAAAAATAAAAATTACAGAAATAAAAAATTAGACACACATAATATCACATGCAACACAGAATATCACATACAATATAGATTTCAAACACATGGATATATGTTCATATCACAAATTCACACAAGTCCAAATACATAAGTTCACAAATTCACATAAGTCCAAATACATAAGTTCACATTTTTTGTTCACAAGTTCGAACATTAGCTCGATCGCTCTCGATCAGGACATCGGAATGTTGTTCGTAGCTCCACCACTAGAATTGAGACATATGTCCGCAAAGTCATCGTGAGGGGGAGGAGTCACTTGATGAGAGCCGAAATCCTACAAAATAAACTAAAATTCTCATAAATATACAACTGGCATTAAATCAGATGTACACAAAGATATAGGAAAGCATGATAAACAAAAAATAATAATTGTGTGTCCCTAAGTATCAATATTTTCTTGCACATATTTGGTCAAAGGTAAAAGTATTTGACCTCTTGGATCAACTGATTGCAGGAATAAGAATGATAGATTTAACCAAATACATCAGAATGTATTCTCAATTCCCATAGCATACATGGGGTTACCAGGGTGGGTCTGTCTGCAATGATAAAGTAAACACAAGAAATATCATTAGGACAAAGAAATTTTGTTTAATGTTTCAACAAAACACCACAATCAAGAATCGTCTCCTGCTTCAGTATATCCAGACTGTCTCCTGCAAAGGAATCACAGGTAGACCCTAATTCATTAAAAGTTCAAAGTAACTCTACTCACAGAATGGGATGAGATGTAGAAGTAAATGTCAATGTATCATTCAGAAAAGTGCAGAATTTTATATCCTACTGCTTAAATGCCCGTGGAAATTGAGCAGAATCTGAGACAAGTTACTGCAGCCATAATTTTTATTTAATTCCTCATTTGAAGTTGATAAAACTAACCTCTTAAACTCAAACCATCCTATTCTTTCTGTTTAAGGCGATAATCATGTTCCAATCTATCCAAAGCATGCAATTCATGATATGATTCCTGAGTGCAAAAAAGTAGGAAAAAAAATAAGTAATGTGATGCTAATAACCAGAATAAGAAGGCCAAATTGGCCGATGACAAAAATACACAAATTCATCAATGGTGCTAGGGAAGTAGGGATTCCTTATCCAAATAATACAATTATACTTCTCCTAGCCACTTCAGAAAAAATATACGTAGATAGCATTTGGCGTCACTTTTGACTACTAATTCATGTGGCTTCGATACAGAAGCAGCCAAAATGGAATTGTATATTATGAAATAAGTAACTGGAAATCACATGAATAAAATCATTTTATTCTCAAGCAAGTTCAGATAGGCTAGCAAATAAGACATTGAAGCCAAACAAATCAGGCCATCCTTACAACTGTATTTTGAACACATGTAACCAGTTTTTGCATCACTGATTCTGCTTTTCCTTTCAGATAACTTCGTGGGGCTAGTTCGGATGCCAGCCTAATGGAATACAAACAGAAATAAAGTTAGTAGCCTAAAGTAAACGCGTCCACAAACTCAGGTACTGAGAAAAAAACTATACTTTTCAAAGTAGCGGTCCAAGTTATGCCACTGAGGATCCTTGCAATAGTTTCCAAAGCGAATGACCTCTTTTGTAAATACTTCTAACTCTTCCCTGATGGAATTAACTAATTAAGGTATTGTTTCAATATAAAAATAAAAGGCACACTACAGTTTTCCATACATTTTGAACAGGGTAACACGCACGACAAGCATGGATAAATTAGGCCATAATTACATGATAAGAAGTGAACACAAGCACAAACCTTTTGTCGGCAGCTGCCATCTTGAGCAGTTCATCAAAATCTTTGGATATAAAAAAAATGATTGGTAGGACGCACCTTCTGCATAACTCTGTACTGTACGCGATCAACAAACAAGAAAGAGCACCTCAACTTCGCAACGGAGAAGAGCGTCCCGTACCACAGCCAGAACCCAAAAATGACTCCAGCGATCACACGGTAGTACAACCCTGACAGTTTGTTCAACGAGAGGAACAACATATTGCTTAGCCCTGGAGGAATGGCTCCTGACAGTTTGTTCAACGAGAGGTCAAGTGACTCAAGAACGTTCAAGCTTCCGATGCTGCTAGGAATTCCACACGACAGACGGTTTCTCGACAGGTTCAGAAACTGGAGGCCTTGGAGATTGGTGAGCTCGTCAGGGATGCAATGCGACAAGGAGTTGCCCGACAGATCGATGCCTGTCATCAGCTCGAGTATCCTCTGGAACCTGAGCTTCTGCCCCTTCCAGATGATGTCGATCCGATCCTGGTAGATGGACCCGTCCAGCGATCCTGTGCTGGAGTTGATCTTGGGGTGCTTCATGGAAGCCAGGTCTCCCAGCTCTCTCAGGATCAGCCCCGTCAGTCCGTTGTGGGCTAGGTCCAGCAGCTGGAGCTGCGAGAGCTGCGACAGCTCCGGAGGGATCTGGCCGCTGAAGTTGTTCGAGCTGAGCCTAAGGATCTTCAGCGCCAGAACGAAGGTCCCGATCCAGCGATGGATGTCGACGTAGAACCTGTTGTTGTCGATGTCTACGGTGGGCGGGCGCGGTGGAGGAGCGGTGGCGGCGGCGCGCGCGGTAGAGGAGCGGGGGCTGGCGGGCGCACGGTGGGGCGGTGACGGCGGGCGCGGTGGCGCGCGGTGGAGGAGCGGTGGCGGCGGGGGCGCGGTGGAGGAGCGGGTTGGTGGCGGCGCGCGCGTAGGCGAGAAAGAAGAGAGACGCGTGGGTCGCTAGGGATTTAGGTTTTTGGGATAAGTTCGACGGTGTCCACGTGGCCCACGAACTTAATTTAAGAACGTGAGTACTCACGTCCCTAATACGATAAGTTCGACGGTTTTAGCTAGGACGCACGAATTTAAACTAAGAACGTCGGTACCCACGTTCTTAAATTAACTCATGAACTTAACTCAATTAAGAACGTCGGTACCCACGTTCTTAAATTAACCCACGAATATTTATTAGTTTCTTGTAGTGGAGTGAAAACCAGGCCAGGGGTCAGAGGGAGGGAGCGCCAGTGGGCGGGTGAGAGCGCGGCCCACCGCCACTTGGCGAAAAGCACAGCGCACGTGGCGCCTGCCCGAGCGCTCCGCTCCGTTATCCTCGGCGCGCAGGCAAATGACGGCCCCGCCCCTGGTGAAAAGCGCAAAAAGGGCACTCCCGCCTCCCGGGTCCCGCGCCGCGAGGTGGGCCCACTTCCGCCCGCCCTCATCCCCCTTCCACTTCCCCCCTCATCACGTCCTCTTCCAGTCTCCACTCTCCACGTGTTCCATCCCATTCTCCTCCCCGCGCCCCGTCCCCCTCGCCTCGCTTATCCCCCGGACCCGGCCGACCCCTGCTCTGCTCGACGTGTTGGCAAAACCTCCTCCTAGTCCTCTCGCAGAAGGAGCTTGTTTTCTTTACCGGCGCGGCAACAGCGAAAGCTTCTCGATCTCTCTCCCCGCTGCTCCGCCGCTGGGTACGGTGGTTCCGCGCCTCGGACGCGCCCGTGCGGGTTGGTTGGATCCGAGCTCTGTGCAGAAGCGCCGCCGCGACACGGTCGGTGAGCGCTCTTTCTGGCTGCTGTTTTCATCGCGAGCTTGGATTCAGACATTCGGTGCCGTCCATGCAAGGGGTAGACGGATTTGGGTGAGGAGTCTATTGCTTCTTCGATCGGGGATTGAGTGTTTGGTCTACCGTCCTTGTTTATTTAGCTCGTCGGTGTTCCAGGGAGTTCGACGTGTATGGGTGTAGTGTGTTGGGCTGACAAGTCTGAACTCTATTTTTTTTCCTTTCTTTCCTCTTTGCGGACACTTCACGTTTTTATTCCGTGTCGCGTAGACCGTACGCGAGTGGTTCGGTTTGTTTGATTTCGCCCTTGCGCAGGCGGCCTCAGCTGCTAAAGTCTTGATTAACCCCGTCTAATTGCTTGTATCTGCAGCCAGTTCATCTGGAAAGGGTTTTATCTGTTCTTTTACAAAGGTTGCTTTTGCCTACTGACGCGTGAATATCGAATAGTGATGATAGTATATTCGCGCTTTGCTTGTACGTGTCTGTACTCTGTTGTCCCTTCTGTTCAAAGCGGCAACTATTCATCTGCGTCGAAAGGGAATCCTTTTGCAGCGTGAATTTGACTGTTCTTGAGCGAAATTTGCCGCGTTTATTTGAGTGGCGCAGAGAGTCCGCTGGCTTCCAGCCTTCCACGAGTAGCCGGCAAGCGACCAGATAGAGGGAAAAAAGAGAGGGTTAGTGGTGCACTGGTGCTTAACACCTGTATTTGTTGTACCTGAAGTTTGGCATATGGCCACTTATTCTGTGCCACACTTACCGGTCATGTGCATGGAAAGCGTCCATTCGATATGCCAAGATATGAACATGCCACTTAAAATGATAACTTGGGACCAGGGAGCCATTTGCAATAGAGGTCGCAAAAAGTTTGGTTGCACTTCGTCCTATTTGTCTCTCACTCACTCAGTCACTCCTATGTGCTGATATGCTGTGCTAAGCTGGCATGAAAGACTCTTGACTTCTTCAGAGCATTGATGCCAATTGCAATAAAAGCGTTTGTTTGTCTCCAAGATGACTATTCATCACTCTATCTTTCGGTGGTACCAAATGCATTATGGTCACTCTATTTGAAGGTCTTTTGAATTTACTCTGCTTACCTCCCCCTTATGCTTTACAGAGATTATATGCTTTGCCAATAGCGTAGTCCCAAATTATGGAAGCCCCCTTAGATTACATGTCTGTACTTCTATTCTGAAACTTCTTGTAGTTATCTAATGCGCTGGCTGACAGATATAGGAAGAATATCTAAATCTCAAATTTTCTGTGAGGGCCTCAGGGGAAGCGTCCTATGTAGCTAAATGAGGGAGCGGTTCTGTGTTATCTATGGGTGACAATGAGCTCTAAATTTTACACTATAAGATTTAATGATCGGATCATATTAGGATCAGGCCCTACCATTTTGTGAAGAAGCATTTGGATTGTAATCCATTACCATCCCTAGTGTTATCATAAGACTGTCACTAGCTCGTGGCAGAGTGTATGTAGATGCATATTTTTGCTGATGTGGAACAGAATAGGTATCTGTTTGCATGGCCTGGGGAAAAGTTGCCAATTTTTCTCAATACTCAAATTTTGTCTCTATGCGAAACAGTCAGAAGTAACTATAGGTTTGCTGTATTGTTACTCATTGTTTACTTCTTAATGCTTGTATCACATAGAATTCCACTGGATCCAGCTGCTGAACGGGGTACCAGAAGGTGGATTTGGTAGTAGCACTGAACAGCGAGTGGAATTTCTCTAATACTGTCCAGGATCATGGTTCCTCTCTGTGGTTTCTGTGGGAAACAAAGGTCAATGATCTACTGCAGATCGGATGCGGCATCATTGTGCTTATCATGCGACCGTAGCGTTCATTCAGCTAATGCACTGTCTCGGCGTCATAGAAGGACCCTTCTTTGTGATCGTTGTGGTTTACAGCCTGCATCAGTCCGATGTCTTGAGGACAACACATCACTTTGCCAAAACTGTGATTGGAATGGGCATGATGCAGCATCAGGGGCTTCTGGGCATAAAAGGCAGGCCATAAACTGTTACTCAGGGTGCCCATCATCAGCAGAGCTTTCGAGAATCTGGTCATTTATTATCGATATCCCGACTGTAGCTGCTGAGCCCAACTGTGAGGATGGGCTAAGCATGATGACAATTGATGACAGTGATGTGACTAATCATCACGGTGCTTCAGATGATAAACGATTGTTGGAAATAGCTAACACAGCACTCATGAGTGATCCACCTTCACCTGACAAGCTTAAACCTCTGATAGGCTCTTCTTCTGGAGATGGGTTTGATGTTCTGCCTCTAGCCACAGATCAGCCTGCTGGACCAGTTTCAGCGACACCTAAGGTGCGATGTGCCTTTTCATTTTTTCCTCCAAGAATGTTTCTGAACGTTGTGCTTTGTTTTTTGCATGTCAAAAGACTTGTTGCTTATGGCATGCAAGTTACGTACACATATAAAATAAAGAATGTTTTCATATGAATATAGCATAAACATGTAGCTTGGTTACTGTTTCAGTCTTGCATCAGCACAGAAAGTAGTACGTGGAAATTATTCCTTAGTGATGATTCCCTTTTCTCTATTTAACACTGCCTGTCTGTTTTTTCCTGCTGAGCTCTCAATGCCCAAGTATGTTCTTTTTACAATGAAAATTCCATTTTTGTAACAAGTTATTAGATACATTTGCGTCAATGGACAGTTGCAAGTTGCATTGGTTCGTATTGTTTCAGATCTTGTTTATCACCAGTCCCTTTTTAAAGAAAAATATGATCTATTGTCGTTGTATTCTTATCAGATGCTTGTTACATCTCTCAGGTACCTTATGCCAGAGATGACAATAAGTTCAATGATGGCATGTATGAAGACTTATGTGTGGATGATGCTGACCTGACATTCGAGAATTATGAAGAGCTATTCGGTACCTCTCACATTCGAATAGAGGAACTCTTTGATGACGCCGGAATTGACAGTTACTTTGAAATGAAGGAAACACCGCCTTTTGATTTCAATGAGGTATGTACTATTCTTCTATACTCTTTGTGATTCTAAATTAGTGACATTTTAGGATATCAACATAGTCTAGAAGGTGTCAATTCGGCTAGGGATTTCTATGAAAATATGGCAGTTCATACAAAGCTAACTAAGTGCTATAAAATTACTTCATGTAACATGTATCTTACACTGTCAAAGCACACAACTATCATATCTGATGGCCGAAGTATATATTTTCATTTGAAATTTTCCTCAAGCTCATGCATCGTCTACACCAACTTGCCGAGCCATCCTGGGACCTGGGTAGCTTGGGCCCAATCCGATGACAGGAACAAACCTGCAGGGGATCACTGGAATCACCTCCAGACCCTTCTCCCCCTCTACCGGGCCATCACTTCGGTCTGTGTTGGAAATGGCACGACCACATCGTTCTGGTTGGACGACTGGCTCCCCTTTGACCCGATCGTGGAACACCTGCCAGATCTCGATCCGCAGCCATGTGACATGTTGAACCAACTGTTAGCCAGGTTATGCAAACTGGTGTGATCAACAACCTGAGAACTCGCCTCAGTCGAACTGCCCAACGGGAGAGGCCATTCTCCAACTTGCTCTGAACAACGTGGATATCACTGATCTGCCAGATCAGCGCCGGAGGTCCCCTCATTGACAGCACTGGCAAGTTGCACTCCGGAGCCCTTTACACAATGATCCAATCTCTGTCAGCCCCCAACCTAGAGGAGCCTGACTTTGTGTGGAACGGTTGAAGCTCTTTATGTGGCTCCTCAATCAAAGCAAAATCAACCACAAAGTAAGCTTGGTCGAGAAAGGTGTGATTGCCAACCCCATCTGTGACCTCTGCCTTCAAGCAGACGAAGACTGCCACCACATCTTCCTCTGACCTCTGGTGCCACTATGCAGCTTCCTTCTGGCACAGCGTCGGGGGTCCAAATCCCCCCTGGACCTGACAACGTCCAAGCTCTGGGATATCACCCTCCCACCTGCACCTGCTGCCCCACGACACCAGAGCGCTCTCGTCCATCTTTGCTGCTGGGCCATTTGGAAACACCGGAACAACGTCGTCTTCAACCAAACGCTTCCTTCAGTTCAGAGAATCCGAAGACAGTGCCTTGAAGAAGCTAGATTCTGGAGATGTAGAATTAGAGGCGACTCTAGCGAAATAGACGCATGGTGTAATCTCTTCATTAGCATGTACCTTGAAACACCCCCTCCCCCCCTGTGTTGTAACCCCGGCTACCTTGCTGCTCCTATCAATCAATATATTAAAATCAGGTGGGGACAATCGTCCCCCCTATAAAAAAAACTGTGGGAAAGAGAGCTCCTGTGCTTAGTTCCCCAACCTACTTGTAGTTGGCCAGGGTTAGTTTATTTTCTTACCTCAGTTGTTATTTATGGTTTCTGTTAATTTCACTCATCAAGCCTGAGTTCAGGACATTTTGGCACTTGAAGTATTATAAGTTTATTTTCCATCCATAGAATACCCTATTTTTTTAACAAAACTCAATAAATATTATTATATACACAAAAAGATCAAATGTTGTTGCTTTACTAAAATTCTTGGTCATTTTTTATGTTTTCAGCAGCCCAAAATTGTGCAGCTACAATGTAGCGATGTGGTACCAGCTGATTGTGCGATGTCAAACACAGGGGAAAGGGCTGATTCCAGCCTTTGTATTCCTGTTAGGCAGGTCAGATCTAGTATATCCCATCCCTTATCTGGTTTGACTGGTGAGAGCAGCGCTGGAGATCACCAAGACTGTGGGGTGTCACCAATTCTCCTCATGGGCGAGCCACCCTGGTATTCTCCTGGTCCAGAAGGCTCATTAGCTGGAGGAAGCAGAGATAGTGCTCTCACACGATACAAGGAGAAGAAGAAGAAAAGAATGTAAGCACGTTTAAATGTCTGCTTGAGGTTGTTCTGCGCTTAACATTCATAGATCGTGGCTATCTTTTTAAGGCAAAAAAATGTCTCCAACCTTCTGTGTCTCTTGTTTCTAGTTTCGATAATGCATTTTCCTTGCAGAAGTCGCTGATTCACCTTTCCTTTTCACGAATTTGGTCGACAGGTTTGACAAGAAGATCAGATATGCTTCTCGCAAGGCTAGGGCAGACGTGAGGAAGAGGGTCAAGGGACGGTTTATAAAGGCTGGCGAAGCGTATGACTATGATCCACTAAGTCAAACTAGAAGCTACTGAGACTGCTGAGCCTTGAATGCGGCTGCTTGTTGATCGTCCAGTGTCAGCCTAGCAAATCTTCAACGGCTCGTCTGTTGTAGGTCGTTGCGCTACAGGCAAGATTACTGGAGAGCACAGCGATTGCAAATTTGCAATGCACGCATCAGAGCCTGCAGTTGAAATACGAAAAAAAAAGGTTAAGAAGAGGTACCAAGGGTTGGGATGAATGAAAAAAAAGGAAATACGACGCGAACTTGCCGGACGCCTTGTGGTTTGGATGGAGCATACATATTCATTCTTCAGTTCATCTGCAGATGAGAGTGATTTGGATCAGCTCTGCCGTCTGTGCGTTGAACAGATGCAGTTATGGGCGCTCGTCCTCCGGCTGTGTCTACCGCTGCGTGCAAGGACCTGCGTCGGCCACGGTGTTCGGCAGTGAGCTGCCAGGATTTTACAGTCTGGGTAACAGCCTAACAGGATCCCCTTATTTATTACCTCCCAGCTTGCGCTCTGTAACAATATTATTTGTGAAGCACAACATTCTCTTGTCAGGAGATTGTTTTCGATCGTGTGTTTATGTTTGTAGATGGACGCAATATTGGTAAAAAGAAGTAGCCGTCATGAAGTGTGTTCTTGTCGGATCGCATATAGCACTGGGGATGAGCAGGAGAATCACACATATTTCATCTGGACGTCGAACCTCTAACTATTCTATGCCAGAGTAACCTTCTTGTGCTTTGTCATGCACTATAGTCATCTGATATATGCTTTACTATTTATACGCACTCCTTGCGCACTGCATCGGCCTCGTGTCAAGAATCCCTAAGCCTATGTGGGCTAATAACAGACTGTTGAGCACCAAAATGAGGTGCGGACGGTCCGGCCCTGAGGCCGGACGGTCCGCGGTCCGGACAGTCCGCGCACGCGCAGAATAGATTAAGGTTCCGAGTTTTGTGCTATGTTTGTTAGCTATATCCGCGGAATTAGCTCGGAATCCGGTCGTGTAAAGGGTCCAGCCCCCCTCCTCTATAAAAAGAGAGGCCTACGGCCGATTTGTAAAAAACAATCGAATCAATACAATTTTTATTCGCATTTTATCCTAGGAGTAGTTCTAGTCTAGTTTAGGTTTAGCCTCTCAATCCCCAAATTCTTCGTCTCTCTTCGGCTCTACGTCGATCAGAGGAGTCTAGGTCGGCCGGCCCGAGCCTAGACACCACCTAGGATCTCTCCTCCCCGACGGGGTCCCTCCCGGGAGCGAGATCCAGGCGCCGCCGGCGACTTCCGCCGCCTCTGCGCACGCGCGGACCGTCCGGCCCCAGGGCGCGGACCGTCCGGCCGTCAGGCAGAGAAGCCCTAGCCGCGCACCAGGCCGCGGACCGTCCGGCCCCAGGCCGCGGACAGTCCGCCCCTGCGCAGAGAGTACCACCGCGCCTCGCACCAGGCCGCGGACCGTCCGGCCCCAGGCCGCGGACAGTCCGCCCCTGCGCAGAGAGTACCACCGCGCCTCGCACCAGGCCGCGGACCGTCCGGCCCCGCGCGCGGACCGTCCGCCCCTGTGCAGAGAGCACCGCCGCCGGTTCTTCTTGAGTATTTGGCGCTCCGAAAAGGCGTCAACATACTTTTTGGCGACTCTGCTGGGGAAGACATATCTAAGCTCATCAAATCGGCCCTCAATGGCCGGTTCAAGGGATAGCTCTGATATTTCTCCAAGCAACATCATAGAGCCGACTTGGGAAACCTTGCCGGCCGACGAGCAGCTCCAGTTCGAGGAGCACAAGGAGCGGATGATCCAGGAGGCGAAAGCAAAGTTCTTGGCCAACTTCAAAGTGGACAGGAACAACAAAGTCGTCCGACATCGGGCAACGGATCCGGCTTCGCTCCAACCCACGCCAGATATCCCCAATGTAAGTAATACCAACGATCTGCAATCTCTTAGAAATTATGTAGAAGATCAGCGTGAACAAATGCAGAACATCATAGGGGGTATGCAAAGCGATCTTAAGAGACTAGTACGTGCATTTGATAAATCTAGTACCGCAAATTTTCCTTCGCACGAGGTTGAGTTAGGAGATAACGTGTGTAACACATCGGCTACAGGTTGTCACGACCAGTCACAACCCCTTTATGGGATGCCGATGGACACATACCCTAATCAACCGCAAATCGGCAGCAAACCAGTCGATCTGCACATGCCCGGACCGTCCGCACGTGAGCGCGGACCGTCCGGGCCAGCAACAGTCGGGCCTATTTTTAATGAGTTACCTAGATATGCGCCCGAGCCACCACACACGGCACAGAACCTAAACTACCCAGTCGGACCGTCCGCGTACAACAACGGACGGTCCGCACATAATCACGGACGGTCCGGGCCAATGTCCGGGCAGTCCGCACATGACCTTTTTGAGGAGGATTGTTACCGGAATCCTCACCCGTCCCAGCAGCACTTCCCATCGCACTATACAATGCATCAACCCATTAATTCAAGGTCCAGAGCCCAGGAAAGCTTTCCGGCCCCACCCAGGAGGCCGGAAAGAAACGATCAAACCTATGACCCATATAGGGCAAATGAAAATGCACCACGTAACTCAAACCAATGGGGGGAAAGACAGCATGCTAATATCCAGCCAACCCCACCTATGTTTGACCAGAGAGCCGGTGGTCTCGCACCGGCTGCCATTGATATAGTAAGGGAAGAGATAGCCGGGGCGTTCCGAGATAAGCTCGGAGTAAGCATGGTCCCTGGGGGGCAATCATATCGGAAACCTTATGACAACCGATTTGATCACCACCCATACCCACAGGGAACCAGGATACCCGAATTCGCAAAATTTTCGGGTGATCAAGGGAAAAACACACGCGAACATATAGGCCAGTTCTTAGCACAATTGGGAGAATTGGCCGACACAGAGGCATTTCGCGTACGTTTATTTTCATTATCGCTAACAGGAACCGCGTTTGCATGGTATGCCACTTTACCTCCTAATTCCATCTCATCATGGGGGGATCTAGAACAAAAATTTCATGATCATTTTTTCTCCGGTGACTACGAGTTGGATTTGGTAGATTTAGTGTCGTTGCGACAGACAAAAGATGAATCGGTTAATGATTACATCCGGAGATTCCGAGATACGAGAAACCGATGCTTTCAAATTCATTTAGCAGAGAAACAGCTAGTAGGATTAGCCTTTAATGGTCTGCGATATTATTTAAAAGAAAGATTAGAAGGCATCTAATTCTTTACACTAGCACAATTACACCAGAGAGCTTTGGCTTGTGAAAGCCGAAGCAAAGAAACTGCTAAAACAATTCGTCACAACGTACATGTAGTAGAATGCGACCAAAGTAGCTCAGAAGACGAATCAACAGAGGTGTATGCTGCTGAAATGGTTTGGCCAAAGCAGGCCAAATCTTCGGCTTGTGCCTCCTTACAGCCGGTTCAAAAGAAACGGCAAGAGGAGGTTAAATTTACATTTAATGTTGGTAAGTGTGATAGAATATTTGATGAATTACTTAAGAATGACAACATTAAAATAAATCACACTGTTCCATCCGCCGACGAGCTAAAACGTCGTGCATATTGCAAGTGGCATAACTCATTTTCTCATGCCACTAATGATTGTAATGTATTTCGGCGACAGATTCAATCGGCCATTAACGAAGGACGATTGAAATTTCAGGAAATGCAGGTGGATACAGAGCCCTTTCCGATGAACATGATTGACTTCGAGGGCAAGAAAGTCCTGATTCGGCCAAATACAGCTGATAAAGGCAAAGGCAAGGAAACAATCATCGGCAATGCTAAAAAGGCCGATGGGGATTGTAAAGCCTCTTGCAGGAAAGTGGTTGCCGAGAAGACTCCCGATGGAGGGGAGACCCTGAAGGTGACCATCACAGCCTCTAGCATTGGGGGGCAAGCGCAGACGGGAAGACAGTTGCAGGAACCCGTGCTGCGCATCACGGACAGTCCGCTGTCCAGACGCGGACGGTCCGACGCTTCGCCGGACGGTCCGGAGGACTCTGGTGGACGGTCCGGCCGTGCTCAGGACCCCCAGCGACCACGTACCTTCAAACCACGACGACCCGAGATAGGTACGTGGAAAACCAATACATTTAAAGCAGCTGGTCGGCTGATCAAGCCTGGCCCGACTTTCGATCAATTGTTGTCTAAATACGTGAAAAAGAAGGTCGGCCCTAGTGACCGGCCACCAAAGCGACCCCGCTCACCCATTCATGAGCAACGTCAGGTCAGGCCGATTGGATCACCTCACCAATCGGATGAAATGAAAGGTCCTATTGTACAATTGAGACCTAACATGCCAACATGGACACCTCCACCTCCATATCCACCTATGCCATATCCATACACATATTTACCTTCGCCATATGTCCCAAATCAAATGTGGGGCATGCCACCATATCCATTTGGGATGCCACAGTACCCCGCCTGGGGGGCACCCCAAACATCTGTTTTTGACAGGTTGACGCCACCAGTACAAGACCGATTGAGCACTGCTCAATCCGGTCACCAGGCACAAACCCAACAGGATTGCCGGACTACTCGGCCTTCCAGGCCGACCAATCCGGCAGGGGGGCATATGCCTGCAGCAACTCAAAAAACAACAAAAAAGGACATCATCAAAATAGGCACTGCAGATGTTGTCATACAACAAGATAATAAAGGGCCGATGATTTTCGGCGAATCGGCCAACACGATCGAAAAGGATACGGCTACCATCAAAACAGCCGATCCAAAATACTCCATGCCTCGATGGTGTCCAGCGGGATTGACACGATCCCAAAAGAGAAAATTACAACGCCTAAGAGCAAAGGAGAGCCAGGAGAAGGAGGCGGAAAAGACATTTAATGACACACATCCACTATACCCGCCACCGCAAAAGAAATGGAGACCGAAGGCCGTTGAGAAAAAACAAACAGCCACAGAAATAGAAAGTCAATCTGCACCAGGCGCGGACCGTCCGGCCTCTGCGCGCGGACAGTCCGTCGTTCACCAGGAAGTCTCTGGACAACCTGCACCAAGCGCGAACCGTCCGGCCCCCGCACGCGGACCGTCCGCCGTTCACCAGGAAGCCTCCAACGACACGACAACATCAATGGAAGAGGACGACCTGCTGGGAGAAGACCTGGTCGACTACGAGCCTTCTCCAGAACGCCCAGGTATGGATGTAAATATTATTACATTTTCTGCCGATTGTACTATCATCGGCGACGATGAACCTGTTGTTGCCCAGTTTGATTTTGGTCCTAAAGAAGCCGCCTTTACTAAACCAAAGGAATCGGTAAATCATTTAAAGCCGCTCTTCGTGCGCGGTCACATTGATGGGATACCGATTGCTAAGATGTTGGTAGACGGAGGGGCGACTGTAAATCTAATGCCTTATTCATTATACAGAAAATTAGGAAAACAAGATGACGAACTTGTCAAGACCAACATGACCCTCAGCGGTGTTGGAACTGATAGTTCGATCAAAGCCAGGGGAGTCACGTCCGTTGAATTAACCATCGGGACTAAGACCCTTGCTGCTGCATTCTTCGTCGCTGATGTAGAAGGAAATTACAGTTTAATTCTAGGCAGAGATTGGATTCACGCCAATCAATGTATACCTTCTACATTACATCAAATGCTAATACAATGGGTAGGCGATGACATAGAACAAGTACATGCTGATGTATCGGCCTGCATCGCTGTGGCCGATGCCCCTGTACTCTGGACTTATGAGACTGCTACATGTCTCACAGGAGTAGATTTTTCTGATTACCAATTCATAAGTATAGATAAGAAAGGTTTCATTCCTGTAATGCTAGAGCCGATGGAGAATTGGCTAAATCCTAAATAAAGTTTAAATGATGAATACACACAAAACTCATGAGTCTCTGGCCACGGACAGTTCGGCTTCCAAGGCTGGATGGTCTGGTCTTTCACAAAAGGGTTCGGACTTTAAGACCGAATATACATCACAGCAAAAGGACAGTATTACGGATGATCCGGTCCCCGAGACCGGAGAGTCCGCCGTCACACAAAGATCTTCTAATTCCTCTGTGGGAAACATAATAGAGGAATTCAGAGATCTTGATAAACTAGGACAGGGGTTTACATCGGCCGATCCTTTGGAGGAGATTGACATAGGAGATGGTAAAACTCCAAGGCCGACTTTTGTAAATAAGACCCTGGAGACCGATCCTAGAGATGAGATGATCGGTCTATTGAAGGAATATTCAGATTGCTTTGCTTGGAATTATACTGAAATGCCTGGATTAAGCCGAGAGATCGTAGAGCATCGGTTGCCTATTAAATCTGGTTTCAGACCTTTCAAGCAAAGAGCTAGAGCATTTCGTCCAGATCTTCTCCCACGTATCAAGGACGAAATCCACCGGCTGCTAGAAGCTAATTTTATCAGACCTTGCAGATACGCAGAATGGGTCTCCAATATTGTGCCGGTGGAGAAGAAGGAGTTAGGTAAACTTAGAGTATGCATTGATTTTCGCAATTTAAATAGAGCAACTCCTAAAGACGAATATCCCATGCCCATAGCCGACACATTAATCAATAATGCATCAGGAAATAGAATTATTAGCTTTCTTGATGGTAATGCCGGATATAATCAGATTTTCATGGCCGAAGAAGATGCGTCTAAAACGGCCTTTATATGTCCAGGCTTCATTGGTTTATTTGAGTGGGTTGTCATGACATTTGGTCTGAAAAATGCTGGTGCTACTTATCAGAGGGCTATGAATTTGATCTTCCATGAATTGTTAGGAAACACTGTGGAAGTTTACATTGATGATATTGTAGTCAAATCGGCTGAGTTTAGTTCTCATATAGCTGATTTGCGCAAAGCATTTGATAAAATGCGTCAGTATGGTTTGAAAATGAACCCACGTAAATGTGCTTTTGGAGTGTCGGCTGGTAAGTTTTTAGGATTTGTCATACATGAACATGGTATAGAAATAGACCCTGACCGAATCAAGGCTATTCGGAATGTGGGACCCCCGACCTGTAAGGTCGAGGTACAGAGGTTTCTCGGCAAGGTGAATTATTTACGAAGGTTTATTTCTAACCTAGCCGGGAAGATTGATGCGTTCACCCCTATTCTTCGGCTTAAGAATGATGCCGAATTCGCTTGGGGGCAGAACAACAAGAAGCATTTGATCTCATCAAAAAATACTTATCTTCGGCTCCCGTATTAAAAGCACCACGAGCAGGAGTACCATTCCGATTATACATTGCAGCTGAGGATAAGGTCATTGGGGCTGTTCTGACACAAGAAACCGAGGGGAAGGAGCATGTGGTGACATATCTAAGCCGAAGGTTGGTGGATGCTGAAACAAGGTACACTTTTATTGAAAAGTTATGCTTATGCTTGTTTTTTGCATGCACCAAATGTAGATGTTATTTATTGTCTAGTCATTGCACTGTTTCTGGTCAAGCCGATGTGATCAAATACATGTTGCATAACCCAATTATGAGTGGTAGAATTGGTAAGTGGGCTTATGCACTCGTAGAATATGACTTGGCCTATGAACCATTGAAATCTATGAAGGGCCAAGTCATAGCGGATTTCATTGTAGAACATCGGGTTAATGATATTCATGAACTAGACATGTCATACCTCACTATTACTCCTTGGACTTTATATTTTGATGGATCGGTTTGCAATGAAGGGCAAGGAATTGGCATTGTGCTTGTTTCACCAAGTAATGTCTCCTTTGACTTCTCTAGCCGATTGAAAACTTATTGCACTAATAATCAAGCTGAATATGAGGCCCTCCTATTCGGCTTAGAACTTTTAAATGGTATGGGAGTAAAACATGTGAAGGTATTTGGTGATTCTCAGCTGATTGTCCAACAAGTATTAGAAGAATATCAATGTTTTGATGGTGCTCTAAATAGTTACCTTGAGAAATGTTGGAGCATAATTCATTCTTTTGACGAATTCAGTATTCGGCATATCTCTAGAGTTGAGAATCATAGAGCTAACGATTTGGCACAAGATGCATCAGGTTATCGGATAAAGAGAGGAAAGTTTCACAAAACTGAAAATCTGATAACCGGTGCAAAGCCAAAATCCCAGGTCGCGGACCGTCCGCGTGATGACGCCGGACCGTCCGGGGTTACCAGAAATGTTCTTTTGATCAATTCGGCCGACAATGAGGCCGATGCAAGTGATTGGAGGACACCTATACTTAATTATCTACGAAATCCCAATATAAGGACAGATAAGAACATTCGGCGAACAGCTTTCAAGTATGTTTTGATGAGTGATGAACTTTACCGCCGAACAGTCAATAATATCCTGCTTAAGTGCTTGGGCCCAGATGATGCTATATTAGCCATGGCCGAAGTACATGAAGGAATTTGTGGTACTCATCAATCAGCTCCAAAGATGAAGTGGTTGTTGCGAAGGTCTGGTTTTTATTGGCCTAGTATGATAGCTGATTGTTTCAAGTACTACAAGGGTTGCCAAGTGTGTCAAAAATTCGGCTACCTACAATTAGTCCCTGCAGCCGAATTACATCCTATCATCAAGCCTTGGCCGTTCAGAGGATGGGGATTAGACTTTATTGGAGAAATTCATCCTTCATCCTCAAAGGGGCATCGGTTTGTGTTAGTTGCCACTGACTACTTCACCAAATGGACTGAAGCCGTTGCTCTAAAGAACATGACACACAAGGAGGTAATTGAGTTTATAACTGAGCATATTATTCATAGATTCGGCATTCCCCATACCTTAACTACAGATCAAGGTACTTCTTTCATGTCAAAGGAGGTACGTGAATTTGCTGAATTATACAGAATTAAGCTGCTTAATTCATCTCCATATTATGCTCAGGCCAATGGACAGGCCGAGTCTAGTAATAGGACATTGATTAATTTGATAAAAAAGAAGATATCTGATAATCCTAAACATTGGCATAATATTTTATCTGAAGCTTTATGGGCTCATAGGATATCTAAACATAGGGCTACTCAAGTGTCTCCTTTTGAGCTTGTCTATGGTCAGGAAGCAGTGTTGCCTGTGGAGATAAGTTTGAATGCTGTCAGGTTCGCCAGACAAAATGATTTAAATGCTACTGATTATTATAATTCAATGATGGATAATATTGATGAGGTGACCGACAAGAGGATGATAGCTTTGGGAGCAATAGAAAAGGACAAGATCATGGTAGCCAGGGCCTACAACAAGAAGGTCAAAGCAAAATCATTTCAAGTAGGGGACCTGGTGTGGAAGACTATTCTGCCTCTAAGGAATAAGGACCGGAAGTTCGGGAAATGGTCGCCAAGCTGGGAGGGTCCTTATAAAGTAAAACAAGTGATGTCTGGCAACGCCTATTTGCTACAAACATTACAAGGCAAGGATTTGCCTAAGGCTTTGAATGGGCGTTTCCTCAAACAGTATCATCCTAGTATGTGGCAAGATGCCTAAGAGAACCGATGTAATCTCATCGAGTTATTTGCTTTTGGTTTGCTCAGCTCCACCAAAAGGCAGGGGGGCATATGTTGAGCACCAAAATGAGGTGCGGACGGTCCGGCCCTGAGGCCGGACGGTCCGCGGTCCGGACGGTCCGCGCCTGTGGGCCGGACGGTCCGCGCACGCGCAGAATAGATTAGGGTTCCGAGTTTTGTGCTATGTTTGTTAGCTATATCCGCGGAATTAGCTCGGAATCCGGTCGTGTAAAGGGTCCAGCCCCCTCCTCTATAAAAAGAGAGGCCTACGGCCGATTTGTAAAAAACAATCGAATCAATACAACTTTTATTCGCATTTTATCCTAGGAGTAGTTCTAGTCTAGTTTAGGTTTAGCCTCCCAATCCCCAAATTCTTCGTCTCTCTTCGGCTCTACGTCGATCAGAGGAGTCTAGGTCGGCCGGCCCGAGCCTAGACACCACCTAGGATCTCTCCTCCCCGACGGGGTCCCTCCCGGGAGCGAGATCCAGGCGCCGCCGGCGACTTCCGCCGCCTCTGCGCACGCGCGGACCGTCCGGCCCCAGGGCGTGGACCGTCCGGCCGTCAGGCAGAGAAGCCCTAGCCGCGCACCAGGCCGCGGACCGTCCGGCCCCAGGCCGCGGACAGTCCGCCCCTGCGCAGAGAGTACCACCGCGCCTCGCACCAGGCCGCGGACCGTCCGGCCCCGCGCGCGGACCGTCCGCCCCTGTGCAGAGAGCACCGCCGCCGGTTCTTCTTGAGTATTTGGCGCTCCGAAAAGGCGTCAACACAGACATACTATTATGTGGGCGGGCTAATACTAAACGTGCTATTGAGAGGCTATACTTTTCTCTCTCTCTATAACTTGTATCCCGTAACAAAAGAAGTAAATATATCTTCCACCATTGTCTTTTGTATCTCCGTATTTAGTGCTTGTTCGTTTCACCGTTAATCCACGTGAATTTGATGGTATTCGGTTGGTTTAAATCCATAGCAAATTACTCCACATAGAATTGGAATAACCGAACAAGACCTTACCTAAAAGGGAAACAAGTCTTCTACATCTTTCTCGTGCCTTCATTGGTGACTAGGTGAGTGCCCGTGCGTTGCAACGGAAACACATAATACCACGGTACTAATATGAGAAAAGGTTTCTTAATATATTTGTGATCCTATCCATACACAAATTTTGTTATTTTAATCTAGTTGTTTCACCACTACATTGCAACCATCAGTATCATGCAGACTTTTATATATGATATTTAGGTACACGTGTGTTACTATGATTTTTAAATGAATTACCTTATAATTGATTCAAAAGATCCATAGCTAGTACGTAAGCTTACCAAAGTTTAAGAGAACTTGCCCGACAACCAGCCTTCATCATGTGCTTTAAAAGTTAAGGAATTAATACATAAGGAAAACAAAACAGGAACAAGAATTAAAAAATAGTATAAAACATAGATACAGAACGAGAAACATCACTATGATATGTAAAATCTGGACCATTGCATGTTGTTTTCCAAATGGCATATTCGTTATAGAGCAAAATGAGTTTTCGATCAATCCTCCAAAAATTAAATGAAGTTGATAGTCGCCTAGAGGGGGGTGAATAGGGCGAAACTGAAATTTACAAATATAAACACAACTACAAGCCGGGTTAGCGTTAGAAATATAAACGAGTCCACGAGAGAGGGTGAAAAACAAATCGCAACCAAATGGAGAGTGTGACACGGGATTTGTTTTACCGAGGTTCGGTTCTCGCAAACCTACTCCCCGTTGAGGAGGCCACAAAGGTCGGGTCTCTTTCAACCCTTCCCTCTCTCAAACGATCCCACGGATCGAGTGAGCTTTCTCTTCTTAATCACTTGGAACACAAAGTTCCTACAAGGACCACCACAAGTTTGGTGTCTCTTGCCTCAATTACAAGTGAGTTTGATCGCAATGAAAGAATCAAGAGAGAAGAAAGCAAGCCAAGCGCAAGAGCTCGAAAGAACACAAGCAAATCTCTCTCTCTCTAGTCACTAGAGCGTTGTGTGGAATTTGGAGAGGATTTGATCTCGTTGGTGTGTCTAGAATTGAATGCTAGAGCTCTTGTAAGTAGTTGGGAAGTGGAAAAACTTGGATGCCATGAATGGTGGGGTGGTTGGGGTATTTATAGCCCCAACCACCAAACTTGACCGTTGGTGGAGGCTGTCTGTTCGATGGCGCACCGGACAGTCCGGTGCACACCGGACATGTCCGGTGCCCCAGCCACGTCACCAGTGCCGTTGGAATCTGACCATTGGAGTTCTGACTTCTGGGCCCGCCTCGATGTCCGGTGGCGCACCGGACATGAACTGTTCAGTGTCCGGTGCGCCGGTATGGGCGTGCCTGCCTTCTGCGCGCGCTGCGCGCGCATTTAATGTGTTGCAGGTAGCCATTGGCGCGAAGTAGCCATTGCTCCGAGGATGCACCGGACAGTCCGGTGCACACCGGACATGTCCGGTGAATTATAGCGGAGCAGCCTTCGTGAAATCCCGAGGCTGGCGAGTTCCGGAGCAGCGTCTTCGTTGGAGCACCGGACACTGTCCGGTGTATTATAGCGCGCTGGTTCTGGATTTTCCCGAAGGTGACGAGTTGGAGTTGGAGTCCTCTGGTGCACCGGACACTGTCCGGTGGCACACCGGACAGTCCGGTGCGCCAGACCAGAGGAGCCTTCGGTTGCTCCTTTGCTCTTTTGTTGAACTCAATACTTGGTCTTTTTATTGGCTAAGTGTGAACCTTTTGCACCTGTATAACTTATACACTAGAATAAACTAGTTAGTCCAAAGATTTGTGTTGGGCAATTCAACCACCAAAATTATATAGGAACTAGGTGTAAGCCTAATTCCCTTTCAATCTCCCCCTTTTTGGTGATTGATGCCAACACAAACCAAAGCAAATATAGAAGTGCATAATTGAACTAGTTTGCATAATATAAGTGCAAAGGTTGCTTGGAATTGAGCCAATATAAATACTTACAAGATATGCATGGATCGTTTCTTCGTTTTTAACATTTTGGACCACGCTTGCACCACATGTTTTGTTTTTGCAAATTCTTTTTGTAAATCCTTTTCAAAGTTCTTTTGCAAATAGTCAAAGGTAAATGAATAAGATTTTTGTGAAGCATTTTCAAATTTGAAATTTTCTCCCTTTGTCTTAAAATTCTTCGTTTGGCTAATGAAGGTGCCCTCTTGGAGTTGCTTGACTTGGAATCCTAGAAAATACTTCAACTCCCCCATCATAGACATCTCGAATTTCTGTGTCATGATCCTACTAAATTCTTCACATGTAGATTCATTAGTAGACCCAAATATGATATCATCAACATAAATTTGGCATACAAACAAATCATTGTCAAGAGTTTTAGTGAACAACGTAGGATCGGCCTTGCCGACTTTGAAGCCATTAGCAATAAGGAAATCTCTAAGGCATTCATACCATGCTCTTGGGGCTTGCTTTAGCCCATAAAGCGCCTTAGAGAGCCTATAGACATGGTTAGGGTACTCACTATCTTCAAAGCCGGGAGGTTGCTCAACATAGACCTCCTCCTTGATTGGTCCATTGAGGAAGGCACTCTTCACGTCCATTTGGTAGAGCTTGAAGCCATGGTAAGTAGCATAGGCCAATAATATACGAATTGACTCAAGCCTAGCTACGGGTGCATAGGTTTCACCAAAATCCAAACCTTTGACTTGTGAATACCCCTTGGCCACGAGTCGAGCTTTGTTCCTTGTCACCACACCATGCTCGTCTTGCTTGTTGCGGAAGACCCACTTGGTTCCTACAACATTTTGATTAGGACGTGGAACTAAATGCCATACCTCGTTCCTCGTGAAGTTGTTGATCTCCTCTTGCATCGCCATCACCCAATCCGAATCTTGGAGTGCTTCCTCTACCCTGTGTGGCTCAATAGAGGAAACAAAAGAGTAATGCTCACAAAAATATGCAACCCGAGATCGAGTGGTTACCCCCTTATGAATGTCGCCGAGGATGGTGTCGACGGGGTGATCTCGTTGGATTGCTTGGTGGACTCTTGGGTGTGGCGGCCTTGGTTGTTCATCCTCCTTGTCTTGATCATTTGCATCTCCCCATTGATCGTTGTCGTCATCTTGAGGAGACTCATCTCTTTGATCTTCTCCTTCATCAACTTGAGCCTCGTCCTCATTTTGAGTTGGCGGAGATGCTTGCGTGGAGGAGGATGGTTGATCTTGTGCATGTGGAGGCTCTTTGGATTCCTTGGGACACACATCCCCAATGGACATGTTCCTTAGCGCGATGCACGGAGCCTGTTCTTCACCTATCTCATCAAGATCAACTTGCTCTACTTGAGAGCCGTTAGTCTCATCAAACACAACGTCATAAGAAACTTCAACAAGTCCTGAGGACTTGTTAAAGACTCTATATGCCCTTGTGTTTGAGTCATATCCTAGTAAAAAGCCTTCTACAGTTTTAGGAGCAAATTTAGATTTTCTACCTCTCTTAACAAGAATAAAACATTTGCTACCAAAAACTCTAAAATAAGAAATATTTGGCTTTTTACCGGTTAGGAGTTCATAGGATGTCTTCTTGAGGATTCGGTGTAGATATAACCGGTTGATGGCGTAGCAGGCAGTGTTGACCGCCTCGGCCCAAAACCGATCCGGTGTCTTGTACTCATCAAGCATGGTCCTCGCCATGTCCAAAAGAGTTCGATTCTTCCTCTCCACTACACCATTTTGTTGTGGGGTGTAGGGAGAAGAGAACTCATGCTTGATGCCCTCCTCCTCAAGGAAATCTTCAATTTGAGAGTTCTTGAACTCCGTCCCGTTATCGCTTCTAATTTTCTTGATCCTTAAGTCGAACTCATTTTGAGCTCGTCTCAAGAATCCCTTTAAAGTCTCTTGGGTATGAGATTTTTCCTGCAAAAAGAACACCCAAGTGAAGCGAGAATAATCATCCACAATAACTAGACAGTACTTACTCCCGCCGATGCTTATGTAAGCGATCGGGCCGAATAGGTCCATGTGTAGGAGCTCTAGTGGTCTGTCACTAGTCATGATGTTCTTGTGTGGATGATGAGTGCCAACTTGCTTTCCTGCTTGGCATGCGCTACAAATCCTGTCTTTCTCAAAATGAACATTTGTTAGTCCCAAAATGTGCTCTCCCTTTAGAAGCTTATGAAGATTCTTCATCCCAACGTGGGCTAGTCGGCGATGCCAGAGCCAACCCATGTTAGTCTTAGCAATTAAGCATGTGTCGAGTTCAGCTCTATCAAAATCTACCAAGTATAGCTGACCCTCTAACACACCCTTAAATGCTATTGAATCATCACTTTTTCTAAAGACAGTGACACCTACATCAGTAAAGAGACAGTTGTAGCCCATTTGACATAATTGAGATACAGAAAGCAAATTGTAATCTAAAGAATCTACAAGAAAAACATTGGAAATAGTATGGTCAGGTGATATAGCAATTTTACCCAATCCTTTGACCAAACCTTGATTTCCATCCCTGAATGTGATAGCTCGTTGGGGATCTTGGTTTTTCTCATATGAGGAGAACATCTTCTTCTCCCCTGTCATGTGGTTTGTGCACCCACTGTCGAGTATCCAACTTGAGCCCCCGGATGCATAAACCTACAAAACAATTTTAGTTCTTGACTTTAGGTACCCAAACGGTTTTGGGTCCTTTGGCATTAGAAACAAGAACTTTGGGTACCCAAACACAAGTCTTGGAGCCCTTGTGTTTGCCCCCAACAACCTTGGCAACTACCTTGTCGGATTTGTTAGTCAAAACATAAGATGCATCAAAAGTCTTAAATGAAATGCTATGATCATTTGATGCATTAGGAGTTTTCTTCTTAGGCAACTTGGCACGGGTTGGTTGCCTAGAGCTAGATGTCTCACCCTTATACATAAAAGCATGATTAGGGCCAGAGTGAGACTTCCTAGAATGAGTTCTCCTAATTTTGCTCTCGGGATAACCGGCAGGGTATAAAATGTAACCCCTGTTATCCTGAGGCATGGGAGCTTTGCCCTTAACAAAGTTTGACAATCTTTTAGGAGGGGCACTAAGTTTGACATTGTCTCCCCTTTGGTAGCCAATGCCATCCTTAATGCCCGGGTTTCTCCCATTATAAAGCATACTTCTAGCAAATTTAAACTTTTCATTTTCTAAGTTATGCTCAGCAATTTTAGCATCTAATTTTTCTATATGATCATTTTGTTGTTTGATTAAAGTCATATGATCATGAATAGCATCAATATCGACATCTCTACATCTAGTACAAATAGAAACATGCTCAACAATAGATGTAGAGGGTTTGCAAGATTTTAATTCTATAACCTTAGCATGTAATAAGTCATTTTCACTTCTAAGGTTAGAAATAGTAACATTGCAAGTATCAAAATCTTTAGCCTTAGCAATCAAATTTTCATTTTCTACTCTAAGGCTAGCAAGAGAAATGTTCAATTCTTCAATCTTAGCAAGCAAATCATCATTATCATTTCTAAGATTGGGAATTGAAACATTACAATTATGAGAATCAACCTTAGCATTTAATCTAGCATTTTCATCTCTAAGGTTGTCAATCATCTCACGGCAAGTGCTTAGCTCACTAGATAGTTTTTGACCTTTTTCTACTTCTAGAGCATAAGCATTTTTAACCTTAACATGCTTTTTATTTTCCTTGATTAGGAAGTCCTCTTGGGAGTCCAAGAGGTCATCCTTTTCATGGATGGCACTAATTAGCTCATTTAGTTTTTCCTTTTGTTCCATGTTAAGGTTGGCAAAAAGAACGCGCAAGTTATCCTCCTCATTGCTAGCATCATCCTCATCACTAGAGGTTTCATATTTAGTGGAGGATCTAGATTTTACCTTCTTCCTTTTGCCGTCCTTTGCCATGAGGCACTTGTGGCCGACGTTGGGGAAGAGGAGTCCCTTGGTGACGGTGATGTTGGCGGCGTCCTCGTCGGAGGAGGAGTCGGTGGAGCTCTCGTCGGAGTCCCACTCGCGGCACACGTGGGCATCGCCGCCTCTCTTCTTGTGGTACCTCTTCTTTTATTTCCTCTTTCCCTTTTTGTCGTTATCCCTGTCACTGTCACTTGATAATGGACATTTAGCGATAAAGTGACCGGGCTTACCACACTTGTAGCAAACCTTCTTGGAACGGGATTTGTAATCCTTCCCCTTCCGTTGCTTGAGGATTTGGCGAAAGCTTTTGATGATCAAAGCCATCTCCTCATTGTCGAGCTTGGAGGCGTCAATTGGTTGTCTACTCGGTGTAGACTCCTCCTCCGTCGCCTTAAATGCCACCGGTTGTGCTTCGGACGTGGAGGGTTCATCAAGCTCGTTGATCTTCTTGGAGCCCTTGATCATACATTCAAAGCTCACAAAATTCCCGATAACTTCCTCGGGGGTCATTTTAGTGTATCTAGGATTACCACGAATTAATTGAACTTGAGTGGGGTTAAGGAAAATGAGCGATCTTAAAATAACCTTAACCACCTCGTGGTCGTCCCACTTCTTGCTCCCGAGGTTGCGCACTTGGTTCACCAAGGTCTTGAGCCGGTTGTACATGTCTTGTGGCTCTTCCCCTTGGCGAAGTCGAAAGCGACCGAGCTCCCCTCGATCGTTTCTCGCTTGGTGATTTTTGTTAGTTCATCACCATCGAGCGCGGTGTAGGGTCGAGATGGCGGACTAGAGGGGGGTGAATAGTCCTTTCTAAAACTAATTACAATGGCTAACACAAATAAATACGGAATTAAAACTATTTTGGTTTAGCCAAGACTACACTCCTCTAACTATTACAAACACCTGACAAAAGATTCTAATTGAAACAACTAAGGTGCCAAGATAGTGAAAGAGCTCTCCCATACATATCTAGTTAGCAACGACATACAAATTATGCAAATGTAATTTTAAGCACAACGATAGCTCCTAAACATACTAGTAAGCAAAGAGCACAAAGCACAAGCACTACTAGAGAGAAACAACTACTTAGCTACACAAGCTAAGTAAAACAGATTAGCTACACAAGCTAACAACAAGTGAGCAACTATTTTTTTATAGATATGACTAGATATACAAGAGCATATACGAGCAACAAATACTCACTAGCATAAGTATATGAACAAGTAAATACAAGCTAGTGAGGAAAGTTGCAAACCAACGGAAAGATGATGACACGTGGCACAATGATTTTTTCCCGTGGTGTCGATGACTTGCCGGTCACCCCTAGTCCACGTTGAGGTAGATTCAAAGCTCCCAACCGCTCCTCTATCAAGTCTCCACTTGATCTCTTGAGCCGGATTGGTCAATGAACCCTCAAACCTCGATTCCACTAGAGTTGCTTTTCACCGCTCCGGCGAGGCAAGCACAACGCCTCTCACAATCACCACTGCGGCCTCTTCACAGTCTCCTTTGAAGAGCTCACGGGGAACCACCACCAAGCCGTCTAGGAGGCGGCAACCTCCAAGAGTAACAAGCCAACGACCTCACTTGATGATCTCCCTAGTGCCTCAAAGATCAACAACTTGATGCAATGCACTAGATGGCTCTCAATCTCACTAGAATGCAATCCCAACCAATATGAGTGAGAGAGAGAGGGAGAGGAAAGGCTCCAATATGCTCACAAGTGTTCCAAATGGCCTCCTTCACACTTTCAACCCGGGCAACACAAGGATATATAGCCCCCTCTCCAAAACTAGCCGTTATGGGTCAATTGCCCCTTTTCTGCGCACATGCGGACGGTCTGCAATACAAGCCCGGACTGTCCGCACAAGAATCCCAACGGCTATAAACGGTTATAAAAATGTCAGAGCATTCAAAAATGACTTGCGGACGGTCTGCCTCTCAAGGTCGGACGGTCCGCGATACATAAAACTGAGCCAAAACGAAGTTTTGCTGACTCTGCACATTTGCTGAAATTTGTACTGCGGACGGTCCGCACCTGGACCCCGGACGGTCCGCAATACAAAATATTTGTACTGTGGACGGTCCGCACCTGGACCCTGGACGGTCCGCAATACAAAATATTTGTACTGTGGACGGTCCGCACTCAGGCCCCGGACGTTCCGCAGTTCAAAAAATAAAACCAAAACAGAACTACTCGAGTTCTGTCCAAACACCAGTCCTTCAACTACGGACGGTCCGCCACCTGGGACCAGACGGTCCGCAGTACAAAAACTTCACGAAACACAGAAACTCCGTGTTTCTGCCCATCATCTCAAGTTAGACCTGCGGACGGTCCACCATGCTGGCCCGGACGGTCCGCGGTACCTCAATTCAGCCCACATTCAAGAAATCGCTTTTGAATAAGTTTCTTTCACGAACCAAAGCGTTGTTAGCCCTCATGCAAATGCACCAACTATATGAGCAATGAGGCACTAAAGACATGTCAAGTAAGATAATTGACCCCTCTTGATAGTACGGCTATCTAGCCTACTAACCCGGTCAATTATCAACCTCTAAGCACCTTTTGACCGATAAAACAAAAACCTATTGTTATACCTTTGCCTTGAGCATTCAATTCCATCTCCTTAAATGATGAACAATGGGCATCCATAAGTGTAGCCAACCATGATACCTTTTACCATTTGTCCATAGCATGAAGTTCCTCCACCATCATCATCAAGCCACTTGATCAAAAAGCCCAGATCAACATATGTCTTGATAATTCTATAATGATATGATCCACTCCATGTTATCACATGGCCTTCTTGGTTCATCAATCTCAACATAGCTTGCTCTTCACCATTGCTTCATGTCCATCAGTGCTAAGTCCTTGCTCTTGCTTCACCGCGACGTGGTCCCTCACACATGAGCCTTTGACTTGCCCTTCACACTAGCCACTTGGTCCATCGAAGCCAAGCCATATCTCTTGATCTTCTTGAGAGCACCTAGAGGGGGGGGGGGTGAATAGGTGATCCTGTAAAAGATTAAACTTATAGCCACAAAACCTTGATTAAGCGTTAGCACAGTTTATGCCAAGTGGCTAGAGAGGAGTCAAAAACACAATAACCACAAGAATTCAATCACAGAGATGACACGGTGGTTATCCCGTGGTTCGGCCAAGTACAAAACTTGCCTACTCCACGTTGTGGCGTCCCAACGGACGAGAGTTGCACTCAACTCCTCTCAAGTGATCCAATGATCAACTTGAATACCACGGTGTTCTTGCTTTTCTTTTCTCAATCCCGTTTGCGAGGAATCTCCACAGCTTGGAGCCTCTCGCCCTTACAAAAGATGTTCACAGAGAATCACGGAGCAAGGGAGGGAATGAGCAACGCACACAAGACTTCAAAAGATCAGAGCAACACGCACACAAGCAGCAATAAGAGCTCGCAACACAACTCAAAGAGTACACAACTCCACAAGAGCTCTATATGCTATCACAATGAATCGAATGCGCTAGATCAATGTCTTGGTGCTTAGAAAGGTTGTAGGAATGCTTGGTCTTCTCCTCCATGCGCCAAGGGGTCCCTTTTATAGCCCCAAGGCAGCTAGAAGCCGTTGGGAACAAATCTGGAAGGCCATCTTTGCCTTCTGTCTCGTGGCGCACCGGACAGTCCGGTGCACACCGGACACTGTCCGGTGCCCGATTTGTTTCCATAAAAAGCTCATCCGACCGTTGCTTTCTGATGCAGATCTGCGCACAGTTGGCGCACCGGACATGTCCGGTGCACACCGGACAGTCCGGTGTACCTTTCCGACCGTTGGCTCGGCCACGTGTCGCGCGCCGATCGTGCGGCCGACCGTTGGCCTGGCCGACCGTTGGCTCACCGGACAGTCCGGTGCACACCGGACAGTCCGGTGAATTTTAGCCGAAGTCGCCGGAGAAAAACCCGAGAGCGGCTGGTTTGCTCCACGATGGTCTGGCGCACCGGACACTGTCCGGTGCACACCGGACAGTCCGGTGCCCCAGCCCGAAACAGCCTTTGGCTGTACACAGCCACTCTCCACTTCTTTTCTTTTCTTCTTCTTCCTGTTTCTAACACTTAGACAAGATATTAGTACACAAAACCAATGTACTAAGGCTTAGAAACATACCTTTACTTGTGATTTGCAACTTGTCCATCCATGGGCATAGATTCACATTTAAGCACTTTGTGTTTGCACTCAATCACCAAGATACTTAGAAATGGCCCAAGGGCACATTTCCCTTTCAATCTCCCCCTTTTTGGTGATTTATGCCAACACAACATAAAGCAACTAGAACAAGTGCAAAATCACTTCAAATAGAACTCAAATTTAAGTTTTATTCAATTTTGGCATATATGGATCATCCTTTGCCACCACTTGGTTTGTTTTTGCAAATCAAACTCAAATCTCTATCTCTAAGTCAAACACACATGTTGAAGCATAAAGAGAGTCATTCCAAAGAAATTTGACCACGGATTTCAAAAACTCCCCCTTTTTCCCATAATCAACATTTCTCCCCACAAGAAGCCAACTTTTGACAAAAGAGACAATACAAGAGTTTTGACAAATCAAAAGCTCGATTATACTTTTTCAAAATTTCTCAAGTGGTAGCTGATCCATTTATTGCTTTGGCCTTTATTTTCTCCCCCTTTGGCATCAAGCACCAAAACGGGATCAATCTTGGCCCTCTAACCCCATTGCCTCACCAAAATCTTCAATTAAGAGTACAAAGGCAATAAGATCATAGAGATGAACTTGGAATAAGTTACCCTCTCATCGGAGTGCAGTGGAAGTCTTGCATGGTCCAAGTCCACCTTTTCCCTTTCAATTCTCCTTTGAGACTAAATCAAGCAAACTCAAGCATATGGTTAGTCTCAAAGGATCAAGTTGTAACACATCTCCCCCTAAACATGTGCATCATTTTGCAACGGACTTGTGAGGTCCAGGGAGTGTTTGTACACCTTGAGCACCACAATAAGCAACAAAATGCAGAATGAACATGATCAAAGGCATAAACACATGTATGCTACAGTTCAATCCAGGTTCCGCGAATCTAAGACATTTAGCTCACTACGCAGCCTGCAAAAGGTCTTCTCATCTAGAGGCTTGGTAAAGATATCGGCTAGCTGGTTCTCGGTGCTAACATGAAACACTTCGATATCCCCCTTTTGCTGGTGGTCTCTCAGAAAGTGATGCCGGATGTCTATGTGCTTTGTGCGGCTGTGTTCAACAGGATTTTCCGCCATGCGGATAGCACTCTCATTATCACATAGGAGTGGGACTTTGCTCAGATTGTAGCCAAAGTCCCGGAGGGTTTGCCTCATCCAAAGTAGTTGCGCGCAACACTGTCCTGCGGCAACATACTCGGCCTCAGCGGTGGATAGGGCAACGGAGGTTTGTTTCTTAGAGTTCCATGACACCAGGGACCTTCCTAAGAATTGGCACGTCCCTGATGTACTCTTCCTATCGACCTTACATCCAGCATAGTCGGAGTCTGAGTATCCAACTAAGTCAAAGGTAGACCCCTTTGGATACCAGAGCCCGAAGCAAGGCGTAGTAACCAAATATCTAAGAATTCGCTTCACCGCCACTAAGTGACACTCCTTAGGATCGGATTGAAATCTAGCACACATGCATACGCTAAGCACAATATCCGGTCTACTAGCACATAAGTAAAGCAAAGAACCTATCATTGACCGATATGCTTTTTGATCAACCGACTTACCTCCTTTGTTGAGGTCGGTGTGTCCGTCGGTCCCCATCGGAGTCTTTGCGGGCTTGGCGTCCTTCATCCCAAACCTCTTTAGCAAGTCTTGCGTGTACTTCGTTTGGGAGATGAAAGTGCCGTCCTCGAGTTGCTTCACTTGGAACCCAAGGAAGTAGTTCAACTCGCCCATCATCGACATCTCGAATTTCTGCGTCATCACCCTGCTAAACTCTTCACAAGACTTTTGGTTAGTAGAACCAAATATTATGTCATCGACATAAATTTGGCACACAAATAAATCACCATCACATGTCTTTGTAAAAAGAGTTGGATCGGCTTTCCCAACCTTGAAAGCATTAACAATTAGAAAGTCTCTAAGGCATTCATACCATGCTCTTGGGGCTTGCTTAAGTCCATAGAGCGCCTTAGAGAGCTTACACACGTGGTCGGGGTACCGTTCATCCTCGAAGCCAGGGGGTTGCTCCACGTACACCTCCTCCTTGATTGGCCCATTGAGGAAAGCGCTCTTCACATCCATTTGGTACAACCTGAAAGAATGGTGAGCGGCATATGCTAGCAAGATACGAATGGACTCTAGCCTAGCCACAGGAGCGAAAGTCTCCTCAAAGTCCAAACCTGCGACTTGGGCATAACCTTTTGCCACAAGTCGAGCCTTGTTCCTCGTCACCACCCCGTGCTCGTCCTGTTTGTTGCGGAACACCCACTTGGTTCCCACAACATTTTGCTTCGGACGAGGCACCAGTGTCCAAACTTCATTGCGCTTGAAGTTGTTGAGTTCCTCTTGCATGGCCAACACCCAGTCCGGATCTAGCAAGGCCTCCTCTACCCTGAAAGGCTCAATAGAAGAGACAAAGGAGTAATGCTCACAAAAATTAACTAATCGAGACCGAGTAGTTACTCCCTTGCTAATGTCTCCCAGAATTTGGTCGACGGGATGATCCCTTTGAATCATCGCTCGAACTTGGGTTGGAGGTGCCGGTTGCGCTTCTTCCTCCATCACATGATCAACTTGTGCTCCCCCTTGATCACACGCCTCCTGTTGATGAACCTGTTCATCGTCTTGAGTTGGGGGTAGCACCATAGTTGAGGAAGATGGTTGATCTCGTTCATCTTGTTCCTGTGGCCGCACTTCTCCAATCGCCATAGTTCGTATAGCAGTCGTCGGAACATCTTCTTCATCTACATCATCACAATCAATAACTTGCTCTCTTGGAGAGCCATTAGTCTCATCAAATACAACGTCGCTAGAGACTTCAACCAAACCCGATGATTTGTTGAAGACTCTATACGCCTTTGTATTTGAGTCATAACCTAACAAAAACCCTTCTACAGCTTTGGGAGCAAACTTAGAATTTCTACCTTTCTTCACTAGAATGTAGCACTTGCTCCCAAATACACGAAAGTAAGATACATTGGGTTTGTTACCGGTTAGTAGCTCATACGAAGTCTTCTTGAGGAGGCGATGAAGGTAGACCCTGTTGATGGCGTGGCAAGCCGTGTTCACGGCTTCCGTCCAAAAGCACTCGGGGGTCTTGAACTCTCCTAGCATCGTCCTCGCCATGTCGATGAGCGTCCTGTTCTTCCTCTCTACCACACCATTTTGCTGTGGTGTGTAGGGAGCGGAGAACTCATGCTTGATCCCTTCCTCCTCAAGGAACTCCTCCACTTGAAGGTTCTTGAACTCGGACCCGTTGTCGCTCCTTATCTTCTTCACCTTGAGCTCAAACTCATTTTGAGCTCTCCTGAGGAAGCGCTTGAGGGTCCCTTGGGTTTCAGACTTATCCTGCAAAAAGAACACCCAAGTGAAGCGGGAAAAGTCATCAACAATAACTAGACCATACTTACTCCCTCCTATGCTCAGATAGGCGACGGGTCCGAAGAGGTCCATATGCAGCAGCTCCAAGGGTCTTGAAGTGATCATCACATTCTTGCTGTGATGTGCTCCTCCTACTTGTTTACCTGCTTGACAAGCTGCACAGGGTCTATCTTTTTCGAAATGCACGTTAGTCAAACCTATCACGTGTTCTCCCTTTAGAAGCTTGTGAAGGTTCTTCATTCCCACATGTGCTAAGCGGCGATGCCACAGCCAGCCCATGCTAGTCTTAGCTATTAAGCATGCATCTAGACCGGCCTCTTCTTTTGCAAAATCTACTAAATAAAGTTTACCGTCTAATACACCCTTAAAAGCTAGTGAACCATCACTTCTTCTAAAGACAGACACATCTATATTTGTAAATAGACAGTTGTACCCCATGTTGCATAACTGACTAACAGATAGCAAATTATAACCTAGAGACTCTACTAAAAACACATTAGAGATAGAGTGCTCATTAGAAATTGCAATTTTACCTAACCCTTTTACCTTGCCTTGATTCCCATCACCGAATATGATTGAATCTTGGGAATCCTTATTCTTGACGTAGGAGGTGAACATCTTCTTCTCCCCCGTCATATGGTTTGTGCATCCGCTATCAATAATCCAGCTTGAACCCCCGGATGCATAAACCTGCAAGGCAAATTTAGGCTTGGGACTTAGGTACCCAACTCATGTTGGGTCCTACAAGGTTAGCACAAATATTCTTAGGGACCCAAATGCAAGTTTTATCTCCCTTGCATCTTGCCCCTAACTTCCTAGCAACAATTTTCTTATCCTTTCTACAAATAGCAAAGGAAGCATTTAGAGTACAATAAATTTCGGAAGGTTCATTCACTACTTTCCTAGGAGCATTATGAACTACATTTCTCCTAGGCATTTGATGAACAACATTTCTTCTAAACACATTTCTACCATGCATAACATGAGAACTAGAAGCAGTCATAGCATAAGAGTCATAAGCATGTGAATCAAAAACATCATTACTCCTAAAAGCATTTCTAGAGTATCTTCTATCATAGTACATGAAAGCATGATTCTTCTTAACACTATTAGCCATAGGAGCCTTCCCTTTCTCCTTGGTGGAGATAGGAGTCTTATGGCTTGTTAAGTTCTTGGCTTCCCTCTTGAAGCCAAGCCCATCCTTAATTGAGGGGTGTCTACCAATAGTGTAGGCATCCCTTGCAAATTTTAGTTTTTCAAATTCACTCTTGCTAGTCTTAAGTTGGGCATTAAGACTAGCTAATTCATCATTCAATTTTGAAATGGAAACTAAGTGTTCATTACAAGCATTAATATCAACATCCTTACACCTAGTGCAAATTTCAACATGTTCAACACAAGAGTTAGATTTTTGTGCTTCTACTAGTTTAGTATTTAAGTCATCATTAATGCTCTTTAATTTAGAAATTGAATCATGGCATGTAGACAATTCACAAGCAAGCATTTCATTTCTCTTAATTTCTAATGCAAGAGATTTTTGAGCCTCTACAAACTTATCATGTTCTTCGTACAAGAGATCCTCTTGCTTTTCTAGTAGCCTATTCTTATCATTTAAAGCATCAATCAATTCATTAATTTTGTCAATCTTAGATCTATCTAATCCTTTAAATAAGCATGAATAGTCTATTTCATCATCACTAGACTCATCCTCACTAGAAGAAGCATAAGTAGAGTTTCGAGTACTTACTTTCTTTTCCTTAGCCATGAGACACGTGTGACGCTCGTTGGGGAAGAGGGATGACTTGTTGAAGGTGGTGGCGGCGAGTCCTTCGTTGTCGGAGTCGGACGAGGAGCAATCCGAATCCCACTCCTTTCCAATATGAGCCTCGCCCTTTGCCTTTTTGTAATTCTTCTTCTTTTCCCATTTTCCACTCTTCTTTTCCTGGTCACTATCATTATCGGGACAATTAGCGATAAAGTGACCAATCTTACCACACTTGAAGCATGAGCGCTTCCCCTTCGTCTTGGTCTTGTTGGGATGCTCCTTGCGACCCCTTAACGCCGTCTTGAAGCGCTTAATGATGAGAGCCATTTCTTCATCATTAAGCCCGGCTGCCTCAATTTGCGCCACCTTGCTTGGTAGTGCCTCCTTGCTTCTCGATGCCTTGAGAGCAATGGGTTGAGGCTCGTGGATTGGACCGTTCAACGCGTCATCGACGTATCTCGCCTCCTTGATCATCATCCGCCCGCTTACAAATTTTCCAAGAATTTCTTCGGGCGACATTTTGGTGTACCTGGGATTCTCACGAATATTATTCACCAAATGAGGATCAAGAACGGTAAAGGACCTTAGCATTAGGCGGACGACGTCGTGGTCCGTCCATCGCGTGCTTCCATAGCTCCTTATCTTGTTGACAAGGGTTTTGAGCCGGTTGTATGTTTGAGTTGGCTCCTCTCCCCTTATCATAGCAAATCTTCCGAGTTCGCCCTCCACCAACTCCATCTTGGTGAGCATGGTGACGTCGTTGCCCTCGTGAGAGATCTTGAGGGTGTCCCATATTTGCTTGGCATTGTCCAAGCCGCTCACCTTATTGTATTCTTCCCTGCACAAAGATGCTAAAAGAACAGTAGTAGCTTGTGCATTTCTATGGATTTGTTCATTTATAAGCATAGGGCTATCCGAGCTATCAAATTTCATTCCATTCTCTACAATCTCCCATATGCTTGGATGGAGAGAGAATAAGTGACTACGCATTTTGTGACTCCAAAATCCGTAGTCCTCCCCATCAAAGTGTGGAGGTTTGTCGAGAGGAATGGAAAGCAAATGCGAATTCGAACTATGTGGAATACGAGAATAATCAAATGAAAAGTTTGAATTGACCGTCTTCCTGTAGTCGTTGTCGTCGTCCTTTTGGGAAGAAGAGGATTCGTCGCTGTCGTAGTAGACGATCTCCTTGATGCGCCTTGTCTTCTTCTTCTTCCCATCTTTACGTCTGTGGCCCGAGCCAGAGTCGTTGGATTTATCATCTTTTGGCTCGTTGACGAAGGACTCCTTTTCCTTGTCGTTGATCACGATTCCCTTCCCCTTAGGATCCATCTCTTCGGGCGGTTAGTCCCTTTCTTGAAGAGAACGGCTTTGATACCAATTGAGAGCACCTAGAGGGGGGGTGAATAGGTGATCCTGTAAAAGATTAAACTTATAGCCACAAAACCTTGATTAAGCGTTAGCACAGTTTATGCCAAGTGGCTAGAGAGGAGTCAAAAACACAATAACCACAAGAATTCAATCACAGAGATGACACGGTGGTTATCCCGTGGTTCGGCCAAGTACAAAACTTGCCTACTCCACGTTGTGGCGTCCCAACGGACGAGAGTTGCACTCAACTCCTCTCAAGTGATCCAATGATCAACTTGAATACCACGGTGTTCTTGCTTTTCTTTTCTCAATCCCGTTTGCGAGGAATCTCCACAGCTTGGAGCCTCTCGCCCTTACAAAAGATGTTCACAGAGAATCACGGAGCAAGGGAGGGAATGAGCAACGCACACAAGACTTCAAAAGATCAGAGCAACACGCACACAAGCAGCAATAAGAGCTCGCAACACAACTCAAAGAGTACACAACTCCACAAGAGCTCTATATGCTATCACAATGAATCGAATGCGCTAGATCAATGTCTTGGTGCTTAGAAAGGTTGTAGGAATGCTTGGTCTTCTCCTCCATGCGCCAAGGGGTCCCTTTTATAGCCCCAAGGCAGCTAGAAGCCGTTGGGAACAAATCTGGAAGGCCATCTTTGCCTTCTGTCTCGTGGCGCACCGGACAGTCCGGTGCACACCGGACACTGTCCGGTGCCCGATTTGTTTTCATAAAAAGCTCATCCGACCGTTGCTTTCTGATGCAGATCTGCGCACAGTTGGCGCACCGGACATGTCCGGTGCACACCGGACAGTCCGGTGTACCTTTCCGACCGTTGGCTCGGCCACGTGTCGCGCGCCGATCGTGCGGCCGACCGTTGGCCCGGCCGACCGTTGGCTCACCGGACAGTCCGGTGCACACCGGACAGTCCGGTGCACACCGGACAGTCCGGTGCACACCGGACAGTCCGGTGAATTTTAGCCGAAGTCGCCGGAGAAAAACCCGAGAGCGGCTGGTTTGCTCCACGATGGTCTGGCGCACCGGACACTGTCCGGTGCACACCGGACAGTCCGGTGCCCCAGCCCGAAACAGCCTTTGGCTGTACACAGCCACTCTCCACTTCTTTTCTTTTCTTCTTCTTCCTGTTTCTAACACTTAGACAAGATATTAGTACACAAAACCAATGTACTAAGGCTTAGAAACATACCTTTACTTGTGATTTGCAACTTGTCCATCCATGGGCATAGATTCACATTTAAGCACTTTGTGTTTGCACTCAATCACCAAGATACTTAGAAATGGCCCAAGGGCACATTTCCCTTTCACTTCTCCATATAGCCACATGACACCATGTCATGTCTTCATATGCAATGAGATCCTTTATCACACTAGTTGAGCATCTCAATATCATCAAGCCACATCACCACCATGGCTAAAATAACTCACACTAGTGTACCTGTGGACTAATCACCTGTGTATCTCAACATAAACACTTATTAGTCCATATAAGTTGTCAATCAATTACCAAAACCAAACAGGGTCTCACAATCTTCCCCTTTTTGGTAATTGATGACAACTCTACAAAGATTTGTCGTTTTTGTTCTTTTTCCAAGCTAGCTTTTCACACAAGTGTAAATTGCTAGTTTGGCAAAGTTCTTATGTTCCTTATCCAACTTTAAGCTCATTTGTTAAGATTTGGATAAGCACCATAAAAACGGTTTGGTAGTGATATCCTCGCCTACATGTGTGCTTGGATGGTTTGGTTTCAAGCTTACACACATGCAAAGATATGAAAATTGAGGGGACATTATCACTACCACATGATGCTAAAGTATACAAAATAGAAATGTACCTTTGTAGCGTGTTTACTACTTTTCATTTCTTCCTTAGCATCATCTTGCTAGAAACAAGTGAAACTAGATACCACATGAGATCATAATAAATATGATTCTAGTTACTCCTTTCACACTAAGACTAGTCTTATAAATATCACTAAATCAATCATCATCCAAGTCTTAGTTCTAGCAAACACTTACACACAAGTATGTAGGAATATAAGACAAATGTGATGCAAGCAAGAAATGTAGTGCAAACAAATGCATCAAACATATATAGACGAGCTTGCTCCCCCTACTTGTGTGCATCTCTTGTTTAATAAAATATCATACCATTATACTTTGCTCTTGATCCATTTGTATTCATTCTAACACAATTGACCAAAAGCTCCCCCTGAGTTCATGTCCAATTTTCTCTTGTGCATATTTCCATATCTTTGTTCCAACTTGTACATTTACATATCTTTGTTCCAACCTCTCCCCCTTTGTCATTAATTACCATAAAAAGGGTTGTTCTAAGGCTCTGGGAAAATGTACTTGTGAATATTATATCAACTTGAAAGTACTCAATAAGTTTTTGATGGACACCATATGGATGACAAAAATCCTTGACATCACTTGCATGAACTTATTTTAGGAGAGAGTTGATCTCTTGAGTTGATGATCACTTAAGGTTGTGGATCACTTGAAGTCTTGTACCACTCAAAGGATATCAATTGTATGATTGATCTAGAAACCACTTAGTGAATACCAATTGAAGGAATAATATTGGCCTGGACATTTCTCTGTAGATATTGATGCCACTTGAAGGTTTTGATATTCATTTGCATTGGTATCTTCTTCATAAGTCATCCTCATGAGCAGCTCAATATGTGACTTAACCAAATAGATTTGCTTAAGCTTCCAAGTTCGGGTTGAACCCTCTTTAAGCTTCTTCACACACATTAAGCGGTTATCTTATCGAGGTTGTTCTTGTAGCTTGTTGCAATCCAAAATAAATTAAGTACATGGGTTCACTTTGCTCATGAACAAACTCATATGCTACCACTAGTTTCAATCAACGAAAATAACCAATAGTGGTAGAACATGAATTTACATCTTTTATTTAATATGCATGATACTATTAAGTATGTACTATGTGCACTAACCACATACTAGTAGGGGATGATATGATCATGCACATCACAATGATACCTTTGCTTTGTTGGAGTAGAGGATAGTCAAGATTCTTTTGATTTAGCTCTCCAATAGCAATGTTAAGTCCAATTGAATAGCTTGGTGAAGACCAATTATCAATAAGAAATCCATTCTTCATCAGTATGAATTTGAGAACCCATTTAAGATCAAGTGCACAATATGAATGTTGTAGTTCACATGCATTTGTTCCTTCAATACCACTTGTATGTGAGAGAATTATGAATTTGCACGGAATATAGGAATATCACTTGTAAGGATGATACCACTTGTTGAGATATTGGTCCAGAAAATTCCTTTGTTTATGCAAGACTGCTACTCACGGACGGTCCGCAGTGGGAGCTCGGACGGTCCGTGGCCTGATCTCTCGGACTATCTGTGGCCTAGGATCGGATGGTCCGAGACCTGGAACTTGCACTCCATTGAGCTGACTGTTAAATTCTCAATAGTTGAATTTTAAAATAGGATCATTGCTCATTTATGAACTTTATGACTGCACCAAGCATTAGTATTCAACCATATATAAATAATTTGCATGAATGTACATGATTTGAGTATAAGTGATCATGAATTGATGTCAACCCAAAAATACTTGGAAAATACTCAAAATCAATCCATGTTTGAAACATCAATCATATTTACTTGATTTGCCTTTGAATGTGATGCTTGCTCTCTTTCTCGATCAATCTGTTGATTGCTCCAATTAAGTACCACTTTGCCTCTAGCAATTCTTTTCTTACTTTTTGGTGAGGAGTAACCAATTTGAACACGTGGAATCTCTTTTTACTGAATTTCATGAACAAGCTCAAAAGAGATGACGTTAGTAATACAAGCACCAATTTCCCTTTTATAGCACTTTGAATATATAAAGTTGGCAGTTACTAAAACAAGGAAATCTTATTATATGAACTAAATTTCTCTTAATCTTCAATGCTTAATTTTAACAAATTAAACATGCATGATAAATTGATTAAGTTCAAAGGCTAATTTTAAATCATATCATGGTGAGTATTTAATGTAGAAGAAATAAATCCAAATGTACAAGAGAGAATACATCACATAGTTTTGGATTGTTCTTCTTTATACGTTTAATTGCATAGTCCATTTGAGAAACTCATTCTCATGCTGTGAAACTACATAGATCACCTAGGTAAAAACATTAGTTTCACAACTCTAGTCATATAGATAATTCCCCTTTTGATAAGTGCTTTAAGAATTTGAATTTCTTACTTAGCACCTTATTCATTCACGAACACGGAGTTTTTCTCTTTCATGTCTAGATCATGGCAATAACAGAGTAATCAAATTGAAATGTGCCAAGAAATACTTACAACCAATTTAAGCATTTGGATTGCCATATGTAAGAAAAAAGATTATGCAATCTGTTATATGATAACCTCAATTTTGATCATCTTTGGTCTTGATCTTCAACTTGGAGTACCAAGATAAGTGCCAAAATATTTCTCAACAAATATCCTTGTACCCCTTCACTTCCCATGATTATAAATCAATTAAAAACCAAACTATGGTCTCTCAAACAACTTATGTGATTTATCCTATATGAGAGCCTTCCAATCAAAGTGACTTTCAATATTTCCAATATTTGTCACTTATGACAGATTCTGTACACTCTAAAGAAACATTCATAAATTTTGATGTACAGATCCTATGACCACGAAAATTGGTGGAGATGTGCTTTAATAAGTCTGCTAACAGCTGTAAAAAGTTGAGACTCATTTGACTTCATATGTGCTGCCAGCCATAATATCTCCCACAGTAGGTACATGCTGAAAACTGCTGTGTTTGTGCTGACAAGATTGACTTAATCAAGAAGTTTCACTTATCCAATGATTATGAAATTTGCACAGACTTTGCTATCATATGTATAGAGCAAGTAAACTGAATTTCAAGCCAATCTAAATAGATTTGATCACTCAAACATGGTTATGAGCACAGCCTTGTCAGATTTTCAATGTTGGCCAGATTTCAGTAAATTGAGTTACTCTTCTTCAAGTTGAATCAAATCTGAAATGAACTACTTTCAAAAGACAAATATCCATTCAAACCACTTACTAAATGAAGTCTCTTGAATTTATTCAACATAAATCAATCCAAACTTGATTATTTAGCAAATTGTCCATTCAATCATCTTATAGCAAGCAACATATGCATATATATCCAATTCAATCAACTCATATGCATTCAAATGAATTTGATCAACAAATATTATACTTTATATACCTCATGATCATCCAATAGCAAGTTTGAACTTAACTTATTTGCAATCCATTCATAATTTAACCAACTTGAATAAAGCACTTGTATTTGGTAGAATTTGGACTTCACTTATTATTGACTTGGCATTGGGATAGAATTTTATTAGTCTTCAACACTTAATTCAATAGATGATGATTAAATGAATATTATTGAATCAAGCCTCCAATGCCCAAGGTACCTGTTTATGATCATCCATGTTTTGATGGTACCCAAACTAAGTTGGGTCCTCTTAAGTTAGGAGCAACATACTTAGGCATTGCCTTAGTATGAATAGCGGGATGTTTTGCAATTGCAACAAATGAGGTACCATTGCCATCCTTTCTAAGCATAATATTCTTATGAATTAAAATAGGCTTAGAATTGTTACCTAAGGGACATGAATTTGCCATGTGTCTCCTTTCCCGACATGTGTAGCAAGTTCTCTTTGTTTGAGCCTTCTCTTCCTTTCTCAAATTTTGCTTCACATAGTCTTGCCTCTTCTCATTTGCTTGAGCCTTCTTCTCAAGATTGTCGGGACACCTTGAGGCAAAGTGACCCATATCATCACACATGTAGCACTTGATTTGAGCCAAACCATCCTTCTTCTTTTGATTTGTGCTCATCATGTTATCTTGATTATATATTGAATGTCTTCTTCTTGTTTTCTTTTTCTTCCCCACATCACCATTATATTCATGGTTAATCTTGATTTGCTTTTGGGGATCCTTCCTTTGCTCAACTCGTGGCTTTGGTTGAGGCTTCACTTGTGGCTTCACTAATTTCTTGGTTGGGCACATTGAGGTGAGGTGACCCCAAGTGTGGCACTTGAAGCACTTGTCATGCTTTAGCCTCCTTTCTTCCTTCTTCAACTTGAGCTTCCTTTTATTGGGGCATGCCTTTGCAAGATGACCCATCTCATGGCATTTATAGCACATGAAGTGAGATAGCTCATTTCCTTTTAATTTGAATTGTCTGCCTTTGATATTGCTCTTGTTGAAACCAAGGCCACTCTTGTCATCATATCTTCTTTGATTTTTCAATATAAGATCATGAGTGACTTTTGATTTATGCCATCTCTCAAACATGTTGCTTAAATTCTTCACTTTGTTTTTGAGCTTATTATTTTCCTTCAAAAGGTTAGTCTCACAAGACAAGGAAGAATAGTAATAATCTATACTTGAAGAACATGGCATAGCTAATAAATCATCACAAGAGGTGGATACATGCTTCTTGTCTTCATCACATGGATTAGCAACATTTTTCAATTGATCATATAATTCATGGGATGAATTATCACTAGTTTTATTTTCTTTACTAGAAAACTCGTTAGTGAGAAAAGCATGCTCTTGTATCAAATTTTCATGAGCAACACTAAGTTCCTCATGACTCAATTTTAGCTCCTCATGTGAACAAGTAACAACATAAAGTAGATGCTTTTGTTGTTCACATGAATACTTTAGAAATGAGTTTTCATTTTCCAAGTTTCTTGTTTTATCTTTCTCAATTTCTAAAGCAATGTTCATGCTTGCAAGTATACCAACAAGCTCATCATATGAATATGAATGATTAGTCACATTAGCATTATATACCTTCGTATTACCTTGTGACATGAAGCAATGTGATGTAATGGATGGGCTTGTAGTAGCGATATCATTGTCCGAGCATGAACAATCACCATAATCATCAAGTATGCTTGAGATAGAACCATCATTTGCATTACTTGAGTTAGAGCCAACACAATCATTATTATCAAGTGAACTTGTGGTGTGTCTTTCATCATCATCACTTGACCATGAGGTGAAGCAATCTTTCACAACCACCGTGTTGTGGATGTGCTCAACATTCTCGCTAGAGATCCTCCCATATATGTCATCAAGATATGTCCAAATATCATGAGCGGTCTCCATATACATAATTTCCTTAAACACCTTATCACTTATACATTGATATAAAATGTTAGTAGCTCGATGTTCAAGATGTAAGCATTTCTTTTTGGCTTGGGTGAGATCTTTTGTGTTCTCATCAAAAGGTTCATAAAAGCCTACACTTATGATCCACCACAATTTTACATCAATTGTATGAAAATAATGGCTCATGCAAGTTTTCCACTGTGCAAAATGTGTGCCATCAAAAATATGTGGTTCACAAGTAACCTCTAGCCCTTTAGTCGCCATCCAGCTTACTCTCGGGTCGGTTAAGACCACCAAATGAGAGAACCAGGCTCTGATACCACTTGTAGGGTCGAGATGGCGGACTAGAGGGGGGGTGAATAGTCCTTTCTAAAACTAATTACAATGGCTAACACAAATAAATACGGAATTAAAACTATTTTGGTTTAGCCAAGACTACACTCCTCTAACTATTACAAACACCTGACAAAAGATTCTAATTGAAACAACTAAGGTGCCAAGATAGTGAAAGAGCTCTCCCATACATATCTAGTTAGCAACGACATACAAATTATGCAAATGTAATTTTAAGCACAACGATAGCTCCTAAACATACTAGTAAGCAAAGAGCACAAAGCACAAGCACTACTAGAGAGAAACAACTACTTAGCTACACAAGCTAAGTAAAACAGATTAGCTACACAAGCTAACAACAAGTGAGCAACTATTTTTTTATAGATATGACTAGATATACAAGAGCATATACGAGCAACAAATACTCACTAGCATAAGTATATGAACAAGTAAATACAAGCTAGTGAGGAAAGTTGCAAACCAACGGAAAGATGATGACACGTGGCACAATGATTTTTTCCCGTGGTGTCGATGACTTGCCGGTCACCCCTAGTCCACGTTGAGGTAGATTCAAAGCTCCCAACCGCTCCTCTATCAAGTCTCCACTTGATCTCTTGAGCCGGATTGGTCAATGAACCCTCAAACCTCGATTCCACTAGAGTTGCTTTTCACCGCTCCGGCGAGGCAAGCACAACGCCTCTCACAATCACCACTGCGGCCTCTTCACAGTCTCCTTTGAAGAGCTCACGGGGAACCACCACCAAGCCGTCTAGGAGGCGACAACCTCCAAGAGTAACAAGCCAACGACCTCACTTGATGATCTCCCTAGTGCCTCAAAGATCAACAACTTGATGCAATGCACTAGATGGCTCTCAATCTCACTAAGCAATCCCAACCAATATGAGTGAGAGAGAGGGAGAGGAAAGGCTCCAATATGCTCACAAGTGTTCCAAATGGCCTCCTTCACACTTTCAACCCGGGCAACACAAGGATATATAGCCCCCTCTCCAAAACTAGCCGTTATGGGTCAATTGCCCCTTTTCTGCGCACATGCGGACGGTCTGCAATACAAGCCCGAACTGTCCGCACAAGAATCCCAACGGCTATAAACGGTTATAAAAATGTCAGAGCATTCAAAAATGACTTGCGGACGGTCTGCCTCTCAAGGTCGGACGGTCCGCGATACATAAAACTGAGCCAAAACGAAGTTTTGCTGACTCTGCACATTTGCTGAAATTTGTACTGCGGACGGTCCGCACCTGGACCCCGGACGGTCCGCAATACAAAATATTTGTACTGTGGACGGTCCGCACCTGGACCCTGGACGGTCCGCAATACAAAATATTTGTACTGTGGACGGTCCGCACTCAGGCCCCGGACGGTCCGCAGTTCAAAAAATAAAACCAAAACAGAACTACTCGAGTTCTGTCCAAACACCAGTCCTTCAACTACGGACGGTCCGCCACCTGGGACCAGACGGTCCGCAGTACAAAAACTTCACGAAACACAGAAACTCCGTGTTTCTGCCCATCATCTCAAGTTAGACCTGCGGACGGTCCACCATGCTGGCCCGGACGGTCCGCGGTACCTCAATTCAGCCCACATTCAAGAAATCGCTTTTGAATAAGTTTCTTTCACGAACCAAAGCGTTGTTAGCCCTCATGCAAATGCACCAACTATATGAGCAATGAGGCACTAAAGACATGTCAAGTAAGATAATTGACCCCTCTTGATAGTACGGCTATCTAGCCTACTAACCCGGTCAATTATCAACCTCTAAGCACCTTTTGACCGATAAAACAAAAACCTATTGTTATACCTTTGCCTTGAGCATTCAATTCCATCTCCTTAAATGATGAACAATGGGCATCCATAAGTGTAGCCAACCATGATACCTTTTACCATTTGTCCATAGCATGAAGTTCCTCCACCATCATCATCAAGCCACTTGATCAAAAAGCCCAGATCAACATATGTCTTGATAATTCTATAATGATATGATCCACTCCATGTTATCACATGGCCTTCTTGGTTCATCAATCTCAACATAGCTTGCTCTTCACCATTGCTTCATGTCCATCAGTGCTAAGTCCTTGCTCTTGCTTCACCGCGACGTGGTCCCTCACACATGAGCCTTTGACTTGCCCTTCACACTAGCCACTTGGTCCATCGAAGCCAAGCCATATCTCTTGATCTTCTCCATATAGCCACATGACACCATATCATGTCTTCATATGCAATGAGATCCTTTATCACACTAGTTGAGCATCTCAATATCATCAAGCCACATCACCACCATGGCTAAAATAACTCACACTAGTGTACCTGTGGACTAATCACCTGTGTATCTCAACATAAACACTTATTAGTCCATATAAGTTGTCAATCAATTACCAAAACCAAACAGGGTCTCACACGCGGTCTTGAGGAGGTCCCAAATCTCCTTTGCATTCTTTAACCATTGCACCTTGTTGTATTCCTCCTTACTTAGAGAAGCAAGGAGTATGGTTGTAGCTTGAGAGTTGAAGTGCTCGATTTGGGCCACCTTGTCCTCATCATAATCCTCATCCCCTACGGATGACACCTGTGCTCCAAACTCAACAACATTCCATATACTTTTGTGGAGTGAGGTTAGATGAAATTTCATTAAATCACTCCACCTAGCATAATCTTCACCGTCAAAGGTTGGCGGTTTGCCTAATGGAACGGAAAGTAATGGAGTATGTTTAGGAATGCGAGGGTAGCGTAGGGGGATCTTACTATACTTCTTGCGCTCTTGGCGCTTAGAAGTGACGGACGCCGCGTCGGAGCCGGAGGTGGATGCTGATGAAGAATCGGTCTCGTAGTAGACCACCTTTCTCATCCTTTTCTTCTTGTCCCCACTCCGATGCGGCTTGTGGGAAGAAGATTTTTCCTTCTTCTCTTTGTGGTGAGAAGAAGATTTCTTCTCCTTCCCTTTGTTGGAGGAGCTCTTCTTCTTCTCCTTCCTCTTGGTGCAGGACTCTTCCGATGAAGTGCTCACGTGGCTTGTAGTGGGCTTTTCACCGGTCTCCATCTCCTTCTTGGCGTGATCTCCCGACATCACTTCGAGCGGTTAGGCTCTAATGAAGCACCGAGCTCTGATACCAATTGATAGTCGCCTAGAGGGGGGGTGAATAGGGCGAAACTGAAATTTACAAATATAAACACAACTACAAGCCGGGTTAGCGTTAGAAATATAAACGAGTCCACGAGAGAGGGTGAAAAACAAATCACAACCAAATGGAGAGTGTGACACGGGATTTGTTTTACCGAGGTTCGGTTCTCGCAAACCTACTCCCCGTTGAGGAGGCCACAAAGGCCGGGTCTCTTTCAACCCTTCCCTCTCTCAAACGATCCCACGGATCGAGTGAGCTTTCTCTTCTTAATCACTTGGAACACAAAGTTCCTACAAGGACCACCACAAGTTTGGTGTCTCTTGCCTCAATTACAAGTGAGTTTGATCGCAATGAAAGAATCAAGAGAGAAGAAAGCAAGCCAAGCGCAAGAGCTCGAAAGAACACAAGCAAATCTCTCTCTCTCTCGTCACTAGAGCGTTGTGTGGAATTTGGAGAGGATTTGATCTCGTTGGTGTGTCTAGAATTGAATGCTAGAGCTCTTGTAAGTAGTTGGGAAGTGGAAAAACTTGGATGCCATGAATGGTGGGGTGGTTGGGGTATTTATAGCCCCAACCACCAAACTTGACCGTTGGTGGAGGCTGTCTGTTCGATGGCGCACCGGACAGTCCGGTGCACACCGGACATGTCCGGTGCCCCAGCCACGTCACCAGTGCCGTTGGAATCTGACTGTTGGAGTTCTGACTTCTGGGCCCGCCTCGATGTCCGGTGGCGCACCGGACATGAACTGTTCAGTGTCCGGTGCGCCGGTATGGGCGCGCCTGCCTTCTGCGCGTGCTGCGCGCGCATTTAATGTGTTGCAGGTGTGACACCCCAGTGTCACCTAGGGTTTCTCTTAAAAAGCCAAACCAAGGACCATTATTTTATGTGAACCAAAGTAAGCATGAGCATCAAAATAACTTAAGTAAGAAAGAATTCACCAAGTATATGCTTAAAAGTGTCATGATCAAGACAATTGAGTCTCTTAAAGGATAAGAATGTGCAACCCTAATTAAGAACCCTAAGTGAACCCCATGAACAAAATTCAAGAAAATAAGCAAAAGGGAATGAAAAGTTTAAAATTTTGAGTTGAGCCAATTATATAAGTTAAAGTACATTTGATAAGCAACAAGATAGATTGAGAAAGCTTAGCCAAAATAATTCAAGAAAACCCCCAAATCAAGCTTCTTTTGTTGGGACTCATTGGGAATTCTGAATTTCAGAATTCTGAAATTCAGACCTTGAGCCAAAGATCAGGGATGTTCACCTTGATCCCTAACTCGAATCCTAATGGCCCCATTGACAAAATTGTGTCTAACTAACCCCTCTGTCGTGTGCCAGAAGATGGCATCGGGACGCGAGCCCTAGACACGACAAAACTTGGGATTTGCCTCGGGTTTGGGCAGGGAGACAGACCAGATTTCCTGGCTCCATATCTCTGCAACCAGTAGGCAAAATCCTATGACCTCCACACAAGAATGGTAGCTTGTAGGGAGGAGAAGAGGTTTTGTGCACTGACCAAGGCGAGAGCAGGCTCGGATGAGCGACCACACGCGCCAGAGCTTGGGCAGAACGCACGGGCACACGTGTTCGACCCTGGTCGGCACGCCAGAGCTCGCCCAACCCGCGCGCGCGCTCGCCCCGGCGTCCGGTCAAGTCCGCCGCGCGCCCACGCCCTCGGCCGTGCCCGCCCGCGCCTATAAAGCCTCCCCGGGCGCACCTCTCTTCGCCCCGCACTCACCCTCACCGGCCAGCCACCGTTCCTTAGCTCCGGCGAGCTCATTTCCGCCCGCCATTGCCGCCAGAGCTACGGCCGCCGTGGCCAGCCCACTCCAGCCACCCTCCAGCCCAACCAGTGCTTCGGCTAGCTCCGCCAGTAGCCCGTGAAGCTTGCCAAGCCCTCGGACCCGACCGGACTTCACCGGAGGCCCGAGATCAACCTCACCGGACTTCGGTCTTCCGCCGCCGCGCGTGGACCGAGCTATCCAGTGAGTCTCCGCCCGATTCCTTTCGCTCATGTCTTCTCTGGCATCCCGTGGACCTCCCTGACCTATTTGATTGAACTATCTCGCCGTGACCAGGCCGGTCTCCTCGCCGCCGACGAGCATCCCCGCCTGCGCGCGTGGACCGACCGACTCCGGCCATCTCCGACGGTGTTCCGCACACCGTTGTGATCCCCGCGACCTCCCCTTCACCCTCGGCCACTTCACCGGAACAGTCTCGCCGCCGATAAGCCCCTCCGCCCTTTTCTTCGCCGCGGCTACTGTTTGAGGTAGAAGAAGGACCTCGGGTTAGGTTCTGTAGAACCCGAGGGGTTTTTCGTAATGTCAGCGACTCATGTGAATAGTAACCTAAGGACTGAATTGCGAGGAAAACTTAGAAAACCGCCAGGGACCCCAGTGCAAAGTGGATTTCCATTTAATCAATTTTGTTATTTCTTTTTAAAATAACCAGAGAACTTAGAAAATCCATAACTTGATGAAATCTTAATGAAAAGTTGTCAAACCAATTTTGCTAGCTCTGGAATTTTATGACCTATCATTTAAAAATAGTGAACCATATGCTTTCTGTTCTAAATTTTAGAGTTCAAAATTAAAAACAGAAACCCCCTAAACCTTGTTTAATTAAGAAAAATTAGTTTTTCTTTTGTGCTGAGCTTAAGAAAATTTGTAGATGCTTATACCTTAATTAGACACTGTTTAAAAATAGTAGGAGCCCCAGCATTAGAGATTATGATGTAGTTATTCATTTAAAGCCATTTTGTCCAAAACTTAGAGAAAATCAGAAAGGCCTTAGAGATTAATGAACAGTGATTAGTAATATTTTTCCTAGATTACTTATGCAACAGAGAACCTAGGAAAAATGCAGAGACCATTAATTTGGACCAGTTTCTAATTAAGATGCTTTAATTAGCATTATGTAGACTGAAAATCAATTATTAGAATTGCAAAACTATAACCAAAGTGGTTAACAAAAATCCAGTGAACTTATAACCACCAGAGCCCCACTACAAAAATACAGAGCACCCCAGCCTAACTTTTTAAGTAGGGAAAATAAATACAGAATGATAATAAGGCATTTTCCCACTAAATCATGAGCAACCCCAAATAATGTGATAATGGGCAACCAAAATTTTGCCAAGTCCATGATGAGATAAACCACCAGAGAAAAATACAAACCCATGAAAAAGAAGTGAACCCATGCCTTTTGCTAATAAGTTGTGAGAAAGGCCATTTAGCTCAAATAATGCAAACCACCCCTTCCCTTAGGCAAAAGGAAGCCAAACTCCAGAATGATTGCTCTTGCACAAAATGCTAGCTAAGAAAAATAAGAACTCTATTGTTTGATGTTTTTCAAGTATAGTGGTAGTAGAAAGCACCCCTTTGGCTAGAAACCTTAAGAAAATCTTAGGGAAAGAATTAAAGGGTATTAAAGACTAAAAATTTGTATCAAGTCATGTTATAACACCTAAAAGCCAGCAAAAATAAGTTTTTGAGAATTACCCACTATTAAATAATAGTTGTAGTTCAAAGTACCCCTTCTGCCCTAAAATTTGGTAATTTTGTCCAGAGAAAACCCTTCACTTTCTGAACCCCAAATTTTGAGACAGAGAATCATACACCAGTAACAAGCCACTGTAATTTTTGCAGAATTTTTGGAATTTTATAAGAGCAACTTGTAGTTCAAACCTACTCCAAAACATTAAAGAGAATAAAAGAAAAGAGAAGAAGAAATAAACCTCATCCCAATAAGACTAACCCAATTTACCAAGTATACCACTAAAGGGTTTTACATAAGTAAAGTTAACTGGTTTTAACTCAAAGGATCATACATCTTTAAAGTTATAAATTCTAAAGCACATATCATATCATGCATATATCTTACGCATTGCATTCATTAGATTGTAATCTTGCCGACGGAGAGTACGTGCTCATCCCCGAGCAAGGACCTATCCAAGAGGAGGACCAGGAGCAGGCTTCAGAGGCTGCTAGTGAGGATCTCCCCGCAGCCCCAGCAATTGAAGGCAAGCCCCGGTTTTATGCATAACCATGTTATTATATGCTACTTTACTACACTTAATGCTTGTAGGATTGCAATGTGCACTTAAGTGTAGGAGTTGCTTGAAACCTCTAGCTGCATGAACTTAGGATTCCTTTTTGAGATGAATACTAGTATGCTAGGTCGAGTAGCTGCTTGCTAATCAGGATCTCGGTAGAAGTCGAGTGATTTTTCTAGCACTCGCGCGAGGTCAGGAATTGATTGTATTCATCTTGATAACGGGATATATGTTAGTCCGTGGACTTGGATCCAGGGAGGATGCCATGTCCATGAGACGGGAAAAAAATGAATTAAGGATTAATGTGTGGATACCTGAGTCAAGCTTTTGAACGTACTAAGCACATACCGGGAAAAATGGTAACCGGTAAACCTAGTACCTGAGTGAAGCCGGGCGCGGACTTTATCCCTCATGCGACCTGAGACAGGGTCTCCCATGCTAGCTATGGTGGGTACAAGTGCGGCCACTGCACGACGGCAGTCGGGGTCAGTGGAGCATTGTATGCCAAGGCGGTGAGGCCTGGACGCGAACGGGGAATCGATGGGGACGGTTGTCATGTGTGGGGTCGGAGTACCCTGACATGCCGTGTGTTTAGGTTTACCTTGCAAGGTTTAAAAACTCGATTCGAATCGTCTGCTTCTCGCAGCTAATGAGACTGCTTGATTCCTTGTACTGCATCGAGTAAGAAGTGAAATGTGGATTATATGAGATAACTTGTTGACTGAACTAATTGATTGTTACCATGTATGCTTAGAAGGAGCAAATCTAGCTAAGTTAATGATGGTAGAACTTAAAAAGCTAAAAATTGATTTTAGAAACAGCTAGCGCTTTTGGCAAACCAAACCCCTCAGCCAAACAGCTGCATAGTCTAGAGGTAGAGGAGTAGACTCCTCACACCGGTTAAGTCTAGCTGAGTATTAGTATACTCAGCCTTGCTTGTGGCACCATTTTTGCAGGTACCATGCAGGATGTAGTTGATGGTGTGACTTGGCCTACCACCCTGCCACCGGGTTGGACGGTCGAGTGGGATGTTGCTCCGGCAGGAGAGGAGCATGAGGAGTAGTGGGCTAGGCCTTGCCCATTTCCTCATTACCGACGACATCGATTATCCGCTGCACTTTAATTTATGAACTTTATTCGCTACTCAAAAACTCCGATTTATGTAATAACTAAGTACTTAATTTGAGGTTTCCTGTTTTATTGTGTTTCTTCTGTGACTCACCTTCGAGTGAGATTGTGGGATTTGATCCTGGTTAAGTGGCTTCATCAGACTAGATCTGAGGGACTGACGGGTTATTCCGATTTAAGTGTGTTACGGCCCCTGAGGCGTGACTTAGGCACTTAAGCTGGAATAATTCGGGCGGTTCTGCCACAGCTGGTATCGGAGCAAATTCCACCACAGAGAAGGGCAATAAACCAAGAATACCAACTTTCAAAATCTAAAACCTGCCTAGAAGCTACTACGGATCGTCAGGACTAGACTGCTAGACCTAGGACGAAAGGCCTTAGGCATAGAGGGAGAAATAGGTGGCTAACTAATTAGGCCCTGTGGGCCAATACTTATATTTTAGGATGCCCTAAAAAGGGACCCTATTTTCCTTTTGAGAGGCAACGTTTCTTTCAGCATGCATGCATTATAAAACACAAGGAGGAATTAAAATTTGAGCTAACCCCTTTTCTTCGAATCATCCGGGCTCTCTTTTTCTTTTTCCTTCCACCATAATCTTTATCTTTGATTCCCTTCCGCAGATGAATTCACCCACCCCCGCCAGTGGAGGAGACTCTCGTTTCAGTTCTGACTTCCTTTCTCGCGATGGTTTTCCTTCCATTTTGTGGGAAGTGCTTAATTCCGCCGGTTACCCTACGCCCCCTTTGTACACAGTGCAGTTGTATGAGGAGCATCGGGTACCTCGTTGTCGGGTCTGGCTAACTTTGGAGGCTCATCCCCTTCAGCCGGGTTGGCGTTCTCTTGACTCTGAGACGATTGGACTCAGGACGGACGACACCGTTGAGGCAGTAGCCATGAAGACTCTGACGACTTTCTGTGGCTACCACCCCCTGGAGATGGTGATGCACCCCTTGGGACTCTTCCCTGCTGAGAAGAAGGATGATCCCATGTGGTGTAACCACGTGAGCCATGTGAAGGATGTGTGGGCAATGTATCCTGACTTGGTTGGGAGGGTCACTGTTCAGTGCATGAGTGCGCTGTACCGCCTTCAGGCCCTTCAGAGCGATGCTATGACACTTCTTGCCAACACCGCTCAGGCTGCCAAGCTCACCCTCGACAGTCGGGAAGATTTTGTGGTCGACCTATCCACAGAGTTGGTGGAGAAGGATCTGCAGGTGGAGAGGCTGAACCAGCGTATTACCACCCTGGAGCAGCAAGTGGAGATTCGAGATAACACTATTGATGTCTTGGAGAACCAGCTTCACGACGTGCAGAGGGAACTCGAGGAAGCAAATGACCACTTGGACATGCACCACCTGGAGATGGAGGCCAATGAAGCAGGAAGCGAGGGAGAAGAGGCTCCCGAGGAGCTAGGACCAGCCCCTGGTGCCAATGGGACTACCTCCGCGATACCTCCTTCACCCGTATCCAGTGTCGCTTCCACCGCTCAGGGTTAAGCAGTCGCTTTGGCATTTTTAGGCGGATAGAAACCTATGCGAGCTTAGTGGTATCACATTTTGGACTAGGCTTGTGGGTACCTTCCCCTGACTAATGTAACCCTGTAAACTTTTGATATCTGTGGGATCCTTGTCACCATGTTATCTTCATTCGAACCTAATATTATGATTATGGCATTTTCCTTCCATATGAGATGATATCTTGTCGTTCGGAAATGTGAATTGGGATAACAATGGCGACAATCTCTGTTTTCAGATGGCAGCGAGGCAGCGTCGCGGGCAAAATGAGCAAGCTCCCCCGCCACCTCCTCCAGCTCCCACAGTGCAGGAGCTGATGGCCCAGCAGAATGAAATTCTGCGACAGCTCTTGCAGCGCCAGCCCCACCAACAGCATCATGGTGGAGGCCAGCATCAGCGACCTCAGGCTATGGCAACATACCAGGAGTTTCTGAGCACGCAGCCGCCCTTGTTCACCAAGGCAGAAGATCCGTTGGACGCCGACGTGTGGCTTCGCGTCGTCGAGTCCAAGTTTCCCCTCCTCATAGGAGACTGCCCTGATGAGGCCAAGGCTCGCTTCGCCGCACAGCAGCTTCGCGGCCCTGCTCGGACTTGGTGGGACCACTTCCGTGCTATGCTCCCCGCTGATCGTGATGTATCTTGGGAGGAATTCAAGACTGCCTTCAGAGGACACCACATTCCAGCTGGCATTCTTGATCGGAAGTTGAACGAATTCCTGGCCCTCAATCAAGGAACCCGCACGGTACTGCAGTATGCGCAAGCCTTCAACGACTTATGCCAGTATGCAGGGTATCATGCTGATTCTGATGAAAAGAAGAGGGATCGCTTCCGCAGGGGTCTCAATACCAAGCTGCGGGAACGACTCAACACTGTCCGGGCCGATAGCTTCAATGAGTTGGTCAACATGGCCATCTCTCAGGAGGATTGCATTGTTGCTCACCGGGCAGAGAAGAAGGGAAAGGCACCAATGGCAGCACCATCCGCTCAGGCTCAGAGGTTCCGGATTGTTTCTCACAATCAGAGCAGGGGTTTTCAGCAGCAGGCAGGCAGATGGGTGATCAGGCCACCTCAGCAGCAGCAGCAGCCGGCACCCAACCGCTATCCCGCTCCCGCCCCAAGAAACAATCAGCCTCCGCAGCAGCAGCAGTTCCGCCAGGGCAATGGGAACAAGTGTTTCACTTGTGGCAATGTGGGCCACTATGCCAAGAATTGTCCCAGGAACCAGCAGAGGCAGATGCCAGCACCAAATCAAGACAAGGGAAGAAAGCAGAAGGTGCAAGTCAGGCAAGGGAAGCTCAACTTCACTGCTCTAGAGGAAGTGCCAGAAGGAGCTCCTATCATGACCGGTACCTTTTCAGTTTATAATCAACCTGCTTTAATTCTGTTTGATTCTGGTGCATCTCATAGTTTCATTAGCCAAAAGTTCAGTGCTAATTGCAAACTGCCATTCTCTCATTCAAAAGGGTCATTCATGATAGTCACACCTGGGGGTAAAATTGCAACTAATCAATTAAACCAAAGTGTGCCTATTCAACTGGGAAGCCACATTATCAAAACCACTCTTCTTGTGTTGGGATTGGAAAATGTGGACATTATTCTAGGAGCAAATTGGATGACCTTGCACCAAGTTGTGCTCGACATAGCCAGTCGTACCGTGGAAGTTAATTCTCCCTTCTGCGGGAATTTCACCTTGATTCTGCCTAGTCAGGGTTCTTCTCAGTCATGTGCTTTCTCTATGACGGAATTACCCCTGAAGAAGATCCCAGTGGTCTGTGAGTATGCAGATGTCTTTCCTGATGAATTGCCAGGAATGCCACCGGATCGGGATATTGAGTTCGCCATCGAGTTGCAACCGGGAACGGCCCCAATTTCCAAGAGGCCCTACCGCATGCCACCCGCTGAGTTGGCAGAGTTGAAGAAGCAGTTGCAAGAGTTGCTGGATAAGGGATTTATTCGCCCAAGCACTTCGCCTTGGGGCTGTCCAGCACTGTTTGTGAAGAAGAAGGATGAAAGCTTGAGGCTGTGTATAGATTACCGCCCTCTTAATGCGGTAACTATCAAGAACAAGTATCCTTTGCCTCGTATTGATGTTCTTTTTGACCAGTTGGTCGGGGCCAAGGTGTTTTCCAAGATAGACCTTCGCTCTGGCTACCATCAGATCAAAATACGAGCAGGTGATATTCCGAAGACGGCATTCTCAACCAGATATGGGCTATATGAATTCTTGGTGATGTCATTCGGGCTGACGAATGCACTAGCATATTTCATGTATCTGATGAATTCTGTTTTCATGCCAGAATTGGACAAGTTCGTGGTGGTTTTCATCGATGATATTTTGGTGTACTCAAGGAACGAAGAAGAACATGTCGGGCATTTGCATGTAGTACTTCAACGTCTGCGAGATCACCACCTTTATGCCAAGTTATCCAAATGTGATTTTTGGCTAAAGGAAATCAAATTCTTGGGTCACACTATCTCTCAGGCTGGAATAGCTGTTGATCCTGATAAAGTGCAAGAGGTGATGAACTGGAGGCCACCAACGACTGTTCGCCAGATTCGGAGTTTTCTGGGATTGGCTGGTTATTACCGAAGATTTATTCCGGACTTCTCTCGAATTGCGAAGCCTATTACGGAGTTGCTGAAGAAAGAAGTCAAATTTGTGTGGAGTCAGAAGTGCGAAGATGCCTTCCATGCATTAAGGCAGCATCTGACCACAGCACCAGTATTGGCGCAACCCGACAGCAGCAAGCCTTTTGATGTATATTGTGATGCCTCTGGCACCGGGCTAGGTTGTGTCTTGATGCAAGACAACCGAGTCATTGCTTATGCCTCAAGAGCACTCAGGCCTCATGAGCAGAATTATCCTACTCATGACCTTGAGTTAGCAGCAGTGGTTCATGCATTGAAGATGTGGAGGCACTATCTAATGGGAACCCACTGCAACATCTTCACTGATCATAAGAGCCTTAAGTACATTTTTACTCAGGCTGATCTCAACATGAGGCAGAGAAGATGGCTAGAGTTGATCAAGGATTATGACCTGGAGGTACATTATCACCCAGGGAAAGCTAATGTGGTAGCAGATGCCTTGAGTCGGAAGTTGCAGTGCAACTGTATTCTGATGGATTCTCGTGTTAACACCTTGTGTGATGAGTTGAGCAAGATGCAAATTGAAGTGATTCCTTCTGGTTCTTTGTCTCGCATTGCTGTTGAGCCAGCTTTGCAAAACCAGATCATCATGGCCCAGCTCAGTGACAAGGGAGTACAAATTATCAAGAAGAATCTCCATCAGAAGGTTGAGAAGTATAATTGTTTCCGCCAGGATGAGAAGGGTGTGTTATGGTTCAAAAGCAGATTGGTAATTCCTAAGGACCAGGATCTCAAGAAGAAAATTTTGGATGAGGCTCATCTCTCCAAATTCTCTATGCATCCGGGAAGCACCAAGATGTACCATGATTTGAAGCTTTTGTACTGGTGGACCAGAATGAAGAGGGAGATAGCCCAGTATGTATCAGAGTGTGACACCTGTCAGAGGATAAAGGCAAGCCACTTGAAGTCCGCTGGAGCTTTGCAACCACTGTCCGTACCTTCGTGGAAGTGGGACGACATCAGCATGGATTTCATTGTGGGTCTACCCAACACCTCTCGTCATCATGATTCGATTTGGGTTATTGTGGACCGATTGACGAAAGTGGCACATTTCCTTCCTGTGCACACCACTGATAAGGCTTAGAAGTATGCAGAATTGTATATCGATCGGATCGTGTGTTTGCACGGATTACCTCGGACCATTGTTTCTGACCGAGGAGCCCAATTTGTTGCCAGATTTTGGGAACAATTGCAAGAGTCTTTGGGAACTAAGCTAATCAGGAGTTCAGCTTACCACCCACAGACTGATGGTCAGACGGAAAGGGTAAACCAGATTCTGGAGGATATGCTGAGAGCTTGTGCGATCGATTGTGGCAAGAACTGGGATAAGCACCTCTCCTTGGCAGAGTTTGCTTATAACAATAGTTACCAATCCAGCCTAAAGATGGCACCTTTTGAAGCTCTCTATGGAAGAAGGTGCAGGACACCACTCAATTGGTCTCAGCCTGGTGAAAGAGAAGTTTTTGGACCTGATTTGGTGACTGAAGCCGAAAGGAAGGTCAAGTTAATCAGGAAGAATCTAGAAGCTGCTCAGGCCAGGCAGAAGAGCTATCATGATAGAAGAAGGAAACCTCTCCAATTCGAGGTGGGAAGTTTTGTATACCTCAAGGTATCACCCACCAAGGGAGTGCAGAGGTTTGGGATCAAAGGCAAGCTAGCCCCTCGTTACATTGGACCTTATGAGATCATAGAAGCATGTGGACCCGTGGCATACAAGTTGAAGTTACCTTCAAAGATGTCTGCCATTCACAGCGTATTCCATGTATCTCAGCTGAAGAAGTGTGTTCGATTGCCGACTGAGATCATAGCAGAGCCAGAATTGGAGATAGAGCCAGATCTCTCGTACCAAGAGTACCCCTCCAAGATTCTGGACTGCAAGGAGAGATCAACTCGGGCTAAATCAATCAAGATGTTCAAGGTCCAGTGGAGTAATCACTCAGAGGAGGAAGCTACTTGGGAAACCGAGGAATTCTTAAGATCCAACTTCCCCGATTGCCTACCTAAGGAAGCTGGTATGTAATCACCCCCAACCCCTCCTCCTGCCTTTCGAATCTAATTTCCAAAAATATGATCTTAATTCAGAATGAAGTAACTATAAAGTAAAACTTAAAAGGACTTCCTTCTGAAGTTGCAAAGAGAATGACATTCGAAGAGCAGTTTTGCCCTAATAATAACAATCCCCACCCTTTTCCTATCAGTCTCACCCTTCGCTTCACCTCGAAAGGACTCTGGCCCGAATCTCGGGACGAGATTCCCTTAAGGGGGGAAGGCTGTGACACCCCAGTGTCACCTAGGGTTTCTCTTAAAAAGCCAAACCAAGGACCATTATTTTATGTGAACCAAAGTAAGCATGAGCATCAAAATAACTTAAGTAAGAAAGAATTCACCAAGTATATGCTTAAAAGTGTCATGATCAAGACAATTGAGTCTCTTAAAGGATAAGAATGTGCAACCCTAATTAAGAACCCTAAGTGAACCCCATGAACAAAATTCAAGAAAATAAGCAAAAGGGAATGAAAAGTTTAAAATTTTGAGTTGAGCCAATTATATAAGTTAAAGTACATTTGATAAGCAACAAGATAGATTGAGAAAGCTTAGCCAAAATAATTCAAGAAAACCCCCAAATCAAGCTTCTTTTGTTGGGACTCATTGGGAATTCTGAATTTCAGAATTCTGAAATTCAGACCTTGAGCCAAAGATCAGGGATGTTCACCTTGATCCCTAACTCGAATCCTAATGGCCCCATTGACAAAATTGTGTCTAACTAACCCCTCTGTCGTGTGCCAGAAGATGGCATCAGGACGCGAGCCCTAGACACGACAAAACTTGGGATTTGCCTCGGGTTTGGGCAGGGAGACAGACCAGATTTCCTGGCTCCATATCTCTGCAACCAGTAGGCAAAATCCTATGACCTCCACACAAGAATGGTAGCTTGTAGGGAGGAGAAGAGGTTTTGTGCACTGACCAAGGCGAGAGCAGGCTCGGATGAGCGACCACACGCGCCAGAGCTTGGGCAGAACGCACGGGCACACGTGTTCGACCCTGGTCGGCACGCCAGAGCTCGCCCAACCCGCGCGCGCGCTCGCCCCGGCGTCCGGTCAAGTCCACCGCGCGCCCACGCCCTCGGCCGTGCCCGCCCGCGCCTATAAAGCCTCCCCGGGCGCACCTCTCTTCGCCCCGCACTCACCCTCACCGGCCAGCCACCGTTCCTTAGCTCCGGCGAGCTCATTTCCGCCCGCCATTGCCGCCAGAGCTACGGCCGCCGTGGCCAGCCCACTCCAGCCACCCTCCAGCCCAACCAGTGCTTCGGCTAGCTCCGCCAGTAGCCCGTGAAGCTTGCCAAGCCCTCGGACCCGACCGGACTTCACCGGAGGCCCGAGATCAACCTCACCGGACTTCGGTCTTCCGCCGCCGCGCGTGGACCGAGCTATCCAGTGAGTCTCCGCCCGATTCCTTTCGCTCATGTCTTCTCTGGCATCCCGTGGACCTCCCTGACCTATTTGATTGAACTATCTCGCCGTGACCAGGCCGGTCTCCTCGCCGCCGACGAGCATCCCCGCCTGCGCGCGTGGACCGACCGACTCCGGCCATCTCCGACGGTGTTCCGCACACCGTTGTGATCCCCGCGACCTCCCCTTCACCCTCGGCCACTTCACCGGAACAGTCTCGCCGCCGGTAAGCCCCTCCGCCCTTTTCTTCGCCGCGGCTACTGTTTGAGGTAGAAGAAGGACCTCGGGTTAGGTTCTGTAGAACCCGAGGGGTTTTTCGTAATGTCATCGACTCATGTGAATAGTAACCTAAGGACTGAATTGCGAGGAAAACTTAGAAAACCGCCAGGGACCCCAGTGCAAAGTGGATTTCCATTTAATCAATTTTGTTATTTCTTTTTAAAATAACCAGAGAACTTAGAAAATCCATAACTTGATGAAATCTTAATGAAAAGTTGTCAAACCAATTTTGCTAGCTCTGGAATTTTATGACCTATCATTTAAAAATAGTGAACCATATGCTTTCTGTTCTAAATTTTAGAGTTTAAAATTAAAAACAGAAACCCCCTAAACCTTGTTTAATTAAGGAAAATTAGTTTTTCTTTTGTGCTGAGCTTAAGAAAATTTGTAGATGCTTATACCTTAATTAGACATTGTTTAAAAATAGTAGGAGCCCCAGCATTAGAGATTATGATGTAGTTATTCATTTAAAGCCATTTTGTCCAAAACTTAGAGAAAATCAGAAAGGCCTTAGAGATTAATGAACAGTGATTAGTAATATTTTTCCTAGATTACTTATGCAACAGAGAACCTAGGAAAAATGCAGAGACCATTAATTTGGACCAGTTTCTAATTAAGATGCTTTAATTAGCATTATGTAGACTGAAAATCAATTATTAGAATTGCAAAACTATAACCAAAGTGGTTAACAAAAATCCAGTGAACTTATAACCACCAGAGCCCCACTACAAAAATACAGAGCACCCCAGCCTAACTTTTTAAGTAGGGAAAATAAATACAGAATGATAATAAGGCATTTTCCCACTAAATCATGAGCAACCCCAAATAATGTGATAATGGGCAACCAAAATTTTGCCAAGTCCATGATGAGATAAACCACCAGAGAAAAATACAAACCCATGAAAAAGAAGTGAACCCATACCTTTTGCTAATAAGTTGTGAGAAAGGCCATTTAGCTCAAATAATGCAAACCACCCCTTCCCTTAGGCAAAAGGAAGCCAAACTCCAGAATGATTGCTCTTGCACAAAATGCTAGCTAAGAAAAATAAGAACTCTGTTGTTTGATGTTTTTCAAGTATAGTGGTAGTAGAAAGCACCCCTTTGGCTAGAAACCTTAAGAAAATCTTAGGGAAAGAATTAAAGGGTATTAAAGACTAAAAATTTGTATCAAGTCATGTTATAACACCTAAAAGCCAGCAAAAATAAGTTTTTGAGAATTACCCACTATTAAATAATAGTTGTAGTTCAAAGTACCCCTTCTGCCCTAAAATTTGGTAATTTTGTCCAGAGAAAACCCTTCACTTTCTGAACCCCAAATTTTGAGACAGAGAATCATACACCAGTAACAAGCCACTGTAATTTTTGCAGAATTTTTGGAATTTTATAAGAGCAACTTGTAGTTCAAACCTACTCCAAAACATTAAAGAGAATAAAAGAAAAGAGAAGAAGAAATAAACCTCATCCCAATAAGACTAACCCAATTTACCAAGTATACCACTAAAGGGTTTTACATAAGTAAAGTTAACTGGTTTTAACTCAAAGGATCATACATCTTTAAAGTTATAAATTCTAAAGCACATATCATATCATGCATATATCTTACGCATTGCATTCATTAGATTGTAATCTTGCCGACGGAGAGTACGTGCTCATCCCCGAGCAAGGACCTATCCAAGAGGAGGACCAGGAGCAGGCTTCAGAGGCTGCTAGTGAGGATCTCCCCGCAGCCCCAGCAATTGAAGGCAAGCCCCGGTTTTATGCATAACCATGTTATTGTATGCTACTTTACTACACTTAATGCTTGTAGGATTGCAATGTGCACTTAAGTGTAGGAGTTGCTTGAAACCTCTAGCTGCATGAACTTAGGATTCCTTTTTGAGATGAATACTAGTATGCTAGGTCGAGTAGCTGCTTGCTAATCAGGATCTCGGTAGAAGTCGAGTGATTTTTCTAGCACTCGCGCGAGGTCAGGAATTGATTGTATTCATCTTGATAACGGGATATATGTTAGTCCGTGGACTTGGATCCAGGGAGGATGCCATGTCCATGAGACGGGAAAAAAATGAATTAAGGATTAATGTGTGGATACCTGAGTCAAGCTTTTGAACGTACTAAGCACATGCCGAGAAAAATGGTAACCGGTAAACCTAGTACCTGAGTGAAGCCGGGCGCGGACTTTATCCCTCATGCGACCTGAGACAGGGTCTCCCATGCTAGCTATGGTGGGTACAAGTGCGGCCACTGCACGACGGCAGTCGGGGTCAGTGGAGCATTGTATGCCAAGGCGGTGAGGCCTGGACGCGAACGGGGAATCGATGGGGACGGTTGTCATGTGTGGGGTCGGAGTACCCTGACATGCCGTGTGTTTAGGTTTACCTTGCAAGGTTTAAAAACTCGATTCGAATCGTCTGCTTCTCGCAGCTAATGAGACTGCTTGATTCCTTGTACTGCATCGAGTAAGAAGTGAAATGTGGATTATATGAGATAACTTGTTGACTGAACTAATTGATTGTTACCATGTATGCTTAGAAGGAGCAAATCTAGCTAAGTTAATGATGGTAGAACTTAAAAAGCTAAAAATTGATTTTAGAAACAGCTAGCGCTTTTGGCAAACCAAACCCCTCAGCCAAACAGCTGCATAGTCTAGAGGTAGAGGAGTAGACTCCTCACACCGGTTAAGTCTAGCTGAGTATTAGTATACTCAGCCTTGCTTGTGGCACCATTTTTGCAGGTACCATGCAGGATGTAGTTGATGGTGTGACTTGGCCTACCACCCTGCCACCGGGTTGGACGGTCGAGTGGGATGTTGCTCCGGCAGGAGAGGAGCATGAGGAGTAGTGGGCTAGGCCTTGCCCATTTCCTCATTACCGACGACATCGATTATCCGCTGCACTTTAATTTATGAACTTTATTCGCTACTCAAAAACTCTGATTTATGTAATAACTAAGTACTTAATTTGAGGTTTCCTGTTTTATTGTGTTTCTTCTGTGACTCACCTTCGAGTGAGATTGTGGGATTTGATCCTGGTTAAGTGGCTTCATCAGACTAGATCTGAGGGACTGACGGGTTATTCCGATTTAAGTGTGTTACGGCCCCTGAGGCGTGACTTAGGCACTTAAGCTGGAATAATTCGGGCGGTTCTGCCACAGCAGGTAGCCGTTGGCGCGAAGTAGTCGTTGCTCCGAGGATGCACCGGACAGTCCGGTGCACACCGGACATGTCCGGTGAATTATAGCGGAGCAGCCTTCGTGAAATCCCGAGGCTGGCGAGTTCCGGAGCAGCGTCTTCGTTGGAGCACCGGACACTGTTCGGTGTATTATAGCGCGCTGGTTCTGGATTTTCCTGAAGGTGACGAGTTGGAGTTGGAGTCCTCTGGTGCACCGGACACTGTCCGGTGGCACACCGGACAGTCCGGTGCGCCAGACCAGAGGAGCCTTCGGTTGCTCCTTTGCTCTTTTGTTGAACTCAATACTTGGTCTTTTTATTGGCTAAGTGTGAACCTTTTGCACCTGTATAACTTATACACTAGAATAAACTAGTTAGTCCAAAGATTTGTGTTGGGCAATTCAACCACCAAAATTATATAGGAACTAGGTGTAAGCCTAATTCCCTTTCAGAAGTCATATTCCAAAAAGACACTGCAACGACTAATATACTGAACATATAATCGGGTTACACCTCAAATTTCCCAACTAATCTTGCAAAGAACACCATATGTTGCTCCAATGTGAACTTGATGTTCTCGGCCTGTTCAAAATCGAGAAAGAAGTCACAAATCCGTGCAGGTTGATAGTGTGGAGGGTGCTGAAAATCTAAAACATAAGTATGATAACGACTTTGCGAAACCCATGTTGCTCTCCTTCATATTCAACCAAAGCAATAGGCAAACCTTTCTCTTTCAAGGCGTTGTATATTTTATTATTTTGTGTGCCTGATCTGATGGCACAACCTATAAAACATTAAAGCAGGTGAGAAATTATGCTATAGAAACACTGATATACCACCGAGTAATGTAGCCATGATAAACTTCTGTAAAAAATCACATAACGATGGGTATGAAGGTATAGTTTGCTATTATGTTTTCAAATTTTCAAATAACCTTGTCTCTTCCTCTTTTCCTCTTTGAAGATACATGCCTGAACGAAGTGAGCTCATACTTGTGCCCAACTTTATAATGCAACACTTGGAGCCCCTTGTCACGATCTGTAAGGCAGCACAAATTAATATGATTGAACAAGATAAATACATCCTTTTAATGATCAAAGAAAAAAAAGAGAGAGAATTAGTTGGGAGATTCATACCTAGAGTGCATTTCATGTCATCATCAAACCCAATAATGACAGCATGCTCACACAATCAGTTTTGTGTCATTGTGTGTAGTGTTATTCCTAACAAACAACTAACACGACACATATAACCATCAGATTGTGTTATGTGTGTGACAGTTCTACTTACACCTCAGTTTTAACTTATCATTCTTAAGATCATGCCAAGCATAGAGTTTGCACATGAAGAGCATATGCCATTAGAGTGTGCTACAGTAGGTCATATCTAGAAACACTGAAAACAGCGACTCAATGGCTCACCATTGTCAAAGTTAGGTCTTGGTTCAAGTATCCCAGATACAACATGAATTTCAAATAAGTGGAAAACTCACATTATTAAAGCATACACTCTAATAAAGGGCCATTACATTTGGCAGAAAAGAGCAAAAAATGATGGATCGAAAAGCGGAAAAGCATCTAAAATACAAAAATAATGCAATCACCAAGAAGGTTATGCGGCCATGTTTTGTGACACCAAGAACTTTAGTAGGTAGTTGAGAGTTGACACTTAGTGGAATGCACATATCTGTTCAGTGACACCAAGAAAGTGAACTATTTTTCCCTTGGCACATAACTGTATTTGATTATGTAACGAGTTACAATTCTCCTAAATGTTTTTACTTGAACTGAACAAAGTTTGGCAACTTCTTCAAAGGATAATAGTAAGACTCACATGATAAGATTGTTCATTCTAGAATGTCCATGGCATATAAACACACCTAATAACAATCAGTTTATCGAGTTGTTCAAATACATCAATACAAAAACAACAATACCAAGTGACTGAAGGATTGTACAGCAAAAGTTGAGGAAAGAATAAAACCTAAATAATTGTTGCAGGAGCAATATTGTGTGAATTTGACTAATAGGAATTTGGCAGGTCTTGCTAATAGATTTCTGCGACGTCCAGCTCAAGGGATATCTGTATCATATTATGGAATTGGAAAGAATGACTTTGCGTTGTCGCTGGGAGCTAGATCTATGCTGCAGTCAGTTCGTGCATCATCAACTGCAACCACAGGGCAACCTAAGTTGGATATTGATGACGAACAGAGTGGGGATCAAAAGCAAAATAGAAAGAAAAAAGAGACATACTCAGAGGAATGTGATCAGGCTATGGAAGGCCTAAGCACTACAAAAGCTAAAGCTAAACAGGTCCAAGAATCAATCAAGGCTAGCCAATCGGTCATGCAGAAATTCTGGGCAAGACTTCTGGGTATTAGTTCCATGGCACAACATACATTATTGTTGCTCTTGTTGTTATAGATAATCATTTATGCGTCTCATGTTTGAACTGGGTCTCGTGTGCCATTTTGTGTCATGACTACAGAGTAAATACATTATCATAGTGCAAACTGATTGGCTCAAGGATATTATTCATTTTACTGTGCAGGAAGCATTGAAGAGGAAACTAAAAGCAAGGATGGAATATGCAAAACTTCAACTATGATAAGACTACCCAAATCGAACTGAACAGTCAATTCACATTTGATAAGTTACCCAAATCTAACTGAACATTTTTTTAAACAGATTAGACAGATTGAACCGACGGGGATGATTACATTACCTATGGCGCGTTGTGAGGCTTCCTTTGAAGATATAGCGAGCGCTAGCGATCTCGACAAATGACGACCACACGTGAATCACTTGTCAAATATCCAACTGTTTTGGTGCATACACACATATGTAAGCAACTGATAAGAGCCCATATTGAAAAGTAAAAATATAAGAGCGCACAGATATTCACTTTAAACATATTTATTACACATACAATGATTCATAGTAATAACCAGACACATAAACCAGTAGCACTTATTACCCTATCACAAATATAAAGTTCAAGCAGTTAGCTGGCAGATCACATCCAAAATTTTCAGAGATCCAAAATATAACGGTCAGCTGCAGTGCCATGGAGCACACAACAGAGACCATTCAGTTGGCAAAAACAGACCACCTCCCAGCAACAATACTTATGTTTGGTGAAAGGGTTAAATGCAATATTTGTAATTCAATTAACATGAAAGATATTGGTCATGGCTTTGTAGATCATTTGTCAAGTTTCATGAAATTAAACAAAAAAACTGATTCAACTAAGGGTGCTATGTATGGTTACCAAAATATATAGACTAAATCAAACTTAAACAAAAAAACTGATTACCCAGACATAGCAATTAACCCGAGTGTTTAACCTTGCAATATTTTTTTTGCTTCAGTAGTAATGGGACGTCATCTATGTTGAGGCATGTTAAAAAATTAACTTCCAACTACTGTCTAATAGAGCTGAAGTGAGCAACTATTTTGATTTAGTCTAAATTGCAGACTGGGGATGATTACTTTGAAAAATGAAAATGCATCCCAACGACTGTTTTGATTTAGTCTAAATTGCGGACTGAGGATGATTACTTTGAAAAAAATACATGTCTCCCAGCAACTGCTTTGCGGACTGGTAAAATGAACATGGGTTTGGGCGTTACACTATAAAAAAAGGGATATCATAGCCATGTGTTTTAGAGGGGAAGAAAATAAGTCACTGAAGCTATGCTATGTCTGGTTACCAAAACATCTAGCCAAAATCAAAATCAAAATTAAAGAATAAAACTGATTACCCAAACATAATAATTGTTTTGTAAGTAGGTGAGAGCACCTAGAGGGGGGGTGAATAGGTGATCCTGTGAAACTTGAAAACTTAAGCCACAAAACTTGGTTAATCGTTAGCACAATAATTGCCAAGTGGCTAAAGAGATGTCTTTAGCAAAACACGATAACCACAAGAGAACAATCACAGAGATGACACAGTGGTTTATCCCGTGGTTCGGCCAAGACCAACGCTTGCCTACTCCACGTTGTGGCGTCCCAACGGACGAGAGTTGCACTCAACTCCTCTCAAGTGATCCAATGATCAACTTGAATACCACAGTGTTTTGCTTTTCTTTTCCTATCCCGTTTGCGAGGAATCTCCACAACTTGGAGCCTCTCGCCCTTACACTTTTGATGTTCACAAAGAATCACGGAGTAAGGGAGGGATGAGCAACTCACACAAGACTCACAAATCAGAGCAACAACACGCACACAAGTCGCAACAAGAGCTCGCAACACAACCCAATGAGTTCACAACTCCACAAGAGCTCTATATGCTATCACAAAGAAACAAATGCGCGGAATCGATGACTTGGTGCTTAGGAATGTTGTAAGTATGCTTGATGTACTCCTCCATGCGCCTAGGGGTCCCTTTTATAGCCCCAAGGCAGCTAGGAGCCGTTGAGAGCAATCTGGGAAGGCAATTCTTGCCTTCTGTCGTCTGGCGCACCGGACAGTCCGGTGCACACCGGACACTGTCCGGTGCCAGATTTCTTTCCTTAAATGGCGAAGCCGACCGTTGGCAGACTTGGAGCCGTTGGCGCACCGGACATGTCCGGTGCACACCGGACAGTCCGGTGCCCCCTTCTAGCCGTTGGCTCGGCCACGTGTCCCGCGCAGATCGCGCGGCCGACCGGTGGCCCGGCCGACCGTTGGCTCACCGGATAGTCCGGTGCACACCGGACAGTCCGGTGAATTATAGTCGTACGTCGCCGGTGAATTCCCGAGAGCGGCCACTTCGCTCGAGCCAGCCTGGCGCACCGGACACTGTCCGGTGCACCACCGGACAGTCCGGTGCTCCTAGACTCAGCAGAGTCTTGGCTGCTCGAGCCAAGACATTTCCAATTGGATTTTTCCTGTTTCCAGTACTTAGACACAATACATTAGTCTCTAAAACAATGTACTAAGTCTGAGAAACATACCTTTATCCTTGGTTTGTTCTTTGTCCACCATTTTACATTTAAGCATTTGTGTTAGACACTAAATCACCAAAATACTTAGAAATGGCCCAAAGGCACATTCTTTCAATCTCCCCCTTTTTGGTGATTTATGCCAACACAATATAAAGCTAGTAGAACAAGTATAAAATCAATTCAACTAAGAACTCAAAGTTGTTTTGAATCAAATTTGACATATATGGATCACTCTATGCCACCACTTGGTTTGTTTTTGCAAATCAAACTCAAATTCCTTTCTCTAAGTCAAATCCACTTGTAGAGACATAAAGAGAGGTTTTCCAAAGAAATTTGATCAAGGATTTCAAAAACTCCCCCTTTTTCACATAATCAACACTTCTCCCCACAAGAGGCCAACTTTTGACATAAGAGACAACAAAAGAGTTTTGACAAACCAAAAGCTCTAATCTACTATTTTCAAAATTTCTCAAGTGGTAGCTGATCCATCTATTGCTTTGGCCTTTATTTTCTCCCCCTTTGGCATCAAGCACCAAAACGGGATCAATCTTGGCCCTTGAACCCCATTGCCTCACCAAAATCTTCAATAAGAATACAAAGACAATAAGAGTACATAAGATGAACTTGGAATAAGTTACCCTCTCATCGGAGTGCAGTGGAAGTCTTTCATGGTCCAAGTCCACCTTTTCCCTTTCAAGCCTCCTTTGAGACTAAAACAAGCAAACTCAAGCACATGGTTAGTCTCAAATGGTCAAGTTGTAACACATCTCCCCCTAAACATGTGCATCACTTTGCAACGGACTTGTGAGGTCCAGGGAGTGTTTGTACAACTTGATCACCATTACTAAGCAACGAAATGCATAAGGAACATGATCAAAAGCATAAGCACATGTATGCTATAAATCAATCCAAGTTCCGCGAATCTAAGACATTTAGCTCACTACGCAACCTGCAAAAGGTCTTCTCATCTAGAGGCTTGGTAAAGATATCGGCTAGCTGGTTCTCGGAGCTAACATGGAACACTTCGATATTCCCCTTTTGCTGGTGGTCTCTCAAAAAGTGATGCCGGATGTCAATGTGCTTTGTGCGGCTGTGTTCAACAGGATTTTCCGCCATGCGGATAGCACTCTCATTATCACATAGGAGTGGGACTTTGCTCAGATTGTAGCCAAAGTCCCTGAGGGTTTGCCTCATCCAAAGTAGTTGCGCGCAACACTATCCTGCGACAACATACTCGGCCTCAGCGGTGGATAGGGCAACAGAGGTTTGTTTCTTAGAATTCCATGACACCAGGGACCTTCCTAAGAATTGGCACGTCCCCGATGTACTCTTCCGATCGACCTTACATCCAGCATAGTCGGAATCTGAATATCCAATTAAGTCAAAGGTAGACCCCTTTGGATACCAGATCCCGAAGCAAGGCGTAGCAACCAAATATCTAAGAATTCGCTTCACTGCCACTAAGTGACACTCCTTAGGATCGGATTGAAATCTAGCACACATGCATACGCTAAGCATAATATCCGGTCTACTAGCACATAAGTAAAGTAATGACCCTATCATTGACCGGTATGCCTTTTGATCAACAGACTTACCTCCTTTGTTGAGGTCGGTGTGTCCGTCGGTCCCCATCGGAGTCTTTGCGGACTTGGCATCCTTCATCCCAAACCGCTTCAGCAAGTCTTGCGTGTACTTTGTTTGAGAGATGAAGGTGTCGTCCTTGAGTTGCTTCACTTGGAACCCAAGGAAGTAGTTCAACTCGCCCATCATCGACATCTCGAATTTCTGCGTCATCACCCTGCTAAATTCTTCACAAGACTTTTTATTAGTAGAACCAAATATTATGTCATCGACATAAATTTGGCACACAAAAAGATCACCATCGCAAGTCTTAGTGAAAAGAGTTGGATCGGCTTTCCCAACCTTGAAAGCATTAGCCATTAAAAAGTCTCTAAGGCATTCATACCATGCTCTTGGGGCTTGCTTAAGTCCATAGAGCGCCTTAGAGAGCTTACACACGTGGTCGGGGTACCATTCATCCTCGAAGCCAGGGGGTTGCTCTACGTACACCTCCTCCTTGATTGGCCCATTGAGGAAAGCGCTCTTCACATCCATTTGGTACAACCTGAAAGAATGGTGAGCGGCATATGCTAGCAAGATACGAATTGATTCTAGCCTAGCCACAGGAGCAAACGTCTCCTCAAAATCCAAACCTGCGACTTGGGCATAATCTTTTGCCACAAGTCGAGCCTTGTTCCTCGTCACCACCCCGTGCTCGTCCTGTTTGTTGCGGAACACCCACTTGGTTCCCACAACATTTTGCTTGGGACGAGGCACCAGTGTCCAAACTTCATTGCGCTTGAAGTTGTTGAGTTCCTCCTGCATAGCCAACACCCAGTTCGGATCTAGCAAGGCCTCTTCTACCCTGAAAGGCTCAATAGAAGAGACAAAAGAGTAATGCTCACAAAAATTAACTAATCAAGATCGAGTAGTTACTCCCTTGCTAATATCACCCAGAATTTGATCGACGGGATGATCCCTTTGAATTATCGCTCGAACTTGGGTTGGAGGTGCCGGTTGCGCTTCTTCCTCCATCACGTGATCATCTTGTGCTCCCCCTTGATCACACGCCTCCTTTTGATGAACCTGTTCATCGTCTTGAGTTGGGGGATGCACCGTTGTTGAGGAAGAAGGTTGATCTCGTTCATCTTGTTCCTGTGGCCGCACTTCTCCAATCGCCATGGTTCGTATAGCGGCCGTCGGAACATCTTCTTCATCTACATCATCACAATCAACAACTTGCTCTCTTGGAGAGCCATTAGTCTCATCAAATACAACATCGCTAGAGACTTCAACCAAACCCGATGATTTGTTGAAGACTCTATACGCCTTTGTATTTGAGTCATAACCTAACAAAAACCCTTCTACCGCTTTGGGAGCAAACTTAGAATTTCTACCCTTCTTCACTAGAATGTAGCACCTGCTCCCAAATACACGAAAGTAAGATACATTGGGTTTGTTACCGGTTAGTAGCTCATACGAAGTCTTCTTGAGGAGGCGATGAAGGTAGACCCTGTTGATGGCGTGGCAAGCCGTGTTCATGGCTTCCGACCAAAAACACTCGGGGGTCTTGAATTCTCCAAGCATCGTCCTCGCCATATCGATTAGCGTCCTGTTCTTCCTCTCTACCACACCATTTTGCTGTGGTGTGTAGGGAGCGGAGAACTCGTGCTTGATCCCTTCCTCCTCAAGGAACTCCTCCACTTGAAGGTTCTTGAACTCGGACCCGTTGTCGCTCCTTATCTTCTTCACCTTGAGCTCAAACTCATTTTGAGCTCTCCTGAGGAAGCGCTTGAGGGTCCCTTGGGTTTCAGACTTATCCTGCAAAAAGAACACCCAAGTGAAGCGGGAAAAGTCATCAACAATAACTAAACCATACTTACTTCCTCCTATGCTTAGATAGGCGACGGGTCCGAAGAGGTCCATATGTAGCAGCTCCAGAGGTCTTGAAGTGGTCATCACATTCTTGCTGTGATGTGCTCCTCCCACTTGTTTACCTGCTTGACAAGCTGCACAAGGTCTATCTTTTTCGAATTGCACGTTAGTCAAACCTATCACGTGTTCTCCCTTTAGAAGCTTGTGAAGGTTCTTCATCCCCACATGTGCTAAGCGGCGATGCCACAGCCAGCCCATGCTAGTCTTAGCGATTAAGCATGCATCTAGACCGACCTCCTCTTTTGCAAAATCAACTAAATAAAGTTTGCCGTCTAGTACACCCTTAAATGCTAGTGAACCATCACTTCTTCTAAAGATGGACACATCTACATTTGTAAATAGACAATTATATCCCATATTGCATAGTTGACTAACAGATAGCAAATTGTAACCAAGAGACTCAACTAAAAACACATTGGAGATAGAGTGCTCATTAGAAATTGCAATTTTACCTAACCCTTTTACCTTGCCTTGATTCCCATCACCGAATATAATTGAATCTTGGGAATCCTTATTCTTGATGTAGGAGTTGAACATCTTCTTCTCCCCCGTCATATGGTTTGTGCATCCGCTGTCGATAATCCAGCTTGAACCCCCGGATGCATAAACCTGCAAGGCAAATTTAGGCTTGGGTCTTAGGTACCCAACTCATGTTGGGTCCTACAAGGTTAGTGCAAATATCCTTAGGGACCCAAATGCAAGTTTTGTCTCTCTTGCATTTTGCCCCTAACTTCCTAGCAACTATTTTCTTATCCTTTCTACAAATAGCAAAGGAAGCATTTAAAGCATGATAAATTGTAGAGGGTTCATTCATTACTTTCCTAGGAACATTAACAACATTTCTCCTAGGCATATTATGAACAACATTTTTCCTACCAACATTTCTATCATGCACATAAGAAGAACTAGAAGCAAACATGTTATGAGAATCAAAAGCATCATATGCGTTACAACTCCTATAAGCATTTCTAGATTGTCTCCTATCATGGTACATAAAGGCATGGTTCTTTTGCACACTACTAGCCATAGGGGCCTTCCCTTTCTCCTTGGCGGAGATGGGAGCCTTATGGCTTGTCAAGTTCTTGGCTTCCTTCTTGTAGCCAAGTCCATCCTTAATTGAGGGGTGTCTACCAATCGTGTAGGCATCCCTAGCAAATTTTAGTTTATCAAAATCACTTTTGCTAGCCTTAAGTTGAGCATTAAGACTAGCCATTTCATCATTTAACTTTGCAATAGAAGCTATGTGTTCACTACAAGCATCAATATCAAAGTCTTTACATCTATTGCAAGTAACAACATTTTCTACACAAGTTGTTGATTTACTAGCTATTTCTATCTTAGCATTCAAATCATCATTAATGCTCCTTAAGCTAGAAATCGTCTCATGACAAGAAGATAATTCACAAGAAAGCATTTCATTTCTTTTAACTTCTAAAGCATGAGATTTTTGTGCTTCTACAAATTTGTCATGTTCTTCATACAACAAATCTTCTTGTTTGTCTAAAAGCCTATTCTTATCATTCAAGGCATCAATTAATTCATTAATTTTATCTACCTTGGTTCTATCTAGGCCCTTAAATAAACATGAATAATCTATTTCATCCTCATCACTAGATTCGTCCTCACTTGAAGAAGCATAAGTAGAGCTTCGACTACATACCTTCTTCTCCCTTGCCATAAGGCATGTGTGACGCTCGTTGGGGAAGAGGGATGACTTGTTGAAGGCGGTGGCGGCGAGTCCTTCATTGTCGGAGTCGGAGGAGGAGCAATCCGAGTCCCACTCCTTTCCTAGATGTGCCTCGCCCTTGGCCTTCTTGTAATTTTTCTTCTTTTCCCTCTTGCTCCCGTGTTCCTGGTCACTTCCATTATTGGGACAGTTAGCAATAAAATGACCAATCTTACCGCATTTGAAGCATGAGCGCTTCCCCTTGGTTTTGGTCTTGCTTGGCTGTCCCTTGCGACCCTTAAGCGCCGTCTTGAATCTCTTGATGATGAGGGCCATCTCTTCATCATTAAGTCCGGCGGCCTCAATTTGTGCTACCTTGCTGGGTAACGCCTCCTTGCTTCTTGTTGCCTTGAGAGCAACAGGTTGAGGCTCATTGATTGGACCGTTTAGAGCGTCGTCCACGTACCTCGCTTCCTTGATCATCATTCGCCCGCTTACGAATTTTCCAAGGACTTCTTCGGGTGACATTTTGGTGTACCTGGGATTCTCACGAATGTTATTCACCAAATGAGGATCAAGAACGGTAAAGGACCTTAGCATCAATCGGACGACGTCGTGGTCCGTCCATCGCGTGCTTCTGTAGCTCCTTATTTTGTTGATAAGGGTCTTGAGCCGGTTGTATGTTTGTGTCGGCTCCTCGCCTCTTATCATTGCGAATCGTCCAAGCTCGCCTTCCACCAACTCCATCTTGGTGAGCAAGGTGACGTCGTTCCCCTCATGTGAAATCTTGAGGGTGTCCCAGATCTGCTTGGCGTTATCCAAGCCACTCACTTTGTGATATTCATCCCTGCACAATGAAGCTAGAAGAACAGTAGTAGCTTGTGCATTCTTATGAATTTGCTCATTAATGAACATGGGACTATCCGAACTATCAAAGTGCATTCCACTCTCTACAATCTCCTATATACTAGGATGGAGAGAGAACAAGTGACTACGCATTTTGTGACTCCAAAATCCGTAGTCCTCTCCATCAAAATGAGGAGGTTTACCAAGTGGAATAGATAATAAATGAGCATTTGTACTTTGAGGAATACGAGAGTAATCAAAAGAAAAGTTCGAATTGACCGTTTTCTTTTTCTCGTAGTCATCGTCGTCCTTTTGGGAAGAGGAAGATTCGTCGCTGTCGTAGTAGACGATCTCCTTGATGCGCCTTGTCTTCTTCTTCCCGTCCTTGCGCTTGTGGCTCGAGCCCGAGTCGGTAGGCTTGTCATCCTTCGGCTCATTGAAGATAGACTCCTTCTCGTTGTTGTTGATCACCATCCCCTTTCCCTTAGGATCCATCTCTTCGGGCGATTAGTCCCTTCTTGAAGAGAACAGCTCTGATACCAATTGAGAGCACCTAGAGGGGGGGGGGGGTGAATAGGTGATCCTGTGAAACTTGAAAACTTAAGCCACAAAACTTGGTTAATCGTTAGCACAATAATTGCCAAGTGGCTAAAGAGATGTCTTTAGCAAAACACAATAACCACAAGAGAACAATCACAGAGATGACACAGTGGTTTATCCCGTGGTTCGGCCAAGACCAACGCTTGCCTACTCCACGTTGTGGCGTCCCAACGGACGAGAGTTGCACTCAACTCCTCTCAAGTGATCCAATGATCAACTTGAATACCACGGTGTTTTGCTTTTCTTTTTCTATCCCATTTGCGAGGAATCTCCACAACTTGGAGCCTCTCGCCCTTACACTTTTGATGTTCACAAAGAATCACAGAGTAAGGGAGGGATGAGCAACTCACACAAGACTCACAAATCAGAGCAACAACACGCACACAAGTCGCAACAAGAGCTCACAACACAACCCAATGAGTTCACAACTCCACAAGAGCTCTATATGCTATCACAAAGAAACAAATGCGCGGAATCGATGACTTGGTGCTTAGGAATGTTGTAAGTATGCTTGATGTACTCCTCCATGCGCCTAGGGGTCCCTTTTATAGCCCCAAGGCAGCTAGGAGCCGTTGAGAGCAATCTGGGAAGGCAAGTCTTGCCTTCTGTCGTCTGGCACACCGGACACTGTCCGGTGCCAGATTTCTTTCCTTAAATGGCGAAGCCGACCGTTGGCAGACTTGGAGCCGTTGGCGCACCGGACATGTACGGTGCACACCGGACAGTCTGGTGCCCCCTTCTAGCCGTTGGCTCGGCCACGTGTCCCGCGCAGATCGCGCGGCCGACCGGTGGCCTGGCCGACCGTTGGCTCACCGGACAGTCCGGTGAATTATAGTCGTACGTCGCCGGTGAATTCCCGAGAGCGGCCACTTCGCTCGAGCCAGCCTGGCGCACCGGACACTGTCCGGTGCACCACCGGACAGTCCGGTGCTCCCAGACTCAGCAGAGTCTTGGCTGCTCGAGCCAAGACATTTCCAATTGGATTTTTCCTGTTTCCAGTACTTAGACACAATACATTAGTCTCTAAAACAATGTACTAAGTCTGAGAAACATACCTTTATCCTTGGTTTGTTCTTTGTCCACCATTTTACATTTAAGCACTTGTGTTAGACACTAAATCACCAAAATACTTAGAAATGGCCCAAAGGCACATTTCCCTTTCAGTAGGAAAGTACCCGACTGCGATTGAAATTATGGATGTGTGCACGAACTGATTGAGTAGTAGATACTAACATGTATGAGTAGTAACAGATACATACTCAGGTATGAGTAGTAGAGAAGATGTACTAGAATCAGGTCGAAGTTGCAGTTGCTGTTTGGGGAGGATTTGGAATGGGGTGGAGCATCTGTTTGGACATCTTAAAGCCCCGGCATCCTCGACGTCGATGGTAGGTTGGCGCATCCATGGGAGGTGAATGAAAGTTTTCGTCAAGGATGCGAGTTGGGCCTGATGTGCGGAGGTGGGGACTGCGATGCCTGTTGGATTTATATGGCTTCACATTGGTTAATTCCTAGCCTGTTGGATTTACATGTATGTGTTCAGACTTCAGACACATCTAAATCCATTGTGACATTGCACCTAGACAGCTAGCCAACAATTTTTTATTGTCCTGGTTTATATGTTAGTCTAGAGGATTGCCCATATACCTGGTTTGCTATGTTTGGTTGTCCGTTGTATAGTGGTAGATTCTGATTCCATATTTTGTTGTGCATAGGGCGACACAGACAGCTCCTTGGACAGGCTGTGGCAGAAGAAGGCTGATATCAAGAAATAGATTTTACATCTAGTTTACCAAGAATTGGACACTGCCTTAGCTATGTTTTGAATTCATGTCACTATATGCAATGTTGTGATTTCAGCTGGTACCTTAAATCTGAACATTCCATAGTTTGATGTGTGGTGTTCGTTTAATTCCCTTGTACAACCCCATTTAGTATCATTGTGATGATTTTGGATTCAATTTTGCTCGAGTCAGGGTACGATTCCAATAACTGTTATTGCAATTTTGTCATCACCATTATACTCACGTCGTCCATCTTCATTGAGTATTGATTATTTTCTTAACTGTCAAGGCCACAGAATAATTAAAAACATCAAGGGAGATAATATAAAACATTGCCTCAAAACCCTTCTCCTTAGAGCATTTCCAAGAGGGACTTCTATAATTGGGGCCTAAAAAATTAGGAACTGATTTCTAGGGATTAGGACCCAACATCTTTTTACTCCAACAACTACTCCTAAAACCAAATAGTTAATATATATTAACATCTAGTTTAAGAGAACAAACATAGAAGAACATTCTCAAACTCTCACCACAATGCAACAAAATTTATGGAACAAGAACAACCAGAGTATTCACATCAACCCAAGATACTACTCCCTCCATCCATAATTCCCAATAGATAAGGACTCCTAAGAATTTTAGGAAAAAATAAGTGTACCAAGGGACTCCAAATAGGGAGGACATGCTGAACGGATCATCTACAACCAAAGTTATCTCCAAAATAACTTATGACCGCAATGATACAACCAGACTCAAGAAACAGAATAGACCTTACACTTTACAGTATAATGGCTTATCTTGTTTCTAGAGAAGATAATAGCTTATAGTCTACTCAAGAAACAGAATATTAGTCCAAGCATACTTGCACAAAGACCAAGGAAACATCAGCTATAAAAATAGTTAATGACAATAGACCTTACACTACAACTACTTAGGGTAAGTGTCACTTTACAGTATTGCAAAAGCAACCATGGTCTCTTAAAGGCCCTACTGTTTGAAATACATTTCTCAATAAACTTATCTTATATTGCGAAAGCAGAGGAACATCATTTCGAAAAGGAAAAGGTAAATGTTTCAAATAACACAAAATAAGTCAGGCAGAGAAACATCATTTCAAAAAGGAAAATGTAGATGTTTCAAATAATACAGAATAAGGCTCACCACTTTCCCAGGGAAGCATGTTCATAAAAATAGATAGTAACCATGGACCAGTGACCCATGCAACTTGTACACCGAGGTAATCAAGATGATTTACTGGAAAATACATGAGTGTTCTTGTCAATCTCGTGCTATTAATATGTCTGACAATCATGTGGTACAAATAATGGAATAAGTCACACACCTAACTTTGGGAATCGTCTCGCGGGAGGGCTCTGGTTGCTACGTCATCGCGGGGCTTCACTGGTCCCGACGATCCGTCTCATTGTCGATACCTATCGATTGCAGGTTGCAAAATTAGGTAATTCCACACAGACACATCCATAGAAAAAATAAATTTGAAATTGACAACAAAGTTTCATCTTCCTATAATTCTGGATTTGGACAATAAGCTTAACTCCAACAGCACCGAGCACCAAAATCCCATCCCAGTAGCCCAATTTAACAACATTCAAGACAGAACAATTAGGATGGCGATGCGGGTTTGAGGGCTAGCCAACTTGCATCCCTACCTATAAACACCTAAGGAACCCAGACAACAAACATATAGGAGTGAATATGAGCTGCAAAGGCACGTCAACTGCTATCCTGCAATTTATATGTGGCAGACAAAATTACCAAATTAGTGGGAAACCTACCTATTTATGCAGAGAAGTCCTCTATACTCCCATCGTTCAAACAATGGATACCGCCAAAACTGTCATACACCCATGCAGCCTTAAAAACACAAACAACTATCAAATAGCTGAGGATTAGGTACAATGTCATATGGGATGTTATCTCCCACTCTATAAGCATAATAAAGATAGGTGGCAGATAACACTGCAAGCACGAATTGTTCTTCCACTGGTTCATACGCCCATTGTTCAAAACAATCAAAAAGAAAGGGTCCTCATAAATTTTGAATACTATTACTAAAAAATACATACACACATACATCCTAACTCTTGGTAAGAAGCAAGTTTAGACTTACTACTCATATCACCTAGGGATGGACCTTGTAAAGAACATGGGTATACAGATGCACACCCTATAATATCCATGTATACTTGTAATAGATCAGATCCGAATATAAATAGTATGTCACAACTCACAACTGAAGGGCGATGAAGGACGATTATTGAAGAGGTGGACCGGCTGGTGGTCGATATTGAAGAAGGCAATACCGGTTCAGAAGATAGAGAGTGGATTGAAAATGTGGTTTGAAAATGTGGTAAACTGTGTCATAGGATGTGCATCTACTGGGATAGCATCTATTGTCTATAGACATGAGCTGCAACTGCAACCATATTAATTATCGGCTGCTAGAGAGCAAAGTGGCAAGATAGAACATATAAACTTAACACAATCATACTAACAGAAACATATAGAGCTCTCTAAGATCTATGACTACCATTGAATTTTAGAATAGGGGGACAATTGCATCAATTTGTTCAGATAAATTATAGATTTTATTGGTCAAAACAATAACACAAGTAGCCAGCAGTGTGCTCAAAATACCTGTGACGGTTGAAAGCGCAAACAATTCCTTTGATAGTGCATCAACTTGCTCTTTGGCTGGGACCTGAAACAAGGGAAAAAGTCACATGCATAAACCTTATAGAAATAAGGATGAGAAGTACTTTCCTAGTTTTACGAAACATTTTGGCACATTTTTTTGGAACAAGTCAACTGAGGGTGACAATTTCAGTCTCAGTGCTACTCCAAAAAAGCAACATGCGATCTTCTTGCAATGAAAGAAGTGGAACTTAAACGACAAAGAAACTACAGATCAAACCATTACAAACGAGAATTATTTTGCAGGGATCCACATATTCTTAAACTCTAGGGATAAACGACCACAATAAACTAAGATCTAGGAGCAAGACAGCTAGTGACAGGGTTGTCGTGTACCTCAACGAGAACTGGTTCACAGGCGAGGTGGTGGCGTCGGTGGAGGCCAGCGGATGCGGGTGCTCTTCTTCCAGGACAACTTCTTGATGGGGATCGACATGGGTGGTGAGCCATGAGCGCGCACTGGAACTGCATCAGCCACCACCGGTTGTGGTGGCTGAGAGATAGGTGTTGATGACCATGCCAGTGAGAAATCGAGGTCGCTAGGGTTTTGTGAATTGGGGCGGAGGGTGTGGGGCAGCTGGCGCAGACCTCCCTGTCATGGCGTGCCCGGTGGGGTGGTAAGTGGGGTTGGGGCGGCAGCGCACACATCTTAGGGTGCTTGAGGAAGGCGAAATCCGCGGCGTGCATGGAGGTCTGCAAAATCGGCGGCGGGTGGGGGTGAGGGGGATGCGGCAGTAACGAACCTGCGACGGTGCGGGGGGCGTGCGATGCGGGGATCACGGAGGCGGGGCATGGCCATTGACTGACGGCGACGACCTCGGTCGGGACGCTAGCTCCCGCAGCCGTAGAATGCTAGCTCCCGCGAGACGGCTTCGAGGTCCACGAGCCGACCAGTGACCCATGGCGTGGCCCAAGCAGAGGTCCCCGGCGGGGGCTACGAGGTGGGGCACGCGCGGCAGGGCGGAGGCACAGTGGGTGCTGTAGATGGAAGGATGTGCCAAGGTTGGAAGGAGCGACAGGCATCATGGAAGGAAGGTTGTCGAAGGAAGGTGCGTGAGCGGCGATGATGGTGGAGCCACGGGAATCGGGGATCTAGCGCGGAGGGCGGATGGAGCATGGAGGGAGGCGGAGGGAGCGCGACGGCAGAAACGGCTGGACTGTGGACGCCTACGATACAAACATAAGGAGTAGTAGAGATAGAAGAGAAACGAGTCTTCTACATCCTTCTGATGCCTTCATCGTTAATAAGAGGGCTCAAGGTCTGAATCCAAATGATATCGTTACACAATATGTCATCAACACCGCTTTACTGGAGACGATAATAGGTATCCGAAATCTGAACACCCAACGATGATAATAGGTATCCGAAATCTGAACACTCAACGAGTTTTATCCGATACGAAGATGATATAAAATGTTTTTTTAACATAGAAGCCAAACCTTTACGTCTTACGGCTTGTCTGCTGTGTATTGTGTGTTAGAGGTGTCTGCTCCTAATTTCTAGCCTCTCATATTCGAGTAGCGATGTACGCAATAACCCAAATCATCTGTTCTCTGACGCCGATCATCAGTTACAATAAAAATCATCAGCTCTAGAACTAGTCATCATAAATCATAACGACTAACTGAAAAAGCACACTCTTTTCCAAATTATAATGGTTTTTTTTCTGGGTGCATAGCAAATTAGAAAAACTAGACTGACTGATAATCTGGAACAGAAGGAGTAATTAGTAACTAATAAAAGGAAAAAAATGACATAACTACCCGGTGCCCATAAAGCTCACTCAGCCGAGCGCCCGGATGATTTGCACGTCAGCCCATAAAGCTCCTATTTTTCTTGGCCCGACCCAGCTGAAGCACCACTTCGAGGCCGCTTCTTAGCAAGGCCCAGAGTTAAATCGTCCGTGGGCGTGGCGCTCCTCTCGCGGTTAGGGTTTTAGGGTCTTCGTCTCCCGCTCCCCCGGGTCCATTCGCACCCAACGCAGCTACAGACGGTCTCCATGGCGAAGAAAGGGGCGAAGAGAAAGCAGCAGTTGCCGCCGGCTCCCACGGCGAAGAACGGGAGCAAGGCTGTGCTCCCACTGAAGGCCGCGAAGAGAGCGCCCAAGAAGCAGAAGGTTCTGGAGTCCTCCGACGATTCTGATACGGAGCAGCAGCAGCAGCTTCAGGAGGAGGACTCCGACCTCGACGTTTCCTCTGATTCCGACGCCGAGGAGCTCTCTGGGTCGGACGCTGAGGCTGACGAGCTCTCGGGCTCGGACGCCGATGCTGACGGAGGCTCGACCCGCGGCGACGACATGGATGATGACGACGACGACGAAGATGGTGAAAGCGATGATGACTCTCTTGCGGACGACTTCCTCGCTGGTAGCGACGAAGGAAGCGGTAATTTGCTCTGATCACTAGTCTATTGGATATGTGTTGGAGACTTGTTCTTAAATGCTATGAATTAAGAACAAGACAACATAAAATGTTAAATGTTAATGTCCTTCGTCTGCTGAAGCATTATCTCCTCAAGGATTTAATGAGCTTCGGACGAAGGTCTTGAGTAAAATATCACGAAGGTCAGAGATAAAACAATACGAAATGAAATATAAAGTATAAAATATTATAGAATAACAAGAATAAATAACATTATTCACTTATTTTATAATATGAATTTAAATATTAAAACACAATATTTAGGTACATTTATACCTTCGCCTTGGCAGAAAACAATAATTCCAGCGTAATGCGTTAGCGATTACAAGATTCCGTGAACAGTAAAGGAGTACTGTTCATCTATTTATAGGCACAGGACGCAGCCTGTAAGAAATTACAATTATGCCCTTACAAAAGATTACAATTATGACTCAGACCCTTATGGACTAAAAAGTCATTCCATCTTTAAGTCGGTTCGATCCTTCGTCTTTGGATACGTTATAGTATCGAAGCTTCATGAGTGGTAGCTTCGGTACCATGTATAAACAGATTTGCCGAAGATGTTTCTTCCTGCAGGACCTTCGACGACGAAGCATGGTCCCAACAATATGTATTGACTTAAATTGGCTCAATGGCTCCAACAGTTTCAGTTTTCCCCAAGCCATTATTTCGTACTAGAATTCATTCTTGTGAGCTGGCATGTACATACGAGTTTGTTTTTTTTATGCAATTGTATGTGGTGCTGGAATTTGTACCTTGCTTATCTCTGCTGATTGCAATGTGCTGAGTTTGCAGAGGGTGGTGACTCTGGTCTGGAGTCAGATGGGTCTGATGACCTTGAGGCAAAGTCACGAGCAATTGACGAGCAGAAACTCAAGGCGGAAGAAGATGCAGAGGAGGAACTTCAAACCAACATAAGATCAGAATCTGATGAATTCAGATTACCCACAACAGAGGTTGCTTGTCTGCCTTTGGTTCCTATTCTCCCTCTGTTCAGTGTTAGTTGACTTGATGAGTTATTTCATTGCATAACTTGCTGCAGGAGCTGGAGGAAGAGGCACACAGACCGCCTAACCTACCAAATCTCAAAAGGAGGATATCCGAAAGTACACCCATCTGATAATACCATTCCTGTTTACCATATTTCATGGCTTTCTACCTTTTATTACCACCCTCCCCTATCGGATTTGTAAAATCCAGGTTATATTGTGCTATTGTATTATGAGCATTGAGCAGATATTTTCTTTCTTCATGGAAAACAATCTGTTGACATTTCTGACTATTTTCATATATACTGATACTGATTTTCTTATCTAGTTGTACGAGTGCTCTCAAACTTCAGCAAACTGAGGCAGAAAGATGTTCCGCGAAAAGATTATATCAATCAACTGAAAACTGACGTCATGTCATACTACGGATATAATGATTTTCTTGTTGAAGCGTTAATTGAGGTCAGTTGTTCATTATATGCATAACTGTTGGGTGTTGGATATAGTTGTCATTTTATTTCATATTATAGCTGAGGCAGAAAGATGTTCTGACTTCTTGAGATGGTTAGGGGGTGTAAATGGTACGGATATTATCCGTCCGTATTCGAATTTGATCTGTCTAAGAGGGCTGAAATCTGATCCTTATTCGAGTCCGGGTATTCAATATCCGATCTGTATCTGATTTATATCTATATCCGTATACTCAAAGCTGGATATTTATGATGTCGATATCCATTCTAATCTTATCCGACACAACTCGATAATATCCGTATCCGAATCTGAAGAGTAAATATGAAAACAAATATGGTACAACAAATATCCGTCCGTATCCGATCCGATTACACCCCTCAGATGGTGCAATTTCTATGTTTGAGATGCTTGCTCAGAAATTGAGCACGGTTTAGTCTGTTTTAGTAGATAACATACTTCATGCTGCAAGTGTACAGATGTTCCCAGCTGTTGAGCTTGTTGAGTTACTGGAAGCCTTTGAGAAAAGACCGCCTGAGTGCTTGCGGACAAATACACTGAAGGTATACTGCCTGTGGTCAATCTGAAAGTGTATTAGTGGTACCAGTACTACACAGTTATTTGGTTTAGTGTTTGTTGTCAATTTGCTTCATATATGCTTGGACTCTGCTATTCTCAATAACTTTATTTACCTTATTTATTTAGCTACGTTGGCAAGTTACTATAACCTGCTTGGATCCAAAGGCTTTGTTGTTATTGCATTTGAGTTATTGGTGAATTTTGCACTTTGCAGAGCCGGAGGAGGGATCTTGCTGCTGCTCTTATACCAAGAGGATTTAATTTGGACCCGATAGGAAAATGGTCAAAGGTATGCTTCAAGTATTGTTTCCCATACATGGTAAACTGCAACAAACTTACCCCATCCCCCCTGCTGAAAATGGCAGGTAGGATTAGTTGTCTATGACTCCACCATTTCAGCTGGTGCTACTACTGAATATATGGCTGGACATTACATGGTATCTTCTCTCTACCGTTTCATTATGTTGAAACATTTTATTTTCTGTCCATTATTTTTAATTAGTAATAATGTAATATGGTCTTACAGAAACAAGGTGCAAGTTCTTTCTTGCCAGTGATGGCACTTGCTCCACAGGAGAAGGAGCGAATTGTTGATATGGCGTAAGTTGTTTTCCTTTTGCTTGGCCAAGAGGGTAGTTTCTATTATGACATCAAAATTAGCAATATAACTGTAGGCCTTCTCATGCTACAACATCAAGATATTATATACTTGTTTCAGAATTTTGATGTTAATCTTCAATTGATTCATTCATTAGGGCTATGCTGTCATATACAATGACCAATATTAGAATTGATTATTCTCTTATTTACAGAGCTGCTCCAGGCGGTAAGACTACATACATTGGCGCTCTTATGAAGAATACTGGTTAGTTCATTGAACTTGACTTGAGTACTGTGATCCCTCTAACAGAGTAATTTGTCCATTTGTTTTTGTTGTGTACCATCATTAAAATTAAATAAAGGTGTTGGTTTCTTCATATGCCATATACAGGAATCATCTATGCAAATGAGTTCAATGAGAAAAGGTTGCATGGGCTTATGGGAAACATCCATCGAATGGGCGTGACAAATACCATAATTTGTAACTACGATGGTAAAGAGGTAAGAAGATAACACCACTACTACCCTTGGTGGTTAAACCCTTTCTATCAGTATTGATTGGACCAAAATAGTCCAGTCTGATAACTTGGTGTCATTGTTTGTGGGACTTTGTCAAGTGTTCTGTAATCAAGATATGCAGACTTTGAACCAATGTTATAATCTGTTGTTAGTCACTTCTATTTGTACGGGGAACTTGCAATGTCATCATTTTAATGAAACAATACTTCTTTTTGAGTCCTGGTAGTTCTGTAGTGTTTTAGACTCTGTAGAACTAAAACAAAATATATGAGATGTGATTTTGGCACTACACATGAGGAAGGAGATGTCCGTTTGGAAGGTCAAGTAGTGCCTAGGAAGGACACTTTTAGGTATTCATCTCTCGAGATGGGGACATTGATGAAGATGTTAGTCATAGAATCAAAGCAGGGTGTATGAAGTGGCCTCAAGTATCCGGTGTTCTATTTGACAAGAGGTTACCACATAAGCTAAAAGGCAAGTTTTATAGGACGATGATTAGACCTGTTATGTTGTATGGTCTGGAATGTTGGCCTACAAAAAGATGACATGTTCAGTAGATAAGTGTTGTGGAAATGCTTATGCTGTGTTGGATTTGTGGCAAGGGATCGAGTCCGGAATGATAATATATGTGAATGTGATAGGGGTATCACCAATTGAAGAAAATCTTGTACAGGGCATGTCCAACGGAGACCTCCAGAGGCGCCATTGCGTAGTGGGATCATAAGATGTGATAGTAATGAGAAGAGAGGAAGAGGAAGACATAAGCTGACATGGGAAGAAACGTAAAAGGAGACTTGAAAGGATGAGATATATCCAAAGATTTAGCCTTGAATAGGAGTGCATGGAAAACAACCATCCATGTGCCTGAACCATGACTTGTGGGTTATATTAGATTTTAACTCTAGCCTACCCCAACTTGCTTGGGATAAAAGGCTTTTTTGTTGTTGTCGTTGTTGTCATCGTCGTAGTTTTGTAGCGTCTCATTTGAGCTTGGGCACATGCACATCATGTTCCCAGTTGAAATGTTGTTCCATGACCATGACACATTGTTGTTATTTCAGCTACCCAAAGTTCTTGGGATGAATTCGGTTGACAGAGTATTGCTGGATGCTCCCTGCACAGGAACTGGGGTTAGTATAAGCAAATTTATATAAACTGCTTGACTATTATGTTTCTCTTGGTATTGCTTAAAAATATGACTTATTTTCTTTTTGCAGACCATTTGGAAGGATCTACAGATCAAAACTTCAAAGGACATTGAAGACATCAGGAACTGTGCCTTTGTCCAAAAGGTTCATTTCTCTTACTCTGAAGTTTTGTTTGATGCGATACTGCCTGTAAATTGTAATTTCTCAAAATTGAGTTTACGCTATGTATGTATCATTTGGTACCATATTCTCCATCTTCTGAATTCGAACTTAACCTCATGCCACCCAATGTGACCCAATCGCAAGGCACCCACTTTCCAATTCATCCACTGGTGTTCCCACTCTCCCGTGATTCAATGCTATATTTCTTGCTCTGTGTTTTGTCTCCTTTGTAGGCCTGGTTCTCTAAATAGAGCAAAATAACCATGGTGGCTAGCGAGTAGCGCCCACAAGCCACTGACCATCGCCCAGCAGCATAAGCTATGCTTTTTCACCGTTCTAAAATGGCCTAGGAGGTGTTCAGTCTTATGGTGCTACATCACTAGTCCCTTTGTTAATTGATGTGGACTTTTCCTCGTTGATTGGATCGTACAGCTTTGCAAAATGAAGGAAGAAATTGATTGATTTGAAGTCCACGTGGGAAAGAGCTGCGTAAACTACTGAGATTTGTTTAGTTTGAACAATCTCTCCGTTAATTTATATATGGTTAAATGTACTTTCTCGTATATTGGATTAAAAAGAAAACATAAATGGAATACCCAACTCCCAAATCTCTTGGCTCTGCCACTGATGCAGTTATAAGATTGGAAGGGAAATTTGGGGTTTGGATATGCACGAGGGGCATGTTGGTATAAAATTATTTCCTTTCTTTTGCTTTAACTGGTATAAAATTGGTCCACGGCACAGGTGTATCAAGGAGGGGCAAACAGCCTAGCAGATTCCATTTTAAAAAGATGGGCGAACAAGCAAACTAAAAATAAAACAGGACAAATCAGTAGTTAAAATTCAAACGCAACAAGATTACCAGAAACCACGTATTATAAATGAGGGCAAGTACATATTAAGGGCCCGTTTGGCACAGCTCCAGCTCCTGATTCTAAGCGAGGATCTGGAGGAGCCGTGCCAAACGGGTATTTTTTAAACTGATTCTCGTGTGGAGCCGAAAGATTGGGAGTCGTTTTTGTGAAGAAATGTGGGATCTAAAAAAACCTGCTCCACCCTCCCTTAAAACAGCTCCTCAACCAACCAAATATTGACCTCCCCTTAAAGTTTGATCGAAATTACCCGCAATTGCCATTGGACAAAAACATAACGAGCCAATTTATGGATTAAACATTTGAGACCATTTTATGCACTACTATGATGGGAATATTTTATATGTTATTGTTTCATAATTTTTCCGTATATGCATCCTACTTATTGGTTTGTAACAAAGTTGAACTGCAAAGGGTAAAACAGACAATCGCCACAGACCACCAACTCTCAGCAGACAAGAATCAGTTTACTTGCCAAACGGTTTTAAAAAGGATTCTGATTCTCTAGGAGAATCAGGAGGATCAGCTCCTCACAAAGATCAGGATCTAGAGCTAAAGAAGCAGGAGCAGGAGCTTTGCCAAACGGGCCCTAAAAAAGGATTGATGATCTTCTCCCACTTGGAGCCAAATCCACATCGCTGCTTGCATATAATATGGTTTGGGCATGATTATCACATTAGACAGATATTAGAAACTGGTGTTGTCAGAATCAATAAGATCTTTGATTACTCCTGCTTATTACTGTACTATTTAGTAATAAATTCACTTGTCTTGCAGCAATTGCTGCTAGCTGCTATTGATTTGGTTGATGCCAACTCCAAAACTGGTGGTTACATTGTTTACTCAACTTGTTCGATAATGATCCCGGAGGTATGCAAAGTTATCCTCTTTGAGTCTTTGGTCAAAAGCTGATTCCACCTGTGTTTCTGAATAACCCTACTCTTGCAGAATGAGGCAGTGATTGACTATGCACTTAAAAAGAGAAATGTAAAACTTGTGCCTTGCGGGTTGGATTTTGGGCGTCCAGGGTATGGTAATCTTACTTTTCACAAGGCAAAGAATATTTGGTTGTTTTCTCAAGTTTCTTCTGTATTTATTTCAGATTCATCCGGTACCGGGAACATCGGTTTCATACTTCTTTAGAAAAGACAAGAAGATTTTATCCTCATGTCAATAACATGGATGGATTTTTTGTAGCCAAGGTACTTTCCGTTTGACTGTTTTCCAGTTCAACGCGCAGCAATTTTCGAAAGACAAATCATAGTGTTCTCTAAGTATAAAGTTGCATGTTGACCCCTCGAAGGTTTTGTTGTATTTGTTTTGGCAAATAATTAAACTGGGCACTTGCATGTTGGATTGGTTATAGTGCATTGGATCTGAAGTCTCTTATATATGGACTCTAATTGTAACATTTGTTCTAAAATAATTGACATCCTAGAAATGAATGCATGCGTTCAGTTTTTAAAGTTTTACCGCTTGTGTACAGGAAATAATTATATATTTTTACATGAAGATTAGTATCGAGCATCACAAAATATAATTTGATAACATCCAAACATTGTAATTTCATCAATGTTGTTAATATATAATTTTTGAAGAGTAATTTGAAAAATTTGCGCAGGTGAGATCCTAAAAAGAACACACAGGACAGAGGTAGTATTTTAGAGCATCTATTGACATGCCATGTTTTTTGTGCTATTCCATACAGCTGAAAAAGTTAAGCAATACAATCCCGGTGACTTCTGAGCAGCCTAAAGCGTCCGAAGGAGCAGCTGAGAAGGCCGATGGAGAAGATGAGAAAGTTATTTCTAATGAACAGGAGACAGCTGTTCCTGGTAAAGATGAAAAAACTGTGCAGATGATAAATCATAAAAAGAGTAAGGTGACTAATAAAAGAACAAGTGTGACCAAAGAGGCTGGAGGGCATAAACGTGAACCTAATAGGTCAGGAAAGCATCTCAATAAAAATAAGGATACCGATACCAAGGAAGTTGATGGCCCTGAAAGCACTGAAACAAATGGAGATGGGAAAGAAGAGCAACGTGAACAAACCAAGCAAACGAGCCACAAAAGGAAGATAGATTCTGTTAAAACTAAAAAATCTGGCCCTGTGAGCTTCTCGGGTGTTCAAGAGAAGAATCAGGTGAGTGGCAAGAAGACAAAAAGGAAATGGCAATTCAAGCTGAGGCGAGACTGGTAAGAATTATTTGACATGTCATTTTCACTTCCTATCGGTATTTGTCTCATATCATCGTTTTCTCATATGTGTTGGTATTTTTGTGACAGGGAAGCTGAAAAGAAAGGTACCAAGAGGAGTAAGGTATGAGTATTCAGATATCCACAAATCCCAATGAAATTTGATGCGCTGGGCAACAAACAATTTTGACCAAGCATGGGTTTGCACCCAGGATTTTTTTTTGGATGTACGAAATAGCGATTGTAATTTGTTGTATTTTATTCGATGTGCGTGTAGACGAGTGACATATCTGTCAGTGGGAACTGAAGCAAATTATCTTGATGAATGCCATGTGAATCCTGCTGCTTAAATATGTCAAATTTTAGTTTCTAGTGCTTATCTCCCAGAAAATATGCTGTTGTTTGTGTTGTTTCTGCTGGCGCGATCGGCCTGCTCGTACCTGTTGGAGGGACGCACGCGTCTGCATCCCGACGACGGCGAAAGAAAATGCAGAGTGGACTGGATGGGCACGAAGGCCCACCACGGCCCTGCGTTGCCGATCCTCCTGCCTCCACTGCTACGCGAACGCGATGTCGCTCGCCGTCGCAGCTGGAAGCTTCTCTGGAGGAATTCATTCACACACGCTGTCGTGGACCTCGAGCTTCGCTTTCACTGCCTCTGTGCAGTGCGCCAGTGCTGCTGCGAACGCATGCGAACCAATGACAATGAGCACATGCGATTTATTTGGCCCTGACTGACATGGAAGCAGCAGCGACACACCTTTGTTGCTCCGCGGATGCTTCCTGGTGAGCGGCGCATGCAGCATGTGCCCGGCACATGCTCTGCCTCTCGGCGTGGCAAATTAAAGCCAGGGCAGCTTTATTTCAATGAAATAGCCGGAGGGGAGTAGCTGCTGCAGTGCAAGCCTGGAGCGTTGAAACAGTCATGGATCGGTGCACGAACGCCGTGGATTTGGTCTGAGATGGCGTCAACAGAGCCGCATGTGCGCGCGCCTGTGCATCCGTTGATCTGCAATCTGGCTGCGTGACAGTCTTTTGCCTAGGATTCTAAGGCTATGGCAGTACAAAACACCGTTATATTGTAGTCTGTAGTTTGAAATAATTAATGTGATGGATAAGACTAGTAGAGATAGTCTATGGCGATAGTAAAACTCAAATGGATTCGATGGAGCAGCAACGGACATGTGTCGAGGAGTTGACCGGAAGACCAAAGAGATCGGTTGATTGACCGTGGGTGGCACTTAATGACATCCTAGAGAATCGGAGTTCATTTGCATCGAAATCATCTTTTCGAGGAGAGATTTTGGGCTCCAAGGACTGTACAACCGGCTAGGATGGTTTAAGTAGTACTCAAAAAAGGTCACACTAGTGTGAAATGTAAACTGGCCAAGCCGACCGAAACCATCTAGGTTGTAGTTTAGTTTTGATAACTAATGACAGTGCAATATTATTGTGACTAACATATGTTTTAAAGGGATAGGTAAAATATGTCACAATAATAAAAAGTTTGGAAGAAAAAAAAAACAAATAAAAATGGTTGACAATACAACTTGGACAATTATAGTAGCACCGAACATGTCATTTACTTCACCGGATAACACATCCGATGGAAAATGTGTCTTATGTAGTTTTAGACTAGTAGCTAACGCGCGCACTGCGCGCGTGTGACAACGTGCAAGATTTATAATTTACGCAACAATAGGATTTTGGAAAGTGACAAACGCTAAAATAAATAAAAAAAATGCTGATAAAAAAAGATACCAACCTATCAAGTTTGTATGAGCTATTCCTTTTATCAATTTTGGACATAACTTCACTAAGAACAAATAAAAAATGGAGAAAGAAAGAAGACCGAAGAAACCATAAAACTCAGATGCATGTAAGAATAAGAAATAAAGTAGCGTATCACCTATTTGCTTGATCATGTGCTTCTTTAGTAAACCAACACGTAGAAGTGCATCATGCTAATCAGGAACCTTACTACCAAAACACGCAATACACTTTTATGCTTGGCATATATGGATGCAGGTCAGAGTACCTTTGCAAGCCAAGAAGTGGCAAATGCTCCTCTTTTCAAGAGTCATTTGGTCAACTGGGTAATGTCACATGATGATAGAAAAACAAAATTGTTAGTTTGATATGATGATGGAACATGCAAGATGCTATTATATAGGATTTATCTTGTTTGATATATTGGCCTAGACCACAATATTGAAGAGTTCAGTATTTGTTGCCACAACTGAACGCGTAGTTAGCCGGAGAAGCAAAGAATATTTTAATTTGTAAAAAATGTCATTAGTAGATTAGGACAGAAGACTCTACAGTCTAGATAGGAACGGTAGGGGCGAGGCGGAGCTTAGCCGCTCGGCGGTGCTAGCCGTTCGGCCTCGACAGATGTCGGGACATGGCGCCGGGGAGGAGCTCGGTAGTGTTGGGCGGCGTGGAAGCGGAACAGGCGAAGGGCTCGGCGTCGACAGTGAGGCGGAGCGCAGCGGTCCTGCACGACGCCAGTGAGTCGTGGAGGCCAAAGACGGATGATGCGACACGACGACAGATCAGCTACGACCGCATGCTGTCAGCATCTCCTCCAGCTTCTCCGGTGTCGGGAGCCAACACCGGTCGCTAACAGCATGTGACCTCTTACTAAAAGATTCTCGTGGCGTGGCGAGGAGCGGGGACGCGCTGGGTTAGAGAAGATGGTGCCTTTTGTGTTCTTTTTTTACTACCCGACTGTTTGACTCCTCTTTGGAATGCGCGCCTATTGGAGGACTCTAGAAATATCCTGTTGTGTCAGGTTGCACGATAAGACGTTATATCCAGGGAAAGTTCGATATTCTTTTATGGCCGCATACATTTAATCAACGCTGGTAAAATTAAGGAGCTCTACTTTTGCAGCTTTGCGTAGTGCTTTAATATATAGAAATATGCACCGTACACACTCAAAGAGCTTGCAAACTAGTCTAATAATAATTTACACCCACAACATGTTGGGTGATCTAGGAACATGACATCAGACAGGACATCCAAGAATCATGTAAACTGTGTGAAAGTCGCCTAGAGGGGGGGGGGTGAATAGGGCGAACCAGAAATTTACAAACTTTAAGCACAACTACAAGCCGGGGTTAGCGTTAGAAATATAAACGAGTCCGAAAGAGAGGGTGAAAACAAATCACAAGCAAATAAGGCTGATGACACGGGGATTTGTTTTACCGAGGTTCGATTCTTGCAAACCTACTCCCCGTTGAGGTGGCCACAAAGACCGGGTCTCTTTCAACCCTTTCCCTCTCTCAAACGATCACTTAGACCGAGTGAGCTTCTCTTCTCAATCAATCGGGACACTAAGTCCCCACAAGGACCACCACACAATTTGTGTCTCTTGCCTTGGTTACAATGGAGTTGGAATCAAGAAAGAATGAAGAAGAAAAGCAATCCAAGCGCAAGAGCTCAAATGAACACAAGTCTCTCTCTCACTAGCCACTATTTGATTGGAACAATTTTTGGACTTGGGAGAGGATTTGATCTCTTTGATTGTGTCTTGTATTGAATGCTATAGCTCTTGTAAGGTGTTTGAAGGCTGAAAACTTGGATGCAATGAATGGTGGGTGGTTAGGGGTATTTATAGCCCCAACCACCAATTGAGCCGTTGGTGGAGGCTGCTGTCGCATGGCGCACCGGACAGTCCGGTGCGCCACCGGACACTGTCCGGTGCGCCAGACACGTCACCCGACCGTTAGGGTTCGACCGTTGGAGCTTCTGTCTTCTGGGCCACCAGACAGTCTGGTGGTGCACCGGACAGGTCCTGTAGACTGTTCGATGCGCCATCTGGCGCGTGCTCTGACTTCTGCGCGCACTGTAGCGCATTTAATGTCCTCTGCAGACGACCGTTGGCGTGAAGTAGCCGTTGCTCCGCTGGCGCACTGGACAGTCCGGTGAATTATAGCGGAGCAGCTCCTAGAATTCCCGAAGGTGAGCAGTTCGGAGTTGAGTTCCCTGGTGCACCGGACACTGTCCGGTGGCACACCGAACAGTCCGGTGCGCCAGACCAGGGCACACTTCGGTAGTCTTTTGCTCCTTTTATTTGAACCCTTTCTTGGTCTTTTTATTGGTTTGTTGTGAACCTTTGGCACCTGTAGAACTTATAATCTAGAGCAAACTAGTTAGTCCAATTATTTATGTTGGGCAATTCAACCACCAAAATCAATTAGGAAAAGGTGTAAGCCTATTTACCTTTCAATCTCCCCCTTTTTGGTGATTGATGCCAACACAAACCAAAGCAAATATAAAAGTGCAGAATTGAACTAGTTCGCATAATGTAAGTGCAAAGGTTGCTTGGAATGAAACCAATAATCATTTCTACTAGATATGCATGGATGACTTTCTTCTTATTAAAATTTTGGACCACGCTTGCACTACTTGTTTTGTTTTGCAATGTTTTTGGAATTTTTTTTCAAATCTTTTGTAAATAGTCAAAGGTATATGAATGAGAAGCATTTTCTAGATTTGAAATTTTCTCCCCCTGTTTCAAATGCTTTTTTTTTGACTAAACAAAACTCCCCTTAATGAAATCCTCCTCTTAGTGTTCAAGAGGGTTTTGATATTAATTTTGAAGAGGGTATACAAATTTGAAATTATATCAATAAGTAAGGTACCGATTGAAAAAAAACATACTAAAATCTTTTCTTAATCCATATTTGAAAGACTACATTTTTGAAATTGGTGGTGGTGCGGTCCTTTTGCTTTGGGCTAATACTTTCTCCCCCTTTGGCATGAATCACCAAAAACGGATACTTGTGAGTGAAATATAAGCCCTTTTTAACTACTTTCTCCCCCTATGGTAAATAATATATGAGTGAAAATTATACCAAATTGGAGAGCGGTGTGGAGCGACAACGAAAGATGAATAATGGATGGAGTGGAGTGGAAGCCTTGTCTTCGCCGAAGACTCAATTTCCCTTTCAATCTATGACTTAGCTTGAAATGCACTTGAAAACCACATTAGTCATAGCAAAGAAAGAGATATGATCAAAGGTATATATATATAAGCTATGTGTGCAAAACATTAATCAAAATTCCTAGAATCAAGAATATTTAGCTCATGCCTAAGTTTGGTAAATGTTTGCTCATCTAATAGCTTGGTAAAGATATCAGCTAATTGTTCTTTGGTGTTAACATATGCAATCTCGATATCCCCCTTTTGTTGGTGATTTCTTAAAAAGTGATACCGAATGGCTATGTGTTTAGTGCGGCTATGCTCAACGGGATTATCCGCCATGCGGATTGCACTCTCATTATCACATAGAAGAGGAACTTTGGTTAATTTGTAACCATAGTCCCTAAGGGTTTGCCTCATCCAAAGCAATTGCGCGCAACAATGGCCTGCGACAATATACTCGACTTCGGCGATAGAAAGAGCGACAAAATTTTGCTTCTTTGAAGCCCAAGACACCAGAGATCTTCCCAAGAACTGGCAAGTCCCTGATGTGCTCTTTCTATTAATTTTACACCCTGCCCAATCAGCATCGGAATAACCAATTAAATCAAAAGTGGATCCCCTGGGGTACCAAAGGCCAAACTTAGGAGTATAAACTAAATATCTCAAGATTCGTTTCACGGCCCTAAGGTGAACTTCCTTAGGATCGGCTTGGAATCTTGCACACATGCATACAGAAAGCATAATATCCGGTCGTGAAGCACATAAATAGAGTAGGGAACCTATCATCGACCGGTATACCTTTTGATCTACGGATTTACCTCCCGTGTCGAGGTCGAGATGTCCATTAGTTCCCACGGGTGTCTTGATGGGCTTGGCATCCTTCATCCCAAACTTTGCAAGAATGTCTTGAACTAATGAAGGTGCCCTATTGGAGTTGCTTGACTTGAAATCCTAAGAAATACTTCAACTCCCCCATCATAGACATCTCAAATTTTTGAGTCATGATCCTACTAAACTCATCGCATGTAGATTCATTAGTAGACCCAAATATGATATCATCAACATAAATTTGGCATACAAACAAATCATTTGCAAGTGTTTTAGTTAAGAGAGTAGGATCGGCTTTTCCGACTTCGAAGCCATTAGAGATAAGAAAATCTCTTAGGCATTCATACCATGCTCTTGGGGCTTGCTTGAGCCCATAAAGCGCCTTAGAGAGTTTATTAACATGGTTAGGATACTCACTATCTTCAAAGCCGGGAGGTTGCTCAACATAGACCTCTTCCTTGATTGGTCCATTGAGGAAGGCACTTTTCACATCCATTTGGTAAAGCTTAAAGCCATGGTAAGTAGCATAGGCAAGTAAAATGTGAATTGACTCAAGCCTAGCTACGGGTGCATAGGTTTCACCGAAATCCAAACCTTCGACTTGTGAATATCCCTTGGCCACAAGTCGGGTTTTGTTCCTTGTCACCACACCATGCTCATCTTGCTTGTTGCGGAAGACCCACTTGGTTCCTACAACATTTTGGTTAGGACGTGGAACTAAATGCCATACATCATTCCTTGTGAAGTTGTTGAGCTCCTCTTGCATCGCCAGCACCCAATCTGAATCTTGAAGTGCTTCCTCTACCCTGTGTGGCTCAATAGAGGAAACAAAAGAGTAATGTTCACAAAAATGAGCAACACGAGATCGAGTGGTTACCCCCTTTTGAATATCGCCGAGGATGGTGTTCACGGGGTGATCTCGTTGGATTGCTTGGTGGACTCTTGGGTGTGGCGGTCTTGGACCGTTATCATCTTCCTTGTCTTGAACATTAGCATCTCCCCCTTGATCATTGTCCTCCTCTTGATCTTCATCATTATCATCTTGAGCTTGATCCTCATCTTGAGTTGGTGGAGATGCTTGCATTGAGGAAGATGGTTGATCTTGTGCTTGTGGAGGCTCTTTGGATTCCTTAGGACACACATCCCTAATGGACATGTTCCTTAGCGCGATGCATGGAGCCTCTTCATCATCTAGCTCATCAAGATCAACTTGCTCTACTTGAGAGCCGTTAGTCTCATCAAACACAATGTCACAAGAAACTTCAACTAGTCCAGTGGACTTGTTAAAGACTCTATATGCCCTTGTGTTTGAATCATAACCAAGTAAAAAGCTTTCTACAGCCTTAGGAGCAAATTTAGATTTTCTACTTCTTTTAACAAGAATAAAGCATTTGCTATCAAAGACTCTAAAATATGAAACATTGGGCTTTTTACCGGTTAGGAGTTCATAAGATGTCTTCTTGAGGATTCGGTGAAGATATAACCGGTTGATGGCGTAGCAAGCGGTGTTAATCGCCTCGGCCCAAAACCGATCCGAAGTCTTGTACTCATCAAGCATGGTCCTTGCCATGTCCAAAAGAGTTCTATTCTTCCTCTCCACTACACCATTTTGTTGTGGCGTGTAGGGAGAAGAGAACTCATGCTTGATGCCCTCCTCCTCAAGAAAGCCTTCTATTTGTGAGTTCTTGAACTCCGTCCCGTTGTCGCTTCTAATCTTTTTGATCCTTAAGCCGAACTCATTTTGAGCCCGTCTCAAGAATCCCTTTAAGGTCTCTTGGGTTTGAGATTTTTCCTGCAAAAAGAACACCCAAGTGAAGCGAGAATAATCATCCACTATTACAAGACAATACTTACTCCCGCCGATGCTTATGTAAGCTATCGGGTCTGTAACATCCCAAAAATCCCAACTCAAGGTTTGAAACCCTAACCTCCTAACCCCCCTTATTTTATTTTCTCCCTTAACTCTACCCTTAGAACACCTCATCATGTGCATACACTTGAAATAATAAGAGCACCTCACATAGACTATATTTATCACTCAAAATCATTTAGAGAATTTTTGATTCAAAGGAAAAAAACAAAAAGAAACAAAAATAGAAAAAGGAAAAGAAAGGAATTAGAAATCAGAAAAAAAGAAAAAGGAAAAACCTCCCCCCTCCTCGGCTGGGCCGTATTTGGCCCAACCCGCGCCGCGCCCGCGCTTTCCCCTTCCCCTCTCCCCGGCCTAGGCGGCCCAGCTCCGCGCGCCACGCGCCCCGCTGACAGCTTGGCCCCACCTGTCAGCGACTCACCTCCCACCCTCTCGCGCCGCTCCCTCTCCCTGGCAGCTCGGGCCCACCTGTCAGCTTCGTCGTTCTCGCCCATGCCTCACCGACGCGTCCGCCGCCGAGCCCCTCTCGCCCCGTCGCCTCACCATTAAGGCACGCCCGACCTCAGCGACCACCCCGCCACTGTACCCGACCCGTCCCCTCACCCCTTGCCTACCCGAGCCGTCTCAATCGACGTTAGCGCCATTCCCGCCATCATGGCGAGCTCGTCGGTGCTCGCCGTCCCCTCCATCCCTCTCCCTCTCCCGGGCGCCTATAAAAGGACCCGCCCGAGCCCCATTCCCTCCACACCAGCTCCGACCATCTCCTCCGCTTTCCCTCGAGCCAATCGAGCTAGCGCCGCCGCACTTCCCCGTCGCTCCGGTGAGCCCCGCTCTTCCCTCCCAAGTGAGTTTTGGTCAAATTAAACTAGTGCTTGAGCCCGCCACACGATCACGGTCACGAGGCACACCTCCCCACCCCCTATTGCACCCAACTGCGGCACCGGCGACCTCGCCGCCGTGGACACCCGCCACCGTGCCGCGGACCGGCCGCCATAGGCCACCGCCGGTCAAATTAACCCCACCCCCGTGATCCCCTGCACCCGCCCGTGCCTCGCCATCGCCTCCCCGTCGTAGAACCGGACCAACGGCGGAGAACCGCCGCGGGATTTCGCCGTCGGCCGGACTCCGGTCGAACCCCCCCTCTCCTTCCGTGGCCGTCCACGCCGTTAACCCCCCTCGCTGGCGTGTGGGCCCCGCGCCACGGCGCCGTCCCCCGCCGTCTCCCCCTCACTGCTGGGCCAGCCGGGCCGCAAGCGCGCCCCCGCGCGCGCGCATGCGCCCAAGTGGGCCGAAATCCCCCCGGCCCAGCAAGGCAGGAAATTCCTTTTCTTTTTATTTTTCTCTTTTCTTTTCCCATTTTCTCATATAGAATTATATGCTAATATTTTATGTACCAAAAATAGTCCAAATAAATCATAGGGCACCAAAATAATGAGATATAAGAAATGGCACAACCCCACTAAAGTCACCATGATTGATGTATTGTTATTATCTGTGTTTGATTAGCGGAAGAGGGATCCGATCCTCCGGAATTTATAGCTCCGGAAGAAGGGCAAGAACCCGACCCCTCCGAGATAAACCTCTTGTGCTAGGAAAGCTTCGACGAAGGCAAGTCCATCCTTCCCTTGATGCATTATTTACCTATTTCTCTCTACCACTGCCTAAGCCTGGAATATGGGATGGGAATCGAATTGCATGGTGAGCATGAGAGAGCCCGCATTAACAATCACCTTTGATTACAAGATATGGGATAAGTAAAAGGGTGCAAGTAACATGTTTTCCAAAAAGTGTGAGATGAAGGGTATTCACCCTCATCACCTGGTGAGTAGGATGATCAGGGACTCCCTGGTTTAGGGGAGGGCCTAAGGTGATGGCTCAGCTGGTTTAGGCGTGAGCAGAAGGATTGTCCTCTCGTATAAGGACCGGTTTGTCATCTTTCATTACCTGTACTCATAAAAAGTACAACCACTCGAGGCTGTGTGGGCAGCCACTCAATCTGAACTCGTACGATCTAACCCTAGGATTATGAAGGCTGGGGAGCACCGGGAGGATAAGGAGGGGGAATGATTTGTCCGGTTTGGACATGGCGGTGGCCTGACTCCTTCCGGTATAACCGTTAAGGTTAGGATGTGCAAGGAAGGAAAGAGTTTTGGATTCAGATCTCATTGGCCATGAGATCGCAGAGCCGGACTAGTGGGTAAAGTGTACCCCTCTGCGTAGAGTCTAAACCTATTCGAATAGTCCGTGTCCACTGATATGGACGAGTCTGGTATGGTATGACAATTAGTGTTTCTACTACAACCGGGAACATGGAAATGGGTGTGTGTTTCTGGAAAGAAAGTAGTACCACGGGAGCGGGAAGCTCAGTGGTGGTCAAGCAAGTGTCATTTCTATTGTCTTGGGAAAACCTTAAACAACGAGTACTGCCCTTTTCTGAAAAAGTATGAGTGACTTCAACTCCACCATATGAAGCATGTACAATATAGGTCACTTTCTCTTTACAGGAGCCGAGTGGGCTTGCGGAATACCTAGTGTATTCACCCAGATTTATTTATGTTTTTCAGCAGCTGAAGACTTCTTTTCTGCTATGCTTGATTGAAGGGGCTGTGTCTTCACCCAGTTCTGCCTGTGGCCTGGGCTAATTTATTTTCCACTGCGCTTTATGATTTTCGGCTCACTCTCGAGCTTGTATCCCCCGGTATTGTAATAACTTTACTCAGACTCTGTAACTATTTGAAGTAATGAATGTGGTTACTAGCCTCCTGGGACTAGTAATTGTATCACATTTGAGTCCCAAAGGATCGGGACGCTTCAGGTGGTATCAGAGCCTATAGGACTGGCCGTAGACCACAACCCTGACCTTAAAAAGTTGCCTTAACAAGAAAACACCTCTTACCCCCAAGAAACACTCTCTCTCCTTTCCCCGATATTAACAGACCCTTCTTTTCTTCTACCAGATGGAAGGCCCCTGGGTTATTAGGACATCCTACTACTCAGAGGAGGAAGGCTTTCCTCACCTTCTACGAAGTTGTGCGCTACGCATGGAGATCCGCAAGAAGCCCAAATATGTCTAGAAGGAATACCGCGAAAATGGAGTAGAAAAGTGCTCTATGGCAGTCTACCTGGGAGAAAGCCGAAACTACCCAAACCACCCTCCCTTCCAAGTCACCTTCATCGGGCACCGCTTCCCAGACACTTGCCAGAATGTTGCACGAAAAGCCCTTAAACAGCTGTGCCAAAACTACAGCCGAGAGATCTCTGAGACCCTCCTTCGATATTTTCCACCCAGCAACAAAAATACCCCCACCTGGAGGAAAAGACTCCAGGCTCTGTCAGGAGGAGACCCCACAGAAGATGACCCCACCATCGTCTACATGGCCGGATACCTCCACACCCTCGACAACCACTACGATGATCTCTCCTCCCACTGCACCCACCTAAACTCCCGGGTGGAAAGCCTAGAGCAGCAAGTCAAAGAGCTTAAGCAAGAGAAGGCATCTCTCCAGGAGTGTCTCGACATAGCAGAAGGCGAGGAGGCCAACACCCGTGAGGCCTATCGAACCTTAAAGATGGACTATGACAAGAAGCTAAAGAAGCTTGCTCCCAAGAAGAAAATCCAATAGAAGACCACCAACCGAGGGTGCCAAACGGAGAAGAAGAAGAATAAGACCCCTCCAGCCCCACCTCCCCCCAGGATAGATGATTGGTCCGACGCCGAGGATATATCCCTAGCAAGCCTTGATGATCTTCTCAAGGAATTTGGGGATACTTTAGAGAAAGAGTTCGGTAGTACCTCAGGGAACGCTCTCGTGTAGTACATCCTGTAGTAGCCATATGCTTGTAATGTATTGGTGTAATGAATAAAATAACTTGGTTGAAAACAATTTGCATGTGCATAATAGTGACTCTCTTCCCTGGCAGATGGCTTCGGATAAAACCACGCCTACCGCCTCCGGGATTGGAGCAGGGTTTCCCCTGAGAGCTGAAGGGGAAGCCGATAGAGAGGAAAGTGAAACCCACCTCCCCACACCTCCGCAACTACCCTTAGATCTAGCCCAAGTCCTAGCCAATCAAACTCGACTCATCGAGGTCCTCACTCAAAATCTAGAAAATCAACGACCGAATGGTGGAAGACCGCAAGACAGAATGGGGGATTTCCTGAGACTCAAGCCTCCCACGTTTGCCGGGTCTAGCAACCCCCTCGATGCAGACGATTGGATGCACACAATTAAAAGAAAGCTGGAAGCCATCGGATGTCCAGAAAATCAGCTTGTTCAACTGGCTGCCCACCAACTTTCCGGGATGGCCTTAGCTTGGTGGGATACCTTCAACGTCACCATCAGAGATGCTACCTGGGCGGAATTTGAAGCAGCTTTCCTGGAGCACCATGTGCCCCAAGGGCTCGTTCAACTTAAGGAGGACGAGTTCCGAGAACTGACTCAAGACGGAAGATCTGTCAGCGAATATGTGCACAAGTTCACAGAGTTAGCCCGCTACGCGCCAGATGACGTCAGTACCGAGGGCAAAAAGATGGCCCGTTTCCTGAAGGGACTCAGGCCAGAACTCAAGACAATTCTGGCTAGCCAAGACTTCCTCAGTTTCTCTCACCTTTCCAACAAGTCCATGCAAGTTGAAAGGGCAAAGGAGGAAGAAAAAGGGCATCTCAAAAGAAAGTTCCAAGTTCTCCGGGCTCAGCTGCAAGACCGGCACCAGAAGACTCGATCATTTGGATTTCCACCCAAGGGACCAAAATTCAGTAGACCAGCTGGACCCACCCCATCACGGTTCAGCCAGCAGAGTCAGAGCTCCTTCCATGCCCCCTCAATTGCAAGCAACCAACCCCAGCGAATGCATGTTGGCACTGCGGTGATCCCAGTCACTTCAAAAACAACTGTCCGCAGCTGAAGCCACCAGGACCCGCCTACTCCAACTCGGTGAATGGCCCCAAGAATACCTCGGCATCCGCCCCAAGGCGCCCTCCTCCGTCAGCTAGCAGAACAAGACCCAGTATCAAGGAAGGGCACGAGTGAATCACGTTGATGCCCAGGAGGCTCAGCAAGCTCCGGGAGTAGTGCTCGGTGAGTTCCTTGTTGAATTTACTCCCGCTACCGTACTTTTCGATTCTGGAGCATCCCACTCCTTTATAGCCACTAGTTTTGTGGAAAAGCATGACATTCCCTCTACTCCTCTAGGGATTCCCTTGGTCACCCGAACCCCAGGGTCAGACCTTCTATGCCAGCTCAAATGCTCCCAAGTCAGAATCCTTTTAAGTGGGGTAGTATTCTTGGCAGACTTAACCGTCTTGCCATCCAAAGGAATTAATGTTATCTTAGGGATGGATTGGTTAACTAAACACAAAGGCATCATCAGTTGCGCAGACAAGACAGTCCTCCTCACAGACCACCAAGGAAAGTCAGTCTCTTGTCAGGCCCAGCCACCCGCCAATGATCCAATGATGTTCAGTCTAGCAACAGGAAGTGTATCAGTGGTAGAAGAATTCATGGATGTGTTTCCAGAAGAGTTACCAGGAATGCCACCAGAAAGAGAAGTGGAGTTCTACATAGATCTGATCCCTGGGACGGCACCCATCGCGAAGAGACCATACCGCATGGCTCCCACCGAGTTAGCAGAACTAAAGCTTCAAATCGCAGATCTTCAGCAAAAGGGATACATTCGTCCCAGCTCATCCCCTTGGGGAGCACCAGTCCTGTTCGTCTCTAAGAAAGATGGAAGCATGAGAATGTGTATTGATTACCGATCGTTGAATGAAGTCACCATCAAGAACAAGTATCCACTTCCTCGGATCGACGACCTCTTCGATCAGCTTCAAGGGGCCAAGTACTTCTCCAAGATAGACCTAAGGTCTGGTTATCACCAATTGAGGATCAAGGAAGCAGACATCCAGAAGACTGCATTTGTCACCCGGTATGGACATATGAATTCACAGTGATGTCGTTCGGACTGACAAACGCACCCGCCTTTTTCATGAACCTCATGAACAAAGTGTTTATGGAAGAGCTGGATAAGTTTGTCGTAGTCTTCATTGACGACATCCTTATCTACTCCAAGAACCGCAAAGACCATAAGCGTCACCTTCGGATCGTCCTCGGAAAACTCAGGGCACACCAACTTTATGCCAAACTCAGTGAATGTGAATTCTGGTTGGAAAAGATAGCCTTCCTTGGGCATATCTTGACCGCAGAAGGAATAGAAGTGGACCCTTCCAAGGTAGAAACAGTATCCAAATGGAGGCAGCCCTCAAATGTCAGTGAAGTTCGAAGCTTCCTGGGAATGGCAGGATATTACCGCCGCTTCATCAAAGGATTCTCCAGCATAGCAAGACCTATGACCGAGCTTCTCAAGAAAGACCATAAATTTGTGTGGACCCCAAAATGTGAAGGAAGTTTCCAGATCATAAAGGAGAAACTCACAACCGCACCCGTTTTGACACTACCAGATATCCATCAGGATTTTGTCGTCTTCTGTGATGCCTCGAGGCAAGGCTTAGGGTGTGTGCTGATGCAAAGCGAGAAAGTCATTGCTTATGCATTGCGCCTACTTAAGCCACACGAACAGAATTACCCCACCCATGATTTGGAATTGGCAGCCATAGTGCATGCTTTGAAGATATGGAGGCATTACCTAATCGGGAACAAATGTCACATTTTCACCGATCACAAGAGTCTGAGGTATATATTCACTCAACCAGATCTCAACCTCCGTCAGCGAAGATGGCTGGAGCTGATCAAAGATTATGACCTAGAAATTCATTATCACCCCGGGAAGGCCAACATGGTAGCAGACGCCCTCAGTCGAAAACCATTCAGAATAAAGGGGACCAACTTTTTAGAAGATTGGAAGAAAGAATCATCTCAACTAAATACATGTCTGGGAAACAGCGACAGTCTCAAAGTCAGACCAATGCTGGAAGACCTCATATGCAAATCTCAACGCCTAGACCCAGAGACAGCAAAACTTGTGGAAAGGGCCCGCAAGGAACAACTCCCGGACCTCAGGACAGATGAACAAGGAGCCCTTTGGTTCAAAAATCGTCTGTGTGTACCAAAAGGGGAAGCACGAGAGGTCCTGCTCGAAGAAGCTCACAACTCAGCCTACTCCATCCACCCAGGGACTACCAAGATGTACCTAGACCTAAAAACCAGATACTGGTGGAGAGGGATGAAGAAAGAAATAGCTCAGTATGTGGCCCGGTGTGACATCTGCCAACGAACGAAGGCCGAGCACCAAAAACCTGCATGCCTATTGCAACCCCTCCCGATACCTGAATGGAAGTGGGAAGAAATAGGCATGGACTTCGTAACCGGACTACCCCGGACGCAAAAAGGGAATGATTCCATCTGGGTAATAATAGATCGCCTCACTAAGGTAGCCCATTTCATCCCAGTGAAAACTACCTTTGGAGGAGCCACCCTTGCCCGGATTTATCTCAAGGAGATAGTCAGACTCCATGGCATCCCAAGGAAGATAGTGTCAGATAGGGGAACCCGGTTCACATCCAAATTCTGGACAAGCCTTCAGAAAGCTATGGGCACCAAGCTAGATTTCAGTACCGCTTATCACCCTCAGACAGATGGGCAGACAGAAAGAGTCAACAAAGTCCTTGAGGATCTATTAAGAGCATGTGTGCTAGCATTTGATAGAAGTTGGGAATCCAGTCTACCCTACGCAGAATTCTCATACAACAATAGCTATCAGGCCAACATCAAGATGTCATCGTTCGAAGCATTGTATGGACGGAAATGCCAGACCCCTCTCATGTGGTCCAACGTAGGGGAAAAAGCACTAGAAGGACCTGCCTTTGTCAAGGAGGTGGAAGAGAAAGTTGCTCTGATCCGCAGAAGGTTACTTGAAGCTCAGAGTCGACAGAAGAGTTATGCGGACAACAGGTAGAGGGAACTCAGATTTGAGGAAGGAGACTTCGTCTACCTCAAGGTTTCTCCAATGCGTGGTGTCAGGAGGTTCCAAGTAAAAGGGAAGCTAGCACCACGATTCGTCGGTCCCTATCCCATCATTGGCAGGGTAGGACCCGCAACATACCGTCTTGAATTACCGGAATCCATGTCCGACATCCACAATGTGTTTCACGTATCCCAGCTCCACAAATGCCTGCAAGCACCAGAAAGTCACATCGAAGAAGAGGCAGTGCAGATTCAGAAAGACCTTCAGTATCGTGAGAAGCCGGTGAAGATTCTTGATTCAGCAGTCAGAAAGACCCGCACCTCAGAGGTGAAGCTCTGTAAAGTTCAGTGGAGCAGAGAAGGAGAAGAGGAAGCTACCTGGGAGAGTGAGGACTCCTTGAGGAGGGAATACCCTTATCTTTTCTCAAATCCAGTCTAAATCTCGAGGGCGAGATTCCTTTAAGTGGGGTAGGTTTGTAACATCCAAAAAATCCCAACCCAAGGTTTGAAACCCTAACCTCCTAACCCTAACCTCTTTTAAGGGCGAGATTCCTTTAAGTGAGATTCCTTATTTTATTTTCTCCCTTAACTCTACCCTTAGAACACCTCATCATGTGCATACACTTGAAATAATAAGAGCACCTCACATAGACTATATTTATCACTCAAGATCATTTATAGAATTTTTGATTCAAAGGAAAAAGAAACAAAAAGAAACAAAAATAGAAAAAGGAAAAGAAAGGAATTAGAAATCAGAAAAAAAGAAAAAGGAAAAACCTCCCCCCTCCTCGGCTGGGCCGTATTTGGCCCAACCCGCGTCGCGCCCGCGCGTTCCCCTTCCCCTCTCCCCGGCCCAGGCGGCCCAGCTCCGCGCCCCGCTGACAGCTTGGCCCCACCCGTCAGCGAATGGCCTCCCTCCCTCTCGCGCCGCTCCCTCTCCCTAGCAGCTCGGGCCCACTTGTCAGCTTCATCGTTCTCGCCCATGCCTCACCGGCGCGTCCACCGCCGAGCCCCTCTCGCCCCGTCGCCTCGCCATTAAGGCACGCCCGACCTCAGCGACCACCCCGCCACTGTACCCGACCCGTCCCCTCACCCCCCCCGCCTACCTGAGCCGTCTCAATCGACGTTAGCGCCATTCCCGCCATCATGGCGAGCTCATCGGTGCTCGCCGTCCCCTCCATCCCTCTCCCTCTCCCGGGCGCCTATAAAAGGACCCGCCCGAGCCCCGTTCCCTCCACACCAGCTCCGACCATCTCCTCCGCTTTCCCCCGAGCCAATCGAGCTAGCGCCGCCGCACTTCCCCGTCGCTCCGGTGAGCCCCGCTCTTCCCTCCCATGTGAGTTTTGGTCAAATTAAACTAGTGCTTGAGCTCTGCCACACGATCACGGTCACAAGGCACACCTCCCCGCCCCCTATTGCACCCAACTGCGGCACCGGCGACCTCGCCGCCGTGGACACCCGCCACCGTGCCGCGGACCGGCCGCCATAGGCCCCCGCCGGTCAAATTAACCCCACCCCCGTGATCCCCTGCACCGGCTCGTGCCTCGCCACCGCCTCCCCTCCGTAGAACCGGACCAACGGCGGAGAACCACCGCGGGATTTCGCCGTCGGCCGGACTTCGGTCGAACCCCCCCTCTCCTTCCGTGGCCGTCCACGCCGTTAACCCCCCCCCCCCCTCGCTGGCATGTGGGCCCCGTGCCATGGCGCCGTCCCCCGCCGTCTCCCCCTCACTGCTGGGCAGCCGGGCCGCAAGCGCGCCCGCGCGCGCGCTCGCGCCCAAGTGGGCCGAAATCCCCCCCGGCCCAGCAAGGCAGGAAATTCCTTTTCTTTTTATTTTCTCTTTTATTTTCCCATTTTCTCATATAGAATTATATGCTAATATTTTATGTACCAAAAATAGTCCAGATAAATTATAGGGCACCAAAATAATGAGATATAAGAAATGGCACACCCCCACTAAAGTCACCATGATTGATGTATTGTTATTATCTGTGTTTGATTAGCGGAAGAGGGATCCGATCCTCCGGAATTTATAGCTCCGGAAGAAGGGCAAGAACCCGACCCCTCCGAGATAAACCTCTTGTGCCAGGAAAGCTTCGACGAAGGCAAGTCCATCCTTCCCTTGATGCATTATTTACCTATTTCTCTCTACCACTGCCTAAGCCTGGAATATGGGATGGGAATCGAATTGCATGGTGAGCATGAGAGAGCCCGCATTAACAATCACCTTTGATTACAAGATATGGGATAAGTAAAAGGGTGCAAGTAACATGTTTTCCAAAAAGTGTGCGATGAAGGGTATTCACCCTCATCACCTGGTGAGTAGGATGATCAGGGACTCCCTGGTTTAGGGGAGGGCCTAAGGTGATGGCTCAGCTGGTTTAGGCGTGAGCAGAAGGATTATCCTCTCGTATAAGGACCGGTTTGTCATCTTTCATTACCTGTACTCATAAAAAGTACAACCACTCAAGGTTGTGTGGGCAACCACTCGATCTGAACTTGTACGATCCAACCCCAGGGTTATGAAGGCTAGGGATCACCGGGAGGATAAGGAGGGGGAATGATTTGTCCGGTTTGGACATGGCGGTGGCCTGACTCCTTCTGGTATAACCGTTAAGGTTAGGATGTGCAAGGAAGGAAAGAGTTTCGGATTCGGACCTCATTGGCCATGAGATCACAGAGCCAGACTAGTGGGTAAAGTGTACCCCTCTGCGCAGAGTCTAAACCTATTCGAATAGTCCGTGTCCACTGGTATGGACGAGTCTGGTATGGTATGATAATTAGTGTTTCTACTACAACCGGGAACAGGGACATGGGTGTGTGTTTCTGGAAAGAAAGTAGTACCACGAGAGCGGGAAGCTCAGTGGTGGTCAAGCAAGTGTCATTTCTATTGTCTTGGGAAAACCTTAAACAACGAGTACTGCCCTTCTCTGAAAAAGTATGAGTGACTTCAACTCCACCATATGAAGCATGTACAATATAGGTCACTTTCTCTTTACGGGAGCCGAGTGGGCTTGCGGAATACCTAGTGTATTCACCCAGATTTATTTATGTTTTTCCGCAGCTGAAGACTTCTTTTCTGCTATGCTTGATTGAAGGGGCTGTATCTTCACCCAGTTCTGCCTGTGGCCTGGGCTAATTTATTTTCCACTGCGCTTTATGATTTTCGGCTCACTCTCGAGCTTGTATCCCCCGGTATTGTAATAACTTTACTCAGACTGTAACTATTTGAAGTAATGAATGTGGTTACTAGCCTCCTAAGACTAGTAATTGTATCACATTTGAGTCCCAAAGGATCGAGACGCTTCAGGATCGAATAGATCCATGTGGAGTAGCTCAAGCGGCCTGTCGGTCGTCATGATGTTCTTGTGTGGATGATGAACACCAACTTGCTTCCCCTCTTGACATGCGCTACAAACCCTATCTTTCTCAAAATGAACATTTGTTAGTCCCAAAATGTGCTCTCCCTTTAGAAGCTTATGAAGATTCTTCATCCCAACATGAGCTAGTCGGCGGTGCCAGAGCCAACCCATGTTAGTCTTAGCAATTAAGCAAGTGTCGAGTTCAGCTCTATCAAAATCTACTAAGTATAGCTGACCCTCTAACACTCCCTTAAATGCTACTGAATCATCACTTCTTCTAAAGACAGTAACACCTATATCCGTAAAAAGACAGTTGTAGCCCATTTTGCATAATTGAGAAACAGAAAGCAAATTGTAATATAAAGAATCTACAAGAAAAACATTGGAAATAGAATGGTCAGGAGATATAGCAATTTTACCCAAACCTTTGACCAAATCTTGATTTCCATCCCCGAATGTGATAGCTCGTTGGGGATCTTGGTTTTTCTCATATGAGGAGAACATCTTCTTCTCCCCTGTCATGTGGTTTGTGCACCCGCTATCAATGATCCAACTTGAGCCCCTGGATGCATAAACCTGCAAAACAAATTTAGGCCTTGTTCTTAAGTACCCAAACGGTCTTGGGTCCTTTCACATTAGAAACAAGCACCTTGGGTACCCAAACACAAGTCTTTGACCCTTTGTGTTTGCCCCCAACATATTTGGCAACTACTTTGCCTGATTTGTTAGTTAGCACATAAGATGCATCAAAAGTCTTAAATGAAATATTAGGCTCATTTGATGCAATAGGAGTTTTCTTCTTAGGCAATTTAGCACGGGTTGATTACCAAGAGCTAGATACCTCACTCTTATACATAAAAGCATGATTAGAGCCAGAGTGAGACTTCCTAGAGTGAATTCTCCTAATTTTGTGCTCGGGATAACCGGCAGGGTACAAAATGTAACCCTCGTTATCCTAAGGCATGTGAGCCTTGCCCTTAACAAAGTTAGATAATATTTTAGGAGGGGCATTAAGCTTGACATTGTCTCCCTGTTGGAAGCCAATGCCATCCTTAATGCCAGGGCGTCTCCCACTATAGAGCATGCTTCTAGCAAATTTAAATTTTTCATTTTCTAAGTCATGCTCATCAATCTTAGCACTAAGTTGAGCTATGTGATCATTTTGTTTCTTAATTAAAGCTAGATGATCATGAATAGCATCAACATTAATGTCTCTACATCTAGTGTAAATAGTAACATGCTCAACGGTAGATGTAGAGGGTTTGCAAGAATTCAATTCAACAATCTTAGCATGTAATATGGCATTTTCATCTCTAAGATTGGAAATAGAAACATTGCACACATTTAAATCTTTGGCCTTAGCAATCAATTTTTCATTCTCAATTTTAAGGCTAGAGAGTGATGCATTTAACTTGTCAATCTTAGTAATCAAACTAGCATTATCATTCCTAAGACTAACAAGAGAATCATCACAAACATTTAAATTCTCAACCTTAGCAATTAATTTAGTATTCTCATTTCTAAGGTTGGAAATAACATCATGGCAAGTGCTTAGCTCACTAGTTAATTTTTAACATTTTTCTATCTCTAGAGCATAAGCATTTTTAACCTTAACATGCTTTTTGTTTTGTTTAATTAGGAAGTCCTCTTGACTATCTAAGAGTTCATCCTTATCATGAATAGCACTAATTAATTCATTTAATTTCTCCTTTTGTTGGATGTTTAGGTTGGCAAATAGGGTGAGCAAATTATCCTCATCATCACTAGAATTATCCTCATCACTAGAAGTTGCATACTTAGTGGAGGATTTTGATTTTACCTTCTTCCTTTTGTCGTCCTTTGCCATGAGACATTTGTGGCCGACGTTGGGGAAGAGAAGGCCCTTGGTGACGGTGATGTTTGCGGCGTCCTCGTCGGAGGAGGAGTCGGTGGAGCTCTCGTCGGAGTCCCACTCGCGGCATACATGGGCATCGCCGCCCTTCTTCTTTTCTCTTCTATTTCTCTTCTTGTCGTCGCCCCTGTCACTATCACTTGATAATGGACATTTTGCAATAAAATGACCAGGCTTACCACACTTGTAGCAAACCTTCTTGGAGCGGGGTTTGTAATCCTTCCTGAGAGCACCTAGAGGGGGGGGGGTGAATAGGTGATCCTGTAAAAACTTAAACTTATAGCCACAAAACTTGGTTAAGTGTTAGCACAATGAAATTAAGTGGCTAAGGACCGATCCCTTATGAAACACAATGGTCACAAAGAAAGCAAGCACAAGAGACACGGAGATTTATCCCGTGGTTCGGCCAAGTATAACACTTGCCTACTCCACGTTGTGGCGTCCCAATGGACAAGGGTTGCACTCAACCCCTCTCAAGTGATCCAATGATCCACTTGAATACCATGGTTGTTTTCTTTCTTATACTCTTTCCCGTTTGTGAGGAATCTCCACAACTTGGAGTCTCTCGCCCTTACAACAAAGATCAAATTGAAAGCACTATAGTAAGGAAGGGAAGCACACACACAAATCCACAGCAATACGCACACACACAACCAAGACTTGAGCTCGAATGAATTGCAACAAGTTCACCACTAGAACGGAGCTCAAATCACTAAGAAAGTCAATCAAGTGCGCGGAGACGCAGTGTGGAAGATTTAGAATGCTCAAAGTATGCTTGGGTGTCTCCTTCATGCGCCTAGGGGTCCCTTTTATAGCCCCAAGGCAGCTAGGAGCCGTTGGAAGCATTCTTGGAAGGCAATTCTTGCCTTCTGTCGGGTGGCGCACCAGACAGTCCGGTGCACCACCGAACAACCACTGTAGCATGTACGGTGCGGATCTCCTTCCATTCCTGGCGCAGCCGACCATTGGATCTTCGGGCTGGTTGGCGCATCGGACACTGTCTGGTGCACACCGAACAGTACGGTGCCCCCAGCCGACCATTGGCTGGGGCCACGCGTCGCGCGCGGATTGCGCGGCCGACCATTGCACTGGCGGCCGTTGGCTCACCGAACAGTCCGGTGCACCACCGGACAGTCCGGTGAAATATATCCGTACGCCGCCACAGTTTCCCAAGAGTGGCCAGTTCGCCGGAGTCCAGCCTGGCGCACCGGACACTGTCCGGTGCACCACCGGACAGTCCGGTGCACCCAGACTGAGTAGCAGTTGGCTGTACACAGCCAACTCTTTTCCAATCCTTTTCTTTTTCTGATTCTAGCACTTAGACAAATATATTAGTACACAAAAACCAATGTACTAAGTCTAGAACCATACCTTCTTGTCGATTTGCACTTCTGATGAGGACATCACTATGAGTACGACTACACCAGCAGCACCTCCACATCAAGCGCCACTTCCTTCATTAGCTGGGCCAATCACTCGGGCCCGTGCCAGAGATCTTAACTTCGTCATTGTGCTAAAGAATGAGGGCCCAGAAGAATAGACGACCAGCCCAACTGCGGCCCATAGTGGACGACCTAGGGTTGGCCGCCCCTAGGGGCTGCGCCCCCTCTCTATTTAAACAGGAGCTGCGCCTCCTTTGTTCTTCGAGTTTTGTTTTACGTTAGCTTTAGCTACTCTCGAACACGTGCAAATCTGCGCTGTCTTCGTGTATTCAGAACTCCACCCTCGAGTAATAGATTAGATTGCTCACATCTTTTTCTTGTTCGTTCTTCGATTCCGCACAGGAAACGATCTTTGTGATCAGGCTGATCTCGCATCAGCAAGGTCGGTAACCACAGGGAGTTGGTTCAGCGATTGCATTGGCACCTCGGGCTTGCTCGTCGTAGTCGGATCATCATCTTCCGCCAAATCGGAATTATCTCTACTCGCCGAAAGATCGAGCACCTCAGCTACATATATTAGTACACAAAAACCAATGTACTAAGTAGCAGTTGGCTGTACACAGCCAACTCTTTTCCAATCCTTTTCTTTTTCTGATTCTAGCACTTAGACAAATATATTAGTACACAAAAACCAATGTACTAAGTCTAGAACCATACCTTCTTGTCGATTTGCACTTCACCCATCATTTGGCATATAATTACTCACTCAATATGTGTTGGGCACTTAATCACCAACATATACTAGAAATGGCCCAAGGGCACATTTCCCTTTCAATCTCCCCCTTTTTGGTGATTTATGTCAACACATCAAAAAGCAACAAATGGAAGTGCAACATCAAGGCAATTGAGAACAAAAATAGTCTTTGACAAGATTTGACATATTTGGATCGTTCTTTGCCACCACTTGGTTTGTTTTTGCAAATCAAATTCATTTCCTATCACTAAGTTAAACACACATGTTTAGACACAAGGAGAGATAATCCAAGAGTAAAAATGATTAAGAGCCAAAAACTCCCCCTTTTTCCCATAATCCAACATTCTCCCCACAAGAGACCAAATTTTGATAGTAAGAGTTATTTTGACAAATCAAAAGTTCTACTCTACTCTTTTTCAAAATTCACAAGTGGTAGCTGATCCGTTTGCTTTGGCCTTATTTTCTCCCCCTTTGACATTAAGCACCAAAACGGGATCAATCTTGGCCTTTAAACCCCATTGCCTCACCAAAATCGTCAATTACTAGTAAGAAGGCAACAAGAGTATGGAGACGAACTTGGAGTAAATTACCCTCTCATCGGAGTGCAGTGGAAGTCTTGCATGGTCCAAGTTCACCTTTCCCTTTCAATCCACCTTTGAGACTAGATTGAGTAAACTCAAGCACACGGTTAGTTTCAAAGGATCAAGTTGTAGCACATCTCCCCCTAAATATGTGCATCACTCACACATGGACTTTTGAAATCCGGGGATTGCTTGCACAACTTGATCATCATAAGTAAGCAATAATATGCATAAAGGAGCATGATCAAAGACATAACACACAAGTATGCTATAGATCAATCCAAGTTATGCGAATCTAAGACATTTAGCTCACTACGCAGCCTGCAAAAGGTCTTCTCATCTAAAGGCTTGGTAAAGATATCAGCTAGCTGGTTCTCGGTGCTAACATAAAATACTTCGATATCTCCCTTTTGCTGGTGGTCTCTCAAAAAGTGATGCCGGATGTCTATGTGTTTTGTGCGGCTGTGTTCAATAGGATTGTCCACCATGTGGATTGCACTCTCATTATCACATAGGAGTGAGACTTTGCTTAGATTGTAGCCAAAGTCCCGGAGGGTTTGCCTCATCCAAAGTAGTTGCGCGCAACATTGTCCTACGGCAACATACTCGGCCTCAGCGGTGGATAGGGCAACGGAAGTTTGCTTCTTAGAACTCCAAGACACCAGGGACCTTCCTAGGAATTGGCACGTCCCTGATGTACTCTTCCTATCAACCTTACATCCAGCATAATCGGAGTCTGAGTATCCAATCAAGTCAAAGGTTGACCCCTTTGGATACCAGATCCCGAAGAAAGGCGTAGCAACTAAATATCTAAGTATTCGCTTAACGGCCACAAGGTGACACTCCCTTGGGTCGGATTGAAATCTAGCACACATGCATACGCTTAGCATAATATCCGGTCTACTAGCACATAAATGAAGCAAAGAACCTATCATAGACCGGTATGCCTTTTGATCAACGGACTTACCTCCTTTATTGAGGTCGATATGTCCGTCGGTTCCCATGGGTGTCTTTGCGGGCTTGGCATCCTTCATCCCGAACCGCTTGAGCAAGTCTTGCGTATACTTCATTTATGAGATGAAGGTGCCATCGTTGAGTTGCTTCACTTGGAACCCAAGGAAGTAGTTTAACTCGCCCATCATCGACATCTCAAATTTCTGAGTCATCACCCTGCTAAACTCTTCACAAGACTTTTGGTTAGTAGAACCAAATATTATGTTATCGACATAAATTTGGCATACAAATAGATCACCATCACAAGTCTTAGTGAAAAGAGTTGGATCAGCTTTCCCAACCTTGAAAGCATTACCAATTAGAAAATCTCTAAGGCATTCATACCATGCTCTTGGGGCTTGCTTAAGTCCATAGAGCGCCTTAGAGAGCTTACACACGTGGTCGGGGTACCGTTCATCCTCAAAGCCAGGGGGTTGTTCCACATACACCTCCTCCTTGATTGGCCCATTGAGGAAAGCGCTCTTCACGTCCATTTGAAACAACCTGAAAGAATGGTGAGCGACATAGGCTAACAAAATGCGAATAGACTCTAGCCTAGCCACAGGAGCAAAAGTCTCCTCAAAATCCAAACCTGCGACTTGGGCATAACCTTTTGCCACAAGTCGAGCCTTGTTTCTTGTCACCACTCCGTGCTCGTCTTGCTTGTTGCGAAACACCCACTTGGTTCCCACAACGTTTTGCTTTGGACGTGGCACCAGGGTCCAAACTTCATTTCGCTTGAAGTTATTGAGCTCTTCCCGCATGGCCAACACCCAGTACGGATCTAGCAAGGCCTCTTCTACCCTGAAAGGCTCAATAGAAGAGACAAACGAGTAATGCTCACAAAAATTAGCTAATCTAGAGCGAGTAGTTACTCCCTTGCTTATATCACCCAAAATCTGGTCGACGGGATGATTCCTTTGAATCGTCGCTCGAACTTGAGTTGGAGGGGCCTGTGGTGCTTCTTCCTCCATAACTTGATCATCTTGTGCTCCCCCTTGATCACACGCCTCTTCTTGATGAACCTGTTCATCATCTTGAGTTGGGGGGTGCACCATTGTTGAGGAAGAAGGTTGATCTTGCTCTTTTTGTTCCTGTGGTCGCACATCTCCAATCACCATGGTGCGTATTGCGGCCGTTGGAACATCATCTTCATCTACATCATCAAGATCAACTTGCTCTCTTGGAGAGCCATTAGTCTCATCAAATACAATGTCGCTAGAGACTTCAACCAAACCCGATGAATTGTTGAAGACCCTATACGCCTTTGTATTTGAGTCATAACCTAACAAAAACCCTTCCACAGCTTTGGGAGCAAATTTGGAATTCCTACCTTTCTTCACTAGAATGTAACATTTACTCCCAAATACACGAAAATATGAAACGTTGGGTTTGTTACCAGTTAGAAGTTCATACGACGTCTTCTTGAGGAGGCGATGAAGGTAGACTCGGTTTATGGCGTGGCAAGCTGTGTTCACAGCTTCCGACCAAAACCGTTTGGGCGTCTTGAATTCACCAAGCATCATCCTCGCCATGTCTATAAGCGTCCTGTTCTTCCTCTCTACTACACCGTTTTGCTGTGGTGTGTAGGGAGCGGAGAACTCGTGCTTGATTCCTTCCTCCTCAAGGTACTCCTCCACTTGAAGATTCTTGAACTCGGGCCCGTTGTCGCTCCTTATCTTTTTCACCTTGAGTTCAAATTCATTTTGAGCTCTCCTTAGGAAGCGCTTTAGGGTCCCTTGGGTTTCCGTTTTATCCTGCAAAAAGAATACCCAAGTGAAGCGGGAAAAATCGTCAACAATAACAAGACCATACTTACTTCCCCCGATGCTGAGGTAGGCGACGGGTCCGAAGAGGTCCATGTGAAGTAGCTCTAGAGGTCTTGATGTGGTCATCACATTCTTGCTGTGATGAGTACTTCCCACCTGTTTACCTGCTTGACAAGCTGCACAAGGTCTATCTTTTTTGAAAGTTACATTGGTTAGTCCTAACACATGTTCTCCCTTTAGAAGTTTATGAAGGTTCTTCATCCCAACATGTGCTAGGCGGTGATGCCGCAGCCAGCCCATGCTAGTCTTAGCGATTAAGCATGCATCTAGATCGGTCTCCTCCTTTGAAAAATCAACTAAATAGAGTTTGTCGTCTAGTACACCCTTAAAAGCTAATGAACCATCACTCCTTCTAAAGACAGACACATCTACATTGGTAAATAAGAAATTGTAACCCATATTACATAGTTGACTAACGGACAACAAGTTATACCCGAGCGATTCAACTAAGAACACATTAGATATGGAATGCTCAGATGAAATAGCTATTTTTCCTAGTCCTTTAACCTTGCCTTGATTCTCGTCTCCAAAGATGATCGAATCTTGGGAATCTTTGTTCTTGACGTAGGAGGTGAACATCTTCTTCTCCCCCGTCATGTGGTTTGTGCATCCGCTGTCGATAATCCAGCTTGAGCCCCCGGATGCATAAACCTGCAAGGCAAATTAGGCTTGGGTTTTAGGTACCCAACTCTTGTTGGGTCCTAAAAGGTTAGTAACAATAGCCTTAGGACCCAAATGCAAGTCTTGTCTCCCTTGCATTTGGTCCCCAATTTCCTAGCAACCACTTTCTTATTTTTACATGAGAGTACAAAATCAGTGTTGCAGGCATGAAAAACAGTAGCAGATTCATTTTGCATTTTCCTAGGCATATGATGAACAACATTTTTTCTAGGCATATTTCTACTATGCACAAAGGAAGAACTTGAAACAATCATGGCATGTGAATCATAAGCATTATAACTCCTATTATAATGAGCATTCCTAGAAAATTTTCTATCATAAATAAATACATGATTCTTTTGACTACTATTAGCCATAGGAGCCTTTCCTTTCTCCTTGTTGAGAATGGGAGCCCTTTGACTTGTTAAGTTCTTGGCTTCCCTTCGAAAGCCAAGCCCATCCTTAATTGAGGGATGTCTACCAATGGTGTAGGTATCCCTAGCAAATTTTAATTTGTCAAAGTTATCTTTGCAAGTCTTAAGTTGGGCATTAAGACTTGCCACTTCATCATTTAATTTTGCAATAGAAGTAAGATGCTCAACACATGCATCAATATTGAAATCCTTACACCTATTACAAATCACAACACAAGGACTAGATTTATTAACTACTTCTAGCTTAGCATTTAAATCATCATTCAAAATCTTCAAACTAGAAATAGATTCATTTCAAATAGATAACTCGGAAGATAGTAATTCATTCCTTTTAATCTCTAAGGCAAGAGACTTTTGAACACTAACAAATTTGTCATGTTCCTCATACAAGATGTCCTCTTGCCTCTCTAGCAGTCTATCTTTTTCATTCAATGCATCAATCAACTCATTAATCTTTTCTACTTTAGCTCTATCTAATCCTTTGAACAAGCTAGTGTAATCTACTTCATCATCACTAGAGTCCTCATCACTAGAAGCAGAGTACTTAGGAGTTTCTCGAGTGTTTACCTTCTTCTCCTTTGCCATTAGGCAAGTATGGCGCTCGTTGGGGAAGAGCGACGATTTGTTGAAGGCCGAGGCGGCGAGTCCTTCGTTGTCGGAGTCGGACGAAGAACAATCCGAGTCCCACTCTTTGCCAAGGTGCGCCTCGCCCTTCGCCTTCTTGTAGGCTTTCTTTTTCTCCCTCTTACCATGTCTTTCGTCTCCCTGGTCATTTTCATTATCGGGACATTGAGCAATAAAATGACCTTTCTTACCGCACTTGAAGCAGGAACGCTTTCCTTTTGCCTTGTTCTTGTTTGAGTACTCCTTGCGTCCCTTCAATGCGATCTTGAAGCGCTTGATAATGAGGGCCATTTCATCCTCGTTTAGCCCGGCCGCCTCAACTTGCACCACCTTGCTAGGTAGCGCCTCCCTGCTACTTGTTGCTTTGAGAGCAACGATTTGAGGCTCGTAGATGGGCATTGGACCATTCAATGCCTCATCAACGTATCTTGCTTCCTTGATCATCATACGCCCGCTTACAAACTTTCCGAGTATTTCCTCGAGCGTCATCTTGGTGTACCTAGGATTCTCACGGATTGAGTTCACAAGATGAGGATCAAGTACAGTGAAGGACCTGAGCATAAGTCGGACGACGTCGTGGTCCGTCCATCTCGTGCTTCCATAGCTCCTGATCTTGTTGACCAGGGTCTTGAGCCTGTTGTACGTTTGGGTTGGCTCCTCCCCCCTGATCATTGCTAACCTTCCCAGTTCGCCTTCCACCAACTCCATCTTGGTGATCATGGTGGCGTCATTCCCCTCATGAGAAATCTTGAGGGTGTCCCAAATTTGCTTGGCGTTATCCAAGCTGCTCACCTTGTGGTACTCGTCCCTGCACAAGGATGCTAGCAAAACAGTGATAGCTTGTGCATTTTTATGGATTTGCTCATTAATGAAAACGGGGTTGTCAGTACTATCAAAAAGCATTCAGTTTTCAACGATCTCCCAAATACTTGGATGGAGAGAGAATAGGTGACTACGCATTTTGTGACTCCAAAATGAGTAGTCTTCTCCATCAAAGTGCGGAGGTTTTCCAAGTGGAATTGAAAGTAAATGAGCATTGGAGTTAACCGGAATACAAGAATAATCAAATGAAAAGTTTGAATTAACCGTTTCTTTTTCTCGTCGTCGTCGTCTCTTGGGGAAGAAGAGGACTCGTCGCTGTCGTAGTAGACGATCTTCTTGATGCGCCTCTTCTTCTTCCCGTCTCTTTTCTTATGACTCGAGCCAGAGTCTGAAGGTTTATCATCTCTTGGCTCGTTGACGATGGACTCCTTTGTCTTGTCGTTGACCACCATCCCCTTTCCCTTAGGATCCATCTCTTTGGGCGATTAGTCCCTTGCGTGAAGAGAACGGCTCCGATACCAATTGAGAGCACCTAGAGGGGGGGTGAATAGGTGATCCTGTAAAAACTTCAACTTATAGCCACAAAACTTGGTTAAGTGTTAGCACAATGAAATTAAGTGGCTAAGGACCGAGCCCTTATGAAACACAATGGTCACAAAGAAAGCAAGCACAAGAGACACGAAGATTTATCCCGTGGTTCGGCCAAGTATAACACTTGCCTACTCCACGTTGTGGCGTCCCAATGGACGAGGGTTGCACTCAAACCCTCTCAAGTGATCCAATGATCCACTTGAATACCACAGTTGTTTTCTTTCTTATACTCTTTCCCGTTTGCGAGGAATCTCCACAACTTGGAGTCTCTCGCCCTTACAACAAAGATCAAAGTGAAAGCACTATAGTAAGGGAGGGAAGCACACACACAAATCCGCAGCAATACGCACACACACAACCAAGACTTGAGCTCGAATGAATCGCAACAAGTTCACCACTAGAACGGAGCTCAAATCACTAAGAAAGTCAATCAAGTGCGCGAAGACGGAGTGTGGAAGATTTAGAATGCTCAAAGTATGCTTGGATGTCTCCTTCATGCGCCTAGGGGTCCCTTTTATAGCCCCAAGGCAGCTAGGAGCCGTTGGAAGCATTCTTGGAAGGCAATTCTTGCCTTCTGTCGGGTGGCACACCGGACAGTCCGGTGCACCAACGGACAGCCACTGTAGCATGTCTGGTGCGGATTTCCTTCCATTCCTGGCGCAGCCGACCGTTGGATCTTCGGGCTGGTTGGCGCACCGGACAGTCCGGTGCCCCCAGCCGACCGTTGGCTGGGGCCATGCGTCGCGCGCGGATTGCGCGACCGACCGTTGCACTGGCGGCCGTTGGCTCACCGGACAGTCCGGTGCACCACCGACAGTCCGGTGAATTATAGCCATACGCCGCCACAGTTTCCCGAGAGTGGCCAGTTCGCCGGAGTCCAGCCTGGCACACCGGACACTGTCCGGTGCACCCAGACTGAGTAGCAGTTGGCTGTACACAGCCAACTCTTTTCCAATCCTTTTCTTTTTCTGATTCTAGCACTTAGACAAATATATTAGTACACAAAAACCAATGTACTAAGTCTAGAACCATACCTTCTTGTCGATTTGCACTTCATCCATCATTTGGCATATAATTACTCACTCAATATGTGTTGGGCACTTAATCACCAACATATACTAGAAATGGCCCAAGGGCACATTTCCCTTTCACTTCCCCCTCCTTTGCTTGAGGATTTGGCGGAAGCTCTTGATGATGAGCGCCATTTCCTCATTGTCGAGCTTGGATGCGTCGATGGGAATCCAACTTGGTGTAGAATCCTTCTTTTCTTCTTCCGTCGCCTTGAATGCGACGGGTTGCACCTCGGGTGTTGAGGTGGCGCCTTGCTCGATGATTTTCTTGGAGCCTTTGATCATCAATTCATAGCTCACAAATTTACCTATCACTTCCTCGGGAGACATTAGTTTGTATCTAGGATCACCACGAATTAATTGAACTTGAGTGGGATTAAGAAATACAAGTGTTCTAAGAATAACCTTGACCATTTCATGGTCATCCCACTTGGTGCTCCCAAGGTTGCGCACTTGGTTCACCAAAGTCTTGAGCCGGTTGTACATTGCTTGTGGCTCTTCTTCTTGGTGAAGCATGAAGCGACCGAGCTCCCCCTCGATCGTTTCCCTCTTGGTGATCTTGGTCACCTCGTCTCCTTCGTGTGCGGTCTTGAGCACGTCCCAATTTTCTTTGGCACTCTTCAGCCCTTGCACCTTATTATACTCCTCTCGACTTAGAGAGGCGAGGAGTATGGTAGTGGCTTGGTGAAAGGGAATTAAGCTTACACCTATTTCCTAATTGATTTTGGTGGTTGAATTGCCCAACACAAATAATTGGACTAACTAGTTTGCTCTAGTCTATAAGTTTTACAGGTGCCAAAGGTTCACATTAAGCCAATAAAAAGACCAAGAAAGGGTTCAAACAAAGAGAGCAAAAGACATCCCAAAAGGCACCCTGGTCTGGCGCACCGGACTGTCCGGTGTGCCACCGGACAGTGTCCGGTGCACCAGGGCACTCGACGCTGAACTCGCTACCTTCGGGAAAATCAGAGGGTGCTCCATTATAATTCACCGGACTGTCCGGTGAAGCACCAGACAGTGTCCGGTGTCACACTGGACTGTCCGGTGTGCCAGCGGAGCAACGACTACTTCGCGCGCAACGGTCGACTGCAACACATTAAATGCGCTACAATGCGCGCCAGAGTCAGAGCACGCGCGGGTGGCGCACCGGACAGTCTACAGGACTTGTCCGGTGCACCACCGGACAGCCCAGAGGCCCCACAAGTCAGAGCTCCAACGGTCGAACCCCAACGGCTGGCTGACGTGGCTGGCGCACCGGACAGTGTCCGGTGGCGCACCGGACTGTCCGGTGCGCCATGCGACAGCAGTCTTCCAACGGCCATATTTTGGTGGTTGGGGCTATAAATACCCCAACCACCCCACATTCAATGGCATCCAAGTTTCTACACTTCTACACCTTACAAGAGCTATAGCATTCAATACAAGACACACCAAAGAGATCAAATCCTCTCCCAACTCAACACAAAGCTTTAGTGATTAGAGAGAGAGAGATTTGTTGTGTTCATTTGAGCTCTTGCGCTTGGATTGCTTCTTTTCTTTCTCATTCTTCTTATGATCAAACTCAATTGTAACCAAGGCAAGAGACACCAATTGTGTGGTGGTCCTTGCGGGAACTTTGTGTTCCGTTTGATTGAGAAGAGAAGCTCACTCGGTCTAAGTGACCGTTTGAGAGAGGGAAAGGGTTGAAAGACACCCGGCCTTCGTGACCACCTCAACGGGGAGTAGGTTTGCAAGAACCGAACCTCGGTAAAACAAATCATCGTGTCTCACTCTTTATTTGCTCATGATTTGTTTTGCGCCCTCTCTCTCGGACTCGTTTCTATTTCTAACGCTAACCCGACTTGTAGTTGTGCTTAAGTTTATAAATTTCAGATTCGCCCTATTCACCCCCCCTCTAGGCGACTTTCAATTGGTATCAAAGCCCGATGCTTCATTAGAGCTTAACCGCTCGAAGTGATGTCGGGAGATCACGCCAAGAAGGAGATGATAACCGGCGAGAAGCCCGCTACAAGCCATGGGAAGGCTCCATCCAGGGAGTCCGCCAACAAGGTGAAGGGATCCCTTCACACAACAAGTCGGGCAAGAGCGGTGACAAGAAGAAGCTGAGGAAGGTGGTCTACTACAAGACCGACTCTTCGTCGCCATCCACCTCCGGCTCCGACACGCCGTCCGTAACTTCTAAGCGCCATGAGCGTAAGAAGTTTAGTAAGATTCCCCTATGCTATCCTCGCATTTCCAAACGTACTCCATTACTTTCCGTCCCATTAGGCAAACCACCTATGTTTGATGGTGAAGATTATAATATGTGGAGTGATAAAATGAGGCATCATCTAACCTCACTCCACACTAGCATTTGGGATGTTGTTGAGATTGGAGTACAGGTACCTTCACCGGGGGATGAAGACTATGATTCGGACGAGGTCGCCCAAATCCGGCACTTCAACTCTCAAGCCACCACTATACTCCTCGCCTCTCTTAGTCGAGAGGAGTATAACAAAGTGCAAGGATTAAAGAGTGCCAAAGAGATTTGGGATGTACTCAAGACCGCGCACAAAGGAGATGAGGTGACCAAAATCACCAAGCGGGAGACGATCGAGGGGGAGCTCGGTCGGTTCCGACTCAACCAAGGCGAGGACCCTCAAGTCATGTACAACCGCTTGAAGACCTTGGTGAACCAAGTGCGCAACCTCGGGAGCACAAAATGGGATGACCATGAGATGGTCAAGGTTATTCTAAGATCCCTCGTTTTTCTTAATCCTACGCAAGTTCAATTAATTCGAGGAAATCCTAGATATACACTAATGTCTCCCGAGGAAGTAATAGGAAATTTTGTGAGCTTTGAGTTGATGATCAAAGGCTCAAAGAAAATCATCGAGCTAGATGGCCCCTCCACGTCTGAAGCACAACCGGTCGCATTCAAGGCGACGGAGGAGAAGAAGGTGGAGTCTACATCAAGTAGACAACCCATCGACGCCTCTAAGCTCGACAATGAGGAGATGGTGCTCATCATCAAGAGCTTCCGCCAAATCCTCAAGCAAAGGAAGGGGAAAGATTACAAGCCCCATTCCAAGAAGGTGTGCTACAAATATGGTAAGCCCGGTCATTTCATTGCTAAATGTCCGTTATCTAGTGATAGTGACAGGGGCGACGACAAGAAGGGCAAGAGGAGGGAAAAGAAGAGATACCACAAGAAGAGGGGCGGCGATGCCCATGTGTGCCGTGAGTGGGACTTCGAGGAGAGCTCCTCCGACTCCTCCTCCGACGAGGACGCCGCCAACATCGCCGTCACCAAGGGACTCCTCTTCCCCAACGTCGGCCACAAGTGCCTCATGGCAAAGGACGGCAAAAGGAAGAAGGTAAAATCAAGATCCTCCACTAAATATGAAACCTCTAGTGATGAGGATAATGCTAGTGATGAGTAGGATAACTTGTGCACCCTTTTTGCCAACCTTAGCATGCAACAAAAAGAAAAACTAAATGAATTAATTAGTGCTATTCATGAAAAGGATGAACTCTTGGACACCCAAGAGGACTTCCTAATTAAGGAAAATAAGAAGCATGTTAAGGTTAAAAATGCTTACGCTCTAGAAGTAGAAAAATGTGAAAAACTATCTAGTGAGCTAAGCACTTGCCATGACACTATTGCCAACCTTAGAAATGAAAATGCTAAATTAATTGCTAAGGTTGATTCTAATATTTGTGATGTTTCAAGTCCCAATCTTAGAGATAATAATGTTAACTTGCTTACTAAGATTGAAGAATTGAATGTCTCTCTTGCTAGCCTTAGAAATGAAAATAAAAATTTAATTGTTAAGGCCAAAGAATTAGATGTTTGCAATACTTTCATTTCCGATCTTAGAGATAACAATGATATTTTACGTGCTAAGATTGTTGAACTTAATTCTTGCAAACCCTCTACATCTACCATTGAGCATGTCACTGTTTGCACCAGATGTAGAGATATTAACATTGATGCTATTCATGATCATATGGCTTTAATTAAACAACAAAATTATCACATAGCAAAATTAGATGCTAAAATTGCCGAGCATGACTTAGAAAATGAAAATTTTAAATTTGCTAGAAGCATGCTCTATAGTGGGAGACGCCCTGGCATCAAGGATGGCATTGGCTTCCAAAAGGGGGACAATGTCAAACTTAGTGCTCCTCCTAAAAGACTGTCTAATTTTGTCAAGGGCAAGGCTCCCATGCCTCAGGATAACGAGGGTTACATTTTGTACCCTGTCGGTTATCCCTAAAGCAAAATTAGGAGAATTCACTCTAGGAAGTCTCACTCTGGCCCTAATCATGCTTTTATGTATAAGGGTGAGACATCTAGCTCTAGGAAATCAACTCGTGCTAAATTGCCTAGAAAGAAAACTCCTATTGCATCAAATGATCATAATATTTCATTTAAAACTTTTGATGCATCCTATGTTTTAACTAACAAATCTGGCAAGGTAGTTGCCAAATATGTTGGGGACAAACACAAGGGCTCCAAGACTTGTGTTTGGGTACCCAAAGTTCTTGTATCTAATGTCAAAGGACCCAAAACCGTTTGGGTACCTAAAATCAAGAACTAAACTTGTTTTGAAGGTTTATGCATCCGGGGGCTCAAGTTGGATCATCGATAGCGGGTGCACAAACCACATGACAGGGGAGAAGAAGATGTTCTCCTCCTATGAGAAAAACCAAGATCCCCAACGAGCTATCACATTCGGGGATGGGAATCAAGGTTTGGTCAAAGGATTGGGTAAAATTGCTATATCACCTGACCATTCCATTTCCAATGTTTTTCTTGTAGACTCTTTAGATTACAACTTGCTTTCAGTTTCGCAATTATGTAAAATGGGCTACAACTGTCTTTTTACAGATGTAGGTGTTACTGTCTTTAGAAGAAGTGATGATTCAATAGCATTTAAGGGAGTGCTAGAGGGTCAACTATACTTAGTAGATTTTGATAGAGCTGAACTCGACACTTGCTTAATTGCTAAGACTAACATGGGCTGGCTCTGGCATCGCCGACTAGCACATGTTGGAATGAAGAATATTCACAAGCTTCTAAAGAGAGAACACATTTTGGGACTAACAGATGTTCATTTTGAGAAAGATAGGATTTGTAGCGCATGTCAAGCAGGAAAGCAAGTTGGTGTTCATCATCCACACAAGAACATCATGACGACTGACAGGCCACTCGAGCTCCTACATATGGACCTATTCGGCCCGATTGCTTACATAAGTATCGACGGGAGTAAGTACTGTCTAGTTATTGTGGATGACTATTCTCGCTTCACTTGGGTGTTCTTTTTGCAGGAAAAATCTCACACCCAAGAGACCTTAAAGGGATTCTTGAGACGGGCTCAAAACGAGTTCGACATAAGGATCAAGAAAATAAGAAGCGACAACGGAACGGAGTTCAAGAACTCACAAATTGAAGGCTTCCTTGAGGAGGAGGGCATCAAGCATGAGTTCTCTTCTCCCTACACGCCACAACAAAATGGTGTAGTGGAGAGGAAGAATCGAACTCTATTGGACATGGCAAGAACCATGCTTGATGAATACAAGACCTCGGATCGGTTTTGGGCCGAGGCGGTCAACACCGCTTGCTACGCCATCAACCGGTTATATCTACACCGAATCCTCAAGAAGACATCATACGAACTCCTTACCGGTAAAAAGCCAAATGTTTCATATTTTAGAGTCTTTGGTAGCAAATGCTTTATTCTTGTTAAAAGAGGCAAAAAATCTAAATTTGCTCCTAAGGCAGTAGAAGGCTTTTCACTAGGTTATGACTCAAACACAAGGGCATATAGAGTCTTTAACAAGTCCTCTGGATTAGTTGAAGTCTCGTGTGACATTGTGTTTGATGAGACTAACGGCTCTCAAGTAGAGCAAGTTGATCTTGATGAGATAGGTGATGAAGAGGCTCCGTGCGTCGCACTAAGGAACATGTCCATTGGGGATGTGTGTCCTAAGGAATCCGAAGAGCCACCATAAGCACAAGATCAACCATCTTCCTCCACACAAGCATCTCCACCAACTCAAGATGAGGATAAGGCTCAAGGTGATGAAGGAGAAGATCAAGAAGTTGAGCCACCTCAAGAAGAGAGCAATGATCAAGGGGGAGATGCTCATAATCAAGATGAGGAAGATGAACAAGTTCCAAGACCGCCACACCCAAGAGTCCACCAAGCCATCCAACGAGATCACCCCGTGAACACTATCCTCGACGATATTCAAAAGGGGGTAACTACTCGATCTCGTGTTGCTCATTTTTGTGAACATTACTCTTTTGTTTCCTCTATTGAACCACATAGGGTAGAGGAAGCATTACAAGATTCGGATTGGGTGGTGGCGATGCAAGAGGAGCTCAACAACTTCACTAGGAACGAGGTATGGCATTTAGTTCCACGTCCTAATCAAAATGTTGTAGGAACCAAGTGGGTCTTCCGCAACAAGCAAGACAAGCATGGTGTGGTGACAAAGAACAAAGCCCGACTTGTAGCCAAAGGATATTCACAAGTCGAAGGTTTGGATTTCGGTGAAACCTATGCACATGTAGCTAGGCTTGAATCAATTCGCATGTTACTTGCCTATGCAACTTACCATGGCTTTAAGCTTTACCAAATGGACGTGAAAAGTGTCTTCCTCAATGGACCAATTGAAAGGGAATTAGGCTTACACCTATTTCCTATACTAATTTTGGTGGTTGAATTGCCCAACACAAATAATTGGACTAACTAGTTTGCCCAAGTTTATAAGTTCTACAGGTACAAAGGTTCATCATAAGCCAATAAAAAGACCAAGAAAAAGGGTTCAAACAAAGGAGCAAAAGGCCAACCGAAGGCACCCTGGTCTGGTGCACCGGACTGTCCGGTGCACCACCGGACAGTGTCCGGTGCACCAGGGAAGGTCGACTTCAAACTCTTCACCTTCGGGAATTCTCGGAGTCGGCGCGCTATAATTCACCGGACTGTCCGGTGTACACCGGACAGTGTCCGGTGCTCCAAGAGGTCGCGGCTCCGAACTCGGCAGCCTCGGGAATTCACCTCGGCTGCTCCGCTATAATTCACCGGACATGTCCGGTGTACACCGGACTGTCCGGTGTAACTACGGGCCAACGGCTACTTCGGCGCCAACGGCTGCCTGCAGGCGCAATTAATGCGCGCCAGAGCGCGCAGAAGGCAGGCACGCGCGTTGTGGCGCACCGGACACTCTACAGTACATGTCCGGTGTGCCACCGGACATCCAGGCGGGCCCAGGAGACAGAGCTCCAACGGTCGGAACCCAACGGCCTGGTGACGTGGCTGTCGCACCGGACATGTCCGGTGTGCATCGGACTGTCCGGTGCACCATGCGACAGACAACCTTCTTCAACGGCTAGTTTTTGGATGGTGGCTATAAATACCACCCCAACCGGCCACTTCAAGGTGAGGGGAGCCCAAGCAACATTCCAAGTCATCTAGGTTACATACTCAAGCCCTCCCAACCACATATATTCATTGATCCATCCTATACACAAGATTTAGTCCACTACAACGAACACAAGTGCCACAAAAGAGAGAGCAAGCAATTGAGAGCTACTCAATTGAGTTTAGCCCTAGCGCCTTGTGAGATTCATTGAGAGATAGTGTGTGCTACATCTTCGTGTTCATTTGTGCGTGGAGTATTGACTCCCATCGAACTTCCTCCAAAGTTTTGGAGGGTTGTAAAAGCTAGCAAGAGACACCAAAGAGTGTGGTGGTCCTTGTGGGATCGAGAGTGATCCTTGAGAAGAAGAAGAGCTCACCGATCCTTGTGTGATCGAGGGAGAGAGGGAAAGGGTTGAAAAAGACCCGTCCTTAAGTGGACTCCTCAACGGGGACTAGGCCTTCGAGGGCCGAACCTCGGTAAAACAAATCACCCGTGTCCATTGTGTTTATTGCTTGTGATTTGTTTGTTTTCCTTTGCTTTAAGTTTTCTTGCACCTTTATTTGCTAATATCATTTGGTGTTGCTTCAAGTTAAAATTCCCATTTAGTGAAGCAACACGTTGCAAGAAAGAACTTGACCTAGTGCTCTTCTCATTTAAGGCTTCTTGCTTTGTTATTCTATAACTTATTAATTGTATTGATTTATCACTCCCGCATTATTTAGCAATACTCTTTTCAATCAAGAACTTAGTCTGTATACTCCGATATTTGTATATCTTGTTCTAACCACTAATCGAGGGATCTAGTTGGGGGATAAAGTTTTAATTTTCAGGTTTCGCCTATTCACCCCCCCTCTAGGCGACTTTCAATTGGTATCAGAGCTAGGCACTTCATCTTGAGTCTAACAACTCGAAGTGATGGCTCATAGAAGATCCCAAAAGAACAAGAGGACCCAAGAGAACAAGGAGGTAACTCTTGAGATATTACTTTCCGATCGTTCTAATTATGATTCATGGTCTACTAGAGTAATAAATGCTTTTAGAACGGTAGATCCACAATTAGAACAAATTTTAGACAAGAGTATCTTCCCTCCTAGTTATAACGAAAAAATTGTCTCCGAGGAGGATCAAAGATGTTTTCGCTTAAACTACCTAGCTTTTGACATCTTAAGCAACTCTCTTAGCAAAGAAGATTATCGTGCCTTCATATCAAATTATAACGAATCAATCCATGATGTGCATGATATTTGGACTAGAATTAAAAGCAAATTTAATGAGTCCAAACATGATAGTTCTTTTTGCGCTTCCACTTCCTTTGGTATTTGTGATACTAACCCTTGCAAGGAAGAAGAAGAAAATGAACGGTGGAGACCAAACGATGAATCCACCTCTCCAAAAGGTTTGTCTTCCCATTTCGATTCCCACATATGTTGTGTGGCTAATGAAAATGATAGCGGAAGCACAAATAAGGATGAGGAGGAAGAAAGAAGCTTCATGCAACTCTACGCTCGCCTAAGCCAAGAAGATAAGGCGGTCATGCTCAAACTTCTAGAAAGAGCGAGAGAGCAAGGCGAAGCTCGTCAAAGGCTAGAAAGTATTCTTTCCATGAAGATGCAATGCTTTGACGAGTTGACTAAAGAACATGAGGAGCTAAAGTGCTCTCATGTTGATTTGGTCCAAAGGTATGAAACTATTTCAATTGAGCAAGATAACGCTTTACATTGTATCGCTCAATTAGTAAATAAGAATACCTTGCTTAAGGACCAAGTAGAAAAGCTAAAAATTGAAAATATAGCTTTTCAAGAAAAATATGATATGCTCCTATGCTCTCATGAAAATCTTAGAGATGATCATATCATATTAGACATTGCTCATAAGGTTGTGATAGAAAATTTAAAATCCCAACAACCTCACTCATGCACATGTATTCAAATTGATACTATATTACCATGTGCTAATGCTTGTTGTCCGTCGACAAGCAAATCTTCCTTTGAGCTAGAATTTGCAGGAACAAATGATGATTCATATCAAAAGCTCAAAGAAGAAAATGAGAGGCTAAAAATGAGCTTGACACAACTAAAAGGGAAGTGCATTGCTCAACCTTCTCAAGATAACCGTGACCACATGGTGAAGAAGCTTGAGACGGGAATCACCGTGGCATGCACTAAATCCCTTGAGGAAAATGTCAAGGATTTGAGGATTGCCAAGAGGAAGAAGCAAAAGATGAAATTCAATATCTCCTCCAAAAGCCTCAACCACGCCTCTACAAAAGGTAACACCCAAGGTAATAATCAAGCCACACTTCACATTAAGAGGTGTAGTGAATGCTTTGAAGAGGGGCACTTGATTAGGTCATGTCCCTACATTAAAAATGGCTTGATTATTAACAAGGATGATAGACTTTGTTTTAAATGCTCCAAGAAGGGACACTTGCTTAGATCTTGTTCCCATTTAAAACAAAAAGGCACAGGGTTAGAAAAGAAAGTTTTTACTAACCATGTAGCAAGCAACAAACAAGGAAAGAAGAAAACTTCAAAACTTGAAAAACGCCTATGCTACACATGCCGAAAGAAGGGACATCAATGCAAGGATTGTCCCATTGGTAACAATTCCACTCCTAGATTGTCAATTAATTCTTATGTAACTAGGCAACCCAAAATTGCAACTTATGCTAGAAAGGTAATGAGTTTACCTAGTGCTAACACAAAGGACTTTTGGGTTCCTAGATCTTTGTTGACTAACTGTGATGGACCCATCAAGCGATGGGTACCAAAATATGCTTGACAAGCTTTGTAGGAGAAGGAGATGATATGAAGCTTTGGGGTGCTTGAGAGAGTCCATTTAATACTAAATAACTCAAGCTATCAATCTTCAATGATCTATATCCGAGATTGACCCGAGGTTATTTTTCAAATTGTTTTGTCTAAAATTCATATCATCTCGAGGAAGATATTATATGTTGTAGGAAGTGAAGAGATATCATGTGGGAAAATCAAGGCCTACAACATGGAGGAAAGCCAAAGGATGGTAACACTTAAGTACAAGTATTTTAGAATATCATTTCTTATGTGTCTTGTGTAGTCACATAGAAAAATTGAAGCACTTCAAATGTCTTTAATTTGATATTATCATTCTTTGAAGAATTTCCTCTCATATGGTAGATTGCACACTCATCAATGATAAGGTGTCATGTAAGGAATTCAAATCCTTAGGACTCTTATAAAAGGAAAACTCTCTCTATAACTAGAATAGTGAGACTAATGATTTTATCTAAGTAACCCAAATAGTCTCACTAGTAGAGAATAAGTTTCTCTTTGGAAATGTGTAATCTAACATGAAAAGAAAAATCAATCCAATAATTTATGATGTGTTTCTACTTGCTTAAATTGGATTTGATTCTTTATCATTTATCGCTTTCCATATCATGAATTAGATTTATTTCCATAATCTTGAAGGATTGCTTATGCTTGTTTTAAAAATTAAAATTGAGCATAACATCATCTATGGATAATCTAGTTCATGCCATGAAGTTTCCATGTTTTAGTAATCTGGCTTTTCATTCCTTTTCAAAATGATTACAAAAATGGAAACTAGTGCTTGTGTTACTAACATTTCTCTTGAGTTCAATTATGAAAATCTACAAGAGAGAAAGTGCACAAGCCTCATGGGTTGATCTTCACCCAAAGGAAGAAAGGTAAAAGCAAAGGTATGGGAACTCATCTTCTTAATTAAGTTTGGTTCCCATCTCAATGGGTATTTAATCTAAATTATCACATTCTACCCTTGAGAGGAATAGATTCTTTATTGGACCTAAAATAACTAAGTGTGCATTCAATATCATATTCATAAATGCGTTTGTCCATTAGAATCTAATTCATGCCTTTGTTATATCCATTCTCATATTGATGCGCTTCTAAGTCATGATAATAAAGTTCAATATGAAGAAGTAAATTCCTATGAGTGATCAAATTGTTAAATAGTGCATGTTCCTCTTTTCAAGTATAAGTGCACTAATGTTGAGGATTTTACTTCATGTCTGTGTGACTTATGGATGATGAATTATGCTTATTACCTATCTAAAAGAAATCATCCTTCATTATATACTCCCTTGTGTTACTAACATCCTTCTTGAGTATTTTCAATAAGTTTGAAAGGAAAAAGAAGCCACTGCAAAGGGAGGACTCTCAAATGAAAGAGGAGAACATCAAGAACAACACCACCTACTTCTACGAAACAATCAATGGTGTGATTATGAGTATTCTAAATCCTTTCATAATGAGAGTACCAGGCTCAAGTCGTTTATTGCAAATTTAATGAGCCTTGATCAAGATGTATAATGCTTCCCCCTATTTGTCTTTAAAGTAAATGCATCCATTCAATTCATTCAAATACTTGATGCATATCTTTAGAGGGAGCCTCTTTCTATATCTTGATTATACTATTACTTTATCTTAGTAATTTCATATAGTCTCTTGCATGAGAATGAATTTCTCATGAAGTATGCTACTATTTTAAAATTCTTGTCCTTCACTTTAAAGTAGCATATTTGCTGGATTCTCCTACTCTAAGCTTAATTGATAATTTATTGTGTATGTTGTTCTCTTGATCACATCTGTTATTTGTTTGATCATAGAATGACTTCTATTAACAATCATACTTCTTAGTGCCGCATATACTATCAATCAATATCTCTTGATATGCACTAAGTTAAAAGGAGAATTCATGATACATTTATGCAATTTGTGATCCATTTGTCATCTGCTAACAATAACTTAGAAAAGGATCACTTGTTGTAGAACTCTCTTTTGTGCAAAATATTTCCATATATTGTCTTAAGAATAGGTCTTAAGCAACTAAGACAAAGGACAAAGCACAATGAAGAGAGCGTCTCTATGTGAAGGTACAAAACGGTAAAAACTACTTCCATTCATTTACATATGTACATAAATCTTCCTCTTGTATACATTCCTTGCATATCTTGTATAGAAGGAAGAGAAAGCATGTCCATGCATATCCCTGCGTCATATCTAGTTTAACTTCTCAAAAATTCATTCCTGCTTTAGTGCATCTCTGGTAAAACTAGATGAAGTACTTTTATTGTCAAAGAACTTAAAGCTTAACCTTGTAACGAGGATAAGCTGCCTTTGTTTCAAAGGTGGATGGTCCTTAAGTCTCTTTGAAATCTTTAAGGGTAAATGCTTAAAATGTTTGCAACATGCTTTCATAAGCGCATAAACTGTCATGAGCATCACACTTATATTATGACACAATGCACTTCACATTCCGTATAATATAGATATGTTCTCATTAACCTAATTATGTGCAATTGGCATTTAAGGCCAAAATATATGTTCCTCTCCATGCACATATTTAGGGGGACCAATCTATGTTATATAGAATTATGATCATGCTTAATTTGACATATACTTTTGATCATGTCTCTTTTATATATGCTATGACTAATGTGTTTTCAAGGGTATTTCAAACCAAGTCATAGGTATATTGAAAGGGAATTGGAGTCTTCGGCGAAGACAAAGGCTTCCACTCCACTCTACTACTCATCCTTCGCCGTCGCTCCGCATCACTCTCCATCCTTGGTATAATCTTCACTTATATGTTTTATTTGCCAAAGGGGAGAAAGTAGCTAGAAAGGGCCTATACTTCATTTCAAAGTATCCGTTTTTGGCGATTCATGCCAAAGGGGGAGAAAGTATTGGCCCAAAGCAAAAGGACCGCACCACCACCCTAATTTTAAAATTAATGGTTTTCAATTGGTAAATTTCAAATTGGTATCTCTTTGTGTTCTAAAGGGGGAGCAAGTAGTATTTTCAAAACCTGATATCTCAAAACCCTCTTGAACACTAAGAGGAGAATTTATTTGAGGGGGAGTTTTGTTTAGTCAAAGGAAAAGCATTTGAAACAAGGAGAGAAATTTTCAAATCTTACAAATGCTTCTCAAAATCTTATTCATTTATCTTTGACTATTTTGCAAAAGGACTTTGAAAAGGATTTACAAAAAAAATTTGCAAAAAACAAAACATATGGTGCAAGCGTGGTCCAAAATGTTAAAAATAAAGAAACAATCCATGCATATCTAGTAAGTAATATTTATTGCCTCAATTCCAAGCAACCTTTGCACTTACACTTTGCAAACTAGTTCAATTATGCACTTCTATACTTGCTTTGGTTTGTGTTGGCATCAATCACCAAAAAGGGGGAGATTGAAAGGGAATTAGGCTTACACCTATTTCCTATACTAATTTTGGTGGTTGAATTGCCCAACACAAATAATTGGACTAACTAGTTTGCCCAAGTTTATAAGTTCTACAGGTACAAAGGTTCATCATAAGCCAATAAAAAGACCAAGAAAAAGGGTTCAAACAAAGGAGCAAAAGGCCAACCGAATGCACCCTGGTCTGGTGCACCGGACTGTCCGGTGCACCACCGGACAGTGTCCGGTGCACCAGGGAAGGTCGATTTCAAACTCTTCACCTTCGGGAATTCTCGGAGTCGGCGCGCTATAATTCACCGGACTGTCCGGTGTACACCGGACAGTGTCCGGTGCTCCAAGAGGTCGCGGCTCCGAACTCGGCAGCCTCGGGAATTCACCTCGGCTGCTCCGCTATAATTCACCGGACATGTCCGGTGTACACCGGACTGTCCGGTGTAACTGCGGGGCAACGACTACTTCGGCGCCAACGGCTACCTGCAGGTGCAATTAATGCGCGCCAGAGCGCGCAGAAGGTAGGCACGCGCGTTGTGGCGCACCGGACACTCTACAGTACATGTCCGGTGTGCCACCGGACATCCAGGCGGGCCCAGGAGACAGAGCTCCAACGGTCGGAACCCAACGGCCTGGTGACGTGGCTATCGCACCGGACATGTCCGGTGTGCACCGGACTGTCCGGTGCACCATGCGACAGACAGCCTTCTTCAACGGCTAGTTTTTGGATGGTGGCTATAAATACCACCCCAACCGGCCACTTCAAGGTGAGGGGAGCCCAAGCAACATTCCAAGTCATCTAGTTGACATACTCAAGCCCTCCCAACCACATATATTCATTGATCCATCCTATACACAAGATTTAGTCCACTACAACCAACACAAGTGCCACAAAAGAGAGAGCAAACAATTGAGAGCTACTCAATTGAGTTTAGCCCTAGCGCCTTGTGAGATTCATTGAGAGATAGTGTGTGCTACATCTTCGTGTTCATTTGTGCGTGGAGTATTGACTCCCATCGAACTTCCTCCAAAGTTTTGGAGGGTTGTAAAAGCTAGCAAGAGACACCAAAGAGTGTGGTGGTCCTTGTGGGATCGAGAGTGATCCTTGAGAAGAAGAAGAGATCACCGATCCTTGTGTGATCGGGGGAGAGAGGGAAAGGGTTGAAAAAGACCCGTCCTTAAGTGGACTCCTCAACGGGGACTAGGCCTTCGAGGGTCGAACCTCGGTAAAACAAATCACCCGTGTCCATTGTGTTTATTGCTTGTGATTTGTTTGTTTTCCTTTGCTTTAAGTTTTCTTGCACCTTTATTTGCTAATATCATTTGGTGTTGCTTCAAGTTAAAATTCCCATTTAGTGAAGCAACACGTTGCAAGAAAGAACTTGACCTAGTGCTCTTCTCATTTAAGGCTTCTTGCTTTGTTATTCTATAACTTATTAATAGTATTGATTTATCACTCCCGCATTATTTAGCAATACTCTTTTCAATCAAGAACTTAGTTTGTATACTCCGATATTTGTATATCTTGTTCTAACCACTAATCGAGGGATCTAGTTGGGGGATAAAGTTTTAATTTTCAGGTTTTGCCTATTCACCCCCCCTCTAGGCGACTTTCACCAATCAAGGAGGAGGTCTATGTTGAGCAACCTCCCGGCTTTGAAGATAGTGAGTACCCTAACCATGTTTACAAACTCTCTAAGGCGCTTTATGGGCTCAAGCAAGCCCCAAAAGCATGGTATGAATGCCTAAGAGATTTTCTTATCACTAATGGCTTCAAAGTCGGAAAGGCCGATCCTACTTTATTTACTAAAACTCTTGACAATGATTTGTTCGTATGCCAAATTTATGTTGATGATATTATATTTGGGTCTACTAACGAATCTACATGTGAGGAATTTAGTAGGATCATGACACAGAAATTCGAGTGAAGCAACTCCAAGAAGGCACCTTCATTAGCCAAACTAAGTATATTCAAGATATTCTAAACAAGTTTGGGATGAAGGATGCCAAACCCATCAAGACACCCATGGGAACCAATGGGCATCTCGACCTCGACACGGGAGGTAAATCTGTCGATCAAAAGGTATACCGGTCGATGATAGGTTCTTTACTCTATTTATGTGCATCTCGACCGGATATTATGCTTTTCGTATGCATGTGTGCAAGATTCCAAGCCGACCCTAAGGAAGCTCACCTTACGGCCGTAAAACGAATCTTGAGATATTTAGTTTATACTCCTAAGTTTGGGCTTTGGTACCCTAGGGGATCCACATTTGATTTAATTGGTTATTCGGATGCCGATTGGGCGGGGTGTAAAATTAATAGAAAGAGCACATCGGGGACTTGCCAGTTCTTGGGAAGATCCTTGGTGTCTTGGGCTTCAAAGAAGCAAAATTCCGTAGCTCTTTCTACCGCCGAAGCCGAGTATATTGCCGTAGGCCATTGTTGCGCGCAATTGCTTTGGATGAGGCAAACCTTTAGGGACTATGGTTACAAATTAACCAAAGTTCCTCTTCTATGTGATAATGAGAGTGCAATCCGCATGGCAGATAATCCCGTTGAACATAGCCGCACTAAACACATAGCCATTCGGTATCATTTTCTTAGAGATCACCAACAAATGGGGGATATCGAGATTGCATATATTAACACTAAGGAACAATTAGCTGATATCTTTACCAAGCCATTAGATGAACAAACTTTTAACAAACTTAGGCATGAGCTAAATATTCTTGATTCTAGGAATTTCTTTTGATGTTTTGCACACATAGCTCATTAATATACCTTTGATCATGTCTCTTTTATATGCTATGACTAATGTGTTTTCAAGTGTATTTCAAACCAAGTCATAGATTGAAAGGGAATTGGAGTCTTCGGCGAAAACAAAGGCTTCCACTCCACTCCATCAAATTACAATCCTTCACTGTCGCTCCGAGCAACTCTCCGTCTTTGGTATAATCTTCACTCATCTATTGTTTGCCAAAGGGGAGAAAGTAATGAAAAAGGGCTTATCTTTCACTCAAGTATCCGTTTTTGGCGATTCATGCCAAAGGGGGAGAAAGTATTAGCCCAAAGCAAAATGACCGCACCACCACCACCAATTTTCAAAATTTAATGCTAAGAAAAGGTTTTGAAATGATGAATTTTTCAATTGATATCTTATTGTATTAAAAAGGGGGAGAAAGTAGTATTTTCAAATTGGTGTCTTAAAACCCTCTTGAACACTAAGAGGAGGATTTTATTGAGTGGGAGTTTTGTTTAAGTCAAAGGAAAAGCATTTGAAACAGGGGGAGAAAATTTCAAGTCTTGAAAATGCTTCTCAAAATCTTATTCATTTACCTTTGACTATTTGCAAAAGGACTTTGAAAAGAATTTACAAAAGAATTTGCAAAAACAAAACATGTGGTGCAAGCGTGGTCCAAAATTGATGAATATAAAGAAACAATCCATGCATATCTTATGAGAATTTATATTGGCTCAACTCTAAGTAACCTTTGCACTTACAATTATGCAAACTAGTTCAATTATGCACTTCTATATTTTCTTTGGTTTGTGTTGGCATCAATCACCAAAAAGGGGGAGATTGAAAGGGAATTAAGCTTACACATATTTCCTAATTGATTTTGGTGGTTGAATTGCCCAACACAAATAATTGGACTAACTAGTTTGCTCTAGTTTATAAGTTTTACAGGTGCCAAAGGTTCACATTAAGCCAATAAAAAGACTAAGAAAGGGTTCAAACAAAGAGAGCAAAAGACATCCCAAAAGGCACCCTGGTCTGGCGCACCGGACTGTCCGGTGCACCAGGGCACTCGACGCTGAACTCGCTACCTTCGGGAAAATCAGAGGGCGCTCCGCTATAAATCACCGGACTGTCCGGTGTGCCAGCGGAGCAACGACTACTTCGCGCGCAACGGTCGACTGCAACACATTAAATGTGCTACAATGCGCGCCAGAGTCAGAGCACGCGCAGGTGGCGCACCGGACAGTCTACAGGACTTGTCCGGTGCACCACCGGACAGCCCAGAGGCCCCACAAGTCAGAGCTCCAACGGTCGAACCCCAACGGCTGGCTGACGTGGCTGGCACACCGGACAGTGTCCAGTGGCGCACCGGACTGTCCGGTGTGCCATGCGACAGCAGTCTTCCAACGGCCATATTTTGGTGGTTGGGGCTATAAATACCCCAACCACCCCACATTCAATGACATCCAAGTTTCTACACTTCTACACCTTACAAGAGCTATAGCATTCAATACAAGACACACCAAAGAGATCAAATCCTCTCCCAACTCAATACAAAGCTTTAGTGATTAGAGAGAGAGAGAGAGAGATTTGTTGTGTTCATTTGAGCTCTTGCGCTTGGATTGCTTCTTTTCTTTCTCATTCTTCTTATGATCAAACTCAATTGTAATACAAAGTTTATAAATTTCAGATTCGCCCTATTCACCCCCCCCTCTAGGCGACTTTCACTTGGGAGTTGAAGTGTTGGATTTGTTTGACCTCCTCCGAATCATAATCCTTGTCCCCTTCTTTTGGTACCTGTGCTCCATACTCAACAATATCCCATATGCTTTTGTGGAGTGAGGTTAGGTGATGCCTTATTTTATCACTCCACATAGAATAATCTTCACCATCAAACATAGGTGGTTTGCCTAATGGGACGGAAAGTAATGGAGTGTGTTTTGAAATGCGAGGATAGCAAAGGGGCATCTTACTATACTTCTTGTGCTCATGGCGCTTAGAAGTGGTGGATGCCGATTCCGAGCCGGAGGTAGAGGGTGATGAAGAGTCGGTCTCATAGTAGACCACCTTCTTCATTTTCTTCTTCTTGTCACCCTTCCGTTGGGACTTGATGGAGGAAGAGGGTTCCTCCTTGTGCTTGTGGGCGGACTCCCTTGAGTGTGTTTTCCCCGAGCTTGCAGACTTGTCGCCGGTCCCGATCTCCCTCTTGGCGGATGCTCCCGACATTACTTCGAGCGGTTAGGCTCTAATGAAGCACCAGGCTTTTATACCAATTGAAAGTCGCCTAGAGGGGGGTGAGTAGGGCGAATCTAAAATTTACAAACTTTAACCACAACTACAAGTTGGGGTTAGCGTTAGAAATATAAACGAGTCCAAAAGAGAGGGTGAAAACAAATCACAAGCAAATAAGGCGGATGACACGGGGATTTGTTTTACCGAGGTTCGGTTCTTGCAAACCTACTCCCCGTTGAGGTGGTCACAAAGACCGGGTCTCTTTCAACCCTTTCCCTCTCTCAAACGATCACTTAGACCGAGTGAGGTTCTCTTCTCAATCAAACGGGACACTAAGTCTCCACAAGGACCACCACACAATTGGTGTCTCTTGCCTTGGTTACAGTTGAGTTGGAATCAAGAAAGAATGAAGAAGAAAAGCAATCCAAGCGCAAGAGCTCAAATGAACACAAGTCTCTCTCTCACTAGCCACTATTTGATTGGAACGATTTTTGGACTTGGGAGAGAATTTGATCTCTTTGATTGTGTCTTGTATTGAATGCTATAGCTCTTGTAAGGTGTTTGAAGGCTGAAAACTTGGATGCAATGAATGGTGGGTGGTTGGGGGTATTTATAGCCCCAACCACCAATTGAGCCGTTGGTGGAGGCTGCTGTCGCATGGCGCACCGAACAGTCCGGTGCGCCACCGGACACTGTCCGGTGCGCCAGCCACGTCACCCGACCGTTAGGGTTCGACCGTTGGAGCTTCTGTCTTCTGGGCCACCGGATAGTCCGGTGGTGCACCGGACAGGTCCTGTAGACTGTCCAGTGCGACGTCTAGCGCGTGCTCTGACTTCTGCGTGCACTATAGCGTATTTAACGTCCTCTACAGACGACCGTTGGCGTGAAGTAGCCGTTGCTCCGCTGGCGCACCGGACAGTCCGGTGCTACACCGGATAGTCCGGTGAATTATAGCGGAGCGGCTCCCAGAATTCCCGAAGGTGAGCAGTTCAGAGTTGAGTTCCCTGGTGCACCGGACACTGTCCGGTGGTGCACCGGACAGTCCGGTGCGCCAGACCAGGACACACTTCGGTAGTCTTTTGCTCCTTTTATTTGAACCCTTTCTTGGTCTTTTTATTGGTTTGTTGTGAACCTTTGGCACCTGTAGAACTTATAATCTAGAGCAAACTAGTTAGTCTAATTATTTGTGTTGGGCAATTCAACCACCAAAGTCAATTAGGAAAAGGTGTAAGCCTATTTCCCTTTCACTGTGCAATGTGGTCAAGTACTCACCTGACTTGTCTAGTTTGCCATCAGCCGTGGTATCATACTAGGTACTCAGAGAATATGTTTACTTTGTCGTGTTGAGTTGTAGTCACCGCACACTTCTGATGTACCATTGATGCTTGCACTAGATGTGAGCCACGATAATTGCTAGTTTGGAAAACTAGCTCTTGGAGAGACCACGATGTGTCTGGTGCAGTGAAAAAGTTGACAACAGACACATCTGATGCCCCCTAAAAGGTGAGTTGAACATAACAACCACCTTGCACTGAGGCTGTTTATATCTTCACATATTTGCTTCTTGATGTGTCTTGCCCCTTCTAATAGATGAAGCAACTTCTTGAGAGGAAGAAATACCCTTTGCATAGTAAATAGATTACAGAAGGGATGATCTTGCGGTTAGCAACCTTATTAGTGCATAGAAAGAGAATTGTGTGTATCCACTGTCCACATTCGACTTGTCATGGTCAAGTGAGAGTCTAGTATTTGTTACTCTTGGTAATTGGCATCACCTAACGACTTAGTGGTGATTAGGAGTGCGTTGATCATCTAAAGAGTTATATGGGTGACCCAACTTAGGTTTTGTACACAATTGTGAATAGTTATCAGAGAGGTGAAGAACTAGCTCGTAGAGAGCACTTGATATTTGTGCAGATCAAGGGGGAGTGACACCTTTTGCATGGTACTCCAACGAGGATTATCAGAGAGGTAAGAGGAATTATTACTAATAATTGAGTTCTTGTGCATGGGGTGATTAGATTTCTAGACCCCAAAATGACGACGTCATTGGCTGATTGGAGCATCTCCAACAATATGACATATAAAATGCCATATAATTTGAAAATAAATATATTTTAGGATTTAGGGCACCAACAAAAATATTCTGCTTGAACAGTAAAACCTCAAATCTAGATTATATGACAGTCCACTACGCTATAGTATATTTTAGGCATTGGAGAGGGTGTTCTATACTTTTTGACCAAATTTTATAAAATAAAGCACTATTGGAATAGTTTTTTCTGCATAGAGTCATATATTTTAATTTAAGGCACTAGTTTGAGGTATTTTTAGAAATGCTCTTAGACTGTTTTCATCAATGTCATCTAAATTTTATCCCCTAAAATAATATTCTCTATCATTTACGGCACACTCTAAAAAAATATTATCTATATCTTCACCGTCTCTAGCAACATCCTCTAAATTTCGTCTTCTATATCTCATTCTCTATTTTTTCCCTACCATCACATTTTTATATTACTTGGGTCAGCATATTTTTTTGCTGGTGCAATCTCCTAGGATTTATTCTATTCTTTAGTCTATTCATTAATGTGCTATGTGATGGCAACATATAAAAGTGGCCAGCGGAGGGGAGCGAAGATTAGGCTGTCTCCAGCAACATTCTCTATATTCATCCTCTATATCCGTCTTTTACAGTCTCCTTTAAAAGATTTCATCCTCTATATCCTTCCTCTCCAACAACGTCCTCTAAATCACGTCCTCTATACTCAAATATCTATATTAGAGACATTTTTTATTTTTATTTTTTGTACATACATATTTGTCACTCTCAAATGTATTGTACATATTTTAGTTTTGCTAAATCGGTTATTTAAAGTATTCAAATGGATAGAGGACCGTTTAGAGAAACTTTATATATAGAGAATCCAGCAGCGTCCTCTAAATTTAGAGGACCGTTTAGAGAACGCTGCTGGAGAGCGTAGAGGACCATTTGATCCTCTATATTTAGGGTACAGAACCCTTTAGACTGCCCGCAGCGGCTGCCGCTCGCGCGCGCGCTCCCCTTGCATGGGGGCTACAGCCGCACGCTAGAGCCCGCAGCGCCGTCCTCTACCGCGCACCCCACGCCGCGGTACTCCTCTCTCTCCCCCCAGCTGCAGCGCGCGCTCTCTCCCCCTTCCACTGTTCCTGTGGGCCCGCCTTCAATTAATAGTAGATGAAAAGTAGGTATAGAAAATGATATTTTATATTGTAGTGGGGTATAGAGAGAGTATTTAGGGAAAACTACTGCGGGAGATGAAAAAGTAGGGGATACACTATTGATGATGTGACCCAGAAAAGTGATATAGGGGGAAAAATTTAGAGAGAACTACTACGGATAGCCTTAGAGTCCCTTGCTGGAGCTAGCCCTAGAGGACACTCTCCATGGTGCGTCCGCTATTATTGTAGGGGATCATTTACCATGTCTCTGTTGTAGAGAAAAAAAAGAGCTCGTCATACTCTACTAGCTGTATGCCCGTACGTTGTTACGGCGGCAACATATTATAATAAAATCCATTAATATACAGAAACATTAATCATCATTCTACATATGTGCTCCCCAATGAACAAACGGATGCCAAGAAATAAAAAAAGATGGAAAACAAAATCATCGACCAGCTAGTTCATACAAGCGAGTAGCGCTTTTCCGGTCAGCATCCCACCTTTTTCTAATCAATATTCCACCTTGTAAAATTCAATTTAGTTTTACAAAAAAGTATATTCAAGAAACAATTGAGCGGACTCATCATAAGTCGATGAAACACGATTTTTTTGTGGCACATTGACATATAGTCGATGTAAAAGCAGAAAAATGTAGCACAATCACAAACTTGAAGAAAATATATTTTCAATGCAAAAAACATATACATAAAGTCTCGTACCCACGCGTTGCGACAGCATACAAATTATTTAATAAAATATTAGTGTATAATAATTTAAAGTTACATACTTGAATATATCAACTCACCCCAGTGTTCCTTTCAGAAACCCTTTATAGAACCTGATTATCGTCCCATAATTTTTGGAGCTCTAGCTCCCGCTGTACAGAATTCGCTATCAGCTCAAATGTTGTTTTCGGGAGATCCACAGTGTGCTTGTATTTTCCATCTTCTTGTTTTTCACCTAGCAAGAGCAAACAAGCCAAACTCAATTCTACTACTTTGTTCCTGACAATAAAACCAGGACTGATTGCCAGAGCAGAGATCAAACTATCAAATATCAACAGACTGCTTCACTTTTTTATCTCAAAAAAAAACAAATCAGATCAAAATTACGGGTATAATCAAGCAATGTTCTACCCTATACATGAAACTTCAGATATTCAAATGTTCAGATATTCAGATTCTTTGAAATTGTTCAGACTTTAGACAAAAAGTAACTCTAATATAGCAGCTTCACACACCCATAGGTAGATTGAAGCAGACAAGAAAAACATCAGAACAAAATTACTCTTCTTTTATAGTATAAGAACAGTTCCGTGCAACAAAACAAACAACAAAACCAATATGACATATGATGTTTATTATGACACTCTTATTGCTCAAATGGACAACAATATGAATATGCCGACAATGTACAAATGAACCTTAATTTAGGGGTGGCTACTTTCACAAACGATAGGGCAAGCTGTGCACATATACGACGGGCCGGATGTATCCGGAAACAATAGGAGAAGCCAAGCACCGGAGGAAGGTGACCATGTGACTTCTACTGCACAGGGGTGGCTGTCTCAAGCATGGAGAGCTAGCTTTTTCATTATGGAGGCCATGTACTTGCCCTGGTGTTCTGCAAGGGCAAGTTCAGTCTCACTGGGTTGTCTGCTGCCATCGCCAGCAAATACCCCCGCGCCATAGGGGCTGCCTCCTCTGATACCATCCATGTCGAACATGCCTGAACCAAAGGTGAAGCCAATTGGGACGAAAAGCATTTCATGGTGAGCTAGCTGGGTGATGGCCATCCAACTACAATAAATAAAGCATGGTCACTGATCAGGAATAGCTTAGGCATGGTGAAAACAGATACTTCAATTCAGCTATAGAGATTATATCGAGAAAAATTACAAGTTGCAAACAAGTAGGGAGAATAAAACCAAGGCATAAGGATTCCAATGCTTTTAGAATTTAGATTCTTACATGATCACTATTCTCAGCCTTGTACCAGAGAATTATGATTCTATAGGAATTATGTAACAACTCCATACTAAAAGTGATGGTTATTATTTATGCTTTAAGATTTGTGCATTTGCTTTGCATAGTTTTTTCTTAAGCAGGCTATAAAAGCAATTAACAAGGTATACTCTAGCTCATTCAAGTGAAGAAACTTAAAAGCATACAAACTGGAACAATGAGCATTTACCTACAAGCAAAAACATCCAAAATCCCTTCAGAGAACAAGGGATAATGTTTTCAGCAAGTAGTAGTTTTAGTTAGGCTTGGTTTGGATGCAAGAATTAAAAAATTGGCAATTTTAATTTCTCACAGGAATTTCTCAATCATGCATCTGTTTTAGTTCGTCCTGATCTTAAAGATCTTGAATTTACTGCCCATGCTTAGGACTGTACCACACACTGCAGTTTGATCCTAACGAAAAACTGCATTTGCTTTACACAGCTAAGTGACTCGTTTAATGAAAATAAGTTTCTCACTGGGATTTGACAGGAATGATCAATAGAAAGTGCAAAGCTTATGAACACATATATAGATCAATGAAGAAGTAAACCTGAGCAGAATAATATATTAGGGTTCATGTCTACCTTATGAACAAGATCACTGCTTGGTACAGTCTCCCATATATCACCCAAAGTTCAACTCTCTTTGGTGAATCCTGCTGCTTGGGCTTCATCAAAAGATTTAGAACCTTTCCGAACACCAGTCTGAAATAAAAACAACAGAATCAGAGATGCAAAGGCTGCTTATTGCTTTAGTAACATCGAGTCAACAAGAAATGAAGGAAAATATGATAAAAACTTTTGGATGATCCATGTAAAGTTTAGCTAGACATGAACATTTGGATGATTCATGTAATGTGCTACTAATACATTTAGTCCCTATAACTAAATAGGGTAGGGACTAAATTTTAGTCGTCTAGCTAAACTTTAATCTTTGACTAAAGGAACCAGATAGGATCTAAGAAATTGAGCCATAGAATTAATGGCAGATCCAAAATAGAAGGAAGAGAAGCATGTGAGAAAGAGAATTGTGAACGGATGCAACTCAAGAATTAGAGATGCAAAGGCTGCTTATTGCTTTAGTAACATCGAGTCAACAAGAAATGAAGGAAAATATGATAAAACTTTTGGATGATCCATGTAAAGTTTAGCTAGACATGAACATTTGGATGATTCATGTAATGTGCTACTAATACATTTAGTCCCTATAACTAAATAGGGTAGGGACGACTAAATTTTAGTCGTCTAGCTAAACTTTAATCTTTGACTAAAGGAACCAGATAGGATCTAAGGAATTGAGCCATAGAATTAATGGCAGATCCAAAATAGAAGGAAGAGAAGCATGTGAGAAAGAGAATTGTGAACGGATGCAACTCACCGTACACAAATCATACTATTAGCTAAGCCTTACCACTATCATTAGATAAATAGCATCAACCTCTATATACAGGAAAGCATGCATATAAACTTTACATTACCCCAATTAATACCCAAAATACACACAAGTTTGGAATATTATACTAATTACTAATTATTGTGTCAATTAATACAGGAAGCAGAATATTATAATTAATTTTTTAAATCTAAACACATGCCAATTTAGTCCAACATTTCATCATAGTATGACTAAAAACAAACACATTTGACCATTCATTAAAGGAGCACCAATATTATATCACCAAGCAAAACTTTAAAAATGACTGAATCGATAGAAGTTGATATATTTGGGAGGGAAAGAAGCATACTGTAAAAGGAAAGAAGTAGCAACAAACCTCAACGAGTAGAAATTATATGTCGACTCTTTTGGGGCAAAATGATTGTTGGACCGAAGATCAATGCGAACTGCAAAACAAGAACAAAAAACATGGAATTATTTGATATAGATGGCATCTTTATTCATGAACCACATCATAGTATGATTAAAAAACAAACACAATACCCTTAGCGCTAAAAGATAGATTTAATCCTACAAATGATTTAATCTTTCTCCCTCCCTTCGCTTGGTGTGTGCAGATTATCAGTTATTTTATGGGGACTTGTGCCAAAAAGTTCTGATGTTGTTGTTAAGCTGAAAGACAATAAGACTAATTCAGAGAAGTGGGTTAGCAAAACCGATATGGAAGGATAACCTGCTCTCACATTGGATGTTTCATTCAGCAGGCCTATAATTGTTATGCCCCCTGAAACTGATAGTACTAAGTTCTGGCCCCAGATTGGTCTGTTGACACCTAACTGTTTGGGCCCCAGAGTTGGTAAAAGTTTGTAATGCAAGAAACTATTTGCTACTATCAACGAACATCCTTGACTTTTTATGAAAATAAATATAGCTGCAGAACCAACTTGTCATTTTTTAATAATTAAATGTGTCGTCGTCATATTTGAACCAACTTGTCATTTTTTAATAATTAAATGTGTCGTCGTCATATTTGATAGCCAATGAACAAATGCAGATTAATCAGCCTAATGATAAAGGTAGTAAGCAGACTACCCTTGGACTGTTTGCAAGGTTTAGGTTCTCACATTAAAGGTGTCTAGATAAAATGACACCAACAAATAAACTTAGGGAACATTTCTTGTACAACAGTTACCATAGTTCTAAAGCTGTCTAGATAAAATGACACCAACAAATAACTTCCCACTTGTTTTTGACGTGCAGGCAACCTTCAAGCCGCCAAATGCCATGCGAGGTGGAATTCAGATGTGTTTCCCTCGGGTGCTGCAGCACCATCCCATCATCCATTCTTGTCACAGTTTCTATTGGATCGTATACTTTTCTGCTGTAATTTTGATTTTGTCTGTGGTGTACAAATTTTACGGATAAGTTGTGAGGTTCTTGCTGTAAAAAAATCAATGGGGCTTCTGGTAACTGAAATTTCAGGCAGTTTGGATACTCTGGGACATTGGAGCGACATGGATTTGCAAGAAACAGGATATGGTCCCTGGATGATGAGCATCCACCACTGAATCATAATGATAACGAAAGCAAAGTTTATGTTGAACTTATTCTAAAGCCATCTGAAGATGACCTCAAGTGCTGGCCACATTGGTATGCATTTCTTTGAGGTTATCTGTGTCCGTATTCCAATGCCATGTGCCTACTTTATGTTACAACTAAATGAGGGTTAATGTCAAATCTCTGTTAAGTATTGTGCCATTGAGGTGTATCATCTAATGACTGAAGTTGGGTGTTTCTAATGTTATTACTTTCTGGAAGCAAGACTTCATGAAGTAAGAGAGCAGGTAGACTACTAAATTCCAGAACTCAGCGTGTAACAGCTAGATGAGTTTCTTGTACTGTTAGCTGATTATGGTGTTGGAACAACCCTCGCTGTATTTTCAGCTCACCTAGAAAATATAGTGAGCAGACTTACGAGTCAAAGCAGTCCACTCCGACCAATTCACCAAACTAACATGACGCCTGCACTCCAACCGTCGTTGGTTAAGCTGTTATCTTCTGCTTCTGTAAGCTGGCTTTCTACAGAATGGCTCCCAGATTACATCAGGTCAGGGACTGCAGGCATGGCTGAAGAGATGTAAACTTTGTTGTTGCTGATTACTTCCTCCCAACAACAAGCAACCCTTAACAGCTGACCACAGCAAAGAAGCAGACAAGGAAAATGTTGCTGCTGTTATGGTGCATCTATGCAATGGTGAGCTCAAAGGAGAAACAGACCAAAAAAAGGAATCAAAGAAAAATCTTTGGAGGTCTTTACTTTTTCACATTCTAGACTTTTAAAGTTGTTTTCAGAAGGATACTGATGTCCTACGTTTCTATTCTCATGGACTTCTATCCTTAGATGCTGACCTTGCATGCCAGTCTTGTATATAAATGTGAAAATCAATGTTCTGTTTTTCATACAGTCAATGGTTTGGACTTGAATGCAGTGGACAAATTTACTACTGTGGTGCATTTGTATTATGTTAATTGATACTCAAGCTTTATGTTTCTGAAACATTGGTCATGACTTAAGTGGATTCTGTTTTACTGGTTGACGACCTCCGGTGCTTGAAATTGATCGAAGTGTCTTTACCTCTTTCAGGGGACTTCCGTTTCTGATTGCCACGGAGTAGGCACACGAACCACCATTTGTCGTATACAAGGAATTTCTTTATTCTCATTACTGAAGAGGCTAGCAGTTACACTCATTACAGTTGTCAGGTGATCAGCATCATCGCCAGAGGCAGAAACTGTTCCTGCCGTTTTGCGTGCTTCTGACTCATTACTGTTGTTAGGAGATTTCCGAAGCCTTCCTTTCCCCTTTGATTCTGCTATGGAGATGCACACATGCGTGGCTTTTTGGATGGCTATGGTCATATATTCCTCTCACTCCAGATGTGTTAAATGAAATAGTTTGGTGGTAGATACAGGCTAAACTATTTCATGGCACATGGATTAAAAGATACATGAACGTCCAAACGATACCGTATTTTAGGGAGCAATCAGCAGATGCTACAACAGACCAGAATCTACAATCTAACACAACAGTAACATCTTTTCTACATACTTGTACTATGTAACATTCTGTTTTTTCATTATATTCATTTAACACATCCTCTCCTCTGAACAAGCATGGGGGTTACTTATCATTTCATTAAAATTGGAGAATACACAGGGGAAGACCCCCTCCTCCACTCAAGAAAAAACACACACATAACACATCCCAAATGCCCTTGGTCTAGGAGGAGAATGAAGTAGGCAAGCAGTTCAGAAAGGCAACCAGCAAAGGATAAACTCATTTGCTATTGCCTGCAGCATTATTGTAAATATTTGTGAATACACAACCATTTTGATGTTTCTAGATCTCCTAGGACATTAGAACAATGAGAAATTTGAGCCCCCTTCTTGATTTCTTTGATTGCCTGACACCACCAGATTGAGAATCTGGTTGCACACACTTGAGCCTAGTCTCTGAAGGATTACATGCAAAGATTCAAGTGATCAACATAAATAAGATTGATTCATCCACCTGGTCACAAAGGGGACAAGCGCAGCTGGACGGTGGAGTTCTCCATTGGCTAGGTGCTCAGCTTTCCAACAACGATTGTTTATTGAAAGCTAAATGAACCACTTGCCTGCTCACTTATTACTTAAATTAAACTGATGTGTAAGTATTACACTTAGAGATATATATATGTGTTTATGCTGATTGAGCCCCCTCGGTTATACTTTTTAACAGTCTTTTAAGGGCAACCGGCCATCACTAAGTTTGTTTCTGCCTACACTATCCTTATATGAGGTTGGACAGGTTAGCCACAACTCAAGAGGACATTATCAATACATCATTTATGCAAGTCATTCAATCCTCGACAGGATTTTGTGCTCATTTGGGGAATTAACAGTAAATTTTTTAGAGCTGTCCAAACTACAGAGCACGAAGTATTAATAATAGCTGAAACCTGAAAGTAGAGCTGAAGAAGGGTATCTATTTGAAGGATGGACCTCATCCGGTTGTGATTGCTCACTTATTACTTAAATTAAACTGATGTGTAAGTATTACACTTAGAGATATAATATATGTGTGTCTTCTGATTGAGCCCCATCGATTATACTTTTTAACAGTCTTTTAAGGGCAACCGACCATCACTAAGTTTGTTTCTGCCTACACTATGCACATATATATGAGGTTGGACAGGTTAGCCACAACTCAAGAGGACATTATCAATACATCATTTATGCAAGTCGTTCAATCCTCAACAGGATTTTGTGCTCATTTGGGGAATTAACAGTAAATTTTTTAGAGCTGTCCAAACTATAGAGCACGAAGTATTAATGATAGCTGAAAGTAGAGCTGAAGAAGGGCATCTGTTTGAAGGATGGACCGAAGGGGTCATCAACTTTCCTCCAACGTAGGTTAACTCAGAAAAGTACATAAGTGATGAAACGAATCTGGAAGGAGAAATCATGGCATACCTTGGTCGAGGCCTGCGCGGTTGAGCAATATTAGAATTCCTTCCTCTCCGGCAGCGTGGCAAGCTCCTTTTCCTTTGGATCCTCCTTCCTCTCCAGCGACGGGGGCGTGGGAATGTAGGGGAAAGAGGAGATGACAGGGGTATGCACCAGCTCCGATGGGATATGGTTGGTCGCTACCGGATGAGGATGTTGGCATGGGATGCGGGGGTATGATCAACGGATTGGGCGCTATGTCCACTGGAACCGCGGCGTTGGTTGGCGGCTGCAGTGGCCACGACGGGATTTGCGGGCACGGGTCGACCATGGCGTGCGGCAACCGTCGGGCGAGCGTTAGGGCAATTCGCGGAGGTCACGGCGGCTGCTGCGGGCGAGGAGGGCGTGATTACGGCTTGCGGGCGGGTAGTTCGCGGCGGCATTGCGGCGGGGGGTCGTGGAGGTCGCGACGGTTGCTGCGGCCGCGGCGGAATTACGGCTTGCGTTTGCGGCAATCGCGGTGCGGCGGGCTGTGCGGGCGGATCACGCGCGTAGGGGAATCGGCGGCACGTGGGTAGGGGAATCGACGACGCGTGGGTAGGGGAATTGGCGGGCGCGTGCGGGCGTGCGCGTGATCCGCGGGGGCAAAGTGATTCGCGGCCGGGCGCGCGTGGGATCCGCGGGAGGCAGGGGATGGCTGGGGCAGGGGATCGGAAGCGGCATGGCGGCTGGACGCGGTGGGAATCGAGGCGGGGGTGGGGGTGAGCGGCCGGTCGCGCGCGGGATCCGTGGAGGCAGGGGATGGCAGAGGCAGTCTACACTGCACGCTTAATAGTTAGTAGAGAAATATAGAGTACAGGACGTTTGTTGGAGAGCGATCGACGCGCGGGCTGCTGCTGCTGGTGCCGTGCACTTGTTCGGCCCTATCCTTGAGCTTTGGATAGCGCGCCCAGCGAGGCAAACGGGGCACCCTTGAGAGTTCAATCCTTCGTGGCGTTGCCGTCGCTGCCTCGCTAGCTGGAGGCTGGAGGAAGAAGGCGACTGCTCCGCCTCACAGACACCAACGCCGAACCGGCCGTGGCCAGCCATGCATTGGGATCCCGGCATCCCGCGGGTCCACCGGCTCCAGCTGCTGGCCGTACCGCCACGGTTTCAACGGTTAGGATCCGTATGAAGGCTTGATCGTATTTGAACTGCCAGCCTCATTGTCCTACACTACACGATTACACGGTCACCGTATGAGGAGATGGAGAGGACACCGCTTTTCAGAGGGAAAAACAAAAAGAGTGTTAGCGACAGTACGTATATTATCATGAATTTTGCGGCAAGTGACCGCACATCGTTGCCTGCCACATTTTGTCTCCTTCGCGTATCATCGATTCGGACGCCGCGAGACCCATGAAAGATAGCCATCAATGCTCTATTTTTTTTTTCTTTCTTTTCTGTTTTTTCGTTCAACACACATGTTTGTTGCGAACCTCTGAACTATTACCTAACTAACAATTAGTTTACTAATTGGTAGAGATAAATCAATATGGACTAAAAAAAAGTACGTACACATGCCTCTAAATTAGTCCATGTATTGAAACAGTATTGTACTGTGCTAAACTTTAACAGCGCAACCGCCTACGTTTTAGTCCATTCCATCTAAACTTCAGCTCTCTAGGCAATCCACGTAACCGTCTGTTTAGATCTCGCACTCTAAAGTTCAGCCACTAATAATAAACTTTAGCTATTTCCACTTTAAAAGTCGATTCAGAAACAACATTAAAGCATATAAAAAAAGTTTTTAGTTAATTAGTTCTTAACTTCTTCATCCAACTAAACTTTAGACGAGTCAACGAATCCAACACAAACGCTGAAGGCATGCATGTTTGGCTTGCTTCCTTTATGCTGCCAAGCAAGAGGTGTGCACATGCCCATACTCCAGCGAACAAATCATCCGCAAAAAAGATTTGGTAGCGATCCAAACACGTCCTAAGAATCATAATTCTTATACTTGACTAATGACTAGTATGGGTACAGACATGGTATAAGATTTTACCTACTTAGAGCATCTCCAAGAAACTCTTTATCTTTAGCTCTCTCTATTTGACTATCTATTTATCTTTTTATAATACAGTCTATACATATTATCTCACTTCAACAGACTATCTATCTAGTTCGGCTAGTCAATTGACTAGCCAAATTTGGCTAGTGAGAGAGAAAATTTGGAGAGCTCGATAGCTTAGCGAGTCACATAGCTAATACGTTGGAGAGTTATTTTGCTGTTGAGTAGCCAAAATTTGGTTTGGCAAGTCATTTATCTAGTTCTTGGAGATATTTTTATACATATATACCATTTTATGAATTGTACTATTAGCTATTTTGTTGTGTTGTTTTTTTATTTTATGACGAAATTTAAATTATAGAAGTACAGATATTGTAAGACAGACTGAGTACGAGCTATCTTTAAAAGAAAAATAAAAGAAACCTACTAGGTAACCTACGACGAGTAACCGGCCCATCTAGCTTTGCTTCCACCGATCCCTTCGCGGAAAGCAAGAAAAAAGTTGACTGTGGGCTCTTAACGAGGTGACGGGAGAGAGAGCTTTGTCACGTCCAATTGATTGGCGATGTGATTTTTTTACAGAGATGCACGTATGGTAATAAAAAATTGCAACGTTGGAACTTGTAAGGTTGCTGCAGTAGTACGTTGTACAGGGCTAAAATGATTTTGTACTACCCGCGCCATCATGATCGCCCGAGAGGCAGCTTTCACTATTTAGATGGTTAGCTGGCTTTTAAGACCGTTTGCAGCGGTTCATCTAAAATTTATCTAAAAATATTGTTTTACACTATTCTGTATATTAAAATTGTACTGTGCACAAAGTAGAATTTGAACATAAGTATATATATGAATAAGCTGTTAGAGATAGTCTAAGTGGTACCGAATTCGACTGCTTCTGCAGTATTTTTGTCTACCTAGAGTGTAAACAGTCGCCAAACGGCCTCTGATTTCATGATCCAACGCGTTGTTTTTCCTGATGCTGGTTTTTGGCAGAGTATTCCGTTGATCTTCTTGGCTATGGCGTTCACATACATGGAACTGTACATCCATTAGCGCTCCTAGTAAACTGATGAGAGAGGGACCAGCGGAAGATCGAGGCGGCCATGTCGTTTTCCAGACACTAGGCGTCGCCCTCGCCCACCCAGGGACCCCCAAAAACTGCGGGACAGGATCATTGCACCCGCGAAATGAAAATTTACAATAAAAAACCGATAGTAGAAAACGAAAGCGAACTGACGGGCCGCCGGGCCGGGGAGCAGAAAGGGAGGCCATTAATACTCGACACCTCCCCGTCTTCTTCCTCCTCCCCCCTCCGCCATTGCTCCACGAGTCCACAAGACATCTCCCGCGCGCCAGAGCTCTAGAGAGAAACTGGACAGGAGCGCGGGCTTCGGACTCCCATCTCCGCGGGGGCACAAAAGATGCAGGTCCTCATGACTCCCAGCCTCCGCGCAGCGCAATCGGGTGAGATTTCTGCTGCGCCACATCTCCCCTCCGGTTCTGTTTTCCCTGGTTCCTGATTCGGCTGCCTTCCGTTATTTATATATAAATAAATGTGCTTCGGCCTTCGGTCCTGTTACTCCTATAGATCTGTCGCGCCTGCTGGGTTCCAGAGCTGTTCGGTTTGGCTCATCTCTGCCGTTCTGCATTTCGCAGAAAGACGAGAAAAGCCCGTCCCTACTTCCTGCTTTCCTCACCTTTCCGCAGCCAACACCAGAAGAAGAAATTGGCAAAAAAAAAAAGGAGCATTTTGGTTTCGTTGAAATGCGGCCCCGATTTCGACTCGCCAGCTTTGCGCGCCTCTAACTGCTAGGCAGTAGTGTGTGTTTTCTCTCTCTCTGTGTGTGTGCGCGCGCGCGCGAGGAAAGGCCTTCGTTCTGGGGCGGGCGGCTCTCTTTTGCAAGCGGCAATGATGCGCCTTTGGCGAGCACTCTCTGCTGATCAGACGCTTGTTTATTGCTAAAGAGGACGCTAGATCTGTAGCGTTGCATGATTGAGGTCAGTGGGGGGCGGGGCTGGACATAGTTGATGGTTTTAACAGGACCTTTCCTAGCTCTAGGCCGACAACAGATGAACGAACCCCCCCAAGTGCGGCGGGCGCACATTGAGCACCCAATGATGAGGCGTCCATGGCGGATGCTGAATGTGGCCGTCATTTTCTCGCCTTATTTATTTCTTTTTGGCAAAGTCTTGGTTTACTGTCTACTTGAATATTATGTCGCAGCCCCTCCTGCGTTTTATAATCGCTATTTTTGCCACTCACAGTTTTGCCGATTTCATCGAAGTTCTTCCCCCCCACACCATTTGCAGATTGTCAATGAATCTACAATGCAAATAGTCCATTGCAATGCCAAGGTTGCTTCCTGACTGACCAGATCGAGCGTGTTGAACTCTCTGGTCATCTCGTCTGAAAAAACAGACAGGTGTTTGCAGCTATGGCTTCGAAGGCAATGCCCCAAATTCTCCCAGAAACGCCAGGCATCCCAGGCACGAAGCAATGCTCTAAGAGTGCTCCCCCTTTCGAGCTTCCCCAGACGAACAATTCCTGTGCTTCTGCGCTGACGGTGTTACCAGGAACAACAACTGACCTGAGCAAATCGAGCCATAAACCTGAGCTGAACGAGCAGAAACCAGACCACCGCCTCAAGGAACCTGTCGACGCCGCGTCGGTCAAGTTCCCCGTAGAACCGAGCAAGAAAGCGGTAGCGGAGCATGGGAGCACGAACGGGGGTTCCACTTCGTTTCAGACGTGTGGAGGGACTAGCCAGGCCCAGGCAAAGGTCAGTGCGAGTGCTAAGGCCGCTGATCCACCCGAGATCGGTGACAGGGGCAACAGTGGAAGATGCAGGCCTAGCACAAGCAGCGACATCAGTGACGAGAGCTCGTGCAGCAGCATGAGCAACAGCACGAAGCCTCACAAGGCGAACGATTCGCGGTGGGAGGCGATCCAGACGGTCAGGACCAGAGACGGGGTTCTTGGACTGAGCCATTTCAGGCTGCTCAAGAGGCTAGGCTGCGGCGACATCGGCAGCGTGTACCTCTCTGAGCTGAATGGGACCAAGAGCTATTTCGCGATGAAGGTCATGGATAAGGCGTCGCTAGCGAGCCGTAAGAAGCTGCTCCGGGCTCAAACGGAGAAGGAGATTCTGCAGTGCCTGGATCACCCCTTCCTTCCTACGCTTTACACCCACTTCGAGACCGATAAGTTCTCCTGCCTGGTCATGGAGTTCTGCCCCGGAGGAGACCTCCACGCTCTTCGGCAGAGGCAGCCTGGCAAACATTTCCCGGAGCAAGCTGTCAAGTACGTATGTCTTATCCACATTTTACCATCCGCATGTATTGCATTTCACTGTCTAAATAGTACTTAACAGAGTTAAGGCTTTTGAGTTCATTAGTTTGAAATCATCGTGACTGAAAAACAAAACCTATTGCTTGCTGCAGATTCTACATAGCAGAAGTCCTCCTGGCGCTAGAATACCTGCACATGCTCGGTATCATATACCGTGATCTCAAGCCAGAGAACGTCCTTGTCCGGGAGGACGGGCACATCATGCTCTCGGACTTCGACCTCTCCCTTCGCTGCGCAGTCAGCCCGACGCTGATCAGATCCTCGAACCCTGACGCAGAAGCGCTCAGGAAGAACAGCCATGGCTACTGTGCGCAGCCAGCTTGCGTCGAGCCGTCCTGCGTCGTCCAACCGTCATGCGCAGCCCCGACCACCTGCTTTGGCCCGCGCCTGTTCTCCTCCAAGTCCAAGAAAGAACGGAAGCCAAGACCTGAAGCTGCCACCCCGGTCAACCCTTGGCCTGAGCTCATAGCAGAGCCCAGCGACGCACGGTCGATGTCGTTCGTTGGGACGCACGAGTACCTGGCCCCCGAGATCATCAAAGGCGAGGGCCATGGCAGCGCCGTCGACTGGTGGACCTTCGGGGTATTCTTGTACGAGCTGCTGTTCGGGAAGACGCCTTTCAAGGGATCCAGCAACCGGGCCACGCTGTTCAATGTCATTGGCCAGCAGCTGCGCTTCCCGGAGTACCCGGCCGTCAGCTTCTCGGCGAGGGATCTGATCAGGGGTCTGCTTGTGAAGGAGCCCCAGCAACGGCTGGCCTACAAGCGTGGAGCCACGGAGATCAAGCAGCATCCCTTCTTTGAGGGCGTGAATTGGGCGCTCATAAGGTGCGCAAGCCCACCGGAGGTACCAAAGCCTGTCGAGATCGAGAGGCCGTCAAATCATCCTTCATCGCCGTCTGGAGCTGCTGCTGACGATGCCTCCGTTGGTGCACCCCAGAAAGGTGTCGACGGCTACTTGGAGTTTGGTTTCTTCTAGCAAACATGTGGGCTTTTTTTTTACACTGGATGTAGGGTTTTCTGATGTTATGTTTTTAGCAGATGGTTGGTGTTGTAGATTTGTGCCTTCAACCTGTTTTGTTTTGTATTTTACACGTTCTTAAAGTTCACATCTGTAATTCAGCAAGTCTTCATTGTACTGATCTCCTGCAAGGCCTTTGCAAGACATGTTCTTTTTTTCAAAAAAAAAATGGTATTCCAATTATAAAACTAATTATACTAAAGGACGAGATAAATTTATGAAACTTAATTAAACTTATAACTAATACTCATAATTGATATTCAAATATTTGATGTGTTACGAATTAAACTTTAGCTAGGGAAATCAAATACCCCTTAAATTTAGATGCTTATTTCCTTGTTAATGAAAAACAATACTCCCTCAGTTGTAAATTAAAATTCGTTTTGTTTTTCCTTGTTCATAATCATCCATATAAACGTGGACATAGAGCAAAAATGACTACTATTTTGTGATGGATGGGTATAACTTTCCTTAGGTTGGTCATATTTTTTGCAATATTAAATATTTTTTGTGCCTAATAAATCTTGTTTGATGTTAAATATGTGTCTTTTTTTTTATAAATCTCGTTAAAATTAGAAAGTCTTGGATTGGGATGAAGAAACTGACTCGCGGTTTGGAAAGAGAAAGTAGTTATTATGACCGATTGTACAGTTGACGCCTATTCTTTCTGATGGCATGTCACTGGTAACCTTGACAGTCACATGCTCGCTCTACTAGTTTTGATTTGGCGATCACACAGCGACAGCTGAATGACATCGAAAGGTTAACAGGAAAGCTCCGGCCGATAGGCAATAGCATCAGGTAAGATGACCATCAGACTGATGCATCAGCGATCTTCAGGGCGCGATTGGTTGCCTTCTCTAGCGCGCCTGGGTCGTTTCTACTTGCGTGTGGATAACCAGGCTCTGGCACTCGTTCAGCCATCCAATTAGAGATGGCAACGGGGACCCGATCCCCGATTCCCCGCGGGGAATTCATCTATTAGAGGATGGGGATGGGGGAGTTTCTTCTCCCACGGGGATGTAAACGGGGAGAAATTCTCCCCCGACGGGTAAACGGGGACGGAGAATGGCCCATCCCCGTTCCCCGCGGGGACCCGTTAAACTTACATGTGACAATATTTTCATGTAATAGTTAATGATAAAAATAAATAATTACCTTGTCAAGAGATCACCCGTTGTACAAATACATTGATTTTAATGCATACATAATGATTTTTACATCTAACAATGTGTATAAGTGACAATGTTTTACATTAATAACAAATGAAGTACGATTTAATTATAATTTAAGCGGGGATGGGGATACCCGATGGGGATTTATCCCCGTGGGGAACGGGGATGGGGAAGAAATGTCCCCCGCAAGCATTCGTGGGGATCCCCGCGGGGAAATTTTTTCGTCGCGGGGACGGGTTTGGGGAGCTAAAACCCGACGGGAAATTCCCCGTTGCCATCCCTACATCCAATCGTGACCTGCCTGCACCGAAGGAGACAGGACCGCTAGAAAGCAGGCAACCAATCGCACCTACATCAGTATCTGCGATCGTCAGCCGCAATTGCCCTTCATGGCCCTGCGCCATATATGTACAGGACTCGCTTTTTATTCTAAATTATAATAATTTGTTCTAAGTTTGTTAGAGAGATCAAAATTATTTAAAAAATATAAAAACTAACATTAAATAAATATACTATAAAATATAATTAATAAAGAATCTAAAATACTTAAAGGGTGTTTGGTTTCTAGCCAATAATTTTTAGTCTCTCTATTTTATTCTATTTTCTAATCAACCTGACATAGTTTTAACATCTAGATGCTCCAGAACATCCAAAATTCAAACAAAAGATAACATCATCAAAGTTAGTGGTGATGCCGATCCCATCGCCTTGCTTATGATAAACAGCAGCTAAGGCATCGAAACTTCGATTGCAGTGGAGTGGAGGTTCACAAGGAGTTCACATACGAGAACACTGGCAGCAACATCTTTTCAACACCGTCTCCATCTCCAGATAAGCTACTTTGAGGTTCTAAGGTTATCTCCAACGGCTTGTTCATCGCCGTTATCTTCTATTTCAAACATCACTTTGTAAACAATGCACAACAATATTTTGCACAACGATTTGCTAGCCATAGCCTAAGCCTAGCATTATGCACAGGTAAATTTATTCTCATCCCAGACTTTTATCACAGTACGCTGTTTCACCTATACTTGTTTTGGTCACCTCTTCCAGGATCTCCCATGTTCTTCAGTTGAGGTTCTTGTAGATTCTGAAGGAGACAAGCACCGCTGCGGCAGCTGCAACAACAGCAAGAGCGGCATATGTGTCAGCTCTCTCCCAGGTCTCAAACCAGATGGGCACTGGGCAAGTCTTTGTATCCCCCTTCTTGCTGCCAGCACCACCCTCCTTGTCAGAGCTCTTGGGGTTCTGCTCAGCTATGATGCTCTTGTCTTGTTTTTCCTTTGGCAGGTCAGTTTGGCAGCAGGTGAAGCCACCATTGCCTTGGCAGCATCCACCAGCTGCTGCAGGGTTGAAAGAAGCACCATCTGTTCTGGTTTCTTCAAGGGATTCTTCGCCACCATTTACCATGTTCCGAAGCTCGAGAGCTCGCTTCTGCTGCTCCACAGATAAACCCATCTGTCCCCTGCAAGACACCATATATAGCACACATAAGAACCCCAGTACAAAGAAACACTCGGCTATCAATCAAACATATATTGTAGGATCGCTTGAACAAAGCATAATAGCAATGGAGGCAGAAAGCGTTAATTTGGTGGCCCCAGTGCCTTGTGGCACAAGTACAAAAAGTGAAACGAATTTGGAACGTGCGTTATTAGATTTGGGAAACGCCATTGTTCTACTGCAACAAAGAACTGTGAATATGAACACTGAGATTCTGGATAAACTCACACCAATAAGGGAGGATGATTTAAAAAGGATTTCAAATATGAATGAGTTGATATAGCAAATCTCTTGTGTATGAGCATGCCTGAACAGAAAATGCACTACACAAGAATACAGTTTCATGATGCTTATAGTGCATTGTCTTGAACAACTTTAATGTACAAGAGTAAATTTCAAATTAAGGCTTCCGGGGGTAAATTTCAAATTAAGGCTTCCGAGTAGCACCTCTAGGTCCCAGGTTCAATCCCCTTCGGGGACGAATTCCTGGCTTGGTTAAAAAAATCCCCTCGTTGTGCCCCACCCGCTCTCAGGTTACGTCATGTACGCCACCCTTCGGCTGGGCCGTTGCAGAGTGGGCGGTGACGAACCACTAGTGATGGAAGGCAAGGGTTGGGGATTTTCTCGGCCGGGACCATGTTTCGGTCTCTTCTTAATATAATACCGAGAGGACGGTCTTTCACTCCCCGGCCGAGTTTTTTAGAATTTCGAATTACGACTTTGGCCCCCTAATACATTAGACTACTGAAATGCACATAGTTTTGAACATTATGATTTCTAATTCTCCATTGAAGCTAATTTAAGCATTGTTAAAAAACGAATTAACAGTACTATAACTAATGCAATTAAACTAGAACATTATGCAGGTTTTTGGTATGATTATTCATAGAATATGAACACATGTTCACATAAGCATGTACTTTGTAGGATAAGAAAGAGCATCACAATAGGCTGGGAACCGACATCTAGTCATTCATGACTCCACATCAGGATAAGATGTAAATGATGAGTAAACAATTCTAAATTCACAACCTATGGTGTACAGATAGGAGTACAAGGGTTCAACAAGGGGGATACCTCCATAGATGGTCCACAACTTCTCCTTGTCCAATATGTTTATGCAGCAAAACAGGCACATCATCAGGAACAACATAACCATACCTATAATTGCAATTGTATTGAGTACTAATTAGATTATAAAAGGCAAGAATGTGTATATGCAAAAGTAAAAAAATAGTTGCACAAGACAAAGTGAACGTTTAATGTTAATTTAATAACAGTACTTACCAATGACCAGTCACTTCTCCCTTGGCATCAGAACTGAAAATGATGACGTTTCCTGCATACTTATGACCTCCCACGTGTGAGCATGCACTGACAGCCACCTGATCATCAAGTCCCAGTTCATTTATCTCTTCCTTGAACCTTTTAATCAAAGCAGGTCCACAAACACCACACCTTTTGTCCCTGCTTCCATGGGAGCAAACAAAAATATAGGAACCACTCATAGGCTCAGGAGATCTAGGAAGCCAGTCAATATCCTTCACAAGCACTTCTTCAACAAAGTTGTCCACGTCAAAATGGGTCAGCCCTCTGCAAAAATATTATTTCACAGATTGAAAATTAACAGATTAGTTTACTTTGACGCATAAATACCACATGTTTATTAGTTACCACGCTTGCAGCTTACTTATATCTGATCATATCTGGAAAGATCAACACATCTCCATTTGATGATTCAGTGCCATCTTCTCCTTCACAGATGGTCAATTTGATCTGTGACATGGTAAAACATAGCAGCCATTGGATATATATGTGGAAGAAAGATGAATCAGCAAATACTACCAAACTTACAACCTTTTTCGGAAGCATTTCTTTCCAAAAAGTAGGCTAGAGTTAAAACCCAAAAGAACCAACAAGTCAAGATTCGGGCACTCCATGCACTCCTATTCGAGGCTAAATCTTTGGGTATATTCCATCATTTCAAGTCTCATTTTACTACCTCTTTTACAACTTCGGTCTTTATTTTCCTCTTTTCTTATTGCTATCGCACTTTAAGATCCCACTACACACTGGTGCATCTGAAGGTCTCTATTGGGCATGTCCAAATCATCTCAACCGATGTTGGTCAAGCTTTTTTTTCAATTGGTGCTACCCCTATCCTATCAAGTATATCATCATTCTAGACTTGATCACTTCTTGTATGGCCACAAATCCAACACAACATATGCATTTTCGCAGCACTTACTGTTAAACATGTCATCTTTTTGTAGGCCAACATTTTGTACCATTATGGTGCGCGACTCTCCTGTGTGGTTCGAGAAAAAAACATTATGCACCATACAACATAGCAGGTCTAATCGTTGTTCTATAAACTTGCCTTTTAGCTTTTGTGGTACCCTCTTATTATATAGAACACCAGATGTTTAATGTCATTTCATCCACCCTGCTTTGATTCTATGGCTTAAGTCTTCATCAACATCCTAGTATCTCTGTAGCATTGATCCTAAATACCTAAAGGTGTCCTTCCTAGGCACTACTTGACCTTCCAAATTAACATCACCTTCCCCATGTGTAGTGTCGAAATCACATCTTATATATTCGGTTTTAGTTTTACTAACTCTGAAAACTTTGGACTCTAGAGTCTCCCGCCATAACTCTAGTTTCCTATTTACTCATGTCCGATTTTCATTAACTAGCACTACATTGTCTGCAAAAAACATACAAAAAAACTCGACCGGGGAGGGAAAGACCGCCCTCCCGGTATTATATTAAGAAGAGGCCGAAACATGTTCTCGACCGAGAAAACCCCCAAACCGTGGCCCCCTATCACTAACGGGCCAATCAACTGCCCACTTAGTAACGACCCAGCCGGAGGGTGGCACGCTGTATATCGATCCCCGAGAGCGGACGGGGCACAGCGAGGCGATTTTTTTAACCATGCCCAAAATTTGCCATCGAGGGAGATCGAACCCGAGACCTAGAGGTGCTACTCGGAAGCCTTAACCATTACTCTAGAGGCCCTTTTGCTCTGCAAAAATCATACACCAAGGAATATCTCCTTGCATGTCCCTTTGGACCTTATCCATCATCAAGGTAAAAAGGTAAGGGTTCAAAGCTGATCCATGATGTAGTGCTATTCTAATCGTTAAGTCATGTGTTTCCATCACTTGTTCAAACACTAGCCACAACATTGTTGTACATGTCCTTAATGAGTCCAACGTATTTCGTTGGAACTTTTTGTTTGTCCAAAGCCCGTCACATAACATTTCTTGGTGTTTTGTTGTAAGCCTCTCCAAGTCAATGAAAATCATGTGTAGGTCCTTTTACTCCCTATACTGCTCCATCATTTGTCTTTTTAAGAAAATGGCTTCCATGGTTGACCTTCTAGGCATGAAACCAAATTGGTTCAAAAAGACCCTCGTTATTCCTCTCAAACGATGCTCGATAACTCTCTCGTGGCTTCATAGTATGGCTCATAAACTTAATTCCCCGGTAAAAATTACAATTGTGAAAGAATAACATGCAACAAGAAGACAACAAACTAGCTCAAAACAATAGGTAATACAATCTCAAGGAGCCTTTATAACGAAAGCACTAGTTGTTTGTTTGTTATTTGGGACACGACAATAGTCAAGATCAGTTTGTTGCCTATATTATATGAGGTGATAAAAACTTCTGCGTTTTTCCTACAGTTAGAACAGTTCGGATCCTACCATATAATTTGGATAACAGTATAACAGAGCAGAAACCTAGAGACATGGACAGTGACAATGGATTCGGTAACATCTTATAGACACACAGGACGTTTTTGCGTTTCTTCCAAACCATCAACTATGCAAATCATATGATCAATAGCAACACTCATAAACAATAGAGGCAATGATTTTTACGTTTCGGACTAAAACGATTCAATTAGGAACAAGTTAATCTGGAGCTCAACCAATATATGTCAAACCCATTCAAGTCATAGCTAAATACATGTAACAGTATATGCCAAGAACATAGGAATATCGATGATTCACGCAGAAGAAAATGGGCAAAGATTTAAACAAACTGCAGTAAGCTATTACTTAGATGACACTTGAGGGGGAAAGAGACTAGAATCTATAAGTAACATTGAAAAAACAAACAGGGCAAATGACCCCTCAAGCTTCAAATAATCATTAACCAAAACTGACACCAACTCATGGTACCATTAGAAAATAACTATGTCAACAACCCAAATAAGGGGCAGAAGAACCATATAGTGTTCATATAACTACCTCTTAAACTTAAGTACTGGAAATGAATCATGGGTGCCAAGCAAAAAGTAAGAGATCCAGCTAAACAACTAAAATTAGAATTAAAAATGTTGCCGAAACTACTAAAAACACGATTCATGAGACCATGGAATATGAATAAATAACAACAGATGGGATTGGAATGGGACCATGAATAACAACAACATAACCCTAACAAGTAGAGGAGACATATATAGTTCATTTATGCATACCTCTTAAACTTAAGCATCAGAAAAGAACCATGGAATATGAATAAATAAAATGTAAGGAGAGTCCAAAGTATGGCGATTGGATCTAGACAAATAGATGTATTAAGCCAGTCAATTCATGGACAACCGTGCTCCGTCTACCGTCTAGTTAAACAAAACCAGAACATATAAGTTCAACACATAATGCCAAACCGCAAATAAACTAGAGTCACAGAGCCCAATTTCTATATATTAGAGCTGGGAGCAAAGACGTGCTCCTATGTTGTGAACTGTGATGCACTCGCAAGATAGTCCCGATACTCAGCCCTCCCGTAGGAGGCCCTAGGAGTAAACCAGATCTATATCTTCTCCCCCCCCCTCTACTAACACCCTGCCCCTCCTTATATAGAGAGGTAACCCTAACTTAATAGTTAAGCAACATAACAAACCCCACCTGGCCAGCACTGTTCACGCGCTACAGTAACCGCACGTGAACAGTTAGCGCGGCTAACATAACCATAATGACCTAGTTGATGGGCTTAAGGCCCATAACATTCCATCCCTCCTTAAAAACAGCTCGTCCGCGAGCTGTAGTCAAGAAGAATTGACCCATACTAAACTAGCACTTAATGACTCAATATTAAGTCTTTTACATCTCGACTTAGTATTTTATTCACCTAGAAAAAAATTGAACCACGTCAGTGGTCAGATCTATTGAAGAAGGACGCGTCGGTGGCCAGATCGACCGATGACAGACGTGGCTGCGGTGGCGCAGAGGGCTCCCTGCGCCTGGTGTTGTAGCTCAGGTGACCACGCCGTGACGGAGGCCAAGGTGGTTGACGTCGACCACAGCTGCGACGATGCAGCGGATGGCTGTCTGTGGTGCAGAAGATTGATGGCCACGACGCGGAGGATTGGTAGCTGTGGCGTGGAGGGTTATCCCGTAGCAGCGCCTCTACAGGTTGGGCCACCATGGCGGCCGATTGTTGCAGATTGGGCGAGCAGATCCACGCACAGCCGTAGTCGAGCCACGCCTGGACCTCCACAAGCACGAAAGCGGGCTGCAGTAGTGGCACAGCCACCTCAATGTAGAACGCAGCCTCCACCTCCTCCCTGGGTGTGTCCGGTTGCAGCCCATCGACCCCATCGTCCTCGACCCGGCCGCCTCCGCCCGCGCCCAGGCCGCCCTCGCTCGCGCCTAGGTTGCCTGTGCCCAGGCAGCCCGCGGTAGAAGCGGAGGGGCTAACCCACGCCTGCTTGAGCTTGGCCGGACAAGCGTCGTGGGAATCCAAACGGGCATTGATGGCGACGAGTTGCTCGAGGACGAGGTCCATCTTGGCGGAGTAGGTCACATGATCGTCGTGCGCGCTGGCCATGGTGGCGATGCGCGCGTAGTGGCTCCGATAGTCCGATACCAATTTGTTGTGAACTGTGATGCACTTGCAAGATAGTCCTGGTACTCAGCCCTCCCGTAGAAGGCCCTAGGAGTAAACCAGATCTATATCTTCTTCCCCCCTCTACTAACACCCTGCCCCTCCTTATATAGAGAGGTAACCCTAACTTAATAGTTAAGCAACATAACAAACCCTATCTGGTCGGCATTGTTCACGCGCTACAGTAATCACACGTGAACAGTGGCCGCAGCTAACGTAACCATAATGACCTAACTAATGGGCTTAAGGCCCATAACATCCTAGCGTGTCCACGTCGTCACTTTTCTTTATAGTCGTACGATCGTGATCGAAGGAACAACCGTTCTTCTGACCTTTCATCATACCGACGCGCCACGACACTTCCAGCAGAGTCCAGAGTCCAGACCGAAGAATGCCTCCTCTTCTACACAAACACCCACCATGGCCAGGGCTTACACGAGACCAGCAGGAACGGCGTCGCCGAGTTGGTGGCCGCCATTGTGTCCCCGACGACGACGAACACTGTCTGCCGCCGCCCTCTTCACCTCCATCGGATTGTCATCTCCACCGGCCTCCTCGCGCTGGTCCTCCGATCCTCTGATGTCTCCTCGCGCGGTCGCGCCCGTCCTCCAATGCCCGACTCCGTCGTCCTCGCCACTGACCCATCCACAGGTAAAGCCTTTATCCCAATATTAATTCGTATCCTGCACCAAGGAGTTGCTGTGCGCTTGATTCGCCGCATCTGAGTGTCACGGCCACGACTGCGCGCCCTCCATCGCCTCCCACCGTCGGGGCATCGACCCTGCATCCTACACGGTCTGGTGCTGGGGAATGGGGAGGAGCATCGCCCTGCTCTTCATTAACGAACACATTCTGATTTTTTATCTTGGTCTGGTGACCTGTGTGACCTGTAAAGTAACGTGGGAGTGTAGGATTAATTTTCCTGAATCACCTAGATGTACAGGTATATCTATGTACTGTAGCTCTTGCTACATGCATAGGAGACTCCATAATCCATGGTGGATCTATTAGCCTATTACCAAGGCTAACTCATCTGCCACCTGACCTGTGCAGAAAGCGTCGTTTCTAGAAGAATGGCTGAAATAATTATGTGCTTCATTCAGTAACTCCAAGCACCAGCCGCCCTTGGCAATTGAGAATTTGAGACCATAAACAATGAGGCTGGTTTCAGCACAAATGTCACTCAGAAAGCTATGTTATTTTCTGTCTTGAAGTCCCTACTTGGCATATACACGGGCAGAAACCAGTAGGTTGTTACCCAGAGATTTAAGCAACTAGCTAAAGGCATTGCGTGAATGATGAGCAGTGAACAGTTGTTGTGGTCTCCACCCTCCATTAACAAGCAACAACAAGATATTGGTCGTCTACCCATCAGGTCGGAGAGCCCATCCCTAAATTCTCTTGGTGACTTCATGCCAAACCTCATGAACTCCAACGAACTGTCTTTGAGCACATCATTGTTTTGTGGCCTTTAAGACCAATATTTTATTGATTCGATGCATGTATATTTCTACTCAACAAGCAGCACCATTACAATACAACATCTAGATGGCTCATGCTGCTATATCTGTATATTGAACTGTTCTTCTACTGTAAATAATTAACTATTCAAATAATTCTGTTTTAATTCTATATGTACATCTATACGCCTATTGCTACCCGATATTTCTAAAGTAATACTCTTTTAACTGTGTAAGCACATCGTCAACGACTCGCGCAAGCGTGAGCAATTTACTAGTAGCACGAAGTGTTTCCTATGCCAAGTGCAAGCCCCAAGCCAAGATTCAGAAAGGTACGAGAAACAACCAATCTACTACGGATTAAGGTTTTGGATGAGGGAATCCTCGGTGTTGCCCGACTTCAGGCTCCTCCATCTCCAACACCGACATGACAGCGACGCCAAGGGGAGCAGTGTCTCCAAAACCTCGCTCCGCTGAAAAACTTAAACAGGTTAAGGCGAATTAGTTTTTTGGACAGCGGCCATGTGACTGCTCGCCGAGCTGCACTGCGGCATTTACTGACTTCAACGACACTGTGAACTCATCTTCGCTCAAGTTCCTCGTTATGATTACAAATGAGTTTCTCGCTCTTTTTTCTGTTAGATGTGTTAAGATAGATTTAATCTGTTATATGAACAACATGCTTTTATTTGTTATAATCTTCTACAGATTCTAGTGGTGTATTCAGTAACGTGAACAGAAAATCCGCCAAAGCACTCTGTGGACAAGGGTCCTAAGGCTATCTTCGGTGGATCACGTAAAATAGGGGTAGTGACACTGTTTGATACTGTTTGCACTTTGTAGAGTGAAGTTTAAACAGGAGATGAGATCGGATTTTAAATAGGAGATGAGATTGGGGATGGGATAGTAAATCTGCTCGATATGGCCTAAAAGCTCACATGAAAACTAACCTCGCCCTTATCCAGACAAACGAACCACGTGATACCGGGGTCTGTTCCAAACCTCTAACTAACAATTAGCAGCTAAAATTACTTAAGAAGTTCAAAGCGGGTCACCAACTAATTGTTAGCTATACCCTCTAAATAGCCATTAGTTGTTATCTGTCTCATCCTATCCTAGCTAATACTTATTAGCTAACTAATAGTTAACTCTAGAGAATTAGAACAGGGCCTTACTCTAAAAAAAGGGTCCAGACTCGAGACCGCCAGCTTCCAGTTCGCAATTCCCGCAAACCAACTACGAAAAACTAAACCAGAAGCGTACCCAAAAAAAACATCGCGGTACCGAACCAACTAATTTCCGAGCCGCATAAAAAACAGGAGGGAAGCATATGGATGCTCACGGTCTTCTTCAGATTGGGCTTTCGGGCCTTGATGGCGGCGGCGAGGAGGCGGGGGAGGCGGTCAGACTCAGAGGCCTCGAGGTGGGACGGCCACAAATCCGGGCCCTTGTAACAGAGGAACACATGGCGCTCGTGGAACCCCACCGTCCCGACCAGCTTCTCCTTCCCGAGCTCCGGACGCTGGAACCCGAACTCTGCGCCTGGATCCGGCACCGCGGCCGCGGCGGCGAAGGCCGCGTCCGTAGCGTCAGCCGCCGGAGCCGGAGCCGCGAGGGGGGCATCACCTTGCGTAGGGGAGGCCATGAGCAGGCGGAGTGGCAGTAGACGGCGGCGGGTTGGTACGCGCTGCGAGGAAGAGAGTGGTCGTGGTGGAAATGGAAATTGCTTGAGGAGTTTGGGAAAAATATGCAACATCTCCTCGGGAATTTATGGCCGGAGAAGGGAATTGGTGTTGCTCATTGGGAAAAGTCACGCCCACGGACCACAGCTGCCATTGGCCCACTTGTCGGTGAAGTCTTCAGTTTATTAATACTGCAGGGCCCACGCGAAGGGTGACGTTAAGAGCAATTATAATAAGAATAAATATAAGAGCATGTACTATCTCATTTAGAGCATCTTTAATAATGTGACATATAAAATATTATATAATTTAAAAATAAGTATATTTTATAGAATTTAGAGCATCAATAAAATATATCGCTCCAAACAGTAAAGCCTTAAATCTATACTAGTTAGTTGCTCGTGCGTTGCGACGCTACACGAATACCGCTGATAAAAAACATTAGTAGCAATTAATTTTAGATCACTTCATGAGATGTGCTCTCCCGACAGGAGGAAAGACCCATTCATTTTTTATTCATCAATTAGAACAAAGTAGAAGAAGCAACTAAACACCATACAGGTTCGTATATCAAACCCATATATTGTCTAATAGCTACACATGTGGTCAACAAGATGTTATTAATCAATTACGAGATTTCCTATGGATACGCGATGTGTCAATACTAATACGTCATTTTTTTCCTCAAAAACAATGATATAGGGATATGTTATTTTGTAAACATTAGTAAAGATTTGTAAATAGTTTATATTGGCTAATTATTGATAATAGTTGTCTTCGGATATTCTGCATCGTGTCCCTGACACAGTAGTTGACGGCCTGCTGCAGGGGTAGGCCCTTGTACTACATGACAGTGGTCATGTCCCACTTGAGCGTGCCCGACACGGCGCACGCGCCGCATGTGTATGTGTCGAACCTGATCAGCGGTGAATCCCCAATGCGCCCGAGCATCTTGCTCATCAACCGTCTGTGGACATGGTCGCCGCACACCCCAACATCTCTGATGTGTACACACTGATGGGCAACCTGTTCATTACCATGCCCGCATTGTGTACGATGTCGCTGTCCACGCTGTTCGCGCCACACTTGTCCATTCGCGTTGCATTTGTCCATCCCCATCGGTGGGATGAGGTAGTCGAACTGCGTGAGCGTGAAAAGTAGAAAAAAATATCAACTATGGTTGATGAGCAAGATGAGGAGTAAGAAAATGATGGACAACCTCTTTCCTCGGCCAAACACCCTATTGATGCATTTAAGGGGAACATGTTATATAAATAATAAATGTAGAAAAGAGAAGAAAAAAGGAAAATCGCAACTTGCTCCCGTATTCTTTTACTTTTATACCATCCTTTTTCTTCCTAAATTCTGGGTTACGTTCACGCACATGGGCAGTTGGGCTTCCACCGACCACTGTATTAGGATTTTTTTCCTCCTAGAGAAGTTCCCTCTCTCTGTTCCCGATACGGTCAGCTCAGCTCTTCTTCCACTCCTCGACGACGCAGTCGGTGCCCGCGAGGTAGGCCTTCTTCCTCCTCTCGGCGCGCGCGCAGGCGCACACGATTGCGAAGCATACCGCATACACGGCGTACACGCGCCAGTTGGCGCGGTGGAAGACGGCGACGAGGCCGACCACCATCTGCGTGAGCCTGAGGGCCTTGGCGGCATCCCCGTTGTCGTCGTTCTCAGGGGAGGTGGTGCCCGAGAAGACGACGACGAGGTCCACCATCTGGAGCACGAGGTAGGCCATGAAGCCGAGTGACTGCGCGGCCTGTGTCCAGGCGTAAGCGGCGGGGGAGGACGCGTGGACGAAGCGCAGGGGCTCCAGCCCCGAGGTGACCGCGGTGAGCGCGAGTGTCGCGAAGTAGATGGCAAGGTACGCCTGCGCCAGCAGTAACGCGCGGTGGAGGAGCAGCAGGTACGGGCCCATGCGCCGCACCAGCGCAGTGAGCATGGAGAGTGGCAGCAACAACAACACTGCCACTGATGTCGCGGAGACGGCCACCGCCGCCCACCGGCCGCCGAGGATCGGGTGCACGCCGTCGATGATCCCGACGTTCGCCGCGGACAGGTACGCCTTGGAGTGCTGCGAGAGGCGCGCCAGGTCCGGCATCAGCGTCTCCTGCAGCCAATTGGGCAGGTCCCTGTGGGGACAGATATCCCCTGGTCCACTGGAAGGCTAAAAGACCTCACGAAAGGCCTTGGGCCCAATAATTCGCAAGGTCATTACTTCGTGGGCCTAGGAAGAGACGTCCAGTGAAGTGGATTGACACAAGATTGGATCAACGTAAGCCAGACGGCCCGATGAATTTGAGCAACCGCAGCAGTGATCCGACCTTCCCGTACAGTGTCCTCATACATTGGAACTGAACGGAGATAGGTCAGCGAAATTATAGGAAGATAGGCTCAGTCGGTTCACTATTACTTAGGCTCACGCTGTTATCATATCCACATGTAACGCCCCACGGTCGAGTATATAAGGCCTAGGAGGCATCCCCTCAAAAACATCTCACGACTTAGCCATCTACTCAGTTCTCTAGCATCCCTGATACTAGAGGACCCCCTTTGTAACCCACCACACAAAGTATCCGCACCAGGACGTAGGGTAATACGCGTCTCAAAGCGGCCCAAACCTGTACAAAATTGTCCACTGTCTCTCGTGCATCTGGCCCGAACCATCAAGCTACAATCGGTAACACCGTCCTACTCCAAAAAGCACCTCGAGGGGCAACCCTAGGTGTGCGGTCGGACCCAAAACACCGACAGCTAGCGCACCAGGTAGGGGGTGTGTCACTGATCCAAGCTAGCTCAATGGCCATCACCTTCCAGTATAAGATCGTCCTCCGCCCCGGGTCCACGTTCTGCTTCAGAACCATTTCATTTGTGGCAGATGAAGAAGGAACTCTACATCGCATCGCGGATCTGCCGGAGAGAAAGCCTTCCTCAACAAACTCCAGAAAAGTCGGAGCGAAGCAGGAAAAAGCGCGACCTCCAGCGCTCCGAACAGAGACTCCCTCCTGCAAGCCAGGAACAGAGGGTCCATCAACCCGGAGAACTCCGTTGTCCACCTCTTCCACAGAGACATGGACATAGACCACTAGGAGAAAGGAGGCGAACAAGGTCAAGGATCATCAAACTTCTCTTCCGGTACCTCTGCCCTCAAAGGAGAACAGAAAGAAGCTCGACACTATGACGGTTCCATTCTACCCCCGATGTCCTCTTCATCGGGGGAAGAGTGGAATCAACTCCCATCTCCGACGATGAACCAACCGCGCCAGGAGAAGAACCTCTTCAGCGGGAATCTCACCGACGAAGGAATCGACGCCGAAATATTCGACGACATCACGAAGCCGGAGAGCGGGACCCAACGCATCCCGTGTCACGAGACGAGGTCTCGGAGATGGGAGAGACTCTAGAAGAACGGGTCTTCAGAGAAAGGAGGAATTCCCGACGACGTGATCGTCGGCAAGCTCAAGAGCAGGATGAGCAGGAAGCAAGACAACGCCGAGAGAATCCTCTTTTCGGACGAAACCTAAACCCCAACTTTGCCCGAGCCATGAACACACCAAGTGAGGTCGGTGGAGTATTGGCTCGGACAGCCGATGGCCTCCCCCAGACTCCGGACGCCGAGGGCTATCGGCGGCTATTCACTCGGGCAGCTAATCATCTTCTACCTCTCGCTCATCCTCCGAGTGATCTACGGCACGCCATCAACAGTCGGCGGGACGCACGGAGCTCCATCAACGCTTCGCGCGAACGACGACACGAGAACGAGATCCGGCGCCGAGAAGAATATGATTGGGACCACGACATTCCTGCACGGAGTCAGACCACCAGAATTGAGTCGGCAACGGCTTCGACTGGTGGCACAACCCGGGGACGGTCGAGGCACCACGACAACAACTCCCCTCCCCGGGATAGACATCATCATCGATGACAGGAGGACACGTGTGGAGTATCGGCGCTCACTCCATGCCTTAGGGCCATTCAATGCCCCCCTAACTTCAAAGTCTCCAACGTCGACAAGTACGAGCCTAAGCAGGATCCGGGAGGCTGGTTGGCCGTCTACACCACCGTCGCCCGAGCCGCTGGGGCAACCAAAGATGTGATGACCGCATACTTGCCCATCGTCCTCGGACAGGATGCACTGCAATGGCTTCGACACCTACCCCGACACTGCATCGACGACTGGAGCGACTTCAGTCGACGCTTCACCGCCAACTTTCAATCTCTCTCCGACAAACCGGCACAACCATGAGACCTCAGGTCCATCAAGTGCCGAGGGGATGAAACTCTCTGGTCATACCTCAAGAGATTTTAGACCATGAGAAATCGTATCCCGAGGTCGCAGAATTGGCAGTGATCGAGGACTTCTACCGGGGATCTAATGACTCGGCCTTCGTCCGAGCCATACTGCAAAATGGCGTCGACTACCTCCGAGCAGTTGTTCCGGGAAGCCGACCTCTACATCACCGCCGACGAATGAGCTCAGGACCTCATCGGAGGAGCAAAGCCTGCACCGGCGGCACCGCGACGCGACACGAACCAACAACCCGACAAACGTTGGGAGAAGAGGCCTCGTGAGGAAATCCACGCCGCCGGACCATCCGCCTCTCGCGCCCGAGGAGGACCTCGTGGAGGCGAACGTACACTAGACGACATCCTCGACGCCCAGTGCCCGTACCACAAAGACATGCGCCACACCCTCCGGAACTGCAGAGACTTCAAGCACTCCGTGGGGAACGGCCGATCCTTCCAACCTCTGCCACCTCCCCCACCACGAGGAGGACCTGGAGAACCTCGACAACCTCAACAGCAAGAGGGGGAGGAGGTGAAGCAGTCCCGCGTGTTGATGGAGAAGTCAACGTCATCTTTGGCGGACATGGATCGCTGGAAAGTAAGAGGCAACAGAAGCTCAACGACCGTCAGATACTGGTGGCGGCCACCGGCCCTCCCGCCCCGTATCGATGGTCCGAGCACCCGATCACCTTCACTCGGGCAGATCAGTGGCTCAACTTCGATCACCCGGGCGAGTACCCGCTTCTCGTCGACCCGGTGATCCGAGAGAGCAGGGTGAAGAAGGTGTTAGTGGACGGGGGAAGCAGCATCAACGTCACCTTCCCCGGGACGCTTCAAGGCTTGGGAGTTCCCCTCAAAGAGCTCCACGAGTCAGACACTCCTTTCTTCAGCATCGTGCCGACTGAAGGAGAATATCCACTCGGACACATCTACATGTCGGTCACCTTCGGAACTCCGAAAAACTACAGAACCGAGTTACTAAGGTTTGAGGTGGCGAGCTTCGACTGCGGATACAACGCCATCATCGACAGGCCTGGACTGGCAAAGTTCATGGCCATTCCACATTATACGTACATGATATTGAAGATGCCAGGACCACAAGAAATCATAACTGTGCGCGCTGACTTCAAAGGCGCCGCAGAGTGTTTCCGAGTGGCCATTCAGGCGGCCCTCAGCATCAAGCCATCGACGACTTCTTCTACACAGGCGAACTCAAAGCCTGAGGAAGACCTCGCGGTACCCGTGAATGAAGCTCAAGCCATGACCTCTATGCGGTCGACTGAAGAAACCAAGAGAATCAACCTCGGGTTCACCGATGAGCGCAAGACTGCCATCATCAGTTCTAGCCTCAGTCTGGATCTAGCAAGGCCTCCTCTACCCTGAAAGGCTCAATAGAAGAGACAAAGGAGTAATGCTCACAAAAATTAACTAATCGAGACCGAGTAGTTACTCTCTTGCTAATGTCACCCAAAATCTGGTCGACGGGATGATCCCTTTGAATCATCGCTCGGACTTGAGTTTGAGGTGCCTGTTGTGCTTCTTCCTCCATTACATGATCATTTTGTGCTCCCCCTTGATCACACGTCTCCTCTTGATGAACCTGTTCATCGTCTTGAGTTGGGGGATGCACCATTGTTGAGGAAGAAGGTTGATCTCGCTCATTTTGTTCATGTGGCCGCACATCTCCAATCGCCATGGTGCGTATTTCGGCCGTTGAACGTCTTCTTCATCTACATAATCAAGATCACCAACTTGCTCTTTTGGAGAGCCATTAGTCTCATCAAATACAACGTCGCTGGAGACTTCAACCAAACCCGATGATTTGTTGAAGACCCTATACGCCTTTGTATTTGAGTCATAACCTAAAAAAAACCCTTCTACGGCTTTGGGAGCAAATTTGGAATTCCTACCCTTCTTCACTAGAATGTAGCATTTACTCCCAAAAACTCGGAAATACGAAACATTGGGTTTGTTACCGGTTAGTAGCTCATACGAAGTCTTCTTGAGGAGGCGATGAAGGTAGACCCGGTTGATGGCGTGGCAAGCCGTGTTCACGACTTCCGACCAAAAGCGCTCGGGGGTCTTGAACTCTCTAAGCATCGTCCTCGCCATGTCTATAAGCGTCCTGTTCTTCCTCTCTACCACACCATTTTGCTGTGGTGTGTAGGGAGCGGAGAACTCGTGCTTGATTCCTTCTTCCTCAAGATACTCCTCCACTTGAAGGTTCTTGAATTCGGACCCATTGTCGCTCCTTATCTTCTTCACCTTGAGCTCAAACTCGTTTTGAGCTCTCCTTAGGAAGCGCTTGAGGGTCCCTTGGGTTTCAGATTTATCCTGCAAAAAGAATACCCAAGTGAAGCGGGAAAAATCATCAACTATAACAAGACCATACTTACTTCCTCCTATGCTTAGATAGGCGACGGGTCCGAAGAGGTCCATATGAAGTAACTCCAGGGGTCTTGATGTTGTCATCACATTTTTGGCATGATGAGAGCTTCCCACCTGTTTACCTGCTTGACAAGCTGCACAAGGTCTATCCTTTTCGAAAGTAACATTAGTTAGACCTATCACGTGTTCTCCCTTTAGAAGCTTGTGAAGGTTCTTCATCCCCACATGTGCTAAGCGGCGATGCCGCAGCCAGCCCATGCTAGTCTTAGCAATTAAGCATGCATCTAGACTGATAGTCGCCTAGAGGGGGGGGTGAATAGGGCGAAACTGAAATTTACAAATATAAACACAACTACAAGCCGGGTTAGCGTTAGAAATATAAATGAGTCCGAGAGAGAGGGCGCAAAACAAATCCCAAGCGAATAAGCAAGTGAGACACGGAGATTTGTTTTACCGAGGTTCGGTTCTTGCAAACCTACTCCCCGTTGAGGAGGCCACAAAGGCCGGGTCTCTTTCAACCCTTCCCTCTCTCAAACGGTCCCTCGGACCGAGTGAGCTTCTCTTCTCAAATCAAAACCGGGAACAAAAACTTCCCCGCAAGGGCCACCACACAATTGGTGCCTCTTGCCTTGATTACAATGGAGTTGTGATCTCAAGAACAAGTGAGAAAGAAAAGAAGCAATCCAAGCGCAAGAGCTCAAATGAACACGGCAAATCACTCTCACTAGTCACTAGGGCTTTGTGTGGAATTGGAGAGGATTTGATCTCTTTAGTGTGTCTAGAATTGAATGCTAGAGCTCTTGTAGTAGTTGAGAAGTGGAAAACTTGGATGCAATGAATGGTGGGGTGGTTGGGGTATTTATAGCCCCAACCACCAAACTTGACCGTTGGCTGGAGGCGTCTGCTCGATGGCGCACCGGACAGTCCGGTGCACACCGGACAGTCCGGTGCCCCTGCCATGTCATCACTGCCGTTGGATTCTGACCGTTGGAGCTTCTGACTTGTGGGCCCGCCTGGGTGTCCGGTGCACACCGGACATGTACTGTTTGATGTCCGGTGCACCGGTATGGGCATGTCTGACGTCTGCGCGCGCTGCGCGCGCATTAAATGCACCGCAGGGAGCCGTTGGCGCCGAAGAGAGCCGTTGCTCCGCTGGTACACCGGACAGTCCGGTGCACACCGGACAGTCCGGTGCACACCGGACAGTCCGGTGAATTTTAGCGGAGCGGCTGCCACGCGAACCCGAGGCTGGCGAGTTCCGTAGACCGCGCTTCCTTGGAGCACCGGACATGTCCGGTGTACACCGGACAGTCCGGTGAATTATAGCGCGCCGGCTTCCGAGAAATCCCGAGAGTGAAGAGTTTGAGTCTGAGTCCCCTGGTGCACCGGACAGGTACTGTTCACTGTCCGGTGGCACACCGGACAGTCCGGTGCGCCAGACCAGGGGTGCCTTCGGTTGCCCCTTTGCTCCTTTATCGAATCCAAAACTTGGTCTTTTTATTGGCTGAGTGTGAACCTTTTACACCTGTATAATCTATGCACTTGGGCAAACTAGTTAGTCCAAAGATTTGTGTTGGGCAATTCAATCACCAAAATTATTTAGGACTTAGGTGTAAGCCTAATTCCCTTTCAATCTCCCCCTTTTTGGTGATTGATGCCAACACAAACCAAAGCAAATATAGAAGTGCATAATTGAACTAGTTTGCATAATGTAAGTGTAAAGGTTGCTTGGAATTTAGCCAATATAACTACTTACAAGATATGCATGGAATGTTCCTTTCTTATATAACATTTTGGACCACGTTTGCACCACATGTTTTGTTTTGCAAATTCCTTTTGTAAATTCATTTCAAAGATCTTTTGCAAATAGTCAAAGGTAAATGAATAAGAGTTTGTAAAGCATTTTCAAGATTTGAAATTTTCTCCCCCTGTTTCAAATGCTTTTCTTTTGACTTAACAAAACTCCCCCTATTAGAGATCCACCTCTTAGTGTTCAAGAGGGTTTTGATATACCATTTTTTAAAATACTACTTTCTCCCCCTTTTGAACACAATAGGATACCAAATGATAAAGACTTTTGGAAAGCACTAAGTTTTTGAATTTGGTGGTGGTGGTGCGGTCCTTTTGCTTTGGGCTCATTTCTCCCCCTTTTTGGCATGAATCGCCAAAAACGGAATCATTAGAGCCCTCCCTTTTTTTTGATGCTCATTTCTCCCCAAGGAATAGAGAGTTGCTCGGAGTGATGGCGAAGCATGAGTTACGGAGTGGAAGCCTTTGTCTTCGCCGAAGACTCCAATTCCCTTTCAATGTGCCTATGACTTGGTTTAAAATAGACTTGAAAATGCATTAGTCATAGCATATGAAAGAGACATGATCAAAGGTACATTTATGAGCTATGTGTGCAAGCTAGCAAAAGAAATTTCTAGAATCAAGAATATTGAGCTCATGCCTAAGTCTGGTAAAAGATTGTTCATCAAGTGGCTTGGTAAAGATATCGGCTAATTGATCTTTAGTATTAATGTAAGAAATCTCGATATCCCCCTTTTGTTGGTGATCCCTAAGAAAATGATACCGAATGGCTATGTGCTTAGTGCGGCTATGCTCGACGGGATTGTCGGCCATTTTGATTGCACTCTCATTATCACATAGCAAAGGGACTTTGGTTAATTTGTAACCGTAATCCCGCAGGGTTTGCCTCATCCAAAGCAATTGCGCGCAACAATGTCCTGCGGCAATGTACTCGGCTTCGGCGGTGGAAAGAGCGACCGAATTTTGCTTCTTTGAAGCCCAAGACACCAAGGATCTTCCCAAGAACTGGCAAGTCCCCGATGTGCTCTTCCTATTAATCTTACACCCCGCCCAGTCGGCATCCGAATAGCCAAGTAAATCAAATGTGGATCCCCGAGGGTACCAAAGCCCAAACTTAGGTGTATAAGCCAAATATCTCAAGATTCGTTTTACGGCCGTAAGGTGGGATTCCTTAGGGTCGGATTGGAATCTTGCACACATGCAAACGGAAAGCATAATGTCCGGTCGAGATGCACATAAATAAAGCAATGAACCAATCATCGACCGGTATACCTTTTGATCCACGGACTTACCTCCCGTGTCGAGGTCGAGATGCCCATTTGTTCCCATGGGTGTCTTGATGGGTTTGGCATCCTTCATCCCAAACTTGGTTAGAATGTCTTGAGTGTACTTCGTTTGGCTAATGAAGGTGCCCTCTTGGAGTTGCTTGACTTGAAATCCTAGAAAATACTTCAACTCCCCCATCATAGACATCTCGAATTTCTGTGTCATGATCCTACTAAACTCTTCACATGTAGACTCGTTAGTAGACCCAAATATAATATCATCAACATAAATTTGGCATACAAACAAGTCATTTTCAAGAGTTTTAGTAAAGAGTGTAGGATCGGCCTTGCCGACTTTGAAGCCATTAGCAATAAGGAAATCTCTTAGGCATTCATACCATGCTCTTGGGGCTTGCTTGAGCCCATAAAGCGCCTTAGAGAGCCTATAAACATGGTTAGGATGCTCACTGTCTTCAAAGCCGGGAGGTTGCTCAACATAGACCTCTTCCTTGATTGGTCCGTTGAGGAAGGCACTTTTCACGTCCATTTGATAAAGCTTAAAGCCATGGTAAGTAGCATAGGCCAATAATATGCGAATTGACTCAAGCCTAGCTACGGGTGCATAGGTTTCACCGAAATCCAAACCTTCGACTTGGGAATATCCCTTGGCCACAAGTCGTGCTTTGTTCCTTGTCACCACACCATGCTCATCTTGCTTGTTGCGGAAGACCCATTTGGTTCCTACAACATTTTGATTAGGACGTGGAACTAAGTGCCATACCTCATTTCTAGTGAAGTTGTTGAGCTCCTCTTGCATCGCCACCACCCAATCCGAATCCCCTTATGAATGTCGCCGAGGATGGTGTCGACGGGGTGATCTCGTTGGATTGCTTGGTGGACTCTTGGGTGTGGCGGTCTTGGTTCTTCCTCATCCTCCTTTTCTTGATTATTTTCATCTCCTCCTTGATCATTGCCATTATCTTGAGGTGGCTCATCTTCTTGATTTTGCCCTTCATCAACTTGAGCCTCATCCTCATTTTGAGTTGGTGGAGATGCTTGCATGGAGGAGGATGGATGGTCTTGTGCATTTGGAGGCTCTTTGGATTCCTTAGGACACACATCCCCAATGGACATGTTCCTTAACGCGATGCATGGAGCCTCTTCATTACCTATCTCATCAAGATCAAATTGCTCTACTTGAGAGCCGTTAGTTTCATCAAACACAATGTCACATGAGACTTCAACTAGTCCAGTGGACTTGTTAAAGACCCTATATGTCCTTGTGTTTGAGTCATAACCAAGTAAAAAGCCTTCTACAGTTTTAGGAGCAAATTTAGATTTTCTACCTCTTTTAATAAGAATAAAGCATTTGCTACCAAAAACTCTAAAATATGAAATGTTGGGCTTTTTACCTGTTAGGAGTTCATATGATGTCTTCTTGAGGATTCGATGAAGATATAACCGGTTGATGGCGTAGCAGGCGGTGTTGACCGCTTCGGCCCAAAACCGGTCCGGTGTCTTGTATTCATCAAGCATGGTTCTTGCCATGTCCAATAGAGTTCGATTCTTCCTCTCTACTACACCATTTTGTTGTGGAGTGTAGGGAGAAGAGAACTCATGCTTGATGCCCTCCTCCTCAAGGAAGCCTTCGATTTGTGAGTTCTTGAACTCCGTCCCGTTGTCGCTTCTAATTTTCTTGATCCTTAAGCCGAACTCATTTTGAGCCCGTCTCAAGAATCCTTTTAAGGTCTCTTGGGTTTGAGATTTTTCCTGTAAGAAGAATACCCAAGTGAAGCGAGAATAATCATCCACTATTACAAGACAATACTTACTCCCGCCGATGCTTATGTAAGCAATCGGGCCGAATAGATCCATGTGGAGTAGCTCAAGCGGCCTGTCGGTCGTCATGATGTTCTTGTGTGGATGATGGACTCCAACTTGCTTCCCTGCCTGGCATGCGCTACAAATCCTGTCTTTCTCAAAATGAACATTTGTTAATCCTAAAATGTGCTCTCCCTTTAGAAGCTTATGAAGATTCTTCATCCCAACATGGGCTAGTCGGCGATGCCAGAGCCAACCCATGTTAGTCTTAGCAATTAAGCAAGTGTCGAGTTCAGCTCTATCAAAATCTACCAAGTATAGCTGACCCTCTAACACTCCCTTAAATGCTATTGAATCATCACTTCTTCTAAAGACAGTGACACCTACATCAGTGAATAGACAGTTGTAGCCCATTTGACATAATTGGGAAACAGAAAGCAAGTTGTAATCTAAGGAATCAACAAGAAAAACATTGGAAATAGAATGGTCAGGAGATATAGCAATTTTACCAAGTCCTTTGACCAAACCTTGATTTCCATCCCCGAATGTGATAGCTCGTTGGGGATCTTGGTTTTTCTCATATGAGGAGAACATTCTTTTCTCCCCAGTCATATGGTTTGTGCACCCGCTGTCGAGTATCCAACTTGAGCCCCCGGATGCATAAACCTACAAAACAATTTTAGTTCTTGACTTTAGGTACCCAAACGGTTTTGGGTCCTTTGGCATTAGACACAAGAACTTTGGGTACCCAAACACAAGTCTTGGAATCCTTGTGTTTGCCCCCAACAAATTTGGCAACTACCTTGCCGGATTTGCTAGTAAGCACATAAGATGCATCAAAAGTTTTAAATGAAATGGCATGATCATTTGATGCATTAGGAATTTTCTTCTTAGGCAACTTGGCATGGGTTGGTTGCCTAGAACTAGATGTCTCACCCTTGTACATAAAAGCATGATTAGGGCCAGAGTGAGACTTCCTAGAATGAATTTTCCTAATTTTGTCCTCGGGATAACCGGCAGGGTATAAAATGTAACCCTCGTTATCCTGAGGCATGGGAGCCTTGCCCTTAACAAAGTTAGATAAGTTCTTTGGAGGGACATTAAGTTTGACATTGTTTCCCCTTTGGAAGCCAATGTCATCCTTGATGCCAGGGCATCTCCCATTATAAAGCATGCTACGAGCAAATTTAAATTTCTCATTCTCTAGGTTGTGCTCGGCAATTTTAGCATCTAATTTTGCTATATGATCATTTTGTTGTTTAATTAAAGCCATATGATCAAGAATAGCATTAACATCAACATCCCTACATCTAGTGCAAATAGAAACATGCTCAACATTAGATGTAGAGGGTTTGCATGATTTAAGTTCTACAACCTTAGCATGCAACATTTCATTCTTAGTTCTAAGGTCGGAAATGGTAGTATTGCAAACATCAAAATCTCTAGCCTTAGCAATCAAATTTTCATTCTCTAATCTAAGACTAGCAAGAGAAATGTTTAATTCTTCAATCCTAGCAAGCAAATCATCATTATTATTTCTAGGATTGGGAATTGAAACATTGCAAACATGAGAATCAACCTTAGCATTTAAACTAGCATTTTCATTTCTAAGGTTGTCAATCATCTCACGGCAAGTGCTTAGCTCACTAGATAATTTTTCACATTTCTCAACTTCTAGAGCATAAGCCTTTTTAACCTTAACATGTTTTTTGTTTTCTTTAATTAGACAATCCTCTTGGGAATCCAAAAGGTCATCCTTTTCATGAATAGCACTAACCAATTCATTTAATTTTTCTTTTTGAGCTATGTTAAGGTTGGCAAAAAGGGAACGCAAATTATCTTCCTCATCACTAGCATTGTCATCACTAGAGGATTCATATTTAGTGGAGGATTTAGATTTAACCTTCTTTTTGCCGTCCTTTGCCATGAGGCACTTGTGGCCGACGTTGGGGAAGAGGAGTCCCTTGGTGACGGCGATGTTGGCGGCGTCCTCATCGTCGGAGGAGTCGCTTGAGCTCTCGTCGGAGTCCCACTCGCGACAAACATGGGCATCGCCGCCCTTCTTCTTGTAATACCTCTTCTTCTCCTTTCTTCTCCCCTTCTTGTCGTCGCCTCGGTCACTGTCACTAGATATAGGACATTTAGCAATAAAATGACCGGGCTTACCACACTTGTAGCAAACCTTCTTGGAGCGGGACTTGTAATCCTTCCCCCTCCTTTGCTTGAGGATTTGGCGGAAGCTCTTGATGACGAGCGCCATTTCCTCATTGTCGAGCTTGGAGGCGTCTATTGGTTGTCGACTTGGTGTAGCCTCCTCCTTCTTTTCTTCCGTCGCCTTGAATGCGACGGGTTGAGCTTCGGATGTGGTGGCATCATCAAGCTCGTTGATCTTCCTCGAGCCTTCGATCATGCACTCAAAACTTACAAAATTCCCGATAACTTCCTCGGGGGTCATTTTAGTATATCTAGGATTACCACGAATTAATTGAACTTGAGTAGGGTTAAGGAAAATAAGTGATCTTAGAATAACCTTAACCACCTCGTGGTCATCCCACTTTACGCTCCCGAGGTTGCGCGCTTGGTTCACCAAGGTCTTGAGCCGATTGTACATGTGTTGTGGCTCCTCCCCTTTGCGAAGCCGGAACCGACCGAGCTCCCCCTCAATCGTTTCCCGCTTGGTGATCTTGGTGAGCTCATCACCTTCATGCGCGGTTTTGAGTAAATCCCAAATCTCCTTGGCGCTCTTCAACCCTTGTACTTTGTTATACTCCTCTCTACTTAGAGAGGCGAGGAGTATTGTTGTAGCTTGAGAGTTGAAGTGCTCGATTTGGGCCACCTCATCCTCATCATAATCCTCATCCCCTACGGATGGTACCTGCGCACCAAACTCAACAACATCCCATATGCTTTTGTGGAGCGAGGTTAGATGAAATCGCATTAAATCGCTCCACCTAGCGTAATCTTCACCATCAAAAGTTGGTGGTTTGCCTAATGGGACGGAAAGTAAAGGTGTATGTTTGGAAATGCGAGGGTAGCGTAGGGGGATCTTACTATACTTCTTGCGCTCTTGGCGCTTAGAAGTGACGGAGGGCGCATCGGAGTCGGAGGTCGATGTTGATGAAGTGTCGGTCTCGTAGTAGACCACCTTCCTCATCCTTTTGTGTTTGTCTCCTCTCCGATGCGGCTTGTGAGAAGAAGATTTTTCCTTCTTCTCTTTGTGGTGAGAAGAGGAAGACTTTTTCTCCTTCCGTTTGGAGGAGTCCTTCTTCTTCTCCTTCCTCTTGGTGCGGGACTCTTCCGGTGAAGTGCTCCCGTGGCTTGTAGTGGGCTTTTCGCCGGTCTCCATCTCCTTCTTGGCGTGATCTCCCGACATCACTTCGAGCGGTTAGGCTCTAATGAAGCACCGGGCTCTGATACCAATTGATAGTCGCCTAGAGGGGGGGGGGTGAATAGGGCGAAACTGAAATTTACAAATATAAACACAACTACAAGCCGGGTTAGCGTTAGAAATATAAATGAGTCCGAGAGAGAGGGCGCAAAACAAATCCCAAGCGAATAAGCAAGTGAGACACGGAGATTTGTTTTACCGAGGTTCGGTTCTTGCAAACCTACTCCCCGTTGAGGAGGCCACAAAGGCCGGGTCTCTTTCAACCCTTCCCTCTCTCAAACGGTCCCTCGGACCGAGTGAGCTTCTCTTCTCAAATCAAAACCGGGAACAAAAACTTCCCCGCAAGGGCCACCACACAATTGGTGCCTCTTGCCTTGATTACAATGGAGTTGTGATCTCAAGAACAAGTGAGAAAGAAAAGAAGCAATCCAAGCGCAAGAGCTCAAATGAACACGGCAAATCACTCTCACTAGTCACTAGGGCTTTGTGTGGAATTGGAGAGGATTTGATCTCTTTAGTGTGTCTAGAATTGAATGCTAGAGCTCTTGTAGTAGTTGAGAAGTGGAAAACTTGGATGCAATGAATGGTGGGGTGGTTGGGGTATTTATAGCCCCAACCACCAAACTTGACCGTTGGCTGGAGGCGTCTGCTCGATGGCGCACCGGACAGTCCGGTGCACACCGGACAGTCCGGTGCCCCTGCCATGTCATCACTGCCGTTGGATTCTGACCGTTGGAGCTTCTGACTTGTGGGCCCGCCTGGGTGTCCGGTGCACACCGGACATGTACTGTTTGATGTCCGGTGCACCGGTATGGGCATGTCTGACGTCTGCGCGCGCTGCGCGCGCATTAAATGCACCGCAGGGAGCCGTTGGCGCCGAAGAGAGCCGTTGCTCCGCTGGTACACCGGACAGTCCGGTGCACACCGGACAGTCCGGTGAATTTTAGCGGAGCGGCTGCCACGCGAACCCGAGGCTGGCGAGTTCCGTAGACCGCGCTTCCTTGGAGCACCGGACATGTCCGGTGTACACCGGACAGTCCGGTGAATTATAGCGCGCCGGCTTCCGAGAAATCCCGAGAGTGAAGAGTTTGAGTCTGAGTCCCCTGGTGCACCGGACAGGTACTGTTCACTGTCCGGTGGCACACCGGACAGTCCGGTGCGCCAGACCAGGGGTGCCTTCGGTTGCCCCTTTGCTCCTTTATCGAATCCAAAACTTGGTCTTTTTATTGGCTGAGTGTGAACCTTTTACACCTGTATAATCTATGCACTTGGGCAAACTAGTTAGTCCAAAGATTTGTGTTGGGCAATTCAATCACCAAAATTATTTAGGACTTAGGTGTAAGCCTAATTCCCTTTCATAGACCGACCTCCTCTTTTGCAAAATCAACTAAATAGAGTTTGTCGTCTAATACACCCTTAAAAGCTAATGAACCATCACTTCTTCTAAAGACAGACACATCTACATTTGTGAATAGACAATTATATCCTATATTACATAATTGACTTACGGATAACAAATTATATCCAAGCTACTCAACTAAGAATACATTAGAAATAGAGTGCTCATTTGAGATTACAATCTTGCCTAAGACTTTAACCTTGCCTTGGTTCCCATCACCGAATATGATTGAATCTTGGGGATCCTTGTTCTTGACGTAGGAAGAGAACATCCTCTTTTCCCCTGTCATGTGGTTTGTGCATCCGCTATCGATAATCCAGCTAGAGCCCTCGGATGCATAAACCTGCAAGGCAAATTTAGGCTTGGGTCTTAGGTACCCAACTCATGTTGGGTCCTACAAGGTTAGTGACAATATCCTTAGGGACCCAAATGCAAGTTTTATCTCCCTTGCATTTTGCCCCTAGTTTCCTAGCAATCACTTTCCTATCCTTTCTACAAATCACAAATGAAGCATTGCAAGCATGATAAATTGTAGAAGGTTCATTTATTATTTTCCTAGAAACATGAACAACATTTCTTCTAGGCATGTGATCAACATTTCTCCTAGCTAAATTTCTATCATGCATAATAGAAGAACTAGAAGCAACCATGGCATGAGAATCGAAAGCATCATAACTTCTATAAACATTTCTAGAATGTCTCCTATCATGATACATGAAGGCATGGTTCTTTTGAGCACTACTAGCCATAGGGGCCTTCCCTTTCTCCTTGGCGAAGATGGAAGCCTTATGGCTTGTTAAGTTCTTGACTTCCCTCTTGAAGCCAAGACCATCCTTAATTGAGGGGTGTCTACCAATCGTGTAGGCATCCCTTGCAAATTTTAGCTTATCAAATTCACTTTTGCTAGTCTTAAGTTGGGCATTAAGACTAGCTACTTCATCATTTAATTTAGAAATGCAAACTAGGTGTTCACTACAAGCATCAACATTAAAATCTTTGCACCTATTGCAAATCATAACATGTTCTACACAAGAGTCAGATTTATTTGCTACTTCTAGTTTAGCATTTAAATCATCATTAATACCTTTTAAAGTAGAAATGGTTTCATGACAAGTAGATAGTTCACAAGAAAGCATTTCATTTCTTTTAACTTCTAGAGCAAGAGAATTTTGTGCAATAACAAATTTATCATGCTCTTCATATAAAAGATCCTCTTGTTTTTCTAGTAATCTATTCTTATCATTCAAAGCATCAATCAATTCATTAATCTTATCAACCTTAGTTCTATCTAAGCCCTTGAATAAGCATGAATAGTCTATTTCATCATCATCACTAGACTCATCCTCGCTTGAAGAAGCATAAGTAGAATTGTTTCGAGTACATACATTCTTCTCCTTTGCCATGAGGCATGTGTGATGCTCGTTTGGGAAGAGGGATGACTTGTTGAAGGCGGTGGCGGCGAGTCCTTCGTTGTCGGAGTCGGACGAGGAGCAATCCGAATCCCACTCCTTTCCAAGATGTGCCTCGCCATTCGCCTTCTTGTAGTTCTTCTTTCCCCACTTTCCACTCTTCTTTTCCTGGTCACTATCATTATCGGGACAATTAGCGATAAAATGACCAATCTTACCACATTTGAAGCAGGAGCGCTTCCCCTTTGTCTTGTTCTTGTTGGGGTGCTCCTTGCGACCCTTTAGCGCCGTCTTGAACCGCTTGATGATAAGGGCCATTTCTTCCTCATTAAGCCCGTCCGCCTCAACTTGCGCCACCTTGCTAGGTAGTGCCTCCTTGCTCCTTGTCGCTTTGAGAGCAACGGTTTGAGGCTCGTGGATTGGGCCATTCAATGCATCATCCACGTATCTCACCTCCTTGATCATCATCCACCCACTTACAAATTTCCCAAGAATTTCTTCGTGTGACATCTTGGTGTACCTGGGATTCTCACGAATATTGTTGACAAGATGTGGATCAAGGACAGTAAAGGACCTTAGCATTAGGCGGACAACGTCGTGGTCTGTCCATCGCGTGCTTCCATAGCTCCTTATCTTATTGACGAGGGTCTTGAGCCTGTTGTAAGTTTGGGTTGGCTCCTCCCCCCTGATCATCGCGAATCTCCCGAGTTCGCCCTCCACCAACTCCATCTTGGCGAGCATGGTGACATCGTTCCCCTCATGTGAGATCTTGAGGGTGTCCCAGATCTGCTTGGCATTGTCCAAGCCGCTCACCTTATGGTACTCGTCCCTGCACAATGAGGCTAACAACACAGTAGTAGCTTGTGCATTTTTATGAATCTATTCATTGATAAATAAAGGACTATCCGAGCTATAAAATTTCATTCCACTCTCTACTATCTCCCATATACTAGGATGGAGAGAGAACAAGTGACTACGCATTTTGTGACTCCAAAATCCGTAGTCCTCTCCATCAAAATGAGGAGGTTTACCAAGTGGAATGGAGAGTAAATGAGCATTGGTACTTTGAGGAATACGAGAATAATCGAAAGAGAAGTTTGAATTAACCGTCTTCTTTTTCTCATAGTCGTTGTCGTTGTCTTTTTGGGAAGAAGAGGACTCGTTGTTGTCGTCGTAGTAGACGATCTCCTTGATGCGCCTCGTCTTCTTCTTCTTCCCATCTTTTCGTTTGTGGCCCGAGCCCGAGTCGGTAGGCTTGTCATCTTTAGGCTCGTTGACAAAGGACTCCTTCTCCTTATCATTGATCACAATCCCCTTTCCCTTAGGATCCATCTCTTTGGGCGATTAGTCCCTTTCTTGAAGAGAACGACTCCGATACCAATTGAGAGCACCTAGAGGGGGTGAATAGGTGATCCTGTAAAAACTTGAAACTTAATCCACAAAACTTGGGTAGGAGTTAGCACGAATAAGCCAAATGGCTAGAGAGGAGAACTTGCACAACACGATAACCACAAAGAGATCAACACAGAAATGGCACAGTGGTTTATCCCGTGGTTCGGCCAAGTCCAACACTTGCCTACTCCACGTTGTGGCGTCCCAACGGACGAGGGTTGCAATCAACCCCTTTCAAGCGGTCCAAAGACCCACTTGAATACCACGGTGTTTTGCTTTCACTTTACTATATCCCACTTGCGAGGAATCTCCACAACTTGGAGCCTCTCGCCCTTACACTTTGATGTTCACAAAGAAGCACGGAGTAAGGGAGGGATGAGCAACACACACAAGACACGAAATCAGAGTACCAACACGCACACAAGTCACAACAAGAGCTCACAACACAACTCAACGAGTTCACAACTCAAATGGAGCTCTAGTTGCTATCACAAAGAATCAAATGCGCGGAATCGAAGTCTTGGTGCTTGGGAATGCTTAGAGAATGCTTGGTGTTCTCCTCCATGCGCCTAGGGGTCCCTTTTATAGCCCAAGGCAGCTAGGAGCCGTTGAGTGCATTCTAGGAAGGCAATTCTTGCCTTCTGTCGCCTGGCGCACCGGACAGTCCGGTGCACCACCAGACACTGTCCAGTGCGGATCTCTTTCCTTACTTGGCGAAGCCGACCGTTGCAGATTCCGAGCCGTTGGCGCACCGGACACTGTCTGGTGCACACCGGACAGTCCAGTGCCCCCTTCCAACCGTTGGCTCGGCCACGTGTCTCGCGCGGATCGCGCGGCCGACCGTTGGCCCGGCCGATAGTTGGCTCACCGGACAGTCCGGTGCACATCGGACAGTCCGGTGAATTATAGCCGTACGCCGTTAATCACTTCCCGAGAGCAGCAAGTTCGCCTGAGTCAGCCTGGCGCACCGGACACTGTCTGGTGCACCACCGGATAGTCCGGTGCACCCAGACAGAGCTGACTTTGGTTGAACAAAGCCATCTTTAATTTCAACTTGATTTTTCCTGTTTCCAGCACTTAGACACAATACATTAGTCTCTAAAACAATGTACTAAGTCTGAGAAACATACCTTTATACTTGGTTTGTACTTTGTCCACCATTTAACACTTAGGCACTTGTGTTGGACACTAAATCACCAAAATACTTAGAAATGGCCCAAGGGCACATTTCCCTTTCAGTAGGTGCGCCCGCGACAATTGCATTCTTACAATTGCCTCTGATTATTGACAACGCTCTGCAGATCAGTTTCCTCTTGCAATATAACAAAGTTCAATCCTGGTAGATGCACGAAAAGACACTCCGCAGAGGAAATTTACCATGAAACTCAAACCCGAACAGCCTCCATGTATCCTCACAGCAAGAAAGATATCTAGATTTCATATATTCAGCAATTTCATCGATACCATCAGAGCTAGTCTTTTCTTGATATACTGTACCGTCACCCTTTGTAGATTCTGAAGCAGATGACTCACGATTCTTGAACCTCATTCTATGCACAGTCAAATCCTTTGTTGACATACTTAATAGACACTTGATCAGATAGGTTTGGTTACAGGCCTCAACATCAATATGGGCCTGGCATTTCTTGAGCACAGTGCACAGATAGACTTTGTGGCACAACCCATAGACTATCTACTTGTACATTCCCTTTCCAGGCAAGAATACCATTTTTCTGCGCCTGTATAGTGGGTAGCCAGCTTCGTAAAAAAACTGTTTCAGATCTAAATGACTTAGACCTTTTAAACAATAGCCATCTCTCGTGCAAGGACTATTTGGATTAGCTGAACCACACGGGTCTTGTATCATAAACTCTTCAACCAAGAAGAATCCTAACGGACCAACACTAGGATCAGGTAACTCAGCAGATATATATCTATCAACGTTAAGATTCGATTTGCTCGTCAGCGAGTCAAAATGGCTCGCCCAGCTGGACCAGCTCATGTGGAACCATGCCTAGTGAGCTCTCCAGCTGAGAACTGTTGGCCAAATAAATCCTTTTGTTGGGTGTGGATCAGCTCATGTGGAACCATGCCTACCTTGCATGCTCACTTGTGAAAGACGAATGTTCCCCCAGTGCATATTTGCATTGCATTCTATATTCGCATTGCATTGCTTTATTTAATTTGCCGGTCTTGCATGCACCGTATACATATACATATCATTTTGTTCACCTGTTCTTCTTTGAATTAGTGATATATATATATATATAATGTTTTGTCAAGTGTGCTTATTATGTATGGTTTATCTGCTGTAGATGTCTCACAACAACTTATAATTGGTTAGAAGAAATTTGGAGGAAATGAGAGAGAGGCGTAGGAAGAAGAGGCTGAGAGTAGCATCCTTATTTGTTGCAACTATCATGGGCATGATTGCGGAATATTATTATCGGAAAAGACCTAGACATCTTATGGATCCCTCTAAGGTGATAGAGAGAGATGTAGCTGGTCGGAAACAAATGCTAAGGAATCTGTATCAAGGATCAAATGTTTATTGCTATGACAGTTTGCGTCTAACTACAAGATCCTTTTCAGACCTATGCACTATCTTACGTGAGAGGTGCGATATGTGTGACACCTTGAATGTGTCGGTAGAAGAAAAGGTTGCTATCTTTTTGCTTGTAGTGGGTCATGGCACTAAGATGAGGATGATTCGTAGCTCATACGGGTGGTCACTTGAACCAATTAGCCGCTATTTCAATGAGGTGTTGAGAGGTGTTCTATCATTATGCCATGAATTTATCAAGCTTCCTGATCCTTTAGTTGTACAACCTGAAGATTCTAAGTGGAGGTGGTTTGAAGATTGCCTTCGAGCACTAGATGGTACACACATTGATGTTTTTGTACCTTTGGCTGATCAAGGGAGGTATAGGAATAGGAAGCAACAAATAACCACCAATGTTTTGGGTGTTTGTGATCGACACATGAAGTTTGTTTATGTTCTAGCTGGATGGGAAGGGTCAGCTTCAGATTCACGTGTGCTACGTGATGCCATGTCTCGGGACGATGCATTTGCTATTCCAAGTGGGAAATATTACCTAGTAGATGCTGGATACACCAATGGACCAGGATTTCTTGCTCCATATCAATCCACTCGCTACCACTTGAATGAGTGGGCTGCCCAAGGGAATAACCCATCCAATGCCAAGGAATTGTTCAATTTGCGCCATTCAACAGCTAGAAATGTGATAGAGAGAACATTTGGGCTATTGAAGATGAGGTGGGCTATATTAAGGAAAAACTCATATTTTGACTTACAAAATCAGATTAGGATCATCAATGCTTGTTGCATATTGCACAACTTTGCAAGGGATAGGCAAAGAGATATTGTTGGGGGCCTTCGGCTTCCGAAGGTCCTCAAAAACATGATTTGACAATGTTTTCCAAGTGAAATATGTGAACAGGTATCTTCAGAATCGGGTTATGAGTATACAAGAGTACGGTCAGGACGAAGCTTGAGTGAGACGGAAGGCGATTATGACGAAGGATAAGATGATCACGAAGCTATGCGCAGAAAAGCTTCGGCATGACAGCAGAAAAGGGGAACCGACTTAAAGATGAAAAGGCAAATTAGACCCTGAAGAATTACTATAGATTTATTGATAAATGTAAAGGGCATTAATGTAATTCTACACGGGCTGCGTCCCTTGCCTATAAATAGATGAACAGTACTCACGCTGACTTGGCATTTGCTTTTCGCATCACGCCTGTACCTTTATTTTCCGTCAATCCGAAGGTACTTTTATAATTTGTTATTCTGAATATGATAATGAAAATAAAAATAAGTTGATGATAATATCTATATTATTCTTTGTATTCCGTATACGAATTCTTCCTTATCATCTATCGAGTTTACGAAGGTTTCTTCCTTCATAACCTTCGTCCGGAATTCATTATATCCGAAGGGATATAATGTTTTGAAGGACGAAGGACTTTTATATTTAACATCTTTTATGTTGCCTTGTTCTTAATTCTTAGCATTTGAGAACAAGTCCCCAACATTGGCACCCACCTCCGGTGAACTCACTTCCATTTTTTGAGTTTTGAACACCTTCGGCAAGCATCACCTTCGCCATGTCGCCGAAGAAAGCTTCAGCAACAGGGGCCGCCGCTCTGCAGCCGCTAGATCCCAATCAGGATGTCCTTTCTCTCAGGGAGGCCCGAAGCCAGAAGAGGAAGGCCACCAGTCCAACGCCTCCGGAGGACGATTTGGATCAAGAAATCCAAAACTTGGAGATGCTTCATCAACAGGTCCAACGGAAGAAGGAAAAGATGGCTCGTCTAGCTGACCTGCAAAGGCAGATAGACGAAGCCTCTGAAGAAGTTCGTCATCTTGCTCAAGATGACCAGAACCGAAGGCCTCCGCACAGAGAGCTTCATCAGGAGGGCTTCTACAACAAGGACGACTGGTATGAAGATTTCCATCATGGAAATTTTGCTTTTGATGATACTTCTCCTCTATCAACAGAACTGCAGGCTACACCTTGGCCCCAGTCTTACAAGCCACCCCAGCTCCCCATGAACGACGGTCATTCAGACCCGAAGCAATTCTTGATGAGTTATGAAGCATCCATATCTTCGTATGGTGGCAATACTGCAGTCATGGCAAAGTCTTTCGTCATGGCTGTCAAGAGTGTTGCACAAACCTGATACTCCTCTCTTCGGCCAGGAACAATCACCTCGTGGCAAAAGCTGAAGGACATGCTGATAACCAGCTTCCAAGGGTTTCAAACGAAGCTGGTCACTGCTCAAGCTTTATTCCAGTGTACTCAGGACCACGAAGAATACCTTCAAGCATATGTCCGAAGGTTCCTGCGTCTGAGGGCACAGGCACCAACAGTGCCCAATGAAATTGTCATTGAGGCCATGATTAAGGGGCTTCGGCCGGGACCTTCAGCTCAATACTTTGCCAGGAAGCCTCCTCAAACTTTGGAGTAGCTGCTCCAGAAGATGGACGAGTATATTCGAGCTGACAATGACTTCCGCCAAAGAAGGGAGGAAGCATACAGGTTCTCTGAAATGACCAGGGGCTTCGGAGGAAGATTCCATCCGAAGCACGTCAGGTCAATTCACAACTCTACTCAGAGTGATGATAGAGGGAGTCAACAACAAAGGCCACAGTACTCCTCGCAAGCTTCGGGGCAGCAGCAAAGCTCTTTCCGGCCGCCAGCTCCAAGGGGCAGAGGCGCCATGGGCTTCGGAGGAAGATTTGGGGATCAGCCAAGGAAAATTTATTGTCTATTCTGTGGTGAGGACAAGGGCCATACCACCAGGATGTGCCATGTTACCATCCAGAACCAAAAGGAGATAGCAGAAGCTGCAGCGCAACAGAGTCAGCCGAAGCAAGTCATGCATACTGCTTCGTACCATTCGCCTTACATTCCAGAATATGTAGGCAACCACCCTACAGCTTCTGTTGCTTCGGCAAGCCAACCCTAAGCATCTTGGCAACAGCCTCCACCTCCACCACCAACGCAACGAGGCCAGCAGCCAGAAGGGAGTCAGCACACTCATCTTCAACGGGACTTCAGAGAAGAGTCCGAAGCTCGCACAGTCAATAGCACTGTGCTAGAGTCGAAGCATATTTACTGACAAATATCCTACCCCGACAGCAGTTTTTCGCATTCAGTATTATTTTCTTTTTAATAAGGAACAATTATGGGAGGCTTAAGTGCTTTTTGTCGTTTCTAATCTCTTGTAACAGTTTCGCTTTTTTACCATAATGAAAATATATCTTCTCCATAGGCTTAAGTTGCCGAAGCATAAGAATTTATGGTGGTAAGGAGGACCTTCGGATTATAAAAAAAAATTGTTCTAAGGAACGCAGCATAATTGTTTACGAAGCAGCAAAAAGTCGTTCCTAAGGGAGCGCAGTGTAAGTTTTCTGCTCAAAAGTCGTTCCGAAGGGAATGCAGAGCTTACAGCGAAAAATAAACGCTGATTCCGCTGAAAGTAAAAGGCGAAGAAGCTCCTAAGGGAGGCTTACAGCGAAAAATAAACGCTGATTCCGCTGAAAGTAAAAGGCGAAGAAGCTCCTTACAGCGAAAAATAAACGCTGATTCCGCTGAAAGTAAAAGGCGAAGAAGCTCCTAAGGGAGGCTTACAGCGAAAAATAAACGTTGATTCCGCTGAAAGTAAAAAGGCGAAGAAGCTCCTAAGGGAGGCTTACAACGAAAAATAAACGCTGATTCCGCTGAAGTAAAAGGCGAAGAAGCTCCTAAGGGAGGCTTGCAGTGAAAAAACATCGACCTTTGGCAAATATCATTTTGCATAACATCACATCATTACATCATTTGCATAGCATAACATCATATTGCATCAATAACGCAAGAAGGGGGTCTCAGTATTGATATTCGAAAACTGTTTCGAAGAAATAGTGATAAGGCACAAAAAATAGCTATTGAAGAGTTATAACTTCGTCAAATTCTGAAATGGAAAGATCTATTGGTTATTGATTTTACGAGGATTGGTTACTGATCTTATGAGAACACGGATATTGTTTACGAAGCATGAAAAGAAGGGAAGGTGTTTTTTCGCCGAAGGCTAAAAAATGGTATGTATAAGAAGTTTCATGCATCCTAAAAAATAAAACCATAAACAGCTAATATATTACATTCAAAGTTACAAAATATTACACATGTTTCTCAACAAATGTTACATTCTAAATGTTTTTACAATAACATTTAATCTTCCCTTAGAACTATTTCTGCAGCTTCGTTTAGTACCTGATCAACAACTTTATCCATGATGGCTTCGGCCATTTTTCTAATTTCGTCGTCCCCCTTCACGGGGGGGTCCGCCGATGGCTCGGTAGGCTCTGAGGGAGGAGAAAGTACGGCTTTATTACAAAACGTAAGCAAGTCTGAAATTAAAAATCACAACAAAGAGTCGAAAACCACTAGTCAGTACCTAATTGCTCTTCGGGATCCGCACTTTTTTCAGTAGCCTCTGCTACTTTCCTAGCGTCATGAATGCCTTTCTCGCTTTTTCTAATAATTTCTTGGGCCATTTCCCGACCACCATTGTCCCAGATGTCGGTGAAAAATTTACCACCGACCAGGCTTGCTTCGACCGAGGGGTCTTTTATATCTTCGGAGGATAAGGCGGCTTCGGATTGTGCCAAGAATTTCACATGCTCACAGCCTTTCCTCTCCAAAATGGTAGCAATCCCCCTAGCACCTGAAAAGGCACATATGTCTCCGCGGCTATTCAAAATTTCTTCAAAGGCCTCAGCCTCGTGGCTGATCCATTCGATTGGGCCTTCGGGGTCACCCCTTGTGAAGTTCTCCTCACTTGAAAATGCGCCAACGCTGGCGAAGCTGGTTTTTACTTTTTTAACACATTCCACAGATTTTTCATAGCATCTTTTCTTAGATGCACGAAGCTCTTCAACGCTTTTTTCCAAATGGTTGCCCCATTGTTCACTGATTTCTTGTTTTGTTTCTTCAAGTGTGTGTTCCTCTTTAGCTCTGGCTAGTTGTTTTCGGAGATCTTCAATTTCACGCCTCTGAGCCTCAGCTTGAACTTTAAAAGTAGCTTCGTCTTCTTTTATTCTATTTATCAATGAATGCAATATTTTATCTTTTTCGAGACCTTTGTTCCTTAGTTCAATTACTTCGGAACGAAGGTTGCTCAGGGCCATAACACACCCTTCGTCTTCGGCATCTTTTTGGGCCCTGAGGGCATTGCTAACTATAAGACCCTGCAAAAAAGTTTGGTTTCAATAAGTTTAAACAAATGAAAAATTTTGATTCCAAGAAATAATAACAAAAAACCTTATTTTCGCACCTTTAAGCTATTGTACGCCAAGCTGTCGGCTAGATCGTCTTTTGATAGCACCGAGAGCCCGTTTTCTAGTACTGGGAATCCGAAGCTCTTGCTCATCTCCCGACAGACAGAAATCTCCTTGCTGTCAGGGAGACAATATGTAACGCCTTGAATTTGGGGGTAGAATTTTTTTCTTCTTTTCCCTCACCAAATTCAGGCGTTACCCTTTCCTTTTCCCTTTTTCTCCCTGCTAAACCTTGATCTTTTCCAAAGTTATAGCGGGTTTCGGCTTGAGATCCCATGAAAAGCAAAACCCTAAAATATTTTATTTTGCTTGATGCACCATGCCGAACCATGCATTTTTTGATTGTTTGAAAATGTAAATGCATTCATCTAGGAAATAGATATTAAAAAAAGGAAAATCCTTTCCTCTCTCCCCTCCCCCCTCCTTCCCCATTTTTTGGCCCAGCCCCCCCGGTGCGCGGCCCAGCCGTCCCGGCCGGCCCAGCCGCGCCCCCTCCCCCCAAAATTTCTCTCCCCTCCCCTGCGGGCCCCGCCCGTCATTCTCCCCCCTGCCCTAACCGCCGCCGCCCTCCCCTGCGCGGTAAGCCCCCCCCTCCCTCTCCTCTCCCCCTCCCTCCCTCTCCCCGGCCATGGCACCCCCACCCCGGCCCGACCGCCCCCGCTTCGGCCATGGCGCCCCCGTCTCGGCCATGGCGCCCCCGCGCCCGGCCCCGGCCATGGAGCCCGCCCCGGCCGCGCCCGCCCCGGCCGTGCTCCGTGCTCGCCCGCCCGCCCCAGCGTGCCATGCTCGTGTCGTGACGGCCCCGGCGCGGCCTCGAGTTCGGCCCAGCGTGCTTGTGGCGCGCGGCCTTGAGCTCGGCCAGCGCGCGGCCCCGACGTGTGCACGGCTAGTTCGCGGCACGTGTGTGCGGCCTTGCGCGCGCGCTGCTCGCGTGGTGCGCGCAGTGCCTTGGCACGGCTCGTCGTGCCCTCGTCTACCCCCAGACGTGCCCGTCTACCCCCCTATATTTTATGCGCGCTAATCACGTTGTTCATGTTAATAAAATAGGAAACTCAATTTAGAAATTGGTTACGTTAGTTAATTTATATAGTTAATCGTCTATCTCATTTAATGTTGATCTACTAAAAGTGGTTATGTTTCTATTAGTGCATGTAGCTAATCTTGGATCTCGTTTAGTGTTGATCGATTGAAAATAGTTATAGTTATATTAGCGCATGTGGCTAATACTTGTTAGTGAAACTCGATAGAATTAAGTCACGTAGCGCTTAGTTATGCATCTACCCGTGATACGTTTCGCGTAAGCTTTAACCCCGCGAAACCTTCCCCCGTTTCCTTCTAACCATGGTAAATGCAATATCGTATGTCATATTTTATGCACGTTTAATCTACTCGTTCTCTTGTATGGTGTACTGTTTGTTTCCTAATTTGAATGGATGGATGTATGTATGTTTGCACTCGTATAGAGAACGATCCAGTTGAAGAGCCCGAAGAACTCGCAGGAGAAGCCCCTAAGCAGCAGTCGGTTGGTGGAGGCAAGTGTCCCTTGACCTACCCCTATCCTATTCATTCTTTAATTCACCTCCCGCATTACACATTTATGCCTAAGGTTTGATTAGCTTTTGTTATCCATGTCCTTGTTTACCTATTTGGGTTGGATTATTATTGTTTAGCTTTATGTTATTGCTCAACTATAATCAATGAACATGATGAGATTATCTATGATACGCTGTTTTCCCCTCTTCTTATTATGATGTTCTACTTGTGGCCTTTAAGGGGGCTCGAGCGGTTTCTTGAGTGCCTCTCCGTAAGGACCTGTTCTTTGGATGACCGCCCGGGAAAACAGTGCAACCATGAGGGTGGAATGGGGTGCCCTTAGCTGAATAATTAGAGGATCCGGGGTGTAGTTCGCTTAGCCGTTGTGCCGTCAATGGGGCTCGGTGTATGCGGCTCGCTCTGCCAAGTTTGGGTTCGCCCCTTGGGGAGGAGTGTGGTGCATTTAGGAAACCTAACGGGCGGCTACAGCCCAGGAGAATCTTTGTAAAGGCTACATAGTGATGCCCTGTTGGGTCACCTTGGTAGTGATCAATGGAGAGTCATGATCTCCGGGCAAAAAGGGAATCACGGCTTGTGGGTAAAGTGCACAACCTCTCGCAGAGTGTTTGAAAACTGATATATCAGCCGTGCTCGTGGTTATGAGCGGCCAAGGGAGCTCCAGTGATTAGTGGTACTTGATCAGAGACATTTTGGTTTACAGGTGGCAATGAGATTGATGGTTCTGGTTATGACTATGGTACTGGTAAGTGGTATTCTTTCCGTTTGGAGAGGGTACATCGGGCTAATAACCAGGGTTAATGTTAAAACCTGGCTTTCTACTAGTAAATAATAATCTGACCAACTAAAAGCAACTGCTTGACTTACCCCCACATAAAGCTAGTCCAATACAGCCAAACAGGACACTTGCTGAGTATGTTGATGTGTACTCACCCTTGCTCTACACACCAAACCCCCCCCATCCCCAGGTTGTCAGCATTGCAACCCCTGCTCAGGAGAAGGCGAAACCGTGGAAGGAGACTTCCAGGAGTTCCAAGACTACGACGAGTTCTAGGCGTGGGTTAGCGGCAACCCCCAGTCGGCTGCCTGTGAAGGCCGCGTTTATCTACGTTTCTTTTCCGCACTTTGATTATTGTAAAGACTATGTGGACATCTCAGACATATGATGTAATCGACTATTATTCCCCTTTTTAATACTATTTGAGCACTGTGTGATGATGTCCATGTTATGTAACTGCTGTGTACGTGAATTGCTGATCCTGGCACGTACATGGTTCGCATTCGGTTTGCCTTCTAAAACCGGGTGTGACATAGGTGGTATCAAAGTCGTGCTGACTGTAGAACCGCTAACCTAGAGTAGAATGGTCGTTCTAAGGATTATAGACCTCTGTCCCTGCCTTGACTTTGGCATCCCTTCAAAAGTTGGTCATATCGACCAAAACTATGTTCTACTATATATTATACCTTGCTGAAAATTGTGTTTTATTCTAATCCTTCATTTATTTATGGTTCATTACTTGCTGGTCATACTAGTTCTGTTCTCACTCTTATGCTTGCAGTGTCTTTTGTAGATGGCTCGTCTTAGACACACTGCACGAAAGTCCGTCATCCCCTTCTTACCCTCCCGCCTTGCTGAGCGTTCGCTTCACCGTCCCATGGCCGGACAGTCCAGCCGCTTGGAGAGGCTGCACCACCGCCTGCATGAGGAGCAGGAGCGTCGACGACAGGAGCAGCAGGGCTCTTCTTTCTTGCTCCAGCAGGAGATAGAGTCTGTGAGGAGCAGCTCCCCCGTGCTTCCTCTGGTGGCGCCCCCTGCACCACCACTGGGTGCCCCAGCCTCTGGGGTAGCTGCTGGAGGAGACCCAGACGACGGAGGTGGCGACGACAGCTCGAGCCACGACACCGACTTCTCTGCTAATCAGGAGCCGAAAGGATGGGTTGCTCGACCCATCACTCGCGACGCTGCTCGCGGGTGTCACTTCCACGATGCGCTCGACACCCTGCTACGTCGGGCACTTAACCGGCGTACCTGGTCTATCGAGTATCGCTGTGTGGTCTACCAGCATAGTCGCGGGGTCTACCCGGACTGCTGGGAGGCGACCTGTTTGGTGCGCCGTCCGGAGAACAGTCTCCAGGGTGTGGAGGCCTGCTCAGAGCACTATTCTATCTCTGAGCGGGACTCAGCTGAGGCGGCCATGCAAGATGCCGCACGGCGTGCGCTTTCGCACTGCTGCTCGGTTCTCGGTGGGGTAGCTGACGGTCTCAACCTGAAGTATTACCCCCGCCGTCCATCTGGCAGCACAAGAGGCGTGATTGTTTCACCTGTCGGTGAGGACAATCCTAGGTTGAGCAGCACAGTCAACCTAGCCGTCGTGCTAAACACGGAGCTGGACCATGCATTAGACGAGCTGAGTAGGGCTCGTGCTGAGATCACCCTGTTGCGGGCTGAGCGCGCGGAACGTCGTCACCTGGATGATGGTTCCCCCGCTCCCGTCGGGACTCAGCACCCGTACCGCTCACCTCGGCGTGGACGCCAGTCTTATGGCAATCCCGACTGCAAGACCAAGATAAATCTAGAACCATAGATCGCTAGAGTCGGATCTTGTAATTAATACAAAATATATACGTAGAAGCTACAGTCTTAACGTTAGTCTCGCTTTTAGTTAGTCTTAGTTAGACAGGGTAGTTTGCTATATCCTGTGCATTTATGTTTGTCATGATGAACTATGTTTGATTTGGATCTTTGTAATGACTGCCACCAGAGTGCAGGTATCCCCTGCATTTTGGTCTACCTGTTATGTTAAAAGAGTTAGTTATCTAGTTGGGAAACCTTTTATTCCACTTTCCTCTTTATCTGAGAAGTTGTGTTGGTCTGTGTTGGAGATCAGTGAAGATGCTCATCTGTTCAGTGTTGTGGAGAATTCTATACTCTTTTCTTATGTTGCAAGATTTGCAAGATCAGTTCTGATGTGTGATTGCATTCTGCAGATGTCAGAGAACAGGCGCAGAGGAGGAAGGCGTGCTCAGCAGGAGCAAGCCGCTCAACAGGAAGAGGTGCCCCAGCAACAGCAGCTGCCACCCTCGCCCCCGATGTCGATCGAGCAGATGTTTCTGATGCAGACTCAGGCAGTCCAAGCCATCGGTCAATCTCTGGCCGCCATTCAGCAACAACAGCAGCAGGCCCCACCCTAGCCTCAGATGCCTCAGATGCCCAGGGACAAGCGTGCTGAATTCATGAGAGGTCATCCACCAACGTTCGCTCACTCTTCTGACCCCATGGATGCTGAAGACTGGCTGCGCACTGTGGAGCGGGAGTTGCATACCGCTCAGTGCGATGACAGAGAGAAAGTCCTGTATGGTCCTCGTCTGTTGAGAGGAGCAGCTTAGTCATGGTGGGAGTCTTATCTCGCCACCCATGCCAACCCCGACACCATCACCTGGGAAGAGTTCAGAGGAAGCTTTCGTCAGTACCATGTGCCCGCAGGTCTGATGACAGTGAAGAAGGAGGAGTTTCTGGCCCTCAAGCAAGGGTCATCGTCTGTCAGTGAATACCGAGACAGGTTTCTGCAGTTGTCTCGCTATGCTCCTGAAGATGTCAACACCGACGCCAAGCGACAGTACCGTTTCCTGAGAGGCTTGGTTGATCCTCTGCAGTACCAACTGATGAATCACACCTTCCCGACATTTCAGCACTTGATTGACAGGGCAATCATGACAGAGAGGAAGCGCAAAGAGATGGAGGATCATAAGCGCAAGATCAGTGGACCCCAGCCTAGAAGCAGCAATCGTCCTCGTTTCTCAGGCAATCAACCTCAGCAGTTCAGGCAGAACCAGCGTCCACCTCAGCAGCATCAGCAGTTCCAAAGGCAGTATCCTCAGCACCAGTATCAGAATCGTTAGAACAACCAGTCAGGAGGAGGCCAGTTTCAGAGGCAGAATCAGCAGGCACTTCGTCTTCCTGCCCTAGCAGCCCAGCAGAACAGTCAGGCAGCACCAGCTCAGGTTGGAAACAGAGCATGTTTCCACTGTGGAGAGCAAGGCCACTGGGTGATGCAATGTCCGAAGAAGGCAGCCCAACAGCAGTCAGGCCCCAATGGCCCAGCAAAGCAGAACGTGTCTCAGCCTGGAGCAGGCAACCGCTCTCAGCCGCGCTATAATCATGGGAGACTGAACCACTTGGAGGCTGAAGCAGTTCAGGAGACCCCCGACATGATAGTAGGTATGTTCCCAGTCGACTCCCATATTGCAGAAGTGTTATTTGATACTGGAGCAATGCATTCTTTCATTACTGCATCATGGGTAGAAGCACATAATCTTCCAATTACTACCATGTCAACCCCCATTCAAATTGACTCAGCCGGTGGTAGAATTCGAGCCGATAGTATTTGTCTGAATGTTTGTGTGGAAATAAGGGGGATAGCGTTTCCCGCTAATCTCATAGTAATGGGTACTCAGGGAATAGATGTCATCCTAGGGATGACTTGGCTAGATAAGTATCAGGCAGTTATCAGTTGTGATAAGAGGATAATCAAGTTGGTGTCCCCACTAGGAGAGGAAGTGGTGACCGAGTTAGTCCCGCCTGAGCCGAAGAAAGGAAGTTGTTATCAGATGGCTGTCGAAAGCAGTGAAGCAGACCCAATTGAGAGGATCAAGATTGTGTATGAATTCCCAGATGTGTTTCCAAAGGACCTACCAGGTATGCCACCAGACGGAAAGTTGAGTTTGCCATAGAGCTTCTTCCTGGAACCGCCTCCATCTTTAAGAGAGCTTACAGAATATCTGGACCAGAGTTGGTTGAACTTAAGAAGCGGATTGATGAGCTGTCAGAGAAAGGTTACATTCGGCCAAGCACCTCGCCTTGGGTCGCCTCTATCCTATTTGTGGAAAAGAAAGATGGCACCAAAAGGATGTGTATCGATTATCGAGCTCTGAATGAAGTCACAATCAAGAACAAGTACCCCTTGCCCAGAATAGAAGATCTGTTCGACCAGTTGAGAGGAGCCAGTGTGTTCTCCAAGATTGATCTGAGGTCAGGTTATCATCAGCTCAGGATCCGACCTTCGGATATTCCGAAGACGGCATTCATTACCAAGTATGGGTTGTATGAGTTCACTGTGATGTCTTTTGGTTTAACCAATGCACCCGCCTTCTTCATGAACTTGATGAACATCGTATTCATGGATTATCTTGATAAGTTTGTGGTGGTATTCATTGATGACATTCTGATTTATTCTCAAAGCGAAGAAGAGCATGCAGATCATTTGAGGATGGTATTGCAGAGATTGAGAGAGCATCAATTGTATGCAAAGTTGAGCAAGTGTGAGTTCTGGATCAGTGAAGTCCTGTTCTTGGGTCACATAATCAACAAAGAAGGATTGGTTGTGGATCCGAAGAAAGTGGCAGACATTCTGAACTGGAAAGCGCCAACAGATGCTCGAGGAATCAAGAGTTTCATTGGAATGGCTGGATATTATCGGTGATTCATTGAAGGGTTTTCGAAGATTGCGAAACCAATGACAGCGTTGCTAGGCAACAAGGTTGAGTTCAAGTGGACCCAGAAATGTTAGGAGGCCTTCGAAGCGCTGAAAGAGAAGTTGACTACAGCGCCTGTCTTAGTCTTACCTGATGTGCACAAGCCCTTCTCGGTGTATTGTGATGCTTGTTACACATGTTTGGGATGTGTGTTGATGCAAGAGGGAAGAGTAGTGGCCTACTTGTCCCGACAACTGAAGGTTCATGAGAAGAATTACCCAATCCATGATCTAGAGTTGGCAGCAGTGGTTCACACACTGAAGACATGGCGACACTATCTGTATGGACAGAAATGCGATGTTTACACAGACCACAAGAGTCTGAAGTACATATTCACTCAGTCAGAGTTGAATATGAGGCAGCGAAGATGGCTAGAGTTGATCAAAGACTATGAGTTGGAGATTCACTACCATCCAGGCAAAGCGAACGTAGTGGCAGATGCTTTGAGCAGGAAGAGTCAAGTCAATCTGATGGTCGCTCATCCGATGCCTTATGAGTTGGCCAAGGAGTTTGACAGGTTGAGTCTCGGATTTCTGAACAATTCGCGAGGAGTCACAATTGAGTTGGAACCTACCCTGGAGCGAGAAATCAAAGAAGCGCAGAAGAATGATGAGAAGATCAGTGAAATCCGACGACTGATTCTAGATGGCAGAGGCAAAGATTTTCGGGCAGATACAGAAGGTGTGATATGGTTCAAAGACCGCTTGTGTGTTCCCAATGTCCAGTCTATTCGGGAGTTGATCCTCAAGGAAGCTCATGAGACAGCCTATTCGATTCACCCTGGCAGTGAGAAGATGTATCAAGATCTGAAGAAGAAATTCTGGTGGTACGGAATGAAGAGGGAAATCGCAGAGTATGTGGCTATGTGTGATAGTTGTCGATGGATCAAAGCAGAGCACCAGAGACCAGCTGGATTGTTGCAACCGTTGCAAATCCCTTAGTGGAAATGGGATGAAATCGGTATGGATTTCATAGTCGGATTGCCTCGCACTCGAGCCGGCTACGATTCCATTTGGGTAGTGGTGGACCGCTTAACCAAGTCAGCCCACTTCATACCTGTCAAGACCAACTACAGCAGTGCAGTATTGGCAGAGTTGTACATGTCTCGGATCGTCTGTCTTCACGGTGTGCCAAAGAAGATAGTGTCAGACCGAGGAACGCAGTTCACCTCTCATTTCTGGCATCAGTTGCATGAAGCCTTGGGCACACATCTGAATTTTAGTTCAGCTTATCATCCGCAGACAGATGGTCAGACCGAAAGGACCAATCAAATCCTCGAAGACATGTTGAGAGCCTGTGCGTTGCAAGATCAGTCCGGATGGGACAAGCGATTGCCTTATACAGAGTTCTCCTACAACAACAGTTATCAGGCCAGTTTGAAGATGTCACCTTTTCAGGCGCTTTATGGAAGGAGTTGTAGACCTCCGTTGCAATGGGATCAGCCTGGAGAAAAGCAAGTGTTCGGGCCAGACATTCTACTTGAAGCTGAAGAGAACATCAAGATGGTCCGAGAGAATCTGAAGATAGCGCAATCAAGGCAGCGAAGCTATGCAGACACAAGAAGAAGAGAACTGAGTTTTGAAGTCGGAGACTTTGTCTATCTGAAGGTGTCACCGATCAGAGGAGTCAGAAGGTTCGGAGTCAAAGGCAAGCTAGCACCCCGCTACATCGGTCCGTACCAGATTCTCGCAAGGCGTGGAGAAGTGGCCTATTAGCTCAGTCTGCCAGAAAATTTGTCTGATGTGCATGATGTCTTTCATGTGTCTCAGTTGAAGAAGTGCTTGCGTGTGCCGGAAGAGCAGTTGCCGGTGGAAGGCCTTGAAGTCCAAGAGGACTTGACCTACACAGAGAAACCAGCGCAAATCCTTGAGATTGCAGACAGAGTCACCCGAAGGAAGACCATCAGAATGTGCAAGGTCAGATGGAATCATCATTTAGAAGAAGAAGCAACCTGGGAGCGTGAAGATGATCTGATAGCCAAATACCCAGAGCTCTTTGCTAGCCAACCCTGAATCTCGAGGGCGAGATTCTATTAAGGGGGACAGGTTTGTAACGCCCTGAATTTGGGGGTAGAATTTTTTCTTCTTTTCCCTCACCAAATTCAGGCGTTACCCTTTCCTTTTCCCTTTTTCTCCCCGCTAAACCTTGATCTTTTCCAAAGTTATAGCGGGTTTCGGCTTGAGATCCCATGAAAAGCAAAACCCTAAAATATTTTATTTTGCTTGATGCACCATGCCGAACCATGCATTTTTTTGATTGCTTGAAAATGTAAATGCATTCATCTAGGAAATAGATATTAAAAAAGGAAAATCCTTTCCTCTCTCCCCTCCCCCCTCCTTCCCCATTTTTTTGGCCCAGCCCCCCCCCCCCCCCCCCCCCCCCCCGTGCGCGGCCCAGCCGTCCCGGCCGGCCCAGCCGCGCCCCCCTCCCCCCAAAATTTCTCTCCCCTCCCCTATGGGCCCCGCCCGTCATTCTCCCCCATGCCCTAACCGCCGCCGCCCTCCCCCTGCGCGCCGCCTCCGCCTCCCCTGCGCGGTAAGCCCCCCTCCTCCCTCTCTTCTCCCCCTCCCTCCCTCTCCCCGGCCATGGCGCCCCTGTCCCGGTCCGGCCGCCCCCGCCTCGGCCATGGCGCCCCCGTCCCGGCCCCGCGCCGTCTCGGCCCTGCCCCGCCTCGGCCCCGCCCCGCCGCGGCCGCGCCCGGCCCCCGTCCCGGCCGCGCCTGGTCGCGCCGCCCCGGCCCCGGCCGCCCTCGTCCCGGCCCCGGCCATGGAGCCCGCCCCGGCCGCGCCCGCCCCGCCCGTGCCTCGCCCCGTCCGTGCTCTGTGCTCGCCCGCCCGCCCCGGCGTGCCCTGCTCGTGTCGTGACGGCCCCGACGCGGCCTCGAGTTCGGCCCAGCGTGCTTGTGGCGCGCGGCCTTGAGCTCGGCCAGCGCGCGGCCCCGACGTGCGCACGGCTAGTTCGCGGCACGTGTGTGCGGCCTTGCGCGCGCGCTGCTCGCGTGGTGCGTGCAGTGCCTTAGCACGGCTCGCCGTGCCCTCGTCTACCCCCAGACCTGCCCGTCTACCCCCTATATTTTATGCGCGCTAATCACGTTGTTCATGTTAATAAAATAGGAAACTCAATTTAGAAATTGGTTACGTTAGTTAATTTATATAGTTAATCGTCTATCTCATTTAATGTTGATCTACTAAAAGTGGTTATGTTTCTATTAGTGCATGTAGCTAATCTTGGATCTCGTTTAGTGTTGATCGATTGAAAATAGTTATAGTTATATTAGCGCATGTGGCTAATACTTGTTAGTGAAACTCGATAGAATTAAGTCACGTAGCGCTTAGTTATGCATCTACCCGTGATACGTTTCGTGTAAGCTTTAACCACGCGAAACCTTCCCCCGTTTCCTTCTAACCATGGTAAATGCAATATCGTATGTCATATTTTATGCACGTTTAATCTGCTCGTTCTCTTGTATGGTGTACTGTTTGTTTCCTAATTTGAATGGATCGATGTATGTATGTTTGCACTCATATAGAGAACGATCCGGTTGAAGAGCCCGAAGAACTCGCACGAGAAGCCCCTGAGCAGCAGTCGGTTGGTGAAGGCAAGTGTCCCTTGACCTACCCCTGTCCTATTCATTCTTTAATTCACCTCCTGCATTACACATTTATGCCTAAGGTTTGATTAGCTTTTGTTATCCATGTCCTTGTTTACCTATTTGGGTTGGATTATTATTGTTTAGCTTTATGCTATTGCTCAACTATAATCAATGAACATGATGAGATTATCTATGATACGCTGTTTTCCCCTCTTCTTATTATGATGTTCTACTTGTGGCCTTTAAGGGGGCTCGAGCGGTTTCTCGAGTGCCTCTCCGTAAGACCTGTTCTTTGGATGACCGCCCGGGAAAACAGTGCAACCATGAGGGTGGAATGGGGTGCCCTTAGCTGAATAATTAGAGGATCCGGGGTGTAGTTCGCTTAGCCGTTGTGCCGTCAATGGGGCTCGGTGTATGCGGCTCGCTCTGCCAAGTTTGGGTTCGCCCCTTGGGGAGGAGTGCAGTGCATTTAGGAAACCTAACGGGCGGCTACAGCCCAGGAGAATCTTTGTAAAGGCTACATAGTGATGCCCTGCTGGGTCACCTTTGTAGTGATCAATGGAGAGTCATGATCTCCGGGCAAAAATGGAATCACGGCTTGTGGGTAAAGTGCACAACCTCTCGCAGAGTGTTTGAAAACTGATATATCAGTCGTGCTCGTGGTTATGAGCGGCCAAGGGAGCTCCAGTGATTAGTGGTACTTGATCAGAGACATTTTGGTTTACAGGTGGCAATGAGATTGATGGTTCTGGTTATGACTATGGTACTGGTAAGTGGTATTCTTTCCGTTTGGAGAGGGTACATCGGGCTAATAACCTGGGTTAATGTTAAAACCTGGCTTTCTACTAGTAAATAATAATTTGACCAACTAAAAGCAACTGCTTGACTTACCCCCACATAAAGCTAGTCCACTACAGCCAAACAGGACACTTGCTGAGTATGTTGATGTGTACTCACCCTTGCTCTACACACCAAACCCCCCCCCATCCCCAGGTTGTCAGCATTGCAACCCCTGCTCAGGAGAAGGCGAAGCCGTGGAAGGAGACTTCCAGGAGTTCCAAGACTACGACGAGTTCTAGGCGTGGGTTAGCGGCAACCCCCAGTCCGCTGCCTGTGAAGGCCGCGTTTATCTACGTTTCTTTTCCGCACTTTGATTATTGTAAAGACTATGTGGACATCTCAGACATATGATGTAATCGACTATTATTCCCCTTTTAATACTATTTGAGCACTGTGTGATGATGTCCATGTTATGTAACTGCTGTGTACGTGAATTGCTGATCCTGGCACGTACATGGTTCGCATTCGGTTTGCCTTCTAAAACCGGGTGTGACACAATACAAAAAGTCTTCTTCTCCACTGCTGTTGAATATCAACGCCCCCTTTGGATTATTCAGCTTTTGAGCGTAAAACTGGGCCTCTTGCTTTTCTTTTTCAGTCAAATTTTTCCACGAAGCATGACGTAAAATATAATCGAAGGCTTCGGAAGATGCTTCGGGGGCGACAGTACCAGTTTCTTCAGCCGAAATTTGTTCTGCTGTTTCTGTTTCTTCGGCTTCCAAGGATTTCACCTTGGTGGGCTCCGAAGGCCCAACTTCAGTCTCAAATTGATGTTTTGAAACTTCGGCATCAAGTGCCTCAATATGCACTTCAGAAGATTTAACAATTTTCTTCGGAGTTGTGCTTGAAGACTTTATTGTCTCCAAAACATCCAGCACATTAACCATCCTTTTTCTTTTGGGGGTCACTGCTGGACCCTTTTGGCTTGTTGCTGCCTCAATTTTTGCTGAAGGACTTAGAACTTCCGATGTCTTTGGTTCTTCAGCCCTCGGTTCTTCTATTTTTTCCGTCGTCGGCACTTCGGTCGGCCCTTCAATATTCGGCAGGGGATTTGGTTCTTTAGCTTCGGTGGCCGAAGAGGTCTCACCGACAAACTCAGGCACTGTGGCCAGTTCAATATAACGTGGCCGGTGTGTGAGAACCTTTACCCTTTTCCTCTTCGGCGTCGGCTCGCCAGGAGCGGCTGAAGCAACTTCCTTCACAGAAGATGTATTCTTTCTTTTTTGACCCCGCGTTGGATAACGGTAGTCGGGGTAGACAAACCCAATTGCATCAAATACTCGGTTGAGTCTCTTTTTCTTTCGGCCTCCGAAGGCCGCTGATAGTGCAGTGTCTTCGGCCTTCGAGTATAGCCCAAGCAATTCATCACTTATGGCCTCAATACTTTTTAGCCAGTCATCATCTGGCTCGACGAATTTATCTCCATATTGGAATGTGTATTTTAGCCTAACTAACCCACCTTCGTCAGTTTCTCTAACGGTTTCCTTCGGCATTTCCCACTTTTCTACAAGTGGCCATAATCTGAAGGCAATGTGTTCTTGGACCAAATCCCTTGTCCCAATAAAAGAGCAAACCACGCCGAAGGTTCTCTGGCATTCTTCGGCTGCTTCATTCATTTCCACCTTCGGCCTCCGGAGTCCGAAGCGTTGCCAGATGGGGCGCATAATGATATCTTTATTATCTTCCCGTATTTTCAAGTCATTCTTCACATAAAACCATTCCGTCATCCAGTCGCAGGGCCATCTCTTCCGAAAGGTTGGCACGGGATAGCTTGACCTAGACCGGGCGTCGAAGCTGTAGCAGCCAAAGTTGTTGTGATACTGCTCTTTACCCCAGGGTTTTGTCTCATACAATAGCACATGTATGTTGCAGAAACTTTTTGCATTTGGTTCTAAACCTTGGCTCCTCACGGCCCAGACAAAGATGCCCATTCTTATGATTGCTTTGGGAGTAAGTTGATGACAGTAGATTTCAAATATCTTCAGTACTTCCACGACAAAACTGCTCAAGGGAAATCGCAGTCCAGCCTTTAAGAAGCTTCAGAAGATTACGACTTCATTCTCTTCGGGATTAGGCACAGTCTTCTCCCCGTCATCTGCCCTCACAGTAGATATGTCTCGAAAATACCTTCCCCTCATGTTATCGAGATGACTCTGTTTAATGCTCGATTTTCCGAAAAATGTGTGACTTGGTCGCCACGGTCGATCTTCGGAGTTGTCACCCCCACTTTCTACATCATAGCTGTCACTGTCACCAGTGTCTTCAGATAAACCCTCCAAAATCTCCCTAGTGATCTTCTCTGTATTGGTCTTTGATATTGATTGAAGAAACCCGAGATGCATCTCCTCAGAAAGGCTCAGCTTCGATTCAGCAACAGCTTTCTTATCTTCAGACATCTTCTCAAACGCTGAGAAAGTGCTCTCAAGTCCGAAGCTTAAAAATTTTAAAAGCCAAGCAAGTGTTGTTGCGCATAGGCTAAAAGTCGAGTGAGCAAGAGCAGATGGCAAGAAAGCGTGCCAAATAAACTCGTGGTAAGCTCTTATTTATACACCTAGTGCGTTGAAAACTGGAGGGTCCCGCTTGTCAATGACTGTTGCTATTCTAGCAAAGGGAAGGTGTTTTTTTGGACCTTCGGCTTAAGGCCTTCGTCCATGTCGCAATATGAATTTATCATTCTAGCAAATTAATATTGCGAGGGGCTACTGTTGGGGGCCTTCGGCTTCCGAAGGTCCTCAAAAACATGATTTGACAATGTTTTCCAAGTGAAATATGTGAACAGGTATCTTCAGAATCGGGTTATGAGTATACAAGAGTACGGTCAGGACGAAGCTTGAGTGAGACGGAAGGCGATTATGACGAAGGATAAGATGATCACGAAGCTATGCGCAGAAAAGCTTCGGCATGACAGCAGAAAAGGGGAACCGACTTAAATATGAAAAGGCAAATTAGACCCTGAAGAACTACTATAGAGTTATTGATAAATGTAAAGGGCATTAATGTAATTCTACACGGGCTGCGTCCCTTGCCTATAAATAGATGAACAATACTCCCGTACTGTTCACGCTGACTTGGCATTCGCTTTTTGCATCACGCCTGTACCTTTATTTTCTATCAATCCGAAGGTACTTTTATAATTTGTTATTCTGAATATTATAATGAAAATAAAAATAAGTTGATGATAATATCTATATTATTCTTTGTATTCCGTATATGAATTCTTCCTTATCATCTATCGAGTTTACGAAGGTTTCTTCCTTCATAACCTTCGTCCGGAATTCATTATATCCGAAGGGATATAATGTTTTGAAGGACGAAGGACTTTTATATTTAACATCTTTTATGTTGCCTTGTTCTTAATTCTTAGCATTTGAGAACAAGTCCCCAACAGATATGGATGATTTACTTTTAGGCCAAGTTGATCAAGTAATATCTGTTGAATCTCATGATGTTCAAAGTGAAGTGAGTATGATTACCAATGTGCAATCATCAAATCAATGGACTAACTTTAGGGACACCAAAGCTAACCAAATGTTTGATGATTACCAAGCGAGATGTGGACAATGTATGATAATTTTTCAAATATTCCTTTTTTGCAAATATTGTGTTGCTCCTCAATAACTCTACTAACCTTTGTAATTTTTTTGCTTGTAGGATATGGAGAAGGGTAAGAAGTCAGGTTCGGGCAGGGGCTACATTTCTTGGAATGATGATATGGACAAGGCACTTCTTGACACATTCGTGGAGTACTACAACAAGGGTGACAGATGCCAAAATGGGTGGAAGTCTCATGTCTACACGACTGCTATCAAGAATGTCCGAGAAAAGTGCAATGTGGAAATCACAAAAGACAACATCATGTCAAGGAACAAGACATTTGACAAGCACCACACTATCATCAATGGTATGCTACAAACAAGTGGCTTTGGTTGGGATTGGAACAAGAACAAGATATCCGTCGATAGTGATTCTGTATGGGAGGCTTATGTGGCGGTAAGTTTCAGTTTTTTGTTTTTCTGTTGTTACAACTTAATAGACTAAAGAGACTACAGAAATTATGGATTAGCGTAGTCATTTTCCAGAAAAAAAACTTCATGTTTGATTTCTATTGGCTGCACAGGAATAAAAGAATAAAAATAAAGAGATGGTTGTTTAGTGCACAGGAATAAAAGAATAAAAACTTCATGTTTAGTGCAGATAGTGGATTGTGCAACCTTGTTTAGTACAAATGTTGTTTAGTGCAGATAGTGGATTGTGCAACCTTGTTTAGTACAGATGTTGTTTAGTACAGATGTCAAACTTGTTGGCAGAATTTTTCGGTTTTTAACTCTTTCGGTGAACAGCTAACATCGTTTCAGTTTTTAACACTTTCGGTGCAACCTGGAGTTATATATTTCTTCAGAATTCTTTTTCTTTCCTCTATTTCAAACTTGTTGGCAGGATTTTGACTCATAATTTCTGCAGAAAACAGAAAACTCTATTTCAAACAGAAAACAAAAAACTTCATTTCAGTTTTCTAGAATTTCTTTTTCTTTCCTCTATTTCAAACTTGTTGGCAGGATTTTGACCCATAATTTCTGCAGAAAACAGAAAACAAAAAACTCTATTTCAAACAGAAAACAGAAAACTTCATTTCAGCTTTCTAGAATTTCTTTTTCTTTCCTCTATTTCAAACAGAAAACTCCTCCTTTTCTCTGAAACGAGATCTAGAAAACTGCCAGAAAACGAGATCTAGAAACCTGGAATTATGCACGTTGGCAAAAAAGTAGTATAGTACTATGTGCGTGGTGTGAAGTCGTACAGGAGCTGCCAGAAAACTGGTAGATTCTGGCATTCTTTTCTGAGAACAACATGTTTTCTGTTTTCTGAACCTTCAATAAGTTTTTCGATCTGATACCTCAAATTGTTTTCTGCAGAAAAATAAAGAAGCTAATGGGTACAGACACAAGACAGTCTTATATTGGGACTCGATCAACTTGGTGTTTGGGAAAGATCATGCAACCGGTGAAGCGGCAAAGACCCCAACTGATGGTGCGAGAGATATGAGTAAGGAAGAGGGAACCAGTAAAGAGCTTACTTCATCAACAACCTCAGGAAGCTTGAAGAGGCAACGGTCCAGTGATTCCTTCACCTCAATGATGGCGGAGAAATTAGACAAGTTCACTGAAGCTATTAGGGATGAAGCACCAAAAGGCCCGACATCAAAAGAAATTTTTAGCACATTGGAGGAGATAGATGGGTTAGATGAAGACACATTTTTAGACTTGTTTGATATCTTAACAGGTGATGCGCGCAAGTATGAATCCTTATTGGCACTTCCATTGATTCTGAGGAAGAGATGGCTGTTGAAGCAACTTAAAAAGTGAACCGAGTTGTGGTTGGGTGAATTGAACTGTTGTTGGGTGTGTTGATGTTGTTGTCTTAGTTTATGTTGGGTGAATTGAACATCACATTGAGTAGCAAGTAATGTGTTCCAATGATATGTGGACATTTGAGACATATCTGCTTCATTATTACTATTCTCGTTGTCGGGGACCATAATTAGGGGTACCCTCAAGACTCCTAATTCTCAGCTGGTAACCCCCATCAGCATAAAGCTGCTAAGGCCTGATGGGTGCGATTAAGTCAGGGATCAGTCCATTCGAGCGACTCGATCACGCCTCGCCCGAGCCTAGCCTCGGACAAGGGCAGCCGACCCCGGAGGATTTCCGTCTCGCCCGAGGCCCCCCTCCAGCGGCGAACATATTTCCGGCTCGCCCAAGGCCCTGCCTTCGCTAAGAAGCAACCCTGACTAAATTGCCGCACCAACCGACCAAGTCGCAGGAGCATTTAACGCAAAGGTGGCATGACACCTTTATCCTGACGCGCGCCCTCCGGCAGAGCCGAAGTGACCGCCGTCACTTCGCCGCTCCATTGACCGGCCTGACAGAAGGACTGCGCCGCCTGCGCCACTCTGACTGCAGTGTCACCTGACAGAGTGAGACTGACAGGCAGTCAGGCCCCGCCAAAGGCACCATAGGAAGCTCTGCTCCGCCCGACCCAGGGCTCGGACTCGGGCTAAGCCCCGGAAGACGGCGAACTCCGCTCCGCCCGACCCAGGGCTCGGACTTGGGCTAAGCCCCGGAAGACGGCGAACTCCGCTCCGCCCGACCCAGGGCTCGGACTCGGGCTAAGTCCCGGAAGACGGCGAACTCCGCTCCGCCCGACCCAGGGCTCGGACTCGGGCTAAGTCCCGGAAGACGGCGAACTCCGCTCCGCCCGACCCAGGGCTCGGACTCGGGCTCAGTCCCGGAAGACGACGAACTCCGCTCCGCCCGACCCAGGGCTCGGACTCGGGCTCAGCCCCAGAAGACGACGAACTCCGCTTCGCCCGACCCCAGGGCTCGGACTCCGCCCTGGCCTCTGCCGACGACCTCCGCCTCGCCCGACCCAGGGGCTCGGACTTGGCCCCGACCATGGAAGACAGACTCAACCTCGGCTTCGGAGGAGCCTCCACATCGCCCAACCTAGGGCGCAGGCTAGCCACGTCAACAGGAGGCGCCATCATCACCCTACCCCGAGCTGACTCGGGCCGCAGGGAACAAGACCGGTGTCCCATCTGGCTAGCTCCGCCAGATAGGCAATGATGGCGCCCCGCATGCTCTGTGACGACGGCGGCTCTCAGCCCCCTTACGGAAGCAAGAGGACGTCAGCAAGGACCCAACCGCTCCGACAACTGTCCCTCCGCCAGGCTCCATCGCTCCTCCGACGGCCACGACATCACACCAGCTGGGTGCCAAAATCTCTCCGGCTGCCACATCGGCATGTACTTAGGGCGCTAGCGCTCCCCCGCTAGACACGTAGCACTCTGCTACACCCCCATTGTACACCTGGATCCTCTCCTTACGCCTATAAAAGGAAGGACCAGGGCCCTCTTAGAGAGGGTTGGCCGCGCGGGGACGAGGACGAGACAGGCGCTCTCTTGGGGCCGCTCGCTTCCCTCTCCCGCGTGGACACTTGTAACCCCCTACTGCAAGCGCACCCGACCTGGGCGCGGGACGAACACGAAGGCCGCGGGATTCCCACCTCTCTCACGCCGGTCTCCGGCCGCCTCGCTTCTCCCCCCTTCGCGCTCGCCCTCGCGCTCGACCCATCTGGGCTGGGGCACGCGACGACACTCACTCGTCGGCCCAAGGGACCCCCGGTCTCGGAACGCCGACAGTTGGCGCGCCAGGTAGGGGCCTGCTGCGTGTTGACGAACAGCTTCCCGTCAAGCTCCAGATGGGCAGTCTCCAGCAACCTCTCCAACCCGGGACGGTGCCCCGTTTCGGGGGTCTTGAGTTCATGTCTTTCGACGGCAGCTATGACATGATACTCCTTCCACCGCCGTGCGGCAACGACAATGGCGGCCGACAGCCCGCCCGCCGGCGGCAAAATCGACGACGTCTTCCCCGCGTGGCGGAAGAACAACATTCGAGCTCGTCCCGCCTTCTTCCCCGCCGACGGAGGGGAAGGCAGGGCAACCAAGGCCAAGCAGGAGGCAGCGCCTCGTCGGATGTCGAGCGAGTCGACAGCGCCGGCACCCCAACGAGGGGTGCACCGGGTATCGACTTCGCGCCTGAGACGAAGACGAGCGCCGTCTCCCCGCGACACGCCAATCCCGAGCAAGTGGACGACGCCAGCGCGCTTGCGAAAAGCTTGCAGGACGTCGCCCTCGTACCTGAGACGACGGTGCAGTCAGTCCTCGACGTGACTTCATCGCCGCTCGTCGACCAAAAGGTACCGACCGATTCCCATCCTACGTCATTTGGATTCAGCCTCAACCCGCCTAGCGACCTCGCTTTGGCGGACGCTCTCGTAGAGGCAAGTCCAAACCCTCTGGGGTTTCGCATGCGGTCGCCTTGGGACCGGTTGACGAACGTCTCGACCTACGGGCCCTCTGGGTCCGAGGAAGACGACGACCCCAGCATCTGTTGGGATTTCTCTGGACTTGGCAACCCCAGTGCCATGCGGGACTTCATGACCGCATGTGACTTCTGCCTCTCCGACTGTTCCGACGGTAGCCGCAGCCTCGACGACGAGGACTGCGGCCCAAGCCGCGAATGTTTCCACGTCGATCTAGGGGGTCCCTCCAAAGGCAATCATCTCGGCATGCCGGAGGACGGTGATCTCCCTAGGCCGGTGCCTCGCGCTGACATCCCACGGGAGCTAGCTCTGGTCCCCGTTCCAGCGGGGGGGTCACGACCCACAGCTCGAGCAAGTCCGCGGGGCACAGGCCAGGTTCGACGAGGGAGCAAGAGCGCTTGAGCCAATCCGCCGGGACATCGGGCAGGCATGGGCGGGTGAAAGGGAATTAGGCTTACACCTAGTCCCCATTTAATTTTGGTGGTTGAATTGACCAACACAAATTATTTGGACTAACTAGTTTGCCCAAGTGTATAGATTATACAGGTGTAAAAGGTTCACACTCAGCCAATAAAAAGACCAAGTTTTGGATTCAACAAAGGAGCAAAGGGGCAACCGAAGGCACCCCTGGTCTGGCGCACCGGACTGTCCGGTGTGCCACCGGACATGTGAGAGCACCTAGAGGGGGGGGTGAATAGGTGATCCTGTAAAAACTTAAACTTATAGCCACAAAAACTTGATTAGGTGTTAGCACAGTTTATGCCAAGTGGCTAGAGAGGAGTCAAAACACAATAACCACAAGAATCCAATCACAGAGATGACACAGTGGTTATCCCGTGGTTCGGCCAAGTACAAAACTTGCCTACTCCACGTTGTGGCGTCCCAACGGACGAGAGTTGCACTCAACTCCTCTCAAGTGATCCAATGATCAACTTGAATACCACGGTGTTCTTGCTTTTCTTTTCTCAATCCCGTTTGCGAGGAATCTCCACAACTTGGAGCCTCTCGCCCTTACAAAAGATGTTCACAGAGAATCACAGAGCAAAGGAGGGATTAGCAACTCACACACGACACAAAGATCACAGCGAATACGCACACACAAGACCCAGACTTGAGCTCAAAAGACTAGCACACTAGAACGGAGCTCAAATCACTAGAATGTCGAACAAGTGCGCGAGATTGATGTGTGAGTGATCAAGAGTGCTCAAGGAATGCTTGGTGTACTCCTCCATGCGCCAAGGGGTCCCTTTTATAGCCCCAAGGCAGCTAGGAGCCGTTGGGAACAAATCTGGAAGGCCATCTTTGCCTTCTGTCTCGTGGCGCACCGGACAGTCCGGTGCACACCGGACACTGTCCGGTGCCCGATTTGTTTCCATAGAAAGCGAAGCCGACCGTTGCCGACCGTTGCAGATCTGGCGCACCGGACAGTCCGGTGCACACCGGACAGTCCGGTGCTCCCTTCCGACCGTTGGCTCGGCCACGTGTCGCGCGCCGATCGCGCGGCCGACCGTTGGCCCGGCCGACCGTTGGCTCACCGGACAGTCCGGTGCACACCGGACAGTCCGGTGAATTTTAGCCGAAGTCGCCGGAGAAAAACCCGAGAGCGGCTGGTTTGCGCTGCGCTGATCTGGCGCACCGGACACTGTCCGGTGCACACCGGACAGTCCGGTGCCCCAGCCCGAAGCAGCCTTTGGCTGTACACAGCCACTCTCCACTTCTTTTCTTTTCTTCTTTCTCCTGTTTCTAACACTTAGACAAGATGTTAGTACACAAAACTAATGTACTAAGGCTTAGAAACATACCTTTACTTGTGATTTACACTTTGTTCATCCATGAGCATATTTTCACATTTAGGCCCTTGTGTTTGCACTCAATCACCAAAATACTTAGAAATGGCCCAAGGGCACATTTCCCTTTCAATCTCCCCCTTTTTGGTGATTTATGCCAACACAATATAAAGCAACTAGAACAAGTGCAAAATCACTTTAAATAAAAACTCAAATTGGTTTTATTCAATTTTGGCATATATGGATCATCCTTTGCCACCACTTGGTTTGTTTTTGCAAATCAAACTCAAATCTCTATCTCTAAGTCAAACACACATGTTGAAGTATAAAGAGAGTCATTCCAAAAGAGATTGATCAAAGATTTCAAAAACTCCCCCTTTTTCCCATAATCAACACTTCTCCCCACAAGAAGCCAACTTTTGAAAATAGAGACAATAAGAGACAATAAAAGCTTTTGACAAAACAAAAACTCTATTCTACTATTTTCAAAATCTCTCAAGTGGTAGCTGATCCATTTATCACTTTGGCCTTTATTTTCTCCCCCTTTGGCATCAAGCACCAAAACGGGATCAATCTTGGCCCGTTAACCCCATTGCCTCACCAAAGTCTTCAATTAAGAGCAAATGGCAATAAGATTTCATGAGATGAACTTGGAATTAGTTACCCTCTCATCGGAGTGCAGTGGAAGTCTTTCATGGTCCAAGTCCACCTTTTCCCTTTCAATCCTCCTTCGAGACTAAATTATCAAACTCAAGCACATGGTTAGTCTCAAAGGGTCAAGTTGTAACACATCTCCCCCTACACATGTGCATCACTTTGCAACGGACTTGTGAGGTCCAGGGAGTGTTTGTACAACTTGAGCACCATAATAAGCAACATAATGCAAAAAGGAACATGATCAAAAGCATAACTACATGTATGCTACAATTCAATCCAGGTTCCGCGAATCTAAGACATTTAGCTCACTACGCAACCTGCAAAAGGTCTTCTCATCTAGAGGCTTAGTGAAGATATCGGCTAGCTGGTTCTCGGTGCTAACATGAAACACTTCGATATCTCCCTTTTGCTGGTGGTCTCTCAAAAAGTGATGCCGGATGTCTATGTGCTTTGTGCGGCTGTGTTCAACAGGATTTTCCGCCATGCGGATAGCACTCTCATTATCACATAGGAGTGGGACTTTGCTCAGATTGTAGCCAAAGTCCCTGAGGGTTTGCCTCATCCAAAGTAGTTGCGCGCAACACTGTCCTGCGGCAACATACTCGGCCTCAGCGGTGGATAGGGCAACGGAAGTTTGTTTCTTAGAGTTCCATGACACCAGGGACCTTCCTAAGAATTGGCACGTCCCTGATGTACTCTTCCTATCGACCTTACATCCAGCATAGTCGGAGTCTGAGTATCCAACTAAGTCAAAGGTAGACCCCTTTGGATACCAGAGCCCGAAGCAAGGCGTAGCAACCAAATATCTAAGAATTCGCTTCACCGCCACTAAGTGACACTCCTTAGGATCGGATTGAAATCTAGCACACATGCATACGCTAAGCATAATATCCGGTCTACTAGCACATAAGTAAAGCAAAGAACCTATCATTGACCGGTATGCTTTTTGATCAACGGACTTACCTCCTTTGTTGAGGTCGGTGTGTCCGTCGGTCCCCATCGGAGTCTTTGCGGGCTTGGCGTCCTTCATCCCAAACCGCTTTAGCAGATCTTGCGTGTACTTCGTTTGGGAGATGAAGGTGCCGTCCTTGAGTTGCTTCACTTGGAACCCAAGGAAGTAGTTCAACTCGCCCATCATCGACATCTCGAATTTCTGCGTCATCACCCTGCTAAACTCTTCACAAGACTTTTGGTTAGTAGAACCAAATATTATGTCATCGACATAAATTTGGCACACAAACAAATCACCATTACAAGTCTTAGTAAAAAGAGTTGGATCGGCTTTCCCAACCTTGAAAGCATTAGCAATTAAGAAATCTCTAAGGCATTCATACCATGCTCTTGGGGCTTGCTTAAGTCCATAGAGCGCCTTAGAGAGCTTACACACATGGTCGGGGTACCGTTCATCCTCGAAGCCAGGGGGTTGCTCCACGTACACCTCCTCCTTGATTGGCCCGTTGAGGAAGGCGCTCTTCACATCCATTTGAAACAACCTGAAAGAATGGTGAGCGGCATATGCTAGCAAGATACGAATTGATTCTAGCCTAGCCACAGGAGCAAAAGTCTCCTCGAAATCCAAACCTGCGACTTGGGCATAACCTTTTGCCACAAGTCGAGCCTTGTTCCTCGTCACCACCCCGTGCTCGTCCTGTTTGTTGCGGAACACCCACTTGGTTCCCACAACATTTTGCTTCGGACGAGGCACCAGTGTCCAAACTTCATTGCGCTTGAAGTTGTTTAACTCCTCTTGCATGGCCAACACCCAGTCCGGATCTAGCAAGGCCTCTTCTACCCTGAAAGGCTCAATAGAAGAGACAAAGGAGTAATGCTCACAAAAATTAACTAATCGAGATCGAGTAGTTACTCCCTTGCTAATGTCACCCAGAATTTGGTCGACGGGATGATCCCTTTGAATCATCGCTCGAACTTGAGTTGGAGGTGCCGGTTGCGCTTCTTCCTCTATCACTTGATCATCTTGTGCTCCCCCTTGATCAAGCGCCTCCACTTGAGGTACCTGTTCATCATCTTTGGTTGGGGGTTGCACCATAGTTGAGGAAGAAGGTTGATCTCGTTCATCTTGTTCCTGTGGCCGTACTTCTCCAATCGCCATGGTCCGTATAGCGGCCGTCGGAACATCTTCTTCATCTACATCATCACAATCAACAACTTGCTCTCTTGGAGAGCCATTAGTCTCATCAAATACAACGTCGCTAGAGACTTCAACCAAACCCGATGATTTGTTGAAGACTCTATACGCCTTTGTATTTGAGTCATAACCTAATAAAAACCCTTCTACAGCTTTGGGAGCAAACTTAGAATTTCTACCCTTCTTTACTAGAATGTAGCATTTACTCCCAAATACACGAAAGTACGATACATTGGGTTTGTTACCGGTTAGTAGCTCATACGACGTCTTCTTGAGGAGGCGATGAAGGTAGACCCTGTTGATGGCGTGGCACGCCGTGTTCACGGCTTCCGTCCAAAAGCACTCGGGGGTCTTGAACTCTCCTAGCATCGTCCTCGCCATGTCGATGAGCGTCCTGTTCTTCCTCTCTACCACACCATTTTGCTGTGGTGTGTAGGGAGCGGAGAACTCGTGCTTGATCCCTTCCTCTTCAAGGAACTCCTCCACTTGAAGGTTCTTGAACTCGGACCCGTTGTCGCTTCTTATCTTTTTCACTTTGAGCTCAAACTCATTTTGAGCTCTCCTGAGGAAGCGTTTGAGGGTCCCTTGGGTTTCAGACTTATCCTGCAAAAAGAACACCCAAGTGAAGCGGGAAAAATCATCAACAATAACTAAACCATACTTACTTCCCCCTATGCTTAGATAGGCGACGGGTCCGAAGAGGTCCATATGCAGCAGCTCCAGGGGTCTTGAAGTGGTCATCACATTCTTGCTGTGATGCGCTCCTCCCACCTGTTTCCCTGCTTGACAAGCTGCACAAGGTCTATCTTTTTCGAATTGAACATTGGTTAGACCTATCACGTGTTCTCCCTTTAGAAGCTTGTGAAGGTTCTTCATCCCCACATGTGCTAAGCGGCGATGCCACAGCCAGCCCATGCAAGTCTTAGCCATTAAGCATGCATCTAGACCGGCCTCTTCTTTTGCAAAATCAACTAAATAAAGTTTGCCGTCTAATACACCCTTAAAAGCTAGTGAACCATCACTTCTTCTAAAGACAGACACATCTATATTTGTAAACAGACAGTTATATCCCATATTGCACAATTGACTAACAGATAGTAAATTATATCCTAGTGACTCTACTAAAAGCACATTAGAGATAGAGTGCTCATTAGAAATTGCAATTTTACCTAACCCTTTTACCTTGCCTTGATTCCCATCACCGAATATGATTGAATCTTGGGAATCCTTATTCTTGACGTAGGAGGTGAACATCTTCTTCTCCCCCGTCATATGGTTTGTGCATCCGCTATCAATAATCCAGCTTGAACCCCCGGATGCATAAACCTGCAAGGCAAATTTAGGCTTGGGTCTTAGGTACCCAACTCATGTTGGGTCCTACAAGGTTAGTGCAAATATCCTTAGGGACCCAAATGCAAGTTTTGTCTCCCTTGCATTTTGCCCCTAACTTCCTAGCAACAATTTTCTTATCCTTTCTACAAATAGCAAAGGAAGCATTTAAAGCATAATAAATTGTGGAAGGTTCATTTGCTATTTTCCTAGGAGCATGAATAACATTCCTTCTAGGCACATGATGAATAGCATTTCTTTTAGGAACAACATTTCTCCTAGTAACATTTCTATCATACACATAAGAGGAACTAGGAGCAAACATGGTATGAGAATCATAAACATATGAATCATAAGCATCATGACTTACATTTCTAGTTTGTCTTCTATCATGATACAAAAATGCATGGTTCCTTTTAGCACTAGTAGCCATAGGGGCCTTCCCTTTCTCCTTGGCGGGAATGGGAGCCTTATGGCTTGTTAAGTTCTTAGCTTCTCTCTTGAAGCCAAGTCCATCCTTAATTGAGGGGTGTCTACCAATTGTGTAGGCATCCCTTGCAAATTTTAGCTTATCGAAATCATTCTTGCTAGTCTTAAGTTGAGCATTAAGACTAGCCAGTTCATCATTAAGCTTGGAAATTGAAACTAGGTGTTCACTACAAGCATTAATGTCAAAGTCTTTACACCTAGTACAAATTTCAACATGTTCTACACAAGAATTGGATTTGTTTGCTACTTCTAATTTAGCATTTAAATCATTGTTGACACCTTTCAAAGTAGAAATGGTTTCATGACAAGTAGATAGTTCAAAAGAAAGCATTTCATTTCTCTTAACTTCTAAAGCATAGGATTTTTGTGCCTCAACAAATTTATCATGCTCTTCATACAACAAATCCTCTTGCTTTTCTAAAAGTATATTCTTTTCATTCAAGGCATCAATTAATTCATTAATTTTGTCTATCTTAGATCTATCTAAGCCCTTGAACAAACATGAATAATCTACTTCATCCTCATCACTAGATTCGTCCTCACTTGAAGAAGCATAGGTAGAGTTGCGAGTACATACCTTCTTCTCTCTTGCCATAAGGCATGTGTGACGCTCGTTGGGGAAGAGGGTTGATTTGTTGAAGGCGGTGGCGGCGAGTCTTTCATTGTCGGAGTCGGACGAGGAGCAATCCGAGTCCCACTCCTTGCCTAGATGCGCCTCGCCCTTTGCCTTCTTGTAATGCTTCTTCTTTTCCCTCTTGTTCCCCTTTTCCTGGTCACTATCATTATCAGGACAGTTAGCAATAAAATGACCAAGCTTACCGCATTTGAAGCATGATCGCTTCCCCTTGGTCTTAGTCTTGCTCGGCTGTCCATTGCGACCCTTTAGCACCGTCTTGAATCTCTTGATAATGAGGGCCATTTCTTCTTCATTAAGACCGGCCGCCTCAATTTGCGCCACCTTGCTGGGTAGCGCCTCCTTGTTCCCTGTGGCTTTGAGAGCAAAAGGTTGCGGCTCGTTGATCGGTCCATTCAAGGCGTCGTCCACATACCTTGCCTCCTTGATCATCATTCGCCCGCTGACGAATTTTCCTAGTACTTCTTCGGGCGACATTTTGGTGTACCTGGGATTCTCACGAATATTATTCACCAAATGAGGATCAAGAACGGTAAAGGACCTGAGCATTAGTCGGACGACGTCGTGGTCCGTCCATCGCGTGCTTCCGTAGCTCCTTATTTTGTTGACAAGGGTCTTGAGCCGGTTGTATGTTTGAGTTGGCTCCTCGCCCCTTATCATCGCGAACCGTCCAAGCTCGCCCTCCACCAACTCCATTTTGGTGAGCAAGGTAGCGTCATTTCCCTCATGAGAGATCTTGAGGGTATCCCAGATTTGCTTGGCGTTATCCAAGCCACTCACTTTATTATATTCATCCCTGCACAATGAGGCTAGAAGAACAGTAGTAGCTTGTGCATTCTTATGGATTTGCTCATTAACGAATATAGGACTATCCGAACTATTAAAGTGCATTCCACTATCTACAATCTCCCATATGCTAGGATGGAGAGAGAATAGGTGACTACGCATTTTGTGGCTCCAAAATCCGTAGTCCTCCCCATCAAAGTGTGGGGGCTTGCCGAGTGGAATGGAAAGCAAATGTGAATTTGAACTATGCGGAATACGAGAGTAGTCAAAAGAAAAGTTAGAATTAACCGGTTTCCTTTGTTTGTCGTAGTCGTCGTCCTTTTGGGAAGAAGAGGACTCATCGCTGTCGTAGTAGACGATCTCCTTGATGCGTCTTGTCTTCTTCTTCTTCCCATCTCTTCGCTTGTGGCCCGAGCCCGAGTCATTGGACTTGTCATCCCTTGGCTCGTTGACGAAGGACTCCTTCTCCTTGTCGTTGATCACAATTCCCTTCCCCTTAGGATCCATCTCTTCGGGCGGTTAGTCCCTTTCTTGAAGAGAACGGCTCTGATACCAATTGAGAGCACCTAGAGGGGGGGGTGAATAGGTGATCCTGTAAAAACTTAAACTTATAGCCACAAAAACTTGATTAGGTGTTAGCACAGTTTATGCCAAGTGGCTAGAGAGGAGTCAAAACACAATAACCACAAGAATCCAATCACAGAGATGACACAGTGGTTATCCCGTGGTTCGGCCAAGTACAAAACTTGCCTACTCCACGTTGTGGCGTCCCAACGGACGAGAGTTGCACTCAACTCCTCTCAAGTGATCCAATGATCAACTTGAATACCACGGTGTTCTTGCTTTTCTTTTCTCAATCCCGTTTGCGAGGAATCTCCACAACTTGGAGCCTCTCGCCCTTACAAAAGATGTTCACAGAGAATCACAGAGCAAAGGAGGGATTAGCAACTCACACACGACACAAAGATCACAGCGAATACGCACACACAAGACCCAGACTTGAGCTCAAAAGACTAGCACACTAGAACGGAGCTCAAATCACTAGAATGTCGAACAAGTGCGCGAGATTGATGTGTGAGTGATCAAGAGTGCTCAAGGAATGCTTGGTGTACTCCTCCATGCGCCAAGGGGTCCCTTTTATAGCCCCAAGGCAGCTAGGAGCCGTTGGGAACAAATCTGGAAGGCCATCTTTGCCTTCTGTCTCGTGGCGCACCGGACAGTCCGGTGCACACCGGACACTGTCCGGTGCCCGATTTGTTTCCATAGAAAGCGAAGCCGACCGTTGCAGATCTGGCGCACCGGACAGTCCGGTGCACACCGGATAGTCCGGTGCTCCCTTCCGACCGTTGGCTCGGCCACGTGTCGCGCGCCGATCGCGCGGCCGACCGTTGGCCCGGCCGACCGTTGGCTCACCGGACAGTCCGGTGCACACCGGACAGTCCGGTGAATTTTAGCCGAAGTCGCCGGAGAAAAACCCGAGAGCGGCTGGTTTGCGCTGCGCTGATCTGGCGCACCGGACACTGTCCGGTGCACAGCGGACAGTCCGGTGCCCCAGCCCGAAGCAGCCTTTGGCTGTACACAGCCACTCTCCACTTCTTTTCTTTTCTTCTTTCTCCTGTTTCTAACACTTAGACAAGATGTTAGTACACAAAACTAATGTACTAAGGCTTAGAAACATACCTTTACTTGTGATTTACACTTTGTTCATCCATGAGCATATTTTCACATTTAGGCCCTTGTGTTTGCACTCAATCACCAAAATACTTAGAAATGGCCCAAGGGCACATTTCCCTTTCAACATGTCCGGTGCACCAGGGGGACTCAGGCTCAAACTCTCCACCTTCGGGAATTTCCAGAGGCACTCGCGCTATAATTCACCGGACTGTCCGGTGTACACTGGACAGTGTCCGGTGCGCCATGGAGAAGAGGCCTCAGGAACTCGCCAGCTTCGGGAAATTCCAAAGGCTAGTCCGCTAAAATTCACCGGACTGTCCGGTGTGCACCGGACTGTCCGGTGCGACTCCAGTGCAACGGCTATCTCCGCGCCAACGGCTCTCTGCCGCGCATTTAATGCGCGCTCTGCGCGCGCAGAAGTCAGGCGCGCCCATACTGGCACACCGGACAGCAAACAGTACCTGTCCGGTGTGCACCGGACACCCAGGCGGGCCCACAAGTCAGAAGCTCCAACGGTCAGAATCCAACGGCAGTGATGACGTGGCAGGGGGCACCGGACTGTCCGGTGTGCACCGGACTGTCCGGTGCGCCATCGAGCAGACAGCCTCCCAACGGCCACATTTGGTGGTTGGGGCTATAAATACCCCAACCACCCCACCATTCATTGCATCCAAGTTTTTCCACTTCCCAACTACTACAAGAGCTCTAGCATTCAATTCTAGACACACCAAAGAGATCAAATCCTCTCCAAATTCCACACACGCCATAGTGACTAGAGAGAGTGATTTGCTTGTGTTCTTTTGAGCTCTTGCGCTTGGATTGCTTCTTTTCTTTCTCACTTGTTCTTGTGATCAAAACTCCATTGTAATCAAGGCAAGAGGCACCAATTGTGTGGTGGCCCTTGCGGGGAAGTTTTGTTCCCGGCTTTGATTTGAGAAGAGAAGCTCACTCGGTCCGAGGGACCGTTTGAGAGAGGGAAGGGTTGAAAGAGACCCGGCCTTTGTGGCCTCCTCAACGGGGAGTAGGTTTGCAAGAACCGAACCTCGGTAAAACAAATCCGTGTGTCACACTCTTCATTAGCTTACGCCCTCTCTCGCGGACTCGTTTATATTTCTAACGCTAACCCGGCTTGTAGTTGTGTTTATATTTGTAAATTTCAGTTTCGCCCTATTCACCCCCCCTCTAGGCGACTTTCAATTGGTATCAAAGCCCGGTGCTTCATTAGAGCCTAACCGCTCGAAGTGATGTCGGGAGATCACGCCAAGAAGGAGATGGAGACCGGCGAAAAGCCCACTACAAGCCATGGGAGCACTTCATCGGAAGAGTCCCGCACCAAGAGGAAGGAGAAGAAGAAAGATCCCTCCAAACGGAAGGAGAAAAAGTCTTCCTCTTCTCACCACAAAGAGAAGAAGGAAAAATCTTCTTCCCACAAGCCGCATCGGAAAGGCGACAAGCACAAGAGGATGAGGAAAGTGGTCTACTACGAGACCGACACTTCATCAACATCGACCTCCGACTCCGATGCGCCCTCCGTCACTTCTAAGCGCCAAGAGCGCAAGAAGTATAGTAAGATCCCCCTACGCTACCCTCGCATTTCCAAACATACACCTTTACTTTCCGTCCCATTAGGCAAACCACCAACTTTTGATGGTGAAGATTACGCTAGGTGGAGCGATTTAATGCGATTTCATCTAACCTCGCTCCACAAAGGTATATGGGATGTTGTTGAGTTTGGTGCACAGGTACCATCGGTAGGGGATGAGAACTATGATGAGGATGAGGTGGCCCAAATCGAGCACTTCAACTCTCAAGCAACAACAATACTCCTCGCCTCTCTAAGTAGAGAGGAGTATAACAAAGTACAAGGGTTGAAGAGCGCCAAGGAGATTTGGGATGTGCTCAAAACCGCGCACGAGGGAGACGAGCTCACTAAGATCACCAAGCGGGAAACGATCGAGGGGGAGCTCGGTCGGTTCCGGCTTCGCAAAGGGGAGGAGCCACAACACATGTACAACCGGCTCAAGACCTTGGTGAATCAAGTGCGCAACCTCGGGAGCGTAAAATGGGATGACCACGAGATGGTTAAGGTTATTCTAAGATCTCTTATTTTCCTTAACCCTACTCAAGTTCAATTAATCCGTGGTAATCCTAGATATACTAAAATGACCCCCGAGGAAGTTATCAGGAATTTTGTGAGTTTTGAGTGCATGATTGAAGGCTCGAGGAAGATCAACGAGCTTGATGATCCCACCACATCCGAAGCTCAACCCGTTGCATTCAAGGCAACGGAGGAGAAGAAGGAGGAGGCTACACCAAGTCGACAACCAATAGACGCCTCCAAGCTCGACAATGAGGAAATGACACTCGTCATCAAGAGCTTCCGCCAAATCCTCAAGCAAAGGAGGGGGAAGGATTACAAGTCCCGCTCCAAGAAGGTTTGCTACAAGTGTGGTAAGCCCGGTCATTTTATTGCTAAATGTCCTATATCTAGTGACAGTGACCGAGGCGACGACAAGAAGGGGAGAAGAAAGGAGAAGAAGAGGTATTACAAGAAGAAGGGCGGCGATGCCCATGTTTGTCGCGAGTGGGACTCCGACGAGAGCTCAAGCGACTCCTCCGACGACGAGGACGCCGCCAACATCGCCGTCACCAAGGGACTCCTCTTCCCCAACGTCGGCCACAAGTGCCTCATGGCAAAGGACGACAAAAAGAAGGTTAAATCTAAATCCTCCACTAAATATGAATCCTCTAGTGATGGCAATGCTAGTGATGAGGAAGATAATTTGCGTTCCCTTTTTGCCAACCTTAACATAGCTCAAAAGGAAAAATTGAATGAATTGGTTAGTGCTATTCATGAAAAGGATGACCTTTTGGATTCCCAAGAGGACCTCCTTATTAAGGAAAACAAGAAACATGTTAAGGTTAAAAATGCTTACGCTCTACAAGTTGAAAAATGTGAAAAATTGTCTAGTGAGCTAAGCACTTGTCGTGAGATTATTGACAACCTTTGAAATGAAAATGCTAGTTTAAATACTAAGGTTGATTCACATGTTTGTGATGTTTCAATTCCCAATCTTAGAGATGATAATGTTGATTTGCTTGCTAAGATTGATGAATTGAATGTATCTCTTGCTAGCCTTAGATTAGAGAATGAAAATTTAATTGCTAAGGCTAAAGATTTTGATGTTTGCAAAATTACAATTTCCGATCTTAGAGATAAGAATGATATACTTCGTGCTAAGATTGTTGAACTTAATTCTTGCAAACCATCTACATCTACCATTGAGCATGTCACTGTTTGCACTAGATGTAGAAATGTTGATGTTGATGCTATTCATGATCATATGGCTTTAATTAAACAACAAAATGATCATATAGCAAAACTAGATGCTAAAATTGCCGAGCACAACCTAGAGAATGAGAAATTTAAATTTGCTCGTAGCATGCTTTATAATGGGAGACGCCCCGGCATTAAGGATGGCATTGGCTACCAAAGGGGAGACAATGTCAAACTTAATGCCCCTCCTAAGAACTTGTCTAACTTTGTTAAGGGCAAGGCTCCCATGCCTCAGGATAACGAGGGTTACATTTTGTACCCTGCCGGTTATCCTGAGAGCAAAATTAGGAGAACTCATTCTAGGAAGTCTCACTCTGGCCCTAACCATGCTTTTATGTCTAAGGGTGAGACATCTAGTTCTAGGCAACCAACCCGTGCTAAGTTGCCTAGAAAGAAAACTCCTAATGCATCAAATGATCATGCTATTTCATTTAAAACTTTTGATGCATCCTATGTTTTGACTAACAAATCCGGCAAAGTAGTTGCCAAGTTTGTTGGGGGCAAACACAAGGGTTCCAAGACTTGTGTTTGGGTACCCAAAGTTCTTGTGTCTAATGCCAAAGGACCCAAAACCGTTTGGGTACCTAAAGTCAAGAACTAAAATTGTTTTGTAGGTTTATGCATCCGGGGGCTCAAGTTGGATACTCGACAGCGGGTGCACAAATCACATGACAGGGGAGAAAAAGATGTTCTCCTCATATGAGAAAAACCAAGATCCCCAACGAGCGATTACATTCGGGGATGGAAATCAAGGTTTGGTCAAAGGTTTGGGTAAAATTGCTATTTCACCTGACCATTCCATTTCCAATGTTTTTCTTGTTGATTCATTAGATTACAATTTGCTTTCCGTTTCTCAATTATGTCAAATGGGCTACAACTGTCTATTCACTGATGTAGGTGTTACTGTCTTTAGAAGAAGTGATGATTCAATAGCATTTAAGGGAGTGTTAGAGGGTCAGCTATACTTGGTAGATTTTGATAAAGCTGAACTCAACACTTGCTTAATTGCTAAGACTAACATGGGTTGGCTCTGGCACCGCCGACTAGCCCATGTTGGAATGAAGAATCTTCATAAGCTTCTAAAGGGAGAACACATTTTAGGATTAACAAATGTTCATTTTGAGAAAGACAGGATTTGTAGCGCGTGCCAAGCAGGGAAGCAAGTTGGAGCTCATCATCCACACAAGAACATCATGACGACCGACAGGCCACTGGAGCTCCTACACATGGATCTATTCGGCCCAATTGCTTACATAAGCATCGGCGGGAGTAAGAACTGTCTAGTTATTGTGGATGATTATTCTCGCTTCACTTGGGTATTCTTTTTACAGGAAAAATCTCAAACCCAAGAGACCTTAAAGGGATTCTTGAGACGGGCTCAAAATGAGTTCGGCTTAAGGATCAAGAAAATAAGAAGCGACAACGGGACGGAGTTCAAGAACTCACAAATTGAAGGCTTTCTTGAGGAGGAGGGCATCAAGCATGAGTTCTCTTCTCCCTACACCCCACAACAAAATGGTGTAGTGGAGAGGAAGAATCGAACTCTATTGGACATGGCAAGAACCATGCTTGATGAGTACAAGACACCGGACCGGTTTTGGGCCGAAGCAGTCAACACCGCCTGTTACGCCATCAACCGGTTATATCTTCACCGAATCCTCAAGAAGACATCATATGAACTCCTAACCGGTAAAAAGCCCAACATTTCATACTTTAGAGTTTTTGGTAGCAAATGCTTTATTCTTGTTAAAAGAGGTAGAAAATCTAAATTTGCTCCTAAAACTGTAGAAGGCTTTTTACTTGGTTATGACTTAAACACAAGGGCATATAGGGTCTTTAACAAGTCCACTGGACTAGTTGAAGTCTCATGTGACGTTGTGTTTGATGAAACTAACGGCTCTCAAGTAGAGCAAGTTGATCTTGATGAGATAGGTAATGAAGAGGCTCCATGCATAGCGCTAAGGAACATGTCCATTGGGGATGTGTGTCCTAAGGAATCCAAAGAGCCTCCAAATGCACAAGATCAACCGTCCTCCTCCACGCAAGCATCTCCACCAACTCAAAATGAGGATGAAGCTCAAGTTGATGAAGTAGAAGATCAAGCAAATGAGCCACCTCAAGATGACGACAATGATCAAGGGGGAGATGCAAATGATCAAGACAAGGAGGATGAAGAGCAAAGGCCGCCGCACCCAAGAGTCCACCAAGCAATCCAACGAGATCACCCCGTCGACACCATCCTCGGCGACATTCATAAGGGGGTAACTACTCGATCTCGTGTTGCCCATTTTTGTGAGCATTACTCTTTTGTTTCCTCCATTGAGCCACACAGCCACACAGGATAGAGGAAGCACTTCAAGATTCGGATTGGGTGGTGGCGATGCAAGAGGAGCTCAACAATTTCACGAGGAACGAGGTATGGCATTTAGTTCCACGTCCTAACCAAAATGTTGTAGGAACCAAATGGGTCTTCCGCAACAAGCAAGATGAGCATGGTGTGGTGACAAGGAACAAAGCTCGACTCGTAGCCAAAGGGTATTCACAAGTCGAAGGTTTGGATTTCGGTGAAACCTATGCACCCGTAGCTAGGCTTGAGTCAATTCGCATATTATTGGCCTATGCTACTTACCATGGCTTTAAGCTTTATCAAATGGACGTAAAAAGTGCCTTCCTCAATGGACCAATCAAGGAAGAGGTCTATGTTGAGCAACCTCCCGGCTTTGAAGACAGTGAGTATCCTAACCATGTTTATAGGCTCTCTAAGGCGCTTTATGGGCTCAAGCAAGCCCCAAGAGCATGGTATGAATGCCTTAGAGATTTCCTTATTGCTAATGGTTTCAAAGTCGGCAAGGCCGATCCTACACTCTTTACTAAAACTCTTGAAAATGACTTGTTTGTATGCCAAATTTATGTTGATGATATTATATTTGGGTCTACTAACGAGTCTACATGTGAAGAGTTTAGTAGGATCATGACACAGAAATTCGAGATGTCGATGATGGGGGAGTTGAAGTATTTTCTAGGATTCCAAGTCAAGCAACTCCAAGAGGGCACCTTCATTTGTCAAACCAAATACACTCAAGACATTCTAACCAAGTTTGGAATGAAGGATGCCAAGCCCATCAAGACTCCCATGGGAACAAATGGGCATCTCGATCTCGACACGGGAGGTAAGTCCGTGGATCAAAAGGTATACCGGTCGATGATTGGTTCATTGCTTTATTTATGTGCATCTCGACCGGACATTATGCTCTCCGTTTGTATGTGTGCAAGATTCCAATCCGACCCTAAGGAATCCCACCTTACGACCGTAAAACGAATCTTGAGATATTTGGCTTATACTCCTAAGTTTGGGCTTTGGTACCCTCGGGGATCCACTTTTGATTTGATTGGTTATTCGGATGCCGATTGGGCGGGGTGTAAGATTAATAGGAAGAGCACATCGGGGACTTGCCAATTCTTGGGAAGATCCTTGGTGTCTTGGGCTTCAAAGAAGCAAAATTCGGTCGCTCTTTCCACCGCCGAAGCCGAGTACATTGCCGCAGGTCATTGTTGCGCGCAATTGCTTTGGATGAGGCAAACCCTGCGGGACTACGGTTACAAATTAACCAAGGTCCCTTTGCTATGTGATAATGAGAGTGCAATCAAGATGGCCGACAATCTCGTCGAGCATAGCCGCACTAAGCACATAGCCATTCGGTATCATTTTCTTAGGGATCACCAACAAAAGGGAGATATCGAGATTTCTTACATTAACACTAAAGATCAATTAGCCGATATCTTTACCAAGCCTCTTGATGAACAATCCTTTACCAGACTTAGGCATGAGCTCAATATTCTTGATTCTAGAAATTTCTATTGCTAGCTTGCACACATAGCTCATTTGAATACCTTTGATCATATCTCTTTTATATGCTATGACTAATGTGTTTTCAAGTCTATTTCAAACCAAGTCATAGGTATATTGAAAGGGAATTGGAGTCTTCGGCGAAGACAAAGGCTCCCACTCCGTAACTCATCCTTCGCCATCGCTCCAAGAAAAGGACCTTGTCTTTGGGGGAGAGAGTAAAAGCCCAAAGCAAAAGGACCGGACTTCGTCTTTGGTATAATCTTAACTCATTTACTTATGACCAAAGGGGAAGATAGTACTTCGATGGGCTCTAATGATTCCGTTTTTGGCGATTCATGCCAAAGGGGGAGAAAGTATGAGCCCAAAGCAAAAGGACCGCACCACCACCAATTTCAAAAACTTAGTGCTTTCCAAGAGTATTTATCAATTGGTATCCTATTGTGTTCAAAAGGAGGAGAAAATTAGTTTTTCAAAAATGTATATCAAAACCCTCTTGAACACTAAGAGGTGGATCTCATTTAGGGGGAGTTTTGTTTAGTCAAAGGAAAAGCATTTGAAACAGGGGGAGTAAATTTCAAATCTTGAAAATGCTTTGAAAACTCTTATTCATTTACCTTTGACTATTTGCAAAAGATCTTTGAAATGGATTCACAAAAAGAATTTGCAAAAACAAAACATGTGGTGCAAACGTGGTCCAAAATGTTATATAAGAAAGAAACAATCCATGCATATCTTGTAAGTATTTATATTGGCTCAATTCCAAGCAACCTTTACTCTTACATTATGCAAACTAGTTCAATTATGCACTTCTATATTTGCTTTGGTTTGTGTTGGCATCAATCACCAAAAAGGGGGAGATTGAAAGGGAATTAGGCTTACACCTAGTCCCCATTTAATTTTGGTGGTTGAATTGACCAACACAAATTATTTGGACTAACTAGTTTGCCCAAGTGTATAGATTATACAGGTGTAAAAGGTTCACACTCAGCCAATAAAAAGACCAAGTTTTGGATTCAACAAAGGAGCAAAGGGGCAACCGAAGGCACCCCTGGTCTGGCGCACCGGACTGTCCGGTGTGCCACCGGACATGTCCGGTGCACCAGGGGGACTCAGGCTCAAACTCTCCACCTTCGGGAATTTCCAGAGGCACTCGCGCTATAATTCACCGGACTGTCCAGTGTACACCGGACAGTGTCCGGTGCGCCATGGAGAAGAGGCCTCAGGAACTCGCCAGCTTCGGGAAATTCCAAAGGCTAGTCCGCTAAAATTCACCGGACTGTCCGGTGTGCACCGGACTGTCCGGTGCGACTCCAGTGCAATGGCTATCTCCGCGCCAACGGCTCTCTGCCGCGCATTTAATGCGCGCTCTGCGCGCGCAGAAGTCAGGCGCGCCCATACTGGCACACCGGACAGCAAACAGTACCTGTCCGGTGTGCACCGGACACCCAGGCGGGCCCACAAGTCAGAAGCTCCAACGGTCAGAATCCAACGGCAGTGATGACGTGGCAGGGGGCACCGGACTGTCCGGTGTGCACCGGACTGTCCGGTGCGCCATCGAGCAGACAGCCTCCCAACGGCCACATTTGGTGGTTGGGGCTATAAATACCCCAACCACCCCACCATTCATTGCATCCAAGTTTTTCCACTTCCCAACTACTACAAGAGCTCTAGCATTCAATTCTAGACACACCAAAGAGATCAAATCCTCTCCAAATTCCACACACGCCATAGTGACTAGAGAGAGTGATTTGCTTGTGTTCTTTTGAGCTCTTGCGCTTGGATTGCTTCTTTTCTTTCTCACTTGTTCTTGTGATCAAAACTCCATTGTAATCAAGGCAAGAGGCACCAATTGTGTGGTGGCCCTTGCGGGGAAGTTTTGTTCCCGGCTTTGATTTGAGAAGAGAAGCTCACTCGGTCCGAGGGACCGTTTGAGAGAGGGAAGGGTTGAAAGAGACCCGGCCTTTGTGGCCTCCTCAACGGGGAGTAGGTTTGCAAGAACCGAACCTCGGTAAAACAAATCCGTGTGTCACACTCTTCATTTGCTTACGCCCTCTCTCGCGGACTCGTTTATATTTCTAACGCTAACCCGGCTTGTAGTTGTGTTTATATTTGTAAATTTCAGTTTCGCCCTATTCACCCCCCCCCTCTAGGCGACTTTCAGCGGGCCAACCCCCAGCCGGAGAAATACGTCATCTGCCCCAGGGTTTCCAGCACCGCGTCGCCGACGACGCCAGGGTCAGGCCGCCATCCGCATCTAGTGGCGTCGGCCAGAACCTGGCTGCAGCAGCGATGCTCCTCCGCGCGATGCCGGAGCCATCCACCACCGAGGGTCGGCGAATCCAGAGGGAGCTCAAGAATCTCCTGGAAGGTGCCGCGGTCCGATGGGCCGAGAGCTCTGCCTCCCGACGGCAGGGATACCCCTCGGAACCTCACGCCGCGACTTCCCGATTCATGCGGGAAGCCTCAATCTACACCGGGCGCACGCGCAACACCGCGCCTGCGGCCCCGGGCCGCCTCGGCAACGAGCACCATCATCGCGACCGTCGGGCCCACCTCGACGAGAGGGTGCGCCGAGGCTACCACCCCAGGCGTGGGGGACGCTACGACAGCGGGGAGGATCGGAGTCCCTCGCCCGAACCGCCCGGTCCGCAGGCCTTCAGCCGGGCCATCCGATGGGCACCGTTCCCGACCCGGTTCCGACCCCCGACTACTATCACAAAGTACTCGGGGGAGACGAGACCTGAACTATGGCTCGCGGACTACCGTCTGGCCTGCCAACTGGGTGGAACAGACGACGACAACCTCATCATCCGCAACCTCCCCCTGTTCCTCTCCGACACCGCTCGCGCCTGGTTGGAACACCTGCCTCCGGGGCAGATCTCCAACTGGGACGACCTAGTCCAAGCCTTCGCCGGCAATTTCCAGGGCACGTACGTGCGCCCCAAGAACTCCTGGGACCTCCGAAGCTGCCGGCAGCAGCCGGGAGAGTCTCTCCGGGACTACATCCGGCGATTTTCGAAACAGCGCACCGAGCTGCCCAACATCACCGACTCGGATGTCATCGGCGCGTTCCTCGCCGGCACCACTTGCCGCGACCTGGTGAGCAAGTTGGGTCGCAAGACCCCCACCAGGGCGAGCGAGCTGATGGACATCGCCACCAAGTTCGCCTCTGGCCAGGAGGCGGTCGAGGCCATCTTCCGAAAGGACAAGCAGCCCCAGGGCCGCCCATCGGAAGATGCTCCCGAGGCGTCAACTCAGCGCGGCACCAAGAAGAAAGGCAAGAAGAAGTCGCAAGCGAAACGCGCCGCCGCCGACGCGGACCTTGTCGCCGCCGCCGAGTACAAGAACCCTCGGAAGCCCCCCGGAGGTGCCAACCTCTATGACAAGATGCTCAAGAAGCCGTGCCCCTATCATCAGTGGCCCGTCAAGCACACCCTTGAGGAGTGCGTCATGCTTCGGCGCCACTTCCACAGGGCCGGGCCACCCGCGGAGGGTGGCAGGGCCCGCGACGATGACAAGAAGGAAGATCACCAAGCAGGAGAGTTCCCCGAGGTCCGCGACTGCTTCATGATCTACGGCGGGCAAGCGGCGAATGTCTCGGCTCGGCACCGCAAACAAGAGCGCCGGGAGGTCTGCTCGGTGAAGGTGGCGACGCCAGTCTACCTAGACTGGTCCGACAAGCCCATCACCTTCGACCAAGCTGACCACCCCGACCATGTGCCGAGCCCGGGGAAATACCCGCTCATCGTCGACCCCGTCATCGGCGACGTCAGGCTCACCAAGGTCCTTATGGACGGAGGCAGTAGCCTCAACATCATCTACGCTGAGACCCTTGGGCTCCTGCGCGTCGATCTGTCCTTCATCCGAGCAGGCGCTGCGCCCTTCCACGGGATCATTCCCGGGAAGCGCGTTCAGCCCCTCAGACGACTCGACCTTCCCGTCTGCTTCGGAACGCCCTCCAACTTCCGAAGGGAGACTCTGACGTTCGAGGTGGTCGGGTTCCGAGGAACCTACCACTCGGTACTGGGAAGGCCATGCTACGCGAAGTTCATGGCCGTCCCCAACTACACCTACCTGAAGCTCAAGATGTCGGGCCCCGACGGGGTCATCACCGTCGGCCCCACGTACAAGCACGCGTTCGAATGCGACGTGGAGTGCGTGGAGTACGCCGAGGCCCGCGCCGAGTCCGAGGCCCTCATCGCCGACCTGGAAAGCCTCTCCAAAGAGGTGCCAGACGTGAAGCGTCATGTCGGCGACTTCGAGCCAGTGGAGACGGTCAAGGCCGTCCCCCTCGACCCCAGCGGCGACGCCTCCAAGCAGATCCGGATCGGCTCTGGGCTCGACCCCAAATAGGAAGCAGTGCTCGTCGACTTTCTCCGCGCGAACGCCGACGTCTTTGCGTGGAGTCCCTCGGACATGCCCGGCATACCGAGGGATGTCGCTGAGCACTCGCTGGATATTCGGGCCGGAGCCCGACCCGTCAAATAGTCTCTGCGCCGATTCAACGAGGAGAAGCGCAGAGCGATAGGCGAGGAGATCCACAAGCTGATGGCGGCGAAGTCCATAAAAGAGGCGAAAGGCATCAAGCTCAACCCCGAAAGGTGGGTCCTTGGGGTGCCCCAGGGCATGGTCTTGGGGTTCATCATCTCCAAGCGGGGCATCGAAGCCAACCCGGAGAAGACCGCGACCATCGCACAGCACCCCGAGCCCTTGCTGGGGGCACCCGGGGGCTACACGCACCCCCGGGAAAGGCCGCTTGTCATCGCCAAAGTTCTGGAGCTCAGAACGCACAAGCTGGCCGGCGGTCAGGGCGAGGTCTATGGCAACGCTTGGAACATCCGACGGCTACGTCGCTTCTACCCTTAAGATGTTTTCAAGCTGTTCGTATACCTCGCTCCCACAAAAGTCTCAGTCGTCAAGGAAGGGTCAACCTCGCCTCGGCAGAGCCCGACCCTCCCTCGGGGGCTAAAAAGGGGGGAACCCCTCTGCGTCAAAATTGGGTGTACCTCTCCGTGTCCAAAATTTTCGGTCAAAAAGGCTTTTGCGTTCTCCTGGCTATGTCAGTGACAGGGCCCCAAGGAGCGAACGTGGGTGCATGTAAGTGGCAAGGCCGACTGAGCCGATGAATTCCTATGCCTCCGGGTTAGGGACACCTTCACTCATCACCCGCCACGAAAAATGACCCCTACTCGGGAAGCCACCCTGTTATTGACAGGCAAAGCCGGACACGCAAAATAAAAGGAAGAGGAGTACGACTTCATGCAATGGAAACAAAGTGTTCAGGCCTCAGCGGCCGCAGAAAGACACACGTGCATCCAACAGAAACTGTTCCAACGGAGTCAGGCGTCGCCTCGGGAAGGAGCCGCGCCTTCAGCTCCGTCCCCGCCTTCGGTAAAGTCCATCTCGGCTTCCGGCGACGGCGCAGGAGGGAGGATCTCCGCCTCGAAGGTGGTCGCCAGCACTGCGCTCGGACCCGCGGCGACCGTGTCGAGCCGCTGAACTTCTGCCAGGGCAGCTTCGTCTTCATCAGGAAGACAATACCCCTCACTAACTCGCTCCAGGTCCACAACGTAGTGGGAAGCGAGCACGACGAAGGCCCGCCTGACGCCGTGGTGTAGCGCCTCGCGGAGTCTGCCGCGCACGTGATCACCCAAGGCTTGAAGGCGACTTTGAGGGGAGCTTCCTGAGGGGACGTCGCCGAAGTCAAGGATCCGATAAACGTCCGAGACGGCTTCGGACATGGCCGCATGGTCGGCCTCCCTCTGCTCGGCCGCCCCGGCAAGCGCCTCGGCAAGCGCCTTGGCGGACTCATCAAGGGCGGACTCGAGCTCTGCGAACAGCCAGAAGAAAGATCTCAAACACAAGCAAAGGGAACAAACGGGAACGAGAACCAAGGATGGCCAAGGCGTACCTCCGGCTCGGGCACGCTGCTCCGAGGCCGCGACCTGGGCTACGGCTAAGTCGGCTGCAAGGGTTTCAGCCCGGCTTTCGGCCTCGGCAGCCCGGCCCCGAGATTGGTCCCGCTCCTCGACGACCCGGTCGAACTCCGACCGTTGCCGTTGCGCTTCTGCGCGCGCCGCGGCCGCCTCCACGCGCGCCGCGGCCGCCTCCGCGCGCGCCGCTGCCGCCTCGGCCCTCAGGTCAGTACAGAGCAACTGGAGGTCCGCTACCTCGGCACCCTGCTGAGAAAGGCGCGCAGTAGCCCCAGCGAGCGAGGTCCTCAGGGATCGCAGCAAGCCCCAGACGTCGACCTCGCGGCGGATGAACGACGACTTGGCGGCGCTCCGATCCGTCAGATCCTGAGGGAAGGAAGCGGGGCATCACGAAGAACGCCTCGGTCACGGAAGAGAGAAGGTATGCCTGAAACCGTTACCTGGAGGATTTTGGGGACGTCCCTGCAGAAAACCTCCAGCGACGACCGGAGCGACCCCACCGTTGCTTCAGCACACTCGCGGAGCTCATCCCAGGACTGGTCCTTCCGTTCATCGTCGAGAACGAAGACGGGGTCCAAGGCCTCGCGGGTCCGGAACCGGAGCAACTGGCGCCGGCCCTCGGAGCTCTGCCGCGGAGCGACGAGGCTGCCGCCCGGCAGGACGGATCACGCCTCCATGCCCTCCTCTTCCGAGGCACCAAGCGCCGACACATCCGCCGTCTCGACGTCGGCAGCAACCGATCGCTCTCCGGCTGGGACGGCGGCGACTTCGGTAGCGGCAGGCGCCGGCATGGCCGGCACGACCGGTGGGCTCGGGACCACGTCAGCGTCAGCCGCCTCCCCTATCACAATGGCCGCCTCGGCAGAGGAGCCAGCCTCGGGAACCTGCTCCACGGCGACCGGTGCCGCCCGAGCCCCCTGAGGTGGAACGCCTTGTGAGAGGGTCGGCTGAACGGCAAGGCCCGGAGCGGCGCTGGCCGCACAGGCCGACGTCGTCTTAAGGGCCTTCCGGGGTGCCAGGTCAGTCAGGCCATGGCTTCGCTTGCTGAGGAGAAAAGAAAAATCACGACCGGGACATATGAATGGAAAGCCAGGACGAAGACATTCCGAGATACTTACCCGCTCCGGGCCATGATCCACCGTGCCTGGGGGGAAGTCTCTTGGATCCCGGCCCCCGGAACCGCCGTCGAGGTCCGCTCCGCCGGCAACTTCGGCACCACCCTCGCTTTGGACGGCCGGGGGGCAGATTGACCAGGCACTGTCACGGTGACCTGAGGGTCGCCTCCCTGCGCTGCCGGCGCGAGCGGCGGCTCTCGGGGAGCAGACGCCCTGGCCTGGCCCCCTGGGGTCACCTCAGCTCCTCCAGCCGAGGGGTCAGGTGCCCTCTCGGGTTGCCCCCGCCCCTCAGGCCGAGACCCCGACGTCCCGACTCCGGGGACTGACAGCGTCAGCCCGCTCGGGGGCTGGCTTGACGGCTCCTGGCCAAACCCCAAGCCGGGGCTGAGGCCAAGGCGGGCGGCCATGTCGTCCTCCTCGTCATCATCTTCATCATCATCGTCGTCGTCGGGCGTTTTCGGCGATGGCTCCCTTGGGAGCCCCTCCCTCTCCTGCTGGCGACGGAGCTTTTCCAAGGCGTCTCGAGCCCGCCTCCGCTCGCGGGCCCGGGCCTTCTCCGCGTCCTTCTTCTTCTTCTTCTCCTCCGCAGCGACCCGCCGCGCTGCTCGGTCCACCGCGTCCTGCGGGACCCGTGGCAGGGAAGGCTTGTGCCACCCCACCTCCTGAAGAAGGGGGGAAAACCCCGATCGTAAGAACCAGGAGCAACCTGATGTATGAAGAAGGAAGAAGCGGACACTCACCAGAGTCACGCACCCTCGGTCGGGGCGCATCAAAAGCTGGGAGAAGGCGTGGGGGTCCGGCTTTCCCAACGCAACGGACACCCGCCATTGGAGGGCGTCGAAGGGAAGAGGATCAGGGGACATCCGCGAGCCCTCCCAGTCAGCCTCCGGGGTCATCTCCCAAAGCGACAGCCGTCGCTCCGCCAAGGGAAACACCCTCCGACGGTGGATGGCGGCAATCACTCCCGCAGCGGTGAGTCCCCCCTTCCGCAACGCCTCCAAGGCCTAGAGAAGGGGCTCGAGGTTCTTCTGTCTTTCGTGCGGGGTCCCGTGGTGCCAAGCGTCGGTGGCAGCGGTGACTACTCGCTGGGAGAACGGCGGGAGCAACTCGCCGTCGTTCCGGAGGTAGAACCACCGGCGCTGCCACCCCTTGTTCGAGGACGCGAGGATGGCAGGAATATACAGCGACGCCCGCGACTGCCTCAGCAGGAGGGTGCAGCCGCCGGCCCGCACCGCTGCGCGGACTTTCCTCTCCCCCGTCGGCGAGGCAAAAAGCTCCGCGAAAAAGAGATGGGTCCACAAATCCCAATGGGGGGCGATCCCCAAGTACCCCTCGCACACCGCTACGAAGATGGCGGCCTGCGAGATGGAGTTAGGGGTGAGGTTGTGCAACTCCACCCCATAGTGGTACAGGATCGCTCGCATGAAGCGGCCCGCCGGCACACCAAATCCCCGCTCGTGGAAGGAGACGAAGCTCACGATGTACCCCGGCGGTGGGGACGGAGCGGCTCCGCCCACGGGAGGAATCCACTCCGATCGCTGCTCATCGGTGAGAGGACGAAGCAAACCCTCGCCGACCAGATCCTCCAGGTCACTCGCCGTCACCGTGGAAAAGGGCCATGGATCGCGCGGCGAGATGATGGTCACCCGGTCAGCCATCACCGAGCGGAAGGGATGGCGGCGCAAGGGGCAGGAAGGGCGGTTTCCTCTTCTCTGGCTAAGTCTCTCGGGTTGCGAAAACCTAAGAGGGAGGCAGGAAGCGGAGCAAAGAACCGTCACCAGACCCTCTCCCGGGTATATAAAGACCAAGGCGAGACAGGTTCCAACGCTCCGCCCGGACCGGACGCGGGATTCAAAAACGCGAAGCGAAACAGCCGTTCCTCGAACGGCTCGCGCACGCGCAACGGCCGCCCTGCCAACCACTCGCCCCGTCGCATTAACTCCGCGGCGGGACAGGCGGCGCTTCTGGCAGGAAAAGCGGGCGACGCTTCGCCTTCGCCGAAATAACCGCGCCAAAAAAGGTACGCCGCGTCGTTCGATTTCGTATCCTTTTCCTTTTTTTCCTCTTTCTCTCTCTCTTGCAACAGGGACCGGGAAAGGGGGATACCCCGAAAAGGATCCTTCCCCGTGAAGGAACCAGGCTCCGAGCCTCCCTACTGATCAGAGGTTCGAAGGTTGGCCCCCCGAAGGGTTCGACAGCCGCCTCAGATCGCGTGGGCCCTACACCCACTACTGGTTAGAGGTTCGAAGGCCGGCCCCCCGAAGGGTTCCACGGGCGCCTCAGGCTACTCGGGCTCCGCGCCCATTACTGATCAGGGGTTCGAAGGCTGGCCCCCGAAAGGTTCACAGCCGCCTCAGACGCCGAGCGAGGGATGACCATGGGTACGTTCGATACATAACCAAGGCTCGGGCTGCGCTCCCGAGGTACCCTAGGACATTTCCGAGACCAGCGGGAGCGATCTTGTAACGGAATCCCATTAGAGGGAGGCATCGAGACCTCGGACCCCGTCGCCAGGGGACCGGGTCCGGCAGATCACCTGCAGGTACTTTTGGGCGTGCCTCTGGGCCCCTAGCCGACCCCTAATGAACGGGGCACGAACGTCCACTCGGATTACCCGCTTGCAGCTCACCGGAGACACCATGTTCGGCGCCCATCGAGGGCAACATGGCGCTTCCCCCCCTCCTCCTTGTGAAAAGGCGACGCAGGGGCGTATGTAAAAAAGCCGAGTTTGTCCCTGATCGCCCTCTCGCCCTGTGCAGAGGCTCTGGGGCTGCTCTCGCAAACCCGGCTCCGGCCGAACCGTTGACAGCGTCAACATACCAGCTCGAGAACTTGGGACCCGACCGTACACCCGGGCTATGGCCAGCTCGCACGAGGGAACAACCAGACCAGTCGAAGCATTACGCAAGGCATTAAGACCTCGAAGGAGTGAAACCACTCCTCCGAGGCCTCGGGGGCTACACCCGGCGGGTGCGCTCACGCGCACCCACCGGAACAAAATGCAACCGAGAAAGGCTGGTCCCCTTGCAAAAAAAGTGCGACGAAAGCCTCCAAGCGAGTGCTAACACTCCCTTCGAGGCTCGGGGGCTACTGTCGGGGACCATAATTAGGGGTACCCTCAAGGCTCCTAATTCTCAGCTGGTAACCCCCATCAGCATAAAGCTGCTAAGGCCTGATGGGTGCGATTAAGTCAGGGATCAGTCCATTCGAGCGACTCGATCACGCCTCGCCCGAGCCTAGCCTCGGACAAGGGCAGCCGACCCCGGAGGATTTCCGTCTCGCCCGAGGCCCCCCTCCAACGGCGAACATATTTCCGGCTCGCCCAAGGCCCTGCCTTCGCTAAGAAGCAACCCTGACTAAATTGCCGCACCAACCGACCAAGTCGCAGGAGCATTTAACGCAAAGGTGGCCTGACACCTTTATCCTGACGCGCGCCCTCCGGCAGAGCCGAAGTGACCGCCGTCACTTTGCCGCTCCACTGACCGGCCTAACAGAAGGACTGCGCCGCCTACGCCACTCCGACTGCAATGTCACCTGACAGAGTGAGACTGACAGGCAGTCAGGACCCGCCAAAGGCACCATAGGAAGCTCCGCTCCGCCCGACCCAGGGCTCGGACTCGGGCTAAGCCCCGGAAGACGGCGAACTCCGCTCCGCCCGACCCAGGGCTCGGACTTGGGCTAAGCCCCGGAAGACGGCGAACTCCGCTCCGCCCGACCCAGGGCTCGGACTCGGGCTAAGTCCCGGAAGACGGCGAACTCCGCTCCGCCCGACCCAGGGCTCGGACTCGGGCTAAGTCCCGGAAGACGGCGAACTCCGCTCCGCCCGACCCAGGGCTCGGACTCGGGCTCAGTCCCGGAAGACGGCGAACTCCGCTCCGCCCGACCCAGGGCTCGGACTCGGGCTCAGCCCCAGAAGACGACGAACTCCGCTTCGCCCGACCCCAGGGCTCGGACTCCGCCCTGGCCTCTGCCGACGACCTCCGCCTCGCCCGACCCAGGGGCTCGGACTCGGCCCCAACCATGGAAGACAGACTCAACCTCGGCTTCGGAGGAGCCTCCACATCGCCCAACCTAGGGCGCAGGCTAGCCACGTCAACAGGAGGCGCCATCATCACCCTACCCTGAGCTGACTCGGGCCGCAGGGAACAAGACCGGTGTCCCATCTGGCTAGCTCCGCCAGATAGGCAATGATGGCGCCCCGCATGCTCTGTGACGACGGCGGCTCTCAGCCCCCTTACGGAAGCAAGAGGACGTCAGCAAGGACCCAACCGCTCCGACAGCTGTCCCTCCGCCAGGCTCCATCGCTCCTCTGACGGCCACGACATCACACCAGTTGGGTGCCAAAATCTCTCCGGCTGCCACATCGGCATGTACTTAGGACGCTAGCGCTCCCCCGCTAGACACGTAGCACTCTGCTACACCCCCCATTGTACACCTGGATCCTCTCCTTACGCCTATAAAAGGAAGGATCAGGGCCCTCTTAGAGAGGGTTGGCCGCGCGGGGACGAGGACGAGACAGGCGCTCTCTTGGGGCCGCTCGCTTCCCTCTCCCGCGTGGACGCTTGTAACCCCCTACTGCAAGCGCACCCGACCTGGGCGCGGGACGAACACGAAGGCCGCGGGATTCCCACCTCTCTCACGCCGGTCTCCGGCCGCCTCGCTTCTCCCCCCTTCGCGCTCGCCCTCGCGCTCGACCCATCTGGGCTGGGGCACGCGGCGACACTCACTCGTCGGCCCAAGGGACCCCCCGGTCTCGGAACGCCGACACTCGTGATGCATTCTGCTTGATAAATTGTAGGGTGAAAACTTGTGTATTTTGTTGTGTGCAAGTTGATGTGGTTATTTCCCTCCAAATATGTAAATTCCATATATAACTATCCAAACAAGATATTGAATTTGATTCATGGAAAAGAATTTCATTAGCATCCAAACAAAAAAATTGAATTGAATCAAATTCTAAGGAATTACTTTCTTTAGGAATCTAATATCTAGAATGTTATTCATGGAATGAGTTTCATTTCCAAGGAAACAAACGGGCCCTTAGAGTATTTGCCCGTTTGCGAGGAATCTCCACAACTTGGAGTCTCTCGCCCTTACAACAAGGATCACAATGAAGGAACAAAGTAAGGTTGGGAGAAGCAACACACACAAGACTCAAATACGTAGCACACCCACGCACACAAGTGAAGACTCGAGCTCAAATGACAACACAGGGAGTTCGTGACTCGAATGGAGCTCAATTCTCTAACACAACAAAGCGAATGCGCGGGAGCAGAGTCTGAATGCCTTAGAATACTTAGTGAATGCTTGGGGTAGCTCCTAGGGGTCCCTTTTATAGCCCCAAGGCAGCTAGAAGCCGTTGGAGGCCAACTTGGAAGGCCAAACTTGCCTTCTATCGGGTGGTGCACCGGACAGTCCGGTGCACCACCGAACAGTCACTGTAGCTGTCTGGTGCACGATTTCCTTCCAATTTTGGCGCATCCGATCGTTGGTCCTCTGGGTCGGTTGGCGCACAGGACACTGTCCGGTGCACACCGGACAGTCCGGCGTGCCCAACCGACCGTTGTTGCGGGCCACGTGTCGCCCGCGGATTGCACGGCCGACCGTTGCTCTGGCGACCGTTGGCTCACCGGACAATCCGGTGAATTATAGTCGTACGCCGCCGTCGAAACCCGAGAGTGGCGAGTTCACCACGGACCAGCCTGGTGCACCGGACACCGGACAGTCCGGTGTGCCAAGCCGAGTTGGAGTTTGCTGCACATAGCCAACTCTTTTTCCAATTCTTTTCTCACTGATTCTAGCACTTAGACAAAACACATTAGTACTCAAAACAATGTACTAAGTCTAGAAATGTATCTTTTTCTTTGATTTGCACTTCTCACTTTACTTGGCACATAAGAACTTAAATAAACGTGTTGGACACTTAATCACCAAAATATTATGGAAATGGCCCAAAAGCACATTTCCCTTTCAGTAATCAATCAAATATACTTATTTAGAAATTAAAGATACAAGTCTATGTCTATCTGTAAACAAAATTAAATTAATCTTCCTAAATTCTTGGCAAGAGTGACGATTTTCTTTATTGACAACAGAACAATTATAATGATAGTTCTTTATTTAACCATATTTGTTCTCGTTTAGAACTTTGCTAATCGATGTTTAAAACTTTCCCACCACGTGATCTAAAAATCACCACTTAATTACTAATAACGTTACCATATTAATTGTTGTTATATTTTTTCTAATGCTTGGTAACATATATATGTTGTAGTTAGGGAAAAGGTAGTGTTCAAATCATTGCAATGCTTTTCTTGCTAAATAGCAAAGTTTTATTTAAACACACATTTGATTTATATGCGTGAGTCGAAGTCAACCCAAGAGAGAAGTTTTGCAATGCCATAAGTACCTAGCATTGTAAATCATCGAGCATGTGTTTACAGGTACAAACTGGAACGATTCTATCAGCCTGTTTCTAGCATCACCGGATAAAGCGGCTTATAACGTCAAATATTAGTACCAATTAGGTTGGAACCAACACCGACCTAATCATTAGTATTGGTGATCTTGTGTCTTGGCATACTTGGCCAACATCTTGAGGATATCGTAGTTGGTATTTTTGAATTTGATGCCTTCTAATCGTTGCTAGTTGCTTGCCTGGTTGCTAAATATTAATGTTTTCTCTATTAATTTGAACATAAGTTTTAGCTTGTTTTGCGTTGTTCAGTGGTGCTTGCTAGACATTGCTGGACCTTTAGGTAACCACTGAAAAATCAATACCTTTTTTCACTGCAACTTTAATGTTCACCATCTATTGCATTCCAGCTTGCTAGGGTATTCCAAAATTAGTTTTCGAGTGAGTGATGCATGCTTTAATTCTTGACATTAAATTACTAGATCATAAGTAAATAAAAACAAATTGCATAACCAACAAGATTCACAAGCATTTCTATTGCTTTCTATTTTAATTTGAACAAAAAGAAATAAATATCTACTACTTATTAAGGCTGTAAGGGTAGCCTACCTTCCCATGTTCTGCCTTCAATCAATCTGGACTATCTGTGCCCACGCTAACGACACACCGCGACCACACCTTCCCCTCGAGACGGTCGCCTTCCTCCCTATCCCCGCGTGGTCGTCAAATAGGGAAAAGAATAACCTCCCATCCTGAAACCTTCGTGTCCATGTCGGTCGCTTCTCCTTCGTGCTCGGCACCGTAAAGGGGCACCGACTGGGGCTTGGTCAACAGATGCGGCTGGGCGTGGATGAAGCATGTGTGGGAAGGCGGCAATCTCGAGCAGGGACGGATGTTTCCCAAATGGAATATGCATGGGCCTCACATTAGGGTAGCCTTCCTGCTGCGCAACTCTATGATCTTTCTTCTGCACGACATCATGTCCGTTCTACATCTTCCAATCGACTCTTCCCCACCCTATACAGTTTCTGGCCATGGCGTCACGGGATGTGCAATGTACACACCACGTGCCCAGAAGCGAGGCGACGCGCGACCGCATGAGTGGGGGTGACGCTACATACGAGGGTGAATTGGCGAAGCAGGCGAGGCTACGCCTTTGACCTGTGCGCGAGCAATTGGTCGGCACTTGCAGCCGCCTCTCTCGTCGTCGCCTCGTGGGTCGTTGTGCTCGTGCTCCACTCCCTCGTCAGACACAGTGATGGCCAACGAGGTATATCCTCTTCCTGTATCTTGCCCCTACGATTTCTCTATCGGTCTTGAAGAGTTAGTCGTGTGGCTACTTTTGTGTTTGTGATCGTGACACGCAAACCGATGCCCTGGTTGTCCTATGCAACCGATCAGACTCCAGTGGTGCCAACAAAGTCAGTCATAACTTGATAGATCCGAGTGCCTCGCTGCATTCCTTCGTAATACATATCAATGTTGTTAGACTCCATGATGAACTCCCAACATCCTTGTGTCATTGAGCTGCTAATTTCTCTTGTATTTTAAGATGATGGAAATTACACTTGTGTTATCTGGTTTTGTGCAGATGGAGGAGTTTCTGCATTCTGTTGATGATCTTACTGTTGTAGAGCCTACCTTAAATGTTGGTCTTGTTAATCTAATTTTACAGAAAAAACATGAAGTGGATTTGGATATGTCAGGTGATACATGTGTTAATTCTGACGAAAATGTTGTTTTTCAGAGGATACACTATGAAAGCACATCAGTTGTGTTTTAGTGATGAGGTGCAGAGTGAGAACACAAAAGTCTATAACCATAGATAGTCTAGATGAGCTTTAGGGAGATCAAGGTGGGTATTTTCATCTGTCGAATGTTGATTCTAGAGTTCAACCAGGGGAGAAGGCGGATAGTGAAGATTTGCCTAGACCACCAAAGTGCAAATTTCTATAATTGCCTGTTTCAATTCCTCAATTCCTGGGTACCAAACAGGGTATGAGATTTATCTAGCTTTTTACTCTTGCAGAGGAAAGATGGGTGCTTATATATTCTTTTTCATATGGATATATTTGTACAGAAGAAAGATCTGATTGGGTAACTAACCTGGTTATTTTGAAGTTAAATCATGCAACTTTATATGTTGGTGGATCCCAAAAGGTTAGTTAATTACTTTCATATTTCTGTCACATCTGTACATTTCCCCACTCTGATGGTGAAACGAAACAATTAACCAAGCGCACATGCTCAAGTAACTTCCATTCCAAGTGCACATAACCAGTTTTCTAGCATTTTTTGTATGTTCTGGCATCTATACACCTTTTTGCAATAATTGTTTATTCGGCTAGAAACAAACTAAGACAAATTATTATTGATTTTCTGGTAAGTGGTTCGCTCAAATCTTTCCTTGTGCACCTCAATCTTCTAGGAAAATACACAACTTTTCCTATACTTGAGTCATCATTGTGCATACCTATACCACATTGAATACGTAGCACAAGGAATAACCCTTGCAACTACCCAACTTATTCTTGCATTAATTATCTGCAACACTACTGGGGACTGAATACTATATCGCGTTTGGTGTTTGCAACCTGTATTATGTCTTACTAAGGATTAAAACGTTGTAATACTTGCAGAAATTTAAAATGTTTGCTTATGTCTTTGTGATCAAATTTGAGTGGTTCTGTCTTTGCACGAAAGAAATGTGCCATGTACAAATGTGACATAAATAGGAAGGGAATTAACTATTTGCAACACTACTGGCAAGGGATAAGGTTAGTCGTTTTAAGCATTTGAAAAAATGATGCTGCTATTAATGGCTAAAATGTTTTTTTGCCAAACCTGTTATCAACGATTGGTTAAATTAAAAGAACTTTATGATGGTGAACAACCTCTGAGTGCAGAGTTGGGTGAAGAGCTTGGAAAGACTCAGCCACTCGGGTATCCTTCCAGTCTGAGTCATGTGGTTTTACAGTCTTAGCAAATATGTTTTATTTTGTGTATAATTATCTCATCTTTTTCAAATTATCTGTCACTTGGGCTATGGCATAAAAAAATGAACAACTGGGAGTTGATATGAAGGCTAGGGATAAGGTTACTTGTCTTAAGTAATTGAAAAAATGATGTTGTTATTAACAACTAAGATGTTTTTTGTGAAATCTGTTATCATCAATTTGTTAAGTTAAAAGATCTTTATGATGGTGAATAACAATTTAGTGCATAGTTGGGTGAAAGGCTCAAGTATCCTTCCAGTATGAGTCATGTGGTTTTAAAGTCTTAGAAAATGCAGCAGCAGATGTTTCTTTATTCTCCAAATTAGGTTAGGGATCTTAACTATTTCTTAATATCAATGATCTTAACTGGATCACTCTTTTTCTGTGACTGTTACTAGATATGGTCTCACTTTAGTGGGTACTATTCCTCACTGCTTACAGATGACAAACACAGAATAGAAGATGGGAACAGGTCGATGGTGTAGAGGTTTAGATCTCAACTGACCCATTAGATGGATGCCTTGCATAAAACCATATCAAGTTCTGTTGCAGTTCTATCATGCAACAGAAGGACCATCTTAATGAAATGAAACATGAAAGTGGTTAGAGCCAAAGGTCTTGTTGAAAGGTACATTCCCTTAAGAAACTCTATTAGTTTGTCAGATTATCTTGTGTTTAGGATAAAAGTACCAGTTACAAAAGATCCAGTAGAAATTTTCTCAATAAAGCTATTTAACAAATCAATGTATACATCAATTTTTTGTTCATTCAATTTCATATTGCGCTAGAAAACATTTCTATGTCAAACAACTGTAGTTATCATAATGAACTCAAGTGTTAAGGTATTTATTGGACTGTCAATTTGTATTTTTTGATAGGTTGCAAACTGTGTGCATGACCATCTTCTTTTGCACCTCTTGTTTATGCAGCAACTCCATTATGGTCTGATAAGGGAATAGATAATGGTAGCCATTCTATCTTGGTTAAAATGCATATTGGCCTAAACCTTTTTATAGATTACCTACAGACCCGAAGTTAAGCTATCAAAATGTCACTTCTATAGTTACACTATCCTGAACTTATTTATGTGCACAAACAATTAGATTTTATGAATGTTTAGGCACTAACAAATATACATGCACTGAATGTTAATATATTAAGCCAAGATGCTCATGCAAAAGCAAATAATCACTAATAGTATATGAGCTCATGGGCATGCAGAAACAAACAAATACTAATAATGTATAAGCTTATGTGCATGCGCAAAGTAAACAACTGGAGCACGTTGAGGTGGGCTCCATATTTGACAACCCACAAGCAGTTTGAGCAGTAGGCGTGGACTTACCTCTGACTTGTGATCCTCTATTTTTCCTGGATGCATGCAGGTGTTGTCAGCATATTCTTTTTTGTTGTAATAGCAAGCATGTCAAGTATTGTGTGTGCATCAGTGAATTTATCTTCAGCACTATTTTTTATAAAACCACCATGATTCACTCTAATGAAATAGTTAGTAGTTCTTTACTCGATTGCAATTTCAAAGTGAAACATAACTTGGACTGTTAATTTAACTTCAGTGCCTTTTTAACTGAAGTAACTTGTTTATTAATTTGATGGATTACCCTGCCAATGAAATCTGAAATACCTCACTTCAGTGCCATTATGGTTGATTTTATATTGGAATATATTTCAGAACCATTTTGGGATCAATGGTGTCGCAACCAGGTTCGCCCTCGATTCGAGAACCAAGGTACTAATGAGGCCACCTTCGAGTGTCCAGGTGAAACCTCGGATTGCTTTGTCGTTCCGGATACCGATGGTCTGAAGTATGAACACATTCCTTAATTGCTATGTAGTGTTTTCCTACAAATTATCTATATATCATTCAAATACTCATACAAAATAAATGGTTTCTTTTGTTATATATGTATTATTTAATGTTGGCTGCATCCATATGTTGCATAGGTTAAACACATGCACTGGTACAGTGTTGGAGATAAAGTTTCAACCTGTGAGTGTTGATATAGTAGGGCTCGATTACCACCTATCAGGTATACAAAATTTACTATGCTGCTTGTGTGCCCATGTTGCACTCATGCTGGATTTGTTTCCTGTATTAATCGTACCATGCAATTTAGTCCTTCCAAACATGATTGGCCTGATTCTCTCTACCATTTTGTTGCTTCAGTGATGTAGTTGCTTGGGTAGACAAGTAGGAGCAGCGGTTCAAATTTTGGATCTTGGCATGGGCACCTTTGGGATGGACTGGAACCAGTAGGCCTCTGTGTTGTGGGACTGGGAGATTTTGCTTGATGTTTCTCTGGGACCTCAGAGTTTTTTATTTGGCAAAATGATGACTTTTTACTCATTCTCTTCATTTTAGTGCTTGATAAAGCATGTAGTCAAATAAAGAACTGAGCATTATAGATACTATCTTTCCTGCCTTTTACCATGACCATGTTTAGTCATTTGCTTTTGGATTCCTAACAATTCATGAAATGTAGTTATATAGTATTATATGGAAAGAAATGTATATGAAGAAACTCATTGTAGGTGTTCACATCACATTAGAACCAGTCAAGTATCCCCTCACCTCCACTCCCCTATCGCAACACACGTGTATTGTCCTGTCATATATAGAATTATGCTTGATATTGATGGTTGCAATGTAGTTGTAAAATAGCTAGATTAAAATAACAAATTTTATGTAGGACTAGGATTACAAAACCTTTTATAATAACATTATAACACACATTTATATATAAGTTATCGTGGTATTATATGTTCCGTTGCAACACACGGGCACTCACCTATAACATTATAACACACATTTATATATAAGTTATCGTGGTATTATATGTTCCCGTTGCAACGCACGGGCACTCACCTAGTATGATATGATAATATCAACTATATTGTTAACCTTAGGCTATGGTCACCGGACCGTGCAAAACAATGTTCTGCGCTCTAGACTTCACTGTTTATGTTTATATAGTAGAGTTGAAATAAAATATGTTTTGAGTAATGATGTTGGAGATATCCTTACTCTAATGCTATGACTAGCATATTGTGTATATAGTTGTATAAAACATTTTTTATACTGTAGAGTGAGGTTTAAAATAAAAGACAATAGACTAAAGGCCTGTTTGAATGCATTGAAGCTAATAATTAGTTGGTTAAAACTTTATAGTGGGATTTAGTAGCTAACAAATAGCCAGCTAACTATTAATTAATTGCTAAAAATAACTATTTTCTCCGTTTTAAAATATAATTCGTTTGACGTCTTATTTAAAAAATCATGGAAAACTAAAAAAATTAAAGTCATATGTAAAAAATATTTGGTAATAAACAAAACCACAACATTTTTTCCCACAATCTTTTAAATAAGACAAGCTAGTTAAACTTGTGATAAAAAGTCAAACGAATAATAAATTAGGACCAGAGGAGTAATAACCAAACTATTAGCTACTTCCCCCGCTCATAAATATATGACACAATTGATTTTTTTAAAAAATTGACTACTCATCTTATTCAAAAATAATAATGAGTTATCATTTATTTTTGTGATTTGTTTTTATCATTTAAGGTAGTTTGTGCTCGACTTAAAATTTTACGTTTTTAATATTTTTTTTGAATAAAACGAGTGATCAAAGTTTTCGAAAAAAGTTAACGGTATCATATATTTGTGAACGTAGATAGTAGATTGTTTAAATATATACTAGTAACTTAAGCGCGCGTCCCGCGCGCGTAGAAAACATTTAGTAATCCTGTACAGTAATCTTGTGTAGCAAACATATAGAAAGCTTGTGTATAGAACATTTAGAAAAAATAGCAATTATGTCTATTTTAAAGAAATAAGCGGTTGAAGTAAGTCTGGTTGAAAAACAAAAGAAACTTAGAAGCATGTAGACCTGTAAGGACAAAATAAAAGTAAGTTAGGTTTAGTGTTACCTTAACAAAACTTATGGAGCTGGGATTTCATCTTCAAATCAGCTTTTCCATAATCCTATGAGCTATAAAAAAATAGCTCTGACAACTGATTTAAGCACCAAGTTGAGCCCCCTTAATTGCATAAAGATCTTGGAAAAATTTTCATTTTGGAAAGACATGGAACACTAGGTACACCCTATTGAACAAGACAGCCATTCTTTCCAGCATGTTCCTTGCTAGACCCTTCTAAATGGACATGGATCACAGGATACATGGCTTTTTTCAAAACACAGATTATTTCAGAACTGGAGACACATCTGGTCCAACCGTCCAATAAGCCTTTGGCACCTTTTTTCACTTTGTGATTGGGACTGTGTTACTCCGATTGAAAACAAATTGTTGTACCATACCTGATACCAGTTTTGCGACCAATAACAGGTCAATGTGAATATGTTCTGCGACAATCAATGCCAATAATAGATGATCACCGTGAGTTATTATGCCTGTATGAGATTTTCTCTCTGTTTTTTTGTCTGTGTATTTTGTTTTATGTGCCAAAAATGGGCTGCTGTCGGAATTCCAGTGAACATGTTTCTGAAACATTGCTGAATAGCCTGCCCCCGATTTGACTTCAGTGTAAAGGAATCCAGTGTAATCACATCATAAGTTATGTCCAGAAGACAGTACCTAATGAGATAGAGAAGCCACACCAACAGTAGAACAAGCATAGCTGATAACTTCTTGTGTGGTTTGGTTTCCCCCATATACATGGAACCACTTCTGTCCTGGATTAAAATTCTACATGATACAATGCTGGCTACCATATTGAAGGGGAAAAAACTAGGCATCTCTTTTACTTCATGGCTTAGTCTCCTCTTAACTCAAATATCTATAGAAACTAAACTCTGCAGACCTGGAAACAAATAGAGTACCACAGGGGCTAATAACACATACAGATCCCAAGTGTTATTTTATCTTTTACCATAGAAGATTGGATCAAAATATCATACATGCATTGAGAAGCTACAGCTAGCCTAGTAGATCTGTTCTCTTCTACCACCCCATCATCGCCACCTACAGCAAAAAAAGCACATATAAAGCAGCGTTAAAAACCATAGAAAACAAACAGGCATAAAAGCACATAGATTCATGTTTTGTTTTGGTCATGGGATTGTTTACTGCCCAATAAGGTTATCTTCAGCGGTCCTACTAATCACATCTCCTATTTTAAATTTTACTCTACAAACAATAAGAGGCGATAAATGGGAAAGCAGAGAGAGTAAACAACAGAACTCTCTATCTTAGAGTACCAGTAGTCCCAGCGTGGGTTTATCTTGGACGTTTGGTTTACCCCGTATGGGTACTGGGACCGGGAGTGGCGAGCGTTCCTGAAGGCACAACACCCGCATGAGCAGATGCAGACGAGAGCGGCGAGCACGGCGACGTCGAGCACAAAGATCTTGTGCCAGTCTTGGCGCACCTGCTCCATCACGCCGGCCCTGCACGAGTCGCACCGGTAGCAGAGGATGTCCGGGGCGTTCCACCGGTAGCAGTCCTCGTCCTGCGCCCCGACTGGCATGCCTCCGCTGTACTGGCACGCCGTCGGCGGCTTGCAGCAGCCGGACTGCTCGTACGGCCGCCGGTCCTTCTGCTTCTCCTCCTTCTCCTGCTCGCGCTCGTCGGAGGCTGCGCCAGTCGAACACGTACGACTGCCGGTCCTTCTGCTTCTCCTCCTTCTCCTGCTCGCGCTCATCCTCCGACGAGCCCTCGCCGCTGCGGTCGTCGGCCTCGTGCCTGCTCCGCTCTTGCCGCTTCTCCCGCTCCTCCTCCCTGCACTGCTCCAGGCACCGAGGGCGCTGGTGCCAGGGCCGGTCCTCGCACCGCCGCACGTCGTGTGAGGGGGAGTAGGGGAAGGGGATGAGGTGCAGGGAGCGGAGCGTGCGGCGGCTCCCCAAGGCGTCGCTGCCCAGAAGGGGGAGAGGAAGCGTCGTATCAGGGGGGGAAAGGGGATGAGACGCTGGTTCTGGAAGTCGTATCAGGGGGGAAAGGGGATGAGGCGCTGGTTCTGGAAGCGTCGCGGAGGCCAGTTTCCGTCCGTGGAGCTTTGAGCGGAGAGCTTTACGAGCGAGATGAGACATCAACCGGTGATTGACGATCGGACGGTTCAAAAAAATTTTGACGACGTGGATGGCCTCATCATTGCCGTTTCTGTTCGGCTTTAATATATAGGAAATATCTAATTTTAATAACTACTTTTAGACATGACCAATGCCCTATGCACAATATGCTGCCACAGTCTAAGCTGGTGCATGCGCAGCGATGGCCGACGGAAAGAAAAATAAGGAAAAGAAGCAAACCAACGCGAGCGTGTGACCCAGACTGGCAGACTCCCAGTCGCAGAGGCCGCACGAGAGATTAGGATGGTCTGCCCATCCGTATAAAAGGCGCGGCCGGCGATTGCAGCCCCCTCCGTCCTCGTTCTCGTCTTCGCGCCGCCTCTCATCTTCCGTGAGCCGAAGCTTCGGCGGCGGCGGTAGGTTACTCTCACTTCCCAACCAAATCCCCTTTATATGAACGCTGTTTTGATCGAATCCATCTTGGCTGGGCGTCCCGCTGAGGTGGAGGAGTCTCGATTGGTGAGAGGGTTTAGGGTTTTGATCCTCCAGCAGATCGTGAGTTCGGCTGATATTTTGTTGCGTTGTGGTTATGTAGAGCTGGCGATGTATATCTCTCTTTAGAGAGCCATGGTGTATGCTGTTATGTGAATTTGTATTTTTTTGGCCTAATTAGATTTGTTGATGTCGGTTTCTGCTTAAAGCAGGAATATGGCGGGGAAAACCAAGGGTGGGAAGAACAAAGGAAAGGCGCAGGGCGCTGGTCAGTCCGCCTCTGCTGAGCCAGAGGTGCCGGCGACTGACGGAGCCGAAGTGGTGAATCCAGAGAATGGGGAAGTAAACGAACCCCCCGTCACGGAGGATGGTGTGAAAAATGTTGAGAAAGGAGACGGGGATGCCCTGGAGGTTGTGCAGCCTGCAAGAAAGCCAGCTGAAGGTGAGGCTATGGTTTCTTTACTTATTCACTGATCACTGACACTGACATGCTGCAGTTGTATTGTATTGCTTGAATAGTAATATGGTGAACACGTTTGGACATTGTGTTTTATCTGGGTACAGTTGGACAATATACTTTTGATCTAGTATGTTCTTTGGCTGAATTTATGCTGATTGCTGAATGAGTGACATGTCTGCTCCTTTGTTGTTTTGTATGCTGTGCTTACACTAGTGATTTTGGATAAATGTATTGAAAATACTAGTGCTTTGTAGTGATCTAGTTTTTCTGGCCAAGCTCAGTTAGAGTAATCATCTACATCAGATTACACGTTTCAGTTGGACTGTTAGAACTTTCATATATGTAATTTAGGATGCTGTATTGTTGTTGTTTTGCCTGAAAAACCTTGCCTGCATGCTTTTAAATGGAGAAAATTCCTGTGAATGTGCTGCTGCTTTAACAATTAATCATTCAAGCAGGAGAGCTTCATCTATACGCTGTTCCTGTCAGGACACAATCAGGTGAAAAGCTTGAGCTGCAGGTAACTGTAAATAGTTTTCTTTCCTTGTCTATTCAACTTTACTAGTTCTGTGTGTTTCATGGTATGCTGTTATTTACAGCTAAGCCCAGGAGATTCTGTTATTGATGTTAAACAATTCCTTTTGGATGCTCCTGAAACATGCTTCTATACATGCTACAATTTGATATTGCATACTGAAGATGGGTCAGCTCATCAGTTGGAAGACTACAATGAAATATCTGAAATAGCAGATATAACTTCTAGTGGATGTTCACTGGAGATGGTTGCTGGTATGTAACAAGTTCCGGTTTCTTCTCTATTGTCATATATAATGCTTATTTCGTGGAGCTAAAGTAAATGTTCTTTCAGCAATATACGATGAGAGGTCTATTAGGTCACATCTCCGACGTGTGAGGGAGCTACTATCTCTGTCTAGTCTTTATGTTTCCCTATCAACATCCTTAGCTCTGCATCAGGAGTCTGCTCAAGGAAAATCTGCAGGTACATCAGGTCTAATGTTTTTTTATTTGCAGTTGTACTTATACCTTCAATATTTGGTGTAAACACCTCAAGTGATGTTTATAGTACTATATGTATTCATGCAAGTGTTAAACCAACCTGCTGTTGATTTTGACCTTACTTGATTCTACCCCTGCTCAACAGGTCCTGAAAAAGGCCCTATTCAGGAGCTTGATGGTTTAAATTTCATGGAGGATAGTGCTGGCGCTCTCACTAATTTATTGGCTTCTGCACCAGCAGAGATAAAATGTGTTGGAAGCATTGTTTTTTCGTCTTTCAATCCTCCGCCTAGTTATCGGAGGTAATGCTGCTGTCTTGCATTACCATTATCATATTATTCTTGAGTATCTTCAGAATCATTCTTACAAAAACCAGTCTGCTAGGCCTATTAATAAGTGTGGCACAAGGAGTACTTATCACCCTGTTTCCATTATAACCAGTCAATGTGGTCTGATCCTCCCATTTTCACTATAATCAGGCTGTTATCAAGCCATATATTGAGTCTTGTTTGACACAGCTTCAGCATCCAGCTCTGAGGTCCACATTAGGTCTTGAGTTTGCAAGCTAAAATCAAGAACCTTAAGACTTATTTGTCTAGAATTAGAAAACAAAAACAGTTCAAACAAACAACTTAGGTGTATCCACAGCTAAAGCTCCACAGATTTTTGGAGCTAGAAATACTCAGCTCTAAGAAATCTATAGTTTTTTTACTGGAGCTGGGAACTCTCCCAAACAGGGCCAAAGTTCTGAAATAGGGTTGCCTTTTCAATAGAGTGCTGGAACAAGTATATTTGTTTTTTTTCCAAGTTTGTTGCTATAAATAAATATAGGTAGCACTCTAGTGCTCTATCCTTTTGATGGGGCATGCACAAATCAAGTGCTTGATGGGTTAAGTGCAATATTCTTTGCCTCGTCTGCTTGTGCTTTAAAATGTCATTAGTTCAAAGAGGGCAGCATAGAGGCACCACCCATTATTTTCTCAGGTCTGGTAAGCTGTGACTAGGGGTGGGCACTTTTTTTTTTACCATAAACCGAAAACCGAGTTTGGTTCGGTTTCGGTTTTTGCATCCATGAAGTTCAGTGTTCGGTATTGTAATCGGTTTTCGCTGTATACCGAACAGAAATACCAAAAACTGAACTGCCAAACTCTATCTGTTCTGAAATTTGACTCTTTGATTATGTGAACTAAATGTGTGCTGCAATGAACTTGTTATTCACTTATTTGTATGTGATGTATGATGAATCTCTAAATCCTTGTGGCTATATATATATATGTGTGTGTGTGTGTGTGTTATCTATCAAACGAACTTTTCTTGATTATAAGTTTGATATTCGTTTTTTTACCAAAAAATCGAAGTAAAAAAAACCAAAACCGAACCTGTTGGTTTTTCATTTTTTAGTAAACCGATCGATTCCTGTTGCCTGTAAAACCGAACCGATTCTTCAAAAAAAACCCCTGAATGCGTAGCCTTAGCTGTGACCATTTTTCTTAGAAAGGTCGTTTTTACCTTAATATATATTGCTTTGCCTATACTTGGGCTATGCTAATATTTTTTATGCTAGTCATAAGCTGTGATGCTGAAATTCTGGATAATGGTATTATTGTTTTTCTGTGTATTTCTTATTAAGCATAGATGTATATATTCAATACAATGGGCTTGATGCCCAAATTCTGTAACATTGTTTTTTTTTTCTTAAACGCGCAGGAGAGCTGCGCATCATTAAATTAAGAGAAGAAAACAGTCCAAAATGGACCAAAGTACAATGCCAAAATAGGCAAAACTGTCATGGACCTTCGGTCCATGGGGATAGCTGTCTTCTCCGGCGAGGTTATACCCCTCTGTCGCAGGCTTGGTTCTAGGGTAGCAGCCCTAGGCGCTTGAGAGTCATTGGTAGAGAGAGAGATTGGTTTGATAATATATTCCTTATTCCTTTGTCTCCTGCGTACAGGCCTATATATAGGCCACCGGTTGACCAACTAGGCAACCACTAATTAGGCAAGTGACTAATTGAAATTATCTCCCCTACAATTTAGGTCTATCAATTTAGCCACCAAATCAGTCACTTTCCTTTGCCATGCCTTCCTTGCGCGCGCTTTCCTTTGTCATGCCTTCCTTGTGCGCGCTTTCCTTTGCCATGCCTTCCTTGCGCGCGCTGCTGCCAGCGTCCGTGCCTTCCTTGCGCGTGCTGCTGCCAGCGCCCCCTGCGGCCTCTCGCTTTTGGCGCGCATAGGTGCGGCCCCACATGAGTGACCGCTCCCTATGATGCCCATGACAAAAACACAAAACACAAAACCACCAACTTCTGCTGCGCACAAAACTGCAGCCTCCATAAATGCGCCTGGAAACAGCAGCACGCAATAGGAGACCGAACAGCAAAAAGTGCAAGCAGACCACACACACCTGCTCTTCATTAATCACCCAAAAGAACCCTTGACCTAAAAATTCCAGCACCAGGAACCAAAGCCTCAAGATGGCTAGCACCGGCAAGCCTCCAGAATTCAACTTCATCAAAAAAAATTGCCTTTATGCCAATAATTGAAGGACTGACACCATCAAAAACCACCTTATTACGATGAAGCCATAAACACCAAGCCCCCAAGATGATGATACTGTTAAAGCCTCTTCTTTTGGATTTGTGCACTTGCTTAATTACTTTCGCCCACCAGTCAGCAAAAGTGGACTCATTAGAGTCAGGAGAAAGATTAGCCATCCCCAACGAAGAAAGAATGTAATACCAAAACTGCCGCGAAAAAACGCAAGTGCAAAGGAGGTGTTGGATATTTTCCGGCTCTTGATCACACAACGGACAGACCTCAGGATGGTCTAACCCTCTTTTCTGCAGTCTATCAGCTGTCCAACATTTATTCCTTATTGCCAACCAAATAAAAAATTTGCATTTGGGTGGAGCCCAAGACTTCCACAGCCTCTTCCACGGTTCAAAAGTAATCGAACCCAAGAAAAAAGCCTTATAACATGATTTAGAAGAGAACTGTCCAGAGGAAGAATGAATCCACACATGTCTATCAGCCTCCTAAGTCAGCACCACTCCCCTCAATGTGTCCCAAAGGTTCAGATATTGCTGCAGCCCAGACAAATTAAGAGGGGTCACAATGTCGCTGACCCACTGCCAGTTCTCAAGAGCATGGGCCACTGTCCTGGAAGAAAGGGCCCTTTTTCCAACATTAGCCACCACGGCAGGGGCAAAATCCTGGATACGAGACCCATCCACCCACCGATCTGTCCAAAATAGAGTATTACACCCATTGCCAACCATGGTAACAATTGAGGCAGAAAAGAAGCTCTTGACATGCTGCTGAATAGGAAATTCCAGACCAGACCATGGTTTGTTAGGATCTGTTTTTTGCAACCATAGCCATTTAGCTTGCAGCGCCCAACTTTGGTACAGCAGATTAGAAATCCCGAGCCCACCGAGATATAAAGGCCTTGTGACAATGTCCCATGAAACAAGGCAACTACCACCATTTACCTCCTTTCTTCCTCTCCAAATAAATCCTCTCCTAATCTTGTCTATGGAATTGATCACCCACTTGGGGATTTTCATAGCAATGAGAAGATAGACCGGGATGGCTGAAAGCACAAAGCGCACCATAGCTGTCCTGCCAGCAAGACTAAGCAACCGAGCCTTGAGCTTGTCAGTTTTGAGTTGGGATTTTGTGGAATTAACATTTGATAGTGGTTTCCTCAGGTTACATGGAGATCTCATTTATATTGATGTTACAACACTAGAAGGAAATAAATACTGCATTACCGGAAGCTCCAAATTTTTTTATGTTAACAGTAGCAAAGGAAGTATATTTGACTCGAAACCTACAAAACAAGGACTGGAGGCCAGCACTCTCATAGGCCTACTACAGAAGATCAGTACCAAATTTAAGAAAGGTCTGCTATTGATCTAAATTTTATCCTTGTTGGTTGTACTGCACTATGTTTAATCTTTGCTGACCTTTGGACAAATCTTTTGAAGGTTTTCGTGAACTCTTGGATCGCAGGGCATCGGCTCATCCATTTGAGAATGTTCAGTCTTTGCTTCCAGTGACTTCTTGGTTAGGAGCTTTTCCTGTGCCAGGTAATTTTGTCAGTGACTATATTATATATTCAAAAGCAAGCAGCTTTGGTGCCATGGCATGTTTTTTGGTTTTTTTTAATGCTTTGGTGCAAGTATGACTCGACCATGCTATATATTACCGCCTAAAATTAGTTTGCCACACTTCTGTTGCAAGAAAAAAAATGCCAGATAGACTTATGTATTCTGTAGCTAAAACTCTGGTCTCTATTAAGTGTTCCATGATGCTAAAACTCTTGTCCTATTGGCTTCATAAGCTACAAAGGCACTGCACAACTGTTTCATTTTGCAGCTGGTTCTTACCTTGGCTCAGAAACTCATACCCTTCTAATTTTATTTTTGATGATATTTGATAATGATAGAGTACTAACTGAGTTGATTAGGTGGATCCCTCGATCAAGGGCCTCTTGTGATATCTTGGCTCAGGAGGATTGTGATAGCCTGGTCTAAAGATTAATATGATTGTTAGAATACTCATACCTCATACCAACAAGGTGCATCTTCTTTTTCGGAAGCCTACCTCGAAAGAACTTCTGGGTTAAGTGTGCTTGGCCCAGAGTAATCTTGGGATGGGTGACCGACTGAGAAGTCTTCTCGGGTGCGCATGAGTGAGGACAAAGTGTGCATAAAAGACTCGTGTTAGTATGTGGGGATGGTCTATGATTCTAGAGGGCTACCAAGTAGGGTGTAAACGGTACAGATATTATCCGAGCATCCGACCGACCGAAGAGCCTAATTATCCGACTTGATAATTTTTTCGGATATCCGCAGAATTTTTGGATTTCGGATTCAGATTAGGATAGTACAATTTAGATATCGTATACAGATATGAGATGACTGATATCCGTCGGATTTCGGATATCCGTGTATCTTCTCGGATACCTGTTCGAATTCAGATTTCGGATATCTGGACATCTTCCCATATATCTTACCAGATTTCAGATTTTGGATATTAGGATAGTTACATGTGGAATCGCCCTAAATATCCAAGTTTCAACATAATCAATACTTCACTTTATCATTTTCATATTGAGACTTGAGGTTATGTTCTTATATAATGTTTATTGGTCCTGGTAACCTATTTGCATTTTTGAGTCGTTAGTGGAATATTTTATGAATTTAATTGCATTTTGATAATTTTATGTAGAAATAATAATAATAATAATAATAATAATAATAATAATAATAATAATAATAATAATAATAATACACAAATAGTCTCAGAAATTTATGAAATTTGAAGGAGGGGCAATATATGCCCATATAGCATCCTCAAAAATGTTTGGGCCATAAAATCTAAAGATTGTCAGCGTTTCTTTCAATTCACTTTCACTTGTTGCGTGAGTTACATGTGAAATCACCTTAAGTATCCAAATTTTAACATAATCAATACTTCAATTTATCATTTTCACATAGGGAATTGAGGTTATCTTATATGATTTTTTTAGTTTTGGTAACTTATTTGCAATTTTCGGTTGATATTAGAATATTTTATGGATTTAAATGCATTTTGATGATTTTCTGCAGAAAGAAATTAATAATACACAAATAGTCTCAAAAAATCATGAAATTTGGCGTAGGGGCAACATATGTCCATATAGCATCCTAAAAAATGTTTGAACCATAAAATCTACAAGATGTCAGCAATTATTGCATTTCATTTTCACTTATTTGTGTGAGTTACATGTGAAACCATCATAAACATCTAAATTTCAACATAAACAATACTTCACTTTTACCATTTTCATGTGGGTACTTGATGTTATATTCTTGTAGAATATTTATTAGTCTTGATAACTTATTTGCAATTTCCGGTCGACACTAGAATATTTTATGAATTTAATTGCATTTTAACGATTTTCTACATAAAGGAATTAATAATACTCAAAATAGCCTTAGAAATTCATGGAATTTTATGGAGGCGTAGCATATGTCCACATATAATCCTAAAAAATGTTTGGACTAAAGGAGGGGCTAAATGATTACAACTATGATATGTGTGGAATGGTGTCTTACACGATATCCGACAAAAATATTTGTTACCAACGCTATCCGTGTTCGACTAGTTTCGTATTCGACCCACGACTAACCGTATTTGTATTCGAGAACATCCGTATTTGTATTCGTATTCGAAGCTATCCATATTCGAATTTGAATCCGAATAAAAATATGAAAACAAATATGATTTCATTGATATTCATCCGTATTCGATCCGATTACATAGGGATGAAAACGGGACGGGAAATTCCCGTACCGTCCGGTTTCGAATACTGTTTTTTCCCGATCGTTTTCGAATTGTTTAGAAACCGATTAGAAATTATACGAAAACGATTTAGCTAGTTTTCCGATTGTTTTCGTATTTTTCATTTCCGAGTCATGTTGATACCACTTTTTACCGTTTTTATATAATATGAGATACATCTAGCATATAATTTATTCAGGTTATAGACTTTTATTGTGTTCAAGTGAATGAATAAGAGAAAAACAAAAGTTATAAATACTCTAAATAATACGAATGATGAAAAAAAGTTGTTTGTGTATTTTGATATCTTAAAAAATAAACAATATGTCACTTTATTATGTATTTGTGGAAACTACAAAACATTTTTCTTTCCGACTAGAGTTTATTGTTTTCGATCGTTTTTGAATAACTGACAAATTCGATCCCGTATTTCGACTGTTGGTTTTCGTTTTCGTTTTCGACCCGGTTAAAAAATATGAAAACAAAAACAATTTAGCTGTTTTTTCGATCGTTTTCGACCGTTTTCATCCCTACGATTACACCCCTACTACCAAGAGTAAGTACCGCCAGTGGGAGTGGATGGGCTGTTACACCTTTAGCTAAGTTGGTCAAGTGGTCTGAGTAGCACTTCTCAGGTCTCGGGTTTGACTCCCCGTGAGAGCGAATTTTAGGCCGGGGTTAAAAAAATTCCATCGGCTGTCCCGCACAAAAACACAGGTCTAAGACCCGTTCTCAGTTGCGGTCACGGTGCCACTATGTATATGTGGATATGTGGGGCAGGGGTTCAGGGGTTCTGTCCTGTGAGTCTTCTTAATACAATTTTCGGGGGCTGTCTTATCCCTGTAGGTCGAGTTTTTTTTGTATAAACTTGCCATTGACAATCTGTTATGAGAATTGAAGTCACTCCATATTCTTATTTGTATTAGAGCATAGAAGGGATGAAGCCAGGGCTGAGGACTCGGTTGTGTTGTCGTATGGCACCGAATTAATTGGCATGCAGAGAGACTGGAATGAAGAATTGCAGTCCTGCCAGGAGTTTCCTCATGGCAATCCTCAAGAAAGGTTTTTTAGTTGTTATCACACTTACTGGATTGCCTGCTTTATACCTGTAGTAACTCATTATTTTTGGCTGTGCAGGATATTGCGTGGCAGAGCACGCTATAAAGTAACATGTGATTTTGTGGATGCTGCAGTAAAAGGTGCAGTTGGTGTCATTAATAGATGCATACCCCCAATAAATCCAACTGACCCAGAATGTTTTCATATGTGAGTAAATATAATGCTTATCTTTTTGCTTTAAAATCAGAGTAAACAATGTCAACAGGTTCTATGTTGCATGATCATTTGATTGTAAGGTTATATCCATTACTGTGGCTATGTATGCTTATTTCATACCATTTTTGAAGCTAATGTTTTTTGGAGTTTATTTGAAGTTGAAGGGCTGACATGGATGGAAAAGCTGTGTCTAGGGATTTTATTTTAGATTAATACATGGTTCAACTTTTCACACTCTGAAAAGCCTAAAACTTATAAAAACAAACAGTTGCTTAAATTTGGGCAAATATTACTTCTAAAGGAGCTATGATCATTTGAAATTGTTAATTTCAAAGTTTCAAACCTGTGAAGTTTATATCTCTTGCCGACATGTGGTTTTAGGCACATCATGGAAACTTAATTTGTCTGCATCTGATTTGAATTCAGCATGCTATTTTTAAAATGCTCATGCATTTCTTCTTCTTGTCCATTTGAAATTAGAACATTCAAATGTCGTCACATGGACACTTCAAAACTTCAATTACATGACAGTGATGGGTTCTGCACTTATTAGTAGACAATATTTACAAATCTATAGTTGAACATAGTTACCATGGGACCGACCAGGCCTAGTTGTCCATATAGTCGTCCTATATTTTTTGGGACATATATATGCCATATATGTACCAATATATATACTATAGCGTACACAATAAAGCAAGCATGAAGACTGCATTAGTGGTTATTGGTGACTTTGTGGAAGTTGATTTCTGCACTGTGCAGAACTCCATATCCGTCCCAGCGAGCGAGTAGCAAATGGCAGCACAGTGTAAGAAACTGGGACTCCTTGTATTGCATAGAGGATGGTTGCATATATATAGACATAGGAACCCTAACACTAATGGGCCGATAGGCCAACAGTGGTGCCAACCCACCTACACATACGTATAGGAACATACACTCTAACATCCCCTCGCAGTTGCAACGGGAGCACCACAAACGATGAGACTGGAGAGCAGGAGCCGAAGGTAGGAGCCGAAAGGGTTGAAATCCCCCTGCAGTCGCTATGTCGTGAGGGTGTGAGTGTTGTGGTTGGAGTATAGACTGGTTGAGGTGGTGCGCTGTTGCGGCCTGGAGACACACAACAATAACCTTGTTCTGGGGGGGGGGGGGTCAACGTTTGAGCGTCAACGGTCGGCGGGGCGACGCAAAAGGGACAACAACAGCCTCGTGGGCCTTCTTGCTTCTTTCTGTGTCCGGTCGGCAAGGAGCCCCGCCAGGGAAGCCAGCGACAACGCACGTGTCTGCGCTGGTCAGGGTGGCCGTGCCCACTAGAGGGGCCGCGCGGTGGCGGCGAATCAGAAGGGGTAGTGGTGGATTCGGCCAGGAAGGCCACGACAACGATAGATCCAGCCATGAAGACAACAGATCCATCTGGGAAGGCCGCAACAATGATGGATCCGACTGGGAAGGCTGCGACATCGACAGATCCAACGGTGGCAGCGACGAAGAAGGGGGAGGGCGGCAGGGCGGGTCCAACTAGGCAGGGGGCTGCGCTGGTTCTAACCAGGTAGGGTGGACAACGCCAGTGACGGAAGAAGCTTGAAGAAGAGGGAGGTGCTGTTGGGGCGGCTCAGGCTGGGACAACACAGTGCCAACCATGGCAGGGGAGAGGTCGGCCCTGAGCGCCAGTATCCTGCTCGTCGGAGCAAGAAACATGGTGGCGGTGGCCGGGGGAAGACAACACTGGCAGCCGTGGGTGGAGGAACATGCAGTGCCATAGGAGGGGCGACGCCGGTCAGACCCCAGGCAGGCGCAACTGCGGTCGGGGTGGAGGCAGCAACTAGATGCATGTCGGCGACGCTCCGGAAAAGGGGGCTCGCCACCGACGGCGTAGAAGAGAGGGGAGGGTCGTAGTCGGTCGTCGTCGGCGCACGCAGATGGGGGAGCCACAAGGCCACGCCCGAGGGAGAGGAGGTGCTAGCGTGATCCCTTGTGTGCCAGTCGGGGGGAGCGGGCCGTGGGCCTATTCGTCGCGTGGCATGGTGGGGCTTGGAGAGGTGCCGCCATGGCCAGCTGCAACAACATGGACCCAGGACATCTCGACTTGGGCTCCTGCAATTCAGACGCGTCCTGTCGCCACGGTGGCTTGTCCGAGGAGGTCTAGGAAGGGTTGGATTTGTTTATTATGGATTGTTTTCTTTTTCTTTGTTTTAATAAATCTCCTTAGGGGAGTTTTTTTTGTACTGCGGTCTATTTTGGACCCTCCTTTTCCTTCTACTTAATATAATGATGCGCAATTCTTCTGCGCTTTCGAGAAAAAAGGAGGTCTAGGAATGAGTCTTCCGGGGATGACGACACGGAAGATATGGGGAAGGAAGCCGTCGGTTGTAGGGGTGCTGGCGGCTAGGAGTTGGGAGGGAGGAGTGAACCTAGTTGATACCATGTAAGAAACTGACTCCTTGTATTGCACAGAGGATGGCTACATATATATAGATCTAGGGAACCCTAATGGGTCGGCCGACAACCCAACAATGGTGCTAGCTCACCTGCACATACATATAGGAACACACACTCTAATACATAGCAAGCATGCAGACTAGTAGAGAGGTTGCAGAGTGAGGAGAGAAGATGGAGGAGATAAGATGGAGGAGGAGCTCATCACGAAGAGCAGCGTTGATTTGAACTGGCAGAGGGTGTCAGTGGCTTGACAGTTTCATTGGAGAGGATGAAGATGCGCATGAGACAAGGAATGGAGTGTGAGGAAGGAATGACACATGGAAGGAGAGGAATCGCCATCACGCGTGGGTGGAGAGGAACCACACAAGAATGATAGGAGTCGCTTGCAGGAGGAATTTATGGCCAGTGCCTGGGAGGATTCCAGTGTGCCTCCTACTGTGCGTTTTTGGGTGTTCCTATGCTAACCTTAATAGGCCAAATTGATAGCCCAATAGCCCACATCTAAGCTTGATTAAGCAGGCCCATGAAAAACAGTGACCAACCTAGTCGCCTCCCTCCTAGTTGAACGACTAATCATGATTAAGCAATGACTGATCGAACAACTAGGTTTTAGGTCGAACTAGCTGCCTCGGAGCCCCTAGTCATTCTCCTATGATTGACTAGGCTAGTTACTCATGATAAATAGGATGACTTGCAAACATGGCTATTAGATCTCTATCAAGGTGCTTATTTATAAAATATCTTGAGTTAATATGTCTCTGCTCAGACGCTTGACTGATTGTAAAACTTATGCTGAATTATTGGTAGTAAAATAAAAATTAATATCAATGTCTATCTCTATCTCTACCTGTTTAAAGCACGAGTTTCGTACGTCGTATGTCGTGTGTCGTGCATCACGCATGAAGTGCGTAGATCTGTTTTTTCTCCCCCAAGTCTCGCATAACAAACAAATAAGATAAGCCTTACCTCTTGCATGCCGTCGCAACACCATGCGCCTATCTCCGCCTCCCTCACCCAGATTCTTTCGCACCACCATAGAGCACATCGACCTTATCTCGTCAGCAAGCGCCTCGAACCGTTGTCGCGACTCTCCGCTGCCATTGCCTCTGCAGGTAGCGGGGCATGGAACAACCACAATGCAATGCGCCTTTGCAGGCAGTGGGGCAAGAAAAGCCGAGGGAGAGGAGGAAGCGACGCTACCGGCGATGCGTGGCTGAACAATTGAGGGAGAGGTGTCTCCGCCTCACTAACCCAGATTCTTCCGCACCACCATAGAGGACATCGACCTTCCCCTGTTGGCAAGCGTCTCAAACCGCCGTCGCGACTATTCGCCGCCATGCGCCTTTGCAGGTAGCGGGGCAAGAATAACCGAGGGAGAGGAGGCGCTGCTGCCGGTGATGCGTGGCTGACAGCTGAGGGAGAGGAGGCGCTCCTGATCCCGACTTTAGTTTTGTATTGGTTGTTGGCAAATAATTTGTCAGATATTAAGGTCGATGATAATATATGTGTTGCTCGTTTTCATGTAATCGGTGTGCGCTGATATTTTATCGAGTTATGTGCCGTCGCAAGACATGGGCATTGTACTAGGTAGATTACAAGCATTACCATTTTTCTATTTAAAGTACGTCCTTTGTCACCAACTCGTACTTCCTGGAGTTGGTTCCATGACACATTTAACTACCCTGCTTCTATTAATTTGATGCTAGACTATTGTTCCAAGTTTATTTTCATTAATTGTCATTTATGGGACTATAATTGATTTTTTGTTTTTCGACACCCGCATTATTCTGATATTTTTTACTTTTGTATAAAGGCATGATGAGGTAATTTGTGCACTGTCAATTAAAGTTCAATCTGTACCCTATTCCTTCTACAACACTTAGTGTATTCTTATTTGTGCTCTTGTCCTAGTTTAGTGAAGCCTTTTAATTTAAAAAGTTTGTCTTTGTGATTTTGGTATTAGCGTATTGTTGAGTTACTTCTATTGTAATTAATATGGATTGGTATGGCTACAAAACTGTTAGGAGCTTATCATTTTCTTGCAATGTATACTTGCTTGGTCAAGTCTTATATGAATTTCTTGGCAAGTTTGTTTTAATTTCAATCCTTCCAAAGCTTACCCCTGCTATCCGTACCCCAGGTATGTTCACAACAATATTTTCTTTAGTTTTGCTGTCGACGCCGACTATGAATACATTTCAAAGGACCACAAGCCAGATTGCCAAAATGGGTCCAGCAGAAGCACCAAGGTTTCCTCCCCAGATGTGATCACTAAGCCAGACCATGATGAATCTGCTGAGGTAGTTGACTCAAAATCCGAAGAGGCACAAATCACAGATAGTGAGCAGGCAACATATGCTTCTGCCAACAATGACTTAAAAGGAACTAAGGCCTATCAAGAAGCTGATGTTTCTGGCCTTTACAATCTTGCGATGGCAATAATTGATTACAGAGGTCACAGGGTTGTAGCTCAGGTCTGTATGGAAATTATATTTCGTGGTAATCTGGTATATATAGCTCTTTTAGAATCTTATGCTGTTTTTATTATGTGTTCTGTAATTTGTTTTACACTCAGCATCTTTTTGTATATTATTATGCCAAACTGTCACAAATGGTAAGCTAAACTCCAACTTGTTCCAACTATAATGGACTTGTAGAGTATCATACCTGGTATTCTTCAAGGAGACAAGTCTGATTCTCTTCTGTATGGCTCTGTTGATAATGGCAAGAAGATATCTTGGAACGAAACATTCCATTCAAAGGTCAGTTGTAATGAAGAGTAAACAATTTTCTCTGCTGAAAGAAGTCTGAAAATTGTGTTTATATTTCTTTACAAGTGGCTAGTGTAAACCTCAAAATTTAATCCAGTTCAATACTTGTTAACTGGTTCTGCAATGCCATCTTGTGGGGACTGAAAGGTTTTGGTGCAATGTGAAGTATGAGGTTCGTTTATAGGAATTGGTTTAATGAGGCAACTTGAAGTGCATGCTATGCTAAGTATTCTGTACTCCCTCCGTACTCAGAAATAAGGACGTCCTGGCTGTATAGCTGGTTTTCGTATTTGGAGGCGTTCTATGTTGTGGAGTCGTATTCCGGACTGTTTTGCCCATACGGACTTTATTGCGTCGAGAGCTCCCATGCAAGAAAAACACGCCGCCAGCTTTTGGTGCTTGCTGTTGCTCACTTTGCTTGCCGCATGCGAAAACGCAACCGGAAAAAATCAAGTGCGCACAACCCCAAAAAATGGTTCTGTGGGGGATCGAACATGTGACCTGAGCTACCAGCAGCGAGCAAACAACCAGGCGGACAGGAACATAATAATGTTCAAAATGGACCGATACCTTATTTAATAGGGGCATACACAGGATATTACCATGCAATTAATCACTCCTTGGTATCACAAATGATGTCCTAAACGACCTTAATTCTGAGTACGGAGGGAGTACTGAACAAAATTGTTGTTAGTGCACAACTGATATTTCTGTCTTAGTTTTGGAGTTTTTACATTTCAGGGTTTGCCTAGTTTTTTTATGTTTTTTGTTGTCACTTTGAAGTTCTTCATTACAATTTCATTTGCATTAGAATATTTCAATGATTACACTCGATTCAAAGTCTTGGTAGGAAACTTGCAATGATGAAGTTAATCCATCTGTCGCCACATTAGTATTTTATGCTATGTACTCAACTTTTGGCAATAATTATCTGGGCCAGAGTTTTAATAGAACTCAAAAAGTCAAAACTTATGTTGACATTAATTCATTTTCTTTTGCAATTCAGCTTGTTCTCAGTATTTGGCTTGCTCTCCAACGTAGCTAATGTTAGTGCTATTCTGTATTGCTGTTTTAGGTAGTCGAGGCTGCAAAGCGGCTCCATTTGAAGGAGCATGTGGTTTTGGACGGTTCTGGCAATCCTGTAAAATTAGCTGCTACAGTCGAATGCAAGGGCATTGTTGGGAGTGATGACAGGTAATTTGATTCTGGAAGTTTACACACTGGGGTGTGTTGATATCTAGTACAAGTAATGAAATCACTTGCTTCCATTTCATTTTTTTATTCAAAGGCTCATCATTGTACTTTATATTTTTCTGTGCACGAAAGCAATGAGCATGTTTTGAGAATCATTAGTAAGCACGTGGTGTAACTGTGTTGCTGGGTTCTTGCGATCCTGTAAAGTTTACATGAACTGTAAAAGCCTTTAAAACAGTTCATAATTTTGTTGTGACTGTTTTTCGTCCTGATCCATCCTTTTCCTTTTACTGCAATAACCAGGGATTTTGTACTTGTTGGTATATTTAGCACAGTTGTTTTGGTACTTACTATCATGCAGGCATTACATTTTGGATCTGATGAGAGTGACTCCTCGAGATTCTAACTACATTGGACAAGGGCACCGCTTCTGTGTGCTGAGACCTGAACTTATAGCATCATTTGTTGAGGTCAGCTTTTCATATTTTTAACCCTATTTGCCAAATTGCAACATGGTTTATTTTTGGAACATTTCAATTGCACATTATTGTATTTTATAATTTATATTTGTGCAGGCTGAATCCATGAAACAATCGTTGAAGCAGAAGGTTCCAGATGCTCCAGTTGCAAGTACTTCTGATGCTAAGGTTTGTGTTGATAGCAATCCCTGTGCTCTTGCTATTTGTTCAGAAGCATATACATAAATAAGCAACTAACCATTGATTTTTATGCCACTTCAATAATGCAAAATTGTTGAACTTGTAATTTTTGTGTGTGTCATTCATATGTTCCTAAGATTCAGTTGCATGATCCCTAATTTGATTACTTAGAATGGATGGCTTCAATCATGTGGTATATATCAATTTACTGTTGCTAATTTATTCCTCATGAATATTAGATTAGTTTGTGCACCCATAGACCAATGGTGCTAACAGAATGAATAGTAAGACTGAATAAAAGGAGGTATGATATTTCACATTTGTAATCCGAAAACTTATTCCTGTTGTTACAGGCTACCTCTGTTGAAGCAGATGACAAGTCTGAAGAAAGCTCTGTTCATACACACAAGGAAAATGACAACTCAAGCTCCGAGATTCTTTTCAATCCAAATGTGTTTACGGAGTACAAGCTTGATGGCAGTCCAGAGGTTTTCAAAACTACTCTTTGTATAACTAATATCCATATATATCTATTCGATAACATTGTACCATCTGCTATTCCTAGGAAATCGCTGCCGACGAAGAGTTGGTAAAAAGGGCTGGTACATATCTTATAGACATAGTGATCCCAAAAATTGTTCAGGATCTATGCTCCCTTGATATCTCCCCTATGGATGGACAGACTTTAACCGATGCATTGCATCTCCATGGGATAAATATTAGGTATCTGGGCAAGGTGAGTCTATATGTGGACCAGCTAAAATTGACATTACATTTCATCTGTTTTGTTCATTATATGATTCTTGTTTCAGATTGCAGGCATGGTCAAACATTTACCACACTTACAGGACTTGTTTTCTGCTGAAATAATAGTTAGATCTGCAAAGCATGTTATCAAGGTAGAATCTTAATTGTGCTAGTGATTGAGTCTGTTTCCTGATTGTGTGATTTATTGCAATTTATGAAAGCCTACGAATATGTAAATTTATAGTGAAGTGCAGTTAGGGTTTTTTTTACTACCAATCTGGAAATGAGTGGTCCTACATGTGATTTTAAGCCACTCTTTTTCCACAATTGAAACCAAATTTCATTATTGGGCAGCAATAAAATTTCAATGAGTTTAACAAGTTTTGCAATGCATTTGTGACCGTAACAGGTACTTGCCCACACCTATAAACACAAAGGGTTTAGCGGGTTAGGCAACACTACCCCTTAATGATACAAATACTTACTCTTCAGAAACGACTTGAGCTAAAAAATTCTTATTAGAAGTGACATGAACTAAAGTACTGGCTAAAAAGTTGCTTTTTACAAGGCACTCAACGGCTGACACAGCACATAGGCTGAAGGTCGAGCCACCAATTCCAAATCACTACTTGATAATTGCCTTGGAGATCTCCGGTCCACCCTTCTCTTTGATGGAAATGAAGCACCATTTCCTGCAGAACCTCTGTGTCTTCCTTCACTTGTTGCACAAACTCGTGGTTATGAAGCCCTGCCCAGTATTCAGGACAGAGCAGATTAAACAAATAATCTCGGGAGGAGATTTGATTCTTTTCCTTTCAAAACATGTAGAGTTTCTTGTTCTCCAAATCGTCCAGCACACCACCTCAAGGCCGACCTTGTACACTCGTTTTTCGTAAGGCAGGCTCCATTTATCCAAACCTTGTTATTTTAATCCAATCAATTCACATCACCATATTATTAGACAGTTATTCATGTTTGGTTTCTGATCCTTCAAATCGTACAGCACACTGCTGCAAGGCCAACCATGTACAGTTGTTTTCCGTAAGGCAGGCTCCATTTTATCCAAACCTTGTTGTGATTTTAATACGTTCAATTTGCATAATTGTATTATCATGTAGTTGTTCATGTTTGGTTCCTTGTATATTAACTAAATTGTTTGTTCTCACTCAAGGATATACTGAGGCAAAGTTTGGATCATGATATTGGGCCAGCTATTGCTCATTTCTTGAACTGTTTCATGGGGAAAGTTTTAGGTGCTTCTACAGAGGGTAGTCTAAGTGACATGCAGTCAAAGACTCTGAAGGTATGCCTTCGCAGGCTTGGTAATCTTTTGGTTTTGATATCTGCATTCTGCCGCAAACACCACTGCTGAATTTTGTGATGTTGCAGTTTCATTTTTTTATTTTGATTTTTAGGGCCATGAAAATAGCCAAACTCAAAAGTCTACTAAAGGCCATAAACTGAGCAATGCTGCTGCTTCAAGAAAAAGCTTGTCAGCTTATTCTCATCTAACCTCTGATGGAATTTGGTTTAGCATTAAGGAATTTGCAAAATCAAAATATCAGGTACTTGTTATGATTTCTGCTGTGTTTCTTTGATGTCTTCACTTTTCTATTTGAAGATCATCACTAATGGAGTTTATTTTTTTAGTTTGAAGTGCCAGATGATGCAAGGCTTTCAGCCAAAAGGGTAGCTGTTCTCCGAAATCTTTGCCAAAAGGTTAGTATCATTCTGCCTTGCATGCTACCTGTTTATAGCATGATCGTTGGTTTATTTGCTACCAAAAAGTATTGGTAGTTTGTGTTTGGTCTGAGCAACTTCTATTGTGCTTATTTTTATAATAATGGCCTGCATGTAGTATTCATTTTCTGTCGTATAATAGGCCGTGCATCCATTAATTCTTTGTCACTGCCTCGTACATGTAACAGGTAGGAATAACAATTGCTGCACGTAAATATGATCTTGATGCTTCAACTCCATTTGAAGCCTCAGATATTTTAAATCTCCAACCAGTCGTCAAGCATTCTGTTCCAACCTGTACGGAAGCAAAAAATCTTATGGAAGCAGGGAAAGTCAGGATGGCTGAGGTATACAATTCTAATATTTTTTATTTCTGATATAATATTGTCGGTGTGAGGTCTTATCTTGTTTTCTACAGACACATATAATGCTCCATACTTTCTGTTTTTTTGATACAAGATGCAAATTTTATTAATGCATTTGAGCATTTCAGGGAACATTGAATGAGGCATATGCATTGTTTTCTGAAGCCTTTTCACTGCTTCAACAGGTATATATACAAAAGTTGTTTAGCTTGAAATATCTGCAGAACTACTATTTACTTGACTTCTGATTTGAAATTACAGATAACTGGTCCCATGCACAAGGATGCTGCAAATTGTTGCCGGTAAAATGCTAACTTCTTTACTTGCCTATTGTGCTGGTCTTACTTTTATAAGGAAAACACATGAGAAATTGAACAATCTATTGGATATATACTTAGCCACATTCTTCCATTTTAAATCATGGCATATGCTACTCATAACGTGTACATGGTGTTCAAGAAAAAATACACATAATATGTATATGACTTCACTGTGGGGGATGAGACAGCGCCCGAGTATTGTATTAAGAAGAACTCACAGTCTCACATAGGTCGAAAAAACCCCCAAACCCCTGCCCCACCCATACACAGCGGCACCGTAGCCCATGTGAGAACGACCGCGACTGGGGCCGAGCCTTAGACTTGTGCTTTGACGTGAGACAGACGCGAGGATTTTTTTAACCACAACCTGAGGAGTGTTACTTAGACCACCTAACCAACTCAGCTAGAGGCCCTTTCATTACTATGCACGTGTATGTAAGAGGAGCATTACATCAGGGATTTGATGTTTAGTCAGATGTTCAGTTATGACATGCAAAGTTTGTTTAGGAGTTGAGCATTTTTTTGTCATTGACTCCATTCCAAATTCTTAGACATTTTAGCTTTTGTCGATACCTGGCTTTTGCTATGCACTTAGATATACACTATGCCTAGATACGTAGTATAAGCAATGCATTTAAAAAACCAAAACGTTTTATAATTTAGAAAGGAGAGCTTCTGTTTTGTACATTCAGATTTAAATCCTCAGAAAAAAGAAAATGTTTATTCTTTGTTATAGGTACCTTGCTATGGTTTTGTACCATGCTGGTGATACAGCTGGGGCAGTTGTGCAGCAACATAGGGAACTCATCATAAACGAGAGATGTCTTGGTCTTGATCATCCAGACACAGCCCACAGGCATGTATTTTTGTTTAAAAAAATGTTACTGCTAAATTTTTATATTATCCTTAAATCTGACATTGACATTAAACCTGATATTATCATTGGAAAATTAATCGCCTATGCTAAATTCCTTCTGTTATATTAAAATTGTGAATCACCAGTGGAAAATTCATCTAAATATTTTCTATAATGCTTGTTTTAAAGAACAGCCATCTTACCTGATGCAGAACTTGCAGAAGATTTGAATATGTAGGTTAGCTGCTGAGCTTGTGTTTTTGTACTTGTGCAAACATTTTTTTAGCTTATTAATCTTACAGCATGTCTTGAATTCTACTAGTTTCAAGTTAGTTAAACAGAATCATATTTTATTTTGTTTTTATTTGATTTGTCAAATGCATTTTACATTTTCTGTTTTTATTCAGCGTAATTTTACTATCCTTTAATACCCTTTTCTTTTTCAGTTATGGTAACATGGCCTTATTCTATCATGGGCTCAATCAAACTGAGCTGGCACTGCGGCACATGTCTCGCACACTGCTGCTGCTAAGTTTGGCGTCAGGACCTGATCACCCGGATGTTGCAGCAACTCTTATAAATGTTGCAATGATGTACCAGGATGCCAGTAATATGAATACCGCTCTCAGGTATCTTCAAGAAGCCCTTATGAAGAATGAGCGACTTCTTGGGCCTGTCCATGTTCAAACAGCTGTGTGCTATCATGCTCTAGCCATTGCATTTAGTTGTATGAGCTTATATAAGCTTTCAATTCAGGTTAGTTCTGATAAAAGATACTGATGGGTTAGTTATTTCAAACTCTTGACATGTTAGTGTTTCATGACAGCATGAAAAGAAGACATATGATATACTGGTAAAACAATTAGGGGAAAATGACTCACGGACTGAAGACTCAAAAAATTGGTTGAATACATTTAAGCTTCGAGAAGAGCAGGTATATTTTTTCCCTATATTTGTTGATTAGCAATTTACTTTACAGAATATTGCAAGGGATATTGTGTAATTATCTTGATAGAACAATAGATTGTGATGTTTGCTGAATGGGTTAGTCTATTTATTTTATTTAGCTTTACAGCCAGCAAGAAATTTTACTGGTTGATTCACTTTTGGCCCTGAGACTCTTGTGTGTCCTTATTATGTGCAGTTATTACCCGCTTCAAAGTCTGTGCATAACATTTTTTTTTCATTCTGCTCTATTACCTCTGCATATCCATCATTCTTTCGTGGCGAAAGTTATTTTATCGTCAATCTGCACAGGTCAACGCCCAGAAGCAGAAGGGCCAGGAAGCTAATGCATCCGATAACGCTGTTAAATTCTTGAAGGTAATCTAAAATGCAGACCTTCTATACCAGCTTAAATTCATCCAACTTTAATGGCCCACAGAGAGCTTACTTTGGTCAAAGTACTGTTGGATCATAGTTCTCTTTATGATGCATTTTACTGTGCTTTTATGCTACTTTTTGGTTGTCGTATATTGTCTAAGTTCTAAGGCTATGGCCAGCAGAGCTCATATGGTCGTGCAAAACATTGTTTATAGAGTGAAATTAAAATAGGAGATCAGATGAGTAACAGAGATAGCCTAAGAGTTACTTGGGCTGAATATTAACTTCTATAACTGTATGGCTATTGATATTTATATCTGCAGCAGGGTTATTGGATTTAGGGCTGCATTGAATTCTTACCGACCTTTTGCTTTTTCAGGCAAACCCTGCAGTTTTACAAGCAATGAAGGCTGCTGCGATCCAATCAGGTGGTGTGTCAGCAAATGTCAACAGGTCGCTCAATGCTGCAGTCGTTGGAGAAGGTGTACCACGACTGAGAGGAGTGGATGAGCGAGCTGCTCGAGCGACTGCAGAAGCACGGAAGAAAGCTGCTGCAAGAGGCCTTAATGTCCGTAATGGCCCTGTGGCAAACCATGCGTCTGATGAACTAGCTCAGATTCTCAAACTCATCAACGCTGTTTCGGGGTCTTCCACTCCTGGCTCTGCAAAGACTGAGGTATCTGCCTCTGAAGGGCAGGCAACGAATGGATGTATTCAAAATGGAACTGACACTGAACCGAAGGCTGCGGATACCAACGGGCTATCTGCATCGGTTAAGTCCACTGTCAACGCACCATTTGGACTGGGGACAACATTGGAGTCGAAGAAGCAGAAATCGAAGCAAAAGTCGTAGAAAACCTGTGCTTGGAATTTCCTTTAGCAACAGTTTTGGACTGTAGAGTGATTTGGGTTTTTGACCTTTATAGGATTGCCACGTTCACGTGGTGGAAGAGTTCATTTGTTTTTGTTGGAGGTTTTTTAGGAGGTCTCAATAATCATTACAAGAAAGAAGACAATTGTTTCGAATCATCATTGATAGACCACTGATGAGATATTGGCTAATCCTTAAGTTAATAAATCTTCAGTCGATACAATACCTGTTTAAAGCATCCTTGTGATGGCTGCTATTGTTTGTCGTACGGCATATGCTGGTATACCGTTAATGTAGTTCTTGATCATCGTATCTTTTTCTAGAAGGTATACCCGTACAATGTTGCCAACTATTTTATTATTGCTATCGATAATTATTGAACTAGGCTGAGCGCTGTTGCTTGGCCTGGCCGTGAATTATTTCTAGCATCACTTTTTGACAGACATATTCGTTCTGACTCTAGATTAACGTAGACTGGCTCTCCATTACATTCTTCCATCGAATAACGCTTGAATCGTTGGATGTTGAACATTGAAAGAATATGAATGTTCATCAGTACCGAATATTGAGTAATGGATCCCTCCTAGAGGGTCCTGTACAGCAACACATGTATTTGTCTAATTGAGTATTTGTGTTTAGTGTTGAAAATAAGGTCCACCCCAGAATCATGTACATAGAGTTGGTTGAATCACAATCCAAATGTCCCTTCACAATTTGTTTGAGCCATTAACTAATTTTAGTTCAAAAATGAATATAAATAGTGCTCAATCTCAATCCTTTAGAACCTATTATTACCCTTACCTGTACATGACTGCATATATATTTATCATCCTCTTAAATATTTAATATATATTTATTTTTATTTAAATTGTTGTTTAAAATTATCAAAATAGACAAAGAAGAGAAGAGAGAATCTCTCTGTATCGAGAATGGATAAATAACCCATATAAGAGGGTGCCGATCATATTGAGGACGAAACCCTAATTTTGTGGCTGCTCCACACGAATGGGTATCGCGAGGTGGAGGGGAGGGGGCGGGATCACCGTCCGGCTGCGCCTTGCGCGCGGAGGATGGCACGGGGTGCGGGGACCGCGTGGGGAGGGGAACACGGTGAGGGCGCCGAGCGGGTTCCATGCGCGGGCGTCGGGAGGTGGCGCCCGGGCGAAGGTAGGCGGGGCCACCCAGGATGTGGATGCCTTCATTGTACTCTTAATAAAGTAATAATTTATGCCTTGCGGTTTAGGGGCATACCTTGTGGTAGGTGGTGCCGTCGGGCTCGACGACTTAGCCGGCCTCGTTGCATAGCGCCTTGAGCACCTTGTTAATGTCGTAGTGCTTGTAGCCACTGTGCGTGCGGAGGCCTACGGAGATCTTGGCGGCGACACTCCCGACGGTTGTTGTTCTCGCGCTCCCTTCATGTGGGCACCCGACCCGTCGCGGGGGGAGGGGGGCAAGCAGTGAGGGCCCGGCTGCGCCTCGGCCGCCTAGGATGGCATATGGGGTGCGACGACGGCGGAGGGGGTGTCGATCATATCGAGGACGGAACCCTAATTCTGTGGCTGCTCCACACGGATGGGTATCGCGAGGTGGAGGAGAGGGGGAGGGAGGGGGCAGGATCACCGTTCGGCTGCGCCTTGCGCGTGGAGGATGGCATGGGGTGCGGGGACCACACGGGGAGGGGAACATGGTGAGGGCGCCGAGCGGGTTCCATGCGCGGGCGCCTGGAGGTGGCGCCCGAGCGAAGGTAGGCGGGGCCACACAAGGTGTGGATGCCTTCGTTGTACTCTTAATAAAGTAGTAAAGGTATTAAATCTATACCCTTCATTCAAGTGAGTCTTTTACAAACATGCATCTAACTATCATAGAGAAAAGTTTTTCGTAAAATATACCAATCGTTGATCGTGGACAAAATTTCTAGATTTAATGTATGCATGAACGCGTTATGTGCACATGATACATTCTCTTAATTCAAATAGAGTCGGCATCACAACAGTCAAAAACAAGAATGGACATAGAATTGGAGTAATAAAATTGAAATAATATAAATGGAAATAAAGGTCACAAACTAAAAGGTAAAACAGAAACTATCCTATAGCATATTCTGTAATCTATAGATGGCAATATGGTAATGTCCATTAGATCTTACTGCTATATCCTCACCAAAATATAATGATAGCATAATAAATTTAGCTGCCAATAGCATTTGAGTAAAATAATGTTGATGTTATATAAGTTTTTGCATCCATAAATAACATTCAACAAACCAACTAGCAATATAGTTAAAGTCCGAGCATCTTAAATCAAACGCGATTGAAATACTAATAGGCTGATGACCAAGCCTCCCCTTTCCCCCTAACCCAGATGAGCGAGGGAGCAAACAGTGGAGTGTTGACGTTGTCTATGGGCCCCGTGCAGATGCGTGTGCTTTCCTTTGGGGTGAGCGTTGTTGGGACGAAGGCGCAACGCCCCCTCGCTCGATCGACTACATGGCAAAAACGGAACATGTCGGAGGGAAATCAAGCGAAGACTGAAGAGCGCGAAAACTGAAAAGTGAGAGCCCCACGATGGAGGGAACACAAAGAGCGAGCGAAGGCTTAGGTGCTCCCTCCGTCCCGGCGGGTCGTGACGAAGGCCGCCACGACTTCCGAAGGCTGAGCACGTGGAACGCGAAGACCATGTGTCGTTACCCGCTCGTTATTGTAATGGAGGGCCTATATATAACCGACACGTGCTACAGGGTGCCACTTGTAAGCCACTGTTGGGGCAGAGTTGTTAGTGTGTCTGTCAGTGCGTATACTTAATCACACTGTAATGACCCGCGATAACCCCCCAAAGGGGAATATTCCAGAGATAACGTAGGTAACCAAGGGCACACCCGTCTTTGACAGGGTGAAACCGTCCCTTGGTTACCTATAAATACCCCCGTACAACACCATTACAGGACACAGAAAAAAACACTGTTGCCCTAATACATTGTGTTAACCGGCATCAAATTATTTTCTGTCCTCCCACTGTTCGAGCTGATCTGGCCATGTGTTAGTAAGTTCCAACAAGTGTGCCACCGTTGAGTAGCCTCTCGGCAATGTCCTAAGGGATGTGTGTGGTGTCACGCTCTACATCATGGCACCACCTATGGGCCCACCGCCAATGCGTGAGCTTCCTTTAGGGTGAGCGTGCCACAATTGAGCGGCCTCTCGACGGTGCCCTAATAAGGGCATGTGTGTGGTGTCACGCTCTAGACTGACGATCGAACCACCCTCTATCCTAGTCGATGGTAATCGGGTAAGCTCTTACCCCTTTCTCTTTTTTTCGTTATGTGTGATTGGGATAGCTAGGGCTAGGTTTAGAGTTCGAGGAAAACATGTGAGGGTTCTTTGTTCCTCGTCTTTCTCTTGCTTTCTGTTGGATAAATTGAGGCTTTGAGAGTTTGCTCGAGTTCATCCAAAGGATTTAGTTACATATAGGGTTAAGGTTCAGGCACCAATCTTGCTCCAATACTATTTTTAGAAGATTATATGATCTTGTACATGAGCCCTAGCTATATGTGTAAGAACTTGTAAGTATATCTTTAGAGTTGGACGACGACACTACTAAGGTGGTGTAGCTTCACTTCGAGGCGTTGAGGTAGGGCGTTACTTTACTAACCGTGTAGGAGAGAGTAGATCCCATTAGGCTATCCGCAAGCGTTACCCCTAAATTTTTCCCTCTATATCACTTGTTTGGGTCACATCATCAATATTTCACCCCCTATTTTTTCATCTCCCGCAGCGGATCCCCCTAAATACTCCCATATACCCCACTACAACTATAAAAATATAATTTTCTATATCTATTATCAATTTTTTATCTACTAACAATTACTCGTGGACCCACAACACAGTGTTTGGGGATGAAACAGTGACACGCTATATCTAGGAGGAGAGAGAAGGGGGCCGGCGCGTAGGGGGCGCTGCAGGGGGCAGCGCTGCGGCTGTAGAGTGCCCCCCTGCACGCGCCATACAAGGGGAGGGGGATGCTCAACGTTCACCGCTGCGCACAGCCTTAGAGTTGTACGAGAAGAGGAGACTTATAAATGTTGGTGTTAGGATTTATGGGCTTGGCCCAATTAAGTTATTCAAATAAATCCCAGAAAAATCTCAAAAGCCCATATAAGTGGATGGCAAAGGGATAGGTGGAACCAATAGCACCATATTGCTAGCTCTTGTGGAGTAGAGCTAACTTAAATATGGAAGCCACACTCACTCACCAAGTCATGGATGAGAGGAGAGAGTGTGGAGAGCCACACGCGCGCGCGCTCGCTCGCCTCGCCTGGCCTGGCCGGGCCGGGGCGAAGGGCGCGGGCGCACGACATGCGCGTGAATGGTCCGCCGAAATCCGGCCCCTCGCCTTGCGGGGGCGCGGCTACCTTTTACCGTTTGATTTTTTGGTTTCTTGGCTGTTACGCTTATCCTAACCGATCGCTACAAAATCTCAACCGATTGCGAGATTTTCGTGGGTGGATAAGCACGGGGGTCGCGGACTCGGCCCTATAAAAGGAGCCCGGCAGCCAGCCTCCAAATCATCCCCAGATCCCAGTTCGCTTTCGCCTCTCTTCATAGCTGAGCCGCCTTTTAGTTCTCTTCGTCCCGACCGCAGAGGTGCATCTGCGATCAGGAGAGCAGGTCTCCGGAACCCTTCGTCTTCTAGATCCTGCACCGGGAGAGGGCGAATAAGGTTTTTGGGAAGCGTCTTCACGCGACTGCTCGTGATCTGCTGACCTCGTTGACCCTGCTGATTTCGCTACTTCGACATCGTCGATTCTGCTGATTCCGGCGCGTGCCATCGATCAGTAAGTCTAATCAGTACGCATCATCTGATTTGGCTTGTTATTTCAGTTCTTCTGATTTGGTCATGATTTATATTCGGAATTTAGATTGGAATTTGTCTAATTACTCAACAATCCAAAAACCTTATTGTAGACAATTTCCTAGTTTTTCTATGGCTGCTTTTGCCGACGCGCTGAAGCCAGAAAAGTTTAATGGTATGCACTTTAAGAGATGGCAAGTCAAGGCCACGCTCTGGCTTACTGCTATGAATGTCTTCCATGTTAGTAAAGGCAGACCTGAGGGTCCACTGACTCCTGAACAGGAGAAAGAGTACGACCATGCCAATACTATGTTCACGGGAGCCGTTCTTAGCGCCCTTGTTGACCGTCTGGTTGATGCGAATATGCAGTACACAGACGGGAAAGAGTTGTGGGATGCACTTACTACTAAGTATGGTGCATCAGATGCTGGCAGTGACCTGTATATCATGGAGAGCTTTCATGATTATAAGATGGTTGATAATCGCTCTATTGTAGAGCAAGCTCATGAAATACAGTGTATAGCCAAGGAGCTCGACCACCTTAAGATAGTCCTTCCTGACCGATTTGTGGCTGGGTGCATTATTGCAAAGTTGCCTTCTACATGGAGGAACTTCGCCACAGCTCTGAAACATAAGAGACAGGAGATATCAGTTGAAAATCTGATAGCATCTCTGGATGTTGAGGAGAAAGCTCGGGCTAAGGACACGGGATCTAAAGGAGGCGAGGGCCACTCCAGCGCCAACATGGTTCAGAAGAACCACAACAAGGGCAAAGGGAAGCCAAAATCTAACAAGCCCAACAAAACTACCAACTTCAAGAAGAAGAAGAACAAGGCTGAATTGACATGTTTCGCATGTGGCGAGGCGGGTCATTTTGCCAAGGATTGTCCTGATCGAGCGGATCGCCGTGGCAAAAAGGGCAATGTCAACACAGTGGTCGCTAGCAATGAGGAAGACAAAGGGTATGGTAATTTATCTTTTATCTTCTCAGTATTTCAATCACCTAGCTGGTGGCTTGATACTGGTGCTAATGTTCATGTGTGTTCTGACATTAACTTGTTCTCTTCTTATCAGGGCGCCCGGGATTCTTCCGTGCTAATGGGGAATGGGTCACATGCTTCTGTTCATGGCACTGGCACAGGGGATCTGAAGTTTACTTCGGGAAAGATCGTGCAGCTGAAGAACGTGCATCATGTCCCTTCTATACACAAGAATCTCGTTAGCAGAACCCTTCTATGTAGAGATGGGTTCAAGGTAGTTTTGGAGTCCAATAAATTAGTTGTGTCCAAGTCTGGACAATTTATTGGTAAAGGCTATGATTGCGGAGGCCTGTTCCGCTTTTCTTTGTTAGATTTTAATAATAAGTCTGTGAACCATATTTGTGCTAATGTTGATGATCTTGCGAGTATTTGGCATTCTCGTTTGTGTCATATTAATTTTGGCTCTATGTCTCGGCTTGCAACCATGAGTTTAATTCCGAATATCACCATAGTCAAAGGTTCTAAGTGCCATAGTTGTGTGCAGTCGAAGCAACCTCGAAAGCCTCATAAGGCTGCTGAGGAGAGACACTTGGCACCGCTAGAACTCATACATTCTGATCTTTGTGAGATGAATGGTGTGTTGACAAAAGGTGGTAAGAGATACTTCATGACATTGATTGATGATGCGTCTAGATTTTGCTATGTATACTTGCTTAAAACTAAAGATGAGGCTTTAGACTACTTTAAAATCTATAAGGCTGAGGTTGAAAACCAACTAGAGAGAAAGATCAAACGTCTTAGATCAGATCGTGGTGGCGAGTTCTTTCCCAAAGTCTTTGATGATTTCTGTGCAGAACATGGCATTATTCATGAGAGGACTCCTCCCTATTCACCCGAGTCAAACGGGATTGCTGAAAGGAAAAACTGTACGTCGACTGACCTGGTGAATGCCATGTTAGACACTTGTGGTTTATCTAAGGCATGGTGGGGGGAGGCAGTCCTGACTTCATGTCATGTTCTGAATAGAATTCCTATGGGCAAAGAAGAGAAAACCCCTTATGAGAAGTGGGTTGGGAGAAAACCATCACTTTCATACTTGCGCACTTGGGGGTGCATGGCGAAAGTCAATGTACCAATTAATAAAAAGCGCAAGCTTGGTCCAAGGACAGTGGATTGTGTCTTTCTTGGATATGCTTCGTGTAGCATAGCTTATAGATTTTTAGTAGTTAAATCTGAAGTTCCTGATGTGTATGTTGATACTATTATGGAATCACGTGATGCTACTTTCTTTGAGCATATATTTCCAATGAAAGACATTCATAGCAATTCTAGATACTCTTCTGAGATAATTCCTGAACATAATACACCTATTGAGAGTTTTGAACAGCCACATGAAATTGTCCTAGAGGAGGATGACAATGATGCTCCTAAAAGGAGCAAGAGACAAAGGGTTGAAAAATCCTTTGGTAATGATTTCATTGTGTACCTTGTGGACGATACTCCTACTACCATTGCAGAAGCATTTGCATCTCCAGATGCAGATGATTGGAAAGAAGCAGTTCATAATGAGATGGACTCCATTCTTTCAAATGGTACGTGGGAAGTCACTGATCGACCCTATGGATGCAAACCCGTGGGTTGTAAGTGGGTGTTTAAAAAGAAGCTCAAGCCTGATGGTACAATTGAAAAGTACAAGGCTAGGCTTGTGGCTAAAGGCTATACTCAGAAAGAAGGAGAAGACTTCTTTGATACTTACTCACCTGTTGCTAGAATGACCACTATTCGAGTACTACTTTCTTTGGCTGCCTCGTATGGTCTCCTTGTTCATCAGATGGATGTAAAGACAGCTTTTCTTAATGGAGAGCTGGACGAGGAAATATATATGGAACAACCTGATGGATTTGTAGTAAAGGGTCAAGAAAGCAAGGTGTGCAAGTTATTGAAATCTTTGTATGGTCTGAAGCAAGCACCAAAGCAGTGGCATGAGAAGTTTGACACGACTCTAACGTCTGCAGGCTTTGCCATTAATGAGGCAGACATGTGTGTATATTATCGCTGTGGTGGGGGCGAAGGAGTTATATTGTGCTTATATGTTGATGATATATTGATATTTGGCACAAACATTGATGTGATCAATGAAGTCAAGTCTTTTCTATCAAAGAGTTTTGATATGAAAGATCTGGGAGAAGCTGATGTGATTCTAAACATCAAGCTGATTAAGGCAGATGGTGGGATTACTCTCTCGCAATCTCACTATGTTGAAAAGGTTTTGAAGCGATTTGGCTTCTCTGAGTGCAAACCTTCTCCAACACCTTATGATCCCAGTGTGACACTGCGAAAGAACAAGAGAATTGGTTTAGACCAATTGAGATACTCTCAGATTGTCGGTTCACTCATGTATCTTGCTGGTGCAACAAGACCCGATATCTCGTTTGCTGTGAGCAAATTGAGTAGGTTCATGTCAAACCCCGGGACTGATCATTGGCATGCACTTGAGCGGGTTATGCGCTACCTGCAAGGTACAATGAGTTATGGGATTCACTATTCTGGTCAGCATGCAGTACTTGAAGGATATAGTGATTCGAACTGGATATCTGATGCAGACGAGCTTTATGCCACCAGTGGTTATGTCTTTACTATTGGTGGAGGTGCGGTATCATGGAGGTCATGCAAGCAGACCATTTTGACGAGGTCAACCATGGAAGCCGAGCTAGCTGCACTTGACACAGCAACCGTTGAGGCAGAATGGTTGCGTGAACTCTTGATGGACTTGCCGGTGGTTGAGAAACCAATACCAGCTATCCTTATGAACTGTGACAATCAGACAATGATCGCTAAAGTGACGAGTTCTAAGGATAATGGAAAGTCATCAAGACATGTCAAAAGACGATTGAAGTCTGTCAGAAAGTTGAGAAACTCCGGAGTTATAAGTGTGACTTATATTTCAACAGATAAAAATCTGGCAGATCCTTTTACCAAGGGACTACCACGTAGTGTGATAGAACTCGCATCGAGAGAGATGGGTATGAGACCCGAATAAAGTTGCCATGGTGGAAACCCAGTCTATGTGATCGGAGATCCCGTGAATTAGGTCCTGGGAAGAACAAGCCATTGGTGAACTGAGGAGAGTAGCCTTTGACCCTCTCTAAGTAAAGATGCAATACTCTCAAATGCTGTAAGGCAGGTTGGCTTTGTGCCTTAATGTGTTCTGTTGGCTTGTATTAGCGAAGATGTTGTCCTGCAGAACATTCTTTGAAAGAACACACCTATATGAGTTAGACTGTCTAACGTCGCAGTCTATGAGATCTGGGTGATTTCTAGTAAACTCATGAAGAGACCTTGGAGTACGACGTATATGCTCCACCCGAGAAGGGGACTACTGGTAGCCAAGTACTGGTCATGACTTCAAATGAAACCCATCCACGCAAAACTTGCAATTCAAGGCATAGTCCATTGTCCAAGTTGTGGGTTGGTGTAACTTGGAGTTCTAGGCGGAAGTTCAACTTAACAGTCTCTGCTGAAAAACTAGTATATTAAACAGTAGTGAACAGTGGCGAAAACTGCAGATGGGCATTTGAGATCTGGTGGGGGATTGTTAGGATTTATGGGCTTGGCCCAATTAAGTTATTCAAATAAATCCCAGAAAAATCTCAAAAGCCCATATAAGTGGATGGCAAAGGGATAGGTGGAACCAATAGCACCATATTGCTAGCTCTTGTGGAGTAGAGCTAACTTAAATATGGAAGCCACACTCACTCACCAAGTCATGGATGAGAGGAGAGAGTGTGGAGAGCCACACGCGCGCGCGCGCTCGCTCGCCTCGCCTGGCCTGGCCGGGCCGGGCCGGGCCGGGGCGGGGCGAAGGGCGCGGGCGCACGACATGCGCGTGAATGGTCCGCCGAAATCCGGCCCCTCGCCTTGCGGGGGCGCGGCTACCTTTTGCCGTTTGATTTTTTGGTTTCTTGGCTGTTACGCTTATCCTAACCGATCGCTACAAAATCTCAACCGATTGCGAGATTTTCGTGGGTGGATAAGCACGGGGGTCGCGGACTCGGCCCTATAAAAGGATCCCGGCAGCCAGCCTCCAAATCATCCCCAGATCCCAGTTCGCTTTCGCCTCTCTTCATAGCTGAGCCGCCTTTTAGTTCTCTTCGTCCCGACCGCAGAGGTGCATCTGCGATCAGGAGAGCAGGTCTCCGGAACCCTTCGTCTTCTAGATCCTGCACCGGGAGAGGGCGAATAAGGTTTTTGGGAAGCGTCTTCACGCGACTGCTCGTGATCTGCTGACCTCGTCGACCCTGCTGATTTCGCTACTTCGACATCGTCGATTCTGCTGATTCCGGCGCGTGCCATCGATCAGTAAGTCTAATCAGTACGCATCATCTGATTTGGCTTGTTATTTCAGTTCTTCTGATTTGGTCATGATTTATATTCGGAATTTAGATTGGAATTTGTCTAATTACTCAACAGTTGGTTCCCTTATCAATCTCCTTCTTTATTTTTTATATTTTTTACACGGTATGGAAGAGACCACGTGAATACGTGATAGACATTCCCTACACAATTTCTTAATGGAGCCCGATAAAATCAACCCAACGCTAAGCCACTCTGTTGCCATTCTTCACATATATCTATGGCCAGGGATTTCAAAACCGCTCGAAAATTGTAAAAATCGGTTTGGTTTCCCGTTACCGGACTAGTAACGATTTCCAATCGTTTCAAAATTTTAAAAAATAAAAAAATATGATAAAAACTACATGTTTTCCTAGTATATCCTATATTTATTTTTTATTTTGCTTAAAAAAATAAGCAACACTTTTCGGTTAAAAAACAACGAAAATAGATACAAAGAAACCAGTAAAAACAGTGTTTGAAAATCTGGAAACTGTTTTATTTGAATTTGAAAATATAAAATGGACAATTTTTTTGGAAACTGACTAAACCAGTTTCTATGTTGAGAAAACCAGTTTACCGCTCGTTTTTGGTGATTTACCGCGGTATGGGTCGGTTTACCGGTTTTCGAACGTTTTTAAATTTAAAATCCAAACCGTTTGGTTTTGGTGAAAACCGTAGGTTGTAATCCTTTCCCGGTGACTACCGGTTTTTGGATTTCAAACGGTTTGGTAAACGTGGTGAACTCTGTCTACGGCTAGCACTCAAGCTGGGAGCTGCTCTGGACAATGACGGAGCGCGTCCGTCAAGCGAGACCGCATGTGCCCAGCAGCGCGGGCCGCTACGGCAGAGGCAGGCGGCAGGCCAACCACCGCGCCGCCTGGGTGTGGGTGGCAAAGTGCCGCTGCTTTTGCCAAAAAGCCCTCTGCCGACCTTGTCCCCCGTGTCGGATTAAAAACAGAGGAGATGGTGGATGCTCTGAACTTGCGATAAGGTGATCCCCAAACCGATAGGCATCGAGTCCTGTGGCACTGCCATTCCGTTCCATTTCACTCCGGGTGTCAGGATCACGACATATTTTGTTCTTGTGTTCAAATCAAATGACGAAAGATCAAATTCAGTTTCCTCAGAAAAAGGAAGGATTAAATTCCATTAAAACTTGATGCCTTCCAGTCTTACGAAGCCTGAAACAACTCATCAAATTGAACTGATATTTTATTCATGCACTACAGATCTATAAAGGCTATTTGCCGCATACATGGATACGAATGATCATATCTGAGTACAATCCAAGTTCAGCTAAATGTACTCAGATATGGTAAGTGCAGATCCTTATCCAAACAATCAATTCTCAGATCAAGTAACCAGATTAATCTAGCAAACTATATATACAATTAGATATTAGCTCAGCGGCCTAAGAACAGCAGATAACAGATCCTCAAGACAGCACCTATGTTCTTTCCCATTTCCAGAACTTAATAAACTACAAATATTCAGTAATAGGCTAAAAGGAAAGGAACAGATCAGATCAATCAAAACTGCAGGAACACTATATGGTAAACTGAAAGGTAAGATCTCTGCTACAAGCAGCTCAAACAGAACCAGGGTCTAGAGCAGCTGAACAAGTTGGTGTACCATCAGTTCATACACTTTGTGTCAATGAAAAAAAAACTGAGGCATGTAATCAGAACATGCTAGTTTACATTTTGTTTTTCCAGCATTGGGAGCTACCAAACATGACGGATGTAGCAAAAAAAAAAAAAAGGATGCTACCTTGTACTGAAAAATGCAGGGACGGTTCACTTGCATTCTAGCCCTGCCTCCGATGCTCGCCGGGGCTTGTTTTTTCGCCGGCTCCCAATCTGCCTGAACCCATTGGTCCTCGTTGATTCATCACTGCTTAATCGAACAGTAGAATTAGTATCTTCTACGGCAATATTGGAGCCCTCTTTCAGCGGCCTGCCTCTCTTGGTACCACCAGCTGCGGCACTGTTCTTCAGCTTGGCATCATCAGCTTCTTCTTGGTCGGCATCGACCTGTTCTACAAAGTTTTCAACATCTGCTTGATCGATCTTACTGGCGAAGCGCTTTTGGGGCCTTCCCCTCCTCTTCTTTGCAGGCACGACTTCTTCGCCGCTGCTACCTTTGTCTTCGTGGCTCCTGACAGTGGTTAGCTTCTTCCCTCTCCCTCTTCCTCTGCCCATGGATTCAATTTCAGCTGTGCAAATGTTGGTCAGTCCAACCACTGGAGCTGCAGGCTCTGTTGAAGCTGCTCCTTTTGTTTTATCAGATTTGCTTGTTGGAAATGAAGTACTTCGTCAAGACAACTGGTCTTAGACAATCTAGTAAAAAACGGATACACTAGAGATCTGCATAAACAGAATCAACGGCGTGCTCAGAAAGTGGGTAGTTCAGGACCGAAAAATCGTGATGGAGATTGGAGTGTGTATCAGTGTATGTAACAATGAACTTCTTTATCCTTGGTGGAAAAAAGAAGATACGGCGAGAGAATGGACTACGAGGTCTACTGAGATCCATGTCATTCGAAACCGATTCATTCAAATAAAAAAACATGTGCGTATATCCAAATGAAAGTTATATAAAATAGACAGCAATACGAATCTAATCAAATAAAGTAAAACAAAATCGAGAGCTTTTGCAAAAACAAAAAAAAAGAACGGAACTGAGAATAAGAAACGGAAACAAGCATACCTATCGAGAAAGAATGAATTCAAATCAAACAGCATGCATATACCAATTGAAACTTATATAAATCGGAAGCAATACGCATCTAATAATCAGATCAGATAAAGTAAAAAGGAAGGAGAGATCTTTTTGAATTTGTGAACGAAAAAAAAAAAGAAATCTGACCTTCCACAGAGCTTGCGTCTACTCCAAGCAGCGTCATGCACTCCGTTTGTCAAGTCTGCTGGCGAAAAGATGGAAGCTTTGCCGGTGCTGGAGAAAAAGGAATGCCGAGGACCCAGCGGATCGGTGGCGAGCTTTAGGTCGCGGTGCCGGAAGTACCGCAGATCGGAAAGCCGCAGCGAAGATTGGGACGTGGGTGAGCAGGAAGGGAAGGGAAGCAGCAGGAGGGTTTCTATCAACGAACAGCTAGCGCCCTGGTGTTCTGGATGGCTGAGCTCCAATAGCTGCTGGGTGCTGGGGCAGCACACTGGCTTGGGTTTAGAGAGGAGAGAGATGGGTGGTTGGTTCAGCTCCAGGATATTTTAAATATATATAGCTTGTTGAAGAATCATTAGCTGTTTGTTTAGGCAATGCTTTCATTTACAGTTCATTGAAAAATGTGGGAAGGGAGAGGGGGACGGGGAGGGGGAGACTGCTTCGACTGTTGTTAATTAAAGAAATAGGTGAGCAAGATGGATCCTAAGGACGCGGTTAACTTTTACCGCAACGGGATTTTTGTTCCATGCTGGTGGAAGTTACTCTCACCATCAGATTAGTTACCACCTGACAGTCTGACAACCTAGGCCACTGCTTTGTTATTACCAGAGAAGATGCCAGCCACAGCCCACACTTCTCTCCGATGAGCTGGCTGCAGCTCCAGGTGAACCAGGTGAAGCGGTCATGGTGAACCATGCTCCTGACGAGTGTATAACACCTGATTTGGGGGAGCCTTTTTTTTGTTGTAATTTTGCTACCAAGCAGCGATTTTGTTTAGCCATTATCCTTTTCAACAGCCGAATAGTTTGAAGCGTTTGTCTTTCGAAAATTGTCACTGGTTATACTTTTTCTGTGTTTATTATTGTTTGGAACTGTACCTGTAATATAAACCGTTACTGTCACAATATTGCTAGCTGTGACTTAAAAGTATCACCAGGTTTTTATAGAGATTAGACAAAGCAAAGCCGACTTCAGCTATTTGCGGCAAGTGGCCGTGTATTAAATTGGACTGAATCCTGACACTTTTTATTATTTTTGTGTCCTTCACTCTGAATCTGAATTCATGCCCTATCTTTCCTTGTCCGAACAGTTTCGTCTTCTACCTTTCACAGCTGCCAACTCCGTGGAGTTATATAGTGTAAAATTTACAGTCAATGTCACCCCTAGTTCTACTACAGTTGACGACTACGACCGCTGCATGCACCAGGGATTCAGTACATGGGACGAGCAAGCAAAAGCCTGCGTGTCCCATCACTTTCTTCGTGTCTGCATGCATGTGCGTCTCATCAGCTGGATGCCAGATTACGCTGAGCCTGAGCAGCAGATTTCGCAAGGTAAAGCGAGACAGATTTGGACCACTCCCATGAAGAAGGCACTGCGTTTTTTCATCAGCGCTCCATCTGCCGACAGGCAGAGGGGGGGAAATGGTCTAGGCAAGGGACGGACATGTTTACAGAAGGACCAATTACGAAAGCCAGATTTCAGCAAACCAGATCCTGGTTGACAGCCTCTGCTCAACATAAATTCAGTAGACAATGGGATGAACAAATCATGAGAAGACATTAGTGACCGCTTACAGGCATGAGTTGATGAACATCTTGCCTGGGAAATTTGAAATGTCTGGAAGAGTTGTGTATCATCAACCCGTCCAGGTTCATACTTGAGTATACCATCATGATGCCTTCCGAATAGGAGGACTAAAGGCTAAACGGGTACCCAACGCTTACGTAACCAATCATGTCATCCACTATTAGTATGTTTGGTTAGTGGAATAACCTTGTTGGGAACCAGGTGATCCAGTATGGACTCACTCCTTGCAGGTTCGGATGGGAGGAATGAGTTGGTCCGTCTGTTTTACGAGGAATGGGCAGCTTCTAGATTTTAGTTTTAGATCGGAATGAGTGGATGATGGATGAGATGAATCCGTGACGGTAACCAAACGCTGTTTTAGGTTCGGATGACTCTGGACCATTGGATGCCTCTAACCAAACACACTGTATATCAACTGCAGGTCCGACAATTGGTGCCCCTGCATTGCATCAGGAAATTATTGTTAGATACATGCATAAACACAACACGACAGCTGCATAAATGACAGGAGAAGACTTGTATGGAGGACACTACATCTTTATTCTTCAATGCAAACTAAACCATCTTCTTCATCTCCATTGGTCTTTTTATCATAGATTGAGAGCTTAAATTTATGAAACCTTTATAGAATATGAGATTTTCGTTCAAAAGTGGAACCTCATGTTTGTGAGTTTGACATCCACATGTATCAACCGATACAGAAGTTGGAATACTAATATTATTTCCTTTTCTATAAAAAAATAACTAGCTCACTGACAATTGCAGTGGATAGGATCAACTTAATCGCAACCACTACATACATCCATACAGGAAGCAGACATCCAAGCTGCTTTAGATTTCTAGTAGGATTTGCTGAAAAAAAAACTGTGTAGATTACTTAACAAGAAACCTTTTGGCACTACATTTTCTTAAGGATATCTAACAGAAATTCAGGCCCCTAAAAGAAGTTAGATGAAATATTAATGCCTACCTGCTAGCTACAGATTAAAGTTTGGAGTATACTGACTGAAACGCAAGAAATTCCGCGAGAACAAACGTTTGAGCTTCCTATTTGAATACAGCACGCTCATCGACAACTACTACTATTTGCTTACTATAGCACGAATGAGTATACCAACAGAATTGTCATTTGCACATCCAAATTGACCAAACACAGCTTCAGAAGAGCGAAGCTGTTTGATCAATTTGACATATTACCACAGCAGTCTGCCTGCGCGATGGTTTCACGATTCCATGAACCGAAAAGGTACGGATCGCGACAAGGTTTCCGCCTTGGGGAGAAGCGAAAGACTGGAACCTACCAGATGAGGATCCGACGCGGAGGATGTCACGCGGCCTGATGTTCTCTGCGACACATCCGCAGACGGCGACGACGTCCCCGGCCCTCGGTGGAGCCCGTGACCGACGCACGCCCCGTGGAGCGCCGCGTATGTCGAAGGTGATGGCGGTGTATCTCCGCCGCGCGACGCCGCGTTCCCCCGCAGCAGGCCATATGCACGCCGCTGAGGATGGTATAGAGGTGCACCAGCACCACTGCCACGTGCCCACGTCCTCCTGTTAGCGATGTCTAGCGAAGTAGCGAGGCTGCAGAAGAGAAACGAGCAGCAATGGCAGATTTCGTGGAGAAGAGGTAAGAAAGGAAGCGAGGAAGGAGTCGAAGTAGAGAAGTAGTGTTTTCTGTTATGTGTTTTCCCATGTCCTCCTCAGTTTACAGAGAGACACATATATCGTTCCATACAGGTCGAACCCAGCTAATGTATTACATAGCCCATCTAAGCCCATTTAACACATTCTTACGTCGTTGCCGGCTTGCCGCTGAAGCCTGGGCATGACATCTTCGTCCCTCTGACACCGCATACCGCTGACTGACTCCATTATCTCTTGTGATCCCTGACACCTCCCCTGGCTCCATCTTCTTTCCGGACGCGGGGGGCTTGAACAACCGCACACTCAGCTTCGCACCGTCCCCCGTCTCCACCAGTCCACCGTCGTCCACTCCATCTCGCTCGCTTGCCCAGTCCACCTCGGTTAGTTCAGCAACTTGTGCCTGTCTGGCTGTCGCTCTGCTTTGCTCGAGCCTGGCCACGTTCTGCTACTCCCGGTGGTCACACTCACACCTCCCAAGTCCCAATGACCCAATCGAGCATTATACATGAGCATGCAGTAGGCAGCCCGGAAGCCTGGCACGAGGCCCGACCCAAACATGGTCTGACCCGGCTACTTTCGTGCCTGGCCCAGCCCTGCCGGCTGCGCTCGCCGGACAGCACGGATCGACCCACCAAAAAAAAACGGTAGCCACAGAGCCGGCCCAATGACGGGGGCATTAGGCCCACCCACACGGCCTCTCCTTCCCACGCAGTCTACGGTACAGAGACGGGTATTATTACCCCATACTCATACCCACGACACAAAAATAATCTCATCGGGTCACCTATATATACTGGCGAGTATGGATTTGCCCCCATACCCATGTGTGTATGTGTCACCCATCGGGTCACCCGTACCCACAAAAGCTAAACATCTATCAAAATATTATATAAAACAAATGTCAAGTATATCCATCTAAATACCATTACAAAATTTCTAGCATCATTTAACCATCTATTTAGCAAACCAAAGATAATTGGATAAAATAGTAACACTAGGATAGTACTACATAGCACATTACATGTTCCATTACATGGTCATTAAATTGTCGTTAAGTCTTCTATGACATTATGACCTAAAAGGTTGTTAAATAGTAAAAAAGATGGATGACTAAATTCAAAGTTCATGATTGGGCTAAGTCTATATTGGGTATTTTATACCCACGGGTTAACGGGTATGGGTGAAGGCGGAACGTTCTAATACCCGTTTACCTATTGGGTGAAGATTTTTGCCCAATAACAGACCCACGGGTAGAATATTTAGCTCATATACATACCCTAATTGTCGGCGTTCCGAGACCGGGGGGTCCCGTGGGCCGACGAGTGAGTGTCGCCGCGTGCCCCAGCCCAGATGGGTCGAGCGCGAGGGCGAGCGCGAAGGGGGAGAAAGCGAGGAGGCGGCCGGAGACCGGCGTGAGAGAGGTGGGAATCCCGCGGCCTTCGTGTTCGTCTCGCGCCCAGGTCGGGTGCGCTTGCAGTAGGGGGTTACAAGCGTCCACGCGGGTGAGGGAAGCGAGCGGCCCCAAGTGAGCGCCTGTCTCGTCCTCGTCCCCGCGCGGCCAACCCTCTCTAAGAGGGCCCTGGTCCTTCCTTTTATAGGCGCAAGGAGAGGATCCAGGTGTTCAATGAGGGTGTAGCAGAGTGCTACGTGTCTAGCGGGGGAGAGCTAGCGCCCTAAGTACATGCCGATGTGGCAGCCGGAGAGATTTTGGCACCCAGCTGGTGTGATGTCGTGGCCGTCGGAGGAGCGACGGAGCCTGGCGGAGGGACAGCTGTCGGAGCGGTCGGGTCCTTGCTGACGTACTCTTGCTTCCGTAAGGGGGCTGAGGGCCACCGTCGTCATGGAGCATGTGGGGCGCCATCATTGCCTATCTGGCGGAGCTAGCCAGATGGGACACCGGTCTTGTTCCCTGCGGCCCGAGTCAGCTCGGGGTAGGGTGATGATGGCACCTCCTGTTGACGTGGCTAGCCTACGCCTTAGGTTGGGTGACGCGGAGGCTCCTCCGAAGCCGAGGTCGAGTCTGTCTTTCGTGGCCGAGGCCGAGTCCGAGCCCCTGGGTCGGGCGAGGCGGAGGTCGTTGGCAGAGGCCAGGGCGGAGTCCGAGCCTTGGGGTCGGGCGGAGCGTAGTTCGTCGTCTTCTGGGGCTGAGCCCAAGTCCGAGCCCTGGGTCGGGCGGAGCGGAGTTCACCGTCTTCCGGGATTTAGCCTGAGTCCGAGCCCTGGGTCGGGCGGAGCGGAGTTCACCGTCTTCCGGGACTTAGCCCGAGTCTGAGCCCTGGGTCAGGCGGAGCGGAGTTCGCCGTCTTCCGGGACTTAGCCCGAGTCCGAGCCCTGGGTCGGGCGGAGCGGAGTTCGCCGTCTTCCGGGACTTAGCCCGAGTCCGAGCCCTGGGTCGGGCGGAGCGGAGTTCGCCGTCTTCCGGGACTTAGCCCGAGTCCGAGCCCTGGGTCGGGCAGAGCGGAGTTCGCCGTCTTCTGGGACTTAGCCCGAGTCCGAGCCCTGGGTCGGCGGAGCGGAGTTTCCTATGGTGCCTTTGGCCGGGCCTGACTGCCTGTCAGTCTCACTCTGTCAAGTGGTACTGCAGTCGGAGTGGCGCTGTCGGCGCTGTCCTTCTGTTAGGCCGGTCAGTGGAAGTGACAACGGTCTCTTCGGCTCTGCCGAGGGGGCGCGCGTCAGGATAAAGGTGTCAGGTCACCTTTGCATTAAATGCTCCTGCGACTTGGTCGGTCGGTGCGGCGATTTAGTCAGGGTTGCTTCTTAGCGAAGGCAGGGCCTCGGGCGAGCCAGAAATATGTCCGCCGTTGGAGGGGGGCCTCGGGCGAGACGGAAATCCTCCAGGGTCGGCTACCCTTGTCTGAGGCTAGGCTCGGGCGAGGCGTGATCGAGTCACTCGAATGGACTGATCCCTGACTTAATCGCACCCATCAGGCCTTTGCAGCTTTATGCTGATGGGGGTTACCAGCTGAGAATTAGGAGTCTTGAGGGTACCCCTAATTATGGTCCCCGATAGTAGCCCCCGAGCCTCGAAGGGAGTGTTAGCACTCGCTTGGAGGCTTTCGTCGCACTTTTTTGCAAGGGGACCAGCCTTTCTCGGTTGCATTTTGTTCCGGTGGGTGCGCGCGAGCGCACCCGCCGGGTGTAGCCCCTGAGGCCTCGGAGGAGTGGTTTCACTCCTTCGAGGTCTTAATGCCTCGCGTAATGCTTCGGCTGGTCTGGTTGTTCCCTCATGCGAACTGGCCGTAGCCCGGGTGTACGGTCGGGGCCCAAGTTCTTGGGCTGGTATGTTGACGCTGTCAACGGTTCGGCCGGAGCCGGGTTTGCGAGAGCAGCCCCCGAGCCTCTGCACAGGGCGAGAGGGCGATCAGGGACAGACTCGGCTTTTTTACATACGCCCCTGCGTCGCCTTTCCGCAAGGAGGAGGGGGGGAAAGCGCCATGTTGCCCTCGATGGGCGCCGAACATGGTGTCTCCAGTGAGCTGCAAGCGGGTAATCCGAGTGGACGTCCGTGCCCCGTTCGTTAGGGGTCGGCTAGGGGCCCAGAGGCACGCCCAAAAGTACCTGCGGGTGATCTGCCGGACCCGGTCCCCTGGCGACGGGGTCCGAGGGCTCGATGCCTCCCTCTGATGGGATTCCGTTACAAGATCGCTCCCGCTGGTCTCGGAAATGTCCTAGGGTACCTCGGGAGCGCAGCCCGAGCCTTGGTTATGTATCGAACGTACCCATGGTCATCCCTCGCTCGGCGTCTGAGGCGGCTGTGAACCCTTCGGGGGCCAGCCTTCGAACCCCTGATCAGTAATGGGCGCGGAGCCCAAGTAGCCTGAGGCGGCCGTGGAACCCTTCGGGGGGCCGGCCTTCGAACCTCTGACCAGTAGTGGGTGTAGGGCCCACGCGATTTGAGGCGGCTGTCGAACCCTTCGGGGGGCCAGCCTTCGAACCTCTAATCAGTAGGGAGGCTCGGAGCCTGGTTCCTTCACGGGGAAGGATCCTTTTCGGGGTATCCCCCTTTCCCGGTCCCTGTTGCAAGAGAGAGAGAAAGAGGAAAAAAGGAAAAGGATACGAAATCAAAACGGCGCGGCGTACCTTTTTTGGCGCGGTTATTACGGCGAAGGCGAAGCGTCGCCCGCTTCTCCCGCTAGAAGCGCCGCCTGTCCCGCCGCGGAGTTAATGCGACGGGGCGAGTGGTTGGCGGGGCGGCCGTTACGCGTGCGCGAGCCGTTCGAGGTACGGATCACGGGCGCGTTGTCTTCACGCCGTGAGAGGGGGTTCTCTTGCTGCCCCCGGATGGGACGTGAGCTTGGCTGACGACGTGACCGCTGCTCCCGCCCGCCTGCCACCGTCATTACTGCCGACCCACTTTTGACCGCATTGACCGCCGCGCCAGGCTGGCGCTGCTGGGTTGCCTCGAGTCGCGGTATTGGTTCCGCAATCGAGGAGGCGCGGTGGCGGCGCAAGTGGCGGTGCAGTTGCTTGCATGAAGCATCCGGCGCGCCGGTTGCGTGACGCGTGGGCCTGGACCTCCATGCTGGGTGTGTCGGGAGTCGGAGAAGCGCGTCCACTTGGCGTGGTTGCATGCCGCCTGCATGGCTGCCCGCCTCTTTCGCCCGTTGGTCTGGGCAAAAGTGGAGGGTCACTTGTAACCGCTGGGCGGTCGTGTGCGCCGTGCGCGGCGGTTTGGCTTCTTCTGCTCTGAGCCGGCTTGCATGACATGCGGGACCCAGCCCCCGCGCCGTACGGGATGGCCTTGGAGCGTGTTGGAGAAGACTCAGCCCGTGATGGTTGGGGGCGCAAGCAGGGAGAGTTGCCTTTAAAAGGAGGGTGACCCCCTTCGGAAGGCGACCATGTCTTCGCGCTCCCTTATGCATCGTGTCTTTCCACCTTCCAAGCCCCCGGATGGGGGAGATCCGCCGTCTTTTCGCCTCATCGTTGGAGGAACGCAACTCTGCGGGAGTTGGTACCTTTCAGCCATCGTTTGGCTTCAAGGATTTTCATCATGCAGCCCGGCTGCACCCCTCCACCGGCGGTCACCCAAGATGGTGACCTCCAGTTTGATGGTGGGGGAAAGCGAGCCGGGCTGCGGCCTCTGCCCCTCCCTCAGCCTCAAGGATTTTCATCACCAGGGCTGGGGAGGGGAGTGTGCCGAGTTGGGGTCGGCCCCTGCGTGGGCGGTGGCCCGCTCCTTCACTCAGTGATCGGAGGGAAGGGCGGTCGTCGTCCGTGGCGCCGGCAGCTGCACCGTGCCTGGCTCTCGGACGCGAGTGGCTTCGGAGCCGCTCGCTGCGCCGGCGTCTGCCACGGCAGCTGTAAGAGGTTCTTCCGGCGGCAAGACAGCCAGAGCCGCCCACGGACCGACCTCCAACTCTACGGCCTTCTGCCCGTCCTTGCCTCACGAGTTTGGGCATGGGCGGGGGCCTCCTGGCAGCAGCACCCGCCCTGAGGTCAGTGCTGCCGCTGTTCGGCCCCCCGGAGCAGAAGTCGTCGTCGTTGTTGCTGCCGGAGCGGGCGACGGCGCGCCGTTCGTCGGTCTTCTGTTGCTCCGCAGGCCATCCCCCATCGAGTGGGGCTGTTCGTACCTGCGGAGGGGGAACTGGAGTTCCATTTGTAACGGCACTTTGAATGCCAGTGTTTTTGTTCATTATGGCTGTCGAGGCCTGAACATGTATGTAATTTTGGCACGGAGCCGTGTTTTCTCCCCATTTTCGAGCACTAAGACTCGCCTGTTGATTGTCCGAACCGCTTCACCAAGCATGAGTCGCCCTATGTCAAGGTGACGAGTGAGGTATCCGTATCCCGGGGGCGTAGGAGTCCCTCGGCTCGGTCAGCCTTGTTGTCCGAGGCTTCTCTAACTTAGTTAAAGGAACCCCTCAGCCGCTCTTCGATGAGCCGAGGCCAGGGGTAGCGATATCAGCATGAACAGGGGTAGAGTTGGCTCGAAAATGAAACCTGGTTGGCCGGAGCCTAGCCGGGTTGTCCGTTAGCGGGACCGACGCCGGAGTTGACCAGCCGAAGCCTCGGGTCGGGCGGGCGCCCTCTGAGGACGGCTGGCCAAGGCCCCGGGGCGACCGACCGAGCCGCCTGCTCGGGCCGGATTCCCGGAGAAGACCCTGGCAGCGATTGCCCGGGTGTGGTGATGACGTCGTCCCCCAGAGTGGAGATCCTTGGACCGCGTCGCCGTCCGAGGCTGGGTCGGACCTCGCTGAAGGTGTCGTCGATGCCGAGGGTGCTACTGCCCCCTTCCAGCGTCAAGACCCGAGCCTGCAGGATCAGAGTGTCTTGTAGCGTGTGCCTTCTGCGGCCGCCAAGGCCAGAAGACACATCCTCGCTGTGTTGTAAAGCTGCGTCTCCTTTCCTCTTGTGTCGAGTATCTGGACTTTTTTGTCGGTAACAGGGACGTTTGTGCGAGCGAGAGTTGCTTCTTGCGGAAGGTGATGAGTGAGGTATCCGTATCCCGGAGGCGTGGGGGTCCCTCGGCTCGGTCGGCCTTGCCGCTTACGCGCACTTTCACCTGTCCACGAGGCCCTGTCACCGACTCAGTCGAGAAGGCTCGAAGGATCGCTTCGGCAGAAGAGCTTCCGAACGTGAAGACTTGTTCGGTCCGCGGAATCCCTTTATCCGAACGCGAGTTACTTATCGCAGAAGGTGATGAGTGAGGTATCCGTATCCCGGAGGCGTAGGAGTCCCTCGGCTCGGTCAGCCTTGGCTGCTTACGTGTACTCTGTCGTTTTCAGGATCCACTTTTCGAAGTAGTCAAAAAGCACGAAAGATATTCTGGCAGAAGAGATCTTTTTTCGAGGAAAATTTCAACGCAGAGGGGGTTGCCCCCCTTTTAGCCCCCGAGGGAGGGTCGGGCTTTGCCGAGGCGAGGCCGACCCTTCCTTGATGACTAAACTTTGCGTGGGTGCGAGATATATGAACAACTTGAGAACAGCTTAAGGGTAGAAGCGACGTAGCTGTTGGATGTTCCAAGCGTTGCCGTAGACCTCGCCTTGACTGTTGTCCAGCTTGTACGTTCCGGGCTTCAGAACCTTGGCGATGACGAACGGTCCCTCCCAGGGGGGCGTGAGCTTGTGCCTCCCTCGAGCGTCTTGTCGCAGCCGAAGCACCAGATCGCCCACCTGGAGGTCTCGGGGTCGGACCCCTCGGGCGTGGTAGCATCGTAGGGACTGCTGGTACCGCGCCGAGTGTAGTAAGGCCTTGTCCCGAGCCTCTTCCAGCTGGTCTAGCGAGTCTTCTCGGCTAGCTTGGTTGCTTTGATTGCTGTAGGCCCTCGTCCTTGGAGAGCCGTATTCCAGGTCTGTGGGCAAGACGGCCTCGACCCCGTAGACTAGGAAGAAAGGCGTGAAGCCCATGGCTCGGCTCGGCGTTGTCCTCAGGCTCCAGACCGCCGAGGGGAGTTCCTTCATCCATCGCTTGCCGAACTTGTTGAGGTCGTTGTAAATCCGGGGCTTGAGCCCTTGTAGAATCATGCCGTTGGCACGCTCCACTTGCCCATTCGACATGGGATGAGCCACGGTGGCCCAGTCCACCCGGATGTGGTGATCCTCACAGAAGTCCAAGAACTTTCTGCCGGTGAACTGGGTGCCGTTGTTGGTGATGATGGAGTTCGGGACCCCGAAACGATGGATGATATTGGTGAAGAACGCCACCGCCTGCTCGGACCTGATGCTGTTCAGAGGTCGGACCTCGATCCACTTGGAGAATTTGTCGATGGCGACCAGCAGGTGCGTGTAGCCCCCAGGCGCCTTCTGCAAGGGGCCGACGAGGTCCAGACCCCACACAACAAAGGGCCAGGTGATGGGTATCGTCTGCAGAGCCTGGGCGGGCAGGTGGGACTGCTTCGCATAGAATTGACACCCTTCACAGGTGCGGACAATCCCAGTGGCGTCAGCCACCGCCGTTGGCCAGTAGAAGCCCTGTCGGAAGGCATTCCCGACAAGGGCTCGAGGCGCTGCGTGATGGCCGCAAGCCCCCGAGTGTATCTCTCGCAGGAGTTCCTGACCTTCGGCGACGGAGATGCATCGCTGAAGGATGCCTGAGGGGCTGCGGTGGTAGAGCTCCTTCTCATCGCCCAGCAAGACGAACGACTTGGCGCGTCGCGCCACCCGCCGAGCCTCGGCTCGGTCGAGGGGTAGCTCTCCTTGGCGGAGATATTGCAGGTACGGGGTCTGCCAGTTTCGATCAGGCGTGGCCCCACTTCGCTCCCCCTCGATGCGCAGTGCCTCACCCTCAGAGGCCGAGGGTACCTGAAAGGGAAATGTGCCCTTGGGCCATTTCTAAGTATTTTGGTGATTTAGTGTCCAACACAAGTGCCTAAGTGTAAAAAGGTGGACAAAGTACAAATTAAGAATAAAGGTATGTTTCTCAGACTTCGTACATTGTTTTATGGACTAATGTATTGTGTCTAAGTGCTGGAAACAGGAAAAATCCAATTGGAAATGTCTTGGCTTGAGCAGCCAAGAATCTGCTGAGTCTGGGAGCACCGGACTGTCCAGTGGTGCACCGTACAGTGTCCGGTGGTGCACCAGACAGTGTCCGGTGCGCCAGGCTGGCTCGAGCGAAGTGGCCGCTCTCGGGAATTCATCGGCGACGTACGACTAAAATTCACCGGACTGTCCGGTGTGCACCGGACTGTCCGGTGAGCCAACGGTCGGCCGGGCCAACGGTCGGCCGAGCAATCTGCGCGGGACACGTGGCCGAGCCAACGGCTAGAAGATGGCACCGGACTATCCGGTGTGCACCGGACATGTCCGGTGCGCCAACGGCTCTCAGGCTGCCAACGGTCGGCTTCGCTATTTAAGGAAGGAAATCGGGCACCGGACAGTGTCCGATGTGCACCGGACTGTCCGGTGCGCCAGTCGACAGAAGGCAAGATCAGCCTTCCAAGATTGCTCCCAACGGCTCCTAGCTGCCTTGGGGCTATAAAAGGGACCCCTAGGCGCATGGAGGAGTACACCAAGCATCCTTTAAGCATTGTTGATCACTCACACTTCATTCTTGCGCACTTATTCGACATTCTAGTGATTTGAGCTCCGTTCTAGTGTGCTAGTCTCTTGAGCTCAAGTCTGGGTTTTGTGTGTGCGTATTCGCTGTGATCTTTGTGTCGTGTGTGAGTTGCTAATCCCTCCCTTGCTCCGTGATTCTTTGTGAACATCTTTTGTAAGGGCGAGAGGCTCCAAGCTGTGGAGATTCCTCGCAAACGGGATTAAGAAAAGCAAAGCAACACCGTGGTATTCAAGTTGGTCTTTGGACCGCTTGAGAGGGGTTGATTGCAACCCTCGTCCGTTGGGACGCCACAACGTGGAGTAGGCAAGCGTTGGTCTTGGCTGAACCACGGGATAACCACCGTGCCATCTCTATGATTGATATCTCTTGGTTATTGTGTTGTGTTGAGATCCTTCTCTAGCCACTTGGCAAATTACTGTGCTAACGCCTAAACAAGTTTTTGTGGCTATAAGTTTTAAGTTTTACAGGATCACCTATTCACCCTCCCCTCTAGGTGCTCTCAATTGGTATCAGAGCAGTTCTCTTCAAGAAAGGGACTAACCGCCCGAAGAGATGGATCCTAAGGGCAAGGGGATGGTGATCAACGACAAGGAGGAGTCCTTCGTCAACAAGCCCAATGATGACAAGCCCACCGACTCAGGCTCGGGCCACAAAAGAAAAGACGGGAGGAAGAAGAAGACAAGGTGCATCAAGGAAATTGTCTACTACGACAGCGACGAATCTTCCTCCTCCCAAAAGGACAACGACGACTACGACAGACGAAAGACGGTTAACTCAAACTTTTCTTTCGATTATTCGCGCATTCCGCATAGCTCAAATGCTCAATTGCTTCCCATTCCACTTGGCAAGCCCCCTCACTTTGATGGAGAGGACTACGATTTTTGGAGCCACAAAATGCGTACTCACCTGTTTTCTCTCCATCCAAGCATTTGGGAGATTGTGGAAAGTGGAATGAAATTTGATAGCTCGGATAGCCCTTTATTTATTAATGAACAGATTCATAAAAATGCACAAGCTACTACTGTGTTGCTAGCCTCTTTGTGCAGGGACGAATATCACATGGTGAGCGGCTTGGACAATGCCAAGCAGATCTGGGACACCCTCAAGATCTCTCATGAGGGGAACGACGTAACCTTGCTCACCAAGATGGAGTTGGTAGAGGGAGAGCTTGGAAGATTCGCAATGATAAGGGGCGAGGAGCCTACCCAAACATACAATCGGCTCAAGACCCTTATCAACAAGATAAGAAGCTACGGAAGCACGCGATGGACGGATCACGACGTCGTTCGCCTAATGCTAAGGTCCTTTACCGTTCTTGATCCTCATTTGGTGAACAATATTCGTGAAAATCCTAGGTACACCAAGATGTCGCCCGAAGAAGTACTTGGGAAGTTCGTAAGCGGGCGAATGATGATCAAGGAGGCGAGATACGTGGACGACGCGTTGAACGGTCCTATTCATGAGCCTCAACCCATTGCTCTCAAGGCAACGAGGAGCAAGGAGACGCTACCGAGCAAGGTGGCGCAAGTTGAGGTGGCCGGCTCAATGATGAGGAGATGGCCCTCATCATTAAGCGCTTCAAGACGGCACTTAAAGATCGCAAGGGACAGCCAAGCAAGACCAAAGCCAAGGGGAAGCGCTCATGCTTCAAATGCGGTAAGCTTGGTCATTTTATTGCTAACTGTCCCGACAATGATAGTGATCAGGAACAAGGGAACAAGAGAGAGAAGAAGAAGAAGTATAAGAAGGCAAAAGGCGAGGCGCATCTAGGCAAGGAGTGGGATTCGGATTGCTCCTCTTCCGACTCCGACAATGAGGGACTCGCCGCCACCGCCTTCAACAAATCGGCCCTCTTCCCCAACGAGCGTCACACATGCCTTATGGCAAGGGAGAAGAAGGTATGTACTCGAAACTCTACTTATGCTTCTTCAAGTGAGGACGAATCTAGTGATGAGGATGAAATAGATTATTCATGTTTGTTTAAGGGCCTAGATAGAACCAAGGTAGACAAAATTAATGAATTGATTGATGCCTTGAATGATAAGAATATGCTTTTAGAAAAGCAAGAGGATTTGTTGTATGAAGAACATGATAAATTTGTAGAAGCACAAAAATCTCTTGCTCTAGAAATTAAAAGGAATGAAATGCTCTCTAGTGAATTATCTTCTTGTCATGAAACCATTGCTACTTTAAAAAGTTTTAATGATGATTTAAATGCTAAACTAGAAGTAGCTAGCAAATCTAATTCTTGTGTAGAAATTGTTGAAACTTGTAATATGTGTAAAGATTTTGACATTGATGCTTGTAGTGATCATTTAGTTTCAATTTCCAAATTAAATGAGGAATTGGCTAGTCTTAATGCCCAACTTAAGGCTAGCAAGAATGAATTTGACAAGCTAAAATTTGCAAGGGATGCCTACACGATTGGTAGACACCCCTCAATTAAGGATGGACTTGGCTACAAGAGGGAAGCCAAGGACTTGACAAGCCATAAGGCTTCCATCTCCGCCAAGGAGAAAGGGAAGGCCCCTATGGCTAGTAGTGTGCAAAAGAACCATGCCTTTATGTACCACGATAGGAGACAATCTAGAAATGCTTATAGGAGTTATAATGCATATGATGCCTTTGATTCTCATGCCATGTTTGCTTCTAGTTCTTCGTATGTGCATAATAGAAATGTTGGTAGGAGAAATGTTGTTCATAATATGCCTAGGAGAAATGTTGTTAATGTTCCTAGGAAAGTTAATGAACCTTCTACAATTTATCATGCTTTAAATGCTTCCTTTGCTATTTGTAGAAAGGATAGGAAAATAGTTGCTAGGAAGTTAGGGGCAAAATGCAAGGGAGACAAAACTTGCATTTGGGTCCCTAAGGATATTTGCACTAACCTTGTAGGACCCAACATGAGTTGGGTACCTAAGACCCAAGCCTAAATTTGCCTTGCAGGTTTATGCATCCAGGGGTTCAAGCTGGATTATCGACAGCGGATGCACAAACCATATGACGGGGGAGAAGAAGATGTTCACCTCCTACGTCAAGAACAAAGATTCCCAAGATTCAATTATATTCGGTGATGGGAATCAAGGCAAGGTAAAAGGGTTAGGTAAAATTGCAATCTCAAATGAGCATTCCATCTCTAATGTGTTTTTAGTTGAGAGCCTTGGATATAATTTACTATCTGTTAGTCAATTATGTAATATGGGATATAATTGTTTATTTACAAATGTAGATGTGTCTGTCTTTAGAAGATGTGATGGTTCACTAGCTTTTAAGGGTGTACTAGACGACAAACTTTACTTAGTTGATTTTGCAAAAGAAGAGGCCGGTCTAGATGCATGCTTAATGGCTAAGACTTGCATGGGCTGGTTGTGGCATCGCCGCTTAGCACATGTGGGGATGAAGAACCTCCACAAGCTTCTAAAGGGAGAACACGTGATAGGTCTAACCAATGTTCATTTCGAAAAAGATAGACCTTGTGCAGCTTGTCAAGCAGGTAAACAAGTGGGAGGAGCATATCACAGCAAGAATGTGATGACCACGTCAAGACCTCTGGAGCTGCTGCATATGGACCTCTTCGGACCCGTCGCCTATCTGAGCATAGGAGGAAGTAAGTATGGTCTAGTTATTGTTGATGACTTTTCCCGCTTCACTTGGGTGTTCTTTTTGCAGGATAAGTCTGAAACCCAAGGGACCCTCAAGCGCTTCCTAAGAAGAGCTCAAAATGAGTTTGAGCTCAAGGTGAAGAAGATAAGGAGCGACAACGGGTCCGAATTCAATAATCTTCAAGTGGAGGAGTTCCTTGAGGAGGAGGGGATCAAGCACGAGTTCTCCGCTCCCTACACACCTCAGCAAAATGGTGTGGTAGAGAGGAAGAACAGGACGCTCATAGATATGGCGAGGACTATGCTTGGAGAGTTCAAGACCCCCGAGTGCTTTTGGTCGGAAGCCGTGAACACGGCTTGCCACGCCATCAACAGGGTCTACCTTCACCGCCTCCTCAAGAAGACTTCATATGAGCTGCTGACTGGTAACAAACCCAATGTATCGTACTTTCGTATATTTGGGAGTAAATGCTACATTCTAGTGAAGAAGGGTAGGAATTCCAAATTTGCTCCCAAAGCCGTAGAAGGGTTTTTATTAGGTTATGATTCAAATACAAAGGCGTATAGGGTCTTCAACAAATCATCGGGTTTGGTTGAAGTCTCTAGCGACGTTGTATTTGATGAGACTAATGGCTCTCCAAGAGAGCAAGCTGTTGATCTTGATGATGTAGATGAAGAAGACGTTCCAACGGCCGCGATACTCACCATGGCGATTGGAGATGTACGGCCTCAGGAACATTTGGAGCAAGATCAACCGTCTTCCTCAACTATGGTGCATCCCCCAACCCAAGATGACGAACAGGTACCTCAAGTGGAGGCGCATGATCAAGGGGGAGCACAGGATGTTCAAGTTGAAGAGGAAGAAGCACCTCAGGCACCTCCAACCCAAGTTCGAGCGACGATTCAAAGGGATCATCCCGTTGACCAGATATTGGGTGATATTAGCAAGGGAGTAACTACTCGTTCAAGATTAGTTAATTTTTGTGAGCATTACTCTTTTGTCTCTTCTATTGAGCCTTTCAGGGTAGAAGAGGCCTTGCTAGATCCGGACTGGGTGTTGGCCATGCAGGAGGAACTCAACAACTTCAAGCGCAATGAAGTTTGGACACTGGTGCCTCGTCCCAAGCAAAATGTTGTGGGAACCAAGTGGGTGTTCCGCAACAAACAGGATGAGCACGGGGTGGTGACAAGGAACAAGGCTCGACTTGTGGCAAAAGGTTATGCCCAAGTCGCAGGTTTGGACTTTGAGGAGACTTTTGCTCCTGTGGCTAGGCTAGAATCAATTCGTATCTTGCTAGCATATGTCGTTCACCATTCTTTCAGGTTGTACCAAATGGATGTGAAGAGCGCTTTCCTCAATGGGCCGATCAAGGAGGAGGTGTACGTGGAGCAACCCCTTGGCTTTGAGGATGAACGGCACCCCGACCACGTGTGTAAGCTCTCTAATGCGCTCTATGGACTTAAGCAAGCCCCAAGAGCATGGTATGAATGCCTTAGAGACTTTTTAATTGCTAATGCTTTCAAGGTTGGGAAAGCCGATCCAACTCTTTTTACTAAGACTTGCGATGGTGATTTTTTCGTGTGCCAAATTTATGTCGATGACATAATATTTGGTTCTACTAATCAAAAGTCTTGTGAAGAGTTTAGCAGGGTGATGACGCAGAAATTCGAGATGTCGATGATGGGCGAGTTGAACTACTTCCTTGGGTTCCAAGTGAAGCAACTCAAGGACGACACTTTCATCTCCCAAACGAAGTACACGCAAGACTTGCTAAAGCGGTTTGGGATGAAGGATGCCAAGCCCGCAAAGACGCCGATGGGAACTGACGGACACACCGACCTCAACAAAGGTGGTAAGTCCGTTGATCAAAAAGCATACCGGTCCATGATAGGTTCCTTGCTTTATTTATGTGCTAGTAGACCGGATATTATGCTTAGCATATGCATGTGTGCTAGATTTCAATCCGATCCTAAGGAGTGTCACTTAGTGGCTGTGAAGCGAATTCTTCGATATCTAGTAGCTACGCCTTGCTTCGGGATCTGGTATCCAAAGGGGTCTAACTTTGACTTGATTGGGTACTCAGATTCCGACTATGCTGGATGTAAGGTCGATAGGAAGAGTACATCGGGGACGTGCCAATTCTTAGGAAGGTCCCTGGTGTCATGGAACTCTAAGAAACAAACCTCCGTTGCCCTATCCACCGCTGAGGCCGAGTACGTTGCCGCAGGACAGTGTTGTGCGCAACTACTTTGGATGAGGCAAACCCTCAGGGACTTTGGCCACAATCTAAGCAAAGTCCCACTCCTATGTGATAATGAGAGTGCTATCCGAATAGCGGAAAATCCTGTTGAGCACAGCCGCACAAAGCACATTGACATCCGGCATCACTTTTTGAGAGACCACCAGCAAAAGGGAGATATCGAAGTGTTTCATGTTAGCACCGAGAATCAGCTAGCCGATATCTTTACCAAGCCTCTAGATGAGAAGACCTTTTGCAGGCTGCGTAGTGAGCTCAATATCTTAGATTCGCGGAACTTGGATTGAAATGTAGCATACATGTGTTTATGCCTTTGATCATGTTCATTCTGCATTTTGTTGTTTATTGTGGTGCTCAAGTTGTACAAACACTCCCTGGACCTCACAAGTCCTTTTTGCAAGTGATGCACATATTTAGGGGGAGCTGTGCTACAACTTGACCCTTTGAGACTAACCATATACTTGAGTTTGGTTGTTTTAGTCTCAAAAGAGGATTGAAAGGGAAAAGGTGGACTTGGACCATGCAAGACTTCCACTGCACTCCGATGAAAAGAGTAACTTCTCCAAGTTCATCTTTATACTCTTATTGCCTTTGTGTTCTCATTTGATGATTTTGGTGAGGCAATGGGGTTAAAGGGCCAAGATTGATCCCGTTTTGGTGCTTGATGCCAAAGGGGGAGAAAATAAAGGCCAAAACAATAGATGGATCAGCTACCACTTGAGAAATTTTGAAAATAGTAGATTAGAGTTTTTGGTTTGTCAAAACTCTTTTATTGTCTCTTATGTCAAAAGTTGGTCTCTTGTGGGGAGAAGTGTTGATTATGGGAAAAGGGGGAGTTTTTGAAATCCTTGATCAAATTTCCTTGGAAAACCTCTCTTTATGTCTCTACAAGTGGATTTGACCTAGAGATAGGAATTTGAGTTTGATTTGCAAAAACAAACCAAGTGGTGGCATAGAGTGATCCATATATGTCAAATTGAATCAAAACAATCTTGAGTTCTAATTTGAATTGATTTTGTACTTGTTCTACTTGCTTTATGTTGTGTTGGCATAAATCACCAAAAAGGGGGAGATTGAAAGGGAAATGTGCCCTTGGGCCATTTCTAAGTATTTTGGTGATTTAGTGTCCAACACAAGTGCCTAAGTGTAAAAAAGTGGACAAAGTACAAATTAAGAATAAAGGTATGTTTCTCAGACTTAGTACATTGTTTTATGGACTAATGTATTGTGTCTAAGTGCTGGAAACAGGAAAAATCCAATTGGAAATGTCTTGGCTCGAGCAGCCAAGAATCTGCTGAGTCTGGGAGCACCGGACTGTCCGGTGGTGCACCGGACAGTGTCCGGTGCGCCAGGCTGGCTCGAGCGAAGTGGCCGCTCTCGGGAATTCATCGGCGACGTACGACTAAAATTCACCGGACTGTCCGGTGTGCACCGGACTGTCCGGTGAGCCAACGGTCGGCCGCGCAATCTGCGCGGGACACGTGGCTGAGCCAACGGCTAGAAGATGGCACCAGACTGTCCGGTGTGCACCGGACATGTCCGGTGCGCCAACGGCTCTCAGGCTGCCAACGGTCGGCTTCGCTATTTAAGGAAGGAAATCGGGTACCGGACAGTGTCCGGTGTGCACCGGACTGTCCGGTGCGCCAGTCGACAGAAGGCAAGATCAGCCTTCCAAGATTGCTCCCAACGGCTCCTAGCTATCTTGGGGCTATAAAAGGGACCCCTAGGCGCATGGAGGAGTACACCAAGCATCCTTTGAGCATTGTTGATCACTCACACTTCATTCTTGCGCACTTATTCGACATTCTAGTGATTTGAGCTCCGTTCTAGTGTGCTAGTCTCTTGAGCTCAAGTCTGGGTTTTGTGTGTGCATATTCGCTGTGATCTTTGTGTCGTGTGTGAGTTGCTAATCCCTCCCTTGCTCCGTGATTCATTGTGAACATCTTTTGTAAGGGCGAGAGGCTCCAAGCTGTGGAGATTCCTCGCAAACGGGATTAAGAAAAGCAAAGCAACACCGTGGTATTCAAGTTGGTCTTTGGACCGCTTGAGAGGGGTTGATTGCAACCCTCGTCCGTTGGGACGCCACAACGTGGAGTAGGCAAGCGTTGGTCTTGGCCGAACCACGGGATAACCACCGTGCCATCTCTGTGATTGATATCTCTTGGTTATTGTGTTGTGTTGAGATCCTTCTCTAGCCACTTGGCAAATTACTGTGCTAACGCCTAAACAAGTTTTTGTGGCTATAAGTTTTAAGTTTTATAGGATCACCTATTCACCCCCCCCTCTAGGTGCTCTCAGTACCTCGGGTTGAACCGAGGCCGCCTCGGGCCGAGCTGAGGGTGCCTCGGGCTGTGCCGAGGGCAACTCAGGCTCGGGCGTATCGTCGATCTTGACGGAGGGTTGATGCAGATCTCGGGAGAAGACGTCCGGGGGAACCGTTGTTCGCCCCGAGGCTATTTTTGCCAGCTCGTCCGCAGTCTCGTTGTAGCGCCGAGCGATGTGGTTAAGCTCGAGCCCGTAGAACTTGTCTTCCAGGCGCCGAACCTCATCGCAGTAGGCCTCCATCTTCGGGTCGCGGCAGTGGGAGTTCTTCATGACTTGGTCGATGACGAGTTGCGAGTCACCGCGGGCGTCGAGACGCCTGACCCCTAGCTCGATGGCGATCCGCAACCCGTTGACCAGAGCCTCATACTCAGCCACATTGTTGGACGCCGGGAAATGGAGGCGCAGCACATAGCGTAGGTGTTTCCCGAGGGGCGAGATGAAGAGGAGGCCTGCGCCGGCTCCCGTCTTCATCAGCGACCCGTCGAAAAACATGGTCCAGAGCTCCGGTTGGATCGGAGCCGTCGGTAGCTGGGTGTCGACCCATTCAGCTACGAAGTCCGCCAAGACCTGGGACTTGATGGCCTTCCGAGGGGCGAACGAGATTGTCTCGCCCATGATTTCCACCGCCCACTTTGCAATCCTGCCCGAGGCCTCTCGGCACTGGATGATCTCCCCCAGGGGGAAGGACGACACCACGGTTACCGGATGAGACTCGAAGTAGTGTCGCAACTTCCGCCGCGTCAGGATCACTGCATACAGCAGCTTCTGAACTTGTGGGTAGCGGATCTTGGTTTCGGACAGTACCTTGCTGACGAAGTAGACTGGCCTCTGAACGGGCAATGCATGCCCCTCTTCTTGCCTCTCGATTACAATCGCGGCGCTAACCACCTGAGTGGTCGCGGCGACGTAGACCAAGAGGGCTTCTCCGGTAGCTGGGGGAACCAAGATAGGCGCCTTTGTGAGGAGCGCCTTCAGGTTCCCGAGAGCTTCCTCGGCCTCAGGGGTCCAAGTGAAGCACTCAGCCTTCCTTAAGAGGCGGTACAGAGGCAGACCTCTTTCGTCGAGGCGTGAGATGAAGCGGCTCAGAGCCGCGAGACATCCCATGATCCTCTGTACGCCTTTTAGGTCCTTGATGGGCCCCATGCTGGTGACGGCTGCGATCTTCTCTGGGTTGGCTTCGATGCCCCGCTCGGAGACGATGAACCCCAAGAGCATGCCTTGGGGCACCCCGAAGACACACTTCTTGGGATTGAGCTTGACGCCTTTCGCCTTGAGACATCGGAATGTCACTTCAAGGTCGGAAAGGAGGTCAGAAGCTTTCCTCGTCTTGACTACGATGTCATCGACGTAGGCCTCGACCGTGCGACCGATGTGTTCGCCGAACACATGGTTCATGCACCGCTGGTACGTCGCACCCGCATTCCTCAAGCCGAACGTCATGGTGACATAGCAGTACATGCCGAAGGGCGTGATGAAAGAAGTCGCGAGCTGGTCGGACTCTTTCATCCTGATTTGGTGATACCCTGAGTAGGCGTCGAGGAAAGACAGGGTTTCGCACCCAGCAGTGGAATCCACGATTTGATCGATGCGAGGCAGAGGGTAGGGAACCTTCGGACATGCTTTGTTGAGACCAGTGTAGTCTACACACATCCGCCATTTCCCCCCTTTCTTTCTCACAAGCACAGGGTTGGAAAGCCACTCGGGATGGAATACCTCTTTAATGAACCCTGCTGTCATTAGCTTGTGGATCTCCTCGCCTATCGCTCTGCGCTTCTCCTCGTCGAATCGGCACAGAGGCTGCTTGACGGGTCGAGCTCCGGCTCGAATGTCCAGCGAGTGCTCGGCGACATCCCTCGGTATGCCGGGCATGTCCGAGGGACTCCACGCGAAGACGTCGACGTTCGCGCAGAGGAAGTCGACGAGCACTGCTTCCTATTTGGGGTCGAGCCCGGAGCCGATCCGGATCTGCTTGGAGGTGTCGCCGCTGGGGTCGAGGGGGACGGCCTTAACCGTCTCCACTGGCTCGAAGTTGCCGGCGTGACGCTTCACGTCTGGCACCTCCTTAGAGAGGCTTTCCAGGTCGGCGATGAGGGCCTCGGACTCGGCGAGGGCCTCGGCGTATTCCACGCACTCCACGTCGCATTCGAACGCGTGTTTGTACGTGGGGCCGACAGTGATGACCCCGTTGGGGCCCAGCATCTTGAGCTTCAGGTAGGTGTAGTTGGGGACGACCATGAACTTCGCGTAGCATGGCCTTCCCAGTACCGCGTGGTAGGTTCCTCGGAACCCGACCACCTCGAACATCAGAGTCTCTCTTCGGAAGTTGGAGGGCGTTCCGAAGCAGACGGGGAGGTCGAGTCATCCGAGGGGCTGGACGCGCTTCCCGGGAATGATCCCATGGAAGGGCGCAGCGCCTGCTCGGACGGAGGACAGATCAACACGCAGGAGACTGAGGGTCTCGGCGTAGATGATGTTGAGGCTGCTGCCTCCGTCCATAAGGACCTTGGTGAGCCTGACGTCGCCGATGACGGGGTCGACGACGAGCGGGTATTTCCCCAGGCTCGGCACGTGGTCGGGGTGGTCGTCTTGGTCGAAGGTGATGGGCTTGTCGGACCAGTCTAGATAGACCGGCGCTGCCACCTTGACCGAGCAGACCTCCTGGCGCTCTTGCTTGCGGTGCCGAGCCGAGGCATTCGCCGCTTGCCCACCGTAGATCATGAAGCAGTCGCGGACCTCGGGGAACTCTCCTGCTTGGTGATCTTCCTTCTTGTCATCGTCGTGGGCCCTGCCACCCTCTGCGGGTGGCCCGGCCCTGTGGAAGTGGCGCCGAAGCATGACGCACTCCTCAAGGGTGTGCTTGACGGGCCCCTGATGATAGGGGCACGGCTCCTTGAGCATCTTGTCGAAGAGGTTGGCACCTCCGGGGGGCTTCCGAGGGTTCTTGTACTCGGAGGCGGCGACAAGGTCCGCGTCGGCGGCGTCGCGTTTCTCTTGCGACTTCTTCTTGCCTTTCTTCTTAGCGCCGCGCTGAGTAGACGCCTCGGGAGCATCTTCCGATGGGCAGCCCTGGGGCTGCTTGTCCTTTCGGAAGATGGCCTCGACCGCCTCCTGGCCAGAGGCGAACTTGGTGGCGATGTCCATCAGCTCGCTCGCCCTGGTGGGGGTCTTGCGACCCAACTTGCTCACCAGGTCGCGGCATGTGGTGCCGGCAAGGAACGCGCCGATGACATCTGAGTCGGTGATGTTGGGCAGCTCGGTGCGCTGCTTCGAGAATCGCCGGATGTACTCCCGGAGAGACTCTCCCGGCTGCTGTCGGCAACTTCGGAGGTCCCAGGAACTCCCGGGGCGCACGTACGTGCCCTGGAAATTGCCGGCGAAGGCTTGGACCAGGCCATCCCAGTTGGAGATCTGCCCCGGAGGCAGGTGCTCCAACCAGGCGCGAGCGGTGTCGGAGAGGAACAGGGGGAGGTTGCGGATGATGAGGTTGTCGTCGTCCGTTCCACCCAGTTGGCAGGCCAGGCGGTAGTCCGCGAGCCACAGTTCCGGTCTCGTCTCCCCCGAGTACTTTGCGATAGTAGTCGGGGGTCGGAACCGGGTCGGGAATGGTGCCCGTCGGATGGCCCGGCTGAAGGCCTGCGGACCGGGTGGTTCGGGCGAGGGACTCCGATCCTCCCCGCTGTCGTAGCGTCCCCCACGCCTGGGGTGATAGCCTCGGCGCACCCTCTCGTCGAGGTGGGCCCGACGGTCGCGATGATGGTGCTCGTCGCCGAGGCGGCCCGGGGCTGCAGGCGTGGTGTTGCGCGTGCGCCCGGTGTAGGCCGAGGCTTCCCGCATGAATCGGGAAGTCGCGACATGAGGTTCCGAGGGGTATCCCTGCCTTCGGGAGGCTGAGCTCTCGGCCCATCGGACAACGGCGCCTTCCAGGAGATTCTTGAGCTCCCCCTGGATTCGCCGACCCTCGGTGGTTGACAGCTCCGGCATCGCGCGGAGAAGCTTCGCTGCTGCAGCCAGGTTCTGACCGACCCCACTGGATGCGGGTGGTGGCCTAACCCTGACATCATCGGCGATACGGTGCTGGAAACCCTGGGGCAGGTGACGTATTTCTCCGGCCGGGGGTTGGCCCGCCCATGCCTGCCCGACGTCCCGGCGGATCGGCTCAAGCGCTCCTGCTCCCTCGTCGAACCTGGCCTGCGCCCCGCGGACTTGCTCGAGCTGTGGGTCATGACCCCCCGCCGGAACGGGGACCACAGCTAGCTCCCGGGGGATATCAGCGCGAGGCACCGGCCTAGGGAGATCACCGTCCTCTGGCATGCCGAGATGATTGCCTTCGGAGGGACCCCCTAGATCGACGTGGAAACATTCGCGGCTTGGGCCGCAGTCCTCGTCGTCGAGGCTGCGGCTACCGTCGGAACAGTCGGAGAGGCAGTAGTCACATGCGGTCATGAAGTCCCGCATGGCACTAGGGTTGCCAAGTCCAGAGAAATCCCAACAGATGCTGGGGTCGTCATCTTCCTCGGACCCAGAGGGCCCGTAGGTCGAGACGTCCGTCAGCCGGTCCCAAGGCGACCGCATGCGAAACCCAAGGGGGGTTCGAACTCGCCTCTACGAGTGCGCCCGCCAAAGCGAGGTCGCTAGGCGGGTTGAGGCTGAATCTAAATGACGTAAGATGGGAATCGGTCTGTACCTTTCGGTCGACGAGCGGCGACATAGTCACGTCGGGGACTGATCGCACCGTCGTCTCAGGTACGAGGGCGACGTCCTGCAAGCCCTCCGCGAGCGCGCTGGCGTCGTCCGCTTGCTCGGGACTGGCGTGTCGCGGGGAGACAGCGCTCGTCTTCGTCTCAGGCGCGAAGTCGATACCCGGTGCGCCCCTCGTTGGGGTGCCGGTGCTGTCGACTCGCTCGACAGCCAACGAGGCGCTGCCTCCTGCTTGGCCTTGGTTGCCCTGCCTTCCCCTCCGTCGGCGGGGGAGAAAGCGGGACGAACTCGGAGGTTGTTCTTCCACCACGCGGGGAAGACGTCGTCGATTCCGCCGCCGGCGGGCGAGCTTGTTGGAACTTGCACTCAATCGCAAGGAGGCCAACAAGGGTGAACGGTGGTGGCAACAGGGTTACGTGCTAGAGGGCAATAGCTCTGTTGATCTAGCCTCCCACGGGCACTGTACATGGGTATTTATAGGTGCCTGAACGCCCAGCGCCTTGTGTTAAGGACGCATGTGCCCTCAGCTACCTAGGTTATCCCCAGAATATTCCCATAAAGCAGGGTTACAGACTGTAATTACAGGGATGCCTTTACAAATTAGGCCCGTAACAGCGTGCGGTTACGCAGGGCCCGTTATAATGGGCTGGATCGCACGTGGGCCTCTGAGCTGGACGAGGCCGCACTGTGGGATGCCTTCGTCGCCGGTCTTCGTCTGGTGCCGATCAAGCGAAGGGTGTCCCTGCCTGCTTTGTCTCTGTCAGAGCAGCGGCTAAGCAGCGGAGACTTCGAGCGAAGGGTGGCGTTTCTGCCTTCGCCCCAACATTTGCCCTCCGAGGGACCAGTTCGACAAAGTCACCTGGTGCCGAAGACGTCGCTAGATGGCGGAGACGCTGCCCTCGCTCGAAGTGGTTCCGCGGGGGTTTTTGATGTGACCGTTGATTGACGGCGTACTGTTGGGTTGCGGGTTTCCCGAAGCGCCGCGCCCTGTTGGATTGCGGGTTTCCCGAAGAGCCGCGCCCTGCCTATAAAAGGGGACAGGGGCTGGCGCTTTTTGAACTTTACTTTCCGCGCTCCGCGAAAACCCTAGCCGCCCGCCGTCTTGCTGCTCGTCTGCTCGCCGTGCTCTTGCTCGCCGGAGATCTGGCGCGAGTGAAGCAGACTGCCCGCCGCCGCCGACGGTACGTAGCGATGCCGTCCTCCTCTTCTTCCGCTGCCGCTACGCCGCCGGCCGGTTCCTCGCCGCCGGCCGCCGCCTCGTCGGAGGAGACGCTGAGTAGTTTGGTGGCGGAGGAGTTGCGCGCCGGCGATTCTGTTGATTTCGGCGTGTCGCGAATGTCGTCGGCCCGCGTGGAGGATATGCAGCGGTTGGGCTACTTCGGCGGCGGAGTTGCACGTGCCCCGGGGACGGAGGAAGTCCCCGAGCCGGAGGGCGAGTTGGTTGTTTTCGAGGCATTCTTCGCCGCCGGTCTCCGCTTGCCAGCACACCGGTTTGTTAGCGAAGTCCTGCGCAGGTTCAACGTTCAAATACATCAGCTGACGCCGAATGCCGTGGTGGCCCTGTCGAAGTATGTCTGGGCGACGACTTCATACGGCGGACAGCCATCGGTCGAAGTTTTTGCGAAGCATTATTGTTTACACTGGCAGAAGAGGATGATCGGGGACGAAGTTGCTCAGTTTGGGTCCTGCACATTCACGCCGAAGACCGGCAAGACCATAATGCAGGTAGTCGAGTTGGTTCCTTGCGCCCGCAACAAGTGGGGCAACTGGAATGAATTTTGGTTTTACGTTGCTGAGGGTACCATCGAAGGCCATGAGGGACTTCCCGTGTCCGAGATGTGCTCTCATTTTTACTCGGCGTACCCGCCCTTTGAAGTGGCGGAGGATGATGTGGATGAAGGGGCCCTTCGGTGTGCCGCCGGCCAGAGCAGTGGGCGCGACTTGGTTGAAGAGTTTGTGGCGTACGGGGTGTGGCCCTTGGCGCATGGTTGGGCGTTGGGCGAAGTATGCCCTCGCCAGATGCCTTTCCGCGGTGGAGAGGTGGTGTGGAGTCCCGCCTTCGCGCTAAATCTGCGAAACCGTGATCCGGCCGCCTTTGTGCGTGAGGCGGAGGATGGGGCGGTGCGGCTTGTTGGACGTTATGTGCCGAGGACAGAGGGCCAGCGCAGCTGGGAGATCCGCGGGTCGAATGACCGTCTGAACAGGGTCTTCGAATTGAACCAACTGTCGTATGACGGCTATCCTGGTCAGGACGATGCAGACCGCCGAGGGAAGAAGCCGGTGGTGGAGACTAAAGACGACCCTGCGCCGGCGGCCGCCCCATCCTCTAAGAAGAGGAAGCTAGGTACTGCCATGGGAGGACTTGGGGTTTCCGATGGCTTTGCTAGAGAGTTGATGAGGACATGCGCGGCCCCGGGGGAAAGGATGTCTTCGCCCGAGCTCCGGGAGTCTTCGGCTCGGATGCTGAAGGTTACCAGGGGTTGCTGGCCTAGGAATGTTCCTATCCCCCGCGCGGCCAGCGGGGACGTTTTTACATCTCGCATGGTTCGCAAATGGAGAGTTTTTCCTTACGGGCGGAATATTGCTGCTGTTGTGTCGACAGTGATGGACAAGGATCGCCAGGGGGCTGCACAAAAGCGCCAGGCGGCTGTCAGGCTTGTTGAAGCCAGGCCGAAGAGGCAGCGGGGGTCGGCGAAGGCTGCGGCCCTCGGCGGAGGCAAGCCGCCGCTGGCGGCGAAGTCGGGCGTCCCTGCATCTAGCAAGGCGCCAGAGACAGCGGCAGGCGCCGGGGGCTCCAAACCAGCGAAGGCTGTGCCGCCGCCCAGCAGGGTGGCGGAGGCCGCGAAGGCAGCCCGAGCGTTGCCGTCGGCTGGCAAGCGTGTCGCCGACTTCACCACCGACATTTGTGTGGAGGACTATCTTGGTGGTAAGTCGCTGGCTCCCCTCTTTTTCTCTCTCTTTTTTTTAATGTATTATTATTTTTTCGTTGATATGTTGCAGGGTCGAACGAAGGCCAACTTGTTATAGTTGCGCCTGCCGCGGCGACAGCGGTTGCTGCCACAGCGCCGAAGGCGAAGGGCGGGGCTCTTAGCGCCGGAGGCGAGGTGGCGGCCCTCGCGGCTGTGAGGGATGAGGCGGGCGCTGCGTCCCGCCGGCTGAAGGAGGTGGTGGAGTCGCTAAGTCAGGTCCGCTGAGCCGGACTTCGCTCTCTCTCTCCCTTTTTTTTAGCGGCACCGCGGTCTTATGTGTGTTGTGCAGGTGGCTGACTTCGCCAACCGCACGGCGTCGGGGGCCTTTACGGCAGTTGTGTCTGCCGAAGTCGAGAGACTTCGGACGCAACATGCTGACGCCGTTTGAGAGAAATCGGCCGCCGACAGCAAGTGTCGCAAGCTGGCGGACAAGGTGGCCGCGCTGGAGGGAGAGAAGGCTGACCTCCGGCGCCAGTTGGCGGGGGAGAGAAGGGAGACCAACGAGGCCCTCGTCATGGCGCAAGCTTCGCAGGCGGAGGCCAAGCTGGCCCGAGCGGAGGGAAATATTGCCAGGGAGCGCGCCGAGCAGCTGCAGGAGCGGCTCATCGCCCTGGAGAGCCGCGTGGAGCGGGCCGAGGCCGCGATGCGCGCGGAGGCCGAACGGACGCGCACACAGCTTGTGAACACATATCGTGAGCTGGGTGCGCGGACCGGTGACTTCGAAGTGCCGGACCGGGAGCCCGGGCTTCGCTGTCTGGAATGGGTGCAGGAAGAACTGCAGGAACTCCCCACTGTCGTGGGGGGGTTCATGTCGTACGCCTCCCTGGTCACCTGCGAGGGGGCGATGAACGCGCTCTCCTGCGAAGGGTGCCGGCACTTCGAGGTCTTCGACCAGGCGGATGAAGATTTTGATCGAGATGTTTATAAGGTTGAAGACCTCGTGGTAAAGGAATCTACCGGGGCCCTCTACGACCAGATGTGGGGTCCGCACGGTCGCGAGGTGGTCAGGGAGCGGGCGGAGACAGCAATGGCTCAGGTAACATTTTCGTTTGTTTGGCGTTTGTTGGATGTGGGGTGTGCGTGTGTTTGCTGAATTTTGCGTGTTCTGTCTTAGGCGTTGCGTGGCGAGCGGGTGGACAACTTTGGGTCGTTGAACAGCGCGCTGCCTGACCCGGAGCCGACCCCGGCGGAGGCCGCGACTGGGGTCCCCCTGGAGTGAACCCCGGGGACCGCGGAAGACGCACCGGATGCCCCCGCATCCGCTGCGGCCGGCGAACACCGGCCCCCAAAGGTGGACGAAGGCGCGCCTGATGCCCCCGCAGCCGCTGCGCCGAGTGTTGAAGATCCCGCGGTGGTGGCTGCGGAAACAACAGCGGAGGCAACGGCGGAGGCTCCCGCAACGTCAGGGCCTTCACAGGTGGCGTAGTGGGTGTAGAGGGTTGGAGAATTTTGGATATGTTACTGAATTTTGGTTGCTGCGCAGGTTCAAGATTTTGGGCCTGCGCACGCAACCGCTACTGCTAAATTTTTGGCGGCTTCGACCGCGGAAGGTGGTAATGAATGTGGTGGATCTGCATCTGAATTTTCTAAGTTTTTTGATTTTGCTGACTCTGGGAGCTCGGTTGAGTGGACTGAGGAGTCGTCGGAGGAGGATTTGGACTATTTTGCGGCTTTGGATGTGGCTGGGGCGGAGACCTCGCCGCACGCTGTGGACACAGAAGATGTGCCTGGTCCCAGTATTGGGCGTCGGCAACGAAGGGCGGTTGCGAAACGCAGAGTGAGTGAAGCGGAGGGAGGTCGGCTTCGTGTGAGTAGGGCTGGTCGGCAGGAACTATTGTCTTTGCCAGCCGCCGGGAGTACAGGTGAGGGGGAATTGCGAAGTCTTTTTGCGGGTGAAGAGCTTAGGATTATGTTATTTAATTATAGGGAGATGGAAATTATTCCTAAGGTTGAGCCGATGTAGAGTGTGGCGCCCCCGCTTGTATATGTGTAAAGGCTTGTACGATGAAGTTGTGTGCCCTCGCGTGCCTGTGCCTGCGAAGGCGTTGTGTGCTTTGTCTGGTATGTTTTGTTATGCTGTGCTGGTGCGACAGTCTTCGTGGTAGGCTTCGGCTTTTTCGTATTTGTTGTGCTTAATCCTTCTGCGCCCTTAGGCGACTTTTGCGCGGATAGTCTTCGCTGTAGACTTCGGTCTTTTCGCACTTGTTGTGCTAGTCCGGCTGCACCCTTAGGCGACTTCTGCGCGGGTAGTCCTCGCGGCGGACTTTGGTTTTTGCGCACTTGTTGTGCTAGTCCGGCTGCACCCTTAGGCGACTTCTGCACGGATAGTCCTCGCGGTGGACTTTGGTTTTTGCGCACTTGTTGTGCTAGTCCGGCTGCACCCTTAGGCAACTTCTGCACGGATAGTCCTCGCGGTGGACTTCGGTTTTTGCGCACTTGTTGTGCTAGTCCGGCTGCACCCTTAGGCGACTTCTGCACGGATAGTCCTCGCGGTGGACTTCGGTTTTTGCGCACTTGTTGTGCTAGTCCGGCTGCACCCTTAGGCGACTTCTGCGCGGATTTGTCGCACGCGAGGGTGGCTAGCGCTTAGCCTCGCGGTGACCTCGAATTGGTCGAATGCCGAAGACCGTTGTCGCGGTCTTTTTTTCGACACATGTTTTTGCGGGGGATTTTTCACACATATATTACATGGCTCCGCCTCGTTAAAAACCTCACCCCCCGGGAGGAAAAGAGTGCGGGCCGGTACAAGATTGTTCTTGGCGAATTACAAGGGCAGAATCGGCCCTGATGAGTCAAACAAAAAATTTGCGGAGGTTGTCGATGTTCCAGGAGTGCTCCAGGTCCTCGCCGTTTGGCGTTGTGAGCCTGTAAGCGCTGGGGGAAGCTTTCGTCTTGACTATAAAGGGGCCCTCCCACTTGGGCTCCAGCTTGCCCTTAGACTCCGTCCGAGCTGTTCGGACGAGTACGAGGTCCCCCTCGCTGAACTCCCTCGGGATGACTGTGTGGTCGCGCCATGCTTTGGTCTGGGCTTGGTATTTGTTTAGGGCCTGTAGGGCGAAGACTCGGTCTCCGTCAATGAGGTCCTTTGAAGTCGGCTCGTCCACGTCGGGGACGGCTGACGGAACTGTTCGCGGGGACCCATGCTTTATTTCTTGCGGGGTCATGGCCTCCGATCCGTATAGAAGGCGGAAGGGAGTAAACCTGGTCGCTCTGCACTCAGTCGTGTTTAGTGCCCAGACTGCCTCAGGTAACAAATCGGTCCATTTCCCCTTTTTTTTCATCAAGGAGCATCTTCTTGACAGCTGTGAAGATTTTCCCATTGGCGCGTTCCACGACCCCGTTGGACTGCGGATGATAAACAGAAGCGAAGGTAAGCTTGGTGCCGATGGAAAAACAAAAATCCTTGAAGTCTTGGTTGTCAAACTGCTTGCCGTTGTCGACTGTTAGTTCGGACGGCACTCCGAAGCGGCAAACAATGTTTTGCCAGAAAAATTTCTGGGCAGTCTTTGACGTTATTGTAGAAACAGCCCTTGCCTCGATCCATTTGGTGAAGTATTCGACGGCGACGAAGGCGAACTTAAGGTTCCCCTGAGCGGTGGGCAGGGGCCCGACGATGTCCAGGCCTCAGCGCTGGAGAGGCCATGTATGGGCGATCAACTTTGTATACTGCGAGGGGCTGCCTGACCGAGGAGAAAATTTCTGGCAGACTTCGCAGGACCTTGAGACCTGGTTTGCGGCGCAGATCATTGCGGGCCAGTAAAAACCCTGGCGGATCACTTTGGCGGCCAAGGCCCTTGGCCCAGCGTGTGAGCCGCACGTGCCACTGTGGACTTCACGTAGGATCTGCATGCCTTCGGTTTCGGTGACGCACTTAAGCATTGGCTGACTGACCCCTTTCTTGTAGAGTTGGCCTTCAATCAGTGCGAAGTCCCGGCTTCAATGTCTGAGGCGCTTGGCCTCGCTGACGTCGGTTGGATGATAGTACCCTTGCATGAACAGGGTTATCGGTGCCCGCCAGTCCTCGGTCATGATTAGGTTGACTATGCGGTGGCCCTCGCTATCATTAGTTATTTGGAGCCCTTCGGGGCTCCGGACGGCTGGCGTGCCGATGATGTGAAAGAACACGTCGGAGGGCAAGGACTCGCCCCTGGCGGCGGCCTTGGCCAATGCGTCGGCCTCCTCGTTCTTGGCCCTATCCACATGCTGCAAAGTGAATCCCTTGAACTGTCTCTCGAGACTTCGGATGGCCGCGAGGTATTGCATGAGCGCGGGGTCTTTTGCTGCATAGTCTTTCTCGACCTGGCCGGCAACTATCTTGGAGTCTGTTTTGATGATACATGTGGTGACTCCGAGGGCCCTTAGCTTGCGGAGGCCAAGGATAACCGCTTCATACTCTGCTATATTGTTTGTGCATCTGTCGGATTCCAGAGCGAAGCTGAGGCGTGCTGCATATCTGTGTTTGACTCCGGCTGGTGAGGTGACGACTGCAGCGACGCCTGCCCCCGCATGGCACCATGCGCCGTCGCAATGGATAGTCCAAACCTTCTCTGTGGATGGGTCTGGCTGTGTTATTGGCCCAGTCCAGTCGACGACGAAGTCTGCCAGGACTTGTGACTTGATGGCTGTCCTGGGCTCGAAGCTGATGTGGTAGACGGATAGTTCGGCTGCCCACTTGGCAATCCTCACCGATGCCTCCGGGTTTCTGAATAGTTCGCCGAGTCCCCTATCTGAGGTGACTCGGACCTTGAATGCTTCAAAGTAATGGTGCAGTTTGCGCGAAGACATGACGACTGCGTAGGCGATCTTCTCCAGCTCTGTCATGTTGCACTTGGACGGTGTCAGTACCTCGGAGACATAATAAACATGGCACTGTCTGACCGCACCCTCAACTATCTGCTCCTGCACTAGTGCCGCGCTGACCGCGTGCGGCGAAGCCGCGACATAGAGCAACAGGGGGAGCGAGGAGTCGGGGCTCGTGAGGATGGCCAGCTCCGACAGGTACTGTTTTAGTGAGGCGAAGGCCGCTGCTTGCTTCGGTCCCCAGGCGAAGTCTTTTGCACCGCGGAGTGTTTTGAGGAAGGGGAGACTTCGCTCGGCGGACCTGGAGATGAATCTGTTGAGAGCGGCCAATCTGCCTGTCAGACGCTGGACGTCCCTGGCGGACTGCGGAGGCAACATGTCTACGATGGCCTGGATCTTGGTTGGGTTGGCCTCGATGCCGCGGTGCGATACCAGGTAGCCCAATATCTTGCCCTGGCGAACACCGAAGACACACTTTTCCGGGTTTAGGCGGAGTCGTGCATCTCGCATGTTCGCGAATGTCTCGGCGAGGTCGGCGAGATGGTCCTCCTTATTCTTGCTGGCGACGACGATGTCGTCCACATATGTAAATATATTTCTGCCAACCTGCCCTTCGAGTACTGTTTTGGTGAGTCTGGAGAAGGTGGACCCGGCATTCTTGAGTCCCTCCGGCATTCTGATGAAGCAATAAGTGCCGAAGGGTGTTATAAAGCTGGTGCTAGCCTTGTCTTCCTCCTTCATGTATATCTGGTGATAGCCGGAGAAGCAGTCGAGGAGTGACATGACCTCGCATCCGGCCGTGCTATCGACTATTTTGTCGATCCGTGGCAACGAGAAATTGTCCTTTGGGCAGGCCTTATTGAGACTGGTGAAGTCTATGCACATTCGTCATTTCCCGCTTTTTTCTGCACCATTACAACATTGGAGAGCCACGTGGGGTAAGCCACTGGCTCGATGAATTTAGCCTCTAGGAGGCGGTGCACCTCCGCCTTGGCGGCTTCTGTCTTTTTGTCGGACATTTTGCGAAGCCTTTGCTTTTTTGGTCGCACCGAAGGGTCAATTCCCAAGCTGTGCTCAATTATGGATCGGCTGACTCCGACCAGGTCGAGGGCGGACCAGGCGAAGACATCTTTATTCTTGGCCAGGCAGCAGAGAAGCTTCTCTTCTTCATGTGAGGTAAGGTCTTCGCTGATAGTGACTGTCTGCTTGGGCGTGGCCTGATCGAGGGGGACAGTCTTGGTCCCGTCTTGGCTCTGCAGTTGTGCCTTGTCGTGCTGTTTATCGGTTGAGCTGGCGGGCGCAGGGACCTCGCGTTGGGTCGTGAGACAGTGCACGTTCCTCTGACCAGGCACGAAGTCCCGCTCTATGTTGCGCGCCGTCTGCTGGTTGCCGTAGATCGTAATAGCGCCTAGCGGACCTGGTATCTTCATACATAGGTACAGTCCGTGGATGGCAGCTTCGAACTTATTGATGGAGCCCCGACCCATGATGGCGTTGTATGGATATACCATGTCCACGATATCAAAGGTTACTTGCTCACTTCAGGCATTGGGTGCTACACCGAAGGAGAGGGGCAACTCTATTTTGCCAACGGGAAAGGTGCCCTTGCCGCCGAAGCCATACAGCGGGTTGTTCGAAGGCTTGAGCAGGCTGTGGCTTATACCCATGCGGTCGAAGGCATGGAGGAAGATGATGTCCGCCTGACTGCTGTTGTCGACTAGGACTTTGTGTAAGTCCCAGCCTGCCACGCTGCAATTGATGACCATAGCGTCGATGTGGGGGGCGCTGCGCAGGTCGACGTCTCGTGCGTCGAAGGTTAGCGGTATGTGGGACCACTTTGTCTGCACGACTGGGCCAGTGACGGCGACATGGTTGATGCTGCGGTAGTGGTCCCGCTTCTGCCGCTTGGTGTCGAAGTCAGTGCTTGACCCCCCTGTTATCATGTGAATGACTCCGCGATATGGTTGATCGGCGAAGTCTTCCTGCTTTGGGGCATGGGGGATGTTTTGATGTTGCTGGTGTGGGGGTGGGGGTGGAGGAGGTACGGTTTGTACTTCCTGATGGTGTTGGTAAGCGTGGTGCGGTGGATGCGGGGCGGGAGCGTGGATATATGGTGGAGGGGGTGGCTGGTAATTATGCGCGACAATTCTGGGATTGTCGGTTGGCTGCGCCCTCGCCATTCTGTCTCTGGTGGCCTTCGTTTCGGGGCAGTCTTTGGTTTGGTGGGCGCAATCTTCGCCGTGGAAAAGGCAGTAGAATCGGCGTGGCGGCTGCGCGCGCCCTCGGCCCCTGCCACGAGTTCCATTTCCGCGGCCCTGGGGGGGATATTTCTGGCGACGAGGGGGGTCAGCAGCGGGATGCTGGTTGGAGATGTTGTGCACTTGCTGCTGACTGCGGCCGTCTCGACCGGAGTCTGGCTGCGGAGTCCTCGTCCACGTGCGGCTGGACTGCGGGGCATCTTTGGGTTTCCGCTGTGACTCAACCTTGCGCTGGTGGAGTTCTTCGGATTTGGCATATTTTTCAAAGAGCTGATATAGCTCCTGGAGGTTCTTGGGCGGATCTCTGATACAGTGGCTGTAGAGGACACCGGCACGAAGGCCGCTGATGGCGTAGTGGATAGCGATCTGATCATCAACGGAGGGCAGCTGTGACTTGAGTGTTAAGAATTTGCGGTAATACTCCCGCAGAATCTCCTTTTCCAGCTGCTTGCAAAGCGAGAGCTCGGCCAAGGCATCGGTGTCTGGGCGGTATCCTTGGAAGTTGAGCAGGAACTTGTCCCTGAGACTTCTCCATGAATCAATGGACAACGGAGGCAATCTGGTGAACCAGGTGAGTGCTGGGCCCTCTAGGGCGATGATGAAAGATTTCGCCATTGTGGCGTCGTCCCCTCCGGCGGATGCAACGGCGACCTGATAACTCATTATGTATTGCGCCGGGTCGGTGCTGCCATTGTACTTGGGATAGGTCCCTGCTCGGAAGTTAGCTGGCCAAGGCGTCACTTGCAGGTGTGGCGCCAGGGGACTTCGCTCGTCGAGGTAGTTGATCCCTTGGAATGGCGCGCCGTGCTGGAAGGTGTAGTCACGCTGGGGGAAACGCGGGTCTTCCGGCTGTGCTCGGTGTTGTAGGGGTGGCCCATGCTGCAGGCCGAGGTGGCCTTCGCGCGTGTCTTCCGATTGTGCGCGCTGCTGGAGGGGTGACTCTTGCTGCAGGCCAAGGCGGCCTTCGCGCTGCATCAGCGTGATTTCACGCTCGAGGTCTTGGGCCTTCTGCTCCTCGTCGCGTATCATTTGCCGCACTTTGGCTAGTGCGGACACACGCTGGCGCTTGGCCTCCAGTATCTCTTTCTGCCTCTGGAGATTGCGGTTCTTGAGGCGCAGGGCGCGCAGCTGTAGCTGTTCTTCCGCTGAGACGCCGAGGACTTCACCGTCCTCGGTGAGGTCCGCGCCTTCCAGTGGGGCGAAGCCTGGGGGCGGCTGCGATTGTCCTTCGGGCCCGCAGGTGCGGAAGGTGTCGTCTTCGCAGGTGCGGGGAACATTGTCTTCAGTGGGCTCTTGGTGGGTGGATTGGGTGAGGGCGAGGGCCTTGCCCTTTCTTGCGGCAAGCAGTGCTGCCTTCGCAGCCTCGTCAGCCTTCGGGTTAGCTCTCTTGGGTGCCATCGCGGGTGGTTTTGTCGTAGCACGAACGGTGGGCGCCAAATGTTGGAACTTGCACTCAATCGCAAGGAGGCCAACAAGGGTGAACGGTGGTGGCAACAGGGTTACGTGCTAGAAGGCAATAGCTCTGTTGATCTGGCCTCCCACGGGCACTGTACAGGGGTATTTATAGGTGCCTGAACGCCCAGCGCCTTGTGTTAAGGACGCATGTGCCCTCAGCTACCTAGGTTATCCCCAGAATATTCCCATAAAGCAGGGTTACAGACTGTAATTACAGGGATGCCTTTACAAATTAGGCCCGTAACAGCGTGCGGCTACGCAGGGCCCGTTACAATGGGCCGGATCGCACGTGGGCCTCTGAGCTGGACGAGGCCGCACTGTGGGATGCCTTCGTCGCCGGTCTTCGTCTGGTGCCGATCAAGCGAAGGGTGTCCCTGCCTGCTTTGTCTCTGTCAGAGCAGTGGCTAAGCAGCGAAGACTTCGAGCGAAGGGTGGCGTTTCTGCCTTCGCCCCAACAGGGCTGTCGGCCCCCATTGTCGTTGTCGCGCGGCGGTGGAAGGAGTATTGCGTCGTAGCTGCCGTCGAAGGACATGAACTCAAGACTCCCGAAATGGAGCACCGTCCCGGGTCGGAGAGGTTGCTGGAGACTGCCCATCTGGAGCTTGACGGGAAGCTGTTCGTCAACATGCAGCAGGCCCCTACCTGGCGCGCCAACTGTCGGCGTTCCGAGACCGGGGGGTCCCGTGGGCCGAAGAGTGAGTGTCGCCGCGTGCCCCAGCCCAGATGGGTCGAGCGCGAGGGCGAGCGCGAAGGGGGGAGAAAGCGAGGAGGCGGCCGGAGACCGGCGTGAGAGAGGTGGGAATCCCGCGGCCTTCGTGTTCGTCCCGCGCCCAGGTCGGGTGCGCTTGCAGTAGGGGGTTACAAGCGTCCACGCGGGTGAGGGAAGCGAGCGGCCCCAAGTGAGCGCCTGTCTCGTCCTCGTCCCCGCGCGGCCAACCCTCTCTAAGAGGGCCCTGGTCCTTCCTTTTATAGGCGCAAGGAGAGGATCCAGGTGTACAATGGGGGTGTAGCAGAGTGCTACGTGTCTAGCGGGGGAGAGCTAGCGCCCTAAGTACATGCCGATGTGGCAGCCGGAGAGATTTTGGCACCCAGCTGGTGTGATGTCGTGGCCGTCGGAGGAGCGACGGAGCCTGGCGGAGGGACAGCTGTCGGAGCGGTCGGGTCCTTGCTGACGTCCTCTTGCTTCCGTAAGGGGGCTAAGGGCCACCGTCGTCACGGAGCATGCGGGGCGCCATCATTGCCTATCTGGCGAAGCTAGCCAGATGGGACACCGGTCTTGTTCCCTGCGGCCCGAGTCAGCTCGGGGTAGGGTGATGATGGCACCTCCTGTTGACGTGGCTGGCCTACGCCTTAGGTTGGGTGACGCGGAGGCTCCTCCGAAGCCGAGGTCGAGTCTGTCTTTCGTGGCCGAGGCCGAGTCCGAGCCCCTGGGTCGGGCGAGGAGGAGGTCGTTGGCAGAGGCCAGGGCGGAGTCCGAGCCTTGGGGTCGGGCGGAGCGTAGTTCGTCGTCTTCTGGGGCTGAGCCCGAGTCCGAGCCCTGGTTCGGGCGGAGCGGAGTTCACTGTCTTCCGGGATTTAGCTTGAGTCCGAGCCCTGGGTCGGGCGGAGCGGAGTTCACCGTCTTCCGGGACTTAGCCCGAGTCCGAGCCCTGGGTCGGGCGGAGCGGAGTTCGCCGTCTTCCGGGACTTAGCCCGAGTCCGAGCCCTGGGTCGGGCGGAGCGGAGTTCGCCGTCTTCCGGGACTTAGCCCGAGTCCGAGCCCTGGGTCGGGCGGAGCGGAGTTCGCCGTCTTCCGGGACTTAGCCCGAGTCCGAGCCCTGGGTCGGGCGGAGCGGAGTTCGCCGTCTTCCGGGACTTAGCCCGAGTCCGAGCCCTGGGTCGGGCGGAGCGGAGTTTCCTATGGTGCCTTTGGCCGGGCCTGACTGCCTGTCAGTCTCACTCTGTCAAGTGGTACTGCAGTCAGAGTGGCGCAGTCGGCGCTGTCCTTCTGTCAGGCCAGTCAGTGGAAGTGACAGCGGTCTCTTCGGCTCTGCCGGGGGGGCGCGCGTCAGGATAAAGGTGTCAGGTCACCTTTGCATTAAATGCTCCTGCGACTTGGTCGGTCGGTGCGGCGATTTAGTCAGGGTTGCTTCTTAGCGAAGGCAGGGCCTCGGGCGAGCCGGAAATATGTCTGCCGTTGGAGGGGGCCTCGGGCGAGACGGAAATCCTCCGGGGTCAGCTGCCCTTGTCCGAGGCTAGGCTCGGGCGAGGCGTGATCGAGTCGCTCGAATGGACTGATCCCTGACTTAATCGCACCCATCAGGCCTTTGCAGCTTTATGCTGATGGGGGTTACCAGCTGAGAATTAGGAGTCTTGAGGGTACCCCTAATTATGGTCCCCGACACTAATGGAGTAAATACCCATCGGGTATCGGGTCGCGGGTACCCATTGCCATCTCTACTCCCGTACTCGACACTCGATTCGCTTGTCCGCGTCTTCTCTCCCATAATCCTTGACTCTCCACTCGCCGCTGCTCCATCCCCAATCTCCATCACCGCCTTACCATCGCCACTGCCGGTATCGGATCTTCGTCATCGATCGTCCGACCAGCAAGATCTTCGTCTCTACTAGTCACTGGAGTGCGGCGTGTCGGCACCTACTCGCTCCCCAATCCCCTAACCCTAATCCCCTTTCCATCACCCCGGCGGCGACGCATGACTCTCCACTATGGGATCTCCGTCACCGACGACATCTGCACTCTCCAGCCCGTACTCTTTGAACATTTGGATTTGAAACTTTGGCTTTCAAGATTTGAATTATAGGTAAAATTCTGTCACCGACGACATCGTCAAGATTTGAATTCTGAATTCTGATATGACACTTTGGTTTGTAATAACTTTGAACATTTTAAATTTGAAACCGAGCTGCCCGTACTATTTTTTTTCTAGTTTCTCACGAAGTATGAGTTTAGTTTTTAATGAGACGGTATTGCACTAACACCTTAGATTTATGTATACTTTGTTGAAACTGTGTTGAATTTTGAAAATGTGTAGGTGATGATGTGAATTTGATTCAGTTCTTGGTTTTCTAGGTAAATTGTGTTGAATTTTCTAGTAGCGAGCATCGGCCTGGCCGTGTTTTTCGGACTGACATGGCCCAAAAAATAGCCTAAAGGGTTGTGCCAGGGCCCCCGGCCATGCACAAAGAACTACGCAGGCTTGGCCCGACAGGTCTATGGGCCTGGCCGTGCCATGCCTAGACGGGCCAGGTCGGAGCCGAGCGACCCGTTCGCTCATCTATACCCAGCACTCCGGTTGGTTTCTGGTGGGTGCGGGTGGTTGCTGCAGTAGTTGTTGTATGGGCTAGCCGCTAGCCCACGTTCTCAGTTCATATCTACATGGGCCTATTTCATGTATGGACAAGGTGTTGGGAGGCATCCGATCTATCTTGGATGCGTCGAGCGGCAGACGTAAGTTCTGGCTGGCCATGCATGCGTCGAGCGGCAGACGTAAGTTCTGGCTGGCCATGCATGTAGGGCTCGGCACTACACCAAAATAGTGAACTTCCTAGAGCCTAAACCTTAGGAAGTTAGCCCTAAACTCTAGAAAGTTAGCTAAACTCTCGAAAGTAAAGTTATCCCGTCGGAAGTTTGGCTTTCAAAGATTTTTTGTCGGAAGTTAGCTTAACTTCCTAGAGCCCTCTAGGAAAGGAAGTTAAGCTAACTTCCTACAGCCAAAATGAGCCTCTCGGAAGTTGGTAGGTTCTCGGAAGTTAGTAGCTTCACGCTGTTAGCTGACTAACTTCCTACGACTAACTTCCTATGGCTGACTATAGCCCCTAGAAAGTTAGCTGGCTAACTTCCTACAGCCCAGTTGGCCTCTAGGAAGTTAATTTGACCAGCATTACAAATGTTGTTTATTTTTATTTTACACCATATTCCACAACATAACAAATATATCAATACTATATAGCACAACATATTTTCACATAAAACATCTCATACACAATCACATAACAATATTTAAATCCATAGTCTCGTCAATTACATCACAAAAGTCTCATCCATAGTCATAATAACACACATCTCATCCTGTACTAATAAGAGACAATATCTCATACATAGTCATAATAAAAGTCTCAAGTATCACAACACATAATATGGAAGCTCACGATCGTCGATCACCATCGGGGTACAGTGACGAGTGATGGTCGATACCTCCACTAGCGAAGAGGGTTTCGACAAAGTCTAACCCGTCTTCTCGTTCATGTGTCAGCAAGGTAGCTGGAGGGGTCTAATATACATGTACAAACGATATTTGCTGAGTTATATCATAATATAACTAGCAATAAGTAAATGATGATGAATTTGCATACCTAATGTTCGGTAGGTAAAAAACATGCATCTCAGCACAAGATAAAGACCACAAGTACGCTTCTTCAAGTATTCCTCAATCATAAAAAGCACAAACAGCAGTGTTTGGTATCCCTGTGCCCAGTGCAGCTTGCCTTGCAGGAGCTTGTCTCAAATTAGCACTGAAGATGTTTCCAAAAGCAGACCTCCTGCGCAAAACAATTCCATTTAAACAAGACTAAGCTTGAAAGTAGTAAGGTAGCACACTTACTACCATCAGCTTGAAGAACTTGAATAAATATATCAATATGCAAACAAGTATAATAAACATTGGAAGCTGGCACCGGTAACATTTAAAACTAAAGTTCTAGGATATCACCTATGAACGTGGCATTAAATGAGTTAATATGCTTGCCTCCATTTTTGTAGCTTTAGTTTACCAATATAGTAATATGGGAAAACAGACGCCATGTAAATTCCTGCAACATGTCCTTGCCAAATCAGGGATAAATCTTTGCTTGCCAAATTCAATAACTGATGTCCATGCCAAATTCAATAGTTCAAGAATTAACAGCTACCACTCCATTACTATCTCTACCTGTGTGTGCTAACTCCATATTTTAAATAAAGTCATCGTGGACTTGTGAAAGACTGCTTACATGGTCCAGGAAGCCTAAAGAGTAATGTTAGACTAATCCAATGGTCATTCATATGTTTTAGGAGGACCCTAACATCTTGCAAGGGTTGTTTATTTCAAATATTGCAGTACATAAGAACAGTTGCGAAAATCTCATCTGCTTTATTTCAAATAATCCATTGTTTTACAACTAGCATTCACCCCTCTCGTATAGCATGAAAGCAACATTGCACATATAAAAAATGAGGACCTGCTCCTTTCTGCTTACCTGTATAGAAGTGTCGAATAGCAGATGTTTACCTGATATCAAACCTGTAGAAAAATAAAAAGTAGACATATAATTACTAACCATAATGAGTTCCTTTTATCACTGATCCAAACTACAATTTCTACATTTTATGCATAACACGCCCAAAATAACATAAAAGTCCTTAGCATTATATGTAACATGATTTTTATCCTAGTCTGTCTAGAATAAATTTCTTGAAAATTTGTAGAAAATTAAGAATAGACCCAGTGTCAGACGCTCCCACATGAGTGAAGTTTGGTAAAGAGATAACTGAAAAGCCTTCTCGCCGTAATACGTCACAGAAACATAATAGAAGCGTCACCTGATTTCATATTCTAAAAATACGTTGGGAGCTTATAAATATACGAGCATTTGGCTGTTTGACCCCAAAAAATGATGAATTATACACTGATCAGATAGTAACTTTATAATTGACAAGAAAAAACTCAATTACACCAAATTTCATTTACATGAATGTAAGCCAAACAGATAATCATTCTTACTAATTTTATTTTCATCCCAATGCTAAGTACTAGTATTTCATAGGCATGATTAGGGGAGGTACCCAGTTTTGCAGCATCGTCAGCTTTCACTGTCTCCATGACAAACGGTTGCCTAGAGCCCTGAAACAACAACACCCTTGTCAGTCTCCTAGTACTGTGCTACATGGCCCCTAGGTCCCCAAGAAAGTTGTGCCAGTTCTACAGCTGTGGATGTGAATGCATGCGTACGCTGATAATTGTAGTTGTGCTCTCTAGAAGGCCAGCTACCAGGTTCAGCATCCCCCATCCACGATCGTTCCTGAAGGGATAGAGTTTCAATGATGCTCACCACCAGCTAGACAGTTACTGCTTACAATATAATTGCACAATCCTACTCACTCTACCTGACCACTAAATCCTGTAGACATTTAACCAAACAACATAGTGACGATGAGCTATTCTGAACAACAAGTGCTATTCTGAACATGAAGATTGAAGAGGCACCCAGGCAAGTCAAGGTCAAAAGAATTATTTTAGCTATGCTAGTGCCTAATAATAAGAGCAATAGTGTATCAGTCTGGTAGGTTAGCGCCCGCCTAGCCAATCCATTTGGCATCGACATCCTTCACACCTTCACCAACAGAAAAAAATCATATGAACTAAGGTACTAGCTATTTGGGAGGAGATAAAATTTCCGAATTACCAAGGAGGGCGCTCACGAGGCCACCGGCGCTGATCTCAAGCAACCACTAGTCCTCGCCGTAGCGGTTGGCGAATACAGGCAGGCGCGAGCCAGGCACAGCGGCACGACGACGGACTAGGAGCACAGCTGCACACGGGCACGACGGCTCCTGGGGCCAAGGCACGGTGGCGGTTCGGGCGACGATGGGGCCAAGGCATGGCGGAGGGGCAGCCGGCCGGGCAAGGTGCTGCACTGAGGGGGTCGCCGGTGAGACCACGGACGGAGGGACGCGTGGGACGATGCGGCATGATGAGATGTGAGAGAGAAGCCCGTGAGAATAAAAAATATAACTTCCTATAGTAAAACCGTAGGAAGTTACTTAACTTCCTAAATGTTGTACATGTACTCTAGAAAGTTAGGGCCTGTTTGTTTACCCCACAGATGTAAACCCTGAATAATGTTGTATGGATTTTTCGCTCGTTCTTGGTTATTTTATAAGAATAATAGTAGAGATTTCTACGACCTTAGCCATTTCAAGAACTATATAAAACATTCTTTTCTGAGTTAAAGTAACTTTTGATAAATATTTTATATTAACTTCTCCTAATTTATATAAGTAATTAGTATTCACATTTGGATGTACTTTAATTCGTATGTACATTTAAGGATAATAAGATTCTAAAATGAATACGGGGTGTCTATTTCACGTTTGGAGCATTTGAAGTAAATGAATGAATAAACTCATTTATATGTAGATAAATAAAATAAAGCTTTCATCCCATGCTGAGATTTTATTTTGCTGCATGTTCATTTTGAGAATCAAAACCAGATTGAATTTGAATCGGAATTTCATCTTTGAAATAAGAAACAAAAGGAAAAAAAACAATAAACTCATTCGACCACTGGGCCGATTGTCCTCCCCTCGGCCCATTACTTCATTCCGTGCGGCCCAATCCACCCCGGCGTCTACGTAGCCCAGGCTGGGAATCCGGGTGCCGACAGGTGGGTCCACTACTCCAGCCTCTCTTCCTATCCTTTCTGTCCGTGTAGGCGTGTAGGGCATGGTGCACTGACCGCTGGGCCCCCGAACGGCTCGTCTTCTCCAATCCACCGCCGCATAACAGCTTCCGCGAAACAGCAGGCAAATCCACCGCCGTGATCCTCTCCTGGTGATTTCCGTGAATCTCGACGATGCGGTTCCCTGGCCGGAGCCTTCTCCTTCAACTAACTCTGACGTCCGCCATCCCCGCCAACGACTCCACCGCGGCATCCGAACCTTGTTGGTGTCCCTCGGAGTATATAAGCCACCGTTGTTCCTTGCTGCGAAGCCGTGTAGGCACCGGGTCATCTCAGGGTGCGCCGCTGGGTCTGGACGAGTTGCCGTGACACACCGGCGATAGGGATACCCTCACCGGGAGGCTCCTCGTCTCTACCTCGCACCAGCGGCGTCGACATTCAGGTGTCTGCAGGGAGCCCTGTAGTGCAGGGGAGAAGGATAGGGCGCGGCCCTCGGGGAATCCTTGATGGCGTCCTCTATCGATGCGTGGGGGTTGGCTTGGGCCCATTGGCGACCTCGCACTGAACTGCTTGTGGCGGTGGATGGCGCGATAGTGCACTGGGGTGGCAGAATTTCATCGCCGGCGACTCGAAATCACACCTCCCCGTGAGCTGGAGTCTCTGTGCAGCGGCCCCTGGTATGGTTACCCTCTATCGCATCGCGTTCGTTTCCACACCGTTTTGCGCCTACCGATGTCGGGATTGGGGTCCAGGATCGCTAGAACCCACGGCTCCGACAAAACTCCGTCGTGAGCAGCGGCAGCAGCGGCGGCGCCACCGTCGTGTTCGTGGTCGGGATGAGAGAGAGAATGTTGACCGTTGGATCATAACCAACGGTTGCGATGAATACTCTAGATAACGCTTTACACCATTGAATCTGGGGCGCTCGGTAATGATCGGACGGTTTTGGGGTCACGTGATGCTCTGACCGTGGATCCCAGATCCGAGGGCTAATTGTGCATACCGGTTCAATGATGGTGGCATCTAATCTGGACGACTGTTTTATTATCGGACGGCTCAGATGCCCTCATACCCCTTCGCGCTGAGCGTTTTGCATAAAAGCCCCTACAGTTTTTCTTATTCAACCCGCCGTCCACTCAGGTGCACCACTGTGTCTGGGACGCTTTTGCGCTTTAGCCACTGGCCTTTTATGTAATCATGCGCGCAATCCAGAAAAATGAGAAAAGCAGAGAAATAATTATAGAAATTAGTTTTTAATACAAAAATAATACTAGAAACTTATTTAGTTCATAGAAAATTCATTTTAACTCCAATTTGACCCATTCCAGTTGCATTAAATTCATATTAACATTGTTTATCACCTAATAACTTTATTTTGATATGAAACCTAAACTAAACTTATGGACTTAGTTTCTTTTGTACCCCCACTTCTAAATCTTTAGAAAATTCATAACCCCTTAACCGTAACTCCGTTTTGATCCATTCTAGTTGCGTTAGTCTCACAATAATAATTATTATTATCTAGTAACTTTGTTTTGTCATGAGATATAGGTTAAAATGTTGCACTTAGTCTATTATATACTTAACCACGTGGATTTTCGGAAAACCATAACTTCTTAACCGTAGCTCCAAATTTAGCGATTCTCGAATCCACGATCTCGTAGCAATGCGTAGATTATCATTAAGTAGTTTATTCTTATGTTTGGTGTGATGTTAATTTTTCCTATACCATGTTCGTTTTTATTGCTACGACTAGTGCGAGGTTACGAGCCACCCGAAGGGCAAGTTGGTAACCGGAATCTCAAGTGCCAGGCAAGTTGTGCCCTTGATCACTTCTTTTACCCACTCATGTTCTAATTAATCATAATGATCTGCATAGGTTAATTTTGATGGGACCCAATAGGTCACCCTAGTTTGTTTATCCTGAATACCTTGTTTACCCCTGAATCACTTGGGTAGTTCTGCTACTGCTTTATATGGTTTTGGGTTAATATTTCATTATATCTATGTTCCAGTTATGTTGTTATTTCATTTATGTTCATGACAAGATCATTAAATGTTAATTGGAACATAGAGCTTAACTTGAGAAACACGTGCCACCACAAGGGTTTATGGACGCCCTTGGCTGACTAATTAGGAAAGCTAGTGGAGGACTACCTTACCCGAAAGGGGCAAGGGCAGTAGGGGAGTGGTCAGTGTAGGGAGGCCCTCGGGAGGATTTTGCTGCGATGGCGGTCCTGCAAGGGATTCCTGCATTGGAGCTTCCCATAAACTGTAGCGGGTTTTCTGAAGCTAGTGGAACTTTGTAAAGGCCTCGTAGTGTTACCCTGCCTCGCCTCCTCGGTAGAGGTGTATGGGAAGTCGCGATCTCTTGGCAGATGGGTAACATGACTTGTGGGTAAAGGGTACCACCTCTGCAGAGTGTAAAACTGGTATACTAGCCGAGCTCACGGTCATGAGCAGCTCAGGACTCTCTGATGATTAAATTATGGAACTTAAATTCAATTTGTCATATGCATTGCATCGCAGGTGATGTTGTTGTTACTTTTGTTCTACTACTTAATTGGGTTGGTATTTACTTATACTTAGTAATTGCTAATAAAATTTTGACCAACTTTAAAAGCAATGCTCAGCTCTAACCATCCTCTTTGGTAAGCCTTACACTTCACATGAGCTCCCACCTTTGGCGAGTTCATGCACATTATTCCCCACAACTTGTTGAGCGATGAACGTATGTGAGCTCACTCTTGCTGTCTCACACCCCCCCCACAGGTCAAGAACAGGTACCACAGGATGAGGCGCTTGGAGGATGCTGTGATGTGTTCGTGAGAGATCTAGGCCGTCGTCTGCCAGTCAACTTTGGGTTGCTGGATCGTTTCCTCATATGATGTAATTATTTAATTATTTTTGTACAGAACTCCTGTTATATAGTAAAGATGTGACATTCGATCCTGTGCCACTATGCATCATATGTGTGAGACTTGGTCCCAGCACACCTGGTGTTTATGTTCGCGCCCGGGTTTTGGACCCCCGAAATCCGGGTGTGACAACAGATTATATAATCTGGATTAAATAATCCTAAGAGTCAAACAAACAGTCCAGCTTATTTGTCCAGATTATATAATCTAACCCCTTGGATTATGATAATCCATAAGCAAGTGAGGAGGTGCTTATTTCAGATTATTTTTTTCCCACTTTCCCACTACACTTTCAAGTTTTCTAGAAATTACCCACCATTGCCATTATAATCCACCGAATCGTTTTTGCGCCTAGTACTAATCAATTTGGGATGAAGAAGGTGACATGAATGCCTTCCGTGATAATATTGCTAATGCAATATTTGCCGATGTCAATTGAATTATTATTTTTTTCATATATGAGTTTCAACCTAGTACAAATATAGAGGGCATTCTTGTCTTCCTCATACAAAAGAATCCTATTAACAACTCAAATAATCTGGGTAAACAAACAGGACTACTCAGATTATAAAATCCAGATTATATAATCCAGATTATATAATCCTCCAAAAATAATCCAGATTATATAATCCATGGGGGTAAACAAACAGGCCCTTAATTAACTTTCTAGAGCAGACCGTAGGAAGTTAGCTTTTCGTTTGACTGGTCAAAAGCTGAAAGCCAACTTCCTAGAGGAGGTCGTATGAAGTTAGCTTTTCGTTTGACTGGTCAAAAGCTGAAAGTTAACTTCCTAGAGGAGGCCGTAGGAAGTTAGCATGGACAGCTAACTTTCTAGAGGCGGCCGTAGGAAGTTAACGACTCATTTGACCGCACCCGCGGATCAGCAAATGAAAGCTAACTTTTTAGAGGAAGTCGTAGGAAGTTAGCAGGAGAATCTTACTTCCTAGAGCAGGCCGTAGGAAGCTAGCTTTTCGTTTGATTGGTTAAACGTTGAAAGCTAACTTCAGAGGAGGTCATGCTAACTTCCTAGAGGCGGTCGTAGAAAGTTAGCGGCTCGTTTGACCAAACATAAGGGTCAGCATGTGAAAGCTGACTTCGTACAGCTTTTATAAAATACCGTAGGGAGCTACCAGTTGCCTCTCGAAAGTTATTGATTTCCTAGTGTTTGTTATAAAAGATGCAGGAAGTTAAAAAACTGTAGGCAATGTAGGGTTTTGGTGTAGTGCGGGCCCGTGCCCGTACGTGCAGTGGCTGCATCTGCATATGTTGTGTGTGTCCGCAGTCTGGACAACAGATGAATTAATAGATGATGCATGCGCGTCATGGATCGGTGGTGTGTGTGTGTCCGACTGTCGGCACGGAGGACGCCGTGGCGACTATCTCCCCAGTTGCCCACCCAATTTGTCGCTTGGGTTCTGGTATAATAGTAGTCCGGCCGGTCTCTGGTCCATCGTCGGAAGTTCTCCGCCCTGACGCTCAACCACAAGTCCACAACCATGCATGCACGGTGATGGCGTTGTGACGTTGCCAATGTCTCATCCACCACTTCATCAGTGTGTGTCTTTTCCACGGGCGAACGTCGTAGTGTTTGTTCATCAGCCCCTGCCCTCCGTTGCGTTGCGTTGCATTGCATCCAGGAACGAAGAAAGTCCAAAGCGGAGGGGCATCAGCAAATTAATTAAAGTTAGGCACACGCCCCGCGGAGAAAAGTCCGTGTGCGGGGTGCGCTACCGTCCCAAACGACGCCAACAGCTGGGAACCATATATACAGCGCTCTCTCTCTCTCTATATGTCTGTATGCGATAGCGCAACAGAACAGTCCAGCAGCACAGCGATCCGTCTGCTGGACCCAGGTGGGTGATAGCTTATCACGCTTGGCTGGCTCTACTGTTGATGTCAGTCTACAACCATATATATACTCCGATCGATGCGGCGAGGCCCTGTCCGTAGCGCGTGCGGGCTCGGCCTCTCACTCACCGTGCGACGTGACTGCGTTGCGTGGGTGCATGCATCATGCGTCATGCATGCAGGCTAGCTAGCGTCGCACGGCTCATCCCAAGACGACACCCAACCCACCGGACCGGTCACCACTCACCTGCTAGCTGCGCTTGGAGTTTTGCAAGATTCCTTTCTACTTTGCCCGGCCACGGAGAGTTGGCAGTGAAAGGTTTCGCTTTGGGCTCTCTAGTCTCTACGTCTACGGACGGCGACGCTTCTGGTCCGTACCAAAGGTGTGCGTGAGCTGTACCGCCGAGCGCGCAGAGATCGAGCCTGCTGCGCGCGAAGCTGACGATATAGATAGCATAGCAGGGAGAGGAAGGCGACATACATCAGGGTTTAGATAGCATATAGCATAGTGGGTCCAACCAACGTAACCTAGTTATTACGTTCTCTCTTGCAGGAGGCGGCTAAAATAAGCGATATTTTAACTATATATATATATATATATATATATATATATATATATATATATATATATATAACGACCGAAATGGCTTAGCTCACAAAAGAAAAGGCACGTTCGTTTGACTTTTTTCTGTGTCACGTTTGATCGACTCGTCCTGTTCAATTATTTAGAAAAAATAAAAAAATTAAAGTTATATTTTAAAAAGTATATTATATGCTAAACAATATCACATCAAACAATTAACATTAATTATGATTTTTTTAGTAAGATAGGCCGGTCAAACTTACATCAAACAAATTTTAAATTGGAATGGACGGAATACTGGTGAGGTGCTTATGCATTTCTATTTGGTTTCTATATACCATGTTCGCGACGATGTGCGGAGAAACATTGTGACCGAGCACAGTAGAAGCGCTAGTTCCAGATATATCATCGGATTAACAAGTGTCATTGTCGAGATACTCATATAACACACTCATCACCAACCTACACACAGCAGCGGCAATAACCGATCAACTGGGTTGGACCGATATAGGGGTTTAGGGTTGCCTGCATGCTCTACAAATTGCACAACAGGAACAATGAGCATTTTTTTCAGCGGTCGCAGCTATTTTCGACGACGGTAGTGCCCTACCATGCACGGGCGCAACAACATGCAATGATCGTGAGTGTATTATTTATTCTCAACACGGTCATATATATTTGTCCTATAACTAATATACTGCATTTGCAACAGTCTTGATTTTCAGAGCAGACACAACAGCAACCATTCATTTTTTTCCTCAGTTTCAGTCGTCGAAGCCTCAGTGGGGATTACATGCTCCGACACCTCCTTCAGCTCAGGTTCGTCGATAAGTATCTCTACTCGAAATGTATTATGAACTAGAACTTACTGAAAGGGAAATGTGTCTTTAGGTTATTTGTTTTGGTGATTAAGTGTCCAACACATATTAAGTGAGTTGATTATATGCCAAAAAAGCAAGAAGTGCAAATCATGTAATAAGGTATCTTTCTAGACTTAGTATATTGTTTTGAGTACTAACATATATTGTCTAAGTGCTAGAAACAGGAAAAGAAAGGATTGCAAGACATGGCTGTGTACAGCCAAAGTCCAGCTTGGTCTGGCACACCGGACTGTCTGGTGGTGCACCGGACAGTGTCCGGTGCGCCAGGCCAGCCTCCGGTGAACAGGCCGCTCTCGGGACTCGACGACGGTGTACGACTATAATTCACCGGACTGTCCGGTGAGTCGTCTGCGGCGAACTCGTCGCTCTCGGGAAGAGGATCAGCGGCGTACGACTAAAATTCACCGGACTGTCCGGTGGTGCACCGGACTGTCCGGTGAGCCAACGGTCGACTGCGCAACGGTCGGCCGCACAATCCGCGGGCGACGCGTGGCCCACGCCAACGGTCGGCAGGGGGCACCAGACTGTCCGGTGTGCACTGGACAGTGTCCGGTGCGCCAACTGTCACGAATCTGCAACGGTCGTCTGCGCCAGAATAGGAAAGAGATCAGCACCGGACCATCTACAGTGATTGTCTGGTGGTGCACCGGACTGTCCGGTGCGCCACCCGACAGAAGGAAAGGATAGCCTTCTGTCGGGTACCGTAATTAGGGGTACCCCAATGCTCCTTAATCTGGCCAAAAAACATCTTCAGAACAAACCATCAACGGCTGATAAGCACGGTTCAAGTCAGGGCCTCGTTTCCTAAGGGACACGACCCCGCCTCGTCCGAGCCCAGCCTCGGGCAAGGACAGTAGTCCCGGACGGATTCACGCCTCGCCCGAGGGCCTCCTCAGGCGGTGGGCGCACCCACGACTCGCCCGAAGTCCAGCGCAGGCAAGCTTTGTCGTGCAGCGGCCTCGGCCAAATCGCCTCACCAACCGACCGTATCGCATGCGCATTCAATGCGGGGATTGCCTGACACCTTATCCTGACACGCGTGCCTCAGTCGGCAAGGTCAAAGTGACCGCAGTCACTTCGCCCCTTTACTGACCGTTCTAACAAGGAAACAACACTGTTCACCCTGCTCCGGCAACTGTGCCAGCTGAAGCGTCCCAATCCTTTGGGACTCAAATGTGAAACAATTACTAGTCCCAGGAGGCTAGTAATCACATTCCTTACTTCAAATAGTACAGAGTTTAGAAAAATTTATTACAATACCGGGGTACAAGCTCGAGAGAGCCAAATAGAGAAGCGCAGAAGGAAAATACACTAGCCCAAGCCACAGGCAGAACTGGGTGCAGACACAGCCCTCTTAATCAAGCATAGCAGAAAAGAAGTCATCGGCTGCTGAAAAACATAAATAAATCTGGGTGAATACACTAGGTATTCCGCAAGCCCACCCCGCTCCCGTAGAGAGAAAGAGACCTATGATGTACATGCTCAATTTGGTGGAGTTGATGTCACTCATCATTTCCTCAGAGAAAGGCAGTTGATTGAGGGTTTTCCCAAAGTCTTAAAAATAACCAAAAACTCAACCACCACTGAGCTTCGCACTCCCGTGGCCTTATTTTCTTTTTCAATACCCAATTAATCACACCCTTCCCTTGACAAGAAACTTAGTGAAAAAGCTCTAATTGCCATACCATACCAGACTCGTCCATACCAGTGGACACGGACTATTCGAATAGGTTTCAACTCTGCGCAGAGGGGTACACTTTACCCACTAGTCCGGTTTCTGCGATCTCACCGTCGCGAGACCCGAATGCCGGATCTCTTTCCTTACCCGTACGTCCTAACCTTAACGGTTATCCGGAAGGAGTCAGGCCACCACCATGCCCAAACCGGACAAAACTTTCCCCCTCCTTATCCTCCGGTGCTCCCCAGCCTTCTTAACCCTGGGGTTGGACCGCACGAGTTCGGATCGAGTGACTGCCCACACAGTCTCGAGTGGTTGTACGATAAAGGAGTACATGTAGTGAAAAATGACAAGCCGGTCCTTATATGAGGGGACAATCCTTCTGCTCACGCCTAAACCAGCTGAGCCAACACCTTAGGCCCTCCCCTAAACCAGGGAGTCCCTGATCATCCCACTCTCAAGGTGATGAGGGTGAGTACCCTTCATCGCATAACTTTTCAAAAAGAGGTTTTATTTGGAGAAACACTTTGCCCTACTTCCAGATCCACATTTCGTAACCGGAAATATTATGTTAATGCAGGCCATCTCTTACTCACAATGCAATATTGCCCCATGATTCCCGGCCTAGGCAGTGGTAGAGAGAATAGGTAATTTATGCATCAAGGGAAGGATGGACTTGCCTTCGTCGAAGCTCTCCTGGCACAGAAGATCTACTTTCGGAAGTTCGGGTTCTGGTCCCTCTTCCGGGGCTACGGGTTCCGGATTAACGGTCCCCGCTTCCTCTAGGAAAACAGGCAGTAAAGCAATACATCAACAAGGATTCACAAATTATAGTGTGTCATTTTCTAACATCATTATTGCATGTGACCTTAGAAATTATTTTTGATAATTTTTAGTGCATAAAATATTGAGGAGACTTAATTAAAGGAGGAAAATGCTGAAAAAGGAAAAAGAAAAAGGGTTTCAGCTCTGGTGGGCCGGGTGGAAGGAATCTGGCCCAGCCAGGCGCGAGCGCGCGCGGGCGCAAATGCGCCGGCCCAGCTGCGGCCCACGAGCGAGGGGGAGACGACGCAGCGCGCGGGAGTGACGGCGTCACTGCGGGTCCACTCGCCAGCGAGAGGGGGGGGGGAACGGCGTTGCGGCCAGACGGCGTGGGCGAACCGGCCGAGCGGGCGGGGAGAAAGCCGGCCGCCGGTGAGCTCGACAGCGGTTTGCCGCCGGTGGCCCGGTTCTCGGCCCACGGGGAGGTGGCTTAGCATGGACAGGGGCTGGCAAACCTAGGGGCGGCTCAATTTGGCTAGAGGGGGTCGGGAGGGGGCTGCCCGCGGGGAGGTGGCGGAGCTCCGCGGCGGGGATCGCCGCTGGTGGGCTCTGGGTGAGGGACTGGGGCTAGGAAGTGGTGCTTCGGGTTCGTGGTTTCGTGAGGAAGCTGCTCGACTCACTTGATTTCTTGCCGGACCAACAGAGAGGGAGAGGGAGGAGAAGGAAAAGACTCACCGGAGAGGAGAACGACGCCGGCGCTTCGCGAATTGGGCTCGGGGGAGGGGAGGAGAGGGATGGCCGGAGCTGGTGCGAGGAAGAAGGAGCTCGGGGGAAGCTTTTTATAGGCGCGCGGGGGAAGGGGGGGCGGTGGAGCTCCCTGACTCCGGCGAGCTTCCCCGTGCCGCCATAAATGGCGCACAGCGCTGCCGAGGGGACGCTACGGCGGGGTGGTACCGGCGAGGACGCTGGTCAAGGGGAGGAGGACGGAGCGGTGCCAAACTTCCCTGTGCGGCGAGATGGCAGAGGGGAGGACGGAGGCGACAGCCGGAGGTGACCTCGGTGAGGAGACGGCGGAAGGACGACGAAGCAACTGACCAGTGGGGCCATCCTGCCAGAGGGAGCGAGCGCGCGAGAGAGAGGGCGGCTGACGGGTGGGGACACCTTGCCAGTGAGAGCGGTGCGGGGCGAGGAGCGGGCTGGCGCGCGCGCGGAGGCAGGCCGAAGATGGGCCGAAAGCGGAGGAGTGCGGGCGCGTGGGAGAGGGGAGGTCGCGGGCTTGGGCCTGGATTCGGTCCAGCAGGGGGAGGAGGGAGCTGTTCCCTTTTTCTTTTTACTTTCTAATTTCTATTTCCCATTTGCCCCTTTTTTTTCTTTTGAACAAAAATTTTGTGGATACTCTAAGTGTTTAGAAAAATATAATCTAAGTGAGGTGCTTTTGTGATCAAACAAAATGTATGCATATGATGAAAGAAAAACTAGTGGAGGTATTGGATTTAAAGGATGAAGGGAGGGGAAAAAGGTGGATTAGGGTTTCAAACCTAGATTAGGATTTTTGGGATGCTACAAACCTACCCCACTTAAAGGAATCTCGCCCTCGAGATTCAGATGGGGCTCGAGAAAAGGTAAGGGTATTCCTTCCTCAGAGAGTCCTCACTCTCCCAGGTGGCTTCCTCTTCTCCATCTCTGCTCCATTGAACCTTACAGAGCTTCACTTCAGAATTGCGGGTCCTTCTGACTGCTGAGTCAAGAATCTTCACTGGCTTTTCCCGGTACTGGAGATCCTTTTGAATCTGAATTGCTTCTGCCTCGATACGGGTTTCTGGTACTTTTAGGCATTTGCGGAGTTGAGACACATGGAACACATTGTGAATATCTGACATGGATTCTGGTAGCTCAAGACGGTATGCCACGGGTCCTATTCGGGAAATGACAGGGTAAGGACCGACGAAACGGGGTGCTAGCTTTCCTCTCACCTGGAACCTTTTGACACCACGCATTGGGGAAACCTTGAGATAAACAAAATCTCCTTCCTCAAATCTGAGTTCCCTTCGCCTATTGTCTGCGTAACTCTTCTGTCGACTCTGAGCTTCAAGTAACTTTCTGCGGATCAAAGCAACTTTTTCTTCGGCTTCTTTAACAAAGTCGGGTCCTTCTAGTGTCCTTTCCCCCACATTGGACCACATTAGGGGAGTCTGGCATTTTCTTCCATACAGTGCTTCGAATGGTGATATTTTGATGCTGGCCTGATAGCTGTTGTTGTACGAGAATTCGGCGTACGGCAAACTAGACTCCCAATCTCTGTCGAAGGCTAACACGTAGGCTCTGAGTAAATCTTCAAGGACCTTGTTGACTCTTTCGGTTTGACCATCTGACTGGGGATGATAAGCAGTGCTGAAATCTAGCTTGGTGCCCAATGCTTGCTGAAGGCCCTTCCAAAATTTTGAAGTGAACTGCGTTCCTCTATCTGATACTATCTTCCGTGGAATGCCATGTAGCCTGACTATCTCTTTAAGGTATAATCGGGCAAGGGCTGCTCCTCCAAAAGTGGTCTTCACTGGAATGAAGTGGGCTACCTTGGTGAGACGATCGATTATCACCCAAACAGAATCATTTCCTCTCCGTGATCTGGGCAGTCCTGTTACGAAATCCATGCCTATTTCTTCCCACTTCCATTCGGGTATTGGGAGGGGTTGAAGTAGGCCTGCAGGTTTCTGATGTTCGGCCTTTGTTCGCTGACAGGTGTCACATCGGGCCACATACTGTGCTATTTCCCTCTTCATCCCTTTCCACCAATATCTGGCCTTGAGGTCTAGGTACATCTTGGTGGTCCCTGGGTGGATAGAGTAAGCTGAGTTGTGGGCTTCATCGAGCAGGGTTTCTCGTGCTTCTCCCACTGGCACGCACAGGCGGTCCTTGAACCAGAGGGTTCCTTGCTCATCTGTCCTGAGGTCTGGAAGTTGCTCCTTTCGTGCTCTTTCCATAAGCTTGGTGGTTTCTGCGTCCAGGCGTTGAGCCTTCCATATGAGATCTTCTAGATTTGGCTTGACTTCCAGGCCACCGTTGTCTCCCAGACATGCATTTAGTTGAGCTGATTCTTCCTTCCAATCTTCCAGAAAGTTTGTTCCCTTAACCCCGAAAGGTTTCCGGCTGAGGGCGTCTGCTACTATGTTGGCCTTCCCGGGGTGGTAGTGGATTTCGAGGTCGTAATCCTTGATCAATTCGAGCCACCTTCTTTGACGGAGGTTGAGGTCCGGTTGCGTGAAGATGTACTTTAGACTCTTGTGATCAGTGAAGATGTGGCATTTGTTCCCAATCAGATAATGCCTCCAAATTTTTAGGGCGTGCACTATGGCTGCCAATTCCAGATCGTGGGTAGGATAGTTCTGTTCGTGCGGCTTGAGTAATCGGGATGCATAAGCAATGACTTTCTCATTTTGCATTAAGACACACCCTAAGCCTTGCTTGGAAGCATCACAGAAGATGACAAAATCCTGGTGTATGTCTGGTAGAGTCAAGACCGGTGCGGTTGTAAGTTTCTCTTTGATGATTTGGAAACTTTCTTCACGCTTGGGAGTCCACACAAACTTATTGTCCTTTTTGAGAAGTTCGGTCAAGGGCTTTGCTATGCTGGAGAATCCCTTGATAAAGCGGCGATAATACCCTGCCATTCCCAGAAAGCTTCGTACTTCACTGACGTTGGATGGTTGCTTCCAATTTGAAACCGCTTCTACCTTGGATGGGTCCACTTCTATCCCTTCTGCAGTCAAGATATGCCCCAGGAAAGCTATCTTCTCCAACCAGAACTCACACTTGCTGAGCTTCGCATAAAGTTGATGTGCTCTGAGTCTTCCGAGGACGATTCGAAGGTGATGCTCATGGTCCTTGCGATTCTTTGAATAAATAAGGATGTCGTCGATGAAGACTACGACAAACTTATCCAATTCTTCCATAAATACCTTATTCATGAGGTTCATGAAAAAGGCGGGTGCGTTGGTTAGTCCAAATGGCATTACTGTGAATTCATATTGCCCATATCTGGTGACGAATGCAGTTTTCTGAATGTCTGCCTCTTTGATTCTCAGTTGGTGATACCCTGACCTGAGGTCTATCTTGGAGAAGTATTTGGCTCCTTGTAGTTGGTCGAAGAGGTCATCAATTCGAGGGAGAGGGTACTTATTCTTGATTGTAACTTCGTTCAAGGATCGATAATCAATACACATCCTCATACTCCCATCCTTTTTAGTAACGAAAAGAACGGGTGCTCCCCAGGGAGATGAACTGGGACGGATGTATCCTTTTTGTTGTAGTTCTGAAATCTGGAGTTTCAATTCCGCCAACTCAGTGGGGGCCATGCGGTATGGTCTCTTTGCGATGGGTGCAGTGCCGGGAATGAGATCTATATAGAACTCTACTCCTCTTTCTGGTGGCATCCCGGGCAACTCTTCTGGAAATACATCTTCAAACTCCTTGATTACAGACATGCTTTCTACTGCCAGATTAAATATCATTGGATCATTTGCGGGCGGTTGGACTTGACAGGAAATTGCCTTTCCTTGGTGATCTATGAGAAGAACAGTCTTGCTTGCGCAGCTGATAACACCCTTGTGCTTAGCTAGCCAATCCATTCCTAGGATTACATAAATTCCTTGGGATGGTAAGATGGTTAAGTCTGCCAGGAACACTATCCCACTTAGAAGGATTCTGACTTGGGAACACCTGAGTTTGCACAGGAGGTCTGATCCCGGGGTTCGGGTGACCAAAGGGATAGCTAGGGGTGTAGAGGGGATGCCATGCTTTTCCACAAACTTAGCAGCTATGAAAGAATGGGATGCTCCTGAATCAAAAAGCACAGTAGCGGGGGTAAATTCAACAAGGAACTCACCGAGTACTACTCCCGGGGCTTGCTGGGCTTCTTGAGCGTCGACGTGGTTGACCCGAGCTCTGCCCTGGTACTGAGTCCTGCTCTGCTGGCTGTTGGAAGGAAGCGCCTTGGAGGTAGGTGCCGATGGAATCTTGGGGCCATTCACCGAGTTGGAGTAGGTTGGTCCTGGTGCCTTCAACTGAGGGCAGTTGTTTTTGAAATGGCTGGGGTCCCCACAGTGCCAACAGGCGTTTGCTGGTGGCTGGTTGCTTGCAACAGAGGGTGCCTGATGGGAGCTCTGACTCTGCTGACTGTAGCGCGATGGAGAGGGTCCAGATTGTTTGTTGAAGCTTGGACCCCTGGGTGGAAGCCCAAAGGGTCGAGCTCTCTGGTGACGCTCTTGCTGTTGAGCCCGGAGAACTTGGAATTTCCTCTTGAGGTGCCCCTTCTCTTCCTCTTTTGCGCTTTCCACCTGGATAGCCTTGTTGGAGAGGTGAGAGAAGCTGTGGAAGTCTTGGCTGGCGAGGATGGTCTTAAGCTCGGGTCTTAATCCTCTCAGGAAACAGGCCATCTTTCTGGACTCGGTGCTGACATCCTCGGGCGCGTAGCGGGCCAGCTCTGTGAACTTGTGCACATACTCACTGACTGTTCTCCCGCCTTGAGTTAGCTCCCGGAACTCATCCTCCTTGAGTTGAACTATCCCCTGGGGTACGTGGTGCTCACGGAAGGCTGCTTCGAATTCTGCCCATGTAGCATCTCTGACAGCTTCACTGAAAGTGTCCCACCATGCTAAAGCCATTCCTGAAAGCTGATGAGCTGCTAGTTGAACACGCTGATTCTCAGGACAGGCGATGGCTTCCAACTTCCTCTTGATCGTGCGAAGCCAGTCATCTGCATCGAGGGGATTGCTGGACCCCGCGAACGTGGGAGGCTTGAGTCTTAGGAATTCTCCCATTCTGTCCTGCGGTCTTCCACCGCCTGGGCGCTGGTTTTCCAGACTTCGAGTGAGGACTTCAATGAGTCTGGTTTGATTGGCCAGAACTTGGGCTAGATCTAGTGGTAGTTCTGGAGGTGCGGGGAGGTGGGTCTCACCCCCTTCTCCGCCAGCCTCTCCTTCAGCTCCTAGAGGAAGTCTTGCTCCAATCCCGGAGGCGGTAGGCGTGGTTCTATCCGAAGCCATCTGCCATGGGAAGAGAGTCACTATTATGCACATGCCATTTTTTTTAACTAGTTATTTTATTCATTACATCAAGCCATTACATAACACAACACACTGCTACTACTAGCTCATCACACACGAGTGCTACCTAGGGTACCCCCGAACTCTTTCTCTAAAGTGTCCCCAAACTCCTTGAGAAGGTCATCAAGGCTGGCCAGGGACATGTCCTCGGGGTCGGACTGGTTCCTAGGAGGGTCCTCTTCCTTCTGCTCAGTCTGACATCCTTGGCTTTTGGTCTTCTTGTGGATCTTTCTTGCGGGGGCGAGTTTCTTCAGTTTCTTGTCGTAGTCCATTTTGAGGGTGCAGTAAGCTTCACGGGTATTGGTCTCTTCGCCTTCAGCTATCGAGAGGCTCTCTTGAAGGGACGCTTTTTCTTCTGAAAGTTCCCTGACTTTCTGCTCCAGGCTTTCCACCCGGGAGGTTAGGGAGGTGCAGTGGAGGGCGAGGTCATCATATTGGTTATCAAGGGTATGAAGGTATCCCGCCATGTAGACAATGGTGGGATTATTCTCAATAGGATCTCCTCCTGATAGGGCCTGAAGTCTTTTCCTCCAGGTGGGGGTATTCTTGTTGCTGGGTGGAAAGTAGCGAAGGGGGGTTTCAATGATTACTTGGTTGTAGTTCTGACACAGTTGTCGGAGGGCTTTTCGGGCGACATTTTGGCAAGCATCTAGGAAATGGACTCCGGTAAAAGTGACTTGGAAGGAACGTTGGTTTGGATAGCTTTGGCTTTCCCCCAGGTAGACTGCAATAGAGCATCTTATCATTCCACCCTCGATATGCTCCGTCCAGACGTATTCCGGCTTCTTACGAATTCCTATGCGGAGCGCACAGCTTCGCAATAGGCGTGGGAACCCTTCCACTTCTGAGCAGTAGGATGACTTAATGGCCAGAGAATCTTCCATCTGGAATAGGAAAAGAAGGGGTCTTGTTAAAACCGGGGAAGGGAAGAGAAAACTTTTCTTGAGGTAAGAGGTATTTTCTTTTTAGGGTAAGTTTTAGGGTCAAGGCTGCGACCTACGGCCAGTCCTATGGCTCTGATACCACCTGAAGCGTCCCAATCCTTTGGGACTCAAATGTGAAACAATTACTAGTCCCAGGAGGCTAGTAATCACATTCCTTACTTCAAATAGTACAGAGTTTAGAAAAATTTATTACAATACCGGGGTACAAGCTCGAGAGAGCCAAATAGAGATGCGCCGAAGGAAAATACACTAGCCCAAGCCACAGGCAGAACTGGGTGCAGACACAGCCCTCTTAATCAAGCATAGCAGAAAAGAAGTCCTCGGCTGCTGAAAAACATAAATAAATCTGGGTGAATACACTAGGTATTCCGCAAGCCCACCCCGCTCCCGTAGAGAGAAAGAGACCTATGATGTACATGCTCAATTTGGTGGAGTTGATGTCACTCATCATTTCCTCAGAGAAAGGCAGTTGATTGAGGGTTTTCCCAAAGTCTTAAAAATAACCAAAAACTCAACCACCACTGAGCTTCGCACTCCCGTGGCCTTATTTTCTTTTTCAATACCCAATTAATCACACCCTTCCCTTGACAAGAAACTTAGTGAAAAAGCTCTAATTGCCATACCATACCAGACTCGTCCATACCAGTGGACACGGACTATTCGAATAGGTTTCAACTCTGCGCAGAGGGGTACACTTTACCCACTAGTCCGGTTTCTGCGATCTCACCGTCGCGAGACCCGAATGCCGGATCTCTTTCCTTACCCGTACGTCCTAACCTTAACGGTTATCCGGAAGGAGTCAGGCCACCACCATGCCCAAACCGGACAAAACTTTCCCCCTCCTTATCCTCCGGTGCTCCCCAGCCTTCTTAACCCTGGGGTTGGACCGCACGAGTTCGGATCGAGTGACTGCCCACACAGTCTCGAGTGGTTGTACGATAAAGGAGTACAGGTAGTGAAAAATGACAAGCCGGTCCTTATATGAGGGGACAATCCTTCTGCTCACGCCTAAACCAGCTGAGCCAACACCTTAGGCCCTCCCCTAAACCAGGGAGTCCCTGATCATCCCACTCTCAAGGTGATGAGGGTGAGTACCCTTCATCGCATAACTTTTCAAAAAGAGGTTTTATTTGGAGAAACACTTTGCCCTACTTCCAGATCCACATTTCGTAACCGGAAATATTATGTTAATGCGGGCCATCTCTTACTCACAATGCAATATTCCCCCATGATTCCCGGCCTAGGCAGTGGTAGAGAGAATAGGTAATTTATGCATGAAGGGAAGGATGGACTTGCCTTCGTCGAAGCTCTCCTGGCACAGAAGATCTACTTTCGGAAGTTCGGGTTCTGGTCCCTCTTCCGGGGCTACGGGTTCCGGATTAACGGTCCCCGCTTCCTCTAGGAAAACAGGCAGTAAAGCAATACATCAACAAGGATTCACAAATTATAGTGTGTCATTTTCTAACATCATTATTGCATGTGACCTTAGAAATTATTTTTGATAATTTTTAGTGCATAAAATATTGAGGAGACTTAATTAAAGGAGGAAAATGCTGAAAAAGGAAAAAGAAAAAGGGTTTGAGCTCTGGTGGGCCGGGTGGAAGGAATCTGGCCCAGCCAGGCACGAGCGCGCGCGGGCGCGAATGCGCCGGCCCAGCTACGGCCCACGAGCGAGGGGGAGACGACGCAGCACGCGGGAGTGACGGTGTCACTGCGGGTCCACTCGCCAGCGAGAGCGGGGGGGGGGGGGGGGGGGGGGGGAACGGCGTTGCGGCCAGACGGCGTGGGCGAACCGGCCGAGCGGGCGGGGAGAAAGCCGGCCGCCGGTGAGCTCGACGGCGGTTTGCCGCCGGTGGCCCGGTTCTTGGCCCACGGGGAGGTGGCTTAGCATGGGCAGGGGCTGGCAAACCCAGGGGCGGCTCAATTTGGCTAGAGGGGGTCGGGAGGGGGCTGCCCGCGGGGAGGTGGCGGAGCTCTGCGGCGGGGATCGCCGTTGGTGGGCTCTGGGTGAGGGACTGGGGCTAGGAAGTGGTGCTTCGGGTTCGTGGTTTCGTGAGGAAGCTGCTCGACTCACTTGATTTCTTGCCGGACCAACAGAGAGGGAAAGGGAGGAGAAGGAAAAGACTCACCGGAGAGGAGAACGACGCCGGCGCTTCGCGAATTGGGCTCGGGGGAGGGGAGGAGAGGGATGGCCGGAGCTGGTGCGAGGAAGAAGGAGCTCGGGGGAAGCTTTTTATAGGCGCGCGGGGGAAGGGGGGGCGGTGGAGCTCCCTGACTCCGGCGAGCTTCCCCGTGCCGCCATAAATGGCGCACAGCGCTGCCGAGGGGACGCTACGGCGGGGTGGTACCGGCGAGGACGCTGGTCAAGGGGAGGAGGACGGAGCGGTGCCAAACTTCCCTGTGCGGCGAGATGGCAGAGGGGAGGACGGAGGCGACGGCCGGAGGTGACCTCGGTGAGGAGACGGCGGAAGGACGACGAAGCAACTGACCAGTGGGGCCATCCTGCCAGAGGGAGCGAGCGCGCGAGAGAGAGGGCGGCTGACGGGTGGGGACACCTTGCCAGTGAGAGCGGTGCGGGGCGAGGAGCAGGCTGGCGCGCGCGCGGAGGTAGGCTGAAGATGGGCCGAAAGCGGAGGAGTGCGGGCGCGTGGGAGAGGGGAGGTCGCGGGCTTGGGCCTGGATTCGGTCCAGCAGGGGGAGGAGGGAGCTGTTCCCTTTTTCTTTTTACTTTCTAATTTCTATTTCCCATTTTGCCCCTTTTTTTTTCTTTTGAACAAAAATTTTGTGGATACTCTAAGTGTTTAGAAAAATATAATCTAAGTGAGGTGCTTTTGTGATCAAACAAAATGTATGCATATGATGAAAGAAAAACTAGTGGAGGTATTGGATTTAAAGGATGAAGGGAGGGGAAAAAGGTGGATTAGGGTTTCAAACCTAGATTAGGATTTTTGGGATGCTACACCAGCCACCAGGGAAAGACTGACAACAGCAAGTCATGACCTCCCCTGAGTCTAGCCTTGGGCGCAACAGGGAGCTCCGCCTTGCCCGACCCCAGGCCTCGGCCTCAACCTCGGCCTCGGAAGAAGGTCTCCGCCTCGCCCGACCCTGGGCCTCGGCCTCGGCCTCGGGAGGAGTCACAACCTCGCCCGACCTCAGCCTCGGCCTCAGGAGAAGTCTCCGCCTCGCCCGACCTCGGCCTCGGACCGACTACGCTACGGGGGATACATCATTACCCTACCCCTAGCTAGCTGCCTCGGGCTATGAAGGAACAAGACCGGTGTCCCATCTAGGTTACTCCGGTAACAGGTAATGATGGTTCCCCGCGTGCGCCCATGACGTCGGTTGCTCTCAACCCCCTACGGAAGCAAGGAAACGTCAGCAGGATCCATGCCGCACCGTCAGCTACGCTTCTACAGGGCTTAAGGCACTTCTCCGACGGCCACATTAGTACATGTACAGGGCTCAAGGCACTTCCCCGCCAGCCACGTTAGCTCATAGCTACACCCCCATTGTATAGCTGGGCATCTCCTTGTATCTATAAAAGGTGATGTCCAGGGCCTTCCTAAGAAAGGGGGGGACGGAACGTACGAACGTGCGACGTACGAACGGGCGAAGGCAGGCGAGCAGAGGCAGACAGAGTAGGAGAGACGCGGTAGAGGCAGACTCAGACAGCTCACCTCAAGGCTGAACCCTCTCTTTCTCTCTCTCTCTCGCTCTCTCGCAACGCTTGTAACCCCTACTACAAGCACCCCCCGGTGCAAGATAATATAAGCCTCGTCCCTTCGCTTGTGTTCCATCTTGCATCAACCCATCTGGATAGGGGCACGCGACACTAAAATTCACTAGTCGGTCCGGTTGAGGGTCCCCCGGGTCCGAAACACCGACAGTTGGCGCGCCAGGTAGGGGCTCGCTGCGTGTTAACGATACTTTCCCGTTGAGTTCCAGATGGACAATCTTCAGCAGTCTCTCCAGCCCGGGACGATGCTCCACTTCAGAAGTCTCAAGTTCATGTCCCTCGACGGCGGCTATGACATGGTACTGCTCCCCTCGCAGCACGACAACAACGACGATCGTCGGCTCGCCCGGCGGAGACGAACTCGACGACGACGACATCTCCACGTGGCGGAAGAGGAACACTCGGGTCAACCCCGCCACCCTCCTCGCCGGAGGAGACGGAGACGGGGCAAACATGGCCAGGCAGGGGGTAACACCTCGACGGCTGTTGGACCAGAGCGAATCGACGACGCCGGCACCCCTGCGGGGGACATGTCGGGCGTTATCCTCGCGCCTGAGACAACAACGGGTGTCGCTTCCCAGCAACGTGCCAACCCCAAGCGGACTGATGACACCAGCGCCCTCGCGAAGGACTTGTTGGGCGTTAGCCTCATACCTGAGATAACGGTGCATTCCGTCCCTGATGCGAGTTCACTGCCGTCTGCCAATTAGCAGGTACCTTCAATTTTCCATCTCGTTCCCTTTAGATTCAGCTTTGATCCACCAAGTGACCCTGGTTCGGTGAGCGCTTTCGTGAGGGCATATCCTGACCTTACGGGGTACCATATGTGGTCAACTTGGGACCGATTGATGGCCGTCTCAACCTCCGGACCCGCGGGTTCCGAGGAAGAGGACGACCCCAACGTCAGTTGGGATTTCTCCGGACTCCGTGATCCCAGTGCCATGCATGACTTCATGTCCGCATGTGACCACTGCCTCTCCAACTGCTCTGATGATGGCCACAGCCTTAACGACGAGGGTTGCGACCCAACTCGCGAGTGCTACCACATCGATCAGGAAGATCATGACGGAGAAAACCACCTTGGCATGCTAGGAAGTGACGGCGCCCTTGCACCTGCGTCTCGCGTTGAGATCCCACGGGAGCTAGCTATGGTCCAAGTCCCTGCGGGGGGTCAGGACACATAGCTTGAGCAACTCCGCGAGATGCAGGCCAAGCTCGACGAGGAAGCGGGGCGACTTGTGCAGCTCCGGCAAAACCTCGAGCAAGAGTGGGCAGGCCGAGCGCTCGCCGGAGGAGCACGACATCGGGCCTGGGACGTCCAGCGCCACATTGTTGACGATTCCAGGGCGATGCCGCCCCCGACCTTCAACGGGGCCGGCCAGAGCCTAGCCGTAGCAGCAATGTTGCTTCGGACGATGCCGGAGCCATCCACCACCGAGGGGCGGCGTATCCAGGGCGAACTCAATAACCTCCTGGAAAACGCCGCAGCCCGACGAGCCGAGAGCTCCGCCTCCCGAAGGCGTGGGTGCCCCTCGGTGCATCACGCAGCGTCCTCCCGACACACGCGTGAAGCCTCGGTCCACACCGAGCCTACAAGAGGTGAGGCACCTACAGCCAGCGATCGCCTCGGCGCCGAGCAGCGCTGCCGCGACCGTCGAGCCCGCCTCGAGGAAAAGGTGCGCTGAGGCTACCACCCCAGGCACGGGGGACGCTACAACAGTGAGGAGGATCGAAGCCCCTCACCCGAACCACTAGGCCCACGGGTCTTCAACCGAGCCATATGACGAGCGTCGTTCTCGGCCCGGTTCCAGGCCCTGACTACCATCACCAAGTACTCGGGGGAGACGAGGCCAGAGTTGTGGCTCGCGGATTACCGGTTGGCGTGACAGTTGGGAGGGACGGACGATGACAACCTCATCATTCGCAACATCCCCCTTTTCCTCTCCGACGCTGCCCAGGCCTGGCTGGAGCATCTGCCTCCTGTGCAGATCTCCGACTAGGACGACCTGGTCAAGGCTTTCGCTGGAAATTTCCAGGGTACTTACGTGCGCCCTGGGAATTCGTGGGATCTCCGAAGCTGCTGCCAGCAGCTAGGGGAATCCCTGCGAGAGTACATCCGGCGGTTTTCAAAGCAGCGCACCGAGCTGCCCAACATCACCGACTCAGACGTCATCGGGGCATTCCTCGCCGGCACCACTTGCCGAGACCTGGTGAGAAAACTAGGATGCAAGACTCCCACCAAGGCGAGCGAATTGATGGACATGGCCGCCATGTTCGCCTCTGGTCAGGAGGCGGTCAAAGCCATCTTCCGGAAGGACAAGCAACCGCAGGGAGGGCAGAAGGAAGACGCCCCCGAGGCGTCCGTCCAGCATGGCATGAAGAAGAAGGCCAAGAAGAAGGCACAAGCAAAACATGACGCCGTCGGCGTGGACCTCGTCGCCGCTGCCGAGCACAGGAACCCTCGGAAGCCTCCTGGAGAGGCCAACGCGTTCAACAAGATGCTCAAGGAGTCGTGCCCCTATCACAGGGGTCCCGTCAAGCACACCCTTGAGGAGTGCGACATGCTCCGGCGTTACTTCAACAAGGCTGGACCCTCGGCAGAAGGTGGCAAAGACCAAGGCAACAACAAGGGGGGCGACAAGGAAGAGGAGTTCCCGGAGGTCCACAACTGCTTCATGATCTACGGCGGACAGGTGGCGAACGCCTCGGCTCGGCACCACAAGCAGGAGCGCCGGGAGGTCTGCTCGGTGAAGGTAGCGGCGCCAGTCTACCTAGACTGGTCTGACAAGCCTATCACCTTCGACCAAGGCGACCACCCCGACTACGTGCCGAGCCCAGGAAGGTACCCACTCGTCGTCGACCCGATCATCGGCAACGTCAGGCTCTCCAAGGTCCTCATGGACGGAGGCAGCAGCCTCAACATCATCTACGCTGAGACCCTGGAGCTCTTGGGTTTTGATCGATCTGAGATCCGGGCTGGTGCAGCACCCTTCCACGGGATTGCACCCAGAAAGCGTATCCTGCCCCTCGGACAGGTTGACTTGCCCGTCTGCTTCGGAACTCCCTCCAACTTCCGAAAAGAAACCCTCACCTTTGAGGTAGTTGGGTTCTGAGGGACCTATCACGCGGTACTAGGAAGACCATGCTACGCCAAGTTCATGGCCATCCCCAACTACACTCACCTCAAGCTCAAGATGTCTGCCCCCAAGGAAGTCATCACCGTCGGACCCACAGACCGCCACACTTACGAGTGCGACGTGGAATGCGTGGAGTACGCAGAGGCCCTCGCCGAGTCCGAAGCCCTCATCGCCGACCTAGATTGCCTCTCCAAGGAGGCGCCTGACGCGAAGCGGCACGCCGGCAATTTCGAGCCAGCTAAGGCAGTCAAGTCTGTCTCTCTCGACTCCAGCAACGACGCCAGCAAGAAAGTCAGGATCAGCTCCAAGCTCGACCCCAAATAGGAAGTAGTGCTCGTCGACTTTCTCCACGCAAACACCGAAGTTTTTGCGTGGAGTCCCTCGGACATGCCAGGCATACCGAGGGATGTCGCCGAGCACTCACTGGACATCCGAGCTGGAGCCCGACCCGTGAAGCAGCACCTGCGCCATTTTGATGAAGAAAAGCACAGAGCCATAGGCGAGGAGGTCCACAAGCTAATGGCTGCAGGGTTCATCAAAGAGGTATTCCATCCCGAATGGTTAGCTAACCTTGTGCTTGTAAAGAAAAAAGGTGGGAAATGGAGGATGTGCGTAGACTACACTAGGTTAAACAAAGCATGTCCGAAGGTTCCCTACCCTCTGCCCCGCATCGATCAAATTGTGGACTCCACTGCTGGGTGCGAAACCCTTCTTTCCTCAACGCCTACTCTGGCTATCACCAAATCAAGATGAAAGAGTCTGACCAGCTCGCGACTTCTTTCATCACACCTTTTGGCATGTATTGTTATATTACTATGCCATTTGGCTTGAGGAATGCAGGTGCAACCTACCAGAGGTGCATGAACCATGTGTTCGGAGAGCACATCGGCAGAACGATTGAGGCTTACGTTGATGACATCGTTGTCAAAACTAGGAAAGCCTCCGACCTCCTCTCTGACCTTGAGGTAACATTCAGTTGCCTAAAAGCGAAGGGCGTAAAACTCAATCCTGAGAAGTGTGTCTTTGGAGTCCCCCGAGGCATGCTCTTAGGGTTCATCGTCTCCGAACGAGGCATCGAAGCCAACTCGGAGAAAATCGCGGCCATCACCAACATGGGACCCATCAAAGATTTAAAAGGAGTACAAAGGGTCATGGGATGCCTTGCGGCTCCGAGCCGCTTCATCTCGCGCCTTGGCGAGAAGGGATTGCCCTTGTACCGCCTCTTAAGGAAGGCCGAGCGCTTCACTTGGACCCCCGAGGCCGAAGAAGCCCTCGGAAACTTAAAGGCACTCCTTACTAATGCGCCCATCTTGGTGCCCCCCGCTGCGGGAGAAGCCCTCTTGATTTACGTTGCCGCAACCACTCAGGTGGTCAGCGCTGCGGTCATAGTCGAGAGACAAGAAGAGGGGCATGAACTGCTCATCCAGAGGCCAGTCTACTTCATCAGCAAGGTGCTATCCGAGACCAAAATCCGCTACCCGCAAATCCAGAAGCTACTGTACGCAGTGATTCTAACACGACGAAAACTGCGACACTACTTCGAGTCACATCCGGTGACTGTGGTGTCATCCTTCCCCCCTGGGAGAGATCATCCAGTGCCGAGAGGCCTCGGGTAGGATAGCGAAATGGGCAGTGGAACTCATGGGGGAAACACTTTCATTTGCACCTCGGAAGGCCATAAAATCCCAAGTCTTGGCTGACTTCCTGGCTGAATGGACCGACACCCAGTTGCCAACGGTCCCAATCCAGGCCGAACTTTGGACCATATACTTCGATGGGTCGTTGATGAAAACCGGAGCAGGCGCGGGCTTGCTCTTCATCTCACCCCTCGGAGAACATGTGCGTTATGTAATACGCCTCCAATTTCTGGCGTCAAACAACATGGCCGAATACGAGGCCTTGGTTAATGGGTTGCACATCGCCGTCGAGCTAGGGGTCCGGCGCCTCAACGCCCGTGGCGACTCGCAGCTCGTTATTGACCAAGTCATGAAGAACTCTCATTGCCGCGATCGAAAAATGGAGGCCTACTGCGATGAAGTTCGTCGCTTGGAAGATAAGTTCTATGGGCTAGAACTCAACCATGTTGCTCGACAGTACAACAAGACTACAGATGAGTTGGCTAAGATAGCCTCGGGACGAACAACGGTTCCCCCGAATGTCTTCTCCAGAGACATATATCAACCATCCATCAAACTCAACGACGCACCCGGACTCGAGGAGACCTCGGCCCAGCCCGAGGTACCCTCGGCCGCCGAGGGTGAGGCCATGCGTGTCGAGATTGAGCAGAATGGGGTCACACCAAACCTAAACTGGCAGACCCCGTACCTGGAATATCTCCTCCAAGGAGAGCTGCCCCTCGACAAGGCCAAAGCTCGATGACTGGCTCGGCGCGCCAAGTCGTTCGTTTTACTGGGTGATAAAAAAAGTTATACCACCACAGCCCCTCGGGCATTCTCCAATGATGCATATCCGTCGCCCAAGGACAAGAGCTGTTACAAGAAATACACTCGGGGGCTTGCGGTCACCATGCAACACCTCGAGCCCTCGTAGGAAACGCTTTCCGACAATGTTTCTACTAGCCGACCGCAGTGGCCGACACCACTAGGATTGTACGCTCCTGTCGAGGGTGTCAATTCTACGCGAGACAAACACACCTGCCTGCTCAAGCTCTACAGACAATACTTATCACTTGGTCGTTTGCTGTGTGGGGTCTGGACCTCGTCGGTCCCTTGCAGAAGGCACCCGGGGGCTTCACGCACCTGCTGGTCGCCATCGACAAATTCTCCAAGTGGATTGAAGTTCGACCCTTGTTGGGGGCCTTCGGCTTCCGAAGGTCCTCAAAAACAGGATTTGACAGTGTTTCTGGAGTATAATGTGTGAACAGGTATCTTCGGACTCGAGTCGATATCACAGTAGGAGAAGCCCAAAGTAATACGAAGGTTGATACAACACCGAAGATGTGAGCGGGAAAGCTTCGGCGTGGTAGCGGAAAAAGAAACCGACTTAAAGATGAAAAGGCTATTCGGACCTCGGTGGATTACTATAGAATTACTACCAAGTGTAAAGGGCATGAATGTAATTTTATATGGGCTGTGTCCCGTGCCTATAAATAGGTGAACAGTACCCCCGTACTGGGCACGCGGACTTGGCATTTGCTTTTGCGTCACATTTGTATTTTCATCTCCTTCCAAGCCGAAGGTACATTTGTAATTGGATGTCATTTCTATTTCTTCATAATAATAATGCAAAAATAAGTTGATAATAACATATAATTGTCTATGTTATTCTTTATATTTCATATGGTTCATTCTTCATCCTCGTATGTTGTGTTTATGAAGGTACACCCTTCATAACCTTCGTCTGAAAATCATTATATCCTAAGGGAAATAATGCTTCGAAGGACGAAGACTTTACCGTTTAACATTTTCTGTGTTGCCTTGTTCTTAAGCCGAAGCATTTGAGAACAAGTCCCCAACATTGGCGCCCACCTCCGGTGAACTCACTACCACCCTTTGAGTTTTTTAACACCTTCGGCGATCATAAACCTTCGCTATGGCGCCGAAGAAAGCTTCAGCAACTGGGGCTGCAGCTCTGCAACCGCTGGACCCCAATCAGGAGACTCTCTCTCTTCGGGAGGCCCGAAGCCAGAAGAGGAAGGTTGTCAGCCCGACACCGCAAGAGGATGAGCTAGACCAAGAGATCAGAGACATGGAGATGCTTCATCAACAGGTGCAGAGGAAGAAGGAAAAGATGGCCAGGCTAGCTGAACTGCAAAGGCAGATAGACGAAGCTTCTGAAGAAGTTCGCCATCTTACTCACGATGAGCAGAACCGAAGGCCTCAGAACCAAAACCTTTATCAGGAGGGTTTCCTCAACGAAGATGACTGGTATGACAATTTCCATCATGGAAATTTTGTTTTTGATGATGCTTCTACTCTATTCGCTGAGCTGCAGGCTACACCTTGGCCTCCGTCCTACAAGCCGCCCCAGCTTCCCATATTCGACGGCCATTCAGACCCGAAGCAGTTTTTGATGAGCTACGAAGCAACAGTATCTTCGTATGGTGGCAATGCTGCAGTCATGGCAAAGTCTTTTGTTATGGCTGTCAGGAGTGTTGCTCAAACCTGGTATTCCTCCCTTCGACCAAGAACGATCACTTCATGGCAAAAACTGAAGGACATGTTGTTAACCAGCTTCCAAGGGTTTCAGACAAAGCCGGTCACTGCTCAGGCCCTGTTCCAGTGCACCCAGGATCACAAAGAATACCTTTAGGCGTATGTCAGGAGATTCTTGCGTTTGAGGGCGCAGGCGCCAACGGTGCCCAACGAAATTGTCATTGAGGCCATGATCAAGGGACTTCGGCCTGGACCTTCAGCTCAGTACTTTGCTAGGAAGCCTCCTCAAACTTTGGAGAAGCTGCTCCAGAAGATGGACGAGTATATTCGTGCCGACAATGATTTTCGCCAAAGAAGGGAGGAGGCTTTCAGGTTTTCCGAAATGACCAGTGGCTTCGGAGGAAGATTCTATCCGAGGCACGTCAGGTCAATTCACAACTCTACTCAAAATGATGATAAGGGGAGTCAGCAGCAAAGGCCACAGTGCTCCTCACAGGCTTCGGGGCAACAGTAAAGCTTCTTTCGGCCACCAGCTCCAAGAGGCAGAGGCGCTAGGGGCTTCGGCGGAAGATTTGGAGATCAACCAAGGAGAATATTTTGCTTGTTCTATGGTGAAAACAAGGGCCATACCACCAGGATGTGCCATGTTACCATCCAGAAGCAAAAGGAGATAGCCGAAGCTGCAGCACAACAAGCTCAGCCGAAGCAGGTCATGCATACTGCTTCGTACCATTCGCCTTACATCCCAGAATACGTAGGCAACCACCCTGCAGCTTCTGTTGCTTCGGCGAGTCAACCTCAAGCTTCCTGGCAACAGCCTCCGCCTCCACCACCGCTGCAACAAGGTCAACAGCCAGAAGGGGGCCAATATGCTCCACATCAAAGGGACTTCAGAGAACAATCCGAAGCTCGCACAGTCAATAGCACTGTGCCAGAGTCGAAGCACATCTATTGACAAATATCCTACCTTGACAGTAGTCTTTTCCATTCAGTTTTATTTTCTGTGTAATAAAGGACACTTTTTAAATTTCAAGTAATAGTTTTGTTGTTTGCCACAAGGAAAACATATCTTCTACACAGGCTTAAGTTGTCGGAGCTTGAAAATTTGCAATAGCAAGGAGGACCTTCGGATTATTAAATTTATTTTAAAAGACACGGTATGAATTCTTCGAAGCAACAAAAAGTCGTTCCAAAAGGAGCGCAGTGTAAGTTTTTTGCTCCAAAGTCGTTCCTAAGGGAATGCAGAGCTTACAGCGAAAAATAAACGCTGATTCCGCCGAAAGTAAAAGGCGAAGAAGCTCCAAAGTCGTTCCTAAGGGAATGCAGAGCTTACAGCGAAAAATAAACGCTGATTCCGCCGAAATTAAAAGGCGAAGAAGCTCCAAAGTCGTTCCTAAGGGAATGCAGAGCTTACAGCGAAAAGTCAACGCTGATTCCGCTGAAGTAAAAGGCGAAGAAGCTCCTAAGGGAGGCTTACAGCGAAAAGTCAACGCTGATTCAAAAAAAAAAGATTATGTATTTTATTGCAGGGATGTGTGTGTAGCTTCGGAACGAATACCTTTTCTCATAGCATAACATCATCACATCATTTTGCATAGCATAAGCATCATACATCATTCTGCATATGGCACAAGAAGGGGATACAATATTGATCTTCGGAATGTAGCTTCGGAAAATATTTTCACGAAGTTTGGATGTTCTTCATCAGAACACTATGGGTATTGTTGCGAGAAATGAAAATTCTTCTTCACGAAGCATGAAAAGAAGGGAAGGTGTTTTTTCGTCAAAGACTCAAAAACGGTACGTATGTAAAATTTCATGCATCGTAAAGAATTGAATCATAAAAAACAAGTTTATTACATTCAGGGTTACAAGATATTACACATATTACATTTCAGAAGTTTTTACAGTAGCGCCTAGTCTTCCCTAAGTACTACTTCTGCAGCTTCGTTCAGGAGTTGATTGACAACTTGATCCATGATAGCTTCAGCCATCTTTTTAATTTCATCGTCATCTTTCGGGGGAGGACCCGGAGACGCTTTAGTAGGATCTGAGGGAGGACAGGATACAGCTACATTGCTATTACAAATTGCGAACGAAGTTTAAAATTAAAAATTACAACACAATAAAAACCACTAGTTAATACCTATTTGCCCTTCGGGCTCCACGCTCTTCTCAGCAGCCTCTGCTACTTTTCTAGCATCATGGATGCCCTTTTCGCTTTTTTGGATAATTTCTCGAGCCATTTCTCGGCCACCATTGTCCCAGACATCGGTGAAAAATTTTCCACCAACCATGCTAGCTTCGGCTGAAGGATCCTTTGCATCTTCGAAGGGCAAGGTAGCTTCGGATTGCGCTAAAATTTTTACATGCTCACAGCCCTTTTTCTCCAAAATGGTGGCAATTCCCCTGGCACCCGAAAAAGCACATATATCTCCGCGGCTATTTAAAATTTCTTCGAAGACCTCAGCTTCGTGACTAATCCATTCAATGGGGCCTTCGGGGTTGCCTCTCGTAAAGTTTTCTTCACTCGAAAATGCGCCAACGCTGGCGAAGCTAGTTTTCATTTTCTTAACACATTCTATAGATTTGTTATAGCATCTCTTCTTGGACGCACGAAGCTCTTCAACAGTTCCTTCTAAATGATTTGCCCATTGGTCGCTAAGTTCTCGCTTTGTTTCTTCAAGTATGCGTTCTTCTCTAGCTCTGGCTAGTTGTTTTCGAAGATCTTCAATTTCACGCTTCTGAGCCTCAGCTTGACCTTTAAAAGTAGCTTCGTCTTCTTTTATTCTACTTATCAATGAATGCAATATTTTATCTTTTTCGAGACCTTCCTTCCTTAGTTCAATTACTTCGGAACGAAGGTTGCTCAGGGCCATCACACATCCTTCATCTTCGGCATCTTTTTGGGCCCTGAGGGCATTGCTAAGTATAAGGCCCAGCAAAGAAGAATGTGTGTGCGTTAATAAATCTAAGCAAATGAAAAAAAATTTGGTTTCAAGAAACAATACGAAGGTCTCAAATTTTGTACCTTTAAACTATTGTACGCCAAGCTGTCGGCCAACTCGTCTTTCGACAGCACCGAGAGTCTGTCTTCTAGTGTTGGGAATCCGAAGCTCTTGCTCATCTCCCGGCAGACAGAAATCTCCTTGCTGTCAGGGAGACAGTACAAGAAGTCTTCTTCTCCGCTGCCGTTGAATATCAACGCCCCCTTTGGATATTTTAGTTTTTGGGCGTAAAACTGGGCCTCTTGCTTTTCTTTTTCAGACAACTTTTTCCCCGAAGCATGTCGAACAATATAATCAGGGACTTTGGGGGATGCTTCGGGGGCAGCAGCACTGATTTCTTCAACAAGAATTGGCTCTATCACTTTTTCTTCCTCGGTTTCCAGGGATTTTACCTTCGTGGGCTCTGAAGGCCCAGCTTCAGCTTCAGTTTCTTGCTCTGGAGCCTTAGTATCAAAAATCTTAGTTTTCGCTTCGGAAGTTTCAACAGTCTTCTTCGGAGTTGTGCTTGAGGACTTAATTGTTTCTAGAGCATCTAGCACGTTGACCATTCTTTTTCTTTTCGGAGTCACCGCTGGCCCCTTTTGGATTTTTGTTTTGTCAACATTTGCTGAAGGACTTAAAACTTCTGATATTTTTGATCTCTCAGCTGATCCTTTTGCTTCTTCCATTTTTTCTGTTGATGGCGCTTCGGCCATCTCTTTGGTTTCTGATAACAAAATCTTTGGTTCTTCCAATTCTGTTCTTGTTGGCGCTTCGGCCATTTCTGCGATTTCTGGCAGCAAGGTTGGCTGTTCAGCCTCGGTGGCCGAAGAGGTTTCTCCGGTGAATTCAGGCACCGAGGCTGGTTCAATATAGCGTGGCCGATGTGTGAGGACCTTCATCCTTTTTCTTTCCGGTGCTGGCTCACTAGGAGCAGCTGCAGCTTCTTCTTTCACAGAGGTCGCGCCTTTTCTTTTCTGCCCTCGAATGGGATAACGATAGTCAGGGTAGACGAACCCGATTGCGTCAAACACTCGGTTCAGTCTTTTCTTTTTTCGGCCTCCGAAGGCTGCTGACAATGCAGTATCTTCGGCCTTCGAGTAAGCCCCAAGTAGTTCATCACTTAAATTTTCAATGCTTTTTAGCCAGTCATCATCTGGCTCAACGAATTTATCTCCGAACTTGAAAGTATACTTCAGTCTGATAAGTCCACCTTCGTCAGCCTCCTTTATGGTCTCTTGAGGCATTTCCCATTTTTCCGCGAGCGGCCATACTCTGAAGGCAATATGCTCTTGGACCAAATCTCTCGTTCCAATAAAAGAACAAATAACTCTGAAGGCTCTCTAGCATTCTTCGGCAGCTTCATTCATCTCAACCTTCGGCCTTCGCAGGCCGAAACTTTGCCAAATAGGGCGCATAATTATACCTTTAATATCTTCCCGTGCTTTCAGGTCATTCTTCACATAAAACCATTCTGTCATCCAGTCGCCGGGCCATCTCTTCCGAAAGGTTGGCACGAGACAGCTTGACCCAGACCGAGAAACGAAACTGTAGCAGCCAAAAGTATTGTGATACTGTTCCTTACCCCAGGGTTTTGTCTCGTATGATAATTCGTGTATGTTGCAGAAACTTTTCGCATCAGGTTCCAGACCTTGGCTTCTCACGGCCCACACGAAGATATTCAGCCTTATAATTGCTTCGGGGGTAAGTTGATGAAGATAGACTTCAAACATTTTCAGCACTTCTACGACAAAGCTGCTCAGGGGAAATCGTAGTCCAGCTTTCAAAAAGCTTCGGAACACTACAACTTCATTTTCCTCAGGGGTCGGGCAAGTTTTCTCTCCTTCGTCGACCCTCACAATGGATAAATCCCGGAAGTATCTTCCCCTCATGTTGACAAGATGATTTTCTTTGATACCTGACTTGCCAAAAACTGAATGGCTTGGTCGCCAGGGGCGATCTTCGGAGTCTTCACCACCACTATCCACATCATAACTGTCGCTGTCATCAGTATCTTCAGACAAACCTTCTAAAATCTTTTTGGTGATTTTTTCTGTGTTGGTCTTCGACATTGCTATAAGAAACCCCAGGTTCTTCTCTTCAGAGATACTCAGCTTCATCTCGGGAGCAGCCTTCTTATCTTCAGACATCTTCGGAAACACTAAAAAACTGTTTTCAACGCCGAAGCTTAAAAACTTAAAAAGCTAAGCAAATCTTGGTGCACAAGAGCTAAAAATTGAGTGGCGAGAACAGATGGCAAGAGAGCGTGCCAAATGAGCTCACGGTATGCTCTTATTTATACGCCCAGTGCGTTAAAAATTGAAAGACCCCGCCTGTCAGTGAGTGTTGCTATTCTAGCAAAGGGAAGGTGTTTTTTCGGACCTTCGGCTTAAAGCCTTCGTCCATGTCGCAATCTAAATTTATTATTTTAACAAATTAATATTGCGAGGGGCTACTGTTGGGGGCCTTCGGCTTCCGAAGGTCCTCAAAAACAGGATTTGACAGTGTTTCTGGAGTATAATGTGTGAACAGGTATCTTCGGACTCGAGTCGATATCACAGTAGGAGAAGCCCAAAGTAATACGAAGGTTGATACAACGCCGAAGATGTGAGCGGGAAAGCTTCGGCGTGGTAGCGGAAAAAGAAACCGACTTAAAGATGAAAAGGCTATTCGGACCTCGGTGGATTACTATAGAATTACTACCAAGTGTAAAGGGCATGAATGTAATTTTATATGGGCTGTGTCCCGTGCCTATAAATAGGTGAACAGTACCCCCGTACTGGGCACGCGGACTTGGCATTTGCTTTTGCGTCACATTTGTATTTTCATCTCCTTCCAAGCCGAAGGTACATTTGTAATTGGATGTCATTTCTATTTCTTCATAATAATAATGCAAAAATAAGTTGATAATAACATATAATTGTCTATGTTATTCTTTATATTTCATATGGTTCATTCTTCATCCTCGTATGTTGTGTTTATGAAGGTACACCCTTCATAACCTTCGTCTGAAAATCATTATATCCTAAGGGAAATAATGCTTCGAAGGACGAAGGACTTTACCGTTTAACATTTTCTGTGTTGCCTTGTTCTTAAGCCGAAGCATTTGAGAACAAGTCCCCAACAACCCTTAACCAGCATCGGGTCCGAGCAGGCGGTGGCGTTCTTCACAAATATCATCCATCGCTTTGGGGTCCCAAACTCAATCATCACCGACAATGGCACGCAGTTCACTGGGAAAAGGTTCCTGGACTTCAGCGAGGACCACCGCATCCGTGTGGACTGGGCCGCCGTAGCTCACCCAATGACAAATGGGCAGGTGGAGCGCACCAACGACATGATTTTGCAGGGACTAAAACCGAGGATCTACAACGACCTCAACAAGTTTGGCAAGCGGTGGATAAAAGAACTACCCTCGATGGTTTGGAGTCTGAGGACGACGCCGAGCTGGGCCACTGGCTTCACGCTGTTTTTCCTAGTCTATGAGGCCGAGGCCATCTTACCCACGGACTTGGAATACGGTTCCCTAAGGACAAAGGCCTATGTCGACCAAAACAACCAGACCAGCCGAGAGGATTCATTGGACCAGCTAGAAGAGGCTCGGGACGTAGCTTTGATACACTCAGCGCGGTATCAGCAGTCCCTGTGATGCTACCACGCCCGAAGGATTCGGCCCCGAGGCTTCCAGGTGGGAGATCTAGTACTTCGGCTATGACAAGACGCCCGAGGGTGCCACAGGCTTACTCCTCCCTGGGAAGGGTCGTTCATCATCGCCAAAATTTTGAAGCCCGGGACATACAAGCTGGCCAACGGTCAAGGCGAGGTCTACAGCAACGCTTGGAACATCGAACAACTATGTCACTTTTACCCTTAAAATGTTTCAAGTCGTTTATGTACCTCGGTCCCTTTACATGTGCGAATAAAAAGTCTAGCTGTCAAGGGAGGATCGGCCTTGCCTCAGCAAAAATCGACCCTCCCTCGGGGGCTAGAAGGGGGGAACCCTCTCTGCATCAAATTTTTCATCGGAAAAGTCTTTTACTAGAACGACTTTCGCGCTTTTCGACTGCGTCGATAACAGAATCCTAAAGACGAGCAAGAGAGACCTTGAGCGGCAAGGCCGATCGAGCCGAGGGACTCCTACGCCTCCGGGATACGGATACCTCACTCATCACCTTCCGCGAAAGGTAGCTCACGCTCGGATAAGCGATTCTACTACCGAACAAGTCCTAACGCTCGAAAACTTTTCTACCAAAACGACTTTTTGTGCTTTTCGACTATATCGATAACGGAATCCTAAAAACGACGAGAGAACACGTAAGCGGCAAGGCCGACCGAGCCGAGGGACTCCTACTCCTCCGGGATATGGATACATCACTCATCACCTTCCGTGAAAAGTAACTCATGCTCGGATAAGCGATTCTGCTACCGAACAAGTCCTAACGCATGAAACAAGAGGAAAGAAAACGCAGCTTTATAATCCGACAATAATGTTTAGGCCTCAGCGGCCGCAAAAAACATACGCATACTTAAACCAAACTGTTCCTGTAGGCTCAGACATCGGAAGGGGGAGGAGCAGCACGCTCGGCGTCATTTCTACCCTCGGCAGAATCTGGCCTGGCCTCGGACGACGACATGGGCAGAAGGATCTCCACCTCAAAGGAGGAAGCCAGCGCCGCGCTTGGACCCTCGACAGCCGCGTTAAGCCTCTGGACCTCGGCTAAGGCAGCCTTCTCTTCATCGGGTAAGCAGTACCCCTCGCTGACCCGCTCCAGATCCACATCATAGTGGGAGGCGAGCACGGCGAAGGCCCGCCTAACGCCGTGGTGCAGCGCCCCGTGGAGTCTGCTGCGCACATGGCCACCCAAGGCCCGCAGGTGACTCTGGGGGGAGCTACCCGAGGGGACGTCGTCGAGACTAAAGGCCCGGCAGAAAGCCGAGACAGCCTCGGACATGGCCACGCGCTCGACCTCCTTCTGCTCAGCCGCCTCGGCAAGCGCCTTGCAGTTCTTGACGGACTCGTTAAGAGCCGTCTCGAACCCTGCAGACAGTTGGACAACGTTCTTCAGACATGAGGTGGAGAATGGGGACAGAAACAAAGTCACAAAGCGAGCAAAACATACCTTCGGCCCGGACACGCTGCCGCAAGACCCTAGCTTGGGCGGACCAAGCAGACCCGATGGCCACGGCCAGGCCCTCCGCAAGGGTCCCGGCCCGAGCGGTCGCCTCGGGGTCCGGAAATTGGGAGCACCCTCTGCGCCGAAACTTTCCTCGGGAAAGTTTTTCTACCAAAACAACTTTCGTGCAATTTCGACTGTGTCGATAACGGAATCCTAATGACGAGTGAGAGAGACCTTGAACGGCAAGGCCGACCGAGTCGAGGGACTCCTACGCCTCTAGGATACAGATACCTCACTCGTCACCTTCCACGAAAGGTAGCTCACGCTCGGATAAGTGATTCTGCTACCGACGAACAAGTCCTAATGCTCGAAACAAGAGGAAAGAAGCACGACTTTACACACAAATATCCAAGTGTTCAGGCCTCGGCAGCCACAGGAAAACAAACACACGTATTTGGGATAACTATGCTACGTAGATGTCGGCAGCGCCCTCGGCGGCTTTCCCGACCTACAACAGATATCTCAGTACTTGGAGCAATTACATTTTGCCCTTACATTCCCTTACAAACGGGACCCAGCTCCATTCCCGCAGGAATGAACTACCTCCACACCGGAGTGGCTACAAAACAACGAGCTCCAAGCGGCTCGCCGGCGACCACTGCACCAGCAGCGACAACGACCTCCGCCTCGGGCGGCTAGACAGCAGCAGTGATTGCCTCAAGGCAAACGCTACTGTGAAAAGGCCCTCGTCCCCGTCCCCAACACGAGGGGCGAGGACAAGCCATTAAAGCCAAAAAGCCGGAGGTCCGCCCGCAGGTAGCACTGACGGTCTCGTCGGCAAAGGCAACAACCTCGACAGTGGGAAGCCTCACTTATGGCAGCCACCACCTCAGCACCGACGGCAGCGGCCACCTGCGCCCCAACGCCGCACCAGCAAATGGCGGCCGCCCCAAAGCGCACCGACGGGTCCTCACTCCCGTCCTCACCACGGGAGTAAGGACAGGACCGTCCAGGGACGCGGACACCGCCCCCGCGGCGTACGACATCTTGTACGCTCCTCCCTGGTGTGGCCGGCGGCGCAGGACGAGCTGTGGACACGGGGGACCTGCGCACGGCGCGATCGTCGCCCATGCGGTGGATGGACTGTCACACCCTGACCGAGCAGTAGGTGGCAGTTTGCCTCCTCCGCCAGGCTGGTGAACACCCTTCTCCCCCGAATGTTGAAGGAAGAAGCGGGTCGCCAGCCCGTGCAAAAGGTAGGGCCCCAGCTCGGCTTGCCCTTGCCCGCAGCACGGATGATGAACATCCTTGAAGCTGAGGGCAAGGGAGCGGCCACAGCCCGGCTCACCCTTCCCCGCCACGAAGCAGGTGGTCATCCTCCTGGATGACCATTGGTGGGGGAATGCAGCCGAGCTGCGTGATGAAAATCCTTAAAGCCGAGCGACGACTGGAGAGCGCCAACCCCCACGGGGTCGCGCTCCTCCAACAACAGCAGGAAAAAGACAACACAGGTGCACCCCATCTAGGGGCTCGGAAGGGGGAAAGACGCGATGAATGCGAGGAGTGTGAAGGCATGGCTACTGCCCAGGGGGTCGATCCCTTTTTAAAGGCAGATCTCCTCACTCGAACCCCCAAGCGTCACGGGCAAAGTCTCCACCGACATGCTCCAGGGTTCCCACCCTACGACACGGGGGCTGGGTCCCACACGTCATGCGAGCTGACCCGAAACGCGAAGAAGGCAAACCGCCGCACGCGAAGCATGTAACCGCCCTGTGGTTATAAGCATTCCCTCATCCTCACCGAAACCAGCGGACCGCCACGCGAGAAGCATGCAATCGCACCACAGTTGTGCACCTTTTCAGCTTCGTCGCATCTGGCGGTCCAGCACGGAGGCCCGGTCCCACATGTCATGTAACCGGCGTGCCGGTCACTACGTGCAAGGAAACCGCACCGCCACTTGTGCCAATGCTACGTCTTCTCGACTGCAGAACCAGCGCAGCGACTCAAGGCAGCCCTGCGCGTGACCCAACAGTGCCCATTAAGTGCGACGATCACGGGTCACTCAGCCGCGGAGATAGGCACGACGGTCGATATGATCAGAGGCGGGCCGACAGTAATTGCAGCAATAGGCGTGCGGAAGCAGCGGTCCAATCACCTACAGGTTCGCATCCTCTCCCGAAACGGCAGGGGAGCCCTCTCCCACAGCATAAAAGACAACGCACCCGTGTTCCGTTCCTCGAACGACTCGCGCACGCGCAACAGATGCCCCGCGAATCGCCCATCACGTCGCATTAACTCCTTGGCAGGGCAAGCGACACCTCCGGCAGGAGAAGCGGGCGTCGTTTCACCTTCGTCATGATGACCGCGTCAAAAAAAGGTGCGCCACATTATTTAAATTCATATCCTTTTCCTTTTTCCCTCTCTCTCTCTTGCCACAGGGACCGGGAAAGGGGATATTTCGAAAAGGATCCTTCTCAGCGAAGGAAACAGGCCCCGAGCCCTCCTACTAATCAGGGGTTCGAAGGTTGCGCCCTCCGGGGTTCGGCAACTGCCCCAGAGCACTCGGGCTCCGAGCCCTTTACTGATCAGGGGTTCGAAGGCTAGCCCCTTAGAAGGGTTCGACAGCCACCCCAGAGCACGCAGAGTCAAAGATGACCCTGGGTACGTCCGTTACATGGCCAAGGCTCGGGCTGCACTCCTGAGGTACCCTAGGACATTTCTGAGACCAGCGAGAACGATTTATAATGGAATCCCACCGGAGGGATGCACCAAGCCCTCGAACCCTATCAAATGGGTTCGGGTCCAGCAAATCCCCTGCAGGTACTTTTGGAGCGTGCCTCTAGGCCACTAGCCGACCCTTATCGAACGGGGCTCGGGCGTCCACTCGGATCACCCGTTAGCAACTCACTGGAAACACCGTGTTCGATGCCCTCCGAGGGTAACACAGTGCCTTCCCCCCTTTCCTCCTTGCGGAAACGCGACGAAGGGGCGTACAACAAAAGTCGAGACGATCCTTGATCGTCCTCTCGCTATGTGCAGAGGCTCGGGGGCTGCTCTCGCGCCAGGCTATGGCCAAACTGTTGACCACGTCAACAAACCAGCTTATAAACTCGGAGCCTGACCATGCACCCAGGCTGCGGCCAGGCCGCATGAGGGAACAACAAGGCTGACCGAGGCATCACAAAAAGGATTAAGACCTCAGAGGAGTCAAACCACTCCTCCGAGGCCTCGGGGGCTACACCCGGCGGGTGCGCTCGCGCGCACCCACCGGAACAAAACATAACCGAGAAAGGCTGGTCCCCTTGCCAGAAATCCGGCAGAACCTCCAAGCGAGTACCTACACTCCCTTAAAGGCTCGGGGGCTACTATCGGGTACCGTAATTAGGGGTACCCCCAATGCTTCTTAATGGCCGAAAAACATCTTCAGAATAAACCATCAACGGCTGATAAGCACGGTTCAAGTCAGGGCCTCGTTTCCCAAGGGACACGACCTCGCCTCGTCCGAGCCCAGCCTCGGGCAAGGACAGTAGTCCTGGACGGATTCACGCCTCGCCTGAGGGCCTCCTCAGGCGGTGGGCGCACCCACGGCTTGCCCGAAGTCCAGCGCAGGCAAGCTTTGTCGTGTAGCGCCCTCGGCCAAATCGCCTCACCAACCGACCGTATCGCATGCGCATTCAATGCGGGGATCGCCTAACACCTTATCCTGACACGTGTGCCTAAGTCGACAAGGTCGAAGAGACCACAGTCACTTCGCCCCTTTACTGACCGTTCTGACAAGGAAACAACACTGTTCACCCCACTCCGACAACTGTGCCAGCCATCAGGGAATGACTGACAACAGCAAGTCATGACCTCCCCTGAGTCCAGCCTCACGCACAACAGGGAGCTCTGCCTTGCCCGACCCCAGGCCTCGGCCACAACCTCGGCCTCGGGAGAAGGTCTCCGCCTCACCCGACCCTGGGCCTCGGCCTTGGGAGGAGTCACAACCTCGCCCGACCTCAGCCTCGGCCTCAGGAGAAGTCTCCGCCTCGCCCGACCTCGGCCTCGGACCGACAACGCTACGGGGGATACATCATTACCCTACCCCTAGCTAGCTGCCTCGGGCTATGAAGGAACAAGACCGGTGTCTCATCTAGGTTACTCCGGTAACAGGTAATGATGGTTCCCCGCGTGCGCCCATGACGTCGGTTGCTCTCAACCCCCTACAGAAGCAAGGAAACGTCAGCAGGATCCATGCCGCACCGTCAGCTACGCTTCTACAGGGCTTAAGGCACTTCTCCGACGGCCACGTTAGTACATGTACAGGGCTCAAGGCACTTCCCCGCCAGCCACGTTAGCTCATAGCTACACCCCCGTTGTACAGCTCGGCATCTCCTTGTATCTATAAAAGGGGATGTCCAGGGCCTTCCTAAGAAAAGGGGGGGACGGAACGTACGAACGTGCGACGTACGAACGGGCGAAGGCAGGCGAGCAGAGGCAGGCAGAGTAGGAGAGACGTGGTAGAGGCAGACTCAGACAGCTCACCTCGATGCCGGACCCTCTCTTTCTCTCTTTCTCGCTCTCGCTCTCTCGCAACGCTTGTAACCCCTACTGCAAGCACCCCCGGTGCAAGATAATATAAGCCTCGTCTCTTCGCTTGTGTTCCATCTTGCATCAACCCATCTGGACAGGGGCACGCGACACTAAAATTCACTAGTCGGTCCGGTTGAGGGTCCCCCGGGTCCGAAACACCGACACCTTCCTTGTTGGCCTCCAACGGCTCCTAGCTGCCTTGGGGCTATAAAAGGGACACCTAGGCGCATGGAGGAGTTACTCAAGCATTCACTAAGCATTCTAAGTCTCCCACACTCTGTCTTCGCGCACTTGATCGATTATGTTAGTGATTTGAGCTCTGTTCTAGTTGTGAACTCTTTGTGCTTCATTTTGAGCTCAAGTCTTGGCTTGTGTGCGTGTGTGTGCTGCGGATTTGTGTGTGTTTCTCCCCAACCTTACTCTTGTGGTTTCATTGTGATCTTTGTTATAATGGCGAGAGACTCCAATTTGTGGAGATTCCTCGCAAACAAGAAAAGAGATAAGGAAGAAAAGCCATGGTATTCAAGTTGATCATTGGATCACTTGAAAGGGGTTGAGTGCAACCCTCGTCCATTGGGACGCCACAACGTGGAAGTAGGCAAGTGTTACTTGGCCGAACCACGAGATAAAATCGTGTGTCTCTTATGTGCTTTCTTTTTGATTGTCTATGTTCACAAGAGCTCGTCTCAAGCCACTTAGCCGTTCTAACATCAATAACTAAGTGTTGTGGCTATTAGTATTTGATTTTTACAGGATCACCTATTCACCCCCCTCTAGGTGCTCTCAATTGGTATCAGAGCCGTTCTCTTCACACAAGGGACTAATCGCCCGAAGAGATGGATCCTAAGGGAAAGGGGATGGTGGTCAACGACAAGGAGGAGTCCATCTTCAACGAGCCAAGAGATGACAAGCCCACTGACTTTGGCTCTAGTCATAAGAAGAAGGACGGGAAGAATAAGAGGCGCATCAAGAAGATCGTCTACTACGACAGCGATGAATCTTCTTCTTCACCAAGAGACGACAACTACGATGACTCGTCTAAAAAGAAACTGGTTAAGTAAAACTTTTCATTTGATTATTCTCGTATTCCATTCAATTCTAATGCTCATTTACTATCAATTCCACTTGGGAAACCTCCGCACTTTGATGGAGAAGACTACTCATTTTGGAGTCACAAAATGCGTAGTCACTTATTTTCTATCCATCCTAGTATTTGGGAGATAGTTGAAAATGGAATGAATTTTGACAGTACCGATAACCCTGTGTTTATTAATGAGCAAATTCTTAAGAATGCACAAGCTACCACTGTTTTGCTAGCATCTTTATGCAGGGATGAATACAACAAGGTGAGCGGCTTGGACAACGCCAAGCAAATTTGGGATACCCTCAAGATATCTGAAAGTCGCCTAGAGGGGGGGTGAATAGGGCGAAACTGAAATTTACAAAATTAATCACAACTACAAGCCGGGTTAGCGTTAGAAATATAATTGAGTCCGCAAGAGAGGGTGCAAAACAAATCGCAAGCGAATATGGAAGTGAGACACAAGGATTTGTTTTACCGAGGTTCGGTTCTCGCAAACCTACTCCCCGTTGAGGAGGCCACAAAGGCCGGGTCTTTTTCAACCCCTTCCCTCTCTCAAACGGTCCCTCGGACCGAGTGAGCTTCTTCTTCTCAATCAAACGGGAACAAACTTCCCAGCAAGGACCACCACACAATTGGTGTCTCTTGCCTTGGTTACAATTGAGTTGATCGCAAGAAAGATTGAAAGAAAGCACGATTGCAAAAGCCAAGCGACAAGAGCGACAAATAACACACGGACCACTTTCTCTCTCAAGTCACTAATCACTAATGATCTCTTTTCTCAATTGTGAAACTTGGAGAGATGGAGGCTTTGAATGTGTCTTGGAATGGATTGCTAGCTCTTGTATTGAATGCTGAAGGTTGGAATGCTTGGGTGAAGTGAATGGAGGTGGTTGGGGTTGTATTTATAGCCACCAACCACTTCCTAGCCGTTGCTCCATTCTGCCGACCGCGGACGGTCTGCCCGCCTGGTCCGGACGGTCCGCGCCTGTAGATCAACAGCTGAAAACGCAACGGTCAGCAGTAACGGCTATATCAACGGCTATATTGCATTTAATGCGTCGTCAGATGTCAGATAAAGCCAGTCGCGGACGGTCCGGTCGTGCACCCCGGACGGTCCGCGAGGCCGCTATAATTCATTTTTCCGAGCCCGTTACCTTCGGGTTTTTCGGTTTCTCACCTACCGGACGGCCCGTGCCTAAGCCCGGACGGTCCGCGCACGGTCTCGGACGGTACTTGCTTTTCCTTCGGACGGTCCGTAGTGCATACTTGGATTTTTGCATTGGTTCTGTCCGAGTGTCATCCTGGTGTTGCGGACGGTCCGCCGCAAGGGCCCGGACGGTCCGCGCTTGGCCTGTTTTTCCAAAAAGCTTCTCCTGTCCGGAATAATCTACGATATTCCGAACAGTCGATTTAGCATAGTTGTAGATGAACCTTTGACACCTGTAGAACATATAATCTAGAGCAAACTAGTTAGTCCAATTATTTGTGTTGGGCAATTCAACCACCAAAATTAATTAGGAACTAGGTGTAAGCCTAATTCCTTTTCAATCTCCCCCTTTTTGGTGATTGATGCCAACACAAACCAAAGCAAGTATAGAAGTGCATAATTGAACTAGTTTGCATAATGTCAGTGTAAAGGTTGCTTGGAATTGAGTCAATATAAATACCCATAAAGTATGCATGGATTGTTTCTTTATTTTTAACATTTTGGACCACGCTTGCACCACTTGTTTTGTTTTTGCAAATTCTTTTGTAAATCCTTTTCAAAGTCCTTTTGCAAATAGTCAAAGGTAAATGAATAAGATTTCGAGAAGCATTTTCAAGATTTGAAATTCTCCCCCTGTTTCAAATGCTTTTCCCTTGACTAAACAAAACTCCCCCTAAATGAAATCCTCCTCTTAGTGTTCAAAAGGGTTTTGATAAATCAATTTTGAAACACTACTTTTCTCCCCCTTTTGAACACAATAAGATACCAATTTGAAATTTATCAATTGAGAACCATACCAATTGAGAAACTCTACTTTTCTCCCCCTTTTGAACACAATAAGATACCAATTTGAAATTTATCAATTGAGAACCATACCAATTGAGAAACTCTTTTTTTAAAAAAATTAGGTGGTGGTGCGGTCCTTTTGCTTTGGGCTAATACTTTCTCCTCCTTTGGCATGAGTCACCAAAAACGGAGTCATTATAGCCCTTAGAATTACTCTTTCCCCTTTTGGTCATAAATAAGGGAGTGAAGATTATACCAAAGACGGAGTGATGCTCGGAGTGACGGCGAAGGATGAGTTGCGGAGTGGAAGCCTTTGTCTTCGCTGAAGACTCCAATTTCCTTTCAATACACCAATGACTTGGTTTGAAATAGACTTGAAAACGCATTAGTCATATCAAAGGTATATAAAAGAGCTATGTGTGCAAATCAACAAAAGAAGTTCCTAGAATCAAGAATATTTAGCTCATGCCTAAGTTTGTTAAAAGTTTGTTCATCTAGTGGCTTGGTAAAGATATCGGCTAATTGATCTTTAGTATTAAAGTATGAAATCTCGATATCTCCCTTTTGTTGGTGATCCCTAAGAAAATGATATCGAATGGCTATGTGTTTAGTGCGGCTATGCTCGACGGGATTATCCGCCATTTTGATTGCACTCTCATTATCACATAGCAAAGGAACTTTGGTTAATTTGTAACCGTAGTCCCGCAGGGTTTGCCTCATCCAAAGTAATTGCGCGCAACAGTGGCCTGCGGCAATATACTCGGCTTCGGCGGTAGAAAGAGCTACCGAATTTTGCTTCTTTGAAGCCCAAGACACCAACGATCTCCCCAAGAACTGGCAAGTCCCCGATGTGCTCTTTCTATTAATCTTACACCCCGTCCAATCGGCATCCGAATAACCAATCAAATCAAATGTGGATCCCTTAGGATACCAAAGCCCAAACTTAGGAGTGTAAGCCAAATATCTCAAGATTCGTTTTACGGCCGTAAGGTGAGCTTCCTTAGGGTCGGCTTGGAATCTTGCACACATGCATACGGAAAGCATAATGTCCGGTCGAGATGCACATAAATAGAGTAATGAGCCTATCATCGACCGGTATACCTTTTGATCGACGGATTTACCTCCCGTGTCGAGGTCGAGATGCCCATTGGTTCCCATGGGAGTCTTGATCGGTTTGGCGTCCTTCATCCCAAACTTGTTTAGAATGTCTTGAGTATACTTCGTTTGGCTGATGAAGGTGCCCTCTTGGAGTTGCTTCACTTGAAATCCTAAGAAGTACTTCAACTCTTCACATGTAGATTCGTTAGTAGACCCAAATATGATATCATCAACATAAATTTGGCACACAAACAAATCATTTTCAAGTGTTTTGGTAAAGAGTGTAGGATCGGCTTTTCCGACTTTGAATCCATTTGCAATAAGGAAATCTCTAAGGCATTCATATCATGCTCTTGGGGCTTGCTTGAGCCCATAAAGCGCCTTAGATAGTTTATACACATGGTTAGGGTACTCACTATCTTCAAAGCCGGGAGGTTGCTCAACATAGACCTCTTCCTTGATTGGTCCGTTGAGGAAGGCACTTTTCACGTCCATTTGATAGAGCTTGAAGCCATGGTAAGTAGCATAGGCCAATAATATACGAATTGACTCAAGCCTAGCTACGGGTGCATAGGTTTCACCGAAATCCAAACCTTCGACTTGGGAGTATCCCTTAGCCACAAGTCGAGCTTTGTTCCTTGTCACCACACCATGCTCGTCTTGCTTGTTGCGGAAGACCCACTTGGTTCCTACAACATTTTGATTAGGACGTGGAACCAAATGCCATACCTCATTCCTAGTGAAGTTGTTGAGCTCCTCTTGCATCGCCACCACCCAATCCGAATCTTGAAGTGCTTCCTCTACCCTGTGTGGCTCAATAGAGGAAACAAAAGAGTAATGCTCACAAAAATGTGCAACCCGAGATCTAGTGGTTACCCCCTTATGAATGTCGCCGAGGATGGTGTCGACGGGGTGATCTCGTTGAATTGCTTGGTGGACTCTTAGGTGTGGCGGCCTTTGTTCTTCATCCTCCTTGTCTTGATCATTTTCATCTCCCCCTTGATCATTGCCGTCATCTTGAGGTGGCTCATTTGCTTGATCTTCTATTTCATCAACTTGAGCTTCATCCTCATTTTGAGTCGGTGGAGATGCTTGCGTGGAGGAGGATGGTTGATCTTGTTCATTTGGAGGCTCTTCGGATTCCTTAGGACACACATCCCCAAGGGACATGTTCCTTAGCGCGATGCATGGAGCCTCTTCATTACCTATCTCATTAAGATCAACTTGCTCTACTTGAGAGCCATTAGTCTCATCAAACACAACGTCACAAGAAACTTCAACTTGTCCAGAGGACTTGTTAAAGACTCTATATGCCCTTGTGTTTGAATCATATCCTAGTAAAAAGCCTTCTACAGTCTTAGGAGCAAATTTAGATTTTCTACCTCTTTTAACAAGAATAAAGCATTTGCTACCAAAGACTCTAAAGTATGAAATATTGGGCTTTTTATCGGTTAGGAGTTCATACGATGTCTTCTTGAGGATTCGGTGAAGATATAACCGGTTGATGGCGTAACAGGCGGTGTTGACCGCCTCGGCCCAAAACCGATCCGAAGTCTTGTACTCATCAAGCATGGTCCTCGCCATGTCCAATAGAGTTCGATTCTTCCTCTCCACTACACCATTTTGTTGTGGCGTGTAGGGAGAAGATAACTCATGCTTGATGCCCTCTTCCTCAAGGAAGCCTTCGATTTGAGAGTTCTTGAACTCCGTCCCGTTGTCGCTTCTGATTTTCTTGATCCTTAAGCCGAACTCATTTTGAGCCCATCTCAAGAATCCCTTTAAGGTTTCTTGGGTTTGAGATTTTTCCTGCAAAAAGAACACCCAAGTGAAGCGAGAATAATCATCCACTATTACAAGACAATACTTACTCCCGCCGATGCTTATGTAAGCAATCGGGCCGAACAGATCCATGTGGAGTAGCTCAAGCGGCCTGTCGATCGTCATGATGTTCTTGTGTGGATGATTGGCACCAACTTGCTTTCCTGCTTGGCATGCGCTACAAATCCTGTTTTTCTCAAAATGAACATTTGTTAGTCCTAAAATGTGTTCTCCCTTTAGAAGCTTATGAAGATTCTTCATCCCAACATGGGCTAGTCGACGGTGCCAGAGCCAACCCATGTTAGTCTTAGCAATTAAGCATGTGTCGAGTTCAGCTCTATCAAAATCTACCAAGTATAGTTGACCCTCTAGCACACCCTTAAATGCTATTGAATCATCACTTCTTCTAAAGACAGTGACACCTATATCAGTAAAGAGACAGTTGTAGCCCATTTTGCATAATTGAGATACAGAAAGCAAATGTAATCTAATGAATCTACAAGAAAAACATTGGAAATAGAATGGTCAGGTGATATAGCAATTTTACCCAATCCTTTGACCAAACCTTGATTTCCATCCCCGAATGTGATCGCTCGTTGGGGATCTTGGTTTTTCTCGTAGGAGGAGAACATCTTTTTCTCCCCAGTCATGTGGTTTGTGCACCCGTTATCGATGATCCAACTTGAGCCCCCGGATGCATAAACCTACAAAACAAGTTTAGTTCTTGATTTTAGGTACTCAAACGGTTTTGGGTCCTTTGGCATTAGAAACAAGAACCTTGGGGACCCAAACACAAGTTTTGGAGCTCTTGTGTTTGCCCCCAACATACTTGGCAACGACCTTGCCGGATTTGTTAGTCAAAACATATGATGCATCAAAAGTTTTAAAGGAAATATCATGCTCATTTGAGGCACTAGGAGTTTTCTTCTTAGGCAACTTAACATGGGTTGGTTGCCTAGAGCTAGATGTCTCACCCTTATACATGAAAGCATGGTTAGGGCCAGAGTGAGACTTCCTAGAGTGAATCCTCCTAATTTTGCTCTCGGGATAACCGGCAGGGTACAAAATGTAACCCTCGTTATCCTGAGGCATGGGAGCCTTGCCCTTTACAAAATTAGACAATCTTTTAGGAGGGGCATTAAGTTTGACATTGTCTCCCCTTTGGAAGCCTATGCCATCATTGATGCCAGGGCGTCTCCCATTATAAAGCATACTTCTAGCAAATTTAAATTTTTCGTTCTCTAAGTTATGCTCGGCAATTTTATCATCTAGTTTTGCTATATGATCATTTTGTTGTTTAATTAAAGTCATGTGATCATGAATAGCATTAACATCAATATCTCTACATCTAGTACAAATAGAAGTGTGCTCAACGGTAGATGTAGAGGGTTTGCAAGATTTTAATTCTACAACCTTAGCATGTAATATATCGTTTTCACTTCTAAGGTTAGAAATAGTAACATTGCAAACATCAAAATCTTTAGCCTTAGCAAGCAATTTTTCATTTTCATTTCTAAGGCTAGCAAGAGAAATGTTCAATTCTTCAATCCTAGCAAGTAAATCATCATTATCATCTCTAGAATTTGAAATTGAACCATTACAAGCATGAGAATCAACCTTAGATAATAAATTAGCATTTTCATTTCTAAGGTTGGCAATAGTGTCATGGCATGTGCTTAGCTCACTAGTTAATTTCTCACATTTTTCTACCTCTAGAGCATAAGCATTCTTAACCTTAACATGCTTTTTATTTTCCTTGATTAGGAAGTCCTCTTGGGAGTCCAAGAGATCATCCTTTTCATGGATGGCACTAATTAGCTCATTTAGTTTTTCTTTTTGTTCCATGTTAAGGTTGGCAAAAAGGATACGCAAATTATCTTCCTCATCACTAGCATTGTCATCACTAGAGGACTCATATCTAGTGGAGGATTTAGATTTAACCTTCTTCCTTTTGCCGTCCTTTGCCATGAGGCACTTGTGGCCGACGTTGGGGAAGAGGAGTCCCTTGGTGACGGCGATGTTGGCGGCGTCCTCGTCGTCGGAGGAGTCGGTGGAGCTCTCGTCGGAGTCCCACTCGCGGCACACGTGGGCATCGCCGCCCCTCTTCTTGTGGTACCTCTTCTTTTCTCTCCTCTTGCCCTTCTTGTCGTTATCCCTGTCACTGTCACTTGATAATGGACATTTAGCAATAAAGTGACCGGGCTTACCACACTTGTAGCAAACCTTCTTGGAACGGGATTTGTAATCCTTCCCCTTCCGTTGCTTGAGGATTTGGCGAAAGCTTTTGATGATCAAGGCCATCTCCTCGTTGTCGAGCATTGAAGCGTCGATTGGTTGTCTACTTGGTGTAGACTCCTCCTTCTTTTCCTCCGTTGCCTTGAAAGCCACTGGTTGTGCTTCGGATGTGGAGGGATCATCAAGCTCGTTGATCTTCTTTGAGCCCTTGATCATACATTCAAAGCTCACAAAATTCCCGATAACTTCCTCGAGGGTCATTAGTGTGTATCTAGGATTACCACGAATTAATTGAACTTGAGTGGGGTTAAGGAAGATGAGTGATCTAAGAATAACCTTAACTACCTCGTGGTCATCCCATTTCTTGCTCCCGAGGTTGCGCACTTGGTTTACCAAGGTTTTGAGCCGGTTGTACATATCTTGTGGCTCCTCCCCTTGGCGAAGACGGAAGCGACCGAGCTCCCCCTCGATCGTTTCCCGCTTGGTGATCTTGGTGAGTTCATCACCCTCGTGCGCGGTCTTGAGTAGATCCCAAATCTCCTTCGCATTCTTCAACCCTTGCACCTTGTTATATTCCTCTCTACTTAGAGAGGCGAGGAGTATGGTTGTGGCTTGGGAGTTGAAGTGCTCGATTTGGGCTACTTCATCCTCATCATAGTTTTCATCCCCTACGGATGGTACCTGTGCACCAAACTCAACAACATCCCATATACTTTTGTGGAGCGAGGTTAGATGAAATCGCATTAAATCACTCCACCTAGCGTAATCTTCACCATCAAAAGTTGGTGGTTTGCCTAATGGGACGGAAAGTAAAGGTGTATGTTTAGAAATGCGAGGGTAGCGTAGGGGAATCTTACTATACTTCTTACGCTCTTGGCGCTTAGAAGTGACGGACGCCGCGTCGGAGCCAGAGGTGGATGCCGATGAAGAATCGGTCTCGTAGAAGACCACCTTCCTCATCCTCTTTTTCTTGTCCCCACTCCGATGCGGCTTGTGGGAAGAGGATTTCTCCTTCTTCTCTTTGTGGTGTGAAGTGAGAGCACCTAGAGGGGGGTGAATAGGTGATCCTGTGAAACTTGAAAACTTAAGCCACAAAAACTTGGTTAATCGTTAGCACAATAATTGCCAAGTGGCTAGATAGGAATCCTCAACAAAACACAATAACCAACAAGGATCAATCACAGAGATGGCACGGTGGTTATCCCGTGGTTCGGCCAAGGCCAACGTTTGCCTACTCCACGTTGTGGCGTCCCAACGGACGAGGGTTGCAATCAACCCCTCTCAAGCGGTCCAAAGACCCACTTGAATACCACGATGTTTTGCTTGCTTTTTCTCAATCCCGTTTGCGAGGAATCTCCACAACTTGGAGTCTCTCGCCCTTACACTTGAAATTTACAAAGAACACGGAGCAAGGGAGGGATTAGCAATGCACACAAGACACAAGAAACAGAGTGTCAACACGCACACAAGTCGCAACAAGAGCTCACAACACAACTCAATGAGTTCACAACTCCACTAGAGCTCTATATGCTATCACAATGAAAAGAATGTGCGAAATCGATGTCTTGGTGCTTAGGAATGTTGTAGGAATGCTTGGTGTTCTCCTCCATGCGCCTAGGGGTCCCTTTTATAGTCCCAAGGCAGCTAGGAGCCGTTGAGAGCAATCTAGGAAGGCTGATCTTGCCTTCTGTCGACTGGCGCACCGGACAGTCCGGTGCACACCGGACAGTGTCCGGTGCCCGATTTCCTTCCAAAAATGGCGCAGTCGACCGTTGGCAGCCTGAGAGCCGTTGGCGCACCGGACATGTCCGGTGCACACCGGACATGTCCGGTGCACACCGGACAGTTCGGTGCCCCCTTCTAGCCGTTGGCTCGGCCACGTGTCCCGCGCAGATCGCGCGGCCGACCGTTGGCTCGGCCGACCGTTGGCTCACCGGACAGTCCGGTGCACACCTTTATCCTTGATTTGTACTTTGTCCACCTTTTTACACTTAGGCACTTGTGTTGGACACTAAATCACCAAAATACTTAGAAATGGCCCAAGGCACATTTCCCTTTCAATCTCCCCCTTTTTGGTGATTTATGCCAACACAATTGTTGGGCCTGTGCTTCGTCGCCGAAGGTCCTATAGGAAGAAGCGGTCTTCGGCTGAAGCTGTTTGTATAAGATGGCCGAAGGTTCCTTTTCATGAAGCTTCGGTATTACAAACCGACTTAAAGATAGAATGACCTTTTAGGCCATAAAGGTCTGAGTCAATGTTGTAAACTTTTATGAGGGGCATAATTGTAATTCCTCACAGGCTGTGTCCTGTGCCTATAAATAGTGAACAGTATTCCTTTACTGTTCAGGGATTCTGATAATTGCAATCGCATCTTTCGGAAACCAACCTTTGCCAAGGCAGAGGTACTATTGTATTCAATGATTCGATACGTTAAATGAATACATATAATTTGTCTATGATTAATTTACTCCTTTTTATACCCTTTATTTATATTATCTCATAATGTCTATTGGAATTTTATTACGAAGACTTAAGCTTCGTAATTATATTCTCATTTACCTTCGTCCAAGGCTCATTATCCTGAAGGGAATAATGTTTCATGGACAAAGGGCATTAACATTTAACACTTTATGTTGCCTTGTTCTTAATTCATAGCATTTGAGAACAAGTCCCCAACATTGGCGCCCACCTCCGGTAAACTCACTTCCACTTTTTGAGCTGATGGCTTCGTTCAACAATCAAGCTGGAGCTGCTTCGGACCCGAAGCTGGTGCTCCCGATCACAGGTGGTTCGTCCTCAGAGCCAGCCAACAAGAAACAGAAGAAGGAAGCACAGAGAAGGGTACAACATGTTGGGGTGCAAGGACCCTTCATCAAGTCAAGATGGTCTCACATTCCTATTACCTTCTCCCAAGAGGACCTTCAGCTCAAGGATTACCCACACAACGATGCCATGGTTATCTCTTGTGTTATCAAAGGATTTCTGGTCCACAATGTCTTGGTTGACACAGGCAGTGCAGCTGATATCATATTTGCTAAGGCCTTCAGACAAATGCAAGAGCCAGAACATAAGATTCATGATGCTACACATCCTCTCTGTGGCTTCGGAGGAAGACAGATTGTGGCACTGGGCAAGATCACCATGTCAGTGACCTTCGGGTTCATCAACAACACTAGAACTGAGCAAGTTGTGTTTGACATTGTTGACATGGAATACCCTTACAATGCAATTATTGGTCGTGGCACACTCAATGCTTTCGAAGCAATTCTTCATCCTGCCTATCTTTGCATGAAGATACCTTCGGATCAAGGACCCATCGCTATTCATGGAAGTCAGGAAGCTGCCAGAAGGGCCGAAGGCAATTGGACTGACTCAAAAGCAATCCATAACATAGATGGAGCTGAAGCTTGTGAACAGTACAAATTCAGAAGGGAGAAAGCAGCTTCAGCAGATCAGCCGAAGCCTATGCTCTTATGTGAAGACATAGCAGAACAGAAGGTGCTGTTAGGCTCTCAATTATCCGAAGAGCAGGAGAAAACCTTGATAAGGTTTTTGTTCAACAACAAAGATGTTTTTGCATGGTCAACCAATGATCTCTGCGGAGTAAATAGGGATGTTATTGAACACTCGCTCAATGTTGACCCATCTTTCAGAGCCAGAAAGCAGAGGCTTCGGAAAATGTCTGATGATAAGGCCGAAGGTGCTCGTAACGAAGTCAAAAGACTCCTCACTGCAGGAGTTATTAGAGAAGTAAAGTACCCAGAATGGTTAGCTAACACTGTTATGGTAAAAAAGGCCAATGGGAAGTGGCGAATGTGTATCGATTTCACAGATCTCAATAAGGCTTGTCCGAAGGACGAGTTCCCATTGCCAAGGATAGACTCTTTAGTTGATGCAGCAGCTTCTTCAGAGCTCATGAGTCTGCTAGACTGTTACTCAGGCTATCACCAAATCTGGATGAAGAAGGAAGATGAGCCGAAGACTAGCTTCATAACCCCAAGTGGCACATATTGCTATCTTCGGATGCCTGAGGGGCTCAAAAACGCTGGAGGAAGTTTCAGCAGAATGACTGCGAAGGTTCTCCAGTCTCAGATAGGCAGGAATGTGCTAACTTATGTTGATGACATCATTGTAAAAAGCACGAAACAGGAGAATCATATTGCTGATTTGCAGGAGACCTTTGCCAGTTTCAGGCAAGCTGGTTTAAAGTTGAATCCAGAAAAATGCGTCTTCGGAGTAAAGAAGGGTAAATTTCTTGGATGCTTGGTTTCAACAAAGGGAATTGAAGCTAATCCAAGTAAAATTGAAGCTATACTTCGGATGGAGCCACCAACTACAAAAAAGGGGGCTCAAAGATTGACAGGAAGATTGGCATCTCTCAATAGATTCATATCCAGATCAGCAGAGAGAAACTTACCATTCTTCGAAGTGCTGAAGTCAGCCGAAGTTTTTCAATGGGGACCAATCCAGCAAAAGGCCTTTGAAGAGCTGAAACAGTATTTGATAGATCTAACAGCATTAACTCCACCTACGCCAGGGGCTCCTTTGTTATTATATGTGGCAGCTTCGCACTCAGCGGTAAGTGCAGCACTTGTCCAGGTGAAGCTTGATGGCCAAGTCAGAAAGCGGTTCCAGTGTATTTTGTATCTGAAGTTCTTAGTATATCAAAGAAAAATTACACAGAATTAGAGAAAGTGTTATATGCTGTTTTGATGGCATCCAGGAAGCTTCGGCACTATTTTCAAGCTTACAACATAATTGTTCCTTCTTCACAACCTCTGAAGGATATTATGAGGAACCGAGAAGCTACTGGAAGGATTGGAAAACGGGCCGCAGAGCTCAACGAATTTTGTATTGAATATGTTCATAGATCTTCGATACAGTCCCAGGCGTTAGCAGACTTCATTGCTGACTGGACGCCAGGGGCTCAGGAGGAAGAAACAAATAAAGACGCCGAAGCATGGACAGTGTTTTGTGATGGATCTTGGGGAACCTTCGGAGCGGGGGCGGCTGCTGTGCTGGTTTCACCTTCCAAAGTTAAAACTTGCTATACGGCAAAACTTGATTTTAGTTGCACAAATAACATTGCTGAGTACGAAGCCTTGCTTCTGGGTCTTCGGAAGCTAAAAGCAATGGGAATCAGAAGGGCCATACTTAAAACTGATTCCCAGGTTGTTTCGGGTCATATTGACAAGAGTTGCAAGGCTAAAGATCCGAAGCTTGAAAAATATCTGGATATGGTTCGAAGAGTTGAAGCTTCCTTCAAAGGATTTTCTGTCAAAAATATCCCTCGAGGACAAAATGAGCATGCTGATTTGCTAGCTAATTGAGAGCACCTAGAGGGGGGGGTGAATAGGTGATCCTGTAAAAACTTAAACTTATAGCCACAAAACTTGATTAGGCGTTAGCACAGTTTATGCCAAGTGGCTAGAGAGGAGTCAAAACACAATAACCACAAGAATCCAATCACAGAGATGACACAGTGGTTATCCCGTGGTTCGGCCAAGTACAAAACTTGCCTACTCCACGTTGTGGCGTCCCAACGGACGAGAGTTGCACTCAACTCCTCTCAAGTGATCCAATGATCAACTTGAATACCACGGTGTTCTTGCTTTTCTTTTCTCAATCCCGTTTGCGAGGAATCTCCACAACTTGGAGCCTCTCGCCCTTACAAAAGATGTTCACAGAGAATCACAGAGCAAGGGAGGGATTAGCAACTCACACACGACACAAAGATCACAGCGAATACGCACACACAAGACCCAGACTTGAGCTCAAAAGACTAGCACACTAGAACGGAGCTCAAATCACTAGAATGTCGAACAAGTGCGCGAGATTGATGTGTGAGTGATCAAGAGTGCTCAAGGAATGCTTGGTGTACTCCTCCATGCACCTAGGGGTCCCTTTTATAGCCCCAAGGCAGCTAGGAGCCGTTGAGAGCACATCTGGAAGGCTATTCTTGCCTTCTGTCGTCGGGCGCACCGGACAGTCCGGTGCACACCGGACAGTGTCCGGTGCCCGATTCCTTTCCTTAAATGGCGAAGCCGACCGTTGCCGACCGTTGCAGATCTGGCGCACCGGACAGTCCGGTGCACACCGGACAGTCCGGTGCTTCCTTCCGACCGTTGGCTCGGCCACGTGTCGCGCGCCGATCGCGCGGCCGACCGTTGGCCCGGCCGACCGTTGGCTCACCGGACAGTCCGGTGCACACCGGACAGTCCGGTGAATTTTAGCCGAAGTCGCCGGAGAAAAACCCGAGAGCGGCTGGTTTGCTCTGTGGTGGTCTGGCGCACCGGACACTGTCCGGTGCACACCGGACAGTCCGGTGCCCCAGTCCGAAGCAGCCTTTGGCTGTACACAGCCACTCTCCACTTCTTTTCTTCTTTCTCCTGTTTCTAACACTTAGACAAGATGTTAGTACACAAAACTAATGTACTAAGGCTTAGAAACATACCTTTACTTGTGATTTGCACTTTGTTCATCCATGGGCATATTTTCACATTTAAGCACTTGTGTTTGCACTCAATCACCAAAATACTTAGAAATGGCCCAAGGGCACATTTCCCTTTCAATCTCCCCCTTTTTGGTGATTTATGCCAACACAACATAAAGCAACTAGAACAAGTGCAAAATCACTTCAAATAAAAACTGACTTTGAGTTTTATTCAATTTTGGCATATATGGATCATCTTTTGCCACCACTTGGTTTGTTTTTGCAAATCAAACTCAAATCTCTATCTCTAAGTCAAACACACATATTGAAGCATAAAGAGAGTCATTCCAAAAGAGATTGATCAAGGATTTCAAAAACTCCCCCTATTTCCCATAATCAACACTTCTCCCCACAAGAAGCCAACTTTTGACAATGGAGACAATAAGAGACAATAAAAGCTTTTGACAAAACAAAAACTCTATTCTACTATTTTCAAAAACTCTCAAGTGGTAGCTGATCCATTTATCACTTTGGCCTTTATTTTCTCCCCCTTTGGCATCAAGCACCAAAACGGGATTAATCTTGGCCTCTTAACCCCATTGCCTCACCAAAGTCTTCAATTAAGAGCAAATGGCAATAAGATTTCATGAGATGAACTTGGAATTAGTTACCCTCTCATCGGAGTGCAGTGGAAGTCTTTCATGGTCCAAGTCCACCTTTTCCCTTTCAATCCTCCTTCGAGACTCAATCAAGCAAACTCAAGCAAATGGTTAGTCTCAAAGGGTCAAGTTGTAACACATCTCCCCCTAAACATGTGCATCACTTTGCAACGGACTTGTGAGGTCCAGGGAGTGTTTGTACAACTTGAGCACCATAATAAGCAACAAAATGCAGAATGAACATGATCAAAGGCATAAACACATGTATGCTACAATTCAATCCAAGTTCCGCGAATCTAAGACATTTAGCTCACTACGCAACCTGCAAAAGGTCTTCTCATCTAGAGGCTTAGTGAAGATATCGGCTAGCTGGTTCTCGGTGCTAACATGAAACACTTCGATATCTCCCTTTTGCTGGTGGTCTCTCAAAAAGTGATGCTGGATGTCTATGTGCTTTGTGCGGCTGTGCTCAACAGGATTCTCCGCCATGCGGATAGCACTCTCATTGTCACATAGGAGTGGGACTTTGCTCAGATTGTAGCCAAAGTCCCGGAGGGTTTGCCTCATCCAAAGTAGTTGCGCGCAACACTGACCTGCGGCAACGTACTCGGCCTCAGCGGTGGATAGGGCAACGGAGGTTTGTTTCTTAGAGTTCCATGACACCAGGGACCTTCCTAAGAATTGGCACGTCCCTGATGTACTCTTCCTATCGACCTTACATCCAGCATAGTCGGAGTCTGAGTATCCAACTAAGTCAAAGGTAGACCCCTTTGGATACCAGAGCCCGAAGCAAGGCGTAGCAACCAAATATCTAAGAATTCGCTTCACCGCCACTAAGTGACACTCCTTAGGATCGGATTGAAATCTAGCACACATGCATACGCTAAGCATAATATCCGGTCTACTAGCACATAAATAAAGCAAAGAACCTATCATTGACCGGTATGCTTTTTGATCAACGGACTTACCTCCTTTGTTGAGGTCGTTGTGTCCGTCGGTCCCCATCGGAGTCTTTGCGGGCTTGGCGTCCTTCATCCCAAACCGCTTTAGCAGATCTTGCGTGTACTTTGTTTGGGAGATGAAGGTGCCGTCCTTGAGTTGCTTCACTTGGAACCCAAGGAAGTAGTTCAACTCGCCCATCATCGACATCTCGAATTTCTGCGTCATTACCCTGCTAAACTCTTCACAAGACTTTTGGTTAGTAGAACCAAATATTATGTCATCGACATAAATTTGGCACACAAACAAATCACCATCACATGTCTTTGTAAAAAGAGTTGGATCGGCTTTCCCAACCTTGAAAGCATTAGCAATTAGAAAGTCTCTAAGGCATTCATACCATGCTCTTGGGGCTTGCTTAAGTCCATAGAGTGCCTTAGAGAGCTTACACACATGGTCGGGGTACCGTTCATCCTCGAAGCCAGGGGGTTGCTCCACGTACACTTCCTCCTTGATTGGCCCGTTGAGGAAAGCGCTCTTCACATCCATTTGGTACAACCTGAAAGAATGGTGAGCGGCATATGCTAGCAAGATACGAATGGACTCTAGCCTAGCCACAGGAGCGAAAGTCTCCTCAAAGTCCAAACCTGCGACTTGGGCATAACCTTTTGCCACAAGTCGAGCCTTGTTCCTCGTCACCACCCCGTGCTCGTCCTGTTTGTTGCGGAACACCCACTTGGTTCCCACAACATTTTGCTTCGGACGAGGCACCAGTGTCCAAACTTCATTGCGCTTGAAGTTGTTGAGCTCCTCCTGCATGGCCAATACCCAATCTGGATCTAGCAAGGCCTCCTCTACCCTGAAAGGCTCAATAGAAGAGACAAAGGAGTAATGCTCACAAAAATTAACTAATCGAGATCGAGTAGTTACTCCCTTGCTAATGTCACCCAGAATTTGATCGACGGGATGATCCCTTTGAATCATCGCTCGAACTTGGGTTGGAGGTGCCGGTTGCACTTCTTCCTCCATCACTTGATCATCTTGTGCTCCCCCTTGATCAAGCGCCTCCACTTGAGGTACCTGTTCGTCATCTTTGGTTGGGGGATGCACCATAGTTGAGGAAGAAGGTTGATCTCGTTCATCTTGTTCCTGTGGCCGTACTTCTCCAATCGCCATGGTCCGTATTGCGGCCGTCGGAACATCTTCTTCATCTACATCATCACAATCAACAACTTGCTCTCTTGGAGAGCCATTAGTCTCATCAAATACAACATCGCTAGAGACTTCAACCAAACCCGATGATTTGTTGAAGACTATATACGCCTTTGTATTTGAGTCATAACCTAACAAAAACCCTTCTACAGCTTTGGGAGCAAACTTAGAATTTCTACCCTTCTTTACTAGAATGTAGCATTTACTCCCAAATACACGAAAGTACGATACATTGGGTTTGTTACCGGTTAGTAGCTCATACGACGTCTTCTTGAGGAGGCGATGAAGGTAGACCCTGTTGATGGCGTGGCAAGCAGTGTTAACGGCTTCCGTCCAAAAGCACTCGGGGGTCTTGAACTCTCCTAGCATCGTCCTCGCCATATCGATGAGCGTCCTGTTCTTCCTCTCTACCACACCATTTTGCTGTGGTGTGTAGGGAGCGGAGAACTCGTGCTTGATCCCTTCCTCTTCAAGGAACTCCTCCACTTGAAGGTTCTTGAACTCGGATCCGTTGTCGCTCCTTATCTTCTTCACTTTGAGCTCAAACTCATTTTGAGCTCTCCTGAGGAAGCGCTTGAGGGTCCCTTGGGTTTCAGACTTATCCTGCAAAAAGAACACCCAAGTGAAGCGGGAAAAATCATCAACAATAACTAAACCATACTTACTCCCTCCTATGCTCAGATAGGCGGCAGGTCCGAAGAGGTCCATATGCAGCAGCTCCAGGGGTCTTGAAGTGGTCATCACGTTCTTGCTGTGATGCGCTCCTCCCACTTGTTTACCTGCTTGACAAGCTGCACAAGGTCTATCTTTTTCGAAATGCACGTTAGTCAAACCTATCACGTGTTCTCCCTTTAGAAGCTTGTGAAGGTTCTTCATCCCCACATGTGCTAAGCGGCGATGCCACAGCCAGCCCATGCTAGTCTTAGCTATTAAGAATGCATCTAGACCGGCCTCTTCTTTTGCAAAATCAACTAAATAAAGTTTGCCGTCTAATACACCCTTAAAAGCTAGTGAACCATCACTTCTTCTAAAGACAGACACATCTACATTTGTAAATAGACAGTTATACCCCATATTGCATAATTGACTAACAGATTATATCCAAGAGACTCTACTAAAAACACATTAGATATGGAGTGCTCATTAGAAATTGCAATTTTACCTAAACCTTTTACCTTGCCTTGATTCCCATCACCGAATACAATTGAATCTTGGGAATCTTTATTCTTGACGTAGGAGGTGAACATCTTCTTCTCCCCCGTCATATGGTTTGTGCATCCGCTGTCGATAATCCAGCTTGAACCCCCGGATGCATAAACCTGCAGGGCAAATTTAGGCTTGGGTCTTAGGTACCCAACTCATGTTGGGTCCTACAAGGTTAGCACATATATCCTTAGGGACCCAAATGCAAGTTTTATCACCTTTGCATTTTGCCCCTAACTTCCTAGCAATTACTTTTCTATCCTTTCTACAAATTGCAAATGAAGCATTCAAAGCACAATAAATTGTAGAGGGTTCATTTGCTATTTTCCTAGGAGCATGAATAACATTCCTTCTAGGCACATGATGAATAGCATTTCTTTTAGGAACAACATTTCTCCTAGTAACATTTCTATCATACACATAAGAGGAACTAGGAGCAAACATGGCATGAGAATCAAAAGCATCATGACTTACATTTCTAGTTTGTCTTCTATCATGATACAAAAATGCATGGTTCCTTTTAGCACTAGTAGCCATAGGGGCCTTCCCTTTCTCCTTGGCGGGAATGGGATCCTTATGGCTTGTTAAGTTCTTGGCTTCCCTCTTGAAGCCAAGCCCATCCTTAATTGAGGGATGTCTTCCTATTGTGTAGGCATCCCTTGCAAATTTTAACTTATCAAATTCACTTTTGCTAGTCTTAAGTTGGACATTAAGACTAGCCACTTCATTATTTAGCTTTGCAATAGAGGCTATGTGTTCACTACAAGCATCAATATCAAATTCTTTACATCTATTGCAAATAGCAACATTTTCTACACAAGTTGTTGATTTACTAGCTATTTCTATCTTAACATTCAACTCATCGTTAATGCTCTTTAATTTTGAAATTGTTTCATGGCATGAGGATAATTCACAAGTGAGCATCTCATTTCTTTTAACTTCTAGAGCATGAGATTTTTGAGCTTCTAAAAATTTATCATGCTCTTCATACAATAAATCCTCTTGTTTCTCTAAGAGTTTATCCTTCTCATTCAATGCATCAATTAATTCATTAATTTTGCCAATTGTAATTCTATCTAGACCTTTAAATACACTAGAATAGTCTATTTCATCATCGTCACTAGAATCATTATCACTAGAAGAAGCATAAGTAGAGTTTCGAGTACTTACTTTCTTCTCCTTAGCCATGAGACACGTGTGACGCTCGTTGGGGAAGAGGGCCGATTTGTTGAAGGCGGTGGCGGCGAGTCCCTCATTGTCGGAGTCGGAGGAGGAGCAATCCGAATCCCACTCCTTGCCTAGATGCGCCTCGCCCTTGGCTTTCTTGTAGTGCTTCTTCTTCTCCCTTTTGTTCCCCTTTTCCTGGTCACTTTCATTATCAGGACAGTTAGCAATAAAATGACCAAGCTTACCGCATTTGAAGCATGATCGCTTCCCCTTGGTCTTAGTCTTGCTCGGCTGTCCATTGCGACCCTTTAGCACCGTCTTGAATCTCTTGATGATGAGGGCCATTTCTTCATCATTAAGACCGGCTGCCTCAATTTGCGCCACCTTGCTAGGTAGTGCCTCCTTGCTCCTAGTGGCTTTGAGAGCAAAAGGTTGCGGCTCGTTGATCGGTCCATTCAAGGCGTCGTCCACATACCTTGCCTCCTTGATCATCATTCGCCCGCTGACGAATTTTCCTAGGACTTCTTCGGGCGACATTTTGGTGTACCTGGGATTCTCACGAATATTATTCACCAAATGAGGATCAAGAACGGTAAAGGACCTGAGCATTAGTCGGACGACGTCGTGGTCCGTCCATCGCGTGCTTCCGTAGCTCCTTATTTTGTTGATAAGGGTCTTGAGCCGGTTGTATGTCTGAGTTGGCTCCTCGCCCCTTATCATCGCGAATCGTCCAAGCTCGCCTTCCACCAACTCCATTTTGGTGAGCAAGGTAACGTCATTCCCCTCATGAGAAATCTTGAGGGTGTCCCAGATCTGCTTGGCGTTATCCAAGCCGCTCACTTTGTTATATTCATCCCTGCACAATGAAGCTAGAAGAATAGTGGTAGCTTGTGCATTCTTATGGATTTGCTCATTAATGAATGAAGGGCTATCCGAGCTATCAAATTTCATTCCACTTTCCACAATCTCCCAAATGCTTGGATGGAGAGAAAATAGGTGAGTACGCATTATGTGACTCCAAAATCCGTAGTCCTCTCCATCAAAGTGAGGAGGCTTGCCAAGTGGAATGGGGAGCAAATGAGCATTTGAGCTATATGGAATGCGCGAATAATCAAAAGAAAAGTTTGAGTTAACCGTCTTTTGTTTGTCGTGGTCGTCGTCCTTTTGGGAAGAAGAGGACTCATCGCTGTCGTAGTAGACGATCTCCTTGATGCGTCTTGTCTTCTTCTTCTTCCCATCTTTTCGCTTGTGGCCCGAGCCCGAGTCATTGGACTTGTCATCCCTTGGCTCGTTGACGAAGGACTCCTTCTCCTTGTCGTTGATCACAATTCTCTTCCCCTTAGGATCCATCTCTTCGGGCGGTTAGTCCCTTTCTTGAAGAGAACGGCTCTGATACCAATTGAGAGCACCTAGAGGGGGGGGTGAATAGGTGATCCTGTAAAAACTTAAACTTATAGCCACAAAACTTGATTAGGCGTTAGCACAGTTTATGCCAAGTGGCTAGAGAGGAGTCAAAACACAATAACCACAAGAATCCAATCACAGAGATGACACAGTGGTTATCCCGTGGTTCGGCCAAGTACAAAACTTGCCTACTCCACGTTGTGGCGTCCCAACGGACGAGAGTTGCACTCAACTCCTCTCAAGTGATCCAATGATCAACTTGAATACCACGGTGTTCTTGCTTTTCTTTTCTCAATCCCGTTTGCGAGGAATCTCCACAACTTGGAGCCTCTCGCCCTTACAAAAGATGTTCACAGAGAATCACAGAGCAAGGGAGGGATTAGCAACTCACACACGACACAAAGATCACAGCGAATACGCACACACAAGACCCAGACTTGAGCTCAAAAGACTAGCACACTAGAACGGAGCTCAAATCACTAGAATGTCGAACAAGTGCGCGAGATTGATGTGTGAGTGATCAAGAGTGCTCAAGGAATGCTTGGTGTACTCCTCCATGCGCCTAGGGGTCCCTTTTATAGCCCCAAGGCAGCTAGGAGCCATTGAGAGCACATCTGGAAGGCTATTCTTGCCTTCTGTCGTCGGGCGCACCGGACAGTCCGGTGCACACCGGACAGTGTCCGGTGCCCGATTCCTTTCCTTAAATGGCGAAGCCGACCGTTGCCGACCGTTGCAGATCTGGCGCACCGGACAGTCCGGTGCACACCGGACAGTCCGGTGCTTCCTTCCGACCGTTGGCTCGGCCACGTGTCGCGCGCCGATCGCGCGGCCGACCGTTGGCCCGGCCGACCGTTGGCTCACCGGACAGTCCGGTGCACACCGGACAGTCCGGTGAATTTTAGCCGAAGTCGCCGGAGAAAAACCCGAGAGCGGCTGGTTTGCTCTGTGGTGGTCTGGCGCACCGGACAGTCCGGTGCACACCGGACAGTCCGGTGCCCCAGTCCGAAGCAGCCTTTGGCTGTACACAGCCACTCTCCACTTCTTTTCTTCTTTCTCCTGTTTCTAACACTTAGACAAGATGTTAGTACACAAAACTAATGTACTAAGGCTTAGAAACATACCTTTACTTGTGATTTGCACTTTGTTCATCCATGGGCATATTTTCACATTTAAGCACTTGTGTTTGCACTCAATCACCAAAATACTTAGAAATGGCCCAAGGGCACATTTCCCTTTCACTAAGTCAGCAGCACAGGGGCTGCCTTTACCTTCGGATGTGTTCTTCGAAACAATAAAAGCACCTTCGGTGGAACTTCTTGAAAGAGCAGTCCTCAATATATCTCCTGTTTATAGCGAAGATTGGAGAACTGAGATCATCTCTTACCTTCAGGGAAAATTCCTTTCAGATGACGAAGCTTATAACAGGAGGATAGAGGCAAGAGCTCGTCCATATGTCATGATAGAAGGGGAGTTGTACAAGCATGGAGTTTGTGCTCCGCTACTCAAGTGTTTATCCAGAACCGAAGGTATAGAGTTGATGAAAGAAATACATGCAGGCCTGTGTGGATCTCACATTGGATCTAGGCCGTTACTTGGAAAAATTTTCCGCCAAGGATTTTACTGGCCGAAGGCAGCTTCGGATGCAGCGGAATTAGTCCAAAAGTGCGAAGGTTGTCAGAAATGTGCAAGAGATCAAAAACAACCTTCGTCCTTAACACAGCTCATACAACCCATTTGGCTATTGCAAAGGTGGGGCCTTGACTTGTTAGGTCCGTTACCACCGGCCCAAGGGAACCTAAGATATGTTGTAGTAGCGGTGGAATATTTTTCTAAATGGATTGAGGCAAAGCCTTTAGCCACAATAACTTCGGCCACCGTCCAAAAGTTTTTCTGGCAGAATATTGTTTGTCGTTTCGGGGTACCAAAGGCTATTACTGTGGATAATGGAACACAGTTTGACTCCGAAGCTTTCAGGGATTTCTGTGATCAAATTGGTACGAAGATCCATTTTGCATCAGTCAGACATCCGGAGTCAAATGGACTCGTTGAAAGAGCCAATGGCATTATAATGACAGGAATAATGAAGTTAATCTTCAATCAACCTAGGGGAAAGTGGCCAGATCAGTTAACCAAAGTGGTGTGGAGCCACAATACAACAACATCAAGGTCTACAGGCTTTACTCCATTCAAGTTATTATTCGGTGACGAAGCAATAACTCCGGAGGAAGCTAAAACCGGATCAATAAGAGTAGTAGCTTCGGCAGAATCAGGTTCCGAAGCTGTTTATTCTGTGGAAAAAGATGCTTTAGAAGGGATCAGGCTGCAAGCCGTGGAGAACATCAATAAATATCAAGCCGAAACAGTCAAATGGCGAGATAGAAAGGTTCGGCTAAAGAATATTGAGCCAGGACACTTGGTGCTTCGGAGAGTTGCCAACCCAGAAACAGTGGGCAAGTTGCAGTTGAAATGGGATGGACCTTTCTTAGTAGCATCTTCGTCAAGACCCGGTTCATACAGATTGAAGGATATGGACGGCAACGACATTCCTAGATCTTGGAATGCGGATGAGCTTCGGCGATATTATGTATAACTCGATGTAATTTTTCACATTTTTTATTTTTCTTTCATGGCACCCTTTTCCTTTCTGAAGGGGGAGAAAGGTTTTTAATGGGGCCATCACATGTAATTTCCTTTTTTTTAGTTTTATAAGAGCAAAATCCCCCAAGGAATGTAAATGTAAAAGCTGAGAACGCACCATCGAGTGCCGAAAAGTAAAGGCGAAGAAGCTCCAAAGTCGTTCCTAAGGGAATGCAGAGCTTACAGCGAAAAGTCAACGCTGATTCCGCCAAAAGTAAAGGCGAAGAAGCTCCAAAGTCGTTCCTAAGGGAATGCAGAGCTTACAGCGAAAAGTCAACGCTGATTCCGCCAAAAGTAAAGGCGAAGAAGCTCCAAAGTCGTTCCTAAGGGAATGCAGAGCTAAGGTGTGACTGTTTTTTTAAGGAAATAATGGCTATGAGTATGGCTTCGGATACGCGTTTGGACATTCATTTGCACATCACATTACATCATAGCATTTGCATTCATAAACATTCATCCAGGCATATGTAGGATAATCATCATCATGGCATAAGTGGTTGTTTCGGCAAAAATAAAAAAAAGGGAAAGAAAAAGCTTCGGAAGGAGAGCTTCGGAAAAAAGGGAAATGTTCTTTTCTATGCTTCGCTGCGTACGAAAAGAAGGGAAGGTGTTTTTTCGCCTTCGGCTCAAAAAAGAAAATTTCGTCCACATCAAAGCACTTCTTATACGTCAATGGAAGGATAAGAGTATGTTACAAGGTATGAACAGAATTCATTAAAGACAAGTTTTAGTTACATTTGCAAAAGTTTCTCAAAAGGTTTCTTAAGTTTATCTACAGTCTACTCCTATCTAATCTCCAAGGAGCTTCAGCTTCGGCGTCATTTTTTTTTTAATCATCAGCTTCGGCTTCGTCATCCTACATGAATTAAATTGTTGTAAGTCAAAATCGAGCTTGAAGGAAAAGGTAAGCACAAGGTATGATTTCTTACTAGTTCAAGGTGACTACGAGCTTCGTCTCCAGCCTTTTCTCGTCCACCTTTTGTCCATATCATTTTTATAAATCTATTAGAGATACTTCGGGCGAGATCAGGAATGTCGTCTAGGATTGATGGTAATAAAGTGAAATTTGGCCTATTGACAATCTTTCCATGATCGCAACCAGCTTTTAGGAAGGCTGCAGCAGTGCCCCGAGAAGCCACCCAGGCGCAGAAGTCACCGTGCCCAGCTATGACTTCGTCGAGCTCGTCAATTTCACCCTCAATATGTTCGAAGGTCTTCGGTAGATCTTCAGCTGAGGGGGTGATTTTTTCACTGCTGGCTCCAACTGAGTGGAAAATCTTTCTTAGTCGTTGAATGCATTTGTTGCTAAATTCCAAACATTTTTCTTGAAGGCTCGTCAATAGTTTTCTCAAATCTGAATTTTGTTGAGCTTCGGCTTCAAGTTTTGCATTAAGGTCTTGCTTTTCTCGTTCGAACTGCTCAGATTGGCGGAGAAGCTTTGTGTTCAGTTCTGTTATTTTTGCTTCGGCTTCCGCCAATGAACCTTCGGTTGCCTGGAGCTCGAAGTTCTTTTTCTCGATAGCATCTGATTGCTCCTTTATTCTGCTTTCTAAATTTTCAATTATAACTTCGTGCTTCTTGTCTTCAAAATCTTGCTGCATTTTCAAGGCTTTGCTCAACAGCATGCTCTGCACGAAATCAACCTTCGTCAGACGTGTTTTCATTATTAGAAGCAATAAAAGTTAAGGGAAAGCTAGTTCACCTTGAAATTGGAATAGAATAAACTACCAACGATATGTTGTCGTCGGTAGCGGCTGATGTCTGTCTCCAGCTTCGGGAATCCGATACTCTTTGACAGAGTACCGATAACTTTGGCTCCAGTTTGATCTCGAATACAATCTAATTTTTCATCATCAATGCCTCCGAAGAGGAGTGCTCCAGGTTTGTATCCACAGGATTTGGCATACTCTCTAAGCTCTTCTATTTCAGCTTTTGACAGTTTTTCTCCAACTAAATTCTGGAACATGAAGGCTTCGTTTTCTGAAGCTTCATCAGCAATTTCCTTCCCTTTCCCCGACGCTGCGGTCACGGCCTCTTCGGCGGCAGTGGTAGCTTCTTCCGCAGCCATATCTTGCAGTATTCTGTCAATGTTTTCGATTGCAGCTGCGTCCTCCGAAGGTGTAATTTCAATATCTGCCCCTTCCGCAGACGCTGGTGTTTTTTGAGCTGAAGCTCTTGGCGGTGTCTTGTCAATTACCTCTGTCACAGTGATAATTCTTTGTCTCTTTGTTTTGATTGTTTTCTTCGATTTCTCGGGCTCCTTGTCCTTCTGAAAAAACTTTGTCAGTTGGGGCCTCAGTGGACTTAGCTTCGCAGGTAAGGATTCAGTCATTACCTTCAGAATTTCCTCAACGTCAGCGGCAGAGGGTGATGCGGGGGATTTTTCTTCGTCGGATATTTTCCGTTTCGGAGAAGACGCTTTCCTCTACTTTAGAATTTTCTTCTTTGGTGTCTCTTTTTCATCTTCATTTGAGGCTTCGGTTACCCTTTTCCTTTTCTGGCCTCCGGCACCTTTGTTCAGATTTTCATAGTCAGGGTATTCGAAACCCAAGGCGTCCAACACTCGGTTCAGTCTTCGCTTCGAACGGGTGCCGAAGGCCGCAGTCATTAATTGATCTTCTTTTTTGGAATAATTGCCAAGTATTTCATTACACATTACTTCAATTGTGTCTAGCCACTCTTGGCAAGGCGCTTTAAAGTATTTCTTAAACTTGAAATGGTAAGGTAAACGTACAAGTTCACCTTCTTTTTTCTCCCCCTTTAGCTTCGGCATTTCCCATTCTTTCAAACTGGGAAAAACTTTGAAAGCCAAAAACTCCTGAACCAGGTCCCTTGTACTGATATGCTCTGCAATAATTCTGAATTCATTCATTGCTTGTTGTGTTGGACCTTCGGGTGTCATGTTACAGCGAGGTCGGGTTTCTCCGAAGATTAGTTCGAGTGGACTTTGCACAAGCTTCTCCTTGTCGTCATCAACCTTGACATAAAACCACTCCGACTTCCAGCCTGCTGCCCATTTGCTTCGATAGCTGATTACAGGAAATTTTGTGGTTTTCCGATAGGCGAAGTTATAACAACCAAAATTGTCGTGCAATCCATCCTTTCTAGCCTTCGTCTGATAATGCAGCTCGTGAACCCGGCAAAAGCTGTCCGCAAATGGTTCCACTGCTTGGCTTCGGAGTGCCCAGATATAAATGCTAAGCCTGACGATAGCGTTAGGGGTCAGCTGGTGAAAATAGATACCGAACCTCTTCAGTACCTCTGCAATAATCCCATGTAGGGGGAATCTTAATCCAGCCTTCAGAAAGCTTTTGAAAATAACAATTTCATCCTTCTCCGGCTTTGGGGTAGTCTCTTCTCCCTCGAAGCGTAATAGCTTTTTCTGATTTTCAGTAAAAAAGCCTGACTTTACCATCTTGGACAGATCAGCCTTCGAAACAGTAGATTTCCCGAAGTCCAAGTGGCTGGGTTTGCTTGGCATGGCAATGCGATAATCATCTTCGGGATCAGTTTCCTCAATATCTTCTTCTTCTGCTTCAGCAATTGCTTGTTCTGCTTGTTCTGCATCATCACTAGGGATCTTTTCCGAAGTCACCAGCCCGGATCGTTGCATAGCTTCGGAGATGGGAACAGTCTCCGAAGCTTCAGTTTCGCCCCCCTCACGTTCAACCCTGGCGGTAGAACGCACTCTGGCCATTTAATTATGAATGTGTGGAAGTTTAATACTTTCTTCTTCCGAAGTTTTTTCTGACGAAGCAGGCTTCAAACTGGAGCTTCGTTTGATTCCGACAGACAAGCTTCGGCGATGGTTAAAAATTTTGGCAGCAGAACAGTGCAAATAGCAATGAATGCTGTGGTAACTTCACACCTACTCGTCTGTTTATATAGTACTGCAGGTAAGAAGGCGAAGCGCCAGGATTTTTACACCAGGCGGACACCCGCTTGCACTCGCTGTGCGGTGGACCGCAGAGACCAAACAGTAACTCTGCAAGGTGGGACCGCTACGCGCTGGGAAATTGAATCGTTTCTCGACAACGAGCTCAGGGAAGGTGTTTTTTGGACCTTCGGCTCCCCGAAGCTTAAGAGACTTTTTTCACGGATCAAGCTCGTTACGAAAAACGATCTAGCACCGCGAAAGGGGCTACTGTTGGGCCTGTGCTTCGTCGCCGAAGGTCCTATAGGAAGAAGCGGTCTTCGGCTGAAGCTGTTTGTATAAGATGGCCGAAGGTTCCTTTTCATGAAGCTTCGGTATTACAAACCGACTTAAAGATAGAATGACCTTTTAGTCCATAAAGGTCTGAGTCAATGTTGTAAACTTTTATGAGGGGCATAATTGTAATTCCTCACAGGCTGTGTCCTGTGCCTATAAATAGTGAACAGTATTCCTTTACTGTTCAGGGATTCTGATAATTGCAATCGCATCTTTCGGAAACCAACCTTTGCCAAGGCAGAGGTACTATTGTATTCAATGATTCGATACGTTAAATGAATACATATAATTTGTCTATGATTAATTTACTCCTTTTTATACCCTTTATTTATATTATCTCATAATGTCTATTGGAATTTTATTACGAAGACTTAAGCTTCGTAATTATATTCTCATTTACCTTCGTCCAAGGCTCATTATCCTGAAGGGAATAATGTTTCATGGACGAAGGGCATTAACATTTAACACTTTATGTTGCCTTGTTCTTAATTCATAGCATTTGAGAACAAGTCCCCAACAACAATATAAAGCAAGTAGAACAAATACAAAATCAATTAAAATAAGAACTCAAACTGTTTTGATTCAAATTTGACATATATGGATCACTCTTTGTCACCACTTGGTTTGTTTTTGCAAATCAAACTCAAATTTCTATCTCTAAGTCAAACACACATGTTAAGACATAAAGAGAGTCATTCCAAGAGAAATTGATTCAAGATTTCAAGAACTCCCCTTTTTCATAATCAACACTTCTCCCCACAAGAGGCCAACTTTTGACATAGAAGAGTTTTGACAAACCAAAAGCTATAATCTACTATTTTCAAAATTCAAACCAAAAGCTCTAATCTACTATTTTCAAAATTTCTCAAGTGGTAGCTGATCCATCTATTGCTTTGGCCTTTATTTTCTCCCCCTTTGGCACCAAGCACCAAAACGGGATCAATCTTGGCCCTTTAACCCCATTGCCTCACCAAAATCTTCAAATAAGAACACAAAGGCAATAAGAGTATAAAGATGAACTTGGAAAAGTTACTCGTTTCATCGGAGTGCAGTGGAAGTCTTGCATGGTCCAAGTCCACCTTTTCCCTTTCAATTCTCCTTGGAGACTAAAACAACCAAACTCAAGAACATGGTTAGTCTCAAAGGGTCAAGTTGTAGCACAGCTCCCCCTAAATATGTGCATCACTTGCAAACAGGACTTGTGAGGTCCAAGGAGTGTTTGTACAACTTGAGCACCACAATAAGCCACAACATGCAGAATGAACATGATCAAAGGCATAAACACATGTATGCTACATTTCAATCCAAGTTCCGCGAATCTAAGATATTGAGCTCACTACGCAGCCTGCAAAAGGTCTTCTCATCTAGAGGCTTGGTAAAGATATCGGCTAGCTGGTTCTCGGAGCTAACATGAAACACTTTGATATCCCCCTTTTGCTGGTGGTCTCTCAAAAAGTGATGCCGGATGTCAATGTGCTTTGTGCGGCTGTGCTCAACAGGATTTTCCGCTATGCGGATAGCACTCTCATTGTCACATAGGAGTGGGACTTTGCTCAGATTGTAGCCAAAGTCCCGGAGGGTTTGCCTCATCCAAAGTAGTTGCGCACAACACTGTCCTGTGGCAACGTACTCGGCCTCAGCGGTGGATAGGGCAACGGAAGTATGTTTCTTAGAGTTCCACGACACCAGGGACCTTCCTAAGAATTGGCACGTCCCCGATGTACTCTTCCTATCGACCTTACATCCAGCATAGTCGGAATCTGAGTACCCAATCAAGTCAAAGTTAGACCCCTTTGGATACCAGATCCCGAAGCAAGGCGTAGCGACTAAATATCGAAGAATTCGCTTCACGGCCACTAAGTGACACTCCTTAGGATCGGATTGAAATCTAGCACACATGCATACGCTAAGCATAATATCCGATCTACTAGCAGATAAATAAAGCAAAGAACCTATCATGGACCGGTATGCTTTTTGATCAACGGACTTACCTCCTTTGTTGAGGTCGGTGTGTCCGTCAGTTCCCATCGGCGTCTTTGCGGGCTTGGCGTCCTTCATCCCAAACCGCTTTAGCAAGTCTTGCGTGTTCTTCGTTTGGGAGATGAAAGTGCCGTCCTTGAGTTGCTTCACTTGGAACCCAAGGAAGTAGTTCAACTCGCCCATCATCAACATCTCGAATTTCTGCGTCATAACCCTGCTAAACTCTTCACAAGACATTTGATTAGTAGAACCAAATATTATGCCATCGACATAAATTTGGCACACAAAAAGATCACCATCGCAAGTCTTAGTAAAAAGAGTTGGATCGGCTTTCCCAACCTTGAAAGCATTAGCAATTAAAAAGTCTCTAAGGCATTCATACCATGCTCTTGGGGCTTGCTTAAGTCCATAGAGCGCCTTAGAGAGCTTACACACGTGGTCGGGGTACCGTTCATCCTCGAAGCCAGGGGGTTGCTCCACGTACACCTCCTCCTTGATCGGCCCGTTGAGGAAAGCACTCTTCACATCCATTTGGTACAACCTGAAAGAATGGTGAGCGGCATATGCTAGCAAGATACGAATTGATTCTAGCCTAGCCACAGGAGCAAAAGTCTCCTCAAAGTCCAAACCTGCGACTTGGGCATAACCTTTTGCCACAAGTCGAGCCTTGTTCCTCGTCACCACCCCGTGCTCGTCCTGTTTGTTGCGGAACACCCACTTGGTTCCCACAACATTTTGCTTGGGACGAGGCACCAGTGTCCAAACTTCATTGCGCTTGAAATTGTTGAGTTCCTCCTGCATGGCCAACACCCAGTCCGGATCTAGCAAGGCCTCTTCTACCCTGAAAGGCTCAATAGAAGAGACAAAGGAGTAATGCTCACAAAAATTAACTAATCTTGAACGAGTAGTTACTCCCTTGCTAATATCACCCAATATTTGGTCGACGGGATGATCCCTTTGGATCGTCGCTCGAACTTGGGTTGGAGGTGCCTGAGGTGCTTCTTCTTCTTCAACTTGATCATCCTGTGCCCCCCCTTGATCATGCGCCTCCACTTGAGGTACCTATTCGTCATCTTGGGATGGGGGATGCACCATAGTTGAGGAAGACGGTTGATCTTGCTCCAATTGTTCCTGAGGCCGCACATCTCCAATCGCCTTGGTGCGTATCGCGGCCGTTGGAACATCTTCTTCATCTACATCATCAAGATCAACAACTTGCTCTCTTGGAGAGCCATTAGTCTCATCAAATACAACGTCGCTAGAGACTTCAACCAAACCCGATGATTTGTTGAAGACCCTATACGCCTTTGTATTTGAATCATAACCTAATAAAACCCTTCTACAGCTTTGGGAGCAAATTTAGAGGTTCTACCTTTCTTCACAAGAATATAACACTTGCTCCCAAAAACACGAAAATAAGATACATTGGGTTTGTTACCAGTCAGCAGCTCATATGAAGTCTTCTTGAGAAGGCGGTGAAGGTAGACCCTGTTGATGGCGTGGCAAGCCGTGTTCACGGCTTCCGACCAAAAACGCTCGGGGGTCTTGAACTCTCCAAGCATAGTCCTCGTCATATCAATGAGCGTCATGTTCTTCCTCTCTACCACACCATTTTGCTGAGGTGTGTAGGGAGCGGAGAACTCGTGCTTGATCCCCTCCTCCTCAAGGAACTCCTCCACTTGAAGATTCTTGAATTCGGACCCGTTGTTGCTCCTTATCTTCTTTACCTTGAGCTCAAACTCATTTTGAGCTCTCCTGAGAAAGCGCTTGAGGGTTCCTTGTGTTTCAGACTTATCCTGCAAAAAGAACACCCAAGTGAAGCGGGAAAAGTCATCAACAATAACTAGACCATACTTACTTCCTCCTATGCTCAGATAGGCGACGGGTCCGAAGAGGTCCATATGCAGCAGCTCCAGAGGTCTTGAAGTGGTCATCACATTCTTGCTGTGATGTGCTCCTCCCACTTGTTTACCTGCTTGACAAGCTGCACAAGGTCTATCTTTTTCGAATTGCACGTTAGTCAAACCTATCACGTGTTCTCCCTTTAGAAGCTTGTGAAGGTTCTTCATCCCCACATGTGCTAAGCGGCGATGCCACAGCCAGCCCATGCTAGTCTTAGCGATTAAGCATGCATCTAGACCGGCCTCCTCTTTTGCAAAATCAATCAAATAAAGTTTGCCGTCTAGTACACCCTTAAAAGCTAGTGAACCATCACATCTTCTAAAGACTGACACATCTACATTTGTAAATAGAAAATTATATCCCATATTACATAATTGACTAACAGATAGTAAATTATAACCAAGAGACTCAACTAAAAACACATTAGAGATAGAGTGCTCATTAGATATTGCAATCTTGCCTAAACCTTTCACCTTGCCTTGGTTCCCATCACCGAATATGATTGAATCTTGGGAATCCTTATTCTTGACGTAGGAGGTGAACATCTTCTTCTCCCCCGTCATATGGTTTGTGCATCCGCTATCGATAATCCAGCTTGAACCCCCGGATGCATAAACCTGCAAGGCAAATTTAGGCTTGGGTCTTAGGTACCCAACTCTTGTTGGGTCCTACAAGGTTAGTTACAATTGCCTTAGGGACCCAAATGCAAGTTTTATCACCCTTGCACTTTGCCCCTAATTTCCTAGCAACTATCTTCCTATCTTTTCTACAAATAGCAAAAGAAGCATTTAAAGCATGATAAATTGTAGATGGTTCATTAATTTTCCTATGAATATTAGCAACATTTCTCCTAGGCATATTGTGAACAACATTTTTCCTACCAACATTTCTATCATGCATATAGGAAGAACTAGAAGCAAACATGGCATGAGAATCAAAAGCATCATATGCATTATAACTTCTATAAGCATTTCTATATTGTCTCTTGCCATGATACATAAAAGCATGGTTCTTTTTGGCACTACTAGCCATAGGGGCCTTCCCTTTCTCCTTGGTGGAGATGGGAGCCTTATGGCTTGTTAAGTCCTTGGCTTCCCTCTTGAAGCCAAGTCCATCCTTAATTGAGGGGTGTCTACCAATCGTGTAGACATCCCTTGCAAATTTTAGTTTATCGAAATCACTTTTGCTAGTCTTAAGTTGGTCATTAAGACTAGCTACTTCATCATTTAATCTAGAAATTGCAACTAGGTGTTTACTACAAGCATCAATATCAAAATCCTTACACCTAGTACAAATTATAACATGTTCTACACAAGAATTAGATTTATTTGCTACTTCTAATTTAGCATTTAAATCATTGTTAACACCTTGTAAAGTAGAAATGGTTTCATGACAAGTAGATAGTTCATAAGAAAGCATTTCATTTCTTTTAACTTCTAAAGCATAGGATTTTTGTGCCTCTACAATTTTATCATGTTCATCATATAACAAATCCTCTTGCTTTTCTAAAAGCCTATCCTTTTCATTCAAGGCATCAATCAATTCATTGATTTTATCAATTTTATTTCTATCCAATCCCTTGAACAAGCTAGAGTAATCTATTTCATCTTCATCACTAGATTCGTCCTCACTTGAAGAAGCATAAGTAGAGTCTTGAGTACATACCTTCTTCTCCCTTGCCATAAGGCATGTGTGACGCTCGTTGGGGAAGAGGGATGACTTGTTGAAGGCGGTGGCGGCGAGTCCTTCATTGTCGGAGTCGGACGAGGAGCAATCTGAATCCCACTCCTTGCCAAGATGAGCCTCGCCCTTTGCCTTTTATAGTTCTTCTTCTTCTCCCTCTTGTTCCCTTGATCCTGATCACTATCATTTGCGGGACAGTTAGCAATAAAATGACCAAGCTTACCGCCTTTGAAGCATGAGCGCTTCCCCTTGGCTTTGGTCTTGCTTGGCTGTCCCTTGCGACCTTTAAGCGTCGTCTTGAATCTCTTGATGATGAGGGCCATCTCTTCATCATTAAGTCCGGCCGCCTCAATTTGTGCCACCTTGCTAGGTAGCGCCTCCTTGCTTCTTGTTGCCTTGAGAGCAAGGGGTTGAGGCTCGTTGATTGGACCATTCATGTCACACCCGGTTTTGGAAGATAAACCGAATGCGAACCATGTACGTGCCAGGATCAGAAATTCACGTACACGGCGATTACATAAATGACTCATCATAGCACAATGCTTCGAATAACAATAAAGAGTAAGTAATAATATAAAGACTAGAGTCATTTACATAATATAATCAAAGTACACAGAATAGAAACGTAGCCAACGTAAATAAACCCACCACAGGCAGCTGACTGGGGGTGGTCGCTAGCCTAATCCTCGAACTCGTCGAAGTCCTGGAACTCCTGGAGATCCGCCTCGACGCCTTCTTCTTTACCTGAGCATAGATTGCACCAAAGGCAACCTGGTGTTTTGTGAAAGCAAGGGTGAGTACACATCAACGTACTCAGCAAATGTCCCGTTTGGCTGAGGTGGACTAGCTTTATGTGGGGTTAAGCTCAAGCAATTGCTTTTAGTTGGTCAGGTATTTATTATTAGTGGAAGCCAAGTTTTATCATATAACCAACCAGTGAACCATTTCCTCATCGAGGAAACGTCATTATCATCATCGAACCAAAACCATCAATAGAACCATTTTATCTCAGATCATCTGTATCTCGAACCATCTGTATCTCTAATCAAAGAGGATCCCAAGGCCGCTCATAACCGTGAGCACGGCTGATATATCAGTTTCTAACCCTCTGCAGAGGTCGCACACTTTACCCATGAGCCGTGATTCCCGTTTTGCCCGGGGATCATGACTCCCCATTGATCACTTCCTAGGTGGTCCGGCAGGGTATCACTACGTAGCTTTTACAAAGATTCCCTAGAGGTCATAGCCGCCCGTTAGGTTTCTCCAGTTTGATAAACACAGTACTCCTCCCCGCAGGAGGGTGACTAACAAAAGCAAAATGAAAGGACCTCGGCACCCAGCCTCGGCAGAGCAAGCACTGTGCCTGGACCCCATTGACGGCACGACGGCGAAGCAACTACACCTCTAGTTCCTCTAATTAATTAGCTAAGGGCATCCCATTTCACCCTCATGGTTGCACTGTTATCCCGGGTGGTCTCTCAACGAACAGGTCCTTACGGAGAGGCACTCAAGAAACCGCTCGAGTCCCCTAAATGCCACAAGTATATCATCATATCCAGATAAAATCATAGTATCATCATTGTATCTCATCATGTTCATTGATTAAAGTAAAGCGCTAGCATGTAGCTAACCATAGTAACCCAAAAGGTAAATCAAGGACAAGGTAAATAGAAAGCTAGTAGGTCCTTAGGTTGTTCATAGTATGCGGGACAGTGTATTATAAAGTAAATGGGACATAATGGGTCAGAGGACACTTGCCTTCACCAAACAGATGCTCAGGGTCTTCAACTTTGTGGAACTCGAGGAGCCTGATCACTTGGTCGCCAACTCTTGATCTTCGATCCCTCGAAGCTCAGGAACAGATCGCGATCTAATCGCAACACGAAGCGAAGACGGACAAGCACAAGCAAACAAACATATATAAATACATAAGAACATTACACCATACAAGATAAATTGATATAAAAATATGTAGCATAAAATAGAGCCCGATTCTATGGTCACGCGAGGGAAAGAAATGTCGAACTCGAAGCGACGGTCGGGAAAATATCGCGTTTACGCTAAACAAGTATTAACGCTAACAATTAATTCGACCTTATCAATTATAAATTATATCTACTATTTAGTTTGATTAATCTGCTACACTAACAACTGTCAAATAAATAAGTAATTTAATTAACACAAGAGATTCTAAGCGGGACGAATTTATGACAAGCGAAACAACACGACAGCGTGCAAACGACGCGCGGACACGCGCGACACAGCACGCTGACGACACACGAAACAGTGCGCACGACCAGCGCTAACGATGCGCGAACCGGCACGAATCAGCACGCAACCACGAGCCCACCACGCACGAACAACGCGCAGACAGCACGTGAACGACGCGCGAAGCAGCACGCCACTGCGCGGAACAGCACCCGCGACAGACGAGAATAACTGATCAGGTGACACATTTATACTAAACACCTATTAAATAAATAAAAACAAGTTAAGCTAATACTAGCCAGGTTAAATGCTAATTACAACCTTAAAAGTAATCAGATTATATTTACAAACCTTGTATAGGACCTGCTACATTTAAGTAGTAAATCTTGAAAGGCATGACACGCAAAGATCGTAATGATATCGTTTTTATGCTAAGTGGGTATTAACTATAATACTTATTTTCAGCATGATCATATTAGTAGGCATTTATAAAATATAAATTAACGCAACTGCTTAGTCTCAATTATTTTAATACTCTAATAGTTAATAGCTACACAGGTGATCAATTAACATGAATGATCATAAGCGAAAACAATTTAATAACGCGCGAAAGACGCGTGACGACACGCGACATTATGCGAAACAGCGTGCGAACGGCACGCGGAATAATGCACACGACAGCGCGTGACACGTACGAGTCAACGCGACTACGCACACGAACAGCACGATGTCACACAAACGATGTCACACAAACGATGTCGTGCGCGAACAACAAACAAATAATTAATGAAAAGTATTTCGGTTGGTATTAATCACGTTAACTAACATTTATTTATAAAAGCGCGAGTTAAAGCTATAAAACAATTTTAATTAGAAGGCCGTTTTAATAAGTATGGAATGAATAGCTAATTAAACAATATAGACTTGTGACATGTTAGAATATATTACTAATACGAAATCGACGCGACTGAACAATTAATTTAGAACGAACACAATATGCCGCAGCGCTAATCGATATCATGTCTATACTAACCAAACATAAACGAAAACGCTTCGGATTGACACAACTACCTTAATAGCTATCGATGAAGCGCGTAATTAAAATTACAAGTTCGTTTTCGGTCGAATTGTTATTTTAATCACCGAACAACCAATTACTACTTAATTATTTAATATGCACCCAGTGGCGAAACGATTTTACCAAAACGTGCAACTAGCGATTTGCGTGAACGACACGCGAATCAACACGTAACCACGAGCAGAACCGCGCGTACGATACGCGAGATAAACTAAATAAACGTCGCATTTACATTAAACTAAATATTAATCGCGTCGACACGCATTTATAAAGCGCAAGTGAATAACTATAAATTAGTTAAATTAAAAAGTCTAATTAATTAACGTTAGTTAAACAAAAACGTGAGGCATGGCAGAAAAATGCTACTAACGCGTAGAGGATGCTCACCTAGATGCGGACATGGACGGCGCAACGGGCTCCAGCGAGGCCGTGGGTGACGACGGGGCGAGCTCGCGACGGGTGGTGAACGGAGACGACGCAGCGAACCGTTGCGCAGCAAGGCGAGGCGCGACGGAAGGCGGCATAACACGACAACGACGTAGAGGCAGGGCGTGGCCTGGGCACGCAGGCCAGGGGACAGACGACGGCGAGCTGCTTAGAGCGGACGTCTGGTTCGACAAAGATGGTCGCGGTTGGGGCGTGCGCGGCGAGAGCTTCCTGCGTGGCCGTGGCCTCCGGCGACCAGGGCTAGGACGAGCACGAATGCCGCGACGGCGATGGGGAATCCGCGCCTGGGGCTGCCGGTGTGCTCGCACAGACCCTTGCCGCTCAGGGGTCGAGACAGGGAGTGTTGAACCTCCATGGCTGCTCGGTCAATGTGTTGATGGAGATCGGATGGGGCCGAGCAGCAGAAAAGCGAGACAAGGCGAGGAGAGGAGAGAGGGAGGAAGAAGGTGCTATGCGCGGCTGCGAGTTGGCGAGTGGGCGCAGGGACTCGGACGGTTGGAGAAGACGTGCCCTGGCGGCCAGAGAACGAGCAGCGGCTGCGCGAGCGGCTGGGCGACCTGTTCTGCGCGCGCGAGCTGGGCTTGCTGGGAGCGCTGGCGAGCAGGCCTGGCGGCCTAGGCGAGCGTGCAAGGAGCGGCGGCTGGGCAGCGCACGCTTGGGGCAGCGGCTGGGCGAGCGTGCGCTAGGGTTCGCGCTGCGCACGCGAGCGGCTGTGCGGCGGCTAGGCGAGTGCCGCGCGCGCTGGGCTGGGGCGCGGGGGCAGCAGTTGGCGCGCGGCTGGGCCAGGAAAACAGGCCGGGGTGGGGGTGCACCTGGGCTGTTCGTGAAGGACGAGCTGGGCCGAGTGATTTGAGTGAGCGGCAGTTGCCGAGGCTCCTCGATCGTGGCCGACTCGAACGAAATCGTGGAGAAGGTTACAGAGAAGACGATGGTAGCTGGGCCCCACTGAGCAGCGGTCTCCATGACACAGCCGTTATGCAGGAACAGAGCACACGGCCACAAATTAGGCTAGGCTGCATGCGTGGGGAGGAGAGGAAGGATTTGTTTTTATAAAGGTACAGGTATATATTTATAGATGAATATATATATTTCTATTAGATCATGCAGTGCGCAAATACTTCGAATTTGTTTTAGTATTTTCCTTCTTCTAAATGACCAAGACCATTTTAGCAAACAAAAAAAAAATGAGCGTCAGCATGAGATGTAACAATCAAACTCCTCTAGTGTTTTATTTTACCAATCTTAACATTTATATATAATACAAAATAACTCTCTATTGTTTAAAAGAAAAGAAAAGATGAGAAAAAGGAGTGCGTAACACCTGAATTTTGAGTTTAGAGCAAAGAAATTTTCTATACCCAAAATTCAGGGTGTTACAAACCTAACCCCCTTAATAGAATCTCGCCCTCGAGATTCAAGAAGAGGCTAGCAGGAAAATGAGATTGGTTCATTGGTTGACCACTGCTTTCTTGAGTTGCCTTTGACTCTACAAGCTTAACTTGCAGACTGGTTGCTTTGACCTTCAGATGTTCACGACCCACTGATGCAATTCTTGAGGATCTCCTGAACCTGTGGGTTAGGACCCACACACGCTTTCGCTGCACCAATCTGATCTTGTTGGTTGATGTTGATTGCATTGTCTTCATTGGGGTTAGCGGCTAACCCCCTTAACAAGAGCATTGATACATACTTGATGAAGATGTTGCTGACTCTGATCTTGACTGATTTGGAGGAGTTGGAGGTTGCCAAAAGGACAGGTGCAAGAGGAAAGAATAACGAGAAAAGGTAAGTATAGACAGATTAGAGAGAGCAGGGGGAGAACCCAACTACCTAACTCTATGGCACCCAGCTAGTAAACTGATGTCATTGCGGACCAAGGGCCACAACACATCAACACTCATCACAAAGAAGCAAATCAGTCATCACACAAAGACAAACAGCACAAGCATACAACAACAAACATCTCGTTGCTATACGTTTCTTTTAATTAAATGGTGGTCTTTCCTTAAAAAAGGGAAACTACTCTAAGGCCAACAAAAGGCAAGGGGAATAATAATACATGGAGGCTAGGGGCATGAGCATATTAAAGGATGGAGCTAAAGCAATTATTGTAACCGACAAGGGAGATAATGCAACCGAGGTCAGGGTAGGTAAGACACCATTCTCAAATCGAGATGGAAAAGATGATATTTCAAAAGGTAGGCATAGGATAAGCATCAAGGTAAAAATCGAGGGATGACAAGTGTTAAGGTGATAATGGACAAACACACAATAAAGGATGTATTTTAGACAAGACTTGCAAGGCGTCAAAGAAGGGGGAGCAGTCAATGGCGAAATAGGTAAGACATTATCCTCGAACAAGGATGGAAAAGAGAAGGCTTTTAAAGGGAGGTTCAAAGTAAGCATGAAGGTAAGGGTATGAATATTACAAGGGCTAAAGGCGATAACAGACAAGGGCGTAAGGGAAGAGGTGAAAGTGCAGGGGAACCAAGGGTACGAGTACAATAAAGAATGAAGTAAGGGAACCAAGGGTACGAGTACAACAAAGAATGAAGCTAAGGCCAGGCTGGCGCGTGGCAAATATGAGGTTACGACCAAAAGGCGGGGTAAGTAGAATACCACTCCCGAAATGAGATGACAAGTTGGAGATTTTAGATAACAGACATAATGTCATCACCAAGGTATGGTCGAGAGATGGGAAAGGTCAAGGCAACGCTAAACAGAGACACAACATAGGATGGAGTTGAAGATTTACAAGCAATGAGGAAGAGGATACGACCAAGGGAACAGTAGGTAAAGTACAATGCTCAGATTGAGATGGAAAAGAAGAGATTTTAAAGGGCCAGTATAAGATAAACATCAAGGTAAGATATAGAGGTGATAAGGGTAAATGTGATAATGATGAAAAGCATAATCCATGGACAGAGTCAAGGCAAGACTCACCAAATGGCAAGGTGGAGAAAACAATCAAGGATAAGATAAGTGAGGTTCCAGCAGAAGAGTTGAGGTAAAAATTCATTACCGAAGGAGGTTACAAGGAAACAACGAGATTACCACAGGTGCGCAAAATAAAATGATCACTCATGGATCATTAGGAAACAAGGGTGGTCAAGGGCATGTTAACTGGAATATTTCAAACAGATATTGGGATATAAAGGTAAGCATATATAAAAATGGGAGTATGCAAGATTCCAATGGTACGAGCATACCAAGACCAAGAAAGTATAAATTGCCAAAAAGATAGCGACTTATCAATGGAATAGGTAAGGGTCTCAAAAGACAGTAAGATCATGGACATATAAACTGAAATGTTTAAATGGGCAGTAGAGGTACAAGGGTAAGTGCTTTAGATTAAGGGATAAGGGTATTAAAAATGCAAGGATACGAGCATGTCAATAACAAAATGGAATAGAGATGGTCAAATAGTAGCAATTTAATAATGGATGAGGAAAGAGTCCCAAAAGACTAAAGGCTATGGTCAGGGGGCATCTACAAAGATGTCGCAAGCACAAGATGAGATCAGATCTAATAGATTGAGAGAAGTATAGATCATACTAGAATAAAATATTTTTTTTGGCAAGGGGGCATATAGGAGCACAACATAGAATTAGTCGAGGTGACTAATATTTTGAAGCAAAATCAAGGATGAGATGAAGTAATAATCAATAAGTCCTTAAAACGGCCAATGCTACTCTAGGTTAGCGGTCCTACAGTCAGCACGGCTTTGATACCACTTATGTCACACCCGGTTTTGGAAGATAAACCGAATGCGAACCATGTACGTGCCAGGATCAGAAATTCACGTACACGGCGATTACATAAATGACTCATCATAGCACAATGCTTCGAATAACAATAAAGAGTAAGTAATAATATAAAGACTAGAGTCATTTACATAATATAATCAAAGTACACAGAATAGAAACGTAGCCAACGTAAATAAACCCACCACAGGCAGCTGACTGGGGGTGGTCGCTAGCCTAATCCTCGAACTCGTCGAAGTCCTGGAACTCCTGGAGATCCGCCTCGACGCCTTCTTCTTTACCTGAGCATAGATTGCACCAAAGGCAACCTGGTGTTTTGTGAAAGCAAGGGTGAGTACACATCAACGTACTCAGCAAATGTCCCGTTTGGCTGAGGTGGACTAGCTTTATGTGGGGTTAAGCTCAAGCAATTGCTTTTAGTTGGTCAGGTATTTATTATTAGTGGAAGCCAAGTTTTATCATATAACCAACCAGTGAACCATTTCCTCATCGAGGAAACGTCATTATCATCATCGAACCAAAACCATCAATAGAACCATTTTATCTCAGATCATCTGTATCTCGAACCATCTGTATCTCTAATCAAAGAGGATCCCAAGGCCGCTCATAACCGTGAGCACGGCTGATATATCAGTTTCTAACCCTCTGCAGAGGTCGCACACTTTACCCATGAGCCGTGATTCCCGTTTTGCCCGGGGATCATGACTCCCCATTGATCACTTCCTAGGTGGTCCGGCAGGGTATCACTACGTAGCTTTTACAAAGATTCCCTAGAGGTCATAGCCGCCCGTTAGGTTTCTCCAGTTTGATAAACACAGTACTCCTCCCCGCAGGAGGGTGACTAACAAAAGCAAAATGAAAGGACCTCGGCACCCAGCCTCGGCAGAGCAAGCACTGTGCCTGGACCCCATTGACGGCACGACGGCGAAGCAACTACACCTCTAGTTCCTCTAATTAATTAGCTAAGGGCATCCCATTTCACCCTCATGGTTGCACTGTTATCCCGGGTGGTCTCTCAACGAACAGGTCCTTACGGAGAGGCACTCAAGAAACCGCTCGAGTCCCCTAAATGCCACAAGTATATCATCATATCCAGATAAAATCATAGTATCATCATTGTATCTCATCATGTTCATTGATTAAAGTAAAGCGCTAGCATGTAGCTAACCATAGTAACCCAAAAGGTAAATCAAGGACAAGGTAAATAGAAAGCTAGTAGGTCCTTAGGTTGTTCATAGTATGCGGGACAGTGTATTATAAAGTAAATGGGACATAATGGGTCAGAGGACACTTGCCTTCACCAAACAGATGCTCAGGGTCTTCAACTTTGTGGAACTCGAGGAGCCTGATCACTTGGTCGCCAACTCTTGATCTTCGATCCCTCGAAGCTCAGGAACAGATCGCGATCTAATCGCAACACGAAGCGAAGACGGACAAGCACAAGCAAACAAACATATATAAATACATAAGAACATTACACCATACAAGATAAATTGATATAAAAATATGTAGCATAAAATAGAGCCCGATTCTATGGTCACGCGAGGGAAAGAAATGTCGAACTCGAAGCGACGGTCGGGAAAATATCGCGTTTACGCTAAACAAGTATTAACGCTAACAATTAATTCGACCTTATCAATTATAAATTATATCTACTATTTAGTTTGATTAATCTGCTACACTAACAACTGTCAAATAAATAAGTAATTTAATTAACACAAGAGATTCTAAGCGGGACGAATTTATGACAAGCGAAACAACACGACAGCGTGCAAACGACGCGCGGACACGCGCGACACAGCACGCTGACGACACACGAAACAGTGCGCACGACCAGCGCTAACGATGCGCGAACCGGCACGAATCAGCACGCAACCACGAGCCCACCACGCACGAACAACGCGCAGACAGCACGTGAACGACGCGCGAAGCAGCACGCCACTGCGCGGAACAGCACCCGCGACAGACGAGAATAACTGATCAGGTGACACATTTATACTAAACACCTATTAAATAAATAAAAACAAGTTAAGCTAATACTAGCCAGGTTAAATGCTAATTACAACCTTAAAAGTAATCAGATTATATTTACAAACCTTGCATAGGACCTGCTACATTTAAGTAGTAAATCTTGAAAGGCATGACACGCAAAGATCGTAATGATATCGTTTTTATGCTAAGTGGGTATTAACTATAATACTTATTTTCAGCATGATCATATTAGTAGGCATTTATAAAATATAAATTAACGCAACTGCTTAGTCTCAATTATTTTAATACTCTAATAGTTAATAGCTACACAGGTGATCAATTAACATGAATGATCATAAGCGAAAACAATTTAATAACGCGCGAAAGACGCGTGACGACACGCGACATTATGCGAAACAGCGTGCGAACGGCACGCGGAATAATGCACACGACAGCGCGTGACACGTACGAGTCAACGCGACTACGCACACGAACAGCACGATGTCACACAAACGATGTCACACAAACGATGTCGTGCGCGAACAACAAACAAATAATTAATGAAAAGTATTTCGGTTGGTATTAATCACGTTAACTAACATTTATTTATAAAAGCGCGAGTTAAAGCTATAAAACAATTTTAATTAGAAGGCCGTTTTAATAAGTATGGAATGAATAGCTAATTAAACAATATAGACTTGTGACATGTTAGAATATATTACTAATACGAAATCGACGCGACTGAACAATTAATTTAGAACGAACACAATATGCCGCAGCGCTAATCGATATCATGTCTATACTAACCAAACATAAACGAAAACGCTTCGGATTGACACAACTACCTTAATAGCTATCGATGAAGCGCGTAATTAAAATTACAAGTTCGTTTTCGGTCGAATTGTTATTTTAATCACCGAACAACCAATTACTACTTAATTATTTAATATGCACCCAGTGGCGAAACGATTTTACCAAAACGTGCAACTAGCGATTTGCGTGAACGACACGCGAATCAACACGTAACCACGAGCAGAACCGCGCGTACGATACGCGAGATAAACTAAATAAAAGTCGCATTTACATTAAACTAAATATTAATCGCGTCGACACGCATTTATAAAGCGCAAGTGAATAACTATAAATTAGTTAAATTAAAAAGTCTAATTAATTAACGTTAGTTAAACAAAAACGTGAGGCATGGCGGAAAAATGCTACTAACGCGTAGAGGATGCTCACCTAGATGCGGACATGGACGGCGCAACGGGCTCCAGCGAGGCCGTGGGTGACGACGGGGCGAGCTCGCGACGGGTGGTGAACGGAGACGATGCAGCGAACCGTTGCGCAGCAAGGCGAGGCGCGACGGAAGGCGGCATAACACGACAACGACGTAGAGGCAGGGCGTGGCCTGGGCACGCAGGCCAGGGGACAGACGACGGCGAGCTGCTTAGAGCGGACGTCTGGTTCGACAAAGATGGTCGCGGTTGGGGCGTGCGCGGCGAGAGCTTCCTGCGTGGCCGTGGCCTCCGGCGACCAGGGCTAGGACGAGCACGAACGCCGCGACGGCGATGGGTAATTCGCGCCTGGGGCTGCCGGTGTGCTCGCACAGACCCTTGCCGCTCAGGGGTCGAGACAGGGAGTGTTGAACCTCCATGGCTGCTCGGTCAATGTGTTGATGGAGATCGGATGGGGCCGAGCAGCAGAAAAGCGAGACAAGGCGAGGAGAGGAGAGAGGGAGGAAGAAGGTGCTATGCGCGGCTGCGAGTTGGCGAGTGGGCGCAGGGACTCGGACGGTTGGAGAAGACGTGCCCTGGCGGCCAGAGAACGAGCAGCGGCTGCGCGAGCGGCTGGGCGACCTGTTCTGCGCGCGCGAGCTGGGCTTGCTGGGAGCGCTGGCGAGCAGGCCTGGCGGCCTAGGCGAGCGTGCAAGGAGCGGCGGCTGGGCAGCGCACGCTTGGGGCAGCGGCTGGGCGAGCGTGCGCTAGGGTTCGCGCTGCGCACGCGAGCGGCTGTGCGGCGGCTAGGCGAGTGCCGCGCGCGCTGGGCTGGGGCGCGGGGGCAGCAGTTGGCGCGCGGCTGGGCCAGGAAAACAGGCCGGGGTGGGGGTGCACCTGGGCTGTTCGTGAAGGACGAGCTGGGCCGAGTGATTTGAGTGAGCGGCAGTTGCCGAGGCTCCTCGATCGTGGCCGACTCGAACGAAATCGTGGAGAAGGTTACAGAGAAGACGATGGTAGCTGGGCCCCACTGAGCAGCGGTCTCCATGACACAGCCGTTATGCAGGAACAGAGCACACGGCCACAAATTAGGCTAGGCTGCATGCGTGGGGAGGAGAGGAAGGATTTGTTTTTATAAAGGTACAGGTATATATTTATAGATGAATATATATATTTCTATTAGATCATGCAGTGCGCAAATACTTCGAATTTGTTTTAGTATTTTCCTTCTTCTAAATGACCAAGACCATTTTAGCAAACAAAAAAAAAATGAGCGTCAGCATGAGATGTAACAATCAAACTCATCTAGTGTTTTATTTTACCAATCTTAACATTTATATATAATACAAAATAACTCTCTATTGTTTAAAAGAAAAGAAAAGATGAGAAAAAGGAGTGCGTAACACCTGAATTTTGAGTTTAGAGCAAAGAAATTTTCTATACCCAAAATTCAGGGTGTTACAATTCAATGCGTCATCCACGTATCTCGCCTCCTTGATCATCATTCGCCCGCTAACGAATTTTCCAAGGACTTCTTCGGGCGACATTTTGGTGTACCTGGGATTCTCACGAATATTATTCACCAAATGAGGATCAAGAACGGTAAAGGACCTTAGCATCAGTCGGACGACGTCGTGGTCCGTCCATCGCGTGCTTCCGTAGCTCCTTATTTTGTTGATAAGGGTCTTGAGCCGGTTGTATGTTTGAGTTGGCTCCTCGCCCCTTATCATCGCGAACCGCCCAAGCTCGCCCTCCACCAACTCCATTTTGGTGAGCAAGGTGATGTCGTTCCCCTCATGAGAAATCTTGAGGGTGTCCCAGATCTGCTTGGCGTTATCCAAGCCGCTCACTTTGTGATATTCATCCCTGCACAATGAAGCTAGAAGAACAGTAGTAGCTTGTGCATTCTTATGAATTTGCTCATTAATGAACATGGGACTGTCCGAACTATCAAAGTGCATTCCACTCTCTACAATCTCCCATATACTAGGATGGAGAGAGAATAGGTGATTACGCATTTTGTGGCTCCAAAATCCGTAGTCCTCTCCATCAAAATCAGGAGGTTTACCAAGTGGAATAGATAATAAATGAGCATTTGCACTTTGAGGAATACACGAATAATCGAAAGAAAAGTTCGAGTTAACCGTCTTTCGTTTGTCGTAGTCGTTGTCGTCGTTGTCCTTGTGGGAAGAAGTGGACTCATCACTGTCGTCGTAGTAGACGATCTCCTTAATGCGCCTTGCCTTCTTCTTCTCATCTTTTCGTCTATGGCCCGAGCCCGAGTCGGTAGGCTTGTCATCCTTCGGCTCGTTGACGAAAGATTCCTTCTCTTTATCGTTGATCACGATACCCTTCCCCTTAGGATCCATCTCTTCGGGCGGTTAGTCCCTTTGTGAAGAGAACGGCTCCGATACCAATTGAGAGCACCTAGAGGGGGGGGGTGAATAGGTGATCCTGTGAAACTTGAAAACTTAAGCCACAAAAACTTGGTTAATCGTTAGCACAATAATTGCCAAGTGGCTAGATAGGAATCCTCAACAAAACACAATAACCAACAAGGATCAATCACAGAGATGGCACGGTGGTTATCCCGTGGTTCGGCCAAGACAACCGTTTGCCTACTCCACGTTGTGGCGTCCCAACGGACGAGGGTTGCAATCAACCCCTCTCAAGCGGTCCAAAGACCCACTTGAATACCACGGTGTTTTGCTTGCTTTTTCTCAATCCCGTTTGCGAGGAATCTCCACAACTTGGAGTCTCTCGCCCTTACACTTGAAATTCACAAAGAACACGGAGCAAGGGAGGGATTAGCAACACACACAAGACACAAGAAACAGAGTGTCAACACGCACACAAGTCGCAACAAGAGCTCGCAACACAACTCAATGAGTTCACAACTCCACTAGAGCTCTATATGCTATCACAATGAAAAGAATGCGCGAAATCGATGTCTTGGTGCTTAGGAATGTTGTAGGAATGCTTGGTGTTCTCCTCCATGCGCCTAGGGGTCCCTTTTATAGTCCCAAGGCAGCTAGGAGCCGTTGAGAGCAATCTAGGAAGGCTGATCTTGCCTTCTGTCGACTGGCGCACCGGACAGTCCGGTGCACACCGGACAGTGTCCGGTGCCCGATTTCCTTCCAAAAATGGCGCAGTCGACCGTTGGCAGCCTGAGAGCCGTTGGCACACTGGACATGTCCGGTACACACCGGACAGTCCGGTGCCCCCTTCTAGCCGTTGGCTCGGCCACGTGTCCCGCGTAGATCGCGCGGCCGACCGTTGGCTCGGCCGACCGTTGGCTCACCGGACAGTCCGGTGCACACCGGACAGTCCGGTGCACACCGGACAGTTCGGTGAATTATAGCCGTACGTCGCCGGTGAATTCCCGAGAGCGGCCACTTCGCTCGAGCCAGTCTGGCGCACCGGACACTGTCCGGTGCACCACCGGACAGTCTGGTGCTCCCAAACTCAACAGAGTCTTGGCTGCTCGAGCCAAGACATTTACAATTGGATTTTACCTGTTTCCAGCACTTAGACACAATACATTAGTCCATAAAACAATGTACTAAGTCGGAGAAACATACCTTTATCCTTGATTTGTACTTTGTCCACCTTTTTACACTTAGGCACTTGTGTTGGACACTAAATCACCAAAATACTTAGAAATGGCCCAAGGCACATTTCCCTTTCATGAAGAAGATCTCTTCTCCTTCCCTTTGGAGGAGTCCTTCTTCTTCTCCTTCCTCTTGGTGCGGGACGCTTCCGATGAAGTGCTCCCTTGGCTTGTAGTGGGCTTTTCGCTGGTCTCCATCTCCTTCTTGGCGTGATCTCCCGACATCACTTCGAGCGGTTAGGCTCTAATGAAGCACCGGGCTCCGATACCAATTGAAAGTCGCCTAGAGGGGGGGTGAATAGGGCGAAACTGAAATTTACAAAATTAATCACAACTACAAGCCGGGTTAGCGTTAGAAATATAATTGAGTCCGCGAGAGAGGGTGCAAAACAAATCGCAAGCGAATATGGAAGTGAGACACAAGGATTTGTTTTACCGAGGTTCGGTTCTCGCAAACCTACTCCCCGTTGAGGAGGCCACAAAGGCCAGATCTTTTTCAACCCCTTCCCTCTCTCAAACGGTCCCTCGGACCGAGTGAGCTTCTTCTTCTCAATCAAACGGGAACAAACTTCCCAGCAAGGACCACCACACAATTGGTGTCTCTTGCCTTGGTTACAATTGAGTTGATCGCAAGAAAGATTGAAAGAAAGCACGATTGCAAAAGCCAAGCGACAAGAGCGACAAATAACACATGGACCACTTTCTCTCTCAAGTCACTAATCACTAATGATCTCTTTTCTCAATTGTGAAACTTGGAGAAATGGAGGCTTTGAATGTGTCTTGGAATGGATTGCTAGCTCTTGTATTGAATGTTGAAAGTTGGAATGCTTGGGTGAAGTGAATGGAGGTGGTTGGGGTTGTATTTATATCCACCAACCACTTCCTAGCCGTTGCTCCATTCTGCCGACCGCGGACGGTCCGCCCGCCTGGTCCGGACGGTCCGCGCCTGTAGATCAACGGCTGAAAACGCAACGGTCAGCAGTAACGGCTATATCAACGGCTATATTGCATTTAATGCGTCGTCAGATGTCAGATAAAGCCAGTCGCGGACGGTCCGGTCGTGCACCCCGGACGGTCCGCGAGGCCGCTATAATTCATTTTTCCGAACCCGTTACCTTCGGGTTTTTCGGTTTCTCACCTACCGGACGGTCCACGCCTGAGCCCGGACGGTCCGCGCACGGTCTCGGACGGTCCTTGCTTTTCCTTCGGACGGTCCGTAGTGCATACTTGGATTTTTGCATTGGTTCTGTCCGAGTGTCATCCTGGTGTTGCGGACAGTCCGCCGCAAGGGCCCGGATGGTCCGCGCTTGGCCTGTTTTTCCAAAAAGCTTCTCCTGTCCGGAATAATCTACGGTATTCCGGACAGTCGATTTAGCATAGTTGTAGATGAACCTTTGACACCTGTAGAACATATAATCTAGAGCAAACTAGTTAGTCCAATTATTTGTGTTGGGCAATTCAACCACCAAAATTAATTAGGAACTAGGTGTAAGCCTAATTCCCTTTCAATATCACATGAGGGAAACGACGCCACCATGATCACCAAAATGGAGTTGGTAGAAGGCGAACTGGGAACATTCGCGATGATCTGGGGAGAGGAGCCAACACAAACATACAACAGGCTCAAGACCCTGGTCAACAAAATTAGGAGCTATGGAAGCACAAGATGGACGGACCACGACGTCATCCGACTAATGCTAAGGTCATTTACGGTAATTGACCCCCATCTTGTCAACCTTATTCGTGAGAATCCCAGGTACATCAAGATGACGCCCGAGGAGATACTTGGGAAGTTTGTGAGCAGGCGCATGATGGTGAAGGAGGCTCGATATGTGGACAATGCTCTAAACGGTCCACTACCCGTCTATGAGCCTCAAACCGTTGCCCTCAAAGCAACAAGTAGCAGGGAGGCACTACCAAGCAAGGTGGCACAAGTTGAAGCTGCCGGGCTAAACGAAGAAGAGATGGCCCTAATCATTAAACGCTTCAAGACCGATCTAAAAGGACGCAAGGAGCAACCCAGCAGGAACAAAGCAAAAGGGAAGCGCTCCTACTTCAAATGCGGTAAGACTGGTCATTTTATAGCACAATGTCCCGATAATGAAAATGACCAGGAACAAGAAAAGCATGAGAAGAGGGAGAAGAAGAAGGTTTACAAGAAGGCGAAGGGCGAGGCGCACCTTGGCAAAGAATGAGACTCGGACTGCTCTTCATCCGACTCTGGCGATGAAGAACTGGCAGCCTCGGCCTTCAACAAGTCTTCTCTCTTCCCCAACGAACGCCACACTTGCCTCATGGCCAAGGAAAAGAAGGTTAGTGTTCGAGAAACCCCTAAGTATACTACTTCATCGATGATGATTCTAGTGATGATGAAGTAGATTATACTGATTTATTTAAGGGTTTAGATAGAGCAAAAGTAGATAAAATTAATGAGTTAATTAATGCTCTAAATGAAAAGGAAAGATTGCTAGAGAAGCAAGAGGACATTTTATATAAAGAACATGACAAATTTGTTAGTGTACAAAAATCTCTTGCTTTAGAAACTAAAAGAAATGAAATGTTATCCTCTGAATTATCTGTATGCCATGAATCAATTTCTAGTTTAAATATTTTGAATGATGATTTAAATGCTAAGCTAGAGGTAGCTAATAATTCTAGTTCATGTATAGAACATGTTGTAATTTGCAATAGATGCAAGGATTTTGATATTGATGCTTGTGATAAACATCTTGCGTCTATTACCAAATTAAATGATGAGGTGGCAAGTCTTAATGCTCAACTTAAGACTTGCAAGGTTGATTTTGATAAGTTAAAATTTGCTAGGGATGCCTACACCGTTGGTAGACACCCCTCAATTAAGGATGGACTTGGCTTTCGAAAGGAAGCCAAGAACTTAACAAGCCAAAGGGCTCCCATTCCCAACAAGGAAAAAGGAAAGGCCCCTATGGCTAATAATACTCAAAGGAATCATGCTTCCATTTATAATGATAGAAAATTTTTTAGGAATGCTCATTATAATAGGAGTTATGATCATGATGCCTTTAATTCACATGCTATGATTCCCTCTAGCTCTACTTTTGTGCATGGTAGGCCTAGGAAAAGTAATGTTGTGCATCATGTTCCTAGGAAAGTATGTAATAAGCCTTCTACCATTTACCATGCTTGTAATACTTCATTCACGCTCTTATGTAAAAATGATAAAGTAGTTGCTAGAAAGTTGGGATCCAAATGCAAGGGAGACAAGATTTGTATTTGGGTTCCAAAGGCTATTGTGAGTAACCTTGTAGGACCCAACAAGAGTTGGGTACCTAAAACCCAAGTGTAAATTGCCTTGCAGGTTTATGCATCCGGGGGCTCAAGCTGGATTATCGACAGCGGATGCACAAACCACATGACGAGGGAGAAGAAGATGTTCACCTCCTACGTCAAGAATAAGGATTCCCAGGATACGATCATCTTTGAAGATGGGAACCAAGGCAAGGTCAAAGGCTTGGGCAAGATAGCCATCACCAACGAGCACTCCATTTCAAACGTATTTCTAGTAGAGTCGCTTGGATATAATCTCCTGTCTGTAAGTCAATTGTGCCACATGGGCTACAATTGTTTGTTTACAAATTGAAAGGGAAATAGGCTTTAGACCTTTTCCTAAATATAATTTTGGTGGTTGAATGCCCAACACAAGTATTTGAACTAACTAGTTTGCTCTAGATTATATGTTCTACAGGTGTCAAAGCTTCAACACAAACCAATAAAAGGAACAAATTAGGGTTTAAAAAGAAAGGAGCAAAAGAAACCGAAGAGCACCCTGGTCTGGCGCACCGGACTGTCCGGTGCACCACCGGACAGTGTCCGGTGCACCAGGGACCATACACTCCGAACTCTGCAGCTTCGGGTTTCTCAGGCGCAGCTCCGCTATAATTCACCGGACTGTTCGGTGCACCACCGGACTGTCCGGTGTGCCAGCGGGGCAACGACTATCTGCGCCCAACGGTCGACTCTGCAAAGTGAACAGTGCAATTCATATGTTAGAGCAGAAGGTCAGAGGGTCACTGGACTGTCCAGTGTAGCACCAGACTGTCCAGTGCCGCATGAGGACAAAGCCTCCAACGGTCGACCAGCTCCAAACCCTAATGACAGGGTGACGTGGCGGCTCACTGGACACTGTCCGGTGCGCCCATCGCCAGCAGACTTCACCAACGGCTACAATTTGGTTGGTGGCTATAAATACCACCCCAACCGTCCACTTTAAGGTGTGGGAGTCCAAGCAACATTTCAAGTCATATAGTTGACATATTCAAATCCTCCCAACCACCTCTATTCATTGATTCATCCTATACACAAGATTTAGACCACTACAACCAACACAAGTGCCACAAAAGAGAGAGCAAGCAAGAGAGAGTTACTCGTGTGAGTTTAGCACTAGTGCCTTGTGAGATTCATTGAGAGAAACTGTGTGCTACATCTTGTGTTCATTTGTGCGTGGAGTTTTGACTCCCATTGAACTTCCTCCAAAGTTTTGGAGGCTTGTAAAGCTAGTAAGAGACAACTAAGTGTGTGGTGATCCTTGCGGGGTCTTAAGTGATCCTTGAGAAGAAGAAGAGCTCGCCGGTCTTTGGTGATCGGTGGAGAGAGGGAAAGGGTTGAAAGAGACCGTCCTTAGTGGACTCCTCAACGGGGACTAGGCCTTCGAGGATCGAACCTCGGTAAAACAAATCACTCGTGTCTCTTGTGTTCATTACTTGTGATTTGTTTGTTTTCCCTCACTCTAAGTTTTCTTGCACTATTCTTTGCTAATATTATTTGGTGTTGCTTCAAGTTAAATTCTCATAGACCTAATAGTTGTATTGATTTATCAATTCCGCATTATTTGAAAGCAATACTCTTTACAAGCAAAGGACTTAGTTTTTATATTCCGATAATTGTGTATCTTGTTCTAACCACTAATCAAGAGATCTAGTTGGGGTATAAAGTTATAATTTTCAGGTTTCGCCTATCCACCCCTTCCTCTAGGTGACTTTCAATTGGTATCAGAGCTAGACACTTCATATTGAGTCTAACAACTCGAAGTGATGGCTCATAGAAGATCCCAAAAGAACAAGAAGACACCTCCAAAGAAAAACAATGAGGTAACTCTTGAGATATTACTTTCCGATTGTTCTAATTATGATTCATGGTCTACTAGGGTGAAAAATGCTTTTAGAGCCGTAGATCCTCAATTAGAACAAATTTTAGACAAGAGTATCATTCCTTCTAACTATGATTGGAAAAATGCTTTCGAGGAAGATCTAAGATGTATTCACTTAAACTATCTAGCTTATGACATCTTAAGTAAATCTCTTAACAAAGAAGATTATCGTGCCTTCATAATAAGATGTGATAAACCTATTTGTGATGCGCATTATATTTGGACTAGAATTAAAAGCAAATTTGATGAGTCCAAACATGATGGTTCATTTTGTGCTTCTACTTCCTTTGGTCCTTGTGAAACTAACCCTTTGAAGGAAGAAGAAGAAAATGAACATTGGAGACCAAACGATGAATCCACCTCTCCAAAAGGTTTGTCTTCCCATTTCGATTCCCACATATGTTGTGTGGCTAATGAAAATGATAGCAGAAGTACAAATGAGGATGAGGAGGATGAAAGAAGCTTCATGCAACTCTACGCTCATCTAAGTCAAGAAGATAAGGCGGTCATGCTCAAGCTTCTAAAAAGAGCGAGAGAGCAAAGCGAAGCTCGTCAAAGGCTAGAAGATATTCTCTCCATAAAAATGCTAAGCTTTGACGAGTTGACTAAAGAACATGAGGAACTAAAGTGCTCTCATGTTGATTTGGTCCAAAGGTATGAAACTATTTTAATTGAGCAAGAGAACTCTTTAATTTGTATCGCTCAATTAGTAAATAGGAATGCCTTGCTTAAGGACCAAGTAGAAAAGCTAAAAGTTGAAAATCTAGCTTTTCAAGATAAATATGATATGCTTCGATATTCTAATGAAAATCTTTTGGATGATCATATCATATTAAACATTGCTCATGAGGTTGTGATAGAAAACATAAAATCCCAACAACCTCACTCATGCACATGTATTCAAATTGAAACTATATTACCATGTACTAATGCTTGTTGTCCGTCGACAAGCAAATCTTCCTTCGAGCTAAAATTTGCAGGAACAAAAGATGATAAATATCAAAAGCTCAAAGAAGAAAATGAGAGGCTAAAGATGAGCTTGACTCAACTAAAAGGGAAGTGCATTGCTCAACTTTCTCAAGATAACCGTGATCACATGGTGAAGAAGCTTGAGATGGGAACAACCGTGGCATGCACTAAATCCCTTGAAGAAAATGTCAAGGACTTGAGGATTTCCAAGGGGAAAGAACAAAAGAAGAAAATCAATACCTCTGCCAAAAGCCTCAACCGTGCCTCCATGTAAGGTAACATCCAAGGTAATGATCAAGTCACACTTCACACTAAGTGAAGTAAGAAGTGTAGTGAATGCTTTGAAAAGGGACACTCGATTAGTGTAAGGGAATTAGGCTTACACCTACTTCCTAATTGATTTTGGTGGTTGAATTGCCCAACACAAATAATTGGACTAATTAGTTTGCTCTAGATTATATGTTCTACAGGTGTCAAAGGTTCATCTACAACTATACTAAATCGACTGTCCGGAATACCGTAGATTATTCCGGACAGGAGAAGCTTTTTGGAAAAATAGGCCAAGCGCGGACCGTCCGGGCCCTTGCGGCGGACCGTCCGCGACACAAGGATGACCCTCGGACAGAACCAATGCAAAAATCCGAGTCTGCACTATGGACCGTCCGGAGGATAAGCGCGGACCGTCTGAGACCTCGCTCGGACCGTCCGGCCTCAGGCGCGGACCGTCCGGTAGGCAAGGATCCGAAGAACCCGAAGGTGACGGGTTCGGAAGAATGAATTATAGCGGCCTCGCGGACCGTCCGGGGTGCACGACCGGACCATCCGCGACTGGGTCTGTCTGACATCTAACGACGCATTAAATGCAATATAGCCGTTGATATAGCCGTTACTGCTGACCGTTGCATTTTCAGCCGTTGATCTACAGGGGCGGACCGTCCGGACCTGGCGAGCGGACCGTCCGCGCTCAGCAGAATGGAGTAACGGCTAGGAAGTGGTTGGTGGCTATAAATACAACCCCAACCACCTCCATTCACAACACCCAAGCATTCCAACCTTCAACATTCAATACAAGAGCTAGCAATCCATTCCAAGACACATTCAAAGCCTCCATCTCTCCAAGTTTCACAATTGAGAAAAGAGATCATTAGTGATTAGTGACTTAAGAGAGAAAGTGATCCGTGTGTTATTTGTCGCTCTTGTCGCTTGGTTTTTGCAATCGTGCTTTCTTTCAATCTTCATTGCGATCAAACTCACTTGTAATTGAGGCAAGAGACACCAATCTTGTGGTGGTCCTTGTGGGATCTTTGTGTTCCAAGCATTTGAGAAGAGAAAGCTCACTCGGTCCGAGGGACCGTTTGAGAGAGGGAAAGGGTTGAAAGAGACCCGGCCTTTGTGGCCTCCTCAACGGGGAGTAGGTTTAAAAGAACCGAACCTCGGTAAAACAAATCCGCGTGTCTCACTTCATTATTCGCTTGCGATTTGTTTTGCACCCTCTCTCACGGACTCTATTATATTTCTAACGCTAACCCGGCTTGTAGTTGTGATTATTTTTGAGAATTTCAGTTTCGCCCTATTCACCCCCCCTCTAGGTGACTTTCAATTGGTATCAGAGGACGGTGCTTCATTAGAGCCTAACCGCTCGAAGTGATGTCGGGAGATCACACCAAGAGGGAGATGGAGACCGGCGACAAGCCCACTACAAGCCACGGGAGCACTTCATCGGAAGAGTCCCGCACCAAGAAGAAGGAGAAGAAGAAGGACTCCTCCAAACGGAAGGAGAAAAGATCTTCTTCTTCACACCACAAAGAGAAGAAGGAAAAATCTTCTTCCCACAAGTCGCATCGGAAAGGCGACAAGCACAAGAGGATGAGGAAAGTGGTCTACTACGAGACCGACACTTCATCAACATCGACCTCCGACTCCGATGCGCCGTCCGTAACTTCTAAGCGCCAAGAGCGCAAGAAGTTTAGTAAGATCCCCTTACACTATCCTCGTACATCTAGACCTACTCCATTACTTTCCGTTCCATTAGGCAAACCGCCAACCTTTGATGGCGAAGATTATGCTAGGTGGAGTGATTTAATGAAATTCCATCTAACCTCACTCCACAAAAGTATATGGAATGTTGTTGAGTTTGGAGCACAGGTACCATCCGTAGGGGATGAAGACTATGATACGGATGAAGTGGCCCAAATCGAGCACTTCAACTCCCAAGCCACAACCATACTTCTCGCCTCTCTAAGCAAGGAGGAATACAACAAAGTGCAAGGGTTGAAGAATGCCAAGGAGATTTGGGACCTACTCAAGACTGCGCACGAGGGTGATGAACTCACCAAGATCACCAAGCGGGAAACGATCGAGGGGGAGCTCGGTCGCTTCCGTCTTCGCCAAGGGGAGGAGCCACAAGATATGTACAACCGGCTCAAAACCTTGGTGAACCAAGTGCGCAACCTCGGGAGCAAGAAATGGGATGACCACGAGGTGGTTAAGGTTATTTTGAGATCACTTATTTTCCTTAACCCTACTCAAGTTCAATTAATTCGTGGTAATCCTAGATACACACTAATGACTCCCGAGGAAGTAATCGGGAATTTTGTGAGCTTTGAATGTATGATTAAAGGCTCAAAGAAGATCAACGAGCTTGACGAACCCTCCACGACCGAAGCGCAACCGGTGGCATTTAAGGCGACGGAGGAGAAGGAGGAGGAGTCTACACCGAGTAGACAACCAATTGACGCCTCCAAACTCGACAATGAGGAGATGGCTTTAATCATCAAAAGCTTTCGCCAAATCCTCAAGCAACGGAAGGGGAAGGATTACAAATCCCGTTCCAAGAAGGTTTGCTACAAGTGTGGTAAGCCCGGTCATTTCATTGCAAAATGTCCTATATCTAGTGACAGTGACAGGGGCGACGACAAGAAGGGAAAAAGGAGAGAAAAGAAGAGGTACTACAAGAAGAAGGGCGGCGATGCTCATGTTTGCCGGGAGTGGGACTCGGACGAGAGCTCCACCGACTCCTCCTCCGACGAGAACGCCGTCAACATCACCGTCACCAAGGGACTCCTCTTCCGCAACGTCGGCCACAAGTGCCTCATGGCAAAGGACGGCAAAAGGAAGAAGGTTAAATCTAAATCCTCCACTAAATATGAATCCTCTAGTGATGATAATGCTAGTGATGAGGAGAATAATTTGCGTACCCTTTTTGCCAACCTTAACATGGAACAAAAGGAAAAATTAAATGAGCTAATTAGTGCCATCCATGAGAAGGATGATCTCTTGGACTCCCAAGAGGACTTCCTAATCAAGGAAAATAAAAAGCATGTTAAGGTTAAAAATGCTTATGCTCTACAAGTTGAAAAATGTGAAAAATTGTCTAGTGAGCTAAGCACTTGCCATGAGACCATTGATAACCTTAAAAATGAAAATGCTAGTTTAATTGCTAAGGTTGATTCTCATGTTTGTGATGCTTCAATTCCCAATCTTAGAAATGATAATGATGATTTGCTTGCTAAGATTAAGGAATTGAATGATTCTCTTGCTAGCCTTAGAGTAGAAAATAAAAATTTGATTGCTAAGGCCAAAGACTTTGATGTTTGCAATACTACTATTTCCGACCTTAGAACTAAAAATGATATGTTGCATGCTAAGGTTGTAGAACTAAAATCTTGCAAACCCTCTACATCTACTGTTGAGCACACTTCTATTTGTACTAGATGTAGAGATGTTGATATCAATGCTATTCATGATCACATGGCTTTAATTAAACAACAAAATGATCATATAGCAATATTAGATGCTAAAATTGCCGAGCATAACTTAGAAAATGAAAAGTTTAAATTTGCTAGAAGTATGCTCTATAATGGGAGACGCCCTGGCATCAAGGATGGCATTGGCTTCCAAAGGGGAGACAATGTCAAACTTAATGCCCCTCCTAAGAACTTGTCTAACTTTGTTAAGGGCAAGGCTCCCATGCCTCAGGATAACGAGGGTTACATTTTGTACCCTGCCGGCTATCCTGAGAACAAAATTAGGAGAGTTCATTCTAGGAAGTCTCACTCTAGCCCTAACCATGCTTTTATGTATAAGGGTGAGACATCTAGCTCTAGGCAACCAACCCGTGCTAAGTTGCCTAAAAGGAAAACTCCTAATGCATCAAATGATCATGGCATTTCATTTAAAACTTTTGATGCATCCTATGTTTTAACTAACAAATCCGGCAAGGTAGTTGCCAAGTTTGTTGGGGGCAAACACAAGGGCTCCAAGACTTGTGTTTGGGTACCCAAAGTTCTTGTTTCTAATGCCAAAGGACCCAAAACCGTTTGGGTACCTAAAGTCAAGAACTAAAATTGTTTTGTAGGTTTATGCATCCGGGGGCTCAAGTTGGATACTCGACAGCGGGTGCACAAACCACATGACAGGGGAGAAGAAGATGTTCTCCTCATATGAGAAAAACCAAGATCCCCAACGAGCTATCACATTCGGGGATGGAAATCAAGGTTTGGTCAAAGGATTGGGTAAAATTGCTATATCACCTGACCATACTATTTCTAATGTTTTTCTTGTAGATTCTTTAGATTACAATTTGCTTTCTGTATCTCAATTATGTCAAATGGGCTACAACTGTCTCTTTACTGATGTAGGTGTCACTGTCTTTAGAAGAAGTGATGATTCAATAGAATTTAAGGGTGTGTTAGAGGGTCAGCTATACTTGGTAGATTTTGATAGAGCTGAACTCGACACATGCTTAATTGCTAAGACTAACATGGGTTGGCTCTGGCATCGCCGACTAGCCCACGTTGGGATGAAGAATCTTCATAAGCTTCTAAAGGGAGAGCACATTTTAGGACTAACAAATGTTCATTTTGAGAAAGACAGGATTTGTAGCGCATGCCAAGCAGGAAAGCAAGTTGGGTCCCATCATCCACACAAGAACATCATGACGACCGACAGGCCACTTGAGCTACTCCACATGGATCTATTCGGCCCGATTGCTTACATAAGCATCGGCGGGAGTAAGTATTGTCTTGTAATAGTGGATGATTATTCTCGCTTCACTAGGGTGTTCTTTTTGCAGGAAAAATCTCATACCCAAGAGATCTTAAAGGGATTCTTGAGACGGGCTCAAAATGAGTTTAGCTTAAGGATCAAGAAAATTAGAAGCGACAATGGGACGGAGTTCAAGAACTCTCAAATTGAAGGCTTTCTTGAGGAAGAGGGCATCAAGCATGAGTTCTCTTCTCCCTACACCCCACAACAAAATGGTGTAGTGGAGAGGAAGAATCGAACTCTATTGGACATGGCAAGAACCATGCTTGATGAGTACAAGACACCGGATCGGTTTTGGGCCGAGGCGGTCAACACCGCTTGCTACGCCATCAACCGGTTATATCTACACCGAATCCTCAAGAAGACATCCTATGAACTCCTAACCGGTAAAAAGCCCAATATTTCATATTTCAGAGTTTTTGGTAGCAAATGCTTTATTCTTGTTAAAAGAGGTAGAAAATCTAAATTTGCTCCTAAAACTGTAGAAGGCTTTTTACTAGGATATGATTCAAACACAAGGGCATATAGAGTCTTTAACAAGTCCTCAGGACTTGTTGAAGTTTCTTGTGACGTTGTGTTTGATGAGACTAACGGCTCTCAAGTAGAGCAAGTTGATCTTGATGAGATAGGTGAAGAACAGGCTCCGTACATCGCGCTAAGGAACATGTCCATTGGGGATGTGTGCCCTAAGGAATCCGAAGAGCCTCCACATGCACAAGATCAACCATCCTCCTCCATGCAAGCATCTCCACCAACCCAACATGAGGACGAGGCTCAAGTTGATGAAGGAGAAGATCAAAGAGATGAGCCTTCTCAAGATGACGGCAATGATCAAGGGGGAGATGCAAATGATCAAGACAAGGAGGATGAACAACCAAGACCGCCACACCCAAGAGTCCACCAAGCAATCCAACGAGATCACCCCGTCGACACCATCCTCGGCGATATTCATAAGGGGTAACCACTCGATCTCGTGTTGCACATTTTTGTGAGCATTACTCTTTTGTTTCCTCCATTGAGCCACACAGGGTAGAGGAAGCACTTCAAGATTCGGATTGGGTGATGGCGATGCAAGAGGAGCTCAACAACTTCACTAGGAACGAGGTATGGCATTTAGTTCCACGTCCTAACCAAAATGTTGTAGGAACCAAGTGGGTCTTCCGCAACAAGCAAGACGAGCATGGTGTGGTGACTAGGAACAAAGCTCGACTCGTGGCCAAGGGGTATTCACAAGTCGAAGGTTTGGATTTTGGTGAAACCTATGCACCCGTAGCTAGGCTTGAGTCAATTCGCATATTATTGGCCTATGCTACTTACCATGGCTTCAAGCTTTATCAAATGGACGTGAAGAGTGCCTTCCTCAATGGACCAATCAAGGAGGAGGTCTACGTTGAGCAACCTCCCGGCTTTGAAGACAGTGAGTCTCCTAATCATGTCTATAAGCTCTCTAAGGCGCTTTATGGGCTCAAGCAAGCCCCAAGAGCATGGTATGAATGCCTTAGAGACTTCCTTATTGCAAATGGCTTCAAAGTCGGCAAGGCCGATCCTACTTTATTCACTAAAACTCTTGACAATGATTTGTTTGTATGCCAAATTTATGTTGATGATATCATATTTGGGTCTACTAACGAATCTACATGTGAAGAATTTAGTAGGATCATGACACAGAAATTCGAGATGTCTATGATGGGGGAGTTGAAGTACTTCTTAGGATTTCAAGTGAAGCAACTCCAAGAGGGCACCTTCATCAGCCAAACGAAGTATACTCAAGACATTCTAAACAAGTTTGGGATGAAGGACGCCAAACCCATCAAGACACCCATGGGAACCAATGGGCATCTCGACCTCGACACAGGAGGTAAATCCATCGATCAAAAGGTATACCGGTCGATGATAGGCTCATTACTCTATTTATGTGCATCTCGACCGGACATTATGCTTTACGTATGCATGTGTGCAAGATTCCAAGCCGACCCTAAGGAAGCTCACCTTACGGCCGTAAAACGAATCTTGAGATATTTGGCTTATACTCCTAAGTTTGGGCTTTGGTACCCTCGGGGATCCACATTTGATTTACTTGGTTATTCCGATGCCGATTGGGCGGGTTGTAAAATTAATAGAAAGAGCACATCGGGGACTTGCCAGTTCTTGGGAAGATCCTTGGTGTCTTGGGCTTCAAAGAAGCAAAATTCCGTAGCTCTTTCAACCGCCGAAGCCGAGTACATTGCCGCAGGACATTGTTGCGCGCAACTACTTTGGATGAGGCAAACCCTCAGGGACTATGGTTACAAATTAACCAAAGTTCCTCTTCTATGTGATAATGAGAGTGCAATCAAAATGGCGGATAATCCCGTCGAGCATAGCCGCACTAAACACATAGCCATTCGGTATCACTTTCTTAGGGATCACCAACAAAAGGGAGATATCGAGATTTCATATATTAACACTAAAGATCAATTAGCCGATATCTTTACCAAGCCTCTTGATGAACAAACCTTTAACAAACTAAGGCATGAGCTAAATATTCTTGATTCTAGGAACTTTTTTTGTTGATTTGCACACATAAGCTCATCTATATACCTTTGATCATGCCTCTTTCATATGTTATGACTAATGTGTTTTCAAGTTTATCTCAAAAACAAGTCATAGGTGTATTGAAAGGGAATTGGAGTCTTCGGCGAAGACAAAGGCTTCCACTCCGTAACTCATCCTTCGCCATCACTCCGCGCAACACTCCGTCTTTGGTATAATTTTCACTCATTTATTTATGACCAAAGAGGGAGAGAGTAATTCAAGGGCTCTAATGACTCCGTTTTTGGCGATTCATGCCAAAGGGGGAGAAAGTATTAGCCCAAAGCAAAAGGACCGCACCACCACCTAATTTTAAAATAGACATTTTCAATTGGTACTTCAAATTTGGTATCTTATTGTGTTCAAAAGGGGGAGAAAGTAGCATTTCGAAACTGATATATCAAAACCCTCTTGAACACTAAGAGGAGGATTTCATTTAGGGGGATTTTTGTTTAAGTCAAAGGAAAAGCATTTGAAACAGGGGGAGAATTTCAAATCCTGAAAATGCTTCTCGAAATCTTATTCATCTATCTTTGACTAATTGCAAAAAGACTTTGAAAAAGATTTACAAAAGAATTTGCAAAAACAAAACGTGTGGTGCATGCGTGGTCCAAAATGTTAAAAATAAAGAAACAATCCATGCAAGAATTCTTATTGGCGCAATTCTAAGTAACCTTTGCACCTACAATTATGCAAACTAGCTCAATTATACACTTTTATATTCGCTTTGGTTTGTGTTGGCATCAATCACCAAAAAGGGGGAGATTGTAAGGGAATTAGGCTTACACCTACTTCCTAATTGATTTTGGTGGTTGAATTGCCCAACACAAATAATTGGACTAACTAGTTTGCTCTAGATTATATGTTCTACAGGTGTCAAAGGTTCATCTACAACTATACTAAATCGACTATCCGGAATACCGTAGATTATTCCGAACAGGAGAAGCTTTTTGGAAAAACAGGCCAAGCGCGGACCGTCCGGGCCCTTGCGGTGGACCGTCCGCGACACAAGGATGACCCTCGGACAGAACCAATGCAAAAATCTGAGTCTGCACTATGGACCGTCCGGAGGATAAGCGCGGACCGTCTGAGACCTCGCTTGGACCGTCCGGCCTCAGGCGCGGACCGTCCGGTAGGCAAGGATCCGAAGAACCCGAAGGTGACGGGTTCGGAAGAATGAATTATAGCGGCCTCGCGGACCGTCCGGGGTGCACGACCGGACCGTCCGCGACTGGGTCTGTCTGACATCTAACGACGCATTAAATGCAATATAGCCGTTGATATAGCCGTTACTGCTGACCGTTGCATTTTCAGCCGTTGATCTACAGGGGCGGACCGTCCGGACCTGGCGAGCGGACCGTCCGCGCTCAGCAGAATGGAGTAACGGCTAGGAAGTGGTTGGTGGCTATAAATACAACCCCAACCACCTCCATTCACAACACCCAAGCATTCCAACCTTCAACATTCAATACAAGAGCTAGCAATCCATTCCAAGACACATTCAAAGCCTCCATCTCTCCAAGTTTCACAATTGAGAAAAGAGATCATTAGTGATTAGTGACTTAAGAGAGAAAGTGATCCGTGTGTTATTTGTCGCTCTTGTCGCTTGGTTTTTGCAATCGTGCTTTCTTTCAATCTTCATTGCGATCAAACTCACTTGTAATTGAGGCAAGAGACACCAATCTTGTGGTGGTCCTTGTGGGAACTTTGTGTTCCAAGCATTTGAGAAGAGAAAGCTCACTCGGTCCGAGGGACCGTTTGAGAGAGGGAAAGGTGTAACACTCACTTTGTAAGAGAGGTAAAAAAAAAAGAAACTAGGTTACTCTATATGTCTTACCAGTGGTTATTATTTCATGTGAACACCTTATTTGAAAACAGAGGATTAATAAAAGTCATTAAATGGTGCATCATGCTGAGAATTGTATTGTGTGTATGTTTTGACTATATGAAATGAGGTTTAAAAATATACATAGTAGAAGCCAATTTGGAAATAAACATCAAATCAGAAACACTATAATTTGGGGAGGAAAAGCATTAGTCACCACTAAATAAACTTCTTAAAAAAATCAATTCATATCATGTCATATTCAAGTGAGATATTTAGTTTGAAGACAAGTTTGCCACGGAATTCGAATTCAAATTGGAGTTTGAATTGGGAAAGGGGGAAAAGAAAATAGAAAAGAAAAAGGAAAGAGAATAGAAACTTGCGCCTGGGCTGAATTAGCCGCTCGGCCCAGTTGCACCCTTAAGCCTGCGCGGCCCATGCGCAGTGGGGCGCTGACGGATGGGCCATCGTGGACAGGGGAGCGCTACTGGGCGGAGTCCACAGTACTGTCTCGCGCCGCGCCATCGGACTATGACCGGTGGGGCCAGCTGGTCGGGACTCTCTCCTCCGCAGGAAGCGCGCGCACGCTTCCGCTCCCTATCCGCGCAGCGCCATTGTCGGGCGGTTGAAAACGGCTGGCGGTCTGTGCGGAGTTGGCTGGCAAGCGGAGCTCCCTGCGTCCATAAATTGCGGTGGGCCTCTATTGCCTGCGCGTTATCCCCCACACAAGCTCCGTAACCGAATCAACGAATTCACCGCGTGGACTGCGGATCTAATTCCTTGATCCACGCTCGGACTCTATCCGTTCTTGGGTATAAAAATTGAATCCCAGCCGTACCCCGTTGTGAGCAATGTTGCATACCACACCTCGCCATGGCCGCCTGTCGGGAGAGAGAAGAAAGGGGGGGATTCCGCCGCCGCCGAGCCCCAGTTCAAGCTCTTCTTCACTCGCATCTCCGGACCGCCTCACTGGGAGCTCCAATACGTGGTAAGAAAGCAACCGCCAAGTTCGCCGTGACCTTCTCCCTGCGTAGGTAGTTCCTGTGTTCATATTCGGGTAGCCGGAAGGGTAGGGGGGGCTTGCCGGCGAGCTTCCGCCGTGGGTGCACCATCTCCGCCGCTCTGGTGGTCGTGAGGTGGATGACCTCCCATGGTCGTTAGATTCAGATAGATGGTGGAGATTATACATGGGAATACCTGTTGGGAGGATAGACCAGAGCCGTTGATCTGGTCGCGGACCACTAGGATTAGACGACGGATACCGCTTCGGGCGATGGAATCTGTACCGTTGGATCGATTGCGGAGGGCGCAGATTAGATCTGGGCGTGTAACTCTTCGGGCCGTCGATCGTGATCGAACGGCTAGAAGTTGAGGATACCTCTTCGTGCTGGTTCTTTTGCATAAGAGCCCCTCGTTAACTTGAAAATGAACCCGCCGTCCATGGGCGATGTTCACTGAGTCTTAGAAAATTTACGTGTTAGCCCCTGGGCTTCTCTGAATTTGGCGCGCCGACCAGTTAGCGAATAAAATCAGGGAAATTCATTTTAAAATCATTTTTAATACGAAAATAATGGTAGAAACTTGTATAATCCATAGAAAATTCATATTAAGTCCAAATTAGCCCATTCCAGTTCCTATAATTTTGTAATACTATTGTTTATCATTTAGTGTCTCTGTTTTGACATGAAAACTGTATTAAGAATTAATCTCTTAATAAATCTTGTATCAAATACATAAAGCCTTGAGAAATTCATAACTTCCTCATTTTAACTCCTTTTTGATATGTTTCAGTTGTAATAATTTTGTTTTAATACTTTCCATCACCTAGTGCCTCTGTTTATCCATAAAATTTGAATTAAAAATGCTCATTTGAATTAATCTATTCTAGGTGCTTAATAACTTCAGAAATTCATAACTTGGTGAACGTAGCTCCGCATTTATCGGTTCTCGAACCCACGATCTCGTAGCAACGCGTAGATTATTATTATGCAGTTTGATCTTATGTTTGGTGTAATGTTAATTGTTGCCTATACAATGTTTGTTTGTATTGCTACGACTAGAGCGAGGTCACGTGTCATCTGAAGAGCAAGTTGGTACCTGGAATCTCAAGTCCCAGGCAAGTTGTGCCCTTGATCACTTCTTTTTACCCAGCCATGTTCTAATTAATCATAATGATCTGCATAGGTTAATTTTGATGGGACCCAATAGGTTACCCTAGTTTGATTATCTTTATACCTTGTTACCACTGAACTTTTTGGGTAGTACTTGCTAGTGCTTTATGTGGTTTTGGGTATGAAGATACATTACTCATGATTATACTTTTGTTATCCGTTGTTATTTATCGTTCATGATAAGATCATTATGTTAATTGGAACATGGAGCGACCACCCGGGAAAACAGTGCTACCACAAGGGTTTAATGGGACGCCCTTGGCTGATTAATTAGGAAAGCTAGTGGAGGACTACCTTACCCGAAAGGGGCAAGGGCAGTAGGGGAGTGGTCAGTGTAGGGAGGCCCTCGGGAGGATTTTGCTGCGATGGCGGTCCTGCAAGGGATTCCTGCATTGGAGCTTCCTATAAACTGTAGCGGGTTTTCTGAAGCTAGTGGAACTTTGTAAAGGCCTCGTAGTGTTACCCTGCCTCGCCTCCTCGGTAGAGGTGTATGGGAAGTCGCGATCCCTTGGCAGATGGGTAACATGACTTGTGGGTAAAGATGCGCAACCTCTGCAGAGTGTAAAACTGGTATACTAGCCGTGCTCACGGTCATGAGCAGCTCAGACCCTCACATGATTAATTTATGGAACTTAAATTCAATTTGTCATATGCATTGCATCGCAGGTGATGTTGTTACTTCTGTTCTACTATTTAATTGGGTTGGTATTTACTTATACTTAGTAATTGCTAATAAAATTTTGACCAACTTTAAAAGCAATGCTCAGCTCTAACCATCCTCTTTGGCAAGCCTTACACTTCACGTGAGCTCCCATCTTTGGCGAGTTCATGCACATTATTCCCCACAACTTGTTGAGCGATGAACGTATGTGAGCTCACTCTTGCTGTCTCACACCCCCCCACAGGTCAAGAGCAGGTACCACAGGATGAGGCGCATGAAGGATGCTGTGACGAGTTCGTGAGAGGTCTAGGTCGTCGTCTCCCAGTCAACTTTGGGTTGCTGGACCGTTGTCTCCTTATAATGTAATTATTTACTTATTTTGTATAGAACTCCTGTTATGTAGTAAAGATGTGACATTCGATCCTGTGCCATGATTCATCATATGTGTGAGACTTGGTCCCAGCACACCTGGTGATTATGTTTACGCCTGGGCTTTGGACCTCTAAAACCCGGGTGTTACAGAAGTGGTATCAGAGGAATGTTGACTGTAGGACGAAACCTAGATAGAACTGGACAACCATTATCTACTTACCTTTGCTACTCTGATTATTTTCTAAACTTTTCTCAATCTTTTCTCATCTAATTCCGCTTACTCTGATTATTCTTATCTTTTCTTTCCAAAGACAAATGTGGATTTCACACTTTGAAATCTTGTGCCTAAAAGTGACCTTTAGGAATAGGAGACCTAATCTTAGGAACAAAAACAATTTTTTTTCTCTATGCACTTGAATGCTTGTTCTTATGATATTGGTTTGATTTGGATCTTTGATTGAGTGTGATGAGTTGTGGAGTAATGTCCACAATTCCATCTGCATATACATAAAGGCATAAGAAATCATAATATCACTAGATAAATTAAGAATATCCTCCATTAAATTATATCCAGCTTCATAATATCCTTCTTATCTTAAAAGATATTTTCTTACCTTAATAGATTTATCTCATCTTAAAAGAATCTATCTTATCTTATCTTATCCTAACCACTTTGCTTATCTCACCTCGGAGTAACAATCATGATCCAATCCAAATTAATTAGATCTTATCTAGTTCAAGCTAGTCACACCAATCTAACCTAGATCCGATCTAATCTAAAGTGACTTATCAAACATGCTAGATAATACTGATGAAATAGATTAGACTCTACTCTAATAGAACATGTCTTAATTTAGTTCACCCTGCACTAAAATTAAGAACGACAGACCGACTTGGCCTTATGCAACTACCTTAACCATCCGATAGTTGCATAACCCCTCGATTTTAACCTAGCAAGGGATTCTAACCTACCTACACCACATAATCCATCCTACTCACATATATAGTCACCATATGTCCTTAACTCGGATGGCAACTCCAACAAGAAAGGCCAAAGAAGACCAACCATGTCAAAGAAGGATAAGCATCAACTCAAGACTTCAAAGATCAAGTTGAATCGCCAGTGGAATCAAGATCCACAGTTCAGGATGAAGTCTTTCCTTATTATACTCTTCCTTGCCACAACCTATACTTGCCATAATCGTACCTCATCTGACATAATAGATGGCTAGACATATATATCCATATTTTCCAAATCATCTGCTAGCGAGTATATAAAAAAAACTTGAAACAAAACTTTTGATTCCTAAACCAAATGAGAAACTAAATTTCAAACCAAACTGGTTGCATCCCTTTTCTACTAATCTCGGGGACGAGATTCTTCTTAAGGGGGTAGGATTTGTAACACTCACTTTGTAAGAGAGGTCAAAAAAAAAGAAACTAGGTTACTCTATATGTCTTACCAGTGGTTATTATTTCATGTGAACACCTTATTTGAAAACAGAGGATTAATAAAAGTCATTAAATGGTGCATCATGCTGAGAATTGTATTGTGTGTATGTTTTGACTATATGAAATGAGGTTTAAAAATATATATAGTAGAAGCCAATTTGGAAATAAACATCAAATCAGAAACACTATAATTTGGGGAGGAAAAGCATTAGTCACCACTAAATAAACTTCTTAAAAAAAATCAATTCATATCATGTCATATTCAAGTGAGATATTTAGTTTGAAGACAAGTTTGCCACGGAATTCGAATTCAAATTCAAATTGGAGTTTGAATTGGGAAAGGGGGAAAAGAAAATAGAAAAGAAAAAGGAAAGAGAATAGAAACTTGCGCCTGGGCTGAATTAGCCGCTCGGCCCAGTTGCACCCTTAAGCCTGCGCGGCCCATGCGCAGTGGGGCGCTGACGGATGGGCCATCGTGGACAGGGGAGCGCTACTGGGCGGAGTCCACAGTACTGTCTCGCGCCGCGCCATCGGACTATGACCGGTGGGGCCAGCTGGTCGGGACTCTCTCCTCCGCAGGAAGCGCGCGCACGCTTCCGCTCCCTATCCGCGCAGCGCCATTGTCGGGCGGTTGAAAACGGCTGGCGGTCTGTGCGGAGTTGGCTGGCAAGCGGAGCTCCCTGCGTCCATAAATTGCGGTGGGCCTCTATTGCCTGCGCGTTATCCCCCACACAAGCTCCGTAACCGAATCAACGAATTCACCGCGTGGACTGCGGATCTAATTCCTTGATCCACGCTCGGACTCTATCCGTTCTTGGGTATAAAAATTGAATCCCAGCCGTACCCCGTTGTGAGCAATGTTGCATACCACACCTCGCCATGGCCGCCTGTCGGGAGAGAGAAGAAAGGGGGGGATTCCGCCGCCGCCGAGCCCCAGTTCAAGCTCTTCTTCACTCGCATCTCCGGACCGCCTCACTGGGAGCTCCAATACGTGGTAAGAAAGCAACCGCCAAGTTCGCCGTGACCTTCTCCCTGCGTAGGTAGTTCCTGTGTTCATATTCGGGTAGCCGGAAGGGTAGGGGGGGCTTGCCGGCGAGCTTCCGCTGTGGGTGCACCATCTCCGCCGCTCTGGTGGTCGTGAGGTGGATGACCTCCCATGGTCGTTAGATTCAGATAGATGGTGGAGATTATACATGGGAATACCTGTTGGGAGGATAGACCAGAGCCGTTGATCTGGTCGCGGACCACTAGGATTAGACGACGGATACCGCTTCGGGCGATGGAATCTGTACCGTTGGATCGATTGCGGAGGGCGCAGATTAGATCTGGGCGTGTAACTCTTCGGGCCGTCGATCGTGATCCAACGGCTAGAAGTTGAGGATACCTCTTCGTGCTGGTTCTTTTGCATAAGAGCCCCTCGTTAACTTGAAAATGAACCCGCCGTCCATGGGCGATGTTCACTGAGTCTTAGAAAATTTACGTGTTAGCCCCTGGGCTTCTCTGAATTTGGCGCGCCGACCAGTTAGCGAATAAAATCAGGGAAATTCATTTTAAAATCATTTTTAATACGAAAATAATGGTAGAAACTTGTATAATCCATAGAAAATTCATATTAAGTCCAAATTAGCCCATTCCAGTTCCTATAATTTTGTAATACTATTGTTTATCATTTAGTGTCTCTGTTTTGACATGAAAACTGTATTAAGAATTAATCTCTTAATAAATCTTGTATCAAATACATAAAGCCTTGAGAAATTCATAACTTCCTCATTTTAACTCCTTTTTGATATGTTTCAGTTGTAATAATTTTGTTTTAATACTTTCCATCACCTAGTGCCTCTGTTTATCCATAAAATTTGAATTAAAAATGCTCATTTGAATTAATCTATTCTAGGTGCTTAATAACTTCAGAAATTCATAACTTGGTGAACGTAGCTCCGCATTTATCGGTTCTCGAACCCACGATCTCGTAGCAACACGTAGATTATTATTATGCAGTTTGATCTTATGTTTGGTGTAATGTTAATTTTTGCCTATACAATGTTTGTTTGTATTGCTACGACTAGAGCGAGGTCACGTGTCATCTGAAGAGCAAGTTGGTACCTGGAATCTCAAGTCCCAGGCAAGTTGTGCCCTTGATCACTTCTTTTTACCCAGCCATGTTCTAATTAATCATAATGATCTGCATAGGTTAATTTTGATGGGACCCAATAGGTTACCCTAGTTTGATTATCTTTATACCTTGTTACCACTGAACTTTTTGGGTAGTACTTGCTAGTGCTTTATGTGGTTTTGGGTATGAAGATACATTACTCATGATTATACTTTTGTTATCCGTTGTTATTTATCGTTCATGATAAGATCATTATGTTAATTGGAACATGGAGCGACCACCCGGGAAAACAGTGCTACCACAAGGGTTTAATGGGACGCCCTTGGCTGATTAATTAGGAAAGCTAGTGGAGGACTACCTTACCCGAAAGGGGCAAGGGCAGTAGGGGAGTGGTCAGTGTAGGGAGGCCCTCGGGAGGATTTTGCTGCGATGGCGGTCCTGCAAGGGATTCCTGCATTGGAGCTTCCTATAAACTGTAGCGGGTTTTCTGAAGCTAGTGGAACTTTGTAAAGGCCTCGTAGTGTTACCCTGCCTCGCCTCCTCGGTAGAGGTGTATGGGAAGTCGCGATCCCTTGGCAGATGGGTAACATGACTTGTGGGTAAAGATGCGCAACCTCTGCAGAGTGTAAAACTGGTATACTAGCCGTGCTCACGGTCATGAGCAGCTCGGACCCTCACATGATTAATTTATGGAACTTAAATTCAATTTGTCATATGCATTGCATCGCAGGTGATGTTGTTACTTCTGTTCTACTATTTAATTGGGTTGGTATTTACTTATACTTAGTAATTGCTAATAAAATTTTGACCAACTTTAAAAGCAATGCTCAGCTCTAACCATCCTCTTTGGTAAGCCTTACACTTCACGTGAGCTCCCATCTTTGGCGAGTTCATGCACATTATTCCCCACAACTTGTTGAGCGATGAACGTATGTGAGCTCACTCTTGCTGTCTCACACCCCCCCACAGGTCAAGAGCAGGTACCACAGGATGAGGCGCATGAAGGATGCTGTGACGAGTTCGTGAGAGGTCTAGGTCGTCGTCTCCCAGTCAACTTTGGGTTGCTGGACCGTTGTCTCCTTATAATGTAATTATTTACTTATTTTGTATAGAACTCCTGTTATGTAGTAAAGATGTGACATTCGATCCTGTGCCATGATTCATCATATGTGTGAGACTTGGTCCCAGCACACCTGGTGATTATGTTTACGCCCGGGCTTTGGACCTCTAAAACCCGGGTGTTACAAAAGGGTTGAAAGAGACCCGGCCTTTGTGGCCTCCTCAACGGGGAGTAGGTTTAAAAGAACTGAACCTCGGTAAAACAAATCTGCGTGTCTCACTTCATTATTCGCTTGCGATTTGTTTTGCACCCTCTCTCACGGACTCTATTATATTTCTAACGCTAACCTGGCTTGTAGTTGTGATTATTTTTGAGAATTTCAGTTTCGCCCTATTCACCCCCCCCCCTCTAGGCGACTTTCAATTAGGTCATGTCCCTATATTAAAAATGACTTGATTATTAACAAGGATGATAAACTTTGTTTTAAATGCTCAAAGAAGGGACACTTAATTAGGTCTTGTCCCCATTTAAAACAAAAATGCATTATGTTAGAAAAGAAAATATTCACTAACCATGTAGCAAGCAAGAAACAAGGAAGGAAGAAATCTTCAAGACTTGAAGATCGCCTTTGCTACATATGCCGAAAGAAGGGACATCAATGCAAGGATTGTCCCATTGGTACCTACCCCACCTCTAGCTTGTCAATTATATCTCATGTAACTAAGCAACCCAAACTTGCAACATGTGCTAGAAAGGTAATGAGTTTACCAAGTGCTAACACAAAGGACTTTTCGGTTCCTAGATCTTTGTTGACTAACCTTGATGGACCCATCAAGCGATGGGTACCAAAATATGCTTGACAAGCTTTGCAGGAGAAGGAGATGATGTGAAGCTTTGGGGTGCTTGAGAGAGTCAATTCAATTCTTATTAACTCAAGCTATCAATCTTCAATGATCTATATATCTAAGATTGACCCAAAGTTATTTCAAATTATCATGTCTAAAACTCATATCATCTCGGGGAAGATATTGATGTTGTAGGAAATAAAGAATTATCCTATGCGGAAAGATCAAGGCCTACAACATGGAGTAAAGCCAAAGGATGGTAACACTTATGTTTTAAGTGCATGTATCTTAAATTACCATTTCTCATGTGTCTTGTGTAGTCACATAGAAAAGAAGCACTTCAAATGTCTTAAAATTATGTCACCATTCTTTGAAGAAATTCCTCTCATATGGTAGATTGCATATTCATCTTTTTCTATACTATGGCAATCTACATGCTTTAAATTATCGTAAGTACCTCATGGCATGTTTTACACTAATTATCTTATTATTGCCATGATTCTAGATATAGAGAGATATTCCAAATTCTTAAAAGAATAAGGTGTCATGTAAGGAATTCAAATCCTTAGGACACTTATAATGGGAATTTCTCTCTATAACTAGAATAGTGAAACTAATGCTTTTAACTAAGTAACCCAAGTAGTCTCACTTGTAGAGAATAAGTTTCTCTTTGGAAGTGCGTAATCTAACATAAAAAGAAAAATCAATCCAATGACTTATGTTGTTGTGCTTCTTGCTTAAATTGGATATGATTCTTCTACATTCATCGCTCTCCATATTATGAATTAGATTTGTTCATATTATCTTAAGAAATTAATTATGCTTGTTTTATGAGTTAAAACTAAGCATACATCTTGGAAAAATCTAGGTCATATTATAAAGTTTCCATGCTTTAGTAATCCACTTTTCATTCCTTATCAAAATGATTACAAAAAGGGAAACTAGTGCTTGTGTTACTAACAACGTATCTCTTGAGCTTACTTATGGAAATCTACAAAAGAGAAAGTGCATGTTTAAGTCACAAGCCTCTAGGGTTACTCTTCACCTAAAGGAAGAAAGGTAAAAGCAAAGGTATGGGAACTTTTTTCCCATCAATGGTTATTTACTCTAAATTATCTTATTCTACCTATGTTTCTTTATTGGACTTAATTTTTGCTAAGTGTGCATTCAATCTCGTTCTCATAAATGCACTAGTCCATTAGAATCTGTTTCATGCCTTTGCTATATATGTTCTCATATTGATTTGCTTCTAAGTAATGATTAATAAATTGAATATGAAGAAGTAAATTTCCTATGATTGATCAAAATGTTTAAAAGGTGCATATTCCATTTTCCTAATAATGTGCACTAATGTTAAGGAGTTTACTTCATTTCTATGTGACTTATGGATGATGAATTGTTTTTATTTCCTATCTAAAGATATCATCCTTCATCATATACTCCCTTGAGCTATTAACATCTTTCTTGAGTATTTTCAATAAGTTTGGAAGGAAAAAGAGACAACTACAAAGGGAGGACACTCACATGAAAGAGAAGGACATCAAGAACAACAGCACCTACTTGAAAGGGAAATGTGCCTTTGGGCCATTTCTAAGTGTTTTGGTGATTTAGTGTCCAACACAAGTGCCTAAGTGTAAAAAGATGGACAAAGTACAAATCAAGAATTAAGGTATGTTTCTCAGACTTAGTACATTGTTTTATGGACTAATGTATTGTGTCTAAGTGCTGGAAACAGGAAAAATCCAATTGGAAATGTCTTGGCTCGAGCAGCCAAGAATCTGCTGAGTCTGGGAGCACCGGACTGTCCGGTGGGTCACCGGACTGTCCGGTGGTGCACCGGACAGTGTCCGGTGCGCCAGGCTGACTCGGCGTGAACTCGGCGCTCTCGGGAATTCGCCGACGGTGTACGGCTATAATTCACCGGACTGTTCGGTGTGCACCAGACTGTCCGGTGAGCCAACGGTCGGCCGGGCCAACGGTCGGCCGCGCGATCTGCGCGTGACACGTGGCCGAGCCAACGGCTAGAAGGGGGCACCGGACTGTCCGGTGTGCACCGGACATGTCCGGTGCGCCAACGGCTCTCTGGCGGGCAACGGTCGGCTGCGCCATTTTAGGAAGGAGATCGGGCACCGGACAGTGTCCGGTGTGCACCGGACTGTCCGGTGCGCCCGATGACAGAAGGCAAGATCAGCCTTCCAGAATTGCTCTCAACGGCTCCTAGCTGCCTTGGGGCTATAAAAGGGACCCCTAGGCGCATGGAGGAGTACACCAAGCAACCTTAGAGCATTCTTGATCATCCACACTCAGTCTTTGCGCATTCGTTTGTCATTTGCAGTGATTCGAGCTCCGTTCTAGTGAGAACTTTGAGATAGTCTTTTGAGCTCGATTCTTGGCCGTGCGTGTGCGCATTTTGCTGTGGGTTTGTGTGTGTTGCTTCCCTCCCTTACTCCGTATTTCTTTGTGAATCTCAAGTGTAAGGGCGAGAGACTCCAAGTTGTGGAGATTCCTCGCAAACGGGATATTGAAAGGAAAAGCATAACACTGTGGTATTCAAGTTGATCATTGGATCACTTGAGAGGAGTTGAGTGCAACTCTCGTCCGTTGGGACGCCACAACGTGGAGTAGGCAAGTTTTGTACTTGGCCGAACCACGGGATAAACCACTGTGTCTTCTCTGTGTTGATCTTTTGTGGTATTGTGTTTTGTTGAGACTCATCTCTAGCCACTTGGCGATTATTGTGCTAACACTTAACAAGTTTTTGTGGCTATAAGTTTAAGTTTCACAGGATCACCTATTCACCCCCCCTCTAGGTGCTCTCAATTGGTATCAGAGCCGTTCTCTTCAAGAAGGGACTAATCGCCCGAAGAGATGGATCCTAAGGGGAAGGGAATCGTGATCAACGACAAGGAGAAGGAGTCCTTCGTCAACGAGCCGAAGGATGACAAGCCTACTGACTCGGGCTCGGGCCACAAGCGCAAAGACGGGAAGAAGAAGAAGACAAGGCGCATCAAGGAGATCGTCTACTACGACGATAGCGATGAGTCTACCTCTTCCCAAAAGGACGACGACAACGACTACAGGAAGACGGTCAATTCGAACTTTTCATTTGATTATTCTCGTATTCCACATAGTTCGAATTCGCATTTGCTTTCCATTCCTCTTGGCAAACCTCCACACTTCGATGGGGAAGACTACGGATTTTGGAGTCACAAAATGCGTAGTCACTTATTCTCTCTCCATCCAAGCATATGCGAGATTGTAGAGAATGGAATGAAATTTGATAGCTCAGACAGCCCTATGCTTATAAATGAACAAATCCATAGAAATGCACAAGCTACTACTGTTCTATTAGCATCTTTGTGCAGGGAAGAGTACAATAAGGTGAGCGGCTTGGACAACGCCAAGCAGATATGGGACACCCTCAAAATCTCTCACGAGGGGAACGACATCACCATGCTCACTAAAATGGAGTTGGTGGAGGGCGAGCTTGGACGATTCGCAATGATAAGGGGAGAGGAGCCAACCCAAACTTACAACCGGCTCAAGACCCTTATCAACAAAATAAGGAGCTACGGAAGCACGCGATGGACGGACCACGACGTCGTCCGCCTAATGCTAAGGTCCTTTACCGTTCTTGATCCTCATCTCGTAAACAATATTTGTGAGAATCCCAGGTACACGATGATGACGCCCGAGGAGGTACTCAGAAAATTCGTAAGCGGGCGGATGATGATCAAGGAGGCGAGATACGTCGACGACGCTCTAAACGGTCCAATCAATGAGCCTCAACCTCTTGCTCTCAAGGCAACAAGAAGCAAGGAAATGCTACCTAGCAAGGTGGCACAAATTGAGGCGGCCGGACTTAATGATGAAGAGATGGCTCTCATCATCAAGAGATTCAAGACGGCACTAAAAGGCCGCAAGGGGCAACCAAGCAAAACCAAGACAAAGGGGAAGCGCTCATGCTTCAAATGTGGTAAGCTTGGTCATTTTATTGCTAACTGTCCCGACAATGATAGTGATCAGGATCAAGGGAACAAGAGGGAGAAGAAGAAGAACTATAAGAAGGCAAAGGGCGAGGCGCATCTAGGCAAGGAGTGGGACTCGGACTGCTCCTCTTCCGACTCCGACAATGAAGGACTCGCCGCCACCGCCTTCAACAAGTCATCCCTCTTCCCCAACGAGCGTCACACATGCCTTATGGCAAGGGAGAAGAAGGTGAGTACTCGAGACTCCACTTATGCTTCTTCTAGTGATAATGAGTCTAGTGATGATGATGACATAGACTATTCATGCTTATTCAAGGGCTTAGATAGATCTAAGATAGATAAGATTAATGAGTTGATTGATGCTTTGAATGACAAGAATAGATTACTAGAAAAACAAGAAGATCTTTTATATGAGGAGCATGATAAATTTGTTAGTGCACAAAATTCTCTTGCTCTAGAAATTAAAAGGAATGAAATGCTCTCTGGTGAATTATCTACTTGTCATAAAACCATTTCTACTTTAGAAGGTGTCAACAATGATTTAAATGCTAAATTAGAAGTGGCAAATAAATCTAATTCTTGTGTAGAACATGTTGTAATTTGTACTAGGTGTAAAGACTTTGACATTGATGCGTGTAGTGAACACCTAGTTTCAATTTCCAAGCTTAATGATGAATTGGCTAGTCTTAATGCTCAACTTAAGACTAGCAAGAATGATTTTGATAAGCTAAAATTTGCAAGGGATGCCTACACGATTGGTAGACACCCCTCAATTAAGGATGGACTTGGCTTCAAGAGGGAAGCCAAGAACTTAACAAGCCATAAGGCTCCCATCTCCGCCAAGGAGAAAGGGAAGGCCCCTATGGCAAGTAGTACTAAAAGGAACCATGCTTTTATGTATCATGATAGGAGACATACTAGAAATGCTTATAGGAATTATAATGCTTATGATGATTTTGACTCTCATGCCATGTTTGCGTCTAGTTCTTCTTATGTGCATGATAGAAATGTTGGTAGGAGAAATGTTGTTCATAATATGCCTAGGAAAAATGTTGTTAATGTTCCTAGGAAAGTTAATGAGCCTTCAACAATATATCATGCTTTGAATGCTTCCTTTGCAATTTGTAGAAAGGATAGAAAGGTGATTGCTAAAAAGTTAGGGGCAAAATGCAAGGGTGATAAAAATTGCATTTGGATCCCTAAGGAAATTGTGACTAACCTTGTAGGACCCAACAAGAGTTGGGTACCTAAGTCCCAAGCCTAAATTTGCCTTGCAGGTTTATGCATCCGGAGGTTCAAGCTGGATTATCGACAGCGGATGCACAAACCATATGACGGGGGAGAAGAAGATGTTCACCTCCTACGTCAAGAATAAGGATTCCCAAGATTCAATTATATTCGGTGATGGGAATCAAGGCAAGGTAAAGGGGTTAGGTAAAATTGCAATCTCCAATGAGCATTCTATTTCTAATGTGTTTTAGTAGAGTCGCTTGGATATAATTTGCTATCTGTTAGTCAATTATGCAATATGGGATATAACTGTTTGTTTACAAATGTAGATGTGTCTGTCTTTAGAAGAAGTGATGGTTCACTAGCTTTTAAGGGTGTATTAGACGGCAAACTTTATTTAGTTGATTTTGCAAAAGAAGAGGCCGGTCTAGATGCATGCTTAATAGCTAAGACTAGCATGGGCTGGCTGTGGCATCGCCGCTTAGCACATGTGGGGATGAAGAACCTTCACAAGCTTCTAAAGGGAGAACACGTGATAGGTTTGACTAACGTGCAATTCGAAAAAGATAGACCTTGTGTAGCATGTCAAGCAGGTAAACAAGTGGGAGGAGCACATCACAGCAAGAATGTGATGACCACTTCAAGACCCCTGGAGTTACTACATATGGACCTCTTCGGACCCGTCGCCTATCTGAGCATAGGAGGAAGTAAGTATGGTTTAGTTATTGTTGATGATTTTTCCCGCTTCACTTGGGTGTTCTTTTTGCAGGATAAGTCTGAAACCCAAGGGACCCTCAAGCGCTTCCTCAGGAGAGCTCAAAATGAGTTTGAGCTCAAGGTGAAGAAGATAAGGAGTGACAACGGGTCCGAGTTCAAGAACCTTCAAGTGGAGGAGTTCCTTGAGGAGGAAGGGATCAAGCACGAGTTCTCCGCTCCCTACACACCACAGCAAAATGGTGTGGTAGAGAGGAAGAACAGGACGCTAATCGATATGATGAGGACAATGCTTGGAGAGTTCAAGACCCCCGAGTGCTTTTGGTCGGAAGCCGTGAACATGGCTTGTCACGCCATCAACAGGGTCTACCTTCACCGCCTCCTCAAGAAGACGTCGTATGAGCTTCTAACCGGTAACAAACCCAATGTATCTTACTTTCGTGTATTTGGGAGCAAATGCTACATTCTAGTGAAGAAGGGTAGAAATTCTAAGTTTGCTCCCAAAGCTGTAGAAGGGTTTTTATTAGGTTATGACTCAAATACAAAGGCGTATAGAGTCTTCAACAAATCATCAGGTTTGGTTGAAGTCTCTAGCGACGTTGTATTTGATGAGACTAATGGCTCTCCAAGAGAGCAAGTTGTTGATTGTGATGATGTAGATGAAGAAGATGTTCCGACGGCCGCTATACGAACCATGGCGATTGGAGAGGTGCGGCCATAGGAACAAGATGAACGAGATCAACCGTCTTCCTCAACGATGGTGCTTCCCCCAACTCAAGACGATGAACAGGTTCATCAACAGGAGGCGTGTGATCAAGGGGGAGCACAAGATGATCATGTGATGGAGGAAGAAGCGCAACCGGCACCTCCAACCCAAGTTCGAGCGGTGATTCAAAGGGATCATCCCGTCGACCAAATTTTGGGTGACATTAGTAAGGGAGTAACTACTCGATCTCGATTAGTTAATTTTTGTGAGCATTACTCCTTTGTCTCTTCTATTGAGCCTTTCAGGGTAGAGGAGGCCTTGCTAGATCCGGATTGGGTATTGGCCATGCAGGAGGAACTCAACAACTTCAAGCGCAATGAAGTTTGGACACTGGTGCCTCGTCCCAAGCAAAATGTTGTGGGAACCAAGTGGGTGTTCCGTAACAAACAGGACGAGCACGGGGTGGTGACGAGGAACAAGGCTCGACTTGTGGCAAAAGGTTATGCCCAAGTCGCAGGTTTGGACTTTGAGGAGACTTTTGCTCCTGTGGCGAGGCTAGAATCAATTCGTATCTTGCTAGCATATGTCGCTCACCATTCTTTCAGGTTGTACCAAATGGATGTGAAGAGCGCTTTCCTCAACGGGCCAATCAAGGAGGAGGTGTACGTGGAGCAACCCCCTGGCTTCGAGGATGAACGGTACCCCGACCACGTGTGTAAGCTCTCTAAGGCGCTCTATGGACTTAAGCAAGCCCCAAGAGCATGGTATGAATGCCTTAGAGACTTTCTAATTGTTAATGCTTTCAAGGTTGGGAAAGCTGATCCAACACTCTTTACTAAGACATGTGATGGTGATTTGTTTGTGTGCCAAATTTATGTCGATGACATAATATTTGGTTCTACTAACCAAAAGTCTTGTGAAGAGTTTAGCAGGGTAATGACGCAGAAATTCGAGATGTCGATGATGGGCGAGTTGAACTACTTCCTTGGGTTCCAAGTGAAGCAACTCAAGGACGGCACCTTCATCTCCCAAACGAAGTACACGCAAGATCTGCTAAAGCGGTTTGGGATGAAGGACGCCAAGCCCGCAAAGACTCCGATGGGGACCGACGGACACACCGACCTCAACAAAGTAGGTAAGTCCGTTGATCAAAAAGCATACCGGTCAATGATAGGGTCTCTACTTTATTTATGTGCTAGTAGACCGGATATTATGCTTAGCGTATGCATGTGTGCTAGATTTCAATCCGATCCTAAGGAGTGTCACTTAGTGGCGGTGAAGCGAATTCTAAGATATTTGGTTGCTACGCCTTGCTTCGGGCTCTGGTATCCAAAAGGGTCTACCTTTGACTTGGTTGGATACTCAGATTCCGACTATGCTGGATGTAAGATCGATAGGAAGAGTACATCAGGGACGTGCCAATTCTTAGGAAGGTCCCTGGTGTAACACCCTGAATTTGGGGGTATAAAATTTCTTTGCTCATATTCACAAATTCAGGTGTTACTTCCCTTTTCTCATCCTTCCTCACCCTTTTCTTTCTCATTTCTATAGGAGAAAAGTGCTTACTTTATTTGTAATTATAGTTTATTATGTTAAACCCTAAGGGAGTATGAATTGTTGCATCATGATGAACCCTAGATTTCACTTTTGCTTGGTGCATAATTCTTGGAAAGTTTGATTTGAATTTGTGGCTCATTTGGATTTGAATCAATTGGAGAAAATAAAAAGAAAAGAGAAAACAATTCCAGAATAAAAAGAAGAGGAAAAGAAGCCTGCCACCCTGCCCCCCTCGGCCTTTCGGCCCAGCCGGCCCAATCCCCCGCGCGCGCTCTCCCCCCCCCCCCCCCCCGCTCTCTCTGCCCTGGCGGGCCCGCCCGTCAGCGCAGCCGCTTCTCGCGCGCCCGCCTCCGCTCTTCTCTCTCTCTCTGCTCGCGGGCCCGGGCTGTCAGCCCCGTCGTCCCCGCGTAACCGCCGCCGAGCTGCGCGCGCCCGCCTTCTCCGCGCCCACGTCGCGCGTGGAGCTCGCAACTGACCCGCCCCTGGCCACTTGAGCCCCGAGCCCCACTCGCCCTCGCCCCCTCCCCCATTTGCGCTCTAGCGGACCCCTCTTCCACCTCTCCCTCGCTGCGCGCACGCCAGAGCGCCGCCGCCACGAATCCCCGCCGTCCCGAGCTCGTTTCTCGACCGCCGTTGGAGCTCCGCCGTGTCCGTTGCCACGGTGAGCTTCGCCCCGGCGTCCGCAACCCGGGACGCGCCCCAATTCCCTCTCCCCCTCCCTATTTCTCTCTGCCCGCGCTCACCCGCCGTTCCCCGTGCAGCCGTGGAGGTCCGCCACCGTCGCCCCGGGCCACCGTCGCGCCATTCCCGCCGCCGAGGAGCCCCCGGAGCCCGCCTTGAGGTAAGGGACCTCTCCCGCCCCTATCGACCTTTGCTTTGCTCTCTGCTGCGTATAATTCCTCGCCGGAGTAGAGTAATCCCGCCGCCGAGCCGCTCCGCCGTGAACCGCCCCCCTCCGGTGCCCCTGCCCCGACCCAGACCCCACCAGAGGATTCCCCGTGCCCTCCCCAACCTTCCCGGCCGCTCAGGTCGCCCCAGAGACCCGCCGAGCGCCCGCGCCCCTCGTCTCCGGCGAGTCCTCCGCCGCGGGGACGAGCGCCGCCGCCCCAGCTAGCCGTAGGAGAAACGCAGGCCGGCCACCCGATCCCCACCGTCCGTCCCAGATCGGGCGGCCTCGTTTTGATTAGGCCAAGCCCAATCCTGGCCGTCCGCCCGAGATCCAGCGGCCCAGGCCCGCTTCCCCCACCCCCTGCCTCCCTGCCAGTAGGGCCCCGCCTGTCAGCCCGCCCGCCCGCGCGCTCTGCCCGCCGGCCCCGCCTGTCAGCCCGCCCGCGCCCCGCGCTGCCCGCCCGGTCCCGCCTGTCAGTCGCCTAGGCCGCCGCGCACTCGCGCGCCCGCCCGCAGGATCTAATCCTGGCCGTTCGTTTTAGATCTGACGGCCGTAGTAGCCCGATACCCCTTCGCCCGCGCGTTTTCTTAAAGAGACCCCCGGTTTTCTGGAATTTGAACCCGCCGTCCCTGGTTTCTCGCAGGTAAGTCCCTGGACCTTTTATTTAATTCAAAATAGGTATTTAGGGTATATTTTTAATCCCCAAACTTGTAAAATTCATAACTTTGTCATATGAACTCCAAATTAGGTGCTTCAAATTGCAAAATGCTCATGATGTTTTTGTCTATCCATTTAAACAATGTTTCTCTGCTGTTTCCATGTACCAATTAATAGTTAATCACCAGGATAGGATTAAGGCTATTGGAACCCTAATTGAGATAATTAGAAATTGGTAGACTTTAATAAGAGTGGGATTACTTAAGTTTATGGACTTAAACACTTAAGTTTAGTAACTTAAAACCATGTAATAATTTAATCCCACCACTGACTTAAACCTGATTAGTGGATAGTGAATCACTTTGTATAGTCCTCTACCCCAGACCTAGGGAACACGAGAGTGCCTATCCTTTTTCTACTACGAACTTGTGATCTCTCTCTGCTGCATATGTTTGGTATGTTGCTTTTTGTTTGTTATTTTCCCAAGTGCATAGTGTGAATGATTACTTTACGTAGACAACAAGCAGTCTGTGTTTCCCGAGGAGGTTGCAGAGGAAGTCCCTGATCAGCAGTTTGGTGAAGGCAAGTGTCCTCTGTCCCATCATGTCCTATTCATTTATAACTTACTACCCTGCATTACTTACTTGAAACCTAAGGATTGACTAGCTTTACACTTTACTTTATCCTTGATGACCCTATGGGCTGTTATGGTTAGCACTCTGCTATTGCCTTAACTTAATCAATGAACATGATGTGACTATTTGTGATACTGTTATCCTCATGATGTTGATGATCTTGTGATACTCTAGGGGGCTCAGGCTGTTTCCTGAGTACCTCTCCGTAAGGACTGGTTCGTTGAGAGACCACCCGGGATAACAGTGCAACCATGAGGGTGAAATGGGGTGCCCTTAGCTGATTAATTAGATGAACTAGAGGTGTAGTTGCTTAGCCGTCGTGCCGTCAATGGGGTCCAGGCACAGTGCTTGCTCTGCCGAGGCTGAGTGCCGAGGTTCTTTCGTTTTGCTCTTTGTTAGTCACTCTCCTGCGGGGAGGGGTACTGTGTTTATCAAACTGGAGAAACCTAACGGGCAGCTATGATCTCTAGGGAATCTTTGTAAAAGCTACGTAGTGATGCCCTGCCGGACCACCTAGGTAGTGGTCAATGGGGATTAGCTCTCCCCGGGTAGAAAGGGAATCATGACTCATGGGTAAAGTGTGCAACCTCTGCAGAGGGTAGTGAAACTGGTATATCAGCCGTGCTCACGGTTAAGAGCAGCCTTGGGATCCTCTTTGATTAGAGATACAAATGGTTCGAGATACAATGGTTCTATTTATGGTTTTGGTTCAATAATGATAATGATGTTCCTCGATGAGGGAATGATCCACGGGTTAGTTATTGCTAAAACCTGGCTTCACTAATCATAAATACCTGACCAACTAAAAGCAACTGCTTGAGCCTAACCCCACATAAAGCTAGTCCACTTCAGCCAAATGGGACATTTGCTGAGTACGTTGATGTGTACTCATCCTTGCTTTACCACAAAACACCAGGTTGTGCGCATTGTAACCACTGCTCAGGAGAAGGTGAAGCCGTGGAAGGAGACTTCCAGGAGTTCCAAGATTACGATGAATTCTAGGAGTGGGTTGGCGGCAACCCCCAGTCAGCTGCCTGTGAAGGCCTTATCTTTACTGCGTTTCGCTAGTACTTTGATTTACTTGTTAAGACAATGTCTATGTGGATGTCTATGACTCTATGATGTAATAAGTACTCCTTTATGTTATTATTCGAGCATTGTGTGATGATGTTCATTTATGTAATCGCTGTGTACGTGAGTTCTGATCCTGGCACGTACATAGTTCGCATTCGGTTTGCCTTCCAAAACCGGGTGTGACATAAGTGGTATCAAAGCCCATGCTGACTGTAGGACCGCTGACCTAGAGTAGCACTGGTCGTACTAAGGACTATTGACCCTCCCCCTCACCTTGACATCTGATGTTACTTCAAAAAGTCGGTCACCTCGACCAACCCTATGTTTTACTATCTATCTATACTATACCTTGTTAAAATTTTTATCTTATTCTATCTTGGGTTTATTCACTTGTCATATTAGTTCTGCTCTTACTCTTGTGCTTACGATGTCTTTTGTAGATGGCTCGTCTTAGACACACTGCACGTAAGTCGGTGATTCCTTTCCTGCCGTCTCGACTTGCGGAGCGTCCTCTGCACCGCACCGTGTCCGGTCAGTCGAGTCACCTGGAGAGGCTGCACCACCGCCTGCGTGAGGAGCAGGAACGCCGGCGCCAGCACAGAGAGCAGCAGGGCTCTTCCTCCCCACCCCAGCGAGAGGTGGAGTCTGTGAGGCCCCGTTCCTCTGTGGCCCAGCTAGAGGCGCCTCCTGCACCACCGCGGGACGCCCCGGCTGTTGGAGGAGCTACTGGAGGAGACCCCGACGACGACGACTCAGACCACAGCACGGAGTCTTCTGAGCCGCAGGAGGCGGAAGGATGGGTCGCCCGACCCATCACCCGTGACGCCGCTCGCGGTTGTCACTTCCACGACGCACTCGACACCTTGCTGCGCCAGGCTTTCGACCGGCACACCTGGTCGATCGAGTATCGTTGTGTAGTCTACCAGCACAGTCGCGGGAGGTACCCGGACCGCTGGGAGGCTACCTGCCTAGTTCGCCGTCCGGAGGATGACCTCCGGGGTGCGGAGGCCGTTTCGGAGCACTATTCCATCTCCGAGAGGGACACTGCAGAGGCGGCTATGCAGGATGCAGCACGACATGCACTCTCCCAGTACTGTTCTTTGTTCGGTGGCGTGGCCGACGGTCTTAACCTTCGGTACTACCCCCGCCGTCCTACTGGCAGCACAGAGAGTGTGGTTGTCTCACCTGTTGGTGAGGCTAACCCTAGGTTGAGCAGCACAGTCAACCTAGTCGCAGTGCTTAACACTGAGCTGGATCACTCTCTGGACGAGCTAAGTAGGGCTCGAACGGAGATTGCGGAGTTGCGTGCTGAGTTGGCAGAGCGCCATCACCAGGAGGGTGGTTCTCCCGCTCCTGTTGGGACTCAGCACCCATACCGCTCACCGCCACGTGGTCATCACACTTATGGTTCCCCTGTCTGTAAGACCAGGATAGATCTGGATCCTTAGATCGTTAGCGTCGGAGTTTGTAATAATTCTTAAGTCAGATGTCTCAGTCTTAGGTAGTCAGTTTAGTTTGCTTATCAGTTGCTTCCATTTAGTTTAGTTTGCTTATCAATTGCTTGCATGCTTGTCATGATGAACTTGTGCTTGATTTGAATCTTTGTAATGACTGTAGCCAACATGTGGGTTTCCCCTACAGTTTGGCTTAGCTAGTAATGTTAATGAAGTCAGTTGTTTAGTTGGGAAACCCTTTACTCTTACTTTCCTTTCTTATCTGAGAAGCTGTGTTGAATCATGAATGAGGATCAGTGAAGCTCTTTGTTCACTCAGTGTCATGAAGAATTCTGTATTCTCTCTTCTTTTGCTGAAGGGTTGTAAGATCAATGCTGATGTATGAATGTCTTCCACAGATGTCTGACAACAGGCGCCGATGCAACAGGCGTGCTCAGCAAGAGCAGCATGACCAGCAGGAGGAACAACAGAGGCAGCCTCCCCCACCACCCCCGATGTCAGTGGAGCAGATGTTCTTGATGCAGACCCAGGCAGTGCAGGCCATTGGGCAGACTCTGGCAGCCATGCAGCAGGCTCAACAGCAACCCCAACCCCAATTGCAAGTGCAGATGCCCCAGATGCCACAAGATAAGCGTGGTGAGTTCATGAGAGGGCACCCTCCTACCTTTGCCCATTCTGCTGACCCCATGGATGCAGAAGACTGGCTGCACGCAGTGGAAAGGGAACTGCGCACCGCCCAATGTGACGACAGGGAGAAGGTTCTGTATGGCCCCCGTCAGCTGAGGGGAGCAGCCCAGACCTGGTGGGAGTCCTACCTCGCCACCCATGCTGACCCTGAAGCCATCACGTGGGAGGAATTCAGCGAGAGTTTCCGCAGATACCATGTGCCAGAGGGACTGATGATCGTGAAGAAGGAGGAGTTTCTGGCTCTGAAGCAGGGACCCCTGTCTGTTAGTGAGTATAGAGACAAGTTTCTGCAGCTGTCTCGTTATGCACCCGAGGATGTCAACACTGATGCTAAGAGGCAGTACAGGTTCATGAGAGGTTTGGTGGATCCCCTGCATTACCAGCTGATGAATCATACCTTCCCAACCTTCCAGCACCTGATCGATAGGGCAGTGATGACTGAGAAGAAGCGTAAGGATATGGAAGATCGGAAGCGCAAGATGAGTGGACCCCAGTCCGGAGGCATCAGCCGTCCACGTTTCTCAGGCAGTTCGTCTCAGCAAGGCAGACCTGGTCACCCACAGGGATATCAGAATCAGAATCAGCATCCGCATCAGCAGTAGTTTCAGAGGCAGTACCTGCAGCAGCAGCAGCAGTATCGTCAGCACAGCCAGCAGGGAGGTAATCAGTATCAGAAGCAGAACAACCAGGCACCTCGCCTTCCTGCCCCAGCAGCAAATCAGAGCAACCAAGCAGCCCCAGCACAAGGAGGAGGCAGAGGATGTTTCCACTGTGGAGAACAAGGCCACTGGGCGATGCAGTGCCCAAAGAAGATGGCTCAGCAGCAGACCAACCCCAATGCTCCAACAAGGCAAGGTGTACTGCAGCCGGCAGCAGGCAATCGTAACCAAGCGTACAACCGTGGAAAGGTGAACCACTTGGAGGCCGAAGCGATCCAGGATGCACCAGATGTGGCAGTAGGTATGTTCTTAGTCGAATCTCATCCCGCAAAAGTGCTATTTGATACTGGCGCAACTCATTCATTTGTCACTGCAACCTAGGTAGAATCGCATAACATCTCAGTAGAGGCAATGATGCCGCCCATGAGGATTAATTCGGTTGGTGGCAAGGTGCAAACAGATAAAATATGTTCAAATATAATGGTGGAAATAAGGGGGATAGGATTCCCCAGTGACTTAATAGTAATAGACACCCCTGGGATAGATGTTATTCTAGGGATGAACTGGTTAATGAAGTATGAAGCAAATGTTAGTTGTGACAAGAGGACCGTAACATTGAAGTCCCCGTCAGGAGAAGAGGTAGTGGCCGAGCTAAGGATGCCTAAGTCAGAAGAGGGAGTCTGTCACCAGATTTCAGTTGATAGTAAGGAGCCTAACACGCTCGAGGCTATCGAGGTTGTGTCGGACTTTCCGGATGTGTTTCCCAAAGAGTTAACGGGCATGCCACCCGAGAGAAAGGTTGAATTTGCCATAGAGCTTATCCCTGGTACCGCCCCCATTTCCAAAAGAGCCTATCGAGTGTCTGGACCAGAATTGGTGGAACTCAAGAAGCAGATAGATGAGATGTTAGAGAAGGGTTACATCAGGCCAAGCACCTCGCCTTGGGCCGCCCCAGTGTTGTTTGTAGAGAAGAAAGATGGTACCAAAAGGATGTGCATAGACTACAGAGCCTTGAATGAAGTCACTGTCAAGAACAAGTACCCCCTGCCAAGGATAGAAGATTTGTTCGACCAGCTCAGAGGTGCCAGCGTATTCTTGAAGATAGATCTGAGATCTGGTTACCATCAACTCAGAATCCGACCCTCGGATATACCGAAGTCGGCGTTCATCACCAAGTATGGGTTATATGAATTCACAGTTATGTCTTTTGGTTTGACAAATGCGCCAGCCTTCTTTATGTACCTGATGAACAGTGTGTTCATGGACTATCTAGACAAATTTGTGGTAGTGTTCATCGATGACATTCTCATATACTCTCAAAGTGAGGAAGATCATGTGGAGCATTTGAAGATGGTATTGCAAAGACTTCGAGAGCATCAGTTGTATGCCAAGCTGGGCAAATGCGAGTTCTGGATTCATGAAGTCTTATTTCTGGGTCACATCATAAATCAAGAGGGGTTAGCAGTGGATCCAAAGAAAGTAGCAGATATCCTGAACTGGAAAGCACCGAAGGATGTTCGTGGGATCAAGAGCTTCATTGGGATGGCCGGATACTATAGGCGTTTCATTGAAGGCTTCTCAAAGATTGCTAGGCCAATGACAGCGTTGCTAGCGAAGAAAGTTGAGTTTAAATGGACTCAAAAGTGTCAGGAAGCATTTGAAGAACTGAAGAATAGATTGACTACAGCTCCTGTGCTAGTCCTGCCTGATGTCCACAAGTCATTCTCAGTGTATTGTGACGCTTCGTACACCGGATTGGGATGTGTGCTGATGCAAGAAGGAAGAGTTGTAGCATACTCGTCTCGACAGCTGAAGATCCATGAGAAAAATTATCCCACACATGACCTGGAGTTGGCAGCAGTGGTTCATGCCTTAAAGATCTGGAGACATTACCTGTATGGACAGAAGTGCGACATCTACACAGATCATAAAAGTCTGAAGTACATATTCACCCAGTCAGAGTTAAACATGAGGCAGCGAAGATGGTTGGAATTGATCAAAGACTATGAGTTGGAGATACATTACCATCCAGGCAAAGCCAATGTGGTCGCAGATGCTCTGAGCAGGAAGAGTCAAGTCAATATGTTGGCCTCATACCCGATGCCGTATGAGTTAGCCAAAGAATTCGACAGACTGAGCCTCGGTTTCCTGAACAGTACGCAAGGAGTAACAGTGGAATTAGAGCCCACCCTAGAGCGGGAGATCAAAGAAGGGCAGAAGGATGATGAAAACATCAACAAGATCCGGCAGCTGATCTTAGAAGGAAGAGGCAAAGACTTTCGAGAGGACGAAGAGGGAGTAATATGGTTCAAGGACCGATTGTGTGTTCCCGACCTCAAACCTATTCGGGAACTGATCCTCAAGGAAGCTCATGAGACAGCTTACTCGATACACCCTGGAAGTGAGAAGATGTACCAGGATTTAAAAAGAAGGTTTTGGTGGTATGGCATGAAAAGAGAGATCGCAGAATATGTCGCCATCTGCGATAGCTGTCAGAGAACCAAAGCAGAGCATCAAAGGCCCGCCGGATTGTTGCAGCCTTTGCGGATTCCTCAGTGGAAGTGGGATGAGATCGGGATGGATTTTATAGTTGGCCTACCTCGTACCCGGGCCGGTTATGATTCCATCTGGGTGGTTGTGGACCGCTTAACAAAGGTGGCCCATTTCATACCTGTGAAGACAACATACACCGGAGCAACGCTAGCTGAGTTATATATGTCACGGATAGTCTGCCTTCATGGTGTGCCGAAGAAGATAGTGTCAGATCGAGGAACGTAGTTCACCTCTCATTTTTGGCAGCAGCTACAAGAAGCTTTGGGCACACATTTGAACTTCAGCTCAGCTTATCACCCGCAGACAGACGGTCAGACTGAAAGAACCAATCAGATCCTAGAAGATATGTTGAGAGCCTGTGCGTTGCAAGACAAGTCAGGATGGGACAAAAGGCTACCTTATGCAGAATTCTCCTACAACAATAGTTACCAGGCCAGCTTGAAGATGTCGCCGTTTCAGGCACTCTATGGACGGAGTTGTAGGACTCCGCTGCATTGGGACCAGCCTGGAGAGAGACAGGTGTTTGGCCCCGACATTTTGCTTGAAGCCGAAGAGAATATCAAAATGGTTCGGGAGAACCTGAAGACAGCCCAGTCAAGACAGCGAAGCTATGCGGACCGAAGGAGAAGAGAACTGAGTTTTGAAGTGGGAGACTACGTCTATCTGAAGGTGTCACCTATCAGGGGAGTCAGAAGGTTCGGAGTTAAAGGCAAGTTAGCACCCCGGTACGTCGGGCCATATCAGATCCAAGCAAAGCGTGGGGAAGTGGCCTACCAGCTCAACCTACCAGAAAGTTTGTCGGCAGTGCACAATGTGTTCCATGTGTCGCAATTGAAGAAGTGTCTGTGAGTACCAGAAGAACAGTTGCCAGTGGAGGGTTTGGAAGTCCAAGAAGATCTGACATACATAGAGAAGCCAACGCAGATTCTGGAGTTTGCAGACAGAGTCACCCGGAGGAACACCATCAGAATGTGCAAAGTCAGATGGGGTCACCACTCAGACGAAGAAGCAACCTGGGAACGAGAAGATGATCTGAAGGCCAAATACCCTGAACTCTCTGCTGACCAACCTTGAATCTCGGGGCGAGATTCTTTTAAGGGGGATAGGTTTGTAACACCCTGAATTTGGGGGTATAAAATTTCTTTGCTCATATTCACAAATTCAGGTGTTACTTCCCTTTTCTCATCCTTCCTCACCCTTTTCTTTCTCATTTCTATAGGAGAAAAGTGCTTACTTTATTTGTAATTATAGTTTATTATGTTAAACCCTAAGGGAGTATGACTTGTTGCATCATGATGAACCCTAGATTTCACTTTTGCTTGGTGCATAATTCTTGGAAAGTTTGATTTGAATTTGTGGCTCATTTGGATTTGAATCAATTGGAGAAAATAAAAAGAAAAGAGAAAACAATTCCAGAATAAAAAGAAGAGGAAAAGAAGCCCGCCACCCTGCCCCCCCTCGGCCTTTCGGCCCAGCCGGCCCAATCCCCCGCGCGCGCTCTCCCCCCCCCCCCCCCCCCCGCTCTCTCTGCCCTGGCGGGCCCGCCCGTCAGCGCAGCCGCTTCTCGCGCGCCCGCCTCCGCTCTTCTCTCTCTCTGCTCGCGGGCCCGGGCTGTCAGCCCCATCGTCCCCGCGTAACCGCCGCCGAGCTGCGCGCCCGCCTTCTCCGCGCCCACGTCGCGCGTGGAGCTCGCAACTGACCCGCCCCTGGCCACTTGAGCCCCGAGCCCCACTCGCCCTCGCCCCCTCCCCCATTTGCGCTCTAGCGGACCCCTCTTCCACCTCTCCCTCGCTGCGCGCACGCCAGAGCGCCGCCGCCACGAATCCCCGCCGTCCCGAGCTCGTTTCTCGGCCGCCGTTGGAGCTCCGCCGTGTCCGTTGCCACGGTGAGCTTCGCCCCGGCGTCCGCAACCCGGGACGCGCCCCAATTCCCTCTCCCCCTCCCTATTTCTCTCTGCCCGCGCTCACCCGCCGTTCCCCGTGCAGCCGCGGAGGTCCGCCACCGTCGCCCCGGGCCACCGTCGCGCCATTCCCGCCGCCGAGGAGCCCCCGGAGCCCGCCTTGAGGTAAGGGACCTCTCCCGCCCCTATCGACCTTTGCTTTGCTCTCTGCTGCGTATAATTCCTCGCCGGAGTAGAGTAATCCCGCCGCCGAGCCGCTCCGCCGTGAACCGCCCCCCTCCGGTGCCCCTGCCCCGACCCAGACCCCACCAGAGGATTCCCCGTGCCCTCCCCAACCTTCCCGGCCGCTCAGGTCGCCCCAGAGACCCGCCGAGCGCCCGCGCCCCTCGTCTCCGGCGAGTCCTCCACCGCGGGGACGAGCGCCGCCGCCCCAGCTAGCCGTAGGAGAAACGCAGGCCGGCCACCCGATCCCCACCGTCCGTCCCAGATCGGGCGGCCTCGTTTTGATTAGGCCAAGCCCAATCCTGGCCGTCCGCCCGAGATCCAGCGGCCCAGGCCCGCTTCCCCCACCCCCTGCCTCCCTGCCAGTAGGGCCCCGCCTGTCAGCCCGCCCGCGCGCGCGCTCTGCCCGCCGGCCCCGCCTGTCAGCCCGCCCGCGCGCGCGCTCTGCCCACCGGCCCCGCCTGTCAGCCTGCCCGCGCCCCGCGCTGCCCGCCCGGTCCCGCCTGTCAGTCGCCCAGGCCACCGCGCGCTCGCGCGCCCGTCCGCAGGATCTAATCCTGGCCGTTCGTTTTAGATCTGACGGCCGTAGTAGCCCGATACCCCTTCGCCCGCGCGTTTTCTTAAAGAGACCCCCGGTTTTCTGGAATTTAAACCCGCCTTCCCTGGTTTCTCGCAGGTAAGTCCCTGGACCTTTTATTTAATTCAAAATAGGTATTTAGGGTATATTTTTAATCCCCAAACTTGTAAAATTCATAACTTTGTCATATGAACTCCAAATTAGGTGCTTCAAATTGCAAAATGCTCATGATGTTTTGTCTATCCATTTAAACAATGTTTCTCTGCTGTTTCCATGTACCAATTAATAGTTAATCACCAGGATAGGATTAAGGCTATTGGAACCCTAATTGAGATAATTAGAAATTGGTAGACTTTAATAAGAGTGGGATTACTTAAGTTTATGGACTTAAACACTTAAGTTTAGTAACTTAAAACCATGTAATAATTTAATCCCACCACTGACTTAAACCTGATTAGTGGATAGTGAATCACTTTGTATAGTCCTCTACCCCAGACCTAGGGAACACCAGAGTGCCTATCCTTTTTCTACTACGAACTTGTGATCTCTCTCTGCTGCATATGTTTGGTATGTTGCTTTTTGTTTGTTATTTTCCCAAGTGCATAGTGTGAATGATTACTTTACGTAGACAACGAGCAGTCTGTGTTTCCCGAGGAGGTTGCAGAGGAAGTCCCTGATCAGCAGTTTGGTGAAGGCAAGTGTCCTCTGTCCCATCATGTCCTATTCATTTATAACTTACTACCCTGCATTACTTACTTGAAACCTAAGGATTGACTAGCTTTACACTTTACTTTATCCTTGATGACCCTATGGGCTGTTATGGTTAGCACTCTGCTATTGCCTTAACTTAATCAATGAACATGATGTGACTATTTGTGATACTGTTATCCTGATGATGTTGATGATCTTGTGATACTCTAGGGGGCTCAGGCTGTTTCCTGAGTACCTCTCCGTAAGGACTGGTTCGTTGAGAGACCACCCGGGATAACAGTGCAACCATGAGGGTGAAATGGGGTGCCCTTAGCTGATTAATTAGATGAACTAGAGGTGTAGTTGCTTAGCCGTCGTGCCGTCAATGGGGTCCAGGCACAGTGCTTGCTCTGCCGAGGCTGAGTGCCGAGGTTCTTTCGTTTTGCTCTTTGTTAGTCACTCTCCTGCGGGGAGGGGTACTGTGTTTATCAAACTGGAGAAACCTAACGGGCAGCTATGATCTCTAGGGAATCTTTGTAAAAGCTACGTAGTGATGCCCTGCCGGACCACCTAGGTAGTGGTCAATGGGGATTAGCTCTCCCCGGGTAGAAAGGGAATCATGACTCATGGGTAAAGTGTGCAACCTCTGCAGAGGGTAGTGAAACTGGTATATCAGCCGTGCTCACGGTTAAGAGCAGCCTTGGGATCCTCTTTAATTAGAGATACAAATGGTTCGAGATACAATGGTTCTATTTATGGTTTTGGTTCAATAATGATAATGATGTTCCTCGATGAGGGAATGATCCACGGGTTAGTTATTGCTAAAACCTGGCTTCACTAATAATAAATACCTGACCAACTAAAAGCAACTGCTTGAGCCTAACCCCACATAAAGCTAGTCCACTTCAGCCAAACGGGACATTTGCTGAGTACGTTGATGTGTACTCATCCTTGCTTTACCACAAAACACCAGGTTGTCCGCATTGTAACCACTGCTCAGGAGAAGGTGAAGCCGTGGAAGGAGACTTTCAGGAGTTCCAAGATTACGATGAATTCTAGGAGTGGGTTGGCGGCAACCCCCAGTCAGCTGCCTGTGAAGGCCTTATCTTTACTGCGTTTCGCTAGTACTTTGATTTACTTGTTAAAACAATGTCTATGTGGATGTCTATGACTCTATGATGTAATAAGTACTCCTTTATGTTATTATTCGAGCATTGTGTGATGATGTTCATTTATGTAATCGCTGTGTACGTGAGTTCTGATCCTGGCACGTACATAGTTCGCATTCGGTTTGCCTTCCAAAACCGGGTGTGACACCTGGTGTCGTGGAACTCTAAGAAACAAACCTCCGTTGCCCTATCCACCGCTGAGGCCGAGTATGTTGCCGCAGGACAGTGTTGCGCGCAACTACTTTGGATGAGGCAAACCCTCCGGGACTTTGGCTACAATCTGAGCAAAGTCCCACTCCTATGTGACAATGAGAGTGCTATCCGCATGGCGGAAAATCCTGTTGAACACAGCCGCACAAAGCACATAGACATCCGGCATCACTTTTTGAGAGACCACCAGCAAAAGGGAGATATCGAAGTGTTTCATGTTAGCACCGAGAACCAGCTAGCCGATATCTTTACCAAGCCTCTAGATGAGAAGACCTTTTGCAGGCTGCATAGTGAGCTAAACGTCTTAGATTCGCGGAACCTGGATTGGTTTATAGCATACATGTGTTTATGCCTTTGATCATGTTCCTTTTTGCATTTTGTTGTTTAGTATGGTGCTCAAGTTGTACAAACACTCCCTGGACCTCACAAGTCCGTTGCAAAGTGATGCACAGTTTTAGGGGGAGATGTGTTACAACTTGACCCTTTGAGACTAACCATATGCTTGAGTTTGATTGCTTTAGTCTCAAAGAAGGATTGAAAGGGAAAAGGTGGACTTGGACCATGCAAGACTTCCACTGCACTCCGATGAAAAGAGTAACTTTTCCAAGTTCATCTTTAAACTCTTATTGCCTATTTTGCTCTTAATTGAAGAATTTGGTGAGGCAATGAGGTTAAAGGGCCAAGATTGATCCCGTTTTGGTGCTTGATGCCAAAGGGGGAGAAAATAAAGGCCAAAGTGATAAATGGATCAGCTACCACTTGAGAGATTTTGAAAACAGTAGAATAGAGCTTTTGGTTTGTCAAATCTCTTTTGTTGTCTCTTTTGTCAAAAGTTGGCCTCTTGTGGGGAGAAGTGTTGATTATGGGAAAAAGGGGGAGTTTTTGAAATCTATAATCAATCTCTTTTGGAATGACTCTCTTTATGCTTCAACATGTGTGTTTGACTTAGAGATAGAGATTTGAGGTTGATTTGCAAAAACAAACCAAGTGGTGGCAAAGGATGATCCATATATGCCAAACTGAATCAAAACAATTTTGAGTTCTTATTTGATTTGATTTTGTACTTGTTCTACTTGCTTTATGTTGTGTTGGCATAAATCACCAAAAAGGGGGAGATTGAAAGGGAAATGTGCCTTTGGGCCATTTCTAAGTGTTTTGGTGATTTAGTGTCCAACACAAGTGCCTAAGTGTAAAAAGGTGGACAAAGTACAAATCAAGAATTAAGGTATGTTTCTCAGACTTAGTACATTGTTTTATGGACTAATGTATTGTGTCTAAGTGCTGGAAACAGGAAAAATCCAATTGGAAATGTCTTGGCTCGAGCAGCCAAGAATCTGCTGAGTCTGGGAGCACCGGACTGTCCGGTGGGTCACCGGACTGTCCGGTGGGTCACCGGACTGTTCGGTGGTGCACCGGACAGTGTCCGGTGCGCCAGGCTGACTCGGCGTGAACTCGGCGCTCTCGGGAATTCGCCGACGGTGTACGGCTATAATTCACCGGACTGTCCGGTGTGCACCGGACTGTCCGGTGTGCACCGGACTGTCCGGTGAGCCAACGGTCGGCCGGGCCAACGGTCGGCCGGGCCAACGGTCGGCCGCGCGATCTGCGCGTGACACGTGGCCGAGCCAACGGCTAGAAGGGGGCACCGGACTGTCCGGTGTGCACCGGACATGTCCGGTGCGCCAACGGCTCTCTGGCGGGCAACGGTCGGCTGCGCCATTTTAGGAAGGAGATCGGGCACCGGACGGTGTCCGGTGTGCACCGGACTGTCCGGTGCGCCCGATGACAGAAGGCAAGATCAGCCTTCCAGAATTGCTCTCAACGGCTCCTAGCAGCCTTGGGGCTATAAAAGGGACCCCTAGGCGCATGGAGGAGTACACCAAGCAACCTTAGAGCATTCTTGATCATCCACACTCAGTCTTTGCGCATTCGTTTGTCATTTGCAGTGATTCGAGCTCCGTTCTAGTGAGAACTTTGAGATAGTCTTTTGAGCTCGATTCTTGGCCGTGCGTGTGTGCATTTTGCTGTGGATTTGTGTGTGTTGCTTCCCTCCCTTACTCCGTATTTCTTTGTGAATCTCAAGTGTAAGGGCGAGAGACTCCAAGTTGTGGAGATTCCTCGCAAACGGGATATTGAAAGGAAAAGCATAACACTGTGGTATTCAAGTTGATCATTGGATCACTTGAGAGGAGTTGAGTGCAACTCTCGTCCGTTGGGACGCCACAACGTGGAGTAGGCAAGTTTTGTACTTGGCCGAACCACGGGATAAACCACTGTGTCTTCTCTGTGTTGATCTTTTGTGGTATTGTGTTTTGTTGAGACTCATCTCTAGCCACTTGGCGATTATTGTGCTAACACTTAACAAGTTTTTGTGGCTATAAGTTTAAGTTTCACAGGATCACCTATTCACCCCCCCCCCCTCTAGGTGCTCTCACTACTTGGACAGTAAGATCTTCAAAACAATCAATGGTGTGGTTGTAAGCATTCTAAATCTTTTTCATTGTGAGAATACCAGGCTTAAGTTGTTTATTGCAAATCTTATAAGCCTTGATCAAGATGTATAATGCTTCTCCCTATTTGTCTTTAAAAGTGGGTGCATCTGTCCAACTCATTCAAATTCTTGATGGGGAGCCTATTTCTATATCTTGATTATGTTGAGACTATCGCTCTATCTTAATAACATCATATAGTCTCATGCATGAGAATAAGTTTCTCATGAAGTATGCTACTACAAATCAATCCATCCTGGTAGAGTAATCAAGGATTGTAACTTTCTCTGGTAAAGTAGCATATTTACTGGATTCTCCTATTTTTGAGCTTATTTGATAATCTAATGCATATGTTATTCTTTTGATCACATCTGTTATTTGTTTGATCATTGAATAACTTCAATTAACACTTATGTTTCTTAGTGCCGCATATACTATCGATCGATATCTCTCTTGATATGCACTAAGTTAAAAGGAGAATTCATGATACATTTATGCAATTTGTGATCCATTTGATATATGCTAACAATGACTTGGAGAAGGATCACTAGTTGTAGAACTCTCTTGTGCAAAATATTTCTATACACTATCTTGAATATAGGTCTTAAGCAACTAAGACTAAGGACAAAGCACAGTAAAGAGAGCGTCTCTATGAGAAGGTACAAAAGGGTAAAACTACTTCCTCTCATTTATATATGTACCTAGATCTTCCTTTTTCTCTACTTTCTTTGCATATCTTGTATAAAAGGAAGAGAAAGCATGTCCATGCATTATCCCTGCTTCATACCTAGTTTAATCTCTCAAAATTTCATTCCTTCTTTAATACATCTTTGTTAAAACTAGGTGAAGTAATTTTATTGTCAAAGAGCTTAAAGCTTAACCTTGTAACGAGGATAAGATACCTTTGTTCCAAAGGTGGATGGTCCTTAAGCCTCTTTGAAATCCTTAAGGGAAAATGCTTAAGATGTTTATAACATGCTTTCATAAGTGCATAAACTGTCATGAGCATCACTCTTTATTATGACACATTGCACTTCACAGTTTCTATGATATAGATATGTTCTCATTAACCTAATTACGTGCACTTAGCATTTAAGGCCAAAATCTGTATTCCTCTCAAGGCACATATTTAGGGGGAGCAATCTATATTATATAGAACTGTATAAGCTTAATTGACATATCCTTTTAACCATGTCTCTTTCCTTTGGTACATTTGCATATTTCCTATCTCTCTTGTGCCAAGGCTAAGACTAATATGCTTCCATGAGTATCTTGTGTATTAAGTCTTAGATTGAAAGGGAAATGGAGTATTCGGCAAAGACATCGCTTCCACTCTACACCATCGATATTATCTATCCTTTTGCCGGTATTCTGCCATCTCTCAAAATTGGTATAATCTTTCACTCACATTTATTTGTACCAATGGGGAGAAAGTAAAAAGGGCTCATATTTCACTCAAAGTATCCATTTTTGGCGATTCATGCCAAAGGGGGAGAAAGTATTAGCCCAAAGCAAAAGGACTGCACCACCACCTACGAATTTTAAAAAATAAAGTTTTCAAATTGGTATCTTAATGTGTTTTCAAAAGGGAGAAAGTTCTAGTATCTTCAAAAATTTGTAAAACCCTCTTGAACACTAAGAGGAGAATTTCATTAAGGGGGAGTTTTGTTTAAGTCAAAGGAAAAGCATTTGAAACAGGGGGGAAAATTTCAAATCTTGAAAATGCTTCTTTCAATCTTATTCATACATCTTTGACTATTTGCAAAAGGTTTTTGAAAAGAATTTTACAAAGAATTTTCAAAAACAAAACTAGTGGTGCAAGCGTGGTCCAAAATTTTAAATAAGAAGAAAACAATCCATGCATACCTAGTAGAAATAATTATATTGGTTTCATTCCAAGCAACCTTTGCACTTACCTTATGCAAACTAGTTCAATTATTCACTTATATATTTTCTTTGGTTTGTGTTGGCATCAATCACCAAAAAGAGGGAGATTGAAAGGGAAATAGGCTTTAAACCTTTTCCTAAATATAATTTTGGTGGTTGAATGCCCAACACAAGTATTTGAACTAACTAGTTTGCTCTAGATTATATGTTCTACAGGTGTCAAAGGTTCAACACAAACCAATAAAAGGAACAAATTAGGGTTCAAAAAGAAAGGAGCAAAAGAAACCGAAGAGCACCCTGGTCTGGCGCACCGGACTGTCCGGTGCACCACCGGACAGTGTCCGGTGCACCAAGGACCGTACACTACGAACTCTGCAGCTTCGGGTTTCTCAGGCGCAGCTCCGCTATAATTCACCGGATTGTCCGGTGTGCCAGCGGGGCAATGGCTATCTGCACGCAACGGTCGACTCTGCAAAGTGAACAGTGCAATTCAGATGTCAGAGCAGAAGGTCAGAGGGGCACCAGACTGTCCGGTGTAGCACCGGACTGTCCGATGCCGCATGAGGACAAAGCCTCCAACGGTCGACTAGCTCCAAGCCCTAACGACAAGGTGACGTGGCGGCTCACCGGACACTGTCCGGTGGCGCACTGGACTGTCTGGTGTGCCCATCGCCAGCAGACTTAACCAACGGCTACAATTTGGTTGGTGGCTATAAATACCACCCCAACCGGCCACTTCAAGGTGTGGGAGTCCAAGCAACATTCTAAGTCATATAGTTGCCATATTCAAGCCCTCCCAACCACCTCTATACATTGATCTATCCTATACACAAGATTTAGACCACTACAACCAACACAAGTGCCACAAAAGAGAGAGCAAGCAAGAGAGAGCTACTCGTGTGAGTTTAGCACTAGTGCCTTGTGAGATTCATTGAGAGAAAGTGTGTGCTACATCTTATGTTCATTTGTGCGTGGAGTTTTGACTCCCATTGAACTTCCTCCAAAGTTTTGGAGGCTTGTAAAGCTAGCAAGAGACACCTAACTGTGTGGTGATCCTTGAGAAGAAGAAGAGCTCGCCGGTCTTTGGTGATCGGTGGAGAGAGGGAAAGGGTTGAAAGAGACCCGTCCTTAGTGGACTCCTCAACGGGGACTAGGCCTTCGAGGGCCGAACCTCGGTAAAACAAATCACCCGTGTCTCTTGTGTTCATTACTTGTGATTTGTTTGTTTCCCTCACTCTAAGTTTTCTTGCACTATTCTTTGCTAATATTTTTTGGTGTTGCTTCAAGTTAAATTCTCATAGACCTAATAGTTGTATTGATTTATCAATTCTGCATTATTTGAAAGCAATACTCTTTACAAGCAAAGGACTTAGTTTTTATATTCTGATAATTGTGTATCTTGTTCTAACCACTAATCAAGGGATCTAGTTGGGGTGTAAAGTTATAATTTTCAGGTTTCGCCTATCCACCCCCACTCTAGGCGACTTTCACAAATGTTGATGTTTCTGTCTTTAGAAGGAGTGATGGTTCATTAGCGTTTAAGGGTGTATTAGACGGCAAACTCTACTTAGTTGATTTTCAAAAGAGGAGGCCGATCTAGATGCATGCTTAATAGCTAAGACTAGCATGGGCTGGCTGTGGCATCATCGTCTAGCACATGTTGGGATGAAGAACCTTCACAAACTTCTAAAGGGAGAACATGTGTTAGGACTAACCAATGTCTACTTTGAAAAAGATAGACCTTGTGCAGCTTGTCAGGCAGGAAAACAAGTGGGGAGCACTCATCACAACAAGAATGTGATGACAACATCAAGACCACTGGAGCTACTTCATATGGACCTCTTCAAACCCGTTGCCTACCTTAGCATCGGGGGAAGTAAGTATGGTCTAGTAATTGTTGATGATTTTTCCCGCTTCACTTGGGTGTTCTTTTTGCAGGATAAATCAGAAACCCAAGGGTCCCTAAAGCGCTTTCTAAGGAGGGCTCAAAACGAATTTGAGCTTAAGGTGAAAAAGATAAGAAGCGACAACGGGTCCAAGTTCAAGAATCTGCAAGTGGAGGAGTACCTTGAGGCAGAAGGCGTCAAGCACGAGTTCTCCGCTCCCTACACACCACAGCAAAATGGTGTGGTAGAGAGGAAGAACAGGACGCTTATCGACATGGCGAGAACGATGCTTGGAGAATTCAAGACGCCCGAGCGGTTTTGGTCGGAAGCTGTGAACACAGCTTGCCACGCCATAAACTGGCTCTACCTACATCGCCTCCTCAAGAAGACCTCGTACTAACTTCTTACCGGTAACAAACCCAACGTTTCATACTTTCGTGTATTTGGGAGCAAATGTTACATTCTAGTGAAGAAAGGTAGTAATTCTAAATTTGCTGCCAAGGCAGTAGAAGGGTTTTTACTAGGGTATGACTCAAATACAAGGGCGTATAGAGTCTTCAACAAATCATCGGGTTTGGTTGAAGTCTCTAGCGACGTTGTATTTGATGAGACTAATGGCTCTCCAAGAGAGCAAGTTGATCTTGATGATGTAGATGAAGATGATGTTCCAACGGCCGCAATACGTACCATGGCGATTGGAGATGTGCGACCATAGGAACAACAAGAGAAAGATCAACCTTCTTCCTCAATGATGGTGCATCCCCCAAGTCAAGATGATGAATAGGTTCCTCAAGAAGAGGCGCGTGATCAAGGGGGAGCACAAGAAGAACCAGCTATGGAAGAAGAAGCACCACGGGCCCCTCCAACTCAAGTCCGAGCGACGATCCAACGACATCACCCCGTCGATCAAATATTGGGTGACATAAGCAAGGGAGTAACAACTCGCTCATGTCTAGCTAATTTTTGTGAGCATTACTCGTTTGTCTCTTCTATTGAGCCTTTCAGGGCAGAAGAGGCCTTGCAAGATCCAGACTGGGTGTTGGCCATGCAGGAAGAGCTTAACAACTTCAAGAGGAATGATGTTTGGAGCCTGGTGCCACGTCCCAAGCAAAATGTTATGGGAACCAAATGGGTGTTCCGCAACAAGCAAGATGAGCACGGGGTGGTGACACGAAACAAGGCTCGACTTGTGGCAAAAGGTTAAGCCCAAGTCGTAGGTTTGGATTTCGAGGAGACTTTTGCTCATGTGGCTAGGCTAGAGTCTATTCACATTCTATTAGCCTATGCCGCTCACCATTCCTTCAGGTTGTTTCAAATGGACGTGAAGAGCGCTTTCCTCAACGGGCCAATAAAGGAGGAGGTATACATGGAACAACCCCCTGGCTTTGAGGATGATAGGTATCCCGACCACATCTTTAAGGTCTCTAAGGTGCTCTATGGACTTAAGCAAGCCCCAAGAGCATGGTATGAATGCCTTAGAGATTTCTTAATTGCTAATGCTTTCAAGGTTGGGAAAGCCGATCCCAGTCTTTTCACTAAGACTTGTGACAGTGATCTTTTTGTGTGCCAAATTTATGTCGATGACATAATATTTGGTTCTACTAACCAAAAGTCTTGTGAGGAGTTTAGCAGGGTGATGACTCAAAAGTTTGAGATGTCAATGATGGGCGAGTTGAACTATTTCCTTGGGTTCCAAGTGAGACAACTCAAGGACGGCACCTTCCTCTCCCAAACGAAGTACACTCAAGATCTTCTCAAGCGGTTTGGGATGAAGGACGCCAAGCCCGCGAAGACACCAATGGGAACCGACGGACATGTCGACCTCAACAAAGGAGGTAAGTCTGTTGATCAAAAGGCATACCGGTCTATAATAGGGTCATTACTTTATTTATGTGCTAGTAGACCGGATATTATGCTTAGCGTATGCATGTGTGCTAGATTTCAATCCGACCCAAGGGAATGTCACCTTGTGGCCATTAAGCGAATTCTTAGATATCTAGTTGCTACACCTTGCTTCGGGATCTGGTATCCAAAGGGGTCTACCTTTGACTTAATTGGATATTTAGACTCCGATTATGCTGGATGCAAGGTTGATAGGAAGAGTACATCAGGGACGTGCCAATTCCTAGAAAGGTCCTTGGTGTCTTGGAGTTCAAAGAAACAAACCTCCGTTGCCCTATCCACCACTGAGGCCGAGTATGTTGCCGCAGGATAGTGTTGCGTGCAACTACTTTGGATGAGGCAAACCCTCCGGGACTTTGGCTACAATCTGAGCAAAGTCCCACTCCTATGTGACAATGAGAGTGCAATCCGCATGGCGGATAATCCTATTGAACATAGCCGCACTAAGCACATAGACATCCGACATCACTTTCTGAGAGACCACCAACAAAAGGGAGATATCGAGGTGTTCCATATTAGCACCGAGAACCAGCTAGCTGATATCTTTACCAAGCCATTAGATGAGAAAACATTTTGCAGGCTATGTAGTGAGCTAAATGTCTTAGATTCGCATAACTTAGATTGATCTATAGCATACATGTTTTTTATGCCTTTTATCATGTTACTTATACATTTATGCAATTTGTTGCTTTATTTATGGTGCTCAAGTTGTGCAAGGGATCCCCGGACCTCACAAGTCCATGTGTGAATGATGCACATATTTAGGGGGAGAAGTGCTACAACTTGACCCTTTGAGACTAATCCTTGTGTTTGAGTTACTTGATGTAGTCTCAAAGGTGCTTTGAAAGGGAAAGGTGAACTTGCACCATGCAAAGACTTCCACTGCACTCCTGTATTAGTGTACTCACCTCCAAGTTCATACTTATTATCGGGGACCGTAATTAGGGGTACCCCCAAGACTCCTAATCTCAGCTGGTAACCCCCATCAGCACAAAGCTGCAAAGGCCTGATGGGCGCAATTCAGGTTAAGGCTCCGTCCACTCAAGGGACACGATCTCGCCTCGCCCGAGCCCAGCCTCGGGCAGGAACGGTAGACCAAGGCAGATTCACGCCTAGCCCGAGGGTCTCCTCAAGCAATGGGCGCACCTTCGACTCCCCGAGGCCCAGCTCGGGAAGGCTTCGCGGAGAAGAAACCTTGGCCAGATCGCCACGCCAACCGACCGTATCGCAGGAGCATTCAATGCAAGAATCGCCTGACACCTTATCCTGACGCACGCTCTCCAGTCGACAAGGCCGAAGTGACCGCAGTCACTTCGCCCCTCCACTGACTGACCTGACAGGAAAACAGCGCCGCCTGCGCTGCTCTGACTGCTGTGCCATCTGCTAGGGTGAGGCTGACAGCAGCCAAGTCCAGCCTCGGGCGCCATAGGAAGCTCCGCCTCGCCCGACCCCAGGGCTCGGACTCAACCTCGACTCCGGAAGACGGTCTCCGCCTCGCCCGACCCCAGGGCTCGGACTCCACCTCGACCTCGGAAGACGGTCTCCGCCTCGCCCGACCCCAGGGCTCGGACTCAACCTCGACCTCGGACGACGGTCTCCGCCTCGCTCGACCCCAGGGCTCGGGCTCAACCTCGACCTCGGACGACGGTCTCCGCCTCGCCCGACCCCAGGGCTCGGACTCAACCTCGACCTCGGACGACGGTCTCCGCCTCGCCCGACCCCCGGGCTCGGACTCAGCCTCGACCTCGGAGGAGCCACCGCCTCGCCCGACCTTGGGCTCGGACCGACCACGTCGCAGGGGGGTACATCATTACCCTACCCCTAGCTAGCCCAGGCTACGGGGAACAAGACCGGTGTCCCATCTGGCTCACCCCGGTAAAACAAGTAATGATGGCACCCCGCGTGCTCCATGACGACGGCGGTTCTCAGCCCCCTATGGAAGCAAGGAGACGTCAGCAAGGATCCGACAGCCCCAACAGCTGTGCTTCTACAGGGCTCAAGCGCTCCTCCGACGGCCACGACACCACATGAACAGGTCTCCAACACCTCTCCGACAGCCACGTCGGCATGTACATGGGGCTCTGGCTCCCCTCTGCTAGACACGTTAGCACACTGCTACACCCCTCGTTGTACACCTGGACCCTCTCCTTACGTCTATAAAAGGAAGGTCCAGGGCCCTCGTACGAAAAAGGTGGCCACGCGGGAGGATGGGCTGACGCACAGGCTCTCTCTCTCTCTCTCTTTCTCCCTCGTGAACGCTTGTAACCCCCTACTGCAAGCGCATCCGCCCTGGGCGCAGGACAACACGAGGTTGTGGTTCCCCTTACTGTTTTCGCCCCTTGTGTCTCCATCTCGCGCCGACCCATCTGGGCTGGGACACGCAGCGACAATTTACTCATCGGTCCAGGGACCCCCCGGGGTCAAAACGCCGATAGTTGGCGCGCCAGGTAGGGGCCTGCTGCGTGTTGACGAACAGCTTCCCGTCAAGCTCCAGATGGGTAGCCTCCAGCAACCTCTCCAACCCGGGACGATTCTCCGTTTCGGGAGTTTTGAGTTCATGTCCCTCGACGGCAGCTATGACATGATACTCCTTCCTTCACCGCGCGACAACGACAATGGCAGCCGCCAGCCCGCCCACCGGCGGCGGAATCGACGATGTCTTTCCCGCGTGATGGAAGAACAGCATCCGGGTCTGTTCCGTCACCTTCCCCGCCGATGAAGGAGGAGGCGGGGCAACCATGGCCAAGCAGGAGGCGGCACCTTGTTGGCTGTCGAGCGAGTCGACGGTGCCGGCACCCCAGCGGGGGACACGTCGGGCGTTGACCTCGCGTTTGAGACGAAGACGAGCGTTGTTTCCCCGCAACACGCCAACCCCAAGCAGACGGACGACGCCAGCACGCTCACGAAGAACTTGCTGGGCGTTAGCCTCGTACCTGAGATAACGGTGCAGTCCGTCCTCGACGTGACTTCGTCACCATCCGTCAATCAAGAGGTACCGTCTGTTTCCCATCCTATGCCTTTTAGATTCAGCTTCGACCCACCAAGCAACCCCGCTTCGGTGGACGCTTTCATAAAGACATATCCAAACCTTCCGGGGTACCATATGTGGTCAACCTAGGATAGATTGACGGCCGTCTCGACCTACGAGCCCCCAGGTTCCGAGGAAGACGACGAGCCCGACTCTGGTTGGGATTTCTCCGGGCTCGATAACCCCAGTGCCATGCGGGACTTCTTGACCGCATGTGACTATTGCCTCTCCGATTGCTCCGATGGTAGCCACAGCCTCGGCGACGAGGACTATGGCCCAAGTCGCGAATGTTTCCACGTCGATCTAGGGGTCTCAACGAAGGCAACCACCTTGGCATGCCAGAGAACGGCGATCCCCCTAGGCCTGCGCCTCACGTTGACATCCTTTGGGAGCTAGTTGTGGTCCCAGTCCCTGCGGGGGGTCAGGACGCACAGCTCGAGCAAATCCGCGAGATGCAGGCTAGGCTCGACGAGGAAGCAGGGAAACTTGTGCAGCTCCGGCAGAACATCGGGCAGGAGTGGGCAGGCCGAGCACCAGTCGGAGAAGTGCGTCATCTGGCCCAGGACGTCCAGCACCTCATCGCCGACAATGCCAGGGCAAGGCTGCCCTCGGCTTCCAGTGGGGTCGGCCAGAACCTGGTTGCAACAGCAATACTACTCCGAGCGATGCCGGAACCATCCACCACCGAGGGGCGGCGTATCCAGGGAGAACTCAAGAATCTCCTGGAGGATGCTGCGGTCCGACGGGCCGAAAGCTCTACCTTTCGAAGGCAGGGATACCCCCCGGAGCATCGCGCCGCGACTTCCCGATTCATGCGGGAAGCTTCGGTCCACACCGGGCGCACGCGGGACACAGCGCCTACGGCCCCGGGTCGCCTCAGCAACGAGCACCACCGCTATGACCATCGAGCCCACCTCGACGAGAAGGTGCGCCGAGGCTACCACCCCAGGCATGGGGGACGCTACGATAGCAAGGAGGATCGGAGCCCTTCGCCCGAACCACCCGGTCCGCAAGCTTTCAGCCGGGCCATACGACGGGCGCCATTCCCGACCCGGTTCCGAATCCCGACTACCATCACCAAGTACTCGGGGGAGACAAGGCCGGAACTGTGGCTCGCGGACTATCGGCTGGCCTGCCAGCTGGGTGGAATGGACGATGACAACCTCATCATCCGCAACCTCCCCCTGTTCCTCTTCGACGCCGCCTGAGCCTGGCTGGAACATCTGCCTCCTGCGCAGATCTCCAACTGGGACGACCTGGTCAAAGCCTTTGCCGGCAACTTCCAGGGCACATACATGTGCCCTGGGAACTCCTGGGATCTCCGAAGCTGCCGCCAGCAGCCGGGAGAATCCCTGCGGGACTACATCCGGCGATTTTTGAAGCAGCGCACCGAGCTGCCCAACATCACCGACTCGGATGTCATCGGCGCGTTCCTCGCCGGCACCACTTGCCGTGACCTAGTGAGCAAGCTGGGTCGCAAGACTCCCACCAGGGCGAGCGAGCTGATGGACATCGCCACCAAGTTTGCCTCTGGTCAGGAAGCGGTCGAAGCCATCTTCCGGAAGGACAAGCAGCCTCAAGGGCGCCAGCCGGAAGATGTCCCCGAGGCATCCGCTCAGCGCGGCACGAAGAAGAAGGGCAAGAAGAAGTCGCAAGCAAAACACGACGCTGCCGACGCAGACCTTGTCGCCACCGCCGAGCACAGGAACCCTTGAAAGCCTCCCGGAGGCGCCAACCTGTTCGACAAGATGCTCAAGGAATCGTGCCCCTATCATCAGGGTCCCGTCAAGCACACCCTTGAGGAGTGCGTCATGCTTCGGCGCTACTTCCACAAGGCCGGGCCCCCGGCGGAAGGTGGCAGAGCCCCCGACAACGACAAGAAGGAGGGTCACAAGGCAGAGGAGTTCCCCGAGGTCCACGACTGCTTCATGATCTACGGTGGGCAAGTGGCGAACGCCTCGGCTCGGCACCGCAAGCAAGAGCGTCGGGAGGTCTGTTCGGTGAAGGTGGCGGCACCAGTCTACCTAGACTGGTCCGATAAGCCCATCACCTTTAACCAAGGCGACCACCCCGACCGCGTGCCGAGCCCGGGGAAGTACCCGCTCGTTGTTGATCCTGTCATCGGCAACGTCAGGCTTACCAAGGTCCTCATGGACAGAGGCAGCAGCCTCAACATCATCTACGCCGACACCCTCAGGCTCCTGCAGATAGATCTGTCCTCGATCCGGGCCGGTGCGGCGCCCTTTCACGGGATCATTCCCGGGAAGCGCGTCCATCCCCTTGGACAACTCGATCTGCCCGTCTGCTTTGGGACTCCCTCCAACTTCCGAAAGGAAACCCTCACGTTTGAGGTGGTCGGGTTCCGAGGAACCTACCACGCAGTGCTGGGGAGACCATGCTACGCCAAGTTCATGGTCGTCCCCAACTACACCTACCTCAAGCTCAAGATGCCGGGCCCCAACGGGGTCATCACCGTCAGCCCCACGTACCGACACGCGTACGAATGCGACGTGGAGTGCGTGGAGTACGCCGAGGCCCTCATCGCCGACCTGGAGAGCCTCCCCAAGGAGGTGCCAGATGCGAAGCGCCACGCCGGCAACTTCGAACCAGCAGAGGCGGTTAAGTCTGTCCCTCTCGACCCCAGCAACGACACCTCCAAGCAGATCCGGATCGGCTCCGAGCTCGACCCCAAATAGGAAGCAGTGCTCATCGACTTTCTCCGTGCAAACGCCGAGGTTTTTGCGTGGAGTCCCTCGGACATGCCTGGCATACCGAGGGATGTCGCCGAGCACTCACTGGATATCCGAGCTGGAGCCCTACCCGTGAAGCAGCCTCTGCGCCGATTCGACGAAGAAAAGCGCAGAGCCATAGGCGAGGAGATCCACAAGCTGATGGCTGCAGGGTTCATCAAAGAGGTATTCCATCCCGAATGGCTAGCCAACCCTGTGCTTGTGAAAAAGAAAGGTGGGAAATGGCGGATGTGTGTAGACTACACTGGTCTAAACAAAGCATGTCCGAAGGTTCCCTACCCTCTGCCTCGCATCGATCAAATCGTGGATTCCACTGCTGGGTGCGAAACCCTGTCGTTCCTCGATGCCTACTCAGGGTATCACCAAATCAGGATGAAAGAGTCCGACCAGCTCGCGACTTCTTTCATCACGCCTTTTGGCATGTACTGCTACAATACTATGCCATTCGGTTTGAGGAATGCGGGTGCGACATACCAAAGGTGCATGAACCACGTGTTCGGGGAGCACATTGGTCGAACGGTCGAGGCTTACGTTGATGACATCGTAGTAAGACGAGGAAAGCCTCTGACCTCCTCTCCGGCCTTGAAACGACATTCAAGTGTCTCAAGGCGAAAGGCGTAAAACTCAATCCCGAGAAGTGTGTCTTCGGAGTCCCCCGAGGCATGCTCCTAGGGTTCATCGTCTCCAAGCGGGGCATCGAGGCCAACCCGGAGAAAATCGCGGCCATCACCAACATGGGGCCCATCAAGGACTTGAAAGGAGTATAGAGGGTCATGGGATGCCTTGCTGCTCTGAGCCGTTTCATCTCGTGCCTCGGCGAAAGAGGCCTACCCCTATACCGCCTCTTGAGGAAGACCGAGCACTTCACTTGGACCCCCGAGGCCGAGGAAGCCCTCAGGAACCTAAAGGCGCTCCTTACAAACGCGCCCATCTTGGTGCCCCACGCTGCCGGAGAAGCCCTCTTGATCTACGTCGCCGCTACCACTCAGGTGGTCAGCGCCGTGATCGTGGTCGAGAGACGAGAAGAAGGGCACGCATTGCCCGTCCAGAGGTCGGTCTACTTCATCAGTGAGATATTGTCCAAAACCAAAATCTGCTACCCGCAAATTCAGAAGCTATTGTACGCAGTAATTCTGACGCGACAAAAGTTGCGACACTACTTCGAGTCTCATCTGGTGACTGTGGTGTCATCCTTCCCCCTGGGGAGATCATCCAGTGCCAAGAGGCCTCGAGTAGGATTGCGAAGTGGGCAGTGGAGATCATGGGCGAGACAATCTCGTTCGCCCCTCGGAAGGCCATCAAGTCCCAAGTCTTGGCGGACTTTGTGGCTGAATGGGTCGACACCTAGCTTCCAGCAGCTCCGACCCAACCGGAACTCTGGACCATGTATTTCGATGGGTCGCTGATGAAAACAGGAGCGGGCGCGGGCCTGCTCTTCATCTCACCCCTCAAGAAGCACCTCCGCTACGTGTTGCGCCTCCATTTCCCAGCGTCCAACAACGTGGCCGAGTACGAGGCTCTGGTTAACGGGTTGCGCGTCGCCATCGAGCTTAGGGTCCGGCGCCTCGACGCTTGTGGCGACTCGCAGCTTGTCATCGACCAAGTCATGAAGAACTCCCATTGCCACGACCCGAAGATGGAAGCCTACTGCGACGAGGTTCGGCGCCTGGAGGACAAGTTCTACGGGCTCGAGCTCAACCACGTCGCTCGACGATATAACGAGACTGCGGACGAGCTGGCTAAGATAGCCTCAGGGCGGACAACGGTTCCTCCGGACGTCTTCTCCCGAGACCTACATCAACCCTCTGTCAAGACCGACGACACGCCCGAGCCTGAGAAGGCCTCGGCTCTGCCCGAGGCGCCCTCGGCTCAGCTCGAGGCGCCCTCGACCCCGCCCGAGGCACCCTCAGCCCCCGAGGGTGAGGCACTGCGCGTCGAGGAAGAGCGGAATGGGGTCACGCCTAATCAAAACTGGCAGACCCCATACCTGCAATATCTCCACCGAGGAGAGCTACCCCTCGACAGAGCCGAAGCTCGGCAACTGGCACGGCGTGCCAAGTCGTTCGTCTTGCTGGGTGACGGAAAGGAGCTCTACCACCGCAGCCCCTCAGGCATCCTCCAGCGATGCATATCCATCGCCGAAGGACAGGAGCTATTGCAAGAAATACACTCGGGGGCTTGCGCTCACCACGCAGCACCTCGGGCCCTCGTGGGAAACGCCTTCCGATAGGGTTTCTACTGGCCAACCGCGGTGGCCGACGCCACTAGGATTGTACGCACCTGCCAAGGGTGTCAATTCTATGCAAGGCAGACGCACCTGCCCGCTCAGGCCTTGCAAACAATACCCATCACCTGGTCATTTGCTGTGTGGGGTCTGGACCTCATCGGTCCCTTGCAGAAGGCACCCGGGGGCTTCACGCACCTGTTGGTCGCCATCGACAAATTCTCCAAGTGGATCGAGGTCCGACCCCTAAATAGCATCAGGTCCGAACAAGCGGTGGCGTTCTTCACCAACATCATCCATCGCTTTGGGGTCCCGAACTCCATCATCACCGACAACGGCACCCAGTTCACTGGCATAAAGTTCCTGAACTTCTGCGAGGACCACCACATCCGGGTGGACTGGGCCGCCGTAGCTCACCCCATGACGAATGGGCAGGTAGAGCGTGCCAACGGCATGATTCTGCAAGGACTCAAGCCGAGGATCTACAACGACCTCAACAAGTTCGGCAGGCGATGGATGAAGGAACTCCCCTCGGTGGTCTGGAGTCTGAGGACGACGCCAAGCCGAGCCACGGGTTTCACGCCGTTCTTTCTAGTCTATGGGGCCGAGGCTATCTTGCCCACAGACTTAGAATACGGTTCCCCGAGGACAAGAGCATACGACGACCAGAGCAACTGGACCAGCCGAGAAGACTCACTGGACCAGCTGGAGGAGGCTCGGGACATGGCCCTACTACACTCGACAAGGTATCAGCAGTCTCTGCGACGCTACCACGCCCGAGGGGTTCGGTCCCGAGACCTCCAGGTGGGCGACTTGGTGCTACGGCTATGACAAGACGCCCGAGGCCGCCACAAGCTCACGTCTCCCTGGGAAGGGCCGTTCATCATCGCCAAGATTCTGAAGCCCAGAACATACAAGCTGGCCAACAGTCAAGCCAGGTCTACAGCAACGCTTGGAACATCCGATAGCTACATCGCTTCTACCCTTAAGATGTTTTCAAGTCGTTCATATACCTCGTTTACATACACAAGTAAAGTCTAACCATCAAGGAAGGGTCAGCCTTGCCTCGGCAAAGCCCGACCCTCCCTCGAGGGCTAGAAGGGGGGAACCCCCTCTACGGCAAAATTTTCCTCGGAAAAAGTCTTCCTGCCAGAACATCTTTCGTGCTTTTCGACTACTTCGATAGTGGAATCCTGAAAACGGCGGAGTACACGTAAGCGGCAAGGCCGACCGAGCTGAGGGACTCCTACGCCTCCGGTATACGGATACCTCACTCATCACCTTCTGCGATAAGTAACTCACGCTCGGATAAGCGATTCCGCTGTCCGAACAAGTCTTAGCGCTCGAAAATTTTTCAGCCGAAACGATTTTTCGTAACATCTCGACTATATCGATAACAGAATCCTACGGACGAGTAAGAGTACACGTAAGCGGCAAGGCCGACCGAGCCGAGGGACTCCTACGCCTCCGGGATATGGATACCTCACTCATCACCTTCTGCGATAAGTAACTCTCGCTCGGATAAACAATTATGTTACCGACGAACAAGTCCTGATACTCGAAACAAGGGGAAAAGAAACGCAGCTTTACAAACACGACGATGACATGTTTGGGCCTCGGCGGCCGCAAAAAACATACGCACACTACAGACAAACTGTTCCTACAGGATTAGACGTCAGTAGGGGGAGCAACAGCAACCCCGGCATCAACTCCACCTTCGGCGGAATCCGACCCGGCCTCGGACGGCAACACGGTCGGAAGGATCTCCACCTCGAAGGAAGATGTCAGCACCGCGCATGGGCCATCATCGCCAGGGTTTCTTCTAGGAACTCGGCCCAAGCAGACGGCTGGACCGGCCGCTCCGTAGCCTCAGCCAGCTGTCCCCCAAGGACACCGGCCCGGCTCATGGCCTCGGCAGCCCAACTTCAGGGTTGGTCCCGCCAGTGGACAACCTGGCCAGGTTCCAGCCGCCGCTGCTACGCCTCCTCGGTCTAAGAAGTCCCCTACTCCTGGGCCGACAGAGTTTCTTCTCCAGCCGACTCCGCCTCCGTTCGTGTTGACACCGCTGCCTCCGGCTTCGGCTCATCACAGAGAAGCCGAGGGTTCCTTCACTGAGCAAGAGAAGCCTTGAGCGGCAAGGCCGACCGAGCCGAGGGACTCCTACGCCTCCAGGATACGGATACCTCACTCGTCACCTTCCGCACAGGGCAACTCACACTTGGTTAAGCGGTTCAGCTAGCCGACAGGCGAGTCCTGGTGCTCGAAATAGGGAAGAAACATGGCTTTACGCCCAAACACACAGATGTTCAGGACCCGACAGCCGCAATGAACATACGCCGGCACTCAAAATGCCATTACAAACGGGACTCCGGTTCCGTTCCCGCGGGTATGAACAACCTCCATACCAGGAGGCCCGCGGGACAACAAACTCCGAGTGGCTCACCGTCGCCCACTCCTGCAGCAGCAACAACGACCTCCGCTCCGGGCGGCCAAACAGCAGCAGCGATGACCTCAGGGCAGACGCTACTGCGACAAGACCCTCGCCCACGTCCCCACTCGAGGGGCGAGGACAAGCTATCAAAGGCAAAGAGCCGGAGGCCCGGAGCGCAGAGGGCAGCGGCAATCTCGTCGGCGACGAGGACTTCTCCGACCACCTGTCCACCGGCAGATCCCCACTCAAGTCCTCTCGAACGGGCGAGCACCGACCCCCGCGCGAAGGCGCCATGCCGGAGCAAGGGTAGGACAGCCCAAGAACACGAACGCCGCCCCAGCAGCGCGCGACGTCTTGGGCGGTCCCCCGGTGTGCGCGGCGCAACAGCTGCCCGTATGGCGGACAGATAGCCGCACTCCGCCCAGCGGTGGGAGGTGGCACCGGAAGCCGTGCCAGAGCCAGCTGAGCCAGCGAACCAGGCATGCTGGAGCTGACGACGCTTGCGACCGCTTGGCCACGCGTTGTCGAAGTCCGCCCCTTCCGCTAAGCTGGTGAGCGCCCTCTCCCATGAACGCTGAAGGAGGAGGTGGCCCGCCGGCCCGTACGGGAGGTAGAGCTCCGGCTCAGCTCGCCCCCCTCCCCAGCAAGGATGACAAAGATCCTTGAAGCTGAGGGCGGGTCAGAGGCCGCAGCCTGGCTTGCTTCCCTCCACCAAACTGCCCATTGGTGGGGGAAGGCAGCCGGGCTGCACGACGAAAATCCTTGAAGCCGAGCGATGGCTGAAAGGTGTCGATCTCCACAAGGCCGCGCTCCTCCAACAACAGCAAGAGCAAGGCGGCGCGGGCGCTCCCCATCCGGGGGCTCGGGAGGTGGAAGGACGCGACGCATTAGGAAAGTGCGAAGGCATGGCTACCACCCAGGAGGTCGATCCCTTTTTAAGGACGACTCTCCCCACTCGCGTCCTCAGCCGTCGCGGACTAAGTCTTCACCAACACACTCCAAGGTCCTCCCCCTACGACACGGGGGCTGGGTCCCACGCGTCATGCGAGCTGGCCTAGGATAGAAGAAGCCAAACCGCCCCGCACGGAGTGCGCAACTGCCTAGCGGTTACAAGCACTCCTCCACCTTCGCCCAGACCAGCGGGTGAAAGGGTGGACCGCCATGCAGGTGGCATGCAACTACACCAAGGGGGCGCACCCTTTCAACTTCGACGCATCCAGCATGGAGGCTCAGGCCCACACGTCATGTAACCGGCGCGCCGGTTACTACGTGCGAGAAACTGCACCGCCACTTGCGCCAGTGCCGCGCATCCTCGACCGCGGAATCGGTGCCGCGACTCGAGGCAACCCTGCGCACGACCCAGCAGTGTCGACCAGGCACGCCGGTCACGGGTCAGTCAGCCACGGGAGAGGGCGCGACGGTCGATATGGCCAGAAGTGGGCCGACAGTAATGGCGGCAGCAGGCGAGCGGAAGCGGCGGTCAAATCGTCTGCAGGCTCACGTCCCCTCCTGGGACAGCGAGAGAGCTCTCTCCCATGGCGTGAAGACGACGCGCCCGTGTTCCGTTCCTCGAACGGCTCGTGCATGCACAACGGCTGCCCCGCGAACCACTCATCCCGTCGCATTAACTCTGCGGCAGGGCAGGCGACACCTTTGGCAGGCAAAGCGGGCGACGCTTCACCTCCGCCATAATGACCGCGTCAAAAAAAGGTACGCCACGTCGTTCAATTTCATATCCTTTTTCGCTTCCCCTTTCTCTCTCTTGCTACAGGGACCGGGAAAGGGGATACTCCGAAAGGGATCCTTCTCCGTGAAGGAAGCGGGCCCCGAGCCCCCCTACTAATCAGAGGTTCGAAGGCTGGCCCCTCGGAAGGGTTCGACAGCCGCCTCAGAGCACTCGGGCTCCGAGCCCCCACTACTGGTCAGAGGTTCAAAGGCTGGCCCCTCGGAAGGGTTCGACAGCCGCCTCAAGCCACTCGGGCTCCGTGCCCACTACTAATCAGGGGTTCGTAGGCTGGCCCCCCAAAGGGTTCGACAGCCACCTCAGAGCACGCAGAGTGAGGGATGACTCTGGGTACGTCTGATACATGGCCGAGGCTCGGGCTACGCTCCCGAGGTACCCTAGGACATTTCTGAGACCAGCAGGAGCGATTCTATAACGGAATCCCATCAGAGGGAGGCATCGAGCCCTCGGACCCTGTCGAACGGGACCGGGTCCGGCAAATCACCTTCAGGTACTTTTGGAGCGCGCCTCTGGGCCACTAGCCGACCCTTATCGAACGGGGCACAGGCGTCCACTCGGATCACCCGTTAGCAACTCACCGGAGACACCATGTTCGGCGCCCTCCGAGGGCAACATGGCGCTTTCCCCCTCCTCCTTGCGGAAAGGCGACGAAGGGGCGTATGAAAAAAGTCGAGTCAGTCCTTGACCGTCCTCTCGCCCTGTGCAGAGGCTCAAGGGCTGCTCTCGCAAACCCGGCTCTGGCCAAACCGTTGACAGCGTCAACATACCAGCTCGAGAACTCGAAACCTGACTATGCACCCGGGCAACGACCAGTTCGCATGAGGGAACAACCAGACCGGCCGAGGTATCACGAAAGGCATTAAGACCTCGAAGGAGTCAAACGACTCCTCCGAGGCCTCGGGGGCTACACCCGGCGGGTGCGCTCGCGCGCACCCACCGGAACGAAATGCAACCGAGAAAGGTCGGTCCCCTTGCAAAAAAGTGCGACAAAGCCTCCAAGCGAGTACCCACACTCCCTTTGAGGCTCGAGGGCTACTGTCGGGGACCGTAATTAGGGGTACCCCCAAGACTCCTAATCTCAGCTGGTAACCCCCATCAGCACAAAGCTGCAAAGGCCTGATGGGCGCAATTCAGGTCAAGGCTCCGTCCACTCAAGGGACACGATCTCGCCTCGCCCGAGCCCAGCCTCGGGCAGGAACGGTAGACCAAGGCAGATTCACACCTCGCCCGAGGGTCTCCTCAAGCAACGGGCGCACCTTCGACTCGCCCGAGGCCCAGCTCGGGAAGGCTTCACGGAGAAGAAACCTTGGCCAGATCGCCACGCCAACCGACCGTATCGCAGGAGCATCAATGCAAGGATCGTCTGACACCTTATCCTGATGCACGCTCTCCAGTCGACAAGGCTGAAGTGAACGTAGTCACTTTGCCCCTCCACTGACTGACCTGACAGGAAAACAACGCCGCCTGCGCTGCTCCGACTGCTGTGCCACCTGCCAGGGTGAGGCTGACAGCAGGGCGCCATAGGAAGCTCCGCCTCGCCCGACCCCAGGGCTCGGACTCAACCTCGACTCTGGAAGACGGTCTCCGCCTCGCCCGACCCCAGGGCTCGGACTCCACCTCGACCTCGAAAGACGGTCTCCGCCTCCCCCGACCCCAGGGCTCGGACTCAACCTCGACCTCAGACGACGATCTCCGCCTTGCCCGACCCCAGGGCTCGGACTCAACCTCGACCTCGGACGACGGTCTCCGCCTCGCCCGACCCCTTGGCTCAGACTCAACCTCGACCTCGGACGACGGTCTCCGCCTCGCCCGACCCCCGGGCTTGGACTCAACCTCGACCTCGGAGGAGCCACCGCCTCGCTCGACCTTGGGCTCGGACCGACCACATCGCAGGGGGTACATCATTACCCTACCCCTAGCTAGCCCAGGCTACGGGGAACAAGACCGGCGTCCCATCTGGCTCGCCCCGGTAAAACAAGTAATGATGGCACCCCGCGTGCTCCATAACGACGGCGGTTCTCAGCCCCCTACGGAAGCAAGGAGACGTCAGCAAGGATCCGACAGCCCCGACAGTTGTGCTTCTACAGGGCTCAAGCGCTCCTCCGACGGCCACGACGTCACATGAACATGGCTCCAACACCTCTCCGACAGCCACGTCAGCATGTACATGGGGCTCTGGCTCCCCTCTGCTAGACACGTTAGCACACTGCTACACCCCCCCGTTGTACACCTGGACCCTCTCCTTACGTCTATAAAAGGAAGGTCCAGGGCCCTCGTACGAAAAAGGTGGCCGCGCGGGAGGATGGGCTGACGCACATGCTCTCTCTCTCTCTCTTTCTCCCTCGCGAACGCTTGTAACCCCCTACTGCAAGCGCATCCGCCCTGGGCGCAGGACAACATGAGGCCGCGGTTCCCCTTACTGTTTTCCCCCTTGTGTCTCCGTCTCGTGCCGACCCATCTGGGCTGGGATACGCAGCGACAATTTACTCGTTGGTCCAGGGACCCCCCGAGGTCGAAACGCCGACACTTATGCTCTTATTGCCCTTTGCTCTTAATTGACATATTTAGGGGGAGAAGTGCTACAGCTTGACCCTTTGAGACTAATCCTTGTGTTTGAGTTACTTGATGTAGTCTCAAAGGTGCTTTGAAAGGGAAAGGTGAACTTGGACCATGCAAAGACTTCCACTGCACTCCGGTATTAGTGTACTCACCTCCAAGTTCATACTTATGCTCTTATTGCCCTTTGCTCTTAATTGACAATTTTTGGTGAGGCAATGGGGTTAAAGGGCCAAAAATGATCCCGTTTTGGTGCTTAATACCAAAGGGGGAGAAATTAAGGCCAAAGCAAATGGATCAGCTACCACTTGAGAATTTTGAAAATAGTAGAGTTAGAATTTTTGATTTGTCCAAAATACTCTTATTGCAAAATTTGCTCTCTTGTGGGGGAGTTTTTGGCTCTTGATAAATTTTTCCATTGGAATATCTCTCTTTGCGCCCAAACAAGTGAGTTTGACTTAGAGATAGGAAAATGAATTTGATTTGCAAAAACAAACCAAGTGGTGGCAAAGATTGATCCAAATATGCCAAATTAGAGTCAAAGACAATTTTGTTCTCGATTGCATTGATGTTGCATTTCTTTTGGTTGCTTTTGGATGTGTTGGCATAAATCACCAAAAAGGGGGAGATTGAAAGGGAAATGTGCCTTTGGGCCATTTCTATAATGTTTTGGTGATTAAGTGTCCAACACATATTAAGTGAGTTGATTATGTGCCAAACAAGCAAGAAGTGCAAATCATGTAACAAGGTATGTTTCTAGACATAGTACATTGTTTTGAGTACTAACATATATTGTCTAAGTGCTAGAAACAGGAAAAGAAAGGATTGCAAGACTTGGCTGTGTACAACCAAAGTCCAGCTCGGTCTGGCACACCGGACTGTCCCGTGGTGCACCGGACAGTGTCCGGTGCACCAGGCCAGCCTCCGGTGAACAGGTCGCTCTCGGAACTCGACGGCGGTGTACAGCTATAATTCATCGGACTATCCGGTGGTGTACCGGACTGTTCGTGAGTCGTCCGCGGTGAACTCGTCGCTCTCGGGAAGAGGATCAACGTCGTACGGCTAAAATTCACCGGACTGTCCGGTGAGCCAAGGGTCGACTGCGCAACGGTCGGTCGCGCAATCCGCGGGCGACGCGTGGCCCGCACCAACGGTCGTCTGCGCCAGAATAGGAAAGAGATCGACACCAGACCGTCTATAGTGACTGTCCGGTGGTGCACCGAACTGTCCGGTGTGCCACCCGACAGAAGGCAAGGATAGCCTTCCTTGTTGGCCTCCAACGGCTCCTAGCTGCCTTGAGGCTATAAAAGGGACCCCTAGGCGCCTGGAGGAGTTACCCAAGCATTCACTAAGCATTCTAAATCTCCCACACTCCGTCTTTGCGCACTTGATCGATTGTGTTTGTGATTTGAGCTCCGTTCTAGTTGTGAACTCTTTGTGCTTCATTTTGAGCTCAAGTCTTGGCTTGTGTACGTGCGTGTGCTGCGGATTTGTGTGTGTTGCTCCCCAACCTTACTCTTGTGGTTTCATTGTGATCTTTGTTGTAAGGACGAGAGACTCCAACTTGTGGAGATTCCTCGCAAACGGGAAAAAGAGATAAGGAAGAAAAGTCGTGGTATTCAAGTTGATCATTGGATCACTTGAAAGGGGTTGAGTGCAACCCTCGTCCATTGGAACGCCACAACGTGGAAGTAGGCAAGTGTTACTTGGCTGAACCACGGGATAAAATCGTGTGTCTCTTTGTGTGCTTTCTTTTTGATTGTCTATGTTCACAAGAGCTCGTCTCAAGCCACTTAGCCGTTCTAACATCAATAACTAAGTGTTGTGGCTATTAGTATTTGATTTTTACAGGATCACCTATTCACCCCCCCCCCCTCTAGGTGCTCTCACTTACTATGAACAGCTCCAGTACGCCGTTTAAATTCAATTTAGTTTAGACTTGTCGTTTGTATTAACCTTCAAACCTTGGCTTAACTTGATTTTATAGGGATCAGGGTTATGTGCCACATCATGCCACCACCGCTGTTATTAGCACCAGGAGGAGCTTCTGGAAGGGAGGGAGCTACTACATAGGAGGTTAGTTTGACTATAATTCATTTGAATAGTGGTCAACTTAATATTATAGTTATTAATATATTCTTCTTTCTTTCAGACTCCAAACAAGACAGACGACTTCGTAAACAACTTCTTCGCTTCTGAAGGTTGTGGTCACAACTCAAACGACCCCTATATGTAGTGATTTGACTCTTGTTGTGAATTTGGCCGATGCGATGTATTTTATATGAACTGTGATGGATTATGATGTATATGGTATATTGTGATGGATGTGATATTTGTGGTGGATGGATTGCATTGTGATATTTGTGCTGGATTTGTGTTGTTTGTGATGGAATTGTTATATCTGTGATGAATTTGTGTTGATGTAATATATATGTATTGCTGTTAATTGATGTAATATATATCTGTGATGGATTTGTTGACATTGATGTTAATTTTACTTTTTGTATATATTTTTTTGCTCTAAAAATTCTTATTTTCGGCGGCCAGAGTCTAGGGCGCCGAAAATAAGGTCTTATTTTCGACGGCACGTCTCTCACGCTGATAATAAAGATTTATTTTCGGCTAATTTTATTGACGGCCAAAAACAGTCGAAAATAAGGCCTATCTTGACGAAAATAGCTTCTTTTCGACGACATAAGTCTTATTTTCGGCGGTTTCTAGCCGCCGAAAATAGTTATTGTTCTTGTAGCATTGGTAAAAAAATCATAATAGTCTGACAAACAGATAGATAAACAACAACGGAGAGGTCTCGAGGGGAGGATGATGATCATCTGATTAAACCATGCCCTCCTCGCCCCTCATCCACATATATGAAGTCGTGGCGACTTCGGTCTGATATTCGGAGGGACTGTTTGCAATGAGGACCCAAAAACCTCCGAAGATGTAACATCTGAGTTGAACATGGAAAAATACCCTATCTTATTACGCTTTTCTTCTTCCTATTTTTTCCATTGTAAGCATTGATTATCCTTTTGTGACCTTTACTACCATCCTTCTTGTAGTTGTTAATCCTAGTCAAACATGGTATGTGAATCTATAGCCTATCCCAAATACAACACTAGAGATTACTTTATTAGTTATCCCTGTTATCAAAATCACACGCGAAGCTTTCAACCGGCGGTGATAATTATGATGCACATTGGAAATTCCGAAAGATAATTGATTAAAGGAGATGTTAAGAATATTCCAAAAGATAAATTATTGATCAAAGGAGATGTTAAGAATATTGCCAATAAATTAATTCGATCAAAGTGTATGCAACGTACCCAGCGAACTAACCAACTTAGTGAGGGCAGTCAACACGGCAGCACCGTTCTTCCAGGTTTGTATTGTAGGTATATATACCTACATCCAGAGTGTTATTATGTAATCGATGCCGTATGATTTCACCAAAAAAAAAATCGATGTCGTATGGCTGTGTCGGTGTACACCACGTCACATTATTTATTTCGATCGTCGGCACAGGAAACCAACTTCGCACGAACTACTACTGATCGATACCGGAAGAGCGAGGCAGCGAGCCAAAGCAACGAGAGGCCACCGACCTCCGGTATCGACGAGGACAAAACACGCGGATCCTTTTGACGTATCTATTTGCGCGTCAATCCACAAGTGGTTGTGCCTATATATCATCGCCGCAACGCAACTGCTGATATATATATATATATATATATATATATATATATATATATATATATATATATATATATATATATATATATATATATATATATATATATATATATATATATATATATATATATATATATATATATATATATATACCCTGGACTTCCGTTAGTGGACGAAGCCCCAGCCAGAAGGCCGATCAGGTCACGTTCGGCCCACTGGACGCCAGCTTGCGTCAGTCATGCATAGGATAGCCACGTATCCCGGCTGAGACGCGATATGCGATATACGCACGCATAAATATATGTACAAATGTGCATAACTCATGCATAAATGGAATCTTTTATGCCACGAATCACGGGAACGAATATTTGCATGTGCTTGCCGGTTACGACTGCATAACGCTGTGATACATGATAGCGTAAACCATGCAAACATTTAAAATCTCCCACCGGTTTTGAGATAAGGAAAGACGTGCTCTTCGTGCGCGTAAATAAAGGCGCAGTTACGAGAGAAAACAAATACGCACACATAAATATATGTAGTAATGTGCATAAATCATGCATAGAAGGGATATTTTGTACCTTGACTCATGGAAACGAATTTTACCATGTGCACACTGTTTACGACTGCATAACGATGTGTAACATGATAGCATAAATCATGCATTATATAAATCTTTACCAGTTTGATATAAGGAAAAACGTGCTGCATAATCGCGTAAATAAAGGGACAGTTACGGTTTGAGGAGCATTAGTAGAAGGAAATAAATTTTAATTTACAGCCGCAGTTCGCGGGTTCTGCTCGGGCGGATTCCAGCGTAAAATGTGAGCTAAAACATCATAAATGAGTACGAAATTTAGCGTAAATCATATATCTGTTTTGTAACAGCAAACGAAGCCCAAAATTACGGCGTGAAAATCGTGTGCACTCAATCGTGCGCGGGTTCTGGCTAGGGCAGATTCCGGCGTAAAACGTGAGCTAAAACATCGTAAATGAATACGAAATTTAGCGTAAATCCTATATTAGCTAAAACAGCGTAGATTGATCACGTTCGATCGTGCACGGATTTTGGCTTGGTCAAATTTCAGCGTAAAACGTGAACCAAACAGCGTAAATGGGTACAAATTTTATCGTACATCATCAATCTATTTCGTAACAACGAATGTGGCCTAAATTACGACGTCAAAATCGCGCTCCGATCGTGCTCGGGTTCTAGGTCAGGTGGATTTAAGCGTAAGACGTGATCCAAAACAGCGTAAATGGATACGAATTTTAGCGTAAATCAATGATCTGTTTTAAAACGACGAATGTGGAACTTGCTTTTTAGTGGAAGCGTAAAATGCAATAAGAAAGAACCCAAGACAAAATCTTTTTTTGCCGACCTATACATGCGACATTGGGGTGAATTAATAACTGAACGAATCCAAGACAAGAAAGAAAACGATGAAGGCATTTGCTGTTCCTGAATCTTGATCCGTCACGCTCACGCTCGGCCATGGAACTGAGGTCAGAAGAGTAGCCACTAGACAATACAGAGGGCACGACGGTCAGAAGAACAAGAACTTGGACTTGGAGATGCATCTGAAGGGGATCACGGTGCCGTTGGGCCAGAAGAAGCGGAGCTGGAACGCCAGGCGCGTTCAATGGTCGACGCCGATGATCCCCGCGACCTTCCATCGCGTCCGGGCCTCCCCATCCACCCGGAACGGCACCACGCCGTCGCGGAGCGCGGCCTCCATGGCGGCGCTGCCGGTGTCGCCCAGCGGGGCGCCCTGCGCGCGCGCCACGTACGCCAGCGGGAGGACGCCCCTGGCGGGCACGCGGAACGGGTAGGCGCAGAGCACCGCCAGCCCGCCCGCACCGCCACGTACGAAACGCGGGGCTGCAGCAGCAGCACCACCACAAGGACGGCCACGGCGCCCAGCAGCACCACGACCGCAAGCACCATGAACAGCACCACCGCCGCCCACTCCGCCGCGCCCGACCGGTGCCTCCTGAAGCTGTACCGCCGCAGACGCTGAGCTCCTCCTCGCGCCCCCTCCACGACCGCCAATCCGCCGGCTGGAGAGCGCCGCGGCGGCCGGGGCTCTCCTGCTCACGGGCGCCTCCTCGCACGCCCGATGGAACCGCCGCCGCCGCTAAAACCTAATCTCTGGCGGCGTGGGGGTGTTTTTATAGTGACGGCGTGGGCCCGATTCACGTAATATGCGCAGACTATATTTGCATAAACTGATACACACATCAGTATAACTCGTAATATAATTTAGCGTAAGCACAGGTAGGTACAATAAGCCCAGGGCTCCGGTGCGGTCTGCACACCTGGTCAGGGCTTCCTGTAGTTAAATAAAGCCCAGGGCTCTAAATACTATATCTATATCTATATATATATATATATATATATATATATATATATATATATATATATATATATATATATATATATATATAAGGCGAGAATCACCAACTTTTTTTGTTCGTCTCGTCCCAAAGTAGGTGTATTCTATGTATCTCATCTAAAACATCCAACAATATTCACTATATTCGTGCGTCTTTTATACGTCGAAGACTCGTATTTATTGGAATAAATGGATTGGCCCTATTTAAGACAACTAATGTTCCATGACCCATAATAAATAGAAACTAAAGTATTAGTCTCACATCTCTACTACTTATTAAGTTAGCAATAGTAGCCTGCCTTTTCGTGTTCTGCCATTCTGCGATCTTAGTCGTCCATTCTACCGTTCTACAATCTCAGCCGTCCAATCCCGCACACCAGTTTTCCGCGCGCAGAAAAAAAAATCAAACTATGGCTACCTAGGGATCAAACCTTGGATCTATTGAGCAGAATGCCTAACCTTCCACCCTCTAGCCAACATGACTCATGTTGAATTGTGTACAACTTCAACTAAAACGTCTTTTGTGTTTAACCCACCGTCCACTCTGTATGCTCACTGAGTCTAGAAAAACATTTATAGTTTGGCCCCTGATCTTTCTGAAATTTGGGACGCAGTCCAGGAAATAAAGAAAATAGGGAAAAGGAGTTTAGAAATTGATTTTTAGTTTAAAATAATTGCAGAAACCCATTTAATTCATGGAAATTTCATATTAAATCCAAATGAGTTCATTCCAATTTCTATAATTCTATAATATTATTTTTATCACATAATACCTCTGTTTTGTCATGAAAACAACAATAAAATTGATTTCCTAATTAATCTTATATCAAATATATAGAAACTTTGGAAATTCGTAACTTCCCCATTTTAATTCCAAATTGAATCGTTCCAGTTGTGTTAGTCTCGTATGAATATTTACTACGCAGTAACAACATTGATTATACCATGTTTCATACTTTTATAATTAGATATTTATTTATCCTATGTTAATTGGGTTAATCTATGTCTATTGGATTAATTTATTTAATATATTAATATAGTATTCTAACTTTGTGGTTATACGATGTTTGACCATTAGTCTTGCAAACACATACTTACCTTTTTGTTTAAGCAAAAGTGTATGGTGGTACGTGTCCAATGACTAACGATGTACGAGAGAATTTCTTCCGGTATGTGTGAAACGTACTCTCCAATAATGAGACCATACAAATCGTGATATATATCAAAGTCTGCATGATACTGATGGTTGCAATGTAGTGGTGAAACAGATAGATTATAAATAACAAAATTTATGTATGGCCAGAATCACAAATTGATTATGAAACATTTTCTCATAACGGTATAACACATATTTTGTATATAAGTTATCGTAGTATACTGGTATTATATATTTCCGTTGCAACGCACGGGCATTCAGCTATCATGTATAGAAGTCTACACGGTACTGTTGGTTGCAATGTAGTGATGAAATAGTTAGATTGAAATAACAAAATTTATGTATGGCTAGGATCACAAATTAATTACGAAACATTTTCACATAACAGTATAACACACATTTGTTCATAAGTTATCATGATATTAAATGTTTCCGTTGCAACGCACGGACACCCACCTATATGTGTTTATGTCTACATCTATGACAGGAAACACATCTACTACATCTCTCTCCAAGCTCACTTGCTACCATTGCACAATGCGTAGTAGTAGATAAGTATCACCGATATTCTTGAATTATATTTTTGGATGGAGGTAATATTATTTAAAGAAGAGCTTTGCATGCTATTTCTTTTGTTTGAATAATGCATTATACTTAAATTCCCTTTTTTGCATGTGTGAAATTTTTTCTTCGTAATATTTTTTTCCATGGATCAGACTTGTGAGTCATTTTCATAAACCAACGCCAAGCATGAATCCATGTTTCCTACTTCAAACCCCGAACAAACTCCATGAGCAGGAGGCATTCGCGTTGTCGTCGCTCATCGATGATGAGAAGAAGCTTGGCGACTGTCAGTTCGACCTCTAAAAGCAGTCTTACGTGGTCGCATGCGCCGCTGTGTACGACAAGCTCCCGCGAAGCCGCCGCTTAGACGCGGTCTAGAGCAACTGCACCGCGCTATCCATCGTTAAGCAGGGGGGCCTCATGGTTGTCGCCAACGTCGACGACTCTCGGGTTGTTCTGGACACCGCATCCGACGACGACGACATCACGCCGTCCAGCTCATCGTCCACCTGAAGCCCAACCTGCCACGTAAGTCGCTACTGACCGGACATGAATTCTTGTGCGCTGGGACGATGGACGTTGCTGACGTTGTGTGAGTGTCCTCGAACATGATGTATGTAGTGGAATAGCGCATTCGGTGGTGCAACGGCCAGGGGTACTACCTCGCTGATGAGCCCAGGGTGCACTTCGTTTGGCAGCCCAACCAAGAGTCATCGGTACTCGTCATGTCGCGTGCGTTCGACGACTACTATATCGAGGATTATGGCGTCATCTTGGCGCCGGAGGTGACACAGAGGAGGATCGACAACAGTGACCAGTTCGTCATCCTCACCACCGTCAGGGTAGCTTTTGTGTCGGCCTGCCTTTAATTCTCTTCGCAAACACATACACACTTACCTTTTTGTTTAAGCAAGAGCATATGGTGGTGTGTGTCTGATGACTAACGATGTACGAGGGAATTTTTCCGGCATGTGTGGAACGTGCTCGTGCTCTCCAATGATGAGACCATACAAATCGTGGCATATATCGAAGTCTGCATGATACTGATGGTTGCAATGTAGTGGTGAAATAACTAGATTAAAATAACAAAATTTATGTATGACTAGGATCACAAATTGATTATGAAACATTTTTTCATAACAATATAACACGGATTTTGTATATAAGTTATCGTAGTATACTGGTATTATATATTCCCGTTGCAACGCACGGGCATCCAGCTAGTTGCTAGTTGAAAAAGGCTTCAACCAACTTGTACTAGAGTTTCTCTCTCCTCTCCTCTGTCTATTCGAATACTTTAAACAACCGATTTAGTAAAACTAAAATATATATAATACATTTGAGAATATGACAAATACGTATGTATAAAAAATTTTAAAAAAATAAAAAAATTTCTAAGATAAGTATTTGCGTATAGAGGACGTGGTTTAGAGGACATTGTTAGAAAGAAAGGAGATATAGAGGATGAAATTTTTTAGATGAAACTGTAAAGGAAAGATATATAGGAAGTTACTAGAGACAATCTAAACAAAAAAAATATTCTCTATATTTGGGATAAAGGAGTATACCGAGCCTTTCATTAATTAGAGACATCCCATGACTACGTTTGAAAGCCAAGTATTTACTTTAAAGCCGCTTGCTGTAAAATACAGGTCTGAGAATTGATGCATACGTCATGTGAGCGGAAGATTTCTATGCAAACAGCGGTTTCCCAGGGCAAAATAGTATTCTTGCGCACAATAAATAAATTAGAGTGGTTTGCACCTGAGAAATGCAGATGATGTGCTGCCAAACAGGACCAGAACAGCGTCAAAACGGAAAGTACTAACTACCTTGGACATATTCGGATCCCATGAACTAAAGCGAAAGCAAAGCGAATTTAACTTGTTGGAACTTGCTATATTGGCGATCTGGTCATCGACCGAAGACAGTTGTGACTTGAGGGTCAGAAACTTGCGGTAATACTCCCGCAGAGTCTCTCGCTCCAGCTGCTTGCAGAGTGAGAGTTCAGCCAAGACGTCGGTGTCTGGGCGGTACCCTTGGAAGTTGAGCAAGAATTTGTCTCGGAGACTTCTCCAGGAGTTGATGGACAATGGGGGCAACCTGGTGTACCAGGTGAGGGCTGGGCCTTCGAGGGCAATGATGAATGACTTGGCCATTGTGGCGTCGTCCCCTCCGGATGATGCAACGGCGACTTGATAGCTCATGATGTACTGTGCTGGGTCAGTGCTGCCGTTGTACTTGGTATAGGTCTCTGCCCTAAAGTTAGCGGGTCATGGTGTCACTTGCAGATGAGGTGCCAGGGGACTTCGCTCGTCAAGGTAGTTGACGCCTTGGAATGCCGTGGCGTGAGGGATGGCGTGTCCGCGCTGAGGGATGAACAGGTCTTCGATTTGTGCGCGCTGTTGGAGGGGTGGGTCGTGTTGCAGGCCGAATTGCCTTCGCTCTGCATGAGCGCGATCTCTTGTTCAAGCTCTTGGGCCTTCTGCTCTTCGTCGTGTATCATCTGTCGCACCTTGGCTTGTGCGGGCACACGTTGACGCTTAGCCTCGAGGATCTCTTTTTGCTTCTGGAGGTTGCGGTTCTTGATGCGCAAGGCGCGCAGCTGTAGCTGCTCTTCGGCCGAAACGCCGATGACTTCGCCGTCCTCGGTGGCGTCCGCGCCCTCTGGTGGAGCGAGGCCTGGGGGAAGTTGCGGTTGTCCTCCAGAGCTGCAGGTGCGAAGGCTGCCTTCGGTAGTGGGTTGTTCGTTGCGCTGTCTCTTGCTGTTTGCGTCGTTTTCGCAGGGCTCTTGGTGGGTGGTGTCGACAAGGGCCTTGCCCTTTTTCTCGGCCAGCAGTGCTGCCTTCGCAGCCTCGTCAGCCTTCGAGGTGGTTCTCTTGGGTGCCATCGCGGGTGGTGTTTTCGTAGCACGAACGGTGGGCGCCAAATGTTGGAACTTGCTCTCCTGGGCAAGTTAATCCAACGGGGGAGCAAAAACAGTGTAAACAAGGTTTCAACTCGAGACGACAATAGCTCTGTTGAATCCGCCCCCTCAAGGGCACTGTACGGGGGTATTTATAGGTGCCTGAGTGCCCAGCGTCTTGAGTTAAGGACGCATGTGCCCTCAGGCGCCCAGATTATCCCCGGAATATTCCCATAAAGCAGGGTTACAGACTGTAATTACAGGAAAACCTTTACAAATTAGGCCCGTAATGTGTAGCGGCCACGCAGGGACTGCTATAATGGGCCAGATCACACGTAGGCCTCCATGTTGGACGAGGCCGCGGGACCAGACGACTTCGCCGTAGGCCTTCGTCTTCCGATGCGTGGGACGAAGGGTAGAGTCTGTCAGTCGTCTTGTCTCTGTTGTTGCAGCGAGTCTGACGAAGGCATCGAGCGAAGGGTGGCGTCTTCGCCTTCGCTCCAACATAACTCTTTCTGTTTAGATCTTTAATTAGCTCCTAAAGAGATTAAATTTTAGTCACTTTGCTTTAGCTCACCGGATCCAAACATACACTAAGCCTTGAAACTATACACACTGATGCACCACTATTTATGCCATGCATTGGGTCCTCACAAGGACCATATAACCACTATACGTACTTAGGTGTTGTTTGGTTCACAAATTTGTAATGTAATAGGTAACAAATAACGTTAAATTATGTTTGTTTAAGTCCAACCGTAATCGGATACCACACTAGTAATTGATACTAGCCTATTCAAACTTGTTACCGCTAGTAATCGAATACAAACTATTACCGTTACCATTTACGTTACATTTTAGGAACCAAACGGCACCTTAGTTTGACATGTAAATGGATGCATGTCCACTACTTATTACCGTACCATCTTTAAAGTCTCGAAGACGACGTCACGAGCGGAGAGCTAGCGGCGCAGGGGCAGATAACGTGCGTCTGTCAGTCAGGTAGCCATTTCCACGAGATACCAACAGCGACGGATTCGATTAATTTCTTATGTAGAATAGGTTACCTTGTTTATTTTTCACGTGAACACCATTTTATTAGCTTTCCGCTCTGTCCCAGCCTTTCTTCTCGTGTTTGTGTTCCGACCACTCACGTCGAGGTCAATTAATTTAGGAAAGGAAAAAAAACAACATTATATATGCTTGCTACTAGATACTCCTATTTGTTGACAAATTTATGGCCATGACAATAAGCATGCTTTTGTTATGACCGTTGAATAAAATAGAATTTCCTAGATGATTTCTAGTAGATTTTCTAACCTAAACATACACCAAGACCTGCCCCGGCTCTGGTACAATTATTTTCACATTCCATTGCCGCCTTCCGTGGCCGCTCCTACAACCACAAGTCCCCAACAATAATATAAATAACTTTTGTCGGATAAAGATTAACGAAACTACGTGTCACTTGTAAAAATAACAAATTTCTGTGGGCATAGTCTAATTCTGTCATCATTTAACTCATGTAAATGTATAGATGAATAGTATCTATTTTTTGTGAGCAGCCGATGAAAAGTGGTTAATTTCGTCGATTAGAAAAGGCCGACGGAAAAAAGCTAATTTTTGTCGGCTATGGAATTTGTAACCCCTCATATTTCTTCACGACACATAATATGTAGTTGCTTCGATGTAGGTTCATGTTTGGATTCAAGTTTTCTGAATCAAACTCGCTGTACAGAAAATATATAAAAAAATAATAAGACCAATGAAAAAAAGACTCCAATCCTTCATGAAATAAAATTAAGGTCGATGAACTAAACTCTTACTTAAAATATTATCACGTCTCATCCAGAATTATGTACATGTAAAACAAATAAAACTTCCATTTTTATGACTGACATGTGGGTCATGCAAGCACTAGGAGTATTTCCCTTCTGTTGAAAAAAAATAAGGTCGTTAGAAGGATGGTCTTTATATACATTATACCACATAGTAGGTGCATTAGCATTGTGTTAATCTTTGAAGTATACACTCGTGAAATATGCAACTGTATTTGAATTTAAATTATTCTAAGATGCACCGGTTTACACTCGCCTCATTGCCTATCATTGGTCTAAGCTACTTTAAGGCTCTTTTAATATGATACATCCATTTATATTGCATAGGCAGCCTATCTTAGCTTCATATGGATGGATAAGTAAATGTTTTTATTTTATTGAACCATCCAGAGGGATTTTTTTTCTGAACTTGCATATGAGGACCAGATGAATCTCTTTCTATACCCGTTCTATCATATTTAGAAAAATAGCACAAAGCTATCTATTAAATTAGCTTAGCTCAACTAGCGCCTTACACACGACTTTATCCAAGTACCCATGAAGCATTAACGGAAGGAGCCATTCCATGATTATGTGATAATCATGTCTCTTCAACCTTGTTAGCTTCCATTCCTTCAAATTTGGAGCCCTTCAACTATCGAGGATTTTCATTTTTTTTTAGACACCATTAATTCTCTCTTTTGCTTAGGTTTCATAAAGAATGGAGTGTGTGTGGCTTGCCACCACCTTTTGCTATGCATTTTCTTGCTGCTTCTTATGCTTACAAAATCGACACAGGGGCTCTGGGTTGTGGGAAATGGGTTCAAGAAAAGTAGAAAACAGCTGGCACACGGCCTATGCACGCTGTCACATGCGTCGGCGCCTCGGCGGGGGTCTTTTACCCGCCGCAGGTCGCAGGAGAAAACGAACACCGCCACCAACACTTACTCCGGTGCCGGTCGGCCGGGTCGTGCGTGCCCCTGCCCCCCTCCGGCCTCCGGCTCCCAGCTTTCTCTTCATAAATACGCGGCCGTGCGTCCCCCGAACCCCCGCACCTCCTATCCGCTCCCCACTCGGCGTCTGCTGCTGCATTGCCGTGCCGCCAGTGGAGAGGAGATCAGTGATCGTTGGCCACTGCACTAGCTGCACGAAGGTACTCGATACTTGTTGAGAGAGAGAGAGAGAGAGTGCTGATCACCGGCCGCCGCCACTTCTACTGGGAGTTTTTTGTCCGGTAAATGACTGGAGGCCTTGCCGGCGTCGTCGTCGCGGTACAGGTACTGGGTCCGCTCTCGTTCTTGACGTGCCTACTACTATCGTCCCCGTCGCCGGAGTTGCTGCGTGGTCGCACCGGAGGGTTTATCAACGAAGGTACGCGTGTACGTACGTACGTACGTACATGCTTATTATATTAATCCGTCAGAGTTAATTAGAGGTACCGACGATGATCTCACAGTTGCCATCAAGTTATCTGTCCGTCGTGCTTAATCTGCGATACGACTAGGAACGGAAGTGTAGGAATCGCTGGTCTGTGTAAGAGTACGCTCCCTGTCCCTGCACTGCCGCGCTACTATACCATTTGCCGAGCCTACTACTATGCCTATACCACTGTATGCGCGTGCATGGTTTACACGATGCTTTGGCCTGACGCACAGGTAGCTGCTTCGTTTCCGGAAGCAGTGTGTTGTCTGGTATTGATACGTGCAGAGACAGAGAGCAGCAGATCATGCCAAGAGAGCCAGCTGACGACGACGGCATACGATGGCCGGCCGTCTCTGCTTGTGTTTTCCCGCTAGTGCTAGTGCACTTGATTCAGGGGCAGAAAAAAAAGACATCGTCTTTTGCATTGCTCAGCTTCGTTATACTTTAATACAATTAATCAATAGCTGTATGTCGATCTAAATCAGAGTTAGGAAGCGTTATATGCTTATGAGTGTGGGAAGCCTACTGCACTGAGTAATCTATTGCTACTTGGTCGTCCCTAACGACATGAGACATGGCATATCACATTCACAGGTTAAACAAATCTTGCCGGCTCAACGCTTCGTTAGGAGAAGACGGAAGACTGCAGAAACTCCTGAGGAGGAGGACGCGGGGAATAAAATCGAGCGATAAAAAAAGTATCCTGTTAGAGATATGTAGTGTGTACTACGCATTTCAGAGTTCACATGCAGTCGTAATTAACAGGTTCATTTTGGTCGGAACAGTTGCTGAGTTTCCACATCATGCATGGAACTGAAATATACATATGCAGGACCAGGACTGCTGTGGAACAGTATCCTGAACTAAACAGCTAAAATACACAGTAGAAACTAATAAACTCACTGGACACTGGACAGGGCTGATGGATGCTACCACTGTTGATTCCAAATGGATCTCTCCCGCCACTGAAGATGGGTCCATGGACAGGCGAGGAAACCCAGCTGTCAAGACAACCACCGGAAGATGGAGATCTGCCATCCTGCTGCTAGGTAAAAGCTTGTTTTTTATTTAAAAAATAGAAAGAAAGAAAGAAAGAAAGAAAGAAAGAGAGAGAGAGATGTTGTAAACATCTCACATGATGCCTGATGAGTAATGCTTCCCTCTGGCCTCTGTACATGATTGCTAGCTACTAGATTCTGATTCTGTAAAGAACTCCAGATTCGAACAGTTAATTCAACTGTGTAATTTATCGCCGCAACCCTTTCCGTCTCTGTTACCGATGCAGCTAACTATGGGCTCGCGACGTGCGCCTTCTTCGGCGTCGGCGTGAACCTCGTGGTGTTCCTGCGCCGGGTGCTCCACCAGGGCAACGCCGAGGCGGCCAACAGCATCAGCAAGTGGACTGGGACCGTCTACATCTTCTCGCTCATCGGCGCCTTCCTCAGCGACTCCTACTGGGGCCGATACGTCACGTGCGCCGTCTTCCAGATCATCTACGTGATGGTGCGTGCGATCGTCTTCAGATGCTGATCAACCGCCATCAGTCTCATGCATGTTTCTGTCGGCGCACTACTGTTCTTACTATACTAGCCTGTGTTTGTTCTTTGGATGCTCAGGGGCTGGTGGTCCTGTCGCTCGCGTCATGGCTCTTGCTGGTGAAGCCGTCCGGCTGCGGCGGCGTCAAGGCGCACTGCGACGGGCCGTCGGCGCCCGGCGTCGCGCTGTTCTACCTGTCCACCTACATGATCGCGTTCGGCAACGGAGGGTACCAGCCTTCCATCGCGACGTTCGGGTCGGACCAGTTCGACGAGACGGACCCCGAGGAGGCGCGCTCCAAGGTGGCCTTCTTCAGCTACTTCTACCTGGCGCTCAACGTCGGCTCCCTGCTCTCCAACACGGTGCTGGTGTACTACGAGGACTCGGGGCGGTGGGTCATGGGGTTCTGGGTCTCGGCGGCCGCCGCGGCGCTGGCGCTCGTGCTCTTCCTGCTCGGCACGCCCGGCTACCGCCACTTCAAGCCGAGCGGCAACCCGCTCACCCGCGTCGCGCAGGTGTTCGTCGCCGCGCTGCGCAAGTGGCGCGCCGAGGTCCCGCGTGGCGAGCTCCTCCACGAGGTGGTGGAAGCAGGAGAGGACCCTAAGGTCTCGGGCATCCGCAAGATCCTTCACAGCGACGGGCTCAGGTTCCTCGACAAGGCGGCGACGATCACGGAGGAGGAGGAGGAGGAGGGTCCGTGGCGGCTCTGCACGGTGACGCAGGTGGAGGAGGTGAAGTGCATCCTGAGGATGCTGCCCATCTGGCTGTGCACGATCGTGTACTCGGTGGTGTTCACCCAGATGGCGTCGCTGTTCGTGGAGCAGGGCGCCACCATGGACACCAACATCGGGTCGTTCCACTTCCCCGCCGCGAGCATGTCGCTGTTCGACGTCCTCAGCGTGCTGGCGTTCATCGCCATCTACCGGCGGGTGCTGGTGCCCGTCATGGCGCGGCTGTCAGGCAACCCGCAGGGCCTGACCGAGCTGCAGCGCATGGGCGTCGGGCTCGTGATCGGCATGGCGGCGATGGTGGTGGCGGGCGTGGTGGAGGTGGAGCGGCTGAAGCGCGTGGCGGCCCCGGACCAGCCGAGCTCCCTGAGCGTGCTGTGGCAGGTGCCGCAGTACGCGCTGATCGGGGCGTCGGAGGTGTTCATGTACGTGGGGCAGCTGGAGTTCTTCAACGGGCAGGCGCCCGACGGCGTCAAGAGCTTCGGCAGCGCGCTGTGCATGGCGTCCATCTCGCTGGGGAACTACGTGAGCATCATGCTGGTGAGCGTAGTCACGAGCCTCACCGCCGGTGAGAAGCGTCCGGGGTGGATCCCTGGGAACCTTAACTCAGGACACCTCGACAGGTTCTACTTCCTCCTCGCCGCTCTCTCGCTCGTGGACCTCGCCGTCTACGTCGCCTGTGCCATGTGGTACAAGGGCATCAAGCTTGACGGCGGCGACGGCGATAACAGGAGAAAGGTCTCTGCGCACGTCTAGCTAGCCACTGCATACTGGACCTCGGGCCTTCAGTTTTCAGGTTCAGAGACGTGCCGGGCTGGCCCCTGGCCGTATGCCCGTATAGTCTTATAGAGAGAGGAGAGAGAGAGAGAGGAAATAAAATGTCAAAGAATATGTAACCATCCGCTCGGCGTTGGATGGCCCATGTTGTTATGTATCTTTGGTCAGATGATCCAAGTAACCTCATGTGAAGTACTAATGCAATAATTATATATGGATAGTACACTATCTGTGCCTTAGGACGGCACGTAATTATATTTAATGATGAGTGATTTTAGTAAACCATTTACATGAAGAGTTGTACCGATAAGCGATTTAGAAGATTGGGGAGGAAAATGCGGAGGAAAAAAAAGAAAGAGCCGAGCCCTGCTCCCACCGCGTTGTCTTCCTGTTCATCGTCGGCCCGTGACGTCGCGCCCGTGGTACATGGGCCCCCCCTCGCAATCCCCCTGCATTGGTCGGTCTTCTGAGGAGACGGCTTCGCTCGGCCCAGTGCAACGTGCAGACACGTCGGTGCGCGGTGGAGGATTGTCTTCAGGTAAGCGGCTAGGGTTTCCGCCCGACTTCGTTGGATCACATTCTTTCCCCCATTTCGTGTCGCATCTCTCTCGGCTCTGGTCTCTCCCGTGCTCGTCGCGTTCTAGTTTCTGCAGTGGTTGGTTTTCTTCTCCGTTTCGTCCGCCCGCGATCGCCGAGGAGTGGCCCCTCCCGGGTCTCTCTGCTGCTCCGCTCCCGATGGATCCGAAGAACCGTAACCCTAACTGGGACCGTTGGGGGCCGAAAGAAGCGCCTCAGGGATCCCAATCCTGGGGAAAGAACCGGAGCCTTAGCTGGCGCTTGAAGCCGGGGACTGGAAAGCCTAAGAACAAAGATGATATCCCTATCTCGTCTTCCGACGATGGCGGTCAGACAAGTATTCTTAAAACCCATCCTCCTCCCATTCTGAAGTTAGAGAATGAAATGGTGCGTAGGGTTTTCTGTCAAAAATGCGGTATGGATGGCCATCATGCTAGGGAGTGCTTCAAATCTTTGTGGTGTGAGATCTGTCGCAAGGAAACACATAATACCGCTCGGTGCGTTCTCCCCAAACAAAACAAGCCTTGCATGCCTATTGTTGGGATGGCGGCGGATGGATTAGGGTTTTACTCCTCTCATTTCTCCAAACCGTTGTCAAATAAACCGAAGCGCAGTTTTATAGGTTTGGTTAAAATTGTTGAGGGCTTGATCAAGGCTGAGGATCTTGAGAAGGATTTCGGTTTTCATTTCCCCTAGGGCCGTACTTGGAAAGCCATCAAGTGTCACTCTGGTTTCCTGATGCAATTTCCTTCTCAAGAGAGGCTTGATGAGATGATTAATTTCCCTGAACTGAAGATGAAATTGTCTGGTGCAAAAATCTCTGTATCTTCGTGGAGCTCTCAGACTAAGCCAAAATCCAAACTCCACTTTGTTTGGATTGTGGCTGAAAATGTGCCTGAAGAACTTCAGAATTACCAGGCTATCTGTGAATTGGGCTCTACAATTGGGGCTGTGGAGGAAGTGGACATTTTATCTTTAAACTCTAAAGATATTGTAAGATTTAAAGTTCATATTAAGAGTGTGGCCATGATTCTCCCTATCATTGAAGTTGGTGTCAAACCTTTTCTGTATGACATCTTATTTAAAATTGATAATATTACTGACGAAGGGTGGAATGATGAATCTATAAATCTGGGCAAGAGGGGTTCTGTTGATAGACAAGGCTTTGGTGACCTCTCTTTTGAGAAATATGTTAAAAAAGCCAAAAGTGGTGATGAAGAATCTGGCAGGGATGTTAAGGGAAAATCTCCCTTAAAGGTTTCTTCAGTTCATGTCAATGTAGCTGGGTCTCTGTCTGAACATTCTAATAGTATGAAGATTAGGAAAAGCTCTGAAGGAGCCAAAGGATACCTTGACAGTCAGGGTAATGAAGATGATGATTACAATGAAAGTGAGGATGATTTGTTGGATTCCCAAGATCTGGAGGAATTCATCAAGGATGATGAACTTATTCCTTCTCCTCCTCAAGAGAAAAGAAAAATGAATACAAATGTTTCTTTCTCTGAAGATGTTGGTAAGAATGTTGGAGTTAAGAAAGGAGGATCATGGAAGGAGAGCTGGCAGAAGGAGTTAGGAGGAGCAGCAGGTTGGAGTCTACTGAGGAAATGAAGATTGCAGATAAGGCAGCAGCAAGAGCAATGGCTAAAGATGCATTCATTAACAAAGGTACGTCATACAATCATTTTTCTGTTCTTAATACTGATAATGTTGTTCTTATGGATGTTGCTCATAAAATAGGGGTTGAATTAGGTTCTTCTTTTAATGATGCTGTGGAAAAATTAAACCTGATTAAATCCTTAGAGCTTTCTAGAAAAAATTTGGTTGTTCAATCTGTTAAGTTTAATGTTGATAATTCCAAGGTAGACATTCTTGATTCTGATGTGGATAATAATAGTCATAATGAAAGTGTGGATAATGCTTTGACTGATCTTGATGATGTTATGGTTCTCAGGAAAGGCCGTAAAATTTATCACAGGAAAAATACTGTGAGGAAGAAAAAAAGGATAGTAAATCTCCCAATAATAGGAACATCCCTATTAAGTGGAGAGGTCGCAATGAGGGGCATACCCAAAATTGTTCAGAATGATTGGTTTAATTTGGAACTGTAAGGGTCTGGGTAAAGAAGTGAAAAGTGAGTTCCTTCGAGATATTATTAGGAGAGAGAGAATTGATTTTATTGGTTTGCAAGAAACCAACAAGAAAAACTTTGATGACTCTTGGTTGAACTTCATTGGTGGTAACAGGAATTTTGCTTGGGTCTGGTCTCCCCCTAATGGTAGGTCTGGAGGCTTGCTGGTAGGGTTTGATGCTGACATTTTTGATGTTAGAGAGAAAGAATTGGGAGAATTTATGATTCGTATTCGTGATTCAAAAGGAATAAGGATTTATTTGGAATTTTATTAATGTTTATGAGGCTGCTCAAAATGATCAAAAACAGAAATTCCTGAGTGAGTTATCCTCTTTTTGCTCCAAATGCTCTCATCCAATGTTGATTGGTGGCGACTTTAACATTCTTAGAAAAGAATCAGATAAAAACAAACTTGGTGGCACCAATAAGTGGAGTTCCTTATTTAACTCTATTATTGATATACATGATCTGATGGAGCTTAGTGGTAGGCTTTTTACCTGGTCTAATAATAGAAATCCCCCCACTTATGAAAAGTTGGACAGATTTCTTGTTAGCCTAGAGTGGGATCTGCATTTTAATAATGTGAATGTTTCTGGTCTTAGTAGATCTTTTTCTGATCATGTGCCTTTATGTCTCAAAACTGATTTTACTCCCCCTATTGTGAGAGATTTTAGATATGAGTTATATTGGAGGCTTAGACCTGATTTTAGGATTTTGGTTGAAAATAATTGGGCTCTGTCTGTTAGAGGTAAAAAGAGTATTGAGATTTGGAAAGAAAAAACAAAGTGTCTCAAGAAGCTGTTGAAAGGTTGGAATATTAACGTTGAAAGTAGATATTTGAAATTAAAAAAAGAACTGATGAAGAAAATTGACATTTTAGATTAAAAAAATGTGAAGTTATGGGTATTTCGGATGCTGAAAGAATCGAAAAGCTCGATTTGGAGTGGAATTTGAAAAAAATCATGGAAGAAGAAAGTTGCAAAAAAAACAAACTGCGAGAGAGAAATTCATCAATGAGGGTGATGAAAATACTAAATTCTTTCACCTTTTAGCGAAAGGTCGGAAGCGACGTGTTAAAATCCCATTTTTGTGTCATGATGGTGTTTCTGTGAATGATTCTGAAGGTATCAATAAAATTGCTTCTTCTTATTATAAAGATCTTTTTGGCCCTTCTGTTCTATCTAGTATTAATATTTCTAATCTCAATATGAATCAGTTGTCGGACACTAACAGATCATTTCTGACGGCTCCTTTTTCCATTAATGAGATTAAAAAAGTGATTTTCGAGATGAAGCATAATAGTGCTCCTGGTCCGGATGGTTTTCCTGCTGAATTCTTTCAAAACTTTTGGGATTTGATTCAAGTGGATATTTTGAACTTATTCAAGGATTTTTATGTTGGAAATCTTAATATTGAAAGACTGAATTATGGGATGGTTACTTTGTTACCAAAGGTTGATAATGTGGTTGACATGAAGAACTTCAGACCTATCTGTCTTTTGAATGTGTGTTATAAAATTATCTCCAAAGTTTTGAATAACAGGCTGGCGAGTTGTATCACAAAGGTGATAAGTGACTCACAATACGGCTTCATTAAAAACAAATACATTATGGATGGGGTCATCTCCCTTAATGAAATTCTTCATGAGGTTAAGAGGAAAAATCAAAGCGGTGTGGTCCTTAAAATTGATTTTGAAAAAAAGCCTATGACAAAGTAAATTGGCATGTCCTCTATACCATGATGGAAAAAAGGTTTTGAGAGTACTTGGTGTGATTGGGTAATGAGAATTGTGCGAGGTGGCAAAGTAGCCATTAAAACTAATGATACATTAGGGCCTTACTTCACCACTCATAAAGGGGTTAGACAAGGAGATCCTTTTTCTCCTCTCTTGTTCAATTTGGTTGCTGATGGCTTGGCGTGCATGATTCATAAAGCTCAAGTTGAGGGTCTGATTGAGGGTTTGATTCCTCATATCATCCAAAATGATGTTGCTGCCTACAATATGCTGATGATACCATTTTTCTTATTCAAGATTGTTTAGAAGGTGCCAGAAATCTTAAATTCATTTTGTGTTTGTTTGAAAGCATGTCGGGGTTGAAACTAAACTTTCACAAAAGTGAAATTTTGTGTTTTGGAAAAGCTAAGGAAATTGACTATTTGTATGCTGATATCTTCACCTGTCCTATTGGTTGTCTCCCTATGAAATATCTTGGGGTGCCAATTGATAATAAGAAGATAAATAAAAGTCTCTGGGTGCCCATGATTGAAAATTGGAAAAAAGGCTCGCTGGGTGGCAGGGTAGATTTTTGAGTCTAGGTGGTAGGCTAACTCTTTTAAACAGATGCTTATCCAATATACCTGAAAGGGAAATAGGCTTACACCTTTCCGAAATTGATTTTGGTGGTTGAATTGCCCAACACAAACAATTGGACCAACTGGTTTGCTCTAGATTATAAGTTCTACAGGTGCCAAAGGTTCACAACAAACCAATAAAAAGACCGAGAAAGGATTCAAATATTGAGAGCTAAAGTCAGCCGAAGTGTGCCCTGGTCTGGCACACCGGACTGTCCGGTGCACCACCGGACAGTGTCCGGTGCACCAGGGACTCCAACTCCGAACTGCTCACCTTCGAGAATTCTGGAGGCCGCTTCGCTATAATTCACCGGACTGTCCGGTGTGCCAGCAGGGCAACGGCTACTTCGCGCCAACGGTCGTCTGCAGAAGGCATTAAATGCGCTACAGTGCACGCCAGAGTTAGAGCAGAGCCAGATGGCGCATCAGACAGTGAACAGTGGCTGTCCGGTTCACCACCGGATTGTCCGGTGGCCCAGAAGACAGAAACTCCAACGGTCGGAATCCAACGGCCAGGTGACGTGGCAGGCGCACCGGACAGTGTCCGGTGCGCCATGCGACAGCAGCCTTCACCAAACGGCTAGTTTGGTAGTTGGGGCTATAAATACCCTCAACCACCCACCATTCATTGCATCCAAGTTTTCTGACTTCCCACACCTTACAAGAGCTATAGCATTCAATACAAGACACACCAAAGAGATCAAATCCTCTCCCAAGTCCATAGATCATTTCCAATCAAATAGTGACTAGTGAGAGGGTGACTTGTGTTCATTTGAGCTCTTGCGCTTGGATTGCTTCTTTTTCTCATTCTTTCTTGTGATCAACTCAATTGTAACCGAGGCAAGAGACACCAATTGTGTGGTGGTCCTTGCGGGGACTTTGTGTCCCGTTTGATTGAGAAGAGAAGCTCACTCGGTCTAAGTGACCGTTTGAGAGAGGGAAAGGGTTGAAAGAGACCCGGTCTTTGTGACCACCTTAACGGGGAGTAGGTTTGCAAGAACCGAACCTCGGTAAAACAAATCCTTGTGTCTCACTCCTTATTTGCTTACGATTTGTTTTTCGCCCTCCCTCTCGGACTCGTTAATATTTCTAACGCTAACCCGGCTTGTAGTTGTGCTTAAGTTTATAAATTTCAGATTCGCCCTATTCACCCCCCCTCTAGGCGACTTTCAATTGGTATCAGAACCTGGTGCTTCATTTGAGCTTAACCGCTCGAAGTGATGTCGGGAGATCACGCCAAGAAGATGGTGATCGGCAGTGAGAAGTCCGCTACAAGCCACGGGAAGGCTCCATCAAGGGAGTCCGCCAACAAGAAGAAGGATGGATCCTGTCGGCGTTTCGAGACAGGGGGTCCCTAAGCCGACGAGTGAGTGTGCTGCGTGCCCCAGCCCAGATGGGTCGAGCGCGTGGGCGAGCGCGAAGGGGGGAGAGGCGAGGTGGCCGGAGTCGAGCGTGAGAGAGGTGGAAGTCCCGCGGCCTTCGTGTTCGTCCCGCGCCCAGGTCGGGTGCGCTTGCAGTAGGGGGGTTACAAGCGTCCACGCGGGTGAGGGAAGCGAGCGGCCCCAAGAGAGCGCCTGTCCCGTCCTCGATCCCGCGCGGCCAACCTTCCTCTGAGAAGGCCCTGGTCCTTCCTTTTATAGTCGTAAGGAGAGGATCCAGGTGTACAATGGGGGGTGTAGCAGAGCGCTACGTGTCTAGCGGAGGGAGAGCTAGCGCCCTAGGTACATGCCAATGTGGCAGCCGGAGAGATCTGGGCACCCTGCTGGTGTGATGTCGTGGCTGTCGGAGGTGCGGCGGAGCCTGGCGGAGGGACAGCTGTTGGAGCGGTCGAGTCCCTGCTGACGTCGTTCTGCTTCCGTAAGAGAGCTGGGGGCCGCCGTCGTCATAGAGCTTGTGGAGCGCCATCATTGCCCCTCTGGCGGAGCTGGCCGGATGGGACGCCGGTCTTGTTCTCCGTGACCCGAGTCGATTCGGGGTAGGATGATGATGGCGCTTCCTGTTGACGTGGCGGTCTGTGCCCTAGGCAGGGCGACGTGGGGGTTCCTCCGAAGCCGAGGTCGAGTCCGTCTTCTGTTGCCGTGGCCGAGCCCGAGCCATGGGTCGGGCGAGGCGGAAGTCGTTCGGCCGAGGCCAGGGCGAAGTCCGAGCCCTGGGGTCGGGCGAGGCGGAGTTTCGTCGTCTTCCGGGTCTCAGCCCGAGTCCGAGCCCTGGGGTCGGGCGGAGCGTTAGTTCGTCGTCTTCCGGGTCTCAGCCCGAGTCCGAGCCCTGGGGTCGGGCGGAGCGGAGTTCGTCGTCTTCCGGGTCTCAGCCCGAGTCCGAGCCCTGGGGTCGGGCGGAGCGGAGTTCGCCGTCTTCCGGGTCTTAGCCCGAGTCCGAGCCCTGGGGTCGGGCGGAGCGGAGTTCGCCGTCTTCCGGGTCTTAGCCCGAGTCCAAGCCCTGGGGTCGGGCAGAGCGGAGTTCGCCGTCTTCCGGGTCTTAGCCCGAGTCCGAGCCCTGGGGTCGGGCGGAGCGGAGTTCGCCGTCTTCCGGGTCTTAGCCCGAGTCCGAGCCCTGGGGTCGGGCGGAGCGGAGTTCGCCGTCTTCCGGGTCTTAGCCCGAGTCCGAGCCCTGGGGTCGGGCGGAGCGGAGTTCGCCGTGGCGCCTTTGTCAAGACCTGACTGCCGGTCAGACTCACTCTGTCGAGTGGTGCTGCAGTCGGAGTGGCGCAGGCGGCGCTGTCCCTCTGTCAGACTGGTTAGTGGGGCGGTGGAGTGACGGCGGTCACTTCGGCTCTGCCGGGGGCGCGTGTCAGGATAAAGGTGTCAGGCCACCTTTGCGTTAAATGCCCCTGCAATTTGGTCAGTCGGTGTGGCGATTTAGTCAAGGTTGCTTCTGAGCGAAGCCAAGGCCTCGGGCGAGCCGGTGATGTGTCCGCCATAAAAAGGGGGCCTCGGGCGAGACGGAAGTCTCTCGAGGTCGGCTGCCCTTGGCCGAGGCTAGGCTCGGGTGAAGCATGATCGAGTCACTCGTGTGGACTGATCCCTGACTTAATCGTACCCATCAGGCCTTTGCAGCTTTATGCTGATGGGGGTTACCAGCTGAGAATTAGGCGTCTTGAGGGTACCCCTAATTATGGTCCCCGACAGTAGCCCCCGAGCCTCGAAGGGAGTGTTAGCACTCGCTTGGAGGCTTTTGTCGCACTTTTTTGCAAGGGGACCAGCCTTTCTCGGTTGCCTTTCGTTCCGGCGGGTGCGCGCGAGCGCACCCGCCGGGTGTAGCCCCCGAGGCCTCGGAGGAGTGGTTACACTCCTTCGAGGTCTTAATACCTCGCGTAACGCTTCGGCTGGCCTGGTCGTTCCCTCATGCGAACTGGCCGTAGCCCGGGTGCACGGTCGGGGCCCAAGCTCTCGGGCTGGTATGTTGACACTGTCAACGATTTGGCCGGAGCCGGTTTTTGCGAGAGCAGCCCCCGAGCCTCCGCACAGGGCGAGAGGACGATCAGGGACAGACTCGACTTTTTACATACGCCCCTACGTCGCCTTTCCGCAAGGAGGAGGGGGGAGTGCGCCATGTTACCCTCGATGGGCACCGAACATGGTGTCTCCGGTGAGCTGCAAGCGGGTAATCCGAGTGGACGTCCGTGCCCCGTTCGTTGGGGGTCGGCTAGGGGCCCAGAGGCACGCCCAAAAGTACCTGCGGGTGATTTGCCGGACCCGGTCCCCTGGCGACGGGGTCCGAGGGCTCGATGCCTCCCTCCGATGGGATTCCGTTACAAGATCGTTCCCGCTGGTCTCGGAAATGTCCTAGGGTACCTCGGGAGCGCAGCCCGAGCCTCGGTTATGTATCGAACGTACCCCTGGTCATCCCTCGCTCGGTGTCTGAGGCGACTGTGAACCCTTCGGGGGCCAGCCTTCGAACCCCTGATCAGTAATGGGCGCGGAGCCCGAGTAGCCTGAGGCGGCCATGGAACCCTTCGGGGGGCTGGCCTTCGAACCCCTGACCAGTAGTGGGTGTCGGGCCCACGCGATCTGAGGCGGCTGTTGAACCCTTCGGAGGGCCAGCCTTCGAACCCCTGATCAGTAGTGGGGGGCTCGGAGCCCGGTTCCTTCGCGGAGAAGGATCCCTTTCGAGGCATCCCCCTTTCCCGGTCCCTGTTGCAAGAGATAGAGAAAGAGGAAAACGGAAAAGGATACGAAATCGGACGACGTGGCGTACCTTTTCTGACGCGGTTATTATGGCGAAGGTGAAGCGTCGCGCGCTCCTCCCGTCAGAGACGCCGCCTGTCCCGCCGCGGAGTAAATGCGACGGGGCGAGTGGTTGGCGGGGCGGCCGTTGCGCGTGTGCGATCCGTTCGAGGGACGGGTCACGGGTGCACCGTTTCCACGCCGTGAGAGGAGGCTCTCTTGCTGTCCCGGGATGGGACGTGAGCCTGGCTGACGACGTGACCGCTGCGCCCGCCCGCCTGCCACCGTTATTACTGCCGGCCCACTTTCGGTTGCTTTGACCGACGCGCCAGGCTGGCGCTGTTGGGTTGCCTCGAGTCGCGGCATTGGCTCCGCAACCGAAGAGGCGCGATGGTGGCACAAGTAGCGGTGCGGTTGCTTGCATGTAGCAACTGGCGCGCCGGTTTTTCGACGCGTGGGCCTGGGTTCCCAAGCTGACGTGTCAGAAGTTGGAGAAGCGTGTCCACCTGGCGCGGTTGCATGCCGCCTGCTCGGGCCGGATTCCCGGAGGAGTCCCTGGATCGCGTCGCCGCCCGAGGCTGGGTCGGACTTTGCTGAAGACGTCGTCGATGCCGAGGGTGCTATGGCTCCCTTCAGCGTGAAGACCCGAGCCTGCAGGATCAGATCATCTTGTGGCGTGTGCTTTCTGCGGCCGCCGAGGCCAGAAAAAACACACCCTCGCCGCGCTTGCGAAGCTGCGCCTTTTTTCCTCTTGTTTCGAGCATCTGGACTCTATCGGTAACAGGGATGTTTGTGTGAGCGAGAGTTGTTTTTCGCGGAAGGGACGAGTGAGGTATCCGTATCCCGGAGGCGTGGGAATCCCTCGGCTCGGTCGGCCTTGCCGCTTACGCGTACTTTCACCCGTCCATGAGGCCCTGTCCCCGACTCAGTCGAGAAAGCTTGAAGGACTGCTTTGGCAGGAGAACTTCCGAACGTGAAGACTTGTTCGGTCCATGGGGTCGCTTTATCCGAGCGCAAGTTACTTATCGCAGAAGGTGATGAGTGAGGTATCCGTATCCCGGAGGCGTAGGAGTCCCTCGGCTCGGTCAGCCTTGGCTGCTTACGTGTACTCCGTCGTTTCCAGGATCCGCTTTTCGAAGTAGTCAAGAAGCACGAAAGAAATCCTGCTAAAAAGAGGTCCTTTTTCGAGGAAAAAATTCGACGCAGAGGGGGTCTCCCCCCTTTTAGCCCCCGAGGGAGGGTCGGGCTTTGCCGAGGCTAGGCCGACCCTTCCTTGACGACTAAACTCTGCGTAGGTGCGAGGTATATGAACAACTTGAAAACATCTTAAGGGTAGAAGCGACGTAGCTGTTTGATGTTCCAAGCGTTGCCATAGATTTCGCCTTGATTGTTGGCCAGCTTGTATGTTCCGGGCTTCAGAACTTTGGCGATGACGAATGGCCCTTCCCAGGGGGGCGTGAGCTTGTGCCTCCCTCGGGCGTCTTGCCGCAGCCGGAGCACCAGATCGCCCACCTGGAGTTCTCGGTCCCGGACCCCTCGGGCGTGGTAGCGTCGCAGGGACTGTTGGTACCGCGCCGAGTGTAGTGTTACGCGAGGTATTAAGACCTCGAAGGAGTGTAACCACTCCTCCGAGGCCTCGGGGGCTACACTCGGCGGGTGCGCTCGCGCGCACCCGCCGGAACGAAAGGCAACCGAGAAAGGCTGGTCCCCTTGCAAAAAAGTGCGACAAAAGCCTCCAAGCGAGTGCTAACACTCCCTTCGAGGCTCGGGGGCTACTGTCGGGGACCATAATTAGGGGTACCCTCAAGACGCCTAATTCTCAGCTGGTAACCCCCATCAGCATAAAGCTGCAAAGGCCTGATGGGTACGATTAAGTCAGGGATCAGTCCACACGAGTGACTCGATCATGCTTCACCCGAGCCTAGCCTCGGCCAAGGGCAGCCGACCTCGAGAGACTTCCGTCTCGCCCGAGGCCCCCTTTTTATGGCGGACACATCACCGGCTCGCCCGAGGCCTTGGCTTCGCTCAGAAGCAACTTTGACTAAATCGCCACACCGACTGACCAAATTGCAGGGGCATTTAACGCAAAGGTGGCCTGACACCTTTATCCTGACACGCGCCCCTGGCAGAGCCGAAGTGACCGCCGTCACTCCACCGCCCCACTAACCAGTCTGACAGAGGGACAGCGCCGCCTGCGCCACTCCGACTGCAGCACCACTCGATAGAGTGAGTCTGACCGGCAGTCAGATCTTGACAAAGGCGCCACGGCGAACTCCGCTCCGCCCGACCCCAGGGCTCGGACTCGGGCTAAGACCCGGAAGACGGCGAACTCCGCTCCGCCCGACCCCAGGGCTCGGACTCGGGCTAAGACCCGGAAGACGGCGAACTCCGCTCCGCCCGACCCCAGGGCTCGGACTCGGGCTGAGACTCGGAAGACGGCGAACTCCGCTCCGCCCGACCCCAGGGCTCGGACTCGGGCTAAGACCCGGAAGACGGCGAACTCCGCTCCGCCCGACCCCAGGGCTCGGACTCGGGCTGAGACCCGGAAGACGACGAACTACCGCTCCGCCCGACCCCAGGGCTCGGACTCGGGCTGAGACCCGGAAGACGACGAAACTCCGCCTCGCCCGACCCCAGGGCTCGGACTTCGCCCTGGCCTCGGCCGAACGACTTCCGCCTCGCCCGACCCCATGGCTCGGGCTCGGCCACGGCAACAGAAGACGGACTCGACCTCGGCTTCGGAGGAACCCCCACGTCGCCCTGCCTAGGGCACAGACCGCCACGTCAACAGGAAGCGTCATCATCATCCTACCCCGAATCGACTCAGGTCACGGAGAACAAGACCGGCGTCCCATCCGGCCAGCTCCGCCAGAGGGGCAATGATGGCGCTCCACAAGCTCTATGACGACGGCGGCCCCCAGCTCTCTTACGGAAGCAGAACGACGTCAGGAGGGACTCGACCGCTCCAACAGCTGTCCCTCCGCCAGGCTCCGCCGCACCTCCGACAGCCACGACATCACACCAGCAAGGTGCCCTGATCTCTCCGGCTGCCACATTGGCATGTACCTAGGGCGCTAGCTCTCCCTCCGCTAGACACGTAGCGCTCTGCTACACCCCCCATTGTACACCTGGATCCTCTCCTTACGACTATAAAAGGAAGGACCAGGGCCTTCTCAGAGAAGGTTGGCCGCGCGGGACCGAGGACGGGACAGGCGCTCTCTTGGGGCCGCTCGCTTCCCTCACCCGCGTGGACGCTTGTAACCCCCCTACTGCAAGCGCACCCGACCTGGGCGCGGGACGAACACGAAGGCCGCGGGACTTCCACCTCTCTCACGCTCGACTCCGGCCACCTCGCCTCTCCCCCCTTCGCGCTCGCCCACGCGCTCGACCCATCTGGGCTGGGGCACGCAGCACACTCACTCGTCGGGTTAGGGACCTACGCCGTGAGAGGAGGCTCTCTTGCTGTCCCGGGATGGGACGTGAGCCTGGCTGACGACGTGACCGCTGCGCCCGCCCGCCTGCCACCGCTATTACTGCCGGCCCACTTTCGGTTGCTTTGACCGACGCGCCAGGCTGGCGCTGTTGGGTTGCCTCGAGTCGCGGCATGGGCTCCGCAACCGAAGAGGCGCGATGGTGGCACAAGTAGCGGTGCGGTTGCTTGCATGCAGCAACTGGCGCGCCGGTTGCTCGACGCGTGGGCCTGGGTTCCCAAGCTGACGTGTCAGAAGTTGGAGAAGGGTGTCCACCTGGCGCGGTTGCATGCCGCCTGCATGGCTGCCCGCCCCTTCTGCCCGTTGGTCTGGGCGAAAATGGGGGGTCGCTTGTAACCGCTGGACGGTCGTGCGCACCACGCGCGGCGGTTTGGCTTCTTCTGCCCTGAGCCGGCTTGCATGACATGCGGGACCCAGCCCCCGAGTCGCAGGGGAGGGCCTTGGAGCGTGTTGGAGAAGACTCAGCCTGTGGCGCCTGGGGGCGCGCGTAGGGAGAGTTGCCTTTAAAAAGGGGGGAGACTCCTTTCGGAAGGCAACCATGTCTTCTTCCTCCCTTAAGCGTCGTGTCTTCCCATCTTCCAAGCCCCCGGATGGGGGGTATCCGCCGCCTTTCCGCCTCCTCGTTGGAGGAACGCAACTCCATGGGAGTTGGTACCTCTCAGCCATCGTTCGGCTTCAAGGATTTTCATCATGCTGCCCGGCTGCTCCCCTCCGCCGGCGGTCACCTGAGATGGCGACCTCCGGCTTGATGGTGGGGGAAAGCGAGCCGGGCTGCGGCCTCTTCCCCTCCCTCAGCCTCAAGGATTTTCATCACCAGGGCTGGGGAGGGGAGTGCGCCGAGTTGAGGTCGGCCCCCGCGGGGGCGGCGGCCCGCTCCTTCACTCAGTGATCGGAAGGAAAGGCGGCCGCCGTCCGTGGCGCTGGCAGCTGCAGCGTGCCTGGTTTTCAGGCGCGAGTGGCTTTGGAGCCGCTCGCGGTGCCGGCATCCGCCACGGCAGCTTGAAGAGGTTCTGCTGCCGGCGGGATAGCCGGGGCCGGCCACGGGCTGACCTCCAACTCTACGGCCTTCTGCCCGTCCTTGCCTCACAAGTTTTGGCATGGGCGGGGGCCTCCTGGCAGCGGCATCGAGCCTGAGGTCGGCGTTGCCGCTGCTTGGTCCCTCGGAGCAGAAGGCGTCGTCGTCGCCGCTGCTGGAGCAGGTGACGGCGCACCATTCGTCGGCCTTCCGTTGCTCCGCAGGCCTTCCCCTCGGAGTGGGGTTGTTCGTGCCTGCGGAGGGGGGAACCGAAGTTCCGTTGGTAATGGCACTTCGAATGCCAGTGTTTTTTGTTCATTGTGGCTGTCGGGGCCTGAACATGTATGTAATTTCGGCACGGAGCCGTGTTTTTTCCTCATTTTCGAGCACTAAGTCTCGCTTGTTGGTTATCTGAACCGCTTTACCAAGCATGAGTCGCCCCATGTTAAGGTGACGGGTGAGGTATCCGTATCCCGGAGGCGTAGGAATCTCTCGGCCCGTTTGGCCTTGTTGTCTGGGGCTCCTCTAGCTTAGTTAAAGAGACCCCTCGGCCGCCCTTCGGTGGACCGAGGCCAGGGGTAGCGATATCAGTATGAACAGAGGCGGAGTTGGCTCGAGAATGGGAACCTGGTTGGCCGGAGCCTAGTCGTGTTGTCCGTCAGCGGAGCCGACGCCAAAGTCGATCAGTTGAGGCCTCGGGTCGGGCTGGCGCCCTTGGAAGCCGGTTGACCGAGGCCCCGGGGGTAACCGGTTGAGCCGCCTGCTCGGGCCGGATTCCCGGAGGAGTCCCTGGATCGCGTCGCCGCCCGAGGCTGGGTCGGACTTTGCTGAGGACGTCGTCGATGCCGAGGGTGCTATGGCTCCCTTCAGCGTGAAGACCCGAGCCTGCAGGATCAGATCATCTTGTAGCGTGTGCTTTCTGTGGCCGCCGAGGCCAGAAAAAACACACTCTCGCCGCGCTTGCGAAGCTGCGCCTTCTTTCCTCTTGTTTCGAGCATCTGGACTCTGTCGGTAACAGGGATGTTTGTGTGAGCGAGAGTTGTTTTTCGCGGAAGGGACGAGTGAGGTATCCGTATCCCAGAGGCGTGGGAATCCCTCGGCTCGGTCGGCCTTGCCGCTTACGCGTACTTTCACCCGTCCATGAGGCCCTGTCCCCGACTCAGTCGAGAAAGCTTGAAGGACTGCTTCGGCAGGAGAACTTCCGAACGTGAAGACTTGTTCGGTCCACGGGGTCGCTTTATCCGAGCGCAAGTTACTTATCGCAGAAGGTGATGAGTGAGGTATCCGTATCCCGGAGGCGTAGGAGTCCCTCGGCTCGGTCAGCCTTGGCTGCTTACGTGTACTCCGTCGTTTCCAGGATCCGCTTTTCGAAGTAGTCAAGAAGCACGAAAGAAATCCTGCTAAAAAGAGGTCCTTTTTCGAGGAAAAATTCGACGCAGGGGGGGTCTCCCCCCTTTTAGCCCCTGAGGGAGGGTCGGGCTTTGCCGAGGCTAGGCCGACCCTTCCTTGACGACTAAACTTTGCGTAGGTGCGAGGTATATGAACAACTTGAAAACATCTTAAGGGTAGAAGCGACGTAGCTGTTTGATGTTCCAAGCGTTGCCGTAGATTTCGCCTTGATTGTTGGCCAGCTTGTATGTTCCGGGCTTCAGAACTTTGGCGATGACGAATGGCCCTTCCCAGGGGGGCGTGAGCTTGTGCCTCCCTCGGGCGTCTTGCCGCAGCCGGAGCACCAGATCGCCCACCTGGAGTTCTCGGTCCCGGACCCCTCGGGCGTGGTAGCGTCGCAGGGACTGTTGGTACCGCGCCGAGTGTAGTAAGGCCCTGTCCCGAGCTTCCTCCAGCTGGTCCAGCGATTCCTCTCGGCTAGCTTGGTTGCTTTGTTCGGTGTAGGCCCTCGCCCTCGGGGAGCCGTATTCCAGGTCAGTGGGCAAGATAGCTTCAGCCCCGTAGACCAGGAAAAACGGCGTGAAGCCCGTGGCACGACTCGGCGTCGTCCTTAGGCTCCAGACCACCGAGGGGAGTTCCTTCATCCATCGCTTGCCGAACTTGTTGAGGTCGTTGTAGATTCGAGGCTTGAGCCCTTGTAGAATCATGCCGTTGGCACGCTCTACTTGCCCATTTGACATGGGATGAGCCACGGCGGCCCAGTCCACCCGGATATGGTGATCCTCGCAAAAATCCAAGAATTTTTTGCCGGTGAACTGGGTGCCGTTGTCGGTGATGATGGAGTTCGAGACCCCGAAGCGATGGATGATGTTGGTGAAGAATGCCACCGCCTGCTCGGACCTGATGCTGTTCAGAGGTCGGACCTCGATCCACTTGGAGAATTTGTCGATGGCGACCAGCAGGTGCGTGTAGCCCCCGGGCGCCTTCTGCAAGGGACCGATGAGGTCCAGACCCCATACAGCGAAGGGCCAGGTGATGGGTATTGTCTGCAGAGCCTGAGCGGGCAGGTGTGTCCGCTTCGCGTAGAATTGGCACCCTTCGCAGGTGTGGACAATTCTAGTGGCGTCAGCCACCGCCGTTGGCCAGTAGAAGCCTTGCCGGAAAGCATTTCCGACAAGGGCTCGGGGTGCTGCGTGGTGGCCGCAAGCCCCCGAGTGTATTTCTTGCAGCAGTTCCCGACCTTCGGCGATGGAGATGCATCGCTGGAGGATGCCCGAGGGGCTGCGATGGTAGAGCTCCTCTTCGTCGCCCAGCAAGGCGAATGACTTGGCGCGTCGCGCTACCCGCCGAGCCTCGGCTTGGTCGAGGGGTAGCTCTCCTCGGCGGAGATATTGCAGGTACGGGGCCTGCCAATCTTGATCTGGCGTGGCCCCGCTCTGCCCTTCCTCGATGTTCAGTGCCCCGCCCTCGGGGGCCGAGGGTACCTCGGGCTGTGCCGAGGGTACCTCGGGCTCGGGCGCGTCGTCGAGCTTGATGGAGGGTCGATGCAGATCCCGGGAGAAGACGTCCGGGGGGACTGTCGTTCGCCCCGAGGCTATCTTAGCCAGCTCGTCTGCGGTTTCGTTGTAGCGCCGAGCGATGTGGTTGAGCTCAAGCCCGAAGAACTTGTCTTCCAGGCGCCGAACCTCGTCGCAGTAGGCCTCCATCTTCGGGTCGCAGCAGTGGGAGTTCTTCATGACTTGGTCGATGACGAGCTGCGAATCACCGCGGGCGTCGAGGCGTCTGACCTCTATCTCGATGGCGATCCGCAATCCGTTGACCAGAGCTTCGTACTCGGCCACATTGTTGGACGCCGGGAAATGGAGGCGCAGCACGTAGCGCAAGTGCTTTCCGAGGGGCGAGATGAAGAGCAGGCCCGCGCCGGCCCCCGTCTTCATCAGCGACCCGTCGAAAAACATGGTCCAGAGCTCCGGTTGGATCGGAGTCGTTGGCAGCTGGGTGTCGACCCATTCGGCCACGAAATCCGCCAACACCTGGGACTTGATGGCCTTCCGAGGGGCGAACGAGATCGTTTCGCCCATGATTTCCACCGCCCACTTTGCGATCCTGCCTGAGGCCTCTCGGCACTGGATGATCTCCCCCAGGGGGAAGGACGACACCACAGTTACCGGATGAGACTCGAAGTAGTGTCGCAGCTTCCGCCTCATCAGGATCACAGCATACAGTAGTTTTTGAACTTGTGGGTAGCGGATCTTAGTCTCGGACAGCACTTCGCTGATGAAGTAGACCGGCCTCTGAACGGGCAATGCATGCCCTTCCTCTTGCCTTTCGACCACAATCGCGGCGCTAACCACCTGAGTGGTCGCGGCGATGTAGACCAAGAGGGCTTCTCCGTCCGCCGGGGGCACCAAGATAGGCGCCTTTGTAAGGAGCGCCTTCAGGTTGCCGAGGGCTTCCTCGGCCTCAGGGGTCCAAGCGAAACACTCGGCCTTCCTTAAGAGGCGGTACAGAGGCAGACCTCTTTCGCCGAGGCGTGAGATGAAGCGGCTCAAGGCCGCGAGGCATCCCATAACCCTCTGTACCCCTTTTAAGTCCTTGATGGGTCCCATGCTGGTGATGGCCGCGATCTTCTCTGGGTTGGCTTCGATGCCTCGCTCGGAGACGATGAACCCTAGGAGCATGCCTCGGGGGACCCCGAAGACACACTTATCAGGATTAAGCTTGACTCCTTTCGCCTTGAGACACCGGAATGTCACTTCAAGGTCGGAGAGGAGGTCGGAAGCCTTCCTTGTCTTGACTACGATGTCATCGACGTAGGCCTCGACTGTGCGACCGATGTGTTCGCCGAACACATGGTTCATGCACCGCTGGTACGTCGCGCCCACATTCCTCAATCCGAACGGCATGGTGACATAGCAGTACATGCCGAACGGCGTGATGAAAGAAGTCGCGAGCTGGTCGGACTCTTTCATCCGGATCTGGTGATACCCTGAGTAGGCATCGAGGAAGGACAGGGTTTCGCACCCAGCGGTGGAATCCACGATTTGGTCGATGCGAGGCAGAGGGTAGGGAACCTTCGGGCATGCTTTGTTGAGACCAGTGTAGTCTACACACATCCGCCATTTCCCCCCCTTTCTTCCTCACAAGCACAGGGTTGGCAAGCCATTCGGGATGGAATACCTCTTTGATGAACCCTGCTGCCATTAGCTTGTGGATCTCTTCGCCAATCGCTCTGCGCTTCTCCTCGTCGAATCGGCGCAGAGGCTGCCTGACGGGTCGGGCTCCGGCCCGAATATCCAGCGAGTGCTCGGCGACATCCCTCGGTATGCCGGGCATGTCCGAGGGACTCCACGCAAAGACGTCGGCGTTTGCGCGGAGAAAGTCGACGAGCACTGCTTCCTATTTGGGGTCGAGCCCGGAACCGATCCGGACCTGCTTGGTGGTGTCGCCACTGGGGTCGAGAGGGACGGCCTTGACCGTCTCCGCTGGCTCGAAGTTGCCGGCGTGGCGCTTCACGTCTGGCACCTCCTTGGAGAGGTTCTCCAGGTCGGCGATGAGGGCCTCGGACTCGGCGAGGGCCTCGGCGTACTCCACGCACTCCACGTCGCATTCGAACGCGTGTTTGTACGTGGGGCCGACGGTGATGACCCCGTTGGGGCCCGGCATCTTGAGCTTCAGGTAGGTGTAGTTGGGGACGGCCATGAACTTCGCGTAGCATGGCCTCCCTAGCACGGCGTGGTAGGTTCCTCGGAACCCGACCACCTCGAACGTCAGGGTCTCCCTTCGGAAGTTGGAGGGCGTCCCGAAGCAGACGGGGAGGTCGAGTCGCCCGAGGGGCTGGACGCGCTTCCCAGGGATGATCCCGTGGAAGGGCGCAGCGCCTGCTCGGACGGAGGACAGATCGACGCGCAGGAGCTTGAGGGTCTCGGCGTAGATGATGTTGAGGCAGCTGCCCCCATCCATCAGGACCTTGGTGAGCCTGACATCGCCGACAACGGGGTCGACGACGAGCGGGTATTTCCCTGGGCTCGGCACATGATCGGGGTGGTCGGCCTGGTCGAAAGTGATGGGCTTGTCGGACCAGTCTAGGTAGACTGGCGCCGCCACCTTTACCGAGCAGACCTCCCGGCGCTCTTGCTTGCGGTGCCGAGCCGAGGTATTCACCGCATGCCCTCCATAGATCATGAAGCAGTCGCGGACCTCGGGGAATTCTCCTGCTAGGTGATCTTCGTTCTTGTCGTCGTCGCGGGCCCTGCCACCCTCGGTGGGTGGCCCGGCCCTGTGGAAGTGACGCCGAAGCATAACGCACTCCTCGAGGGTGTGCTTGACGGGCCGCTGATGGTAGGGGCACGGCTCCTTGAGCATCTTGTCGAAGAGGTTCGCACCTCCGGGGGGCTTCTGAGGGTTCTTATACTCGGCGGCGGCGACAAGGTCCGCGTCAGCGGCGTCGCGTTTCGATTGCGACTTCTTCTTGCCTTTCTTCTTGGCGCCGCGCGGAGCAGACGCCTCGGGAGCCTCTTCCGATGGGCGGCCCTGGGGCTGCTTGTCTTTTCGGAAGATAGCCTCGACCGCCTCCTGGCCAGAGGCGAACTTGGTGGCGATGTCCATCAGCTCGCTCGCCCTGGTGGGGGTTTTGCGACCCAGCTTGCTCACCAGGTCGCGGCAAGTGGTGCTGGCGAGGAACGCGCCGATGACATCCGAGTCGGTGATGTTGGGCAGCTCGGTGCGCTGCTTCGAGAATCGCCGGATATAGTCCCGGAGCGACTCTCCCGGCTGTTGCCGGCAGCTTCGAAGGTCCCAGGAATTCCCGGGGCACACGTATGTGCCCTGGAAATTGCCAGCGAAGGCTTGGACCAAGTCGTCCCAGTTGGAGATCTGCCCCGGAGGCAGGTGCTCCAACCAGGCGCGAGCAGTGTCGGAGAGGAACAGGGGGAGGTTACGGATGACGAGGTTGTCGTCGTCCGTTCCACCCAGTTGGCAGGCAAGGCGGTAGTCCGCGAGCCACAGTTCCGGTCTTGTTTCCCCCGAGTACTTTGTGATAGTAGTCGGGGGTCGGAACCGGGTCGGGATCGGATGGCCCGACTGAAGGCCTGCGGACCGGGTGGTTCGGGCGAGGGACTCCGATCCTCCCCGCTGTCGTAGCGCCCCCCACGCCTGGGGTGGTAGCCTCGGCGCACCCTTTCGTCGAGGTGAGCCCGACGGTCGCGTCGATGGTGCTCGTTGCCGAGGTGGCCCGGGGCCGCAGGCGCAGTGTTGCGCGTGCGCCCGGTGTAGACCGAGGCTTCCCGCATGAATCGGGAAGTCGCGGCATGAGGTTCCGAGGGACAACCTTGCCTTCGGGAGGCAGTGCTCTCGGCCCGCCGGGCCGCAGCGCCTTCCAGGAGATTCTTGAGTTCTCCCCGGATTCGCCGGCCCTCGGTGGTTGACGGCTCCGGCATCGCGCGGATGAGCATTGCTGCGGCTGCCAGGTTCTGACCAACCCCGCTGGATGCGGGCGGCGGCCTGATCCTGACATCGTCGGCGACGCGGTGCTGGAGACCTCGGGGCGGGTGACGTATTTCTCCGGCCAGGGGTTGGCCCACCCACGCCTGTCCGACGTCCCGATGGATCGGCTCAAGCGCTCTTGTTCCCTCGTTGAGCCTGGCCTGCGCCTCGCGGACTTGCTCGAGTTGTGGGTCGTAACCCCCCGCCGGAGCGAGGACCACAGCTAGCTCCCGTGGGATGTCGGCGCGAGGCACCGGCCTAGGGAGATCACCGTCCTCCGGCATGCCAAGATGGTTGCCTTCGGAGGGATCCCCTAGCTCGATGTGGAAACATTCGCGGCTTGGGCCGCAGCTCTCGTCGCCAAGGCTGCGGCTTCCATCGGAACAGTCGGATAGGCAGTAGTCACATGCGGTCATGAAGTCCCGCACGGCGCTGGGGTTGCCAAGTTCGGAGAAATCCCAACCGATGCTGGGATCGTCATCTTCCTCGGACCCAGAGGGCCCGTAGGTCGAGACGTCCGTCAGTCGGTCCCAAGGCGACCGCATACGGAACCTCAGTGGGGTTGCACTCGCCTCAATGAGAGCGCCCGCCAAAACGAGGTCGTTTGGCGGGTTGAGGCCGAGTCGAAATGACGCAAGATGGGAGTTAGTCGTTACCTTTTGGTCGACGAGGAGCGACGTAGTCACATCGGGGACTGGTTGCACCATCATCTCTGGTCCGAGGGCGACGTCCTGCAGGCTTTCCGCGAGCGCGCCGGCGCCGTCTTCTTGCTCGGGGTCAGCGTGCCGCGGGGGGACGGCGCTTGCCTCCGTCTTGAACGCGAGGTCGATGTCCGGCGTGCCTTCCGTCGGTGTGTCGGGGGCGTCGATTTGCTCGACGGCCGACGAAGCGCGGCCTCCCACCTGGCCTTGACGGCCCCGTCTCCTCCTCCGTTGGCGGGGGAGAGAACGGAGCGAGCCCGAATGTTGCCCTTCCACCACGCGGGGAAGACGTCGTCGATTCCGCCGCCGGCTGGCGGGTTGTCGGCCGCCATTGTCGTAGTCGCGCGGCGGTGGAAGGAGTATCATGTCGTAGCTGACGTCGAAGGACATGAACTCAAGAGTCCCGAAACGAAGCACCGTCCCGGGGCGGAGAGGTTGCTGGAGACTGCCCATCTGGAGCTTGACGGGGAGCTGTTCGTCAGCACGCAGCAGGCCCCTACCTGGCGCGCCAACTGTCGGCGTTTCGAGACAGGGGGGTCCCTAAGCCGACGAGTGAGTGTGCTGCGTGCCCCAGCCCAGATGGGTCGAGCGCGTGGGCGAGCGCGAAGGGGGGAGAGGCGAGGTGGCCGGAGTCGAGCGTGAGAGAGGTGGAAGTCCTGCGGCCTTCGTGTTCGTCCCGCGCCCAGGTCGGGTGCGCTTGCAGTAGGGGGGTTACAAGCGTCCACGCGGGTGAGGGAAGCGAGCGGCCCCAAGAGAGCGCCTGTCCCGTCCTCGATCCCGCGCGGCCAACCTTCCTCTGAGAAGGCCCTGGTCCTTCCTTTTATAGTCGTAAGGAGAGGATCCAGGTGTACAATGGGGGGTGTAGCAGAGCGCTACGTGTCTAGCGGAGGGAGAGCTAGCGCCCTAGGTACATGCCAATGTGGCAGCCGGAGAGATCTGGGCACCCTGCTGGTGTGATGTCGTGGCTGTCGGAGGTGCGGCGGAGCCTAGCGGAGGGACAGCTGTTGGAGCGGTCGAGTCCCTGCTGACGTCGTTCTGCTTCCGTAAGAGAGCTGGGGGCCGCCGTCGTCATAGAGCTTGTGGAGCGCCATCATTGCCCCTCTGGCGGAGCTGGCCGGATGGGACGCCGGTCTTGTTCTCCGTGACCCGAGTCGATTCGGGGTAGGATGATGATGGCGCTTCCTGTTGACGTGGCGGTCTGTGCCCTAGGCAGGGCGACGTGGGGGTTCCTCCGAAGCCGAGGTCGAGTCCGTCTTCTGTTGCCGTGGCCGAGCCCGAGCCATGGGGTCGGGCGAGGCGGAAGTCGTTCGGCCGAGGCCAGGGCGAAGTCCGAGCCCTGGGGTCGGGCGAGGCGGAGTTTCGTCGTCTTCCGGGTCTCAGCCCGAGTCTGAGCCCTGGGGTCGGGCGGAGCGGTAGTTCGTCGTCTTCCGGGTCTCAGCCCGAGTCCGAGCCCTGGGGTCGGGCGGAGCGGAGTTCGTCGTCTTCCGGGTCTCAGCCCGAGTCCGAGCCCTGGGGTCGGGCGGAGCGGAGTTCGCCGTCTTCCGGGTCTTAGCCCGAGTCCGAGCCCTGGGGTCGGGCGGAGCGGAGTTCGCCGTCTTCCGGGTCTTAGCCCGAGTCCGAGCCCTGGGGTCGGGCGGAGCGGAGTTCGCCGTCTTCCGGGTCTTAGCCTGAGTCCGAGCCCTGGGGTCGGGCGGAGCGGAGTTCGCCGTCTTCCGGGTCTTAGCCCGAGTCCGAGCCCTGCGGTCGGGCGGAGCGGAGTTCGCCGTCTTCTGGGTCTTAGCCCGAGTCCGAGCCCTGGGGTCGGGCGGAGCGGAGTTCGCCGTGGCGCCTTTGTCAAGACCTGACTGCCGGTCAGACTCACTCTGTCGAGTGGTGCTGCAGTCGGAGTGGCGCAGGCGGCGCTGTCCCTCTGTCAGACTGGTTAGTGGGGCGGTGGAGTGACGGCGGTCACTTCGGCTCTGCCGGGGGCGCGTGTCAGGATAAAGGTGTCAGGCCACCTTTGCGTTAAATGCCCCTGCAATTTGGTCAGTCGGTGTGGCGATTTAGTCAAGGTTGCTTCTAAGCGAAGCCAAGGCCTCGGGCGAGCCGGTGATGTGTCCGCCATAAAAAGGGGGCCTCGGGCGAGACGGAAGTCTCTCGAGGTCGGCTGCCCTTGGCCGAGGCTAGGCTCGGGTGAAGCATGATCGAGTCACTCGTGTGGACTGATCCCTGACTTAATCGTACCCATCAGGCCTTTGCAGCTTTATGCTGATGGGGGTTACCAGCTGAGAATTAGGCGTCTTGAGGGTACCCCTAATTATGGTCCCCGACAGATCCCCTTCACGCATTCGATCACACAAGAGTGGCGAGAAGAAGAAGAAAATGAAGAAAGTGGTCTACTACGAGACCGACTCTTCCTTGCCCTCCACATCCGGATCTGACGCCGCGTCCGTCACTTCTAAGCGCCAAGAGCGCAAGAAGTATAGTAAGATTCCCCTACGCTATCCTCACATTCCTAAGCATACTCCATTACTTTCCGTCCCATTAGGCAAACCACCGACGTTTGACGGTGAAGATTATTCTAGGTGGAGTGATATGATGAGATATCACCTAACCTCACTCCACAAAAGCATATGGGATGTTGTTGAGTTTGGTGTACAGGTACCACCGTAGGGGATGAAGATTATGATGAGGACGAGGTGGCCCAAATCGTGCACTTCAACTCCCAAGACACCACTATACTCCTCACCTCTCTAAGTCGAGAGGAGTATAACAAGGTGCAAGGATTGAAGAGCGCCAAGGAGATTTGGGACGTGCTCAAGACCGCGCATGAAGGAGACGAGGTGACAAAAATCACCAAGCGGGAGACGATCGAGGGGGAGCTCGGTCGCTTCCGTCTTCGCCAAGGGGAGGAGCCACAAGAGATGTACAACCGGCTCAAGACCTTGGTGAACCAAGTGCGCAACCTCGGGAGCACCAAATGGGATGACCATGAGATGGTCAAGGTTATTCTTAGATCACTCGTTTTTCTTAACACTACGCAAGTTCAATTAATACGTGGTGATCCTAGATATACACTAATGTCTCCCGAAGAAGTAATAGGAAAATTTGTGAGCTTTGAGTTGATGATCAAAGGCTCAAAGAAAATCATTGAGCAAGATGGCCCCTCCACGCCCGAAGCACAACCGGTCGCAATTAAGGCAACGGAGGAGAAGAAGGAAGAGTCTACATCAAGTAGACTTCCCATTGACGCCTCCAAGCTTGACAATGAGGAGATGGCGCTCATCATCAAAAGCTTCCGCCAATCCTCAAGCAAAGGAGGGGAAAGGACTACAAATCCCGCTCCAAGAAAGTGTGCTACAAGTATGGTAAGCTCGGTCGCTTTATTGCGAAATGTCCATTATCAAGTGACAGTGACAGGGATAACGACAAGAAGTGCAAGAGGAGAGAAAAGAAGAGGTACCACAAGAAGAGGGGCGACGATGCCCATGTGTGCCACGAGTGGAACTCCGACGAGAGCTCCACCGACTCCTCCTTCGACGAGGACGCCTCCAACATCGTCGTCACCAAAGGACTCCTCTTCCCCAACGTCGGCCACAAGTGCATCATGGCAAAGGACGACAAAAGGAAGAAGGTAAAATCAAGATCCTCCACTAAATATGCATCCTCTAGTGATGAAGATAATTCTAGTGATGAGGAGGATAATTTGCGCACCCTTTTTGCCAATCTAAACATGCAACAAAAAGAAAAGTTGAATGAATTAATTAGTGCTATTCATGAGAAGGATGAACTATTGGACACCCAAGAGGACTTCCTAATTAAGGAAAATAAAAAGCATGTTAAGGTTAAGAATGCTTATGCTCTAGAGGTAGAAAAATGTGAAAAAATTATCTAGTGAGCTAAGCACGTGCCATGATATTATTACCAACCTTAGAAATGAGAATGCTAGATTAGTTGCTAAGGTTGATTCAAATATTTGTGATGATTAAATTTCCAATCTTAGAGATAATAATGTTAGTTTACTTGCTAAGATTGAAGAATTGAATTTCTCTCTTGCTAGCCTTAGAAATGAGAATGAAAAATTAATTGCTAAGGCTAAAGACTTAGATGTTTGCAATATCACCATTTCCAATCTTAGAAGTGAAAATGACATTTTGCATGCTAAGATTGTTGAACTAAAATCTTGCAAACCCTCTACATTTACCGTTGAGCATGTTTCTATTTGCAATAGATTTAGAGACATTAATGTTGATGCTATTCATGATCACCTAGCTTTAATTAAGAAACAAAATGATCACATAGCTCAACTTAATGCCAAAATTAATGAGCATGACTTAGAAAATGAAAATTTTAAATTTGCTAGAAGTATGCTCTATAATGGGAGACACCCTGGCATCAAGGATGGCATTGGCTTCCAAAAGGGAGACAATGTCAAACTTAATGCCCCTCGTAAAAGATTGTCTAACTTTGTTAAGGGCAAGGCTCCCATGCCTCAGGATAACGAGGGTTACATTTTGTACCCTGCCGGTTATCCCGAGCACAAAATTAGGAGAATTCACTCTAGGAAGTCTCACTCTGGCCCTAATCATGCTTTTATGTATAAGGGTGAGACATCTAGCTCTAGGCAATCAACCCGTGCTAAATTGCCTAAGACGAAAACTCCTATTGCGTCAAATGATTCTAACATTTCATTTAAAACTTTTGATGCATCTTATGTTTTGACTAACAAATCCGGCAAAGTAGTTGTCAAGTATGTTGGGAGCAAGCACAAGGGGTCAAAGACTTGTGTTTGGGTAACCAAAGTTCTTGTATCTAATGTCAAAGGACCCAAAACCGTTTGGGTACCTAAAATCAAGAACTAAATTTGTTTTGTAGGTTTATGCATCCGGGGGCTCAAGTTGGATCATCGATAGCGGGTGCACAAACCACATGACAGGGGAGAAGAAGATGTTCTCCTCCTACGAGAAAAACCAAGATCCCCAACAAGCTATCACATTCGGGGATGGGAATCAAGGTTTGGTCAAAGGATTGGGTAAAATAGCTATATCACCTGACCATTCCATTTCCAATGTTTTTCTTGTAGATTCTTTAGATTACAACTTGCTTTCAGTTTCGCAATTATGTAAAATATGTTACAACTGTCTTCTTACGGATATAGGTGTTACTGTCTTTAGAAGAAGTGATGATTCAGTAGCATTTAAGGGAGTGTTAGAGGGTCAGCTATACTTAGTAGATTTTGATAGAGCTGAACTCGACACTTGCATAATTGCTAAGACTAATATGGGCTAGCTCTGGTATCGCCGACTAGCACATGTTGGAATGAAGAATCTTCACAAGCTTCTAAAGGGAGAACACATTTTGGGACTAACAAATGTTCATTTTGAGAAAGACAGGATTTGTAGCGCATGTCAGGCAAGGAAGCAAGTTGGTGCCCATCATCCACACAAGAACATCATAACGATTGACAGGCCACTCGAGCTCCTACACATGGATCTTTTTGGCCCGATAGCTTACATAAGCATCGACGGGAGTAAGTACTGTCTAGTTATTGTGGATGATTATTCTCGCTTCACTTGGGTGTTCTTTTTGCAGGAAAAATCTCATACCCAAGAAACCTTAAAGGGATTCTTGAGACGGGCTCAAAATGAGTTCGACTTGAGGATCAAGAAGATAAGAAGTGACAACGGGACGTAGTTCAAGAACTCACAAATCGAAGGCTTTCTTGAGGAGGAGGGCATCAAGCATGAATTCTCTTCTCCCTACACGCCACAACAAAATGGTGTAGTGGAGAGGAAGAATAGAATTCTATTGGACATGGCAAGGACCATGCTTGATGAGTACAAGACTTCGGATCGATTTTGGGCCGAGGCAGTCAACACCGCCTGTTACGCCATCAACCGGTTATATCTACACCGAATCCTCAAAAAGACATCATACGGACTCCTAACCGGTAAAAAGCCCAATGTTTCATATTTTAGAGTCCTTGGTAGCAAATGCTTTATTCTTGTTAAAAGAGGTAGAAAATCCAAATTTGCTCCTAAGGCTATAGAAGGCTTTTTACTAGGATATGATTCAAACACAAGGGCATATAGAGTCTTTAACAAGTCCTCTGGACTAGTTGAAGTTTCTTGTGACATTGTGTTTGATGAGACTAACGGCTCTCAAGTAGAGCAAGTTGATCTTGATGAGCTAGATGATGAAGAGGCTCCGTGCGTCGCACTAAGGAACATGTCCATTGGGGATGTGTTTCCAAAGGAATCCGAAGAGCCTCCACAAGCACAAGATCTACATCCTTGTAGCATCCCAAAAATTCAAATCCTGAAATTTTCTCAAAATTCAAAATGAATTTCAAATTTCGTTTCAAAATGTTTGTTTGCAAGTTGATATCAGCAAATAAAATATAGTGGTCTATATTCTCTCCAAAATCCTCCTCAAATATCCTACAAATATTTCCCCAGTGACCCCCCTCAAATTCTTTCCAGAAATACTGCTCAGATATTTCCCCAGTAACCCCCCTTTGATTTCTTTCCAGAAATACTGCCCAAATATTCCACCGATGTATCTCCGGATATTTTCCTCTTGAGAAATACCTTCAGAATCATTTTTCAAGACCCTACAAATATTTTCTTCATAACTTTCCTCATGCCCATACATATACGTATGCCTCCAGTGTCATACGGTGAGCTCTACAAGCAAATCTCACTTATACAAGACAAATACATGCTAACCTCCCACTAATCATCTCATCCTCCCACTAACCCTCTCATCCCTCCCCCTAATCCCCCCACCATGGCTATAAATAGAGGGGCCAGGGCCTCCTCTCATCCCACCCCAAGCCATTTCATGGCAACTCTCTCCCCCCCCCACACACCCACTCCATGTTCCACACAAGCACACACTAGCACAAGGATCGTTCGATCGTTCTTCGATCGTTCGTCCCCTGTTCTTAGTTTGTTCGTTCGTTCGTCCGATCGTTCGATCGTTCGTCCGATCGTTCATGGTTCGTTCGTCCGTTCGTCCGATCGTTCGTCCGTTCGTTCGTCCAAATAATCTTTTTCCTGTCGTTATGCTGCCGAAATTTCGATCGTCCGTTCGTTCGATCATTCGATCGTTCATCGTTCGTTCATAGTTCCTATTCATCGTTCATCGTTCGTTCATAGTCCCTATTCATCGTTCTTCCAGATAATCTTTGTCCTGCCATTATGCTGCCGAAATTCCGATCGTTCGTTCGTCCGATCACTCGATCGTTCGTCCGTTCGTTCATCCAAATAATCTTTGTCCTGCCGTTATGCTGCCGAAATTCCGATCGTTCGTTCGTACGATCATTCGATCGTTCGTCCGTTCGTTCGTCCAAATAATCTTTTCCTGCAGTTATGCTGCCGAAATTCCGATCGTTCGTTCGTCCGATCATTCGATCGTTCGTCCGTTCGTTCATAGTTCCTATTCATCGTTCATCGTTCGTTCATACGAACTATTCACTATCACTATTCACTATCACTATTCACCATTACTATTCATCGTTACTATTCACATACACTATTCATCATCGTTACTATTTATCATTACTATTCATCATCGTTACTATTCATCGATGATATCTATAATTACTTTTCCATCGCCACTATTCATCGTTACTAATCATCGTTACTATTCATCGGTCATCTAGTCATCCCAAATTTCAACTACTCATCCATCATGCTGTCCAGTCCACCTAAGACCAGCCAGACCCATGTTCCAATCATACGAACTCCGGTGACTGTGGTTTTCCTTCCAGTGGGAACTTCCCATCTGGTCACCCATCCTAGGTTTCTCCAAGTTGAGCACGCTTAACTTTGAGAATCCTTCGAACCAGGCTCCCAAACTCAGATTCCAATAAATCTCGTTTCTAAATTCTTATCAAACTATTCCCTACCCAACCATGTCATCCCTTAAGCATGGTCCATATTCCAAAAAACTCCCAAAATACTCTTGTCCCATATTCTGCCTATAACTCTCCTGTTCATACTAAGTCAGACGATTCATTCGTCACTATTCTCACCAACAGTGAACTTCACTGTGCTACACCACATACACTCAGCTATAAATACACCCAGCTACCCTCTCCCTCTCCACACACACTCAACACCCTCAGCCAAGGCAAACACCCCACCCACTCAGTTACTCTACTCTGCCGGCTACACGCATAGTGTCGCTTCGCCTCCAGTCCACCCTCCTGGTAAGCACCTCCGCTCCACCACTAGTAGTATCTCAACACCACATGACACATATTCTACTCAAGACTCTACCCATCCATGTATCACTATTCTGACCACTATACTAAATATTTGTTGGTATACTTGCTTGTTTGTATGTTTGCTTATTCATGTTGCATAGTTATCGGAGCGTTCGTGCCGTCTCGTGGAGGCCAGATCTGCAAGTCTACACCAGGCGGTGGAGCCAGAAGCCAGTTCCGCGAGCTCTCCTTCCGCCTTCGCCGGATAAGCACGGCAAGCTCACTGGATCCCTTTGATGCATAAATTACCTATGTTTTACAACCACAACCCTCAGCCTGTTATTTTATGCATAATATGATTTTGAGACAAGTTATTATGGCCACCCAGCCGCTTGCCGCAATCAATCCCTGATATAATTGTTACAAATGATTTGAGGAAAGGTGTGAGTTTTCAAAAGAAAATGCTTTTCAAAATGTGTTTGATGAAGGGTTTTCACCCTTATCACCTTTGAGTAGGGATGATCAAGGACTCCCTGGTTTAGGGGAGGGCCTAAGGTGATGGCTCAGCTGGTTTAGGCGTGAGCAGAAGGATTGTCCCCTCTTATAAGGACCGGTTTGTCATCTTTCACTACCTGTACTCATGATAAGTACAACCACTCGAGACTGTGTGGGCAGTCACTCAATCTGAACTCGTAAGGTCCAACCCCAGGGTTATGAAGGCTGGGGAGCACCGGGAGGATAAGGAGGGGGAAAGTTTTGTCCGGTTTGGACATGGCGGTGGCCTGACTCCTTCCGGTATAACTGTTAAGGTTAGGACGTGCGAGGAAAGAAAGAGATTCGGATTCGGATCTCATCGGCCATGAGATCGCAGAGCCGGACTAGTGGGTAAAGTGTACACCTCTGCGCAGAGTTTGAGAACCTATTCGAATAGTCTGTGTCCACAGGAATGGACGAGTATGGTGTGGTATGGCAATTAGTGTTTGGTTTTTCCAAAAAAAGGGTGTGTTTGAGAAAAGTGGTTTTTAAAAGGATCGGCGGTTGAGCCGTGAGCTATGGTGGACGGGAAGTCCAATAGCTGTTTTTGAAAATGAAAACCAGTGGGAAACTGCTGAGATACCTGGATGGTTTAGTCCAGGGGATTTTGTTATAATACTGAAAAACTTCCTGCTCCTTTTGGAGAGGATGCACTTTGCAAAATACAAAATGTTTTTCAAAACAACCCTGCATAAAATATTGTTGTTTCTGCAAATATCCTGAGCTCTACATATTCCATGCATTATATCTGATTTCCCCATTCCGCGGGTGAAGGTGGGCTGCTGAGTACATTTGTACTCACCCTTGCTTATTTGTTGTTTTTCAGAAAAAGGAGATCGGGTAAGAGTTACGACTGTTCCCAACCTTGCCTGTGGCTGTTGGACCGCTGAATTGCTTCGCTGCGTATATCGGGCTGCTTCAGCCCCACTCTGATGATATGTCCCGAGTTGTGGACCAACTCTTAAAGTTGTTCGCCACCTTTGTAGGTTTGTCTCGTTTAAGCAGATTTGGTATCATCTGATGTATAAATGTGTTTACTAGCCTCCTGGGACTAGTAATTGTATCACATTTGAGTCCCAGAGGATTGGGGACGCTTCAATCCTCCTCCATGCAAGCATCTCCACCAACAAATGATGAGGATGAGGCTCAAGATGTCGAAGGAGAAGATCAAGGAGATGAGCCACCTCAAGAGGAGAGCAATGATCAAGGGGGAGATGCCCATGATCAAGATAAGGAAGATGAACAAGTTCCAAGGCCGCCACACCCAAGAGTCCACCAAGCAATCCAACGAGATCACCCCGTGAACACCATCCTAGGCGATACTCAAAAGGGGGTAACTACTCGATCTCGTGTTGCTCATTTTTGTGAACATTACTCTTTTGTTTCCTTTATTGAGCCACACAAGGTAGAGGAAGCACTTCAAGATTCGGATTGGGTGGTGGCGATGCAAGAGGAGCTCAACAATTTCACAAGGAATGAGGTATGGCATTTAGTTCCACGTCCTAACCAAAATGTTGTAGGAACCAATTGGGTTTTCCGCAACAAACAAGATGAGCATGGTGTGGTGACAAGGAACAAAGCCCGACTTGTGGCCAAGGGATATTCACAAGTCGAAGGTTTGGATTTTGGTGAAACCTATGCACTCGTAGCTAGGCTAGAATCAATTCACATTTTACTTGCCTATGCTACTTACCATGGCTTCAAGCTTTACCAAATGGACGTGAAGAGTGCCTTGCTCAATGGACCAATCAAGGAAGAAGTCTATGTTGAGCAACCTCCCGGCTTTGAAGATAGTGAGTATCCTAACCATGTGTATAAACTCTCTAAGGCGCTTTATGGGCTCAAGCAAGCCCCAAGAGCATGGTATGAATGCCTAAGAGATTTCCTTATCACTAATGGCTTCAAAGTCGGAAAAGTCGATCCTACTTTATTTACTAAAACACTTGCAAATGATTTGTTCGTATGCCAAATTTATGTTGATGATATTATATTTGGGTCTACTAACAAATTTACATGTGAGGAATTTAGTAGGATCATGACACAAAAATTCGAGATGTCTATGATGGGGGAGTTGAAGTACTTCTTAGGATTTCAAGTGAAGCAACTCCAAGAGGGCACCTTTATTAGCCAAACGAAGTATATTCAAGACATTCTAAACAAGTTTGGGATGAAGGATGCCAAGCCCATCAGACACCCATGGGAACCAATGGGCATCTCGACCTTGACACGGGAGGTAAATCCGTAGATCAAAAGGTATACCAGTCGATGATAGGTTCTTTGCTTTATTTATGTGCATCTCGACCGGATATTATGCTTTCCGTATGCATGTGTGCAAGATTCCAAGCTGATCCTAAGGAAGCTCACCTTAGGGCCGTAAAACGAATCTTGAGATATTTAGTTTATACTCCTAAGTTTGGCCTTTGGTACCCTAGGGGATCCACATTTGATTTAATTGGTTATTCGGATGCCGATTGGGCAGGGTGTAAAATTAATAGAAAGAGCACATCAGGGACTTGCCAGTTCTTGGGAAGGTCTCTGGTGTCTTGGGCTTCAAAGAAACAAAATTATGTAGCTATTTCTACCGTCGAAGCCGAGTATATTGCCGCAGGCCATTGTTGCGTGCAATTGCTTTGGATGAGGCAAACCCTTAGGGACTATGGTTACAAATTAACCAAAGTCCCTCTTCTATGTGATAATGAGAGTGCAATCCGCATGGCGGATAATCCCGTTGAGCATAGCCGCACTAAACACATAGTCATTCGGTATCATTTTCTAAGGGATCACCAACAAAAGGGGGATATCGAGATTGCATATATTAACACCAAAGAACAATTAGCCGATATCTTTACCAAGCCATTAGATGAACAAACATTTACCAAACTTAGGCATGAGCTAAATATTCTTGATTCTCGGAATTTCTTTTGATATTTTGCTCACATAGCTCATAAATATACCTTTGATCATATCTCTTTCATGTGCTTTGACTAATGGGGTTTCAAGTATATTTCAAACTAAGTCATAGATTGAAAGGTAAAAGGAGTCTTCGGCGAAGACAAATGCTTCCACTCCACTCCATCGAAATTACTCATCCCTCGCCGTCACTCCGCGCCGCTCTCCGTCTTTGGTATAATCTTCACTCATATTTCGTTCGCCAAAGGGGGAGAAAGTAGTTAAAAAGGGCTTATATTTCACTCAAGTATCCGTTTTTGGCGATTCATGCCAAAGGGGGAGAAAGTATTAGCCCAAAGCAAAAGAACCGCACCACCACCAATTTTCAAAAATTTGAGTTAAGAAAAGATTTTTCAATTATTTTTGATAGAATTTCAAATTGGTACAACCTCTTCAAAACTAATATCTAAAACCCTCTTGAACACTAAGAGGAGGATTTTATTGAGGGGGAGTTTTGTCTAGTCAAAGGAAAAGCATTTGAAACAGGGGGAGAAAATTTCAAATCTTGAAAATGCTTCTCAATATCTTATTCATTTACCTTTGACTATTTGCAAAAGGACTTGGAAAAGAATTTACAAAAGAATTTGCAAAAACAAAACATGTGGTGCAAGCGTGGTCCAAAATATTAAAAATAAAGAAATCAATCCATGCGCATCTTATGAGAATTTATTGGTTCAATTCTCAGTATCCTTTGCACTTACATTATACAAACTAGTTCAATTATGCACTTCTATATTTGCTTTGGTTTGTGTTGGCATCAATCACCAAAAAGGTGGAGATTGAAAGGGAAATAGGCTTACACCTTTCTGAAATTGATTTTGGTGGTTGAATTGCCCAACACAAACAATTGGACTAACTAGTTTGCTCTAGATTATGAGTTCTACAGGTGCCAAAGGTTCACAACAAACCAATAAAAAGACCGAGAAAGGATTCAAATATTGAGAGCTAAAGTCAGCCGAAGTGTGCCCTGGTCTGGCACACCGGACTGTCCGGTGTGCCACCGGACAGTGTATGGTGCACCAGAGACTCCAACTCCGAACTGCTCACCTTCGAGAATTCTGGAGGGCGCTTCGCTATAATTCACCGGACTGTCCGGTGTAGCACCGGACAGTGTCCGGTGGCGCACCGGACTGTCCAGTGTGCCAGCGGAGCAACGGCTACTTCGCGCCAACGGTCGTCTGCAGAAGGCATTAAATGCGCTACAGTGCGCGCCAGAGTGAGAGCAGAGCCAGATGGCGCACCGGACAGTGAACAGTGGCTGTCCGGTGCACCACCGGACTGTCCGGTGGCCCAGAAGACAGAAGCTCCAACGGTCGGAAACCAACGGCCAGGTGACGTGGCAGGCGCACCGGACAGTGTCCGGTGGCTGTAACATCCCAAAATTCTAACCCAGGTTTGAAACCCTAATCTCCCCCCCCCCCCTTCTTATCTTCTATCCCAAAACTCCCTTAGATTTTTCCCATCATATGCATACACTTTGTTTGATCACAAGCACCTCACTTTGATTTTATTTTCCAACACCTAGATTATCCACTAAATGATTTGTTCAAAAAGAAAAGTAACAAAAATAGAAATGAGTTGTTAAAAATAAAAAGGAAAAGGAAAAAGCTCTTCTTCCCCCTGCTGGGCCAATTCTGGCCCATGTCGCGGCCGCCTTCCCCCTCCCCCGCGCCCGCGCATTTCCCCCCTCGGCCCATTAGCCGGCCCGCTCGCGCGCGAAGCCGCCCGCGCGCTCCCCTCACTCTCTCTCGCTGACAAGCCAGCCCCACCCACCAGCCCCTCTCGCTCGCGCGCTCCCTCTCACTCGCAGACCGGCCCCGCCGGTCAGCCGCGTCGTCTTCCTCGCGTACGACGCACCGTCGTCCCCTCACCGCCGTCCCCTCCATCGCCGTCCCCTCGCCCATCCCCTCGCCGCACAGGAAGAGTTCGGCACCGCCCCGTCCTCACCGCTTGACCAACGTCCTTGCCCAGTACCGCTCCGCCGTGGAGTCTCATCAGCGCCGCTGTGCGGCATTAATGCCGGCGCTGTGCACCTCACCGGCGCCCGTCGAGCTCCGCCACTCCCCTCCCCTTGGGCGCCTATAAAAAGGTCGCCCCGGGCACCTCCTTCCCCGCACCGGCCTCGACCACTCCCCTCCCCCCCTCGCCCGAGCGCAATTCGCGAAGCGCCGCCGTCTTCCCCCTCTTCTCTCTCCCTCTCCGTTAGTCTAGCGAGCGGTTAAGTGAACCGAACAGCTTCCTCACAATGCCGCGAACGCAAAGCACCACTTCCCCGCCCCAGTCCCTCACCCAAATACCACCGGTGGCGATCCCCGCCGCGGAGCTCCGCCACCTTCCCACGGACAGCCCCCTCTCGGCCCCCTCTAGCCAAATTAAGCCTACCCCTAGGATCGCCAGCCCCTGCCCGTGCTAAGCCACCTCCCCGTGGACCAAGAACTGGGCCACCGGCGACGAATCGCCGTCGAGCCCACCGGCGGCCGGCTTTTCTCCCCCGCTCGGCCGGTTCACCCGCACCGTCAGACCGTAGCACTGTTACCCCCCCCCCCCCCTCCGCTCTCGCTGACGAGTGGGCCAGCAGTGACGCCGTCGCTCCCGCGCGCTCGTGCCGTCTCCCTCGCCCGTGGGCTGTAGCTGGGCCGGCGCCCTCGCGCGTGCCTGCCCCGCGCCTGGCTGGGCCGAAAACCTCCCCCGGGCCCATCAGAGAAGAAATCCCTTTTCTTTTTTCTTTTCTTCACCTTTTTCTCATTTAATTAGTTTCCTTCAATATTTTATGCACCAAAAATTATCCAAATAATTTCTAAAGTCCTAAGTAATAATAATGTTGGTAAATGACACACTACAATTAGTAGACTACTGTTGATGTATTGTTTATTGACTGTTTTAATAGAAGAAGCGGGCACCGCGAATCCGGAACCCGTAGTCCCGGAAGAAGGGCCGGAGCCCGATCTCCCGGAAGTAGATCTTTTGTGCCAAGAAAGCTTCGACGAAGGCAAGTCCATCCTTCCCTTGATGCATAAATTACCTATTCTCTCTACCACTGCCTAGGCCGGGAATTCAGGGCGGGAAAATTGCATTGTGAGTGAGAGATGGCCCGCATTGACATACATATTCTAGATACAAAATGTGGATTGGGAAAAAGGGCAATGTGTTTCTTCAAAAAAAAGTCTCTTTTTAAAAGGTTATGCGATGAAGGGTACTCACCCTCATCACCTTGGGAGTGGGATGATCAAGGACTCCCTGGTTTAGGGGAGGGCCTAAGGTGTTGGCTCAGCTAGTTTAGGCGTGAGCAGAAAGATTGTCCTCTCATATAAGGACCGGCTTGTCATTTTCACTACCTGTACTCCTTATTAGTACAACCACTCGAGACTGTGTGGGCAGTCACTCAATCCGAACTCGTGCGGTCCAACCCCAGGGTTATGAAGGCTGGGGAGCACCGGGAGGATAAGGAGGGGGAAAGTTTTGTCCGGTTTGGACATGGTGGTGGCCTGACTCCTTCCGAATAACCGTAAAGGTTAGGACGTACGAGGAAGGAAAGAGATCCAGCATTCGGGTCTCGCGACGGTGAGATCGCAGAAACCGGGCTAGTGGGTAAAGTGTACCCCTCTGCGCAGAGTTGAAACCTATTCGAATAGTCCATGTCCACTGGTATGGACGAGTCTAGTATGGTATGACAATTAGAGATTTTCTTTGAGTTCCACGAACAGGGAAATGTGGGGGTAAGTAGGTGTTGAAAAAGAAAATAAGGCCACGGGAGCGGGAAGCTCAGTGGTGGTTGAGTATTTGGTTACTTTTAAGTCTTTGGGAAAAACCTACAGCAACTGCCTTTCTCTAAGAAAATGAAGAGTGACATAAACTCCACCAAATAAAGCATGTATATTATAGGTCTCTTTCTCTCTACGGGAGCGGGGTGGGCTTGCGGAATACCTAGTGTATTCACCCAGATTTATTTATGTTTTTCAGCAGCCGAAGACTTCTTTTCTGCTATGCTTGATTGAGAGGGTTGTGTCTGCACCCAGTTCTGCCTGTGGCTTGGGCTAGTATATTTTCCTACTGTGCTTCTTGTTTTGGCTCTCTGGAGCTTGTACCCTGGTATTGTAATAACCTTTATCTAAACTCTGTACTATTTGAAGTAAGGAATGTGTTTACTAGCCTCCTGGGACTAGTAATTGTATCACATTTGAGTCCCAAAGGATCGGGACGCTTCAGTGGCGCACCGGACTGTCCGATGCGCCATGCGACAGCAGCCTTCACCAAACGGCTAGTTTGATGGTTGGGGCTATAAATACCTGTTGGGGCGAAGGCGAAGACGTCACCCTCCGCTCGAGGCCTTCGCCGTGGTCGTCGGTCCAACGGAGACAAGACAACGGGCGAAGGCATCCTTCGCTCCATATGACATCGGGCGAAGACCTACAACGAGGTCATCCCACCGTGCGGCCTCGTCCAGCATGGAGGCCCACGGGTGATCCGGCCCATTGTCGCAGGCCCTGCGTGGCCACTGCGTGTTACAGGCCTAATTTGTAAAGGCGCCTCTGTAATTACAGTTTGTAACCCCGCTTTATGGGAATATTCTGGGGATAACCTAGGTGTCTGAGGGCACATGCGTCCTTAACACAAGATGCTGGGCACTCGGATACCTATAAATACCCCCGCACAGTGCCCTTAAGAGGCTAGGTTAATAGAGCTATTGCCATATTGCGCGAGAACCCTGTTTACGTCACTACTCCCCCCGTTGGATCCCCTTGCAGCAGAGAGCAAGTTCCAACATTTGGCGCCCACCGTTCGTGCTACGAAAAAACCACCCGCGATGGCACCCAAGAAAGCTAACTCGAAGGCTGACGAGGCTGCGAAGGCAGCACTACTTGCCGCAAGAAAGGGCAAGGCCCTCGCCCTCACCCAATCCACCCACCAAGAGGCCACTGAAGACGACGTTCTCCGCACCTGCGAAGACGACACTCTCCGCACCTGCGGCCCTGAAGGACAATTGCAGCCACCCCCAGGCTTCGCCCCACTGGAGGGCGCGGACCTCACCGAGGACGGTGAAGTCCTCGGTGTCTCAGTGGAAGAACAGCTACAGCTGCGCGCCCTGCGCCTCAAGAACCGCAATCTCCAGAGGCAGAAAGAGATACTGGAGGCCAAGCGCCAGCGCGTGTCCGCACTAGCCAAGGTGCGGCAAATGATACGCGACGAAGAGCAGAAGGCCCAGGACCTCGAACGGGAGATCGCGCTGATGCAGCGCGAAGGCCATCTTGGCCTGCAGCACGGGCCACCCCTACATCAGCGCGCACAACTGGAAGACACGCGCGAAGGCCACCTCGGCCTGCAGCATGGGCCACCCCTGCAACAGCGCGCACAACCGGAAGACCCGCGTTTCCCCCAGCGCGACCACACCTTCCCGCACGCCGCGCCATTCCAAGGGGTCAACTACCTCGACGAGCGAAGCCCCCTGGCGCCACACCTGCAAGTGATGCCTTGGCCCGCTAACTTCCGGGCAGGGACCTATCCCAAGTACAACGGCAGCACCGACCCAGCACAATACATAATGAGTTATCAGGTCACCGTTGCATCTTCCGGAGGGGACGACGCCACAATGGCCAAGTCTTTCATCATCGCCCTCGAAGGCCCAGCTCTCACCTAGTTCACCAGATTGCCTCCGCTATCCATTGATTCCTGGAGAAGCCTCCGGGACAAGTTCCTGCTCAACTTCCAAGGGTACCGCCCAGACACCGATGCCTTGGCCGAACTCTCGCTCTGCAAGCAGCTGGAAAAGGAGACTTTGTGGGAGTATTACCGCAAATTTTTAACACTCAAGTCACAGCTGCCCTCAGTCGATGACCAGATCGCTATCCACTACGCTATCAGTGGCCTTCGCACCGGCGTCCTCTATAGCCACTGCATCAGAGATCCGCCCAAGAACCTCCAGGAATTATATCAGCTGTTTGAAAAATACGCCAAATCCGAAGAGCTCCACCAGCGCAAGGTTGTGTCCCAAAGGAAGCCTAAAGATGCTCCACAGTCCAGCCGCACGTGGACGAGGACTCCGCAGCAAGACTCCGGTCGAGACGGCCGCAATCAACAGCAAGTGCACAACATCGCCAACCAGCACCCCGCTGCTGAGGCCCCTCGTCGCCAGGAATATCCCCCCCCCAGGGCCGCGGAAATAGAACTCGCGGTAGGGGTCGGGGGCGTGTGCAGCCGCCGCGCCGATTCTACTGCCTCTTCCATGGCGAAGACCGCGCCCACCAAACCAAAGACTGCCCAGAAACGAAGGCCACCAAACACAGGATGGCATGGGCGCAGCCAGCCGACAACCCCAGAGTTGTCGCGCACACTTACCAGCAACCCCCTCCATCATATATCCACGCCCCCGCCCCGCATCCACCACACCACACTTACCAACACCATCAGGAAGTACAAATCGTACCTCCCCCACCCCCACCACCACACCAGCAACATCAAAACATCCCCCACGCCCCAAACCAGGAAGACTTCGCCGATCAGCCGTATTGCGGAGTCATTCACATGATAACTGGGGGGTCCAGCACTGACTTCGACACAAAGCGGCATAAGCGGGACCACTACCGCAGCATCAACCACGTCGCCATCACTGGCCCAGTCGTGCAGACAAAGTGGTCCCACATACCGCTAACCTTCGACGCACGAGACGTCGACCTGCGCAGCGCCCCCCACAGCGACGCCATGGTTATCAATTGCAGCGTGGCAGGCTGGGACCTGCACAAAGTCCTAGTCGAGAATGGCAGTCAGGCGGACATCATCTTCCTCCACGCCTTCGATCGCATGGGCATAAGCCACAGCCTGCTCAAGCCTTCGGACAACCCGTTGTATGGCTTCGGCGGCAAGGGCACCTTTCCTGTCGGCAAAATAGAGCTGCCTCTCTCCTTCGGTGTAGCACCTAATGCCCGAAGTGAGCAAGTGACCTTTGATATTGTGGATATGGTATATCCGTACAACGCCATCATGGGTCGGGGCTCCATCAATAAGTTCGAAGCAGCCATTCACGGACTGTACCTATGTATGAAGATACCAGGTCCGTTAGGCGTCATTACCGTCTACGGCAATCAGCCAATCAGCAGACTGCGCGCAACATAGAGCGGGACTTCGTGCCCGGTCAAAGAAACGTGCACTGCCTCACGGCCCAGCGCGAGGTCCCCACGCCCGCCAGCCCAACCGATAAACAGCACGACAAGGCACAGCTGCAGAGCAACGACGGGACCAAGACTGTCCCCCTCGACCAGGCCACGCCCAAGCAGACAGTCACTATCAGCGAAGACCTCACTTCGCATGAAGAGGAGAAGCTCCTCTCCTGCCTGTCCAAGAACAAAGATGTCTTCGCCTGGTCAGCCCTCGACCTGGTCGGGGTCAGCCGATCCATAATTGAGCACAGCTTGGGAATCGACCCTTCGGTGAGGCCGAAAAAACAGCGGCTTCGCAAGATGTCCGACGAGAAGACAGAGGCCGCCAAGGCAGAAGTGCACCGCCTCCTGGAAGCCAAATTCATCGAGCCGGTGGCTTACCCCACGAGGCTCTCCAACGTTGTGATGGTGCAGAAAAAGAGCGGGAAGTGGCGAATGTGCATCGACTTCACCAGTCTCAATAAGGCCTGCCCAAAGGACAACTTCCCGTTGCCGCGGATCGACAAAATAGTCGATAGCGCGGCCGGATGCGAAGTCATGTCACTCCTCGACTGCTTCTCCGGTTACCACCAAATATACATGAAGGAGGAAGACAAGGCTAGCACCAGCTTTATAACACCCTTCGGCACATATTGCTTCATCAGAATGCCGGAGGGACTCAAGAACGCCGGGTCCACCTTCTCCAGGCTTACCAAGACAGTGCTCGAAGGGCAAGTTGGCAGAAATATATTCACATATGTGGACGACATTGTCGTCGCCAGCAAGAGCAAGGCGGACCATATCACTGACCTCGCCGAGACATTCGCGAACATGCGAGACGCACGACTCCGCCTAAACCCGGAAAAGTGCGTCTTCGGCGTTCGCCAAGGCAAAATATTGGGCTACCTGGTATCACACCGCGGCATCGAGGCCAACCCAACCAAAATTCAAGCCATCATAAACATGACGCCTCCACAGTCCGCCAGAGACGTCCAGCGCTTGACGGGGAGATTGGCCGCCCTCAACAGATTCATCTCCAGATCCGCTGAGCGAAGTCTCCCTTTCCTCAAAACTCTCCGTGGCGCAAAAGACTTCGCTTGGGGACCAGAGCAGGCAGCGGCCTTCGCCTCATTAAAAGAGTACCTGTCGGAGTTGGCAGTCCTTACAAGCCCCGACTCTTCACTACCTCTGTTGCTCTATGTTGCGGCTTCGCCGCATGCGGTCAGCGCGGCACTGGTGCAGGGGCAGGCAGTTGAGGGCGTGATCAGGCAGTGCCCAATTTATTACGTCTCCAAAGTGCTGACGCCGTCCAAATGTAACATGACAGAACTGGAGAAGATTGCCTACGCAGTCGTTATGTCTTCGCGCAAATTGCGCCATTATTTTGAAGCATTCAAGGTCCGGGTCACCTCAAACAGGGGACTCGGCGAATTGTTCAGAAATGAGAGCACCTAGAGGGGGGGTGAATAGGTGATCCTGTAAAACTTCAAAACTTAAGCCACAAAAACTTGTTAAGTGTTAGCACAAGTATGGCCAAGTGGCTAGAGAGGAGACAAAACACAATAACCACAAGAAAGCAATCACAGAGTTGACACGGTGGTTATCCCGTGGTTCGGCCAAGTACAAAACTTGCCTACTCCACGTTGTGGCGTCCCAACGGACGAGAGTTGCACTCAACTCCTCTCAAGTGATCCAATGATCAACTTGAATACCACGGTGTTTTTCTTTCCTTTGATCTTTTCCCGTTTGCGAGGAATCTCCACAACTTGGAGTCTCTCGCCCTTACAATTGAGTTCACAAAGAAATACGGAGTAAGGTGGGAATGAGCAACGCACACAAGACTCGAAAATCAGAGCAACAACACACACACAAGTCGCAACAAGAGCTCGCAACGCAACACAAAGAGTTCACAACTCCACAAGAGCTCTATATGCTATCACAATGAAACGAATGCGTGAGATTGATGTCTTGGTGCTTAGAAGAGTTGTAGGAATGCTTGGTGTTCTCCTCCATGCGCCAAGGGGTCCCTTTTATAGCCCCAAGGCAGCTAGGAGCCGTTGGGAACAAATCTGGAAGGCCATCTTTGCCTTCTGTCTCGTGGCGCACCGGACAGTCCGGTGCACACCGGACACTGTCCGGTGCCCGATTTGTTTCCTTAAACAGCGCATCCGACCGTTGCTGTCTGAGTCAGATCTGCGCACCGTTGGCGCACCGGACATGTCCGGTGCACACCGGACAGTCCGGTGTATCTTTCCGACCGTTGGCTCGGCCACGTGTCGCGCGCCGATCGCGCGGCCGACCGTTGGCCCGGCCGACCGTTGGCTCACCGGACAGTCCGGTGCACACCGGACAGTCCGGTGAATTTTAGCCGAAGTCGCCGGAGAAAAACCCGAGAGCGGCTGGTTTGCTCCACGCTGGTCTGGCACACCGGACACTGTCCGGTGCACACCGGACAGTCCGGTGCTCCAGCCCGAAACAGCCTTTGGCTGTACACAGCCACTCTCCACTTCTTTTCTTTTCTTCTTCTTCCTGTTTCTAACACTTAGACAAGATATTAGTACACAAAACCAATGTACTAAGGCTTAGAAACATACCTTTACTTGTGATTTGCACTTTGTCCAACCATGGGCACATTTAAGCACTTGTGTTTGCACTCAATCACCAAAATACTTAGAAATGGCCCAAGGGCACATTTCCCTTTCAATCTCCCCCTTTTTGGTGATTTATGCCAACACAACATAAAGCAACTAGAACAAGTGCAAAATCTCTTAAAATAAAAACTCAAATTGGTTTTGATTCAATTTTGGCATATATGGATCATCCTTTGCCACCACTTGGTTTGTTTTTGCAAATCAAACTCAAATCTCTATTTCTATGTCAAACACACATGTTGAGGCATAAAGAGAGTCATTCCAAAAGAGATTGATCAAAGATTTCAAAAACTCCCCCTATTTCCCATAGTCAAAACTTCTCCCCACAAGTAGCCAACTTTTGACTAACGAGACAATGCAAGAGTTTTGAATAAACCAAAAGCTCTATTCTACTATTTTCAAAATCTCTCAAGTGGTAGCTGATCCATTTATCACTTTGGCCTTTATTTTCTCCCCCTTTGGCATCAAGCACCAAAACGGGATTAACCTTGGCCTAATAACCCCATTGCCTCACCAAAATCTTCAATTAAGAGCAAATGGCAATAAGAGTTCATGAGATGAACTTGGAATTAGTTACCCTCTCATCGGAGTGCAGTGGAAGTCTTTCATGGTCCAAGTCCACCTTTTCCCTTTCAATTCTCCTTCGAGACTAAATTAAGCAAACTCAAGCATATGGTTAGTCTCAAAGGGTCAAGTTGTAACACATCTCCCCCTAAACATGTGCATCACTTTGCAACGGACTTGTGAGGTCCAGGGAGTGTTTGTACAACTTGAGCACCATAATAAAGCAACAAAATGCAAAAAGGAACATGATCAAAAGCATAAGTACATGTATGCTACAATTCAATCCAGGTTCCGCGAATCTATGACATTTAGCTCACTACGCAACCTGCAAAAGGTCTTCTCATCTAGAGGCTTAGTGAAGATATCGGCTAGCTGGTTCTCGGTGCTAACATGAAACACTTCGATATCTCCCTTTTGTTGGTGGTCTCTCAAAAAGTGATGCCGGATGTCTATGTGCTTTGTGCGGCTGTGCTCAACAGGATTCTCCGCCATGCGGATAGCACTCTCATTGTCACATAGGAGTGGGACTTTGCTCAGATTGTAGCCAAAGTCCCGGAGGGTTTGCCTCATCCAAAGTAGTTGCGCGCAACACTGACCTGCGGCAACATACTCGGCCTCAGCGGTGGATAGGGCAACGGAGGTTTGTTTCTTAGAGTTCCATGACACCAGGGACCTTCCTAAGAATTGGCACGTCCCCGATGTACTCTTCCTATCGACCTTACATCCAGCATAGTCGGAATCTGAGTATCCAACCAAGTCAAAGGTAGACCCCTTTGGATACCAGAGCCCGAAGCAAGGCGTAGCAACCAAATATCTAAGAATTCGCTTCACCGCCACTAAGTGACACTCCTTAGGATCGGATTGAAATCTAGCACACATGCATACGCTAAGCATAATATCCGGTCTACTAGCACATAAGTAAAGCAAAGAACCTATCATTGACCGGTATGCTTTTTGATCAACGGACTTACCTCCTTTGTTGAGGTCGGTGTGTCCGTCGGTCCCCATCGGAGTCTTGGCGGGCTTGGCGTCCTTCATCCCAAACCGCTTTAGCAGATCTTGCGTGTACTTCGTTTGGGAGATGAAGGTGCCGTCCTTGAGTTGCTTCACTTGGAACCCAAGGAAGTAGTTCAACTCGCCCATCATCGACATCTCGAATTTCTGCGTCATCACCCTGCTAAACTCTTCACTAGACTTTTGGTTAGTAGAACCAAATATTATGTCATCGACATAAATTTGGCACACAAACAAATCACCATCACATGTCTTTGTAAAAAGAGTTGGATCGGCTTTCCCAACCTTGAAAGCATTAGCAATTAAAAAGTCTCTAAGGCATTCATACCATGCTCTTGGGGCTTGCTTAAGTCCATAGAGCGCCTTAGAGAGCTTACACACATGGTCGGGGTACCGTTCATCCTCGAAGCCAGGGGGTTGCTCCACGTACACCTCCTCCTTGATTGGCCCGTTGAGGAAAGCGCTCTTCACATCCATTTGGTACAACCTGAAAGAATGGTGAGCGGCATATGCTAGCAAGATTCGAATTGACTCTAGCCTAGCCACAGGAGCAAAAGTCTCCTCGAAATCCAAACCTGCGACTTGGGCATAACCTTTTGCCACAAGTCGAGCCTTGTTTCTCGTCACCACCCCGTGCTCGTCCTGTTTGTTGCGGAACACCCACTTGGTTCCCACAACATTTTGCTTCGGACGAGGCACCAGCGTCCAAACTTCATTTCTCTTGAAGTTGTTGAGCTCCTCCTGCATGGCCAATACCCAGTCCGGATCTAGCAAGGCCTCCTCTACCCTGAAAGGCTCAATAGAAGAGACAAAGGAGTAATGCTCACAAAAATTAACTAATCGAGATCGAGTAGTTACTCCCTTGCTAATATCACCCAGAATTTGGTCGACGGGATGATCCCTTTGAATCATCGCTCGAACTTGGGTTGGAGGTGCCGGTTGCGCTTCTTCCTCCATTACTTGATCACCTTGTGCTCCCCCTTGATCAATCGCCTCCACTTGAGGTACCTGTACGTCACCTTCGGTTGGGGGATGCACCATAGTTGAGGAAGAAGGTTGATCTCGTTCATCTTGTTCCTGTGGCCGCACTTCTCCAATCGCCATGGTTCGTATAGCGGCCGTCGGAACATCTTCTTCATCTACATCATCACAATCAACAATTTGCTCTCTTGGAGAGCCATTAGTCTCATCAAATACAACGTCGCTAGAGACTTCAACCAAACCCGATGATTTGTTGAAGACTCTATACGCCTTTGTATTTGAGTCATAACCTAACAAAAACCCTTCTACAGCTTTGGGAGCAAACTTAGAATTTCTACCCTTCTTCACTAGAATGTAGCACTTGCTCCCAAATACACGAAAGTAAGATACATTGGGTTTGTTACCGGTTAGTAGCTCATACGAAGTCTTCTTGAGGAGGCGATGAAGATAGACCCTGTTGATGGCGTGGCAAGCCGTGTTCACGGCTTCCGACCAGAAACACTCGGGGGTCTTGAATTCTCCAAGCATTGTCCTCGCCATATCGATTAGCGTCCTGTTCTTCCTCTCTACCACACCATTTTGCTGTGGTGTGTAGGGAGCGGAGAACTCGTGCTTGATCCCTTCCTCCTCAAGGAATTCCTCCACTTGAAGGTTCTTGAACTCGGACCCGTTGTCGCTCCTTATCTTCTTCACTTTGAGCTCAAACTCATTTTGAGCTCTCCTGAGGAAGTGCTTGAGGGTTCCTTGGGTTTCAGACTTATCCTGCAAAAAGAATACCCAAGTGAAGCGGGAAAAGTCATCAACAATAACTAAACCATACTTACTCCCTCCTATGCTCAGATAGGCGACGGGTCCGAAGAGGTCCATATGCAGCAGCTCTAGGGGTCTTGAAGTGGTCATCACGTTCTTGCTGTGATGCGCTCCTCCCACTTGTTTACCTGCTTGACAAGCTGCACAAGGTCTATCTTTTTCGAAATGCACGTTAGTCAAACCTATCACGTGTTCTCCCTTTAGAAGCTTGTGAAGGTTCTTCATCCCCACATGTGCTAAGCGGCGATGCCACAGCCAGCCCATGCTAGTCTTAGCTATTAAGCATGCATCTAGACCGGCCTCTTCTTTTGCAAAATCAACTAAATAAAGTTTGCCGTCTAATACACCCTTAAAAGCTAGTGAACCATCACTTCTTCTAAAGACAGACACATCTACATTTGTAAATAGACAGTTATACCCCATATGACATAATTGACTAACGGATAGCAAATTATATCCAAGACTCTCTACTAAAAATACATTAGAGATAGAATGCTCATTAGAAATCGCAATTTTACCTAACCCTTTTACCTTGCCTTGATTCCCATCACCGAATATAATTGAATCTTGGGAATCCTTATTCTTGACGTAGGAGGTGAACATCTTCTTCTCCCCCGTCATATGGTTTGTGCATCCGCTATCAATAATCCAGCTTGAACCCCCGGATGCATAAACCTGCAAGGCAAATTTAGGCTTGGGACTTAGGTACCCAACTCATGTTGGGTCCTACAAGGTTAGCACAAATATTCTTAGGGACCCAAATGCAAGTTTTATCTCCCTTGCATCTTGCCCCTAACTTTCTAGCAATTACCTTCTTATCCTTTCTACAGATAGCAAAGGGTGCATTGCAAGCATAATAAATGGTAGAAGGTTCATTTGCTATTTTCCTAGGAGCATGAATAACATTCTTTTTAGGAACAACATTTTTCCTAGTAACATTTCTATTATTCACATAAGAAGAACTAGGAGCAAACATGGCATGAGAATCATAAACATATGAATCAAAAGCATCATAACTCCTATTTGCATTTCTAGTATGTCTTCTATCATGATACAAAAAGGCATGGTTCCTTTTAGCACTAGTAGCCATAGGGGCCTTCCCTTTCTCCTTGGCGGGAATGGGAGCCTTATGGCTTGTTAAGTTCTTGGCTTCCCTCTTGAAGCCAAGTCCATCCTTAATTGAGGGATGTCTACCAACCGTGTAGGCATCCCTAGCAAATTTTAGTTTTTCAAAATCACTTTTGCTAGTCTTAAGTTGAGCATTAAGACTAGCCACTTCATCATTTAGTTTTGAAATTGAAACTAAGTGTTCACTACAAGCATTAACATCAAAATCCTTACACCTAGTACAAATTACAACATGTTCTACACAAGAGTTAGATTTATTTGATACTTCTAATTTAGCATTCAAATCGTCATTAATGCTTCTTAATTTAGAAATTGTTTCATGGCAAGAAGATAATTCACAAGAAAGCATTTCATTTCTTTTAATTTCTAGATCAAGAGAATTTTGTGCACTAACAAATTTATCATGTTCTTCATACAACAAATCCTCTTGCTTTTCTACAAGTATGTTCTTATCATTCAAGGCATCAATCAATTCATTAATTTTGTCTACCTTGGTTCTATCTAGACCTTTAAACAAGCATGAATAATCAATTTTATCTTCATCACTAGATTCATCATCACTAGAAGAAGCATAAGTGGTATCTCGAGTACTTACCTTCTTCTCCCTTGCCATAAGGCAAGTATGATGCTCATTGGGGAAGAGAGATGACTTGTTGAAGGCGGTGGCGGCGAGTCCTTCATTGTCGGAGTCGGAGGAGGAGCAGTCCGAATCCCACTCCTTTCCGATATGTGCTTCGCCCTTGGCCTTCTTGTAGTGCTTCTTCTTCTCTCTTTTGTTCCCCTTTTCCTGGTCACTTTCATTATCCGGACAGTTAGCAATAAAATGACCAAGCTTACCGCATTTGAAGCATGATCGCTTTCCCTTGGTCTTAGTCTTGCTCGGCTGTCCATTGCGACTCTTTAGCACCGTCTTGAATCTTTTGATGATGAGGGCCATCTCTTCATCATTAAGACCGGCCGCCTCAATTTGCGCCACCTTGCTGGGTAGCGCTTCCTTGCTTCTTGTTGCCTTGAGGGCAATGGGTTGAGGCTCATGGATTGGACCATTCAACGCGTCGTCCACGTACCTTGCCTCCTTGATCATCATTCGCCCACTCACAAATTTTCCAAGAATTTCTTCGGGCGACATCTTGATGTACCTAGGATTTTCACGAATATTGTTCACCAAGTGAGGATCAAGAACGGTAAATGACCTTAGCATTAGGCGGACGACGTCGTGATCCGTCCATCGCGTGCTTCCGTAGCTCCTTATTTTGTTGATAAGGATCTTGAGCCTATTGTATGTTTGTGTCGGCTCCTCGCCCCTTATCATCGCAAATCGTCCGAGCTCGCCCTCCACCAACTCCATCTTGGTGAGTAAGGTGACATCATTCCCCTCATGAGAGATCTTGAGGGTGTCCCAAATCTGCTTGGCATTGTCCAAGCCGCTCACCTTGTGATACTCATCCCTGCACAGAGAGGCTAGCAACACAGTAGTAGCTTGTGCATTTTTATGGATCTGTTCATTAATAAATGAAGGGCTATCCGAGCTATCAAATTTCATTCCACTTTCTACAATCTCCCAAATGCTTGGATGGAGAGAAAATAGGTGAGTACGCATTTTGTGACTCCAAAATCCGTAGTCCTCTCCATCAAAGTGAGGAGGCTTGCCAAGTGGAATGGGGAGCAAATGAGCATTTGAGCTATGTGGAATGCGCGAATAATCAAAAGAAAAGTTTGAGTTAACCGTCTTTTGTTTGTCGTGGTCGTCGTTGTCCTTTTGGGAAGAAGAGGACTCGTCGCTGTCGTAGTAGACGATCTCCTTGATGCGCCTTGTCTTCTTCTTCTTCCCATCTTTGTGCCTGTGGCCCGAGCCCGAGTCGTTGGACTTGTCATCCCTTGGCTCGTTGACGAAGGACTCCTTCTCCTTGTCGTTGATCACAATTCCCTTCCCCTTAGGATCCATCTCTTCGGGCGGTTAGTCCCTTTCTTGAAGAGAACGGCTCTGATACCAATTGAGAGCACCTAGAGGGGGGGTGAATAGGTGATCCTGTAAAACTTCAAAACTTAAGCCACAAAAACTTGTTAAGTGTTAGCACAAGTATGGCCAAGTGGCTAGAGAGGAGACAAAACACAATAACCACAAGAAAGCAATCACAGAGTTGACACGGTGGTTATCCCGTGGTTCGGCCAAGTACAAAACTTGCCTACTCCACGTTGTGGCGTCCCAACGGACGAGAGTTGCACTCAACTCCTCTCAAGTGATCCAATGATCAACTTGAATACCACGGTGTTTTTCTTTCCTTTGATCTTTTCCCGTTTGCGAGGAATCTCCACAACTTGGAGTCTCTCGCCCTTACAATTGAGTTCACAAAGAAATACGGAGTAAGGTGGGAATGAGCAACGCACACAAGACTCGAAAATCAGAGCAACAACACGCACACAAGTCGCAACAAGAGCTCGCAACGCAACACAAAGAGTTCACAACTCCACAAGAGCTCTATATGCTATCACAATGAAACGAATGCGTGAGATTGATGTCTTGGTGCTTAGAAGAGTTGTAGGAATGCTTGGTGTTCTCCTCCATGCGCCAAGGGGTCCCTTTTATAGCCCCAAGGCAGCTAGGAGCCGTTGGGAACAAATCTGGAAGGCCATCTTTGCCTTCTGTCTCGTGGCGCACCGGACAGTCCGGTGCACACCGGACACTGTCCGGTGCCCGATTTGTTTCCTTAAACAGCGCATCCGACCGTTGCTGTCTGAGTCAGATCTGCGCACCGTTGGCGCACCGGACATGTCCGGTGCACACCGGACAGTCCGGTGTATCTTTCCGACCGTTGGCTCGGCCACGTGTCGCGCGCCGATCGCGCGGCCGACCGTTGGCCCGGCCGACCGTTGGCTCACCGGACAGTCCGGTGCACACCGGACAGTCCGGTGAATTTTAGCCGAAGTCGCCGGAGAAAAACCCGAGAGCGGCTGGTTTGCTCCACGCTGGTCTGGCGCACCGGACACTGTCCGGTGCACACCGGACAGTCCGGTGCTCCAGCCCGAAACAGCCTTTGGCTGTACACAGCCACTCTCCACTTCTTTTCTTTTCTTCTTCTTCCTGTTTCTAACACTTAGACAAGATATTAGTACACAAAACCAATGTACTAAGGCTTAGAAACATACCTTTACTTGTGATTTGCACTTTGTCCAACCATGGGCACATTTAAGCACTTGTGTTTGCACTCAATCACCAAAATACTTAGAAATGGCCCAAGGGCACATTTCCCTTTCAAGAAACCCGGAAGCATCGGTGAGGATTGCCAAGTGGGCGGCCGAACTCTCCGGCTACCACATCAATTTCGAGCCCAGGACAGCCATCAAGTCACAAGTCCTGGCAGACTTCGTCGTCGACTGGACTGGGCCAATAACACAGCCGGACCCGTCCGCAGAGAAGGTTTGGACGATCCATTGCGACGGCGCATGGTGCCATGCGGGGGCAGGCGCCGCGGCAGTCATCACCTCACCAACCGGAGTCAAGCACAGATATGCGGCTCGCCTCAGCTTCGCTCTGGAATCCGACAGATGCACAAATAACATAGCAGAATACGAAGCAGTCATCCTCGGTCTCCGCAAGCTGAGGGCCCTTGGGGTCACCACCTGCATCGTCAGAACAGACTCCAAGGTAGTTGCCGGCCAGGTCGAGAAAGACTATGCAGCAAAGGACCCCGCACTCATGCAATACCTCGCGGCCATCCGAAGTCTCGAGAGACAATTCAAGGGATTCACTTTGCAGCATGTGGACCGGGTCAAGAATGAAGAGGCCGACGCATTGGCCAAGGCTGCCGCCAGAGGCGAATCCCTGCCCTCCGACGTGTTCTACCATGTCATCGGCACACCAGCCGTCCGGAGCCCCGAAGGGCTCCAAATAACCAATGACAGCGAGGGCCACCGCATAGTCAACCTTATCATGACCGAAGACTGGCGGGCACCAATAACTCTGTTCCTACAGGGGTATTATCACCCAACCGACATCAACGAGGCCAAGCGCCTCAAACATCGAAGCTGGGACTTCGCACTGATTGAGGGCCAACTCTACAAGAAGGGGGTCAGTCAGCCAATGCTCAAATGCGTCACCGAAACCGAAGGTGTCCAGATCCTACGCGAAGTCCACAGTGGTACCTGCGGCTCTCACGCAGGGCCAAGGGCCCTAGCTGCTAAGGTGATCCGCCAAGGCTTCTACTGGCCCGCAATGATCTGCGCCGCAAATCGGGTCACAAGGTCCTGCGAAGCCTGCCAGAAGTTTTCCCCTCGATCAGGCAGCCCTTCGCAATTCACAAAGCTGATCGCCCACACATGGCCTCTCCAGCGCTGGGGCCTAGACATCGTCGGGCCCCTACCCACGGCTCAGGGGAACCTTAAGTTCGCCTTCGTCGCTGTCGAATACTTCACCAAATGGATCGAGGCAAGGGCTGTCTCCACAATAACATCAAAGACTGCCCAAAAATTCTTTTGGCAAAACATTGTTTGCCGCTTCGGAGTACCGTCCGAACTAACAGTCGACAACGGCAAGCAGTTTGACAGCCAAGACTTCAAGGATTTTTGCTTCTCCATCGGCACCAAGCTCGCCTTCGCCTCAGTCTATCACCCGCAGTCCAACGGAGTTGTGGAACGCGCCAATGGAAAAATCTTCACAGCTGTCAAAAAGATGCTCCTCGACGAAAAAAAGGGCAGGTGGGCCGATTTGTTACCCGAGGCAGTCTGGGCACTAAACACGACTGAGTGCAGGGCGACCGGGTTCACTCCTTTCTGCCTTCTATACGGATCGGAGGCCATGACCCCACAAGAAATAAAACATGGGTCCCCGCGAACAGTTCCGTCAGTCGTCCCCGACGTGGACGAGCCCACTTCAAAGGATCTCATCGATGGAGACCGAGTCTTCGCCCTACAGGCTCTAAACAAATACCAAGCCCAGACAAAAGCATGGCGCGACCACGCAGTCATCCCGAGGGAATTCAGCGAAGGGGACCTCGTACTCGTCCGAACAGCTCGGACAGAGTCCAGGGGCAAGCTGGAGCCCAGGTGGGAGGGCCCCTTCATAGTCAAGACGAAAGCTTCCCCCAGCGCTTACAGGCTCACAACGCCAAACGGCGAAGACCTGGAGCACTCCTGGAACATCGACAACCTCCGCAAATTTTTTGTTTGACTCATCAGGGCTGATTCGCCCTTGTAATTCGCAAAAACAATCTTATTCTGGCCCGCACTCTTTTCCTCCCGGGGGGTGAGGTTTTTAACGAGGCGGAGCCATGTAATATACAAGTGAAAAATCCCCCGCAAAAACATGCGTCGAAAAAAGACCGCGACGACGGTCTTCGACATTCGACCAATACGAAGTCACCGCGAGGCTCAGCGCTAGCCACCCTCGCGTGCGACAACTCCGTGCAGAAGTCGCCTAAGGGTGCAGCCGGATTAGCACAATAAGTGCGAAAAATCGAAGTCTACCATGAAGACTTACCGTGCAGAAGTCGTCTAAGGGTGCAGCCGGATTAGCACAATAAGTGCGAAAAATTGAAGTCTACCACGAAGACTTCCCGTGCAGAAGTCGCCTAAGGGCACAGCCGGACTAGCACAATAAGTGCGAAAAATCGAAGTCTACCGCGAAGACTTACCGTGCAGAAGTCGCCTAAGGGTGCAGCCGGACTAGCACAACAAGTGCGAAAAACCGAAGTCTACCGCGAAGACTTACCGTGCAGAAGTCGCCTAAGGGTGCAGCCGGACTAGCACAACAAGTGCGAAAAACCGAAGTCTACCGCAGAGACTATCCGTGCAAAAGTCGCCTACGGGCGCAGCCGGGCTAGCACAATAACAATTACACCTGTCCGTGCAACAGTCCGCGCAAAGACCGACTACACGCACACCAGTCCAGCATAACAATTACACCTGACCAAGTACGTAACGCCTTCGCTAGCATAGCCGAATGTGCGAGGGCACACAACTTCATCATACAAGCCATTACACATGTACAAGCGAGGGCATCACACTCTACATCGGCTCAGCCTTCGGAATAATTCCCATCTCCCTATAGTTGAATAACATTATCCTAAGCTCCTCACCCGCAAAAAGACTCCGCAATTCCCCCTCACCTGTACTCACGGCGGCCGGCAAGGACAACAGTTCCTGCCGGCCAGCCCTACTCACACGAAGTCGACCGCCGTTCGCCCCACTCACTCTACGCTTCGCAACCGCCCTTCGCCGCATACGCCCTGTACTCGGACCAGGCACATCTTTTGCATCCGCAGCGCGCGGTGAAGCCTCCGCCGCTGCCACATCCAAGGTCGCAAAGTAGCCCAAGTCCTCATCCGACGACTCCTCAGTCCACTCAACCGAGCTCCCAGAGTCACCAAAATCAGAAAACTTAGATGTAGACCCATCCGATTTATTACCATCATCCACGGTCGAAGCCGCCAAAAAATTAGTAGTGGCGGTTGCGTGCGCAGGCCCAAAATCTTGAACCTGCGTAGCAACCAAGATTCAGCAACATATCCAAAATTCCCTAACTACCCACACCCACTACGCCACCTGCGAAGACCCAGCCGTCGCAGGAGCCTCCGCCGTCGCCTCCGCCGCCACCGTCGCAGGATCTACAACCCTCGGCGCAGTAGTTGGCGGCGGGCCTTCGCCGGCTGCAGCGGCTGCGGGGGCATCAGGAACGCCTTCGGCGGTCTCCGGGGGTGGGCCTTCGCCGGCCGCAGCGGCTGCGGGGGCTTCAGGGGCGCCTTCGGCGGTCTCCGGGAGCGGCTCCAGGGCGGCCTCCGCCGGGTTCGACTCCGGGTCAGGCAGCGTGCTGTTCAAAGCCCCAAAGTCATCCACCCTCTCACCACGCGCCGCCTGAGACACAGCACACAAATTCAGCAAACCCATACATAGCCCACATCCAACAAACACCAAACAAAGGCCAGACATTACCTGACCCCTCACCGTCTCGGCCCGTTCCCTGACCACCTCTCGACCGTGGGGGCCCCACATCCGGTCGTAGAGGGCTCTGGCGGATTCCTTCACTACAGAGTCCTCGACCTTGTAGATATCACGCTCGAAATCTTCATCAGCTTGGTCGAAGACTTCATAGTGCCGGCACCCTTCGCGAGAGAGCGCGTTCATCGCCCCCTCGCAGGTGACCAGGGAAGCATAAGACATATACCCCTCCACGATGGTGGGGAGCGCCTGCAACTCCTCCTGCACCCACTCCAGGCAGCGAAGTCCGGACTCTCGGTCCGGCACTTCGAACTCAGCGGTCCGCGCGCCCAGCTCATGGTACGAATCCATAAGCTGTTTGCGAGTTCGCCCAGCCTCCGTGCGCGTCACGGCTTCGGCCCTCTCCACACGGCTCTGCAGGGCGCGGAGCCGCTCCTCCAACTGCTCGGCGCGCTCCCTGGCAAGACCGCCCTCCACCCGCGCCAAATTGGCCTCCGCCTGCGCAGCCTGCGCCTTGGCGAGGGCCTCATTGGCCTCCCTCCTCTCCTCCGCCAGTTGGCGCCGGAGGTCAGTCTTCTCCCCCTCCAGCGCGACCACCTTGTCCGCCAGCTTGCGGCACTTGCTGTCGGCGGCCGATTTTTCCTGGACGGCGTTGGCATGTTGCGTCCGAAGTCTCTCAACTTCGGCAGACACAACTGCCGTGAGGGCCCCCGACGCCGCGCGGTCTGCGAAGTCAGCCGCCTGCAAAACACACGTAAGACCACAGCCCCAACGAAGCCGAAAAAAAACCGAACCGAAGTCTAGCTCAATGTACCTGACTTAGTGCCTCCTTCATCTCCTTCAGCCGGCGGGACACAGCGCCCGCCTCGTCCCTGACAGCAGCAAGTGCCGGCATCTCGCCGCCAGCACTAAGAGCACCACCCTTCGCCTTTGGCACTACGGCAGCCGCCGTGGTCGCCGCGGCAGGCGGAACAACGACAAGTTGGCCTTCGTCCGACCCTGCGACGTATCAACAAATTAAAAAAAAAGAGCCAGCGCCTTACCAACAAGATAGTCTTCCACACTAATGTCGGTGGCGAAGTCGATGACGCGCTTGCCCGGGGGCGGCAACCCTCGGGCCGCCTTCACGGCCTCTGGCACCCTGACGGACGCCGGTGCAGCCTTCGCAGTCTTGGAACCACCGGCGGCAGCCGCAGCCTCCGGCGCCCTGCTGGATGCAGGGACGGCCGACTTCGCCGCCAGCGGCGGCTGGCCTCCGCCGGGGGCAGTAGCCTTCGCAGCCCCCCGCTGCCTCTTCGGCCTGGCTTCATGAAGCCTGACGACCGCCTGGCGCTTCTGTGCAGCTCCTTGGCGATCCTTGTCCATCACTGCTGACACAACAGCAGCAATATTCCGCCCGTAAGGAAACACTTTCCACTCACGAACCATGCGAGATGTAAAAAAGTCTTCGCCGGCCGCGCGGGGGATAGGAACATTCCTAGGCCACCAACCCCCGGTAACCCTCAGCATCCGCGCCGAAGACTCCCGGAGCTCGGGCGAAGACATCCTTCCCCCCGGGGTCGCGCATGTCCTCATCAATTCTCTAGCAAAACTATCGGAAACCCCAAGTCCTCCCATAGCAGTACCTAGTTTCCTCTTCTTAGAGGACGGGGCGGCCGCCGGCGCGGGGTCGTCTCCAGACTCTACCACCGGTTTCTTCCCGCGATGATCCACATCGTCCTGGCCGGGATAACCGCCATACGGCAGTCGATTCAATTCAAAAACCCTGTTCAAACGGTCATTCGACCCGCGGATATCCCAGCTACGCTGGCCCTCTGTCCTCGGCACGTACCGACCAACGATCCGCACCGCCCCATCCTCCGCCTCACGCACAAAGGCGGCCGGATCGCGGCTATGCAGATCCAGCGCGAAGACAGGACTTCGCACCAGCTTCCCACCATGGGAAGGCATCCGGCGAGGGCACACTTCGCCCAACGCCCAGCCATGCGCCAAAGGCCATACCCCGTACGCAATAAATTCCTCAACCAAATCCCGCCCACTGCTCAGGCCGGCGACGCACCGAAGGGCCCCTTCGTCCGCATCCTCCTCCGCCACTTCAAAAGGTGGGTATGCTGAGTAGAAATGCGAGCACATCTCAGACACGGGGAGCCCCGGATGGTCTTCGACGGTACCCTCCGCAATGTAGAACCAAAAATCTTGCCAATTGCCCCACTTTTTCGGGCGCAGGGAACCAACTCCACTACCTCCATCGTGGTCTTGCCGGTCTTCGGCGTAAATGTACATGACCCAAACTGGGCAACTTCATCCCCAATCATCCTCTTCTGCCAGTGCAGGCAATAGTACTTCGCGAAGACTTCGACTGATGGCTGTCCGCCGTACGAAGTCGTCGCCCAGACATACTTCGACAGTGCCACCACGGCATTCGGAGTCAGCTGATGGATCTGAACGCTAAATCTGCGCAGGACTTCTCCAACAAATCGGTGCGCAGGCAGGCGGAGACCGGCGGCGAAGAACGCCTCGAACACAACCAACTCACCTTCCGGCGCGGGGACTTCCTCCGTCCCCGGGACACGAGCGACTCCGCTGCCAAAGTAACCCAGCCGTTGCATATCTTGCACGCGGACAGACGACATCCGCGACACACCAAAGTCCACCGTATCGCCGGCGCGCAACTCCTCCGCCGCCAAAGTACTCATCGTTTCCTCAGACGACGCGTCGGCCAGCGGCATAGCGGCAGCGGAAGAAGAAGAGGTCGGCATCGCTACGTACCGTCGGCGGCGGCAGGCGGTTTGCTTCACTCGAGCCAGATCTCCGGCGAACAGGAGCAAGGAGGGCAGACGAGCAGCAAGACGGTGGAAAAGGCGGCTAGGGTTTTCACGGAGCGCGGAAGGATAAAGTTTTAAACGCGCCGCCCCTGCCCCCTTTTATACACAGGGCGCGGCGCTTCGGGAAATCCGCAGTCCAACATTACGGTGTCAATCAACGGTCATGTCAAAAACCCCCGCGGAACCACTTCGAGCGAGGGCAGCGTCTCCACCATCTAGCGACGTCTTCGGCACCAGATGCCTTAGTCGAACTGGTCCCTCGGAGGGCAAATGTTGGGGCGAAGGCGAAGACGTCACCCTCCGCTCGAGGCCTTCGCCGTGGTCGTCGGTCCAACGGAGACAAGACAACGGGCGAAGGCATCCTTCGCTCCATACGACATCGGGCGAAGACCTACAACGAGGTCATCCCACCGTGCGGCCTCGTCCAGCATGGAGGCCCACGGGTGATCCGACCCATTATCGCAGGCCCTGCGTGGCCACTGCGTGTTACGGGCCTAATTTGTAAAGGCGCCTCTGTAATTACAGTCTGTAACCCCGTTTTATGGGAATATTCTGGGGATAACCTAGGTGTCTGAGGGCACATGCGTCCTTAACACAAGACGCTGGGCACTCGGATACCTATAAATACCCCCGCACAGTGCCCTTAAGAGGCTAGGTTAACAGAGCTATTGCCATCTTGCGCGAGAACCCTGTTTACGTCACTACTCCTGTAAAGCCCAAAATTTGTATCAGGAAAATAAATAAATATAATTATTCCTAGTGTTTGAGAATTTATGGAATCTTGGAGATCATTTGAACTCCTATTTGTGCATATTCAAATAATGGAATTATATTGGTCACGTAACAAATAAATGAGTTTAGAAATATGCATCTCATGCCGATGATTTTGTGATGAGCATTTTTGTTTGAACAAAGGAATCAAGACTTAATTTGACCTCAATTTACATAAATATATATATATATAGTAAAGAATTTGAGAAAGGTAATTATGATAATCCTTTATTCCTTTTTGAAATAAAGGGTGAGGAGGAAGATAAATAATAAAAATAATAATAGTAACAGTAATAAGAATAAATATGAAGATATGATTTCTGTCCACATTAGATTTTTGCTTGAAATTCAAAGATGAATCATGGTTGAATTTGAAATAGAAATCATAAAAAAAATAGGAATGGGACCAAAACCGCATCTGGCCCTATTTTCCTGCCTGGCCCAAGACTAAATCGCACCCCACTGGCCCATTAGCGCCCTTATATTTTTCTCTGAGGTCACTTACGCGTGGGCCAATTCTCCCCCATCCGGCCCACACAAGCCCACGCACTCCCGGGCGTGCTCGCACGCGGTGAGCCATTGTGCCGCGGAACTACTGCCTCTGCCGGTGGGGCCCATGGATCAGCTTCATCCCTTTCCCTCGGCAACAGACTTGCCCGATGACATGTGGGGCCTGCGCGCCAGAGTCTTCCTCCTGCTCGGACTTCCCTCATCGCCTAACAAACCCCGAACACTGCTCAATCCCGCCAAGATCGGGTTCGCTGCGATCCCATGAACAAATCGGACTTCAGGGTATAAGTAGGAAGCCATCACGACTCAACCCTCGGCCATCTTGCTGTAGCCGGCGTTGGCGTCTACTCCTCCACCAGGCTGGGTAATTCGGCGGAAGGGAGCGAGAAATTGGGGAGAGAGAGAAGCCGGGGCCTCT